>NW_026775577.1:7227500-12027500 GCF_030987335.1 Cornus florida
TAAAATAACTAAACTATCCTTCTTTTTATATGTATAATATAGGGTTGCGAGCAAAAAATACCATGGTGATATGCATATAGAGTATATAACCCCCTATACATTCTAACTCTTCTTAATATTCAATTTTGGTGCAAAAAAATATTTGAATGTTGAAAAGACTAAAGTATCCCTCTACAACTGAATAAAAAATAGATAAAAAAACTTATTAAATGTGACAAGTGTGTGTGTGTGTGTGTGTAGACAAGGATATTATCGGAAGAGACAATTGTGTGTATTTTTAATTTTATATCTTAAAAATATCATGTGCAATGCACATGAAAAAATTTATGATGAAACAATAATATGAAGCTCTTCTTTGCCACATTTTTTCAAATTGAACGGACTTTTATACTCAAAATAAAGGATAGGGGTGTTATTTGTCCAAAATGTAAATATTAAAGGTGTTTTTCTCACTTTGCCCTTAAAAGGGCATTATATGAAGATATAAAGGTGTTTTAGAAATTTTATATTTTAATAGGGTTATGATCATATAGTCGAATTCATCTCGATTAAAATGTAAAAAGGAATCATATGGTCGAATTTGAATATTTAGGGTTATGACATAAAATAATGTAAAATGAAAAATAAGATTTATATAGCGCAATTTAAACTGTTAAATACAAATTTTGTTGAGTTGGGTATATACAGATATATCTTATTTTTTCTCTTTGTTCGATAGAGAGTAAGGGTCAAGATCACATGTAATGTTCAAAACATAGTTGGGTCAATCTATATTGTAAAACCATATGTAATGTTGAAAAGATGTTCGTACAGTTGTTCAATTCTTATCCCTTTTTTCTTGTTATTATTTATCTTTCGAAATTGCACCTTGTTATTGTCACTCATTTATAAATATAAGATGGATCTCTGGTTTTTCTCCGACAAATATAAGTGCGTGTGAGTGTGTGTGTTGGAGTAGGATTTGGTGTTAGATGGCATTGGACATTGATATTGTTTCTATAGTTATAATGTCCTGTTACACCCCACTTCAAGTTGAGAGGCAAATGGTAAAATCTCATTTTTAATCGGAGCATCAATACATTTTAAGGGGTAAAAGAAGAAAAAATAAAATAAAATAAAAGATAAAAATTTGAGATCCAAGACCTGCATGTGAAATGACTATTATGCCCCTATGTTATGGTAATTGTTTTTGGCATCTTGGAGTCTTTCTAGTGCAGTTCTTGTAGGGTATCTTTTTTGTTGGTTCAATAATCTCAATTACCTTTCTACGCCAAATGTTGGTACAAAGAAAAGTGTACAATTAGTCCCTTTCACGACCGTGAGAACTTCAATGTTTGTTCCCTTCTGAAAGATTAATTGATAATATAATAATATATTGATTATTAAACACAAATAAATTATTACCCAAAACATTAAATAAGAAATCAACAAAAAGTTAATGACCAACTCAGGCTTGCAATACCATATTAAAAAATTGTTTAAAGTCTTAAAATAATTTACAAAAACAAGGCTTAGGTCACAAATTTGGAACTTCCGTGCAACCTTAGACATGTTCAAGCCTTGATTGTGGGGCATGACATTAGGCTTGCATTTTCATATTAATAATATTAAGTGGAGTCTTGGAATAGTGGCATAGAAGAGAAGGCAAGGCATTGCACTTTGGCTAGGTCAAAGCATCTCTCTAAGTTGCAAAAAATAAATCAAATTTGAATATTTTACCCCTCTCCCCATAACACAAAATTGACTATTTTACCCCTCTCTCTGTGACACACACACACACAAACACACATCAAAGAGGAACTTCCATATGGTTTGATATAAAGCCAAAAATAGAAAAATAACAAAACAAATAGGTGTGAACAAGCAGTAAGGACCTTTTCATCTCTACATTTTCATTTGACAGGATCTTCTCTCCGGTTAATATATATATATATATAGGATTGGGATCATATCAACTCAAAAGAAGCAAAGCAAATAAAACTCCTCTCCAAAGTCACCCACTAGCATACCAAAACAAAAACATACCAAAACATTAGAACAAAATGGCCAGGAAGAGAAAGGCAGGTCAAGGTGTGGATGAGAAGAACAGTGATGAAGGAAATATGGCTTGGGATGAGATGGTAAAGGAAGCAGCCACTGCTGCAGCACTGGGAGGAGCGCGTAGAGCCCGGAAGAGATTCGTGGGGGTTCGACAAAGGCCATCAGGGAGATGGGTGGCTGAGATAAAGGACACCATACAGAAGATAAGGGTGTGGTTAGGCACCTTTGACACAGCTGAAGAAGCAGCCAGGGCCTATGATGAGGCTGCTTGCTTGCTCCGTGGTGCCAATACTCGAACAAACTTCTGGCCTTGTTCTCCATCATCTTCTTCCACTCCAGCCCTCCCCTCTAAGATCACTAACCTTCTCCTCCATAGGCTCAAAGCAAGAAACAGCTCTTTAGCTTCTTCATCTATCTCTTCTGTCCCCATTAACCAACAGTTTAATCAACAAGAAGAGTATAAAGACGAAGAAGCTGAGTTTACAGACTCCCAATTCACTGATTTCCTTAATGACCCTGAAGATTACAACACCATAGAAAACAATATGAGCACTAATGCTAGTGCAAGCACTAGTGATCACTACATGAACACGACTTTCGAATCATGTTTAACTGAGAAGGAAAATTCCGGGGCTAGTGAATTGGACTTGGACAACAATTGGGTTGATGTAGGTCAGAGTTGTAGTACTGGTGATGCTAATTTTGGCGGAGAGGTTGAAGAAGATGGTGAAGAAGAAGAGGGCACTGAAATTGGGGTTGTGGATTTCCAATTTGTCGATGAAGTTGACTCGTGCTATTGTTCTCCTTTTGAGATTGCTGAGGAAATAGCAGAGCCTATGGAGCAGGAGGTGTATGGAGACGAGCCATCTATGCTCAGAGAGGCCATGAAGAGGATGAAGTATGAGAGGAAGTTTTCGGCTTCTCTCTATGCCTTCAATGGGATACCTGAGTGCTTGAAGTTGAAGCTTGGATCTGCTAATGGCAAGCCGAGAGGACACTCACACTCTGATCAGTTGAGCAACCTCAGGAGTGCATGTAGCAAGAATCAAGAGCAGGAGGAGAAGGAAGTGGAAGAAGAAAGTGCGGATTTGATGAGGAACGAAAAGGAGGGAAGCCCAGAAAATTCAATAGATATGCAGTCACCTCCCGCGAATAATGATGGTGAATTGTCACTTTGGAGCTCCCTTGATCTCCCACCCATCTGCTTTGTCAATTAACTGGTAAAAAAAAACAACAACAGTTTTCATTGTTTCAACAGGAAATGTAATGTCTTTTTTCTGTTCTGAATTGCTCTGTAACTTTGTTTCCTATGTAACTTTGTTTCCTCTGTCCATGAGGATTGAATAATTTAGGATAACTGAGGGATGTTGAATATGAAATGATCATCTGATGTAATATCACTGAGAAATTATAGATTTCTGCAGGGCTTTTTGACTATCAAATATGAATACTTTTTACAAGTTAAATTTATATCACTTGCTCTTTCTGTTGCTGATTTACTTCTAATACTTCCAACATTATTAATGATTATAGAAGATTTTGATTGATTCTACTAGTCCTGAATGCACATAAAAGGTCCATTTGGTTAGATAGAAATATACGATAGAAAGTGGAAGTGAAAGTGAAAGAAAGTAAAGTGAAAAAGTATGTGTTCGGTTAGCATGAAACTTTTTCAAGAAAGTTTTGGGAAAATATATTTTGTTAGTTTGGATAAGAAATGAAAAAGGAAATGTTCTACTTACCAAAACAGCACTTACGATTTCAAATACTAAAAAAAATTAAATGAATTTGTGTTAGACGAAACCTTTTTATATTCGATTATTTATATTTAAAATGACAATAGTTTTCAGTGTTTTTCACCTTGTGCTGATCTTTTTCTTTCAACAGCAAAAAGAAATGTAATGTCTTTTTTTCTGTTCTGAATTGCTCTGTAACTTTGTTTCCTCTGTTCATGAGGATTGAATAACTTGGGATAACTGAGGGATGTTGAATATGGAATGGTCATCTGATGTATATCAGTGAGAAGTGTAATGAGAATTTATAGATTTATGCAGAGCTTTTTGACTATCAAATATAAATACTTTTTACAAGTTGAAGTTGGATCACTTGCCCTTTCTGTTGCTGATTTACATCTAATACTTCCAGTATTATTAATGATCATTAGAAGATTTTGAATGATTCTGCTAGTCCTGAATGCACATAAAGAGAATCTGAAAATGGAAAAAAGTAATTTACCAGGATTGTTTGTGAGAGTTTGCTTTTGTGGTTAAGGTTACAATTTTGTTTGTGGAAAAGATACTTTATATGGTAGTACTTTTAAGAATTTGATAAGACTAAAGCCTGAACAGAGAAGCCAAAGAGATATATCACAATTAATCTCTAGCGGACCTCTCAATAGGCTTCGAACCAGATAAAGTTCTGACCATCTGTCAGAGGAAAAAGAACAAATGGATCTTGTAAGATTCCTAAGAAATTCTTCGATGTCTTCTTCTGCTTCTCATGTTTGGTGAATGGCCGCTTCTCATGTTCCGTGTATAGCCGGGACATTGAGGAATATCCAGAAAACATTTTGAAATTTGTCTAATTCTATCTATATTCGTTTCATTTGAAGAAAGGGAGGATCCCAAGGAACGTTGGGAAGTGTTTGAGGGAATTGGAAGATGGGCACGGATCCATTGAAGTCACTTTGCTTTGTTGTCCCTTGTGGTACACATTACTTGGCCTATATTTAGCCACGTCCTTATTTGTTTAAGTGCCATTGAGACCGCATTTGGATAAAAACAGTCATAACTTCTTCTTCTTTTCCATGTATACAGGGCTTGGTCGACGTAAAGTGGCTACACGTCGATTAGTTGGGGGCTTTCAGTCGACGTCTGGTCCTTATCTCCAATTTTTTGGACTAAATTTATGTGTGAAATTAAATATTCAGCATTATGTGAATATCTTCTTTTGATGGTAAAAGTGGTGAGTGGTGGTTTTTTTTTTTTTTTTTTTTTTTTTTTTTTTTTTTTTTTTTCTTCTTCATGTAAATAGGACTCAGTCGACATGAAGTAGATACACGTCGATCGGTTAGGGGCTTTCGGTCGATGTCTGATCCTTAGGCGTCAACCGGTATCTCTAATTTTTTGGACTAAATTTATGTGTGATATTAGTAATTAAGTACTACGTGAATACCTTCTTTTGATGGTGAAGGTGGTGAGTGTGGCAATTAATATTAAACTTTACCAAGTTTTTTTTCTTCATAAATATCAAATAATAACATGTGAATACATTTATGTATAATTGCCGTATATATTTAATATCAAATCATAACATACATAATATGTTGAATTGAATTATATTTATGTGTGACATTATTTAGCCGACACTATATGAATACCTTATTTTGAGAGTGAAGATAATGGTAAGGAAATAAGTTACTTTGTGTAATTACCGCATCCAAACACGGTCTCAATGACACTTGAACAAATAAGGACATGGCCAAATATAAGCCAAGTAATGTGCACCGGCAAAGTAACTTCAGAGGATTGCTCCAATTGGAAGATGGGGAAGTGGAACACATTTGAGAATGCAATACAAGCAAAGACATTATATGTTTGGATACATTGACATACAGGCTCTGTCAAAAGGATGAGCAATCAAGAAACATGCACGCTGATGGCGTATTTGAGGTGATATTTATTATCAGGAGTTTGGAGAAATTAGTGCAGAGAGAAGAAAGTATTTAAATACAAACTTGATGCAATACTTGAAGGTGACATGATTTGGTATTCTTCAGGAAAATTAACGCGATGGGGTGGAGAAATTAAATAGGGACGAAGGAATATGTCTCTAGTTCAAAAAACCCATTTAAAATTTTTATTTATTTCAGTTAGCTGTTAATATCATGTTTCCGAACACCATCAAATGCAAGATCAAACGATATTCAACAGCATATATATATATATATATATATGAGAGAGAGAGAACAGTCTTTAGGATCATCATCATCATAATAACAATAAGACACCTAATAGATTTCATTTTGTTTATGCTCTCACATGCCCTAATGCTGCTACAGAAGATGAAAAATTGTTTGCCTTGGGCCCATACTCTTCTTGTGTTTCAATCTGAAATAAGAAGCTCTTAACCTGCAAGTAAGTTGGGAATACAAGCTAGTATAGAAGAGGCCAATGCAAGCATAATTGAAGGTTAGAAATTATTACTACTGAAATTTCCATCTTCAACAATAGTGTACCACTACTGAAATTTCCATCTTCAACAATAGTGTACCAAAACTAAGCTATCCTGGACATTCTCAATGATGGATAGCCTTAGGCTCCTTTCTGCTGACCCATAAAAATGAATCCCACATCCATCAGATTTTGCCGGGATCACCTTGCTTTGTACTTGAAGTAGTACAAGATCACAATACTCGGACCTTTTTCTACATAAAATAGATAAACAAGTAAACTCGATACGGCAATACATGATCATCATTCCATTTTAGCATTAGGCCCTGTTACATGACGCAACACCGGCTTTTCAAGTTCTAACGGATGAGCAAGAAGGATGGCTTGAAAGGCTATTACCGAATAAAAACTGAGTGAAACTAAAATTGGAGAAAATGGAACCAAACAGAAAGGTTATATACAAGCTCTTCTTTGCAAGCAAGACCATATCCATGGACAAGGGTGGTCTTCTCGTGAGCTTCTCAGTCAGGTTAAAGGACCCGGAGCTGAGCAAGGAAGGCTGCACAAAGATCTAGGAACAGGAACTGTGGACCCTGGACCCGCTGTAGATCAAGCAGGTACTTATCCTCGCGTGTTTTGTAAAGCTGTATGGGTAAAGTTCCACAGCAGCAAAAAGTATCAGTGTAGAAATTTAGGAAAATGCTAAAAAAAAAATAATAATAATAAATTGAGTTCGAGTTTAAGCACTTTTTTTCAAAGTAACTTAAAAAAATAAATTTGGAACATCTATTAGTCATACTAAACTTGAAAATTTCATGTGTTTAGTCCATGGCCAATCCAAATGCAGGACAAGTGTTAAAACATGGGCTATCAGCCCCCTCCTACCATGCCATTGGGTTCCTCTTCCCAGGATTAGACTAATCCTCCATAACTGGTTCGAGACACAAACGTAGCCTAGGTGTCTGATTCAATCCAGACACTTCATCAATGGCACTCATCGATAAGTAGCTTCTACTTGCAATGCAGATGACAAATTTTCTATCAACTTGGTACTAAATGGTATTATTCAATGCCAGAATTTTTTAAATAAAAAATAAAACCGCAGCTTTTGTAACAAGGATATCCAATCCTCATTATATTCATAAACTGATGGATTTTGCCTTTACAAATATTTATAGTTAATGATATTATATTGAAATTTGTGAAATTAATGATAGAATAACAAAATTACCTGCAGTTCAAACTTGACCACATTTGGTGACCTCGCAACACCATCATTTTCAATGATGGTGGAATCATCCCCGAAATAATGATTACTGTGCATAGGATTGCTAACCATGCCTTCATGAATACCAGGAATCCAGCGGCATTTCATGTTGTAGTGCCCGATCTTTTTCCAACACACATTCAATTCTTGCAGAGCTTTGAGAACTTCTGTCATTATCTCACGAGGATGAGCCCGAGACTGTCAAAAGGAGAGGATACCATCAATGACTATTATGGAATACAAATAATTACGTCCAAACAGGATGTAAATAATAAAACACTTAGGGCCAGTTTGGTTGGAGAGAAATAGCAAGAAAACAAAAGAAAAGAAAGGTAAGAGGGAAATGACATATTGTATTTGATATAAATCATTTGAGGCAAAGAGAGGAAATTGAGGGATACAAATTAGGCATGATGATTAGATTTGTTATCCTTTCAAAAATGGGAGCAAATGGAAGAAAATGAAAGGTTTTCAGCTACAAAGTTTAATAAAACATTTTTAGGACCGATTTTGCCCTTATTTTATAAAAGACAAAATCAAAATACCATGAGCCATAGGTGAAAACCGGCCTCAAATCCCTTCGCAATCGAAGGTGAAAGCGGGAAAAAGATGGCAAAACCCTTTTTCCTTACTTTGTCAGCCGACTTGCAAGCTGCTCTAAGAACATGTGGACTTCACGAGCTATCAGGTAATAAAGAAGGGCAGGAGAATGATTTAGAGAATCATCTCTTTATGAAGATAAATCTCATTATAAATTCGATTATTCCTCTCCTTACTGACTTCTCTAACTAAGGGAGTTGACTTCCAACAGTTAAATAAAGTAAGTAAAGGATCTTAGCCACTACTGAGCCACGAAGGGAGGGATCCATCAGTTTCCCTCTCGGTACTTAGATCTTCCTCTAGAACTTCTCCCATTCTTTTTGAGCCAGCCCTACCCGATTGGCCAGACCTTACTTTGTTTTCAAATTGTCGCATTGGTTTAAATGATGTTTAGCACAATTTTTATATTTGTTTTATTATTTCTTACCTATATATTTGTCTTTAAATGTGATAAGGTGGTAAATTTATCAAAATAATTAATTTTCCTTTCTTTCCCCAAACCTGATTAAGTGCTAAGACAATCGTTTCCTTTCTTTTGCCTCATTAATAAGCCAAACATGGTAAGAGGTTAACACCATCCTTTCATTTCTTTTCTTTTCTCTCATAACTAATGTTATCCTTTCTTTTCTTTTCACTACTATTACACGAAACATAGCCTTAACCTGCCCCTGACATGCATGTGCTCACAGAATGGGATTGAAGTGATTGCCTAAATCTCTTAAACCAGTTTAAACAAGCATCAAATGCAAACTGAAGCACCAATGGGTATTAGCCTAGTTGGTATGATCTCTCCTCCCCAAAGGGAAGGTTGAGAGTTCAAGCCCTGTTAAGGGTAATATTGTGGATGTATGTGTGTTTGCTTGAACTTTTCGAAAAAAAATAAAGCAGGTTGATCATAGAGGCTTCAGGCATGCCATGCTGATCCGCTCAATGCCTCTATTTATTGTTGCACAAGTACAGCAAGTTGGTTTACATCCTCCCATCCTCAAATAAGAACAGCATAAACTAAACAAACTTAACCTGAAGTCCAAGAGCCCATTTCCTCTCAACTGGAAACTGGGGTTTTGAGCCTATTCCTTGATAATCCATATATCCTGGAAAGCGTTGCCCAGCAGCTGGAGCTGTTGTGTCATTTGGATTCACACGGTTGAAACCATATTCCTACAGAAATATGCACAAGAC
Organism: Cornus florida; assembly: GCF_030987335.1. NCBI lineage: Eukaryota > Viridiplantae > Streptophyta > Magnoliopsida > Cornales > Cornaceae > Cornus > Cornus florida. Next base: position 7,236,762 of record NW_026775577.1, read on the forward strand.
ATTATTATATACAGATACAAATTTAGAGTAAAAGATAAGAGTACAATAGGGACTATAATACCATGTAAATAGTATAAATTGCTTATCCAGAGCACACATGGCATGTGCCTAGCACAATGAAAAGTACAAAGTTACAGTACACACCAAGGAGATCATTCAGACCCAAACAAAATGTAAATCAGTCATATTCAGGACAAACTTTTGATAATTTTTTTAAAGTGACATTAAATTTCTAAGGTGATATCCATTGCGGAGCCACAAAAATAGTGTCACATTCACACAGGTGCTAACATATTGTGTGATATGATTACGACCCTCATATCTTAAAAGTTTCTATACACAGGAGAATTAGGGCCAGCCAATCCTACAAACGACTAAATTGATTTTCTACTTTTAGTTTTTTCCTCTCTCAAATTAGAAGGACCAATCCTTCAAAAGGGTAGTGATTCTTCTTTTAATCTATTATTATTTAAAATTTTCATTTATGCTTTATTCTATTAGGTCATTGAAAATACTAGCACTTCTTCTCCCTGAGAGTATAAATATGATCCTGTGAAAATTTGAGGAATACTTCTAGTTTCAAAGTTTAACTTTTTTTGTCATGGTACTGCTCATCTTACTTTAAAACATTGGATAAATAACCCCATAGAATAAACAACTATGAAGACTAAACAAGTATGATAAATTAATTTTAAAGCAGAAATATACACACCATAGACTCCTGAAACTCCGCCCCAAGATAGCCGCTGGAAGCCCGGAACCGGTTGTCTAATAGCAAATAGTACGCAACAGTAGCCTGCATATATTCAAGATTTAAGAATTTCCACCATTTATAACAATTTGAAAATGGCAAATGGTTACCTCATTCTGTAGTCGGTTGCGAAGAGAATCAACAAGGCTGTTCCTGTCAAATCCCATCTTTACAACTTCTTGAAGAATCTCCTCGTCAATCTGCAATTAGAATATTACTTTAATTGTCAATGTCCCAAGGTTAGATGCACATAATATAAACTATTTACACCTTGATCATGAGCAGGAGCTTAAAAAATTTCTACTGAAAGATAAGGATATATTAATTCATGTTGCTAAGATTTATCTAATTCTACAAGATCCATGCATTATTCCATCACATGTTTGCTGAAATATTAACCAGAATAAGAACAACTGTAAACTGTGTCAGATGATTTATCATCGATGTCAAATGGAAATATTTACATGAAGAAAATGTAGGGAAAAGGTCCCCAAATGGGAGATGAAGATAAATACAACAAAATGAAATACCAAAGCAATCAACAACCCCATGACTGAGTTAAAAAAAATCCCCATCATTATAAAGTGACCTACTGCAAGACTCAACTCAACTCAATAAAGCAGTTTCCCTCAAGTACTTGGATCAACTACATGAATTTTTTGTTTTTCTTTTTGTTTTTCTTTTTCAACCACTCTATCCAAAGTTATAACCTCAGTCAAACCACATGTTACCATATCCATCCTTACTAACTCTACCCATGTTAACTTTGGTGTTTTCCATCCCTAGCATTACCTCTGAACCATGTCACTCTTCCTAAGTCACACTTAGTGGTCTTCTTTGTACATGTCCAAACCATCTTAATCAACTTTCTCTCATTTTATTTTCAGTTGGTGCTACTTCAACCATTGCTTGAATGTGCTCATATCAAATTCTATCCTTTCTTATCTTACCGCACATATATCTCAACATTCATGTCCACCACACTAGCTTTATTCATATGGTGTTTCTTATTGTCCAACATTCTGTCCAAAAATAACAGCTGATCAGCCTGGCCTAATAGCTGTTTTATATAACCTCCCTCTAAGTCAATGGCATATGCATCACAAAATATATTGAATGTAACCCTGTTTAACCCATACGTTGATCACAAAATATGATCAATTGCAAGGCTCCAAAAAAAATAATAATAAAGAAGAAGAAGAAGGCGAGCCTCTTCTCATTTGTTCAAACCAAGGAGGAAACATTAATAATCAATTTGATCAGATGTAGTGTGAGCACCATAAATATTTACCTCGAATAGGGTACAGCCACTTATTTAAAGGATGATTGGCAATGTCAAAATAAAAATCAAAGTTCCAGAGCTATATTGTTAAATAGAAAGAAAATTATAATAGTAAGTTCCTCAACACCCTAGAGAGATGCGTGTGTCTATGTTCAGATATACAACACCACATTCTTGTTTAGATAACTAATGAAGCAATAAAACTAAGCCAAATGATGGTTTCTTTATGGATGGAAGGCATACACCAACATTCTCTATTAAAAAGCAAAAACAGCAAAACTCTGATTGACAGATTCAATCAGATTATCACAAAACCTTTTTCGCTTGTTGCAATGTATCTGGTGGAGGTACAGCTAAGTAGCGCGGAAGATGAGCTTGGAACCATGGGTGTGTACGAATCTCAGGAATAGTCATTCGCTTCATAGGGTCAACCACAAGCATCCTAGGGATCAGATCTCTTGCACCAGGTGATAGATGGCTGGGAAGAGTGTATATCCCACCCTAAACAACAAAATGACACAAGTTCAGTATGTAGTCTCAGTTAAGAATATTGATACATTTGATAAGATGAATTTCAGACTTATCAAAAATTAAATAAATAAATAAGAAATAAGATGAATTTCAGAAATTGTGGTAAATTATTAAAAAAACATATACAATGAGAATAAGAGGACAAAATCTAGGAGGATAGGATCTCAAATATAATATAGGTTAAATGCTCCGACACCCCCTCAAGTTTACCTTTATTGCTCATAGATTAAAGTTATAGCCAAAAAATTGCTATGACAACCCCTATCAGAATTAACAGCAGTTTGTTTTTTCCGGAAAAAATAATTTTACTATTATACCCCTTGCTTTACTTAACACACGCCTGCTGATGTGTACAGTGAAAATGAGGAATGTCTATTTTGCCCTTGATTTTATTACCTGGCACAATCTCCATCAACAAAGTTTAGATTAGTCACACGATCATCTACCCCTCATCCACGCCATCTTTCGCTGTCACAACCACTTTCTTCACCACCGCCGCCACAACAACCCACCATCTTCACTACCACCGGCCATAGTCACCACCACCGCCGCCACTCCATTTTTTTCCTCTCTCTCCTCTACATACACTTTCATCTTCGACTCCTAAATTCCCAACACACACACACACACACATATACACACATTGTGGCTGTATAGAGAGCAATCATTCAATGATTCAATGGCGACGATATATCTAGGAATTGGGTTCTGCAAATCCAACTCCATCATCTACAGCAAACGATCCCGTACCTTTACCTTCGAATAACTCCCTCGACGTCATCACATTAATCTCCTCGCGTCCCCACCACAGCAACATCGCTACTGGTCGTCGCATCTCCATCTCCAACGTCTGGACTGATTTCTTTGCCTCATCTATTTTCGCTATGGGATACGCAAAGGCCATGTCATCTTCATCCTCCTCTCCCTAAAAAAATCATCAAATTTTACGTTCTATTGTTAACCAGGGTTTGAAATATTTTTCTGATCTGGGATGTTTGCAAGCGTAAGTTTAAGGTTCATTTTTGTTTCATCCCCTTGATTACTAAACTGTTTTTTTTTTTTTTTTTTTTTTTTTTTATCCTTACCAAGATTCCTAAACTGTTCATTGTGTTTGCTTTTGCCTTTGGGTTGAGCGTGAAGATATTTGTTAGATTGTAAAGCCAATATAAAACTTGAATGTTGACTATAAACATTTGTTTAAGGTTGTAGACTCATCTCAAGCAAAAGTCAGTTTTTTTAGTGTATGTGTATTTGTATCGGTAGGCTTTTTAGGGTTTCAATTTTTTGCAGTTTTCTTATAGAATTTTTTTACCCATTTTGATTACATTCAACACTAATTGATGGATAAATGTGATAACAAATTGGAAAATGAATTTGGTTGAGTTTAAATCGCGTTTGTTTTGTATATGCGCGTGTATATGTGCGTATGTGGGCTTCTGGGTTTAGATTCTTTGCAGTTTTGATTGAATTTTTTTGGTTGATTTTGACATCAACAATGATGGTCAAATATGATTCCAGTAAATTCCACTATAAATTTGGTTCAGATTGATTATAAGCTTTAAGATTTAATGGGTGAGGGTATAAAGGTCCAATTAACTAAGGCTAAAATTATTCTTAAAATAATGGAGGGTAGTTTTGACATTTAATATTTTCAAATTGGCTGACTTTTGACTTGACTAACGGTCAACTAACAGAAAGGGGGTGTTAGGGCAAAGTTAACCAAACCTGAGGGGAGGTTTAAGCTTTTTTTCCACTAGTTTAATCTGTGAGCAATTAAGGCAAACATGAAGGGGTGTCAGAGCATTTAACCCTATAATAAAAGGTGTCCACATAAAGTTTGTAAGAATCATATGATCGTAATTCCATTCATGGTTCAGTAGTGCTGATTCCGCATCTTCAAGCACAATTAACGGACAAGTTAAAAGCTCATGTACAAACTAGATACTTCACACAAGAAATGTTAAAAATCCTAAAACTATTAAGGACATTAAATAGATGAACTAGTAGTTATTCCATTCGTGGTTCAGTGCTGATCTCTGCATCTTCAAGCACAATTTAGAGACTAAGTTAAAAGCTCATGTACAAACTAGATATGCCCACCAGGGGAGGAGTCCAAGAAGCTTCTCAACTGGGAGAGCTGGCAAGGTAGGAGGGAAGCATAGCATCAAAACCCATGCTATCCTAGAATTCTTAAAAAAGAGCAGTTATGCCCAACGGAGTGAATCTGATGATGTGGATCCTACTCCTCCTCGCTATCCTCAGCGCATTTCAAACCCCTTTATGCATCATTTCAAGCAAACAGACCTAGAATGCAGAGGGAGGTACGCAATTGGATCTCTTTTTATCTCCCCATGGTTAATCTAGTTGACACCAGATTGAAATCTAGGAATTTTCTTAAAATTTCTAATTTGGATAACAAGGCTTGCACAAGAAATGTTCAAAAATCTAAAAGCATCGAGGGCATTAAATTGATGAACTGGTAGTTAAGATTGACGGGCAAGATATATTTACGCCCAGGGGGGTGAGAGAGACAGGCAAGGAGAACCAGTTTCACTTTCTAGAATTTATTAAAAAAGATTCTCTCTTAAATTTGATCACACAATGCTTTCGAACTCACCAGAATTTCAAAAATTGTCTCCCCATTTGGGAATGAATTCAACCCATATGAACAGTGCATAACTTAAGTGTGTGTATCTCTATTTGATTGTGCACGTGTTTGTTTCAAACCTCCCTCGACTTCTCACAAACTAATTCCACTTCACTGGTGACAGCAATTTTTTATGCCATCAAACTTTATGGCCTTGATGCACAACAAGATGCAAAAGCGGGCCATGTTAAAGGTAAAGTGTCCACCAAGTCTCAGAGCTACCTCAATCCATGTAAACGCGAACTGTACAGAAGCACAGAAAACTAAGATCCAACAGGAAAATGCATGTCATATATGAAATATACGCATTCATGCTGAGAGAGAGAAGGATTTCTTAAAAGCTCCTCCCACACCCCGCATGCGCGGAAAGAGAGAGAAAAAGAGATGTGGAGAGAGAGAGAGAGGAAGGGGGGGCAAAGATCTATCACTCTTCCCAAACACAACACAAAAGGCAGTGGAACAGCACTCCAAATCTGCAAAACCCTGCTCATAGTATAACCCCATCCATACGAAGCAAATCTCCAACTGATCTTCAGTGGTCTCATAAAGCACCAAAAAGAGATAGCAATAAGCACCATAAATATTTGGCTACTGAATTGATAACAATGGGGGATGTCTCATAAAACCACAAAAGGAGATAGAATAGGCACGACAATTCTCTGGCTACTTAATAACAACAAGCTTCAGCGCAAAAGTTTAGTCACTGAAACAAAGATATGTGACACACCAGCTACATAGAGAAAATACATCAGAGACTTCAGCGAGGAGTGTCACGACCATTTCACAGAACTTGAAGCTTTAGAGAGAACAATGGACAACAAATTTTGGAAAATATTATATTCATACTTCTATCCAAGAAAAAATGAAGTTAAATGGATTTATAATACATGATCAGCTTGGAACCCAGAATAGTTGAAAACTTGGAATAAGGCTTAGATGAGGATCTCATGAAGATCCTTGCATGACTAAATTTTAAGGTTGAAAATTAACCACTTAAATAATGGGTACCACAAAATGAAGTGGCACCTTGCTTCCCAATCATTTTCCAAATCCACTTAAAAAGAAGAAGCATATTTAGCCAATATAAAGGATGTTATAAAAGGTAACCTGGATATACCTTTATTTTTTTGAAAAGGTTAGGAATATTTTCATCGTCAAAAGGAAGGGTGCCACAAAGAAGCGCATACAAAATAACTCCACAGCTCCATACATCTACCTCAGGCCCAGCATACAACTTCCCAGATATGACCTATAAAATTGTTCAATCAATGCAAATAATTACCTCAAAAAACTAAACAATTATATTTAAATAATAAAATATATGTTGAAATTATACGCCAGTGATACCATACCTCTGGCGCAGCATAGTTCGGGCTTCCACAACTTGTCTTCAGAAAGTGACCATCCCGCATGATATTGCTCAAACCAAAGTCTGCAATCTTCACGTTACATTTAGAATCCAAAAGCAGGTTCTCTGGCTTAAGGTCTCTATGAACCACCATATTCCTGTGGCAGTACTCCACACCAGATATTATCTGTTTTCAAAGTATCATCGTACAGTTCATATTGCAAGTTTCTATACTCTCAAAAAAAAATGGGAAACCCTGGGAAATCTTGCAGATGAATAAGAAATTTCTACCTGCTGAAAAAAATTGCGAGCTTCATCCTCCTGTAACCTACCCTTCTCCACAATATAATCAAACAGCTCACCAGACTTCACATACTCCATCACAACATAAATATCTGCTGGTGTCTCTATAACTTCGTATAGTCGTATGATGTGAGGATGCATAAACAATCTCAATATTTTGATTTCTCTTCTAACTGCAAAATATCAACCATGTTGAACAGTTGTCATAATCAAACCCAGCATTAAGGTACAAAAAATTAATAAATAAATAACCATACTAACTACCAACAAAGGAAAAAAATCAATCACAATGTCATTGGATGCCAGGTTATAAATCCACATATAATAATATTATACATTCTTTATAATATCCAAATAAAATAAAATGAACAAACAGAATAAATATAACTGAAAGAGAGAGAGAATGAGAACAAAGAATATGATAACATAGTTAAATAAACTGCAATTAACATGGCGTGCCAACAACTTACAAATTTTAACAAATTAAACTGCAAAAAACAACGATGGCAACTAATGATGTGGCTAAAGCATTAGTTGAGTTTCAATTCCCAAAGTGACTGTTCAAACACAATCAAACTCTAAAATCATACAGGATATTGATCTAAAAACAAAAGCAGTAGCTCAAGGACTGAGTCAAGGACCAATAGCATATCAAAATTTCAATTTAGATCCACTCAATTTTAATGCCAATAAACAAAGATGGGAATTCAAAATTACAAGTATATACTGAACATTTTGGACACTTCAACTTATCAGCAATTTTTAACTGATTAGAGATAGAAAGGAAACAAATGTTGTGGATCAATGGGATTCCAAAATAAGAGACCAGTATATGATCAATTTCCAGCAGTAGCTCCTTTGCATTCTCACACATATTTTGGAGAGAGAACTACAGAAAATATGTTGGATAGAGAATTTCTTTGGGAAATTTCAGAAATCGTCTACTTATACATCATCAGCCTTCTTGCCAGGAAAGTGAATTCTCGTTTGCCTCAGAAAGAAAATAAAAGAAGGGGGGTGGAAGACGTTGTTCATGATTTTACTTTCAAAAAACTATACAAACTAAAGACCCACAAGAACAATGGAGCATAACATAATAAATAAACTCACTCATTAAAAGGAATTAGACTGCAATTGAATGCCCAAAGGATAGATTATAAGATCACTTGACTCCCAGAAAATCTATTTCTCAAGAAATTGATTCTATTTAATAAGAAACAGACAGTGTCTATGGAATAAATGTCTCAAATTCCAGATGGTCTAATCTTATGCTGTTCTCCAAATCAGGATGAAGAATGCAGTGGCCTGTTAAATTATTAAGAAATTTTAAAAATACTAAGGCATTGTGTAACAACTTCTTAATGCAAGCTCGTAGAATGACATAATAATACTGAAAAGTAGTACAGAGTGATCATATAAGCACGTGATCCATACCTTTTTCTTCCATTTCCATGCTCTTTATCTTACGACGGTTAAGGATCTTGATAGCAACTTTGTACCCTGATAATGCATGCTCTGCAATTTTCACCTTACCAAATGAACCAATGCCAAGAGTTTTCCCAAGCTTATAGTTCCTCAAAGACATATCCACACTACTGCCACCATGGCCAGATGTTCCATCCATTTTCATAAACTGAAAAATGGTTGTAAAAAAACAGGTCATTAAAGAAAACACAAACACCAACAGGCCTGTGGTCTAGCGGTACCAGGCCCCTACTTCCCAAAGGGAGGTCAGGGGTTCGAACCTCAGTGGAGGCATGTGTGTGTGAGTACCAACTATGAAAAAAAAAAAAAAAAGCAAACACAAACAATCGGGGACATGTAATGACGAAAAATATTTGCACAAGAACTTGTGTGAAAGAAAAATGATGTAAAATCATGATAAAACTAAATATTCGAATTAAAAGGTGTTAGCCACATTGAACTCAACATTAATGCAGTGACAACTGACAAGAATCTTAAAATGAATATTTCCCATAAAATTTATCCCTCATGCAAGGGCCGACCAAACTAACATGGAATGAAGTGATCAGAAATTATTTCAAAAAACTATATCTAGTAAAAGATACGGCATTTAATAGAAAGAAATGGAAAAAGAGAATCGATGTAGTGGACCCCGTTTGTATGGGATAAAAGCAAAGATGATAATGATGCTAGGTCCACCGCCAAGTAGGTAATTCTCTAATGCCATATCTTAAAATGAATATTTCCCATAAAATTTATCCCTCATGCAAGGGCCGACCAAACTAACATGGAATGAAGTGATCAGAAATTATTTCAAAAAACTATATCTAGTAAAAGATATGGCATTTAATAGAAAGCAATGGAAAAAGAGAATCGATGTAGTGGACCCCGTTTGTACGGGATAAAAGCAAAGATGATAATGATGCTAGGTCCACCGCCAAGTAGATAATTCTCTAATGCTAAAGTTAACTGTGATAATATCAACTATCAAGTACTTATCACATGTAAGGGACTTCCAATAAAAAAAATTGGCTTTCCTTCTACTCTTTATATATTTTCATAAAAGTATGAGAACATAATATCATATTGCCATAAGCAAGTGCATTATTATGATGTACTTACTCACTTATGCAACTTGTGGACTGGTGTGAAAATTCCAGAAAACCAATCAAACCTTATTTTCACAGGAATATATAGTGAATCAAAGCAAGACTTTTAATTTTTATTTTTCTTATATATCAATATATATATATATATATGTATATGTATATTTATGTATATGTATATGTATATGTATGTATGTATATAATGCAACTTCACATTAAGTGGATACAAATCCCACATCCAAAATATCTTCACAAGTTTGCTAATAGTCCCTCCTCTGAGACCATTCGAAGCAATAGTCTTAGAATGCATAAATGGAATTGCTTTACAACTATTAGAAACAACTCTACCTCAAGTTTGTTCAACAAAAACAGTCTAGCACATTGCAACACAATGACAACTCAGATTTGACAGAAAAAATAAAATACTTCAGCAATCAAAGTAATATCTCTCAAGTGGCCCTTTCAGCCCTATTCATCTCAAAACATAAAATAAAACAAAAAAAAAAAAACAAATAAAATAATAATAGTTTTTTAAAGGAATTAAGTAAAACTAGTGACATTCTTTCTGAAAATGAACAAACCAAACAAATTACAGAGTAATTGCAAGTGAAATCGTAACAAAAAATAATAATAATAAATTAAAGATTTCTATGGCACAAACCCTAATCAGCGAGAGTGATTCAAATCTTATTGCGTAATGCGTATTTATCGATATCAGATATCAATATTTCCGTAATGAAATGGAAAAGAATACCAAAAATCGAATAAACGGAGTAACCCTAATAACACAGATCTGAATCCGGAATAAAGAACGTACAATTCAATAATACAACCACAATTTTCAAAATTTCTAGACATAATATATATACCCTATAGGGACTTACCTAAGAGAGAAGAAACGGCGATTAATTCTAGGGAAAAACAAGCTTCGAGGAATCAAAAGTTGCAGAGAGTCTTGTATGAATTCCCGCCAACAGAAGAGTGATATCGATCTTAATTGTAGATTTGTAAATGTATATACATGTATATATGTAAATTCTCGTATATATATATATATATATACGAAATGGTGATACTGACGAAGAAGGCAAGGCGCTACACTTCACTCTCTCTCTCTCTATCTCTATATCCGTGTATGTGTATGTGACGACTGTGTGTGCTGGGGAAACATTATTCTTATAATTAACGTGCGTTAAAATTCATCATATGAGCATTGAATGGTCATTAGCGCTTGAGCTCAAATTATGGCGAGTATCTTTATCTTTCCTTTTTCTATTTTGGGCTGAATTAAATTTCGTAAGACTTCCAAATTTGTGCAGAAACATTAAAATATATATATATATATATATATATATATATATATTTTCATAATGGTGGTGCCAAATATCTTAGAGCGAGCACACTCTAATTCCACTGAACACATACGGACCACCATGGGACGCCTATAACTTTCTGTGTTCTACCACCATCGAACACATACACAACCACCATAGGACGCCCATAACCCTATGTGTTCTATCACCATCGAACACATACAGTTGAGGACGGAGTCAATATTTAATTTTAAGGGAACGTAATGTTTTTGATTAAAAAAAATATATTCAAATAATATGATAAATATAGTTATATTTTGAAATCGATACATGAAATTAAACACATCGAGTTTATAAAATTACAACAATAAATGTAAATAAGAAGATAAAAAAAAAAAAAAAATGTTACATACTTATATATATATATATATATATATATATATATATATAGGTGCAAAAAGAAGAATTTTAAGAAGTGGAAAAAAAAAAAAAAAATGAGAAAACTTTGAAAAGAAAAAAATTAGGATTTAATTGACCGAAGTGAAATAGAAATGTAACTTAAAAAAAAATGAAATTAAAGGAATTTTGAAAAGTAAAAGAAGAGAAAAAATAAAAAAGAAAATAAGAAAATAAGATATAATTTTAGTAAATGAAAATTTTAGGAGGGTGGTATACTATAAAATTTCTCCTACTTATAGTTAAAAAATAACAAAAAAAAAAAAAAAATGATACATATATAAGGGGGGTTGGGCCAAGGGGCATGTGCCCCAAGCATGCATTGGCTCTGCCCGTGCATACAGTCTAACTACTCCATTAAAATTATTTTTATTTTTATTTTTATTTTTGGCGCCTGATAATAGTGGTATCCGACATTTAGAACACTTTCTAATTCCACTATACACATACAGGCTTGTGTAACAATTACTCCGACACCCCCTCTCAAAATTAACAGCAGTTTATTTTTTAACGGTCCACATAGTTTTATCATTGTACCCCTTTCTTTATTTAATAGGATGATTGCATTATACACTAAAATTACCAAATGTCTACATTGTCAACGCAGCGCATAATTACAACACATAATTACAACTCAGCCAATCCCATACTTCTGCAAATCTTCTTCCTCCTCTTATTTACTAAAGCAGCCCATCGAACATCAATACACTCCCTCTCAAAATTAACAGCAGTTTATTTTTTAACGGTTCACATATTTTTATCATTATACCCCTTTCTTTATTTAATAGGATGATTGCATTGTACACTAAAATTACCAAATGTCTACATTGTCAACGCAACACATAATTACAACACATAATTACAACTCAGCCAATCCCATACTTCTACAAATCTTCTTCCCCCTCTTCTTTACTAAAGCAGCCCATTGAACATCAATGCACTTTTATATGCTCTGAGTCTCAACTTAAAAAGTCCACTTAAAAAATTTTAACTCACAATTTGAGACCGAAGGAGTATATTATATATATATATATATATATATATATATATGAGAGAGACGCATGAAATAAAAAATGGACAGAGCTTAGTCCTTTTCTCATTGTAGATCATAGGTTCGAAAAATTACTTTCAAATCTTGCACCAGGAGTTTTCACGAGTAATTTGCTTAATTTTTTTAAAAAAGGAAATTTTTACTGTGGCAAACAATTCACTTTAAAATGGGTGTATTTTCGAATATTTATAGGCTTATTTTATCACTGTTCCAACTTATAGGATTAAATCATAATTACGAGTACATTATTGGTACTTTATCTTAATGAATCACTAAGAAGTTGTAACAAAGGCTATCATTTTAAAGAGTTAAACACCAAACATTGAGCGTCATTTGCTTGATGAATACAATACAAGATAATTGGGATCAACTACGACATTCAGCTTTTGGACTACAGTTACAAGCTACAATGTGCTTGCTCTTTCAACCTGTTCAAAGTATCATACTTGCCACATATGACACTCAAAACTCTTTACTACGAATCGAATCCATGATATGTGTTCTTCGATCTACAGATATGATGAACAAACAAAATACAGCTGCGTGTACGTCTATACAATGAGTTCTTAGATGGTACAAAAAGTGAGATAGAGCGGCAGCAATACACCAATGCAGTAGTTTTATGATCCCACGCGCCTCAGTAATCAGGGATGGAAGCGAAACGATAGCCTTGGGCACCCCTCCACGAATAATACGCAATTCGAGTCTCGTAAAATCCTGCAGTCATTAATTGGTTCAATACTTATACAGGCAGTTGCTTCAGCTACTGACAAGCAAGAAGAAAACTAGAGCATGCATTACTACCGAGAGCTATTTGGTAGACTCAGAAATGTAGTTGGAATCATTATAATTCAGAACATACAGCACAAACAAAGAGAGACTGTAGTTTATAACACACGTATAAGCAAAACAAACAAAACAAAAACACGGCTGCTGTTATAAAAAGCAGAATTGTTAACTTTGTTGACGCGAAGGGTGCATTTATTATAATAGCTATATCAGCAGCAGTTAACAGTTGGCAATTCAGGTGCTGCTCATGCTCCAGAGCCTAGTTTGGCAATTTAGGTGCCGACCGCAAATACTACTCTCCTAAATTTGGAAATCAGTGCCAGTTCACAACTTGGAATCAATACCTTGTTGTGTTTGTCTTCAATTTACAATTACAGAGTAAAATTTTCGTTCATAATGAACAAATCATGGAAAATTTTCCATGACTAAACAAGCTAATCATGTGAAATCCTTGTGATACCAAAAGCTACTAATAGACAGATATGTTAGAATTGAAAAGCTAAATGAATCGATTTTGGAGAGCCACTTTAATGAAATTGAATTTGCAGAGGTGGTTGCTTATTGATATTTTGTAGAAAGCATATTTACACAAGCAATCTAAATATAATTTGTCATTGCTTTTCACACACAAAGAACCCTCAAATCATGCTCATCCTCCGTGTTCAGATAATTCTCAATACACACTTTAGATATATCAAACTAAAGAACATATTAGCTTGTTAATTTACTTTTTGAGCAACGAAGGGGATTTTTTGGATGTCTCATAATAATTGATCCCATTTTGTCTGCAGCATTTTAAAACACAAGGTCATACTAAAATTCGAGGAATCAAAAACAAGGGCAGGTTCTGTTCAGGATTTGGTAGCGCAAAATCATAAAGTAGAAAGAAAGAGACACTTTCTACTTGTCAAAACTAACAATTTTAATTCAATAAAAAGGCTCACAGCGGAAGACATATACATACTTAAATTTTCCCATTGTATAATCAGTGAACCACTATTTAAACAAAATAACCAATAAGCAAAAATGAGCTTCGTTTACCTGGGAGGAAGGCAAGAAGTCCAAGTCCTAGAAGGCCATAAGCTTGGGATGGTTCTCCTCCCATATGACCTGTGAAAATGAAGAAGGAAAGGAAGAGAAGCATGCATCCAAGACTCAGCAGGAAAAGTGCGAGCCCAATGGATTTCCAAGGGATTTTATCAAAAGTTTTTGGCTCATAGTCAAATCGACGGTCGTGTTGGCTGCCACTACCATAATAATCATCATCATCGGCAGCAAGACGACTGTATTGAACATTCCGCTTAGATGCCATACCAGTAAATTCCAACTCTGGAAATTTTCACAAAAATGTGTCTGCAAACACCAGAAGCCTTCAAGTTCGAACCGTAATACAGAGCTTCAAACATCAAATGAACATAAAGACACCAAAAGCGGAATACGGATAAAAGGAACACTATATTGTGGGTCACAAGTCATACATGTATCTGGCCTAATCATGTCTAGAACATCAAAAAGGTAAAACTAACAGATTAACACAAGAACAGTTCATTAATATATATATATATATATATATATATATATAAGGAAGATTGTATTAGAAGGCCTTCTAAAGGGGAACACATCCTGCAAAAGCAATACAAGGACCAAGTAGGGTGTCATGAAAATTTGAATATCCATGGTTCAACAGCTGAACAAAGACATAATTTTGTTAACACGAAATTTAGCTGAACACCGTGTCATGAATGTCAATCAGAACTTCACTAAATAAATTGCGTCATTTGGGAATTTTCATCAGAAAACTCAATGCTTTTAATTGTTTCTAATTATCCAATCGGATTTCAAAACTGCTTAAGATGGCCATTTTTAAACAATGAATCCAAGTCTAATTTTGGGTTTCTGCAGTATGTTCCAAATCTAGTGCCGATTTACAAATTAGGGTTCTTGGCGGAATCTGAATCCGGCCAAACATGGTCATAAAACAGTATACAAACGTGTGTGTAGTAAATATATAAGAATTGAGACATGGGTAATATGAAACATTAATTGAATTTATGATTAATAAGACTTGATGGTCAAAATGGTTACAGGCAAACCCTATACTAATTGAAACCAATTCAATAAAATAACACCAGAAAATATATATATACAAAACATGATCTATTCAGATCTCATATATACGATAAGAGAGCGAACAAAACATATAATTTAGATTAAAGGTAGTGACTTTGTACCGTTAAACTCGCCTTGCTAGAGAAAAGTCGCCGCCGTGATAAAACCACCGGTGGGGGAAGGATGGGTTGGTTTGGAAGAAGATGAAAGATGTGTCAACTCCTTACTTCCCTTATAGTCCCGTTCCTTTTGTCTCCCGAATTAAAAACTAATTATGTTGTTTGAAAATTCAATATTTTAATTATAAATAGATTTAATATCAATTAATATTTCTTAAAAAAAAACATTAGTATAATTATATATGGAACTTAAATGAATTTTTAAGTCAAAGTTAGTTTAATTATCACTGAATATTTAAAATTTAAAAATATATTAAAAAGTTCTCCATTTGTAATAAGTGCTTAAATTTAAAATACTTAAAATTCAATTTATTAAAAAAATTAGAATTTAATTTCTATTAACGTTAATAATCACTTTGCCCTTAAATGGACTCCAACTTTATGCTTATCCATTAAATAGTTAAATGCATGGTTGGATATAGTGATTAATGTTTTTTAAACTATTTGGTTCTTTGGGATAAAATAGTGGTAACAAGTGATACTCATATATTAAAAAATATATATCATAATTATGTAAAATATCATATAAATTGAACTTTTAATATTCATACATTATTTAATAAAAATAGTTACAACAACCCACAAAGATCATAACTTGCCAGACACACTTGCTTTCAAATTAATACATTTATGATTTATGTCAGGTAGTGACACACTCTTGGGTTGGCAATGGTTTCTGAATTTAGGGGTCACGGCCCCAATCATAAAATTCTTGCATGGAAAATTAAAGGTGGTGGACTCCATTTTTACAACTCCTATACAATATAGCATCCTTTCTCGAAATTGCACAACTGTTTTCTCGAAGTTTTTTGAACTTATTAATTCAAATACTATTATAAATTTTGATTAAAATATAAGACATAAGATTTATGCTATTTATCGTTCTAAGAACAATGATTTTAGAGTTAAAAAATAGACAATTTAGATTGTGATTTAAACTGCATGAGAAACTAACCCTATGATCGTTTTATAAGTATGTCGTCAACTAACATTTTTTATGATATGGTATTGTTAGAGTGTGTCTCACATGTTTTGGGGGTTCAATTATGAAAAAATTGGACCGGTCAACTTATGCGGACTGGTCCAACGCCTTCATATATGTGGAAATATATATATATATATATATATATATATATATATATTTTCTGATTAGGAGTGGAAGGCTTGAAAATTATTTTTGTAATTGAAAACTCTTGTGAATAAATAAATGTGAAGAGAAAGAAAGAAATTGCAAGAGAGAGTTGTGATAATTTGAGAGACGAGAAAATGTTTGTATCAAATTCATTGTGAACCTAAGCTGGTTTAGTTTGTGTGTGTGATTTTATTTGTCATTATAAAGTGATTATTATTATTATTATTATTATTGTGTTTTACCTTTTTTGTTTGTCATTGGGATCTTATAGTTATTATTCCTAGCAAATATCATTCATTCACACCAGGGTTGATAATTTTCCTAGTTCTGAACATAGTCGAAAGTTTTGAAAATTGAAAAAACTATACATAGGTAAGAAAATCAATTTATATTTTCTCATTTTATATGAAAAAATATTTTGCACACTATCTTTAAAATTAGAAAAAAGGTGAGGAAAAGCTGTTATGAGTTATTATTGTCATGAGAGATGATGACGTGGAACTGCACAACAATGTGAGAAAGACAGACACACAGAGAGAGAGGGAGAGAGAGAGAGAGAGGCCCATTGTCTCTCTGCGCCAGCGAAATCAGAGACAAAAATAGAATTGAATGAATCAGAATGCAATCGAAACAAATTACACGATAAGCTGTGTGATTCATAAAAAGCCCATAAAACAGTACAAACACAAAAACTCAGGCGACGTCTCTGTCCCTGTCCTTGCTCTTCGTCTTCTTCTTATATATATATACATATATATTTATATATATCAGCAGCTCGAGGAATCGAAAAGGACAAGGTTCGGAACCGCCCGCATTCGGATCCGACACCCCGTCGGGCCCCATCCCCCTCTCTCTCTGCGCGCTTACCCTTGTCGTTGCAGTTGTAGAGAGAGGGAGACCGTGATTTTCTTCTAACTCAGGTCCCTATCTCTCTCAATATACATATATATTTGGGTATGTATGTATAATGAATTCATGCATATTTATGTTTATGGTTCTACTGCATAATGTTTATGAATGATCATCTTCAATGTCATAATTGTTTTCTCGTTTCAATTGCATTTCTCACACACACTCTCTCTTCTCTTCTCATTAATATTTGATCGCTATCAATTTTGTGCGTTTTTTTTTTTTTTTTCTTTCTGATATATGATAGATTTGTTTATCTGTTTTGTTGTTTTTATTTTTCTTTTTAATTTAAAAAAATCTGAATAAGATTTCAAATTTCGTCTAAGGTGTCTGTTATCTGTTTAATTCACGTCTGCTCTGCAGTTAATATTTTTTCAGATTTCATTTTTTTTATGTCATATTATTAGAATATTTTTCTTGATAAGAACTACTTTTTTAATTTCTGAAACAAAAATTATTGTTTATTTTATTTTTCTTTGTTTATATATGCATTTATGTGTATGTACTTAACATTTTTTTTTTTTTTTTTGCTCTGTTCTTGCTATGTCGACAATTGCTGCATTATCTAATTTTTCAAATCTCATGTTTGGTATTTAATTTTTTGTTTGAAGGTGGGCACTTTTTGTTCATGTTCACTTATCCCCTCCCCATACTTCTCCCTCTAACTTTCTCTATTGTTTTAAAAAGGAATGTAAAAAGTTGCACCACATGTTGGATTCTGAATTTATAATTTCATGTTTTTTCCCTCAAGGTTCAAACTTTTTTGGTTCTAGTTCTTTAACTTATTATGGAGAAGTTGAAAATTTGTTTGATATTAGTTTACAAGTACATTCTTTTGATAATTACTTTGTTCATGATAATTATTACAAAATTAATTTTTAGCTCCTAGTTAGATTCATCAAGGGACCGTATAAATTGTGAATTTGAATCTCCATTGATTTTATTTTACATATATGTTATATTTATTCTATTTTATGCAGGTTTCTCATGAAGTGACATGTGCAAGTTTGCAAACGTCTGACTAAAAATTTTTCATGTAGGATCTGATTTTCGTGCGCTCTCTTCATAAATGCTCTAATTGATCGGATTACTTTAAGGTGATTGCTCTTTGCTGAGGTATTTTCTTTATGATTGCAGTTGAGATATAGGATATGCATTGAAATGATGATATTTGCTCGAGTTTCTAACAAAATGATGTTATGTCACTAAGACTCATGCATTTTTGAGAGAGTTGAGTAATTCCTCTTACATTGTGAATTTGTGATAGGGAAAATTTGTATTTGCTGGGGAGATATTGCTGTAAATCAGTGGAGTTGTTTTCATTTTTATTGCAAATCAATTTTCAATCCATATGGATTAATGATTTTGGCTCCTTTTTACATTCTGCTTGTTATTCTTTGCTTGAACCTTATCAGTGGACACTTCAGGTTAGTAATTGCACTTAAAAGAATATCTTCACCAACGCAAGTGTACTCTCTCCCTGTCTGTCTTTCTCTTCCCCCGTGTATGCACCTCGTTCATTCCTATGAATGTATGACATATGTTGCGTTTTGGATATCAAAGATTCATGAAGCAGGAATCATAGGAGACCTTGTGTATAAAATTGTTGCCAAATATGAATTACGCCAACACAATGAAAGTAAGAACAAATATTATTATTTATTTATTTATTTTAATCTTTTCAGTATATACTATCTGTTTATGTGACTACTTTGTATATAGATAGCTGATCGATTCGTATTTTATCAGTTCAGTAAACACTCACATTTAAAATTGATGCCTTGGCCTAGTCATAACTGGGGATCACTATGGAGTGGATTGTCTATAAAAAAAGAATTTAGATTTCAAAGTTAAATGTTATTTTGTGGTTGAATCGGATGCATTAAGGCGTTTTTATGGAGATGTATCTTGGACCATTGGTGGAAGCATTTAAATAGTACCATACCATTTGTTCTAGCAATTGATAGTTCTATATTCTTTGCTTTACAGAATTATTTTGGGATTTTAATGAAGTGAAGTTTCATTTTACTGTCATGTGTGGTTATGGATCTATTTATAATAGTATGAGGTGGGACCACCATGAGGCAGAGCCAGGATTCAAACCCCACAATCTATAAAAATAAATTTATTATATTAGTGGTCTCCAAATGATGTGAAAAGTTCCTTTCATTTCCATGGGATGGCCAAATATTTCCACTGTACATCTCCTAAATTCTTGGACACCTTACTACAATAGTACTTTCACTACTACTTCTGACAGCTGACTCTTCCTTCCATTAGTTCTCGGGGCTATATGATCCTGAACGATATGGTCTTAACTTCAGTATATCACAGCTTCTTCTCAAGGTTGTTAGGACTGAGATAGTGTTTATCAATTTGATCCAGCTGTGGACATACTAAAGAGATGATGACGAGGTACAACGTGAGAATTTAGAGAATGTGCTAAGTTGCAGCAACCTGCTTCACATTGATATGTTCATACACTGTTTAAACAAACTTTACATGCAGAATAGTTTAATTTTCCTTCTAGGGAGATAAGAACTTACATCTAGAATATTTTTACCTGCCATATTTTTTTTTTGGGTACTTTAGGTCCTTTAACTGTTGATTCTGCCTGCAACCTTATAATTTCTATTTATTTATTTTTCATAAGGTGGTTATAGAAAGGCTAAATAGTATTCACATCCCACTGTTGTGTTATCATACTCCACTTCTTTTTTGTTTTTTTAAAGGGAAAATTTTCCGTCAACAACACTCTCACACTCCATAATTATGCCCAAAAGTGCTCTTACACTCCAATATTGAGGGAACTATGCCATTTCATTTATATAAAAAAATCAAGTGGAATGAAGAGTAGATACGTGGAGTCTGGAGTGTGAAACTGCAAATAACACTTATCTACTTATGTTCCTGACTGGCAATGATTTGCTGAGGAC
Source organism: Cornus florida (assembly GCF_030987335.1). Classification (NCBI taxonomy): domain Eukaryota; kingdom Viridiplantae; phylum Streptophyta; class Magnoliopsida; order Cornales; family Cornaceae; genus Cornus; species Cornus florida. Next base: position 7,257,068 of record NW_026775577.1, read on the forward strand.
TTTAGCTGTAGCCCTTCAAAATAGCAAAAGTTAAGTCTTCTGCATTCTGGAAGTATCTGTTTATGGAGCTAATCTAAACTGATGAGATCAAGTTATATATTTCCTTCTGGAACTGTTTGGTTAGTAATATGTGCATCTGGGCGGTCAATTATTGAAATATGGTTTGAGAAGATATAGAAGCAGGACATTATGATCATGTGGGATGTAACTGTCCAAAAATCTATTCTATGTCAAATTACTGCACTGATAATTGAATGCTGCACATTGATATTTTTCCTTTAAAGTCATGAATTACTAATACCAATCATTTATTGGCTAATTGAGTATACATCTTAGCTCGGTAATAATTGTACTTGCCTTAAGAAATGAAGGAATTGCTAGTGCTGTTGTTATGCACTTTGTGAATGAAAATTTATTTATTTTGAATTCTTTTGGATGCCCTCTGATATCTTCTGTGTCAGGTTCCTCATTTTCCTTTTTGTGTATGTAACAGTGAAGTTGGCATCTTCTATGAAGGCAATATTTGTCATTTTTGAGATTTTTAGAAACTATCATCATGGGTGCTTGTACATCAACACCATCTAAACCAATTAAATTGCGGAGGAAATACCATGTTCGGTTTCGCAAATACCATGGCAAGCTTTCCAATTTTGTCCATCATGGAGCCAGGAAAAAGAATAGCGATGCTGAAACTCGTGTAACTGATTTTGCTGTTAGTGAGTTTCTTCATACGACAACCACCTGCAAAAGATCTGATGTTTCTAATTCAACATTCCATCTCACCCAGTTGGAATGGCACCATAGTGAAATTGATGCTAATGGTATATACTCATGTTTGCTTTAAAAGTTTAATTACCTTTAGTAAATATTTTTCTGAAGAGTGATGGAAGTTCTATAGTTATACCTGATAGGAGGATCACTTTAGTAATTCACTATTTTGGGTCTCAAAATGGAAGGTTTTAGTTTTTAGACAAATGAAAGGAAAACTAATACTACACTGTCCTTTGCAGACTATTCTTTCTGCCTGACGGATTTGGATGGATCATGTTTTAATTTGTGATTTTCTGAGAGGAAATGAATATGACCTAAATACAAACTTTCTTATTGCAAAACATACGCCTACTGTGGGAAGTTTGAAATTGTAAAGTAGCTTAGAAATTCTACGGTCCAACTTTCCTGATCTAATTATTTGAATGGTGAGCCAAATTGAAATAGTACTGAAACGGTTGATTATACATTTTTCTCCCCACTTTACATATTCAGTTAAGTTTCCAAACTTTACATTAGGTGACTAGTAGCTATATACATTTATCATTAAATGTCTTATTGCACAAGCCAAAAAATCTCACATCATGAATGGTGTGAGTATCTTCATATTTGAAAAATATTGAGCTAGTGGATTTAGATTCTGCACGGGTCCTTGATCATGTCCTTAATTTTGTATTTGTTATTAATATATTTGTTAGAATATGCCTAAACCTTTGTAAACCTTAAATCTCCAAATCCTACTTGGGGGCTGTTAGATTTAATCAATAGTTTATATATATATATATATATATATATATATATATATATATATTTTACCTTTATCAATTTTATTTCTATTCCATTTTGGAGTTAAATATTTCTTCATGGTTTGTTGTTTCTATGATTTAAGAGAAGGGTCTAGCGACCTATGCAATTTAATATGAAATTTAAAATCTTTCATCTTTGTTTCTTCTTTCATGTGTTGGTGGTCTTGTTGTTTGCTTAGGCGTATGAATTGGTATACCAGTTGTTATCCACCTGAAGAAATTTTTCATGGTGTTTTTTGTGAAAAGTTTATTAAAAGAGATAGCTTAATGACTTTAAAATGACATATTCGTGTGTTTGCAGTATTTTGCGAAGAGGAAGCATGGTTTGACTCAGTCAGTATTTTGGAGTCTGACTCAGATGATGAGTTCAGTAGTGTGCATGGAGGTAATGAACATTAATCTCTTTTTGACTAATTAGTTGAATAAATGTTACTTCCTATGCAAAAGTGAAAACCGGTATGTCAATGCCACTGAGATAGTAGCTGATATAATGGATCAAATGTCAGTCACCTTCAGGTTGTTTAGCTTCAGGGTACAAACTAGTCTAGGAGATATCTTCTGCTAGTATTCTTCGATTCTTTATGTTCTAAATTTATTGAATTTGCAGAGCCCAAGGGTATCAAATGCTTATGGTTATAGAGATGTTTGTATTTACAGAATTCCTAAATATTTTACTAGGGTCTATTGTATTTTGGGTCTTCATGTGTATGCTTGACTGCTTGCTTTTATGCTGGTAAACTGACCAGTAACTTTGCTGCTAACTCTCGTACAATATCCGAACTAATATATGTTCGTATTTGTATACGTATTTTTTTTTCCTCCAGATTGTTTTCCTAGCCTTTCAAGCAGCATTCTGGAGAACAAGTGTATGTACAAAGAATACCATGAAAGATATCTGAAAATAGATGCTGGTAAAACAGACAAGTTTTTGAGCAAAGATGGGTTCAAGGAATCAAATGGATTTTCACTTATAAGTGCGCAGGGCTATGAACTTTCATGCTTGGGTAAGGAAGAAGAATTTTGCACCAAGAGGAAGAAAAACTATGTAAAAGAGGATGGATTTGATTTTGAAGAGAAAGCTCAAGAGAAAATTTTGAAGTCTGGCTTACCCCGATTGGTTCCTTCATTAAGTTTCAATGACAAGATTGTTAATGCATCAAATTCAGGTGCACAATCTCAAAAAAAGAAAACTGCAGTTATCAGACTTTCGTTAAAGAGGACATCTGTTGAAGGTGAAGAGACCAATGAGTTCTGTAAGTGCACTGCTGATTCTCTTTTCCTTAATTATTACTTTCTTGGTATGGAGTCCATGTTTTTGAGGATTGCTATATTTTGAGCATATTACTCTCTATTGTCTCTATTTTTCAACTTAATTTCCTAGTAGCTTGCATGAAATATTGCGGGAGATGCAATAATTATATCCTGTTTTGCATATTTATTTCTATAATTTATAAATCCACAAGCTCACTACCTGCTTTTCAGTTAAACAATTTATATTTCGCTTAGCTCAATGTTCAACTCTAGAATATTACTTTTGCATAACAGTGTCATTTTATTTACCATTAAACATATAAATATTTGTGCAGGTGCATCAAAAAAATTCCTATATCGTCCCAGAGCAGGACTTCTGATTCCGTGTTGTACAGAAGGGAAGCCAACTACAAGATGTTGGCTTGAGATTGAACCCTCGCACTTTAAGCTCCGTGGTGATAACTATTTTAAGTATGCTATTAACTTCCATTTGTCAATCATAGACTAGATATGTAGACATCTACAACCAGTTGTTATACATATGTTTGCTATGGTATTTAATTGTCTGAAAATTCAACATGCAGAGATAAGCATAAATCCCCTGCACCAAATTACAGTCCATATACTCCAATAGGGGTTGATCTTTTTGTGTGCCCAAGAAAGGTTAATCACATTGCCCAACACCTTGAGCTTCCTAATGTTAAAGGAGAAGGGAAGGTGCCTCCACTACTCATTGTTAATATCCAGGTGTTTTTTCTACTTCTCTTAATCTCTGAATATTTTCTCTTTGCATTTGTTATTTTGTGTGTGGAAGTGGATACCAAAAGGCAACTTCATCAAAATGAGTGAAGAGCAGTGGCTTTCAGCAGTTTCTTATTGTTTATTGTTATGCACTTTTGAGCAGTTGCCAACCTATCCAGCTCCAATGTTCCTTGGTGATAGCGATGGGGAGGGCTTGAGCCTTGTGCTATATTTCAAACTTTCTGAGAGCTTTGAGAAGGACATTTCTCCCCAATTTAAGGAGAGCATCATGGTAATTTTATTTTTAATTGTTTCTCGCCAAACTAGAAGCCCAATGTATTTTGTTTAGACTTGCTCTGTTAATATTTTCCTTTTGAGGATAAAAAGTTCTTTTCATTGCATGCTATAATATTCTTTTAAGTTAAATAGTTTTTACAAGGCCTCATCATCCACAACTGCTGTTCACACTTTTGTGAAGATAACTGTAGTTTTTTATTAGTCTTTCTCTCAAAAGTTTCCTTTTTGTCTAGACAATACATCAAAAAATCATTTTAGGAAACCTTGCTCTAATTTGTTTGGATTCAGATGAAGCTTCCACCAGGCAAAACTTTGTAGAGCCTTTCTATATATATGGAAGTTGCTCCTACTCAATTTCTAAATTTTGCCTACAATAGGTACTTTTTCCTTTGGTTTGAGATTGGGGAGACCTATAACCGTTTGATGCAGAGCGAAAGTAATTGCAATTGGAACTAGGATTTTTTTGTGTACCTCCATGTTCTTTGCTAATTCAACTTGACAGATTCCCCCAATTGGAACTTGGAATGGATGAGATCTGGTTTTGTCATGATTGGAAGCTATCTATGTGGTTATCTTAATTGGGTTTGTCAGGATTCAATCAATTAAGTTTTGTTTTCATCCTTTGCAGAAATCCTTCTGATATCTGTTAATCAAAATACTAATTTTGGTCCACCATGTTCCTGTTAATGGTCAATGACAGCCTTCTTTTCTTCCATGTTGAATATCATGTTGTACTGGGCTTCAACAACTTCACCAATTATGTGCTCGTCCCATGTTGACCTTTCCTTGAGAGTGTGCAGAACATTTGGGTCTCCATCCCTTTTGCATATAAATTGTTGAATCATAAGTAAAGCAATCTACCTATAATTACTTATCAATATCATCTAGTGCTGACTATTTCCTTAAACGTCTATGTCCTCTATGGAATTTAATATAAGCAATTTTTGTGCCTTCGGAGAGCACTCTCCAGGAGAACACTGGTTTTGGGGCAAACTGACAGTTACTAGTACAATCAGTGTAACCTGTTCGATCTAAGTTGCAAGTCAAGGGTCCTAGCTCCCTGTACATTAGGATCCTTTTTAGTTGTTAAGATATGCATATGCATCTGTTCATGGCCCTTGTTAAGAGAAGATTTGTTGTTTTGTTATGTCAGTATATCTGTAAAGTTGTTGCATTCTTAAACATATAAAACTTGTTGTTCAAGACATACTAAGGAGAGGGATTTCAATTTCTATTTTAATGCTAGATTGTTGCGTTTCCTGCTTCCTACTTGGTGAAGGATTTAAATATTTAAGTTACACCTTCTCTAATAGCTTAAGCTTTTGGAGTAGATGGTAGTTAACATGGTATCAGAGCCAAAAGTTCTCAAGTTCAAAGCTCACCGTCACCCAATTATACGTGTTGGACCAAAAAGAAGGCCACACGTGAGGGGGTGTGTTAGGATTTAAATAGTAAAGTTACACCCTGTCTTATGACTTAAACTTTTAGAGTAGATGGTTGTTAACAGTTAAACTACTTTGGAATCTGATTATAGCGTGGAGTGGATCAAAGGAAGAAAGTCTCTTGTATAAAAAGAAGGCCAGGGGCGTGTTAGGATTTAAATATTAAAGTTACACCCTCTCTAATAGCTAAAGCTTTTAGAGTAGATGGTTGTCAACACTACCTTGGAATCTGATTATAGCGTGGATCAAAGGGAAAAAAGTCTCTTGTATAAATCTCAATGAGTTGAGATAGCACATTATAGTATATGCGCACATTCCCTTGGCTTCTGGTATATGGTAGTTTACTTGCTATTTCCTTATACTGAAACAGAACTGTGAGAATTGAAAGTGAACAAGTTGAATATTAGTTACTGACCAAATTACCTTGGGAAACTCGGTGGTTACTGTTATCATGCTTTGACACTGTTTGCAAGTGAATTCATAATCTAAGCAACTGTTCCTAAATTTCATTTTGTCTCCATTTGTGTGCTTACAATTAATGCAATCACTCGTTTCCAGTTAGTATTATATTTCAGCTCGTTAATTTTTTATTTTTTATTTATTTTTTATTTTTGGCTACAGAAACTGGTTGATGATGATATGGAAAAGGTTAAAGGGTTCGCAAAAGAATCCTCAATTCCTTTCAGAGAAAGGCTAAAGATCATGGTTGGGGTGGTTAATCCGGATGAGCTTGTTTCAAGTTCTACTGAAAGGAAGCTTTTGCATTCTTATAATGAAAAGCCAGTCCTTTCACGTCCGCAACACAATTTTTATCAGGTGAAGTATCATGTCCTCACTTGTACTTTCTTATGATATCGTTGAACTTATGTTAGATCTTGGAGACAGATATGCATTTTACATTCATTATTTTCGTGTTGATACTATCAATTAAGACGAGCACAGAAACTAAAGCTTCTATAAATATGGATACACCCAATACATCGAAACTTATTGCCCATGGATAAAGAAAACTGTTTCAGATTCATCTTGCTTTTACCACAGTGAGGGTCTCAAGGGCACCATCTTGTTAATTGGCTATGTTGGTTTATTTCTCATTCAACTATAAAACTTTCTTTAGAACTATAGAGTCCAAATATATTTCCGAGATTACTTATCCAACATTGTCCTTAACTTTGAAAATCTTGACAAAGGACCTCCAATTTTCTCCTTAAATTCGAAAATCTTGACAAAGAACTCTCTGGTGGCAAGTTGTTTCTCCATGTTAATGAAATTTTTCACGCATTAAATTCTCAAAATCTCTCAATTGCGGAAATTCCTACTGTCACCTTCATTGATCCTTGCGGCCTTGTTAATGATTGTGAATTCCTTTGTTGGTCAAACTTGATGTCAATCTTCACATTTCTTGGATTTTGCATTTTTCTTGAAATTTAATTATCACTAGCTCTAGTGGATGGGCTTCCCATTCGAACCTGCCTTTATCAATTATAAAAAATTCTGCACCTGAATATATATTTGTAAAATCCAATCAAGTTAATGTACCAATGTGGTACTTATTTGATACTTAATAATCCTGTAAAAAATAAAAAATTTCTTAATAATTTGAAGTTGCTTCTCACCAACTTCTTCCAAAATTGAATTTCTTGTACTCGATGACTTTGGTTTCTTGCTTTTATCAAAACTTTCATTTTCAACCACTTTCATTTTATTTTTTCCCTTCCAGTTATTCTTTCTCAAATTTTGCCTTTATTTCATTATTTGATTTTTCTTTGTGTTTATTCTATTCTTATTTTTGCTTATATTCATCTTTATCATAATTTTGAATTCCAATATTCAAATTGTTAAATACTATCTTTCATTGTAGAAATAAATTAAGGTTTTTCACACCTAAGTTGGACAATATTTCCAAACTTCTTGATCCGCAACGTTCTTTAAAACTTTAATTGCTTATACTTCCTTATTTTCTTAATTCCTTTTCCTCTTTATAATTCCAAATATAGACTCCTTGACAATATCATCCCATAACTCAAATCTCAATTTAATGGATTCTAAAACTCCAATATGCATATATATATATAAACATAAACCACTTCTTCATCCATTTTGCTTCATTTTTTTCTTTCTACTCCTTTGACGTGGTGATTGCTAGCTATCCATTTTGGAAATTTTTAAAATTTTCACCTCTTCCCTTTATCTTCTTTCAATCGTCTGTTTCGCAAGCCAATTTACCAGCTGTTTTTTTTGTCATGCCCATATTTTGTCATCACCTGAAACTCGGATACCAAATTTGTTGGGAAAAACAGAAGTGTGATGTAGAACTTTAAAATACTGAATTATTATGGAGAGGTGGAGTACAGAATATTTTTTTGGTCTGTTGTATTCTTCTTAAAGGAGATTATATCCTTTTGATTTTCTTAGGGGTGACATTTACAAGGCCTACACACAAAGGCGAAGTATACAGATTTTTTTTTTTTCTTTCAAAATTACTCATCCACTTAATGCAATGCTGCAACCTTATAAATACAATGAGGAAGGTTTTTTTCTGAGCCGCAAGAAAAAGATGGGAGTAATAAGGTATCTAGGTCCATTCAGTCGAATGCTATGGCTTTTATTGCTTTTATTCCATACTAATCCAGTTTGGTATAAATTCTATGGCACTTGTTGGATAAAAAACACAATCATGTGGTGATGTGGTCTTTCCACGACTGTGTTGATTAGTACTTCTTCTATGAAGTTGAACTTAGCGTAATGTAGCAAGTAACACAGCTAATTTTGGAAGTCAGTGATCATTTGCTGACCTTGTCAAGACGTGTTTGTAAGCCAATCGGCTGCCTGACTTTTTTCTTCTCATTTGAAGTGTGGAACATTTCTACGAGACGTTAGATAGTGTGACTTGCCATTGAAGGATAGGATGTGTTGATTTTTTGCTTTCTTGTTTGATGCAGGGACCCAATTACTTTGAGGTTGACCTCGACATTCATCGCTTCAGCTACATAGCAAGGAAGGGACTTGACGCATTCCGAGAACGTCTGAGAAATGGAATACTGGATTTGGGTTTAACAATTCAGGTATTATTTTTTATCTTGTTACCTCCACTATTGTTGAGCATTCTGGTCTTGATTTAATGGAGCCTATTGAAATAAAGAAACTGATTATTTAATTATAATAAACTTCTCAAAACATAAGTGGGCTATATGTGCTTGGGCCCTTCTTGATCGAGTTCATCAAATTTCAACCGGAATACATCCTTTTTAATTTTATTTTTCTGAGCATTTGCATAATTATTTATGTTATTTAAGTTTTGCATTTGTATGTGAGCGCCCAGTTAATGTTGGTTACTACTTTCTAATGCTATGACTGCTACATCGACAAGACTTCACACGATCTTGCAGGGCTCCCCATCATACTTGAGTTTTCTTTTGACTAAATATGGAATGCAACCGTGACAGCATGCCATTTTGCGTGTCACAAGCCAAATTAAATCTTGTTATTCAAACATGTTTGCCCACTCATTCATTCTCTTTTTGCTCTCTCACTTCAAACCTTGCATTGGTGACCAACACGTGTTTTTATGCAAGATTTAATTGGCTTGTGAGAGAAAGTAAAGAGAATTAGCGAGCCATAATTAGTAAAATACGGTGAGAAAACACGTTGTGATATTGTGGCCCAAATTTGGTGCCAGGTCGTCTTGTGACCTGCTTATGACCCAACGACCCATTGGATGAGCTTTGTGTAGGCCCAAGCCCACCAAAGCTTTGGGGGTTCGTGGACCTTAATTATTCTCTTGTAGCCCGATATATAAGGGCTCTTAGGATTTGGAGTGGAGCATGAGAGAGACTATGAAATTTGTACAGAAACAAAGTGAGGGGCTGAAAACTTGTAATCTCCGATTTTACACAGTGAAAACTTCCGCTGGATCACAACCGTAAACGTAGGCTGTTGCCGAACCACGTATAAATCTTTATGTTATTTGTGTGGCGTGTTTACTTTTTTTTCGTGATTTTTGATTCAATTTAGGTTTGTTGCGTTTGTCATAACATACGTGTTTGTAAAAGTACAGATATAATTCACTTTTTCTAAAAATGAAAGTAGAAAAATTATATGTTTGGGTATAATACTTTTTTTGTTTAAAAATTCTACATCCATACTATTTTTCTTCTCTTATGCCTTACATGTTTTTATTTCAATAATAGAAAAGACTATAAATAATAAATTAATAAGGAAGTATTGAGTGTTGTAATTCATCCTAACCCGAACCCTCCATTAGGGAGGAGGTTGCCTATATCCATGTAGGAGTCAGTGAGTCACAATGGTGACAACAAGCTCCAAACTGTTATAGAATTTCCCTAGTTTTGATTGAATTTCTCTATATAATATATATTACCAAAATGACATTGTGTCACCGTTTCATTGAATTTCCCTAGTTTTGTAGTGTTGTATTATGTAGTTGATAATTTGACATAAAAAATAAGAGAAAAATGGTCTTGTTCTGACATCGCAAACGTTTTTTTATTGTGTTTAAAACTAACACTATCTTACTTCAAACAGGCGCAAAAACAAGAAGAACTGCCAGAAAAAGTACTGAGCTGTGTGAGACTGAACAAGATTGATTTTGTTGATCATGGCCAAATACCCACACTCGTGACGGTTGATAAAGCTTGATTTGGGTGGTGGTGTGCTGCAGGTCTGGGCATTCAAAAGTTATCGACAGTCGAGTGTGTGGGAAGATCATATGTTCATTATGTACACATTTTAATTCGCTGTAATTATAGCTGTATACGAATGATAGGAAAAGAAAATTCTCTCATGAACCAGCACAAACAAAATGTCCATCCATCTCGATATACTATTCATTTGAACATCAAAATTCTTTACTGTTATATAATCTGTTACTTTGAGCTTAAATCTTCACAACCAAAATTCTCTTGATTCTTGCAAAGGACCTCAAATGCCGCTCTTTTCGGCTTTTTTTTTTTTTTGTTTTTTTGAGTTATCATCTTCATTTCTGAGACCATTTCCATCCCTTCAACAAAGCATGGGTTCTTGGTGTTCAAGAACTATTCGAATTCAGGTGCAACAGCAAACTTGCAAAGGAACAAAAGAATATGATATTCAAAGACTTTATAGACATGAATATGTATGTAATATATGTATAGTTGTAAATGTGTGCTAGTGTGTGTGTGTATATATAGAGAGAGAGTGTGTGTGTTCAGAATGGAACGGCTACCGGGAAAGGCAACAGAGTCTAAGCAGGGGCTCTCCTGAGAGCAACTGAGAGGAAGCCATTTGCAGAGAGAGAAAAGATTGGACCAGACTTGCTTGAAGCAATTGTAATTCTCAAATTTGGTTTTGGAGAAAAAGTATAGGACTTTATGCCATGAGCAGAAAAGATGGGCAATCCAGTATTTGGTAAATTTCTTCATTTGTTAATTCTAACAATGCATTTTTTTCAAGTGTGGTTATATTTTTTGATTTTTTTATTTATATAATAATATTGAAAGTAAAATGAAAAAAATCAAATGTCTGTGATGTAGCGGTATAACTCAAATTAAAATGTTGAAGGTTCAATCTTCATAGGTGCATGGTGAACGAGTGTGTTATATGCCAAGACAAAAGGGCAAAAGAGAATATAAATATAAAAAATAAAATAAAATAAAATAAAAGCTTTTTCAAGTGTTCAGACATAAAATATAATTTGGTTATAATTTTTAAAAATTGATCAAACATAAAACCTATTTTGGTTATAATTATAGAAGTTGGGTATTTTAATGCAACTATGAGGTCTCCCTCCTGAGATTTTTCATGAACTCTCCCTTTTTATTATTATTATTATGATTATGTACAAATATTGAGGCACAAACTCAGTCACTTGAAAGAGGACTAAATAAGAATTATATAATTAAAATTTTGTTCAAAAATTTATTAACAATAGATCACACGAGACTGGTCATTAACTTATATTATTAACTTTGACCGACTCGTGGGATCTGTTATTAATGAATTCTTGAATGACATTTTAACTCTATATTCGTCATTTAGTCTTCTTTCAAGTAATTGAGTTGGTGCCTCAATATTTATGCATAATCATGACAAAAAAAGAAAGAGCTCATAAGAAATCTCATGAGGAAAACCTCATAGTAACATTACTCTTTTAACCATCTCAAAATTAACATTTAAAAAAAAAAAAAATCAACCTTTTAAGCTCTTGAAAAATATCCAAAACTAATACTCTAAAATTTAAATATTCACATATTAATTAAAAAAAAAAAAAAAAAACTTTTGAAATCTGAATTAAGAAAACCATACTTATTTATATAAGAATAGCCTTAAAAAAAAAAAAAAAAAAAAAAAAAAAAAAAAAAAAAAAAAAGGAGGATTAGAAAAACAATAGGATAAGGAAAAAGCAATAGTAGTATAGTACTACTAAAAGGAAAGGGACTCATAAGTCAATTTGGGAAAAAAGGGGGGGTGAAAACGAAAATAGGATTAGGGTTTTGCTATATAAGTGAAAGGAGAGAGCGGCGGAGGAAGAAAGCGCCTAAGGCCGAGCGCTTCCCCCGTGAGGGAAGGGGTGGCGTGGTATTCCACGGGAGAGGTTTTAATCGTGGCGCACGTTAGTGCGATAGGCGCAAATTAACAATATGGGACTCTCCATGAACGCTTTGCTGCTCTGATTTGCAGCCAAAGCGAGGGGATTGCCCTACACTTTTCTTTATCTCTTCCCTCTTTTCATCATTTTAATTAGTTTTTGTTTGATTTTTTAAACGTTTCTTACTAATATGTGTGTGTGTGTGTGTGTGTGTGTGTGTGACCAATTTAAACAATCATACACTGGATTGTTATGTTGATATGGTCATGATATACATACCATCTATCTAAGCGAACAAATTTTTATTTTATTTTATTTTTTTTTTAAATAAAATTTGTCTCTTGCTTTACAATTTGGAAGAAAGTTAGGGTACAATCATTAGTTGAATCTTTCAATTGCAACCCTTATCAACAAATTGTTTTTGAAGTGATTATTAACATTGAGCATTTTGTTAAAAGAGATCTGATAATCCAATTTTTCATTGAAAAAAAAAAAAATTTTGGAAGGATAAGAATCTATATATAAATAAAATAGGAGGGCCCAAAATAACTCATTTTCTAATTTAAAATTAATTTTAATGAAATTTGTAACTTATTTTCTAATTGGAAAAAAAAATGGGGGAAAGTGGAAGCAAATCATCATGTAGATGTATATTTGTAAAGCAACCCTATTTAATCCTGTAGGGGAGCAATTAGGGCTCCAAAACATGTTACTTAAAATAAAAAAGAGCAATTAGGGCTCCAAATCATGTTTTTTAAAATAAAAAGTTCGTGAAATGTGCTTACTCCAAATGAAAAAGATAATTAAGAGTAGCTTTTTGTAGTGCAATTCATATTTCTTATGTATCCTCCATACACATATTTAAGTCTATGATACGGAAGCATAGAGTATAATACTTCTTTCATCTTTTCATACATGTATCTTGATTAATGTTTAAATTCCCCTCGACATGACATTGAGATTTGAGACTTATATATATATATATATATATATATATATATATATATTGACAAAAAACTCGCATACACCAATCTCACGTATTCATTTGGAGATTTCAAATTAATTTTATTTGGACCCAATGATTCTTGATGGATTTCAGACTAATAAATGTTATAATAATAAAAGGTTAAATGCTCTGCCATCCCCCATGAGTTTGTCCTCTGTGGAGGAAGTGATTCAAAGGTGAAGATGAAGTTGGATTTGCATAACCCACTTCTTAGTTATATTGTCACAATGATTCAATGGCTACAATATAACTAAGAAATATATATATATATATATATATATATATATATATATATATATAAGGCACGTGAATGTTTTTTAACTAATATAATTTATATTTTTTAATTGTTTATAGTTTTATAAAATAAAATAAATAAATATAGGCAAAACAGTTTTTTCAGGCAAAAAAAAAAAAAATACGCAAAACAATTTTTAGATTGTAATAATTGTCACCTCAAAAGAAACAAAATATACCGAAAAATGTTAACTAAAAAACTAACCCAAAAAAATCTAGTACTACACTTGATCTTAGCCAAAAAGTCGAGAAAGGTGTAAGGCTTCTATGTAATCCTTTTTACTTAATACATGTGGGATAATAAAATTAAATTTTTTTTATTAAAAAATTCATAATAAATAGATAAATACAAGGATTATATACTTATATGTGATAGAGTTCTCTTTTTATATTAATTAATAAATATTTTTTATATTAAAAATTAAATGTTCAAATTCTTTAACTTTTATATTTTATTTATATATATTATTATATTATTATATATTTTCTTTAAATATATTTTTGTCTAATGTGATAGAGTTATAGAAATTGTTTTATTTTCTTTAAATATATCCTTCTTTAATTAGATTTCCTTTTATTAGAAAACTCATAATAAATAGATAAATAAAGGTTATATGTCATAGAGTTTTCAAAGAAAAAAAAAAAAAAATAGTTAATTTGTGGCAAAGTTTTGGTAATTTGTGTTACAGTTTTATAAAACTCTTTAAATATATCATTATCTAATGTGATAGAGTTTCATTGGAAATAAAATAGGTAATTTGTGGTAAATTTTATATAAATTATTTTATTTTTTTGAAATATATTTATAACAAATAAATAATAGGTAATTTGTGTTAGAGTTTAATAGAAACTCTTTTTATATCAATTAATAAATATTTTTTATATTAATAATTCTTGTCTAATTAAATTTCCTTTTATTAAAAAACTCATAATAAAAAGTTAAATATGTAATTTGTGTTAGAGTTTTATAGAAACTCTTTTAAAACCTCTTTTTATAACAATTAATAAATAATTTTTTATATTAATATTAGTTGTCTAATTAGATTTTCTTTTAATAAAAAAATCATAATAAATAGATAAATAGGTAATTTGTGTCAGAGTTCATATAAACTCTTTAAATATATCTTTGTCTAATATGATATAGTTTTATCGGAAAAAAATATGTAATTTGTGATAAAGTTTTATAAAAATTATTTCATTTTTTTTAAATATTTCCATGTCTAATTATATTTAATTTTATGGAGAAAAAAAAAAAAAAAATATATATATATATATATATGTAATTTGTGATAGAGTTTAATAGAAATTATTTTATTTTCTTTAAATATATCCTTGTTTAATTAGATTTAATTTTATTAAGAAACTCATAATAAAAGCTAATTTGCGATAGAATTTTAGAAAAATTATTTTATTTTATATATCAATTAATAAATATTTTTATATTACTAATTATGGTCTAATTAAATTTGTTTTATTTAAAAATTCATAATAATAAATAGATAAATAGGTTAATTTGAATTTTATTAGGTAGATTTTAGAATTTTTTTTGAGTTTTATATATATATATATATATATATATATATATATATATATATATATATAAAACTTCATATCAATTAATAAATATTTTTTTCATATATAAATAAGGTCTGGAATACTGAAACTCTTTGGAGCTTTTGTATTTTACCGATAAAAACTATTTTATATCAATTAACAAATTCTGGGTTTATGCCCCTCTGAATTTCTCTCTGAAATTATGGATTTCCAGAATTCTCAATTTTTGTATCCCTTCTTCCTTCCTCCATACCTCTACTTATAGGCTAGTTGGATTAATGGGATGCTAACATCTGTCCTCTGATAGTGACATAATTATAATTGGGCCGATTATATTGTGATAATAATCCATAAAATATAACTATTCTTTTCATGCCAATTAATAAATATTTTATTGTGATTTTTTTTATTAGGTAATTTTTAAAGAATAAAAGGTAATTTGTGGTAGAGTTTTATAAAAAACTATTTTATTTTTTATATCAATTAAAAAATATTTTTTTACGTTAATAATTATAGATTAATTAGATTTTCTTTTATTAAAAAACTTATAATAAATATTTAATTTGTTCTAAAGTTTAATAGAAACTCTTTTAAAAACTCTTTTTATATCAATTAATAAATATTTTTTATATTAATAATTCTTGTCTAAGTAGATTTCATTTTATTAAAAAACTAATAATAAATAAATAAATAAGTAATTTGTGTTAGAGTTTTATAGAAACTCTTTTTAGATTAATTAATAATTTTTTTTATGTTAATAAAACTTCTCTAATTAGATTTCATTTTATTAAAAAAACTCTTAATAAATATATAAATAAGAAATTTGTGTTAGAATTTTATAAAAACTCTTTAAATATTATATCTCTGTCTACCGTGATAGAGTTTTATTGAAAATAAAATATGTAATTTCTGATAAAGTTTTATAGAAATTATTTTATTTTCTTTAAATATATCCTTATCTAATTAGATTTAATTTTATTAAGAAACTCATAATAAAAGTTAATTTATGGTAGAGTTTTAGAAAAATTATTTTATTTTATATATCAATTAATAAATATTTTTATATTAATAATTCATGGCTAATTAGATTTTCTTTTATTAAAAAATTAATAATAATAAATAAATAAATAGGTTAATTTAAATTTTATTTGATAGATTTTAGAGTCTGATAGAGTTTTTTTTTTATTTTTATTTTTTTATAAAAATTCTTTCCATATCAATTAATAAATATTTTTATTTATTTACATAGATACTTAAATACTAAAACTCTTTGCACATTTAAAAATAGTATAGATAAAAACTATTTTTATATCAATTAATTAATATATTTTCATATAAATAAATAAATACTAAAACACTTTGGCAGAGCTTCTGTATTTTACTCTGACAATTAGATTTTCTTTTATTAAAAATTCATAATAATAAATAGAAAAATAGGTTAATTTGAATATTATTAGGTAGATTTTAGAGTTTAATAGAGTTTTTTTTAATGAAACTTTTTTCATATCAATTAATAAATATTTTTTATATAAATAAATAAATACTCAAACTTTAGATTTTCTTTTATTAAAAAATTCATAATAATAAATAGATAAATAGGTTAATTTGAATTTTATTAGGTAAATTTTAGAGTTTTATAGATTTTTTTTTTTTTATTTATAAAAACACTTTTCATATAAATTAGTAAATATTTTTTATATAATCAAATAAATATTGAAACTCTTTGACAAAACTTCTGTAATTAGGGGTTATGCCACACTGAATTACTCTTTTTATATCAATTAATAAATAAATTATAATAAATAAATAGGTAATTTGTGTAAGAATTCAATAGAAACTATGTTAAAAACTCATTTTACATCAATTAATAAATATTTTTTATATTAATAATTCTTGTCTAATTAGATTTATTTTTATTAAAAAACTCATAATAAACAGATAAATAGGTAATTTGTGTTAGAGTTTTATAAAAACTCTTTGAAAACCTCTTTTTATATTAATTAATAAATAATTTTCTATATTCATAATATTTGTCGAATTAGATTTCTTTTTGTGAAATACTCATAATAATAGCTAATTTGTGGTAGAGTTTAAAAAAAAAAATAGGTAATTTGTGATAGAATTTTATAGAAATTATTTTAATTTCTTTAAATATATCCTTGTCTAATTTAATTTCATTTTATTAAAAAACTTGTAATAAAAGGTAATTTGGGGTAGATTTTTTAAAAAATTAATTTAACTTATATACCAATTAATAAACATTTTTTATATAAATAATTGTTGTCTAATTAGATTTTATTTCTTAAAAACTTCATAACAATAAATTGATAAATAAGTCAATTTGAATTTTATTAGGTAGATTTTAGAATTAGCTAATTTGTGATAGATTTTGATAGAAAATTATGTTTTTTTAAAATATATTATTATTTAATTATACTTTTTTATATTAGAAAAAGCATAATAAATAGATAAATAGGCAATTCGTGTTAGAGTTTTATAGAAAATATTTTTAAAACTCTTTTTATATGAATTAATAAATATTTTTATATTTTAATAATTCTTGTCTAATTAGATTAGCTTTTATTAAAAAAAACTCATAATAAAAGGTAATTTGTGGTAGAGTTTTAGAAAAATTATTTTATTTTTTATATTAACTAAAAAATATTTTTTATATTAACTATTCTTTTCGAATTAGATTTTCATTTTATTAAAAAACTTATAATAAATAGGTACTTTGTTTTACAATTTAATATAAACTCTTTTTATATCAATTAATTAATATTTTTCATTTTAATAATTCTTGTCTAATTATATTTACTTTTATTAAAAAACGTATAATAAATAGATAAATATGTAATTTGTGTTAGAATTTTATAGAAACTCTTTTAAAACCTTTTTTTTATCAATTAATAAATAATTTTTTATATTAAGGATACTTGTCTAATTAGATTTCCTTTTATTAAAAAACTCACAGTAGATAAATAAATAGGTAATTTGTATTATAGTTTTATAAAATCTCTTTAAATATATCTTTGTCTAGTGCGATAGAGTTTATTAAAAATAAAATAGGTAATTTGTGTTAGAGTTTTGTAGAAATTATTTTATTTTCTTTAAATATATATCAGTGTCTAATTAGATTTAATTTTATTAAGAAACTCATAATAAAAGTTAATTTGAGGTAGAGTTTTAAAAAATTATTTTATTTTATATATCAATTAATAAATATTTTATATATTAATAATTCATGTCTAAATAGATTTTATTTTATTAAAAAATTCATAATAATAAATAGATAAATAGGTTAATTTAAATTTTATTATGTAGATTTTAATGTTTTATAGAGTTTTTTTTGTTTTTTTTTTTTATTTATAAAAATTCTTTTCATATCAATTAAAAAATATTTTTTTATATAAATAAATAAATACTTAAATACTGAAACTCTTTGCATATCTAATAATAATATATATAAAACTCATTTTAATAAATATTTTTATATTAATAATTCTTGTCTAATTATATTTTCTAGGTAGATTTTAGAGTTTTATAGAGTGTTTTTTTTTTCATATTAATTAATAAATAGTTTTTTATATAAATAAATAAATACTTTACATATTTAATAATAGTATAGATAAAAACTATTTTATATCAATTAATAAATATATTTTTTATATAAATAAATAAATACTGAAACTCTTTGAGAGAGTCTCTGTATTTAATCTGAAATTCTGAATTTCTAAAATTCTCAATTTCTGTACCCCTTCCTCCTTCCTCCATGCTTCTATTTATAGGCTTCTTCGATTAATAAGATGTTAACATATGTCCTTTCTTGATAATGACATAATCATAACTGGGCCGGGCCTGTATATTGTGATAATTATCCATACAAAATAACTATTCTTTTTATATCAATTAATAAATATTTTACAGTGATTGATTTTCTTAGTTAATTTTTAGAATTTTATATAAAGTATTTTTATATCAATTAATAAATAATTTTATATAATAATAAATAAATACTGAAATACTGAATCACTTAAATATTTTTTATATTTATAATTCTTGTCTAATTACATTTTATTTTATTAAAAAACTTATAATAAAAATAAATAAATAGGTAATTTGTGTTATTAATAGAAACTCTTTTAAAAACTATTTTTATATCAATTAATAAATATTTTTTATATTAATAATTCTTATGTAATTAGATTTCCTTTTATTAAAAAGCTTATAATAAATTGATAAATATGTAATTTGTGTTAGAGTTTTATAAAAAATCTTTTAAAATCTCTTTTTATAATTTTTTTTTTTTTTTTTTTTGTATTAAGTTAGATTGTTTTTTATTAAAAAAAAACTCATAATAAATAGATAAATAGGTAATTTGTGTTAAAGTTTTATAAAAATACTTTAAATATATCTTTGTCTAGAGTTTTATTGAATATAAAATAAGTAATTTGTGATAGAGTTTTATATAAATTATTTTATTTTCTTTAAATATATTCTTGTCTAATTATATTTAATTTTATTAAGAAACTTAAAATAAAAGCTAATTTTGGTAGAAAATAAATTGGTAATTTGTGTTATTAATATAAACTCTTTTAAAAACTATTTTTATATCAATTAATAAATATTTTTTATATTAATATTTTTTGTCTAATTAGATTTCCTTTTATTAAAAAAACTCATAATAAATAGATAAATACGTAATTTGTGTTAGAGTTTTATAGAAACTCTTTTAAAACCTCTTTTTATAAATAATTTTTGATATTAAGAATACTTGTCTAATTAGATTTATTTTTATTAAAAAACTCATAATAAATAGATAAATATGTAATTTGTGTTAAAGTTTTATAGGAAGTCTTTAAATATATCTTTGTCTAGTTTGATAAAGTTTTATTGAAAATAAAATAGGTGATTTGAGATAGGGTTTTATAGAAATTATTTTATTTTTTCTAAATATATCCTTATCTAATTAGATTTAATTTTATTAAGAAACTCATAATAAAAGCTAATTTGTGGTACAGTTTTAGAAAAATTATTTTATTATATATATCAATTAATAAATATTTTTTCTATTAATAATTCCTGTCTAGTTAGATTTTCTTTTATTAAAAAATTCATAATAATAAATAGTTAAATAGGTTCATTTAAATTTTATTAGGTAGATTTTAGAGTTTTATAGAATTTTTTTTATTTATAAAAACTCTTTTTATATCAATTAATAAATATTTTTTATATAAATAAATAAATACTGAAACTCTTTGGCAGAGCTTCTGTATTTTACTCTGGAATTCTAGAATTCTCAATTTCTGTTGTTGGGATATGTGTGCCGTAACATAGCAAATTCTTATTTTGGATTGTAAAAGTCATGATTCCTTATCTGAATATTATTATTAAAGCATTATACAATTGGTGAATGGAATGTATTATTTTTCGATTCATTATGGAATTGATTGTGTCCACTTGATTACAAGATATATTTATATATGTATGTAATAGCAATTAATACTATGTTATAAATTAGTAATCATAAATGGTTCAAAGTCAGTAATTATGGATGGACATTTAATTAGTTAAGACTTGAACCGAGTCCACGATAGATTGAGATATATTGCGAGAGCTGTCGTATGCAATTACTCTCTATCACAGCCATGGCTTTTGACTCTCAAGCGTGAGAGAAGTATAAACTCTTTTATTAATTAATAATTACTTTGATTTGTTCGGCGGATACCTTGGGATCCTTAGATCGACACTTTGGGTAGTTATATAATTAATAGTTAGAGATCTATATTCTCAATATTTGCATCAGTGCTATTTGTATTTATTTTGTTTTGATTATGGTTGATCACAAATTAAATTCGAAGGCCTTCGTATGTTTTAGATAAATGTTTTCTATATATATTTATTTAGTAAATTATTATTTTTGTCAAATAAATATTTTATTGTGATCGAGCCGGAAATAATCAAAGGTAACAAAATAATTATATTAATTATATTGTTGGATTGATGGCTTTAATTATTTGATAAATAATTATGCATAGAGGGGTCAAAGTGCAACATTGACTTAGAGGTTATTTACTATTTAATTGAAGTGCAATTAATTTCTTTTAGTAGAGTAGAAATTAATTTATGAATTAATTGAATTGGGTCCATGGTTTAATAGACCGGACCAATTATTAATTTATAGGAGCCAAGAAAATAGTAAGTCCAAAAGGATTCTCACCAATAGGCCAAGTTGATATTGGAGTCCTGTTAGAATTGAGAAAGTTGATTTAGAGATGGAGAATGGTTTATTATTTCCTTATTCTTATTTTTATTTTGCCTATATATACATGGGTCCATGTATATTTTAAGTATGACTTTTAGAACAAGAAAAAGGAATACACTTTTTCTCTCTAGATTTTAGGGTTTGTTTTCTCTTCTAAAAGGAGGCTACCACAACCCTAGATTCCAAGGTCATTCATCAAAGCATATTGGTGATTCCTAAAGGGAAGATTATAATCAAGAAGAAGGAGAAAAGATCTTGCTAAAGGGATCTACAATAAGTGAGAACATTCACTTTAGAGGAAAGATTAAAATGTTTACTCAGACCTTTGATGTAAGTATTCAATCTGTTTATTGAATCATACATCATATTTTATTTGTTTTTGCATAAAACTTGTCTCTATATGATGAATCAAGATCCATGATTGCAAATCCCTCAAAAGTTTTTAAAAACTTGCACGTTTCCCAACATCTATACCCTTCGTCTTTCCTCCATGCCTCTATTTATAGACTTTTTGGATTAGTAGGATGATGACATGTGTCCTTTATGATATTAACATAATCATAACTGGGCCGAACCGGTTATATTGTGACAATTATTTATAAAAAATAACTATTCTTTTTATATTGAACTAAAAATAAGAGTTTTATATAGAATGTGATTGATTTTATTAAGTAATTTTTAAAGTTTTATAGAAACTATTTTTACAAAAACTATTTTTATATCAATTAATAAATATTTTTTATACATAAATAAATAAATATTGAAACACTTTGCACATTTAATAATAGAGTATAGATATATATATATATATATATATATATATTTGTATATTTAAGGGAGTTGGGAGTGCAGATTACTAAGTAGAGGAGGTTGAAGATAATAAAAAATTTTGAAGATAAAAATCATAATTCTTATGATAAAATTATGCTATATATATATTTAAAAATAGAACAAAAAATCCATAATCTTCTTCTATATCAAATTAAGTTTTTCAGAAAATAAAAATTAAAAATTACCACTGATTTTTTATATATTTGTTTAAAAAGATAAGAAATTAGACCCCTCTTAATTCTCTGTAATTTCCTTGCTAGATCCTAAACAGAACAAACCCTATATCATCGCGTGTTGAGAGAGAGTGGCTGAAGAGCAGTAAAAATTGATTACATATCACATATGGATTGAGCTGATAAGAATAGGAAGAGGAGTACTATAGATTGGGTAGAACTTAGACTAATAGGAAGAGAAGAGTAGTACTAAAAATTGATTACATATGGACTGGACTGATAAAAACTCTGCGCGTGCTTGAGATAATGGTAGTCAGAGATGAGAGTAGGAGAGGAGAGAGGATAAAAATGGAGTGGCGACGGTGGTGACTATGGCCGGTGGTGGTGAAGATGGTGAGTTATTGCGGCGGTGGTGCTTAAAAAAGTGGTTGTGATGGCGGCGTGGATGAGGTTAGATGATTGTGTGACTGACCAATCCTAAACTTTGTTGATGGAGATTGTGTCAGGTAATCAAATCAAGGGCAAAACAGACATTTTTCATTTTCACGTTAGACATCAGAAAGCAGGGTAATTTTTTTGCTCAGCTTTAATCTATTTGTACTTTAGTTTGAAAATAATTTAAAAGGTACTATAAAAATTTTATAGGGCTTAATTATTTTTAAAGTACAAAATTTGAATTAAATTGTAATTTTTTTATTAGTACTTAATTGTTTTTAAAGTAGTGGAACTAAATTACAATTTTCGGTAAATTCATTCACCTGTATACACCCTACCAACCTAAAACTTGACACTGGTGCTGCCAACATAGGATAAAGGTAGTTTACTTGCCGACTGATAACTAGCATAAGATTAGATTACTACTTTCTTATGTTTTGCAAAATTTGAACAATGACAAAAATATCCAACTACAGCTTATTTGAAGCAAAAATTGAATTCCTACTTAATTTAATTAAGTGGTTGGTGAAAAAAATGTATCTGACCTGGTAAGTCTAATAAGAAGTGATAAGTAATATGAAAAAGTAAAAGAGTAAGGTTGCTTGATGCCACAAATCCGCTCCCACCTCCTCTTTATATAGGCTAAGTGTTTACAATGAATAAAATTATAGAATACTAGAATACTCTCTTGTCTAAGATATTAGAAGGCATAAGGCTACTGTGCAAATATAGAGTATTTTAGACAATGTTATACACAATATACTGTTATGTCTAAGATATGTAGAAGGCTTTCGGCTACTACAATAGTATTTTAGACAATGTTACACAATATACAATTTTAGAGTATTTTAGACAATGATATATATATATATATATATATATATATATATATATATATATATATATAGTAAACCGACTTTCTATTGGAGTGAGTGTCAAGATATAAACATATATATATATTTATATTGAAGAAAGATGTGACTTTTGAAATTGAGATCAGTTACATCTTTTGATATTAACTAATAGAAAAATAAAAATCTAAAAATGAATACAAAAATTAAAAATCTTATGTGTGACTTTTGTAAATTCAATGAATTTTGGAATGAATTACGTGTATATATATAAAAGTAAAATTAAAGATGTCACTTTGAATAATATTTGGATGGGTCACATCTTTTCCAATTAATCAACAAAACATTTAAATAATAATAAAAAAAAACATATATAAAAAGATGTGTTTATAAAAAAATAAAAATTCTATGCACTTCTAATAATATATATTATAGGAAAATTATAACCTACTCTTACTTTTGATAATAAAAACACCATTGATATACCAACAGGCTAGTGGCCTAGCGGTACCAAGTCCCTACTTTTCAAAGAGGGGTCAGGGGTTCGAGCCTCCGTAGAGGCATGTGTGTGTGAGTACCCAACTAAAAAAAAAAAACCACCATTGATACTGTACCACAGTCTTTTTTCAGATTAAGCTGATTAAAGTTCTATATATGATACCGATATGCAGCACTTCAAGATATTTTTCTTTCAAAAAGACATTTTTTTTCAATAGAGGGAGCATATATTATGTGCACAAACTTTCACGTGACTTTAAGTGTTTAATTCCATTTGTTAGTGGCCACATATTAAACTTGAGACTAGTTAATGGATTCGAGGGTGAGGAGGGAAGGAAAAAATGGATTAATTTCATTAATGATACTT
This sequence comes from Cornus florida, assembly GCF_030987335.1. Lineage (NCBI taxonomy): Eukaryota > Viridiplantae > Streptophyta > Magnoliopsida > Cornales > Cornaceae > Cornus > Cornus florida. Next base: position 7,281,233 of record NW_026775577.1, read on the forward strand.
TAGTATATTAAAAATTCAAACAAGTACATATGCCCACAATATATTTTTGTCTCCATTGAAGCTTATATTATTTAGACCAGAGCATTAGCATGGTGAAATATTATGGGACCTTGAAGCTCTTCAAATGAATCAATTTTGTGTCAATCATTCAAAGGATTTTAAGGTAATTTCGACTAAGTTTTAACTAGAATTTAAAAGTCAAGGTGAAAACGGTTGTTTGAAATTCGTGCCCCAAAAAATATTAAGATCTTGTAGGCCACAAAACTACGCTTTTTGGAAATGGTAAAGAATTTATTTTGTTGTTTAATCAATATATAAACTATTAAGTACATAAATTTCATAAATGCAATTTATAAACATCAAATGTCTTTATAGTCGCACCACTGAGAGGCTGTAGTATAGTGATATCTTCTTTATTTTTCAAGTAAGTTGAATATTTAAATCTCCATAGAAGGAAGGAGTACGTGAGTTTCTTAGACAGGAAAAAAAAAAAAAAAAAAAAAAAAAAATAAAATAAAATAAAATTCATTGTTGCATGTAATATCTGGAAAATGATTCTTACACTGCTACTCTTAACTTATTTGTTAAGCCTAATGGATTTTTATCCTTTTAATGTAAGTGAATGGGACCACGTTTGAGTTTATCCACATCATCAAGTGGATAGAAACCCTTCAATTAGACAAATAAATTAGAATAGTAAGTGTAAATATCATTACTCATAATATATTCCTACTTAATAAATGTGTGTTCAACTTTTTCTAGTATCATTTAGTATAAAATCTCAAAAGACAATCACTACAAGTACAGTTAAGCGAGAAATTATTACACGGTCAATCACAACTCGATATGTAAGTAAAGTCAACTTTATTATGTGATTGACCGAAATCATGTAATCCGAACTATGTAAAAATTTCTCAAGTAAAGCATACATTCATTTGAAGTTTTTTAAGCGAACAGGAAATTATCTTTTGGGACCTCATAGGCCTCAAAGCCAAAGAAGCCTCAATAGTTACATATGGGAAAACTATCAAAACTGTAAAGGAGGATTACACTGATGGTTAATAACAAACAACCAAGCAACAACAACAGACCAAAAACATGAATATCGTACAATCATTAGTTGAATCTTTCAATTGCAACCCTTATCAACAAATTATTTTTGAAGTGATTATTAAACATTGATCATTTTGTTAAAAGAGATCCGACAATCTAATGATTCATTGAAAAAAAAAAAATGATAAGAATTTTTATATAAATAAAATAGGAGGGCCCAAAATAACACATTTTCTAATTTAAAATTAATTTTAATGAAATTTGTAACTTATTTTTTAATTATTCGTATTGGAAAAAAAAATGGGGGAAGTGGAAGCAAATCATCAGATATATATTTAAAACATGAATTTAATGAGGAAGGAGATATAATTTAATAAAAAAGTTCTTAGAATGTGCTTAAGATAATTAAAAATAAAAAAAGTTAAATATGCTTACTCACCAAATGAAAAAGATAATTATAGATTATAATACTTCTTTTATATTTTCATAAAAGAGATTAATAAATGGCTTGTTTTTAAAGTACATAAGTGAAACTAAATTATAATTTGTACCGTGGAATTAAATTGTTATTTTCTTTATTTATTTATTTTTTTTGTTTATAGATTAGACCAATTTGTATATATACACTTTATCATTATTCCACACTTGCTAAGCTAGATTGGAGAATATAATCCATTTATTTATTTGCATGTAAAAACGAAAGAAAATAACCTGGTTTGACATGCAAAATAGAAATGAAATGTTTAACAAACAAGTTTTGTATGGTAAAATCATGCATGGTTTAACTTCTTTCTTTTAAAAAGAGGGCTCATTTGGAGGTTATTTGAAGCAAAAATTGAATTCTACCTATAATGCTCATTTAAAATGAAAAAGTAAAAGGGGTAAGGTTGCTTGAGCAAATTACTCCCACCTCCTCTTTATATAGGCTAAGTGTTTACAATGAATAGGATTATAGAATCCTAGAATACTCCCATGTCTAACATATTAGAAGGCTTAAGGGCTACTATACAAACTACTGTACAATTATAGTGTATTTTAGACAATGTTATACACGATATACTCTTATGTCTAAGATATGTAGAAGGCTTTAGGTAGTATTTTAGACAATGTTACACAATATACAATTTTAGAGTATTTTAGACAATTAATATATATATATATATATATATATATATATATATATATATATCTCTTTTAGAAACTGACTTTTGATTTTTTTTCTGACTTTTGATTGGAATGAGTCAAGATATATACGTACATATATAATCATATGGAAAAAAAAACGAAAAAATATATATAAATTAAAAATCTTATGTGTGACTTTTGTAAATTCAATAAATTTTGGAATGAATTACGTGTATTTTAATTAACTAATTTTTCTTTATATATATATATATATATATATAAGAAAAATTAAAGATGTCACCTTGAATAATAACGATAAGGATAAGGGTATTATGTGCATTTTATTTAATTTAGTACAAGTAAATTTTTATTTTTAGGAGAGGTTCAAGTAAATTTTCAAACTACATAAGAGGTCTCTGTAATTATAACAAATCATAAGATAGGTCCGCGTAATTAATCCTAATTTAAAAGTCAAGGTGAAAAAGATTATTTGAAATTCATGCCCCAAAAAATATTAAGATCTTGGAGGCTACAAAGCTACACTTTTTTGGAAATGCTATATATATATATATATATATATATATATATAGTTGTTTAATCAATATATAAACTACAAGTAAGGTGAATATTTAAATCTTTATAGAACGAACAGGAGTTTCTTAGGCAGGTTATTTGGAGTCACCATCAAACGTTGTACAGTATAAAATATATTGCCTACTTAATAAATGTGTGTTCAACTTAGAGTTATGCCAAAAATTATTAAATGATTTCGATCAATCACAACTCGATACATCAACTTTATTCAATGATTGGCCGAAATCATATGGTCCCGTAAAAATTTCTCGAGCAAAATATACACTCATTTGAAGTTTTAAGCGAGCAGGAAATTATCTTTTGGGACCTCATAGGCCTCAATGCCAAAGAAGTCACAATAGTTACGCATATGGGAAAACTATCCAAACTGAAAGAGAGGATTACACTGATGGGTAATAACAAACAACCATGCAACAGCAACAGACCAAAAGCTTGAATATAGTACATCATTTAAGTTCCAAGTGCATAGGAAATTTGCCTTTTGCCACCTGATAGGCCTCACAACTCAGATGTGCATGAACAAACAACTCTGTTGATTAAGGATTATATTAAGGATTTTGAACAAACAACCAAGCAACAAAGAACAAACTTGAATATTATTCTCTCTCTCAGATGAACCAGAATTTAATCGCGGGTCTCGGTTCCATATTGAGCTGATTATTGAGTTTATAGAATGAATTAATGCTATAATCCCTTGCTTACTTTGGCTTCACTCAGGCATATTTTCTCTCTCTAGAAAGGAGAAGGCACAGCAGCTTAAATTGGTCACACCTTGAAGATAAGTAATGTGTTTTTCCAATTAACTTCACACACACACACACACACACACTACAGGAGAACTTCTAGGAGTACTAGTTTCTTGCTAATGAGATTCTTATTTCCACCTCACTTGAATGTGAATGCATGGGCACGTGTGTGTGAGAAATTACATTACTTCTTACGGTTTTATTCTAGTTTTATGTGAAACTTGTAACTCATATAAACCTGACTGCCTAAATCCCCATGCAACTAAACTGTAATGAGTAGGATAAATGTGCCCTTGATTTCCTTATTCTTTGTGACAACTATAATGCAACTCAAGTATATGATCAGTCAATGGACAATATGATAACATACAAACATAAAAAGGATGATTTTCGTATTAAAAGGAAAAACTAAAAGACGTATATGAAAGTAAGCCATGCGTACACAAGCCAAAAATGAAACTATGAAAGTAAGATATGTGTACACAAGCCAAAAATGAAACTGTTCCACTATGTTTTAAATGCACTTGGATGAGCTTATTTGTTCTTCCAAGCATTTGATGTAACCAGTTTTTCCACATGTTATGAATTTTAGTTCTCAAGATTGTTTAAATTTTTTTGCATAATTTTGGCTTGTGACTCCATTTTCTTTTCAAGTTTCTAAAATATTGCAAGAAATATGTCATTTTCCATCTTTATTCATTTTTTCCTTTTTTTTTTTTTTCATGGGTACAATACTACAATGGATATGAGATATAGGTTAAAACCTCAGGAAGGTAGCAACAGATATCTAACAAGAAGCAGCATTTCGAGCTCCTCAAGTTTGAAGGACTTTGACGAAAGTTTGCTACAAGTCTGCACAAGTTTTGCCCTCTCTGATGTTGTCGAGAAATATTGCACTCCCATTTTCTGTGCATCACAAGTCTGCAGAGACAGAATAAAATAATTAAATTTTCCTATGCAATAAATAAAGCCTTAAAAACTTTATTTAAATATTCTATTCTGATACATGCACGTCCATACACTTGGGCATTATTTTTGCTGCGTGTATATATGTACATCATGAAACAGAAAAAAAAGTGACTGCAAGAACCTAGCTTTAGAGTTAAAAGTAAAAAGAATTAATTTTAATAAGTGAGTTTTCTATACCTCTATAAAACCGTGATCTACCGACAGCTTGACGGATATGACTTTCTTGCCTTTCATCCATACTATGTGATTGAGATAACAATGGCCCCGAATATTGAACACTTCGTTGCTGATCATTATAATCCTGATATAATCAAATAGACTGTGTTTCAATACCAATATGTAAATGAAGTTCAAATAGGGAGATAGTTCTTCTCTATGGTGAAAATGAAAGTAAATGAACCCAATTATAAGTCTCCGAGTTACCAATATGTAAATGAAGTGCAAATAGGGAGATAGTTCTTCTCTATAATGAAAAAGAAAGTAATCAGTCTCTAAGTTTCCAATTATTTTTTCTGGGCATTTTCATTGATTTAAAAGATTCCACTGCACCAAGCAGCATTGGGCTTATGTTTCAATATTGGAGTCTGAGTTGCCTATATATGTGAGATAACTCGCTATCAACAAAGTTTCATTATCAATGAAAACCGGCTGCTACTGCACACCTGCCAAAATTATATTTGATAATAATCTTTTTTTCAGTTTTATATCTTACCGCTGATAATTCCTGAGACAGGTATAAATCAGATGCATCGAAAGACTCTGGCCTATCAAGTTGGTTTAGCTGCCTCCGCATTGCATGGTTGGCAATCTCAAATGAATCACAACCTCTCAAATCACTATGGACCCTGTTTAAAAACTCTTCATTCTCTTGCCCTGTCGAGTCCAACATATCTTTTGCATGCAGGATGCTGGATGGTTCTAATTCACTCATGTTTTGACTTCTTGAATTGGCTTGACCATATAATCTTGTGGATGCAGCATCCCCTTTCCATCCCTTTGCCCAGGCAAAACCACTTGATGCTGAGACTTGTATTGGGACTGAGTGAATACTGTTCCCTTGGGATAACTCTGTCAACTGAGACGCCTCAGACACTGTATCATATGATCCTGTCATAGTCGCCCGACCGTCGGTGGCTCCTTTGGGAAGATGTGCATTACTGCCATTGTTTCTACGGGCAAATTGAGTACTGGCTTCCATTGCCTATATAATATATAACAATAAAGAAATTAGTGGGAACTAGCTCACTTCCATTACTGCTGCTGCTGTGTGTGTGTGTGTGAGAGAGAGAGAGAGACCTCTGTTGGTACCACTTTACGGAGAGTGCTTGATTCTTGCAAAGCTTTACGGGTTCTTCTTAGATTCCTTGAAGCTCCAGATGCTCGCAATCTACCTCCACCCTTTCTTCTGAAAATACAGCGTTTCTAATTCAAATTTCCAACTAATAATAAATTATATAATTTTATGGAACACATATAGTGAAAAATTAGCATGGTTCATACACTAGAAGTTTGGAATGCCTACTGATTTCTTAATCTCAGACCGAGTTATACCATTCTATTTTACAAGCTAGAAAATTTAGATTCTCAAAGTTCCACATTTGCATTTGACTCGCGTCATTTTAACCAAGTGACTCAAATGTTAGCAGTCTTATTCATCATTCCTTTTTAGGTTTGTTTGTGTGTGCTAGTGTGCTATAGAAAAACCTGGCTGTCCTTTAAAAGTTATCTGAATCAAAAACTTAATTTGGAATAAAAAATCATGTATATCACCTTCGCGCTTCCTCACGCAACTTTGCATCCATCTCTTTGTTTGGTGGGTATTTTGGCAAACTTGACGGGTCACATGCGTAAGGCCTTGTGGCAAAATACTGAAAAAAGGTGTAATCCAGAGACAATGAATCACAAAAATAAGCCTAATAAGATCTGAAATTGGTTAAAAGTCACAATAATGTAACAAAATTAGTTATGAGGAACTACATAGTTCTATAGATTAAGAAACTAGGTGGGCAGAACTGCCCACAGTAAACTGCAAAATATGACATGAAAATTCAAATTGCAAGATGTTACATTGCAGAAAGATTGCATTTTTTTGGTGGATATATGTTATCCTGAGTAGATTAAACTTTTCCATGAAGTGTTACCTCAGAATCAAGGGCAGTTGAGGCAGTCCCACGCTTGTAAGGTTCTACGGAAAGAAAAGTTTCTATAAGCTTCACAGCAGTTTTGGGGAATTCTTTACACCTCTGCCGAAGAGTACTTTCATAAGGATTTTGGGGTTTAAACATGGTTGAAAGCGGAAGTTTAGTCCTCTTCCAGAATTCATCAGTAGGGGAACCACAAAGCTTAAAAATCTTGTGCAATTGTTCAACCTGTAGATGGCCAGGAAGAAAAGATACATTAGTTTTAATGCAGGAATAATAATAACCAAAGTAATGTTATCAATATACGAGTAAAAATTTAATCTGTGTCGGATATTCATGCATTCCTTCACAGAGTTCAGGAAAAGTTCACTACTCGATAGATGTGTCAGCTCCAAATGAAGATGCTAACTCCCTTCCTCCACCTCCACCAACAAAAAAAGAAGAAGAAGAAAGGAATAGGATAAATATGCACAAATCATAGTTTACTAGGAATATAGAGGCATCTTATATACTATAAAATCTACTCAAGCCGTAATTTGGATTATGTAGGTCCTATAAGAACAAAAATTTGCTATGGAGGATAATGTTGTTCAACAACTAAGAAACAATTCATGGTTTCCTTTCCTCTTTTTAGTTTATAAATGGAAACCTTATGGTGGGAAAAATAACAATTTCTTCTTCATATATGGATTTTTTATTTATTTTTATAATAGGTATCTTTCTCTAGTATTGTGCCACAAATCATCTGTTGTTTCTTTCAAGATAATTCCCATATCCCTCATTCCATGAGCTATTAGAAACATAACAGGTTAGAATCACATATTAACATGGTTCTAAGAAGGTGGTCACCTCAGTTCTTCCCTTAAGAATAGGCTTTTTGATAAAAAGTTCAGCAAATACACAGCCCACACTCCACAGATCCACTGATGCTCCATAATTCGTTGACCCCAACAAAAGTTCAGGAGGACGATACCACAATGTCACTACACGACTTGTTAATGGTTGCCTGTGCCTTGCACTAAGGAGATTGGCCAATCCGAAATCTCCTAGCTTCAAAATTCCTTCATTGTTTACCAAAATATTGGATGTTTTGATGTCTCGATGGATAACTCCTCGTGAGTGGCAGTGCTCGACTCCAGATAAGAGCTGCCGCATATAGCACTTTATCTACACGTGCAAGCGTGTATGCACAAACACACACAAAGAAGTCAATTTCACAACCTTACTCCCATTTCTGGAAAAACTAGATAATACAGAAGAAATGTCCCTAACAAAGTGAAACTGAATGTCTCTCCATAAACCTAAGGTGCAACAAAATACATGAACAAACCTGTGCATCGCTGAACTTGATGTCGGGACTTGATGATAGTCCAGAAAGATCATGTTCCATGTATTCAAACACAAAGTATATGCTACATGATAATCGAGAAGTAATCAGCCCCTCCAATTTCATGACATTTGGATGGTCAAGCCTGCGGAGAATTGCAATTTCTCGTGCCATGAACCGAACACTTTCTGGTTGAAAAGTGTCAAACCGCACCTTCTTCAGGGCAACTATTCCACCAGTTTCAACATTACGTGCACGGTACACGGTGCTGTATGTACCTTGTCCAATCTGAATGTATGGGAAATTTTGAAAAGGACAGTCAGAAACATTTATATTTGGAAGAAGTGAATATTGTAACAAGATAGACTGTTAAGTCCGATAGGGATCTTAGCCAAGAAACCAAAAGTAAAGAGATAACATAAACATATAATAGTTACAGAAAGCACTAAAAGCCATCAGTGTTACTACCATCGTTATCGTAAACAGGGCATTTCACAAGAAATATTTCAAAAAAGCCCATTCAAAGGATCCCATGTTGTTAATATATATTAAGGAAACATATGTTTGTACACTGAACCACAAAACCATTTTTGGTTCATATTATTCGTTATCTTATTGCCTTCTTTGCAATTGCTTATAGAATGAAAGTTCAAACTGTTAAGTGCAACATTCTTACCCCTTTTTCAAGTGTAATGGTTTTTCCTTTATGGGTGATTTCTCACACATCACACATACAAACCTGCATAAACCAAAGCAGGGTAATAATGTGCGTTTTGTCATTTTCTTAGAGGGTTGGAGGAGACCGTGGCACTGACCGTTGTGCATGGACCAAAACAGAGTAATATATCATATTGGCACCAGTAACACAAAAAATGTACAACCATAGTCAAAACTTCCAATGAATTCATGCTCAAGTAAAATAGAAAATGAGAAGAATAAATCAATCAATCAATGTAGGATTGAATTCTGTGAGATGAACACATAACTATAAACTAATTGAAGGATAAAATATGCTGAGACAGAAAAGAAAAAAGAAAAAAGATGAACAAGCTTGAGGCATTCAATACCTTATCCAATTTCTCGAATAATTCCGACCTCAGGGGCAGCCATCCCTCGACCGCTTCGCCGGCGACAGCGCTGAGCCAAGGGGGCCAACCGGCGGCGATTTGTTCTGCTTCAATGTACCTCCCAAATTTCAAGCTGAAAGCAGCCTTCTTTTCAGAGCTCCCCTTCTTTGTGGACTTGGATTTCTTCAAATCTCCATTTCTTCCCACCGATTCATCCCCTCTCTCCTTCTCTGATTCCTCCTTTATCTTCCCTAATTCCCCGAAACCACTCCGGCGGCTTCGAGACGACAAGGAATCGACATTTGCCAACAACCCATTTTCCCGATCTACTGCTACAGAGAGAACGAAATCCGGCGACGAAGATCTCGCCTGTTTGGAGCTAATGCAACCCATTAAACCCCAAAACCCATCAAAGGGTGATCAAATTGGGGTGGGAACAAGATCGACCCAGATGGGGAAATTGGGGTTTCAGAGATGGGGGAATTAACCCCTACATTAGCTACAAATGGGTTTCCATTTGCACATAGAAAAAAGATTGACAATAATGGGTTAAAAACCGTTAAAAGTTGGAAGCAAAAAAAAGCTGTTGGGTGTCAGTATTTCCCTCTTTTTCTTTCTCTTTCTCTCTCTATGAATTTCCTTTCTCTTTCTTTCATCTCGGTCTTGCGAGATCTGCGGAGGGTGGAGGATTTTAAGGGGTTTGTGTCCGAAAGAAAAGGAAGAGACATTCGTGGGTCCGTATTTCTTCATTCTTTTGCAGCTGTATTGTGTTGTGCAAAAGAAGGTACAGAGAGAGAGAGAGAGAGAGAGAGAGAGAGAGGTGAAATGTAATGCTTGAGAAGTTCAGTTTGAATTTCCGAGTGTTGGTTGAAAAGAGAGAGAGAGAGAGAGGGGGAGGGAGGGAGGGAGGGGTCTTCTGGTGGTTGTAGGACAACTGCCCAACAACTCTACTGCCAAAATTAAGTAACAGAATTAAGATTAAGCTGCGTTTGGATTATTTTTTTTCTTCTTATTTTAATATTTTTTTTACAAATTACAATATATATAACACACACTTAACTTTTTATATTTATGATCAAAGTCTAAAAGATAGGACTCGTAGATTCCTTTTATGGGTGTTAAGCGCCAAAAAAAAAAAAAAAAAAAAAAAAAAAAAAAAAAAAAAAAAATGAAAATGAAATAATTGAAGTTATACTAAGAAAATAATTATTGACAAATCGGGTCATTATTTATTTGTTTTTTCGAAATATTTGCTTTGAATTTCGTGTGGATTTTTAAAATGTAAACAAGTACTGAAACAATTAAATTGCTATTTAACTTTAAAACTTTTTTTTTTTTTTTTCTTTTTCAATAGTATTAGAAAACTTTTTTTTAATAGTATATCCAAACACAGCCTTAATTTTTAAGATAATGTCAAATTGTAGGGGCTAAAATTTGTTGGGTACCTTTGGGTTCCAGCAATCTTAAGTCCCATAATTGAGCTTCAACTAATCTACCAATCTTGGTGCTGTCATGACTTTTGTCTGCTGCTTATAAAATAAGATAATATTTAGCCACTTACAGACTAATACCGGTAATCCTTATATAAATCAAGAGTCATCCTAAAAAATAAATAAAATAAAAATGTCGGTTTTTTTTTTTGGTTCCATTCCACTAATAAAGTCACTCTTGCCTGTATTTAAAAATAATAGTAAAATTTTTATTATTAGGATTGTCACATCAGTCAATAACAAATATCATTGTTAAATTTATCATTCCTCTTATTACAATGATTAATTATCACATCACAAGTTTATCATTTATCTTATTACAATGATTGATTATCACATCAGTCAGTAACAAATACCTATAGTCAAGTTTATCATTTTTCATAAAACACTATACTACAAAAGGTTTAACGAAGTTAAAAGTTCTCATTTCAGCTTAATATTTGAGAGCGGACGTAAGAATTGCTTTTGACCTCAGTTTTGTTTCCTCGGATGTGGTTAGCCATCCTCTCCATAGGAGGAGTTTTTGCATCAGATTGCACTACCTTATTCTCTTCAGTGTGGTTTTGTCAATAAAGTTGATGAACATAAAATAATGAAGCTGAAGATGGTTTTGCTCAAATCCCTTTATTGACCATTACATTTATCAAAGGACAGGGCTATAGAGAATGAAAATTCACACCGAAAATGTTAAGTAAGCGATTTTTATCCCTCCCGATTCAATGCATCCAAAGAATAAAAATCCCTCCACTAGCATTCTCGGGTTCACCGCTAAGTTTGAAAATGATTATCCTTTATCAAAAGTAAAGCAAATAAATGGAGTACATGTGAAAGCATTCATCTCCAACAAAAAGTTATTCAAAATTAGCATGGTCTTTTTGCAACTTGCAGTTCAAACAACATTACAAAATAAAGATCAAATAAGCAATAACCCGGCTAGTACAACCCTCGCCCTCTCTCCAAATGGGAGGTAGGGTGTTACAAATAAAGTATCTCACGGGGAAAAAAAGAAAAAAAGCAAAAGCAAAGACAAGAATTGAACTAGGAATGGTGGGCAACTTAAATTACATACTGAAAGCATACATATCATCTGAGCGTATACAACCAAACAATAACAGTACATATTTACTGGTCTACCTTTACCCTAGTGGCTTTGGATCTTAATTCCCAAGCCCTAGTTCAAAGTTTCGAGACTGGTAGAGAGAGAAGGAAGGGCAAAAATAAAAATAAATAACAGTACGTATTACCTCCAACTTCCCACACACAATATAGTACACACAAGCATATATCATCCTTGAACCCACTATACATTAAGCAGCCATTGTTGTGGATTTCTCAAAAAGTTATCGAATGATTCCTTTTTATTTATATCTCCTTTAAGTTCTAAAAGAATTCCAGCAGGTGCAGTTTACACTGTAATTCGCTCTTCTTTTAGCTGCAAAAGAACTGGTCTTTGATCAAGTAGGGCGGGTTTCTCAGCTACCATCCGTTGTGGTTTCAATTGCGTTGTGTTGCTGCTGTTTCTAGCAGCTGGAAGATCATGATTATGTTTTCCTTCATACGTGGTTACGACAGCTTTGGGGTCTGTTGAAGACCTCTCGACATGCTTACGGACACTGCATCCAACGCTAGTGCATTTGTAATAACTCCTGCAGACAGAATTCAGATGCATCAGAGATGATCCTCACATAAAGTAGACACAACTCTTTTTCCCCTTTTCATTCTGGTTGTGCAGAAAGTAGCACCTTCTATACATACAGCCATTTAAGAATCGACAAAACTTGGAACATAAGCTTTTTCAACATTTAGAAAATATGCAGAACATGCAATCAAGGCAAATGACATTATAATCAAGTTGTAGAAATCAGACTCAGCAAACTATAAGAGCCTTTATGATTGGCCTACTATTTTATGATAGATATGAATACATAGCTCAATATTACATCATCATGACGAATATTTTTCTCACAACGGTCAAATCATTATGAAAAAGGACAAACCATTCATGTCCTGCAAACTAACATGCGTCATGAATATCTTACACAATGAAGTAAAATGGCCTTAAAAACCGGAGAAACAAATCCATGCAAACAAGAAAATGACACCCACTCTAACAAAAAGCAGAAATAAAAGAGAGAAATGAAAAACCTATGAACAAAGGAATGAACAAAATGATCCATTAGTTCCTTCATTTAATGATCAAAAGCATCAACAGCAAAAGATTGAGTCCTCTGTGTTATATAACATATGTATCTTTGTCATTTTTTGCAGAAATATATGATATCACAAGCTGCTCCAATCAGGAATTTAGAAGTCAATGTCATGCATGGATGCCTTACAAATAGGATTATCATATGCTTAAGTGCTTAAATCTCATTGGGTATGAATGGCAGCACAAATTTGAAGCAAAAATGCAGTAGCAGCATCTGCCATAGGCATTCATCAAATGCTGGGAAGATAGAATGGTTCCTAAAACTTCAAGCATTAACATCATAGTAAACACTCATAAAGAAAAAAAAAAATGTAAGATTATTGAAAAAAAAAAAAAAAAAAAAAAAAGGATTCTAAGAAAGAAATGGGTGAGTGAGGACCCAAAAGAGGATTCAAGTTACAATCCTGGGACAGTACAACATCTCTCATAATTTAATCAGTCATTTCATTCTATGCTTGTTAACCAAGTGCTGAGGTAAAGGTAGAAAGATATATAATACTCTAAAGAGATATAACACAACCACCATTTATAAAACCACTGCTTTATAGCTCACAGGAGGGGAGAGAGTATAAAGGTGGTTTACTCGTGGGATTGGAGGTTGTGGCTAAAGCAATAATGTCTAGGAGAGACCAAAGATTGTCTCTGTGCTGCTAAAAAGGAAGATTAAATCAGAAAAGCACTATAACAAAGTTCTCTTTAAGCGTTTGAAATCCCGAAATCGTGACCTATTTCTAAATAAGAAAGAAAAACCTGGTATTCCACTATAACAAAAGAGGCAAGAAAAAAAAAATTCTCTACATAAAGAATTTCCAAATATTTCCAAACAACATGAATAACCGCATGAATTGTACCAGCAAAAGGCATCTGAAACACTAACTGAAGAACATGAATCTTTTACATGCTGAAATGTTGAATCAAGAATGAATGTAGAGTCATAACAGTAAACAGGCATTGTTGCTTTTGGAAAAAAGGGTCAGGAAGTATAGTTCGAGGAAGTAAGATTAAAAGAGAGCATTTTCTACCAATAAAATAGTGTGTGTTAATATTGGGTATAAAAAGGATCTAGGACCACAAACGAGCAGTTGAAATATATTCATGTAAGTCAAGGGATGAAAGAGTGGCTAAAACACCAATTCTAAGTGCATCTTTCTGATAACTTTCATCCTGTTGAGTAAATACACAATATAATCCACTTGCCAGATATCTGGCAAACGAATATCAGAATCAACTTGCACAACACAATCATCAAAGACAAAAACAGATAGAGAAGTGTACAGGTCTTCCACAAAGTTAATCAAATCTTATGGCCCAAACCACTCCTGGAATAGTAAAATCAGTACCCAACATAAAGACAAAGTAACCACCTTGGATTGGGGTTCCCTTTGACCACTTTCTGCCCATATTTTCGCCACTTGTATCCATCATCCAAAAGATCAACTTCGCTTCTTGTCTGCACAATGACTCTTGGTTCTGTGACCGTTTTATGTGATACAGCTACCTCAGATGCCCCAACTGCTGTGTTCCTGCACTACGAGGCAATCTATATAAGAAATGGGAAGGTCGAACAAAAAAATCTTTATATCAAGAAGAAATCTTAGGCATAAAACTGACCTTCTCTTGGGATTTGGTTCATCATCATCCCCGTCACCTATTTCAGCATCAACCAGTTCCTTCTGATCACTTGATTGAGGTAAATGTACATGTGTAAGTTGGGTAGATACTGAATTAGAATGTATTGTTTCATTTGACCTGTTCCATTCTGTCTGAATCTGAGAGCCAAGTTCAGGCCTTGCTTGAGAGTTGTTACTTCCATTCGGATCGCCGCCGCCGCCTTTAGCACGTTTATTGGGTTGAGGCAGTTCATGATTGTGCTGGCCTTTGTAGATAATCTCAGTTATCTGGCCTTCAAGGTTACGCTCCACCTTCTTCTTGACAGGACAATTGGGATGTGTACACTTGTAGTAGCTTCGAGGATAATCACTTGCCTTGACCTGTTTCTGCCCATATTTTCGCCAGTTGTAGCCATCGATGGCAGGTTTATCTACAGCTAGGGAAGGAGGAAGTGATTTTTTATCAGAATGAGAAACATCTGAATATTCCATTGTGGAACTTTCAGGCTCAGACTCAGATACTACTGTGTCCACTGGTTGTTGTATGGTTGCATTGGAAGCAACGTCTGCAGAAGCTGCTAGTGAAGAAGATTGATATTCGGCTTGCATATGCATATAAGACTGTGATAATGCAGCCCGAGCAGTAACCTGTGCCAGAGCCTGCTGGTGGGACATCCCAAAGGGGCTCTGCACGGAATACAAGGACCAGGTATTGATTACTTAATACAACTAAAGGCTGAAACAATTATATAGTGTTGACATGCCAAGCACCATCAGAAGCCACCTCATTCATACTGAACGCAATGCATAAAAATTATATATCATTCTCGGTTAGGTGTTCTCAGTATATCTATATATATATATCTATATATATCTACCTATATGTATATGTATGTATAAAGTTTTTAACAGAACATCCTGACCTACCAAAGGATATAAACATATTACATGATAAGAAATTTTTCTCTTATATTACCCCAACTTAAATTTTTTAAATTTAAACATATACGGCCAAAAAATATCACAAAAAAAAAGTTATATTAAAAAATCTCAAGAAAAGGATTACGTCAACAGAGATATGATCTGACAAAAATAATAAACTTATAGGTTATTGCACTTAGAAGGGTTGAATCATCTGAACCTGATTTATAAATCAAGAGCGTGAAGAAATGCTTCCATCAGCTGATAATTTACACCGTATATGAAGTGTTTATAAGGAAAGCACGGTTTCAAGAGAGGAGACTGCAATATCACAAAATCCACAGATGTGGACATGGATCCGACGCGTAATGTTGCTCCAGTGAGGCACAACAAAAGAACCACTCTCTAAAGTGTTTAAATAACCCAACCAAGACATCAACACAAGAGGAAAAGAAAAAGGAATAAAGTCAAAATTTGGATAGAAAAGATTCATATGACAAAATGGCAGCATTATCATCCAGTGATATTTATTGCCAAAGCTGGATGCATTGACTCCTCGGAAATCTAAAGCAGCTGATTGGTTAACACTTGACACCATCTAATTTCTCAGGAAGCAATAAAGGGCACTTTGACAATAATATTTCACATTATTTATCATAAAAATTAAGTGCATAACCTACGAAAAAGCATCAAGAAACAGATGATCCTTCGTCCCTCAATCCACCATTCCCGTGGACTACTAAGAATCAAGACCCTTAAAACCTTGATGGCAAGCAATTCCGAATCCAGCATAGAGGCAAACCACCACTAATCAAAGTGACAAATTGAATAACCTCAAGGTCAGGGACAACAAGAGTAAAGCTATGAATTGGACATATAAGAAACATGTGAATGCACATATACACAGATATATACATACATATGTGGCCAACTCTATTCATATGGGATGATGATGATACATATTACATACATATGTAAGTATAATTGTATATACAATTACATTAGTATATAAATACACAAAAATGCGTGTTCTGCTGAAATTAGACTCCATCATTTACAAAATAAACAATCAAAAGCATATTGTTGTCTTTGTGATACCACACAAATACCATGAAAACAACAAACAAATTAACAATTCCACTTACAATCTTATATTAAATAGCAAAAATAAGATCCAAGCAATAAAATTCAACAATTCACCTACCAAATACGAAAAATAAACACCAACGATTCCATGAATTACCTGAGTCGGTGAAAAGAAACCTGGTGAGTTGAGCAACACGGAAGGACTCAACCCAGGTGGAACCATAAACATAGGAGAGTGACCTACCACCAAATTCATCGGCCGATTCTGCTTAAACCCTAAATTCCTCTCACCCCCATCTCCCTGATTCGTCTCTTTCGAAGAACAATCGGTCGAATTGTCCGCCAAAAAGCTCGGCTTTATACCGGTAATGCCCGCCACCGGCGAAGCCATGGCTCCGGCGAGCAGCTGAGAGAAGGAACAACTCCCCGAATCGAAGAAATTGGAGACTAGCGTCAAGGGTCCAGGGCTCAACCCAAATCCTCCGGTGAAGAGGGCTTCGACGGAGGAACGAGGTGGGAGAGCAATCGTTGGAGGTTTAGCTGCTGAGACTCTCGAAGATCCACCCTTCTCAGCCATTGCTACGCCTTCACTTCCTTTACTCTCTCTCTCTATATATATATACTCCCACTTTCTATATATATATAATAAGTTATAAGTTAATATATATAGAGTATGTATAACAGGACTATGCTGAAGAGTTGCAGAGATAATTCCTTCGGACAATTTTATAAATATTTTCTACTTTCTCTCTCTAAATCCACTTTCTCTCTCTTGTTTGGTGCATAACTTTTTGGTCTTATCTTGAAATCAGTGGGAAATCCATGGCTTGAAACTGGGAAAAGGGTGATTTCTGCTCTATAATCCATAGTTTTTATGTTGCTGAAAATGTATTTTAGATATTTTAGAAATTTAGAGTAAATTTTTTCCAAATTAAATTCAAATGAAATGTGGCCAAATTTGTTAGATTCTGCAGCTGGGCTGCTTCTTGTCCTTTTTGACTCCGTACGTAACTGAGTATGACCAAAACATCAACCTTTGTGCATCAAAAGTGCCAAATGTCATGTTTGGACAATATTTAAAGAATATTTGTCTAATTATACTCACGTAAAAATTTTCAACACCCTTAAATACTATTTCTACACATTTATTTTTAATTTTAATGTATATAATTAATGTATTGAAATACAATTTAAGTATTTTAAAACTAAAATATTAAGTTAAGAATAAATTTAGGTTTGTTAAAAAAGATTACAGCACATATATGGATTGAATTAGTTATATCTAATAATTTAAATTTTTGGATCGAATCACGATACACTCATCCATTATAGGTCTTATCAGAGCCAAATCTAATCCTGATCCGGTGTCACGCCAAATGTCTGACCAAAAGGGCGTTTGGTTCTGTACCTCAAGTAAAAGGGTGCCGAATGGAAAAGCACCTAATAACTTAAGCTTGGCAGGGTGTCGGATAAAAAAATGAATGAGTATATATGAATTGGATTAGTCACACCTAATATCTTAAGTTTTTGAATCAGATCTCGAAGCACACACTTGTTACCATTCTTTCTTTGTACATAACTTAAAAATGATCAATTTAGGAAGAATATTCAAAATTTGAGTGTAATGATTCATTTGATGGGAGGAAAGGATGAGAGAATGATAGGAAGAGAAAAGGGATGCAATAAGACTCCATTGCTTTGTTAAAGGAAGACAGGAAGGATGAATTCACCATTTTGCTTCAATCCAAAAGAAAGAGAAAAATAAAGAGAGTTCGATTAAATTGGAAAGACATCGTTATCCTCAAATCAATGTTTTGATTTATATATTTAAGAATATATTAATAAATTAATAATAATATCTATTTACTTTCCTTCCATCCAAAAGAAGGGACTTCATACTTGCTCTAAAAATGATCTATCTATCATTCTCCTCTTCCTTCCCTCTAATTTTTCACCCCTTACCAAACAAAGTATAATAATGATTTGTTTGGTAGGATGGATGGAAAAGGGGTGGGTGTTTGGTTGAGAGATGAAGTAGGAAAAGAAAGAGCATAGATGAATCATTCATCATAAAAAATTTAAATTACAATAACGTCCTTAAAATATATTAAATAAATTTAGTGTTAACAATCTCCCTTTCTCTTCTCTCCTAAGGGGTTACTTTTTTTCTCTTTCTCCTTCATTTAACCAAACTCAAAAAGAGAGAGTAACAATATTCTTTCATAAATGTCTCGTCCTTTATTTATTATTATTATAAAAAATAATACTAAATCGATTCCAAAAAGAATATCAATTTTGAATAGTAAAATTTTTAAGTTGACATGTGATTATGTATTGTTCCTTAAAAAGTTACTGACTTGTTCTTTTAAGTTTTAAATATTTAAATTTTAAATTTTAAATTTTAAAAATATATAATAAATATATATATATATATATATATATATTGTTTGATAAGGAAAGTGATCCTATGGAGTACACTACTTCTTTCTTACGAACACAGTATAAATATAAATTATTCGAAACCAAAACGAAAAAAGTCAAAGAGAAACAGAAAGAGTATTAAAGTGCGGTTAGACAGTTCAACTCATCTTGCTTGACAAATTTAATTCGTTGACAAAAGTTGGGGATTAGCCAACGTCGCTCAAACAACACACGTGATAAAGTTGAGTTTTGCTTTAGAAAGTTATGTCTTGGACAATATTCCTCCCATATTTGTTCACTTTAAGAATATCTGTTTTCTATTCCATCTTATTTGATTTATATTTATTCAAACTCTCTTTTCTTTAAAAAAAAAAAAAAAAAATTATTTTGAGTCATATTTTCTTGCGGTGAATTTCACGTGAAGTTCATAAATTTCGTATGATACGAAATTCACCTACAAGTAAATAATAACAAAATTATTCAAAAAAAAAAAAAATACAACAAAATTCACTAATAATAAATATGAATTTAACCACAAAAAAGCCAACGGGTTTTGACATGCATTGATTGTCTTGCCAGAGGTGGCCTAAAATATTTTGTACGTTACCTAGTCAGCATCCAACTTGTAACAATAAATACACTCATTACCCAAATTCATACAATGGAGACACTTTATCTGCACATTTTCGCAAAGAGTTATAAGCATGAAGAACGGGCCCACAAAGCTGATCAATTGGTAGAAATGAACTGGCATTGTTAAAACAAACATTGTACACGTGGAGTAGATATTGGAGGTATCAGACGCGCCACATAATTAGTGTACTCACTTAATGGTAATGTATTATTTTAAAAAAATATTGATACACTTATTATAAAAATTACTCATAACAAAATAAGATGTTATATTCCATGGGATCGATACACTTATGACATGGCACTGGCGCACTCAATATTTACTCGTATATTTGGTTGATGCAATTGTTAATTTGACACTTAGGGCCTGTTTGTTATGTATTTTACTTTGGTGTTTTTGTTGCAGGACTCCATTTTAGGCCCAAAAACATGTTTGGTAGCCCTTGTTATGTTTTAAACAGTAAAAAAATATTATTTTAAACAGTGCACAATTTTGGCCCAAAACTGAAACACCATTTCGGTGTTTTTTGTTGTTTCTGAACTGTAACCCAATAAAAAGAACTGTAGCGCTTGAAGTAAGTTGGGTCTTGAACTGTAGCGGAGGAAGTAACTTTAAAACGTCGTCTGCAACATTTTGGCCCGATCTTTTCTCTCTCCTCTGAAACCTAGAGAAGCGATTTGGGAGACGATTTGGGAGGCGAAAGGGAATCTGAAACCCTAGAGAAGACGATTTAGGAGGCGACGAAAGGGAATCGCAAGCACGAAGTCGTTAACAAGCACAAAATCGAAAGCACGAACTGTGGTGAGTACTCTCTCTTCTATTTCTCTCCTCTTTAAAGACTGTGTCTTCAATTTAGTTGTGAAACAAGAAAACTGTGCTTCTCATGTACTCCATAAGAACTATATTCAGTGATTTTCCCTAGCTCGTCTCATCTTTAGAAGTTGGCCTAAAGCCCTAAATTTTTCACTGCCTTCCTAGATCCAGATCTTCAGTGATTTTCTTTTTTTCTTTTTATTTAATTTTTTTTTTTTTTTTTTTTTTGCATTCTGTTCAGATCTTCCTTTGATTAGATATAAGAATATGTCTATATATATATATATATTAATGTATATATACACGCACTTACAAAATTCAACTCTCAGTGCTATATACAAGGTGGACTACTAACAAGTAATAAAGATCCAGAAACAGTTCTATTGAGGACCCCAAAACTGATAAATTAATAAATTAGAACAAAATACAATATAAGAGTAGGCCACTTACAGAGGAAAATGTTGAAGAAATATGTAAAGCTTTGGAAAATGATTCTTGGTTTTGTAAGTTTAAAGAAAATGAAAGGATCAGAGAGCTTATTTCATCTAATTAATAAAAGGAATGGCAATATACAATTTTACATATACATTAATCTGCAGTCTCATAAAAACTGAACTTAAATTGCAATAAAGCTTTAAAAATGGTTGTAACGAATACATGAATTACAGTGGTCGGTTCTCAATTTCTCATAAAGAAAAGGTAATGTGAATATTGAACACTGTAATATTTTTGCAATTCACATTTTATTATTTTGAACTTTTTCATTTTTTCTTCTAATGGTCATAACAAATTATGGATGCAAATTAGAAAATATTCTTATGATTTTCTTTAGTCATTCCAACAATTTTAGAGAGAAAAAAAATTCCAACAATTTTAGGTACATCAATACCATATCTCTCTATACTACTATATAAAATGTCAATAGAAATTTTATTTCTTATGTTTTAACTAATATAATATATACTAATTATTGGTAATATATATATATATATATATATATATACTAATTAGTTTGTAACATTTTTTAATATAATTAAAGGCTGTTAGTCTATCTAAATTCCTAGTCATTATAAACTTATTTAATGAATAATGAATAATGAATGAAAGATTTTTCACTCTACAAAGTGTATCCATCTGCATACATATTTTTTATGCACATTAATTTGTATGATAATTAATTAAATATTTCATTTTTAATGAGAATAAATCACGTAATTACTTTATATGAATTCTCTTCTCTAATTTTTTTGCACACATATATAGATGAGTTATGCATATTTATAGTGTAATTAACTATTATTTTTTCATTTAGGTGTATTTGTGCCGTTGAATTTTTCTTATAATTTTTTAAAGATGGTCTTAATTTATCTAATTAAGAGAATTTTTAAATTCACTGTAGTATTTTATGAGACCAGTAATTGATTTTCTTCTTCCTTTTTCTATGTTTTTTGTTTGTGTTGGAAGCTGAAATATGTTGAATATATAATTTTCTCTAAGCAAATGGTAATATGTTATTTGGTGTGTTATAATTGAATTTCATTTCATTTATAACACATTTACATTTCATTTACAGAATTTTGCTATGTTTCTGTCTTTGAAGTTTCCTATAATATTTTTGGGGTTTTAGTTTATCTAATTAGAGAACTTTTTGAATCACTTTTTTTTTTTGTTTTTTTCTTCCTTTTCCTCTTTTAATCATTCTAGTTTTGATGGAAATCTTATTGGTGAATTTGTTTGTTTGTGTTTGGATAACTAGTTTGTTGCATAAAGATTGAATGCTGCATAAAGATTGATTTGTGCTAATTTTGCTCTATAATTTCTATTTGGGGGGTTCATATGGTGTGTGGATTTTTTTTTTTTTTTAATTATGAATGGTATTGGGCCAAAATACTTTCACAACTTCTCTCTAATTGTGGTTTTCGCCAAAATACTTTCACAACTTCTCTCTAATTGTGGTTTTCTTTATTTCCAATATACAATATATAGATGCAGCATATTAATACCTTATTAAACTTTCTGCCTAATTTCTCACTTGTCATAAAGTAATTTTATGTGGGTAATGAAATCAGCCTAAATCACAAATATGTGACACTCTGTGGGTGCCAATTGTGTGAGGAAGAATTCATTTACCAATTTGGGAAGAGAGAATTCATCACTTTGATATCATTTTTTATGATTGATTGCAAGATGGTCTTGTTATAGTCACCTTTTGTCTTTGGTTCAAATTCAAGATCAATGGTTAACTTTAAAGATGACAATGGTTAGCTTTGTAATTGTTTAAGAACTTAAGTATTTATCGGAAATTTGAATACTAGATGATATATGCGTGTTTATTGAATTGCATGTAGAATATTGAATAATTTTTTTTGTAATTTCAGGTTCGGAATCGTTTGGGTTTGAAGAGGTTGATTTTGTAAAATTTTCAAAGGTAAATACTCAAAACTTGATGTGTACATAACATACAGTAAGTATAGTATATATAGTATAATAAATTATTGTATTATTTTCTTTAATTTTATCTTCCATGTTGTACACTTGTACACCCTTACTATGAAAAATAGAAATTAGTTTAAAAAAAACACTTATAAGAATAGTGATTTATATTCATCTAATCTTTTTGTTCAGGAGTATGTGTTATTTTAACTAAGTGGGTTATCTAGATAAGGTTTGGCTTGGAGAACTGTTTCGATTCCTATTGTTATGCACCTGTTATTTTTTAATTTTTAAGCATAAATTACACTCATTTTCATCTTTTTATTTCTGTGTAGTTAGATTGTATCTATTGCTTAGTGTCATGATATAATCCTGTTTAGTTTACCACTAATGTTTTGTGTTGTTCTTGATTACCCATAGTTGAAATTGTGTTTCTTTATTTTTTATATTTTGATTCAGTATTCTTTATTAAATGTGTGAACTTCTCCAGCACTTATGCCATATTAACTATATGTACGTTTTATAGGAACTAAGTAAAACCTAATATCATAAGCTCTTTCTAGCAAATGTATAAAAGGGGAATAAACATATTCTAATAGTATAAACATTCATGAATCAGTAGTTGTGATAGAGTAACTTTAATACCATCAATAGTTTTTCCTAATTTAATATTATTTTTTTTGGTTATTAATTATAGTGTTGTTATTAATATGTTAGATGAATATGAATGTTGAGAATGTGGAACAATGCGGTGATTCTCTCACAATTGAAGAAGTGGTTGAAGTTACGAACGATGAAAAATTGTTATGGGATGAGTCATTCATTGAAAAATTCGTGAATATTATGGCGGAAGAAGTTAAGGCTAATAATCGTAGTGGCACAACATTTAGTAAAAGTGGTTGGAGTAATTTAGTCAAACAAATGAATGTTCAAACGGGGAGAAAATTTGGTTTAACCCAACTTCGGAATAAGTTTAATGGTTTGAGGAAAATTTATACTGAGTTTAAGAAATTATTATCGGAGACTGGCGTGGGATATAACCATGAGACGGGCATGGTTATAGTTGAGGAAGAGAGATGGGATAGGTTGTGCAAGGTTAGTAATTTAATTATTAGTCATAAATAAATAATAAAATCTTGTATATTATTGGTTATGTGGTTAATATTGTAACAAAATTTGTAAATTGTTACGAATGCAAATAAGTATAAAAAATATGGATGTAAGCATTTTGACAAGATGATGACTATATTTGGGGACACATATGCAAGAGGGATGCATGCCCACCCATCCACTACAGTACCACCCACAATCATTTTGCCCACTCCCAATGATGACGATGATGAGGAAGAGGGTTGTGAGGTCAGTCCCCCACCTTTACGTAAAGGTAAGAAAGCCAAAAGAGATGCTTTATCTCCTGGTATAGCTGCACTCTTGTCAAACATGAATGAGAATTCTGAGAGGAGAACTGAGAGAATGGAAGCTGCAATAGAGAAAACAGCTAAAACATCTTCTACTTCTACTCGTGTATCTTCATGTGAGAAAGGAGATGATGAAGTTCTCTCTCCCTCAAAAAAGGATAGAGATTATGAAATGTTTGACGCCTCCATGCTCTTTTTACAAAAAATACCTGGAATTGAGATGGCCCAATTCGCTAAGGTATCGAAGTTATTACATGATTCTGAGAAGTGGCAGAAATTTTTTCTTTCAGCACCTGAGGATGTAAGAATTGGTTGGGCACTGAATGTTTGAGTTTTTCTTTATGGATGATTGTGTTTTGTGTCATCATTTAACTTATTACTATCTCACATTTGGATGACTGTAATAACTTAAATACTTTTATTATCTCACATTTGTATGACTGTAATAACTTAAATACTTTTATTATCTCACATTTGGATTACTGTAATAACTTAAATATTTTTATTATCTCACATCTGGATTGCTGTAATAACTTAAATACTTTTATTATCTCACATTTGGATGGCTATAATAACTTAAATACTTTTATTTCTTGGATGCTTGTTAGTACTCAAATACTTTAATACCATTATTTAAATGTTTGTTTTATTATTTAAATGTTTTGTTTATTATTTAATTGATTTGCTTATTAACTTAAATACTTTGCTTGTATTAAATATTTAAATAGGGCAATGGATGTGTGGAACAATATAAGAAGAATAATTCAATTATCTGACGATGAGGAGGATAATGAGAGTGTCTTAATATTTGCTGCTCTTTTAGAAGAGCGGAACTTCTATCAAAAGAGGCGTTGTAGGGATTCCATTTTACAAGGGGAAACATATGTTATGGAGATTTTAAACGGCCATAGAGAAAAATGTTATGAAAATTTTAGAATGTACCCTGAAGTTTTTAGAATACTGTGTAGTACCCTGAAAGGTATAGGGCTGAAGGATTCTAAATTTTTAACTGTTTATGAACAAGTGGCAATCTTTTTGCTCACTTTATCTCATAATCAAAGGAATCGTGTTGTAGCAGAGAGATTTCAACACTCCATTGAAACCATTTCTAGACACTTCCATGCTGTGTTGCATGCAGTATGTCAGTTGGGCACCCATATCATTACCCCTCCTAATTTTTCTGTGATTCCGAATAAGATTAGAGAGTCTTCTAGGTTTTACCCTTACTTCAGGCATTGTGTGGGAGCTATAGATGGAACCCACATTCCTGTAACTCTGCCAGCAAGTACACAACTTCCATTTCGTGGTAGAAAGAGTTATACCACACAAAATGTAATGGCTGTATGTGACTTTGACATGAGGTTCACATATGTGCTAGCTGGGTGGGAAGGCTCAGCTAATGATTCGAGAATCCTAAATGAGTGTACTGAAAATGAGGCAATGAACTTTCCAGCTCCACCAGCAGGTAATATTTTTTTATAAATTCACTTAATATATGGTTAGTTTATCATACTGTATATATCTTTATGTATTCTAAACATGGCAGGTAAGTATTATTTGGTGGACTCAGGGTATGCCAATAAGTCTGGTTATTTGGCCCCATTTCGAGGTCATGCTTACCACTTTCAGGAATACCGTAGGACTAGACAACCTCGTGGTCGGGAGGAAGTGTTCAATCATAGGCATTCATCTTTGAGAAATATAATTGAGCGATGCTTTGGGTTATTGAAGATGAGATTCACTATTTTGAGGGCAATGCCTCCTTATCAACACAAGTATTGATTGTAATGGCTTGTTGCACATTACATAATTTTATCAAAAATCAGCATCAGCCTGATGACATATTTGATGGTAATGATCCTCCTCAAAGTGATGGTGAAGATGATGAGATTGTTGAGCATGTGCCTTCGGCTCAGCTTCGAGAAATGGATCAATTGCGTAATACTATTGCTGATCAGATTTGGAATTCTCTTCAGCACTCTTGATCCTTCTGAAGGTGATGGTATATATTTTCTTTTATATGTAATATATTTGTTGCTATTGTGAGCTTGCAATATATATATGTAATATAAATATTTTTTGCAGATATATAATTCAACTTAAATGCTATTATTGCAGATATGAAGTGTGTTGATGCTCTCTTGAAGGCCACATGTGCTGTTATGAAGATGATGTGTCGTTGCCATTGTTATCCACTTTATGAACTTCTTATTAATTTTTAGTGACAATTACGTATTGTTAATGCTTTGTTCCAAACATTTTATGTACAACTTAAACGTGTTTAATTTGTTGGTTGAATATTTCAGGACTTGTAAATGTTATACACTCTATTTCAATTATGCTTTCAATTGAGTTTATTTTTATTTTAATGTTGTGTTGGACTATACAGGTATCAGGATAATAAAATTGAAGCAGGTTATTGCAAAGAACTTGTAAATAGGTTATTGCAAATTTTTTTTACAAATGTTGACTCTCATGTAGTATAATAAAATGTGACTAGAGATTATTTATTTTTAATATTGAGTTGGACTATACAGGTATAATGATAATAAAATTGAAGCAGGTTATTGTAAAGAACTTGTAAATAGGTTATTGCAAATTTTTTTACAAATGTTGACTCTCATGTAGTATAGTAAAATGTGACTAGAGATTATTTATTTTTAATATTGAATTGGACTATACAGGTATAATGATAATAAATTTGAAGTAGGTTATTGCAAATAACTTGTAAATAGGTTATTGCAAAAATTAATATATATATAATTTGGTGGGGGTTTACATTTTTTTACAAAAGAGAAGGCAAGAATCTGTATTTTGGAGTTAAATTCCCACCAGTGCAGACTTACAAGAGTCGAAAATTATTATCAGAGCTGTGTAGTATTTTTTTTTTTCTTCTTTCGCTAATGCGAAAAATGAGCAAAATGAATGAAATACAAACCTATGGACAATCATCACCAAAGGAACAAACTATACCAAGAAATTTCAAATAACTTGAAGTGTAGTTTCAGATCAAGATAACATGCAAAATGGTTGAAATTATTGGTTCAATTATTAGAATTAACATTCTACATTTTCGCTAAAGCAGTTACTTCTGTAATTACACTTTGGTTATATATATATATATATATATATATATATATATATGTTTGTGTGTTCAAATTTCAATAAATTTATTAAAAATATATAGACTATTTATATAGAAATAAATTTATAAATAAATTTAAAATTTATAAAAATAAATTAAAAACAATGATAACCAAACATATTTTTTATTTCTGTTTTATTTTGTTTACAACAGTTAGAGTTACCAAACATGTTTTGTTTTTAAAATTCTTGAAACACATGACTTACCAAACGTGTTTTGCATATTTTTGTTTCCGACATTTTTACAGCAAAACATCGTTCCCAAACGTGCTTCCGATTTTTGCCAAAACACTCTAATAGTAAAAACGTTATTTCTGTTTTAGCCAAAAACAAAACGCCTAAAGTAAAACGCATGCCAAACGGGCCCTTAGAAGACTCATTGAAGACAACACACTTTTTGAATTACTCGTAACTTATTCGAAGACTGGCGTTAAGGTTACAATAGCGTTTTCGTGGTTTATTCCTTAGGTTCAAAGGGTTTGTTTGCCTTGTAGAATTCCACAGCTATTAAAAAAAATGATTAATTTCACCTACACTTCATGATGTTTGTCTATATTTCACTTACACTCCATCTACGTTTTATAATTTCACCTGTACCCCTTGTCAATAACCACAGTCTAATTTTCTTAAAGAATTGTGTGATTTTACTTTTCTACCCATGAATTATATATCCAAATTTATAACTTAAAAATGAAAAGACTCTGCAAACTATTTCTCTCTCTCTCTCTCTACAAACTATTTCTCTCTCTCTCTACACACGAACACAATGTTTTTTTTTTTTTTTTTAATCTCTCTAATTCATCTTCATCTCTCTCTCTGTATAATAGACAACAACGTTTACTTATACACACAGAATAGAGGAATATATATATATATATATATTCCCCTATTCTGTGTGTATAAGTATCTCGTTTCATGACCCTTCATTCTTCCTCCAAATACTGAAACAACATACACCCTGACCCTTATATATATATATGTATGAATGTATGTATCACCAGCAAGCCGTGAGTCCGTGACTCGGTAATTTCATAGTGTTTTTAATTCAAAACTGGTGAGAGGTTATTCAATAAAATAGTGTTTTTAATTTCATACCATCGCCACCCAACAACCCCAGGCGGTCCAGCACAACCATCTCCACCCCTATAAACACCACCAGATCTTCATGTCCTTGATGGCTAATATATATATATATATATATATATTGAAGACCATCAATGGATATTTGAAGACCCATTTGTTAATGTGCTCAGCAATATACAAGGACTAGTTGTTCTTATTCACTTACATATATATATATATATATTTTGTATTTCAACATAACATACGTTACATATACATAACATATATATATATATACCCAATAGGCCAATACTCGCCCACCTTCTCTGGAATGAAATTGTTTTATTTTTAATTATTATTATTATTATTATTATTATTTTGTAATTACACTGGTATGTGCAATTAATTAATATATATATATATATAAGCCGCTAATGGTTTGTTCTAAGTATTGCGCTTGCAGCATGGAGATTGGGGGATCATTGACTAACACCCTAGTAAGAATTTATAGTTTTGGCGATTGCGGGTTCGAGGATTTTTGAGTTCCAATTGACAATAACATATGGAATTCAGTTGAGAATGACCTTCAAACCTTCTAATTTTAACCAGACCTTCGATTTTCTATATCTGATTTCAATGCTCAAGCTTTCATGGTTCATCATTCCAAAAAAAAGGCTTTCATGGTTCACTCCTCTGTGTTTTGACGATCTCCTTAAGCTGTCGATCGATTTTTGAGATGAAGCTCCGTATACGATCTCTATATTTGTATTCCTGAAGCACGATTCAGTCAAAGCTCAGCCATGGTCGCCGTCACTGAAACTCAGTACCTACACTCACCCGATGGATCACTGTAGCTTTGTACTTGTCTTAATCTTTGGTTGGACTTGTTTGATCTTTAAAACTTTCCATTGCCGGCGTTGATAGTGATGAGACTAAACGTTTTCACGTTGATAGAGCTTCTCCGGTTGGGTGTTTCCGCCTCTTTAGAGCTGTGAACAGTGCTTTTTTTGGGGGGTTCTCTCAAGCTATGCATCGGTTGATGTGCTTTTTTTTTTTTTTTTTTTTTTTTTTTTTTTTTTGGGCTGGCACCTGAACTCACTGGACAGGGCCTTTTGGAATTCACCCGAGACTACAAACGGGAGATATTGTCGACGGCCCACATCTCAGCAACATGATAGAAGTGCTTTTGAATATAAAAAGAAGAAGAAAAAAATATAAGGGTAGTTTTGTAACTCTGTAATGGTCAATGAAGTTAAAAATGTCATTTCAACCATTGTGAAGGGCAAAATTAACCTTGTACCAATTTGTCCATGCTAACACAGTCAGTTTCTTAACAACAAGGGTAATTTGTTACATGAACCAAAACTTTAAGGGAGGTAGGTGGAATATTAAAACGTAAATGAAGTGTAAATGGAACATAGACAAATGTCAAGTGGTGTAGATGAAATTAACCCTAAAAAAAAAAAAGTAAGCAAATATAAAAAGAAGATAGTGATAAGGATAATTACAAAAAAAATAATTGGCAAGTCTATATGAGACAAGTCAGTAATTTAGTGATATTAGATTTTTATTTTTTAAATAAAGGTCAAAAATTCAAATTTGAGTGGAGGCATATATGACTAATGCCAAAAAAAAAAAAAAAAAAATACAATAATAATAATAATGATGATGATGATGATGATGGCAAGTCGATTGAATGATGTGCTATTTTCTCGTATTATTACCTCTATAAGAAAGTCGATGAGACTTGTAGTACAAAATAAGTTAAAATTGTAGTATGACCACATTGCACCATGAGTTTTTAGATCATCTGTTTTGGTACGGCAGTGATGATATTTGAATTGGGTTAGTCAGGACACGTAGATAAAGCATGATTATAAAAGGAAAAATAAATTATCAAGTAACTCATCTATCGTCATTGTATTGTGAATGAAGCCGCCTAAGTAAAGTCATCCCAATAATTCCCAATATAGGATTCACTTTAATTAAAACTATAAAAAATGATAAATTTTTTGTTATACTTTTAAAAGAATTGTGCTACACCTGTCAACATTGTGACTGCTTGTAGTGTTATCGCCTACAAAAAAATGATAATATTTGAACTTATTTAGCAAAAATAACTATTACACCCTTCTGACATTTCAAAAAAATTACCATCTTTAAATTTTTTATAGTTAAAAATTAAGGCCTTTCTAGTAATTTCATAAATATATCATAGTAAATATATCATAGTGTTATCGCCTTATAGGCAAGAAATTTAGTAAGGGGACAGTTGCAAAAGTCAAACAGTCGGTAGACAAAAGCTAGCTTTTATGGCAGCTATGCGACACCCAATGATGGGTGTGTGCCAGCCTTACAACAGTCCACAGGGACAGCGTGGGCTGGGCTGGACCAGAAGCCGATAACTATTAAAACAAGTGGGCTCCCAAAAACACTCAAATTTGCAAAGAGACTGCGACTAGACTTTATGGCTTTTGCGGGCCCACTAAAAAGAGTTCGTATGGTCATGGCACCATATACGTTGTCTGGAATGTGATTGATTAACGCAAGGAGCAAAGTACTAGTTGTACTCTCGATAGGTCACGATTATAATATTTATCATCATTGGGCCCATTAGTCCAAATATTGTCTCATCTCCTTCTATAATAAAAAATAATAATAATAAAATATATATATACTTTTTTAAGTCTCTTCAAAAGCATTGCGAAAGTAATTTATTGACATAATTGACCGATTATATCATGTTAATGTTGATTGGAAGTATATAGGTATGAACAATACTTACATCATTTAGGCGGAGGATGAGGTTCATCCTCCGCACTGACGTGGCCCAATGAGATAATGACAGTTGTCCAATATTAAAAATAATAATAAAACATAGGTATTGCCCGGGTTCAACTCATTTCTCTTTTCTCTCTCATCACTCTCAATACCTAATATCTTCTCTCTCAATATCTATACACCGCCTCAAACCCATTTTCATTTTCCTCTCCATCGCAGCCACTAGATTTGACTCTCTTTCTCTAAAAATGTCAGGAAGAGGCAAGGGCAGAAAGGGTTAAACCCGTTTCTTACTCTCTTCTCTCTCTTTTTCTCAATACCTAAATTGCGCCCCCATTGATCACAAATGGATAAATTCAGCTAAACTTAGCTTATTTAAATGTGTTTTTTTTTTTTGGGTTTTCTTGAACAAGATAAAAGAAAATGACAGATTTCATATTTTCGTTTCTATCTGGTGCTATAAATAAGGAAAACAATGTAATGAATGAGTCCACATCAAATATTTAAGAACTATGTATGAAGGTGGAGCTGATTTCATGATAGACTTAATTTGGTGCAAATGTAATAAATATATATATATATATATATATATATATATATATATATATATATATAATGTTTATGGCTGTTCTATCTCTGATACAAAAGTGTTGTATATAAAATGTTCTATCTTAGATTAAAAGATTTCCTTACATTTAACTGGCAACTTTTAATAGTCACAATCATTTATATGCAGATTTATGGAAGAGATAGATTATGTAAGCTTAAGTAGTGAACCATCAAATAGTTGTGAAATTGATAATGATTATTCTTTTCCTACTAATGAATTTTCCTATAAATAAAAAGAAAATCAAGAAGAAAGAGAAGAACCAGAACTTGGAATGGAGTTAAGTTCATGTGATGAAGCATATAAATTGTATCTCAGCTATGGTCGCAAACTTGGTTTCGATGTAAGGAGAAATCATCAGAGAAAAAATATAGCGGGGCTCATCACCGGGGTTACCTTTTGTTGTTCAAAAGAAGGTAAAAGGAAAGAAACCAAAACTCCTTTGCACTATCAACCTATTACAAGAGTTGGTTGTTTGGCTCATATGAAATGTAGACTTCAAAACAATGGCAAATTCAAAGTTGTATCGTTGAACAAAATCCATAATCATGACTTAATTAGAACTCCAATTAAACATATGATGAGAGTTAATCGAAATATTTCAAAGGCTCAAAAAGAACATGCTGAAGATGCAAAGAAGTCGAGATTGCCACTAAAATGAACTATGGAGTTGATGAGTAGAGAAGTTGGCGGCATGGAACATCTTGGTTTTCTAGATAAGGATTACCAAAATTACATACATAGAAAGCGAAAGATGGCAATGGTAAGAGGAGATGCAGGAGCAATTTTAGAATATTTTGAAAAAATACAGCTGAAGGATTCATCATATTTTTGTTCAATGCAAGTGGATGAGGATGATATGATCACTAATATTTTTTGGGCCGATGCACGCTCAATTAATGATTATGGCCTATTCGGAGATGTTGTGTGCTTCGATAGTACTTATCGAACAAATGAATATGGTTGACTTTTTGCACCATTTTATTGGGGTGAATCAACATAAACAAATAATAGTGTTTGGTGCAACCTTACTTTACGATGAAACCATTGAATCATTTAAGTGGTTGTTTCAGACTTTCCTTGGTGTAATGTCCGGAAAGCAACCTAAGACAATTCTGACAGATCAATCTTCTGCAATGGCAAAAGCAATATTGCTTGTCTTTTTTGAATCTCAACATCGATTATGTGTTTGGCATATTTATCAAAATGCAACCAAGAATTTGAGTCATGTATTTAATAGATCAAACCACTTTGCTTATGACCTTAGCAATTGTGTATACGATTATGAAGATGAAAATGAGTGGCTATTAGCATGGAATAATATGCTGGAAAAATACAATCTCGAAAAGAATAAATGGTTAAAAGAGTTATTTGAAATAAGAAAAAAAATAGGGAATGGTTTATGGACGACATACTTTCACCGCGGACATGAAATCTACCAAACATAGTGAAAGTAAGAACAATGCGTTAAAGAATTACTTGAAGCCGAGTCATAATCTTTTGCGTTTCTTTGAGCATTATGAGAGTGTTTTGAATGATCGGCGGTATGAAAAACTATGTGCAGATTTTAACATGATGCGAAGTAAGCCCGTGTTATTAACTAGTGTGGAGATGTTACGTCATAGTGTAAAAATCTATACCCCGAAAGTGTTTGAATTGTTTCAAAAAGAATACATGAGGTTCAGCGATTACTGTGTTTATAAAGTGGCAAAGGATAGGACAAAAGTTGAATACAAAGTATCTTATGTTGGAAAATCTCAAGGGCATGTGGTCAATTTCGAAGCTTCAATAGAAACAGTCATGTGTAGTTGTATGAAGTTCACTTTTATTGGGATTTTATGTATTCATACTTTGAAAGTGTTGGATAAGAAAAATATAAAAAAGATTCCGCCCCAATATATCATGAAAAGATGGACAAGAGATGTAAAGGCAAGGACTTTCACCAATTATCATGGAATTGAAGCCAATGACAATCCTAAAGTGTCTTTGGGAAAGCGTTATAGTCATTTGTGTCGAAATTTTTATGAGATTTCATCTTTAGCATTGGAACATGAGAAGTTATATGTACATGCAAATGATCGTGCTCTTGTGTTGCATAATGATTTGGAGGAATTGAAGAAACAACTTTACTCAAATAATGTTAGTGGTGGGGAAAGTTCAATTGGTCGAAATGAGGAAGTTGATACGATAGCTCCACCAAAGAATTGTGTGCCAATATGGGTTAAAAAAAAGCCATAATCGGGCGTCCACGTAATCAATTAAAAGGTGCACTTGAAAAGCGAAGAAAAAACTCACATTCCAAATATTCAACAAAACAACAAAAGACCCCTGAGGTATTATATGAAACTTTATAAATAATTTAAAACTTTATAAATAAATTAAAGTGTGATCAGTGTTGTACTTAACTTTTTTTTTTTTTCAATGGATATTATAGGAGCTTATTTTTAGTAGTTGGAACTCACAGGAGCAATAAGCTAGACATGATATTTTTACCCAGGTAATTCATTTCTTTTTGTATTATATTTCTTTACCTTGGCTTATGTTTTATTTTACGATTTTGTAATTATTTGACAGGAATCTCAAATTGGCCTTAGAGTAGAGACCCCTTCCGCATCCCATTCAATGATGAACTACGATAATGAAAAGGCAATCACAAATCGGCAACCCAATATGTTTTACATACGATTACTTCAGGTAATTATATTATCCTAACAAAATAATTGATAATGTTACAAATTAATGATGTAGATTTATTTATTTTAACTTTCTCATAATTTTAGTTTTTCAAATCTTGTAGGAGTCACATTATGGCAACCTCTCACAAACTGCACAAGAAGGCAACCTCTCACAAATTGCACAAGAAGACAACCCGTTTGAAAATTTTCCTCCTTGTTAGTCAATCTGAGGCCTGTTTGGTGGAGCTTTTGGGGAATGCTGGGATTGTTACTTTTTAAGGCCTGGTGGAGTTTTTCGGCATTGGGATTATGTTACTTTTTGTTTTTATAACTAAAAAAACTTGTTAGTCAATCCAAGGCTTGTTTGGTGGAGTGCCCAAGGATGCTATGGATTGAATATTTTGTATCCTATTTTGATTAATCACTCAGAGCTTTCACTATCTGATTAATCCTATTTTTGGGATGCTATGGATTGAATATTTTGTATCCTATTTGGGATTGTATGTTTTTAATCACTCAGAGCTTTCATTATCTGATTAATCTTATATTTTGTATCATATTGTTTCTCCAAATGGATTTTCTGAATCCATTTGCTTGTGAGTTGAAAAAGAGTCTTTTAGCAGCCAACATTCTGTTCCCACATGTGCCCCTTTTTTCAATGGTCCACTTCGACTGGTGTATTTACTGGTGGGGAGTCCTAATTTGCATTACGACCACCCTCTTAACAGCTTTACCCACCTCTACTTCATCAAGTGGAACCCTCTCACAGATAGAGGAGTTCAAATGAGGAAGAAATACTAGGAGGATAGTGACTCATAGGGCTTCTCTCTCCCTTAGCTCGGTCTTTTTTTTTTGGTTCTTGATAATGGTCGCCATTTCTCCCAGTAAGAGAAATAGAAAAGGAGTAGGAAGATTAACCTTATGTGAGTCGGGTTTTCCCCTTCGTCTCTCTCATGCTATTTGATTTATATTGCTTGTCAAATTCCTACTGATGCTGCTCTAAGAGATCTTAGGCAGATTAAGTGGTTGAAAGCTAGCTACTTCCGTAAGTTATTCTATAGATAGGAATTCTGAATCAACAACAGAAATGCAGGAACGAAGTGCTCTCTGTTCACCGATGTTCTTTGAGTTTTCGTTTTGTGCCATAAGAGAAGTTCAAAAGATCAGATGAAGTACAAAGATCTCTTTGAACTGAGCTCATTCTCTTTGTGTTCCAGTGACTATTAGCTTCATTACAAATACTTCCACAAAATTGATTTATTTTAGTTTTCGCACAAGAGCTTCACATGTACTCACAGGTTCACTCAACTCAAAACTACTAACACTATGAAGAAGCTCTTGTGTTTATTAAAACATATCAACCACTTTTAATAAAATGAAGCAAGCTTAACTCAAAATCAAATCAACAGAGATTGGGATTTTAATAAAAATTGAACTGAAACCACAATTGGAGGTAAAAATATGGCAATTTCATTGAAAACCAGATATTTGCAATCCCATGACAGAATCACAATTACAACAATTCAAAACACGGTAATATTGCTAAATTCTAAAACCACCATTTACAAAAACAACATACTTTTAAGAGTCCTACATACCCCCAAATTTGTAGCCAGAAAAACAACATCTTTTCTGGCTAGACAGTGGAGCGCCGACTTTGTAGCAAAAACCAACCACCGAATCCATATTTATTACAAAAACAACATTGCCCAAATGTGTAACCAGAAAAAAATAATAATAAATAAATAAATAAAAATTGATAATCAACCACTGAATCTATAGAGTCTTACCCTGCCTCTTCAAAGCATGAACCACATCTATGGCCACTGAGCCTCACCACACCACTTCTTTTGGCCATACGGCGGATCGCCGACTTCGTAATGCCCTAAATGTTGTCCCTGAGAACTTTCCGATGACGCTTGGCACCTCCCTTGCCCAAGCCCTTTACGCCCTTGCTTCTTCCTCACATTTTTAGAGAGAAAGAGAGAGAAAGTCAGATCTAGTGGTGGCGATGAAGAGGAAAGTAAAAATGGGTTTGACGCGGTATATGAGAGATAATATATTAGCTAGGTATTGGGAGTGAGTGAGAGAGAGGGAAAAGAAAAATGGGTCGAACACGGGCAATACCCATATTTTATTATTATTTTTAATATTGGACAGCTGTTATCATCTCATTGGGCCATGTCAGCGCAGAGGATGAACCTCATCCTTCACCCGAAGGATGCAAGTATTGTTCTATAGGTATTTTATTTATTTTTCGTTAATTTTTCATTCAAGCTATATATACATATATATATATATATATATATATATATATATATGTATATATGAACATGAACCGAAAGTTTGACTTCAAACCTTCACTCTAACTTTGGCTAAATGAGGTGGGTAAGCCCACCCAATCATAGTTCGCCATATCGACCGTTACGCATATTGCTTTCGTAGTTCGGGAGTTCGACTTCAAACCTTCTCCCCAGCTTTGGCTAAATGAGGTGAGTAAGCCCACCCAATCATGGTTCGCCATATCGGCCATTTCGCATATTGTTCGGTTCGTAATCATTTTTCAAAGGTCTGATATAGTTAACACCTCCATAAATCGGTCTGTTCAGTTGCTTCTCACGGATATTTGCCTGAGTCCATTACACCGCGACTGCAAATAAAGCACCTAATATATTAACCCAAAAGTGGCCAACAAAGTATAACCCAAAATTGGGCTGATA
The DNA here is from genome assembly GCF_030987335.1 of Cornus florida. Lineage (NCBI taxonomy): Eukaryota > Viridiplantae > Streptophyta > Magnoliopsida > Cornales > Cornaceae > Cornus > Cornus florida. The sequence continues at coordinate 7,318,279 of NW_026775577.1, forward strand.
GAATAACCATCGCTCCGGACCCATCAAAAGTTTCCAAACGAATGTCTTTGTAGTCCAGTGATTGAGTCGCTTTCCATTATTCTAGAGAGTTCAACTTTGAGCTTTCGCCCAGGTTCAGGTGAATTAGGTGGGTAAGCCCACCCAATACAATAACCCAAAAAGGGGCCAACATAATAAAGCATAACCTAAAATTGGGCTGATAGAATAACCATGGCCCAGGCAAAACAAGCCAATGACCCACAGAAGTTCCCAAAATTTACCACACAGGTTAAGGAGGGAGCCTTAGAGTGAGGATTGTCCTGCGGCTGAGGAGGACGGCGCGAGGAGGCGTGAATGGGTTCTTTCGTTGATTATGTGAAGAACTGAGTTTTGTGAGGAAAATTAGAGAAAATCCGAGAGCAAACAAACATGAATACAATCAGGTCACTAAAACCTCTCCTTGGATCGACCGTAATTGGTTTCAGAAACCTCTAAGCTTCATCATCTTCGTCACTGATCCATCATTAACGTCAAATTTTCCACAACCTTCACTACCAGATGACGATTCCACTGTTACAGTGCACATCAACATCCATCCACAGATTCAGTGACAATTCGTACAAGAAGAGGTGCCCATGGGATTTTGGCTTCTTGATCGTACTCGAAAAGAAGGCTTACATTGTTGAATACTTCGGGAAGTACTTCAAAACCATAGAGCCCGGAATCCACTTTTTACCTCCAATAGCTTAAAATTTATCAATTTAGGAAGAATATTCAAAATTTGAGTGGTAGGAAGAAAGGATGAGAAAATAATAGGAAGAGAAGAGGGGTGCAATAAGACTCCATTGTTTTGTTAGAGGAAGACAGGAAGGAAACGGAAGGAAAGATGCATCATATCTCTTGGTTCACCATTTTGCTTCAATCTAAAAGAAAGAAAAAAATAAAGGTAGTTCGATTAAATTGGAAAGACATTGTTATCCAAGAAGAGTTAGAAATTAGATTAGTAGATGCAGATAATCGAACTCTTACACTTTAAAATTCACCGGAGGCACTAACCCATCGAAATATCGAGGTATCTGCCGTTATCCTCAATTTAATGTTTTGATTTATATATTTAAAAATATATTAGTAAATTAATAATAGTATCTATTTTCTTTCTTTTCATCCAAAAGAAGGGACTTCATTCTTGCTCTAAAAATGACCCATCTATCATTCTCCTCTTCCTTCCCTCTAATTTTTCACCCCTCTTATCAAACAAAGCATAATAATGATCTGTTTGGTAGGATGGGGAGTGGGTGTTTGGTTGAGAGATGAAGTTGGAAAAGAAAGAACATAGATGAATCATTGACACGAGAGAAGAAAAATAAGACTATCAGAAAAAAATTAAATTACAATGATGCCCTTAAAATATATTAAATAAACTTAATGTTAGCAATCTCCCTCTCTCTTCTCTCTTAATAAATAAAGAAATGTGTTACTTTTTTTCTCTTTTTCTTTCGTCTAACCAAATTCAAAAAGAGAAAATAATAATATTCTTTCTTTAAAAAATGTCTAATTCATTAATTATTATTATATTATTATTTAATAATCTAATTAATAGAATGTTCAATATAACTTTTCGAACTAAACACAATATAAATATAAATATAAAGTACACGGCTTCTTTCTTATCAAACATAGTATAAATATAATTATATTAAGTATTGGAAACCAAAACGAAAAAATTCAAAGAGAAACGGAAAGAGTATTAAAGGGCAATGACAAGGAGGTTAGACAGTTCAAGTCATCCTGCTTGACAAATTAAATTCGTTGACAAAAGTTGCGTATTAGCCAACATCGCTCAAACAACACACATGTGATAGGGTAGAGTTTTGCTTTAGAAAGATTTTTGCCTTGGACAATCCTCGCACACACACACACACACACACATATATAGCAAGTGTTCACTTGATAAAAATATCTGTTTTTCTATTCCATCTTAGATTCTTATTTGATTTATATTTATTCAAACTCTTTTTTAAAAAAAAATTATTTCGAGTTATATTTTCTTGCAGTGAATTTCACGTGAAGTTCATAAATTTCGTATGATATGAAATTCACCTACAACTAAATACTCCATTCGTCCTAAAATAAGTGTAATGCTTTATTTTTTTGTTTGCACCAAAATAATAGTCCACTTTCTTTTTTCAAACAATATATTTCACATCTTTCCATATATGTCATTTAAGTTTAAAATTTCAAACTTGAATATTCAAAACTTAAAAGGACAAGTTAGTAATTTTTTAGACCGACTATGCATATTCCACATGTCCCTTTAAAAATTATTACTTTCCATAAACTATACTTAAAATTTCAAACTTGAATATTCAAAACTTAAAAGGGCAATTTAGTAATTTTTGAGACAGACAATGCATGTCCCACATGTCTCCTTAAAAATTACTACTCACATAAGCGACACTTAAATTAAGACGGAAAGAGTAATAACAAAATTATTAAAAAAAAAAATACAACAAATTCACTAATAGTAATAAATATAAAATTAACATGCATTGTCATATCATCAGTGTACTCATTTAATGATGAAGATACCAAAAACGGCTCGGGCCGGGTACAGCCCACATGATGAGTAATAGGCCTGATAACTGACCCAGATCCAAACCAGGCTCTCAACAAGATAGGCCCAAAACTAAAGAAGCAGCCGAGGATCCATTAAACGTGATCAGGCATGTAGGTCGAGAAGCCCAGGAGGAGGCTCAATACCAGGAGTTAGGTAGGAAGCTTCTGGAAGGCATGTAACGGCTTATAAATAGGTAGAAAATAGATGGAAAATGGGATGAAATCTTTAAAGTGCATAGTTACTCTGTTAAAATTGAGAGAGGAATTTCTTGCATCTTCAATGGCGCCGTCTGTGGAAACTAAAAAGATTGATTTGCGATAGGTCCAAAGTGGTTCGATCGTAAGTAATTCGTGAGGAAGAAGCTTGATCTCTGAAAGGTGAATCAGGATCGTGAGTAAATCGTTGTTCGTCTTGCATCTTCGTTGTTCGTCTTGCCGAATTTCGATTCTGGTTGATTTTGAAAAGATTCGCATTCGATCTACGTAGTTCTGGTTTGTGCCTGTTCAATCGATCTATGCGATTGTGTTTTGTTTGTCAGAGCTAGATCTGACAGGTCTACGGTGGAAGAGATCGGATATGGTCTTGTAAGTTTAGAATTCAGCCAATTCAAGTCTAGATCTAATGTGATTGCATTAGCGAAACTGAGATCTGTTCGGAAAATTGCGGTTGATGACTTTGCTCCGATCAGGGACGATGATTGGAGGTGAGAGCTCAAATCCATTGGATGATGGCCAACAGTCAAAGCTCGATGAATTGATGAGTGTAATCGAAACACTAAGAAGAGATAATGCAGAATTACGAGTTGGAATGGAGCGTCGTAAGGCTCCTGCTCTTCCAAGGCCACCTCCAGTAGGAGAAGGAGTTGTGCCATCCAGTGCTGGTCATCACGATGATCCGAAAGGAAGCAATCGTATGGATCTTCATCGCGAGGAGATTGTGTCAAACGATTTACCTCCAAATGTTCGTAAGATAGAAGAGTGGGAAGGATCTATCCACTTGGATCCGCATCGTGAACGGATCATGCGAGAAGAAGCTGCCGCTTTTGATCCAACTCAGGGAAGATTACGATATGATGAAGCAATGGAGTTTGGCCATTATGGAGCTCCATCGCCGTGGCGTAGGGAGTTCACAGATGACAGATCGTTTGATCCACCCTATCGGCCTTCAATGGCGACGTATGATTACAGGAGTTCAGAAGAAAGATCTGCAGATCCGAGGATTCCATTAAGGTTTTCAAGGGAGAATGAAGCACTCCGTTCCTCTGCAAGAACGGTTGCATCACTGTTCACTAGCGAGATCCTGAACGTTCCGAATCTGAGGAAGTTTTCCATACTGATATTCATTCTGTTCGATGGAACGACTGACCCGATCGATCTCATTTACCACATTCAGTTGAAAATGGCTTTAAATACGAACAATGACCCTTTGATGTGCAAATGTTTCCCTACAAGCTTGTCAGGGCTAGCCCTTAACTGGTTCAAAAATCTAACTCAAGGCTCAATCGCTAGCTTCTAAGACTTGTGTGATAAGTTTATCAGCCAATACTATGGAAATAAACGCCCGACTAAAGATGTGTCAAGCCTATTTACAATGAAGCAGCACGAAGATGAACGACTCCAAGCTTTTTTCACCAGGTTTAACCTTGTCAAGAATATGGTAATGAAGTGTCATCCATCAATAGCAGTTCAAGCGTTCAAGTTAGCAATGAACCGAGGGACACCGTTCCACACGAGTCTGGTGGTGAATACGCCGAAGACCATGGATGAGCTGAATGAAAGAGCCGATGGTTTCGTGCGTCTGGAAGAAGAAGAAACAGCTAATGCAAGGAAGACATCTATTATCTCTACAGAGGAGAAGTCCAAAGCCAAGATTCGGCAAAAGCAAGCTCCGCCGCAGCGTCAGACCTCCTGGAAGGCAGAGAAGAGGCCCCGAGAGGATGAGTCGGTTACTTCACTCAAAGTCACTCTAGCAAGGCTGTACCAAGAAAACAAAGATAAGTTCCATCCCCCCTTACCAATCAGACAACCTTTAGAACAGAGAGATCAATCTAAACATTGTGCTTTTCATAGTGATTTTGGTCACTAGACTAATGAATGCAGGAACTTAAGGAGGCAAGTGGAGATAATGATCGCAAAGGGAGAATTTGCAGGATATGCTCAAGGGCCAGCGCAGGAGCAGAATCGACTAGCTGAGCAAGTTAAGAGAAATCAAAAATTGAATCACCATAACGCTCAGCCCGTTCGGATTATAAATACAATTCATGGCCGACCTGAACTGACAACAGAATCCGAAGAATTGCTCCGAACGCACCTCTGCCAGGAGCAAATGAAAAGGTGAATAGGTAGTGTCAACACTCTGCACCAGCAGAACGCATCAACGCAGATAAGGTTTGACAAAACAAACCTACTGCGAGTTCAGATCCCTCATGAAGACACTTTGGTTATTAGTTTGACAGTGACAGAGTGCTTAGTACGAAGGGTGCTAATTGATCCAGGGAGCAGTGTGAATGTCATGCTATGGGTCACCTTCGATCGGCTAGAAATCAAGCCAGAGGCGCTTAAATGTATTGGGAATCCATTGTTTGTATTCGATGGAAAGTGAGTCGAACCGATCGGCACAGTAGAATTGCTTGTTCGAGCTGCCGAGAGGGAACTTGTCGAAAGCTTTATGGTAGTGGAGATCCATCCATCCTACAATCTGCTAATGGGGAGAGGGTGGATGCATAGAGTCTAGGGAGTCCCATCGACCCTGCACCAAGTTATGAGATGTCTGAGTCCGGATGTAAATAAAGTGATTGATATCCATGGGCACCAGGTTGCAGCAAAGGAATGTTACTCAGTGACTCTGAAAGCCGCAGGGAAGGGAAAAGCTCCTATCCGATCTGATAGCCCACAATAGCAATTACAGAAGTCTCTCTCCAACAAGAACGGGGAGGAGGAGCCTCCGGTGTTGACTAAGGAACCTCTAGTTGATGTTCAAATTGATCATTTGAGGCCAGACCGAACCACAAAATTAGGTTTAGGGCTTGGCGAGGAAGAGAAGTGTCAGTTGATTGATTTCCTTTCCCAGAACGCGGATGTGTTCGCTTGGAGCCATTCGGACATGTCGGGAATCAACCCCTCTGTCTCTTGTCATTCCCTTCGTGTAAATCCGAAAGTTAAACCTGTACGGTAGAAGCAAAGATGGTTCACCCCGGAGCGCAACCAGATAATTGTGGATGAAGTTGATAGATTGTTAGAGGCTGGGTTTATCAGAGAGGTTCAGTACTCGATCTGGCAGTCAAACGTGGTTGTAGTGCAAAAGAAGAATAGAAAGTGGAGGGTCTGCATTGACTTCACCAATCTGAATAAAGCCTGCCCGACAGATAGCTTTCCTCTTCCAAAGATTGATCAAATGGTAGATGCTACAATGGGGTATGAACGATTAACCTTCCTAGATGCCTATTCAGGTTACAATCAGATCCCAATGGATCCGAACGATGAGGAAAAGACCTCTTTTGTCACTGAACGAGGGACCTACTATTACAAGGTCATGTCGTTCGGACTGAAGAATGCTGGAGCTACGTACCAAAGGTTGGTCAGCAAGATTTTCAAGAATCAAATGGGCAAGACTGTTGAAGCTTACATCGATGATATGGTAGTAAAGAGCAAATAGAAGGACCATCATTTGCAACATTTACAGGAGTTGTTCGATGTACTGAGAAGGTATCGAATGAGGCTAAACCCAACCAAGTGCTCGTTCGGTGTGGGGTCCGGACAATTCCTTGGCCACGTGGTCAACAACAGAGGAATTGAAGTTAGCCCAGCCCAAGCAGAAGCTTTACTAAAAAATGCAGAACCAAGCACTGTCAAGGAAGTCCAAGCTCTCACCGGACGTATAGCGATACTAAGTCGATTCATCTCTAAGTTATCAGACCGATGCAAGCCATTCTTTAATACAATAAGAAGTCACGGAAAGCAATCTTGGGGGGATGAGTAGAGGCAAGCACTGACAAAGTTGAAGGAGTATATGCGAAACCCACCAGTCCTGACTGCCCCAAAACCAGGTGAGAAACTTTTCCTGTACCTTGGAGTTTCCAACGTTGCAACTAGTGGTGTTCTGATACGATGTGAAGAAGGTAAGCAGTTTCCAGTTTTCTATGTTAGCAAAATGCTGACCGAGCTAGAGAGAACGTATTTGAAGGTCGAACGAGTAATATTATCCTTGGTAAGTGCAAAGAAGAAACTCAGACATTACTTCGAGTCCCATCCTATAGTTGTTCTGACCACGCTTCCTATAAGGGTGATCCTCCATAAGCTCGATTTGTCCGGACGAATGACGAAATGGGCAATAGAGCTGAGTTCTTTTGACATAACATATGAACCCCGAACGGCCATCAAAGGGCAAGCTGTGGCTGATTTCCTACTGGAGTGTGATGTGGAAGAGCCAGAGGAAAATCCTGAAGACTCTTCGTGGAAGCTCTTCGCTGATGGTTCTTCGAATCAGATGGGGGCAGGAATTGGGGTCAAGTTACAGACACCAGAAGGCACCACGTTGAGCCAGGCGATCAGACTTGAGTTCAGGCCAACCAATAATGAAACAGAATATGAAGCACTACTGGCTGGATTAAAGTTGGCGAGGAAGCTAAAGGTCAAAAGCTTAGTCACTTTTAGTGATTCGCAACTGGTATTTCGGCAAGTAACTGGGGAGTATGGAACCAAAGATGAAACAATGAAGGCGTATCGTTCAGCCGTTATGCAGGACGCTGAGAGTTTTGATCAGATTAAGTTCATCCAATTGCCCAAGGGAGCAGACGCCGATCGGTTGGCATACATTGCGTTGAGTTCTGGGGAAACACTGACAAGGGTGATTCCAGTTGGTGTGTTGCACCAGCCATCTATTCTTAGAGTCATCAAGCTCGAATCCTTGGCAAGTGAATGTCATACCATATGAGCCGAGCTGGATAGATCCAATTATGACATACATACGGGATGGTGTTTTGCCCGAGCAAAGGGATGAAACAAGGAAGATCAGATCGAATGCTGCGAAGTATGTCATAGTGCACAACTAGTTGTACGGGAGATCTTACTTAGGGCCTTACTTGAAATGTGTAACCCCCACAGAAGCTCGGCAGATACTGCGAACTATCCACGAAGGTGTGTGTGGTAACCATTCAGGGGGGAGGTCTTTAGCACACAAAGTGATGACACAGGGGTATTTTTGGCTAAACATGTCACGAGATGCGGAGGAATTCTCAAAAAGGTGCGATAAGTGCCAAAGGTTCGGACCACTGATCCACCAACCACCAGAAGACTTGCACGTATTGGCCAAACCATGGCCTTTCACGCAATGGGAGATGGATGTAGTTGGCCCCCTATCGACCGCCAGATCACAGAATAAGTTCGTTTTGCTTATAACAGACTACTTTACTAAATGGGTGGAGGCAGAACCATATCCTAGCGTGACTCAAACACAAGTAAGACGCTTTATTTAGAGTAACATCATCTGTCAATTTGGTGTGCCGAGATCGATTGCTATGGACAATGGGACTAATCTTGATAGCAAGCAAGTGAGAGAGTTGTTGGAAGAATACGGAATCAACCAAAAGTTAGCAGCGGTCAGCCATCCACAGGTAAATGGTCAAGCTGAGATCACGAACAAAACGATCTTTGCCTGTATAAAGAAGAAGCTTGAAGAAGAAAAATGGAAATGGTTGGATGAGCTCCCGAATGTCCTATAGGCCTACAGAACGACTCCGAGACGACCAACCGGAGAGAACCCATTCGCCATGGCATATGGGACTGAGGCAGTAATACCAGTCGAGCACTTAGTTCCCACCATTCGAAGCCTATCATGGAATCAAGAGCAGAATGATCACATGTTGAAATTCAACCTTGATTTGCTTGAAGAGAAGAGGGATGCAGTGGCAGTAAAGTTGGCATCATATCAACAGACACTTATGAACAGTCACAACAGAAAGGTGAGACATAGAGACTTTGGACCTGGTGATTTAGTTATAAAAAGAAAGGTTGGAATTGTCAAGAAAATAGTGTCACCTTGGGAAGGATTATATAGAGTTGCAGAAGTCATAGGGAAGGGGGCATATGTCCTAGAGACCATGGCTGGACGGCTGGTAAACAAGCCATGGAACGCTACATCTTTGAAAAGGTATTACCAATAGAAAATTGAGTATTAAGTTCCAATCTGGTCAGTGTTTATTTCCAATTGTGTGCTTACAAATGTATAAAACTTCAAAGATCTATAGAAAAGTATTATTTTCTTCCAAAAAGGTGACCAAGCGTTAAACAATTAAACAAAGTAAGTGGCAACTGGCACTACGAGCCGAATACCAAACACTTGCTAAGAAATAAAAAGCCAGGTGGCAAGTGGAATTCTAGCTGAGCGCCAGGCACTTAGTGAAGTAAGTGACAGCTGGCACTATGAGCCGAATGCCAAACACTTGCTAAAAATAAAAAAACCAAGTGGCAAGTGGCATTCTAATCGAGTGTCAGGCACTTAGTGAAGTAAGTGGCAGCTGGCACTATGAGCCGAACGCCAAACATTTGCTAAAAATAAAAAGCCAAGTGGCAAGTATCATTCTAGTCGAGCGCTAGGCACTTAATGAAGTAAGTGGCAGCTAGCACTATGAGCTGAACGCCAAACACTTGCTAAAAATAAAAAACCAAGTGGCAAGTGGCATTCAGGTGAGCGCCAGGCACTTAGTGAAGTAAGTGGCAGCTGGCACTATGAGCCGAACGCCAAACACTTGCTAAAAATAAAAAGCCAAGTGGCAAGTGGCATTCAGCCGAGCGCCAGACACTTAGTGAAGTAAGTGGCAGCTGGCACTATGAGTCGAACGCCAAACACTTGCTAAAAATAAAAAGCCAAGTGGCAAATGGCATTCAGCCGAGCGCTAGGCACTTAGTGAAGTAAGTGGTAGCTGACACTTTGAGCCGAACGCTAAACACTTGCTAAAAATAAAAGCCAAGTGGCAAGTGGCATTCATCCGAACGCCAAGCACTTTAACCGAGTGCCAAACATTTGTGATAAATGATAAATGATAACTCAGAAGCAACAATGAAAAAAGCACTATGAGACAAGAATTAGTCAAAAGTCTTTCATTCCATTAAATTCATGTTCATTAAACATTTACAAAGATAGTTCTGGTGGAATGAGTAGAGTACACAAAAGAAGATGATGCATTTGCAGGTAATTATTCAGTCCTATTTACGCCCTTGGTCTCCTGCCCGCGCTCGGAGTTCCCCTCACCTTCATTGGTTGTACTCTCCCCTCGGGGAGGAGAGTTAAGTTGGATGATCGTTCCATCTGGCTAGGTTCTACCCTGAGCAACAGGTGCAAGAGGGACCATGGTGGAAAGAGGAGGAATATCCAGGGGTTGAGCAGCTGAGGGGATAGGAATAACTCCTGAGGAAGCAATCTCCTGGCATTCATCAAAAATACGTTCGACAGGAGTGAAGTCCGGGTCAGCATAAACTCCTGGGGGATTGATCTCCAATTTATATCATCTGGATTGGCGTTTGAACTGGTCTGACCCTCAGTAGGAAGACGGTCATTGTAACCCTCCCTGTACCCCTCAGAATACCTGAGGGCTCCGATCCTGGATAAGCGACCATATAGAGCCGTCACTCCGCCATTAACCTTGCCGATGACGCCGAGCAAGGCATTGCACTCATCCAGAGCGTTCTTCTCAAAGGCCATAGGCTTGCCTGTTCGTTATGAAGCCAGCGCTGGAGATTGTCTCTTTCAGCCTTAAGTGCTTCACGCTCTGTCTGCCAGACGCTCTTCTCGATCTGAAGGGCGTCCCTTTCATCTTGAAGGGAGTCCGCTTCCTTCTTCAGACTGTCCCTTTCATTTTCAACTTTATTCAGCTGCACCATCAGTTCGGCGTTCTTGGTGCCGATGATATTATTCTCCTTGTTAGCTGCGTCAAGGCTGTTGGAGAACTTTCGTGCCTTAGCATTGGCAGCCTCGACATGCTTTTGCATTGCCATCATGCCAAAAAGAGTCTGCAAAATAATACATGAGTACTAATTAAGCCGAACGTATATCCAGAGAAATTATAATATGAAGACATTTTTGAAGCAACCAAAAGAAGGGTAGGGAATTACCTCCATAGCAGCCAGAGGAAAGCGACTGAAGACTTCTTTTTGAGACAGAGCTTTGGCAACTTCAATGTCTTTGGGGGACCACATGTTCTTGTAATAGGCCATGGCGGTTGGGCCTTCTCTGAACATGGTCTCGCTTGGTTTAACAACCGATCCATCCGCTCGGACGAATCGGGGGGTCCATGGAGCCTCTCCAGAGGGAGAGGCGGTGGCTGTGCCAAACACAGAGGGAACAATTGGTCTGATTTGGGGAGGTATAGGCACGTTCGGCCTAGAATTGCAATCTTCCTTGTTAGAGGAACATCATCAGGACTGTCTTCACTGTCAGGCTGAGGCCTTTTTCCTCACTCTTTATCCTGGACGGATACAATGGGGGCAGAGGGATTTCGAACTTGAGGAGCAGCGTTCGGGTTGACAGGAGGGGCAGTGATGATTGGGTTAACAGCTACTACGTTCGGAATAGTGCTGGAGGTAGTAGCAGAGGAGGATGCTGAAGCTGGAAAAGAAATGGCTGTAGAAGCAGCAACGGCCCTATGAGGGTCCTTCTTCCTGCTGAAGGAAGGGATTCGGAGTTGGCTCATGTAGTGCCGAGGAGTGAAATGTCATTAAGATTCTCGGACGTAAGAAGCTCTGAACAAGAGGGGACGTTGTTCAGTACGTGTTCCTTCAAATATGTGACCCTATCTGTGCAAATGCCGTAATTGAGTTCGTTATTCTGTGAGATACCCAGAGAATTGCAAAGAAAAGAATAAAAGCGGGGAGTGCAAATTTCACAAGGGCAGTCGGTCGTATGATTCTTAAATTTTTTTTGTAGGAGGAAACAAAGCATTCGCCAAAAGCGTTCGGGACGGGATAGTCCTTGGCAGCTGGAGCAAACCAAGCCCCACGAACCCCAACTATGACCTTCTTCCACCCTTTCTCAGATTTAAGTTTGTCCATACAGATGGATCTTTTATCGATAGGGTAAAAATGGTAATATAACTCTTCCAACCTGATCTTGCTGACCTTGTAAGGAGAAGATCAATTATATCAAGAACTAGGCCTCTGTCACGATTCAGAAGCAGCAGGACGGATATAACCCTAAGAAAATTAGGGTTAACTTGGAGAGGGGAAAGATTCAACTTATTGAACACATAACAGAAGAAAGGATGTAGAGGGAATCTAATGATGTTTAGGTGGTGAAGAGAAAACAAGGTTTCGCCGGGAAGAAGGCCGACACTAGTGTTGATATTTACACTTTTGGGGCATTCCCTAAGATGAATATTGTTAGGGAGTCGAAATTTCCTGCGAAGGACATCCAAATCAATGGGCATGATGGGAACGAATACGATCCCTGGGGAAGTATGCAAAGATTTTAAGAAGAAAAAGGCAGCTAGATTAACCTTAAAGGATTGAAGGTTGTAAAAAACGTTGCGAGATCGCTGAAAATGGAGAATCTCTTGCAGGAATTCGCCGGGGAAAGTTTGACTTACTTGGAAAAGATGAACAATGACTTGATTGATAGCGAGATATGATAGAGACGGTAAAGAAGGCTGATGGTACATCGTGAGGGCTTATAAAAGGAAAGTGGACCTGAAAGACGAGACGCCAGGAAACTGAAGAGTTTTTGAATTTCAAAATATCGAATTCTGAACCGACTGCTTGCTCCCCCACAAAATCGTCTTAAGCCGCCGAATCATGATTGGTTTCCATTAATAATCACACCCTAATTAATGAGGGAGTGATTATGGGGGCAATTGAGGATACCAAAAACTGCTCGGGCCGGGTACAGCCCACATGCTGAGTAATAGGCCTGATAACTGACCCAGATCCGAACCAGGCTCTCAACAAGATTGGCCCAAAACTAAAGAAGCAGTCGAGGATCCACTAAACGTGATCAGGCCTGTAGCTCGAAAAGCCTAGGAGGAGGTCCAATACCAGGAGTCAGGTGGGAAGCTTCTGGAAGGCATGTAACGGCTTTTAAATAGGTAGAAAATAGAGGAAAAGGAGATGAAATCTTTGAAGTGCATAGTTACTCTGTTAAAATTGAGAGGAATTTCTTGCATCTTCAAATGACAATGAATTATTTTTTTAAAAAAATTAGCATACCTATTTATAAAATTACTAATAACGAAATAGTATGTTATGTTTCATTGGGTTGGTACACTTCTGACATGATATGTCTAGCGCATCCAATATATACTCGTACACTTGGTTGGTGCAATTATTAATTTGACACTTGAAGTCTTGAAAGACTCATTAAAGACAACACACTTTTTGAATTACTCATTTAACCAGAGGCTGGTGTTAAGGTTACAATAGTGTTTTCGTGGTTTGTTCTCTAGGTTCGAAGGGTTTGTTTGCCTTTAAGAGTTACAGTGTTATTAAAAAAAAAAAAAAAAAAGCAAATATAAAAAGAAGATAGTAATAAGGATAATTACAAAAAAAAAAATAAAAATAGGCAAGTCTATACTAGCAGGTCAGTGACTTAACAATATAAGATCCTTCGTTTCTAAATGGGGATAAAAAATTTGAGTTTTGATGGAAATATGGGCAAAAAAATAAATAAATACGGCAAGTCCTTGGAATGATATGCTATTTCTCACATTATTACCTCTATAAGAAAGTTGATGAGACTTGGAGTACACATATAAGTTAAAATTCTAGTATGACCATATCGAACAATGAGTTTAGATAATCTGTATTGGTACGACAGTGATGAGATTTTAATTGGGTTAGTCAAGACACGTAGATAAAGCATGATTATAAATGGAAAAAGAAATTATCAAGTAACTAAATATTGTCATTGTATTCGGAAAGAAGCCACCTAAAGTCATGTCATCCTTATAATTCCCAATATAGGATTCACTTTTATTAAAATTATATTAGATAATATTAGACATTAGACATACAAGAGAGACTATTTTTTTTTATTTCGAACTCATAACCTTCTAAATTATAATAGATCTTATCTTTATAAATTTTAAAAAATCAGCCGTTTTCCTTGTAATGCAACAAAACTCTTTAAAATAAAATATTTCATTTGTTTTTTTTTTCTTCCTATTTTTATGTTCTATTTTAAGTAATAAATTCTATTTACTACTCAAAATTTATGATTAACTCCTCGACTAAATCTAATGTCAAAATAACAATTAGATATATCGAATGCTTTGTTTGGTTGGACGAATGAAAAAATGAGATGGAAGAGATAGGGAGAGGGATGGATGCGGTATCCTTAGAAATGGGCACTACGTAGCCAGGAACTATGGGGGCAATCTTTAATAACAATAATATATATTACCTCCATCCCATTTTAAATGTCGTCTTCGAAAATTGTGACTCATAACTTTGTAAGTCACAATTTTCGAAGGCGACATCTAAATTGGGACGGAGGGAGTATATAATATAATTTGAATCAAAACAATATATGTAAAAATTAAAACATTCATTCATAATATTTTTATTCAGTACACAATTGTCCTCTTAATAACTAATATTTCATACTATCAATGTACTCTTAATAAAAATTCATTCATATTAAAAATAAAAAATAAAAAGCAAGATATGGAGATAACAAACCTTATAAGTTATAACCAGATAACCTAATCAATTGAAAAATTTGATAGAGTATAAGTCTTATTTATAAGTCTTATTTAGAGAATAGTAATTAGTAACACAATTACACAAATAAATTTTGAAAGAACAAGAAGCCTTAAAATAATTTTGATAGTAATAATTAATAATTTTTCTAATAAAAATTATAATATCAAATAATAATCGTAAATTTAGAATAAAAAAATATCAGTGTCCCTGTAAATATATATATATATATATATATATATATATATATATATATATATATATATTTTGTGAAATATTAAAGATTCGCGGAAAGTAAAAATGTGATGGAAACAATCTATTTGTTTGTTGTAAAGTCAAAAGTGAAATAATATCTTGATGAAATGTTTTTTTTTTTTTTTTTTTGGAGATGGGAGGGTTTTATCATTTTTTGTTTGGTTGAATGGAATGGATAACAGAAAGGATGAGTGAAGTGACAATTTTTTCTTATTTGGTTAGAAGGAATGGAATGGAAGTTCTTATATTATTTTTACCAATATACGCTTTTATATAAAATTTTAAAAAGTAAATATTTATTTTAATTTTTTTGAAAAGATTAAAATTGTAAATTACAAATTTATTTGTAGTTATGCAGCTTATGCCTTCTTTCTCTCCTCTCTTCCCCCAAAAAGTGGGCGGATAGAAAAACATAAAATCTCCTTGTTTCCTCCCTTTCTTTCCTTCCTTCCAACCAAATACGAAAATATTTAACCATCGCTCCTCTCATCCATCCCCTCAATCTTTCCCTCCAACCAAATATAGCATAAAAGTTATCAACAACTCCTTATTTTCAGATTCTCTCTCTCTCTCTCTCTCTCTATATATATATATATATATATATATATATATATATATATATAATAATTGAACTTATTTAGCAAACATAACCATTACACCCTTTTGACATTTCATAAAATTTCCATCTTTAAATTTTTTATAGTTAAAAAATTTCCATCTTTAAATTTTTTATAGTTAAAAATTAAGGCCATTCTAGTAATTTCATAAATATATCATAGTGTTATAGGCTTGAAATTTAGTAAAGGTGACAGTTGCAAAAGTCAAACAGTCGGTAGACAAAACTAGCTTTTATGGCAGCTATGCGACACCCAATGATGGGTGTGTGATGGTTGTGTGCCAGCCATACAACAGTCCACAGGGCCTGCGTGGGATGGGCTGGACCAGAAGTCGATAACCATTAAAACAAGTGGGCTCCCAAAAACACTGAAATTTGCAAACAGATTGTGACTATACTTTATGGCTTTTTCGAACCCACTAAGGAATGGTCATGGCACCATATACGTTGTCTGGAATGTGCTTGATTTACCAGTTGTACTATCGATAGGTTAGATGAAGGTAGGCCCACGATTATAACATTTATCATCATTGGCCCATTAGTCCAAACACAATGGTATCTCTCCTTTTATAGTAAAAATAAAATGTAAATTTTTTTAAGTTTCTTCAAAAGCATTGTGAAATTTCTTTATCAAAAGACAGTCAAATTATTATTAACAAATTGGAGTACTTTATTGACTGAATTGATCGATTAAATCATGTTATTGTTGATTGGAAGTATATGCTACTACATAATGCCCACTCGTTGAAAATATCAAATTGTCTTAATAATAAATAGTTACTATTGGTTACTAAATAATCTGAGTAATAAGTATATATATATATATGAACGTGAATCGAGAGTTCCACTTCAAACTATCACCTCAACTTTGGCTAAATGAGGTCGGTAAGTCCACCCAATCATAGTTCGTCATATAAGTTATGCATGTTACCTTCGTAGCTCAAGTTCGACTGCAAACCTTCACCCTAGCTTTGGTTAAATGAGGTGAGTAAGCCTATCCAATCATGGTTCGTCATATCGGCCATTTTGCATGTCGTTCGGTTCATAATTCTTTTTCAAATGTTATACATCTCCATGAACCGATCGGTTCGGCCAGTTTTCATCGTTATTCGCTCGATTCCATTACATCGCGATCAATACTGATAATGCGACGGCTAACTATGCACCCAATACATTAACCCAAAAGTGGGCCAACATAATTAAAGCATAACCCAAAATTGGGCTGATGGAACAACCATGGCCCAGGCGAATCAAATGAATTCCTTTGTACTCCAGCCATGGGTTACTTTCCGTAATTATAGAGAGTTCGACTTCGCGGCTTCGCCCCAGTTTCGGGTGAATGAAGTGGGTAAGACCACCCAATGCATTAACCCAAAATTGGGCTGATAGAACAACCGTGGCCCAGGCAAAACAAACCAATCACCCATCAGAAGTTCCCAAAATTTACCACACAGGCTGAGGAGGGAACCCTAGAGCGAGGATCGTCCGGCGGCCGAGGAGGACGGCGAGAGGTGGCGTGGGTGAATGGGTTCTTTCGTTGATTCCGTGAAGAACTGAGTTTTGTGAGGAAAATCAGAGAAAATCCGAGAGCAAGCAAACATGAATACAATCAGGTCACTAAAACCTCTCCTCGGATCGACCGTAATTGGTTTCAGAAACCTCTCAGCTTCATCATCTTCGTCGCTGATCCATCATCAACGTCAAATTTTCCACAACCCTCACTATCAGATGACGATTCCACTGTTACAGTGCACATCAACATCCATCCGCAGATTCAGTGACAATTCGTACAAGAAGAGGCGTCCATGGAATTTCGGCTTCTTGATTGTACCCGAAAAGAAGGCTTACATTGTTGAACGCTTCGGGAAGTACTTCAAAACCCTAGAGCCCGGAATCCACTTTTTTCCTCCGATAGCTTACCGGGTGGCTCACGTCCACTCGCTCAAAGAAGAAGCTATCCAGATCCTGGACCAGTCCGCTACAACGAAGGACAATGTTCCCATCTCCGTAGATGGCGTGCTTTGTATAAGAATTATAGATCCAATTCTGGCCTCCTATGGCGGAGGCGGCGTTGAGGATCCGATTTATGCTGTCGTCCAACTCGCGCAGGCCACAATGCGGAGCGAGATAGAGAAAATCACTCTTGACAAAACTTTTGAAGAGCGAGAAAGACTAAACAAGGAGATTCTCGAAGCCATTAATACCAGGCCTCTTCGTACAGTTTGGGGTTTGGAGTGTCTTCGCTATGAAATCAAAGATATAACTCCTCCTGCTGGTATAATTTCTTTTTACTTTTATTTTCTACTACACCTTATTATATTGTGATTGCTTAACCTTCCAAAAAAAAAAAAAGCATACATTTTACTTCAATACAGTTTCTATTTTTTTTTTTTTCTTTTTTTTTCCTTGTCCTAAATCCCAGTTTTCTATTAATTTGGGGGTTTTGTCTATAGAATTTTTAATTTTTATATACACTTCATTAATACCTTTATATATATATATATGATTGACATATTTTGAAATTAATCAATGAAACAATAAAAAAAATATATATGTCAATCATTCAAAAGTTTTCCAAAAATCCCATCTTTAATTTTTATTTTTATATACATTTTTATTCATCTCAAAAGTTTTCCAAATGTCACATATTTTCTTTATGAGATTTTTAAATATTATATACATTTTTTTATCTTTGTCTTTCTGTTGGTTAAATCTAAAAGATGTAAGTCATATCAATAGTCTAGTTTTCTAGAGTCAAATACTTATTCAATAAAGTTTTTATCTTTATATATATATACATTATAGAATTCTAATTTTTTATTAATTAATTCCATAAGATGTTATTCATCCAAGCCAAAACGTGGTTAAGTTTTCAAAAGAGAGATTTTTTCTTTGTACGGGGAGTTCATTCCCAAATGACATAAAAAAGTATTCTTTGTGTATAGCTAGTGCATCTACATAGTCGACGCTATATTGAAAAAAATAATAAAACATTATACAAAATAAAAAAACAAAAAAAAAAAAACTAGCCTTTTGAATTCATTATTTTCATTAGGGTGTCTTCTTTTATTACTTTAGTCTTTATCTCTTTGGTTAAATATAAACATATATACATAGATCCATTTTGGTTTATTTTTTATTAAATTGTTCGACTCTATTATTTTCTTTAATTTGTTTTCCTTTTGTTGTGTATTTATGTGATTTTTCGTTGATCTTTTCTAAATACTAATACATATTATATTCAATTTCAAATGTTATAATTTGGATAAAGGTGATGATATACAAAGTTGGCATTTTAAACACAACTCAAAACGTTATCATAACATCAGCCATCATAAATATGTCCGATCTTCGAACAATATATATATATATATATATATTTTCGGTAAATAAGAACACTATATTAAAACTCTTCTTTATTTTGATTTTTTTTTTTAATCAATTTGGATATTTTGTATCCATATTTGTACGTACATTTAGTAGTGTATAGCATTTTTAATCACTATAATCCATCATTCAACCATCGTGCGTACACATCTTTTGTTGATAATGCATTGTTGTCAAAGTGAATTTTCTAACCTATATTAAAGGTTGGGAGTGATTTTTTTTTTTTAAAACTTAATCCTATGTTAAAGGTGTGAAGGAAGCTATGGATTTACAAGCTCAGGCAGAGCGAAGTAAAAGGGTCGAGATTATTAATTCAGAGGCAGATCAACAAAAAAACATTAACATTGCTGAAGGACACAGAATATCAACGATTTTGGCGTTAGAGGCAGCTAAGATATCTAAGATTAATAGAGCGAATGGAGAAGCTGAAGCGGAAATCGCTATAGCAGAAGCAAAGGCGAAAGGTATCGAGGAGGTGTCAAGAGCAATGAAAGAAGCAGCAATTGTTGTAGAAGAAGCAAAGAAGAAAGGTATTGAGGAGGTGTCAAAAGCAATGAAAGAAGTTGGTGGTGCGAAGGAGGTGAATTTGATGGACGCAGAGAAGTTCATGACCGAGTTACATGATAGTTTCAAGGGTAAATTACTTTGACCTTTCTTGAAGTTTGGCTTAATTACTATCAGATTAAAGTTGTAAAAAAATACGAGTCAACCTCCCCTTGGTATTGAGGAGGTATCAAAAGCAATGAAAGATGCGGCAATTGTTGTAGCAGAAGCAAAGAAGAAAGGTATTGAGGAGGTGTCAAAAGCAATGAAAGAAGTAGGTGGTGCAAAGGAGGTGAATCTGATGGACGCAGAGAAGTTCATGACCAAGTTACAAGATACTTTCAGGGTAAATTACTCTGACCTCTCTTGAAGTTTGGCTTAATTACTCTCATATTAAAGTTGTAAAAAAATACATGTCAACCTCCCCTTGGTGATAGTTGACCGTCAATCCCGTTAAAAGACCATTCTTAAATTCCTAAAATGCCCTCATGTACAGTCTCCTCTCTCCCTCCCTCACATATTCTCACTCCCCCTCAATACTTACCTCTCACTAATGCCCTTTCAAGCGTCTTCAATCCATTCAACTTAACAACTCACCACCTGGTTTCTACATCAAACCAGAATGCTGGAATGACCTTATTTTGTGGAGTTTCTACCAACTGGAGTTCTACAGGTTTTCTGGTCCACAAGCTACTGTTTTCTGTTGCACTTTATTTCATCTGGCTTGAGAGAAATGCTAGGGCTTTCAGAAATAGATCTTCCTCTCCTCTCCACATTGTTGATCAGATAAGGAAATGTGTCAGAGGGCGATTAGCTTCAATCATGCTGAGGTACCCGGCTGATAATTTGGAAGACCTACAACATCTCTTCTTGGAGGGATGCAATTTTGCCCCTTGGTCATGTTGACGCTGGTATGCATTCTTTAATTGACTTTGCCTCTGCTGTGAAGGTCTGTTCTGTTAGGTTCATTTTGCTGACAAGCCTCACCATTGTTACAAAAATGTTTTTTTTTAAAAAAAAAAAAAAATCTATTTGCGCATGAACATTTATTGTATTTCTAATTGGTTATAAAAAAAACTTGTTGATTTGGATTTGAAAACTAAAAATACAACTAAGCTGTGCGGAACATGGGGTGTGAATCCATGGTGGAAGGTCTAAAGGAGATGATAGGATGTGATAATAGTGATGAAATCCAGTGACGATTCGATGGATTCATTGATTTAGACAGAACTCAAGAGAGAGTGGGGTCGTAGGCGGTGCACGACAATGGTGCAATTCGATGGTGTCCAGTGGTAGGATTTTATAGTTTCTATACTTCTCAATGGCGGGGAAATGAGGAATGTTGATTAGTGCACCAAGTTTTTGATCTGTAATACACACACACATATACATAAAGTCTACAACACTATAGCTATGTTTATACTATTTATGATATGTAAGATATTAAATACAAGCGGATTATTTAGGCAACATAGTGACGATAAAAAAAAAAAAATCAATAAAAATCGAAGGTTCTATATACAATAAGATTGAGAGAGAGAGGCAGAATCGTGTGCACAAAGTGGGAGACGGGAAAAAGGGGCGGGAGTTAAAAAAGAAAAAAAGGTGGGAGTCTGAGCACTAAAATTTAATAAAACATTAACAAGGGTCTAAAAGTGTTGTAGACTAAAATAATAAGGAGCATCCTACAAAAGGTAACTAATTAACAACACTTGACTATGTATCTTGTAAATAACACGTTGTTAATAATCATTTTTCTTGTAGTGGGCTAGAGACAGTGGTATTGACTTTGGATATCTGCTAATATTTAGTACATATCTTGTGGCAGAGAGGGTGATTGTGGTGGAGAGAGATTGGAGAGCGGTGTCGTGGTGGTAGTGGAAGGAGGGGGCAAGCAGTTGGGGGAGGTTGGGGAAACTATAAAATGATTTGTGAGATCAACTGACTAATTCTAACAAGGGGTGTGAGAAGTTTTTGCAAAACTTTAATATGATGGTAATTAAGATAAACCTCAGGGGAGGTGAAGGTAATTTTACCCTACTTTCAAAGAGAGTACCACCGTATTGATTCCTCCCCCCGGCTACTACTGAAAATGGTAACATTTCCTGCTAACATTTCCAGCAAGTTGCAGCTACTTGGGCAGTTGCATACAACAGAGCTTTAAAGAACAAAACAAAATAAAATTTTTCAAAAATAAAATTTTTCAAAAATAAAGTAGGAAAAGTTAGGAAGTTTCGAAATTTTTGGGTGTTTTTGAGTAAGATATACTAATAAACTTTGGTTGCTTTTTATATTATTATGTTCTACAGTATTTGGTTGAAATTTTCATAGGGTTTGGTTGCCTTTTCTATTAGAATATATATTTGGAGTCGAACTGATTTATGGGAAGGGGCTGATTGTCTCATGAACATCATCTCTTACTTATATAAAATTAGTCGTATTATAAATCCCTTTCATTACTCTTTATATTAGTATTATGTTGAAATCATCTCCTCCTCGTGTAAAATTAGCCGGATTTGTCAAACTATAAATCCCTATCCTTCATTACTCTTTATATTAGTATTATGTTAGACAGTATTTGGTTGAAATTTTCTGGCTGCAGGACATTGATTCCTCTCCTCCAAGCTGGTTATTTCCATGTTCCTATTTGGTCCTCTATTATACAGTTTACATACATTAATATAGATACTTGCTTAACCTTCAGCTGAAAATGTCAAATATTAGGATTATTATTTCAAAACTATAGTTTTTATTTATAACAAGATGCAAAAAATGATTTAGAAACTTTATAGGAGTGGATTAATTTCAAATAACACTATGAAAACCCCCCTACCTCGCAACCTAATTCCTATAGTTTCAAATTCAATTTCTTTGTTTCAAATCTTTTATATATATTCAAGGGCATTTTCTCATGCAAAGCAAAGTTTTTATTTTCAACATATTAATAAAATCTATAAGGCTTAATCGCCGTAATTGATTTATTCTTAACATAAAAAAAGAAAAAGAAAAAAAAAGGGAGAAATGTAAAAAATATTAAGTGATTAATACAAATTGAGAGTATAGTTACAAAAATGAAATATAAGTGATATCTCCTCCTAAAGGTGTGGAGTCATAAAGTTATGTTACTTATTATATTCATTTTTTAAAATTATTTCTGTTCAAAATATATTGAATATATATTTAATATAATTTTAAAAATGTTATAAGGTGGTTAAAGTTAACAATTTTCAGAATATTTTTGTTTCCTTGTCTTAATAGATACCAATTTCCCATTAATTTGAGTTTTCTGTATCTATACCTACATATCACTAAAGTTTATAGAATTTTTAATATTTATATACACTTTAATACATTGTTATATTTATTGTCTTGTTGATTAATTTCAAAAGATGTGACTCATTCAAAAGTTTTCCAAAAGTCACATATTTAATTTTATTTTTATATACATTTTTATTAATTAAAAAATATGTGATTCATACCAAAAGTCACATTTTCTCAATAAGATTTTTAATTTTATATAAATTTTTAGATTTTTATTTATCTTTTGAAAGGGCATCAAGTTGAATGATATAATTTTTTCATTCTCGTAAACAAGGTAGGGGTTCGAATAAAAGAGAGACAAAATTTGTCACATATTTTTTTTAAATATAATTTATATTTATATATATACATTTAAAATTTTTATTTTTTTATTAATCAATTTCAAAAGGCCTGACTCATTCAATGAATTTCCAAAAGATACATATTTGTTCTCAAAAGATGGTCATTATAGGTTTTTTTTTTTTTTTTTTTTTTTTTTTTTGGTGTTTTTCGACACATATAATTCAATTAAACAGTGACATTACTATTGATATGTATTGCATCCAAAAGCGAAACATGCCACACATTTCATTCTAAATCAGAAGTCTCTAACCATAAAGAGCGTTTTTGCTCCTTCCATGAGCCACGCCATGACAGGTCCTTGGCATCCAAAGGTCCCAAATAAGCTTAAAACTGGAGTTCTTAAAAATAAATACACCGTGGTTAAAAAACAAGAAAGCTAGCTTTTGAATTCATTATTATATTTATTACTTTTTTTAGTTATATATGCATATATAAACAAATTTAAAAATAAAAAATATATATATATATATATATATATTTATTTTATTTTATTTTAATTTTTTTTTTTTCTCTATTTACTTTAAGATTGTTCTGAATTAGTCTATTTACTATAAGATTGTTCTGAATTAGTCGGGGCGGGGCAAAATAACTAATTTGTGTACAACACTTAGAATATTATCTAAAATACTCTAAAATGGTATAGTAGAGTAACCTTATAAATATTATAGATATAGGGTTCTAGAATTCTACCAAACGTTCACGTTCAATTGGCACATTTGTATCATTTGTAACCGTTTATTTTAATAGCTTGTCTTATAAATTAAGGTTGCTAATGTGCTCCACAGCACCGATAACTCCTTTTTCTTTTTATGTTAGATGTGATATTCTTCTATTCATTAGCAAAGATGGTAATGTACTTTTGTTCTGAAATAGATTGCACATTCTCTTTCAAAATAGAAGGTTTTCAAATTCAGAAGATTTTCAAATTCAGAAACAACTGTAATTAAAGAGTTCTACCAAACGTTCAATTGGCACAAATATTACTATCTCGCGTACTTCCTTCTTAATAAAACGGATCAAGTCTAGTCTAGATAACTTCGAAGCAAGTGAAGTTGATTTCGTACGATCAAATTCCGTAATGACTATAATAAAAGAAAATATTACATTAACGACTATAATGAAAGAAAATATTACATTATTATACTCCGCATATGTTTAATATGGCTTCAATTTCTAAGTAAAAAGAAAGAAGGAACGAACAGAGAGAACATCATATATTAGCATCCAACATTATGGTTGCACGTACATTCTATTTTCATAATCGTAGCTATTCATACAGTAATGTGAGAGTAATTTTTTTTGACTTAATCCTATTTTAAAGGGGGTGAGAGTAGCCATGAATTTACAAATTGAGGTCAGAGCTAAAACTGTGTGTGTATATATATATCTATATATATATATTTATACATAAATTTGTAAAAATTGACACAATGCCCCCTATAAAATTAATAAAATGGCTCCTCTATCCCTGAATCCACTAAATTTTATTTTATTTTATGCGTATAATTTCTAAATATTTATAAAACACCTCATAAAATTTATAAATTATCCCCCATAAAATTATCTATTTCTAAAAATGTCTTTAATTCTTTATTCATTTTCCTTCTTATCATTTAAATTTCTTTTTGTCATCTTCAAAACTTTTGCATTCTCTTTCTACAGTTAATACCTATCGTTTCCTTCAAAATTCTCTCATATTTTTTTCTTTCTATTTCATTTTCTTCTTAAAAAATTCCTTTTTATTTTTAAAAATTTCTTTTTCTTGCACTAATGCATAATTTATGTGCAATAACCTTTTTTTTTTTTTTTTTTTTTTTTTTTTTTCTTCTTATTCATTTTTTATTCACTTATTCTAATACACTGTTATTACACTATTATATTTTCTGCCTGCTTGGGAAAAAAATATTTTATCAGTGCTAACATGCCCCCCCTGAACCAAATTTCTGGGTTTGCCCCTGAGTAGAAGTAACTACGAAAGGTACTGAGATGGTGTCGAAAGCAATTGAAGAAGAAGGGGTGTGAAGGCCATTAATATGATGATGGCGGAGAGTATACCACATTATTGGTATACGCACTCAATTAAAAAGCACCACTCGAGAATAAATCTTGAATGCTCCTAGTGTATCGTGCACCGGGTTCATCCGAATCGTGCGTGCACAACATGTACTCGCATGTACACAACGCGTACTGCCAAGGGCAAATCCGAAATTGTCAATGGAGGTTAATGTTAAACATAAATTTGAGTGATGTCAGATGCTCATGTTGCCCTTCCCTCTCCAAATACAAGCTGAGATGTTTTCTGATTTATCAACTGAAAAATTTAGAAGTCATGCCGTTCATTTACATATATGTCTATACTAGTTGATGTATCATGGATTTATGGCTTGTTTGACTTGAGCTTGTTCAGTTGAGCCTTTGTTTTAAAACTGTGGCTTAACTTTTGAGCTTGTTTGGATGGACTAATATTTTGGTTTGGATTGACTAAATTTGCCCCTGCATCTGCCCTTGCGTACTACTCGGATAAGCCCGGTGCACGGTACGCCGGGCACACCCAAGACCTTCTCCCATCTCATTGAGTAGTGTATTTTGATTGAGTGAACGTACCATGACCAGCTCACCTAATATCTGTCTCCTTCAGAGACACAGACAGAAGACTACCACCATGCTTCCCAATCCACAATGAAAATGGAGCTAATTCCAACAACTTGATATCTCAAGTAGCTGCAAACAGTGGATAAATATTGAAGTTGATGTAAGTAGCGAAATTTAATAGTGTTTTAAAATTTTTGGTGTTTTGGGGGGAAAGATAGTAAACTTTGGTAGATTTTATGTTATTTGTATTAGATTGAAATTTCTCTTTCAAATTTGTTAATGCATGATTTAAAAAATTTAAGTTAGTAAGTTACTATGTTTAGATCAAGTTGGGAGTGCACAGGTGACACTTCAAAGTGGTGTAGATGATTCTCTAGGAACAGTTATAATAGAAAACTGTCCAATATTAACGAGATGCAAAAATCAATTTGGAAACTTTATGAGTGAAATTTCAAACAAAAATATGAAAATTCCATTTCCTTTGACCTCTCGATGAGTCAATGTTATATTTAATCAAACAAAAAATCTGTCCATTGATTTAATCTGCTTTTCGAAATTCATGTTAATTTCATTATTTCAAATCCATTGATTCATCTGGTATCTGATATCCCATTCTACATGCAAAGCAAAGTTTATATTTTCGATGAATAAAAAATCTAAATTTTTTAAATTCCAAAAGAAAAAAATATATATATTTTCAACAAGATAAAATCTATAAGACTTTGATCTCTATAATGTGAGCCTTGTATAAAATAAAAACACATGAATATTAATATAAGATAATATTTGTTAATTCTTGTAACAGATAGAAGTTAACATGTCACAAAGGCTTGAATATGTCCCATGGTTTCAACTTCAACACCAACCCATAATACAAGATTGTTACCTACTACTGCATGTGAATTGTAATTTTGTCAGCTAAAACAGTTGGAAGAGTATGGCCAATATTGAAGCAACTGCATGAATGTTGAGAAGAGTAATCCGGCTGCCGGTGTTTGTAGAAGAATCATCTTCAGCGGGAGAAGGTACCGGAGATGGTACGAATTCTACAACGTTGACGGCCAGTTTCATTCCGTGATAGCAGTAGCCTCCGCTACTGAGAAAGTAAAACGGCCTGGCCTCTGTGAGATTAAAAACATCTCGCCCACCCCTAGTGATGTTCTTTATGAAGTTTCGGTCATTGCATTGTTCATAGCATGTTTTGTTCACCTCCAACACATTGTAGTAGTGCTTGTCGAATCCAAAATCTAAAAGGGGCAGCGAAACAGTGAAGAATTATGCACTATTAAGTTATAATATTAACATTCGGGAATAATAATAATAATAATGTTATAATATTCAGGAAAATGGAAGCATTATGCACTGTCAAGGGTCAAGAATTGGTATTTTCTACTTCTATAAATCATGACCCAACTTAAAATTTCAAGTGAAGAGACTGGTACTCTACTTTGATGAACATAATTGCACAAAGAAATAGCTCACAATAATAATAATCACACTGCATTTTTTTTTATTAAAAAAAATTGCAGATTCTTATCAACAGATTTTTAGCAAATGATCTTGTTCTCTCCAAACATTATGATTTATTGTTGAAAAAAAATAAAACAGGGAATATTTTGGAATATTAGGAGATTATTATTATTATTTTTATCACTTAGAAATAAAACAGAATACTGGGATTACAATAATATATATCAAACAGGGGGCTATGGCAATTAAATTTTTTTCCATGTTTGTAGCTAATTTTCAAACTAAATGCAAGCAATTATAATGGATCTTAATTATACAGAGTAATTAATTAATTTTCTTAAACACTAAGGCAAGAAAAATCTGATGCTTAGTAAAATGCAAGCACTTTAAAGTTTAAAGGGCTTTCTTTTGAAGTTCTGAATGCTGAATATGTACCCAATACATGAGCTCTGTTTTCCAAAGCCATAAAAAAAATTTAAAAAAAAAAAAACAAATAACTAAATAAAAATTATTTATCAATGTCGAAAAACCAGCCAATTTTGTTGAATTAAGTGATTAATAAAAATTGGGAGTATAGTTACAAAATTGAAATGTAAGCCACATCTGTGAAACATCAAAACACTAGTACATACACTAAATATATATATAAACATACATACATACCGAAAAAGGAATAAAAAGATAAGACAATGAAGGCGTATCTAAGAGTGGGCCACCCAAAAAAAAATATATATTATTAGAAGTAATTTTAGTTCAACCAAAAAAATAAATTTAGTAGTACTACCCATCTCAAAATAAATTAATCGACCCCATTATGCATTTTTAAATAGGCTGTGAAGCCATTTCAAGTCGAGTCTCGTGTAGTAGGACAGAATTGTGTACAGAGATTGTGCCTTTTGTGCGTGTGTGTGTGTGTGTGACTGTGTGTATATACATATATATATGTTATTATGTAGATATATATATATATATATATATATATATTGTGTGTGTATATATGAGGGAGAGAAGATTTACAGAGCCAATCGCCAACGTAGAATCGCTCTTGAATGGACCAGTTCGTGTAGTTGATGTTCGGTGTCCAACCTTGCTTTCCTCCGACCTTGTGAAGCACTGGTGATCGGCAAACTGCGCACGTTAGCATCCCCGCCATCATTATCAGCGACACCAAACCCACTCTCCTCAAACCCTCCATCACTACTACTGCTACTACAGCGAACAAACACAGTACTCTATCTCAGATGTTACTCTACTCTCTATCTCTAAACCATTTACAGGCATATCTGTTTACTATATATAACAGGGAAGAGGCGATTTTTTTGGAAAGAAAAAGTTGGCGCCATTTCCCACCAGCGTATTTTAGCAGTAACATCCAGACTGGTGTGTACGAGTCATGCTAAACTTGCATCGAGTATTTGGGGCTTATCACCGTACACGTGTTCAGATCGCCTTTGGTTTTGGCTGGTTGCAGATTATCACCGTACCAGAGATGCACATGGTGTACATTCCCATTATGTACCGCGGCAAAATCCTCGTGAGTAAGACCAAAATGGAAAAAGAATAATGATTAATAAAAGTGCTAATAAATTAATACTTAATTAATTGGTGTCACACTTGTTACCATTAAGTTTTATTGGGACCTTTATACTCCTTCGTCTCAAAAACGAGTATTTATGGAGAATATAAATATTCTTTTTGGGATGAAGAGAGGGTATTACTCCATATTTTTGTTTTTGAAATTAGTTGCTCAAGGAAGATTCTTTTTTCTGATTTGTTTTATCAATTTCATTAAGTAATGTTGCTATAGGTTTGATTCTGTTATATCAGTGATCGATATCGCAACCGCAAACCTTGATTCAGATATACATGTGTCCAATTTGTTGATTGATAACGGTAACTTACCTGTTATTTTTTGCAAACATACTCGCAATTTTTCTTTCATTTTTGTATCCATACTCGCAATTTGTCGTTTCTAGTTAGATGGGTTAATTATTCAAATTTGCACTAGTTTAGTCCAAAAGAAGTCTCAAAACTTAAATCACATAATTATACTCAACAGATGAAGTTCCCACATTCTAAACGTGCTCTCACTCCCATTCTCTATTTGCGTGATTCAAATTTAATTGCCATAGCATATAGCTCCTGTTTTGTTGCTATATTATAGTAATCCCAGGACCCTCCCTGTCTGATTTGCTTAGTGATAAAATAAATAAATAATTAAAATAAAATTAAGAAGACAAAGGGATTTGTGTTTGTTTAATATTCCAAAATTTTGTCTCTTTTCATTTTTATTTTATTTTCAGCAATCAATCAAATCATAATGTTCGTAGAAAAAAAAGAACATTTGCTAAGAATCTGTTGTAAATGTGGAATAAATTATAATAATTATTATTTTTGGAGCTATTTCTTTGTGCAATATTTATATTCATCAAGTATTGTAGTCCCTTCAGTTGAAATTAATTCGGGTCATGATTTTTGAGAATACCAATTCTTGATCCTTGACAATGCGTAATTGCTTCCAGTTATCTCTGAATTTTTATGATGACAAAATTTTTAAATTGGTAAATAAATGGCTTTTTCATATTGTTATTTGAAATGCACTCCTATAAAGTTTTCAAATCGATTATTTATTTATTTATTTGCACCTTGTTATATTTCTTTAGTTCATTAGTTTTCTCATTTAAAAGTGTCACCAGCTTTTTTAAATTTTAATTTTTTATAGGTTTAGCAACTATGTATTAATGTATGTAAAATGTACGGTAGAGGTTGAAATGGTAACACGAAAATAACCGGTACGTTTGGGATAGGAAAATAGAAGGAAATAAGCGTTTTATATTAGTTGTAATACTTTTAATATTAATGGATTATATTTTTCAACTTTTCCAATTTACCTGTTTGTAAAAGATAAAAGACAAAAATAGCATTATTATATCCCATAAATTTAAATAAGATGATAGTTTTGAAAACTCATTTGTGTTGATCCAATAAAATAATATTAAAAGTTAATTTCTTAAAAAAATTAAAATTTTAAAATGAATATTGGGGGTTGTTTGTAGTTTTAACCCGTTTAAGTTAGAAAAATAAACAAGTTGATTATTATCATTTCATTTCTATACATTTCATATTGACAACCAAACAATAAAATAAGGATGGTCATTCCTTTCCATTTCATTCTCATTCTCATTCCATTCCTACTTACATTCTTGCACACCAAACGCAACATTAGTATTTTTCTTTTCCATCTAATTTCAAAGTATTAATTCATTGTTTTTTTTTTTCTTTTCAATCATAAAACACAAGGAATAATAGTTATTCGGTACTCTTTCTAAGAATTGCATATTTGAATTTTTTATTTCGTTTTTTTAAGATCAACTACTTATTTATTTATTTATTTTTTAACGAATCAACTACTTATTCCCAAGGGCGGATAAGCCCACCAAATTTTTTTTTTTTTTTGCTATACTAATATTAGCCCAGCTATAAAAAAAACAATTTATTAATAATATTAACCCACTCAATCAGCCCAAGTCAATTCTTTCACCATACTAAAATATAGGCCCAAGCCAAATAAGACCAGGCCCGACCCTGACCCAGGCGACAAACTACAGAGAGGGCAAGTTCAGAATTGAGAACGAGAATAGAGATTGGGGATGCTGAGATGATTTGCTCTAAAAATGTATATTTTTTCTGGTGGCCCAACATCCACGAGCCTATAAATTTTGAGGTCCCATAAATTTTGTCGCCTTGGGTCAGGGCATATCATTTCAGCCTCCCCAGTCTCTATTCTCGTTCTCAACTCTGAACTTCCCTCTCTCTCTCTCTCTGTGCAACTGCAAACTACAAGAATCAGAAGTTCAAAACCCATATATTTCAGTTTATCTATCTGTCTGCAATAATCAAAAGTTCAAAACCTATTACCTATATCAAAACCCATATCGGCATATCATTTCAGATTGTTCAAAAAATCAAAACCCATATCTTCCAGTTTCCATCGCCCGCTGTTCCAGTTCGGGTTCGCCGTTCGCAAGCTTCAGCCGCTGTCTCTCAACTCTCAAGCTTGCCCCCCCTCTCTCTCTGCAACTGCTAACTTGTATGTATGGGTTTTGTTTTATATTTGGTGAAATTTTTTATGATCTTTTTTATATAATTTTTTTTTTTTTTTACAATATAAAGTAACAAATTTGCATTGCATTTTGAGGTAATCACCGTAATCTACATTTTATTTCAGCAAAACAAATATATATTATATATATTTATTTCTATAACTTCTATTTTTTTTTTTTGTCTACAAGAAAATTTGAATCTGGGCATGAAAAAAGGAAAAAGAAAAAAATGAATCTGAATTGGATTAGAAATCTGCAGAGATTGAATCTGAAACAATTTTTATCAACATGCCAAGCTTTTTGAAGATGGAAATCTTTTCAGAACTAAAAAAAAATTATAACAAGAATTTTGACAAGCAAAAGTAGTTAATATAGGGTAAAGCTCTAAAGTTACTTCTTGAAAATTAAAATACTTACAAAAAGCATGCTTTTGAGTGAATTCCATAGTGTTGGAAGGGGCTTGCCATGAACTACCTCACACTCAGCTTCCACTAGTAGATTCTCAAATAGGATTAGTAAATTGTTCAAAAGAAGAGATAGGGTACTGAGTGGTGAATTGTTCAGAAATAAATTGGTCATTTTTTTTTATTAATTACCCAAATAGGATTTTATATGCCTTACTCAGTCAATTGTCTAAAGAAACATTGTTAATTAACTAAAATTGAATTAAACAACAGTTGATTTTGGTCCATATATTTTGATTTAGCCCACCCCATTGAGAAATCTTGGATACCTGATCATTAAATTATATATAAACCATAAGAATTTGTGCGTTCTCCTTGGCGTTTTTCACTTCTTTGTTTTTTTTTTGATTCTTGCCTAAGATTTCCTCCAATGAATTTTTGGCATAAATTGTGGATCAAGCTCATCAATTTTTATTAATAATGATATAAGGATGTGGGGTATGTATTTTATTGTATAGAATTTTCTTTATTTTCAAGTATTTTTAACTTGGAATTTTCTTCTTTTCCCATTCAGACAAGGAGTCTCAGAAATTGGACTATTTTGTTGATTCCCATCCAGATAAGGAGTCTCAGAAATTGGGCTATTTAAAGTGAAAGGTGGAAGGAATTACCACCAATTACCAAACTTTAGCCAACCCCTCATAACTGAGCTACGTTCTAATCCTTCTTCTACAATGCAAACACTCTTCTTCTAAAGCTTTTGGGGGCTCTAGAATGCAAATGTCCACACCAATTCGAGCCCCCACATGGGTCTCCACACGCAGACTCTTTGAAAAAAAGCTATCAGACCTTCACAAGTGCACCAACCTAAACCATGTCAAGCAAGTTCACGCCTACATATACAGAGCCAATCTTCATGATGACCCTTTCGTCGCGCCAAAACTCATTGCTGCGTTCTCGCTGTGTCGCCAAATGGTGTCAGCAGTTAAGGTTTTCAATCTAATAGACGAACCCAATGCTCATTTGTATAATACTTTGATCAGAGCTCATGTACACAACTCTCAGCCCTCACAAGCTTTTGCATCTTTCTTTCAAATGCAAAATAGTGGTGTTTACCCAGATAATTTTACATTCCCATTTCTTTTGAAGGCCTGTTCTGGTCAATCTTCGTTGCAAATGGTTCAAACAATTCACACCCACATAGAAAAATATGGGTTTTGTTCAGATATATATGTTCCCAATTCGTTAATCGATAGCTATTCAAGGTGTGGTTTGGAAGGTGTTTATGCAGCAAGGAAGTTGTTTATGTTGATGGAGGAACGAGACATTGTTTCTTGGAATTCAGTTATTGGTGGGTTGGTGAAAGCGGGTGAGTTAAAAGAAGCTCTTCGGTTGTTCGATGAAATGCCGGAGAGAGATTCAGTGAGTTGGAATACCATATTGGATGGGTATGCCAAGGCTGGAGAGATGGATACAGCGTTTAAATTGTTTGAGAAGATGCCTGGTAGGAATGTTGTGTCTTGGTCAACAATGATTTCGGGTTACAGCAAAGCCGGGGAGATGGAGATGGCAAGAATGTTGTTTGAGAAGATGCCTGTCAAGAATTTAGTTCCTTGGACTATAATAATATCTGGATATGCTGAAAAGGGACTCGCGAAGGAGGCATTAGGCTTTTATGATCAAATGGAGGAAACTGGATTAAAGCCTGACGATGGGACTATTATTAGTATATTGACTGCTTGTGCAGGGTCTGGTTTGCTTGGATTGGGTAAGAGAGTTCATGCTTCTATAGAGAGGAGTAGATATAAGTGTAGTACTCATGTGTTGAATGCTTTGGTTGATATGTATGCAAAGTGTGGCAGCTTGAACACGGCATTAAATATATTTAATGGGATGACAAAGAAAGATCTGGTTTCCTGGAATGCCATGATACAAGGGTTAGCCATCCATGGACATGGCGAAAAGGCGCTTCATCTTTTTT
The DNA here is from genome assembly GCF_030987335.1 of Cornus florida. NCBI lineage: Eukaryota > Viridiplantae > Streptophyta > Magnoliopsida > Cornales > Cornaceae > Cornus > Cornus florida. Next base: position 7,351,573 of record NW_026775577.1, read on the forward strand.
CTAGAATGAAGGAAGATGGTTTTGCACCTGATAAAGTGACCTTTGTAGGTATCTTATGTGCTTGTACTCATGCCGGGTTTGTTAACAAGGGCCTGGATTACTTCTACACAATGGAGAGAAATTATGGGATCGTTCCACAAATTGAGCATTATGGTTGCATGATCGATCTTTTAGGACGTGGGGGACGCCTTGAGGAAGCTTTCAGGCTTGTGCATAGCATGCCAATGGAACCAAATGCCATTATTTGGAGTACTCTTTTAGCTGCCTGCCGAATGCATAATGCTGTTGAACTTGCAGAGAAGGTGTTAGATCGCCTGATTAAATTGGAACCAACAAATGCAGGAAATTTATCTATGTTGTCGAATATCTATGCTGCAGCAGGGGATTGGGGAAGTGTTTCTAATGCAAGGCTGCGGATGAAGAACACAGGCACCCAAAAGATTTCAGGAGCTAGTTCAATTGAGATGGATGATGAGATTCATGAATTCACTGTATTGGATAAATCACACCCTAAATCTGATAGGATATACAAGATGATTGACTTATTGTGTGAGCATCTAAAGCAAGTTGGTCATATTCCAGAGGCATGCTACTAAATTTGTTGCAGATAACGATGGAGGTGGGCATGCTGCTAAAAATGATACTTGTATTAAAATCATTCTTTCAGTCAGCATGGAGAGGGGACCTTGGGGAAGTTGTACATTGGAGAACATAGCAGATAAAATCCTTCCAGATACTTTCCGCGGCTCTCCTAGTCCAGGCATGAACTGACTTTTCAGATAAAAGCAAAGAAGCAGACTTAGGCTTCAATGTCTGTGTAATGTACATTAAGCAAAGTTTGGGCAGATGTCAAGTGCCTTTCATATTTAAACCGTCAGAGAAAGAAATTGTAACAACACTGCTAGATCTTTTTCAATATATTAATTGTGGAGCTTACTATCTCCATGGAGCCTGGATAATGCACTTCCCAAGTCCCCATATCAAGTTTGTTGGTTCTGATTTCTCTTTCAGCGAGCACTTACTTGTAAACTTCCTTCAATGTTATACTCTCTTTTCCTTCATGGGACATTAAATACATATATATATAGTCACACACATATATTGTCACTTTGAACCTTTTGGCTATCAAAGGAAATTGCAAAGACGACATATAGATATTCCTAGTAGATTTCATTTAGTCATATTAGTTTAAAATTTATCTTCTCTTTAAAACATAACTTACTTGAGGAACTGTTTTAGTAAACTGTGCCCCCTCCTAGATGGAAGCCAATCATACACATATTTTGCTTTTGAATGGTTTTCTGCAAATAGCAAATAGCTCATGATGCATTTTTCTTGGAGGACTGGGGACCCGGGAGATAATATCCATTTAGTGCCATAACAAGAAGTTTGTGGTGCGTGTTTGTATTTCACAGGATCTCAATACAGCGCTGATGCGGTCGGTGGAGTGACAAAATTATTGCAAATAATGATCTATAAAAAAAACCAGCAGAGAACCTTAAATCAGTCATTCTGGATAGTCCGTTGGAGAAAATTTTCTGGTGAGTAATGCTACCACGGAATCCTTATGACCTTATCTTCTGTTCATATAATTGTGGAATTTTCACTCTCAAATGCCACAGTTATGGCATTGACATACACATTTTAAATATGCTCCTTTATATATGCCAAAATCCACACTAATTTATCTTCCTTTTTTATATTTAGTTATTATTATTATTTTTTTAAAAATTTCCTATTGAAATTCTATGATCATTTAAGAGATCATGGGAGATCAGAGTGCAATCAGGGTACAACCACTGATGTGTAGTATGTATCTTGAGCATCTTGTATATTGACCCACAGTTCGGAGCCAGTGCCATTTAATTCGGTAGTTGTCAGGCCCACCTTGGCCTAGTAAGGAAGCAATACAGCAGCCAATGTGCACCAACAGCCCTTCTTTTCCTAGATCTAGGCCTGCAGAGACAGCTCCAATGCTTCCAATGATCTGTAACAACAGAGTGTTCAAGACCAGAGACTGAGGGACAGGTACGCAGTGAAAGCCCATGCCATGAATTGTTGTAGATATTCATATAAAAACTTCTGTTGAAGTGACATTCTAATTTATCTATTGGTTGATACTTATTAAATTATCAGAGTATTTCTGGAAAGCCAATTTTTGTTGGTATGCAATGATATTCATCATTCTAGCCGATGTTATCGTCTTTGTTCTATACTAGAATTCTGTTTGTGCCTAGAAAATAGCATTATGGACTTGTAATACTTGTGGTTCTCCATCGTGCACATAGGTCAGGATAATAGAATATGGAATGGCCCTTTTGGTACTTCAGATGATTTATTATGATGCGCTAATTCTGCCTCAGTTGGAAGGACGCTGTTACATATTTCTGAAATATCATTTCTTAATATTGAGCCATTTTTCCCATGTCTACAGATTTAAATAACTTGAACAAGCGACATTGTATTTTTGCATTTATTATGCTGATCCTAGTATTTTAAATGAATGGTTACATAAAACGATTGAATACTCTGCCATCCTTGTGAAATAGGAGAGATCGTGACTCCCAATGAAGCAGATGGGCTGTGAATTCTGGTGTCTAGGTTCATCAATTGCCAGTTAGTTTTATATTATATTTTCCGTTCTTTAGGATGTAAAAGAGAAAAACAAAAAGGAATGATGATAGATGCTGTACAGGAAATGGTAATGCATGGAATTGACTGAGGTTTGATGTTACTGGGAGTTAAGGGCAAAAATTCCCCGTGGTGAAAATAGGAAAAAAAAACCTGTTCTTTCTTCCCTTTTCCTTCCAATACAGGAAGGGAGATTATGTTACGAGCTTGGGAGGGGAACCTATGGCGAAGATAACAATGGTGTGTGTGGTTAGCTAAAATTTGTATTCCTGAGGTGAGGTTCCAATATTTTATGTGTCGTTTGATTATTGTGGTGGTGACTCCCTTATCTTTTCTTGTGCAATATTTTCATTTACAAGGATAGGTTTTGTGCCCTATCCCATGCTTACTTTTATCATTTCTAACTGCTCTGCTTTAGGTATTGTTCTGTCAGCACAAACCACAAACTGCAAGCCCTTCGGGGTCTGGTTCATGCCATCTTATTTCTTCTTCGATCTTGAATGTGAAACAGGATGGCGACTTGACTACTTCCTTGTCTCGGAATCCATAGCTGACAAGGTTCATGACTCGTACATTCTCCCAGATGTTACTGGAAGTGATCATTGTCCTATTGGCCTCATTCACCAGCTCTAGCTTCATCAGCATCATTAAGACATGTCTTTTGGGTATTCAGCACAAAATCATGTGGCTAGTAACAATTTTGGTGGAGGTAATGGTATCATCCTTAAAGGAGGAGCCAATTTAAAGCATTTTTGTGTTTGCGTGAACTACCTGGCTCATAAATGCAAGATTCTGAAGTTGTCGATCAGCATTGGCATGGTGAATGCCAAATTCATTTCTTGAAAATTGGAATCTTTCGTTCACAAAATTATCAAATGAAAACTCTAGGAGTGAGTGGAAATTGATATTTTGAAATGTAGAAATTTTGTTGAAAATTTTCCGAGTTGGTTTCAATTTAAAACTGCTGATTCACAGTTTGTGCATCCATGAACACTACCAGTGGCTGTTTTGGTTAAGATCCATTCAATTCCTTTTTATGTGGAAGCATTTGTATGTAGTACGATTTTTCTTTGTAAACCTTGCAGTAAATTGCTTTGCTTTTGTAATGCAATCTATTTGGTTTGGTTCAGCATGTAATATACAATTAGCTTATTTACTTTTATTAAATTAAATCATGTCTCAACTCTCAACTCGACTTTGATGAACTTTTCAGTCAGCATAAATCAAGTGTAATGTTCCATATACACTCAATTTTTTTTTTTTTTTTTTTTTTTTTTTTTTTAATAAGTAAAAATGTATTAGAGGACTTTGAAAAGGGAAACGCATTCCGTAGACAACATAAAGGCCGGAGCCCAAAAGAAAAGGGCTTACGGACCCAAGGAACTCAAGAAGTCAATTATCTTCTTTATCCAATTACAATTTGTCCCCATCGCCCAATAAAAAAGAAAGCTAATAATGTTAAATTTCAGAACCCCAATGGGAACTTTCTCTCCATCAGAGAATCTTCTATTCCGCTCCTTTTCACGGGCATAGGATCTTCTATTCAATATACTTCTTAAGTCTGCCACTGCAGATCTTCAAACCCATTAAGAGCTTTTTGAAAATACATAATGTCGTCTTTTTGCACTTCAAGTGAATTTTTTTTTTTGAGATATCTGTATATACATAAACAGAAACCTGTGTAAGAGAATTCATAAAATGGACTTGCATTTGGATCTAACTCATTGACACATTTCGATATTTGAATGATTTAGATTTTTGGAATATAAACAAATTTTATGTTTCTGAATGATCTAAATTTAACTAGTTCTATGTAACATATGCAAGAAATTAGTGTTTGAGTAGTAGTCAAGAATTAAAGACAGTATGCCAACTCACTGAAATGGAAACTGCTCATTTCTGTACATTTTCATTTATGTAGTTCTCATTTTCTTTTTTTCCCTTCATTGTATCTATAATATTCGCTGAAAGTTACAACCATTTAGAAGCATATAGAGACAAACAAATTTGTGAGGTGACAAAGCCAATTTGGTTTTTATTCTACCCAGCTTAGGATTCTTTTGATTTTTTCTTTTAAATGAATAACCCTGGGAATTTCTGTAAAGGCAGGTATGTCCTGTTGAAAAATAGAGTTTGTCTCACATAGGGGTCATTTTGAATGTCCAATGGCAGGATGTCACGTGTCACAACAGGCATCTATACGGTTTTACCATAAATTTATAAGAGCACTTTTGCAGAAAAAATCGTCTCCTTGGCACCTCTCACCGAAGGCGATCTAGTGCAGACCACAAGGTTAAAATCTATATTTACCAACTTCTTTGATGTATATACATGGTTGTATAAATTCTTTACACACAATATATAATATATTATTTAATTGAGTGTTGGGTCCCACAGGTAAAGAATTACTGGAGCTTGAGTAATAAATACTCTTCCAGATTTTTTAAACTTTATCTAAAATTTGAAACTCTCCCGAAATCTTTTTCTTCCAAATTACTCCCCCAAAATCGAAACTCACTGGCCGCCGCATTATAGGAGAGGTTGCGCTCCTCTCAATCCATGATGAACTCCATCGCCATGGTTGGACCTGTGTGTGTGAGGGGGTTGAGATCTCATTTTTGGTGTTTAATTTTGAAAAGAGAAAAAGAGGAAGAGAGAAACGGGAGGCAAATGATGTATTGTAGAATTTTTTTGTATTATAGATTTGTGTTTATGGTAAAAATTAACACAGCAGAGTTAATTTGTTTAGCTCTGTGCTGAATTGGCGATGACTAGATAATACTGTGATATAATTTGAATAAGTAGGTAGATCACAGCCGTTAGATCCTCAATGGACCGCATCCGATGAGAGGTGCCATGGAGACGATTTTTGCCATTTGTCGTGACACGCCATTGTGGCAATTCTCACAGTCGACACATCAGGAGGCCCCACAGCTTGCTTGTGATTGTTGCAACAATGGCCTAAAATATAAATTTCCAATTTATAAAGAATTCCAATAAATTGTCGTCACTTGTCAATGCTCCTCCGGGTGGAAAAATAACCCTCAAAAGACTAATGGCTTGGAGCATCACTCTCATAAAGTGCTAGAAGTTATATACAACCTAACTACTGATATGGATGAAAAAAAAAAGTTAGAATTAGTTGGAACCACCGACTCCAAGAGGTCCACATGTACGTTGTCAGTCTTCTTTTATTGTGCTACGGGTAAAGTCATATCCATTTGCCCATACTAGGGAAGAAAAACATCTTTGCTTGGATTGGATGGGATTGAATTTTACTTTGTGGTCTATATTTTGCCTCACTCGATAGTTTGAATCAATCTTCTTATCCTTTAGTCTCATTCCATATATTTTATAAGCACATCAATCTCCAAATCCTTTTGCATCTTCAATTGCAAAAACTTGCAGAAAATTGAGAAAAAAAATCGAAAATCATGGAAGCCTGTTTTCTTTCCTCGAATTCCTTCACTAAAACCATTGAATTCGTCCCCTCGATCAAAGCAAGGATTCTTTCTTCCCCCAGGAGAAAGTCCAGTCAATTTGATTGTAGAAAAGCTGGCATTCCATCTTCTATAACATGCGAGTGCTTAAAACTTCTTCATCCATCGCTATGAATTTGAATTTTTTTTTTCTTCTTTATTGTGTTTTGTGTTTGTCTATATCAATCTTAATTAATATGGGTCAGATTTAGTGTTTTTTGTTGATCGTGGAATCCATTATATAATAATATTTGACATTAGAATTTGTCCATATGGTTGAATATTTCTAATGGGTTGTGTCAATAATAGGTTGCCAATTGGGATCACCATCTCCGCAAGACAGTGACAAACCTTTTGTTGATCCTGACTGGCGATCATTCAGAGCAAGATTAGTTGCCGGAGAACGAGCATCAAGGCCGGAAGAGGCGCCTTCCTCCGCGGTTGATCCCGATACTGCGGTGGATCAACCTCCACCAGTTAGTATTGGGAGAAAATGGGCTCACACAATCCATGAGCCTGAGAAGGGCTGCCTTCTCATAGCCACCGGGAAGCTTGACGGGGTCCACATTTTCGAGCGGACGGTCATCCTGCTCTTATCAACAGGTCCGGTGGGTCCAACGGGGATCATACTCAACCGGCCGTCGCTGATGTCGATCAAGGAGACAAGATCAACGGTGCTGGATGTGGCGGGAACGTTCTCGGATAGGCCGTTGTTCTTTGGTGGGCCATTGGAGGAAGGGTTGTTCCTGGTGAGGAGTGATGGTGGTGGTGATGATGGGGTGGGGAAGAGTGGGGTGTTTGAGGAAGTGATGAAAGGGTTGTACTATGGAAGTAAGGAGAGTGTGGGTTGTGCTGCAGAGATGGTGAAGAGGGATGTGGTTGGGGTTGGGGACTTCAGGTTCTTTGATGGGTACTGTGGGTGGGAAAAAGAGCAGCTCAAGGATGAGATTAGGGCAGGGTATTGGACTGTGGCTGCCTGTAGCCCAAGTGTTATTGGGCTGGCTAGTGTTGGGAATCTTGGGCTCTGGGAGGAGATACTTGGGCTCATGGGCCCAAAAAAGGTTTGGTGAATCCCATAGCCATTCAAACTTTGTACATTACTTAAGGGCACATCATGGGTCTTCCCAAATTGCAACCCCAAGTGCCCATTTAGGGTTATTGTAATGGGAATTTGTGTGTGTGTGTGTGTGTGTTTTATTTTTATTTTAATGGTGCACAGAAAAGGTAGTATTCTCAAATAATGTGCGGGTATTATGTGAAATAGTAGAGTAAATTAAAATAACATTTCTATCTTGTGTATTATGCATTTTTTATAGTTATTTTAATGTGCTCAAGACACGATTGGTTCTTGCATTTTTAGATATCACAGAGCAGACACAATATGGATTTTTTTTTTTATTGGCACCCACTTGCTCGGGACTTACCTTACACTTGAATAAAAATAAATAAATAGATAAAATAAAATAAAATAATAGACACAATATGTTTACAAGCATAATCGCTTATACAGATTATTTATTTTTATCATCTGTAGATGAACTAGATATCTGTTAATTTCTATAGCCACATGGCAAACTACCATAGTGTTTAGACTAGTTACCCAAGTCAAGGTCAAAGCATTCTTGTGGATCTATCATTGAGACTGTTAGTGTAATATGTGGACCTGAAGAATAGACATATAGGGGATGTGAAAATAGGATTGAGTGTATGTGCCATCCTCTATTTGTTTTATTTATTTATTTTTTATTTTTTATTATTATTTTCTGATAATCACTGTTGCTCAACGATTGGAATTTTGAATTCCATTAGTTAACAGAACTAGAGCTCTGTATTGGGATTGGGCGACTCGCCCATTACTTGTTTCAGGCTTTCAGCTGGGGTTTTATTTGGGATTGGGCCACTCGCCCATTACTTGTTTCAGGCTTTCAGTTGGGTTTTATTTGGGCTTGGGCTACATACCTTTTGTCATTGCATCGTAGGTGTCTTCTAACTGATGCCCTCTTTATATTGGGCTTGTAAGAGCATCTCCAACCCACCTGCTATATGGGTTGCCAATTCAAAATATAGCAGGTAGATTAAAATTAGGCCCACTAATGAGCTGCTATTTCACCTGTCAAAAATTGTCTTTGCTATTTTTGGTGCCAAATCTAGTAAAACTTATAGCAACAACTATTTCTATATCTCTGAATCCTATCCGTCCTCTCTCTTTCTCTTCCTCTCTCATCCTCATATATGTGTGTGTGTGTGTGTATATATCTCTTTCTTCTCAAATCGGTTTTGAAAAAGATCATAAAAAATTTCACCAAATAGGATTTAGTTTGTAAAACAAGAATTAAAGACATTGATTAGTTAATTTAGGGAAAAAAAAAAAAAAAAAAAAAAAAAAAAAAAAGCAAAACCCATACGTACAAGTTAGCAATTGCAGAGATAGATTGGGACAAGCTTGAGAGTTGAGAGACAGTGGCTGAAGCTTGCGAACGGCGAACCCGAACTGGAACAGCGGGCGATGGAAACTGAAAGATATGGGTTTTGAACTTCTGATTCTTGTTGATTTTGTAGTTTGCAGTGGCAGAGAGAGGGGGCAATTTCAGAGTTGAGAACGATAATAGAGATGGAGGCGATTGGGGAGGCTGAAATGATTTGTTCTAAAACTATATATGGCGATTTGGGAGGCTGAAATGATTTGCCCTAAATATATATATATATATATATATATATATATTTTTAATAATAATATAATCAAATATATATATATATATATAAATTTTTGAGAAAGAAAAAAAAATTATATAATTTTTTTTTATATAATAATATAATCAAATATGTATATAAATATACATATTTAGGTCCTTTTTTGACCAGATATTTTAAATTTTTGATTCTTTTTAATTAAGTTTAATTTTAGTTTCCTTCTAATGTGTACCACTTAACTTGGAATGTGCGTAATATTAATATTACTGATGCAAATATGAATTGTGGTAATGGTAGTTGAAAAAAAATAATGGTTGTGTCAAAAAATATCATTTTGCATAAAATATATCATTGGAGCAAAATTGCTAAAATGTAGCATTTTGACACTGTAACACTGTCAACATATAGATTTGGCATCCGAATTTAACATTTTACCATTGGAGATGCTCTAAGTTGTTCCTTCTACTTCACATAAGCTGAGTCGAGTGGAGTGGAGCTTTGGGCTGCTCGAGTTCGACCCGAATTAGAGCGAGCCTAATTTAGCCAAGCTCAAGCTCGGCTTGATAGAATTTGGGTAAGCTCGGCTTGGCTCGGGCTCACATACCGCATACATGCCCAACGAATCACTGCAATGATAATCCTAAAAATATACGGAGTATATAATAGGGAAAAAGTGTAGTGTATATATATATATAATATAGTATCTAACCCCAAAAATATACACTTTTTCATTCGGAAGAGTAACACAAGGAGGCTATTGTCCTCAGCCGCCGTAGATCGTCCCCTTGGCCAACTCCTTCGATTTGAAGCTCTTCCACTCATTCCTTCCATCTCTGCAATTTTTCCAAGCAATCAAAGTCTTATTAATAATGATATAATGATGTGGTGTATTTATTTTCTTGTATAGAATTTTCTTTATTTTCAAGTATTTTTAACTTGGAATTTTTCAGACAAGGAGTCTCATAAATTGGGCTATTTAAAGTGAAAGGTGGAAGGTTGTTTTTTATCTCTAATTTTTAATGGATACGATGTATCGGCTAAAGACATATTGGTGGTTCAGCAGAGTTGATCTCAATCTTGATCCTCCACCGTCTAATTCGTTTGGCCTAATGGTACGAGTTTACAGAAAAGAGTTCCAGTTGTTCAACGATGACGAAACACACTCATGCTTCTCTCAATTGAGAAAAACAAAACACCCAATTTCCACAACTGTGTTGTTGTCTGATGACGAAGCATACTCATGCTTCTCTCAATTCCTCTCTACTGTCGGAATCACGTGACTATATATTTCATAAAATTCTCTCCGGTTGTCGTGCCGTAACTACTAGCCAACCCTTCTCTAAATCCTACCACTCATCACCAGCAATCGTGACCAGCTCTCTGACACACCTGACCATTTATTTAGTCGCATTCTCTCTGGTGACATTACTATTGACCACACTTGTTCTACCACCACTAGCACACCCTTTTTTTCATAGACACGTTGGTTTTGTATTATCCGTCCGATGGCGATGGCGATGGTTAAAGACTGTACCGGCAAGTAAGCAATCCGTTCAGGCTTTGGAGAAAGTGATGGTAAACAAGGGTTACATGGATCAATGTATGATTTGTTTCGTCAAGTTTCGAGTTCGTACTATAGTGACTCGCATGCCATGTGATCATGTCTATCATGAAAAAGGCATTGTTCATTGGTTAGAGATCAGTAACTTTTGTCCGATTTGTCGCTTCAAGATGCCGACCACAATTGAATGATTGGAATTGGAATTGTTTTTTGTTTTAATTGATTGTAATGGCACACTGTTTTTATTTTATTTTATTTTTTCTAGTGAATGTAATGGCATTTTTGATAATATATATAAATCGTTTTGTTTTTATCAATTCATGTAATATGTTGTTAATTTTTTGGTTCTTGATTTACTATTCTGTAGTACAACTTCAGTTCATTCTTAATGAATAGACTTATTGGATCCAATCATTATAAGATCAATAATTAAATTAAGAAAAATAAAAATAAAAAGTTCTTCAAGGGTCCAACTAATGAATAATATACTCCCTAAAAGAGCACAAATCCACAGCCTACAACAAGAAACCAATTAATGTAAGAAAAGAAAATAATTTCAGATTCTCAAAATAACCTTTGCACCTCCAATATATTTTTATGTGTGGCTTGGGATGGTCACGAGTTCCAAATCAGTTTTTGTGATAGGGTTTGGCGTTGGGTTGAGAATTTTTCGATTGGGTTTTTGAAAATTTTGCAATTGGGTTTTCATTGTGATTGGGGTTGAGAATTTTTATGAAATCAAATTTCTCTCTTCTAGATAAACGGTGCCATGAATAAGGAATAGGCAGGTCGAAGATGATATAGACATAGGGTGGGCATTGTTAGTTTTTGCTCTAATTACACTTTGTTGAGAATAAGTGGGCGAGACAAACAAATACAACTCAGTATAATTTGAAAGAGAAATGGGGAAGAAATATATTACTTCACTTAAACCCAACTTATTATTCATTCTAAAATAACTAGAGTATATGATTATATAAGCCTCACAAACATATATGTAACCATTACATTTAAATGCCTAATTAGTAATTACACCCACTATTTCCACTAACATGATATTTAGTAAATATAGTTCCTACTAATATAATCATTTAGTCTTAACTCTCGTAACCTTAGTTTTACATAATCTTTATCATCACACTAATTCTCATAACCTCCAAGTGCAAGCCAAACAAACGCTTAAGCTAGTCCCCAATTTTGAAATTCTCCAAACCATAACATCATGGTCTCAAATGGAAGCTCTTGCCAAGTAGAACAAAACACTCTTCTTGCTTTTTATCAAATTCCTAGCCTAACCTTCTCAAATCTTGGTTTAATTTTCAAAAGACATATATGTGTATAGACGTAGAGAAAAAATGAGAAAGGCTAGAGAAAGAGAGCATATTGTTACGCCCCACCTATGGAGGTTATGCCACGTAGGTGACACACAGACGTTGAGTAGGATGCTGCATGGCGATTGCATGGCATGGGAGTTTCTAGAGTCTTCCGGAGTAGTTTAGAGTTGTGTGGAAGATTCTAGATATGTGTAGAATATTGTAGAATTGTGTGGAAGGTTGTAGAGTTCTCTCGAGTTGTGTGGAGTAGTATGGAGAGTTCTAGAATGTTGTAGATACTTGTAAATATATATGGAAGTGTAAAGAATGTGGAAGAAGATTTTAGAGAATCGATCTCCACCATCGGTTAGAATACATCCTAGCAATCCATTAGGGATGTGGATGCCTATAAATAAGAGTATGACTTCATTTTGTAGCAATCAAGTCCTGGAGTGAGTCTTGAGAGCCTTGTACAGAGTTTGAGAGCTAGCCTTATACAAAACATTCTTTAAAGTAATTGAAGTGTTCTTTCCTTACCAACTTAAGTGCCTTAGTGTGTGTGAGTGTGCAAGCCAAGTGAAGAGAGGGCGAGGGCCACTACAACACTAGTAAGCGCACGAGGGGAGTGCGTTGGCTAAGGTGGGCATGGTAGTTAGACTGACCAAATACTTGCGACAGTAGAAGTAATGTCTTGATGCCGCACGGGAGTAGCTAAAGTGGTGCTGAAACTCTAAGCCCGTGACAGTTGGTATTAGAGCAGGTTCGTCAAGGGAACTTTGTTGAAGTAGGAATTGTTAGCGAAGGAAACCACCATGTCCATGTCATGGAGCAGAGCTTGGAGGAGAAGCTCACCACATACTTGGTCTACACGGAGACCAAGTTCAACAGGTTCGAGAGAAAGATTGCAAAGCTCTACGAGCTGATCGACAGCATGGCCATCAAGGCGCGAGAGAAGGAAAGGGACTTGCATGATCGAGTAGACGACTTACGCGTGGAGATTGCTGAGTGCAAGAAGGAGTTCTCCCAGGTGTGTGAAGTCGTGGTGAAGCCAAGGAAGAAGAAAGCGTCGGAACCCAAAGAGTATGATGGGGTAAGGAACGCGTGCCAGATTGACAATTTCTTCTAGCACACGGAGCGGTACTTCGAGTATATGGAAATCGAGGATGATGAGGAGAAGGTGCAGACAGGCATTATGTACCTCACGGGCACTGCCGCTCTATGGTGGAGGCAGCGTTTCACTGGTAGGGCACAAAAGCGGTTGGCACATGGGAGGAGTTCAAGAAGCAGTTCTACCCTGAGTGCATCAATGACCTCGCAATGATCAACCTAAGGCGCCTGAAGCAAAAGGGCAGCATAAGGGAGTATATGAAAGAGTACTCCAACTTGATGTTGGAGATCCCAGGGATGCCGGAGCGGCAACGCGTGTGCTTGTTCATAGATAGGTTACATTATTGGGTGGCCACGGAGTTTAGGAGGAGGGAGCCTAGAGACTTGGCATCCGCAATGGCTATAGCGGAGCGCCTTGAAGACTTTAGGTGCGATGACAAGAGGGCCACGTCTCCTAGGAGGGACCACGACAAAGGTGGGGGAGACCGACGTTCCAAGAAAGGGGACTCGCCCAACGCCAGCGATGATGAGCACAGTGACAAGGAGAAACGCCCACGCCATGAAAAGGGCAAGGACCATGGAGAGAGGTCCAAGGCTAGTGGCAAAAGGGAGCACCGCGATAAGGGCAAATGGGAGCTGAAGTGCTACTTGTGCGATGAACCGCACATATTGCGACACTGCCTAAACAAAAGACCATAAGTGTAACGACCCTCACCCTGTCCAGACACAATATTGTCCGCTTTTGGCTCACCCAGACCAAAGACTTCCCAGGGGGTCACCCATCCTGGTACTATTCCAAGTTAAGCACACTTAACTACAGAGTTCTGATGGGTTCACGGCCATCACGGCTTTAAAACGCGTTGTGTCATAGAAGGGTGTTGAATCTACATATAGCACTTGCCCCATCCACACCCAGACGATGTGGGATTGTGCACCTGTAGCTCGCCCAGTGTGGTAGCCTACTGGTGCCCCCTGCACACGTTCACACACACCCGCCCACAAGGTCGCCACAATCACCCCCCCTTTGGGGCCCAACGTCCTCGTTGGCCACACTTCCGGCTGGGTCAGGCTCTGATACCATTTATAACGACCCTCACCCTGTCCAGACACAATATTGTCCGCTTTTGGCTCACCCAGACCAGAGACTTCCCAGGGGGTCACCCATCCTGGTACTACTCCAAGTTAAGCATGCTTAACTGCAGAGTTCTGATGGGTTCACGGCCATCACGGCTTTAAAACGCGTTGTGTCATAGAAGGGTGTTGAATCTACATATAGCACTTGCCCCATCCACACCCAGACGATGTGGGATTGTGCAGCTGTAGCTCGCCCAGTGTGGTAGCCTACTGGTGCCCCCTGCACACGCTCACACACACCCGCCCACAAGGTCGCCACAATAAGCGCCCTTGTGAAGGATAAGGGCAAGGGCAAAGGCAAGATGGACGATGCGGGCAGTGATGAAGATATGTGCATGGGGGTTATACTAGGGATGGCAAAGTTCGACACGACCCGCCAACATGACACGTACACAATACGAGTTAAATGGGTAATAGGTTTACCATAAATGGGTTGACAAGAATAACCCGTTTAGTTAAACGTGTCGTGTTCGGGTTTTGTGACTCAACCCGTGCAACCCGTTTATATCTGTTTAATTAAATGTGTCACCCGTGAACCCGTCTAACCCATTACCTGTTTTAACCTAATTACTAGTGGACATTTTGGTCATTTTATGGTTACATAACAAACTTTATTATACAAAATATATCATGCGATTTAGATTTTAGACTCATTATTTACACAGCCGTAGCGCATCTTGTTCTTCAGTCTCTCTTAGACTCTCTCGGTCTCCCTCTTTCCTCTCAGGCTCTCTCTCTCTATGAATCGACAATAACCCAGACGGCCAGACAACTCCCTCTCTCTCTCAAATCCACACCACACTTCAAGCGACCAAGATTAGTACAGTCTACACTTCGAGCGACCAGCGAAGAACACAAACCTTGAACAATCAAAGTAAGTTTTCTACTTTTCTCTAATTTTTTTGTCTTTCCTCTTTCAAATCTACTGTGAAACAACAAGAGTTCGATTTTTTTTTTTTTTTGTCTTTCCTCTTTCAGATCTACTTGGAAACAAGTTTTCTTTAAATTTTTTCTTTTAGATCTATTTTGAAACAAGTTTTATCTAATTTTTTTTTTCCATTATTATTGTTGTTTTTTAGATGACTTACTGATGATTTTAAAACTAAAGTCTGAATCGCGGTTCTTATTTTCTTCCATTTTCAGAGCTGCTATGGCATATTTTTGACCATGACTTGTTTATATCACTAGTATTCATTAAAATCAAGCTGAAGAAAGAAAAGGAAAAAGTTATCAGTTTTAGAATCATTTGTATCTGTCACGTGGTGGTACACTGGTACTCGTGTTGGGGTGTCTCACTATCTGTGATCCAGCACTAAGTCATGCCATTGGTACCATAGGCTTAGAGGAGATGGGCTCATTCTCATCATACACACACACACACACACACACACACACACACACACACATATATATATGTTAATAAAAGTGCAATTATTATTCGTAATATAAATATGTGTGTACAAACATACATGTATATATGTGTAGTGCTTCTGTCCTTTCTAGTTTGATGGACCTACTGGATACTGTTACATTTGAGCTTATCAATTTCTGTTCTGTTGAAAATTGGGTTTGTTTTACAGAATTTGTTATGCCTTGTATGTTGATTTTTATGGTGTATCTCATCTTCTTTGGCATAATATTTGTGTAAATTAACTGACTTGTTACATATCTCATCTTTTTTGTATTTTGATTTTTGTGGCGTATCTCATCTCCTTTTAACTAACTTATTTTCTATCATTTTCTGTATATGTCATCAAATTGCTTATTTGTTATTACTTAAGGTTGGGTGGATGCTTTCATCATTTTCTTGAATGATGAGTGGTGAGTGTACATATTGCCGGAAGCTGTGCTAATTATTATGTTTTATTTCCAAAGAAAATGGTACCTTTTGCATTACCTATAGCTGTGCTTTCATCAAGCAGAATTCTCCATTGGAGATCATTTCCAAATGGGGATTTCTGTCTTGTTTGCTTTATACGTATAATTAATTATAGTAGGAAAAATAGGAGGATTCAGATATGAGATATTGCTTTCTTTTGCTGGGTTATAATGTGTGTTTACTGCCTGTATATTGTAATTAAGTAAATGAATACACATTTCCACATTTACTGCTCTGTTTAGCGCTCTAGAAATTTATTGAAGGCCATTAAAGGGGAAGATTAAAGTTAAACCAAATATTTATTGTTGGTTGATAAATATATTTATTTATTTTTCATTATTATTGTTGTTAATTGTATCAGTTTTTAGTTATTATTTATACTAGAAAATTTTTTTGGTTTCTTTACAAATTATGCTAAGTTTATTGTAATTTTATGTCCTCTTTATTAATTATTATAGATGTCTAATTTATTATTTTTTTTTTTTTTTGGTAATATATAGATGGATTCTGCCATGAGATTTGACGAAAGTGGATCAGAAAATGATCTTAATTTGATTAACCTTAAAGTGGATCAGAATGAAAATACAGATGTGCAAGTGCAACTGAAAAAGAAACAAGACACGAAGCGTAAAAGAAAACTCATATCAAAAGTTTGGTTGCACTATGAGATACTTCCACCCGGCAAGGACAAGAAGAGAAGATGCAGATGTAAGAAGTGTGGAACTGAGTATATTACGGAGGGCAGGTATGGCACTGGTAATTTAAAGCGGCATATAGATTCGTGTGTTAGTGGGATACACGGGACATAGGTCAGTTGCTTTTATCTCAGTCATCTAGATCCATATCTATGCATGCTTTTAAGTTTGATTTTAATAGATTTCGTGAGTTAGTGAGTGCTGCTATCATTATGCATGATCTGTCATTTTAATTTGTTGAATATGAGGGCATTAAAAACATGCGTCGTTATTTAAATGAGGAGGCTCAGCTCGTAAGTAGGAACACAGCCAAGGCTGACATATTAAGGATGCATAAAAATGAAAAGGGTAGGCTTCGACATATGTTGGAATCAACAAATGGTAGGATTTCTCTAACATCTGGTTTGTGGTCTTCTCTGACTACTGATGGGTACTTATCTCTTACTGCACACTTTATTGATGTGGATTGACGCTTACAAAATTTTTTTTTGAACTTCTCTTACATGGCATCTCCACACAATGGTGTTGCTTTGACAAAAAAGATTTATACATTGCTTGCTGAATGGGGGATTGAAAAGAAACTATTTTCAATTAATCTAGACAATTCTTCTTCAAAATGTTCATTTATTGAATAGTTGAAGTCTCAACTCAATTTAAATGATGCTTTATTTAGTGGTAGGGAGTTTTTTCACATTCGTTGTTGTGTACATATTTTAAATTTGATAGCACAAGAGGGGTTAAAAGAGGTTGATGAATCTATCATAAAGATTCGTGAGAGTGTTAAGTATGTTAAAGATTCTCAAATGAGTAAACAAAAATTCTTTGAATGTGTCTCTCATGTTTCCTTAGAATGTAAAAGAGGATTAAGGCAAGATGTTCCTATAAGATAGAATGCAACATATCTTATTCTTGAGTTTGCCATTTATTATCGTCGGGCTTTTTGTCATTTGCAGTTGACTGATTCAAATTACAAGTTTTGCCTATCTCAAGAGGAGTGGAGTATGATAGAAAAGATTTGCAAGTTCCTAACTGTTTTTTATGATGTTACTAACATCTTTTCTGGATCGAAGTATATCCCACATCAAACTTGTATTTTCCATCTGTGTTTTCGGTTCAATTGACATTGCGAGAGGAAATGGATAGTAATGATACGTTTATGAGCAAGATGACACACTAGTTCGTGATGCACTGTTTAATATTGATAAAAAAGGTTAAACAGTGCATCACGAACTAGTGTGCTCTCAAATAACAACATTGAGAGCATACTAGTTCGTGATGCACTGTTTAACCTTTTTTATCAATATTTGTTGAATTCTCCTATGGCTTGTACCACCAAATCCACATTTTGATACCCCCGGATTTCCAAATGCGGGTTGGTCAGGTCCACACTCGAATACCCGAGGATATAAAAAACAAATGGCAATAATCGAACATAGAACACAAAAATGATAAAAACGAATAAACAAAAACGATAATCCATTAATGAAACCTCAAAATAAATTTTAACAAATAAGAAAATATTCTGGTACTTCCAATCCTCCATTACTAATACAACTCGGGAATCTATACTATGTGGACCCCTAGAAAATCCCAACTGAATAAGTGACTAGATCAGAATACTGAAAATATAAAGAAAACTTCTATGTAAATAATCCGGAAGTAGGAAAAGTAGACAAGCCCTGCTCAGCACGAACAATCCTTACTCCTAACGAATACTTGAAAAATGATAGTGGGTCAGGCCCACATGCAAGTTCTACTCTATTACAGTCCAAGCAGAAACCCGATATGCAGATACATCCTAGATAACTCAACAATAACTATATAGTCCGTAAATATATATATATATATATATATATATATCCACACTACAGGACTCTCACTAGACTACACGCCAGTTTCAACTTGACTAGTAGGCATCATACAAAACACACTTGGAGTAGGCATGAGTACCTAGACCTAGCAGGGTACACATCAAACCATCATAACCAGCTATGTATCCCACTGCATATACGCGCCCCAACCATCAACTCTGAGACTCAAGCTCATATCGAGGTACCATAATCATATATATATAATATCCTTCCTAATGCAGAATATAAAAAACAAACATCCAATATGTCATTCAACTGTTTTAGTTGACCTGACATGAGTATATAGGTAGGACTTAACTTTTATAGTTAATCCATTCCCTATTTTAGAATAGGTAGGAGTTAACGTTTTGATCTAATCCATACCTAATATGCCACCGTCCTATACCGGTGCATATAATCCACAATCAATCCAATAATTGATAAAACAGATAAATCAGTTCATCAATTTAAAATCCAGAATAACATCCACGTAATTGACAGAACAAAATTTAATAGTTCATCAATTAAAATTCAGAATAAGCATAATGAAATCTAATAAGTATATGACCCTATTATGCATCTAATACAGATTTAAAAATCCCGTCCCAGTCATTTAAGTTGCTAAAATTAGATTAAGCAATTAAATCCTCCTATCCGTTAACAGTATGCAAAATTGTTCAAGCTTTTATACTGTTTAATCCATTAACATATAGGCATTAATTATGCAATATGGGGTTTTAATATATCATGAAACAAGGTTTAGAATCCTTAATAATAACCCAGAACAGTCCAGGAACTCCAAAAATATCAAAATTGTACCTAAAACCACGTCCAGTACACCTTTAAGCATAAGAGCTTGCTCTCAACCAATGGGAGCCGGCTCCCCTACCTTAGAAGCCAGCTTTGTGACTTAGGGAACCGGCTCCCTCAATCCATGGAGCCGGCTCTCTCTCTCACAGAGAACCGTGGCCAAAAATCTTAGGGAGCCGGCTCTGTCCCTGTTTTCTGTCATTATTTTCGCCTCCGATGACGTTAAATAACCCTTTTATAATGTTTTGTTTAAGTTCATAGAGGTCCAACAATGTCCCATATCATCTAGAATAACACATAAACTCAGTATGCATCAATACAAAATGTAAAACAGAATATGAAATAATTTGATCAATAATTAAATTTCAATTAATTAACACATAGAATATAGTTTAAAGCCCAAAATAACATGCATACTTAATCATTATTAATATCTGTTTAGTTCCTGGAGACTACCTAGGCATGCACAGAACACGGTCAAAGGAAAATAGCAAGAAATAAAACTTGTGTAATACCCCGTAATTTATTAAAGAGTTTAGTTATTTAAATTCAATTATGTGTGGATTCCTTTACCTATTATTGTGCATACTGCATTGTTATATTAAGTTCATTTAATGGTACATGTAAATTAATTGTGTATGTTAAAATAGTAAATTTATTCATTTAATTGTGCATGTATTATTATAATTAATTTTATTTGTTGATTATGTTTAATTAAGCAATATTAGTTAATTAAAGTATTATATTTGTGTTATATAGTATTATGATGATATAATGTATTATTTTGTAATAATAATAATTATATTAGTTTAATAATATAATAATAATAATTATAAAAGTTTATTAATAATAATATTAGTAATAATAATAATAATAGTTATAATAATAATAATAGTATTAAACCAATGTCATGATGAAATTAGAGATTAGGATAGGATTGCATCAATGGTTATGGGTGGAATTGAAGCCTTATGGTTGGGAGGATGGTTAGTAGATGAAAAAAATTAGATATTTGTAATATTTATATTATATATTTTGTATATAAATTAGCTAACTTACCTTAGAAGAAAAGAAAGGGAGTTAGAAGCAAAGTATAAATTCTAGTGAGCTATTTTATAAGAGTGAAAGGAAAAGAGAAAGAGAAAGAAGCTTGGACCGGTGTAGGCGACTTTACCCGACTACGCGCAGACCGGCGGATTTATTTTAAATCCAAAAAGGCAAGTTATTATCTACTTTTCCCCTTTGAATCCATAAATTAATTGTTTAGATTATTTAAATAATTATAGAGCTTAGAGATCATGCTAGGAAATTTTTAAATTAATTTTTTTTTTATTTATTAAAGAAAGGAATTTTAATTATTAAAGGTGGTCAACAATTATTTTATGGCCTATGTAATCAAAATATAGCTAAAAATAATTATTATGGCCTTTGGGATTTTTTTTAGAATTTTTAGGAATTTTCCGGGGCTTTTCTGCAATTTCCGGCGAGCCTCCGGCAAGGATTCCGGCCACCGGCAGTGAAGAAGGTGACCGGAGTGATCCGGTGTGATGCGGCGCATGGTAGGTTAGTGCGCGCGCGCATCATGGGCCTTAGATGAAACTGATTGATCCGGTGCATCGCGGTCCATGTTACCGCGGTACACCCGGATCCCTGAGCACAGGATTGAATGATGAGAGGGTGAGATGATTCAGTGTAGCGCACCCATAGTAGGATGATGCAACCACCGAATCAGGAGCCGCCGCGTCAGCAAGGTACCCTTAGTGCGCGCGTGGCAGCGCGTGCGCGCGCGTGGGACTCTCCAGACGCGCGTGAGAGCGCGTGCGCGCGCGTGGCTGATGCCAGACGCGCGTGGAGGCACGTGGGAGAGTGGGAAAGCTTGGCGGCGCGTGTGGGGAGCTCTGGGAGGCGCGTGGGGGCGCGTGAAGAGCCTCTGCAGCTGCTGGAAAAGTCCAGAATACCCCTAGGGACTGTTTTGTCATTACCAGGACCTTCACTATACATTTTGGGGCCTCGGGTTGGCATTTTTAGAATTAACGGGACATTATATTATTATTTTATTTCTCATTAACTATTATAATTGTCCGATTAATATTTCTAAATATTAATTGTATTAGTTAAAGTGCGAATCGCTAGTAAACATATGTAATTAATTTAACGACTATTAATGGTATTATTTTATTAAACTGTAATAACCATTAATGTTAAATTAATTAGTGCCTGGTTTTATTCATATAAATAACCCATGATATATTATGGAATATTTATACTGTTAATCGTACATAAACCATGATTATTATGTGGTGCGACCGAGCGTGTGCACAAAATAATGCACAACACTTTAGGTTTAGAAATAATGTCAAGTGGGCACCATATTTTAAAATTTATAAAACCACTAAACACTTATACTATGGAGTATGAAGTGAGCAGGGATCGTCCCAAGAGATCTAAACAATTATAGGTTTTGCAGAATTGAATTCTACTTTAGTGCTTATGTGATTGCCAAAAGGGTTTTGTTTGTGATTAAAACTAATTTTAAACTAAATGATTGCAATAAAGAAATAGAATTTAAAAGATTGGAAAGAGACTTAGGGTGTAGGATTCACCACTAAGCACATTCCCTAACTCACTCACTTTCAACTAATTGGGGAAATAATACTATGTAATCTATATGTGGCTAACAAGAGCAATGAAAAGTGTAAACCATCAATTTCAAGCATGAATCAACTACCTAATGACAATTAAACTAAGTGTAGTGCAATTCACCCATTCAAAGCATGATTTATCAATCCAAGTTACAAATTTAACACACATTAATCTAGAAGATAATGCAATTGTGACAAAAAGTATGGAATTCAAACATAAGTATGGATGGTCTACTTACCTAATAATTGAATTGCAATTAAATTAATTAAACTTAAATTAAACTAATTAAACATGAATTTAAAACTAATTAAACAACAAATTAACCTAAACATGTAGTACCATCCATCAAATGTAAGCATTTTTCATCAATTTGAAACACAATTACAACTAAGCAATACCATGCATAGCCATCACAAGAATCAATTAACAAAGAATTCGTGTGTAAAATTTGTTTATCAATCAACCGCACATAAGACAATATGAGATTAATACAGATAATCAATTGGAAGAATTTAATTCATAATATTCAAGACTATACACTAATTACATAAATTAATCCCCAAAAAGTATGAAAAGAGAGAGAGAATAGGTTACATGCTTAGGGTTTATCCAACCCTAAGTAGAAGAATCAGCCACTCATGGTTGATGGAGTCGAAGATAGGACAATCCCCATCATCTGCTTCATCTTCTCTGAACTTTTCTTCCAAACCCTAGCCTGTTCTTCTTTTTCCCCTTTCTTCGCGTGTTTTTCCAGAGAGAAAAAAAAACGATACTACGATACAGAAAAAAAATAAAAAATAAAACTCTTTTCTTTTTTTTTCTCTAATAATCTTTACCTAAATAAAAACTAAAACTAACCCTAATCTAATGGCTCACTGGGCCTTAAGTAACAATCTCATTAAAGCCCAACAGTTCCCAAAATGAGCCCAAAAATTAAATAAAAACTGTAATGTTGCTAAGTCCTGGGGGATCGATCCCCCACCCTGGGGATCGATCCCCCCAGAGTTGACAAATTCCTTTAAGCCCTATTTAGCTCCATTTTAGCCCCGAACTCATTAGTTTGCTTCTTCATCTTTGGGAACATCATCAAAAGCCTGAGATTGACCGCTTTTGAAGAATAAACACACTATACGAGCAATGGGCGGCGACCTCCTTTTTGCCATTTTCTGAGCTTTTTCTGAATATCTTTGATTGACTCTAAAAAGGCTTTAATGGACCGTTCTTAGCTCAGTTTAACTTTATTACCCTGAAATACACATAAACATAAATTAGGACTAAAACATGAAATTAAGATAGCTACAACGACTGAAATACCCTAACTTAGGTGCTAAAATGTGCAACATTTAAGCACTTATCACGCCCCCAAACTTAGATATTGCTAGTCCCTAGCAATGAACTACAGCATGGAAATGAAATAAACATATATACAACTATGAACTAATAAAACAAATAAAGATAACACCACTTTCGTAGGGATCACGGTTGCATTTAGCATATGCAACAAGCCTTTTAAACCCCTAGGTTACCCCTAGTGGACGAGTGAAGTCTCGTGAGGGTTTACAGAAATGGTACCCACAAACATCAACGGCTCTTTCTTACTTGAGAAGTAACGACACATATTAAACAAGTGTTGAAAGTAGACTACCTCAAGTATGCAAATTTCTGCCATTTCTAAGCTATTATCAGCGTTTCAACATCATGTAAGCAAAAACGGTCCTCCACACATCAATCAATTAATCATGCAAATTGAATCAATTATATCATCCTTTTAAGTGAACCGGCATCAAAATGTGTTGCTATCCTAGCAAATCAAAGTAATGGCATAGCCTTACCCTCAAACTAGCATGCAGATATAGTACCAGACATCAAGACATTGAATGAACCTTGTTATTTAATCAAACATTCTTTTTTTTTCTTTTTTTTTTATTGATTTCATTTTTTTATTTTTATGTATGACCATGTGCAATGTCCAAGTTCCTTAAGCTCTCTAATCACCCCATGTAACAAGCGTTGAGCCAACGACTCCCAAACCAGATGGTCTTAGGGCGTTAAGTGTAAAGACACTCCTAAGGGCGTAATGACTCGGAATGGCTAGGCTACGAACTCAAACTAATCATACATCTTACATTCTTCCCTTGTCTTCCTTTTTAATCAGTTGACATGTTGAAAGAATGCAGTTTTTTTTTTTTTTTTTTTTTTTTTTAATTTATTTCTTTTCTTTCCTTTGCAAGGTCATTTTATCAAGAATGAAAGCTTTCAAAGCATACTAGCTCAATTGGAACAAACCAAAACAATAATCAACTAAGCATGTACCCCACAAATTGAATGCTAGTGTGCGCAAGTGTAAATGTAGAATTCTAGAATCAACTCTCAAAGCATTTTCAACCAACAAGATGATGTGTACCACAAAAGCAAACATGATGTCAAAAATTAAAATTTACCCCTAAATGGCATCCTAGAGCATACAAGAAGTATTAGACTCTAACAACTTGTTTTTTAAAGGCACTATGCTTCAAAAGTTCGAAATCATTGCCAAATATATCTCAAATCTCAATCATGCATTTAAAGCTCAACTTAAAGTAGAATGTAACAAGGCTACTTTACCCCCAAACTTAAACTGCACATTGTCCTCAATGTGCAATGAGAACAATGAAAGAAATTGAAAGAGTATACCGTGATGGCAAAAGTTAATGACGTCCGGTAATGATCCATGACGAAAGAGGTCTCCCCCAAACTTGGATGCAAAAACCTACTAGAAAGGCCACACTAGCAACTCACATCAAATATCAAATGGGATAAGTAAAGCATACATTCCAAAACAATATAGAATAAGATGTAAAGAGATATGATATCAATCCCTTTGTAAAAGATGAAAACATGCATAACTAAGCAGAAGGGCATAACGGGGATACATATTTTTGAAATTTTTGTGATATGTTTTTTTTAATTTCAAGAATAGGATTGATCTCCCAGTGTTTTTTTTTTTTTTTTTTACACAAAGAAAAATATTCTAAACTAAAAAGAAAAAAATATATATACTAAACTAAAAAGAAATAAATATATACTAAAATAAATCAATTCAAAATGTTGTTTTTTTTTTTTTTTTTTTTTTTTTTTTTTTTTTTTTTTTTTTTTACAAAGGAAAAGAACATGTATATACAACCAACAAAATAAAATAAGAAAAATTGGCTAAATTTAACGTCTCTAGCAAGACAGGATGTTACTGAAATTTTATTTTATTTTAATATTTTTTTTTATTTTTATCAAAAATAAATAAAAAAATAAATAACTAAAAACACTACTACAAATTCTACTTAGCCCTTTTTTTTTTTTTTTAAACATCAATGCTACTCTTTTTTTTTTTTATCTATTTTTTTTTTTAATAAATCAATTCAAAATATATATATATATATATATATATATATATATATATATACTTTTTAATTATTAAAATTTTTATGTTATGTTTTTATTTTTTTTATTTTTTTGTTTTTTTATTTATTTATTTTATTATTTTAATTTTTTTCTTTTCTTTTTCTTTTTCTTTTTTTTTTTTTTTTTTTAAAATTTTTTTTTTTTTTTTTTTTTTAAATGTATCAATTGGAACGGCGAAGCCTAAAGCTCGCCGGAGAAGATGAACAGCCGCGACCGCTGTTGGAAGAACCAACCGCCGGAAATCGTGGCCGGAGAAGAACCAGCCTTGTTCGCCGGCGAATCCAAGCGGAGATCGCCAGAGAGAAACGAACCCGCGACGCCGGAAAAATGAACCCAGTTGCGACGCCGGAAAAATAGCTCAGACCCATGGCGCCGGAAAATATAGGCCGAAACAGCCTTGATCGCCGGAGAACGAGACAGATGTGAACAGATGCAACGCCGAGATCGCTGGAGAACTGCGAACAGATGCGAAGCTGTAATCGACGACGAACCCAGCCGCGACGCCGTTTGATGAACCAGCCGCCGGAATCGACAGAGAACAAACCAGCCGTGATTCACAAACACGCCGGAAAGAAACGGCGAATCACGGCCGGAGAAGAACGACGCCGAAATCCCCAGAGAACGATCCAGCCGCGCGACAGAGAACCCAGCCGGCGCTGGAAAACGTCGAAATCGAAATCGCCGGGAAATAACCCAGCCGGCGCTGGAAAGATCCAGCCTTGATCGAGCTCGCCAGAAAGCGCCGGAGAAAACGGTGATGCAGAAACTCGCCGGAAGGAACAAGCCGCGACGCCGCAAAGATCCAGCCTTGATCGCTGGAGAAGAACCCAATCCAAATCGCCGGAAAGATAGCCGCGATCGCTGAAGAAAATAGCCAGTCGCCGTTGGAAGTACCAACCGCGTCGGAAAATAAAAGGCGAAGCAAACGGCGAACTCAAACCGTCAGCGGAGAAGAACTCAGTCCATGGCACCGGAATTTGAAGCTTTTGATGCCGCGGTAAAGAAGAAGAAAACAGTGAGGGATGGATGAGAAATTGGGTTTGGATGTGGGTTAAGGGTTTGCTGGGAAATAGAAGATTGATGTAATTGGATTGAAGAGATTTGCGGGGAAAGGAAGAAAATTTTGTTTGGGCACAGAGAGTAGGGCAAGCTAAGGGGCTCGATCACCCTAAGTGAGGGATCGTTAATTTTATGCAAAAAATTTTCGCTCCACTGTGGAATGCGAAAGGGGAGATACATGGAAAAAGGGATCGATCCACATGATTGGGGGATCCATCCACATGGGCCATTTTTTTGTTGCTCTCTGCCAAAGAATGGGATTGATCTCCCAATTGTTTTTTTTTTTTTTTTTTAAAGCAAAACTACAAAGAATATATACACTAAAATGAAAAATATATAAAAATAAAAAAAAATAAAAAAATAAAAAATATAATTGAAATAAAATCACATACCAGCCTAAATTAACTAGTACTATTTTTTTTTTTTTTTTACCTTTTTTTTTTATTTTTTTTTTTTTGAATAAAGCAAAACTAAAATGAAATATATATACTAAAATAAAATATATATATACTAAAATAATGAAAGCATGTAAAGAAACAAAATGAAAGAAAAATAAAAAATAAAAATAAAAAAAAAGAAAGTAAACAAGCACTATACAAGGGGTAAAAGAATTTTTTTTTTTTTTTTTTTCTCTAGGCGATGGCCGCCCAATGCCGGGTGAATGATTGCCCGACACCTGATAGGCAAAATTTTTATTTATTTATTTATTTATTATTATTATTTTTAAAAAAAACTACAACAAAGTATGTATAAGCAAAATAAAAATACAAAGAAATAAAAATGCAAATGAAAAACAAAAAGAAATAAGGGAGAAATAAAGTTATGAAACTCTACAAAAAATACTAATGTTTAACGTCTCTAGCAAGACGTTGAGGCAACATGCTAATCAAAAGTATCAAAAACCGGATATGAGACATCCTCATTAATCCGTTTGTCTATTTTCCCAAGTGGATCCTCTCTCATAACAACAAATTCATCTCCCAAAAGAATGACTTGAAAAGAAATGATGTAAGATGCAATTTGTTTCCTTTCATCAATGGTCTTGAAAATGAAATCAATAATGGGCAGTCTTGAACTTGGCAAGGCAACGTCTTTCAAAGACTCAATTGAATTATTAAGAAATGCACTCTTTTCATCCCTTTTCTCTTCCTCACTAATCACCATCTCTTCACTTTCCAAGTTAGCTATGGAGTTCATTAAAGAGTTCACTTCATACGTGGAGCTTTCGATGTCAAAACCACATCCTTCATACATTTTCAAAAGGCACGCCTCAAGAGGATCATTGGGGATAATAAAAGGAAGGATCTCTTTTACAAGTTCCTCCTTTTCCTCTCCTACCTCTATAGTGGTCAACAACTCCTCACTCTCTAAGGTATCAATTTCCTCATGCTCAAGATTATAAGGAATGTCCTCATAATTCAATTTATGCTCTATTGGATTAGTCACTAGCTCACTTGCCTCACCCTCTTTTATTATCATGTTTTGCTCACTTTGATTAGTCATTAATTGACTTGCCTCTTCTTCCTCTTCCTCTTGACGAGAAAGAGTACTTGCAATTTCCTCAACTTGAGCTTTTAGCATCGCTAGCTTATGAGAATGATAATTAATAAGTTGTCTCCTTTCATTAAGTTCATCAATTAGAGCTAACATTTTATTTTCAAATCCGAGAGAGTAAGGTAATGGAGATGGTTCTTCATAAAATGGTGGGGGAGGGTAATAGTCATAAGAGGGATCATAAGAATGATCAAGTCCATTATATGATAATGATTTATGAAATGTATTGGACTCACTCTCATAAGGATCATGATATGATGGAGATGCATAAGGATAAGGGGTAAAATTTTCCCCCAAACTTGGATCAAACAAGGGCTCCATTCACATTCACAATCCGAAAACAATAAAATAATTGCCTCGACAATGGCTCATGCATATAACAATGAAAGTAATGGCCTCGACAAGGACCTATGCTTAGATAAAATATTTAAGCATTATGAAAGCCTCAACAAGGACTATCTCGCAAGCATAGAAAAATGAACAATTAGGGTAAGAATTGCTTACAAAGGTCCTTAAGCAACTCCAAATTCCAATGATTGCTTTAAGCTCCAATGTTCACCTTTCTTGTATCAAATACCTAATTGCACATTAAATGAGAAAATAAAAATAAAAATGACTTAAAAGTAAACAATCAACAAAGAACTAATGTCTAATTCAATTCTTTAAAAACAGTTAGATCCCCGGCAACGGCGCCAAAACTATGGTGCGACCGAGCGTGTGCACAAAATAATGCACAACACTTTAGGTTTAGAAATAATGTCAAGTGGGCACCATATTTTAAAATTTATAAAACCACTAAACACTTATACTATGGAGTATGAAGTGAGCAGGGATCGTCCCAAGAGATCTAAACAATTATAGGTTTTCCAGAATTGAATTCTACTTTAGTGCTTATGTGATTGCCAAAAGGGTTTTGTTTGTGATTAAAACTAATTTTAAACTAAATGATTGCAATAAAGAAATAGAGTTTAAGAGATTGGAAAGAGACTTAGGGTGTAGGATTCACCACTAAGCACATTCCCTAACTCACTCACTTTCAACTAATTGGGGAAATAATACTATGTAATCTATATGTGGCTAACAAGAGCAATGAAAAGTGTAAACCATCAATTTCAAGCATGAATCAACTACCTAATGACAATTAAACTAAGTGTAGTGCAATTCACCCATTCAAAGCATGATTTATCAATCCAAGTTACAAATTTAACACACATTAATCTAGAAGATAATGCAATTGTGACAAAAAGTATGGAATTCAAACATAAGTATGGATGGTCTACTTACCTAATAATTGAATTGCAATTAAATTAATTAAACTTAAATTAAACTAATTAAACATGAATTTAAAACTAATTAAACAACAAATTAACCTAAACATGTAGTACCATCCATCAAATGTAAGCATTTTTCATCAATTTGAAACACAATTACAACTAAGCAATACCATGCATAGCCATCACAAGAATCAATTAACAAAGAATTCGTGTGTAAAATTTGTTTATCAATCAACCGCACATAAGACAATATGAGATTAATACAGATAATCAATTGGAAGAATTTAATTCATAATATTCAAGACTATACACTAATTACATAAATTAATCCCCAAAAAGTATGAAAAGAGAGAGAGAATAGGTTACATGCTTAGGGTTTATCCAACCCTAAGTAGAAGAATCAGCCACTCATGGTTGATGGAGTCGAAGATAGGACAATCCCCATCATCTGCTTCATCTTCTCTGAACTTTTCTTCCAAACCCTAGCCTGTTCTTCTTTTTCCCCTTTCTTCGCGTGTTTTTCCAGAGAGAAAAAAAAACGATACTACGATACAGAAAAAAAATAAAAAATAAAACTCTTTTCTTTTTTTTTCTCTAATAATCTTTACCTAAATAAAAACTAAAACTAACCCTAATCAAATGGCTCACTGGGCCTTAAGTAACAATCTCATTAAAGCCCGACAGTTCCCAAAATGAGCCCAAAAATTAAATAAAAACTGTAATGTTGCTAAGTCCTGGGGGATCGATCCCCCACCCTGGGGATCGATCCCCCCAGAGTTGACAAATTCCTTTAAGCCCTATTTAGCTCCATTTTAGCCCCGAACTCATTAGTTTGCTTCTTCATCTTTGGGAACATCATCAAAAGCCTGAGATTGACCGCTTTTGAAGAATAAACACACTATACGAGCAATGGGCGGCGACCTCCTTTTTGCCATTTTCTGAGCTTTTTCTGAATATCTTTGATTGACTCTAAAAAGGCTTTAATGGACCGTTCTTAGCTCAGTTTAACTTTATTACCCTGAAATACACATAAACATAAATTAGGACTAAAACATGAAATTAAGATAGCTACAACGACTGAAATACCCTAACTTAGGTGCTAAAATGTGCAACATTTAAGCACTTATCATTATGCTGTGTGCATTTCAGAGAATAAATGGACTGTTCAAATTATGTCGCATTTATATTATATGGATGTGTTGCCATATAGAACCATGTGAGCTGGCTAATAAGTTTAGACTCATTTATACCTTATGCATTCGTTGCGATAGACAGATTTGTGGCTGTCGGGGTATGTGGTTTAATATTATTGGCATGTGTTGCCTAATTGACATACTCGGTATATTTATTAATATTGTTGGCATGTGTTGCCTAATTTATATGCTCAGTATATTCATCAGTACTTTGCGAGGTGTTATCACTGTGTAGTTCGTTATAGTCTGTGTTGTCAGTACCGTGCACCATGTATAATAGCTGATTTCCCGGGTAGGGAAAGGCGACACTTAACCACCTAGTGTGAGTCTAAGTGATCACCGTCTATTCTGGTTGAGGTCATGTTATACATTGGATAGTTCCCTTAGGATGTATACAGATATAGTACTCATCCGGATATAAATGATTAATTTATTTGATTCTCTTATTTGGGTCATAGTAGAGAGGACTTGCTCGTGGGGTTGACCCACCATTGTTGTTATTTCAGGATACGGTCAGTATCCGTTTCAAGGCTGAGGTTAGCAGTGTGGGACCACCATCCGAACTCATCTACTCTTACGATCCAGTTCAGGGTAGAAGTTTTATGTAATACTTCAGTTTCAGTTTTTATTTACTTTTGACGTTGAACTCTCAGGGTTATATTTAGGGATCCCTGACGTAGGATTTCCAAGTTGTAATGAAGTACTATATTAAATAAAGGATGGATGGATGTTGTATTATTTAATATTTCTTTCCTGTCTAAATTCTTTTATTTCCATCATTTTGTATTCCATGCTTGTATATTGCCAATTGTTTTTGATATCCCTCGTTTTTCGTGTATAAGCCTGATCAATTTATGCGTGGAAAATGTGGGGGTGTTACAACTTGCCTCTAGGTTTTGAATTGAAACCTTTAACCGTCCTGTCTAGACTTTTCATTGACCTCTAATTGTCGTCAACTCCTTTGTTGCCCTAGGTTCAACCCACGAGCAAGCCTTAATAGCCTCTCCTTGGTTCAGCCCCTTGTTCCCAGCCAAACCCTAATTCTTCCTCTCAGTTTTCTCTCGAACCTCTCTGTAATTCTCTCTGCCTCCACTACTCCGTGAATAGGGTTCTAAACCATTGGCAGATACATAAGGTTATATTTATATAGGCTTATCAAAACTCTAATCCTATTCATAACCTACGTCTAATAAGTCGGCTAATCATAAAAGAAAAGAAAATAAAATAAAATAAAAATATAATTACATATATATATACAGCCTTATACGTGCTAACCTGATATATACATATAATTTATAATTATATTTATATATAACCTATTAACATAATAATTCTATTATTATCATACAAATAAATAATTAATAATAATAACATTCTATCCTCCTGAACATATATACTCAAGTATATATACAACCAACCCTGTTTGGGTAATTATCCGTACCCATAAGCAACCTCTATTCCAATAGTCCATGAGACCTAACTGTTGGTCCATTATTACTATCAAAATCCCTTCTTTTTAAACTAAAAAAAAAATAAAACACATATTTAAATAATCAACTAAAAATTACATTTAAATCAACACAACAACAATTAACAAATAAACTCATACAATAATTAATTTAAAACGTAAGCACATACTTATAATTAAATAAGTAATTCATTTAAACATATAACATAAAGCCACAAAACACATAGCCACGTAAACAACTAAAAATGTACAAGAAATAAAAATTTAAATTCCAATTATATCCTTTTGAAAACTAGGGGTATTACACACATCTTCACCAAATGATGGAAGTAAGCACCGGCAAGTTGATGAGGGACACTTAACTAAAAAGTTCATTGATGTTATGAAGGTGAATAATACTTTTGTGAGATATTAAATTTCTTTAATGCTTATTTTATTTCATTACATCTATTTGTTTTTCTACTTTTGCCATTGATTGATCTATTTGTTTTTCTTAATTATTGTAATGTAGGAATTTGACTCATTTGAGAATGATAAATTGCTTGGAAATGTCCAAAAATCAGAGTTGGAACTCTATTTAGATGAACCAAAAATCAATAGGAATGCGAACCTTGACGTGCTTACCTATTGGAAAGCCAATTAGTTCAGGTTTCCTGTGCTTGCTCAAATGGCTCGTGATATATTAAGCATTCCAATCACTACAGTTGTTTCTGAGTCTGCGTTCAGTGTTGATGGTTGGGTTCTTGATCAATATCGTAGTGCCCTTAAACCAGAAAGTATGGAGGCTTTGGTATGCACGAGGGACTGGCTTTTTGGTTTGAAAGGTAAATGATTTATAATAAACTTCAAATTATATTTTTATTATTGCAAAAAATAGTGAAGTAATAAATTTTTTATGTATGTTTTACTATAGATATAATGAAGCTTCAAGTGGATGACTTGATTGATGATGTGATGAAACTTAGTATCAACAATGATGACCCTGCTAAAGGCCAATGTTCCACAAGTGTTAGCGTAACCGAACATTAAAATCCAGCTAGGTAAAAAAGCTCCCTGCATCTGTTTTATTTTTTATATAATCTGTAACATGCATTCTTTTATATTTCAATCTGTTTATTTATTTATTTATCTAAACTTACTTTACACTTACCTGTTTTGTAGGAATTTGTACTTTTGGGTGTTTCAGAAAAGAGTGCATGTAGATTGCAGAAGAAAGTTTTTGAGTTGTGGATCTTTGGCTTTTAAGAAGATTGCATGTTACCCTAACATTTCTATTATATATTTTTATTTCAGTCTGTAATAACTTGTGACTTATCTTTATTTTGGTTTGTAACTTATGACTTGTGACTTAATCTTTATCTTTGGCTTTTAATCTCTCTTTTGGACTACATCACTACAGTATAAAATTTCTAGTAATGTTTGTTAGTATTTTAATTCGCTAGTATTTTAATATTTGGCCACCTTAAATAGGTTAAGTGGGTAAACACCTTAAACATGTTAAGCGGGTAAACACCTTAAACAGGTTAAACGGGTAAACAGGTTAAACAGGTCATTAAACAGGTCGTGTTTGGTATGTCTAACACGACTCATTTATTAAATGGGTTAAATGTGTCGTGTCGTGTTACCCGTTTAATAAACATGTCGTGTTCGGGTTTAGGATATGTGACACGAATATTAATCGTGTCGTGTTCGGGTTGACATGTTAAGTGTTATACCCCTAGTTCGAGATGACACGATTATGACACGCGAACCCGAATTGCTACCCCTAGGTTATGCAGATGATGAGTAGTATGGCACATGACACCAAAAAGAAGGGCAAGGCAAAGAAGGTAGTCGGGGTGCACTATGTGGATGCGTAGGTTGGTGGTAAAACCGTGTAAACATTAGTGGATATGGGCACTACACATAACTTCATTATCTCGAAGGAGGCGCAGCAACTTAGATTAGAGATACACAAGACGGAGGGCTGGATTAAGGTCGTCAACTTCGAGGAAGCACGCGTCAGTAGAGTATGCAAGGAGGTGGAACTATGCATGCAAGGGTGGAAGGGCAAGGCCGACTTCCAGGTTGGGGAAATGAACGACCACGACATGGTGCTGGGGCTGGAGTTCATGGACAGGAACAACGCCGCGCCACTACCATGCCATGGTGCGCTGATGATACTTGGAGGCGAGGAAAGCAAGGTCGCATGCGTAGTGTTGCTCGTGGGCAGGAAGGAGAGTCCAGAGCTCGTAAATGACACACGCACATTTGGTCCAAGGACATATGCGCAAGTGTTAATGACCTGTGAGAAGTTGGGTTAACTGAAGAAACCGTGACGAAGGCGTCACGGAAATGGGTGGGGGAGAATGTCACGCCTCGCCTATGGAGGTTACGCCATACAGGCGACATGCAGGCGCTGAGTAGGACGCTTCATAGCGACTGCATGGCATGGGAGTTTCTAGAGTCTTCTGGAGTAGTCTAGAGTTGTGTGGAAGATTCTAGATATGTGTAGAATTATGTGGAAGGTTCTAGAGTTCTCCAGAGTTGTGTGGAGTAGCATGGAGAATTCTAGAATGTTGTAGATACTTGTAGATATATATGGAAGTGTGAAGAAGGTGGAAGAAGATTCTAAAGAATCGATCTCCACCATCGGTTAAAATGCATCCTAGCCGTCCATTAGGGATGGGAATGCCTATAAATAGGAGTAGCACTTCATTTTGTAGCCATCAAGTCCTGAAGTGAGTCTTAAGAGCCTTGTAGAGAGTTTTGAGAGCTAGCCTTATACAAAGCATTCTTTGAAGTAATAAAAGTGTTTTTTCCTTATCAACTTAAGTGCCTTAGTGTGTGTGAGTGTGCAAGCCAAGTGAGGAGAGAGCGAGGGCCACTACAATACTAGGAAGCGCACGAGGGGAGTGCGTTGGCTAAGGTGGTGTAATACCCCTCATTTTAAAAGGATAGTCCTGGCATTTATTTAATTGTTTAATCTTTTATTTAAATTATTTAAATTGTGTGTTTTTTCCATGGTTATTTAAATTTTTTTAATTGTGTGTTTCTTCCATGGTTATTTAAATTTGTTTTTTTTTGTTTTAATTAATTGATTAAATTGTTTGGTTTTCTTTTATTACATTGTTTTAAATTAAATTGTTTTATGATGTTTTATTTGACTTAATTGATAATGGGGTTTGTTTAATTAAATTGGTTTAAAGTAGGATTGTGTTTTCTATATATTCACGTATTAGCCGACACAGGTTTTAATTAACTTGTATGGGCCGGTTAGGATTTAGTTAGGGCTTTAATTAATTTAGGGTTTTGGTATAACTCTATAAATATATGGGTATACGTCTGCCGAGGGTTTCTGAAAACCCTATTCACCATATTCAGGTATACAGTGATACAGAGACTTGTGAGGGCAGAGTAACAGAGAGGGAGTTTGCGTACGTTACAGAAAGAAAGATTTAAGGTAAACACAGAGTGAACTTGGGTGATTAGCAAAGCAACTCAAGGAGGAAGGAGCGTGGTAGTGGGGAACTACAGTGTAGGACACAAACATATCACACAGAGACGGTGAATTAGAATTTTAAATCTGAAATTCAAAGACAAGTCTCTGTTCCACTCTATCCCTTTAATCTGTGTTCTGTGCATACTTAGTTAAGACTCCAGGGATTAAAACAAGGATAAAATGGACTTAAATAAACTTTATAACAAGTTTTATATGTATGTATGAATTTCATTTACTCTCGTGAATTTACTGCTTTGCAAGAATTGTTGATTTTCCTGCTACTTGATTTTGCTGCGGATTGTTTTTGAATCTTGTGTTAAATTCTTGTTGTGAATATATATTTATGCTTAAGAATTAGTCTAAGACATTAAATGAACCCTTGTATAAGTAATTAACACAGTATTGAATGTCACCAAATTAATCTGTTGTGAGTTGCTTAAAATTTCAGACTAAGGTTCTGTGATCGTTTCTTCTAAACCTATGTTCCATGCATGCTATCATTGAATATCAGTGGTTCAAATGTGTACCTAGGACTGAGATTGAACCTAGAATAAAAATTAAAACATGTTACAGAGGCTCTGGTAATCACCGGAATCAGAGAAAACGAAACTGGAACGGACAACGGCTGCTAAGGGAGGGAGAGCAGGCTCCCAAAACCCTTAGAGCCGGCTCCCAAAGAGTTGGAGCCGGCTCTAAGTGATTTAGAGCAGGCTCCAAATGGTTTTGAGCAGGCTCAAAGTTTTTAAAGAGCCTGCTCCATCTTAAAACGCACAGAACTGAGTTTTAGGGACTTTTTGGCTGAAATTGGATTTTCTAAAATTATTTAAAGGCTACTGGATGTTATAATTTAATGTTTAAGACTTGTAAAAATGTTGGGAAATATGATTACAAATAGGAACTAAGAACGGAATTAATCTAAGATTAAACAGTGAACCCGTGGGTGGATGATTTGAAAATTAATTTCTATTGTCTACTATTTTTGGAATTTTATTTCTCTGCATGACTTGGATTTATAAATCATGTTTTGCAGCTGTGTTATAAGTATACTGTTGTATAGTTATATGTATGCTTAGTTGGGATCAACTGGTGTTAAAATCTATTTTACATTGCATCAGTTATGGTACTGTTTGGAGAGGTAGATTGTGTAATTCTACTCTATCAATTTAACGGACTGTAATTGGGATTCTAAATCTTATATTGAATGCATAAGTTGGTTATATACATGTTAAACTATATTTATGCTAATTCTGGAGTATGGTTGATAAATACTTATTTTTGTTTTTGTCAACTTCGTTAATTGGAGGATTGTATGTACCGGTATGGGACGGAGACATACTAGCTATGGATTAGTCAAACACTAAATCCTACCTACTTTGGATTAAGGTATGGATTAACCCTATGAGTTAAGTCCATCACCTACTTGTGTCATGTCAACAAAATAGTTAAATGACTTAATATTGTTTCAGGACGGATGGATTTACATATACCAGACCACCACACGGATGGATGGTATTATGTATTAGGAGGAGTATGGACTTTATATATTTATTATATGTGCCATGGTATGAGCTTGAGTCTCAGGACCATGGTTAGGGCGCGTATATCGCCTAGGATGGATAACTGGACATAGATGTTGTTCCCTGGTAGGTCTAGGTACTCATGCCCACCCTAGGGTGCGTATTCGCATGTTACTTTCTATTCAGGCTGAGACAAACCTACTGGACTAGCGAGCGTCCTATAGTGTGTACTATATACATATATTGACTACTCTAGATATTGTTGAGTCTTCCTAGGATGTATCTACGTATCGGATTACTGTTTGGATTGTAGTAGATCAGGACTTGCATGTGGGCCTGACCCACTTCTTTATTTTTTAGGTGCTCGTCAGTTCCAGGGTTAGAGTTTGGACGTGCAGAGCAGATACAGCTATTCACTCCTCCGATTATGTAGGAATTTTCTCTATGTTAGCTTTGGATTTTGTTTTTATTATTTCAGTATCGTTTGGAGAATTTAAATAAGGGGTCCAATGGATGGATTCCCGAGTTGTAAACTGATGGAGTTTTGGAGTTTGGGTTTGATGGATTTTAATAATTATATTATTTTGCGGATTCTGTTTTTAGTTCTTTTCAGCTTTAATTTCATTTCTTAATTCATTTTGTAATCCGTGTTCATTATAAATACTTTAATTCTTTGATATTCCCTCGGGCTCGGGCCGGGGCCTGATCAACCCGTGTCTCGGATTCGAGGGGTATCACAGGTGGGCATGAGAGTTAGGCTGACCAAGTACTTGCGAGAATAGAAACAACATCTTGGTGCTGCACGGAAGTAGCTAGAGTGGTGCTGAAACTCTAAACCAGTGACAATATGGTCGAAATGGGGAAGATGGGGAGATGGTGGCTGCCACTTGTCAAACTTAGGATGGTTACTAACTTTGAGCTAAGTTACTATCTTGCCCTTCTCCTTTCATTATAATACCAAACATATCCCCAAAGTGTAATACCCCTAATCTTAGAGCAATTAATTTATTATTTTAATTTTTTATTTGGCTAATTGTGATTATTTGATTTAAATGGCTATCTGATTTAAATTGGTTAATTAGATTATTTTTAATTATTTAATGTGATTTACTTCTCATTATTTGTTTATGTGCAAATTTCTTGTTTCATTAATTGGTTTATTTTATTTTAATTTGATCATGATTTATGCTTGGAGTTACTTGACCCAAAGAAATGGGTTTGGGCTAGTTAGAGTATCATTATTATTATTATTATTATTTTAGTTAGTCTTAGGTTAGGATTTATGGGTTAATATATATAGATGTAGTAGTCAGAAGAATATGGTTTTTCATATACATGAGTTACAAAAGAGGTAGAGATCTAAAGAGAGAAGAGGAAGAAGAAGGTGACCAGAGATAGCTTGGAGGTTGCCTGAATTAGAGAAGAAGACCGGAGAGTTTGTATAGTTGATTTTTAATCCGAAAATCATAAGGCAAATTCTTTATCTATCTCTTCTCCTTTGAATCTTTGAACTCTCCATCACATGCTAGACTTTAGGAATTAAATCAAAGAATTAAATGGATCAATTAATTGTTATGCATGAATCAAATTGAAGGATTTCATGTTTATATGTATTTATTTTTCAACTTGATGGATTCTTTGATTTGATGTATAAAATTTGTTTTAAATTGTTGAATCTTGTGTATTTTCATTGTTTAAATCATTGGTGATCATATGAGACTTAGAAACCATGTTTTAAGACCCGAACAATGGATTTACAGACCAAGAAAAGATTTACCAAAATTGCTCTGCGACTTTGTGCTTGAACACAAGTGCACAACGTTGTTTTGACGTACAGTGCTCGGGCAATCGGGGTTATGCTTGAGCACAAGTAGTTATGCTCGGGCAGTAAGAACCTGCTTCCTCCAAAAGTGTTCCGAATAACCTTGTTTTAAGTATAAATGATCCCGAACATATTTATAAGTATTGAGAATAGTAACATAGGTCTAAAATACATAAATTGGTAATAGACCATCGTGTTTTGATGATTGATGAAAATGATTGAATTAATTAATAAATATTAGTATGATTTAATTTTTCTTATTATTTAATTTGTGTAAGTAAATATAATTATTGAATTCATTATTATAATCATTGTTGTTGATGTAATTATGATTTACAAGCATGATACATGGCTGTAATTATTTGTTTTATTATGATTAGTTATGAGTAAATGGTATTATGATTTTAACAATGCTTCTATCATATTTATTGTTCCAGAATTAAACTATTATAATTTATAATTGTTGTGTTATTGTTATATGGCTATGATGAGATTTATTCCTGTATGTGATGTGATTATTGAAATAGCTAATAAGTTAGGATCCTTGGTATTTTACACCATTGTTAGATATGGTATTATTGGATTGATGTGTAGGTGGGCTGGCTAATAAGTCACCATACTCTACTTGTGCCATTGTTAGATATGACTTTATTTATTGATGATGCATGTGTGTGTGTGTGTGTGTGTGTCATGATATGAGCTTGAGGCATTATGATCAATGGTTAGAAAAGAGTCATATATTGTTGGATTAAATGGGTAACTAGAATAGGAGATGTACCCTGGTAGAACGGGACTCTGGACCACTTCGCGTGCGATTTTTTCAAGAT
Organism: Cornus florida; assembly: GCF_030987335.1. Taxonomy (NCBI): domain Eukaryota; kingdom Viridiplantae; phylum Streptophyta; class Magnoliopsida; order Cornales; family Cornaceae; genus Cornus; species Cornus florida. The sequence goes on from NW_026775577.1 coordinate 7,390,996, forward strand.
ATACCCAGTACATGATTGAGATTACCCTATTGTCTAGTGAGAATCTTAGTGTGTATATAAGTATGTATTGACTATGTAGATATAACATGAGTTTAGTTAGGGACGTATTGATTATCGATTTTTTGATCGGGTCGTAGTAGAGAGAACTTGTTCTTAGAGTTGTTCGTGCGGATTAGAGATCATTAATCTTCACTCTTACGTATCTTTGATGTAGGAAATTATTTCAGATATTCTTTTATTTCTCATACTTAGTAATTGTTTATTATTTTAGTTGTGTGATTTTTTTAGGGATCCTTGGTATATGGATTCCCAAGTTGTACTTTGGAGGTTTATGAATTATTGGATTTATTTAGAAAATTGGTATTAGAGGATTTATTAATTAGTTTTCATTTTAATAGTATTATTTATTTGGGTAAAGTATAACAACATCCCCCTGAAGTTTGCCAAAAGGACACATAGATACAACTTATCTTATTTTTGGACAAAAACACCTACTCAAGTTTTATACAGTTACCAAAGACACCTAATGGTAATGAATTGACATTTTTGCGCTTTGACTTTTATATTGACCAATTTGAATGTTGAAAGAACCATTCTAACCTCTATGTGTAGACGCATACCCCCCCACACACATGTACATATCCACAGACACATACAAGGCAATGACGACGGCGAGTTGTTGTCAAGGAGAATCACACCGATGAATTAATGACGATGATGATGTCGATAGGTGATTGTGATTTCGTCTTCCATTTCAACGATAGCAGCGATGATAAGTGGTTGGGGGTGGAATTGTGGAGAGAGGTAGAGAGAAGGGGTGAGGCGGTGGTGGCGGCGATGGTGGGTGGTGTTGGAGCGGCAAGAGGAGGAAGTGAGAGAACAGAGAGAGAAGAGAGAAAAGGGCTATGAATGGGTTGTGGAGGAGAGAGAGGGGCTGTGTAGCAATAGAGGCGGCGATGGTGGTTGCAGTAGAGGCAGCGACAGTTTTTAGATTTTCAGATGCGCTTCCACGCGCTGGCACACTGCAAATCACTTGAACTTCACGCACTGGCGTCAGAATATCTTGTCCCTATTGAAATCACCAATCTCTCCTGATGATCTTGACAGTGACAAAATAGGGTTTCTAAATGAGCAACATAGTTATAGTAGCGATTCATTGAGGAATGGAATGGGTTACAGAAGAAATGAAATATTAGAGTGAGAGAGAGAGATGGTTTATGGTTGCGATTAGGGTAATGGAATGGGTGACAGATTAGGATGGGTGGTATAATCTGGCATCACTTGGCGTCAATTTGTGGCTGAAATAAACTGAGGGTAATTGCATCTTTTAACTATTTCTGATATTTTATAATAAATATGATTTTAATATTAAGGGGTAGGTTCATATTTTTAGAAGAGTTAAGGCCTTGTTTGGTTGGAATTTCATACAAGGGTTGTCTTTGTCCAAAAATAGGGTAAGTTGTATCAGTGTGTCCTTTTGATAAATTTCAGAGGGTGTTCCTGTATTTTACCCTATTTATTTTATTATATTCTTCTTATATTCTGTGTTCATTTATTACCCGATTGTTTTTTATATTTCCAGGTCTTCGGGTGTGGGCCTGACCAACCCGCACTCGAAAATTTAGGGGTATCACACAAAATATTTAGTGGGCATGGCCAACCCACACTTGAAAATTCAGGGGTATCACACAAAATATCTACCTCAATGTATAGATATATGCATATGTATATGTGTATGAAATGCCAATAATGCCCCTTACCAAAAATGGCAAAATCGAGAGAAGTTCCCAAGCTTGAAAGTCGTCCTGAACTTGAAAAACTCTAAAATAATCCCGTCACTTGTAATTGTCTTAAAATGATAAAAAATACATTTTTAAAACTCTCAGCTCGAGAAATGACCTAAATGGCCCTTCAAGCCTGCGTGGCACACAAAATAAATAAAAGGAAAAAAAAATTCGAAAAATCGAGAACATTATAGTTAAAACCCTTCTTTTTATGCTATGTTTGGTTGGAGGGATAGATTGAGGAGGGATGAATGAGAGGAGTGATGGATGAGGCTTTTCGTGTTTGGTTGGAGGGAAGGGAAGAGAGGGAGGAAGTAAGGAGGGATGCATCATTCCTCCTTTCTTCATGTTTTTCTATCCGCTCAATTTTGGGGGAAGGGAGGAGAGAGAAAATGAATAACTACCAATAATATGCAATTTCCAATTTTAACATTTTCAAAAAAATTCAAATGGATAACTACTTTTTATTATTTTATATAGTGAGGATATATTGGTAAAAAAATATAAAAAATCTCTTTCCCTTCCTTCCAACCAAACAAAAAAAAATATCACTCCATCCATCCTTTCTACTATCCATTCCATTCAATCAAACAAAAAATGGAGGAGACACCTTCCATTCCCTAGGGATTCTTCATCCATCCATCCCTCTATCTCTTCCATCTATTTTTCCATCTCTCCAACCAAACGAAGCATTAGACTTTAATGTAATTCTTTTGATGTTTTATCTTCATTGGCGTATAGTTGGTTTGTTTTGTATTTATTCTTGATTTAGAGCGTTGACCTTTCTTTCACATTAGCTTATTTATATTTCTTTTTTCTATTTTTAATGCTCTAATGATCTATGCTTGTTCTTCGTATTTAAACCAAGTCAGTGTGCAATTACTTTGGCTTCTTTCTAATTTACATTCTCATTTTCTAATTATTTACTTTGGCTTCTTTCTAATTTCCTCTCTCTCTTTCCTTCCTTCCTTCCTTCCTTCCAAACACGAAAAGCCTCATCTATCCTCTTCTCTTCCATCCTTCCTTAATTTTTCTTTCCAACCAAACATAACATGAGTGTGACGTCTTAAGGGAGAGACACTTATATGTGCAGACATTTCTTAATTATGTTGACGCATTTTAAAGACCTTTTGTTCAAGTCCACACCGAAGTGTGGTGGCTTTGATATAAGTAGAAAGCCTATGTATCTCATTCTGAATAGAGTCTTGCTTTCGCTCACTCGGCACTACAGTGAGATGTGAAAACATTCGTATAGTGATAAAATCACTTTTCCCATTACTATTACAATAGTATCAGTAAATGTCCTGTACTCGTCTTCTCCTCTCGGAATAGTACCTATTTATCAGAGTGTGAGAGTGTTGCTCCGGCTAATTACGTCTCTCGTCAACAAACACTACATCCGTGAAAAGTATAAAAGTGTGCAAAACTTATTTACACCGATAAGGACGGATCCTAATCAATGATATAACTATTTAAAATTTAAGAAGAAAAAAAAATCCGAAGAACAATATCTCCTTTAAGACTCTATGCTTATTGGCCTTGCTTTCTTGAAAAGTTGATTATAAACAGTGATAACAATTACCTGACCAAAGGTAAAAATGTGACAAGAAAAATGATAGAAAAGGGCCAAAAACGATGCTTGATTGAGATATTTATTGAAAAAAAGGATGCTTGATTGAGATAGCGAATAAGGGCACAACAACACATGATTCGAAAGATGAATTGGCCCTTGATTGTGACAATTATGTGATGTTGAGTGAGCCCTCTAAACCTATGGTGCTCAACTGAGTCCGAGTCAATCCAATCTTTACATAAGATAAGATGGCACCAATAAGATGGCACCGAAAACAATAAAAAATAAGAAAAAAATAAAAATAAAAATTAATTTATACCTTAATTAAAATTTATTCAATTAACCATTACCCATATGTCATACCAAAACTTTAACTAAATCATGTTTTGCCTGAAAAGTCTTACAGGCAATGAAGACCAATAAAAGCTTTAACAAGCAAACAAAACTACCAATCTACTTCTGCAATTAATGATGGCCAAACATGACCTTTGTTAATTATATATATATATATATTATATATCACAGTGTCATAACAGCGCAAGAGTCAATTCAGGAACATATGTCTGATTTCACGCGCCCACACGAGTGTGTGTATGTGTGAAATTGACAAATATTGTGCTAGTTTATATGGCTGGAATAAGATTGGGGTGAATCTGGAAAATGACACCCCTTTTTCTAAATCACTGACGGTTGAATACTATAGAATTAAAAATTTGTCCAAACCCAAATCGGTTATAGCACAATGGTGTAACAGCATGAATGGTCAAGATTATTCGTACACGTGGAATCGTCACTGTATTGATTATGATTATTCATATATATATATATAAAATCGTTACTGCTTGAATGATTTGATCGTTCACGTAAATAAAATTAACAATGACCAAAAAGATTTGTGTGGTAAAAATTTATGTCTTTTAAATAAGACAAAAGCAAAAAGCAAAGTAAAACTAATATAGGATTGCCCTCTGTTTGAATAAAATAAAGGTAAAGATGAAAAAATATAAATCTAATAAAGAGATTGGTTGGATTATTTATAGTTCTCTTTCACCTTGAAATTGAACACCTCACCATTCATAAAAATTGACAAACCCAAAATTGTATGTATTTAGTTTAAATTAACGTAACGGCTACTTCACAACCTTAATTATCTTTTTCTCTCTCTCTTTGGTTGTTCAATTTCTGTCCGTCAGTGTCATTGATGAAATCTTAATCCAAAAAGTTTTCTTTGCCAGTTTAGATGATTTTAATCAGTGATTATTAGAACTTCGTAAAGGGAAGATTAGTCATGAGATTCGCTCGAATTTGTTATCATCATTCATATAGTATAAAATAATAAAATTAAGAATGAAAATAAATAAAACTAATAATAAAATCAAATATCATCAAAGTCTGTAACCTCATCTGGTTAAGGATATATCAAATTGCATTTATTAATATTTTTTTTTTCAAAAAAACCAAGTACATACTGATACTCACAATCGCACTCAAACTCTTATAATCTATTTGGAAAGAAAAAAAAAAAAAAAATCATATTATTCATCCTAGAGGCCGGTGGGTATGAGTTGTATTTGTTTACTTCTGATTGAATTTGTCCTTGTGTGTTTAATTACTCCTAAATTTAGATTATTAGAGATTGTACTTGATTTAACACAAAAAGAATGTTTTCGATGCCCTGTATATGCGCGTGGGTGTAGTGATGGTGATATGATCAAATACTCCGTATTTCTTAAAGATAACCAAGACACCATCACAATGGGCGTGTGTGTGTATATATATATTGCTACAATGTCAGATCAAATTTTTGTTAAACTTCAATACATGAGAAGTTATTAAGTGGCATCTCCACAAATTACATGTAATTACATAAATAATAAATTTTAAAAAATTAATACAATTATATACATGATTGTCTGCGGTCAAAATTATAAAGTCCCATGTAAGTCCGTATTAAATAATATAAAATAAGACAACAAAAACTTCACTTTTCTTAAAAAGTTTATCACACCAGTTGTCACAGGAATCAAAAACAAAAATTGGAGTAATAAATCTTTTATTATATTTTTAATGTGTGTGTGTGTGTGTGTGTATATATATATGTACAGGACTTTACATTATATTTATGTTTACACCCAAAAGGCATGGGAGGTGGACAGAATCTAGAAAATATGAAACAAAAGCCCATACCTTTCACTTCCTCTCTCTCTAGGACCCAGAAATATATAAATAATAATTTTTTATTAAAATGGGAAAGAAATGATTGTATCAAGGAAAATTCATAGGTGAAAGTACATGAAAGAATAAGAGGAGACCACATGTTGACAATTTTGAAGTCATTGTTGTTTGGAGTTCATTTCTTTCTGTAGAGAGAGAAAGTGAGAGAGAGAGATCTTATCTGGGATGCAGGATTTCTCATATCTGCTGATCAGATTGTGTCCTAGAAGATTGGAATTTCTTAATATTCTTTTTATGAGTGATGATGATCTTGTAAGGCTTTCTCAGTGGTAGTGTACAGAGACACCCACCTTGTTTTTTTGGGCTCTTTGAGGTCTCTCTTCCATCAATTCTGGTTCATGAGCTTCTGGTGTTTGTGTCATGTTCTGCAAGAGTGAGCTCAATACTGATTATGTGGGGTTCATGATTTGCCGTAGATTTCTGCAAATTTGATTGAATTTCAAGTGGAGTTTTGAAAAGGGTATATAGTATTGATTAGAAATCTGAGGTAAATTTCTTTTTTTCATAATAATTTAAAGCCTTTGATTTATTTGTGTGTGTGTGTGTGTGTGTGTGTGGAGTTCTCTGTTTCTATTGCTTGATTGTATGGTTGATTCTCTCCCTTGATTCTATTGTTGATTTTCAATCTCTCTCTATTCTCTTTCTCTAAATTATGTTCTCTAATCTGATGGATTATCAGTAATTGATTTGGGTTATTGGTTTTATGCAATTTTGTTTTATATACAGAGAAAAGAATTTAGTTGGCACTCTGCACACTGGGTTTTTGATGAAAGGGGTCTGAGGTTTAATGGGTTAATTAATTGGAATTTCATTTGTATGAAATTTGATGCTACTCTAATCTTGTTTTTGCTTTTTTTAGCATTTCACAAAGTTTATGTTAGGATTTAATTAAAAGGCCTAACATCTATTCTATTTTGGTAATCATGGTGACATCTCAATATCTTTGTTTTGCACAATCAAATTGTTTAATTGCTATGCATAAAATGACATTTTTATTCAATTATCATTAAATAAACTGAATTGAAGATGCACTGAATTACATCTCTGATTAGTGATCTAACTTTAGTTCTTCCATCGACGTTCAATGTGAAGTTAAAATTTGTAGATCAGGGAAAATAAAATAAAATGGAAAGATACTGATCCCACTTTGTACACGTGTTGCCCCGGATTAATTACTATGTAATAACTTAAAACTTGTAAGTAATAACTAAGAAATTTTTGTTCATTTTCAGCAAAGAATTCAACTTTTATGGTAAAAATTTACTGCATCATTGGACAGTGTAAATGCTCAAATCATACATTATGCACTTTTTGAAAATGATATTATATGCTTGATTTTCTTGAGCCTTGTGGAAAACATGTAGTGCAAGAAATTTTTTGAGTCAGATGTCTGAAAACGATATTAGATGCTTGATATTTAAGGCTTTATATTGGCAATTAAGAAACTGACTCTTCATTAAGTGCATTTAAGCCCCGTCCCTTTATTGCATATACAGAGACATAAACTGAAGTATGTTGCCTTCACAATAAGGTCACTGAATTGAGATATTTCTTGGGTTGGCAAACTATTATCGGCATTCTAATGCCTCTCGTTCTTAGGGATTGTTGGAATTCTTCTTCTGCAGCTCACATATCTTCAACTACTGAACTTGAGTTCATTTTTTTTCTCTCAAGGACTTGGTTAATCCTAAATTAAGTACCTGCGTATCAGGTACCTAGCAGGAATTTTGAGAGATCATTGTGTACTTATCAGGTTCATTCTTCTAGACTAGGGGAAATAAATAGAGCTAAACCTGGAGCTCGTATCTTTGTTTTGGGAAAAGGGGGATTGTGAAGAAGAAACTTCGCAAGATGCAAATATTATACCAAAATTCATAGGTCAGCTCGTGAGGTAGCTATATATATATATATATATTTATTTATTTATTCCGTCCGGTGAATAAATCCAATGGTTCACGCTACTCCCAGATGAGTTGATGTTTTTTGTTTGACCCCATGCACCAGTTCATCAGGTAAGTGATGAGGCAAACTTCCGTATCACCATTTTTGTAATCTTCCTTGTTTTTAGGACTTGAGTGGTTAATTCATCAGACAGCTATTCCTTTCTTGTTGCCTGTGCACTTCAATTTGGAGATTCTAATTTTCCTTGATTACTGTCAATCAAAATTAGAACTTTGGACGAGTTTGTTGTGATTGATGTGCCAATATAGGTTTTTACCAGCAAGGTCAGATGTTTCTGTTTGATGTTACATTCTTTTCTTGAAGCTATCCATTTTCTCATTTCTTGTATTTTTCATCTGTCAACTGTCTTTCTGAATTCTTTGCTTCCTGTTGTTTTCTCTTATCTTACTGGAAAACAAACAGTGCAGAAGAGCTTTCCTGGAGCTAATAGGTGACAAATGCTGAAGCAGCAGAACCAAAACTATCAATCTGAATTTTCCTAAACAACCTGAAAGCAACATTTTTTTTCTTTAATTTGCACACTGTTTCTTTCTCACAAGTTTGCTTGTAATGCAAAGGATATCATTCATGTTTTTGATGAAGATTTAGTCACTTTAAGGTTATCACATGGAGATTGATCTAAAATGCATGGAGTGACTGTTACATACATTAATATATCAGCTAATTCATGCTCTCCTTATTCTTGCACTGCTGACATTCTACGGGCAAGCTGTTGTAATATCGTTTAAAGGGTTGAACTTTGTCAAAGAAGAATTTTTGTTACAAATACCATTTTGTCCATTATAAGGATGAGATTGTTCCTAATATGTGTCTGTCTTGTATCTCTTGATTGCTTTTCCTTAAATATGCACGTAAATACTAATATGGAAAGGTTCAGGTTCTGCATGCTGTTGAAGATCTAGTACTGCATGCTGTTGAAGATCTAGTATAGTGATTTTCATTGATGTTTCTTCTTTTATCTAAGTGACCATTATATGAATTGATATTGGTGGTTCTGCTGAGTGCATTTACAAAATTGAGGTTGCGATTTTATTATATTCTCCTACTGTTTGTAACCAATTATTTTACGTGTTCCCAAGTCAAACTAGTAACATTTATTGTTCTGATTGCAGGAATGGGAACTGAAATACAATCAAAAACATATTTTCCAGGATACTATTCCATGAGGAATCTGAATGATAATGCAAGCACTGACTTCTGGGCTCTATGTCATGAAGAAAGAACCTTGAAAAATGGCCAGAATTATGACTTGCTCTTGACAAGGCCATTCGTAGATGGATATTCGGGGTATGATAAGGAACAACTGAGGCAAACTATTTTGAAGCATGAGTCAATATTCAGGCATCAGGTATGCATATATCGACCATCTCTCTTGTGGTATGAAGTCTGATCTGCAATGATTTTTAAAATGACTTTTCAAAAAATTCTATAATGATCTATTATTTTAAGGTCCTGATTAGTCACTCCATGTTTTGACTTCTATTTTTGGAGCATTTGTGTAAATTCATGAATTAAGAAATAAAGTCCCCTCATTTAGCAGAAAAGGCTTTATATAAAGTCTACTTGGTTTTCTTTGGTGCGTAATGCATTTTTTCTTTTTTTTTGACATTTTCATTTGTTTGAATGTGTTTTGATCATCCAGCTCCAAGAACTACACCGTCTTTATAAAAGACAGCGGGACTTGATGAATGAAATTGGAAGAAGAGAGCCACACAAACATTTAATACCAGCAGAAACATCACAGCCAAGTCTCTTTTTTTCTCAAATTCCTTCTGAAGATGCCAAAAAGACATATGTTTCTAATTTGCCCTTTGAAAATTCAAATAGCATACAGTCCCCTCTTAGTTTGATGAACCGGAAGAATATGTCAGGTCCTCTTTCTTTTGAAGATGCAGTGACTTTTAAGAATGTTGAATCTCTGGAGTCGAAATGCAACATGTTTCAGAAAAAAATGTTCAACCCTGAACTTACCACTGATCTATACATGCATAACAAAGGAAAACAGCTAGAAGAAAGAGTTTTTGGAGTGTCAGGGATGGAGAGTTACCCTCTTAACAGTAATTGTGAGGTCAAATGTGGGAGAGATGGAAAATTGTCCGTTGGTAGTGGTTTGAACTCTGGCTGTAATGGTGAGGCTTCGAGATGTAATCTGTTTCCAAAGAGAACCCGTGATATGGCTGATCTGAATGAACCCATCCAGGTTGAGGGAACACCTGCTTCAATTTCTGTTGATAATTTAGGCAATATCACCTGCCTTGAAGAGGAGATACGAAGGCGAGATGTATTTGTCCACTCAAATTCAAGTTTCCATCTTTCGTCTAAGAGATCTTCTCAACCCTTCCTTATAAAAAGGGATGGAGGAATTAGCCCCGGCAATCTGCATTCAGAGAATGAAAGGGAACCAAAGGAGCAGTTAACTTATATTGTTGAAGCTGGTAAGAATTTCTTACTTTCTTTCCTTGTATATATATTTTTAAGTTGTTGTGTTGGTTTTCATATCTGGTTAGTTTCTTGTGAACTTTTCAGTCCTTCCTTGCTAACTGCTTGCTTCTGTGCTATTCTGGTTTCATCTGAATTGCTGATAAGAAGGGTTAACCGGCCCTCAATCCCTGTATAAATCTGACATTAATTAAATGGAAAAAAGAAAAAAAAGAACCCTGAAAACTTATCTTAATTTATCTCAAAATAAATAGGGGTGTTGGGAATTGAGCATGATCTTTTACAGTCTAGGATGTTAATCATGCTGATAAAGAGCTTCTTGGATTTATTAGAGCAAATACATATAGGCTATGTTCGGCTGCATGGAATCGGAACATTGGAATTGGAAAAAAATTTAGTTCAATTTTCTGTAACTTTGAACTAAACTTTTCTCCAAGGCTCCAATTCCATGCAGCCGAACACATCCACATAGAAATCTTTATACTGAAAGATGATGCAAAATGTTCAATAGATGGATGAGGCTCTTTTTGTTTCGAAGGAAGTCATTTCCTGGCATAAAACTTATATTTGAGTTGACTGCCTTATTATACAAAGCTGGTTTAAAGTTTAAACAACAGTTATGAATTTAAGAATTATTTCCAAATTATATCATACTACTTTATTTTATTTTACCTTTTTCTTTTTGCTTTTTTCTTTTTTCTTTTTTAATCATAAAGAGAGCTATGAAATAGTTGTGGTCTTTCCTGACTTAAGCCACTGTTGCTTTGGTCCTTTTTGTTATTTACCCTGGCTGCAACAAATAAAGCCGCAGGAAAAAAAAAAAAAGAAGAAGAAGAAGAAGAAGAAGAAAGAATTATAGTAATCTTTCTAATATGGGAATCCATGATATAAACTGATGATGTGATTTGGCTAATACTTTTTCAGGGAAAAATAGATGTGACACCAATTTATTCTGTGGAGTTGTCCGTCCAGAAGATTCTGCTACACCATTTAAGTCATTACAAGTAGAGCCTAGGAATCCTTTAAAATTTCTCCAATCTGATAAGAGTAAGATTGAACCTCTGAGAAAGAGGAGAATTTTTGGTGTAGAAATTCCTGAAGGAGTCCATGATCACTCCGCTGTTGCTTCCCATACTCCCACTCAGCATCCTGTTATTCCTCAGTCCGAAGTGGCCAACGGTGAGTCATTCACTGTCTCACAGTGTCAAAAGCCTCCAAGTAGCTTGAGTCAGAATCTGATATCAATTCAAGAAAATCCTTATATTAACAGCTCTAATTCATTCAATAAGAGTCCTAATACATTGATTCAAATCCCAGAATTTGTTGGAGGCAAGATGCATGTTACTTCAGGATCGACCTCGAGTTTAAGAGTTCAAGAATCCTACCAAAATGGCCTTTGTCTTGGTTCCCAGTCAGATGCCAAACAATTACCCTGCTACTCATCAATTGGATTTGGTTTCCCATGTGGAATCAACAGCAGTATTTCACGGCCTGAGCAATCTGTACCACATGGTCCTAGGAAAATCTTTGAGGGATCAGAGTCAGTTCACTACAGGTTTCAGGATGGGGTGATTCCTCAACAAAATCCTGCATCCGTAGATGTGCAAAGCAAGTATGAGAACCCTAGAGGAGGACTGCCCTGGCTTAAAAGAGAGGCATTCTCTAGTGGCGAACTGACCAAAAGAAGTCATCAGATGAACTTCGACTCTTTGGAAAACAGTTCTCTGCAGTTTTCCTGTAAAATTGAAATTGGAAAGAATCCCTCTCCAATTGTGGCTCGGGATTCTACATCATCATCAGGTGTGCGTGATGCTGAGCTGAAGAATATTGGAGTGGGCGAATATCCAAGTAATAGAAGAATTTTTGGGTTTTCCATTGTTGACATGCCTCACACCTCCAAGGATCTAACTTCTCTGAGCCCCACCTTGAAGTCTGATGGCCCTGCTTCTGAAGTTGATGGTGACAGTATTAGGAAAGGTTTGGCTCATGATCCCAAATCTGGTGATCAGCATAAAATGAATGATCTTGTTACAGAGAAGGGACTAGGTAATTACATTTCAGGTTTGAAACATCACATTGATCTGAACTTGTGTCTAAATGAAGAAGAGGATTCAACAGCACCCTCTCTCCCAAGATCCATTGTGAAGATTGCTACCACTGAGATAGACTTGGAGGCTCCAGCAGTTCTTGAATCTGAAACAGACCTATCTCTTGAAGCAGATTCCTCAGGTGGCCAACTTAAGAAGCCTTCAGAATTGTCAATAGATGACTCTAAGGAATCTCATGAAGAACTTGTTAGAATTGCGGCTGAGGCTATAATCGACATCTCATCATCTGGTTATCATGTGGATATTGCCCATCCTCATTCGCCAGAAGCTTCTTGTTTTCAATCTCTCCATTGGTTTGCAGATTTAGTTTCTTCTTGTGAGGGGAATAACGAGGGCGAGGTCAAATCAGTTTCCATGGATACTAATGGTCCCTGCCATGAAGAGTCCATTTCTGATGGGATGGATTACTTTGAGTTTATGACATTACAGTTGACAGACACCAAGGTGGAGGAGTGCTCCTATAAGCCTCCAGTCTTGGAGAATCAGAAATGTGAAGAAACATCACTTTCAGTGCCAAAACGACCTCGCAAAGGTCAAGCAAAGAGGGGGAGGCAGCAAAAGGACTTTCAAAGAGATATACTGCCTGGTCTTGTTTCTTTGTCCAGGCACGAGGTCACTGAAGATCTTCAAATAATTGAAGATCTCTTTAGAGTCAGTGGTTGCACTTGGAACTCTAGTCTGTCACAGAAAAACTTTACCAAGAGCCGTAGGCGGAGGAAGAATTCAGGAGTTTCAGCTCCCTCTCTGGCAGCAAGTGCAATTGTCCCACCAGCAGTACAAGAACCTATTTACACAGGACTTGGACTCGAGGGGAGAAGTTTAACAGGATGGGGAAAAAGGACAAGGCGTTTGCCAAGGCAGAGATGTCCAGCTGATAATCCTAGTCTTGCTATAAAATGTTGAGACACGACCTCAGTTTTTCTTTTTCAATGCGGAAATGAAGAATGGGCAAGATCAGCAGGGGAGTGGTGGATCCATTATTGTGGCCCCGAGTTCAGAAAAGTTTCTTCGCTTCCCCCCCTCTCTCGATCGAGTCATTGTCTTGGCAACGGATTACTTCTCTGAACCATGGATATGATGTTGCGCATTAATATGTAGACTTAAGTTTGTGTTGCTTCAAGATGTCGGTCTTCTGAGTGAACTTGTAAATTTGTCAGGAATAATGTTGGATTCTTCTCTACGGGGACAAACAGCATTTGTTGAGTTGTGTGTAATGTGTAAATGAAAAGGATGGTATAGAAGATTTGGGCGACCCTCGCCTCATATTTAGTTTTATATCAATGTCTATATATCTGTTATTAACAGGATCCATTTCCTGTTGGGACCTTGGGTTCGTCTTTGAAACTTTGAACTTCTACACTATTCATCTGTTCTGTGATTGATGATATTATGCGCATTGCTTTTGATGAGCAGTGTTTTTCCTGCCTCAGACTGTGTAGTTACTGTTAGCTTTTTACACTTTTGGTGCTTACGATTTTCAAAATGTGTTTACAAAGGTAGGAGGCATTCTTGTTAGTACCGACTCTGGGTTACCCAAAATAAAAAAATTTCCCTTTGGGGATGTCTGGGACACTTTGTTTCATGCCTTTTTTAACTCAGAACTATGACAATGTTCCCCATAGATTTGTTCCCCATAGATTTTTGAATGTAAATACCGAAAAACCTAACATGGAAAATACAAAAATGTTTGTCCTTCAATGAAGTGTGATCAAATAGTATCCAAGTCCCAAATCAAGTTAGATTTGTCCCATGCAGACTTTATTGGTTTCAACTAGAATAAAGCAGAGGAGGAGCTTTCTGATTGTAAACCAATAAAGTCTTGAACTTGACCATACATCAAGGTTTGTCCCATGTAGACTTTATTGGTTCCCACTAGAATTGAGTGGCTTGAACTTTCACCATACGTCAAGGTCCATCATTTATGAGTGATACGTTTCTTATTATTTATACGTGTGTGACTAAAATAGTAAAATATTATATTACATTTGAGGGTCTCATCATTTATGTGTGTGCCTTTCATATGTGTGAATTATGCCGACTATCATAGTACAACACTTGTGTATTGTAAATAAGGGGAGCCACGATTTCAATTGAAGGAAAAAAAAAAAAAAAAAAATCAATAACTAATATTGAAACAATGTGCAAAGAAAAGTTTTAAAAAGAAAATAAAAGAAAGAAAATAAGAAAACTTTGAAAGGAAACAAATTAGAATTTGATTCAAAGAAATGAAAATTAAAAGAATTAAAAAGGTAAAAGAAATAAAAAATTAAGAGATAATATTAAAAATTTAAAATTTGAAGGGACACACTATATAGAATTTTTGATATATACTCTAAAAAAAAAAAAAAATGCATATACTACAGTGGGCTGAGCGGAGCCAGATTAGGGCTACAACTTGGGCTGGCTCAACGCAATCCAATCCTAATCCAACCTCAACCCGAATCAGGTTGGGTTGGGTCAACCCGAATTATACTCAACATGAGTTATGGTCATAACTCGGACCGAATATTTTCGGGCAAGTTGGGTCAGGTGATGGGTTGAGTTTTTTTTTTTTTTAACCCCGAAAATTTATATATATATATATATATATATATATATATATACATATAATATTATATTATATATATTATATATATTTGATTATATTATTATAAAAAAACAAAATATTTTTAGGGCAAATCATTTCAGGCGCATCGCCTCCGTCTCTATTCTCTCTGAACTTGCCGTCTCTCTCTCCCTCTCCATCTGCAACCACAAAATCTACAAGAATCAGAAGTTGAAAACCCATATATTTCAGTTTTATCTATTTGTCTACAAGAATCAAAAGTTAAAAACCCATATCAGCATATCATTTCAGATTGTTCAAAAAATCAAAACCCAGATCTGTCAGTTTCCATCGCTCGCTGTTCCAGTTCGGGTTCGTCGTTCGCAAGCTTCAGCCGTTGTCTCTCAACTCTCAAGCTTGCCCCCCTCTTTCTATGCAACTGCTAAGTTGTATGTATGGGTTTTGTTTCAGTTTTATCTATCTCTCAGTTTTATCTATCTCTCATGCTTCAGCCACTTGTCTATCAACTCTCAAACCCATATATTTCAGTTTTATCTAACTTGTATGTATGAGCGGCGGCGGCGGTGACGGCAGCAGAGCGGACGGCGGAGAGAGAAAGAAGAGAGAGAGGAGAGAGATGGGTTTCGGGTTGGGTTCGGGTTGAGCTCGAGCCTAATCCAAATATGTCTGAATTTTGACAAAATTCAACACAAATATGAACCCGATTTGTGAATCTAAAACTCAAATTTTAAATTTTCGGGTTAGACTGGATCATCCGCCCAAATTGCAGCAGCCTAGGGCACGTTCCTAGAGAGTACACCCATAAATTAATAAATACGGACTAATAAATAATAATTAAAAAAATTCCCATAATCTAAACAATAATCTTCCATTTAACGAATACGTGGTATATACATAAACTGTGTAAGTGCGAGGATATAAATTATAAAGAGAGAGAGTGTCGAAGTCTTCTGCTTCTGTGAAGTTCCAAAATGCTTGCTTCCCCTTCTGGGTGTAGATTTCTGAATCCAAGAAATACTTTTTCATTGATCTAAGTTACTCTAAGCTCAATATAGATATGAATGTTCTCTCATCTGGGTTCTATTCATTGTTCAAGAAAAATAACCCATTACTCTGTTCTAAACCTTTTGTGACTCCAAATTGCAAATGCCCACACCAATCCGAGCCCCAACACGGTTTTCCACACGCAGACTCTTCGAAAAAACGCTATCAGACCTTCACAAGTGCACCAATCTAAACCATTTGAAGCAAGTTCACGCGTATATATACAGAGCCAATCTTCACGATGACCCTTTCGTCGCGCCCAAACTCATCGCCTCGTTCTCGCTGTGTCGCCAAATGGTATTAGCAGTTAACGTTTTCAATCAAATACATGAACCCAATGTTCATTTGTATAATACTTTGATCAGAGCTCATGTGCAGAACTCTCAGCCCTCACAAGCTTTCGCGGCTTTCTTTCAAATGCAAAATTGTGGCGTTTACCCAGATAATTTTACACACTCATTTCTTTTGAAGGCCTGTTCCGGTCAATCTTCGTTGCGAATTGTTCAAACAATTCACACCCACGTAGAAAAATATGGGTTTTATTCAGATATATATGTTCCCAATGCGTTAATCGATAGCTATTCAAGGTGTGGTCTGGAAGGCGTTAGTGCGGCGAGGAAGTAAGGTGTGGTCTGGAAGGCGTTAGTGCGGCGAGGAAGTTGTTTATGGTGATGGAGGAACGAGATATTGTTTCTTGGAATTCAGTTATTGGTGGGTTGGCGAAAGCGGGTGATTTGAAAGAAGCTCTTAGGTTGTTCGATGAAATGCCGGAGAGAGATTCAGTGAGTTGGAATACGATATTGGATGGGTATGCGAAAGCTGGAGAGATGGATACTGCATTTAAATTGTTTGAGAAGATGCCTGTCAGGAATGTTGTGTCTTGGTCAACAATGATTTCGGGTTACAGCAAAGCCGTGGAGATGGAGATGGCAAGAATGTTGTTTGAGAAGTTGCCTGTCAAGAATTTAGTTCCTTGGACTATAATAATATCTGGGTATGCTGAAAAGGGACTTGCAAAGGAGGCAATTGGTTTCTATGATCGAATGGAGGAAGCTGGATTAAAGCCTGATGATGGGACTGTTATTAGTATATTGGCTGCTTGTGCAGAGTCTGGTTTGCTTGGATTGGGTAAGAGAGTTCATACTTCTATAGAGAGGAGCAGATATAAGTGTAGTACTCATGTGTTGAATGCTTTGATTGATATGTATGCAAAGTGTGGCAACTTGAACGGGGCATTAAATATATTTAATGGGATGGCAAAGAAAGATCTGGTTTCCTGGAATGCCATGATACAAGGGTTAGCCATCCATGGACATGGCGAAAAGGCACTTTATCTTTTTTCTAGAATGAAGGAAGAAGGTTTTGCACCTGATAAAGTGACCTTTGTAGGTATCTTATGTGCTTGTACTCATGCCGGGTTTGTTAACAAGGGTCTGGATTACTTCTATACAATGGAGAGAAATTACGGGATTGTTCCACAAATTGAGCATTATGGTTGCATGATCGATCTTTTAGGACGTGGGGGACGTCTTGAGGAAGCTTTTAGACTTGTGCATAGCATGCCAATGGAACCAAATGCCATTATTTGGAGTACTGTTTTAGCGGCCTGCCGAATGCATAATGCTGTTGAACTTGCAGAGAAGGTGGTAGATCGCCTGGTTAAATTGGAACCGACAAATGCAGGAAATTTATCTATGTTGTCGAATATCTATGCTGCAGCAGGGGATTGGGGAAGTGTTTCTAATGCAAGGCTGCGGATGAAGAACACAGGCACCCAAAAGACTTCAGGAGCTAGTTCAATTGAGATGGATGATGAGATTCACGAATTCACTGTGTTGGATAAATCACACCCTAAATCACATAGGATATACAAGACGATTGATTTATTGTGTGAGCATCTTAAGCAAGTTGGTTATATTCCAGAGGCATGCTCCTAAAATTTATTGCAAATAACGATGGAGGTGGGCAGGCTGCTAAAGATGATACTTAGCAGCATGTCCACAAAATGTCCTGTTCTGCAAGAGTGAGCTCAATACTGTATTTTCATGGATTATGTTGGGTTCATGCTTTCTTGTAGATTCCTGGAAATTTGATTGAATTTCAAGTGGAGTTTTGAAAAGGGTATATAATTGTGATTAGACCTTTGAGGTAAATTTCTGCTTTTCTTAGTAATTTAAAGCCTTTGATTTTATTTATTATTATTATTTTCATTTATGGGTTTGTGGAGTTCTATGGTTCTCTTGCTTGATTGTGCGGTTGATTTTCTCTCTTGATTCTATTATTGATTTCCAATATGATGGATTATCGGAATTTGATTTGAGTAATTGTTTTATGCAATTTTGTTTATGCATATAAAGAAAAGAATTTAGTTGGCACTCTGCATACAGGGTTTTTGATGATAGGGGTCTGAGGTTTAATAGGTTATTTAATTGGAATTTATTTTTTCATGAAAGTTGATGCTACTCTAATCTTATTTTTGGTTTTTAGCATTTCACAGGGTTTATGTTAGGTTTTAACTAAAAGACGTAACATCTATCCTTCTTTTGTAATCATGATGACATCTCATTATCTTTGTTTTGTGCAATCAAATTGTTTATGCATAAAATTGTATGTGGATTCAATTATCATCAGATAAATTGAATTGATGATGATGAATACAATCACATCTCTGTTTAGTGATCTAACTTTAGTTCTTCCTTTGACATTTGTTCACTGTGATTCTGTGAAGGTAATTCTTTTTCTGATAAATAACTGTGAAGGTAAAACTAGTAGATCAGAGAAAGAAAAAATAAAAAAAAATTTTTTTTTTCGAAAGATATTGATCTACTATGTAAATGTGTTGGTCCGGATTACCTACTAGTGTACTATGTAATAACTAAAAACTATTAAGTAATAACTAAGAAATTTGTGATAAATTTTTAGTGAAGAATTCAACTTTTACAGTATTAATATATGCTGGAACTATTTACTGATGATTACTATGTAAATGCTCAATTCATACATTATACACTTTTTGGAAATGATATTATTTGCTTGATTTTCTTGAGCTTGTGGAAAGCATGTTGTGCAAGAAATTTTTTGACCGCGGTGTTTGAAAATGATATTATAAGCTTGATATTTAAGGATTTATATTGACAGTCAAGAAACTGCCTCTTCAGTGAGTGCATTTAAGTTCCCGTTCCTTTATTGCATATATAGAGACTGAAAGTGATGTATGTTTCATTCACAATAAGGTCAATGAATTGAGATCTTTCTTGGGTTGGCAAATTTATTATCGTCGTTTAATTGAAAGTGAGCTCCTTGCAGAATTTGGGTGCCAAAGGCATTCTAATGCCTCTCGTTCTTTGGGATTGTTGAAATTCTTCTTCTGCAGCTCTCAAATATTCAATTACAGATCTTGAGCTCCTTTTCTTCTCAAGGACTTGGTTAAACTAAATTAAGTGGCTGCATATCAGGTCTCTAGCAGGAATTTTGAGAGATCATTGTGGACTTATCCGGTTCATTATTCTAGACTAGGGGACTTAAACAGAGCTAAACTTGGAGCTCTTCTCTTTGTCTCAGCGAAAGGGGGAGTGTGAAGAAGTAACTGCACAAGACGCACATATACCAAAATTCATAGGTCAGCTTGTGAGTTAGCTATAGAGTTCTCGGTTAATTTTGAAGCAGTTTTTGGTCCATTGTTCACACTACCCCCAGATGAGTTGATGTCTTTTGTTTGACCCCATGCACCAGTTCACCAGGTAAGTGATGTTGCTGGCAGAGGCAAACTCCCGTGTCACCATTTTCGTACTCTTCCTTGTTCCTAGGGCTTGGGTGGTTAATACATCAAACAGTTATTCCTTTCTTGTTGCCCATGGACTTCACTTTGGAAATTCTTGTTTTCCTTGATAGTAGTCAATGAAATTTAGAATTTTGGGGGAGTTTGTTGTGATTGATGCACCAATATAGTTTTTAGCCAGCAAGGTCAGATGTTTCTGTTTGATGTTACATTCTTTTCTTGAAGCTATCCATTTTTTCCTTTCTTGAAATTTTCATTGGTTAACTCTCTTTCTGAAATATTTGCTTCCTGTTGTTTTTCTTTCCTTTTTGGAAAACAAACAGCGCAGAAACACTGTCCTGGTTGCTAATAGGGATTAATGCCGAAGCAGCAGAACCAAAACTATGTTCAGAAATCTGATTTTTCCTAAACAACCTGAGAGCAACATTTTTTTTTTTCTTTAATTTCCACTCTTTTTTTTTTGGTCATATTTGCTTGTAATGCAAAGGATATCATTCACGTAGTTGATGAAGATTTTGTCACTACAAGGTTATGGCTTGAAGATTGATCTAAAATGCATGGAGTGACTGTTAAATACCTTAATATATCAGCTAATTCATTGTAGTCCTTATTCTTGCACTGCTGACATTCTATGCACAAGCTGTACTAATATAGTTTAGAGAGTTGAACTTTGTCGAAGAAGAATTTTTGTTACAAATACCATTTTGTCCATTTTAAGGATGAGATATTTCCTATATATATATATATATATAATCTCTAGATTGCTTTCCTTCAATATGCACGTAAGTACTAATATGGAAAGATTCAGGTTCTACTTGCTCTTGAAGATCTAGTATAGTGATTTTCATCGATGTTTCTTCCAGTATCTATGTTACCATTGCATGAATTGATTTTGGTAGTTCTGCTGAGTGCATTTACAACATTGAGGTTGCAATTTTATTATATTCTCATACTGTTGTAATCCATTATTTTATATGTTTCCATATCAGACCAGTAACATTTATTTATTTAGTTAGCACCAGGAACTCACCTAGGCAGGGCCCCTTCGGGACCCACCCTAGGCTACAAACCTGGGGGTGTAGAGCCCCGCCCCAAGGATACACCGGGTAAGTCGGAGAAATTGGAAGGCTTGGTAGGAGTCGAACACTGGCCGATTGGATGCCAGCCCCGAGCCCCTACCATCACTGCCAAGCCCCCGGGGGCACCAGTAACATTTATTGTTTTGATTGCAGGAATGGTAACTGAAATACAATCCAAAACATATATTCCAGGATACCATTGCATGAGGAATCTCAATGATAGTGCAGGCAGTGATTTTTGGGCTATTTGTCATGAAGAAAGAACCTTGAAGAATGGCCAGAATTACGACTTTCTCTTGACAAGGCCGTTCGTAGATGGATATTTGGGGTGTGAAAAGGAACAAATGATGCAAAATATTTTGAAGCATGAATCAATATTTAGGCATCAGGTATGCATATCTCATCATTCTCTCTTGAACTATGAAGTCTGATCTGCAATGCTTTTTAAAATGACTTTCTGAAACATTCTGTAATGATGTATTATTTTAAGTTCCTGATTAGTTGTTCCATATTATGACTCCTATTTTTCTGAGCATTCAAATGAGTTTGATAGATTAAGAAATAAAGTCCTCTCATTTGGCAAATATGGCTCTATAGTGTAATGCGTTATGATCATCCAGCTCCAAGAACTCCACCATATTTATAAAAGACAGCAGGACTTGATGAATGAAATTGGAAGAAGCGCACACAAACATTTAATACCAGCAGAAACATCACAGCCAAGTCTCTTTTTTCCTCGAATTCCTTCTGAAGATGCCAAAAAGACGTGTCATGTTTCTAATTTGCCCTTTGGAAATGCAAGTAGCATACAATCCCCTCTTGGTTTGATGAATCGGCAGAATATGTCAGATCCTTTTCTTTTTTTAAGGCGTAGTAACTTTTAAGAATGGTGAATCTTTGGAGTGTAAACACAACATGTTTCAGAAAAAAAATGTTCAACCTGAACTTACCACTGATCTATACATGCATAACAAAGGAAAACAGCTAGAAGAAAGAGTTTTTAGAGTGTCAGGGATGGAGAGTTACCCTCTTAGCAAAAATTTTGAGGTCACATGTAGGAGAGATTGAAACTTGTCTGTTGGTAGTGGTTTGAGCTTTGGCTGTAATGGTGGGGCTTCGAGATGTGATCTGTTTCCAAGGAGATCCATGATATGGCTTATCTGAATGAACCCATCCGGGTTGAGAAAACATCTGCTTCAATTTCTTTTAATAATTTAGGCAATATCACCTGCCTTGAAGAGGAGATATGAAGGTGAGATGTACTTGTCAGCTTAAATTCAACACTTTCTTACCAAAAGGGATGGGACGAATTAGCCTAGAAAATTTGCATTCAGAGAATGAAAGGGACCCAAAAGGGCTGTTAATTTGTAATGTTGAAGCTGGTAAGAATTTCTTACTCTCTTTCTTTGTTTTTATATTTTTAAGGTGTGGTCGTTTTCATACCTCATGGTTCTTTTACCATAGTTTCTAGTTTCTTGTTTCAGTCAAAACAATGCTACTTGTAAACTGTTCAGTTGTTTCTTGGTAATTGCTTGCTCGTGCTATTCTGTTTTGATCTGAACTGCTGATAAGAAGGATTAATCTGGTCCTCAATCCTGTATAATTTGATTTGGCTAATGCATTTTTCAGGAAAAAATAGATGCGACACCAATTCGTTCTGGGAGTTGTCCATCTATTGAAGTCTGCTACACCATTTAAGTCCTTACAAGTAGAGCCTGGGAAGCCTTTAAAACTCCTACCTGATAAGTGTAAGATTGAAGCTCTGAGGAGGAGGAAAATTTTTGGTGTAGAAATTCCTGAAGGAAACCATGATCAATGCACTGTGGCTTCACATACTCCCTCTCTGAAACCAGTTATTCCTCAGTCCGATGTTGTGATACCCCACATTTCCACGTGTAGGCTGGCCAGGCCCACACCCGAAAACATGGGAATATCAAAACAATTTAGTATTTAAACGAACACAGAATACAAGAAGAATAAAAAGAATGAATAAATCGCTGAATGAAATTCTATTAAATCATTTTAAACAAAATAAAAGTAATTAATTTCAATTAATAAATCCTTTAAAATATCGGGGTATTACAGATGTGGCCAACGGTGTGTCATCCACTGTCTCACCATGTCAAAGCCTCTCCAAGTATCTTGAGTCAGTATCTGATATCAGTTCAAGAAAACCCTTGTATTAACAGCTCTAATCTATTCAATAAGAGTTCTAATACATTGATGCAAATCCCAGAGTTTGTTGAAGTCAAGATGCATATTGATTCAAGATCAACCTCGAGTTTAAGAGTTAAAGAATCCTACCAAAATGGTTTTTGTCTTGGTTCCCAGTCCGATGCCAATCAATTACCCTGCTACTCACCTATTGGAGTTGGTTCCCCATGTGGCATCAACGACAGTATTTCATGGACTGCACAATCGGTACCACATGGTCCTATGAAATACTTTGAGGGATCAGACTCACTTCACTACAGGTTTCAGCACGGGGTGATTCCTCAACAAAATCCTGGATCCATTGATGCGCGGAAGGGGGAGGCAGCAAAAGGACTTCCAAAGAGACATACTGCCTGGTCTTGTTTCTTTGTCGAGGCATGAGGTCACCAAAGATCTTCAAACAATTGAAGATTTATTTAGAGTCGGTAGTTGCACTTGGCACTCGAGTCTGTCCCAGAGAAACTTTCCCTAGTACCGTAGGCGGATGAGCAATTTGAGGTTACTGCTCCCTCTCTGGCAGTAACTGCAGTTAGTCCGCCACCAGTACAGGAACCTATTTACACAGGACTGGGACTCGAGGGGAGAAGTTTAACAGGGTGGGGGAAGAGGACAACGTGTTTGCCAAGGAAGAAATGTCCAGCTATAAAATGTTGAGACAGGACCTCGGCTTCATTTTTAATGCAGAAATGAAGAACAGACAAGCTCAGCGGGGGAGTGGAGGGTCCATTATTGTGGCCTTGTTCGTTTATGTTGGCCCCAAGTTCAGAAAAGGATGGTATGGAAGATTGGGTGACCCTAGCCTTATATTTAGTTTTACAGGCGTGTCTATATACATTTCTCTTATTAACAGCATCCATTTCTTGTGGGGAGCTTGTAATCGTCTTTGAATATTTTAATTTTTACACTATTTATCTGGGCTGTGATTGATTTTCTGTCCAATGCTTCAATGCATTCGGATTTTGCGGCCTTTATCAAACATGATTACCAGAAGTTGGCGCAGGTGTTATGACTCCTTTTCTTAAAAGAAAATTGTATTTTTTTTTCCCACTTATAATCAAGGCATAAGATCAAGAATCATTGCAGGCATTTGAAGAAAATGGTCGAAGTGGATTTCCTCCGTTTTGGAGGGATCCTGTGCACCACTTTATGTAATAAATAACGTCGTTTTGGTGCATAAATAGAGAGTTCAAAACAAGTCTCGTACTCAAAACAACATAATTTTAGTGCACAGGATTACTCCAAACAGTAACATCGTTTTACTGCACATCCTTGGAGTCCAAAACGAGCCTTGCACCCAAATAACTAATTTTAGTGCACATGATTCCTCCTATTATTAGGGGATCATGGTCTTTAAAAATATCAAAGTAGTGATACTTAAAGAGGAGGAGTGGGGGCTGGGATCCAAGTCTTGAACCTAACTAAATCTGTCCCATGTAGACTTTATTGAGAATAAAGCCCGAGAAGATTGTGGTCCATGATTTATGAGTGCATCAAGGGTAGTACAAAAAATATTGTATTTTATTCTCATCACTTACATGTGATCGTTTATATACGTGAATATCCTAAAATATGAAGTGGCATTATATTTCAAGATTGTCATCACTTACTCATCACTTACACATGATCGCTAAATATTTTAGGGCATTCAATGCAATATAACATTTGTCTAATAAAATTTTGACTCCCATGAATTAATGGTAGTAATTCGTATAATTTAAATCTTTTCAAGAAGTCCATGTGCATGTTATATAATTTTTTAACATAATTAAATATGTTTTCAAAACATTATATTTAACCAAAATGAGTTGGAAATTAGCGTGTTAAAATAAAATTAAAAATGTTGAAAAATAAAATTATATGGGTTGAAAAACAAAATTAATGTAGTTGACAAATCATATCACCTCTGCAGAAGAGGATCCTAGGAAAGCATTTTGTAGTTCTTTGATTAGGATTTGGGCTAAACACCAATCTTTCCGTTAACGAAATTGACCAATAGCCCAGCTTACCCGCCAAAAAAAGAAATCTATCGTCTTTACATGAACTGTGATGCGTGTGTACATATAGAGAGAGAGTGGCAAAGTTTTCTGCTTACGTGAAGTTCCAAAATGCTTGCTTTCCTTTTGGGTGTAGCTTTCTGAATCCAAGAAATACTTTTTCATTGATCTAGTTACTCTAAGCTCGATATAGATATGAACGTTCTCTCTTCCGGGTTACATTCATTATTCAAGAAAAACTACCCATTACAATTCATCAAACTTCATTGTTCGTCTTTCTCTAACTTAACTGTAGAAAAAACACTCTTCCATTCGCGAGAGAATTTTGCTTTTCATTTGGAGAACTGTTCAGATATAGTTTCTCTGAGAAAGCTTCATGCTTGCATTTTCACTTCTGGGCTCCAAAACAACATCTTTTTGGGCTCTAAGCTTCTCAATTGCTATGCCAAGTTTGGCTTCTTGACTGAATCTAGATGGGTATCTGATAAGATCATCAATAACAATCTCTCTCTTTGGAATTCAATTCTTGTTGGGTATTTTAGAGCTGGTCAATTCAGTGAAGTTCTTAGGCGATATTTAGATTTAAGAAAGAGAAAGATTGGTGTGGATAGTTCAGCCATTACTTTTGCATTGAAGAGTTGTATTGAGTCGGGGAATTTAGAATTTGGAAGAGTGATTCATGTGGATGCTTTCAAATTTGGTTGGAATGTTGACCAATTTGTGGGTTCATCACTCATTGGGTTGTATTCTGAATATGGTGATATTGATGATGCATCTAAAGTGCTCGATGAAATAACTGAGAGAGACATTGTTGCTTATACGTCAATGATTACAGGGTATGCCAATGTTGGTGATCACCGTGCCTATGAGGCTTTTAGAATTGCTCGTCGTATGCAGGAGGAAGAACTCTGTCCTAATCGAGTGACTTTAGTGAGCTTACTTCAGGCGGCGGCACACTTAGAAGCCCTGGAAGAGGGTCGGTCTCTCCATGGCTATGCTATTAGAAGAGATATTGGATGTTCAGATGAAGTTTTTGAAACAAGTCTAATGGACATGTATATCAAGTGCGGAGCCACAGATACTGCAGCCTCAATTTTTGGCAAAATGAGCACAAAAAGTGTTGGTTCTTGGAATGCATTGATTGCTGGGCATCTTCAAATGGGGCAGCCATTAAAAGCTTTGGACCTTTTCTTTAAATTGGTGCAAGAGGAGGTGAAGCCTGATTTGATTACTTTAGCGAATGGGATTTTGAGTTGTGCTGATTTGGAGTGTTTGTGTATAGGCAAGAGTATCCATTGTTACATGATTCGAAGTGGAATTCAGCTCGATCTAGTTGCTGCCACAGCTCTAATCGATATGTACTCGAAATGCAACAACTTAATACAGGCCAGGAAAGTCTTTACGGGAATGGAGGAAAAGGATGTTGTTTCACTTAATGTGATGATGGCAGGTTATCTTCAAAATGAATTTGCTTGTGAGGCGATAAGGACATTATATGAAATGATTGGAACAGGTATTAAACCAAATGCTAGTACTATTTTAAGTATACTTTCTGCCTTGTCTGATATGAAAGACGCGAGTCATGGCAGATGTGTTCATGGATATGTATTCAGACATGGGTTCGAATTGAACATTGAAATATCAAATCAACTCATTCACATGTACGCAAAGTGTGGGTGTATAGACTTTTCAAGGCAAGTCTTCAACAGGACAAATTACAGGGACTTGGTGTCATGGACATCAATGATGATGGGCTATGTATCTCATGGGCGTGCTGATGAAGCCATAGCCTTTTTTCGTCTGATGCAAAGAGATAAAGTAAACCCTGACTCCCTCACTTTAGTTAGCCTGCTTAAGGCGTTTTCTCAGGTTGGATGTCTAAATCTGGCGAAGGAAGTTCATTGTCATATATATCGGGTTTCTATGGAGACTGAGATGCCCGTTGTCAATTCTCTGGTTACTACTTACGGCAAATGTGGAAAATTGAACTTGGCTAGAAATCTGTTTGAACACATGACTGGTCGGTGTTTGACATCATGGAACACGATGCTAGCTGCATATGGGATGCATGGGGATTATAGCGAGGCACTTAAATTGTTTGACCAAATGAAAAAGGAAAACGTTGCACCAAATGAGGTGACTTTCATGTCTATACTCTCTGCTTGCAGCCATTCAGGCTTGGTTGAAGAGGGCCTGCATATTTTCAGGTCCATGAAAGAAGAATATTCTTTAGTTCCTTGTGAAGAGCATTATGGTTGTATAGTTGATTTATTAAGCCGAGCAGGGAAGATTGAAGAAGCGTATGATCTTCTGAAATGCCTGCCATCAAGACATAGTGCTTCTGCATTGGGCTCCTTGCTTGCTGCTTGTAGAGTTTACGAAAATAATGAAATGGGGGAGGTGATAGGAAGGAGACTCCTAGATTTAGAGCCTGAGAACCCAAGTGTGTATGGTTTGATGTCAAATATATATGCAGAAGGTGGAAAATGGGATGAAGTGGCGCGAATTAGAGCCATGGCACAAGGGAGAGGCTTGAAAAGGACTCCTGGATATAGCCTGATAGACTTAGATAAGCAGGTAGGTGAAGTGAGTATCTCGGCTGTCAATTAAAAGTTTTTCTTTATCTCTCACACCTAAGCTTCAGCACTATTGACTGTGATTCAATCCCAGTCAAATGTGTAAAATTAATTGGACGAGTGTACCAAATAGTGGTGGTAATTACTCACAGATTCTTTCTGCTGTTAAGAGTTTAGTCAGTCATTAATGTTACCATATTTCTGATTTATAGTAAAAGAAAGTTGCTAGTGACTCTCAGTTTACATCTTAGTATGTCATCATAATTTATAGCTTTAATGGAGTTTCTGGTTTTGTAAACATCCCTGAAATTGCAATTGATTATTTCCCTTTCAGTTTGTTACATACTAATGTATTCATATTGTTGTTTGCTCATGTAGCTATATGCCAACACTGGATCATAATATATATATATATATATATTTTTCTTAGTTGGTACTCACACACACATGCCTCCATTGAGATTCGAATCCCTGACCTCCCTTTGGGAAGTAGTGGCCTGGTACCTCTAAGGCACAGGTCTGTTGGATCATAATTTACTTTTTATAGAAGAGAGGAGGAATGATCTGCTGAATGTGTATATACAAGTGATAACCAATTCTTACTTGGTCTTTGAAATCAATAAAGGGTAGATTTACAAACAGTTCTTACAGCATAATGCAGAAACACCAACAATTACAACAGTTCCATTTATTCTAATATTCTGCGTCAATAATCAATGAATTTCAATCAAAACCACCACCAGCTAAGGACCATCTTTCTGCTTCAACAGAGATTTGATGATGTCCATCAAGACTTTCTCAGAGCTCCCACCAACTTCACAAGCCTTCTTAGCCTCTTCTTCAACCTTCTTAGCCTTATCCCTCAGGTTCTCATTCCCCATAAACTCTTGCACCCTCTCACCAATCTCTTCACCCATCACAACCCTTTCTCCACCCCAACCCCATTCTTTTATCCACATCCCCAGCCCTGCATTATCTACCACCTCTGCGTTCATCCTGTGATCCCCGTGTTGAGGCCATCCCAACATAGGTACTCCGTGCCTGGCTGCTTCCGTCACTGAGTCCCACTCACATTGGTTGATGAACCCTCCAATGGCAGGGTGTGTCAGAATTGCTTCCTGGTTCACCCACCCCGTCATTACCATCCCTTTGTTCTTTGTTCTTTGGAGGAACGAATCACCTAGCAATTCTCGAAGCTCTTCATTTGCATTTTCAACCACTTTGTTGGTTTTCAGTACCCACAAAAACGCAAGTGCGCTTCTCTCCAAACCATTTGCTAGCTCTCTTACTTGATCCTTTGACATGGGTGTTCTGTTTCCAAAGCTGACATACACTACAGAATCAGCAGGCTGGTCATCTAGCCATGGAAGATGAAGGACTTTTTCGAGCTCATAAGGTTCTAATGGCCCAATTGGAAGAACAGGTGGGAGATCACTTAAAACTCTGCCATCATTGAGAGCAGCAATTGTCTCCTGTTCAAGCCAGTTGAAGTCAGTCAATAAGACACCTTTTACTTTTGGAAGAGAGAGAGCATTTGGTATTAAGTAGGCTGTTAATAGATGATTAGATGGTGAATCATCTAGCCATGATGGTGGAATGAGTGATTTTGGTAGTGGTGCTAAACCAGGGATCTTGACATCTTCGAAGCTGTCACTATTTTTAGAAGTGGTTTTGGACATTAGTACAGGAAGATAGGCCACTGTGGAATAACATCGAGCAGAGGTAGTGGAGACAATGTAGTTGGGAATGCCAAGTTCAGCTACTATTTGAGTTAGACTAGCAGATGCTACGAAATCAGAAAAGATGGCAGAGACTGGTTGAGGTAGAGAAGATAGCAGGGGATGAAGGAGGTGTACAGAGCGATTAATGTCTTCAACTTGGGTAATAAAAGGGTCATTAGTGGTATAACTGGAGGTGTCACAGTGAATGATCTGAAACTCGTGATGCTTGATGTTCGGGTAACAGGAGAGGAAGATAGTGAGTTGGGTGGACTCTGCAGCATCGACTATTGGTTGTATGGTGATGACAGTGACCATACAGTTATGTGAAGATACCATGGCTGCAAGCCTGAGAAATGGGGTCAAATGGCCCATGCCAGGGCTTGGGAAGAACACAATGTGAGGAGGTTCTGCTTCAATGTTACTGGAGTTTGACATTATCAGTCTATGATTATGGGAGTGTAATTTTGATATGGAGTTGAACACTTGAGTAATGAAGGTCACACTTTCTCTACATGGTCTTATATTTTCTCATTTTTGTTCCTGGCCATATTACATGTTCTTGTTTGCTAGTTTGTGGAATTATAAAAGGAATCAAATTCAGCATTTGCAATGATATATTACTAAACCATATTGTGGTGTGATTCAGTGGTCCCGTGAAAGATCTTCCATCTGCAAATTCCTTTTTTTATTTCCAAATGGTGAATTATATAATCATCTTAGGACATCCTCCTTGCATATATATATGTTTCACTGTTCTCTGATAGCTTCCCTATCTTTACTTTCTCCTTCCACCACCATCATCACTATTATGGTTATCATTCTATGCATTTCATATAGTTTGATATGGGATTGTTTGTGGGTTCATGTTTGTTGTTTTGTCAGCTGCAAGGATCAAATGGAAATTGACCGGAGATAATCAATAGGAAGATTATCATCAAGGTCAAGTTCGTACTGTCTGGATAACTGACTGATGCAGATATACGGAGATGTGAACAGGTGGGCAGCTACAAATATTGTGAGGACCATCGCATTATATAATACGAGGAAGCCATCATCCTAGTCAGCTGGATTAGACTTTTGTATGTATCTCTATCTTACCTCCACCTGAGTGCATTGCCAATATGCTTCGTTTGTATGTAGAATACTTGAATACTGCACAAACAATGTCAATTTTTCAATCTTTCTTGTTTGATAAAATTTCTGGAAATGTTGCCCAACTTTTTTCATGGTTTTAGAGTGACCAATTGTAGCGTGCTCTCTAATTCTGTCTAACGGTTCAACTTAATGATTTAACCATTCGATTTTTTTTTTTGAAATTTATTTAACCATTCGATTTGCATGCCAGATTGTGAAGCTTTCATGTAAAAAAAACCTCGGTTCCAAAGATGTAACCAAATCAAAGGCCTAAAAATAAAATGTCTTGAATTGCTCAACCATGAACAATCTACAACATAGAAGAAATATGATCAAATTTTATAAATGTAAGACAATATGATCGGGACTGTAACGATCCAAAATACACCAAAATAATAATAATAAAAAAAAATTCGGTATGACCTCCTCATAAAATGTTCCTCTACAACCTATTAAAATACATAAAAAGATGCAATAGCTTCACTGGGCCTTAAAAATAACCTATCATGTCCCAACGCACAATAGGTATTACATCACATTCCTAAAATAATTACATACATATCAAAAATTCCTTCCTCCATCTCATCCAAACAAGGAATAGTCCTGTTACAATAAGTTACAGACCATAAATGTAGCTAAAGTTTTAAAGTTAATAACTTACAACATTATACTGATTAAACTAAAGTTTCTCAAAATAGTTAAGATTACATTTACAAAATACTAGAGTCTTATACAAAAGATAGCAAAAATAAAATAGATCCCCAAGCTCGTCTAAAATTGTGGTGGATCGTCGTTCGTCACCTCTTTTACTTGTTCTGAAAAATGTTAAAAATAATGGGGTGAGCATAAGCTCAATAAGAAGTATCTAAGACACTTCTTATGACCCCGCAAATCCACACAAAGAATGGATAAAACGGACGGGGTCATATCATGAGAAATACATATTCTCAACCACAACAACAAATATGTAGCAAATGTCAACCAATCACAGATTTATTAAAATGTCATGAAGTGCAATGTTATGCAAATGTCGCTCCCCATTTTCGAAACAATTCCGTTTTAACAACCAAACCGTTAGTGTAATCCAACCCAAGGCATCTCCAAGGCGTCACGAATGGAGGGTTGACTGACTATCCACGACCACAAGGTACCTCCAAGGCGTCGCATCCGGCCTAGTTAACTCAACCATACTCTCTTCTAGACTGCACTAACAACACGGACTATTAGGCGCCTCCTACGCGTTTGGTTTTCGCAAACACCATTGAAAATATTTTCCGAAAAATAATTTCATTTATTTTAAAACATTTTTCCCTTTTTCTTTCCCAATGGATGCATGAATGCTTCATGCTTCTAATCATCAATTCAACTATAGGCTTTCACACATTCCATTTACATCATCATCACAATTTAATAAGAATTTCTAAACATTCATTTATTTTATTTATTTATAATCATAGCATCAATTTTTCAAAGTAATAAATAAATAATCATAGAATATACAACATATCAACACTAAGCATGCTCATTTACCGCAATGAAAATAGACATATATATGAACTCAAATAATACATAGAATACAATTATCATTTTAATTATACATAACTACAACAACAACAAACTAGATAATAAAAAATTAGCATGCTTAGGATCAAATTTAAGGAGAAAAATTCATAAAAGACCCAAGAAGTTGTAGATTAGAACACCCCTACCTTAAAGTGACGGAAACCCCCAATTTGAACCTAAGAACCCTAGAATTTTGAACTCCCTAGAGTGCACCAAAACTGAAATTGTTGGTACTCACACGTAGATCTCGCCATGCTCTTCGATTTGCCGCTAACGGCACCCAAAAATTTCAAGTATGGAAGGAGGAATCAAAGCTTGAAATTATAGAAAAAAAAAGAAAAAAAAAAAAAAAGAAAAGAAAAGGGAAGCCACTGGAATCGGACGAGAGAGAGAGAGATGCGCAGAGAGAGAAGAACAAATGGTCTAGTCAAAGGCCATTAGGCCCTTTGTGGTGTTTAAAATGTTGGTGGGGCCCACAAGCTTTTATATATATAAATAAAAGATTACATTCTCCCTAACTTTAAAAGATTTCATCCTCAAAATCAAGTCATATTTGAGGGAGAAAACAACTCTGGATACTTGGAGTGAACCTCCTGCTCAAGCTCCCAAGTAACCTTCTCAACTCCGTAATGCCTCCAAAGAACTTTTACCAACAGTATCGTCTTTTTCCTCAACATCTTCTGCTGTGTGTCAAGGATCTGTACTGGTCCCTTCTCGTAGGAAACGTCCTCGCCAATGTCCACATCAACCCAACTCAAAATGTGAGGCGGATCCAGCTCGTACTTCCATAACATCGATACATGAAAGACATTATGAACTCTATCCATCTGCGGTGGCAAAACAAGTCTGTAGGCAACCTCTCTTACCCGGTCCAAGATCTCAAAAGGTCCAATAAATCGTGGCGATAGTTTGCCACTCTTTCCGAACCTCATCAACCCTTTCCGTGGAGAAACTCGAAGAAAAATATAGTCTCCCACCTCAAAGGATAGCGGTCGTCTCCGCCTATCTACATAACTCTTCTGTCGACTCTGAGCTGTAAGCAATATCTGCCTGATCAGCTTAATCTTCTGGGTAGTCTCAAGTACAATGTCGGGTCCTAAGACGGCTGTCTCTCCCACCTTAGTCTAACAGACAAGAGACCTGCAAGGTCTGTCATACAACGCCTCAAATGAAGTTATTTGAATACTCGTCTGATAACTGTTGTTGTAGGCAAACTTAATAAGTGGAAGATGATCCTCCTAACTACCACCCAAGTCAAGTACACAGGTCTGAAGCATATCCTCAAAGATCTGGATGGTACGCTCCAATTGGCCGTCCGTCTGCGAATGGAATGCCGTACTAAGGTGCAACGCTGAGCCAAGCGCTGCTTGAAGTCCTTCCCAGAACTTCGAGGTGAACTTGGCATCCCTATCTGAAACAATAACCACTGGAACTCCGTGCAATCTTACAATCTCTTTCATATAAAGCACACCAAGCGCCTCTGCATCATCTGTTGCCTTAATAAGTAAGAAGTGAGCTGTCTTGGTCAATCTATCAATAATAACCCATACGGCTTCATTTCCCTTCCATGACCTAGGAAGACCTGTCACAAAATCCATGGCAATCTCTTCCTATTTCCACTGCGCTACCAGCAATGGCTGTAATAAACCAGCTGGTCTCTGGTGCTCGACCTTCACTTACTGACAGGTAAGGCACTTAGCCACAAACTGTGCAACGTCCTTCTTCATTCCATTCCACCAATACTGACGTCTCAGATTGTGATACATTTTGGTACTACCTTGATGAACTGCAAATCGGGAAGTGTGAAATTCCCGTAAAACGTCCTTACGACAAACTATGGGAACAACCAACAAACCCCTGGACTGTAGACTTCCATCTACATGTAAGGTCCAATCCTTCACGGTCTCGCCACTGGAGATCAAGGTGTAAATGGCATATAAATCCAAATCTTGTCTCTGTGATTCAATCACCCGTCTGACAAGAGTGGGTTGAGCCACGAGATTAAACAAGAATGCTGGCTCACTGCCATCATCATCATCATCAAAGCAATACAATCCCATTTCAGCCAAATCTTTAAGCATTTTCCACTTCCGAATGGCTAAACTAGCCATAGTCCCACGAGATTTCCGACTTAAAGCATTAGCTACCACATTTGCCTTGCTAGGATGATACTGTAAATCAAAGTTGTAGTCTTCTAAGAATTTAACCCATCGTCTCTGTCTGTTGTTTAAGTCCTTTTGGGAGAAAAGATACTTGAGACTCTTGTGGTCCGAGAACACCTCAAATCTCTTACCATGCAAATAGTGTCTCCAACATTTCAAGGTAAACATGACTGCCGCTAGCTCCAAGTCATGAGTGGGGTAATTATGCTCGTGAGTCTTCAACTGTCAAGACCTATAAGCCACTATTTTACCGTCTTGCATCAGTACACAACCCAAACCATCACGTGAGGTGTCACAATAGATCACATAACCCATGCCACGCTCGGGTATTGCCAACACTGGAGCCGTAGTCAACCTTGTTTTCAACTCTTGAAATGATGACTCACAGACCTCATTCCATTCAAACTTGGTCCCTTTCTGGGTCAATCTGGTCATAGGAGCTGCCAAACGGGAAAATTCCTTCACAAATCTTCGATAGTAACCCGCTAGGCCAAGGAAACTCCGGATCTCAAAGACATTTTTGGGTTGCTCCCAATTAAGAACTGCTTCAATCTTTGAAGGACCAACTGAAACTCCACCTTCCGAAACAACATGTCCCAAAAATTTCACCTCTTGTAGTCAAAACTCACACTTTTCATACTTAGCGTACAAACGGTGCTCCCGTAGAATCTGCAACACTATACTCAAATGGACCTCATGCTCCTCCCGAGTCCGTGAATACACAAGAATGACATCTACAAAAATTACCACAAACTGATCCAAGTAATCGTGGAAAACACGGTTCATTAAATCTATGAATGTCGCTGGTGCGTTAGTCAGACCAAAGGGCATGACAAGAAACTCATAGTGTCCATACCGCGTACGAAAAGCGGTCGTTAGAATATCCTCTTCTCTAACTCGTAACTGATAATAACCTGACCTCAAGTCAATCTTCGAAAACAACTGGCTCCTATCAATTGATCAAATAAATCATCTATCATTGGCAAAGGATATTTGTTCTTGATAGTGACATGATTCAACTTCCGATAATCAATGCAAAACCTCAAAGAACCATCTTTCTTCTTAGCGAATAAGACCGGTGCACCCTACGGTGACACACTCGATCGGATAAAGCCTTTTACTCTCAAATTGTCAAGTTGTTTCTTCAATTCTTCCAATT
The DNA here is from genome assembly GCF_030987335.1 of Cornus florida. NCBI lineage: Eukaryota > Viridiplantae > Streptophyta > Magnoliopsida > Cornales > Cornaceae > Cornus > Cornus florida. Next base: position 7,426,087 of record NW_026775577.1, read on the forward strand.
CAATTGGTGCCATATGATATGGTGCCATAGAAATTAGCGTGATACCAGGCATCAAATCAATAGCAAACTCTACCTCTCGGTGCGGAGGCAACTCAGTCAAGTCCTTCGGAAACACATCCAAAAAGTCGCGCACAACCACTGGATAATCAACCCCACAAAACTCAACATCATCATCGGCAAAAAGGCTAGCTAAGAAGAACCCTTGTGGGTCCCGACCTCTAACACCATAGAATGAATGAGTGAAAGGATCACACCGATCTCCCACAAAATAGAAACAATTCCCATCCGGGGTACACACTGAAACTCTACTCCTGAAACAATCAATAACAATTCTGAAGGATGACAACCAGTCCATCCTAAGAATGACGTCAAATCCTGTCATCTCGAGAAGGATGAGATCAAACTCAAAAACACGTCCGGCAATCGTAGTCGAACAATTCCTACAAACTCTACTAAGAACAACTGAACCCCCGATAGGCGTGTCAACACAAAGCGGTCTGTCTAACTAACTGACCTCCAAACCCAATGCCCGTGTAAATGATGAAGCAATGAATGAATAAGAAACACCAAAATCAAATAACATACGAGCCCAAGAATGGGACACAAGAAACATATCCCTGACAACTGAAGGACTGGATGATGGCTCAGCTGGAGTGAGTGCAAACATGTGACCCTGGGTCCTCTGCCCCTAGAATTGCCTGCTTGATAACCAGATTGCTGAGTGGGTGCACTCGAAGAAGCTCTCCTACCCGGTCGAGAACTCTGAGTTGACATGGCTGGCTGAGATAGTTGAGGTGGTGGTGGCAATCGAAACCCTGACTGAACTGTGGTAGACTGCATCTGCCTCTGATGTGAACCTCCACCTCTGCCCAAACCACTGCCCCCCTGCTGGCCACACCCGAAACATCCACCAGACGCCATCTAAATCTGAGTACACTGGGATTTGTGATGCCCTGACTGCCCACACTTAAAACAAATCACTTGAGCTACCTGAGTCTGAGTGCATTGGGACTTATAATGTCCCAACTGCCCGCATCTGAAACAAGTAACGTTCGGTCTAGAAGACCCCATGGACACTGAAGCTGTGGGTGTGGATCTGACTGGCTGCTGTCCCCTGAACCCTAACTGGTCATGCTTCTGCTTCTTACTTGGCCTGGTGGTAAAAACAAGGCCATCAACAAATTTCTCTATCCTTCTTTCCTCATCATTAGCAATCCTCGGTGCAAACCTCAAAAGCGATGTAAACTTGTTTTCATACTCTGTAACTGTCATGTTTTCTTGCTTCAACCCATCAAACTCCTTCTTTAATTCCCTCCGCTTAGGCGCCGGAAAGTAGTTCTCATAGTACAATTTCTTAAAAGTATCATATGTCATAGTATCCAAATCGTGCGTGTGTGAAACGGTCTTCCACCATATCTCAGCATCACCAAGAAAATTATAAGTTGCCAATATGATCTTCAACTTGTCCGTTGCCAAATTCATGGCATCAATATGCTTCTTCACCCTATCCATGAAATTATCCGCAACAAGCGGATCTAGACTGCTCTCAAACAGAGTTGGTATCAATTTCACAAACTTTGCAATGTGGTAAAGAGGATCATCTAGCTCATTTGTTTTTGGAGGTGGTGGTTGTGGTGCCGGTGGTGGCACAAACTGTGATGATGACGCACCTGCCGGTCGACATGTTTTGAAAAGAGCTACCTGAATGGCCAACTGCAATTGTTCCTCATTTATCTGAAAAGGTGGATCAACGGTCCCCCTCGCTTGTACCCCTCTTGGTGGGACCAAATCACGTAATAAGATATCTTCCTCAACTTGTTCCTGATCCCTTTCCACGGGATTGGAACTAGAACTTTTCCCGGGATCCTTTCGTGTTGCCAATGCGCTATAAGAAAAAGGAAATGGATCAATAACGATAACATTAAAATACGCACGAGAACGGAGTCCTCACACGAGTAACTTGACAAGAATGGAAACACTTAAGCACCTTCCATACTCCCAGAATACCCAACTATTGCTAAACATGACCATGCTAATAATATACAACAACACTAAGCACTTAGTACGTAATCGTATAAGTAATTAAACAATTAAGCATGCCTTTCAAATAATTAAACACCTTAGCACATAAGCATATAAGTATGCAATCACGTAAGCAATTAAGCAAGTAAACAAACAACTCAACTCCCCATACAATCCTAGGTAGGCCTCTATCCGTCGTCCTAATGGTATTCGAACCATCGCTCTGATACCAAATTTGTAACGACCCAAAAGACACCAAAATAATAATAATAAATAAATAAATAAATAAAAATTTTGGCATGACCTCCGCATAAAATGTTCCTCTACAACCTGTTAAAATACATAAAAAGATGCAATAGCCTCACTGGGCCTTAAAAATAACCTATCATGTCCCAACGCACAATAAAAGTATTACATCACATTCCCAAAATAATTACATACATATCAAAAATTCCTTCTTCCATCTCATCCAAACAAGGAACAGTCCTGTTATAACATGTTACAAACCATAAATGTAGCTAAAGTTTTAAAGTCCATAACTTACAACATTATACTGATTAAACTAAAGTTTTTCAAAATAGTTAAGATTACATTTACAAAATACTAGAGTCTAATACAAAAGATAGCAAAAATAAAATAGATCCCCAAGCTCATCTAAAATTGTTGTGGATCGTCGTCCGCCACCTCTTTTCCATATCCTGAAAAATGTTAAAAATAATGGGGTGAGCGTACGCTCAATAGGAAGTGTTTAAGACACACTTCTTATGATTTCGTGAATCCACACAAAGAATGGATAAAAAGAGACGGGGTCATACCATGGGAAATACATATTCTCAACCACAACAACAAATATGTAGCAAATGTTAACCAATCACAGATTTACTAAAATGCCATGAAGTGCAATGTTATGCAAATGTCGCTCCCCATTTCCGAAACAATTCCATTTCAACAACCAAACCGTTAGTGTAATCCGACCTAAGGCACCTCCAAGGCGTCACAAATGGAGGGTTGACTAATTATCCACGACCATAAAGCACCTCCAAAGCATCACATCCGGCCTAGTTAGCTCAACCATACTCTCTTCTAGACTACACTAACAACACAGACCACTAGGCGCCTTCTAGGCGTCTGGTTTTCGCAAACACCTTTGAAAATAATTTCCCAAAAATAATTTCATTTAATTTAAAACATTTTTCCCTTTTTCTTTCCCAATAGATGCATGAATGCTTCATGCTTCTAATCATCAATTCAACTATAGGCTTTCACACATTCCATTTACTTCATCATCACAATTTAATACGAATTTATTTTATTTTATTTATTTGTTTATAATCATAGCATCAATTTTTCAATGCAATACATAAATAAATAAATAATCATAGAACATACAACATATTAACACTAAGTATGCTCATTTACCGCAATGAAAATAGACATATATCTGAACTCAAATAACACATAGAACACATTTATCATTTTGATTACATATAACTACAACAATAACAAACTAGATAATAAAAAATTAGCATGCTTAGGATCAAATTTAAGGAGAAAAATTCACAAAAGACCCAAGAAGTTGTAGATTAGAACACCCCTACCTCAAATTGATGAAAACCCCCAATTTGAGCCCAAGAACCTTAGAATTTCGAACTCTCTACAGTGCACCAAAACTGAAATTGTTGGTACTCACACGTAGATCTCGCCGTGCTCTTCGATTTGCCACAAATGGCACCCAAAAATTCCAAGTATGGAAGGAGGAATCAAAGCTTGAAAAAAAAAAAAAAAAAAGAAAGAGGGAAGCCACTGGAATCGGACGAAAGAAAGAGATGCGCAGAAAGAGAAGAACAAATGGTCTAGTCAAAGGCCATTAGGCCCTTTTGTGGTGTTTAAAATGTTGGTGGGGCCCACTAGCTTATATATATATATATATATATATATATATATATATATATATATATATAACCTTAAAACATTACAGGGACAAGTGCAGAAAACACCCTTAAAGTATACTCCGTGTAGCACTTTTACCCCCTATTTGAAAAATTGTGCAAAAAATACGATAATCTTTTCACATTATGCAAAAATACCCCCTCTGACATAAATTAGTGCTGTAATACATGTTTTGCCCTTTTACTCTTCCGAAAATTCCTAAGGGGATATATATGCTGCTAATCTCATAGTATAAGGGTGTTATGTGCACATGACCTTATATATTCTTTTTTTGAAACTTTTTTCTCTATATATATCTCTAAACATTTTTTTTTTTTTTTTTAATTTTGAGAATTTGTAAAACAAGGGTTTGAATTTTTTTAGATTCCAATTTACTCTTTTTTACTAAATTTTTTTTTTCTTTATTTTAATTTTTTTTCGTACCAACACTGTTAAACAAAAACAAAACAAAAATCCCAATTGCAATATTTCTGAATTTTTTCCATTTTCTATTTTTTTCTAGAATTTTTCGTTTATGCAAGGGCATTTTTGTCTTTTCACGTTGTGCGAACTAACACTGCGGAGTGTGCCGGTTGTGTTTTAGAGCTGTTTGGGGCATTTCATTGAGTTCAGGACTCTTTGAAATGTAAGGATGGTCATTTTTGTTTTTCTCAGTTTTTCGGGCCGGACGGTCCCGTGTGGGACCGCTACTGAAATTGTTGCATACTGGTATTTTGATTAGGTCCATTTGCACCATATCTATTTTTATTTATTGTGTTTTGAGTAAATGCAAATTACATGTGGAATTATGTGTGTGTGTGGTGTAAATTAAAAACAAAAAGGAAAAGGAAAAATAAAATAAAAATGATAGGACCCACCAATATCAAACTTAATGCCATGAGACCATGTTTGGTCTCCATTCTCTCTTCTCCCCGCTGGTTTTCTCTCTGCTCTTTACTTTGCTTTTTTCTTTTTCTTTTTCAATCAAAGCTTTAGAGCTTCATTTCTCTACCAATTCTTAGAATTTTTAGAAGCTGTTTGCGGCAAATTGAGGCCCATGACGAGATCTTTAAGTTGATCGAAGCAATTTTGTGTTTAGTGCACTCTAGGAAAGTTGGGATCTAGGGCACAAATTGGGGTTTTTGGCTTAGATTGAGGTAGGGGTCTCTAATTCCTATTTTTCTTGTACCTTTGTGAATTTTCTACTATAATCCATGTTAAGTATGTTTAATTTGAGTTGATTATTTTTTAAAAATTGATTTACTTGGGTGTGTGAAGCATGTTATTGAGTGTATTGTTGAATTTGTATAGAAAGCATGTTTAAATATTAATTTTTCATGCTTATTATGTTGTTGAATTGGCTAGAGATGATATATGGAAGCTTAGGGAAATTTCCTTAGAATTACTTGTCATGCTTCATTATTGATTTCTATATGTTATTGTGTTGACAAAATTATTAGAAATGATACATGGAAGCGTATGGAAATTTTCTAAGAATTATTGTAAAGTATGCTTAATGTGTTAATTTTTTCATGCCTATGATGCTTAATAGATTATTAGAAATTTTATGTGGAAGTATGTTAATTGTGTGATAATAATTCTCTCCATTTCCATAGTATTAAAAAGACATGTGATATGCATTCATAGCATGGGCATGAAAAAGGGTACAATGATTTGATAAGAATGAAAAAGGAGATTTCTGGGGAGAATTTGATTAAACGGTTTTGAGAAAACCTAGTCGCCGCGGAGTCACCAAAGGGCCGGTGTGTTAATATAGCCTAGAGAGAACTAAGGAGATTGCCCGAGCGTATTTGAGCTATTTGGGCCCTAAATGACGCTGCGGAGGTACCAAAGGTCAGGGACAGTAGTCAATCCTTCTCTTGTGTCGCTGCGAAGTCACCAAAGGGCGGGTTATATTAACAGTTTGTGAAATGATGGAAATTTTCTGAAAATTGGGGAGTGAAATGCATAACATTGCATTCATGGCACGACATTTTTTTGTTTTGAACTTGAAAATGTATATTGTATTTTTTTCTCGGCTTTATATGACCCCGTTCCTTGTTGTCCTATTCATTGTTTGGATTCACGGGGCTACAAGAGGTGGGTCTTAGGCGCTACCTACTGAACAATTTACTCACCTCATTACATTTAACATTTTTCAAAACACGGATGGCAAGTGGCGGACGACGCTCCTCCACAGGGTTTGATGGGTTAATAGACCGTTTTGACATACTTTGTAGCTATAATCTCATTTTATTATTTATTTATTTATTTATTATTACTTATTTTTTTTATAAATCTGGAATGACACGTATAATATGTATTGACGTAGGAAAGAATGGTATTGTCTCTAGTTGACCTCGGGGTCGATTAAGGACCCGGCTAACAGTTCGGACCTACGGGTTCGGGTCGTTACACCAATGTACTGGTGCACTGATTTTCGGAGTTTGGAAAAAATTTGTTTTCTTTAGTTTGCACTTTATTCTTTTCTTTTTTTTTTTTTTATTCTTTTTATCTTTACTTGTCTATTGTCGGCGTCCTCCAATAGTGTCATTTTCGGTTATTTTATAAAATTATTTATTTTTATATATTTTATAAAATGGTTCAGTAAAGGTAATTTAGTTAACTTATGGTTTAAATTTGTCAAATGGACCTATTTGCACCAGAATGAAACTTTAAGAATATTTTTTTGCATGAGGGGCATCTCCAATAGTGTCTTTTTCGGTCATTTTACAAAACTATTTATTTTTATATATTTTTAATTAAAACTTTAAGGGTGTTTTTTGCACATGAGGGGTGTGATATGCACCGAAAACATACTTTAAGGTGTTTTCTGCACTTGACCCATTATATAAATCTAAGGCATATATTTCAACATATCAGAGACTTCCATCAACACTAGGGAGCTCCCACCAGCCTCAAAGCCTTCCAGCTCTTCACAGACCTTCCTAGTCTTATCTCTCAAGTGCTCAATCTTCATCATCTCTCTCTCTCTCTCTCTCTCTCTCTCTCTCACACGCGCGCGCGCACACAAATTCTTGTAGCTAGCTATTCCCTATCCTCTTTGTCCACTTTGCTGCCTTCTACTACCACAAGATTGCACACTCAATTCACTCCAATCCTTTTCCAAGTTCTCTTATTTGATCCTTAGATGCAAGTGTCCTGCTTCCAGAGCTAGCATAAACTATGGATTCAGCAAGTTTCGCGTAGCCATGGATGATGAGTAGCCTCTTTCGAGATCATAAAACTTCTGATGTGGGAGATTACTTTAAATTCTGCCATGGTTGAGTCCAGTGATTGCTTCAACAATACGCATTTTGCTTTCAGGACAGGACTAGTTTGATGCTATTGCAAACAAGGCCGCGAAGACATGATTTGGACTGAAGAACGGGTTGAGGAATACTCGATATTGGCAATGGGGCAAAATGAATACCGCGTGTTTGAATGTCATTGTCACTCCACTAAATTTAAAGTTTGTGTTCTTGTGTGATTCATCAAGACATAAATGATGCATTACGTATATGTGAAAATAGGTTCTTCACAGAAACAACGAATTTGGAACATTTATTTCAAGGGAAATACCTCTCATCCATCTCTTTTATTGGAAGAATCAAAGCTTATTAGCATCAATGTTCAATTGGACACATTTCAGTCCCATTAATAATGGGATCAAATGACAAAATAAAAGAATTACAGCACATTGCTTTTATTCAAGATGATCATGCGGTCTGAGTGACATGAACACCGCAGCATATTGCCTGAGCCTACGCTCATCACCTCCGTTTTCCATCACATGATTCACTGGAGCCCTACTCCTCTGCATGGAACGGCGCCAAGCTAATTGTATATTCACAGCTGCCCAAGTTCTCCAATTGGATGAATAGTATCTCGCTTTTCTCTTGAGCCTCTCATTATTGAATTTGTAGCGGAAGTGATCAGTAATATACCGGAGATCATTTGCATCAAGACCAAATGCTTCTGTTGTTTCAAGACAAGTAAATGTTGCTGATGAGGCTGGAAGCCGGTCTTTAAATGGGCGGCGAAGGCACCATGAGAGCAGCTCATCCCCAAGAAAGCCTCCTGGCTCTAGAATGCTTGTGGCTAACATGCCTTTACTGAGGATTTGGCTACTCTTTGCACGCCCACGAACAATGAAAATGAACCGCTGCACAGGGTCTCCTTCTCTTATAATCTGTTTTGTACAGAAACATGAAAACTGGTAAAAAAAAAGAGTTCAATTCTTTCGGCAAGATAAGTTGTTGTGGTAACTGTATAACTTTCACACCTTTTCGTCTCTAGAAAATACGAGGGGCTTAACACGGTCGCAAATGTTGTCAAGGATAAGATCCTCCATGCTGTGGAACAGAGGTACCTAAACAAGACAGGTTATCAGAGAATTACTTCAATTGATCACTAAAATTTGTTCTTTTGGCATATTTTAGCTTCTATTTTTTTTCTTCTTTAACTACTCAAAAAGTTCTAAAAGCAAAAGTGAAAATACTTTCTTAACCATAAACTTATATGATACTTCTTTGGAGTAAGTTCAATCACAAAAGCTGATGTTCTTCAGTTCTTGCTTATTTAATCATTTTGATACTGATTGCTATCAAAATCTCCATAATCTATCAGAGGTATGAAGAATTTAAGAGACACCTATTGTACAACTGCTACTTTATGCAATTAGTCCTTTCTGTTGCATTCAATTCTAAACACTATAGCAGATGACTGTTTCGTTACCTTTCTGATGAGTTCCAGACAAAGATAGCGCTTAATGTCCCGTCGGAGGCCTTCAGGCAAATCTTTGATCAATTCCATCTCATCTTCTCCCCCCATGGCTGCCCATCTTTGGCGTTCGTAATGGAGAACTCTGTTTCTCAGAGGATTCGGCAGCTGTCTCCGCTTCATCCACCATTCTATGTCACGAAATCTCAACTGCATTTTTCTCTTCCTTGCCATGACAGCATGCAAGAATACCTTCAAAGCATCATTTAATACAGTTGTCATTGTTAGACTATGTTCTATATCCAAAATTGTGAGTCAGGAAACTGTAACACTTTAGCCTGCATAATAGAATATAACAATGTGAATTTTAGGTACCTGAATATTTCCGATCAATAGAGTGAAAAGCAATAAACCGCTGAGCACAATAAATATACTGAACATCACTTCCATCCAGTGACTTGTGGGTTCAAGATCATTGCCAAAAGTACTGTCACAAGATACAAATAAGTTCTAAGAAAATGTTTAAAGTGTCGATGAAAATTCAGCACAAAGATAAAAATTTTGTCCTCCAATTAAAGAATCATATAAACCTGCTGTCACATTAAAGATTGCCTGATAATGAAATTTTTGCGACAGTATTAAATTATTCTTGTGATTACCTGAGGGTCATTAATCCCCAAAATATGGGATAAAGAATCTTAACAGAGACAGAGTCGCTAGAAATAACTGGGAGAGCCCATTTATAGATCCCATAACGGAAAGGTCCATTGACATCCAAGCACATTGGCTTTCTGAACATCATTGTTGAGTTCCGACCACATGGATTCCCTAATGTATCTGCAGGTAATATAAACTGGTAACAGACCTCCGACGAGCAAGACAAGGAGAGATTGCACGACATCTTTCTGTCACACTGCTGCCGAAGGCATGATGCTACGCGTTGTATGGCGAGGACATACCAACAACCTCCAGCAACCTGCACTAGGTAAATATCGAAATTTCGTTGAGAATTAAGTCATTGTTGATGCCATAGTCCTTGTTAATGAAGTGCATTGTACCACTTACATGAGAGGCAATGAAGTAGGCAATGAGATTAAGGCCAAAACCCCACCAAATGGTGCCAAATATATAACCTGTGACCTTTTGCATTCTTCTCATTAAGCATATGCTGTGGTAGACCTTAGGGAGGAATTGGAACAAGAAGATCAGTAGAAGTATGGTCATTATCAGCTTTATCTTCTCTTCCCTGATTAATCTTGGAACGACTAACCAAAATACAGCCTGCTCGATTGAAAATCAAAAAGGAAGAATTAAGAAAAGGAAAGAAAGTGAGCACAATATTAATGAGAAATTTGCTTTCAGATATGTAATTGGTTTCAATGTCACAATGGGTGATCCAAAACAGGTAGCAGATGCTTAGCAAGCATCTGAGAGGTTACAAGTAACAAGAAGCACTTCATCCTTGCCTTTATCCCGTACCAAATAGCTCGGCCACGTAAATTCTCTTTTTCTAATTTTTCTATCATAAACTATTTCGTCTACCTGGATTTAGTTTTTTTAAAATCATTTCGTATCACCTCATCCCATGTTAGTTTTGGTCGATTTCATTATCTTTTACCTTCTATGCATATCAACATTCCTCTCCTCACCAAAAAAATTGCATTCCCATTTTCTTTCATTTTGTCATTGTGATTATATTTTAAAGATTATATTTCTATTATTTGAAAGAGTCCGAATCTTCTTTTGGCTGTTTACTGCACCGTGCTGTACAGCAATGGACGGCCATTCATGTGGGCCCAATGTGGGTCCTCGTGATTCACAAATAGTACTAATATACTGTAACTTTCCTCTACAATAATATACTACTGTCATAAGTTTTATATTCTCCAATTTTCCTCTTTGAAGATGAAGGATCAATCATACCCGACTATTGTAATGATATGACATGCAGTGTCCATTGGACAACTGTCAATGTCCAAAAGGTAGGTATTCTTAAGCCAAACAATAATGACAAGCACTGTTTGTTTGAAGGCCAAAGAATATATATATTTAAAAAATAATCCTATTATTATTCCATACAGCTCTGTAAATGACAAGAGATTGCGTAGTTCACCTTATGCTATAAAAATTAAAAATGACTAAAATATAAGTCTGGTTGATAAATTCTAAAACTGAATAAAAATTACTTAATTTCATTGAATATTTTTTCAGATCTCTTTTAAAAATCTTTAAAAAATTAAATAAACGAAATAGGCTATTCATATTTCAAACATTTTTCATGAAAAATGTAGAATACATGTTATGTGTCAAACATGTGGCTGATGTTATCATGTCAGGCATAAATTTACATATCGTGTGAGATACATGTTACTACATGTTACGTGTCAAACATGTGTGTGACGTCACCATGTCAACTGGTTTTCTAAACTAGGTTTATACAATTATTGTGTCGGACCCATTTTCATCTAATTTGATTCACTCCATTATGAGCATTAATGTTTTTCTTCTAAAAGTAATGATAAAATGGGCTGAAATAGCTATCCAAGTGGAGAGTCCAACACCATCCCCATCCACTTGATGGTTGAAATGGGACAATTGTTTTGCACCGTCCTTTTTCTAAAACCGTAAAAAATAAAAAATTATAATGTTATGTCAATTAGTAACTTAAAATTGAAACGGAACAAAGTTTCTGCGTATGCGTATCTAGGCGTAAAATATTTTTTGATATTTGATTATCGTAAAATATTTATGAAGAAAAAAAATATTAAAATTTAACAAAAATATTTTATTCATTAATTTTTGATAAGTTTACTCTGTATATGATGAATTCGACTTTAACCTCAAAATAAATATTTATCAAATTTGGACAAAGTAAAAATAAAAAAATATTTTATGTTTTGAGCCAAAAATTAATTTAACACGTACCTGAGGAACCGGGAGTATGACGAAGATATCAAACCAGAATCCCTTGAGAGACCGCACGTAGTGAGAAGAGACTGCACGTGCGTCCCACACGAGTTTCCCACACCCAACCACCAAGGACTCCTTCGACACGTACGCCAAACGAAACTGAAGCCACAGGTGGCACAAGTGCACCGCATCCACGCACGTGCGAAGGACGGTCACGATTGCCGCCAACCCACCGTCCATGTACAAGCACGGCGAGCCACCCCGACCGATCGACAGCGCGTAGAAGAAGAGCGGATCAACGGCCAGCGCCATGCCACGTGCCAGCAGGAACGCCCGGTTCCACCTCTGCACCCGCTTGGTCCGCGGGTCCAGCACGCGCCCGAACAATCCCCGCCGGTTCGTGCTGAAGCGGTCCTTCCATGATTTTTCCCGGTCCGGCCGGTTCTGGATCGGGACTAGCGAAGAGCCGGCCGAGGCCTCCCATTCGGGCTGGTGACCGGTGTCGCAGCTGGTGGAGTGGAAAACCGGAACTCCGACCTGCGTACAGGCATAGCATTCGATGGAATTCGAGATCGGACTGTCGTAGTCGATGTCGTCGGACTGTGTAGTTCGTTGCCCGAATAGTCCAAACCACCTGAGATAAAAAATACCAATCAGTAATATTAATCGAGCTCAAAAAACTAAGCCTAATGTTACATTTGACAGTACTGAATTCGCGTCCAGGAAAAAAAAAAAAAAAAGTATAGCCTGAAATTTTGAATTAAATTTTCTTCGGTTTTAATTTCAATTTCGATTTTAGGTTTTGATTCGTCATGCATGATATATATATATATATGGACTAATGCATGGTAACAGGTAAGTGTGACCTTGAGACAGAGATGTGGGAGTCTGGATTGGAAGGCATGTTTGGAAGAGAGTAACCATGGGAAAGAAACAGAGGATAGCTGAAAGCAGAGCAATATCAATAAGTTTAGAGAGAGAAAGTAGGGAGCTAGAGAGATGGGAGGAATGTAATCAGTGATCAAAAATATATGAGGGATGAAGATTTTGAGAGGAGAGAGATTGGGTTTGTTGTGTGTGTGTGTGTGTGTGTGTGTGTCAGTGTGTGGTGGTGGTGGTGGGGATGGCAAGGGTGTGTCATCTAGTACATGAAGGAGTGGTACCGGTGCTGAATGAGAGGACGAGCAAATCAAGGGGCTTGCGAAACATTACGTTTGTGGGGCCCAGGTTCAGTGAGGTTGTCGGGCCCAGGACTTATTCATTGGGTTGAGTGGCCTTTGATCGCTGCCCTTCCCCGTCTCGTCCCAACCCAGACCTCCACCTCAATGTTTTAGATAGAGATGGAGCTGGAGATAACATGGAGTAGGGGGAAGCCAAGTACATTTTTCTTCTAGAAAATGAGAGGTAAAGAAAAAAATAATGTAATGGTGAATTTTTGTTTTTGTTTTTTTTTTTTTCTTTTATAAATGGAAGTAATTGTCATAAAGAAAATATTTTTCATGACTGTATATATTGCATTATAGGATTTACTAATATATATATATATATATATATATATATATATATGTATATATTTCTTTTGTATAATTATTCAATTCTTATTTGATAGTCTCTGCAATTATATGAATTATACCTATTTACACAAATATATACCTCATTATAAAGAACAAATCCTTATAATATATGGTTTTTAAGAGCAAATGAAGAAGCCAAAAATTGACATGATAATAAAATTACTGAACCCGTTTAGAGTTGTTGTTGGAATAAAAGAAATGTTTTTTTTATCAATATAGCTATTAAAAAATTACCAAGTAAATTTTCAGTTGCTGACGCGGACCCTACATTGCAAGGAGTTCTCTATTTGTCTTGTATATCACCAGTACAACCCTTTTTTTTTTTTTTTTTTTTTTAAGTGTGTTTTTATCTTATTACAGTTTTCCTACCCTAATTTGCACGTTTGTAATAAATACTCTTTATTAAAATAAAAATAAAAATAAAAATAAAAATACTCTTTATTGTCACTTTGTCAGTAATACGGTGAGCAATAGTCAGTCCTGAGTGACCAAATTTACAGATTTATATGACTGAAGATACTCATGGATCTTTTCAGTCATGTTTATATAATATTATAATAATAAAGATATAAAAGTAATTTTACATAAAGAGAGGACGTAAGAATAATTTATCAAAAAAATTATTCTATGATAAACATGCATATATACACATGCATATATACATATACATTAATATTATTGTTTAAGTTTCTCTATCTGTCTTTGTACCACCTGTCTTGTACAACTTTCTGGAGCAATCACTAGATTAATGAGGGTCGGTTTGGTTCTCTCTCTGAGCAGTCAACAACCATATATCAGAAGATACTCCGTATATGATGATATAATATATCACCCTTCGTCTAACTTCAACAATATTTGTCTCTATAAATATATAGTATAATTTCTTTATAATAGTTTACATGTTATAATATGATTAAACAAGGTGATCATCCAAGCTCTTTTGTTAATTATTTCCTTTTACCCTTCTTGTTTAATTTTTTTTTTTCTTTTTAAATATTGTTAATGACACGTGTTTCACTAATTCTTTTTTTTGGGAGGCAATCACTAGATTAATGAGGGTAGGTTTGATTCTCTCTGAGCAGTCAACTACCATATATCAGAAGATATATGATTATATAATATATCACTATATCAGCCTTCGTCTAACTTGAACAATATTTGTCTCTATACATATAAAGTATAATTTCTTTATAACAGTTTACATGTTATAATATGATTAAACAAGGTGATCATCCAAGCTCTTTTGTTAATTATTTCATTTTACCCTTCTTGTTTAATTTTTTTTTTCTTTTTAAATATTGTTAATGACACGTGTTACACTAATACAAGGAAACAAATACTCGCTTTCAGTCTGTAAAACGCCTCGAATTTCTAGAACAAATTCCAACCTGTGTCGCAGAGTGTACCAAATTAACTGATACGAGGTAATTATATATTAATTAATATATATATTCTCAACGTTATGACTCTGGAGTAAGATCATAATATATGTTATTTAATAGAATTATTAAATCAATTGATGAAGTTAAATCTATAATCTTTCGGGGGAAAAAAAGAAATGTAGTTGAAATTTGGACGTAAAAAAATATTGTTTATTGTTCAAACTATTCTTATTTTTTTTAGGTACCATTTTAGTGTATGCAAGTACCACTTATATACAAATATGTACGGTTTTTTGTACCGATCATGCCTATGTACACAAAGAGTGATATTTGTATGTATAAGAATGATACATATGAATATAAAAATAGTACATGAAAATAGTAAGGATAGTTTGGGCGAATAAATAATGTTTTTGCATATTCATATCAATATTTTGGTCAATTTTATTTTTTCAAAATTATCGTGACTTTATTTGCTTTCATAAAGAAATGGCTAGTGAATAAGGGTTTTGTTAAGGTTGTGGAGCCTCAATCATAAGTTTTGTGACACCAATCGAGACTTTTGAAGACTATAATTGATTGGAGCTATATAAACTTCTTTTTGCGAAATTCTCACCGATCGAAGCAAGGAAGACTTCCGTCAACCGAAGCTGTATAAACTTTGATCGTGGGAGAGAAAAAGGCTCCGAATTTGTTTTAAATAGAGATTTTCTTTCCTTTGAAATCTGTAGACGTGAATTTTTTCGTGCGATCCGTGGACGTAATCCCGTGTTATCTTTTAACAATTATTCTAAGACGAACCGTAAACTCAAACTTGAATTTGATTTTCACAAAAGTAAAAACATCCTAGCTTAACCGTAAACTCAAACTTGAATTTGATTTTCACAAAAGTAAAAACATCCGAGCTTAAATAATTTATATACATGTGACTTGCGAGTACTTGCACATATATCAAGACTTACAAACTATTGGAGTGCCCAAAATGGCTAAACCATCCATTAAAGCAACGAGTAATAGAAAAGTTAGGTCAGAAACAACTCGAACGATAATGACTGGTGAATGCATGTTTATCAACACCGGCCAGTTTCAATTGTCAATCAGTCTGCTAGTGCTATACATATACAGTTGCATCTACTACTAAGTTGCTTTCTAGGGTTTCATTGTCTCTGTTCGGCATCTAACATGGTGGTATGCGTAGCTTCCTTTTCATGATTTATTGTCTGGTACACAAAAGGTGACAAGATATTACCTTCATATCTGTAAGTACACATGATGTGATGTAATATATATATAAATTTCTTGCAACATGAATCTATTACTTCTTTTTGTTTAATCTTTTGGCTTTAGGATCGACGAATGTGCAGCCCGTGATCTCGTGATATGTACTTTGGTTTAAGTTCTTATATATGTGTGTGTGTGTGTGTACAGGGCGGAGCATAAACACTGCCAAAGTGATATATAAATAAAATTATAAAAAATATTATAATCTGTTTTTAAAAAATACATAAATATAAATATATATTATTGCCAACATATATAAATTTCTTGCAACATGAATCTATTACTTCGATTTTGTTTAATCTTTTGGCTTTAGGATCGATCAATGTGCCGCCCATGATCTCGTGATCTGTACTTTGGTTTTAGTTCTTATGTATATATATATACATATATATGAGGAGTGGAGCCAGAAATACTCGGGTGGGACAGAGTGCTTTATAAATAAAATTATAAAAAATATTATAATATGTTTTTTAAAAATACATAAATATAAATATATATTATTGCCAACATGTCTATCATTTTGCATCCTTGTAACTGTTAAACTGAGAGGATAATCTTCATAACCTTGCAGCTCAATGGTCATAGTGCGCAAGTTTAGTGAGAGCACTCCCTACATCATAGATTTTTTTGCTATTTTTAATATAATTTCAATAATGAGATACTTATAATCTATAAAAATTAAAATAAACATCTTAAATAAATAACATGATAGAAGAAACTAATATGAAAAAGCCAAAAATATTTATTTTTTTCTCTGAAATACATATAGATAACAGGTGTTAGAATGGAATTAATTTTTCTTTCACTATATTCGAACTTTGTAAAGAAACAATAAAATGGTGGTAGTTAATTTGAGGTATAAACTAAAAATTTCAAAAGAATTTGTTGGGGGCGGGGGGCAGGGAGGGTCTAATGGCTCCACCATGTGTGTGTGTGTGTGTGTGGGTGGGGGTGGGGGGAATGTGAGTGATTACAGTTATCTCTTGTTATATAACACGGTATTGTTATGAAGAAGAAGATCCATGCTCTCTATGAATTTTATATATACACATACAAAAATGATTTCTTGTTTATTGGTGAGCAAAAAAAACTTTCACCACATCATGTATATTTAATATGGTGGTTATGTTTATTGGGTAACTATCTTTTTACACTTTTATTGCTATTGTCATTGTAGTTGTGGTTTATAGTATTATTATAATATATATATATATATATATATATATTATAATAATACTATCAACCAATATATATATATATATATATATATTTAGAAGTTTGATGTGATAGTCACTCATAAAGTTGATTTTCGATGAATATAATATAATGGAACAAAATTATGTGAAGAACTAATTAAGGCAAGTTATATAACTGACTTTAACGTACATTTAAAAGTTGATCACTTATTGAGAAATGGAATAATTAAAGTATCTTTTCGATTCGATATCATGCTGTCAGAAACTATAGCTTGAATTGAGATCTCAATCACCTTAATTAATTTGTAGTCTCTCTCTCTTTCTCACAAGCACACTTGCCCCTCCTGGGCTCTCTGTTGTACATTCTTCTTTTTATTTATTAAAGTTTACCACCCAGAAGGCCTAATTAGAATATATATATATATATCATTTACACAGTATGAATGTGAGATATCAATATTGTGACTTCATAAGAATATATTATATTCTACACATGAAATGAAAAAAGAAAAAAAAAAATTCCAGATATTTAAAGAACTGAAATTGTCTAGTCTAGATCTCTCTCTGCCCTAATATACATATAGTAGTACTTTGAACACACACCGACACACACACACACACACATAAATATATACGCACACACATACACATGCACGTAATATAACATATATGCTAGACTTCAACATTTTCATGCAGTGTGAGTGAGGAGTGGGGAAGCTTCCTAGGGCATGCATGAGGGACCGACCATGCACACACGTGTCCTACCCATAATACTAATTACTACTATTACTTGATTAATAATTAACAAACGACATACCTTACCTGATTAATAATTAAGAAACGACATACCAATGAGTGCAGTACGACATTTAAAAGAAGACTGCTACTAATTAAAAGCAAATTAGTGGGTCCCAAATATATAATTATTAGTCATTCATAGATTAGTAGATTCTCCTGGTAAAGTGTAGGAATCAATGTTGTCCTTTTTTGCTGTTTGATGGATGATTAGTTCTTTGGGAATTTCACCCACTTTGACAAAGCCACGAACCTACCAATTACTCCCTTAAAGAAGAAGCTAGCTAGAGAAGACAATAGTTTACTAATATATATATATATATATATATATATATATATCTTGAAAGTCATCAATTATTCACGGGTGGTAAGAAATTTAATCACACCAAGTCATATAGAACATCGAAAGTGATAAGAGTGTTTTTTTTTTTTTTTCTCTTCGCTATACAATGTGATTTGAGTATTGCGAATACATTTCTTGTTCACGGATGAACAAGAACTCATTTTCGTGTGTATATTATATATAATATAATATATCTGGAGTGTATTGACAATCATTAATTAATCATAACTTAATTAATAAGCAAGTGTTCATTAATATCATGATGAGCAAGTGTATGTCTAATTTCACCAAGGTCTGGGTTCGATTCTCACTAGGAGTTTCCGATAACTTGGGGTCAGGCCTCTGCTATCATATTCAGCGACTTAACCGACCTGGGGTGAAAAAACCACCCTTCCTAGATTCTTGAAGATTAGTCAGGGCGAAAAAAAAAAAAAAAATTGGGAGCTCTCTCTATATCTCTTAGAGAGCTCTCCATTAATGTTTTTCGTTGCACCTAACTATATATATATATATATATATATATATTTGGTAAAACCTAACTATATATATTTCAGAGTATGATAGTTAACATTTGATGTTGAAAAAATAAAATAAAATTCTTTCTCCAAATTAATTTATTGTGACACGGCATGCACAAACATTGATGCATTTAACTAGTCTTAGGACACGCGTTATTGTAATAGTAAAATTATTTTATTGTGACAAGTGATTCAAGCGTTTAAAATAAAAATAATAATAAAAAAATAACCTTTTGAATGTAGTAATTAGGTTAATTGCATAGATATGACGCATAAAGGGAGTGTCGCGTGCTATTAAAATTAATTAGTTGATAAAATGTTTAACGGGTTTAAGTGGAGAGCTGAATCAAATGGTGACCACTTACCACACTCGAATTGAACTTGAGATTAGTATTATAAGCTGGTCTTGGGTTCGATCACATGTAAGTGAATCTTTTCAAACATTTAAACAGAAAAAAGGAACAAAGGTTGAATCAATTACAGGAAAAAGCTCAAAGCAAAAATGAGATTTTTTTCATAATAATTACTTTCCCTAGAGCCAAACAGGATTCTCTAGCTCCTCGTCACTAGGAAACTTTCGGAGAAAAGAAAGGTAATTTTGAATAAAATAGACACTGCTGTCTCGTATTGTCACCAAAAGCAACTCGTGATGCACGGCGAAATTTAAACAGGAAAAAACATGCTTCAACTCACCTCATCTAAAACCTAAACTAGAGAAGAAAAAAGTAGCTTAAATTTTGGGATTCCAAATCTATCATTTTTGTTTTGATATATAAACATATTTTCTCATTTAAATTTTATTATTTTTATTATTTTCCCTATTGATTAGATTGGAAAATGTGACCAACAAGCCTAAAAAGTATGACAATGTTGGCATTGCCAATTTGAACTCGGTTTTTTCAAATAAGATACCTTTTAGATCACTATGAACTACTAAAAATTTTCAAAAGTAAATTGTTAACGGTGACGGAGTCAGAAATTTTGAAATTTTATTCAGTAGATTTATGAGTTCTTGATCACTTTTTATAATTTGAACATTGCGAGATTTATATGTTAAATATGAAATAATTTCAAGATTCTATCATAGTTTTAATTTTTTGAAAAACTAACTCTAAAAAAATCAATCAATTGACATTAACAAAATTCTTTTTTTGTTATTTTGTAACCTAAAATGAAATTTTAATTCACAAAAAGTGAGATAAGGTGAAAAAAATGTACTCTCTCCATTTTCAAAATGGATATTCACTTTAAAAACTGTGACTCATTGTAAAAAGACACACACACATATATATATATATATTTCTCTCTTCTTGTATCTGTCTTGAATAAAGTATGCATGAGAGGGTAAATGAGGGATATCGACTAACATGGAAGAGATGAACTAGATGTGAGATGTAGAAAGGTGACGCGCGAAGAGAGCTTTATAAGAGAAAGATAACAACTAATAGAAGAATATACAATTCACAAATTGCTTGCTCTTACACATTCAAAACTAGTAATGATACAAAAATGGATAGATTTTTATTGCGATTCCTATGAATGGAGTCTAACAATAATATTTCTTTTTCCGTAAATGGTAAGAATACACTCTCATTTTAAAGTATTCTCAAAAACGACTACCTACATTAATAAGTGAAAAACCCATATCGACATTTATATCATTTTCCTTTCAAAACTAATATATCATAACAAAAATTGAACCCCACCACGGCATGCTATTAATATGAATTATTAAAGTTATACCACTCTCTCCACTTAATCTTTAAGCATTTGATTGCTAACAAATATCACTCAAAGTGGCATAATTAGACTGCGAGCATGATATGATCTTTTTAATAAGTAAATAAATATATAGGCTATATAAAACTTCATCTATCTTGTAATTAAATAGAATTATCATACCCAAAATTACAATTAATTAAATTTTTTAACATACCCTTAAGTTGCACAATTATTTGCGTAGACTCCTTCTCTCAATTTCATTTTTTATAATTTAAATTTTTTCATTTTCACGCTCTCACAATTTCATACACTCTCATTTGCCTAACTTAAAAGAATTAATTTTTTCACTTTCACGAACTCAATTTCATGCACTCTCATTCTGCTCGACCTAAAAGATACCAAATAGAATTATTTTCTCTTGCTTTGATAAATAAAGCAAGCCAAACTTTACTAGGAGAAGCTACTGACAAAAGGACATGCATGTGACATGGGGATGCATATATGGACTAATAAATATTTCAGTTGAAATGATATAAATTAAAAACCAACCACAAAAAATGTGGTTGTCCAATGAATGGCTAAGACAATGTCCACATAAAACAACCCCCAATAATTTAGGTAAGGTTGGCAACTTGGCACATGCATGTATGTCTGAGACACGAGGATAGAAAATGAAAGCAAATGAGGACCATCTGGACCAGATGGTTGCACCTCTAAAGCAGTTGTGTTTCATTCCATATACATACCATGCCACAAGACCTCCCCTAGTGGATAGTACACCTAGTTCATAATTTCTTCTATATACATACAATCTTTAGTTAATTTCTTAATCTATATAGTCCAAAAAGAAGAAGAAAAATAAATAAATAAATAAATAAAGGTATTTTTGTCACTCCAGCTTACAATACTTAAACATAAGTTTCTTGAATGATGTACGGAAAGGAAATGAGTTTAAAGGCATTGTACCGGAGGAGACAATTGTGATCATTCATGCATGTGGATGCTCCATAAGTGTGAGCGGTCATAATTAACCATCTCTTTCTTGATTTTTTGTTGTAACAACGTCGTATTGTATCGTAATAGGTGATTATGTTCATTCACAAAAATGAATGATCACAGCTGTCGGTACTATATATATACATATACAGTATTCTACCGAATCTGCCGACTTAAAGAAAGACGCAGATATTTAAAACTACATATGCATATAAAAATATCCATTTTTTTCTGAATAACAAGAGCCATATTGAGGCCATGCATGATACACATGCATGGAAAGCTAGCCCAATGTAACATATATATGTGTGTGTGTATATATATATATATATATATATATATGACACAAAAATTAAATATCCTGACTGTTGTGTTATTGTTCCATGAACTACATGTCACTCTAATACCTTTTCCTTTTACTCCTGTTTAACATGAGTTGTTTAACATGAGTTCCGATTCTCAACATAACAATAGGGTATTGTACCATAAGAGGCGACTCTGATCATTCACACATGTGACGCTTTACAATTGTGAGTAATCATAAACGTTTGGTAGCTATTTTTATTCTTTGCGGTAATAACTAGCACGGTATTAATTAACGAGCGTGAGTGTTCACAATTGTTTGGTGCTATGTATATAATATGTTGCCGAATCTGCTGGCGCAAAGAAAGACTTATACATTAAAACCACGTATTTGTACGAAATATTCATTTTTGTGAATAACAAGGGCCATGCCAAGGCAATGCATGATATACATGCATGGAAAGCTAGCCCAATTAAATGTTTGAGGGTAGATGTCAATCATGTCATCATGTCACTTATATGATATATGACCCAAAACTTAATTTCCGAACCGTTGTGTTATTGTTCCATCAACTGCATGTCACTCTAATACATTTTCTTTTTACTCTTGTTTAACTTAACTTTTTAAATCATCAACAAAAAGAAAATAGAATTCAGATTACCAACGTAGGTATCGTACTGCATGAGATAATTGTGATCATTCACGCATGTGGCACTCTAACCGTTTGGTAGTTTTTTTGATTCTTTACAGTAACAGCACAGTATTGTATAACAAGAGTGAGTATGTACGTTGTTGAATCTGCTAAAAGTAGACATATACAATTAAAACTAAATATCCATTTTTGTGAATAACAAGAGCCATATTAAGGCCATGATACACAAACATAGAAAGGTTGCCCAATTAAATGTTTGGGGTGCATGTCATAATGTCACATATATGATATATGATATATGACACAAAAATTAAATATTCTAACCGAATGTGTGTTATTGTTCCATGAACTGCATGTTACTCTAACACCTTTTACTAAGATATTTTTTCTTTTATTTATAAATTTCCAGATACATACATAAGGCCCTAAAAGTGAGTTAATTGATGACATCATATCAATGCATAGAAGACCATCATATATCACTCCATCACAAAAGATAGTGATATTCTTCATGTGGGGGCAATACACACATGAGCCTTAGAAATTGAATAAATCTCATTCATGTGATAATTAAACAACTAAAACTTGATCAACAACTTCGTGGCTTTGAATTTGGGGACGTTATGGTCCCACCGAGAGTTGGATTTTTGTGGTGTGAAAGATTAAAAAAAGAAACAAAATGCAATGAAAAGGTATGGGTGGTCTTACAAAGAAGAAAGATTGGAATTCTATTCAAATGTGAACTCCTTAAATTATTGAGAAAGACAAAACACTGTTATGGCATTCAAGTGGGTCTCTTGAATAGGAGTGTGGTCATTTTCATCCTCCGTACCTCTCATTTCAATCGTACCACCTATCAATTTATAAAGTAATCAAACATGTGGACGTTATTGTGTTCTTTTTCTAACACCCATTTTTTTTTTTTTAAATTTCCTCCTTCTCCTAAGGTTGTTTTAGGTATTTTTGGAAAATTGTAGACTTTCTTCTTAAAAATAATACGTAACAAAAGTTTACGATATTTTAAGGCACCGTAACCATATTTTGAGATTTTTCCTCATTTAAATGTGTTTGTGCGACCCAACTAACGATTAAGAGCTACTCTTGATGTGATGTAAATTTTTTTCTCATTTTTCTTTGCGGATCTTAGATTCTTTTAAAGCTATATATTTTGTAGTCCAGTATATTAATTAAGACATTTAGAATTTTAACTGAGATATGAGATAATATTGAAAACTAGCGGGAGAGTGTTAAGATTTCGAGTTAAAATTTGTAATATCTTAATTTTCATTTAGTGAAATTTTTTATTAAATCTTCACAGTGAACTTAAACTTTACGCGACACAACTCTTTGTATTCTTTGTGTAACTTGGCTTGATTCTTGATTCTGTTCTTAATCCGTGATGATGTTTGTAACATACACATATATATATATATATAATTAAAAAAAGACGTATTAAAAGAGCATTATGGAAAACTCAATTTATATAATTTATTTTAAAATCCCATGTTAATTATACACAACTATAATTAAACAATAAACTATCTATTATGAGAGTAGCTATCACCATGAATTAAAATTCAAAGGGTTGGAATATGCGAATTTATAATTTTACACTAAGAATGTTGTCATGATAATCTCTTCAATAATTTAAATTACATGTAGATTGTTATGTGTGTTGTTGTGAGGTCTATTACGTGTGATTAAGAAATTGAGGATTTGAGGAACATAATTCCAAATTCATTAAGATTGCTAATACCCCACCATCATATAAAGTGTGTGATTTAGGCCAAACCATTTCAATAATTTGTTTTTGGACAATGACTTGTACCTTCTTGTCATAATTTTGGAACGTACAAGTCGAGTAGACCACTTCATTACGTAAGATATTTGTACTTTTCATTGTAATTTTTGTATTATTTGTTTGGCTCAAAATGTAAAGTTTTCAAACTTATTAATACTTTTAATATATTTATGAAGTAAACGACGAATTGTCTTAGCTTTAGTTAAGAGCGTAATTACAAGTTGCATTCGAGAGTTTCAATTTGTATGGTATCTTGACTCAATAGTCACAAATTGTGTTGCTGAAAGAATTATTATTATTTTTTAAAAAATAGTATATAAATAGTAAATGTAAACAGTAATATTTATGGGAAATGTTTAGATTACTTTATAATTTAATTATCAAAAAAAAAAAAATTTTGTTTGAATTATTTATTTTTTAATCTAATGAGGTGGACTACATGGCATGCCAAACACTGAAGAAACACTCTTCCCATGTTGCTTTTAAAAATAAAAATAAAAAATTAAAAGGATGAGGACTCACACTCGCTCGGAGAGCTGG
This sequence comes from Cornus florida, assembly GCF_030987335.1. Taxonomy (NCBI): domain Eukaryota; kingdom Viridiplantae; phylum Streptophyta; class Magnoliopsida; order Cornales; family Cornaceae; genus Cornus; species Cornus florida. Next base: position 7,450,774 of record NW_026775577.1, read on the forward strand.
ACTACTAGATAATGCCATTCCTATCCAGCAATGATAAATTAATCCAATTCTATGTCCCTCTATTAGAATTTAAATTATCTTTGTTTTGATTACATGTAATTGGAATTGAAATTAAAAAAATATATATTAAAATATGAATTTTTTTTTTTTCAAATTCAATTTCATAAACTCAAACATAGTAAAAACTCGATAAAAGGTCGGGATCTATCGTCCAATCTTAACTCAGACTAGCCCAGCGGGTTTTAGCTCTTCTTGTTCCCATTGTCAAGTCGGCCCAATCTGAACCATGAATGGGGCAGACCAGGCTTGGTCATTGATTTTAGGCCCATGTCCGAAATGAAGTTGGGCGCACTAAGTGCTAATCGTAGACCCGTGAGACAAGAAGTTATGGCGAAATATTTTTCAGTAATTTGAGGAAAGTATCACTAAGCTATTGTCATTTGTGATAAATTAATTTTATATCTATCATCATTATCATGGTCTTCGTCATCATTTTTATTTTAATCCGATATGAAGCCAAATTTTTTTTTTTTAATTTAGATATGATAATCTCTCATTCTCAAAGAAGTGCCGAAGAGTTCGAGGCCCAATAAAGAGCATATTGTGGACATGAGAGTGTATATTTGAATGGTCAAGTAACAACCTACTAATTTGTTTCATGTTAAAACAAACACCACAATAATAAAGAATTAACAAAAAATGAAAAATTACACACCACATGAAAAAAAGATTTAACGAGGTATAGTCCACATCCACAATAAAGATCGACAAAGAGTTTTACAAGTTTCTCAAGCATCCATTGCAACTAGGGCCCAATAATGCCCTTTTATGTGTTACTTATACCAAATGCTAAAATTAGATTTGAATTGTATCAAAATATCATCACGCGCAGTTTGGTTGGATAAAAATTTATGATAGAAAAAGAGAGTGAAGTAAAGGAAAAGAAAATAAGTTTTAAGAAAATATTACTTTGTTAGTTTGGATAGGATGAAAATGAAAAGAAAATAATTTTATTACCAAAACTACCCTTAGGAATTTAAATATTTTAAAATAAAATAAATTTGTATTTGATGAACCACTCTATATCTAATTGTTTACATTCATTTTTAACAAAAAAAATTAATATTAATAATAAAATAAAAAGAAAGTAAAAATAATAATATAATTATTTTTATTAATATCTAAATTGTATCCATAAGGGACACAACAATTGTAAAACCCAAATCTGGAGATTGTAAGTTTCTAATCAATCTAAGAATCCCAATCACCTACAACACCAGCAGTAAAAAACACATGTATGTATACCACTCGATCTCAATCATTATTAATTATAGAACCCAAAATAATAATAATAATAAATTAATTTTATATGCATATATAAAAATATAAATAATTAAATTTGAATTATGTCAATTTACATGAAGAAATCTACATCTGTGTGAAGTTTGTGACAAACTGAAGAGTGGAGAGAATCAAAGAGAAAAACATAGAGAAACCGAGGAAGTGAAGAAGAATGAGGGGGAGAAATAACTAACAAGGGCACAAGAGAAAATTAAGATATAAAGTGGTTAAGTTTTGGGAGAAAGTAAATTTTCGCCTGTTTTATACTTGAAAATTTTGAGGGATTCTTATAATTCCTTCATTTTAGGATACCACCAAAATATACTACCATGATACAAGTAAGAATAATAATAGGGAGACGGATGAATTAATCCTGAATAAGTATTGAATCTGGCGTGTTTTTGTCCACCTCATCTACTTAAATAGTTTTAAAAAATAATTGTTTAACACGTGATAAGAATGGCCAACCACGTCAAATTTGATACTAATTCGGTGATTTCTTCTAAATTTTCCTATCATTACTCTACAATTAAACATAATGCATGGAGCAACCATATGAATTTGATCTCATTGATATAATTAACAAATAAAATAATTATTAACTTAATCATAAAGAACCTAAAGGATAGTCTAATCGGTAAAGACTCTCTTTCATATTTTGGTGGTCGAAAATTTTATCGGTAATTATTGATACGGGAGAATCGTATGTGCTTAATAATAAATTATAAATCGTTCAAATTGACCTAAGTCACACAAAATAAGAACGAGAACGAAAGCAACTGTGCAAAATCGAAAGCATAATTTAACCCACATATGTAATGTAGCGGGAATATGACTTAAGGTTTGGCACTGTCAAAAGTTAATCAAAACGACATCGTACTTGTATTTTAGCCCTTAAAGTGTTCAGATTAAACAAAACAAGAGTGTGAACGAGTACGAAAGCAACGGCGCAACAGCACAAAAGCGAAACCACAATTTAAACCACATATGTATTGTAGTGGGAGCTACAAGTCGCAGCGTACCGATTTGCCAAAATTGAACAAAACGACGCTGCACTTGTATTTTAGCCCTTTTGAATGGGTCTTCCATGATGTTCGAGTAGTTACGAATAAATGCAAAAGAAACAGTTTGTTTGAGCGTTTTTGAGTGAGAGAGAGAATGTAGAAGGGTTTGTTCCTTTTTCCAGAGCGACTCTTCTCTGTCATAAAGAAACCTCTGAAGTCGACGCGAGCAATCGGTAAATATGGCTTCTCGATTCTCTTAAATTTGTTCTTCAATTTTATAATTTTGATGAATGTTAGTGCTATTCAGTTATAGGGTTTCGCGGGAAGCTCATGTGCTTCTTTGTGTATATAATTTATACAGTTTACCTCTCAATTTACAATTATTCTCTCATTTTGTGACAATTTAATGTGGGTCATTTGTTCTGGGCTTTGAATTTTTAGGGTTGGTTGTTGTAGGCAACAATGTTGTGTTGATAATAGTGTGTTGTGAATTAGAATTCGAAAGCTTAGAATGAGAGAGCCTTTGTATAAGTTGAGTTTGGTAATGACTGGATACCTTTCAAAATGAAACTGAATGTTTTCTCTTATGTGTCTGTTTTGGAGAGAGACGATTTGGGTGTAGAATTAGGAGGCCTAGAATTAGAGAGGCCTTTGTATAAATTGAGTTTGGTAATGACTGGATACCTTTCAAAATGAACCTAAATGTTCTTTCTTATGTGTTTGTTCTCGAGAGAGACGATTTGGGTGTAGAATTAGGAAGCTTAGAATGAGAGAGGCCTTTGTATAAATTGAGTTTGGTAATGACTAGATAACTTTCAAAATGAACCTGAACATTCTCTTTTACGTGTTTGTTTTCGAGAGAGACAATTTGGATGTAGAATTAAAAAGCTTAGAATGAGAGAGGCCTTTGTATAAATTGAGTTTGGTAAATGACTGGATAACTTTCAAAATGAACCTGAACGTTCTCTTTTACTTGTTTGTTTTTCAAAAAACAATTTGGGTGTAGAATTTGGGGGTAGAATGTGGATCTCGACATTATTTATTGCTCGTGGTTAAGTAGAGTTAAATGTGCCTTCTTTTCTTTCTTTTTTTGGCTTCATCCATGCTAGCTGGTAACTTGTCCCGTCTTTTTTTGGTCCATATATTTCTTTTAAGGAATGCAGGTGTGCGATGTATTCTGAAAATTAAAGAGCATTTTTTTTCCCGAGTTTGGATGGTTGTTTGTAGGTTGGTGGGAATTACTACATAACTTGGACAAATTGCAAAGGCTCGACCTCACTTTCCTTTATTGAGCTTGCTCAGGTTCACTTGCTTTTATTCAGCTTGCCCTACATAACCTAAGCACTCTCTCTTATGTGTTTGTTTTCGAAAGACATTTTTGGTGTAGAATTTGGGGTAGAAGGTGGATCTTGATATTATTTATTGTTTGTAGTTAAGTAGAGTTAAATATGTCTTTTGCTTCATTCATGCTAGCTGATAGATTGCCACTTCTTTTTTTGGTCCATGCATTTCTTTCAAGGAATGGAGGCATGGGATGTTTTCCAGAAATTAAGGGAATTTTTTTTTTCCCAAGTTTGGATGGGTTGTTTGTAGGTCGGTGGGAATTACTACATAAATTTTACAAATTGCAAAGGCTTGAGATTACTTGCCTTTTGAGCTTGCTCGAGCTCGCTTTTATTGAGGAGCTTGCTCTACATAACCTAAACATTCTCTATGTGTTTGTTTTCAAGAGACACTTTGGGTGTAGAATTTGGGGTAGAAGGTGGATCTCAATATTATTTATTGTTTCTTTATTCATGCTAGCTGGTAACTTGCCCCTTCTTTTTTTGGTCCATATATTTCTTTCAAGGAATGGAGGCATGGGATGTTTTCTGGTAATTTGAGGGAATTTTTTTCTGAGTTTGGATGGGTTATTTGTAGGTTGGGGGGAATTACTACATAACTTTGACAAATTGTAAAGACTCTAGCTCACTTGCCTTTATTGAGCTTGCTCTAGCTCACTTTCTTAAATACGCTAAGCTCAAGCTTCCTTAAGCTTGCTTTCGGAACTAGTTGATTATAAGGAATGTAAATCATTCAAAATTTGTACGAAACTGATTTTCATGAGACATAAACTCGTTCGATCAACTTGGTTTTTTCCTATTCTTCCTATACTAAGTGGCATCCATTAGAAGATGTACCATAATTGTTTCTTGGCATTGATATGGCATTTACTTAGTGGGTAATGGTTGTTTTTTATGTTTTATTTCCCTGGAATGTAAGGTAATAGTTTTTGATACCAAAGCTAAGGTCAGGTGCATTTTATTTTTCAGCACCTAATGGGCTTCTTTTGTTTTTTTGGCTAAATACATAAGGGTTTCTTCATCTTAATATATTGACTGTTTGGGGTAAGTTTCATATAACAGCTGTCTACTTTGATACTCAAATTGATCTGAATCCTGGTATTATAACAATCCATATGATGAGGTGCAGTAACTTACTCTGCTCGATTCACATTGACAATGCTGTAGTCACATGCTTTCAAAACTGCATTTGAACATAGTAAGTTGTCAAATTAGTTTCTTATGTGCATATGATTCTTTTGTCTGTTTGCTTTTCAAGACTTACTCTAGATGTTATAAACATTATGATCACATAGAGGAAGTATGCTTCATCAAGAACGCCCCCCAACACACACAATATTCTCCTGGCTACAAGTTCATGAGATGTAAATTAAGATAATTGTAAACCAAACAACAAAATAAGCTGGTTTTTTGGCTAAAAGCCTAAAGCTAATCTGTCCGGGCTTGATTGTGGTTAAAATATGTCATGCTAATACAGTGCCCCTCTCGCTTTGGCTTTGCTGGAGATTTTAGTTTACTCCATTTTGCAGCAACTGGCCTTTCTGGGAGAAAACTACAAAGCAAAAGGGCTCCAATTTTGTCTGGCTAAAATTTTGGTCACTTTTGGCCATGTTGCCTGGGCCATTTTTGTCTATTTTGGTCACTCCAATGTATTTGATTTTACTATTTTATTTCCTACCTCTTTGTAGCCTTGGCACTTGGATAGTGATCCACATTTTCAGCTACTATTTAAATTTGGAGAAAATATAACGTGCCAATGCTGACTGTTGGCATAAATATTTTGGTACCCAACATTGATTTATCAATTCATCACTTCAATGTTTTGATTTTCATGGAAAAGAAAAATATTCTGTTAAAGAGTGACAAATTTGATTTTGGGGATAGGGATGATCATCATCATTGCCTTGGTCCATACCAAATGGATTGGTAAATAAATTCTCTTCTCCATTCTGGGGACAGTAGATTCTTTATTATTATTATTAAAGCCTTAACACCCATTTCTTTACAGACAAGTGAGTTCACATTCAGACTTGGGAAGAAGCTTGTGTTGATGGCCAGTAGCAGACCAGCTGCCCTTTGAGTGGCCAATTCTTCAACATTCAAAGTGATGTTCTCTCCATAATCATTCGCTTTATGCTATCACAATGTGGAACTTTGCATCAAACTGCATAGCTGGAAGCATTGGACTTAAGAAAGACTTGGTAAAGTCAACTGAAGCTGCTTTAGAATGCTCAGATGATGAAGTTTCTTCAACCAGCAGCAGGGAGGAGGGACTAGAATGTCCGATTTGCTGGGAATCTTTCAACATAGTTGAAAATGTGCCCTATGTTTTATGGTGTGGCCATACCCTTTGTAAAAATTGCATTCTAGGGCTGCAGTGGGCTGTTGTCAAATTTCCCACTCTACCGATTCAGCTTCCACTTTTTATTTCCTGCCCATGGTGCAATCTCTTATCCTTGCGTTTGGTTTATAGAGGAAATCTCAAGTTCCCTCGCAAGAACTTCTTCCTGCTCTGGATGGTTGAGAGCATGAATGGTGATAGAGTGAAGTCTCATTCCACATTCTGTGCCGATCATCATTCAATCTGTCCATCAAACAGCAAATTATCACTGGGAAGTCAAGTCAGCCACCCTATCTCCAGGAGGGGTCAGTATATTCGCTATTCAGATCCTTCTGGCACGAACCATGATAGTAATCGTGTCAACAGTTACCACACCGTGGAGACCTTACATTCTTCCATTAGAAAATCGCTGGCTTTCTTTGTTCGTTTGACAGCAAAGTTCCCACTGGTTCTCGTATTCCTTCTGATTGTCATATATGCCATACCTGCCTGTGCAGCCGTCTTAGCTTTGTATGTTCTCGTCACTTTTCTGTTTGCTCTCCCGTCATTTCTGATTCTGTACTTTGCATATCCTAGTTTGGATTGGCTGGTGAGGGAAATTATCACGACATAATACGCCATATTACTCACAGCCTGTAAGCCCTGTGAATAGCAGTTTTCACTACAAAACGGTACTTCTCTACCGAATCCCATCAATTTTATAATTTGTCGACTAGCCGACTACTGTTTCGTTTACTGTTAAAGCGAGTAATCCTTTGAATCTTCCCATGTCAAAAATGGTACTTCTCTACGGATTCCTGTCAATATTGGAATTTGCCAACTACAATTCCATTTTCTCCCCAGTGATTGCTTCCTTTGCTTAATTTGTTGGGAACCCGCATTATCCAACAAACAAATAACGTCATCTGCAGACAGATAGTTGAGTTGTGCATAAGATGCAGCTGAAAAGTGAATTGTAGTACTACAAGTTGATTTCGGAGTGTAGCTTGTGTTCCTGTTTCTTGTAGATTGATGTTTATAAACTGTGTTGTGTGAGTGCAGTTTGTTTATTTGTTAACGTGGATGCCATGTGCTAATATTTCTGTTTCTTGGTAATTGTCAAAAATGAAAGCTAAAGCACAAGCTGATGTTTCTATTCATGGGTGTAAGGTTAGTAGCATCAACCGCGAATCCAGATTAGGTCATGTGGCTTTGGGTGAAGGACCTTTCTGAAGTTGGGCTCACTGTGCACTGGGCTCATTCGAGCCACACGTGTTGTGCACATATAGCTCGGATGAGCTGGTGGACTGTGTGTTGATGTGTTACTGAATGTACACCCGTTACTTTAATTATGGTTTGTTAGATTTTATTTCGAAGTTGTTACCTGTCACATTGAAACCTACTAGTTTAATTGCACATCTGGTTTAAATATAAATGGAGATATTTATTGAGATATTTATTGTTATGGGAATCAACACTTTCAAGAGTAGTTGTTTTTCAGTGACAAATTTGGTACATGGGTATAAATTTTTTGGGACCATGATATTTAGCCAGAAATGGCGGGTCGAAATGGCTGGCTGATTAACATGCATCAGTTGTATGCGATACTTTGGGATCCACATGCATCCCATTGCCTTTCATCCCACGGATGGCCAGCCCGTTCGGCTGGCCAATTCACTTTTTCTATCATTCGATTTTATTTTTAAATTTTTTTATAGGTTTGTGCAAGCCAGGCTTCTAACTTGTGAAATCATAATTCCCAAAATGTAATATAAGAACAGTAATCTTTCAATCATGTTATTGATGATTTATTCTCAAGTTCTATAATTCTGGTTGGTTTTTGATGTGCATGGTGGTCATGAAAATATGTTTTATTAAATAGTCAGAATTTTTTAAAAAAAAAGAGGGAAAAAGTTAATAATTTGTACTACATTGGGCCTGAATCACATACGAGAGCGAATTCGAAAAAAGCACACTTAGAATGTAGGAGTGACACATGGTAAAAAAAGATAAAGATTGTGTGACTTAAAATCGACCACCTATCATGCACGTGGTCTTGTTCGTCGCGACCACGGGTCCATGGTTGAGCTATTTGTATTACATGCCTTCTAATGTCGAGATTGAATCTAATTGCCTCAACTCAAAATTAATTTTCGAAGGAAATGATGCAAGGATTGAAGACAAACTCTTGCAACAAGCAATCAATCATTAGCTTTCTAATTCCTTGTGAGGAAGAAAAGGAAAAAATATAAAAGAAAAAAACATACCATCCGCAACAAGAAAATTACAATTTGGTTAGAAAAATCACTGGAAGGATGTCAGTTTCTGGAAACTTCTTTTCTTGCCCTTTTTACGTTTGTTTTTTTCTTCTTCTTATCTACTCCATTATTTTCGCCACCCACAATAAATCCTCAAAATCCAAGTAGGACAATTCAACTTAGATCCTCCACGTGTCACAAACACAACCTGGAATTCACAAAACAATTGAATTCTCGGTAAAGATTCTACAAATTATACCCACTAAATCATTTTCCCTCTTTCTGGTTGATTGTGTGACCATAAAGTTGAAGTCTTCGAGCCAAGAATGGTGACAACCATTGCTGTGCACTCACCCAAATCCACTATTTTGCAGAACCCAATTTCGCTCAAAGAACCAAACTCTGCCTTCCTTAGAGGGTACCCCTTAAAAGGTCTTTGTTTGCAATTGAAACCTAGAAAAAGTAGAGGTAGAGATGTCATCAGTTTGGTGGTTGCTTCTGCAAACACCACCACCTCCTCCACCGGCAGTGGTGGTGGAAGATTCTATCTCAATTTCACTGGGTTCCCTTTCCCTCTTGGTCCTTTTCTCAATAGGTGCACCATCAGGACTGAGGTTAGCTTGTCTATCTTCATCTTCTCTTCACAAATATATATATATATATATATATATATATATATGTATGAAAATGAAATGATCTTGGGCTATTGTAGACTTGTAGTATGTTTACAATTGTCTGTGATTTAAAGCTTTATGGGTTATTTACATGTTAATCAGAATTTTTCTTCATTTTGGATAACAATGTCTGCTATTTAAAGATTCAACTACCTTAGTTGGTAAGATATAATGTATTAAATTATCTTGGGCTATTTTTTAGTCTGTTTAGAATTCGTCTGTGATTGAAAATTTTAAGGGTTATTACATGTTTATTAGAAATTTTCTTTATTTTTTATAACAGTGTCTGCTATTTATATATTCAAACACCTTATTAGCTCATATATATTTATATGAGCTAATTTGTCTTAGTTTTTTCTTGAAAATTCCAGAGTTTAATTGGGCACCGGGGCTTTTTAACTTTCTAGAACAGTCATTTATTGTCTTCAATTATTTGTGTGAAGCAACTTAAAAATATTGTCTCCTCTAGTTCTCCATTCTCTTCACCAACATTTGGAGATCAAATCAGATAAAATGAAAAGAGGGATTTGCTTAGCCTTAATTTAAAGTTGCTGTTAACTAATTCCTTAACAAAGTTCCATAATTAGCGTCGACGTTCCACTATTTGTTAAACGCGTCAATGAACTTCCATGAAAGTAAAAGCAAAATCTGCTATCAGTTTCAGGGTAGAAATTTTTCTACATGGCAACCTGATTTCTGCCATATATTATGTTATTTGCAATTTGTGCAGCTATAGTACACAGTTTTTAAGACGAAAAAAAGATCAAACACTTTGTCCAGAACATTGTTAAGTTAGTTACAAGAGCGAGAAGGGTTCTCTTTTCAAATAATAGAGTAAGTTAACTAAGTATAATCTTTTCGAATGCTCAACTGCACTAGTTACTTTAGAAAAGCACTCTTAAGTATATTAGTATAAGAGCATAGCTTCACTTCATCTTCCCTTTTCATAACATTCTGTATAGGTTTTATTTGTCCAATGTCATCCAGAAAGAAATATATGGGAACAAATATGAGGTTACTTTTTGGATCGCTAAATTTAGAATTCTAAAATCAATGTGTCATTCTCTCAACATAACCACTATGGAGTAGTGTCTTTTACAGAACTCGAGTGAATGTGCATAATCACTCTGTCAGAAAAGAAATAGATTTATCTGCAAAACGTCCTCAAGTAATAAGTTAACAAGTCATTAGGCACAGGAAGGATCCTTATTTTATATAAGCTTGCTTTTTTGTTGACACATGAAGGATCCTTATTTTATATAAGCTTGCTTTTTTGTTGACTAACTTTTGCTGTCACTTAATTCCAGGCTGTGAAAGACTGCATATGGCTATTCGAACAAGAGCAAGCTTTGGGCTTCAGCAGTGTCTCAACAAACATCCGAATGACGGTCATCAAGCTCAAAAGTGGAGGACTATGGGTCCATGCACCCATTGCTCCAACCAAGGAGTGCATTCAGGTTCTATTTCTTCTCTAGCTTTATACATGTATTGTAAAAGCGCTTCTAAGGGATTTTTGGATATCAAGTGAGACACCCCCCAAACACCAAAAAAACAATAAAAAAAAATCAACAAAAAACAATTTAATTAGTGAATAAGTGTTTTGAAATGCATTAGATATGGAAGCAATTCATTTTGCTGTGATTTATAACATTGCTATGTTATAAGATCATATTTCTCAAAGGCTTCTCAAGAACTCCATCGTGCCTAATAGCAAAATATGATAGCATAAAATTCATGTTTGATACACACACCCATCACTGAATTTGGCCAAAAGGTACGACTCCAGTTGGGATATACCTTTAAAAAAAAAGGGGGTTTTGCAACTGGTTTAGGGGTTGTTATTTTGTTAATCATTTTTATTTCATACCTTTTTTACGCTCGCCAAATGACCTACGATACTTAGGCTCCCTTAATTTTTTTGATAAATTTCTTATGTACTCTGCATATCTGCACTCTGATTGACATATAGACCCTTAAACACTTGGCTGATATCTTTCAATTCTGTACCTCTTGCCAGCTTGTGAAGGAGTTAGGAGCTCCAGTAGAATACATTGTTCTGCCTACATTTGCTTATGAGCATAAGATATTTGTTGGCCCATTTTCTAGAAAGTTCCCCCGGGCTCAGATATGGGTAGCACCAAGGCAATGGAGTTGGCCTCTCAATTTGCCACTTGAGTTTTTTGGGATTTTTCGTGCCAAAACATTGATAGATGAGGATTTATCCACCCCATGGGCTGATGAGATTGAACAGAAAGTATTTATCTCACCAGAAGTTGGTAATATGAAGTAAACTTATTGACTTTGAACTTTATCTCGATGGATTCTTAGTTTTAACTGATATGTTTGTAAAAAAATTCAGGTATTGGACCTTACGTAGAGGTGGCATTCTATCATAAGCGTTCAAGAACACTACTAGTGACGGATGCTGTAATTTTTGTACCAAAGCAGCCACCTGAGTGTATTAACAAGGAATCCTTGTTGTCATCTGCAAAGAATGGTTTGGCTGTGAAGCTTCTTAGTAAAGGCAAGGAAGTTCCTGAGGAACCAGTTGTTGACAACAAGATAAGCCGGCAAAAAGGTTAGTCCTCTGTTATAATCTAATCAGCTCGTTATGTCTGGATGCTAAGTGCACTTAGGAAAGACATAATGCAACATGAGAATGAACATGTGCTGGAACGAACACTTGCAAATTACTGGACTGGATATTCGGTGCAGGGTGGGAAAGAATGGTTCTCCAAATCTTGTTTCTTGGTCCTTCAAATCTTTTGGAACCCAAAGCTAGCTTTGCTCAAATGTCGCAGAAGCTGATTGTTTCACCAATTGTCAAGACATTGGTCTTCAGCAAAGTTCCTGAAAAGGCAAGTAAACCAGTCTAGTACAGACTTTTCTTCATTAGGTCAATATGGTATTCTATTTCAGGTTTTTAATCTACCTCCCTCCCTGATATGCCACAACTCTAGTTTGGTTATTAATCAATCACACCGGCTATGTCTTATGACAAAGGAGGGGTTACATTTTCTCATCTTAGGCACAAAGAAGATTATTAAGATATTATCTTTGCTTTAATAATGAAACCTCCAATCTGGGCTTTTATGTGGCATGCTCTCAATGATAACCAACTACAACTACGGAAGCATATAAGGAAGACTTTTATGCTTGGATGCTTCCTTGAATGGACAACAAATTATTATCACGACTTTGTGGAGTTATTTCAAAATTTGACCCTATTGTGTGCTTCTTCAAATATTCAGGTCCGGTATTGGATTGATAGCATTGCAAGGGACTGGAGGTTCAAAAGAATAATCCCTGCTCATTTTGCTGCCCCAGTAAATGCTGGCAGATCCGAATTTTTAGCAGCATTCGGATTTCTTGATGACTTCTTGGGTGAACGGTATGTCACACGACCTTCACTGTCTCTTCTCTTCACTTCACTGATGGGAAAGGCCGCCAGTTACTTCCCTCCAGATGACATGAAGACGTTATCATCCCTTGATCAATTTTTAGTCTCAGTTGGAGCAGTGAAGAAAACAGTCTCAGGTCGGAAGCGATGATACAACACGAACTACCAGTTACCTGTAAGATTTTACATATCAAATGTAAAAATGCCTGTATACGTAGTGTACTTAGTATAATCTTTGTTCAACTTGAGAAAGAAATGCAATGGCAGTGCTTATGCTGCAGTTACAAGAATCTCTTGGATAAAATTAGGCAAAAGTGGTTGTTGACAGTAGGACATTTGTCTTGCTTTTTATTATTTTTGCACCTGGGACTTGTTGGTCATGGGGATCAATCCTTGGTCTGTTGCATTTCTTAGTAACCAAGCAAAAAAATTAAGAAAAAAGAAACAAAAAAGGAAAAAAAAATGAGTGTGGGTTATTTCTGGGGAGGTCCCTAGGCTCTCATGTATTGACATTATTTTAATACACTTGCAAAGAGTTAGTGAATAAGATGGACAATTCATTTAAAAGTTGCTTAGAAAGAAAGATCTACGCAATTCTCTAGATTTAATGTACTTGAAGCATTATTTTTAAGAGTCTGTAAAGCTAAAGCTAAAAGTATTTGTAGCCTTTAACAACTTTGGTAAATAGTTACTTTTGGTCATGCTTTAGGTTTGCTGTAAGCAGCCTTTGAATAACTCTAGGAAGCAACTTTATGTCATCTTTTACATCACAACTGAAACTTGCAAATTAATTGAGGTCAGGACTATGAGTTGGGATCCTCTGTGCTATAACACGGTGTTGTACAGCATTGGACGGATCCCATCACTCACTCGTGTAATCGTACAACAACCGTGCTGTACTGCAGAGGATTCGTGATCGTGAACTATAATACTAAAGAGATTACTGAATTTGTTTGAAGCATTTGAGCAACCCTTGCCTCTTAACTACTTAATAAGTTGGCTGAAATTTAAGGAAAAGCTAGAGAGAGTAGTAAAGAGATGTCATGGGATCCAAAGCATTGGGAAAACCAAATTCAAGGCAAAAGGAAGCCCACATACAGCTGGTCACTATTCTGTTTTTTTGTTCCCAAAAAAGGAAGTTTAAACTAATAAAGTGATTGATATATATATACATATGTATGTATACATATATACTTCTGTTAGTGGATGATTTTATGCTCATTAAGCCTTGTAGGCAGAAGAATCAAATAGAATAGGGGATAATCTTCTTGCCATTGGCAATAAACTTAATATTTGGTTGGGGGGTCTCCCTCCTTGATTGATTTAATCCACCAACATAGATGTGTGTGTGTGTGGGTGTGTGTGTGAGAGAGAGAGATTATAGCTTAGTGGCCCAGCACTTAGGAGAGGAGTCGCCTTTTTGGTTTTGTTATTATTATGCATAAAAGATATTTGTGGTGGAGAAAGAGAGATGGAGAATCCAAGGTGTGTTTTTTTAGGGTACTCAATCTCAACTTTTCTCTTTTTATGCAAAGTCATGCAATTTTGGCTACATTAGTGTCAGAAATTGCTTTTGGATGTGTTTACACCTATTGATATCATGATGTCACTCTCCCTTTGTTACTCCATGTTAATTGTGATTTATGACAAACTATAAATTGCCCCAAACCATTGGAAGATGACTATAAATTGCCCCAAACCATTGGAAGATGACCCTTAGGAAAGGTAATTGTACTAATTGTGACCATCCTTCCAAGTTTGTGACATGTTAATCAAGAAAAACTGTTGTGGAAGTTCTTTTTCCTTTTTTATATATTACAATTTCTTTTTTTGTGTTCTTGACTTGCAACAATTATATATATATATATATATATATATATTTATGATCAGAATGTTAGTAGTTAGTAGGAAGGGAAGTGCGAAAGTTTGAAGACGGATTTTCAAGAACACCACCGAGCGACCGAGCTCCACGAATCTAAACCCATAAATTAGGCTAAAGATTTTTATTTTTATTTTTTTTTAAATTATTATTATTATGATTATTTTATGGTTAAATTATATATGATACATAAATACTCAATTGTTTGATAATTTACAAAGAATAGATATTTAAAAAATCATAAAAATTCAAGGAACTGTTGAAGTGACACCATCTAGTTTGTTACATATTTAAAATTTAAACAAACTAGTATCTGAGTTTGTGATTTAGAAATAAGAAACTGTCGAGGAAAACTAGGACAGTCCATTAAACAAATTCAAGTGACATTTACAAAATGACAGACAACTTCTAAGATATGTAATCCTTATATAATTAGCTTATCATGAATACAACCTAAACCTCAAATAACTAAAATAATTCCCACCAAACCAGAAAACACTGTATTATATAATTTATATACTAGTTTGTATTATATACTAGCTCACTATGATTAGAACTTGGAACTCAAACTAAATTGTTTGTGTTGTTATAGCTTAGAACTACCCTAGGTTTATTCGTATATATGTATATATATATCTATATAAATATATTTATATATATAGATAATGTGTGTGTGTGTAGGCACGTCCAATTTTCAGATGGCACGTGTCTATCAACAAACGTGGAGTGCCAAATTGACACTTTGGCACAACAACCAATACCTAAATCCCACATCATCATCTCTAGCAAATTATCACGATATCTCATATGGTATTTTGATGCAAGCCCTTTTCTTTTTCGCTATGACATTTGGAGTTTAATACTTCCAAATTAAATTTCATCTTTCCATTTTCGATTGGACAAAATAAATATCACATTTGAAAAGTCAAAGCACAAATTTTTTTCAACTTACCAATTTAACTTTTTTATTAAACTTATAAAAAGTAAATTTGTCACTGTAAACAACATTCAGCATCTCCAGCTAGCTGTTAAATTTTTTTTTTTTATGTAAATCTGATGTGTTAGAATAGATTTCACAAAAATTTTGTACTAATTATTTTTAGCTCGAACGGGTTTTATACTTTCCATGTAAAAAACTATCCTCCAATAATAATTAACTTATACCCAAAGTCCTTCATAATTTTTATAAACTTATTTTATTCGGTTTATTTTTTGGCGATTAAATTTCACGTCCCAATCCTCCTAACTTAGGAAAAAAATAATAATTTCTCCCTATATTTCACTTTCCCATCCCGTCAATAGCAAACCTTTCATGCCATTACCACCAGAATTCTAATTTATAACAAATAATAAAATAAGATTCAAGTATGTCTCTCATTAGAATAAAATGTAAATGGATAAAAAACTCTAAAATCTACAGTATGATAAAAAAAATCTAAAAAAACCTTAAAATCTACGGTATGACCCTTTTTCACATGGGTGACTTTTACACATGGGTGATGTGGCAGTGTATTTTAACAGACTGTTGGAGATGAAAAAAATTTACAAATCATATCTGGCAGTATATACAAAAGTATTTTTAAACAGATCGCTGGAGATGCTCTAATATAATAAAAAAATATTAAAATTTATCTATCTTAAAAAGGTAAATTTTTAAAAAAGAATATTTAATTTGAGACGAAGAAGGAAATATTGAAGGAGGTAATAGTATTAAGTACAAAAATAATAATTTAATTTAATTTATGTGTTTAATTTTCTTAAATAAATCTATTGAGTCCAAAAATTAAACATACTTATTAGAGAACTACAAAGATGCTTCTTGAAATCATACCTTTTAACTCAATTTTCATAATATTATAAAAAAAATGAATAATAATCTCTTTTTTTAATTCTTATAAAATTGAAAAAAAATAATAAAAAATTAAATCACACATGCACTTTAGATTAATTGAGAATTTGTTTGAAGAACCCTAAAATAAAAAATACAACTTTCAAAATGCTCATTATTTATTTTATTTTGTTTTATTAATACTTGCAGAAAGAAAACACTCAACCAAATATAATTCTGAATATTTATGTACTTTTTTATATTAAAAAAAATTCATAACCAAACAGGTATTCAACTTTTTCTTCATGAATCTTCCTCATGCTTATATTAATCAATAATAATACTCCGTAATAAAAAGCAAAAGACCATTAAATGAAAAAAAAAAAAAAAAAGAAAAAGTACGGAGTATCATATCAAACTTGTGGACGTTTCGCGTTATTATCACACGATACATTTAGCGAATAAATTAATTTGTTAAATTCGGTGGGGTCCATTTCTTCGTTCACTTCTTTCTCTCTCACACACACACACACAACGCACAAAGATAATTAACAAACGCGCAATCCCAGACGAAAAGCCCATAAAACCCAAAATACTGCGAACAGTGCAAAGACAATAGACGTTGCTTGCACGATCTCTTTTGAGCAAAAAAACACACAGAAAAGTGGGGTTCATCCTCGAGCAGGCCTCATTCATCTTCTGTTGGCTTTTTTCCTTCGCTTTCTGGTTAAGCAGAGAAAGAGAGAGAAAAGAAAAACACCCACTTTAAGGTACGCGTTTCCTTCAGTTTCTTTTTTCTTCATTAAATACGCCATTGGATTACTCGTTTTTCTTCGAAATCACAACATGGGTTCTCAACCTTTTCGTGTTTCGACATTGGGTTTGTCGAAAATTTGGGTATTGGTGTTGGGTTTGAGTCTAATGGACTGATTGATCATTGTAGCTTCATTTGTATCGACTGTGCTTTCTCTCTCTTATTTCTCTTTCTACCTATTTTGGGTTTTTGATTAATTGGCATTTAAAAAGATTTTCACAACATGGATTCTCAACCTTTCCATGTTTCGACTTGGATCTTGGTGTTGGGTTTGAGTTTTGATTGATTTGCATTTTAATAGTTTTTTATTTTTATTTTTAAATTTGCATTTGAAAGGTTCGGTTGTTGTTCGCTTCCTGGTGATTGCAATTCTGGAAAAGGAAAGAAAAGACTAAAAGAGGTATGAATTTAATGTGGGTTTTTTTTTGAGATTTTGAGAATTTATGGAATAATGCTCTTTATATAAATTTATTTGGATTGATTGATTTAATGGAATGGGTTTGCAGTATGATATGATTTTATCAAAGACTCGGGAGGTTTTGTTGTATCTTTCGAAAATTCAAGTTTGTAATGATATGAAGCCAATCTATGACTTTAAAATGAACGAATTTGTTGATCTCCTCATTGTCCTTACCATGATGGGAAATTCTTCCTTTGTTTTGTCCGCAGGGGACATAAAATGAACAAATATGAGAATTCGACCATTTAACTTATGTGAGTGGATATACCAAAGCTTTAGATATCAAAAGATTCTATTCACTTTGTTTTTAGCTGTTCAATCATTGATCTCCTTTATTTTTTTTTTGGTTGGTTTTTTTTCTTTCTTGGTTTTTATTTTTATTTTTATTTTTTTTTCTCAGTGATAAATGTTGTTTTCTGGAAAAGGAAAAGAAGAAGAAATTTTTCTGATGATTTGAGAAGATGGATAGGTTGGATAACAAATTCCGAAAAGAAATGAAGAGGCTTTCATAATTCTCTCTTTAGCATTGTAAAATTTCCCCTAGGGTCTATTTTTATGTGCACTTTAGGTTTGTTGTGTTCTGCCCGTTTATGGTTCTACATTACTGTAATTGTAGGAATAATTTATATTTTCTCTACAAACGGTGATTTGCAAAGTTGATATTTCACAGCAGCATAGAGGTGAAAATTATATTGTGATTGAAGTTCTGAAAATCTTACTTAGTAAAAGCAAAAAAATTCTGAAAGCTTTAGACTTTCTATCTCCTTTCTAGAAGTTATAGATATAACGCTTTTTATTTATTTATTTTGGCTTAGAGTCTTCCTTAGATTTTGATTTTTATATATGTATACATATATGTGTGTGTGTGTAATTTAGAACAGTAGATTCATCAGTTTCTGTTGATCTCAAAAACGTAATTTTTCTTCTTCTGTGTGTGTGTGTGTGTGTGTTCTTTACTTTTGATGTTGAATCTTGTGTTTATGTTGTTATACTGATCGATCTTGGTGTGTTACTCAGTTAGCTTAGCTGCTAATAAAATATTTCTTGGTAATGCATAGATTGTTCTTTATTTAATAAGTAAAAGTTATCATCATTATATATTTTTTTGATGGTTTTCAGGGTTGTGGAGTCTAAATTTTTGTTGCATTTTCCTCATTCCCGTTTAATGGCAAAGAAGAGTATCGATTTATTAGCAATCCCAGATAAAACTGAGCCAAATGGAGTTGATTCGAAAAGAAACTCTACAGGAAAACCTTCTCTGAACGGTGGTTATAATAGTCGCCCTCCTTATTGCAGAGCTTCTATTGGCTCTTGCAATGATAGAGGTAATTTGCGAAGAAACTCTACAGGAGAGCCAAGTTTCCCAAACAGCAGACAAGATATTCTCCCTCATTATCTCAGAGCTTCTACAGGTTCTTGTCATGATTTCTGCAAATATGGGAAAACCCATGCATTTGAAGTGAAGGCAAGGCATCCTATACCAAAAAGAATGACAAAACCTCCATCTGGCAGACAAAATTCCGTAGAAGTTGTGACTCCAGCAGACAGGAAGAAGGCAGCAGTGGTCAAGCTCAAGTCTTCCATTCTTTCCAAAGCCCATTCATCTGAATCCGCTGAAGTCATTAAGCGGGAAGTTTTCTCACCATCCAGAAAAGTTGAAGAAGTTACAAAACATGCTCCATTGAGTGATGCCCATTTGTCTATGTCCCCTGAAATTATCAAGCGGGAGGTATCATCACCATCCAGAAAAGTTGAAGTTGTTACAGAACACTCATTAAATGAGGTGAAAATAACAGAAAAGGAGAAGAAAATGGATTTGTTTGCAAAAGGTGCTCCTTCTGTGAAACCTAAACCTGTTCGTGTGAAAATAACTCAAAAAGAGAAGAAAATAGATTTGTCTGCAAAGAGAGCTCCTTCTCTGAAGCCAAAACCAGTGACGGTGAAGCCATTGTCTTCCTCTGACACTTCAGGAGGTTTAAATGTAAGAAGAACCAGTGATGTCAAGCAGCGCAAGCTTACAGAAAAAAGAAACAGTGACATCAAGATTGGCAAAAACAACGGGACCCCCAAAGCAGCAGTAAAGAAGGTACTGGCAGCCCGGACAGTTTCGTTGTCCCCCAAGGTTTTTGTCAATAGACCTATAAACTTGAATGCAAGGAACTCCAGAAGCCCGAAACTCGTGTCTCCTCTGAAGGATCAGAACAGAATAAGAAAAGCCAAACCCGAGCAACCCAATGTTGACAATATTCAGGAGAAAACATTGCATGTTGTCAAGATAGAAGCTGAAAACAAAATTTTGGGATCCACTCAAAATGATTGTACCAATCAAACACTTCCATCGCCGTTAATACCATCACCCAAGTCTTCATCCCACCCAAAATCTCCATCTTTGTCATCTTATGAAGAAGAAGATCTAGAGGGTTCTGAATACAGTGATAGTGAAGCAGATTATTCCATCTCTGAAGACAATGAAACTGTAAGCATGGATGGGATAGAAACTTTAGAAGGGAATGGCAACAAGTTGCCAAGAAAAGCTGGAGCAGTTCTTTCTGAAGATAAAGATTGTGCAGCTATGAAGTTAAAGTTCAGGAGGGGAAAGGTGGTTGACCTTCAATCTGAGAATAATGGTCCTAGGAGGCTAAGATTTAGGCGTGGAACAGTGTTGGGGGAACACCAAGGTGGCAAGGTTGATGCTCGAAGGCGAACCTTTAAGAAGAGAGGAGTTGATGGTGACGGAAATGGTAACAACCCTGGTTCTGAAAAAGTTGTTTTGAGGCATCAGGATGTGCAGGGGAAGAAAGATGCTCAGGGTTTGTTTAATAATGTTATTGAAGAAACAGCAAGTAAACTTGTCGAAAGCAGGAAGAGCAAGGTTAAGGCGTTGGTGGGTGCTTTCGAAACAGTGATTTCCCTCCAAGATATCAAACCTTCTGCACCCATTGTCTCTTGAAAGTGTTTTTTTATGCGTACTTTTTGTAAAGAAATGGTAGAAAAAATAATAATACGAGCTTGTAATGAGAGGAGTGGATTTACAAGCTTCTGAAGGTGCAAAAGGGCCTACAGTTAGGATTTTCAGTTAAGGTCAGAAAGCTCAGAAGACAGTGATGAATGCGGATTTGTGTGTACTGACGTTGACATGCTTCATATCCATTGCTTTGAGGGTATGCTGCTTCTTGATTTCTTTGAACTTTATACTAATGTGATTGATTCGTATTGTGAATTCAGCTATTATAGTTGTGACTTAATCAACTTTGACTAGGGGAAACAACATCTAAATGACTTGATCTATTGAGTTGCATCTTTTTTTCTTTAATGTTTAGTTCTCGCTTTGCTTGCTTGGTTGTTCTGATTTGCTCATCATTTTCTTTTCTTCTTCTTCCTTTTTGTTTTGTTTCTGTTTTTGTTTAACATATATGAAATGAACACAATACCACTTGCTGGGTCAGACATTTGCCACTGTGTGTGTGTTCATTTGTCTACTCATCATAAACCATCTTTGAAATGAACGAATTTGGGTTCAATTATCAGAGTATAACTTGAATTTAAATTTTAAAAACTTAACTTTAGATCTCAACAAGATGCATGGATTAGGGTCCTATATTGGTGTTTTTGAATAGCAAGGTCATAAGAGTTATTTGAATCCATAGAAAGTGCTCTAGTTGCACATTGAACCTAATAAAGTGAAATATCTCCTCCACTTCTACTGTATTCTTCTTTAAATCCTACTCAAATAGCCAATCCTTGTGTATTTTTTGGTAATTTGAATCTTAAATCTCTTTGTTTCAAGTATATCAGTTCAAATGAAAGCTTAGAGGATTTAAAAACCTTTATAGAAGCAATTAAAGCCTTTTTTTTTTTTTTTTCCCTTAGTTGATACTCGCACACCCCGCCCACCACGGAAATTGTTTACCCAAAGGCTCGAACCTGAGACCTGATGCTTCATGAGGCAACTAAAACCTTTCTTTCACATCACCACTTTTGGTAAAATAACTTGCCAGCTTGTGTTGCGTCGAAGCATCAAGGCCAGTTCCTTCTCATTCAAAAATAATATTTGGCCAAAGAACTGCCTGGAGATCGGAAAAATGCAAGATGTACTATATGATTTTAGGAATGGTAGATCTAACATAGTTGCTTTTCCAAAAGAAAAAAAGTTATCATCATCGAAAAGAATTAAGTAGGTTGTCATCTCTACTTTCTCTTTAGATGGGTGGAATACCATATAGAGAGTACGTACATAGTAGAGGCTAGACAAGGAATGACAGGTGCAGCGCGGTTTTGAATGAATGGAGATGCTGATAATGTTCAGAGAGTGATGCTTTGAACAGTAATGCTGTAGGCATTATGAAACTCATGATTCCATGTGTTTAGCTATCAGATATATATATTTTTGTTAATTTATCCATGTCAAGAGTCATGAATTCATTGCATTGGCGTCCTGATTTTTGCGACCATACTTGGGATGTCGTGGCTCTTATTTGTGTGAATGGATTGTTTCTCCTCCTTTTAGCAAATGGATTCTCAGGTTACATGAATTAGAGGAGTTGTTTTCAATTTGTGAATAAATGGTTGGAAATGCAAATTTTGCTAAATTTTTAGTTTACACTTTTGGTATCAATTGGCTCCGTTTATCTGCATCTTATGTTTGTTTTTCTACTAAAGGTATAGCTGATAGTTGCTCTTTTTGGTAGCTTTGGTTTCTTGAAGATTATTTGATTGGTTTAACCTTGAAATAAACAAAAGTTCCTGTCAGTGACTTGATAGCAGTTCAGATGAAAGAATGAACACGGATGATTTTACTTCCGGTCATGCTAGTTTGTGGATAAATCATCTTGAAGCAACCAAACATGCATGTTCTTCACAATAGGGTTTCATGTTTGCAATCTCCAAAGCCTTTTAATGATTAATTATGCCTGATATTATGCGAGCAGGACTGTAGGAGTGATGATTTTCGTTTTTGTTAACGTCAAAGGTTTTTGCAGACAGAAATTTCTTGCTCTGTTTGGTTCATCGAAAAACTGATTGTAGATTAATCTGGTCTATTTTCGGTTTCTTGTAGTTTTCTGTTTTGGGTGTTTAAAGAAATGGAAAGCCACTCAAATGGGAATTTAGAACCCTCAATTACTTCAAGGCTCTATGATTCCATAGGTGTTTTCCAGGTTGAAATGGCTTGAAAATTGAAATGCCATTAACATGCATGTTCTTCGATGGCAAGGAGAATCCCATTTCTATGTTTAAGTTTTCTATTATTTCTACTCTCTTTTGTTGGGTCTTAGGGAGAGATTATCGTTCTGTTGAGGAAATTGTTATGTTTTTGGCCTCTTTGAAGGCTTGAGGCCCTTTTTGGTTTTTTCTTCTTGTATCCTTGGGTTTCGCTCCCCTTGAGCGCTTTTTTTATAAAATTCTTACTTATCAAAAAAACAAAAAAATAGCATGAATGTACAGTTCTCAGCAGTTATGGCAATGCCTTTTGTTCCATACTAATAAAATCAAGATGAGTTTGGGGGTGCATATCAAATCTGCATTTCTCCAACTAGAGAGTTTAGACATGTCCATTTTTCCTCCTAGCAATCATGGTCCTAGTGGATCCCTATATGAGTAGATCCCATCATATTTTAGAGGTTGATGTCCTTTACCATCCTTGAGACTTGATCTCATCTTGATAAATGTCACGAGACAATCTTATCTTGATAAATGTCACAGAGAGTCTTGTCCCGCGTTAGAAAGGACTAGAGAGGGTCTTGAGCTCACCTAACGGGTTAAGCTTCTTGGTTGATAAGACAACTAATCATGCCACTTCAGTATTTGTGTAACTATCCATCGTGATATGATTGGTTTTGCGCACAATTTAATCTAAATAGAGATAATAACGGTGATTTTGTAAAGGTTAGATTTAGGTTTACACAGATTGGGAAAAAGAAAAAAAAATTACTAATGAAGAGTATCCAAGTCCCGGAGGTCTTGTCCCTTAAATCCATTTAGTAACTTAAGTTTTTCATTTAATAGCTTAAGTTTTTTGATTGGTAAGCGCAAAATCCACTGTTGCTTGGATTGGAAAGGGCTTAAATCCTTTTAATACCTTTAAGTTTTTTTTTTCCCTAGTTGGTACTCACACATACATATCTCTTCTGAAACTTGAATCCCTGACCTCTCTTTGAAAAGTAAAAGGCTGATATCATTAAGCCAGTGACCCGTTGATAATAGCTTAAGTTTTTCATTTAATAGTTTAAGTTTTTGATCGATAAGCGCAAAACCCATTGTGCGTCGCTGATGAGGTCGACCGGTAGACAAATGGTTGTTTCTTCAAGCTTAATCAAGCTAGAGATATTTCAAGTCTCACCATCTTTTGTATGTTCCTCATACTGAAAGAATGAGAACTCTTTTAAAATGGTGCAGGATGTGAAAACCTATTTAAAAAAGTGATAATCATGTAAGGAAAGGAACCCAGCAATTAAAAAATACGCAAGTGTTAAATAATCTTGTTTTGGTCAGTACGGTTCCCTTGGACCACAACTCTTAAAATAACGTCCCGTCGAAGAAATACATTTCAATATTTGTTGTTGGATGAATCCTACTGATTAGAACACTTTATGTTAAAAATAATTTGTTTTTTTTTATTTATTATTATTATTATTTTAATTCAAAGTACTCTATTTTAGACTCATGTGCCTACATTTATCACCAGTAGGTTTTAATATTTTTTTAAATTCTAACATTGAAATAAGTGCAACTATGACCAAAGTTTCAAATAATCTTCTTTTAGCAAGTGGAATTGGAGTGCTGCTCTGTGAACCGTTAAATCTAACTTGGAATTGGAGTGCTTTGTGAACCGTTAAATCTAACTTATTTATTAATGTCACCTTCCACTCATATTAGGGTGCTTTATGAATCTTTATATCTTACTTTACGCAACTAATTACGCATCCAACTCTTTTTTTATAAATATATAGGTTAAGAAGTGGATTCGGTGCAATAAAAGTGTTTTACGGTCCATAAACATTACACGTATAACAGTGGTGAGCAGTAAGATGCACTACAATTCTTTCAAAGTAGGTTTAATGTAGTTGACATTCCAAAATATAATCTTTTTATATAATTTACCCTTACGTGAGAGTGTTGGGTTGTAACTCTGAAAACAGTTTTTTAAAAGACAATTATTTAAAAATAGACCTTTTCAGAAAACAGTTTTTAGAAAATTGAATCAAATTGATTTTTTATACAGTTTTCTGTTTTCACTTTTTTTTAAACAAAAAACTATTATCAGAATTAAAATCAAGCAAACAAGGGTTTTCCACTTTGTCGGTTTTTCACTTTGTCCTTGCACGGATTTTAACTTTCACTTTGAGAGAGAAAAAAAATATCAAAGAAGTATAATAATTGATGATTAAATACAAATCTAATTTTAATTTTAAAAAAAACCCTATTTAGGAAGCCATATGTGTATATATATTGCTCATGCACCTATTTTATCCCTTGAGTACCTTTTTATTTTAAGCATCATTGAGTTATGGATATTTAAAATTCTATTTACTTCCGGTCATTTTTTAAATTTGTGCAATCAATAATAAATTTACTCATCCATTCAAGAGTTTGGGTAATGTGAATATTGAAATAAATGATAGAAAAATTTTCAATTTCCTTAAACCCATACTAAATTTCCAAATTCTCAACCTAACTCAATAGAATTAATCTTGATTGGAAAACAAATTTCCAAATAAAAATAAATAATAAATAAAACTCATATTATAATAATTGATTAATTTAGATCAAGGAAGACGAATCAATCAAGCAATAGGAGGCAAATTGCAAAGTTGCATACTTGATGACGAGATGGTCCTTTTGACCAATGACAACCAATTGGATCGAAACAAGCAAGACAAAGTGGCGTTTCATAGTCCTGTCCGTAAGCGCCACGTGGCAGTATAATTTTCTGAAAGTAACTGGCTTTAAATAACTTGACCTTCTTCTAACTTCATAACCGTCCTGTCACTGTATGTTTACCATAAATATACTATCATTTTTCTCTCTTCAGATATGGAAACCAAAACCCTCTTCCTCTCAGCTCCCATTTCAGGAATCTGGTTATGGCAGCTCTGTGACCAGATTTTTTTCCTGTCTGGACGAAAATAACCCTTTTCAGGAGGATCATTTTCGGCCATTTCTTGCATGTATCTTGGTAATTTTTCACTTTTTCTTCCTATATTTTGCCCTTGCTAGCATGTGCAGCTTGAATCTGATGTTTGTCTAAGGATTCTCAGGTGATGCTGAAAAGGGTCTCTGTGAGCTGAGGTGAGAAATTGGGGTTTTGATTTTAAGTCAATTAAGATCTTGTACAGTTTCAGATTGCTTCTAAATGAACTGGTTTTGTTTGGTTTGATTCAATTTCGGATTTTGTTAATTGGTTACTGATTTTTTAATCTGTGTTGATTCTGGTTATTTATTAGAATAAGTAAATGTTGATTTTGGATTTGGATTAGGGTTTTTGTGAACTGTTAATTTATTTTGGAATTTATGTATTCATGTGTTGGAACTTAGTGGAAGAAGAGATTGGTGATCTTTGCAAAGTTTTATAGATTTTCTTTATTATTATTATTATTATTATTATTATTATTATTATTATATATATATATATATATATTTTAGTGGGTTCTAATTTGGTTTTGTGGAAGAACTTTAGTTTTCACTTAAAGGGTCTTGTGGATCTTGAGCTTGGGAGGTTACTGAAATGATATGACCTTACAAAAGAAATGATATAGACCTTACAAAAGATATCCACAAACTTCAAGTGCTCAATCTGGTAACATCGTGAACAAAATATTTATCAAGCTTCGAATAGGGTTCTTTTCTAAAAGACATTCAATAATGTTTGTGCTTGTGTATATATAGAAAGAAATTGCTGATATATATATATATATATATGTGTATATATATATATATAAATATGAATAATGGAAGAGGATAATGTAACCTGATTGGGCAGAAGTTAAACAAGGTGAACCACTACCACAAATAAATATGCACTTTTTTTTTCCTAGTTGATACTCACAACCCACCCCCCAAGGAATTGTTTGCACCCAAGAGGAGTCGAACCTTAGAACTGTGAGGCATTAGGGCCAAGTGACTTACCCTCTTGAGCCAACCCCTTGGGATTAATGTATATGCACTTTGTTGGAGCATTTTAACAATGGGTAACTCTCCTTTTTTGTTGACTTGTTCTGAAGTTTTTCAGTACTTGGATGGAATAGAGAGAGCGTTGCTGCAAGTATTTATATTTACGATATCTATGGTTCTACCTAATGAATTGATTATGGTGCATGTAGTTTTCCTGTTTTCCAAATAGTCCTGACAACTTCCATAATCTTATGACAACCAACTTCTTGTGCAAATTAATGAAGTATTCATATGAGGTTTGATGTGTGACCTTTTCTTGTCCATATAGTCCATAGTCCCATGACCATAACAATGTGGAGAATCAGAAAAATATCTGTATGTGCTGTTGGACCAAAGGAATGAATCAGAAATTGTCTGTATGTGGACTGTCAGATTAAATGAAGTGAATATTTTTTACTATGTTTTCTTCTAGGCATATGTTGGTGGTTAAATTGCTTTTTCATGTTTAATCAATATACTGCTATATGACACCTGATAAAATGAGATTTTGTCTGTAGGATTTAATCTTTGAATTAAACCTTGTAATATTTTGTTAACTATTTTTAGTCTTATTATTCATTGCTCCTGTTACCCACTATATTTTTCCTGGTGAAAGTTTGATCCTCAACTTAAACCTTGAAAGTGCCTAAATATTCTGTACTTTTTCTTTAGCAGTGTTGTTGTTCGCTGCTGTCCTTTTTTTTTTTTGATAAGTTGTTCACTGCTGTCCTTTGCAACTCTTTGCAAATTAATGTCAAAAGCTAGGTCTGTGTGCAGTCCACCTTTTATAAAATCCATTTAGGCAGGCCCATTACTGGGTAATGGCCTTTGTTCATTGCTTCCCTTCACCATGTTATATTGCTTGAGCGATCAGACACTTGAGAAGAGTGAAATTCGTGTATCAACAATCTCATGATAGTCATATGCACTCAGTGCCCACCTTTTGTGTATCCTGTGATTGACCACTTTACTAGTTTAATATAACATTTTACATGCAGACTGATATAACTCTAAGACTTCATCGTGGCAGTGTGACAAAAAGAATGAGAAAATTGTTCTACTAATTGTATTAAGAATATAGTGCCATTGTCATTGATTATGACCATCCTTATCTTTTCTGAATTCTAAATTTCACCGTTTAATTGTATAATCAAACGAGATCCTAGTTTCTAACAATTAAAATAGAAATTTGAGCATGCAATGTCATCTCCGTTAATATGTTTTCTAAGTTAACAACTGCCAAGTCATACATGGATTTTTATAGTTACCTCTTTTGATATTAGCATGTGGAGATGATGATTATCACAAAGCAATACCGCTGTGTACACTCAGCAAGCTGTGCATGCACAAAAGGGCATCTGACAGAAGAAGTGATCTTTCTACTTTTTCAGCATTTGAACTGGAATCCTAAGTTGATAGCCACTCTTTCGTGTTCATGCAAATGGTTTGATGATCTTGCCAAAAGAGTACTCTGGAAGGAGTTTTGCCATACAAGAGCCCCAAAGATGATGCTTGATTTGCAATCTAGTGGGACTCAGTGTATTGATGGTAACTGGAGGGCGCTCGGAAAGCTCCTTATTTACTGTACTGGATCTCCCAAGGGTGGCTTGTTCAATAGCATTCATATTCCAGGCCACTTTGTTTACAGGACCCGATTCTCAAGTACATCAGGGAAAAGTTTTCTTTTACCGCAATGCAGAACAGATGTTTTGTATGTGTCTGACCCTTGCGAACATCTTGATCAAGGGGAAGAAGGGGATGTTGGATTTTTCCGGGGAGTTTTTAAGTCGTTTGCCAATTCAAAGGTTAAGAAGATGCTGATCCAAAAGAAAGCCCAGCTTCATCCGACGCAGGTGTGCCCCTATTGTAAAGCAAAGCTGTGGAGCATGCTGCAGGCACAAATGATTCCACAAAGTGCCAGCTGCAGATTAGGTGCTTACGAGGATTGCATCGAGTATTATGTGTGCCTGAATGGGCATTTGCTTGGGATCTGCACCCTCCTGCCTTTGTCTGATTCAGAAGAGTCATCTGATTTGGAGTGATATTTGAAAGTCGGAAGAAAACCCAGGTACCTCTA
The DNA here is from genome assembly GCF_030987335.1 of Cornus florida. Taxonomy (NCBI): domain Eukaryota; kingdom Viridiplantae; phylum Streptophyta; class Magnoliopsida; order Cornales; family Cornaceae; genus Cornus; species Cornus florida. The sequence continues at coordinate 7,479,319 of NW_026775577.1, forward strand.
ACACATGTCCCCCCCTTCTTCCGTGTCAATCCTTCAGCTGATATTGGAAATGAGTTTTATACTGCTTTAATTTGCAAAAAAGATACTTCCCCCCCCCCCCCCCCCCCCCGCGCGCCTTCCGTGTCAATCCTTCAGCTGATATTGGAAATGAGTTTTATACTGCTTTAATTTGCAAAAAAGATACTTCTACTTATTGAAAAAAAAAAAAAAAAGGAAGACCTGTAATGTTAGTTCTGAGCAAACTATTATCATTAATAAAATAATAAGTATTTCGAGATCTCGCTTTGCAGCTGTCGTAAGACACCCCCTTCCCTTGCCCTTTTCTGTTCACATGCAAGTGGGAGGCTGGTATATCAGTTGTATGATATCACTACTAAATAGGTCAGCACATCTTTACAATTTATAATCATTTCAATTGGATTACTCTGCTTATGTGGACTTCAGAATCTTTCTGGATTCCTTCTACTACTTCATCTACTTAAAAATTTAATAGAAGTTGTCAGGCCCTGCTGTTAATTTAATAGAAGGGATGCAAGGAATATTTTTCTAAGATAGAAACATGTTGCATGGTGAAATGCTGCCTACATGCAGGTGTGCTTAATTAAGCCAGGGGAAGGCACAAACATCCTTTGTGCCAAAATGGATTTTAGGCATTTATATTTCTTCTGCGCAGTGTTTTACCCTTTTCTCATCAGTGAGATACCATGACACTTGACTATTGTTCTACCAAGCCTTTACCAACTTTTGGTCCTACGAGTCCTTTCATATAGGTAGTCAACTAAGATTATTTTGTGTGGCCTTTATTAGACTCGGCAATGGTGAACACTATCATTCTTACATACATATTTATCCAAATTTCAGTAATTTAATTTTATCTTGCCACTTCTGAAATCAGTTTTTTATGGAATGAATTTTTATTTTTTTTTTATTTTTTATTTTTTTCAATTAGTTTGAGAAATGGCCAAGACATCCTTCTGCTTTCCCAATATGCTGCTCATTTTATATGTTGTAGACATTTATCTAGTACTGTTTAACTGCCTGTACCTCCGCATAAAGAACTGTGTTTTATTTGACAAAATATGTCCACTGGACAGGTTTTTAAGTCATTGCAAGGATGGATTTATTTGTCTCACTCACGTGGTGGATCATACCTAGACTTGGGTGAGCTGGGATTTTTAACAGGCGATTCATTCAACTTCCTTTTGGTGGAAGCTAAACAATTGCTGGATGCTGTCCTTACTAGAGTGTGCTGCTGCTCAATCTTTCCTTGGGTCCTTGGTCTCAGGGTTAGAAGCTATTGCAGACCATTTCATTTCCGTCATCCTTCACTTAAAAGGTTATTACTATGAAATATGTAGTGCTGTGAAATATGTAGTGCTATGTACATTATATGCCTTTCAGATATGTACTTGAATTTGAACAACAGATTAGGATCTACAATAATTTAGACATACTTATTTATGACAAATCCCTTGAAATTCCAAATTAGAAAGCTCTGATAATTGTTTTAATTCTTTGTTTGCCAATGCAGAACCATATCTTCATACCTTGTCTGATCTGATCTTCTTTTGCCTTTGCATTCTTTCCATTTTCCATTTCCCATTTCTTGCATACATCTGATGTATAATGGAACAATGGGGGCTCAAAAACTAAGCCATCCTATACTGAGATCAGGTACTTTGAGATGCTTTCGGTCTGACAAACGATGATTGAGACGAGATTCCGTAATCCCATTATCTATCATTGTGGTATGAGGTCTTGCTATCTGTTTTGTAGTTGCTGTTTATGTTGTGGTGATGTTGCAAGTTGTTTTGCCCTTCTCTGCTACATGTCAAGCTGCATATGTGAATTTAGCTCGTCATTCTTTGTGTTTCTAGTGCTGAAATAGAAAATGTCGTGGCCGTCTTTTGTCTGGCTTTTGTCTTCATATTCTCCCAGCAAAGAATGGAGAATCCATATTCTTCACATATCATGTTTGTGAATAAGGTCCAATACCATAAACAGTCATGTTTTTGGTTTTTTCTTGCTGTCTGAAGAAAAGAACTTTTACACTCTGCTCACTACCATTAATAGCAGCATAAATGTGATGGTTTAGGCACAACTAATGTCTTTAAGCTTTGTAATATATAGTGATCCAAGGTGGTTCCAATATTTTCCATATGTGAACATTTTAGGGTTAGTAGCTAAAATGATTTAGCTTTGTAGCTAAGGGAACTTGCGGAAGCAGCAGAAAAATGGTTGTACATTTTTCTATTCCCTCGGAAGTGTTGATATACCGATTCGATCCGAGCTCTCTTTATATTCTTGTAGGTATGGCATGGTTTTAGCCTTTAGGTACGCCATTGAGTTGGTTCAGGTCATTCAAATGTGCATTCCAGTGATAATTTCAAACTGAAGCAAGGGCATAATCCAAGAGCAAAATCGTGCAGGTTCAGGTCTAAATCGGACAATATGATACAATGTGGCGGAATGGGTCGTTACAGATAGAAAATCATATATTTTGGGTACTTCAGCCAAATGACAAATATTAGAATGTTTCATGATGTTTTTTCAAAATAATACAAATATGAGAATATTTCGGGTTTGTTTGTTAAAATAATAATAATAAGAAAAAAAACCTTAAGATATTATTAGAAGAAAAAAATTGCTATGTTTGGCAAGTAGAATTGATACTTTCACGAGTGAGTTTCAAATTTGCTATTGCAAGAAGATGGGGGGAAAATAAAAGATTTTTTTATTTTTACCTTTTGGTGTTTGGCAAAGGTTTAGGTTGAGGTTGACGTGAGTCTATCGGGCTGGAATGGTAAAATAACTTGCTAAAAATTGATGAGTAAGTTATTATTGTTAGGTTTTAATTTTTTTTTTTACATCTAAACAAACTAGCCTAAATGATTTATCTTTTGCGGGAAAAAAAAAATAGAAACATGATTTTTTTTAAACAAAAACCTCATTGCATGTTTCACAATTGTGTTAGGATTAAATATCTAAAGAAATAAGAATTAGTTTAATATAGTAAACAATTATTTTTTTAAAATAAGTTACGCCATCTGAGAATATATAATTACTTCTTGAATGACACTTCTAAACTACAATAAAAAAAATCAAATTAATTATGTGTATGCTCAAAAACCTGTTACTCAACCGTATTTGGTGAGTTAACTACATATATTTTATTAATTGGATACCACACCTACTGGATTAATTAAATTGATTAATAATAATTATACAGCATATTAAATTGAACCAAACTAATTATTTTCATCTTCAAATTTTCCCCATATCTTTTTTTTCCTAATGTTAAATAAATAGATTATATGTGGGAACTATTAGCTCCCACTTCTATTTATAGGTTAAGAGTAATGGATTCATATCATACTCAAGAGTCCCTAATATTCTAGAATAGGATTCTAAAATACTTTCAAAATCTAAGATATTTACCGGATTAATTCTAAATATCTAAAATATTCACCATACTATACAATTTTAGAGTATTCTAAACAATACAGTAGTTAGATTTCAAAAGTCACGCACTTTTTCAGTAAGATTTTTAATTTTTATATACATTTTCAGATTTTTACTTGAGTTGCCACAATTTTTAATTTGTTCTACAAGAATTTTTCGCTAAATAATGTAATTTTTGTAGATATTATGTACATACATCCTCACATCCACTTAAAGTTGGGAAGGGTGTCCTATTTTTAATACATCATTGGGAATCGCAGTTTTTTTTTTTTTTTCCACGGTTTTATAAGTTCGCTCAATCAAGTAAGAATTCCAAATTGAAGCAAGTGCTTAATCAGATAGAAAATATATTCTGGGAACTTGACTCAATTGACAAATATTAGAAAATTTCATGATAGTTTTTTAAAATTATAGTAACAACATCAACAACCAAAAAAAAAAAAAACTTTTGACATCATTTGAAAAAGGGAAGGATGAAGAATTTTTTTCCCTTTTTTTAAAATTTTTTTTATAACAAAAATGTCTAGATTGTTTGTTAGAACCAAATATCAAAAGAAATAAGAATTAGTTCAATGAAATAAACAGTGATTTTTAAAAATAAAATACATAATGTCATTCAAAAAATAAAATGTATATTACTCTTGAACATAGTTGAAGCAAGTCCCTTTAAATGCAATCAAAAATTCACTATGTTCAAGATTAAAATTAGTAGCCCCTATAGTTAGTGAACTTATTATCATTTTCATTCTATATGATATTGATACTAATAAAAGTTGGATATCCAATCATTACCAAATAAAAAAATGTTACCAAAAAAGAGGAGAAATGGAAGAAAACGCATCCCAAACGCTGTCGTTTACTACTCCCTGACGACATGACACCTTTGCTTTGATTTTTTTAAGACATTCATTCTGTAACTCTCTCTCTCTCTCTCTCTCTCTCTCTCTCTCTCTCGTTTTCTCTATCTTGTTTCAGGAAGTTTTCTTTCCCACCATAGCTTACGTGGGTTTGCCTTAAATTCCTATTTTTTAAGAATTCACAGCCATTTTCAGGTAAACATATGCTCTTATGGAACTCTTTTTCTTAAAGTACAATCAATATTTTCTGGTTTTCAAGCCTCAAGTTCATGAATTGTTGTGAATAATTTGAGAACTATACTTCTAGTGTTTGAAAAATTAAAGCTTATAGCTCCAAACAAATAGCCTTAGTTGAACAGTAAAATCTCCATTTTGTTTGTTTGTTCTTTTTGGGTTCGAAATATGGTAGATGTATTGAGTAATTCACTTACAGTTGGTCCTAAATCATATGGGTATAACTGCCAAAATCGCTCAAATGGCCCCAGGAGTCATGAATATAGAACCCATTATCACTATGTTCTTTGTTGCAATTATATTAGTTCAGACATAAAAACAAACAGAAGGTGTGCTAGAATTTATGGCCTAAACATGGTCTCCATGTCTGAGGAGACACAAACTTGGATTGGAGTTGCACAACCAAGGATACAAAGAATGGATTCTGTATTTGGATCCACTAGGCATGAGGTTTCTAGTGTTGAATTTGGGTCGGTTTGTGAAGAAGTGAACGCCTTGTTTCAAGAAGAGGAAGGAGAATTTACGGCTAATGGTTTGGAAAATAAATTGCCTGCTTGGGGGAATGTGGCAATTCAACCGGACTCGGGGTCTAAAAATGGTGGTATTGATCAGCCTTCAGTGGTTGAATTCACTGCTATAGGGTTGGAAAAGAAATTGCCTGTTTGGGGGAATGTTGAAATGCAACCAGACTCGGGGTCTAAAACTGGTGGTATTGATCAGCCTTCAGTGGTTTCAAAGGGGATGGTCACTGTGAATGAAAATAGGGTACATTTTCTAGAGGAAAGGAATGAAGAGATATTATCAAAACGGATTTTGGGTCTCAGTAGGACAAATAAGGTTAGAAGTGCACTGGAATTGTTTAGGTCCATGGAATATTCAGGTCTTCGGCCTAATTTACATGCCTTTAATTCTCTCCTCTCTTGCCTCCTGAGAAATGAAATGCTTGATGATGCTTTAAGGATCTTTGAGTTTATGAAGGCTGGTGGATATGCTACTGGCCATACATATAGCCTGGTACTTAAAGCAATTGCAGATTCTCAGGGTTATGATGCAGCTATACACATGTTTGAGGAATTGGAAGGAAAAAGTAAGGATTTTGATGCAGTTGTTTACAACACAATTATATCGGTTTGTGGCAAAATGAACAACTGGGTTCAGACTCGGAGAATTTGGGAAAGTATGAAAGAGAATGACCATGTTGGAACAACTGTCACTTATCGCCTGTTGGTTTGCATATTTGTTCGTTGTGGTCAGAACGAACTAGCTCTTGATGCATATAATGAGATGCTTCGAAATGGATTGAAACCAGGTAATGATGAAATGCAAGCTATTATTGGAGCATGTGCGAAGGAGGGGAAGTGTGATCTGGGGCTAAGTGTCTTCCAGGAGATGCGTGACAGTGGACTGAAGCCGAATCTGATTGCATGCAATGCATTGATTAACTCACTTGGGAAAGCCGGGAAAGTCAAGCTAGCATTTAAGGTTTACGGCCACATGAAATCTTTGGGTCATGCACCTGATGCGTACACATGGAATGCGTTGCTTGGTGCCTTACACAGAACAAATCGACATACTGATGCTCTTCGGCTCTTTGAGAGCATCAGAAAAGAACAGAGCTCTCAATTAAATATACATTTGTACAATACCATTTTAATGTCTTGCCAGAGGCTTGGTTTATGGGATAGAGCTCTGCAGCTGCTGTGGCAGATGGAAGCTTCTGAACTGCCTGTGTCAACTGCATCATATAATCTAGTTATCGGAGCTTGTGAGGTGGCTAGGAAGCCAAAAGTTGCATTGCAAGTTTATGAGCACATGGTTCACCGAAACTGCGCTCCGGACACATTCACTCTGTTGTCACTGATAAGAGGTTGCATTTGGGGTTCTCTTTGGGATGAAGTGGAGGAAATGCTGAATGTAAGTGAACATTTATTTACATGTTATCTAACCTATTTAAATTTAATATTTAATCCTCAATTCTCTTAAAATTTGCTTACTGTGCCTCACTGCCGTTGTCATAATGGGAATCAAAATGATATATTGTAACTTTTTTTTTCCCCTGTTTTTAAGATCAGAAATTCTGCAGTAGCTGAAAGTTATTTATAGTAAAATGTTTAATTGTTGAATTTTGCATATCCCAGCCAAGTTAAAACAATACATCGGGCTTTCCTGGTAATACAAAACCTTGATTTGTGACCGTCTGTCTGTATAGAGTTCAGCGGCTAGGGTTTGGAAATTGTGGCATTTGGATTGCTAGTGGATGCTCTTTGGGCATTTCAGATTAATTCACTTGTGCAAATGCATTTTATCTCCATATGCCATCATTTTAATGCATTTTAAGTGAACATTTATTGACATTATCTAACCTATTTAAATTCAATATTTAATCGTCAATTCTCTTAAAACTTGATTACTCTGTCTCACTGCAGTTGTCATTGTGGAATCAAAATGTTAGATTGTAATTTTTTATTTATTCCTCCTTTTACGATCAGAAATTCTGCAGTGGCTGAAAGTTCTTTATGGTAAAATGTCTGATAGTTGAATTGTGCATGTCCCAGCCAAGATAAAACACTACATCGCGCTTTCCTGGTGATACAAAGCCTTGATTTGGGACCATAGAGTTCGGTGGTTAGGGCTTGGAAATTGGAGCATGTAGATTGCTAGTGGACAACCAGCCGCTCTTTGGGCATTTCGAATTAATTCACTTGTACAAATGCATGTTTTATGTCCATATGCCATCATTCTAATCAGCTTCTTCTGTAATTTTTTTTTTTTTTTTTTTTCCCGGGAAAAGTAGTGTGGCATTTTTATCCTTCAGCTGTTTCTGGGGCCTCTAGCTGTCGAAACCATTTTATTCTTATTGTTGCCATCAACGCATATTGTTTGTCGAAACCATTTTATTCTTATTGTTGCCATCAACGCATATTGTTTGTCGAAACCATTTTATTCTTATTGTTGCCATCAACGGATATTGTTTATCTTACTCCATAATGTTTGTCGTGCAGTGGGTCGCTCCAGATTCATCTCTTTATAATACTGCCATCCAAGGAATGTGTTTGAGAGGCAAGATCGATTCAGCAAAGAAGCTGTACACGGAAATGCCGAAGAAGGGGCTAAAACCAGATGGTAAAACACGGGCGTTTATGCTTCAAAGCTTGTCGGGAAATTCAGTCAGACAAAGAAAAAGGTAGTTTTCTCAACTACGATAAGAAGTACTAATTTGTTTTCACTCCCTTTTTTTTTTTTTTTTTTCTCCTCCTCCTCCTCCTTGTTTTTAAGGTTTTGGCTTCGTGACAACACTGAAAGAAGTAAAAACAACAAATGGTAGGAGGAGATTACCTAGAATTCTATGAATCAGTTACCAGAACTGATGTACGGTACTGTACTGTACCTGAACAAATCAAAAGGGCATTGGCCTAATGTTAAACGCCCAATCACGTCCAATAGATTACTGTGTAATATTGTGAGACCGAGATGACAAGAATGCAATAATAATATATTATTAATGAAGCAAATATTATGTATGTTAATATTTTTAATTGTCACTTGTTAGATGACAAATTCTATAGCTACTCATTGTACAAGTTAGCAAAGCACTTCCCCATTTTGCTACTAATATAGTTGTGTTTTGCTCAAGTTTTGGAAATTCTGTTTTGGTTAAAATGTTATCCCATAGTGGATTGAATTTTTTAAAAATTGAAACAATTGTTGAATTAAATTTAATTCTTTGAACCTTATTTTTTATTCACTCTTTTATTTTATTTTTAAATTTATCTCTTCTTCTTCCCTCTATATATATATATATATATAACTTAAAAAAAAATTGCATACAATGCACTTCTTCTAAGGTATGACAGATATGGAAAATACATGAAAAAAATGGGTTCTTAAGTAAGTAAAAACTATTTTCGACCATTTCAGATTGTCAGGTATCAAACTTATTATCAAAACTATTTTCGACCATTTTAGTCTTTGTTAGATACATATGTCCTTAGCCCTACCGCCACTCAAGGTCTATACAGATGACACCTTCAGCTATTTAATTGCCTAATGAAACCTCCCAGAACAGTATGTAAGCTGAACTTTTTATAACCAGAATTCAAAATTTTACAAAGTACTAAAAACAAATATATATATATATAAAGAATAATTTTATTCTTTCTATAGTTCTCTCTTATGAATTTTGTTTTCTGCTGAAGTATGATTGGACTTGAAGTGTTTTTGTCAGATATTTATTAGTATATATAAAACATTTATATTACAAATACACACCTAGTAAAACTGAATGTGTAATATAATCATTTTTAGAAAAGCTTTTTTTATGCCTAAAGAAGTTTAAATTAATGAATTTCTAAAAAAATAAATTAATCCATACCTCAGCTTTTAGATCATTGTATATACACATAATATCTATGTGCATATAATTACAAAATCTACATTTTAAAGTGATTTTTTTTATAAAAAAAAAAAATTAAATAAAAAACTGGAGATAAATTTCCAATTTTTCTAAAAAGAAGTAAAATTCTTAAGAATAAATTCAATTTTTAGGAGGAAGATGTAAAGTTCTCGAGACTAAATTTGTTTTCTATTAGAAAGACGTAAATGAGATTTTTATGAAGAACATGTAAAGTTCTTATGAATAAATTCAAATTTGATGAGGACGCCGTAGAGTTCCGAAAGAAAAAATATAATATTTTATCTAACTTTCTGATACTCTTTGTAAAGACATTTATGGGTCATGAAATAAATGCATTAATAGTTATTGGATTGATAAAAAAAAAAAAAAAAAAATGGAATTAACACAAGACACTGTACTTAAACTTGTGATTAAATTCAGTGACTCAACACAAAGAACACCCATAGAATTTAATGTCATTTAACTAGCTTTCTTTTTGGAAAATATAGAAATAAAAGAACTATTTTTTTTTCCGGATAAGTAAATCACACACGTAGAACAAACATCAACTAAATTGGAGTTGTGTAAATATGGCATATTTGAAAATATGAATAATGATTTAGAGTCCGAAAGTCGAATAAGTCCGTCTAATTTATGTGAATAGGAAAAGATGTCATCACGATGTCATTAATATCCTAATATCGTGATGACATCAACTCATACTCTAATCGGATTTGTCTAATTCTCGAACTCTCCCTATCATTATTCTCGAGAATATTCATTCATCAACTGTTAGGAGGTAGCTGGAACAATTTGTTTATGTTCAACCCTTAAATTCAAACCACAAATATATTGTTATTTGTTAAATATATCCATACTAAAAGATAGGAAATGATTCATTCACTTATTCATGTCAAAAGACACTGGTCCAAGCAAAAGAATAATCATTTGTACAAAATAATATCAAAAGTTAAAGTGCTTCTCTAGTTCCCTCAGTACATCCACTTAGTTGGCACTAGACGATATCTATTAAATAAAAAATAATAAAAAATATAATAATTCATGTAGAGACACAAACAATTAGAGAAACATTAGACTTTTTTCAAGACTTCTACAGAAAACAAAAACAACCAATATAACAGTAAATTTTCTGGAAGAAATCAGAATGCCCAAAATAGTAATGAACATGACAAAATTGGTCCAACATCACTGCTGCATTCAATAGTACAGACAATTATGGACATTTAATTAACTCAGCAGGAATTAATACATTAATTATTCCATATATTTTTTTATTCCTTGGGATGTTAATTAAGCTCTCATTCAGATATCAAGAAATGATGATAAAATTGGTCCAACATCATTTCATGCAATAAACACAGACAACTGGGGAGATTCTATAAACACAGCATTAATAATGCATTAATACTATTTTTTTTTTTCTTCTTGGGAAGTAAATTAAGTTCATTCAGATATCAAGAAATGATGAACTCCTCGTCTTCACTCTCCGCATACAGTAAAAAGGACTAGTACGATTTTACTGCAGTGAAATTCCTCGGCCACTAGAATATATCTAGAAAACCAGTGGTTGACATATCGATCGACCCATAAATTGTGATTTCAGCCATCACATTTTGCCGACTCGGCCAAAAAAATGTAAATTCTGGTCGTGAGTTAGATTGTGCAACTATAAATTATATTATTAAAAATGTAACAAATTCAAATAGAGGAATCTCGGGTTATGGTGCAGAAATAGAAAAAAAGCGTAAAGAAAAAAACAAACAAAACATGCCAAATGGATAAAATGCAACAACTATATGAACACAAAGACCAGCAGCGAAACATGATGTGAATGTGCATCTCACCAACTGTTCTTATCGGTCACAATTCAATGATTTCAATATGTATGCCATATCCAGCTTTTTTTTTATCTGCAGCGGTGTAAAGAACATAATTATTAAAGAACTGCCGAAAATGATGAGAGTGACAAAGGAATAGTCAAAATACCTATAAAACCAGCCATCAGTGTTCTTCCTGCTCTTGGTTCAGAAATTTATAATATAACACAAACACACTTGCTCTGCTTTGGTTCATTTGCCACTTTCTTTTCTGCTCCAGGAAAAAAAAAAAATAAGTTCATTACCGAGAAACTTTAAGGAAAGAAAACTTAAATGAAGCCAGTCATTAGAGTCACAAAATGGTTCAACAGAGCATAAAAGTACAAGTAGATAGGTTTCATAAGCTAAGAAATAACATATCAGACTCACTTCAGATGGTACGAATAAATCCATTCCGTTAAACACAAGGGATGAATAAATATGACATGTTTCATACGTTAGAGGTCTGAAAGATGGATCTTGGAATATATCCGAGAATACCCTCGAGAGTCGAGACATTGTCCATACCTTTTTCTATAGGCGGCGGCTGAACAACAACATGCATGGTTGTAAGTCCCCCAGGAATATCACATAGTGGGCTCCTGCACTCTGCCACTGTTCTGTTATTCTCCAGTATTTTTCCAGCACTAATTAACTTTACGTCTTTTACCGTCCTTGGACCATTTTCCTTCTCTGACATGTAAGAAAATACTTCCAGATCAGTAATAATAAATCTAAAACACTTGCATAAAAGGGTAACAAAATACAAAACAAGATAATTGTATAATTGATAAGGGAGAGGTCATGCTATACATGATAATTGATAAGGAATAAAACCATACAACAATGAGCATGTCATTCTTAACTACAGAGACCTGAACCAAGTACTAACCACCCATCCTCGTAAAGTTTCTAAGTTTCTGCATCACTTTTGATTTGTTATAAAAATTAGAGTTATTTCAAGTTGATTTGACTTACCAAGGTCCTTGTTTTTTGCCATTTTTTTACCTTGAGTATTTGAGAATTGAGTACATGTTAGTAACAATGTGATGAGAGGAAAACAAAAATAAGAGAAGTATCACTTTGATGTAATATGATTATCTCAGCTTCAGCATTAATAATCCCACGCAGGTAGAGAGAGGCAACTTCAATCTGAAATCAGAATTTGTAAGTTTAAAAAACAATGATCTATATTTTTTTTTTAGGGGGGGGGGGGGGGGGGGTGGGGGGTTGGAAATCAATGATCTATGATCTATGGTCATTGCAGAAATAGATGCTTTTGAATAACTATACTTGAATTCGGGAAAATAAATTTTTTTGTAACAAGTCAAATGCATTCTGAGCAGGTTAGAAACCAGCAATCAGATCAGCCAAACCTTACAGCAATTCCAACCCTGTAATCTGGTACATGAGTGAAAGACACTTCAATCTTCTAGACTTTTCATTCAGTTAGAAAGGTTTCCATTCCATTCTCTGTCAGCCACATGCCACAAGTAGGAGGAACTTCAACGGGCAATTTCTCTCACACTTAAAAAGTAATTATGTTATATAGTCTGACAACTTCAAGCAAGGCCATGAACAAGGGTCTGCATGTAGGAACCATCTACTAAATCAAAATCACATGTATGGTCTTTTCGGTCTAGGGCAAACTTTCCAATTGCTCCAAGTGCTTCAATCAGTCAAGGGTCTGAGGGAAAGTCTAACACACTATCGGTATCGCTAAGTTAGCATTCTGGTCGTCTTAAGACCGAGTTGGAAAGCGCTGTTTGTAGAGTCTCTTTCAGTTCAGGTCTTGAATCATTTGGCAAAATTTGGGAGGGAGAAGGACTATAGGGCTAAGAGAAGCTTGGCATATATGATTAGTTTGATAGGAAGATTGGGCCCAACCCATCTCCTACTGCATTCCCATTCCGGATTCTAGAGTTGGATTCGCCATTCCCTTTTCCGTCAGTAATTCAAAGATGACCCTTCTTTTATTTATGTCAACTTAAAAAGAAAATAAAACTTGAAAGTACAGTTCAACCAGTTCTAGACATTTGTACAAGCATTTTAAGTAATTTTAATCTATTAAAATATAACTTCTAATTCTGTAAGTTTCTTACCAAACTATGCTCAATTTTGAAAATTTGTTAGTTCTCTTGCCTTTCTTCTTCATATATTCAGGTGCTTTTTACGTTAATTCTTTCTAAAAAAATTCACATTTTATTACTCGAATTAACTTTATAACAACTTCTTTAACACGAATAATTTTTGTCTTCTAATCTATGTAAAACAATCTTAAATATTTGTACTAGTGCTATGATCATATCCCAAAGATTCTCTCATTGATCCTGCTGTCAAGGATTTCTATTGAAACAACTTTGAACATGTTCAACCTGCACACGATGCAGTGTTAAATAGTTCGGGTGTGCATGTGTCTCATGTAATTGAAAATTCCAATGTTTTACGTACTAATTCAAAAGAATTTAATACCAGCAGAATGTATCAAATTATGCTGTTTCAGCGATTATATTATAATCATTCACAGTGAAGTAAAAGATGGATTGGTGCTGTCAATTACAAGAACACAATGCACCTTTATATCTCCATAATACATAAAGATGCATCCAACTGTTTGAGAGATTTTATAAATCACAACACACATTTTCCATCGACATGGCTCATCGCTTTTCCCTTCCATCTCAAAACAATTCGACTGCCTCAAAACTGCCCAAACCCCATCATTCAAGAACAAAACCCAAGATGGTGACTTCGTGAATAATAGTGCGTTTATTACACATTCTAACTTACTTCTTGGAACAAAACAACTAACAGAACTCATTGCACATGGAAATGAAATTTAATTCCATCATTTGGACACATTATGATATTCTTTATGAGCTCTTGCATGAATTAATAACTAACAATCATAGAAAATTCCATCATTTGGACACACTACGATATTCTTCCTGAGCTATTGCTTGAATTATTAACTAAAATCATAGAAAACCATAAATAAAAAATGAAAAAACTATGCATACACTGACTTCCAAAACAGAAACAAGTTTGGAGCAAATCAGATTTAATAAGAGGACCCAACTAACCTTTAGGCCATTGAGCAAGGATGCTTTCCTTCAAGGTTGCAACACTTGTCGCCGCAGAAAAGCTTTTGGGGCCGATGTCCGATCCATCAGTCAACCGGAACTTGATCTCTAGCTGATCTTGCACTCCAGACATCTTCCAATTCCCCCCCACAGACTCTTGGTATCCTAAAAACCCAAGATCGTCACTTGGGTATCTCTCCAAATCTATCAAACTCCAATACCCCAATTAAACTTGATATGACAAATCAAGCAATTACAAGAACTGAGTCTTCATAAACCTCTAGAACTCATTCAAATCCTGACTTTGGGAATTCTGGAAAATTGAATAAAATCAATAAATAAATAACAATATTTGAGTTTTGATTCACTCCCTATCTTGAACAGGAAAGGTCAATTAACAACTAAATTTTAGAAGACTAGATAAAAATGGAAACACTGCCAAAAACATTAATATTTCAATTCTGATCTATAACAAAGAAAATTATCCAGAAGTAGAAAATTTTCACTTCAATATTTTTGATTGAAAATTGTAGAAGTTAAGAGCCAGAACACACATCCACACACTCTCTCTCACACACACACAAACACGCAAACATATAGAGGGAGAGAAGAAAAAAAAATCTCTCACAGCTATTTCCAACAAACATAGCACCACCAAACATCAGAATATCCACTAAAATCTATAATTGAGTCACCTCCAAATCAATCAAAAAAAAGTCAAACACCCACCAAAAGAAATGGTATTATCTACTCAAATCTTTAAGTGTATCCACTAAATCAATCAGAAATCAAGAACTTTACTCACATATATGCTAAAAACCTTCATGGGTAGTCTTACTCGGATCAGAAAATGACCCGGGTCATCTATGTTCCAGAGTTTATTGGTTGAATAACCCAAGCTGAAGAAGAACAAGAAGAGGAAGAAGAAAACCAAATGGGTTTAATAAAAAAATAATAATAAATAATACTAATAGTAATAATTTATAATTAATTAATGATTGAGTAAGACGAAGAAGAATAGGAAGATATCAAAGTGATCTCCAGAGAGACGAGGCTGTTTCGGAGATTTCAAAGTTTTCTTTAATCTGTGGTCAATGAATCCATCCTTTCGACCCTTTAGCCTTTTACTTCCAATCCTCCTAATTCTGTGGAAAATTCCATTTTTTTACTTTTTTTTTTTTTTTTTTTTGGTTAATAGTACAGTGTTTGGAGTGAAGGAAACTAATGGAATGAAAAAAATAAAAGGAGAGAGTAAAAGAGAAATCCACTGCATTTTTTTCTTTTTCTTTTTTTTTTTAAAAAAAGAAAAATGTGGACTTTTTTTTGTCTTTTGTTTAAGAAAAATGTGGATAAAAAATATCATTTTTAGGGCATGTTTTATAAAATAGTTGCTAAGAATTCAAAATAATTATTTTGGCAAAACTATAAAAGACCTTTTGTAGAAAATAAATTTGTTTTTAATTAAGTTCTTAAAAAATGTTAATTAAATAAATTTTTGTATAATTTTTTTTTTTTATGTTTAATTTTTAAAAAACGTAAATGTGTTATTAAAAATATGAAGGACTCTTAGCTAAGAAAATAATTCTCAAAAATTCAAAAAATATAAAACTGATATCAATTTTCAGATAACTATAAAAGATATTTGTCTTAAAACATACCTGTTTTAAACTGAATTTTTATAAAGCATTTCTCAAAAACTATCAAATAAAATAATATTTTTTTGGTTTTTAGTTCTCAAAAAAACTGAAAAAAAAAAAAAAAAAAAAAAAAAAAAAAAAAAAAAAAACAAATGAATCAAGTAAGGACCAATTTTTTTTTTGTTTCACATGTTTATTAGGGGAGAGAGAGAATTTTCCTTTATTTGGTTAGGTTAAGAACATCAAGCCAGTATAAAAACTTTTAGCCTCGTTTCATCTTACCTACCTACCTCCAAGTACATCATCATTAACAATTCCTCTTCTTGTTATAATAAACATGTTTCATCTACTCCTCTTTGGATGCCACCTTAAATTAGTTCATTTCACTATTAATTTATATGAAAATTCAAACTGAACACGTACAACTCCTTCATCTCACATATGTCAGACAATTACAAAAAACATTCTCTGAAAATGACCTTAAAATCTATATCTAAAGTGTGAGATAAGAGTCTTTACTATTACGATATTCTTTGAGCTTTCAACAACTAAATTCAATCATAAATTATTAAAGAAAATAAATAAAACTAGACAAACATGGATGGTACCACTTAATCTTCATGGATTTATACTATTCAGCTTTCCTAAGTAATTTTGTTAAAAAAAAAAACTTTGCTAACTGATGTGAAGATGGTGTATGTACCAAACAAAGGGGGTTGTAGTTGGACATGTTACATGCTCATGGCCTTGGTTAGCTTACTCATTTGTACACGAGAATGATTGATTGTGGTACAATTTAATGTACCTATTATGATGTTTAGTCAAATACAAGTTACGACTATCAATCTTAGTAAGGTCTCATCCGACGGCTCAAATTGTCTGTTTGGCAACAAAAATAAATTAAGAACCGTACAGATAGCTTGGACCACCTTTTTTTCGCAACATCCCAAACAACCCTTTTGCTAATTAATTAATTAATTATATATATATATATATATATATGTCAAATTGCGTATGAGAAATTATTAAATGAGATGTCAATCACAAGCTGTTTATGCAACTAAAATTAGTGATAATTCTGCAATTACAGGAGCCTCATGCCCCGGAATAAGTTATGCATGCGTCATATTTGATAGTGGAGAGGCCGAAGAACATTGGAGGTTGTTCCATTTAGGATAGAAAGAAGCAAACAAGACTTAAAAAGATTATAAAACGCCACTAATTGAGATTAAACCAATGCTAATCATTCAATTAAATTATTGTTGAAATGTCATCTTCAAGGAAAGCAAAATGCCAAGAGGGTTGAATCAAGTGGAGGAGGCTAAATTATGTAGTAATTGGAATGTCTCCAGCACTAGGAATGGACACCTTGAGGTATCAGAACAACCAAATCCTTTGTTCGGATTCTATCACCATTCTTATGGGTTTCTTGTCATCATCAACTTAGCAAATTCCATAAACAAGAATCTTGTATTAAAAAAATACCATTAAATTTTTAGTCAAATCCCTAACCCTAATAAAATATACTTAAAAAGATAACAAATTTGTAAAACATAATTATAAGAACAAACATGACGGGAATACCATATTGCCACTAACCGATCAATTTTTAAACACTGTTATGTAAAAGCATAAGCATATTTGTATAAATATTCAAAAAAACATATGTTTGTATCTTTTTGCTGGTTGACAACAACCTGAGCTGCTTATGTTCCATAGCTTAGTTACAACTCAACTAAGAAGAAATCAAAGTGAGACAATACAAATCAACCAACACGAAATCAATAAGTCAGACAACAGAGCATCTCAGAACTTTTTTTAATTATCTAAACTGTGATCACAATATAAAGAATACAGGGAATGATGATCATACAGACTATACACGCATATCAAATGAAATGAAAAATAGTAACACTTCCATGACTGGGAAGATCCCCCTTTTTTCTTTTTCTTTTTTCAAAAACGAAGCAGCAGCAGAGAGAAAAATCTGCACATTTTAAATGTTTCTCATGTATGATACATTACAATTGCCGACATATAACCTAAAAATAATTGACCAACTCGATGGGTCCTGTAACAGAGCAATCTCCATAATAGTATGAAATCCAGAAGGGGTACAAGAATTGGGAATAAGAACCAAAGAGAAATGAATTGAAAAAAATAAAATAAAATAAAATTATATATATATATAGATATGAGAGTGTTCAGGGGCTAATGGGCTTTTAATGCTGGAGCCATACAGATCCCAGTCCTAGCTTTCTTCTTCAATTCAAGAATTTGTATGACTGATGGCTTGTTTGGTCAAGAGCATTACCCACAAGTTTGTTGTAAGCACCAAGTATTAGGAAAGATCAACCCCTTTCCTCTGGAAGATTGAAAAAGGTATCATTTTTCCGACCAAAAAAACAAATAGATTGCTATGTTACAGAACAAAAGAACGACTCGTATGCCTGTGCTCAGTATGCAGGTCCTCTTCTTCAAAGTGGGGGGCCAACAAGAGATCCGGACCTTGAATGTATATAGTCTTTTGGCCTATCTTCTGTTTCCTTCACAAATGGATGTATATTCACAAAATTTTCTAGCTGCAAAAGGATTTTCTGAAAACCCCATGCGCCCTTAGTCTTCCAACCTCTCTTTCTTCTCTAACCCTCTTCAGTTGTTCAATAACAACTATAAGATGTGGCAATTCTTAATAAAATCATTAGAGTAGTTAACATACTTGGTCCAAAATGGTCTGAGATGCTCGAAGCCAATTTCTAACCATGGTTTTGACTGGCCATTGTAGTGAATGACAGCAGCCCTTTTCACTCTCTCGACGTTTGTCTCATTCTGATAGCCTAAGCCAAGCATGTGCCAAGATTGGTTAATTGGGTGCACATGACCCTTAAACGCAATCAAAGCTGGTGGTAGAGTTCCAAGCTTCCACAATGTCAGGTTTGAATTCAAATTCTGCAAAATCCCAGAGTCTAGGTAAGACATGGTGATTATGGATCTGTTGCTTTCCAACATCCCAAGGTATATCTTCTTTGAATAACCAAAAGAATGAGATCATTAATATATCAATATTTATTACAATGTAGCTACTTGTTCAGATGTTGAAATTTCAGCAATTGCGTAAGACAAGAAATTCAGATGGGAAGGAGGCAAAATCCAACAAAACTTTAAAGTGAAAGGATATTACATTCATTATACCCTAACATGTGAAAGGAAGGTTTTTCAAGGCCAAAAAGGGGAAAAAGGAAAGTTGAGACCTTTGCCTCTTTGCCTCAAACTACTGGGAGGAAGGAATATGGTGGACTTGAGGGAAAGGCCTCTTCCTTATCTTCTTCCCCTTCTCCTTTCCCTCCTACAAAATTATGGAAAGCCTATACTTCCCTCTCCTTCTCCTTTCCCTTTCCTTCCACAGTTTCCTCCTGTCAAACGGACCACAAGGTAAATTTTTTGGGCTCCATTTGGATTGAATGATTTGAAACAAATGGTTTTAGGTTCAATCATTTAAAGAGTAGAATTTAAATTTAGATTTAGGTTTTAACAATATGCATAGATTGATTATCTTGTATGTATGGATTTCATGTACCAAGATGCATGGAGTTATTTGCTCCATACTGGTAAGGATTCTAGTTGCGCAAGACTTGTAATAATGTCTCTCATACCTCTAATCCAAAATCGCCTAGGGTTTTTAGATACAACTCCAATAGCTAATCTTTTATCTATACTCAAATCCCTTAATTTCAAATCCATTCATTAAGTCAAATGTATTATTATGTCATTTCTGAATCCTTATTATAACATGAAACCAGAAAAGGCGAAGAAAAGGCAACAATATTTGGAATTTACCTCCTTCACCCAGGTAAGATAAGTGTCTCTTATGCTTGTCTTCCTCCATGCAAGTAAATCAAAGATGTTCATCCCATAACCCCATGCACATTCGTCAGGGTTCAAATTATTTGCTATGAGGGGATGTGAAAAATTGAAGTAGGTACTGAACCGCTTAGACATTACCCTCGGATCTTCACCTTTACAGGTTTCTACAGCTCCATTGACATTTCCACCAAGGTCAATTTCCCAGAGTGGAGATAGATCACGCTGAATTACAACATCATCATCTAAGAGAACCACCTTGTCCAGGTTTGGGAAAAGCTATGCAACACAAGCATATAACATGGTCAGTACTTAAACCCATTAAAATAAATAAATAAAAACTCAAAAGACACAAAAACAATAGCAATTGACCATCTCAGGTGTGTTGTATGGTAATACACACTTAGTTTGTGGCAGGAACTGACAAAATCAAAGTTCGCACACACGCAAATGAAAAGAGAATAAAGTTATCAACCAGTACCCCCGTCAATGAGTGAAAGACGGAAAGCAGGGTTTGGTGTGGTGTGAGGGGTAGTAGGGACTGGGGGAAGGAGCGTTAGAAAACAACTAAAACATTATTTCCTAAAGAAATTCGAAACTGTTAGAATAAATTTCATACTCAAAATATTTTGGGTCTGTTTACCCAGCAGAGAGAGTAGGAGAGACAGATTCCATTGGCCTGCAATTCAACCCCTGAACCTTTAAAATAGATACTACCTCTAATATCAAGCTATGGTTCTTTCCTTAGAATCGTAAATGTTAATGTTCGGTTGTCCTCCTATAATGAAGGAAGAAGTATCATAAATCATCTGATTACCTCTGGTAAATATATGCGAAGATGGTTGAGCAAGGAAATGTACTTTGGGCTTCTAGCCTGCAATTTTGAAGCAAATTTTCGTGGAGTGATATCACTGAGATTGGCCCCAGCAACATGATTGCCATGGTAGTAGTTCCTGATCCCATTATGGTTTTCTACAGCTTCAAGCACTGGAACATTCTCTCTTGTTAAGAAGTCAAACTGATGAACACCTTTTACCTCAATAATAGCAGGAGAGATGGGATTTAAAGCAAACCATGAGTGCATGCCTGCATAAGTTTTCTTGTCAGTGATGACATGGAAAACTACCTTCTCAGGCTTTAGAGATGACTGAACAGCAGAAGAGACCACAACTGAGGCAGCCAGAATGTTGTCAGTTGACAAGACAAAGTGGTGGTAAGAGTTATCAGAAAGCAAAGGGAGTAATTCTGGTGAAGGCAACTGCCTGCGTGCATGAGCATTAGATGAGTACTCATCAGTCAAACGCAGAGAGAGACAATGGAGGCCTTTGGGAATGGCACTTGCTGCAAAGTGTTTGTTCATCAGTTCGGCGAATTTTAGTTCTCGGATCTCCCTGTCAGATCTCTCCATCTGCGAAAAAGAATTTGTTTTAGTCGAACAACAAGAGCAGAACAGGCTTGAACCATATATATATAAAAGGCAACAAACACAATGTTTTCTTTTGCCATGCAAACTTTACATTTCTCTAAATTCGTTTTGTCTTATGTATGCAAGCAAAAGGAGTGATGAGATCAGGGTACGTGGGTAGGAATCTGTTTTGCGTAAACCCAGACACAAGATGGGTTTCATTTAACGGATTAACAAACTAAGAGGCTTTTTTCCATGAAACTATTATGTCTAGAAAATAAAATTAACTAGGTGCAGATTTTTTTATTTTATTTTACAAGGAAAGTAGGTCAAGATTTTACCACCAAAAGTTCTAAAATAACAATTTTCACCATTTTTTTGCTCATTTTATCAAATCTAATTAAAATGGGTGGGAAATACAAGAACATTGATCATCCAAAAATTCAACCAAAAAATAACCATTCATCTATGTAAGCTTCTCACACATCTATTAAGCATGTACCATCCCATATGTGTGTGTGTGTGTAGAGAGAGAGACAGAAAGCAAGGCTCGTGGTATGACTTTCTTGCATTTCAAAGAATGTCCCCAATTTTGACCTAGATAAAGAAGCAAAGAGGTTGCAGAGCTGAAACTCCCACTCCCCTTCACCCCAACACCAATTACTCTCCATAATTCTCCTAGTACACAAGCAGAAAAGCAGGTTTCCATTTGAAGGCACATGTCCTATAAAAAAGAACTAACTATGAAAAATAAAACAAAATAAAATCAAACTTGGGATATCCCAAATCTATACGATTTTGAAAGGATGAAAAACCTATCTCAATGTTAGGCAATACTTTAATACATTCCCTAAGAGGCTCCTCAATAATAAACCAAAGCTCCTGATATGTAGAATAAATCTTCAGTTATTTTCACACAACAACAGTGCAACTTCTGAAGGTTTCACACTTTCACTTATAATATGGATGCTTTAATGAAAAATCTAATGGTTGAATTTAACTTTTCTAAGGTTGACAAAAGCACATGTCCAAATTCATCTTTCATTAACTTCAATCTTCCTGGCTATCTATTAAGCACTCATCACCCTTTTTCCTATAAAAATTAAAAGAAAAATTGAAAAATAAGTTCTTCCAGAGTCATGTGGAGTGTGCTTCTCTTCTTATTTTGATTCAGGAGTCAGGAATGAGATTCTACACTGCTAGTATGGGGATAAGTGATTTTAAAAAGTCAAAACAGGTTTAGAACATGGCTTCTTAGGGATTGTTCTACTGGATCCAAAGGGAGAAGAATAAGAGGTTGTTTGAAGATGTGGAACTGCTAGTATACAGATGCCGATTCAAGCCTTACTTTGTAGAGAATGTCTTTTGCAATTTTGTTGTTTTTCCTTTCTTCTATTGAGTTTCCAATCCTGTATACTTGGCATTTCTACTTGTTCGCATCACTTTACAAATTTAAAATTCCTATCCCATAAAAACTTGACAAAAGGATCAAAAGCAAAATAATATGACCCCACTATCAAGGGGAAAAAAAGAAACAAAGATCTTGACAAGAATGGATTCACCCAGAAAATCGAAAACTTAATGCCATAAAAGCTTGCGTGATTCCCTTCACTCCAGATTGAAGTTTCTAATAACATAACGGACATCATAATGGTTATGGTACCAATAATGCAGATATGGGATGTCACAGACACACAATGTAATAGACGTGCTATGTCGCTATTGTTACCATGAAATTTTTTTTAAACACACAATTCTTCCAAAATTATGAATACACATGCTTTAATCTATATATATATATACAGATTTGGTAACTTCTATGGCCAAAAAAGTGTTCATATATGAAAAATATTGAAAGTTATGCTAATGGGACTTAGCAATGAATTGTTTACAAAAAATTAATAACAGCAATAAGAATAAGAGTAAGAATAAGAATTCAAATAACCATGTGAATGTGAAGACTATATAAGTTCCATAGAAATCAATATACTTATATATATATATATATATATATATATATATAAATGAGGAAAAATCAAAAAGAAAATGAAGCTTACCAACAAACGGAATTTCCCAAACACCTGATTCAAAATCAAAGCTTAAATCTTGTATATTATGACTTTAGGGCAGAAGATCTAGCCCTAAAGAGTCTTTTCAGTGAGAGATCAAATTTTGAAAAAGAGAAGCAGAAATGTGATATATAAACCTAACTAGCTAGCCGGAACTATTGCTATGGTACTGAGAAGACCATCATGGTTGTACTTTTAGTAGGCCCGATATATCAGTCCATAATGAATTCATCCCTTGGTTATACCAATACATAATAGCAAATAAGTAAGGGTAATGAACAGTATTAAAAATCATAGTCCAAATATACCATGAAAGGCAAAGAGGAGCTATATCTACACATTCAGTTTAATTCAGGCCTACCCCCTCCTCACCAAAACTTTCATATCCAACAGTGATCCAGGCTCCAGCATAGTCTACATGAGTCCAAACGAAGAGAACTAGTCTTCTATCAATTTTCTTGTTTTTTCCCTTTTACATTCTTTTTCCTAATTGATTCTTTTCTTTATATCAACTGCAAGTGGCAAAACTGGCTGATTAAAAAATTATCTGAAACCCCAAATGCTTCACTCGACTAAACCATTCTAGATGTATGCAAAATATTTTTAATTTTGAGTGCATTTATATAATACATATTCTCGAAATATTACTCATTTAATAACCCAGCAGGGCATTAAAAAATGTTTCTAATTTTGAGCAGAATGTTGGGCATTAAAAAAGAAACAACTAGCTTTACTAGTGATGATCTTGGAAAAAGAAAAAGAAAGAAAGAAAATCATTAATCATTGAAATGGCCTTACAGTTCCTTAATGATTTAGACGTAGCACGATGCTCCAGCATAGCATCCATCACCACAACTAGCTTTACTAGTGAGTCCATATGCCGGTAAGAAATGAAATTTTTTCTTTTAAGCAAAAACTATACATGATTATTCTCAAGAGTCAAGAACGATTCAAATAAAATCTTTAGAATGTCAGATTAAGCATTGTATAGGATTCATACTAAAATCATAAGACGTAAGAAATGAGAAAGATGTGAAATTCAATAACAAACACTGCCACAAGGAAACGGAGAGGCAAGGGGAAGGGCAATGAATATGGGAGGACAAGAAAGAAAAAGTAAAACCTAACTGATTAACTTATAAACATCTAACATCCCCAGCTAATTCATATCCACCAGTAGAAAGCTTGTCTAATAGGTGCACAAAGTGTAACTTGTTTTCTTAAGAAAGCAATGGAAAAGAAGAGAATAGATTGCTCCAGAATTGATGTTCTACCTAGTCTTACTGTTAAGATAAAAACAAAAATCATAACCCAAAGCTCGTAATTTTGGTTTGGGCAATGAGAGACTCTTGATTTTCTTCACTTCAACCATCTTTCTTCTTCTCAATCTTATTCTCATTTAAACACACGTATTAGAAAAGGAAATATGCCTTCAAAAAGATATAAAAACCTAAATAATATACCAGAAGGTCCAGAATTGTTGAGAAAAAATCAAAATAGAACGCTAATCATATTCATAACTACCAAGTCAAACAATTTTACATTCTAGCCCATACCACGAATTAAATCAGGACCTCTTTAATCACAATTGCTAGGCTAAAGCACCACCAGAATTGGCATTAGTTTTCAATACATAAAACGTGGATCATTTTTGGTATGTGGTATGGGAATGGAAAAGAAGGGGTATGCGTATATAGATAGTATAGTAGCAATGTATTGACAGCATGTAGCTAATCCAATTAGTTATGATAGCATGTGGTTTGACCAAGGTAATGGCCTTAGATAAAGCGTAATCTGAACCCAAATAATTAGGAAAAAAGATTTGTTAAGTTAATTTAGTTCCAGTGCACTGGTGTTATAGTTGCATGATTTATAACTTCATAATTGATAATTCAGTGGCACTTAGAAATACTAAAACTTAAAAGGCTTTTTATAACTTCTGCAAATTTAACATAGAAGAATGTATCATGCTAAAAATAAAGAACTTCATTGTTTGATAAAACTGAAAATTAAGCACTTCAAACATAAGACGCTTGATTTTAAGTGATGAAGTTTTAAGTGCTAGTGAAAGCTTGGTCTTAGGAATTGAGTTCCCTTGTTTGTAGTTTGGTTTTGGCTTAACGAACTCCCTGAAAACTTGTTTGAATTTTAAGCATTTAGTCCTCCTAGCTTAAAATTTTACCTCATTTTACGTGGAACTTACTCTTAAGTGATATCCAAATGTCTTATCAAAAGCACTTAATTGGATAATTAATTAATTTATTAAGAATTTAGTATTAAATGGAGTTATCAAATGTATCCTGTATAAGTTGAGCAATTGAGTTATTGAACTGGTATGCCATCACTGGAATCTTCCCCAAAAGAAATAAAAAATAAAAAATAAAAAAGCCTATCAATTCATCTTTCGGATGTCTCTTCTTAAGAAAAAATGGAAATCAGCAGAAGAAAAGAAATAAACTTTGGAATGCTGAGTGTAGTGCTTATGAATGAAAAGTAAGTTTCACACAGAGCATTCTAAACGAAGCTGCGAGGATACCACCATTATAATTTCTCTTAAACAGTCACAATATAAATAGATAAAGGAAAAATATTGTTGTAACATGCCACTTACCATTCCTTTTAAGATAAAAGCAATTTCCTTTGCTTTATACTTTTTCTTTTCCATTTCAGAAACAAGTTTACCAAATGATTCTGGAAGATTCAGGCTATTTGGGGTATTCTCGGTGTTTACTTCATAGAGGATCTTGTAAAACTCACTAACCAGACTCTGCTGCAACACCACAACTACAGAATCAGCTTTTAAATAAGTAAATAAGTATCTATAAGAAATTTGTAGCGAATAAGAAATTAAAGAGAAAGAACATGAATCAAACAGGTAATTCGGTATTGTGTGATCTGAAAATATAAAGTAAAGCACGACAAGAGACTATTAATATTATTTACCTCTGATTTATCAATTCTTCCAAGAAGAATCCTTGGTCCCCACCGCCTGCCAAAACAATCTGAAGCACAAGGATAAAAGGAAGAAAAAGGTAAATAGAAAGAACAAACGAAAAGATAGATTAGCCATTAATAGGTTAAAAACATTAAAAAATAATTTTAAAAAAAATAAAATGAAGAAAGAAAAATAATATAAATAACACTCCCATTCAAATAATGTATTGATGCAAAAACATTATAGTAAGCAAGCACATGAATAAAGCAAGAATGACTTCCAATATAAAAAGAAAATAATAATCCACCACCAATATCAAACAGCCCAACAGCATTGAAAAGATAGCACATTCCCGTCTAAATGACACACACAGTGTGGGGGCTTGCCACGTGTCTGGAGGGGATTAGTCTCATCCAAAGTGTGGGGATGCCCCTCTTGTCACCAAAAAAATAAACATACAGTGTAAAACCAGGCCACAATAATGAGGCATGAGGTTGCCATATAAAAATTTTAAACTGACAAATTAAAGTGCTCAATCATAGAGAAAAACAGACATGGTCATTTAATATATAACAATAGTAAAAACTAAAAACACATTAGGAAAGTGAAAAGACCAATCAACAGCTAGAAGTAAAAAAGATAAAGAGAGGGAAATAGAATTAGAGCCATAGGATAGCCAAGCAAAACCAAAATGAAGAAGTTCATGCATAATATGAATCTAGCAGATGAGAAGGATGAAAAGATACTTTGATTTGAGACTGATATACAGAACAGTTGATATAGAGAGAGAGAGAGGAGAAAGAAAAGAACCGAGCATAAACCAGAGAAACCACCTTAATAATGGGGAATTGACTCAACCTAAATGGAATCAGTTATATTCCTTTAAGCTTTGGCTGAGACAATAACTGAAATCGAGTGTTTACTCTGGCAACAATTCAACACTAAAAAACCAAAAATAAAATAAAACCTCAAACAAAATTTTGCATCAGCTTCAATAAATGATAAGAGTAAAATGGAAAGAAAAACCAATCAGCATATTCAATATTCAAACAATAATCCATTTCCATGGAGAACAGCAAAACCAACATCCTCCAAAATAAACCCAATTCTCATCCCAAAATATGAACCCAATCAATAGAACAGTTTAACTAGTTGGCAAACCAACCATTACATAAAAAAATTAAATGACAAAGTATAAGAATATAACCAAAAAACAATATCATAAAATTGTCACAGAATTCAAAGATAATGCATTCATAATCTACTTACAGAATACTTTAACATGATTAGATTTAAAATTAGAAATTTTCAACAGAATCTACTACTGTCCATAACTCCGCCTGTGTTCTTTACATAGCTGTTCCCTAACCCGGATAAAGGAGGAGGGTTGCATCAGGTAGCTCGACAGCCTGTGTAAAACTCTGTCATGACTAATATGAACATGAATCCTATGAATCTACCACCGTCCATAGCCGAAGGAATAAAAGCAATTCAGATTCAGATTTAGGTTCAGCCATCATATTAACTATTAACCAATTTCAGATCTCTCATAATGTAAATAACTAAAATAATCCGACAAAGAAGCTAGGCACTTACACAGCATAAATAAAATACAAGAAACCCAATTCAATTTGAGTGGAATCAGAACAAATAGTAGCAGAACAACCACATTCTACAATAAAGCAATCAAATTTATTGCGCAACCTATGTAAAACAATCACAAAAAAATCAATGTATCTCTATATACAAACAATCAAGATTGCGTACCGAATGAGGAGCACTTGTTGACCCCTTCAAGCGTAACAACAGCAGTGAAGATGAAGACAAATGGCAGCAAGAACGCGAGGATTAGAATGGTGTGAAAGAGTGTACGGTACGAGATGTGGCGAGCTGCGACCTTGATCTTCATCAAGTCAACAAACCCATTGTTGCTCGATATCGTAATACTCCCCATGCTCGGTGAGAAGTGTAGCTGCATCGTCGCCTCTGCAGCCCCCTCTTCTCAAAACCCTAGAAACATGAAATCCCCAATCCTCTTCTTCCCCCACCCCAGCAATTCTCAACATGTGATCCACCGACACAACCACACCAAAGTGACGACAACGACTCAGATTCAGTTGAATTACTTGTTTCGTGCCTCCTCGGAGGCCAATGCATTTGAATAATTTACAATAAATTACAGTTTTGTGTGTGCGTGTTTGTGTGTGTGATTTCAATTGCAGATCAGAGTGAATGAATCAGAGTAAGTTCGTAAATTTGTACTCGCTTTCTCTCTCTCTCCGGATCGGAGAAGAGAATGTAGAGAGAGAAAGTGTCTATTATTAGTTTTATTTCCTTGTTTGTAAAAGACAATTGATTGGCATAGCCCAATTGGTAGATCTAATTCCTCTTTTGTGGAAATCTATACTTAAATATAAAAATAATAATATATGCTAGTCAAATGTCAAAGCCGTGTTGTGGTAGAGAGAGAAAGGAATTTTCTAGAGAGAGAAAGAGGGAGGGAAATATGAAGAGCAAATCTACGGTGATGTCATGCTCACCGTCAATGTACTCACTACCAACCGTTGAATTTAAAACAAGTCTAATTTATTAGACTACGTATTTCCTCCTATTTTCAAAAAAATAAAAAAATTGTATTTCCTCCTACTTGAAATATATATATTTAAATAAGAATAATAATGATAATGATAATGATAATAATTAGTAGAACAATTTTATTTACTTATTTATAAAATTGATTAGAGGTAATTCTCACAATGAATGGTTTTTATACTCGTAGTTAAATTTTAAAAAGTCTAATTTATTTTTATTTTTTTTTAAATTTGAGCTCACGCCGTAGTATTTTTCAAAAGATTATATAAATTAACTTATTGAAAATAAATTTAAAAAAAAAAAAATTTGGCATAGAGTTTTTGGGTTGTAATTGTTTGACTCTTTGATGATTAGTCCCCCACTCCTATAAATTAGTTGAGCCTGATTGTTGGTTAGTCTAAATTTTTTTTATTTTTCTATGCAACGTTAATGAATTTAAAATTTAATTAATGGTATTTTTAGTCAAAATCTTGTTGCGTGAGAGAAAGAAATCCGAAAAAGTGAAAATGCAAATTTAAAGATAGACGATGAATGTCATCGGACCAGCTGTTGAATTTAAACAAAATCTAAACTATTAATTTGGAGAAGGATTTGATTCCTTATTTATAAAAGAATTAAAGTATTATATCGAATCCGGAAAGAAGTAAAGCATTCAATAATATATAAAAGTTTAAATTCAGAATAAGACCAAATTTTTGATCTGGTGTCCAGTCTTAAGCAGATTCACAATCTATTACACACAATATAACTATATAATTTGGTCTGTACTTCAATAGCTGTTATTTTATTTTCATGCTTATTAATTGATCATTTTCTCAAAAGTTAGCATCAACCATTTATTTTTCTTGCGAAATCAAACTTCAGAAATTAAATATGTGAATTGTTGAGCTCATTAATCTAATTTTATTTTCTATGCAACATTAATACTTTGAAAAATAATGATCATTTTAGTCAAAAACCGCGTTGTTCCAAGAGAAATAAAGGGAACACGAATGAGCAAATTTATAATGATGTCACACTCACTGTGAATGCCTTATATACCAAGGATTGAATTTAAACAAGTCTGATCTATTAATTAAGAGAAACATTTTCATTTCTTTGTCTGTATTAGCATTACTAATAATTAGGAGAACTATTTTCATTTCCTTGTCAGTAAAAGTATGTATTAGCAGTGAAATGCCCACTACACCAACCAACCGTTGAAATTAAACAATTCTGATCTATAAATTAGGAGAAAAAAGTTTATTTCTCTAAGAATTTAATTCATTAATATCTCGATATATCACAACTAACAATTCATCATGAACAGCTCAAATTTCAATTTCTGGGAATTTTTTTTTTTTTTTTTTCAAATTTTAAAATTATAGGGTCTGTTTGGCAACCGCTTCTGTTTCTTGCTTTTGACGGTACAGACGCGAATAAACGAAGCGTGTTTGGTAACAAAGAAAAGGAAGTCCATTGATGCAGTAAACATAACTTCAGACTTGGCCTGTATTAACCTTCTCTAATCAATGTATATAAACCTTACAAACAAGTGAAAGTAGGTTTGATAAAAGTACACAGAAGCACACAAGTTGGAGTAAATAAAGTTACCCGCGTTATCAATGACATAGTGATACATACAAATTCATGATCCACCATACAGAGCTACAGTTTTTGGTGTATAGCAATGTTTAAGCCACTGATCAGGGCGGTCCAATCGGATAAATAATTCACCCCCTGCACCACCCCCTGCACCGATGTGTAGCTCGTTTGAAAACGATTGCAGAACACGAATGTCATTGTAGTTGTTGTACCACCCTCCATGGCATACGAACAAATAATTATGGTTTCCGAATGATGATTATGCTTCTATAAATGAAACTCCTCTTCTTCCAGAGTTGGGAAAGGTAGGGTGTGCAGAATGCTGCTTTGTGGGGCTGATAGATATTGACAACACTGTATGTAGATTCCTTGCATTCATAATTGAACTGCTTATGGGCCTTCCCTGCTCAAATTTGAACTTTCACAATCATAGACTCCACTAATGGGACAAGCTTTTTGCTCTGTCAAATCCAATCTTTCATGAATGGGCATCTGTAGTTACTATGATTAAGCACTCTCTCGCTTGGTGACTGACACTACTTTCCACTTTTTAGGAGCTCTCGTTTTTTCTGCTAGCACTTTAGGGGGATTCCCTTGTAGCTGAGGCTTTTATCTGTTAGCAGCAGAGAGACTCACATTTTACGTGTTTCTGACCTCAATTAAACTGTGAGCTGGTGCTTTTATTAATCCAATTTCATTCATCACATGCCTCACATTCTCTGCATCTTTCCACCGTCCTGCTGCAGCATAAATTTTAGCCAATAGTACGTAATTTCCTGTGTTCTCTGGCTCTAGCTCAAAAAGGCACTTCGCAGCCACCTCTCCTAGCTCAATATTCTCATGTTTCACACAAGCACCAAGCAATGCACCCCAAATAGCATGATTAGCTTTGAATGGCATTGTATTAATTAACTCGTAAGCTTCCTCCAACCGACCTGCACGACCAAGGAGATCAACAAGACAAGTGTAATGATCGGCACAAGGACTCATTTTGTGAACTTTAAGCATGTAATTGAACAAATTTACACCCTCATCCACCAAACCAGCATGGCTGCAAGCATGCAAAACAGAAGTAAAAGTAACATCATTTGGTTTCACCCCGGATTGAACCATCCGATTGAAAAGAGAAACGGCAACCTCACCATGCCCATGCTTGCCATAACCAGCCAATATTGCACTCCACAAAATAATATCCTTGTCCTTCACAGGAATGCCATTAAAGATTTCGTGTGCAACCTCTAAACCTCCACACTTTGAGTAAATATCCATCAAACCGGTGGCAACATCAACAATAGAAATGAACCCCGACTTTATCAGGTAACAGTGTACATTCATTGCCAGTTGCAAATCTGCTAGAATGGCATAAGCAGGAAGGAGGCATTTCAAGGTTGCAAGATTGGGTTCTACTGCTTCAAATAGCAATTGTTTAAAAAGTTCGACTGCTTTTTTGGTAAGCCCGTTATAAATGCACCCAGAAAGAATTGCATTCCATGGTACTGTTCTCTTTCTCGAAGTTTTTGTGAACACTCGGAAGCTGAGTTCAATGCAATTGCATTTCGCATACAAGTCAATTAAAGCAGTTTCTACAATGACATCAGCTTCAAGTTTCCGTCTTATTGCCCACCCATGTAAGCACCTGCCATGCTTTAGATGGTTTAAGCTGGCACATGCTGAAAGAAGAGAAGCCACAGTTACTGAATTGGGACTTACTCGTTCTAATTGCATCAATGGACATAGCACTAGAGCGCTTCTTACATCGCCATTCAAAATATAGCCATTGATCAAGGCAGTCCATGTCACTACGTCCCTCTCCTTCATCTTATCAAAAACAGATCGCGCATTATTCATATTACCACACTTTGCATACATATCGACTAAAGCATTCCTTGCAGGTATTTTGAAACCCAAACCCTTCTCTTCCACCAGTTTATGAACCTCTCTTCCAAACTTTAAGTCCTTCAAAATTCCACAAGCAGGCAACACAGAGACCACGGTGGCACAGTCTGGCTCCACCCCTGCATCCACCATTTTATTGAAAATTATCAAAGCTTCATCAGCACACCCATTTTTAATATACCCACTTATCATAGTGTTCCACGACACCACACCTCGCTCCCACATTGTGTCAAAAACCATCTTAGCCCTCTCCTTCTTCCCACAACTCATGTACATTGCCAACAAAGAATTCGCCACGAAAGTATCCGAATGAACCCCACTCGTAATTGCCAACCCGTGAATTGAACCACCCAATTCAAGCAAAGATAAATCACCACACGCCTTAATAACAAATGTGTAAGTGTATTTGTTGGGCAGGCAATGACCCGTATCAAGCATTTCGATAAAAAGTTGGAGTGCGTTCCGTGATAACCCATTGTTGGTGTACAGTCTTATCATCCTGTCATATGAATATAAGGTTCTCTGAGGCAATTCATCGAACAGCTTACGCGCGTAAGATACTTGCCCACATGTGGCATATGTTGTGGTGAGGAGAGAGACAAGGTGGGCAGGGTAGTCGGGGGAGAGGAGGCCGGAGGTGATGGTGTGGGCATGGAGCTGCTTGGTCTTCGAGAGGGATTTGGTGGTGGCGTAATGGTGCAAGAGTGAGCTACATTGGTGCCAGTTGAGGAAGTGCTTTGTTTTTGATACAGCTTGTGATGAATTCATGAAGTCTGAAAATTCTCCAAAGCGCTAAGCTTGATTAGTATTTATATGGTTTGGTACTTTGGGCATCTATGAACCATTTACCGATAAAATCATGCCATGAGCGATGACCAAATATGTCTATTTCCTATGTGCAAAAATGAAGTATAAATACTACTTCCTATCTGACGATGTTTTGGGAGCCGTCCATCGTGCATGTTTGTATGTTAGAAATCATTAGATGCAACCAGTAAAGAACCAGAGATTGAGAGGGGTGACTTTGAACAATAATAATGAATGTATGGTGAGGTGTTATTAAAATTTGAGTGGGTATATTCAAATTTTTTACAAAAAAAAGTAAGAATATTTTTAAAAATTTCCTAAAATTTATATGTAATTATGCTAATTAAAAAAATTCAGGACCCGTCATGGTCCGTGCCTGGATGCAACAATGATAAAAGTAAGTTAATTATATTACAATGTTGAATCTTGATATGATATGTTGCACCTTTGAAGCAAATATTTAGCATCAAATATTCCATTCTCCATTTAAAATGTACCAAAAATTACCAACAACCTTGAATTTTTTGAAAACCAATGTTTGGTGTAAATTAATAATTCTTTCAATGTTAATCCTAATTTATGCCTAGAAATGCTCGGGACAACATTGTGACGTTGATTAAAATCATTCTTGTCAAATAACCCATAACTCAATTTGTTTTTACATATGTTTAAACCCTCAACTCTTCAATTTTGAGAGGTCGAGGAGCACATTGAGCTACAACTTATCCACAATCCACCAAAAGAGGAAGAACAGCATTGATCAAAGCATTTGGGAGCTTAGTCAAAGATTGCGTCTTTGCCTTGTACTCACTTGGTACCATTCATGATTGCCCCAACTTATCCACAATCCACCAAAAGAGGAAGAACAGCATTGATCAAAGCATTTGGGAGCTTAGTCAAAGATTGCGTCTTTGCCTTGTACTCACTTGGTACCATTCATGATTGCCCTGTCCCATATATATATATATATATATATATATATATATATATATATTATACACATACATTGGAAACTGAAGGCATTGCAGGATTATGTAATAAGTCATTGGTTTTGAATCAGAGTGGCCTGATATCATTATGAAGTCTTCCTGATAATAATTGACAGACATCCACAAGGGTTACAAACATGTGAGAAAATATGAGAACCACATTATTTCTTGCAAGTACTTGTTATGATAATGAAAGCTTCCTACTGTAATTAGAAAACAAAACAAGTCACAAAATGACACTTTGTGAAAAGAGTCATATTTCACTAACACCAAAAACCCTTTGGGGACAAGTTACAGTCACAAAATCACAACCCTCTGTTACACTGGATGAGATGATGGTTATGAGAATAAACTCACAAGTCCCAACCTCAAACCATTTTTCTGGCACTTCTCTAATCAACACAAAAACTAACAATTAGAACAAAATTTCGTAACAGAAAAATCTGATTTTCCAGTAAACCACAAAAGTTGCAGGGCTAAACCTAAGTGATACAATGCGAGAGAGTGACAAAATTTAAATCACACGGAATGAGAATAGGAGCGGTAACGGGAGGGAGGGCTGCAACCGTTTAGAGGAATTGTGAGACTAGCTAAACCTAACTCATGTTCTGGCCCTTCAATTAACTATTTTCACGACTTATTCTTCTTGATCAAATCAGCTTTAGATTCCATCTTCACAGGCAATGGAGCAGAGAAGGTAAAGTTCCCATTTTGACCCTGATGCTGCCCATTAATTTCATAGTTACCTTCAGCTCTCAAACTCCTCCTAGGGTTTCTTTCACCATCCATGTTTATGGAAGAGCCTCCATCATCCATGATTCCTTCCTCTTCATCCTCGATTTCCTTAGCAAAACCACCAATTTCTTCAACTTCCCTACAAAGATTGTCCACAAGCTCTCTCTCATCATCAATTGAACCACTCCCATCACTACTATTAACATCCCCACTTGAAATTGGCTCATGGGTATCCTTGAAAACCCTATAAACATTCCCATTCTCTGCAAATCTCACATTCTTCTTTGCTTTGGGTTGAATCCCATTTCTATTTTGGGGAAAACCAACCTTTCCATTAATGGAAACATTAGGGTTTTCAAGTCCCACATCTTCCTCGTCATCCTCTTCAGAAATCTCAGAAAACCCATTGATTTTTTCAGTTAGAACCCTCAATTTCTCCTTCAATTCTCTCTCATTTCCACCCATATCTCCACAATCAGCATTGCCCATCCTGTGACCATTGTACGAAACCCTAGATTTATTACCATTACCAACAAATCTCACATTCTTCGTTGCTCTGCTTGAAAGTTCTTTCCTTCTCGAAGAAACCCCATCAATGAACTCTATAAACCGAATCAATTCTCTGCTAATCGACCTTTTACCATCCCTAATCATCGAATCAAAACCCTGCAATACAAACCCATCTCAGATCTTGTACTTACTAATTTCAAGCACACATCACATATATAAACGATCGTTACCTGAATAGAGTCGAGCTTGAGAAGCAAGTCCATGGCTTTGCGAGAGAGAGCTTGAGAATTAAAGTGGGTATTGTCAGATAGAGAGGTTTTGAGAGTGTTAAGAGTGGATTTGATGAAAGCGAGGTCTTTGAGTTGTCGTAGAGTTCGTGATCTGCGGACCAGGAAGGCTCTGAAGTGGGTTTGGATGGTTCGGGCGGCAGCATCTCTGAGTGAATAAGCAGCAGTAGAATTGGCAGAGAACTGGTGGCGGAGGGAGGATTCGAGGGCGGCGATGCGGAGGACGAGGGAGGAGACAGTGGGTTGGATTTGGGGTGGTTGGGGGTGGTTCTGGTGGTGGCGTTGCTGTTTTTGTTGGTGGGGCTGAGGTGGGTGGTATTGGGTTTGGTGGTGGTGGTGGTGGTGGTGGTGGTGGAGGTTGTGGGGGTCGTAGGGTGTGTTGAAGTAGGGAGAGTAGAGATGGGGTTGGTCTGGAGGAGTGTGGAGGAGGTGAGAAGCTAGAGATTGCAGAAGTGGGTCTGGTGGTGGAGGGTGGGGAGATGGGGTACAGCAGCAGCAACAACAGCAGCTGGTTGGGATGGTGGTGCTGGGGTGGCTATTGTGGTGGTGGAGGTGGTGGTGGGGGTGGGGAGAGGCCATCAGACGGAAATCTTGTAAGAATAGGGTATGGTCAATGGTGATTGACGATAGGGTTTGGTCAATGGTGATTGATTTGACAACGATGGGGGGATTGGGGGAGTTTTGTTTTGGGGCCTGTTACGGAGTAAATTTTTATTTTTATTTTTATTTTTTTCTTTAACTACAAAATCCAAAGAAATTGAAGCAAAATGAAAAAGAAAAACTTTTTTTTAATGTTCTATATCTATTTTACCTTTATAAAATGTTAAGTATCAATCAATACGTGATTCTTTTTTAATTTAAAGTTTGATGTGCAATTAGTATAAATCAGTGTAATTGATATTGCAAATCATGATCACAATATTATAGTTCACAATGTACATATCTCAAAGTGGATGCAGGCCCATTCTCTTTAATTATAAAATAAAAAAATCAAAATAATAATTTCTTAGTGTTTTTTATTTGGAAATTAAATCTATACTCTTTTATTTTTAATTTAATAATTAAAAAAATATGTCTAATTATTATTTATTCATATTAACTGTAAATATTCTTTTTAATGAAATATAAAAATTATTTCATAAAAAAGATTTATATATTCAATCTATGTAGTAAATAGAATTATATATTCTTGGCAATAACCTATATTATTTCTTAATCAAGTTTTTTCCAAACAAGATAAAAAGGTTTTCATTTTTGCTTCATTTTTATTGTTTTTCTTTAGCTTTTTTAAACCACAAAAGGATTTAGTCCTGTATTTTTCCTTGTGACATTATCTTTTTAACGCAATAAGTTTTGGTTTGGGCCAATTTAACTGTGATATAAAGTTGTTTAGGAGCTTAGGGAAAAAAGAAAAAAAAATAAAGAAATAAAAAGTTGTTTTGGGGGATTGAACCATGATCTAAAGTAGGAGAAAAGAAAAGGAAGTTGTTGGAGATCAGAGTCATGTTTGCTTTTTGTGACAAATAGTGATGTGAATTGAACCTGCATTAGTGTATGGGCCAGATGTGTGTGTATATATAAATATATATATTATTTTTTTTCACAAGCCAGATGGATATATGCTTTTGTTGTGTGAAAGCATATGGGTGTCACTGACAGCTGAAAAATAATTGGGCCCAACTGGTCCGGAAAGGTCCAGTGGGCCATTACCACGGGGTTTTAGTTTGACATTGGGTTTGCATTTGGCAAAAAAACCAACCCAAATTGTTTTAGATGTTTTGGGACTAATTTTCTTAATCCTCAACCTCATTCAATATTAAACTTTCAACAAAGTTGTGAGTTAATGGTAGTAAGTCTTTTCAGGGCCTAGTACGGAAGGATTTAGGTGGAGGGATGGATTGGGAAAGTATGGAATAGCCTTCTCATGTTTGGTTGAAAGGAAGAAAAGTGGGGGAGGAAGCATCAAGTTTTTTATTCGTTCAAAATTGAAAGGAAGAGAGGAGGAAAAGCGTGAATAACTTCCTAAATATATAAAATACTAATTTCAACCATTTCAAAAAATCAATTTTTTTTTTTTTTTAGTTTTATATAATGAGGGTACATTTATAAAATAGTAATAAAAACTCTCATTCCTTTTCTAAAAAAACAAAAAAGTATTATCCCATCCACTATTTTTACTATTGTCTTACATTTTTTAAAGGACGCCTCATGCATCCCGTTTCCTCTCTTTTTTGTCCATTTTTTCATCACTCCAGCCAAACGAAACATTATGTTGAAGAAGACTAGAGACTGGATACATATGCATATGTTTTGACTCAAGTTTTCGATTAAAGACTTTGCCCTAAGTAGCATAAATCTTTGTTTAAAAGTGAAAAGTAGAGAATTCAATTTTCTTAAAAAAAAAAAAAAAAAAAAAAATGTGAGAGGTTCTTGTGAATAAAAAGTAAATAAAAAAAGTTAATGCAAGTAGATTAAAATTTAAATTTATTCAACTCTTTATCCCCCGGCTCGAAGAATTAGAGTAAAAAAAGCTTGGGACCATTTCATACCGTCCAATTTCAATCATTAAAGTCAGAATAGTAAAACTGTAAAATCATGGTGATAGCTCAATCGCCGGTATATATGATGCCACGGATGATGAACTTGTCATGAATATTTGAATCCAACTAACATCAAATTCATTGCCAACAAGTGGACGGTGCAGACAGATGGGAGCCAGGGAGACCGTAAAACCTTCCTTTGTCCTTTACTTATAAGTTTTATATATGTATATATATATATATATATATGTGTGTGTGTGTGTATATATATATATATATATATATATATATCCAATCGGAATTATTACTCTACTACACTCAAAACTTTGCTTTTTGTTATAGTCCATCTCTAGCCAACAAGAAGCTGATAATTATTTTTTGGTTTCATTTGAGTCATTTGACAACGTTAACGAATATGTTTATCTTACTAATTTGTCCTAACTTTAAAAAATAATTATATTCATATACTAATCGAATACAAACGGAGACTTACATGACATGTCATATGATGTGGCCCATGCAAGTCTCTAAGAATAGTGAGTGGCTCTTACCCAACTTTCATAATAAATAAATACCTATTTTTTATTAAAAAATATTTGTTGATAACTTTTAAAATGAAAATAAGAACAAAGTCGGTCAATTTGACGAAATTGATCAACAAACCATCTTCATTTTAAAAATTTAGTGACAGATGAGATGAGTAATGGAATTACACTCTATATATGTTGTTTGAAATCAAATTCAAGTTCAAAACGAACAATATCATATCATGCAGTTGAGTGGATCCTTATAAACGATATCAGAAAGTGACCTAACCAGAAGTGTGGCCAATAATGACGTTAGCCCTCGAGAAGAGTGGTTGTGGTGACATTTGTGGGTGAGTGTGAGATACCGAGAAACTACCACATTGAATGAGTTACACATGCATAATCTCACATCACATTTGTGGGTGGGTGTGTGTGGACATATATATAATTGGTGTTATTTCTTATTGGTGCGAGTCCTAAAATAAAATTCAAAAGTAAAAAGGTATAAACTCAGGCCCAAACTAGGGTGTGTTTATGCATTATGCGTAAACAATCTTCAATTACTGGTTGAGCAAAGCGAGTACTTTTGTTAAATGGAGTAATATTGTTAAATGGACTAACAGAATTTTCTTTTGAAAATTACAAGGTCAATGTAATTAAGGAAAATATAGCCAGTCAGTCGTAACTTTATTCCATAAATATCTAAGTATAAGAAAAATAGATTATTTTAGTGCCAAATGTAGGGTGACAACTGTCGAGTGCAGCGATTAATAGTTGATCTCGATCGCAGGCGATCTTGAACCTATCATTATTGTTAAGTATTTTAGTGCGTAAACCATGGGGGACACACACACACACACACACACAGATATATATATATATATATATCGGGATTTGATCATTTGGAACGTGACTTCAGAAGATAAGAAGCCACGGGAGAAAGAGAGAGTCCATCTTTCAGTGTCACATACCAGTCCATTAGAGCCCCCTGTATGAGAGATTTTTAGAGAGAGAAATAGAGAGTTTTAGAGAGAGAGTAATGGCTACTTCACCGTTCTCTCCGACTCCAACCCGAGCAGAGACCTTCTCGCATTGCTATTCAATCTCGAGATTCATCGATTTCAGCTCTAGAAATCGAAGCTCCAACCTGTTCTGGATCAGAAACTCGAGTTTGCGGAGAGTGAAACGGTCCTTTTCCGTGAAGAACATCTCAAGTGAACCGAAGCAAAAACGAAAGGAACCGATCACTGAAGAAGGTCTGATGATATTCTCTGTATTCAATCCTAATTCTGCTGATTTTGTACTATGTTTCTAAACTTATGCTTAATTGTTGATTTATTTGTGTTTTTGTTCTTCATTTAGTGGAATTAATATGTTTCCTT
Source organism: Cornus florida (assembly GCF_030987335.1). Classification (NCBI taxonomy): domain Eukaryota; kingdom Viridiplantae; phylum Streptophyta; class Magnoliopsida; order Cornales; family Cornaceae; genus Cornus; species Cornus florida. The sequence continues at coordinate 7,518,981 of NW_026775577.1, forward strand.
TTACGTGATTTGGTATATTTATGAAACTGTCTAATTTCGAGTTTTATTATTTTTTATATTATTATTATTGTGCTGCAAATTAATGTCTGCATTTGGAGCAATACAAGTCATTCGTTACTGAAAATGTAAATAATTGGAATTGTTATGCTTTGAGAACTCAAATAATTGATGATAAACGACAAGTAGAGAGAATGCCTGCATAAAAGTCTCTTTTCCCGTTAGTTTCATGCCATATGAGCTTGTAGTAAGAAGTGTATCTATTGCAGGAGAAAATTTTGATCAATTAAACAATAGAACCATTTCTTGTTTGACCACTGGTATGGATGGAGGAAAATATATTTTATTGATCAGGATCCGAAACAGTTTGACTTAGTATGTCTCCGAGGAAGAAGATTGTTTAAATCAAGTTATAACTTTATGCTGTATAAAACTTACTAGGTTGTGAATCCAATCAATTCTATGAGGAACTGTGTGCAACTTCTATTTTTAATTATTGCATTACGATGGGTTTCTTCCCCTTTGGGCAGATCCAATTTTTTATACTTTAATAGCTACTCATATCTTACCATGTATTTATGAAGAAAGGATTGTGAAAAAAAGTTGTCTTGTTAGTGATTTTGGCCATTTGTTTCAATCAAAGCCATTGAATGGTGTATTATATTATTAGAAGCCATTGGTTCATGGTACGGGATACATGCTTAAGTGTGAGGGTGGGTGGGGTTTAAATGTTAATGTGCTCATGGCCTAAAGGAAGGGAAGGGAGTGTGGCAGATTCATGGCCAAATAATGGGAATGTGAGGGGGGTCACTGCTTTCTCCAGGATGTTCTCGCATCACAGATTGGGGCTCTCTAATTTGCTGTTTAGAACAAATTTATGTGCATTAGGTTTTGAAGGATCAAATTTAGTACGTGGTTTTCCCACGAGAAACCATTGAGGTGTGAATTTGAAGATGGGAACAGCTGTATGTAGAATAGAATTAATGGATCAGTGCCTAATTCACATATTTGACAAGTTGCAAAGTGGGAGTGATGCCTGTAGATCTATTATATTTGTTTTTGGTGAGTCGGATCCCTATTACATGATTGTCTACCACAGGAATAATCAAGAAGCGTACATGATGTTATACCACTTTGATGCATTGCATGTATGAGATTTTTCTTCTTTTTGTTAATAGGTAGAGAGACACACACATACCTACTCCTGATCGGGACACCCTCAGCCTCCTCTTTAAAGAGGCGGTGGGAGATGCCACTCAAGCTGACACTTGGTGGTTGCATGAACTTTCATATATCTGATTTAAGCAATATAAATCATGTGTGGCACTCCAACTGAGGATTGGCATGACTATCGAGAAATAAATGTATGAGAGAAACTTTATAGATAATATACTAAATTATTCTGAATATAACACATTTAATCATTTATCCCTTGTATGATAATTTAGGAACTCCTAGTGATCTGAGTTCTTTCACTCCCGATGCTGCATCCATTGCCTCAAGTATCAAATACCATGCAGAGTTCACGCCATTATTTTCTCCTGAGCGGTTTGAGCTGCCCAAGGCTTTCTTTGCAACTGCACAAAGTGTTCGTGATGAACTTCTTATTAATTGGAATGCTACGTATGATTATTATGAAAAGATGAATGTAAAGCAGGCATACTACCTATCAATGGAATTTCTACAGGTTTGTCACGAGGCTCTCTCTTTAGTTACTGTGGTTGATACATTTGCAATCCACATCTGTTGTATTGTGATAATACTTTTGTAATCCATTATGGTTTCATATTTTATTGGGTAAATCACACTGACATCCTGGTAGAATGCCTAAATAATAAGGACCTCCCCTCTAGTTTCAAAAATAACACTGACCTACCCTGTCATAAAATCCATTAGTATTGTCAGCTGATGTCATGCTTGAGATTTACTTAAGACCCAATTTTGCTCTTAGAATGCTTGAAACAAAAGGATATCTTGCATTAAATAATAATAAAAGTACATTGGGTATAATTCTCATTTCACGACTTCGGTAAACCGACAACACCGACAGGGAATGTCGGTGTTATATTTGAAACCATAGAGGAGGTCCTTGTTATTTAGGTATTCTGCAGGGGAGGTCAGTGTAATTTACCCTATTTTATTTTATTGTGCAACTGTTCCATTTTCTTTTTCTTTTTATTTTTTAATGCAAATATACCTTTTTCTGCATTCCATGATTTTATATTGTGATCTACTTCTGTAGGGTAGAGCACTGTTAAATGCAATTGGTAATTTGGAGCTAACTGGTGCTTATGGAGAAGCTTTGAGCAAGCTTGGACACAATCTAGAGAATGTAGCTTGGCAGGTCAGCTTTTCTTAAGAAATTTTCATTTTTGTGGAATTATTTTGCGATGGATCATTTATTGTTGCTTTTACTTCCAAAATTCTTTTGTCATTTATGAAATAGCAGCACTATTAGTGGTCTGACTAATACATAATCAACCAGTTTGGGGTGTTTTGCATAAATGTATCATGCTAAAAGCCAGAGTTGGAGTAGTCCCTGCCAAACAATTTTTTTTTTCTGTTTTACCAAGAAGCTAGATTTGCTGTGTGCTTATAGGAGGTCTCAAAGTTTGCTTTAAAAGAGGAAATTCGTGGATAAGCATTTATCTCCTTGGTTAGGGATGGAGGGTGCATGGCAATCTTGTCAGTCAGTGGAGCCAGAATATACTGAAGAAATACCTCATGATAAGACTCTGGGTGGAGGACTAAAGAAGGAAAAAAAAAAAAAAAAAAGAGACTCGTTCATAATAAGATAAATAATTTAATTAAATAAATCTTTGTTTATTACTTTTTCAGTCTAATTGAAGAACTACACTGAATAAATTGTTGATATGGATGGTAATTATCATTTATGTAAGAGTTTGACAGCAGTTGTTACTGTACTTATTTTTGCTTTTCTGTAATTTATGTATGTTGTCCATTCCTTCTAGTTGTAATGCTAAACTCTTTGGTTTTGATCAATTGCAGGAGCCAGATGCTGCACTTGGAAATGGGGGTCTTGGGCGGCTTGCTTCCTGTTTTCTGGACTCTATGGCAACACTAAATTATCCTGCATGGGGATATGGACTCAGATACAAGTATGGATTATTTAAACAACGGATTACAAAAGACGGTCAAGAGGAAGTTGCTGAAAATTGGCTTGAAGTATGCTTTATTTATCATTTTTTACTTCAACTTCAATGTATAATGTTAAGATATATCTTACTTATCAAAAAAAAAAAAAAAAGATACGTCTTATTTTAATTTTTCTGAAATTTTGGAAAATTTATCTTTTTTTTTTCTTTCTCCTGTTCAGATATAAGTACTTTGAGTTACTTCATACTGTAAGGCTTATTTGTCTTTGGGCTAATTTCAGTTTCTCCTTGTAGATGGGTAATCCCTGGGAAATTGTGAGATATGATGTCTCATATCCTGTAAAATTTTTCGGTAAAGTTGTCACTGGATCTGATGGACAAAGACACTGGGTTGGCGGAGAAGATATAAAAGCTGTTGCATATGATGTCCCAATACCAGGATATAAAACAAAAACCACAATTAATCTTCGACTGTGGTCCACTAAAGTTTCATCAGAAGATTTTGATTTATATGCTTTCAATGCTGGAGAGCACACAAAAGCTTGTGAAGCCCAATCAAATGCTGAAAAGGTTTCACCTCATTTTCTTGCACAATTTTGAATTTCATCTGGATATTTTCTTGGCATTGTATAGTTAATTGCTATATGTGCAAGAAATTAAAAAAAATTGAAGTTGGGCGTTGGCCTTCAAGAAGAGAAAACATATGATGTTGTCCTCTCTTATTTCCCTTGCCCCGTGAATAATACTTTGGTTGGTTGGTATTGCTGACATAAACTGAAGACCGAATGTAAAGCGGATGAAAAGGACCTAATATCTGTTTGTTTGTCCACATTTTGGGAAATCCTTGCCATGCTTCATTCCTGTTTAAAATATTTTTTACTGATTTTGTTGATATCTTAATACGTTACTCCATGAAAACAAGAAGAATGATCCACAACTTCATATAATACTTTATTCTGATACCAGATTTGCTATATACTATACCCCGGGGATGAATCAGTGGAGGGAAAGGTCCTTCGCTTGAAGCAACAATATACCTTATGCTCGGCTTCTCTACAAGATATTATTGCACGTTTTGAGAGGAGATCTGGAGGGCATGTGAAATGGGAAGAGTTTCCTGAAAAGGTTGCAGTGCAGATGAATGATACTCACCCAACACTATGCATTCCAGAGCTGATGAGAATATTGATAGATTTGAAGGGCATGAGCTGGAAGGAAGCTTGGGATATCACACAGAGGTACTTCCTATCACCGTAGTTATGTGCATGCTTTCTGAGGTAATTTAAATATATTGTTTTTGATGGAGTATATATGCTATATAAGGGGGATATCATTGAATGATTTAAAAATGTTATGCAAGTTGTTCGATTGTGGAGAAGAGATACCAAACAGTTGCTAGTCGATCCACTACTTTATTGAAACTGATCATTATTTTGCATTATGGATATCAGATTAGAATGGGATGGATTTACTGTGGTTTCAGATACTTTCATAGTTTGTTGAGTTTTATTGGAATTTCTTATTCTCCTTTTTCTACTGTTTTGGCATCATTCTGCAGTGACCTATTGCAGCTCAATATTGACTTCTATTATCTGCAATTTTATATATATTATACCCTAGTTGGCCTGCCTACCCCGGTCCCCAGCACATATATCAAAACCTCAAAACGAAACTATGACATAAACACTACTAGATTGTAAATCTGAGCTTATTATTAGATATAACTGAAGTTTGTTTCCTCAAGTTGTAGTAATTTAAAATTTTAAATGCCTCATCTGTTGGTATATGTCTGCCAGAACTGTAGCATACACAAACCATACTGTTTTACCCGAGGCATTGGAGAAATGGAGTTTAGAACTTATGGAGAAACTACTTCCTCGACATGTTGAGATTATAGAAATGATTGATGAGGAGGTAATGAAAAATAATTATGAATCAAATTCTCTCTGCCCACTGTAAGTTTTCATTTCCATACTGATATTATATTGTTTTCTGTTATTCAGTTGATTCACAACATAATATCAGAGTATGGTACTACAGATCCTGACTTGTTGCAGAAAAAGTTGAACGCGATGAGAATTTTAGAAAATTTTGATCTGCCTGCTTCCGTGGCAGATATATTTGTTAAACCAAAAGAAAGCCCTGCTGTTGCTCTCAGTGAAGAACTTGAAGTTTCTGATGAAGAAGTTACTCCTGCCAATGAAGAAGATGAACCTGCTGTTGCTCTCAGTGAAGAACTTGAAGTTTCTGATGAAGAAGTCACTCCTGCCAATGAAGAAGATGAACCTGAAGAAGAAGATGAACCTGAAGAAGAAGATGTACAGAAGAAGAAAAAGTTGGATTCAGAATCAGCTCCAGAACCACCACCAAAGATGGTCCGCATGGCTAATCTTTGTGTTGTGGGTGGTCATGCGGTAAATGGAGTTGCTGAGATTCATAGTGAAATAGTGAAAAATGAGGTTTTTAATGAATTTTACGAGGTACACATGTCAGTTAGCCTATATATTTATTTTGAAATATATTAACATTTTATGATTTGATAGAATTGACACACTTTAGTTCACTATCTCATTGTCATGGAAAGTGTTCCTAGCATAATTTTTTTTTACACCACTTCTTACAGCTTTGGCCTAAGAAATTTCAAAACAAAACAAATGGGGTGACACCAAGAAGATGGATCCGTTTCTGCAATCCAGATCTAAGTTATATCATAACTAAGTGGACTGGCACAGAAGACTGGGTCCTAAACACTCAGAAATTGGCAGATTTGCATAAGGTAATTCATGGTGTCTTCTGGAATAAATTTTACCTTTTCTTTAAAATTCTTAACAAACAAGTGGATTGTATTTGTTTGCTATTGATATGGATTATTGATGTTTCTTCATTTTTAGAAGTAATTCTGTGTATGTGTGTTTGGGGTGGGGATGGTTATTCATCTACAGCAGACGCTGACACGTCAAGTGTTGTAATCTGCTAACTTTATATGTTACCAAACAAGTACCTGCTGAATGCATATGAATCTCACTGTCATTTAAGCTAGATGACCGGATCATAGGAGAAATTTTGTTAGACCAGCATCTATTAACATGATTTTTCAGCTCATGAGTTCTGAGTCCACATCAAATTATTTATTTATTTTAAATTCAAAAGTGGCATGGTTTAGTGCATTGCCAGTGGGGCTTGAATGATAACGGCAACTGTCTATGGTTTCATGGCATAAAATGAAACTTCCTTTGCCTTATGCTTTTCTCTTGCTATATATTTAAAATGGAAGATTTTTTTTAACCTACCTTTCTGGAATTAGCTTGGTATGCAAAGTGCTGTATACACTAACCGTACTGGTGAACTCATCCATAGTTTGCGGATAATGAGGATCTCCAGACTGAGTGGAGGGCAGCCAAAAGAAGCAACAAGATGAAGGTTGTGTCATTCCTCAAAGAAAAAACAGGGTATTCCATCAGCCCTGACGCAATGTTTGATGTCCAGGTCATTTTCTTGCCTTTAAATACCCTCTTTTACAATTTTGTTCTACCTCAGTTGATGTGTATTTAATCTTTAAAAAACTTGCTCTCAAAATTTATCTCTGTCTCTCCCTCTCCCTGAGATTTTAGCTCGATGTTGCATAACTGTATGTTGGAGCTGTCAATTTTGAAGCTGACTTGTTAACATGGTGCATTTGGAATTCTATAGCATCTCTACATATACAGTAATCGTTCCTTCTTTCAGTGTCTCTCAAAAATACTAATTTCCCTCATAAAGCATGGTACAAGTTTGACTGAATTGACTTATGTTCAGGTGAAGCGTATACACGAATACAAGCGACAACTGTTAAATATCTTGGGAATAGTTTACCGATACAAGCAGATGAAAGAAATGAGTGCAGAAGAGAGGAAAGAAAAATTTGTTCCAAGAGTTTGCATATTTGGAGGAAAGGCGTTTTCCACATATGTGCAAGCCAAAAGAATTGTGAAATTCATCACAGATGTTGGAGCTACAATAAATCATGATTCTGAAATTGGCGATTTATTGAAGGCATGTATTGCTAATCACTATTAGTCAAATCTCTAAGTCCTCGCATTGTTTACTTTACTCAGCTGTTGACCATTTGCAATAGCATTAACAATTCGAACATGTGTGTGTGTGTATGCAATATAAATAGGCCTAGGCCTGATCCCATCATGGCTCTACCCCTGAGATGATGAATTGTGGTTCTAGTAAGGTTTCCTGGGAAAGAATCCTTCTCAACCTTCCGATTGCGAGGAGTGCCCTAGCTAGACAATCTCAGCTTCTTACATCTCTATAATTTTCAAATGGTACTTCTAGCTTCATGAAAATGGTTTTGACAATCCATTAAATGGTCCATAGAGACCATGATACTACAGCGCGAATCTCTTCAATGTAATATTTAAATGTTGACCACCTTTAGTGGGCGGAATCTTATCTCTCTAGTGAAACATCATCTACCACCCACTTCACTAGTAATTTTGGAAGGAATGATATTTGGAGTCTTTATTCATTTTGGCTACAAGATGGTCTGACATAAAACTTAATATCAGTTTGTTGTTGCAAGCTCATCCATATAGCTGATCTGTTTTTCTGATTTTGATTTTAGGTTGTATTTGTTCCTGATTACAACGTCAGTGTTGCTGAATTGTTAATTCCTGCAAGTGAGCTTTCACAGCATATCAGGTATTTGGACTGACTCAATGCTGATATTCCTTTTGTCACAGCCCCACCCCTCCCTAATTTTTTTTCCCCTTCTTGTTTTTTGTTTTTTTCAATTTTTGGTCTAATTGGTAAAAAAATAGATCAATGCATTCTTCTAAATTTCCCATAACTGATGTTTAGATTTGAATATAATTGATGCTTGTAGAGCTATTTAGCCTGAATTTGTCATGTTTATTAAGGCACGATGTAAGCTCTGTTTAGGCTGAACTCCCTCTGGAGCATTGCCCTGCTGGAACTGCTACAAGGCCCAAGTATATTTTGAGCTAGTGTCACCCGAACCCGAGCTTTTGGTTTCTGTTTGTCTTTCTGGCAAGCGAATATTAATCGTCTGTTTAAACTCAGTCCTGCTGGAACTTTGTTCAAGGTTCATCCTTGATTGTTTACAGACCTCAGACATGCACAGGGGTGCGTTCCCAAGCTGAGGTCAGAATTTAAACAAGCTCAAGTTGGGAGTTTGTGCTTAGGGTTTTTGGGCTGACCATAATCCATTTTCACTTGCATCCTCAGATGCTTTGTTATTCTCGAAAAATGTTGCTTTGAGAAACTCTAATATTTCTGAATGTTAACTGTTGAGTAAACCAGAAAATGTACCAACACGTGTTCGTTTGAATTAAATATGTCTAGTATGCATTTAAAAAAAATGAGATTCACTTAAGCCTACCCCAAGTAATTCCGAAAGGCTTGGTTGTTGTTGTATGCAGTTAAAAAACTTAACTTGAACAATGTGTAATTTTATGCAACCCAGGTTGCTTCCAAAAACTAGCGCCTTTTGAAGTGCTTGATGGATCTAACGATACAATAAACTGGTCCAGTTGAGTTCTAAAAATACTAATATGAAACATAAGTAATTTTTTTCCTCCTTAGACCCCATATTTTTTCTTCCTTTGATAATAGTCACAACGAAATTTGTTGTCTGTGGCAGTCATTTGAGCTGTTTCTCGGTTTTACTTCCCCCCTCCCTCCGAAATATAACTATGGTTTCCCAAACATAGATAATATAGGCACAACATCAATTATAAAGAGAGAGGATAGAGGATTCTAGATATACTGTTGAAAATTCCTTGCAATTAGTGCTAGCTGGGAAAAGAGGTTCTTTTATTTTTCAGGTTAGAAATTCTTATATGGGCAATTAGAAAATGAAGCTGGTTTTTGAAGCTCTCTATTTTCACAATCTAAAATGAAGTTACATGATTGAACACACACTAGGGCACCCATGAAAGCTTAAGAGTTTTCCTAAATCCCAATATGAAACAGTGGTATTGTTTTACTGTGTTAGAATCACAATGGAGTTTCAAGGATATTGACTCTCTGTCTGTCTCTCTATAGTACTGCTGGGATGGAGGCCAGTGGAACCAGCAACATGAAGTTTGCAATGAATGGTTGCATCTTGATCGGGACCTTAGATGGGGCCAATGTTGAACTAAGAGAAGAGGTTGGAGAAGACAACTTTTTCCTGTTTGGTGCTCAAGCTCATGAGATTGCAGGGCTAAGGAAAGAAAGAGCTGAGGGCAAGGTATTCCTAGTTGACCAAACTTTTGTCTTTCTATTTTCTGTTTTGGAGAATCCATAATCTCATTGTTTCTACTGTAAAACATGATAGTAAGGAGCATGGACTGATAAAAAGAAATTAAGAAAACTAACGAGCTTGGGCAGGCATACCATCATCCTTATTTTTCTGAAAGAAGTAACCGGAAATAGGAAAAAGTAACTAATCGCCTTTATCTAATTCTAGTTTTGGGTGGCAGTGAATACATTTGTTCTTTCTTTCTTATTTTGTAGTTTGTGCCGGATGCACGTTTTGAAGAAGTCAAGGAATTTGTCAGAAGTGGTGTTTTTGGGACATACAACTATAATGAACTGATAGGATCCTTGGAAGCAAATAAAGGTTTTGGTCGTGCCGACTATTTCCTTGTTGGCAAGGACTTCCCCAGTTATATACAATGCCAAGAGAAGGTTGATGAGGCATATCAAGATCAAAAGGTGAGTAATCTAAAAAGCATTCCTTTACCTGCTTATGCATATTCCACAGAATGTGCGTATTATGTTCTGTAAGAATTTTTATTTGTAAATATTATTTCAATGTCCTTGAATTCTTACTACCTTAAAAGTTTCTTGGATCTTTTCTATAAGCTTGTTACTGTATGCATCTATGCAATAATGCAACTTAAATCATCATGACCTAATTTACTGATTTGGTGTAGTTACTACTGAAACATTATCTGTTTTCAACGATTATTGCAAATATTTGGTGGAGTATAAAAAGTTTCTTCTCTAGCTGTATAATTTTAGAGCAGTTTTTTCTCTTACTTTAAGAACGTGCTTTATTTATTTTTATTAAAATTGAAATTATTCTGTTTGCTATACCTTCAAATGCTCTGATATTTTTGTGCAGCCAAGCCTTTTACCATCAGATATATGTTATCGTTTCACACTAATATGGTTACATAACCATCTAATCAAAAACATTCGTGCCTTTAAACATAGAACACTTATTCGGTGGATGCATTTAGAACATAAAGAGTATCCCTTGTTCTGCACATTTTTTTGGTACACTCTCAGATATGCAGCTACTAAAATGTTGAATTCTAATTTCTTTCTTGTATTGGGCAGAGGTGGACAAGAATGTCGATCTTGAATACAGCCGGCTCATCCAAGTTCAGCAGCGACAGAACAATTCACGAATATGCAAGAGACATATGGAACATCGAACCTCTTGAATTACCTTAGAAAATGAAATTTTCCTGCGAAATCTTAGCAAGGCAGCCTGAAGTCTTGTCCATGTCTGTAAAATAGCGTTTTATGTTCTTTTCATGTAGAGGAACTCAACTGGCAATGACTAAATAAATGCAGCGCAAATAATGTTGATTGTGGAATAAAATCAAGTGCTTGCTTTGGTACTTTTATGCATCAATCCAAAACTTTTTCACCTGAACATTGTGTTGTGGCTCACGAATAAATGTGGTTGAGAAGGCAGAGGTTTTTCTTTGATTTTTTTGTTTCCGTGTTTCGAGACATGTAAACTGTTATTGTGACATGGAGTCCAGATCAAAAGAATAAATATATTGAATTATTGATTGAGCCAAATGATCTCGTACCTGCTTGGTTCAGTTATCAGAGAACTATAAATTATAGGTTGTAATTTTCAAAATTCAGTTATAAAAATGACTTTATTTTTTTATTTTCGATATAAAGTTATCTAAAAACGGTTTTTTATAAAAATGATTGTTTTCATGGAACAGTTTTTTTTTTTTTTTTTTTTTTTTTAATAATTATCTAGAAACATAGTTCTTAATTCTTAAAAAATATTTTCAAAATACTGAACTAAGCAGACCGGGTTCTAGTCCTCATTATACTCCATTTTAATTTTGAGGAAAATAACCTTTTTATAAGAAAATGAAAATTGAAATTTATGATTACATCAACTAATGTCAGCCTCTGAAGATTAAAAATTAGAACATGTATGCTAGAAGTAAGACAGCTCTGTAATGTTGTTTAGAAGGAACATAAAAACATGTTCCTTCTAATTTCCCAGGTACAAAAGATGCACTTGGCTATAGTTTGCAATGTCAGAAGAAACCAACTAGAAGCCTAATAATATATGTCAATCACTGTGAAAGCTATAAGAAAAAAGGATCCATTACATTGACAAATAATGGACCTGCAATGTGTACATGACTTCATACCTTCACATCTTTTAACTTGAACACCTCTCAGAAAGGGAATATATAACTAATTAGAATACACATCTGTTGCCAAGAACATCCAAACATCTCCAGAAGATCTTTCCAGAACATGATGTCACCTGAACGGCCTGATGAAGTGACCATGTCTCTGTGATGTGGATGACAATATTTCTGAAAATGCTACAGCTTTTTTCATTTTCTTAAAAATGGTTCGGAAAAGTTTTACTACTATAATATTTTAAAAGACAGTAGTTAGTCCACTCCCAGCTGCATGATCACTCCATTTCAATGGATAGTAGCCAGTCCACTCCCAGCTGCATGTTTCTTCATCATGGCAGCATGCTTTGACCCTGCCATATGATGACCGAAAACGATTTCGCTATTGCATACCACATTACATATTGTGCATTTCTTGACAGCAGGTGTTCCACATTTCAAAATTTTCCTTCTCTTTGTCTCTCCATCACCTCTATGATCAGCTGTCCTTTTTGTTTTTTGCCCAACGATGGCTTTCCCCTTAACAGGGTGGTTTCCTTGTGCTCCACTCACTCGCTTACTTCGCCTTGCTGGAGCAGTGGGGCCAGGTGCAATTCCTTGGTTTCGCATCTCCAAGTTCTTCTTGTGCTTCTTTCCCGATATATGATGGTCAAGATCATCCTTGCTGGTACACTCAATCTTGCACACCTCACATCGTGCAGACTGTACAGCATTCATGTTCTTTGGGCCCCTCATCAAAGATTCATTTCTGCGAGGATGGACACTTGCATTAGTCCGCAGGGCGGAGTTTGGATAAGGCACCAACTCCTCTGCCCCATTTGGAGAGATTGTTACACCCTGCACAAGGGAATTGGGAGATAGCATCATGAATGAAATACAAGGACGATAATGCATCATTAATGTATACAAAAATTAACAAAAACTAACTTCTATTACTATATTTTTATCTTCAGAGGGAAAATATCAATATCTCCTAAAATAAATGACACAGGATCAGTAGACCAGAATTTTGATAGAACAAAGCATTTAAAATATTTTGCTTTACTAGATTAGTATCAGATCTTAACTGAAAATCAAGTACATCATCTAATCATCTATAATGTTCTTCGTAACACATCGAATGAGTATTTTTAAGATTACTTGGTCTATGTAACAAAATTACACCCATTTTAGCCTGGTAAACCACGAGGAGAAACAAACATGTGACGAACTCCATTTTTTGCACCCTCATTCATCTTGAAATTCATTTGGTGATAATAATAACGTATTTGACAAGAACATATGTGTCAGAATCATTCCCAGTGCATTGCAATTAGGGGTGCAAGCTGGACGGGACTAGCCCGACCCAGCAATTACAAGTGCAAGTTGGACGGGACTAGCCTGACCCAACCCGAGTAAGGGGGGCTTGGGCCAGTTATTTTCTAGGGTTGGACTAGGATTCAATTTTCTCAACCCAAGTCCATTTTGGACTGGGTTTGGGTTGGGAAGATTCTAACCTGAAATCGATATATACTTTACATTAATTATTTTTCTTGTATTACAAAATGAGATTAGATCTTAGCCTTCCATTTTTCATCCAACGGCTAGCAAATATGATATATAATCCTCATCTCATCATCTGAAATCTCTAGAGCTTCCATCATAGAAAACCCTAGCACCTAGCACTGCCCTCTGCCAGAGAAACCCTCCCGCTCGTCTGCCAGAGAAACTTTCACTGATCATTTTCACTCATGAACCCCTTGGTAATTTCTTTTTAGAGGCTCTATTTCAAGCTTTCGCACTTCGGTCGTCATGTGGCTTCTCCTTGAAAAGATTTCCTTTTCTATCCTCTGCTGCTCGTCTTGGTTGAGGTAGAATTTTCACTTTTGAGAACTCAGTAACAGAAATACTTTGCTTTGATGTTTTTGTTTCCTAGCAACTAAACGAGATATTAACTTACTAAAAAGAAACAAAGAGTTGAGGTAAGAACCCGATCAACCCGCCCATTGTTGAGCTTGGGCTAGGCATCCCCAGCCCAAGGTCGGGTTCAACCCGGGCGGCAACCATGCCTGAACTAGGGTCGACCCTTAAACCCGCCGAATTGCACCCCAATCCACCCTTGAATGTGGATCATTATTTAATATGACAGTAAGTAGGATGAGAATAAGAATGGGGCATGCTCAAAAAGTAGTGAGTGGCTTTAGGATTACATTAATCACTGAGTTAGCAGGTGTTGATGTATCAAATTTACTTGTTAAATGTGGAAGTGATAAATGATTATTAATTTTTAATATTATTATAATGCACTAGTTTTTTAGTTAATGAAACTCATAAAGGAAAAACAAAAAGGTAATAAAGAAAGAGATTATTTAATAAATGAGAACTTATATTTGCTATATTACAAATACGACCGTATTAAAATAGTATGAGAGTGAAAGAGCAAATAAACAAAACTAATTACCAATACGATGAATATACTATTTTGGTCCAAAATGCCCTCTCCATATCTCTCTCATGCCCTTCCTCACTTTCTCTCTCTATATCACCACCACCACCACCAACCCCACCAACCACTACCAACCACCACCAAGCCCAACGGCACCACCATCACCACCACCTTTGTACTTAAAGAGAGAAAAAACAACAGCAACAGAGAATATTTATTTGCCACCACATGTCTTCATTAAATCAAGTCTCAATTGTTCTTTGGCAAGTAATTACAGCCGAAAAATTCTCCATATAGAAGGCAAGAAGAAAGATCAATGGTTAATTATATGTCACTGCCTGGCCGCCTTTAAATCACATGCTTTTATATGCTTTTTCTTTATCATTCATTGAAATCTCTTTATGGAAAGAGTGCAAAATAATGGGCAATGGTCCTTATTTTGCCCAAATGAGGCTCCAGGTTTGACCAATTATTGGGGTGAAATTTCATTATTTGCAATACCCTTGTTATATATTTAGGGCAAAGCAAATAAGGTTGAACAGGTAAACCCCAGCGTCAATGATCGTGTACAAGGCGCCAACGAGTGTCGGTAAAACAACGGTGACGAAATGTCGGTACTCTAACGGCGATGAAATGACCGATTATTTGACAACGGCGGCGACAATGTGAAAAAGAGAAAAGGGATTTTAGGGTTTCAAAAAAAAAAAAAAAAGGGTGTAAAATTTTTGGGAGGACCGATGTGGGTTAGAGAGAGAGAGAGATTCGGCTGGGAAGTGAAGAGAACTTATAGAAAGAAAGAACAAAAAATGGGTTTGTCTTGTATGGTGAATGGGCTTGGGAAAGAGAGTGCACTTGTGGGTGAGAGGAAATTTTTTGAGAGAGAAAATCTTGATGATATTTGGTTTAAGAAAGAAAGAGTGGGTTGCGGCTGAGAGACGGTTTGTTAAAGAAAAAGAAACCTAGTGAGGGAAATTGGTGTTCGGCTGATGAAGAAAGAGAAAGAAAGATGGTGTTTGGCTGGTGAGGGAATCTCGCAACATCAATGGCGCTGGCGGTGGATGGGTTTGCTGGTAGGTCTCCCACTTGCCAGTGTATAGATTTATATGAATGTATGTATAGATATATGTATATGCATTAGAGTGGATTACGGGTTTGAGAAAAATAAGGAAATATGAGACTTAGATTTGTGGATTCTTGTCAATACCAAAATTAGTTTAACACATTTTCCTTTTTTCCTCTTCTTTTCCTTGATTTGCGTCGTTGTGAGAGAAGGTTGAGAAAGGCTAGCTTGACTTGTAAATTGCAGGACAACTACACTAATGCTTTCGTAAATTCACCAACCAATGCTTTGATGAACATATTTGATAGCCATGTTTTGCGAACTCTCTTGTTCATCACTCTTTCTCAAAACTTCTTTGCCCCTTTGAGGAAGAGGAAATTAGGATTATAAATTAGGGGTAATTTGGACCCAAATGTATAGGTTTTCTGTCAAATATGAAATTACTCGTGTAAAGTTGTCGTATTTGTAATATATGGTGTTAAAGTGACTTTATACACTCAATCTTTTTTAATACGGTCACTTTGTAATAAAGCAAATATAAGTTGTCATTTATTAAATAATCCCATAAAGAAACTTATTATTAGATAATTCTATTAAGCAATAATTGTAGATCATAAGACTATTTATGATTAAAGGTCAAGTATAGACTCCCAACTCATTTTATCATATGTTACTTCTCAAAAGAATAAAACAAGAGAAGGTTGCTAAATGTGGTTTTATGAAACAAAAATTTACCCCAAAAAAAAAAATTGCATTAAGAAAAAGTGCTCTAGGGATTTATCTAGTAATCGTGGGTGGTACAATCGGGGAATCTAAAGGCTATGAAAAGTTTTCCTAAACAAGCATATTCATTTACATGCACGCATGGACTTGTAAATCAAAATTTTGGGTCAAAATGTGAATTTAAAACATGGAATTAAGCACACTTAAGTATACAATAACAATACACATCCTTGAAGATTGTGGATTTGAACCATTCTTTACAACCCAACCATACCGAACAGAGTATTTACAACTCATTGTACAAATTATGAAAAATAGCATAAAATAGCAAAGAGTTTAATCTAAGTATGGAATAGCATAGATAAGAGAAGAAGAGAGAGACTCTACCAGACCCCATATCTTGCAACCTTTGCAAGTATCCATAATTGGGGATAATTAATAAATAACAAGTAGAATAAGAATCTACAAAAAGGCTACCTAGTGCACATCGTTCCCAACATTGCGGGGTCAGGGGGTTCAGACATTCGCACCCTTACATCCGATAGAGAGGCTGTTTCCGGTTTCGACCCCGTGACCTTCACGTCACAATGGAGCAACCTTACTGTTGCGCCTAGGCCCACCCTCAAGATAGAATCCTAAAACATATGATTTTTTCAACAGCATCAAGGCTATGCTTTGTGGGCACTGGACATTTCCACTTCAAAAAGAGAGCATTTGGTCATGACATAGGTTTCCAATTAACTTGACCGTATACATTGCACATATCCTCACCTATGTTACCTCAACTCGGGTAGTGTATCGGGTGCAAGTGTGTGTTAAAGTCAACAGAGTACACACAAACAGACAAATATAAATTCAACACAATGCAGAATATCTCTTGATTATTAGTACAAAAATTTAATCTTTCCTCAACCATCCCTGAATTTTGTTCATTGTGTTCATACCCTTTTCATACACTAATTTGTATAAAATTAAAATAAAATAAAATACTAAGCAAATCTTCCAAACAGAAATCAACACAAAAACAGTTACAAAAAAACAACGCACAAACAGTTGCATATGCCAGACAAATATAAATTCAAGACAATATAGAATATGTCTTGATAGTAAGCAAAAAAAAAAATCTTTCCTCAACCATCCCTGAATTTTGTTCATATCAACTCATTTCTGTCATTGTGTTCATACCCTTTTCATACACTGATTTGCATTAAAAAAAAAATAAAAAGAGTTAAAACACTAAGCAAATCTTCAAAAAAAAAAAAAAAATCACTCACAGTTGCATATCGCCGAACCAACTCGTTCGTCCCCCAATTGTGCGCAACACCTGACCCACTTGGCTCTTGATAATACGCAGATGGAACCACCATTGAGCCTGCATCAATTGTGGTGTGTCGAGCATAGGCCACATTGGAAGAGTGAACTTCATACCCACCACCATGTCTGTGTAGTAACGGGCTCAAGGAATGGTATGGATCAATCCCAGGTCGCCTAAGCCCTGTTTCGCGTCCGATTCTGTAAAGGGTTTCATGCGATGCGTAAAGGTCAATAGGTAGGCGACGGTTAGGGTTAGGGTTAGAGTTTTGCGGATTGAGAGAGTAGTGGGATGGGTAACGCGTGGTGTAGGGATGATGAGAATAGAGGTCTCTGGGTGGTGGTGGGTTAGGGTTAGGGTTTGGTGGTGGCATGTGTAACATCTCAGTCCACCTGGTGTACTCCATGGAAATTATTCAGGCTTTTAGAGAGAGAAAGAGAGGGTTTTCTCTCACTAAAATCTGTATTGTCTCGTTGAAGGAGAAACGCTCGAATGGTATGCGAACAGACAATGACGCTAACGGTTGCTGAGGCCCACTAAAAATTGGCCCAATATTAATGTTGCATAGGCCCACGGAAAAGAGTTGTATTATACAGCTGCATTTTGATATACAGCTCACCAAAGTCCCAATAGTAATTTGCATAGGCCCAACTTTTGACCCAGATATGCGAGTTTATTTTTATTTTTTATTATTATTATTTTTTTTTGTAAAAACTTTTGATTTGGAAGGAAATGTTTTATGGTAATAAAAAGTAACCGTTTAGATTCTCCTTCCCAATTTAGCTGAGATGACTGGATTTCAATCATGTTGCGTTTCATGCGTTTAAAAGTATAGTAGGGACTAAGATTTGGAATTTGAACAAATTTTCTCAAACTTTCAATCAAATTTTCTCTCGATTAAGATTATTTTAATTTGAATTAATTATATCAAATGATAATAGTTGAATGAGACATCAATTATCGTAGTACTGAATACAAATTTGTATGTTTTAATAGAAATTTTTTTAAGTTCATTGTCAACTTCGTTGTTATTGAATTAGGTGACGGTTTAACAAGTTTCTCAAAAATAAAAGGCAAAAGATTAAAATTTTGATTCACACTTGAACAATTTGAGAATTGAGAAACTCGTCACGATTACCCAAATGACGGAATTGAATCATTTTGAAGCCTCAAATTCTAATCATAACAAATATTCGAAATTTACACTGAAGTAAGAATCTAAATGGCACTTGATTGAAACGATTTCTCATTTAAAAAAAATATAATAAAAAATAAAAAAAATTGAGAATTGAGAAGTCATTATTAGAAAAAAAAAAAAAATGCAAAAGAAGAAAGTTGAGAGCCCATGCCCAGCTGACTAACCAAAGAAAGCAATCAAATCCCATACTTGAATTGCAACCTCAAAGCCTAAAAAAATAGGGGGCCCATCTCACATGAACTTATATGACCAGACATTAGTATCAGTCCACCTATGTACAATGTTTATTTCTTTAGAGCTCCATCAAAACTTACCATGCACACACTGAAATTTCAGTGTGTGTAGAGTTTGGGGGCACGTCCAGCAATTAAATGTGAAATTCAGCAGAGTTAGTTATAAGCTTACTCAAATTTGACCTGGTTACAAGCTCAACTTAGTCTTAACTAGCAATTCTCAATATTGGTTTCAAGCTTCAGTTTCTTTGTCTCAGCAATTAAATGAGAAACGACAAATTCGGATCCGTAGTCCCATTCTTCAACACACAAACACATGTTGCGAAATTTAGCAGAAAAAATAAATTAATAAGAATACACAAATTTAAGTAGTTCGGCCAAAAATCTACGGAGTTCAGAATGAATATTACCACCCCAATATGCTCCTATAGAATTATGGATACATAACAAGTGTGAAAAATACAATAATATCCCCCAAAAAAATTCAAGTCCCACACAAAGTGGGGCTAAGGTGTACAATACTCCATACTTTCTGTCAAAGCAAACACACATATACAAAAGAAAGCCTTATTTGAAAAATAAAATGTGGCTGATTAAAAGACCATTTATCAAAGATTAACACACAAAGCAAAGGTGTCATATACCCCAAAAAAAAAAAAAGTTTCTCTTGGATGTGTTGCAGCCGAAAGAAATTAAAGCTTGTACATCGATCATAATCAAGTAGGGACCCAGATCCCCCCTCCCGTGTGGGGAGGGGATTCTGCACCAAAACAGTGTCATTTTGGTGCACAGGCACGAATAAGAAAGCTTTTAAATCATGCACAACCAAGTAGGGACCCGGATCCCCTTCTGTGCAGGGAGGGGATCCAATGCTTGTTGTGCACAAAAATGGCACCGTTTTGGCGCACAACACGGGCAAAAATGAATCCTCTTCTATCAAGTAGATCTAGGTACAACTTAAGTTTGGCCCCCTAGGAGACAAAGAATTAAACAAAAGCTTCAATTAGAAGTTCATATGCTACTGAACGAACTACAATAAGCCAAACAACTGCGTAGACTGAGCTTTCCATGAGTAAGTTGTTTCTTTACAAGCAATGCTACTTGTGCATACATTTGGTGCATACATTCACACTCATTGCTGTTTTAAAGTATGGAGGGACCATTTTCTTTTGATTGAAGGCAAAGGCATTAGAAAATTGATCTCACAGCACTGTAATTAGGTCCATCTGCTTATTTAACTTCTAGCATAGAAACATAACATATTGACAAAGTGTGTGTGTGTGTGTGTGCGTGTGTGAGAGAGAGAAAGAGAGAGAGCAGTACAGTAATCAAAGTAATTGTATTATACTTTTTGGATCACCAAACAGAAGGACAAGAAGCAGACATCCCACTGCCTGTGTTTTACCTAAAGTTTTCTTAGGAAACTTCTTAAGGAAATCCACTTTTTTTAATTTTCTTTTTCTTTTTTCTCTCCATTTTTTTTAAAAAAAAAATTCTTTCAGTTGCACAAAACCTAACTCAAGGTCAACTGAAAGATGAAACAAGGCAGATTCCAAGCATGCTATTTGACATTAGGGTGATCCAGCATCTAGCTAAGCTTGGAATATATATAATTGTATTTGACTAAGTCAGGTTGTTAAGTGAAAACAAATCAGCTAAAACAATAGCAAAGTTTAGGATGATTATGAATAAATTGTTTAATCACAAACCTTATTCATAATTCGACTAAAACTTTGCACTGACACAGTAGTTATTGAGACTTTTTTTTTCTCCTCTCTTTTGGATAAAGGCAAGGTTCCTAAAGAATAGCACTCAACACTGTATACAGGTCACTCTACATAGTTGCAAGCATAAGAAGAAATACAAATAAACAAATGACAGAGAGACAGAGAGAGAGAGAGGGTAAAACAAACAATATGAATGAGTTTTTATAGCCTACCAATTCAAAGGAAAAGACATGGAAGTGAGATGGTTGTCATGTTTATATGGTAGGTGACTAAACAACCACCTTCAGCTCATATGATATATCTATTTGTGCATTTTTATATTGTTTTGAGGTACATCAACCTTGTTTCCTTCCAACTTAACAAATTAATCACTTTCAACCACTCTAACTGCAAAGTAATCAGATAAATCAATTCTCTCAATTTTCAAAAATCCTAATAAGAACATGATGATATCCACTGTTCTTGAGGTTTGGAATGAGAATTTGAGAACTCGAAGCTAAAATTCAGTTGAGATCAACTAATAATTTCTTGCTTATCTATTAATAGATTTGGTAAAATGCAAGAAGACAAGTTTCAATTGCAATTTTGAAGTTCCAAATAAAGACATGTCGATCAGCTCCAATTTTGCAATAGTGAGACTTTTCCAGACACAAAATCAAAACTAGACATGGAAATGGAAGAGAAAAGGAAAGTTTTACCTCTTATATGGTTTATCCTAAAAACTGTAGCAAAATCCATCAAATTGTCTTTACAACCTTCAAATTTCAGGCAAACAATGGATCGGAATGATGTTGTCAGTTAGAGATCACTAGTGGCTCACGCTTGTGATCAGTGCCAACCCACCATAGATTGAACGAAACATCACCATCGGCCTCTTTAACAGGAAGATTGAGATCAAAACTAGTGTGAACATCAAGAAGTTCTTGCTTTATTATTACAGTCTCTTTGGCTCTGCTTTCAGTTAAACCAATGTAATGAGCCCTTTTGTGACCGCCCAGAGCTTGGCCTGAAGCAAAAACCTTGAAGCAGACCGGGCACTCATGCTCCTTGCTCCTTTTGAATACGTTACGTGTCACGGACACTCTACCAAGCCCATCCTCAATTGAGTTCTCATTGCATTCATCCTTGACAAGCTTGAAATTAGCTTCAGTATCGGATAAAACGTTTGTCTGGATGCCCTTTTCGCAGCTCTCTACCTTCAGTGGAGAGCTGCCGGTGATTGTCCTATGGCTAGTTCTGTGACCTCCAAGTGCTTGGTAAGAATGAAATATCTTGTTGCAGGTCCTACACTTGTACTCGTTTTCCTTTGGAGAGTTCTTTAAGATCCCAGAACTAGACTTGGTGAAGTTTGTTCCATCACAAGAATTCACCTCCAATTCAGTGTCATGAACATCAAACCTTGCTTTCTTGCTTGAACTAGACCTCATCAGTTCTAAGTCAGTTTGACCAAATCCAACATTTTTCACCACATCCTTCTCTAATTTCGCTTCAGTAGATTCAAATCCCTTCTCTATTTCAGAATCACACAACCCATCAACAGAAACTCCCAATTCAACATTTGTGTCATCTTCACTGGCAGGCTCAGAATTAAAATCAGCAAATTGGGACACACTTTTATCAGACAAAGAATTCCCGGAAACCGAAACACAAGAATCTAACTTCTCTATTGCTTTCATCTTACAAGTATCATCACCAATGTTAGCAATTCCCTTATCCGGATTCAATGATTGAGCTTCGGAATTCACAAAGTTAGTATATGAAAACTCTGTATTAACTGAATTAAAGTCGGCCCAATTCTTCACACCTCTAGATAGCATCATCAAACACATAGCAATCTCTTCTACTTCCTTAATCTCACAAACAGATGAAGAAGATGCATTAAAATTAGAGAAAGAGGAATTCACTCTGTACCTTGTTCTTGATCTCTTTCTCCGAATCAAACACTCAGCCTCGTCGCCGGAGTGGCTCTCCAGGGATTGATCGGAGACCCTAGACAACCTAGATCTCTTGGAATGACTCCTCATGTGACCAAACAGAGCTCTCATTGAATCAAACCCTTTCCCACATTCTTTACAATGATTCTCTTCTCTCTCTCTTTCTTTCATTGAGTGACTCCTCTTGTGAACAGACAAAGCTCTCTTCGAATCAAACCCTTTGCCACATTCTTCACAAACACAATGTTTTGAATCGGAAACTCTCACTTTAGCTTTAAAACCATCTTCGAAACCCATATTGCTGTTTTTGAGCTTTTCTAGCTTGAAATCACTAGTGTTTGAATCTGAAACTTTCCAAACCTTCTTGGGGTTTTCTCTTAGGCCATAACCAGTGTGACCAAAACCTTCACTGCCCATACTGATTTCTCTGCGAGCTTCACGTTTTTTAGTTGAAATCATAGCCATATGACCCCTCATGTGACCACCCAAGGACTTTCCACTGAAGAACGTCTTGTTACAAACCTTGCACACAAACTTCGATCCTTGATCTTCTTCCATCAAATCAATTGTCAACCAAACAACAACAGAGCAAGAACAAGAAAACCCAGATAAGAAAATATCTCAATTTTCCCGGAAAATGCTTCACATTAGAAAGAAAGTACAAGAAAGTGGGGGGAAAAACAGGGGAATTTGACGTACCCAGATCAGAAAACTCGAGGCTCGGAAGCTGAAATCTGATTATTCAAGTGATTAGCACGGTTTTGAAGTGATCAAGAGAAGAACCCTATGTAGGGTATGAAAGCATTCGTGAGCAAGAACAAGATCTGGTGCCTAATTAAAAACCCTACTGAGTCTCAGAGTGGTATTCTGTCGGGTACTTGATGTAACAGAGCAAAGTATATCGAACTGAAAGAGATTGGTTGTGAAGAGTACTATTTGGCAGTGATGGCCACGAATAGGCACTAAGAAAAATAACTTCTACTCTCTCTCTCTCTCTCTCTCTAAAGAGATGGGCTCTCACTTTCTCTTTCTCTCACACACACACACTCTCACACTCTTGTGATGGTTTTATGGCTGGCTTTAGGTTGGATCACTTGTGTATATAGCAGGAGAAGGCCTTGCATGGAAGCAAAGATATGACACGTGGATTATTCATACTCGTTGATGTACATAAATTCATATACTCGCTTTTAGGTCTTCCTATCACTTTACTATTTGTCTAACATTTTGTGCATATGTATACCACAATACGATTTTAAAGTTCAAAGGGTTTAAACGAAATGGAGAGGTTAAGCGGCTACCGCCAACCTAGAAAATTATGTGATGGGGGATAGATAATTCAATTTATATAGTGGGGCTTTTTTCTTTTTCTTTTTCTTTTTCTGTAATTTTACCAAGGTCAATTTCAAAATTTTATGAGTATATTCCACTAGAAGTGATGTGAGTTTTTGGTTCTTTATTTTGTGCATAACGTATATCACTGTATAGTTTTAAAATTGAAGAGTTTGAACAAATAGAGAATAGAGGATCCCCATTCGGTAGATACATTCAACTAAATGTGATGTGAGTTTTTGACTGTTTATTTCGTTTAAACTCTACCAAATCAACGACTTAAACTATTAAATTATAAGAAATTTAGTAAAAAATTTGACCTAAATTTGTTTCAATTCTAAATTTAAAATTGATTCGATGCTCCCAAACGCAATATCAGTGTAAAGATGATTATTGGTGAGTATTTATAGAGAAAATGATACTTAATGTGTATTTTAATTTTTTATTTCACTTTAGTTGTGAACTTATTCCATTGATTAAATAAATTTGAGAATAGTATGATAGTATGACAATGATATATCTTCTGAATTCAGAAGATGCCGAATGAAGAAAATGCGAGACGAGTATGGACTCCCACTAACTATGAAGTTAGTGATGGGATCCATACTCTACTCACATTCTTCCATTCCGAATTATGACGAATTTGAAGAATGTATCTTTATTCTAAGAATATTGATTTAAGATTCGAATTCGGTAGTTATTGCCATGTAATGTGACCTACTACCACTCTCATATAAATTGAATTTGATACCTGTTAAATTCGGTCCAAATCCCTACTCTTATTGTAATAGCAGTAGAAATGTAGTTCATCTTTACCATATAAATTAATTACTGCGGAATTCTTTTTAAGAATTCTTTAGAATACAACTATATCAATATCTAACCTTCTTACTAATGGATATCTAGGCTAGCCTAGTATGATCTCTCGTCCACTTAATTTAAGGAACTTCTAAACCAAGAGCAATGATAAATCAAAATATTAGAAGATGACATAAACAATAGAAATAAAAAATTTCAATAGAAACATTTATTTGAATTTTATATTATGTCATCTCATTAATATTTATTGATCACTTTTTATTTCAATTTGATTATTTGTTGCTGTCTTATGCTTTGTTAGGTAAAAATGAAGAAAGAAAGAGGTGTAGAGAGAAAATAAGAAGAAAAGAAATAACTTACTTTATTTGGTAGAGATGATATAAGGAAAGAAATGAGAATAGGCTTTACAAATTTTCATCCGCCCAAAAATAGGCAAAAGAAAGGAAGGAATAGTGGACTAATGGAAGAGTGGACTATTATAGATGTTTTATATTAAATATTAGGAAAATTATTTTTATACCGAATAATTGCAGTGAATTGTTAGACCTACTCTATTAATGCTCAATTGCTCTCCAGTGAGCAGAAAAAAACATGCTCACTTTCAATTATAGTAGTAGGATCTACTAATATAATCATTGCATTGTTTTAGGGAAGAGATATTATTTGAATTGGTAATTAATTACAATTGAAGTAAAATTACTATAATAGACAGTTTCATAAAAAGAAAAAAAAATAAAAAAATCAGTTTTGTTTGACATATCCTTTTAAGATTTGGTTAATTAACCGTGAATATATCTCTTCCATCAAATCATATATGATTTTTTTTTTTTTTTTTTAAAGATAAAAATTAAGGAAGAGTATATAACAAGAATTTTTTTTTTTTTTTTTGGGCAGAATATGAAAACTTATTTAATTGATAGGGAAAAATAAGATTAGAAAAAAAATAATAAATAAATAAATAAAAATTTTCTTGTTATATTCTTCCTGAATTAACTTCTTATCTTTCAAAAAAAAAAAAATTTTCATATATGATTTCAATGAAAATAATATTCTTCCATTCATTGTTAATCAACCAAATCTTAAAAAGTTGTACGGAGTATCAAATAAAATTGATTTATTTCCTCTTATGAAACTGACTACTATTGTCATTTTACCTCAATTGTAATTAATTACTAATTCAAATAATATCAGTCTCCTAAAATAGTGTAAGGATTATATTAACTGTAGGATTAGATCCTAAGGCTATAATTAAAAGTGAGCATGCTTTTTCATGCTCACCGGGGAGCGATTGAACACTACTGCTCTTTGGTCAATTAAATGGAGCCATTTACTTAGTTGTATTTAGGATACCATTAATTGGTTAATATGCAAGTATTCGGTGTAAATATCACTACTCTAAATATTATCCTAAATTGAGAAGACAAGTAGATTATTATACCAGTTTTAAATTACAGTATAATATTATAAATATTATAGGATATAATGGTAAAAACAATTAAAATTTTTTTTTTCATTCTCTCTTAACAAATATAATAAATTATAAACTTATTTTTTTCTCTTCTATCCAACCAAACAAAACAAATAAAATACATAATCTCTTTCTAAAGATGTCTCATTCATCTCTTTTTCTCTCTCTTCTATCCAATTTTTATCATTCCAACCGAACAGAGCATTAGAACCATTTTTTTGTTACTTCTTGTTGACTATGGATCATAATTTTAGTCTTTGTCAAACAATTAACTCTTCCATATCTTATGCGTATTTTTAGTCAGCAGTTCATCATTTTATAAAATTAAAGTTCCTAATTTTAAATTTAATTTATGTATTTGGTTTTCTTGTTCAGAAATCAACAAAAATATCACAGCTGTGATATTATTAGGAACAGCTTCACAGTTGTTCCTAATATTGTTACTGTCACAATATCACAACTGTAGATAAATTTAATTAAGAATATCACAGCTGTTCCTAATGTTGCTACTGTGATATTCTTAACAAGAATTTAGGAACGGCTGTTTTAAAAATTACACCTCAACTTGTTTTTATAAGTTAGTAACAAATTATTTTTATCGTTTCTTTAATGGTCAAGATTGATCAACCTCAAAAGTTGCTTACACTACCTTTGAAAAAAAAAAAATGGGTTGCTTACACCATTTTTTTTTCAATCTAAAAATGTGTTTAAAGAATCGCGAAAAAATATATTTTTTCAAAGTGAGTGTAAATTAATAAAACTAAAACTTTCGTTGGTGTAAGTCAGTGTAATTTTTGAAGGTATAAGAAGAAATCTATAATTATGATTAGATAGAGAGATGTCAATGTAATTTATGTATTTATTTTTTTTAAGAATGAATGTTAAACTGCTAATTTATATAACAGGCAAAAAGAAGAATTTTAAGGAGGAAAAAAAAAAAAAAAAAAAAAACTGAGATAAATTTGAAAGTTAAAAAAAAATTAGAGTACGATTTAATAAAGAAAATTTGACTTTTTTTTAAAGGATATTTAAGGAAATTAAAGAATGAAAGAAAGAAATAGTTAAGATAATTTTAGAAATTAAAATTTTAGGAAGCCCTATATATAATTTTTCATACATACTTAAAAGAAAATACAAAATAACTATATATATATATATATATATATATATATATTCTATTGGGCGGGCACGTACTCACTATGTCTTAATTGGCTCCGCCCCTAACTATATCATAATTTGCAATACTGATCAGAATTGTAATATTAACCACGATCTTATGTACGAACTCGATCTAAATTAGTGTAAATTGAACGAAACAACTACTATGGGACCTTTGAAAAAGGTTAGCCAATAGCGCAAACCATGACATACACACACCATGCAGCAGTGGGAGTGTTTAATATTGTTATACAGTATCTTTCAAAAAAAGTTAAAAGAAGAGATGGAGCACGTGGTCTTAAATGAGAAGTCTAATCAAGTAGATCCTACGGCCGCGATTCGCTCAACAGATAACTGCATAAAAATGAGCATCACACTCAAACCACCTGCCCCCTTAACTGTTCTTTATTTTTGTCTTGTACACACAGTCACACACACACTCTCAAGGTAGTGCCCCCAAGTGAAAGGTTGACCCACTCAGCCCCCACCACTTGTTCTTTTTAGTTTCCTCAAATTGGAAAAGAGTGATAATCTGGTGCACTTTAGCGAATGGCCACAGTGACAGGTGTCATCATTTGGATGGTTGGATAGAAAAGTATGAAACTAGATCATGATTAGTTGAATTGGACTTGTAACCAACCTTCTCATTGGGAGTGACATGAGATAATACCGAGATTGATTTAAACTTTTGAATGAAAATGAAAGTGACTTGAGGGAGAGATTTACCTATGGTTTTCTTATGCTTTTTTCACTTTTTCAATGGAGTAATACACATGATCTATGGTGGAGTCTCGTGTGAAGAAAAAGTTAGAGCATGATCACAAGTCTATCATGGTATTACGTGATCAACAATCATCCAAGCAATGTGAAATTGTTGGTAATGGCCTTGTGACAACTATCCAATCAACAAGGAGGTTCCAAGTATCCCAAAGTTGCGTTCGACTGCATTAAATTGAAGTTTTATAATTAAAATTAGTATAATTAAAGAAAAATAACTCACAGAATTAAACTAAATTTTTTTTTTTCCAATTTTAACTTCAAAACTCTAATTCGATGTTGTCGAACACAGCCTGAGAGAATTCACTTTTCCAACTCTATCAAGATCAAAATTAAAATGACTCGTAATTTTTTTTCACAACAAGAGGAATTATGTTATCTGTGTCATTAATTAATTATATTTTATAACAGATGTATCTAGCGTTTAATTAGTGAGTGACACCATGATATCAGTATTGTGACACATTAAGGGCGGTTTGGCATGCGATGTGTTTTAGGTATTATATTTTTGGTTAATACCAGAACAACCGTTTTGTTGTAGGAGTATTTTGCGCACAAATTGGAACCAGGTAACGAAAATTTGTTTTGAAAATTTTAAAATTTTGCTCTGCTATAATATCAAAACACACAATATCACCAATTTGGTAATATGAGTTTAAACCAAAAAATCTGATATATTATGAACTATTTTAAACCAATATCAGGCAATCCAAACATGATATATGTCCAAACTTAAATATCAATATTAAAAAAATAATATTATAACGAATGCCAAACAAGCACTAGAATTTTTCTCACGCGGTGTGAGTGACATAGCCATCGCTTGCTATTAATTAAGGGTGTCTTATAATCCAATTTTCTAAGGCCTAATCTTGGATAGACTCTCTTTTTCAATGGTCCCAAAGTGTTGTCACCAAATTTGGCACCATTCATATTAGCCCATGAGTGAAAAATAAATAAATAAATAAATATATATATATTGGTCCATGCATTGTTCATTCACATAATTCTTAAATTCAGTGGTGGAGAAAGTACTTGGGAGGATGAATGCTTATGCAATCACCCCCTCCTTCCTCCAAAGTGGCTAAAAATTGGGGATTTTGGCACTTGAGCATGTTGATGAACAGAAGAATTAGGGATAATCTTTTACAACGATTTTGGCATTTCAAAAATCAGATGTTAGTTTTGCTATTAGGACTATGCCAAAAAAAAATTCATGAAGTTCTACATGTTTTTTTTTTTTTTTTTGGAAGGGCTATTTGGGCAACACCCGTAATTTATGGTTAAATTTATAATGTTCTCTTGATAATATGATGATGACAAATAATTTTGAGATTTTGAGAAGTCAAATCAAACTAATCTCTTCTTTCAACTCATAGTATTCTTATGAGTGCACAATATATGGTAGGAATTAGGAATGAGAAGCTCATTTTTTCACTTTAATTTGAAATAGGTTTGGATGTTAATTTTCTAATGTTCCAGTTACTAGGTGTGTCTCCGTCTTTGATCTTTTATGGTAAGTTTCTCATATAAACAAGATCAATGGTAGGTAAAATTATCAAATTGATGTCTTCAATAATTTTCTGAACTGCTTTTGTTTCCTTTACCGGCATAAAATACAAAAAATAAAAAATAAAAAATCGGTAGGTAAAATTAGTTTTATTCACCAAAAATTAGGAAATTCCTTGGAGGTCATTTGATAACCCTAGTTGTGCAAAAATAATTCTACAATGGAAGCCCAAACAAAGAAAACCATTTCCAACAACCCGACAAGCCCCGTTGGTATGATGTCTCCTCCTTAAAGGAAAGATATGCAGGGATCAAGATATGTTGTAGCCCTGTGGTGGTGTTGGCCACTAAATCAACAAGGTCGATTATAGTCTCTTTTAGAATAAATAATTAAACAAACACCACGTCATTGTTGCAATGAATAATTTTTCGAAATTGCATGTAAAGAAATTAAAGAGACTGAATGTTTGAAAAAGGAAAGGCTTAACAAGAAATTTAAATACCATGTAGAAACCTAAAATGCAATGAAGGAAACTTTATATTGAAATAAAATGCTGGATTATGAGGGGTGCTGAACCTTTACATCAATCCGAATATAACTAAGTACCTAAAATTACAATTGATCCCCAAAATTCTCAGGATAAATTCTTGTCCATCCAAAATAAGGCCTTGTGGTATAGTGTATCTTCTTTATTTTTTGAAGTGAATGATAAGGGTTCGAGTCTCCAAATGGACAAATGTAGGTGTGTGAGTGGTGTGCTAAGTCACACAATCTTTTCAACTGGTGCAGCTCTCACGTTCAGTGTGCGCTCCCGCTCTCATTTTTATTCTGTTTGATTTAGATTTTACCACTTTCGAGCTCCCGCTATCGAATTCGTTTTCGCTCTTGCTCTTGCTCCTGCTTTGTGTGACTTAGGATGTGCATTTTTTGCCAATGCGAAAAAATAAAAATAAAAAAAATCCTGGCATATTCATAAATCAAGTGTAATTGCCTTATTGATCCCATTTTTACAATAAATCTCCTCCACAATCGAACATTCTTTAGCAATAATCTTCTACATCTGCATCTCTATTGAATCCATGGTTTGTAGTATCGGTCACAGTCGCGATGTAATAGATTCGGACAAAATTTGTAAAAACTAGCCGATACGAATAGTGTATCGAACGATACGACGAATCATGATGGAACCTAAATAATATGTCTTGCTCCATCCACGTTAGTACCACTTCATCGCCACGTAACCGGCCAAAGTGGGTGTCACCAGGGGTGTGTTTTAACTTTCGGCAAAAAAAAAAAAAATTAATAAAAAATAATAATAAAAGCATTTTCAAAACTGAGCATTCTCTTGAGACGTCCCTCATAAAATGCATTATTCCCAGTAGAAGACAATAGTCTAGCCTCTCTCTTTCTCTTTCCTTTTCATCCCACCTGAATATATATATATATATATATCCAATTGTGTCGAGTCAACTGAGGTACATAGATACACTACATTGATAGGGAAGTCCAAAAAAATGTATTGCAGAGGAAGGGAAGTGGGTAAGGTGGAAAATAATGGCGTGTCAAGATTGGAGCTATTCAATGAGAGCATCATTCTATTTCATAAATAATTCTATTTTCAAACTTACTTACTATTATAATTTATATATCCATTTTCTATCATAATAGGGAAAAGGTCAATGGTGAAAAAACCTGAGATATTCTATCAAATATATAATTGAAAAAAAAAAAAAACTATTTAATTTGAGTATAACAAGACTGGTGTGAGTTTGTCCCGTCTCTCATGCTTATCACAAACTAGTAGTCTAGTTAGTGTTTGTTTTCTTAGAAAATGTCATCTTGAAAAGATAATATAATCAAGAATGTACATGGTTTTGGAGTTGTTGTCTCCATGAATAGTATGTCATTGCCAATGTCTTCTTAGTCCAACGGTTTGGTTCCTTTCCATTGTTCTTGAGAGTCCAGTTTCGAGCCTTCGCGTGCACCTCTAACTTCCAATTAATATATATATATCATTAATCATCATTTATTTGAGAGGTTTATATTGAAATAAAGTGCTGTTTTTTTTTTTTACTTGGTAAATTGGTGTGACAGAATTCAGCTATTTTTTGCGAAAAAATGTCAACATATATATATATATATATATATATATATATATATATATATATATATATATCATTAATCATCATTTATTTGAGAGGTTTATATTGAAATAAAGTGCTGTTTTTTTTTTTTTTACTTGGTAAATTGGTGTGACAGAATTCGGCTATTTTTTGCGAAAAAATGTCAACATTAATAACCTTGTTAACCTACCTTAATTTGACAATTGACAAGTTATGTAGGGTGGTCACTATCATCTTATCTTATATCCTTTACGTAATTGAGAAGAGGATTAAAATGATCAACTTTTATATTCATTACCATCCATGACCAAACTCAACAAATCTGTGTGTGCGCTATCAATTGCTTAATCTTTTTCAGGAAAATCAACTCATCTATTTGTAGCACAGATACTAGTTTAGCTAAGTGTCATGTTCATATATTTGACCTTAATATTTTTAATTTTTTTTTTTAATTTTTTATGAAACAAGTATATTCACATCCTTCGCCAACAACCATATACTTGTTCAACAAAATATAAATCCCAAATAAACTACAAAAAATTATATTTTTCATATTAGATAATATTAGGGTTAGAGATTTTTCATGTACTGCAGCCTCCTCACCTACCCATAGTTACTTTTTATACATTTATTTGAGCAACACTCCCACACACTTACCCCCCATATCCTCACCTATATATGCCCTCTTGTATTTCAAGAATGTACATGGTTTTGGAGTTGTTGCCTCTATGAATAATAAGTGACAATGCCTTCGTAGTTCAACGATTTGGTTACTTTTCGTTGTTCTTGGGAGTCCGGCTTCGAGTCTTTGCACGCACCTTCAACTTTGGATCCAACATTTTTGTCCTAAATATATATATATATATATATATATATATATATGTCATTAATCATCATTTATTTGAGAGGCTTATATTGAAGTAAAGTGCTGGGATGATAGTGTTTTTAAAACTTATTGTATATATACATACAAATTGACACATATGTGATGCAATGTAGGAGTTTTTTTTAACTTGGTAAGTTGGTGTGACATAATTCAATTATTTTTTGCGAAAAAAATGTCAACATTAATAACCTTTTTAACCTACCTTAATTTGACAATTGACAACTTGTATAGGGTGGTCACTGTCATCTTATCTTACATCCTTTACGTAATTGAGAAGAGGATTAAAATGATCAACTTTTCTATAGCTAATTGGTCATATTTTCTATTCATTACCATCCATGACCAAACTCAACAAATCTGTGTGTGCGCGCGCGCACACACTATCAATTGCTTAATCTTTTTTAGGAAAATCCACTCATCTTTTTGTAGCACATATACTAGTTTAGCTAAATATCATGTTCATATATATTTGACCTTAATATTTTGATTTTTTTTAAAAAAATTATGAAACAAATATATTCACGTCCTTCACCAACAACCATATTGTTCAACAAAATATAAATCCCAAATAAACTGCAAAAATTATATTTTTCTTATTAAATAATATTAGGGTTAGAGATTTTCCATGTACAGTAGGCAACCTTTATTTGAGCAACACTCACACACTTAACCCCATATCCTCACCTATATATACCCCCTTGTATTCTTGTATTAACATCACAGTAATACATTGTATTTCTTCTCTCTTTATACTATTAACATTTCTATTTATTTTTAAACACAAAAAAATAAAAAAATAAAAAGATAAGTTAGTTCATGTAAAGCACCACCATCATCTTGTTCTTTATTTTATTTATTTATTTTCTTAATTTGTTCATATTTCAGTTAGTGTATCATCTAAAGGCTGAATTGTTTTTCCATTGTAATAGGGAAAAAGGTGCAGAGAGGTCCCTTAGGTTCCGTTTGGCATGCATTTTTTTCTACTGTTTTTGCTTTTGGGCTGCTATAGTATCGATTTTGGCAACAAAAACATGTTTAGTGCGGCCTTGTTTTATTTTATACAGTGTTAAAACATTTCATGAATAGTGGCTCAAAACCAAAACACTAAAAAATTATTTTTTCTTATTTTGACAATTTATTTATAGCCCAAAATCATAACAGTAGCACAACATAGGTCAAAAACAAAACACCTAAGTTCCCAAACGTGCTTCCAATTCTTTCTAAAACACCCCTATAACAAAAACACTGTTTCTATTTTAACAAAAAATAAAACGCATGAGAAACGGACCCTTAGGTTCATTGAATATGGTCAGCCCTTTGCCCCTAAAATTAACAACCCTAGATTGATCTCATTATTCCTATTTAACCCCTTTATACCAAAAGCTAGAGGTTTAAAACATAGATGAAAAGGCTCACTTTTTTTTAGTCAACTTCAGAATATCATCATTATATGTGCTTCCATTCACCATGTGGACAATGGCATATAAACTTTAATTCCCCTACACAAGACTTTCAAGGGCACATTTGGATGTCTCCTCATAAATAAAACAATCCATTGTTACATGCCCTGCCACAAACCAATTGAAATGATTTTATTTTTACTATATGCAGTGCAAGATACCATGAAATTGCACCATTTATGGTTTTCAAAACAAATATATATGGTGATGATCTTTCATATTTTCTCCCCCTTTTTTTCCTATATTCATGAAAATATTGGCTATGATCCTTACTAAATTATTTGTGTAACTGCACGCAGATGAGATAAACACTTGATCCTATCTACTTCATCAAATAGATAAAAACGATTAAGTGCACTTAATCGGTGTAAAAAATAATTCCAAATAGCATTTTTCTATTTGGAAATGTTTGTTGCTAAAGCTAACTACTATATATGCCTTAACCATATTATCTAATCCTAATACTACCCTATATGTATGTATATTCTTATTAAATTACTTAACATTCTCCTAATAATGGAGTCATGCTAAAACACATACACATGAAGGGTTTGCAAATAAGCTGAGTTTTCGATGAACAGCGGGCTTAACTCACTAAGAGTTCTGTTCGTATTCGTTTGATTAATAAATTAATCGAAACTAAATAAGTTTTAGGTAATTGATTAATAAAACTAAATAAGTTTTAGATATTGATTAATAAATGAGCCAATCTCAAATACTACCATTTCAATTTGTTAGTCTATGAACA
This sequence comes from Cornus florida, assembly GCF_030987335.1. Taxonomy (NCBI): domain Eukaryota; kingdom Viridiplantae; phylum Streptophyta; class Magnoliopsida; order Cornales; family Cornaceae; genus Cornus; species Cornus florida. The sequence continues at coordinate 7,553,395 of NW_026775577.1, forward strand.
AACTCGTTGATATGCCCGTGTTCATTTGATTAATAAACAAACCGAAACCAAATAAGTTTTAAATATTTGATTAATAAACGAGTCAATCTCAAATATTACCCATCTCAACTTGTTAGTATGTGAACAAACTCGTTGATATGCTCGTGAATATATATAATTATATATAGAAAATGTTCACAGGCTAATGGTCTAGCGGTACCAAGTCTCTACTTCTCAAAGAGAGATTAGGAGTTCGAGTCTCAGTGGAGGCATGTGTGTGTGAGTACCAACTAGGAAAAAAAAAATGTTCACCTGTTCACGAGTGTGGAAAGAAGAATTTATTCATGAATTAAATCCCATGCTCCTAATACTTAGAATCATGCTACATATTTTGTTGTATAATTGGGAGCAAGTGAACATTTAACTAGATATATAAATATACAATTTTATAACCACGGATTCAAGCCCATAAATAAAGTTTTCTGTAGACAATTTGTTTTCTTTTTATATTCATAGAAAAACAGCCCAAAGTCCAAACTAGTCCAACCCAACCATTTTTATTTATTTTGCCCATTTTAAACTAAAACAGTCCATGCCCATCTAACTATCAGGCCCGTAGCCCATTTTGCAACTCCTAATCTTCTTCAGAGACACTCACGGACCAAAAAGGAGACCTTTCTCCCTAATAAGAAAGGATAAGTTAGTCAATTTTTCGTGTATTAAGACAAATTGAAAGTTTTCATATCTGTCCATTAAGTAGGGATACCACCTATACAATACGTCTATGTATTATAGACTTTTTCATTTAGTCTTATGGTAAGAGAAAGTAAACAATACTATGGGGCATTTACGGTGTGTATCTCCAACTAATGCATAGTCATTCTTTCTCCTATGTTATATGGACTATTCAAAGTAGGTGAAGTACCCGTCAAATACATGATACTAGGGTGTAGGTGTGCTTATGGGATATGTGTACATCATTTTTGGTTGAACAGCACCAAAAAAATCATTTCATATAGTAATTCAATTTTATTATATTAGTGTTTCAAAATGAGTGAAATGTCTATTTTGACCACTATTACAAAAAACACATTTTTTTACTCTAAAAAATAAAATAAAAAATAAAAATATTAAATAACTCTCCCTTCATCTCAAAATTCTTGGGCCTCTTTGTAACTTTAAGTATTTAATGTTTTGTACCCTTTTAAAATTGCAAAACTACTTAAAAGTAGTGTTTGATGTGGATAAATTTATAAAAAGTTGAGGATATTATAGGAAGTAAATTACTTTTTTTCTATTGGGGGATAAGAATTTTGGGACATCCAAAAATGAAAAAAGGCTAAGAATTTTGGAACAGAGGGAGTATGATTTTTTTTTTTAGCAATGTTTTATGTGAAGCTATTTAGGAATTTGATATGTCCATCGCACCTGACATGCGTACCCGAGTCCGTGTAACAAAATTCAGTCTGGTTTTAGGGTTTATAGCTTTTCTTATGGCCTCTGACTCATGACATTCATTGGCTATTTTTTTTTAAGAAAGAAAAAAATAAAGATAAGGTAGTTCATAGAAAGCACCAGCATACTGTTCTTTATTTTTTTATTCAGAAAGTGATTGTGTTGTTCAACGTGTTGATACTGAATTTTGGCTGGTTTAAGAATTTTGATGTTTCTGTCCCCGATTTAAACGCGTACATCATTAGGGTTCTTTGTGAAGAATATATGCTTGTTACATGATCTATATGTATTATGTTGGGAAGAAAAGAGTTTGTGTGTGCAAATTAAATTTTTGAAAACATTGTTGTGTAACACTGATCTTGCTAGACTAAAAAGAATGAGCACATTCAGTAAATCAGATTCTCTATGTGGTGTGGGGCATTTTATCTGTTTACATTACTAGGGTTCAATTGTATCTATCTGTTTGTAGATCCAGGAAAAGAGAAAAATCAATGGTATTCTTGCCCCTGTTTTGTTCAGTGGCTCAGTTAGTAGTCAACGGCTACGTGTAGATCACTGGTGCAACATACTATATCGTAGTGCAACAGATATTGTTACATAATAGCAGAAGCGATATAATATAATTTTACATGTAAATTACTGGTGCAACACATTATATCGTAGTGCAACTGATATTGTTGCATAACACGATATAATATAATTGCTGCATAAGCAATGTAATGATACAGAACGTGACAGGAGATGAAAGTGCACATTCCAACTGCCCCACTTGTCCATTTAATTGATCATGCTGTTGTTTAAATCATATTAGTGAAAGAATGAAAAGAAATAATTAGCAGCATATTTATTGGTAAGGGCATAATCAATGTCCCAATGTCATCACTCTATGCCAAAAGCTTAGATGAAAAACGATGAGAAGGCTCACTTTTGTGAGTCAACTTTAGAATATCATCATAATGCTTCCATTCACTATGTGGATATTTAAGGCACATTTGGATGCCTCCATGACTCGGCACAAACCAATTGAAATGATTTTATTTTTTTCCATATATGCAAATTATGACACCATAAAATTGCACCATTTGAGCTTTTCAAAACCAATTATGTTGATGGTTTTTCATCTCTTCTTCTCGTCATGGGCAACCATTATTTGTGTACAATACTTAACACTTTGTCCGATTGACAATTACAGTTACTTTGTATTTTTATTTTAATTCGAAACAAAAGTACTATTTCTACTTCAGAGTATGTTCAACACTACTTCAAAATTTGTTTGATAACGTAAATTTGTTACAAAATTTTTGGAAGCAAAAACATGGAAACATGAGTGTTGCAAATTTGAAAAATTAAATGACTAATTAAAAATGTTAATTTAGAAAAAAAAAAAAAAAAATTAACATACTTTACTACAATGCTAAAGCAAACAAGCATCATTTTAATACTCCCAATTTTCGCATAAATTTAACGTTACTAAACATACTTCATGCTTTTACATTGCTACCGTACACTAGTAAAAGCAAAAAATACGAAACAAAAACATGAGCTAAACAGGCCCTCAATCTGCAATTTCTACTGACAGTAGTGTGGAAACATTTGCATATCTCAACATCATCTGAATTTCTAAATGAACAGAAAATCAATCATAGCTTCAAGTTAACAATATCTTAACCACACACACTCCCCACCAACTCACACACACTAACACACAGACAGGAGAGAATTTCATACTCGCGACTTCTCAAAAATGGATTGTTATCCCCCAACTATATAAATACACTAGTAACACAAAAATCAATAAACAAAAATTAAGAAGCTAACACATTCTAACTGGGGAAGAAGGTTATTAAATAAAATAACAGCACAAAGAGAACGACGCACAACCTCTCTCGTCAAAAAAATTCCGACTGAGTTGCAGTTTCTTTGAATCCATGCAATCTCTGCAGCAGCAAATGAGATGTAAAACTCCATCCCTCGTTCAAGATTAACAGAGCTAGATTTCGCGAAGGGTCAAATCATCGGTTCTTCTGCGACAGCTCCTTTGAAGCACTACTTATACATATCAGAACCATTATTACAAGCTTCTCCTGCGTATCAAAGTCAACAAGGGGGTCCTGGATTCTCTGCGATAAAAAGAGAGATCAGTCACCTTTAATATCCTCTCACTTGGGCTTGCAAGCTTCAGACAGTTGACACCTAACAAAGAGGATTTGCAGGACATAAGTGTTTTGGGTGGTAGGGTAACATTCACCAACCAAAGTTCACTGTGTCCTCACAAAATTTGTCTCTAAAACCCTATTCAATGAATACTTTGGATGGGAAAGATCAGTTTCTCCAACCATTCACAAAACCGACATCCAAACTTCAAATGCAAGGCTCCTATCATTTAACTTGCATGATACTGTTTGTCTTCGCGGTCACTATTGAGTAGACTCTCTAGCATCGGTCCCCAAATCAACTGGACCACAGGAATCAACCCTGTCACTCTGATACTCAAACGATGTGCACGAGTCATCTTGAATATCGTGATCAGCCCCGTCATTGCTAAAAATCTTACTGGAATTCTGAAAGACAGGACCAGTGCCACAATCATCAACAAAATTACCTGTAAATGCTTCAAAAACATCATCTATAGCTCCCTCGTCCTCTTCACCTGTTACAACTCTGTGAGTTACAAAATCAGAACCGATTTTATAAGTATCTGCTTCATCCTCGTTCTCAACGCCTTCAACACAAAACTCTTCATGATTCTCCTGATCATAAACAAAAGCATCTTGATCAGCCAGAGATTCAACTGCGGAGTCGTCGTCCTCCTCTGTCATTCCAAGCTCACTTCTTTGAACCTCATCATTGTCACTGTCGATGTTTAGTGGGTCAAATCTGTTCTGCTCAGCCCGTTTCCGAAGCATAAAAACATTGAAATAATAACTGACAAGATCCTTCCTTTCTCGGGATGAGAATACGGCTGGGAGATGGTCCCAAAAGTTCCTACCCAGTGATGCTGGATTCGATTGGACAACCTCATGAAAGGCTAGCTCCTCTTCTCCACTCCATTTCCTTGCAACCTCCTCTCCCATGTTGGAGAATCCCAACTCCTCGTATATCTTCTCCCCAAGGTTTTCCTTTTGTTTAGCTCTGGCTTCCATGATATGCTGCCTCACGCAACTAACAGAACCCCTGTCAAAACAGGTACAGTCGCTTCTGCCTCCCTCGCCTACACAACTATTGTATGCAGGTGATTCCAAATCAGGCATGGGTATGACACAAGTACCCATCAGCTTCTTCCGATAGTCGTCGTCGTCGTCCACAAGACATGAATATGAAGAATGCGCGTACACATGTGCATCTGACTTATTTAAACAGTCAAAATTGTTCTTGAAACCCTGTGGAACCCATTCTGGAATATCTGCTTGATGATCTGGTCCAACAGAAACTAGCTTTCTGGGAGGCTGATCCAGTAGAGTTGAATAGATGTCATCAGGCTGAACTAAAGCCGTTACTCGATGGTCAAGATCAAAATAATTTGGGAAAAATGATAAATAGATTGGTGAATGTGACTCAGAATATTCATCAATAGCTTTGCTGTTGGCACACAAATAACTAGAAATGCTTCCAGAAGCACTGAGTCCAGAATCCCTATCTGCCCCATTCAGATCTTCAGAAACCGAGACACTTGTAATCCTTCCTTCATTTTCAGATTTACCGAAGTTGTTCTCACCTTCACCATCTACATACCAAATTAAGTCAGTGAAAATGGATTGAAGATTATATCCACAGGTTTATTCTGGTCACATGATGCACCCACGGCCAAGAAAAAGTTATAGATAGACAACAATTTTTTATTTTTCTTAAAATACATTACAAATGAACAAATGCAATCATAGTTCAACCCTACAGCTTGAGTATTAGGTGTCGTTTGATAATCCAATTTGGTATTTAATTCTGAATAAATGAAGTGATTCTCCAATTAAGAACATTTAATAACACAATTTGGATATCATCTAAAAGAAAAGGTTGCACTTGAGTGGAGTAAAATTTTAATTAAAGAAGATTTCACTTATGACTGAACACTTAAAATTTCAAACAAGTATCAAAGAAGTTCCCAATTTAAAATTAGTACTTAAATTCATCACTAAACTTATTCCTTTAACTTTTTAGTGCTTATTTTTCAGTTTAATCAAATAGCACTTTAGCTTCACTAAAATGCTTCAGTGCTTAATTTTAATTTTCACTAAAACGTGTTTTATTGTAAATAATATTTCCAATGAATGGTCTGCGTCAAATCTATTGACAAGATATCTAAGATCACAAAATCATCATTTATTGGATGACCAAAAAAAGTTCTACAACAGATCTTCCCAATCATTCAATTAATAAACACAACTAATGTCACGTCCCAGTTATTGATCACTAAGAAATCAGAAATGTTATAAATGCACCTTAGGAAATCTATAGATGATAATCAATCACTAAAATTCTTGGATGTTTGAACATATATGCTTTAGTGAGCATTTCTATGAGCCTTGTTTTTATTCATCTTTTCCTGAAACAGTATATATCTAACAAAAAGTGATAAAAAGGAAGTTGCAAATATTGCAACATACGCTCCACAGAATAGCAAGAATGATAGATTATGAGAGGCCGACCTGTCCTTAACGATAACACTATCACACATTAAAAATAACAGAAATTGACTATTTAACCTGCATGAGGTTTCTGCAGTGTGTTTTTCCAAGGAGAAATTTCAAGGACTGCAGGTTGTTGAGTTGTACATTCTTGTTGTCTTGGGTGCTTACTAGCAACATTGAAAGATTCCTCATCATGAAAAGATCGTTTATAAACCATTTTATCCCTGACAAATAAGACACTTAGAGAGTAAGATAGGATATATAGAGCACGGAAACAGTTCTGGGAGTCTCAGTTTCCACTAAAGAACAAAAAGCAGCAAGCTAAGATCTTTAAAGAAAAAAAGGGAAAAAAACAAATATACTTTTGAAGAATTTTAATCCCAAGAATTCAATCCAGCAATCAATAACGGAATAATTGGACCCAAAACTCAAGGATATCAACAAACAGTATATTAATCTGACTTAAAAATGAAAATGTCATGACCCTCATGCTACTTTATACCATACTGTCCATGTTTTTCCACCAAACTTAAACATGGAACTATTGCAACTTCTGTAGGCCTATGAAAGCTGACAAATGTTGTTCTTATACATCATAGAAAACCCAATATGGGCACTTCACTTGCTTTACAGAATGTAATAAAAGAAGCACAATAAAGAAGTTATATGTACAAATATAAGGCAATTGAATTATTATGCTTGCTAGGTGCATACGTAACAAAACAATTGAATACATATCTCATGCTCATACCCAATTATCATGTGTTGATAAGGTACTTCATGCATAAAGAGCACATATCAGTATATCACTAGTAGAGAAGTATGCTAAAAATAATAATAATAATAATAAATGAGCAATGAGAAATATCTAATGAAATATGTATGTATACATACATATATATATGAGACAATAAAAAACACATGAATGAGATACAAGGGCTAGTTTTACCTCAAATTTGCTTCGAGAAATCACGTCCACCGATGAATTTCAAAAAGAGTACGAAATGATCAAAAATTTAAAATTTAAGGGTTACCGGTTTTAGCAAAACGGAAATTTCAGATCCCTAATTCTGATGAACACAAAATTCAAAAATATAAATCAAAGGAACAGATAAAATAAAGAAAGGGAAAATAATTTTTTTCGAAACACAACTGAAATCTTCAAAGAATAATCGATATATAAAATTTTCAATTGACCCAAAAATATCGTATTATCATCTATAATATACCACCAACTTCAAATTTACAGATCAACCGAAAATTTTGGAAATTAGAAATGAAATAAAGTGTATTAACAACAACAAAAATGACTGATTTAACGATGGCTGTGAAAATTCTCCGAATCGCTTCGAAACCCTAACCCTAGATTCGAATATAGGACACAGATAAGGTGGAATTTAGGATCGATCGATAGGGAAAAGAGCGAATTGAAATAAAAATTAGTTGATTTGAAGATCAAAATAAGATATTTGAAAGAATCTGGATCGATAAGAGATAGGAATCAAATTGGGGGAAGTGACGACGTAGGGAATAGACGGGGCTTCGGTATTTTTATTGTCTGAATATTCGAAGATAGAAATATGCTCGTGTTTAATTCTAATTACTGACAGGGACTCGTTATTTGCTTATAATTACGAAATATGCTACTGTGATTCTAAATCAGGAAAAGGTTGTGTGCTGATTTGTCAATTTGTCATGTGAGAAACAAAAAGCATTGTGCTAAACGATGTCGTTTTGATGAGTATGCCGGGCTCATCAAAACGGTACCATTTTATATGTAAATAATTGTGTTGCATTTTGAATTGTTGGATGTTGTGGGCTTCACAGCTATGCAGTAGCATATACTTGGAGTATAAATTGACTTTGAAGTTTGTAATTAAAGCACCATTTCCAAATTTATATTTACTTATCCTCCTTATATTTGCTAATGATATTGCTACTAATACATTATTTTCGTTGTCATATTATGTAGAGGGAATTGCATTAAATCTCACTTGACTTATATAGTGTTTTAAATTAATTCTTTTTATTTATTTATTTTCATTATTGTTATTATTATTATTCACTTGAATTATATAGTGTTTACTCTCTCACTGGATTGGTCTAGTGGAGGGTAAAAAAACTGACGTGCCAATTGAGTTAAATTCATATTTATCAAATTTTTAATATATACACACAACTTCCGTATGTAACATATCTATTATTTAATGAATTGACTTTCACTTCATGGATCCAATTGGCTAAAATTTGAACATTGAAAATTCTAAAAAAGAATAAAAATCCAGAAAAAAACCTAAAAAGGAATAAGAACCTAAAAAACAACCCAAAACAGAAAAAAGAACTACAAAAAAACGATGCATATATATATTACTTTTTAGTTGCTAATTTTGATTGCCTCAGTGCGCTAACTTTAGTAATATGATTGTCTTGATTTTCTTGACACGTGTATATAAGGAGGGAGGTGGAAAAGGAAAAAAAGAAAAGACAAAAAGGGGAAGAATACCGAATCGTAATAGCGAGAAAAATACAAACAAACAAAACAAAACCTCTCCTCTTTTTTTTTTTTTGTTAAATCCTTTTCTTTAGAATTTAAAGTTAAGAGGTAAGATTTAATTTGTGGTTCAAAAATTAAGGTTAAAGTTATTCAATTCGACTAAATCTTATAACTACTGTTCAAAATTTTCAATTTAAAAAAGTTTTGAGAATTGAGTAATTTGAATCTATCTTTGAAATAAGAGTAAATAAATCCCTAATAACCCATAATTATATGATTTGTTCTTATAATTTTATTTGAGTAGCATATTCTATATACATATTTTAATTTTTATTAAATTATTTTAAAATGAGGTTTCTTTGCCTTTTAAATTTATTTTAAATTTGAGTCGAAAGATAAAGTTAAATTATATAATAATATACTCTTGTATAATATATTGAATAAAATATAGCGTATAATGTAATATTCTTGCACATGATAAAACAAAAATAAATTTCTTTGTTGACTTGATGACAAGATCGCGCTAGAGGGAGGTGACGTTAATCACTTAAATCATGTAAACATATATACAAAGAGCAGTCTTCCATCCTCATATTTCTATTTGTCAAACAGAGTATTATGCTTAATGACAACACAAAGAACTTCATTTGTTCCAAGTAGTTAAAAAACTGAAGATCCAAGTAGTCAAAATAAAGAAAACAACAGCATTTCGATCTTCCAATTCTACCTTGCCTCAGGCTGAAGCTCAACCTGAGGAGGAGGAGTGGCTCAGGTGCATTCTCTAGATGGCAGGAATAGTACGTATAGGTAACCAACTAGTTGGATTATGCTCCAGCCTATACCAACCCAGCTGAGAATCCTGAAAATCTATAAAAATGTAGTAATTATGAGTTAAAGAACACAACAAACCAACCAAGCAAACAAAATAAAATTGAATACTGAATAGTAAATGCTAAACTTTAGACTAATCACTATGTTAAGATCAAATTTAGGTAGGGCATAGATAAGCCACATTATGCCATTTAGCGAGCTTGCTAATGGCGGCCAAAGAGGCATTCCATCAAGATTGTCGTTATGTACAACCTCTCACTGAAAGAAAAAAATGAGTAAAAAAAAAAAAATTCCAAAATGAAAGCTAACAACAACCTGCCACTGAAACTGAGAATTGGGTTAAAAAGGTACAAAATGAAAGCTAACAACCTAGCAAAGTAAGAAAACAGTAAGTATAAAGCTAATGAAAGCTAAACATTACTGGCTTGGTTTACATTTTCAAGCCACTGTCATAAGTTTAATTTGCCTAAAAAAATAAAAATAAAAATAAAAAAAGAGGTTTGATTAATTAATGAAAATGTTGTTCGGAATATTTTCAAATACACAAGAAAGACAACAAACACAATGCAACATCCTTAATTAACAAAAGAACATTCTCGAAAACATACCTATCTTTTTCCCTACACCACTCATTCCCATGAGCTTTTTTGCTCTTCCCAACAAGTAAACCTATAATTTGAGGGGGACAAAAATTAATACTTTTGAAATATGAACATTAATAGTCCAAGTAATTTTATACATAACTTAAGCTAGCATCACAATAATAAGGTTATGTAACATAATAATAACATAAAGAATCATATCGGTCAAGATGATTTCAAATAGTTCATAAAATTAGAAAAACAAACATGTCATTATAGACCTTAAAAGGTCAATTAAAGAAAGAATAAGAGCATGGACATTAGTAAAATTAACTAACTGAGGACTGAGGCGGCATGTTGCTCAATGACCCTTTGATTGGTAGTTGTTAGAGCCAAACCTTCAATCTAACCCTCCAAAAAAAGAAAAAAGAAAAAAGAAAAACTCCACCCCAGCGCTCTCTCTCTCACTTCCACTTCGCCGTCAACCACCACTGAGGTAGCTGCAAAAATTAGGGTTTGCAATAGACTTTTATACAAGCCTATGTAAAAACTACATACTTATATATAATCTTCTAAATAACAAATGTACAAAAATCACATTTATATATATATAATTGGACTTGAAATGATTTTTTTGCCCGGTAATTTGTTATGTAATGTTTGGTGTTCAATTCCAAACGCTGCCTTCAGTAAATCGACTGACCTAGAAAACTCAGATTCACACCCAATAAAAGTCCTACTAGTATTAATTTAGGCCATCTACATAATACATATATATATAATTATGGCCCTATTCATAATAACTCTTGACCACGGGACCCATCTCACCCGACTCTCTATTTAAAGAGGTCATCGCCTCCACCGTCTGATTAGAGCCCTTTTCCGTCAATCACAAAAACAGGATCTGCTCGTAGGTGTGAACTGGGTCGAGAACTGGGGGTGGTGATGTGCACAAATGAGGAGGTGAGAAGAAAAAGAGGGATTGGAGTTCTTTTTTCCTCCAAATCAAGTGTAATGGGGTGATTGGTGGTGGTGATGTGTGCGCGCGCGCGCGCGTGTATATATATATATATATATAGAGAGAGAGAGAGAGAGGGTTCTCAGATGGGTTATACCTGTTAGGTTTGTTAGGGTTAGGGTTTGAGAGAAGGGGGGGAGAAAAGACTGAGGAGAGGAAAATTGGGTTTCTCAGATGGGTTGTACCCGATGACCCAGTTAAAATATTTCATCAAGGGTATTTAAGACAATAAAAATAGGCGAACTTGTATATGTCTGTCCTTACCCCAAAGTATAAACCTCAGAGGGTGTCATTGTACTTACCCAAAGTTTTAATAACTAGAGCAACACTCATCCAGCTCCAAGCCTCAAATTACTATCATGATATTGTGGATAAAATAAGCAAAAATCGAATTTTATATAGAATTATATAATATATTATGTTTTATTCGGAACGTATTTGGGTCCCTTTTTTATATTTGTCCAATTGCCATGTTTGTATCATGTCTTGCTTGTGCCCATGTCCATATTTGTGCTTCATAACTTTTTATTCACAAACCAATATAAAATGTATAGCTAAATGTTTCAAAAAGAAGAAAATGTAGAACAATAAAACAAATATCCGAATATATAATGACTTAAAGAAAATTAGGGCTGGCGACCAGTCGTGTTAAAATAAGGGTATTCAGTTAAATGCGCCAACCCGAACACAACCCTGTCAAACACCCCTCACATGACATGTTAATTAAACGGGTAACCGACTTTTGTTTAGGGGGGAAAAAATTTTAAACAGGTAACTGGAATCAACCTTGTAACCTATTTTTTTAACTAAAAAAAAAAAAACCTTGTAACCTATTTTAACGAATGAGTAGTAATACCTACACAACAACAAAAAGCATTTAATAATTTATTTAATTTTTTAATATATTTAATATTTTATCTGAATTAAAAAAACGAAAAATAAATTTTGAATTAAAAAAACTATGCAATAAATATTTCATTTAACATCAATAAATCACACAAGGACATCACTGTAGTATCATACTAATTTAATTCTATTACCTATCATACAAGTTAAAACATATAATTGAAATTCCCAAAGTATATATGTATATATACACACACATATGAGGAGGTATTAGTATATTACCACTGCAACCTTAGCACCAAGACGCTTGTAAGAATTTGTGGCATTTTTATGAAGTGCACGAGAAATGTATCGCTCATAGTCGCCCCTAAAGCTGAAAAATAGATTTAATAAAATAAAAAATAAAAAACACTAGGAAACCAGATGAGCAAAGATTAAAATAATTACCTCTTCCAGTCACCAAATAGATCCGGACAACAAATCTTTAGAAGGCCCCATAATTCCTGTTAGGAAAAATAAAAAGAGCAGTCTTCAACTCCTGGTTTTGTAAACGAATAAAATAAAAAATGACAAACAAACAAGAAGTCGGCTATACATATAGATTATTTTGTATTGGCGCGCCAGTGACAGCCGTGCAGATGTCACAAGGAATTGCAAGCAAACCCGTCGCCTTTTTTCACTTAAGATTCTTTACTTTGTGCGCCTAAAGAAAAACATGGAATCTACATTTAACATCTCAAATTCAAACTGGAAACTAAATACTAAATTGATCGTTTTACCTCGTCGAGAAACATATAGTCCCATTTCACTTCACTAAAAGCTTCTACATTAAAAAGTGCACGTATTAATGCATGTGACGGAAAATCAAATTGATTATGCCGCCACTACCACTTATTTTCATGAGGATGACAATGATAAATGATGATAGATAGTTTAATAACAAGATGATAGCAAATATCTACCTCTTTGTCAAAGATGATGCACAATTTATCCCACGAAAGATAAACAAATTGAGGGTAGAAACACTAATGTAGCAGCACCATCTTAAATTTTGTTCGCATCTCACGAAACTTCAATCAATGTATAGTCTTATGAAAAACAAAGAAAAAAAATAACAATCTCGCATGAAACAAAAATATCCTAAAAGGTAAGCTGTCCAGACATAATTCAAAAATACTTTTATAGTAATTTTATCCCAAAATGGAGTCGAGGGACGAATGGTTACCACCCCTGATTATTGTTTAACAAAGCAAGCCACTTGTTTCCTCCTAATTATTACTTGATTTACCACACAATAGAACGAAGGGAATAATGGTCTTTAAAGGTGACTAAGAAATGAAATTTCATATCAGTGTAATTATATTTCCTAGCATATAATTCACTTTAACCTTTCAAAAACTTAAATTTTAACATTCCTAAATACACATACATGGTTTGTTCTCTTAATTTTATCTTTCACCTTGAGAAAGTCTTTTAATATTTATATTTCCAATTGGGATCCTTAGTTATTCTAATAAATTTGTTTGCTTAATCCATTAATTAACACAAAAAATCACACCCAAAAAAATAAATAAATAAATAAAAGGGAAAGAGATTGATTATAAAGAACCAAACATGAAAGGAATGTGTTATTCTATTATTATTTTTTCCTAGTTGATTAATGTTTATTTTAATATCTAGCACTCACATATTATGTACACGACTTCAACCCAATTAGAAAACCAAACACAACCAAACAAAACATTATAACTATACAATCCATAAACCAATATAAAATAAAATATCTTAATAAAACAGTAAGTATAAAGCTAATTAAAGTTAAACATTACTAGCTTGGTTTATGTCGGACACTATAGTTTCACTCCTACTACGAGATCAATAACTTTATTTGTCCACGATGGTACAGGATACATAAGAAGCACATTTTCAAGCCACATCATAGTTTAATTTGCCCAAAAAAAAAAAATTAAAGGCTTGATTAATTAATGAAAATGTTGTTTGGAATATTTTCAAATACATAAGAAAGGCAACAAATACAATGCAGCATCCTTAATTAACAAAAGAACATTCTCGAAAACATACCTATATTTTCCCCTACACCACTCATTCCCATGAGCTTTTTTCTCTTCCCAACAATTAAACCTATAATTTGAGGGGGGCAAAAATTAATACTTTTGAAATATGAACATTAATAGTTAAAGTATTTTTATGCATAACTTAAGCTAGCATCACAAAAATAAGGTTATGTAACATAATAATAACATGAAGAATCATATCGCTCGAGATGATTTCAAATAGTTCATAAAATTAGAAAACCAAGCATGTCATTATAGACCTTAAAGAAAGAATAAGAGCATGGACATTAGTAAAATTAACCACCTCAGGACTGAGGAGGCATGTTGCTCAACGACCCTTTGATTGGTAGTTGTTAGAGCCAAACCTTCAATCTAACCCTCCAAAAAAAAAAAAAAAAAAAACTCCACCCCAGCTCTCTCTCTCTCTCTCTCTCTCTGGCACTTCCACTTCGCCGTCAACCACCACTGAGGAAGAGAGGCAGCTGCAAAAATTAGGGTTTGCAAGCCTATATAAAAACTACGTACTTATATATAATCTAAGAAATGTATAAAAATCACATTTATATATAAAACATTGGACTTGAAATGATTTTTTTTGCCCTGGAATTTGTGATGTAATATTTGGTGTTCAATTCCAAACGCTGCCTTCAGTAAATCGACTGACCAAGAAAACTCAGATTCACACCCAATAAAACTCCTATTAATTTAGGCTATCTACATAATACATATATATATACACACACATACAGTTCCTCATTCAGTTTTTTATTTTATTTTTTTATTAATGGGTAGTTCTTGGTTTAACATGTAAGTAGGTGTACCTGAGTGACGATTTGACCGGTGGTTCGTCGGAGAAGTCGAACAGCTTCACTCGCAACGACGAACAGCTTTGAATCGCTTGCCAGAAAATAGCAAATCTCTCTCTGTGTATTTCTTTTTACACCGCCTGTTTCTTTCACTCTCTGTAAATATTGACCACCAAAATATCTGTCTGTAGTTTGTGGCTGAAAATCCATTTGGTGTAACGACCAGCTGTGGATAAGTATGAGTGAGTGAGTCCCTATGTGTGTCACTGTGTACAAAAACTTTTGGTGCGAGTGAGTTGTAAGTTGTTGGATACTCCATAAAATTTGAAAACTTCTCAAATAGGACAACTATATTAAGACTAATTGAGTAATAAAAAAATAACAATAAATAAATTCATGAAAAATACAACTTTTGCATGTACCTTCCTTTGCAAACTCAAAAATCATAAAAAAAGTATTATTAAGTGGTGTGATATAAGTTTTCTTTTATTAGTTTATCATGATTATAAAAAATTATAATTAAATTTGAAACACATAGTTGTTATAGATAGATAGATATATAATCAATGAAAAAGAGAAAAAGAGAAAAAAAGAAAGAAACTAAAATTTGTAACACATATATGAAGCACATGGTTGAAAAAAAGAAAGAAACTACATCAGTGCGAAAGCGGCTAAAATTTTGCATTAATCAAAAACAAAAAGCTCTCAAAAACAAGATTAAATGTATATAATACATCTAAAGTGCCCACTTGGGAGATTATGCCGTCGTTTTAATTTATTCTGTAAATATTAAAGCGAATTACTGAAAAGACTCTTACATTTGTACTTTTTTTCAATATACTCCAATATCTAATTTTTACCTTTACCAAAGAACCCCCAGCCATCCCAAAGAGAAATAAGAGTTGATACTTCAACCACAATACTCTTTTATTTAAATTCTAATTATACCTAACTTTAAAATTTTATACCTCACAAATTGTATATCGAAATATTACAAATAATATAGAGTTAATTTCACCTAGACCCCTGAGGTTAGCGCATATTTCACCTAGATGGAGATTTAGTTTTTAGCAACTACTTAAACCCCAATTAGTGGCTTAACATTTTACTTCTACTCCAAATGTCAATTTTTGGTATTAAATAATTATGTTACCCTTTGACCCCGTGTTGACTATTTTTTGTGACTAAACTGGCCTCAACACACATTTCCTCTTCCTCCTCTCAGTCAATCATCCTAATTAACCAACACCATCTTCTCTTGGGGAAGTGAGGCTAGAGTGTAGATTGGCAAAGTGAGACCTCTCTAATATTTGTGAAGAGAGAAAGAGAGTGATTCACATATATAAAGAGAGAGAATGATTCACATATATGGAGAGAGAGAGAGGAGTCCAATAAATAGAACAGGGGAGGCGAATATAGGTCGATGGTTGAGAGGGTTAGGAGATCGGTTTGGCCGTGCATGACTAGCGGCGTCTCAGATGACAGCGATGACGTGGTCGGGCGGTGGCTGTGGATGAACTGCAACTGTGCACCAATGAGTCTGACCGGCAAGGATGAGGGACCTCGGCGATGGATGGGATGACTAAATCGGCGGCCAGCAAATGGGATGGACTCTCGGTAGTCAGCTGTGAAATCGAAATGGCTAGGATGAAGGAGCTTGGCTATGGACGGGATGACTGAATCTTGAACTTGCCGCTGCCATCATCCGAAGCAACAAGCTCGCCATCATCCGGACAGTCCCTGAGCTTGGGTTTTCTGCAACGTGAGAACTTCTCGACATAGATAATCGAGAGCATATCGTCGGAGGACCTCCAACCGACGGTCAAGATCTGCATCGACAATCACCAATCGCCGTCGATCGCGGTAAAGAGGACCTCCAACACGCCGTGACTACTCTTCTCAAGAAGATGTCGATCGGCTCGTGTGGCGCAATTTCAGCAATGGGGTGCTGAGCTTGTCTTTGCCATGGTTTGAGTCCGATTCCGGTTCGGATTCGTTTCCGGCGGGGTTTGTTGGGTCTTATGGGTCTCGGTGGCAGCCATCGTTGCCGAGTTTGGGTTCGATTTGCAAGCTGTGGATTGTTGATTTTTTATTTTTATTATTATTTTTTATTTTTTATTTTTTTTCTTCTTGTGGATTGTTGATTACATGGTCTGATTTTGTGAATTGGGGCATTGATTGTGGGGTTGTGATTGGGTGTAAGATTTGGTTTGTTTGATTGATTACAGAGGTGGTGGTTTGTGGGTGTTTATGCACTTTTTGAGGTGGTGTGATTGTGGTTGAAGGGGGTGAGTGAGAGAGACCGTAGCCGCAGACGAGAGAGATGAAAGAAGGGCGTTTATGTCATTTAAAATTAAAGATATTTTGTAATATTAAAATTTTGAGGGTAAAAAGGTCCATTCGCATGTGTTTGAGGCCAAAAATCAAATTGGTGTCTAAGTGGTCGCTAAAAATCAAATCTCTATCCAGGTGAAATATGTGTTAACCTCAGGGGGTCTAGGTGAAATTAACCCAATAATATATGCACGAAAAGCTTATAAAATAAAGATTTTATAAATATAAGATTTGTTCAACAAAGCATCAGAGAAATAGATAATTTAAAAATCTACTGCAATAATTTTATTTTATTTAATTTTTTTTAAAAAATACTCTAATTATTTTTAAAAAAAATTCAAAATTATTCTTTTGAATATGTAGCATAACATATAAAAAAATTAGCCCCGACACTCTCTTGAAACATTAGATCCGGTTAAATACTCTCTTTAACCTCTTCAACCAATAAGATTTACATTGTCGATCAATACAAGTATTCCAAAAAGCATGCATTATATGTACTACTAGTAACATTAGCATACATTGATCAATACAAGTATTCCAAAAAGCATACATTATATATACTACTAGTAAGAAGGACAAGTCTCATATGAACAAGACCCAAAGCCTAACAAGTGAAGCCAAGACAAAGATGGTCAAGTCCCATATGAACAAGACCTAAAGCCTAACATGTGAAGCCAAGACAAAGAAGGGCAAGTCTCATATGAAAAGACCCAAAGGCTAACATGTAAAGCTAAGACAAAGATGGTCAAGTTTCATATCAACAAGACTCAAAGCCAAACATGTGAAGAATGATATTAGCTTTATCAGTGATGATCATAAACACTGACGACTACTTGTTAAAGTGTTCTTCACATAGAGACCAAAATCCCACAGCAACAACTCACATGATGAAAACCTTCCATCCTCCAGATATCGTAAAATCAAAGACATCAAGAGATCTCTGAACACACAACAAGAACACGCACACACAACACACACTAATAACTCACTCTTCCATGAACCCTTCACAAGCAGTAACACAAAATTAAAGTCATCCAGAGATCTCTAAGCATACAACAGATAGACATACAACATAGTAAAAAAAGAATCTGTATCAAGCAGCAGCAGCAGCATAATATTCTTCTTCCAAAAAGCCGCATCTAATTCAAGAACATAAAGTCAGATATGCATTCAAGGAAAATTCAAGCCAACCTTGTCCAGCCATACAGATTAATAGAGTTCGATAAATATGGTCGAACTGTCTTAAAACAACAAGGGAATGGCTATTACAGTAAGTAGTAGCAAAACACTGTTGAATCAGTTGAGTTGAAAATAATATCAAACAATTTAGAGATGCACCAGAGAGTAGCCGCAGATCTCATCACCTTTATGATAAATCAATGACCAAACTCGTCTTTGGATAATAAGCTAAGTAGTGCCAAAAAAAAAGTAGTTTCTTCTTCCTTGGGAACTCAATCCAACACCAAACAAATTAAACAACAGTTAACTGGTAGAGCAAATGAGATATAGAATTTGAATTCTTGAATCTTACCAAAAATATAAAAAAATAGACTGAATTTCTAAAAAATCACCAATTAATAGCAGATTAAACCAAACAAATCAAGTTCTATTAGAAAACAACTAACAGGCAGTAGGTAATATCACTGGATACAATGTAAGGTAAAACACAAAGCCTCTTATTTTGACCAAAATGGTAAGACCACCAATCATCCTCTTGACTAACCAAAAATAAGAAGCATCGGAAATCCCACTGATTGCCTTAAAGCTATAGAGTCTAGCTGATTTCATGACAAGCCACCTGATCAAAGGATCTCCATTATGCCACAGCAGGCATGTCCTTGAGCCATGCATCCAGAGGCTTACCAATTGAGTACACAATGAAACCAATCTCCCTCAGTTTATCAGCGTTCACGATGTTCCTGCCATCAAAAATAAAAGCTGGTTTCTGCATGTTATCATATATCTTCTGGTAATCAAGAGTCTTGAACTCATCCCACTCAGTAAGAATGCAAACACCGTGAGCATCCTTTGTTGCCGTGTAGGCATCCCAAACAACACTCACTTGCTTCACAGTAGTGGGACTCATTGGCTGGAGGTGAAGGGGATGGTCCCAATCAAACTTGTTCATTGTAAGGTCCCTCTGAATCTGGTCCTCAGTGACCTGCGGATCATATATGCTCAACCGGGCCTTGTCACCCAACAGCCCCTTGCACACATCAATAGCAGGGGTCTCCCGGGTGTCTCCAGTGTCCTTCTTAAAGGCAAACCCTAGAATGGCAATCTTCTTGCTTGAAACTGTGTTAAACATAGAGGCAACAATACGGTTCACAAATCGGTTCTTCTGATAATCATTAATCTTAATGACTTGTTTCCAGTACTCTGCCACCTCTGGAAGGCCATTACACTCACAAATGTAAATCAGGTTCAAAATATCCTTCTGGAAGCAAGACCCACCAAAACCAACACTAGCATTCAAGAACTTGGGCCCAATCCTTGTGTCCGTACCAACAGCATATGACACCTGTGCGACATCTGCTCCAGTAGCCTCACAGAGAGCAGACATGGCATTAACAGATGAGATTCTTTGGGCCAGGAAAGCATTGGCTGCAAGCTTTGACAGTTCTGCTGACCATAGATTTGTGCATATGATTCGGTCTTCAGGAACCCAGTGGGCATAAACATCCTTCAATGTTTTGATTGCCTTCTGGCCTTCTGGGGTCTCCCTACCTCCAATGAGGACCCGGTCAGGATTAAAAAGATCTTTGATTGCAGTTCCCTCTGCAAGGAATTCAGGGTTTGATAGAATCTGAAAGCTAATTCCCTTGCTGTTGTGGGTTAGAATTTTCTCAATTGCCTCAGCTGTTTTGACAGGGACCGTTGATTTCTCAACTACAATTTTGTTAGATTTTGACACATCAGCAATCATACGGGCTGCGCTTTCCCAGTATGTCAGATCTGCAGCTTTTCCTGCTCCAAGGCCCCGAGTCTTTGTTGGGGTGTTGACAGAAACAAAGACAATATCAGCCTCACAGACATGCTTCTCCACGTCAGTGCTGAAGAAGAGATTCTTACCCCGGCACTGCTTCACCACATCGTCAAGGCCAGGCTCGTAGATGGGAAGCTGCTCACTGTTCCAGGCTGTGATACGAGCAACAGAAATATCAACAACGGCAACTTCAATGGATGGGCACTTAAGTGCTATCACAGCCATGGTAGGACCCCCAACATAGCCAGCCCCAATGCAGCAAATCTTCACCATTTTCCTTTTCTATCTGCAACCTGGACAAAGAGATTCAAATATTAGAAAACATAACATTGCAGATAAACCAAGTAGTGTGGACTAACATTAAAAATAAATAAATAAATAAAGAAAGAAAGAGAGAGAGAGATCCAGGACGAAGTCTACTTTTTCGCATGTTGGAGGAAAAAATCAAATTCATAATTGAACCAAAAAATTCATATGATTGCGCAAAATGCAGTCTCCTGCTTTGAATTCTTTTTTGTGTTTTATGCAGTCTCCAGCTTTGGGAATATATGCTAGCGAATTGTATCTATATATAATTTCATATCATGCATTGCTCCAATCTTAATAGTAACTTCAAAAGTATAGAAGCCTAATTTCCCAAAGCCTTTCTCGAAAATCCACAATCCTAATATGCTAACAGTGTCATCCGTCCATGCCTGCAAACATTTATCTGTTAAGAGCTCAATTTTTTTGACAAGCATTACTGAAGGTGGTGTACACTTGGGAAACATAACTAATGAAATGTGGACAGGTGCTTTGTGCGGTGTCAGTTGCAGAGAATGTCAAGTGTCCCTATTGGCCCCTTTCTCCCTCTCATCAAATATGTAAGTACTTACTAATTAACGCAAAAATGAAAAGAAAAAAAAAATGAAAAAAAAAAGAAAACAAAAGAGTAAAGTTTTTTAAGGTCTTGTTTGGCAATTGCTTATGTTTTGAGTGTTGATTTTTTTGGTTCTGTTTTATTTTTTATTTTCTTAAGTGAAGCAAGATAGGGAAGCGTGTTTGATAACGCAGCGATTTCAATAGTATCGAAACTATTTTTTAAAAAAGACTAAAACCAAAAGTTCCAAGTTGGTGTTTAAGATTGCTTTTTCACTGTAGCAATGAAACTTACAACACTTCTTAAATGACTTTTCTAACTAGTCATTTTATTTTTTAATATTTTTTAAATTCCAAAGAATGTAGAATCAATGAAATAAATCTAGATTCAATTTTAAAAAAGGAAAGGTATAATAATTTTCAGAGCACATCAATAGAACAGAAGAATAATACTCTACTCGGATACATCTAATGACATAGAAACAAAACTAATAAATAGGTGTTCAACACAAATTCAGGAGAAGAAAGAGAGAACAGCTCGCTGAAACCAGGAATGACAATTAATATAACTAAAACAAACCAAATACGCATGGACACCATTGTTGATTAGCTTGAGATTTGGGCATAAGCAACAGATCGAGAGCAATTCAGCTAAAACAATACAATAAAACCAGAAATTGAATGAGGAACACTAGAATTCCCTAATACATCATTAATTATCACAATCTCAAACAGATCTACCACGAAATCACTTGAATTATAGCTCCATTATGATTATTGAACACCTGGACCCTAATTCAGCCACACTATATCCAGATCGAGGTATAAACAATGCAAGCGTCAACAGATCTGAAGATTCCACCGAAAATACAAAAACATTGAAAGAAATCTCTTGATCCAAATCATCAATAACACAACAAAACACGTAATTAAACAGAGAATTGAGCAATAATCATTCAGTAAATTTCACCAAAAAGATTAAATCTCTGAATTAAAACCTATATATATATATATATATAAACAAATACAATGAATCAAGATCCAAAGTCACTTATACAGTAGAATAAAGTGAAAATTCAAGATCAAATACCTTACAGATCGCTCCTGAAGAGAAGATGTAGAGAGAGAGTGGAGCTGGTTGTGTAACGATATGAAAACACGAGGGAGCGGGCATCTCCTTAAATAGCGTTGGACATTCCAGATCTACCCTTTGGATTTAAGTTAAAGACGGAAAAATCCAAAGTTTGTACCGTTTTGATGTGGAAAGCTGAACGCGTCGACAACACACGTTTAGTTTATTAGAAAATGAAGAGATGGAGGTAGGGGTAAAAATGTGAAAACGGTGTCGGACGGACGTTTTTGTTAGTGAAAGCCAAATTGACAAAAATACCCACGTAGCCGTGTAGTGGGAATAGAGAAATAGAATATATATACGTTTAGAATCTTCAGGCTGTATATATATACGTATGAAAGTTATATTCCACGCGGTTTTCCCGTTGGTGCACGCACTGTAACCCATGATGAAAGAGTCGGTGGCGGTGGTCAGGTCAACACTCATTGCCATAGGTGGGTTGGACCATGGGTTTGAGCCGCTTGGAATGTGATCAATTTTGGTTTCAACTTTGCTCACCCTTAAAACCAAGACAATTTTTTTTTTTTCCTTAGAAAACACGTATGAACCCCGTAACACACAATTTAAGTTAGGAATGCGGTTTGAAAGCGAGATCATAATAATTTACCTTTCGGATCCATGCCAACGCCACTATACCCGTGGGAACAAAATAAAACACTGTTTTTTTGGATAGAGAATAGAGATTTTAATGATGAGTGATAACATGGTATTTAAATTTTGTCCTATTTAATATTTTGAGAGTTTCAACTCTCAATAAATTGTTATTCATAACGGTGCATTGTATGCAAACGGTGCAAATATATGAGAAATTGATCGTGAATGTGAAAATGATTGCGAGTATTTCTAAGAATTAGTCCCAATTTTAAAGGGGTCATCATATAAGAGTGTTCAAATTTAGTTCAAACGTTACTAGTTAACCTTGAGCTCAATTAAACTCATTTTCAGCACAAGCTCAAACTAAAGCTTAAAATTCTTAGTATTACATATACTATGTAAATCCAAACTATACATAATTAAAGAAGTCTCGAGCTGGTTCATAAACGCCACCCGTTCATGAATATGTTTACAAATTAACACAGTTGAATTATGAATTATTCAAGTTCAGTTCGTTCATCAAAAAAGTTTAAGACGCAAGTTGAAAGTTGTTCATAAATTATTCAATTAATTTGTAACCCTATCTAACAATTATTTATTTGGATAAAATAATTTCCAATTCAAAGTCTTTTATTACTCTAAATTGTTCAATTTTGGTAAATCTTAATCATGTAATAAAATTTGATTTTGTTTATTTATTCAACTAGCTTCAAATTAATTCCTTAGAGAGAGAGAGAGAAATGGTTTATATTTTGTGGGAGAAAACAAGTCATTACATCCAATTTTACATCCAAGTCAATGCTAAATTGATCTTTGTCATATCCATTCATTGAGCTAAAATAATTAGATATTGTAATATATATATATATATATATATATATATATATATATATAATAATTAGATAATTTTGGGCCTTGTAAGATGTAGAAAATTTGACCGTTATACTGACATGAGTCACAGACATTGTTAGCTGTATGTTCATAGTAATAAGTAGAGTCGCGATTAAAAAGGTGAAATGATAATTACTAAAACACACACTCAATTAACATCAAAGATCTCACCAATAATAAAAGGATTTGAAAATCACAGTCTACCATTTGTAAAATCATGTAGACCCTTAACAAAGTCATGTCTTGAGTCTTGGCCACCACACCTAGACTAGTGTGAACATCTTTTTTGTCATATACATTCATTATTGATATAAATTAGATAGTAGATTGTTTTTCCTTGTTGTTATAGAAAAACAACCTAAATTTTGATTTATTTATTTATTTATTTATTCTCTTTATAGCATGTGCCATATAAACACTATAACTACATCAATGTTGGTGAGTATAAAGAGAAACTTCAAATGTAAGGCTTAACTTGCTTGTGGGATCAAAAAGATTGTTGAGTGAGATCCAAGACATGATTAAATAATGACATTTGTGAAAGCCAAGACTGAAAGAAGAAATCATTAGAGAAAAAAAAAAAAAAAAAAAAAAAAAAATGCAAAAAGGTTACTTTAATGATGATTCATGAATATGCCCACATCTGCGCATAGAAAGAGAATTGAATGAATAAAGCGATTATAGATTTATAATCTCAGGTAGAAAAACAAAGAGGAAATAATTTAAAACGATAGTTTGGTATGATGTTTCATAGTTCCAAAAAAATAAAAAAGTGATGTTAATTACAACTTCTATAATTAGTTTTTCAATTAATTACAGGTGCGACTGAGAAAGACATATTCTCTTGAGCACATCTCTCTCATGTTCTCTCAAAAACTAATATGAGGGTTAATATTAAGACACGTTATTTGTCAGATATCCCTCTCCCTCTTTGTCTCTCTTCAACTTCTCTCTCTAAATTTTAGATACAATAACAAAATTTTCTCTTTCCTTTCAGTAACTTTCATACCCAAATTTCACTTACTGAAATCCGCCGCCGTAATATATACACATATATAAATAAAAGAAAAAAAAATGATTAATTCTGGAAATAAAAAAAGGAATGGAGTCTGCAACAATTTTTCGGTAAGATTAGGCGACATTCGGGAGAGGAAGGTTGAGATTGATGTTGATGAACTTCCTCACGCCGCAATGGATTCCTTGATTGATTTTTTCATTTATTAATTTGTTCTCGTTTATTTATTTATTGATTTATTTTGTGTTTTACTCAATGTATATTTATGATTATACATAGATACCTCAAAATTCGGAGTATTTTGTGATACCCCCTAATTTCGGAACACGGGTTGATCAAGTCCGCGCACAAAATCAGGGGATATCAAAAGAATTAAAGTAGTTAAACAAGCACAGAGTACAAAAAGAAATAAAAAGAATAAATAATACGCTGAAGAAAACTAATAAATAAAACTTCCATTAATAACTTGTCAATGGTTACAACTCGGGAATCCGTAACTCAAGGACCCCTTAACCAAAATCCACTATCCATAAATTCATTAATAATTACTAAAGTAATACTATCCTACTTTGAAATAAAATAGGAAGAATAGATAAGTCCTCCAGCTGCGGATACTCAACCTTGAGACTTGAACTGCTAATAACCTGAAAAATAAATCGCGGGTTAAACTCTACGAGCAAGTTCTTTCTACCAGACCTCTGAAAACCAATAAATAGATCATCTCTGATAAAAAACAAACCTAATACAGTCTTTATCTTTAATGTACATAATTATATACAATATAACTATCACAACTATTACCAAGTTCATTAATTCCAAAACCATTATCAATGATTAATTAATAATCATACCTGGTCCTATCCACAATTTCTTTTAAAGAAACTCCTCTAACCTTAACTCCATCCTAGACAGCAATTTAATAATTTAAACTATAAAGTATAATTAAAAGAACATTATATCCAATTCCAAAACCAATAATGATCATAAGTATTTAAATCACACGGTCAATATCTAGACTTTGACAAATCATCCATGTCACTACCAGTATTATTTTATTAATTTGTATAAACTAATACGCTAACCTGTAAGTATTAGATTATTCTACTTTAAGAATATCTAATCATAATCCAACTTACACAGACAGTAATTATAGATGATATATTTTAATCATCTAACACACAACAATATAATTAAATTTTGACAAATCAACCATGCCATTATAAATATATTTGTTTATATATTAGCAATTCATCCATGCCTCCTTAAGTATGTTTATTTATACATTGGTAAATCAACCATGCCTCCATAAGTATATTTATTTACACATTTGGCAAATCAACCATGCCATTATAAATATATTTATTTATACATTGGCAACTCAACCATGCCTCCTTTAAGTATATATATTTATACTTTTAAATTAACAATTCAACTATGCCTTCTGTGTATGTATTTCATTCATACAAATACTTAGGCAAAATATTTACGCCTATGGTAACTTATCCATGCCTACAATTTAATCATGTACCGATTTTAAACTTAACGATGATCTAACTCACACATAAACATCCCACGCATATCATACGCATAATATTAATTTAATAACCAACCTAATATGATTTAATCAACCGTAACATTATACCAAATAAGAATAATAATCTTACATGATACATATACATACATATATATATTGTATAATATACATATGTAACACCATTCACAACAATATTTGATTATTTAAATCACATACATACATATATATATATATATATATATATATATATATATATATACTTCCTTCCGTAATAAATTATTAATTAATTATATTACTCCAATATATGCTACTAAATATAGTAGTAACACTCCCCAACTCTCAAAGCCCTAGTAATCTCTCTTATAGTGTTCGCTTTCAACCCTAATGAGTTTAAAGTCAATTCTTGGGCATCACTGGACCCCATTGGAACTTTCCAGGACCCCACACGCCTCTCCACACGCCCCCACGCGCCACCACACGCGCCTAAACACACTACACGCGCATCCACGCGCCACCACAAGCTGGCAGGTATCTTCACGCGCTTCCACGCGCGGTACACGCGCCTGTTCTTCATTCTGGATGACGTGGCTGCTTCTGGTTGGCTAGAACTCTGGGCTTTAGTGAGCTGCGTCATACTGGATTATTTGTATGTTGACTGGACCAAGTCAACGGTCCAGATTCACACACACATAGAGCTCCATGCGCCGCGATGCACCGGATCTCTTCTTTGTTGATGAGATCGATCCAAGGGCCTAGATTAATGGTGCATTGAATCTCCATGTATCTCTACCACACTGGATTATTTCAATTATATCAAACTAATTGTATGGCCTAGATCTGCGGTTGTTCTAACTTTCTATGTACGTGAAGACACCGGATAACACCCCAGTTGTAGCAGTTACGTAACAATGCATAAAAAATATATATAAAAAAATTAAAATAAATTCCAGAATATTCCGGAAAAATACAAAACACATTATAAAAAAATTCTAAAAATCTAGAAAAATTCCAGAATATTCCAGATAAATTCAAAAAAATAAAGAAACCCTAATAAACCCTCTTGGATCATAAATTCACCTATAGATTGATTTTAAAACATATATACCACACCTATATTTATTAATTAAAATCTAATAATCCAAAAATCCAATATAATATTTTATACTTTTAATTAATCCAATCCAACAATGATTTTTAAATAAATACATTTAATCTTAACATTCATACTCAAGGTGATAAACTTATGAGTTCTAAGAGGAGAGTTAGAAAAGAACTTGCCTGAAGGTTTCGAAACGAAACCGACGCTTTAAGTCTTCTAATCCAAACGCCTCCTTCTCAGATCCGGTCTCCTCCTTGTCAGCCCTTCTTCTCTCTCTCTCTGCCTCCCTTATTTTCTAAGGTGTAAACTTTTTAACCCTAAACCTTATGTGTATATTTATACACATTAATTCCTTTAATCCTATTCTTACTAGGATTACCAAATAAAATAATAATAATTATCTTTAAATAGTATAATATATATAAACATATATTATATTATATATATATATATATATCTATATATATATATATATATCTTCCATAATTAACAATGGTTACTTAAATCATATATTATATATAGATCCATAAATATATATCTATATATATATCCTTCCATAACATTTATTAATTAAGTATATTTATATATAATTAAATACATATATTTATAAGGATACAAAAATATCTATATATATATCCTTCCATAACATTTATTAATTAAGTATATTTATATATAATTAAATACATATATTTATAAGGATACAAAAATGATCATTCTAGTAATCAAATAACTATGGGCCTTTATTATTTAACCCAATAAGATTTTCTTCAAGCCCAAGACCACATCCTTTGGTCCAACTTCCCTTAAACCCAATTCAATTAAAATAAAATAATTAACTTAATTAAATTAAATCTAATAATTACAAATAATTAACAAACAATTCACACAAGCATAAATACACACAATTCAAACAAATAATTCAATCACATCATTTCACAAAACAAAACACCATATAAATTCAACAACTGAAATCACACAATATAATCTAATTAAACTAAAACAATTAATCTAAGCACTCAATTAAAACAAATAAAAATAAAATAAACACAATTAATTCAAATTAAATCAAATACATCATTTAAAAAAAAAATAAAAGTAATTAATTTTCATTAATAATTCCTTTAAAATATCGGGGTATTACATATTTCCATTCATTTTTTTATTTTTATTTTTTGGTTTCAGAATTAATCATTTTTTTTCTTTTATTTTATATATGTGTATATATTATAGCAGCAGATTCAAGTAAGCGAAATTTGGGTATGAAAGTTAGTGAAAGGAAGATAAGATTTTGGTCTTGTATCTAAGATTTAGAGAAAGAAGTTGAAGAGGAAGAGAGATGTGACAAATGACGTTGTAAGTTCCCCAAAAAAAGAATTTTATGGATGTGTAAGACAGAAATCTGAGCAGGCCAGGCTGACCCAATTCATTGGGACCACAGGGCCAGCAATATTTAGTTTTTAGGCCCAACTATTTTATGTGTTGGGCTTTATCATCAACTTATCCTCTTAAGTACATGTTCCTGAGTGGACTTAGGTCTGGGCTGTAGCCTGTAAGTGGACTAGTTTCTTTCACAGGGCTATTCTTCAGTTTGCTTTTCTAACTAGACCACAAAGTTGGATCCTCCATCTATCACCCCAACCCGCATTGAGTTATATCAAGGCCCGTTCAATGAGAAACATGGTTTTTGCAGTTCTGCTTTGCCGTAGCCCAGTCCACAAGCCCACAGGCCCAAATAATTGGACCACACTTTATCATGTAATGCAAGTTTCAACCATTATGGGTTGGGCTCCATGAAGCCTCCATCATCAACTTAAACTCCTGAATGTATATACCCCTATACACAGTTATACACACACATACAGAATATGTTATACATGCCATGCAAAACTAAGGTGAGCTAGTTTGTGTCAATCTAGAAAAAACTTAAAAGGGAAGTTTCATGCTATTAGAATCCAAGTAAAATAAAAAATAAATAATAAATAATTAACCACAATAAATTCGCAAAACTAATCTCAAGTTATTTTTGAGAAGTAATTCTTTAACCAAAATCATTTAAATGGATCGCACAAAGGTGGGTCTTGAGATTCTCGGTTATGTATTTTGGTTAATGGATTTCGATCCATCTAGCATTGCTCTTCATCTTTTCAAAAATTCAAAAAATAGGGTCTAACGATTAAAATCAATTCAATGTAAAAAACGGTAGCATGACATCTCAGAGTGGAATGAAAAAAAGAAAATGTAAATGGTTGCATTATTTAGGCGTCGCATATGTGAAATGTCATTAGAGAATAATTCATTGCGCTGATTTCTCTAAAGTAATCCAGTTTATAACACGATTTTTGTAATCAAATAATAGATTAGGGAGAGAAAGTGTAGTAAGGATTCGAGGATCAGAATTGTAATTCAATCATAACCTATCATTTTACCAAAATGATTTATTCAATTTGTATTGTTTTTAATTAAGTATTTCAATTTATTACTTAAAACACGTTTGAAAGTATTGAATTGGTATTTTAAATACAAAGTTGAACCTTAATTGGATACTCTAAGTCGCAACATTAATACATATTCCTAAGTTGTCATTTTGGTTAAACAGACCTTTAAATTCACATGGTCTCTAGCCCTAATAGTAAATTAGTAACCTAGCACGAGGAGAGGGAGGAAATACTTGAAATTCACATGGTTTGTAGGAGGGTGGGACCTAACATGAAGGGAAGAGAGAGGAAAGGAAAGAAAGGAGACATGAATAGAAAAAACAGTACTATCTCATTCCCACCATAATGTATAAAGCAGTTGTTGTAATTTACATGATTGCATGCATAAAGCAACAGCAATGTACATTTTAGTTCTGAGTCCTAGCTAGTCTCATTAGTCAAAAGAGGAGCTCAACTTTAGACAGCTCTCAGCTTTTACAGAACCTATATATTTATCATGTACAACCAAAATAGTACTCTGCCTCGTCTCACCCCAACTCCCAAAAACCCCAATTACTCTCCAAGTCCCAACCCAACCAGCTTCTTTCCCTCTCTGTATATATCTGTGTGTGTGTGTGTGTCAATATATATGAAAAAAGTTGGGATAAGTTGACCCACGAGCTTACAATTTTCTCTATTATCCTGCACAACAAATATTAAATTATTTTTGTAACCTTCTACTAGTCTTTCCTCAACATTCGAAAATCGAAACTAAGGGTATATTTGAATTGAGAGATTTGAAGGGATAATGAGAGAATAATATAAATTGTATTTGGATTGGTTAAAATTAGATAAAAGAAAGGATAGGGAGAGATAGCGCTATTCCTCCTTATCCCTCATTTTTTATCTCTCTAAAAATGAGAAGATGGGGAGAGAAATGATAGTGTTTAAGTAGTATTTTTATAATTTTGAAACTGCCCTCAATAATTAAAAGGAGGAAATTATTATTCCGCTCATATTCCACTATTTTAGTAATTTGATTGTTATCATTTCTCTTCTTTTCTCTCCTCTGTCATATTTAAATAAGAATACTATCTTTTCTTTTCTATCTTTCCAAATATAAATAAAAATTATTGTTATCCCTTCTTCTTCTTCTTCCTTTTTTTTTTTTACAAAGCCAGATTGAAGTCTATATAGAGATAAATAGGTGTGAATTTTTTATACAAAAAAGAAAAAGAAAAATTTCAAGTTATGCCACTAACCAAGTTTTTGATAAGGTGTCGCGCTAAGTGGTCAGATCAAAAGTATTTGAGTTCGCCACTCCTGGTAGGCAGGGTGATCCGATCACTATGAAGGCTTTACAAGTTCGGGTAGGAAAGAATGTTATAAGAGGAGACTTATCCCATATAGTTGAATTCGGACGGAAAGTGAAATGGATAAACACCCATCCGTTACAACTAGTATTCTCTCGAAGCAACTATCTAATAGTTTAAACTTTTGATCAGATCACGAAATACTCACCCATTACAATTAGTATTTTCTTGGAACAACCATAATTAATAAATTCTCAAATTCAAATTACTAAAAAATTATTTAATTCAGCGTTTTAATACATATCTGAATTATTGGTTCGAATAAAAATCCAATTTTTTCAAATAAGATGATTTTTCATGATATTCTGATAATATACCACGTATGTATATTATTGCATGTATGTACATTGTATTTGTACTCTGTAATATACTCCAACTGACAGGGCGCGTGGGTGCGACAGACTCATGACGCCATGAATTTCCACCAAAACCCGGTCACGTCGTCTTTGGCAAGTTGATGTTGCTGAGCTGTTGATTTGCAACCACACATCGACACGTGGCAGCTTTCAGATTACCCGTAACAATATCAAAAGTGCAACTTGATCCCTATGGGTCCACCCGAGGATCTTTCACGATTTTGGGTTTTGCTTCTTGGTTGGAGATTCATCAATCAATTTGGCAACTTGACAAATTTTTTTATTATTTTTTCATAATCCTAAACTTTGTACTATTAATTTAACAATCCCATTATTCCTTAATACTACTTTTTTTGGTCAAAAGAAATCTTGATTAATTGTAGAAAAAATAAAATGTATGAGTTCATCCTAAGCCCCATTTTGACTCCATCAATCTAAAAAATAAATAAATAATGTGACCCCGCAACTTTAAATTTATTTTATTGTGATATGAAGGTCACCCTAATTCGAAATCGAAAATAACTTTTTTTATATAAAGAAAAGTTTGCGTACATCTGAATCATTCCAAACCGAATAAGAACAGATAAAATATTATTTTTTATTATAAATTTGTGGGGATGTAGCTCACAAATCAACGTTGCACACCCCCATGTTTCCCGTTAGGCTCGAGCCCAGTATCCATATGGCGTACCTTACGCAAGTTGAACTTGACTTGAGTGCTACCATATGTTTTGACAACAGTGCTCACACGAAGGTACTCGAGGTCCAAGGGCGAATCCAGGAATTGTCAAGAGGGGGGCTAAGCGAAAAAAAAATTTTAATAGGATAATTGAATCTTAAGGGGATCGAAAGATGAAAAAGTTGAAAATTTTAAAGGAAATACGATTAGACTTTGGAGGGAGAGGGGTTAGGTCACATAGAAGATTAGGGGAGCTTTCTGATGTATGCTCTAGCTCTTAATCGAGCTTTGGTGATTGTTTAGGCCTTGTTTGTCTTGGGCCTATTTGGTTGGGCTTTGTTTTAAAATTGTAGCTTAAATCTTGGACTTATTTGGATGGGTTAATATTTAGGAGGGCTAATACTACTACTAAATTTTTTTTTTTTTTAGAATTGGACTAAATTTAGCATTTTTAAAAATAAAATAAAATAAAATAAAATTTTGGGGAGGGGGGGCTCAAGCCCACCCAAGCCCCCCTCTGTGTTTGCCTGTGTCGAGGTCCCTCCGAGCATCATAGACTGATTAGAGGGCCCCACGACCTATATTTTATTTAGGCTTAGTCAAGAGGATGATGAATTCAGGTGCTTCGACTGTAACACTGATAATCACATTAATTGTTCTCAGCTACTGCTACGTTTGAAAAAAAATGTGCATTTAATGCAAAAACACTCACCCTCGAGCCTAAGGACCAAAATGACCCTACAGACCTTATAGGGTCACGATGGCTTAGCAGGAGGGATATAGGCATTGAGTTTGACCCTCGAGAATAAAGCGAAGGTCAGGGAGTATAAAAGAAATCCTTCATGCACAAAGAAGAGGGAGAAACAAAATAAAGGACCGGAGATGCATCTCTTTCTCTCTTTCTGGCTAAGGCTATTGTTCATCTTTCATCATATTTTGTATTTAGATATCACCCCTTATTACTTTTAATAATCATTGTAATAAAGGACCCTTACAAAAATAATATATTATTAGTTTTTTACCATGGAAGTTCAAAGTTCATATTCATACTTCAAGTCACTAATTTGTTTTTTCCCTATCATTTCCATTAAATTTCTTCTTGTTTCTAATGAATAAGGAAATTTGATAGCATGGAAGTTAGAAGGGATAGGGGGTATGTTTGAAGAAAAGAATGATTCTCTTTCTTACGCTATGGATTTACTTGAATTAGATGTAGAAGAGCAAGAAAAGGGAATTTTTAGTGAATGATTTATAATTGTTGTACGTGCAAATTGTGTAAAGTTTTTGAAATTCTTACCACTAAGAATTGGAAAGATACTTTTATTTTCACTTATATTTAATGGAATTAAAAATATTAGGACAATGAAAGAAAAGAAATGCTTGATAATGTTCCATAAGACTAATTTTTGTGCATAAAAGAATAATTTTAAATTAAAAATTCATTAGGTTATTGGCTCTCTAAAAGCACTCAATCTTCTTCGTGTATGATGTACCATTTCAACCTCATATAATGAGAATGGGAGGTAAATAAGAATTTTTTTAATACGTTGCAAATTGTCATCGGACTCAAAAATTAAAAGACTGAATTTAACTCTTATGTCTTCTAATGAATAGATGCTTGTCATTTGAGTCGAAAAGTTAAATTGTTAGGTGATATAATCTAACAAACTTATAAATTCAAGATTCTCCTCATCAAAATTGAATGCGAGACAATAACTTCTAATAACTTCCCAATTAAAAAAGTACTAAACGAAGTTTAAAGAGCTACTAGTAGCCTCTGAAGTCGACTTTGAATGCCTGAGAAAGGTAAGTAAGAAGGCCAGACCAAGTGGTGTGTCATCTAAATAGATTGAATGAAATAACTCTTGGACCTTGTTTTATTTATTTATTTATTTTTCTTCTTAAAATTGTACAAGAAAATAAAGTTAAGAAAAATAAATATTCACACTCTACACTTCCCTTGTACTGATGTTTTTCTTTTAAAATGCATTCTTACGCTATACTTTTATTATTAATTTTAACATTTTACTTATTAAAGAAAACCCGAACATATAGTAAGTGTATAAAAATGAAGAGGCAATTATATTAAAAAATATACTCTTAGGTTATGTTTGGTGTAGTGAGGAGAGAAAAAAAAGAAGAAGAGAAAATAAAGAAAATGATAGTGTTAATTGTTTGGTTGATTAATAAATCATATTTGGGAAAGAAAATAAACTATTTTAATAAATTTACAATCATACTATTTTTCATAGAAATTTTCTTTTATTAAAATAAGGGCAAATTTGGTATTAAAAAAATTTCATTAATAATATTAGCCTCAGTTTCCATTTTTTTTCATTTTTAAAAAGATAACAAAAGTTACCATTCATGTCTTATTTTATCCCTCCAAATTCTTCTTTTTCCTTTTCTTTCAATATTTCTTACCAAAGATATATATTTTTATTTTCTTCCATTACCAACTAACCATTCTTTTCTTATCTTTTCCTTCCATTTCTATTCTACCAAACAGATCCTTCGAGGACTTTATGGTATAAAAAATTAACCCTTTTTTCTTTATGTGTTTTTTATCTCGTATGTCAAACAATAGTGGGACATCACCATTCCTCTCCTATGCCCCATGCCAATTAATTTTTTTGAAGACAGCAGTGGCCCTAAATTGTTCCCTATTGCTTTTTCATTATTTTCATTTGGTATTCGGTGAAAAATACGTACAGTGGGCCTTTATTTCAATATTATATAACCACTCTTTCTTATGAGCTGATAAGCTTGACCTCTATAGTGAATAATTATGAATTATGTGAAAGTACTTATCAAATGAATAGTAAAATTAATTATATTTACCTTTTTTTAAAATTTATCAATATTTATATAAATCCTTTCATGTTTTATAACTTGACTTACCTCTGCTACGAAATTTTAATTTACATAACAGATTCTCTTTTTTAACCATTTTACCTTTTTAATATTTGAAATAATAGTAACAAAATTGTAAAAAATTCAATGACATGAAAGATAATTGAAATTATAAAGATAAAAGGAATTTATGTAGGATATTGACAAATTTTAAGATAAATAAATAAAATTAACCCCCAAACACATTTGGGTAATTTGGATGATTTATTTAATTTAAATTTTTTATAAAAAAAAAAACAAATTTATTGTATAGTAGTAATATTTTGAAAATTACCATCAAAATGGAAAGTATCCTGGTAAAAGGCCATATTCTCTAGCAGTCCACTTGTGCTGACATGCAGAGTATCAAATCCCACTTGCAACAAAATTTTCATATGCATCGATCAAAGAACAGGGACCTGGAACCAAACTCTAGCTCGAGACTCGAGGCTACTATCCACGTGTCAACCTCTCATGCAACGGGCTCGTCGCTCAGGGAGACAGCTATTACGTACATATATAGAGAGAGAGACTGCCTATACAGAGAGATAAAAACCCACATCCACGTGGCAATCTCAACCTCTTCCACATCTCACCAAACGACACGTCTCCTAACAGAACCCAATCCTATGACACCTTTAACAGAGGTTAGACGCTGGTTTCGGTTCGTCCGGAAACCAGGTTGTCAAAACCACGTGGGTGTGCAGAGGGGCTCTTCATGGTCGACACGTGTCGACACCTCTTTCGTTTACGTTTCGATGAAAAGGGCACTTTAGTCCTTTTAATAATTCTATCAAATTGAAGATCCTCCGCTTCCTACTTGCTTTTCCCTCTGTTTTCTTCTCTCTCTAACTCTGTCTCTCTCTCCTTCTTCTCTATCATGCCTTTCTCTGTTTCGCCGGCCATTTTTTTTCCCGAGAAAGTGTAGGAAAATCCGAAATTACATCCTCTGAGTTTCATGGGGATTTTGTTGAATTTTGTTTCAACTCAATGCAACATGGGAAACTCGTAAGTTTTTTGTGTTCTTCATTCAAAATCTGCAACTTTACTAGATTTTTCTGAGAAATTATTCTGGAAATTGACTTCCTAACAAAAATCAACCATCTGGGTATTTGAAATTTTGTTTCACCTCAATGCAACGTGTGAAACTCGTAAGATTATTTGTGTTGTTCGTTCAAAGTCTCCAACTTTACTAGATTTTCCTTCTTATTTTCCCGAGGGATTCTGCTGGAAATTGACTTCCTAACCAAAAACACCCATCTGGGTATTTCAAAATTTCACCAAATTTAGCTTTATTTGTGTAATAAATGGCGGAGGCTGAGGGAAAAAGGGAAACGAACCGTGTTTCTCTGCAGGTGAATAGTTTCCCGCGAGATCTAATACAAAAAATCATCGCTCGAAACCATTTTCCGGTGAAATTGGAGAAGCCAAGTCGTGAGGAGGTGGAGGAAGAAGATGTGGAGCTGAGTCTCGGGCTTTCGTTGAACGGTCGATTTGGGGTGGACCCAAATAGAGAGACGAAGCTAGTTCGCTCGTCGTCCATACCGGAGTTCATGATGGCGGAGAATAACTACACGGCGTGGGTTGCGGCGCCGGTGGCGGTGTATGCGCCGCTGGTGAGGACGTGTTCACTTCCTCCGGCGGGGACGGAGATGGAGACTGAGTGTCGGAAACGGAAGGAATTGCAGTCACTGAGACGCATGGAGGCGAAGAGGAAGAGAATAGAGAAGCTCAAGAATGTGAGGATGGTTCGAGATGAGTTGAATTTGGAAGAAAATATTGGACCTCAGAATTGTGGTAATGGAAATGGGGAGTTTTCGGTGCCTTCTGGGATGGGCAGTTGGGCTTCTGGAGCAACTGGAGGGGATGTGAGTGTTCCGGGGACGGAATCGAAACCCGAAAATGGGAACTGCTTGGAGGGTTCAATTGGATCAGGATCACAACGGAGTGGCTCTTCTGGGATTTCTGATTTTGAGTCTCAACCAATCAAAGGTATCAAACTCTGTTTAATCCTCATAATAAACTCTTTTGACTGACTGTTTAAAGAATAGATTGATTCATGTTGTGTTCTAGTTTGTATGTGAATATGGTCTAACTTCAGCTTAATTGTATACGTCTCGTGATTGCTTGTAACTTTTCTTTTTACATTTTTCATCATTCTGTTTTTTTTTTTTATCTTGCTGCTATAGTTTCAAAAGCTGATTAAAAACAACCCAAAAAAAGAAGAAGAAAAAGAAAAACGCGTTTGTGATTTTGTCTTTAGCTATGTAATGCACATGGTGTTTACTGATCGAGGAATTAATGGGTGATGTTGATTTAAGGATATCCATAAGGTTGCTACATTTGCTACATTGTGACTTGGAGATCACGGGATCAAAACCAGAAACAGTCTTTCCAGGTGGAGGGAAGATTGCGTATATCTAACCCTCCTAGATCCCGTAATAGCGGTAGCTGCACTGGGCTAGCCCTTAAAAGCTATAACTATTTTGCCCTAAAAGACCTGCCCACTTTCTGTGTATGCGGCTGCAACCCCATTATTTCACTTGAGCTTTTCAACTAAGATAAATTGATCAAATAGTTAGAGATATAGGTTTGGGGCTATTAGGAAAAGACCTTTTGATGGCAGGTCCTGCACCACTACATACAAACCCCTGTTCAGTTATACTGATAAAACATAAAACTTGTTACGATTTGATGCTTCTAGGCAAGACACTGTTTTTCATGAACTTGTTTGGTTCAGAGATGTAGAAATGAAGTGAAAATAGGTCATTGAAGCTTTACTTTACAGTGAGAAATGTATTCGGTTGGCATGGTCCATATGATG
This sequence comes from Cornus florida, assembly GCF_030987335.1. NCBI lineage: Eukaryota > Viridiplantae > Streptophyta > Magnoliopsida > Cornales > Cornaceae > Cornus > Cornus florida. Next base: position 7,591,089 of record NW_026775577.1, read on the forward strand.
TATATGTGGATTGTGGACTGCGACCAACCTTAAGGTGTTGGGTTTTAGTCCAAAATGTGTATTGTTGCCTCAAGATTTGAATATGGTGAAGCCCTGTATTGGGATAAAAACCTCAGTGCTCCTGCACTGTGGAACTCGTGAAGGCATTGAATTTGCCAATCTACCTTAACCTAGTTAAAGAAGAAGAAATAGTATGGGTTTGGCTCAGCTAGAATCCAGTCAATTACTCTTTCTGTAAATCTTGTTTAAGTATCTTTGGATATTCTTTATATTTTCGTAATTCAGTCGTATTATTAAATCATTTTGGTACTAATAAATATACTGTGTTTTATTTTATATTTAACGTATGTGGTATAAGATTGATTGATCAGGTCAGACCGTGCAGTTCTAGCCGGCACAAATTTATTCTAAGCCAAATCAAATGGTTGGCATTTTCCTTTTTAGTGACTCGAATAAGGTTTATTTTTATTTATTTACTTTTTGGAAGTAGGACATAAGCCTGACCTTAAATTTAAGATTTAGTACTGCTGCAAGTGGGTGAAGATACATATGTATGCTTTACCTAGTAATATGCTTTATTGATGAAATTCATCCGTGGGGACTATTTTCCACTTCAGGGGGTGGGGGAAAGAATATTCTTACATGAGTAGTGTATATTTATGCTTTAATGAAAAGTTTGTGGACCTTGTGTGTGTGTGTATATTTGTTGCAGTAAAGATTATTTCTTAAAAAAAAAAACAGTACAAAATATAGGAAGATTCATTTCTCCGATGTGATGAGAGTTGTTGGAAACAACTTTTACCCAAGCTTCTGAGGAAATCATTTCTGTGTATCAACACAAAAATGAGCCATAATTACCACTGAACAAGTACTGAACAAGTCGTGCTGCCATTATAGAACTTAAAAATTATCTTGTTCCGCATGGTGATTGCTGTAACTTCAATTAATTTTCCCATGAAATGATTCCTGATTACGGGAGGCTAGAAAAGCAATATAGATTGTGCAGAGTAATTGTAATGTCATTCATTTTAATGTCAACCGGCAACTCATTCATGTGTTTATAACACACACTCTCTCTCATCCACAAGCACTGAATCTGTTACACAATAATCTCATTTCCAACATATTTCCATTCACAGTGAGGGTCATGAATGTTTTGAACAATCTGGAAGTTTATCTATTCCTTTTTGTGGTCTTACATTTTAGTTTCATTGCAGGAATGAACAAATACGGTGAAGCAAGAAGCCCAGCTAGTGTCCACTCTCTGCCGGAGCAGAATTCAGTACTCACTCCTGAAACAACCGAGAAGCCAGTTGAGGTTTTTGGAACTGCAGTGGGGAATCCATCTATGATAGCCAAAGCCACCGAAAAGGAAGCAAATGAAATGGTGAGGGGTGTGTCTGCAAACATGCCTTGCGTCTCTACAAGGGGACTTGGGCCCAATGGAAAGAGAATAGACGGTTTTCTTTACCAGTACCAGAAGGGAGAGGAGGTACGCATTGTTTGTGTTTGCCATGGAAGCACTCTCTCTCCTGCCGAGTTTGTCAAGCATGCTGGTGGTGGCGATGTGGATCATCCTCTGCGGCATATAGTTGTTAACCCTACTAATCTTGTGTAACTGTAGTGGCCCTGCAAACGCTACAAGAAATCGGACTTTTAATGACTTGTAGTGTTGAAAAACTATCTTTTGCTGAAGGAAAAGAAGTAATGGAAAAATCGACTTCAATCCTTTGCATTGTTAAAAAATTATCTCATCTTTCAGTAGACAAAGCTTTTGTATTTAAATCCTCTTGTTGGAAAGGCAAAAATGGTGGTAGAGCAGAAATTTGAGGACTAATTTTTTTGCCACCCCTCTTCAGATTTTATTAGATTCACTATTGAACTACAAGCATGTGGGAACTTTGACATAAATATGATGTAAACCAGACCTGTGATGACTTGTTTTAGGTAACAGCACTACAGCCGGTATTTTCTTTCTTGTTAGAGAATTTATAACTATGTTTCTACTTAGGTCTTTGGGAGAACTTATGTGCCTCTCTACTATTTAGAAACTAAGTATGCTCAATCTGTTAATTCCTCAATGAACTCTTTGGGTCCTGTTTCAATTTTATAAATGATCATATTTGATGTTGTAATTCATGTATTTTGGCATATTGACTGATATATCCAAACTTCAAATCTTAGATCTGGAACAAAGGGCCGAAGCTTAAGGTAGTTTTAGCCTTCCAAAGTAGAGTTCAAGTTCTCGTAAACATAAAGTGATTGTACTAGTTTATTGTCAAGGTAAAAATAATAATAGTAATAAAATTCTTAGATTTGGATAAGTTTTTTCTTGGTAATGCCGGCTGCAACTGATTGGCTTCTAGAATTTATATTAGAAATTAAATTATGCATTATTGATGAACTAGATAATCTAGTTTTTTATTTTTCATTATATTAAATTTGTCTTATAATTTTGTGGGATTATAGTTAGTTTGTCTTCAGTTTGGGAAAATAAAGGTTTGAAGTCTAATCTTTTTCGTATTAAAGTTTCTGTAATATTACGGAATTGAAATATTTTGATCCACACAAATTTCTTTGACCAAACTAATGAACATACAAGCACTTGACAACATGAAACCATGAGACAGAATTTGATTTTATGCATCAAATGGTACCTTTTACAAAAAGAAAGTCAATTATGAGTCAACAACAACACTTGTCACACATTTTAACAAACCAATTTCTTGTCAGTAATCACTAATCCATAAGATAGACCTATGACAAAAGGGACTAAAGTAACAAGCACACCACACACACAGTGTTGTAGCATCTGGGCAGGGACATGCCTTCCCAACAATGGACTATCATCTGTGTAATGCACTCAAGTGTTCCAGTAGACAACCAATGTGAGGTCAAATGAGCTACATACACCTTAATATTCTTCACAGTTTTTTGAGCATCTGAACTCCAAGCAACAACCTCAGCATTCGGACACATTCCCCAGAAACATTTCTATTTTTTTGGTATTATTAGAACAACAAATAGAAATGAGATGGCACGTGTACAACGCGGGAGACAAATTACCTGCATTCTTCTGCAGATTCATCAGTAAGCCCTCTAATCAGGGAAATGGCACCGGAAAATGGGAGTAAAGCTATATTACAATTTACATGTCGAATAGCTACAACATTCTGGACTCCTAAAAGACAGCCCTGTAAGAGAAATAACAGAATTTCCCCCGAGAGAGTGCAGCAGAGCACAAATTAAAGCTGGGCTTACACAATCCTAATGTTAATAAGTTGACGTCCGGTCTCATCAGATTAGCTAACACGATGGAGGTTGAAGTTGCTTCAGCCGTCGTACAACTTGCTTCATTGTAGGCCTGGTCGATAGAGAGTCAACGGTACAAACTACAGCCAAGTGCAACACTTCTACTAAATCATCATGGGGACCTGCTTCCCATAATCCTGCAGTGAAGAACTCTTTGGCACGGCCTTGTCTTAGGAGCATACATGCCCACGCGACAATATTGAAACCATTGCCATAGGAAGAGAATGAGGGATCCAGTGCTTTCTTGTCAGAGATCAACTCAAGCAGAACCACCCCATAACTGTAGACATCAGCCTTGTCGGAAACACGGCATGTCATGGCATATTCTGGGGCAACATACCCAAATGTTCCTGCCACACCTGTTGTGGCATGGGTTTCTGAAGTTCCCAGGAGCCTGGCCAATCCAAAGTCGGACAAATATGCATTGTAGTCATCATCCAACAGGATGTTGCTAGGTTTGACATCACGATGGAGAACACGAGGCACACACTGATCATGCAGGTAGGCAAGTGCACGAGCTATGTCCAAAGCAATCTTGTGCAGTATCCTCCAATCCACAACCCTTGTAGACCTTTCCTGAATGAATTTTTCCAAATTACCACCTGGCAAATAATTATATATAAGAAACATCTCCGTTTCACTGGCATGGTAACCTATCAAGGTCACAAGATTTGGATGGCGGAGCCTCCCTAGGGTTTTTATTTCTGCATCAAACTGTTGAACCCCTTGGAACCGCCCAACTGCAAGCCGCTTAATTGCCACTAACACTCCTGGAGTTATCTCAGCCTTATAAGTTGCCCCAAAACCTCCACTCCCAATGCAGTTGCTTGCATTGAAACTGCCTGTGGCCTGCACAACACTTTCAAATGTCAACGGAACCCCAATGTCAGTGAAGACTGTAACTTCCTTTCTGGTAGACGCGGATCTTCTGGACTTTGGTTTCCATCTTCTGGTGTAGAAGAAGAGGACAATGAGAGCAAGAAGAACTGACACAATGGCTGATGCAGATGTTATCGATGCAATCTCAATTGCATTAAAACCACTATTTCCACTTCTTGGGGTCGGACTTGTGATTGGAGAAACATAATTTTGCGAATCCCCAGCCCTCCCTTGTGGATCTGAAGATGGTGCTGTCAAGGAGAACATGCGGCAAGACCGCAAAAAGGGATTACCAAGGACACTACTGCATTTCATCAGATTACCATTCAATGGCAGCGGTCCAGACAAGTTATTGAAGGACACATTGAATGCTGAGAGCGTTGTCACATTTGCCAAACCAGAGGGGATCTGTCCCGACAGTTTATTGTTGTTCAGCAGAAGCACAGTCAGGTTCTTCAAATTCACAAAATTGTTTGGAATTTCACCGGATAGAGAGTTCGAAGAAAGTTCAAGCACTTCTAAAGAGAGCAACTGCCCCAAGGTCGTAGGTATTGAACCAGTAAGGTTGTTACCAGCCAAAGAAAGACACTTGAGACTGCTTATCCGGCCAAAGCTGCTTGGTACTGGACCTTGCAATAGGTTCCAACTCAAATTAATAGCAACAAGAGAAACCACATCCCCAAAGCTAGGAGGAATGGTCCCACTAATCTGATTGCCAGAGGCATCCAAAACCTTGAGAGACCTGCACATAGCACCAATATTTACAGGAATCTGACCAGATATTCTGTTGCTGCTGACATTAACAATCATTGCGCGCAATGCTTCACAATTCTCAAATAAATCTCCTGGAAATGGTCCGGTAAGTTTGTTTACAGCAGCAAGAAATGCATAAACAGTCTGCTGCCCTAATCTGTCATGTGCAAGCGGCACTGACTGGAAACCACCAGTAAAATTGTTACCACCAAAATTGTGAAATACGGCAAGACTACCACCATCACCAAAAAATGGCAAAGGAATGCCAACCTGAGTTCTATCCGCAAAATACGATAGATATGCAGATGATAAGTCATAAGGTTCAAAAGGATATCCACCAAAGGAAGGAACATGGGGGCAAGTGCTGTAATTGAATCTGGGGATTGAACCTGAAAGGAGATTCCCACTGACGTCAAATACAGTCATACAAGGAACCGGAAGTTCCTCAAGCAGTTCGCCTGTCAGCATGTTCGAGCTCAAGTCAAGAAAATGCAGCTTCTTGCAGCGACTGAACCCTTCAGATATTTCTCCATTAAAAAGATTCTGGGCAAAGTTTACCATCTCTAAGTTGTCACAAACACCCCCTATGCTAGGCAATTTCCCCTCCAGAGTTGCCCTCGGCGCCCAAATTACTCTGAGCTCCGGAAGATTCATAATTTCCTCAGGGATTGCACCTTGAAAGTAATTAAATTCCTCATTAGTAGAACTGGATTGCCCCAGTGAGGAATTCCCCTCTGAATTAGTAACCTTGGGAAGAGGATCGAGTAAATTTGAGAAGACAATGACAGATAATTTAGAGCAATTTCCAAGCTCAGGAGGTATTGAACCACTAAGGCTGTTCCTTGAAATATCCAACACTTCAAGCTTCTTCAGCTGACCAAGTTCAACAGGAATGAGCTCTTCCAGCATATTTGAATACAACAACAGCGACCGCAACCCACTACAGTTACCCAAACTACTCGGAATCCCACCAACCAAGAAATTCCCTGAAAGCTGTAGATGCTCAAGCTTCCCACAATTGTCCCCAATCTCATTCGGAACTGACCCACTAAGCCGATTAAATGACAAGTAAAGCCCCCTCAAATCTCTAAACCCACCAAGAAACCCCGGAATCGAGCCATTAAGTTGATTCCCAGCCAAATTTAAGACTTGTAAACTCATACAATCCGACAGAGAATGTGGTATCTCCCTAGAAATCTCATTAAAACCCAAATTAAGAACCCTCAAATTCCTTAAACCCCCGAAATGAGACGGGAGAGACCCAGTAACGGAATTCCCTTCCAGATCGAGAACTTCCAACTTTTCCATACCCCATATCTCAATAGGTATTTCACCACTCAAATCATTGAAAGGTAAAGATAGAACCTTTAGTTCTGTAAGCTTTGCAATTTCAGGGGGAAGAACACCCACTAATTTGACATTACTACTCACACAAGTTCTCCTAATCTCAGACCCATATAATGGAAATTGAGCATATTTAGCGCAAGAGAAAGAACCCGAATTACCTCCGCCGCCGCCTCCACCGGTGATGTTGAGGGCCAAAACCCTAGAATTTGAATCGCAGGTGACGCCGAACCACGAACAGTGATCAGAATTGCTCGAATTCCAGCTCGCGAGCACTCCGGAAGGGTCAGAGACTGAGCTCTTCAGCTGCAAGAGCGCCGATTTGTCCGAATCGGCACCGAGAACAACGTCGGCGTGAGCTAAGGAGAAGACCCAAACGAGAAGGAACACTTGCAAGGGTTTGTGGAGATGGTACCATTTGATCACAGAAGAACAGCGACCCATTACTGAAACCCTATAAATGAACAAAATATTCAACAAAAGCCCCCACCTTTGTCTCTCCCAAGTCAGTTGCAGGAGTGGGTTTTTTTGTGTGCAAAAAACCCTAACCCTAATCTGGGTTCTGCTGAACAAAGGTAGAGAGAGAAAGAGGAGGAGGAGACGAGGAGAGAGAGAGATTCAACTGTTGTTCTTTGAGAAAACGCGTTGTTGTTGTTTTAATTTCATTTTTGTCTTTTTTTTTTTTTTTTTTTTTTTTTTTCTTTTTCTTTTTCTCTTGTACTCTTAATATTGTATTTACTACTTCTCTGTTGTGGTTTCAAGTGATTTTTCTCTTTTTTTGTTGTGGTGTGTTGTGTGGTGGGTCCATTGAACATACTTTTGTGAACTGTGGGGACCACTGCAGGTCAATTGACATCAGCCCGTCAATGCTTACCGGTTCTACCGGGTTGGGCGGTTCAATGGTCTAGATGTCCATTCAAAGTTGACTCGTTTGAACTATTCATTTAAAGAGAGGGAAAGTAAAAACTAGAGGCATAATTTCACTGATACTCCCAGTAGTTTGGTCAAATATCAGTCTAAAATATCTTTCGAAAATAACTATTACTTAGGTCCATTTTTACTTGCCTCCGTTAAAAACATGGGAAAAGACATATTTACCCCTAATTTTTTAATCACATTTAATATAAAATATCAAATAAGGTAAATGACTTTTATACCCCTTATATCTCTATCTATAAGGACGTCCTCTCTCCTCAAGGAGGATTGTCTGTCTCTCTCTCTTCTCTACAGATCAAAACCACTCTCTCTCTTCTCTACAGATGCGACCCACAGATTAACAAAATCATGAAATCCTAAAGTATAAAGATTAAGCTTTGGATCACCAAGGCTGCACAAGAACGAGTACTGCTCAAGGCACATCAATGATTTACTAGATACAGGACAACCCACAAGACTGCGATAGAGGTCAGCTAGATTTTCCACAAAATCAACGAATTTGAGGTAAGAATCTATGGGTAGCTCATGAAGGTTAGTTGTGGGGAGTCCATAATGAAGAAGATGTTCGGCCATTGACACTGAATTGGTGTCATTAGAATTCGATAAAATGGAATTGATAGTCAGGTTGCCTTGCCGGTGGTGGTGGTTGAGCTTGTCGGCGCAGCCACTGGCGGTGGTACTACCAGCGGTGGAGGTATCTGGGGAGCTTAAAGCGTGGACTTGGGTGGTCTTACAACGGTGTCTGATATTGAGACCGCGCATGGTATCAATTAAAGTAGTGTGTATTGACGGATGAGATTTTCAAACCTTGATTTGGAAATGGGTTTTTTCAATTGATCTCCATTATCAGTTGAAAAAGACATGAATCGAACAGGATTGTAAATCAAACGGTTGATTGATTAGCTCCGACTCGAACAGGATTGTAAATCAAACGGTTGATTGATTAGCTCCGACTCGCTAACACCATCATTAGAGAGAGAGAAAGAGTTTCTGGCTAAAGCCTAAAGACTCTGCTTTGGTTTTCTTTCTTTTGTAAGCATTGATGCAGAACATATCGCCGGTGTTTATGGAGCTTAGCAGCATGGTGGTATGACGGAGGAGAGGACACGATGTATACATATATATATGTATACATATATATATATATAAGAAGCAACAAAGTTATATAAGGAGTAATTTAATTTGTAGAGTTCCAGTAATTCTTTATCCACGCAATCCTTGTTGAAATTCTGGCAATCGTCGCCCACTTTTTCCCCGAACCTGGCCTGTGGATACATAGTGCTTCACCTCCGGCGAGAGCTGATTACATATGGTTTATTGTATATGAATTTTTGTATTATTATTATTATTATTATTATTATTATTATTTTGGTAATTAATCAATTTTGGGAAAACCAAACCCATTAATTGTTTCTTTCAATTTATTAATCAGGGTATTTACAAATTGATTTGGGAATTTAGTATTGGAGTTTATGGCACCAATAAGTTATGTATAGAAAGTGTATATGTTGTTGTGTAAGAGAGAGAGAGACGAAGATGAATTAGACAGATGAAGAAAAAAAAAATTTAAATATAAATATAAAGTGATAGAAATAGACTTCAATTCACATGCTTTACAATAAAAAGCAGGGTTTTTGTTGTCCAAAAAATATGAGGACAAGCCTATATATATATATATATATATATATATATCTGAAATGGTGGAATATATGAATGGGTGATTGATCGTAGAATCGGACACTTGTAAAAAATTTCTTATTTTTCTCTCTCTTTTTAAATTTCATTAATTTCTTTAAAAAAATAAAATTTTCTTATTAAAAAAATATATGAATGGGTGATTTTTCTTATTTTAGTTTTTAAAATTTTTCTTATTTTTCTCTTTTTAAATTTCATTAATTTCCTTACAAAAATAAAATTTTCTTACTTAAAATTTCATTAATTTCCTTAAAAAAATATATGAATGGGTGATTTTTCTTATTTTAGTTTTTAAAATTTTTCTTATTTTTCTCTTTCTTTTTTTAAATTTCATTAATTTCCTTAAAAAAATAAAATTTTCTTACTTAAAATTTCATTAATTTCCTTAAAAAAAATATAGAACCGAATACATGTATGGCGTATAATAGCCCTCAATAGCAAACTGTATGATGTTGATCACCTACTTTATTTATTCTTGTATATGGAAAAAGAAGGGTAAACATATCATTTAAATAGTCAACCTAAAGTCAAATGAGGGTAAACATGTAATTTTAATCATTAAAGAAACAATTTATTAGATCAAACCAAAGTCAAAGGATAAGAATGTCTTTTTACATGTAAAAAGTGATCTGATACACCTGTCAACTAACTTTTGGGGTGTGAGTGAAAAACGGAGCAAACGTTTGTAATATGAGTGATAGTTATTTTCGAAAAATGTTTTAGACTGATATTTGGCCAAACTACTGGGGGTGTCAGTGAAATTATCCCAAAACTAAAAATGGTTCCCAAGTATACTGGGCTAGCTGATGGCCCAAGAATTTGTAAAACCAACAACCCTGTTCCAAACCCAACCCGGTGAGCCTAATTAGGACCCTTGGTCAACTTATTCGGGCTAGTTTTGGAGGTAGATATTCACACTCCCCTTTTAACCATTACACTCCACTCTAAAAATAAAATGACACGAGTGTTTATAATTCATAAACAGAAAAAACTAACTATTAAGATATATTTGTCATTTATGCTAGAAAAAAAAGACAAGAAAATAGTGTATTTGTTATCTCTCATTGTCTTTGTCATCTTTGCTTTGTTCTCATATGAATATGGAGTCGACCACATGAATTTTTTGTCTCATACTCGTCATATTTCTTACTATGTTACCATCTCACGTTATATTTGATCGCTTTTCCCGTCTCTTATCTTCTAGAAAAATTGAACTTCATCTTCTCACCTTTGCATATGTACCCAAACTCTTTGATGGGTGCTATACTTCATTTTTGCCTTACACTTTCATTTGTGAATTGTGACCTTGTTTCTTCTAGTCACTCCAACCATTTATCTCAGCATTCTCATTTCACTAAGGGTCTGTTTGGTTAGACAGAAAATTTTGTAGAAAGTGAAAGTGAAAGAAATGAAAATCAAGTTTCTATCATGCATTTAGTTAACAGGAAATATTTTGAAGAAAGTTGTAAGAAAATTTTGTTTTATTAGCTTGGATGGCATGAAAAGGAAAATAAAATGATTCTACTTACCGAAAATACCCTTTATAATTTTAAATAGTAAAAAAATAAATAAATTTATGTTTGATAAATATTATTTATACTTAATTATTTTTTTAGTAAAGAAATAGTGAAATATGGAATAAAATAGTATGTGATATCATAATACAATTTTTTTTGCTTTCTCCTCTCTCTCTATATATATTCACTTGTTCCTGTGTAAACTTGAATTCTCGATCTTTTATTTTTTAAGGAAAGAAAATAAGCTTTTGGTAGAGTGGACTATCAAAGTTCAAGTATTTATTTTCTCTTTATGTTAGTTTTAATTTTATTATTTATTTATAAATGATGTAACTGAATACTATATATCTAATTACAACTTTCTCACTAAGAAAATAAAGTCATAGACAGATTATGTAAACTATTTATGAATCATCAATTATTTATTTCAAGATAATGTTTGATGTTAGGTATGAAATAAATTATGTTAAAATAATGTTGACTAGTTTTCACCTAACACTCTTATTATCAAAAAATAGTTATGTATATATATAATAACTCTTAATCATTATCAATTATAGAAAAAAATATATATTTTACTTATTGAAGACATTTAAAAAAAAAAATGAAAAAAAAATAATTCAGTAATAAAAAGAAAAAATTAATTAATTTTGGATGCACATATAAAAAAATATAAACAATTTAATTAGTAATACATGATTTTATAAAAAACAATTTACAAAAGAAAAAAACTCTCCTTTTCAAAGAAGTCTATGTAATTAAGTAAAGAAAAAGAGAGACAACTAACATGGGTATAATAGGAAAGCAATATATAAAGTGCACAAGTTTTGCGAGAAAGTGAATTACCCTGTGTTTTTTGCACGAAAAGTTTTGAGGAAAATTTTCATATGCGAGAATCCTTCTTTCCCAAAAACTTTCACTTTCCCTTTAACCAAATTTTCAAAAAATTTAAATATTTTCCTTTTCTTTTCATTTATGTTTACTTGACGCTAACCAAACGGACCCTAACTGAAGTAGTTGTTCTCGTCTCGTTTTTTAAAGCTCAACACTATGATTTATAGATTTATAGAGCATAGTTAGTCTAATAATAGTCATATAGAATTTTCTATTTTATCCTATGTATGTGTTATTCTATTATTACATAAGATATCATTAGCTTGTCTCTGTTTTGTTCACCCCGATCTAATCCTACTAATTATGTCACAATCTCTCTCCATCCTACTATTTATAATCTCTCGTGGGATTGATATTCGCACTTCTTCCATAGCTACAGCTACGTACACACTTCGATTCAATTTTAATCCGAATGAATTTAAAAAGTGTTAAGCTCAATTTCATCCAAAAATTGAATTAGATTCGAATTGAGTTGAAAATGATTGATTTTATTTACATCATAATAAATAATTAAAAGGGTGGATAGTGGCACGGTATAAAATTTCGATAAAATTGTCCTATTGGAAACTTTGTGAACCTAGTAAACTATTATATTTTCTAAATATATTCTTAAATATTATCAATATTCTTGTGTATTGTTTTTGTATGTTTTGCCAGATATGCATTGAAAATATTCGGTAGAAATATAATAATTTGGACATCACATAGTTCATTTTTAATGTAGCTGATCATTGTACCCTACTACTAAAATAATTGCCATTAAGGTAGACCTAACCTAAAGCTCGAGCTATATATTAAAACATAGTCGTGAGGTACTTAGGTGCATTTATTTAATACTGTAACTAAATAAAGAGGTCCAAAATTATTTTACCAGCCCATTCCACTTATATTGCATAATTTTACGAGTTTTTATTATAAGATTCATGATTAGGAATGAAGGTAATGGTATGGGTAAAGACGTCATACAAAATCAACTTGAAAGTAGTTTATTCTATTTTTAATAAATGATTTATTAGAAATATCTTCTTACCCGAATGAATGGGGGAGGTAATATATAATATTATGATTACCAGCATAGCGGCTTTTTTTCTTCTTTAAAAATAAAAAGTAGAGTTTGGGGTCTGTGTGGCAATCACATTTACTTTGTGTCTTTGCTTTAATCCGAAGTAAAAGTAATGTTTTCACTTTAGAGTGTATTAAATATTATTTTTAAGCTTATTTGGTAACATAAATTTATTGTAAGATTTTTGAAAGCAAAAACGAGCATACTCGGTAAAAAGTGTTGTAAGTTTGAAAATTTGAATGGTTAGTTAAAAATGTTATGTATATATATATTTTCGAATAATGCTTTGCTACAATGCGGAAACAAACAAAAGTATCATTTTGATGTTTCTGATTTTGGCCTTAATTTTGGAAGCGCTTCGGTTCTATTTAAATAACAGCATACGTTACTAAATATGTTTCGCACTTTTATTTTGCTACAGTACACTAACAAAAGTAAGAAATATGAAGTAAAAGCATTAGCCAAACTTCCAAATATACTTGGGGAGTTGACATTTGTAGTTCCTCCACGGAGAGGACTTACAAATCCATCCTATGTAAGAGCATTAATAAAAGTATAGGTGGGGTCTGAAACACTAGGGATCAAATTCAAGTTAGAAGGCTAATTTACCAAGCATTGCGTAAGGGTCGCGCATTGGGTTAGTGAGACATTTTATTTTTATTTTATAATAACAAAAGTTCTTGTTGGATGCTATTTATTGAATACGCAATTTTGATATCATTCGTAATGATACCTTACTAACTAAAATGAATGTAAAGAGGGCTGAATTTTTTTAAGTCAAACCAAATAATAAAAAAAGTTGCTCAAATTCTCCCAAATTTGAGTTGGATTCAAATCCAATATATAATTTACACTGATAAATAGTTGAGGGTGGACAATGCACCATATAACGTATCTTAATAGTAAATAAATAAACTAAAACTGATCAGTTTTGTCTATTATCGGAGTAAACATTGTAAATAAATAAAATACAATATATATTGTTTTCGGTAAATAAGTGAATATAAAAAAAAAAAATAAATACCACCACGACCCACCCATAGGCCTAAACATTATTGTTTAGGCTTAGTCTCTGGATACAATATATATATATATATATATATATATATTTTTTTTTTTTCGGTAAATAAGTGAATTGAAAAAAAAAATCAGACTATACAAATATCAATGGCATTCACAGAACCAAAACACAAATCAACAAACCAAAATAAAAGGAGAAGGTGTCCAACCCCCTCATACATATTGCGGCCCATACATACATATTAATTGATCGAGCCCAAATTGTGGCCCAAGAGAATACCACCACGACCAACCCATAGGCATTGGCGGGAACATCAACAAGTCTCAAACAAAGTCCAAAACTCGGTGGTAGTTGGTTAGGCATAGGCGGGAACATCAAATGAATTTATGTACTCAATGGCTCATAATAACTGTCATATATTGGGAATTGTACGTCATGTTTTCAATATATGACATTTACACTTTTTTTTTATGATTAAATGACATGGTGCATAATTGGCCTTGGATTTATATAACATGGTGCCATGTGTCGAGGCCATAAGGCCCATAATAGTTCAACGAATGACAATATACAGACCTATCAAAACCTTATTCCATTTTTAAAACACATTCGATAATTTCTTAAAACATGATTTTCTAATTTTCTAAGTACCCGTGCTATCTTTTCAAGAATTTCAATATCGACTCACAAACCTAGCTCATCTTCAAGACACATGAACACTCAATTAAGTTCAAATCTCCAAGAAAGACACATGAACATTAAGTTCAAATCTCTCAAAAAAAAACTTACATATTTTTGCGTTAAATATTAAATCTCAATTCATTCTGAATTACGTCCGTGTACCTAAAATACATAGACAATCTAGGCAACACTAAAGTTGGTCACACCATCCACAAACTTCATTTTAGGTAGTTTATTCCAAACTACATTTCACTTGCTTCTCGTCGTAAAGCAACTTTGGTTCGGTCTCCCCATTATTGACAGCGATCGAATTAAGAAATCCGCCTTATGACATCAGGCGATTGTTAGAAGATAAGTCTCACCGAAAATGATTTTGACCAACAGGACCTGGAAATTACACGAATTGTTTAAGCGTCAATCCTGAATTTTGGAACAAAGTATAGGATTAAGCGAACATACAATAGTAGTACACACTTGGTGGGAGAGAGAGTCTGTGTGAAAATGTTACCCAGTACACACTTGGAAGGCTTGCTGATTACATAAACAAACAACATGGCACTGAAAAGGGCCAAAGGCCGGGAATAAAAAGAACCTCTCAACCCTCTTGGAGGGCCTGTTTGGGGGTCCACACAATCAATTTCTAAACTTAAATTGTCTTTAATATATTTTGTCATGCAAATTGTTGTTTTCAATTTTATTTATTTTTTACTTTTTTTACTTCTTTTTCTTTTCTCACTAAATTGTCTACCATTGTATTATAACAAATTTTTTTTTTTCCTTCTTATTGTATTATTGCACTATTACATTTATTTATTTATTATTATTATTATTATTATTTTTTTTCCAATTATGTGGAAGAGTGATAGTGATACTTATCTGAACTGTGGGGTCCACTGCAGGTGAATTAATACATTGGACCGTCAATGCTTACCGGTTCCACCGGGTTGGTCTGTTCAATGGACTAATGTCCCTTCAAAGTTGACTACTTTCAGTAATTTGTGATACATACTCCTATTTTACTAGTACCATAAAAGTGTTGCTTTTGAGAACATAGATTTTAGTGTTTTGAAATTAAATTTTTTTTTTTTTATTTCGAGATTTGATGCTTTCAAATATAGTTTAATACAGGTCACACATTTCTATCGACTCCTAATCCAAATGAAGTCAAATTCCCCGGAAAAAAACGAAGAAAAAGAGAAAAAGAGAGAGCTCAAATTTGTCAAAAGATTGAGTTGGATTCGGGTTGAGTTTAAATTATCGGATATAATTTATATTTTAAAAAATAATTAAAGTTTGAACAATGTACGTTATAAGATTACAATAATGTATTCGAATATAATTTGAACAATGTACGCTATAAGATTACAATAATGTACTCAAATATAATTTACTTTTTAAAAAATAGTTAAAGTTTGAACAACATACGTTATAAGATTACAATAATGTAGGTCAGTTGAAAACTTAGTGATCCTAGAAAATAAATAAATTAAAATATATTAATTTTGCATTGAAAATATATAGAAATTAAATCGTTTGGACATTATGTAGTTCTTTTTTAATGCATCTGATCATTGTTTATTATTATTATTTTTTTAATCATTGTAACCTACTACTGAAATAATTGCAATTAATGTAGACCTAATCTAAAGCTCAAGCTCAAACTATTTGAGTTTTGTTGATGTTCAGGATATTGCCATTGTCAACTTAATTTTGATTTAGATTAGATCATGGCCTCATGGGCATTCAATAATGTATTATTCATTTCTTTTCTCTTTGTATATTGTTGATTATAAATATATTTAATCGATAACTGACATGGTTGTATATATTGTTTGATGAAATGCCATATCCTCAGAGAATTTACACATTATTAATCTGTGTCAGTCTGTGATTCACAAAAATATAGATAGAGATTTTTAGACCCCAAACTCGTAAGTTCAAAAATCAAAAGCTGATACTTTTTTTCTTCCCGAAAATTAGTTTATACCATATATATATTTTTTATTTAGAACAAGTCACATGAACTTCTGTTTTTTTTTTTTTTTTTCAACTTTGATACTGTGTAATATCATTTTAAAGCATAAAAAGTGATAGAAACTCTGCTAGGTTTTTGTTATCAATTATGTGACCGTCATTAAGATACATGTTAAATAAGTTTTTGTCCTTTTTTTTTTTTTTAAATACGAGTTCTTGTAAGAAAATAAGAAATTGTTAGTTGAATCTCGCCACCATCGTCACCGGATCGAGAAGCTGAGATCTCTCACGCGTGACGTCCTCCAATGTTATTTTGTTGTTCAAATGATGTAAAAATAAATAAATAAATAATTTTTTTCAAAGGAATTAAAGACTCAATTACTTTGTCCTGATAAGTCTCGTATCTCTGAAAAAAGAAAAAGAAAAAAGAAACCTTCAATAATTCTAAAATACTGCTGCTGCCTACAATAATTAGCTATGGAAATAATTCCACTTCCTTTCTATGTTTTACTGTGTAATTGTGCTGTTTATATATATCCATACATATATGTATATATATAAACTCTTTCGCATGATAATAGAGGCGTTGGAGTGGATGCATGTTCAGACTGTTCAGTACTTAATGAAATATGAGAACTGGTTTCATTATAAGTGTATCTTAGTTGTCAAAATCTAAATGGGTCTAATTAAAATAATTAAGGACAGCTTGCCAGTACATCATCCAACGGTTAGAGATCTGCCACATCATTAACACGGTCAAGCTGATTCTTCTCTCCCCTCTGTTCAGTGAGCTCTCTCCAGCTGTAATTTTGCAGATCATCGGCCACATTTAGGTTTGTGAAATTATCCATTAGATGAGGTTGCTCTTGCTAAGCAGCTGGTGCAAAATATTGGTCGAGTAAACGTCCCAGAAGATTATCATCAGGCAATGGGTCAAGGAAAAGTGGAAAATCATCATCAGTGGCGGGATGCAGGTCAGGTTCAGGTTGTTATTGCTCATAAACAGTCACAAACTCATCAGCGGAATGAATTGGGTCAGGTTGCTGCTCATTAGCCACCACAAACTTATCATTGGAAAGCCCCAGATCAGCATTAGCAGCTGAAGGTGTCCCAAACTCATCGATGAAAGGTCCCCTAGCAGCATTGTAATTCTGCTCGTCAGTCTTAGAGCCTTATAGTTCACCTGGCTGAAGCTGTTGTGGTGAACTATCAGTGTTAGAGCTTCAGTGTTAGAGCCTGATAGTTCACCACAACAGCTTCAGCCAGGTGAACTATAAGGCTCTAACACTGACGAGCAGAATTACAATGCTGCTAGGGGACCTTTCATTGATGAGTTTGAGACACCTTCAGCTGCTGCTAATGCTCATATGGGGCTTTCAAATGATGAATTTGTGGTTGCTAATGAGCAGCAACCTGAACCTGACCTGTGATGAGTTTGTGACTGTTTATGAGCAATAACAACCTGAACCTGACCTGCATCTGCCACTGATGATGATTTGCCACTTTTCATTGACCCATTGGCCGATGATAATCTTCTGAGTCGTTTACTCGACCAATATGTTGCACCAGCAACTGACCCAGAGCAGACTCATCTAATGGATAATTTCCCAAACCTAGATGTGGCCGATGATCTGCAAAATTACATTGACGGAATTCCTTGATCCATTGCCCGATGATCTGCAAAGTTTACCATCTGTAAGTTGTCACAAACACCCCATATGCTGGGCAATTTTCCCTCCAGAGTTGCCCTCGGCGCCCAAATTACTCTGAGCTCCGGAAGCTTCATAATTTCCTCAGGGATTGCACCTTCAAAGTAATTAAATTCATCATTAGTAGAACTGGATTGCCCCAATGAGGAATTCCCCTCTGAATTAGTAACCTTGGGAAGAGAATCGAGTAAATTTAAGAGGACAATGACAGATAATTTAGAGCAATTTCCAAGCTCAGGAGGTATTGAACCACTAAGGCTGTTCCTTGAAATATCCAACACTTCAAGCTTCTTCAGCTGACCAAGTTCAACAGGAATGACCATATTTGAATACAACAACAGCGACCGCAACCCACAACAGTTACCAAAACTACTCGGAATCCCACCAACCAAGAAATTCCCTGAAAGCTGTGGATGCTCAAGCTTCCCACAATTGTCCCCAATCTCATTCGAAACTGACCCATTAAGTCGATTAAATGACAAGTAAAGCCCCCTCAAATCTCTAAACCCACCAAGAAACCCTGGAATCGAGCCATTAAGTTGATTCCCAGCTAAATTTAAGACTTGTAAACTCATACAATCCGACAGAGAATGTGGTATCTCCCTAGAAATCTCATTAAAACCCAAATTAAGAACCCTCAAATTCCGTAAACCCCCGAAATGAGACGGGAGAGACCCAGTAACGGAATTCCCTTCCAGATCGAGAACTTCCAACTTTTCCATACCCCATATCTCAATAGGTATTTCACCACTCAAATCATTGAAAGGTAAAGATAGAACCTTTAGTTCTGTAAGCTTTGCAATTTCAGGGGGAAGAACACCCACTAATTTGACATTACTACTCACACAAGTTCTCCTAATCTCAGACCCAAACAATGGAAATTGAGCATATTTAGCGCAAGAGAAAGAACCCGAATTACCTCCGCCGCCGCCTCCACCGGTGATGTTGAGGGCCAAAACCCTAGAATTTGAATCGCAGGTGACGCCGAACCACGAACATTGATCAGAATTGCTCGAATTCCAGCTCGCGAGCACTCCGGAAGGGTCAGAGACTGAGCTCTTCAGCTGCAAGAGCGCCGATTTGTCCGAATCGGCACCGAGAACAACGTCGGCGTGAGCTAAGGAGAAGACCCAAACGAGAAGGAACACTTGCAAGGGTTTGTGGAGATGGTACCATTTGATCACAGAAGAACAACGACCCATTACTGAAACCCTAGAAATGAACAAAATATTCAACAAAAGCCCCCACTTTTGTCTCTCCCAAGTCAGTTGCAGGAGTGGGTTTTTTTGTGTGCAAAAAACCCTAACCCTAATCTGGGTTCTGCTGAACAAAGGTCGAGAGAGAAAGAGGAGGAGAGAGAGAGATACAACTGTTGTTCTTTGAGAAAACGCGTTGTTGTTGTTTTAATTTCATTTTTCAATTTTTTTTTTTTTTTTTTTTTTTTCTCTTTTCTTTTTCTCTTGTACTCTTAATATTGTACTAGTATTTACTTGTCTCTGTTGTGGTTTCAACTGATTTTTGTCGTGGTGTGTTGTGTGGTGGGTCCATTGAACATACTTTTGTGAACTGTGGGGACCACTTCAAGTCAATTGATACATCAGCCCGTCAATGCTTACCGGTTCAACCGGGTTGGGCCGTTCAATGGTCTAAATGTCCATTCAAAGTTGACTCGTTTGCAGAGTAAAAATGGTTCCCACGTATACTGGGCTAGCTGATGGCCAATAATTTGTAAAACCAACAACCCTGTTCCAAGCCCAACCCCTAATTAGGACCATTGGTCAACTTGTTCGGGTTAGCTTTGGAGGTCGATATTCACACACTCCCCTCTTAACCATTTCACTCCACTCTAAAAATAAAATGACACAGGTGTTTAATTCATAAACAGAAAAACTAACTATTTAGGTATGTTTGTCGTTTATGCTAGAAAAGAAAGACAAGAAAATAGTGTATTTATTATCTCTCATCGTCCTCGTCATCTTTGCTTTGTTTTCATATCAATACGGAGTTGACCACATGAATTTTTTGTCTCAATTCTTTTTCTATATTACTCCATATTTCTTACTATGTTACTTTTGATAGCCTTCTCCGTCTCTCGCCTTCTAGAAAAATTGAACTTCTCTTTTCACCCGTGCATATGTACCCAAACTCTTTGATGGGTGCTACAAAGCCTACACTTCATTTTTGTCTTACACTTTCATTTGTGTCCTTGTCTCTTCTAGTCACTCCAACCATTTATCTCAACATTCTCATTTTCGCTAGTTGAAGTAGTTGTTCTCCTCTCTTTTTTAAATCTCAACACTATGATTTACAAATTTATAGAGCTTAGTCTAACAATAGTCATATAGAATTTTCTTTTTTTATCCTACGCACGTGTTATTCTATTATCGCATAAGATACCATTAGCATGTCTGTTTTTTTCACCCCAATGTAATGGTTACTAATTATATTACAATCTCTCTCTCCATTCTACTATTTATAATCTTTTCTTTTAGAGGTTGATATTCGCACTCCTTGTATAGCTACAGCTACATGCACACTTCGATTCAATTTTAATCCGAATAAATTTAAGAAGCGTTAAGCTCAACTTCATCTAAAGATTGAATTAGATTCGAAATGAGTTGAAATTTATCAATTTTATTTACATCATAATAAATAATTAAAAAGGTGGATGGTGGCACGGTATAAAATTTCGCCCATTGGAAACTTTGTGAACCTAGTAAACTATTATATTTTCTAAATATATTCTTAAATATTATCAATATTCTTGTGTATTGTTTTTGTACGTTTTGCCAGATATGCATTGAAAATATTCGGTAGAAATATAATAATTTGGACATCACATGGTTCATTTTTAAAGTAGCTGATCATTGTAACCTACTACTAAAATAATTGCCATTAATGTAGACCTAACCTAAAGCTCGAGCTATATATTAAAACATAGTCATGAGGTACTTAGGTCCATTTATTTAATAACTAAATAAAGAGGTCCAAAATTATTTTACCAGCCCATTCCACTTACATTGCATAATTTTATGAGTTTTTATTTTAAGATTCGTGATTAGAAATGAAGGTAATGCTATGAATCAAGACGTTACACAGAATCAACTAGAAAATCGTTCATTCTATTTATAATAAATGATTTATTAGAAATATCTTCTTACTCGAAATGAATGGGTGGGTAAAGTTTTTAAGTAATTGATAGTTTAAGTAATATATTTATGATTACGTCGGTTTTTATTCTGCTTTAAAAATAAAAAGTAGAAAGTTTAAGTTTCTCCAAATATATTACTGAGAGTTAATGACATTTGTAGTTCTTCCATGGAGAGGAATTGCAAATCCATTCCTAAGTCATATAAAGTAGGGATGAGAGTGAGCGAATTCTAGAGCGGGAGCGTGAAAACGGCAAAATTAAGTCATAAGTCATGAGAATTTGAGCGAGAGCACGCGTAGAGTTTGAGAGCGGGAACACGCTCGAAGTGTGAGAGCGAATATGCTAAGAATGATTGTGTAACTTAAATCCATCCTATGTAAAAACATTAATAAAAATATAGTGGTGTCTGAAACACTATGGATCAATTTCACGTTAGAAGGCTATTTACCTAGCATTGCATGGCAGGGTTAGTAACTTAGTGAGACATTTTATTTTTATGTTATAGTAACAAAAGTTCTTGTTGGAAGCTATCTATTGAATATGTAATTTTGATATATGCATTATGATACCTTAGCAACTAAAATGAACGTCATGAGGGTTGAAATTTTTTAAGTCATACCAAATAATAAAAAAAAAATTTGCTCAAATTTGAGTTGGATTCGAGTTGAGTTCAAATTCAATATATAATTTACACTCTGATAAATAGTTAAGGGTGGAGAATGCACCATATAATATATCTTAATAGTAAATAAATAAGCTAAAACCAATTAATTTTGTCTATTATCGGAGTAAACATTGTAAATAAATAAAATATAATATAATATATATATTTTTTTCAGTAAATAAGTGAATATATATATAAAAATAAAAAAATAAAAAATACCACCACGACCCACCCATAGGCCTAAACATTATTGCTTAGGCTTAGCCTCTGAATACAATATATATATATTTTTTCGGTAAATAAGTGAATTAAAAAAAAAAAAAAAATCAGACTTTACAAATATAAGGGCATTCACAGAACTAAAACATAAATCAACAAACCAAAATAAAAGGAGGAGGTGTCCAACCCCCTCAATGCCTCATACATATAAATTGATCGAGCCCAAATTTTGGAAACACACAAGACATGTATAGAATACCACCACGACCAACCCATAGATCAAAAAAAAAAAAAAAACACACACACGTGGTACTTTCTTAAAACATGATTTTCTAATTTTCTAAGCACGCATACTGTCTTTTCAAGAATTTCAATATCGGTTCACAAACCTAGCTCATTTTCAAGACGCACATACCGTCTCTTCAAGACACATGAACACCCAATTAAGTTCAAATATCTCAAGAAAAACACATGCACACTAAGTTCAAATCTCTCAAGAAACTTCCATATTTTTACGTTAAATATTGAATCTTAGTTCATCCTGAACTATGTCCGCGTACCTAAAGATACGTAAGCAATCTAGGTGACACTAAAATTGGTCACACCATTCACAAACTTCATTTTAGGTAGTTTATTCCGAACTACGTTTCACTTGCTTCATTTTAGGTAATTTATTCCAAACCACGTTCCACTTGTTTCATTTTAGGTAGGTTTTTATTTTTTTCAATTTTTTTTTTGAATTTTTTTTTTTTTCACAATCACAAGCCTTTATGGGTATAGATCTTATCTCTAGTTCATCAAATATCTCTTGCTGCAACATTATAATTTTTTTTTCCCCAGCTTTCTACGTTATAATAAAATCTTATGTAAGTAAAGTAAACGTATACCACGGAGGTTGTAGGGTGGTTAATACCTTCCCCACATATAATAAAATCTCAAATCTGTTAATTTTATTCACATAATAGATGACAGTCAAACACATTTACGGCCCCTCACAAATTTAGGGGCACAAAACAAATCCCGTGTTAAGTTGTGACTCCATAGAAATTTTAAATGAGTCATATCCATTAATCAGTGACGAATTATGTCGCATACAATCCACATTTTTCCTATACCCTCCAAGGAAGGGGCATGGGGTGCATCATTTCTTTTAAAGAGATTGAAAGAGAACCCGGACGTGACAAGAGAGGAGAGAGCTAATTGCAACGGTGGTGATGTGTTTAGCTGTTTTTTAGGAGCGTGCTAAGTTTTTTTGACTCAAAGTGTTGAATAGTCAAATTATTATTGACAGTGACCGAATTAAGAAGATTAGACGACTATTAGAAGATAATTTCTGACAAACAGGACCTGAAATTGGAAGAAGGAAACAACACGGACTGTTTAAGCTTTAATCCCGAATTTTGGAACAAGGTATAGGATAAAACGATCATACTTTTGTGAATTGTGGGGACCACTATAGGTAATTTAATCCTTACCGGTTCAATCGGGTTGGGCCGTTTAATGTCCTACAGTAGTAATACACACTTGGAGTAGGAATGGCAATTTGACTCGCTCCCGCAGTTACCCGTTCTGTTTTTGACGGTTTTGGGGGATCGTTTTGGTTATTTGGGCGGGGACAGTTTGATGTACTAAAAACCCACGCGGTTTGGTGCGGGGGCGGGGGGAGGTCAACACCGCCCCGCCTCGTTTAGATAGGCAAATTACTTAAGTACCTTTATTACATTAGTATATATATTTAGTACTATATATTAAGTACCCTATATAGCAATATTAAAGTAACAAATGAATTTGATTAAAAGAAAAATTGCAATGGTAAAAAATTAAATAAATTATAGTCTTAAACGGGGTGGGACAGATATCCGCGAGATAAAAATGTTAAACGGTTACGGGAATAGGGTGAAAAGTTCTTCCGTTTTTGTGATTTTGGGCGAGAATGAAGACAAGAGAGGGTACACCTTTCTAAATCCGCTCCCGTTGTCATCCCTAACTTGGAGAGAGAGAAAGTGTGTGTGTGAGAGAGAGAGAGAGAGAGAGAGAGAGAGGGTGAAAATGTTACTCAGTACACACTTGGAGGGCTAGCTGATTACATTAACAAACAATATGGCACTGAAAAGGCCGGGAGTGAAAAGAACCTCTCAACCCTCTTGGAGGGCCCGATTGGGGTCCACACAATCAATTTCTAAACTTAAATTGTCTTTAATATCTTTTGTCATGCAAATTGATGTTTTTAATTTAATTTATTTTTTACTTCTTTTTCTTTTCTCACTAAATTGTCTACCACTGTATTATGACAAAAAAAAAAAAAAATTCCTTCTTATTGTATTATTACACTGTTACATTTATTTATTTATTATCATTATCATTATTATCATTATTATTATTTTTTCCCTAATTATGTGGAAGAGTGACGGTGATACTCATATGAACCGTGGGGTCCACTGCAGGTGAATTAATATATCGGACCTTCAATGCTTACCGGTTCAACCGGGTTGGTCCGTCCAATGGTCTAAATGTCCCTTCAAAGTTGACTCCTTTGTGTTTTATATACTCCTATTTTACTTAGTAGTATAAAAGTGTTGCTTTTGAGCACAAAGATTTTAGTGTTTTGAAATATAAATACATTTTTTTTTTTTCTCGATTTGATGCTTTCAAATATAGTTTAATAATTATACAGGTCACACATTTCTATTAACTCCTAATCCAAATGAAGTCAAATTCCGGAAGGGAAAAAAGAAAAAACAAAGGTCAAATTTGTCAAAAGATTAAATTGGATTTGTGTTGAGTTCAAATAATTGGGTATAATTTACATTTTATAAAATAGTTGAAGTTTGGACAATGTACCTGCAAGATCACAATAATGTAGGTCACTTGAAAACTTACTGAACTTAGAAAATAAATAAATTAAATTTTTCTAATTTTGCATTGAAAATATTCAGTAGAAATTAAATTGTTTGGACATTACGTAGTTCATTTTTAATGCAGCTGATCAATTTTTTTTTTTTTAATCATTGTAACCTACTACGGAAATAATTGCAATTAATGTATAACTTAATCTATAGCTCAAGCTCAAACTATTTGAGTTTTGTCAATGTTTAAGGATTTGTCATTGTCAACTTAATTTTGATTTAGATTAGATCATGGCCTCATGGGCATTCAATAATGTATTATTCATTTTTTTTTTTTTCTCTTTGTATATTGTTGATTATAAATATATTTAATTGATATGGTTAAAGACCAATATAGAAGTGGGTTCTGTGGGCTTGAGTTCACTAAATTTTTTTTTTCTTTTTTTTACTAGACTAATTTTAACCCAATCAATTTTTTTTATTTATTAATAGACCCACCCAATCAAACCCAAATCCACCGTATTGAAATAAAGGCCTGTCCAAGGCCACAAAGGCGTCGCCTAGCACCTATAAATAACAAAACATGTTTAGGGCAAATCATTTCTGCCTCCCCAGTCGCCTCCATCTCTATTCTAGTTCTCGACTCTGAACTTACCCCCACTCTCTCTCTGTGCAACTACAAGTATCAGAAGTTCAAAACCCAGTTAATCTATCTGTCTGCAAGAATCAAAAGCTCAAAACCCATATCGGCATATCATTTCAGATTGTTCAAAAAATCAAAACCCATATCTTTCAGTTTCCATCGCCCGCTGTTCCGGTTCGGGTTCGCCGTTCGCAAGCTTCAGCCGCTGTCTCTCAACTCTCAAGCTTGCCCCCCCCTCTCTCTCTGCAACTGCTAACTTGTATGTATGGGTTTTGTTTTATTTTTTTTTTCTTTCCTAAATCAACTAATCAAGGTCTGTAATTCTTGTGTTTTGCAAACTAAATCCTATTTTGTGAAAATTTTTATGATCTTTTTTAAATATATTTATATTTTATACAATATAAAGTAACAAAATTTATATTGCATTTTGAGGTAATCATTGCATTGATTTTTGAGGAATCACCGTAATCTACATTTTATTTCAGCAAAACAAATGTTTTTATTTTTATTTCTATAACTTCTTTTTGTTGTTGTTGTTGTTGTTGTCAATTATGTCTACAAGAAAATTTGAATCTGGGCATGAAAAAAGAAAAAAAAAAATCTGAATTGGATTAGAAATCTGCAGAGATTGAATCTCAAACAATTTTTATCAACATGCCAAGCTTTTTGAAGATGGAAATCTTTTCAGAACTAAAAAAAATCACTTTGACAAGCAAAAGTAGTTAATATAGGGTAGAGCTCTAAAGTTACTTCTTGAAAATTAAAATACTTACAAAAAGCATGCTTTTGAGTGAATTCCATAGTGTTGGAAGGGGCTTGCCATGAACTACCTCACACTCTGCTTCCACTAGTAGGTTCTCGAATAGGATTAGTAAATTGGTCAAAAGAAGAGATAGGGTACTGAGTTCTGAATTGTTCAGAAATAAATTGGTAATTTTTTTTATTAATTACCCAAATAGAATTTTCTATGCCTTAATCAGTCAATTGTCTAAAGAAACATTGTTACTTAACTAAAATTGAATTAAACAACAGTTGATTTTGGTTGATATATTTTGATTTAGCCCACCCCAATGAGAAATCCTGGATGTTTTGTTTCACATAGAAATACAATGTGTGTAATGCACGAAGGATATATTCAATATTTCTGCTATATTTTTATTTTGAAATTTTGGTTTTTGGTTTTCTTTTGTTATTAGAATGCAGAATATCAGGATATTGATTTGTTAATTTTGAAGATTATTCCTAAACTGATGCATTGTACTTTGTTATTGGATTAATTTAATATAAGAGCTGAGTATAATATGTGCTAATTACACTTATCCGTAATCACACCTCTTTCTATGGTTAGGTGTCCAACATTTTGACTGAAATCATAGTTGGGTTGGGTTGATACATGATACAAATAGTACTTTGATGGTGGTGTTTTAATTGTTATGAGTGAGATTGTGAAACATCTTCCTCACAACTTGAGTGTTTTCTTATTTTTAGGGTTAGCATCAGGCCTTAACATTTAGCAAGAACAAGGTTCAAGAAACATGCCTCCTCAGTCATCAGGTAACAAACTCTTACTTTTTCTAAAATTTTAATTGGCATTTTTAGCTATTGGTTACGCTTAATTTTTTGTTTTTGTTTTTGTTTCTACATACATATATGTAACATTGTTATGATGTGATGCTTGAACAATTTATTAATGGGAATTAAAGACTTGGAAGTTTAGTTTTCAATTTTAGAATATATGTTTTACAAGTTTATTAACGCTTTTAAAACTTTTCCTCTTTTGTCCTAATAATGTAGGTCTCTTTTCTGAAAGAAGAGAGTTGATTGGAGTGGGTGGAGTAAGGAAAAAGAAAATAGGTGTGTTTTTTTTTGCCTAGCTAATTGAATTATATAAATCCCCTTACCGTTGTAGCAGTGATGCTGGTTTTAAAATGACCAATTATGATAGGAAGTCTCTTTTCAATTTATCTTAATCAAATGTGTGTGTGTATATATATATATATATATATATATATATGCAAGAGGATTGTGTGATTTTAGATGAGGATTCTAGATGAGGATGTTGATGTCAACGTTGAATCTCATGATGACGATTGATGATGTTGATAATATGTTGATGCACTCAAATTAAGTCAATGCACTTAGAATTGAAGGAAATTTAGAGTTGAAGACATACTATTGAGCATAGCGTCTAATTCTTTTAGTTACAGTTCCTGAAATTCTGAAACAATGGTGTGTAAAATGATTCATCTACTTGGGCTCTCTTCTTTTTCATCTCTCTAAAGCCTAATTTTATTTGTGAAAAAGAAAAAGAAGACTCTACAATTTTAATTTTACTTTATCAGTTTGAGCATTGACAGAGCTTCTGAAATGTTGAAACTGAAACAACAAAGAAGAGAGAGTCCACCAATAAGAACTACCCAACTTAGGACAAAATAAGCTCTTTGAGCGTCTTGACTAATATTGGTATGGGAGACTTCTATAGATATGTACTTGTAGAAAGAAAGATATATGGTTGGGGGCACAAACGTGTAAGACAACCCTAAACCAACGATAGGGTTGTGAGCTTTTGGCTTGTTTCATGCATCAGATCTAGGAAGTGTACAACAATGAAATGGAAAGCTCTGATGCACTTAAAGTTACATACAGAGACAATAATTAATATTATATATTTATAACTTTACCAGTCTAATATGATACTACGTATATCTTACATATATACATATATATGTATATGTTTGTAACTTTATACTTAGATATATTTTGATTTAGCCCACCCCATTGAGAAATCCTGGATCCGCCCTTGGATATGGTTGTATATATTGTTTGATGAAATGCCATATCGTCAGGTACACATTATTAATCTGTGTCAGTGTGTGATTCACAAAAATATAGATAGAGATTTTTAGCCCCCAAACTCCTAAGCTCAAAAATCAAAAGGTGATACTTTTTTTCTTCCCGAAAATTTGTTTGTACCATATTTTTTATTTAGAATAAGTCACATGAACTTGTGGTTTTTTTTTTTTCTTTTTTTTTTTTTTTCCCAACTTTGATTGTGTAATATCATTTTAAAGCATAAAAAGTGATAGAAACTCTGCTAGGTTTTTGTTATCAATTATGTGACCGTCATTAAGATAAATGTTAAATAATATATATATATATATATATATTTAAATACAAGTTCTTGTAAGAAAATAAGAAATTGTTAGTTGAATCTCACCACCATCCTCACCGGATCGAGAAGCTGAGACCTCTCATGCGTGACGCCCTCCAATGTCATTTTGTTGTTCAAATGATGTAAAAAAAAAAAATAAATAATTTTTTTCAAAGGAATTAAAGACTTAATTACTTTGTCCTGATAAGGACAGCTTATTTTACTCTCAGAGAGGAGAGATTGAAACTCTCTGTCCGCATTTGTCAGTGCATCATCCAACTGTCAGAGATCTGCCGTCATTAACACCAGCGTTAGCTGTCAAGCTGATTCTTCTCTCTCCTCCCTGTTCAGTGAGCTCTCTCTTTCTAACTGAAATCTCTTCAACCCATTCACATCTTCCTCCTTCCCTCCTCATTATTACCTTTATATGGTAATAATGAAAGTCCTTGTTTGTGTAACAATAATATCATTATTAATGATTCATTAATAATGATATCTTAGCAATTATCTATCCAAAAAAAAAAAAAATTTTTTGATACCTTAGCAACCCAAATGAATTTAATGTGGGTTGAATATTTTTGAAGTCCAATGGAATAGTAAAAACAAATTGCTCAAAGTTCCATTCGAGTTGAGTTCAAATCGACCAATGTAAGCATTTTAATTTTCTACATATATATATATTTTTTTCTTCTAATGTGTGAAACATGATATAATTGATATTAAAGATTTAAAATAACTCCCCCCAAAACTCACTACATTGTGGGCGGTTTGATGAGTTATTTATTTTTGTCACTTTTTTGGTAAGTACTAAATTAAATTATTGTATAAACAGTTTTAGGGGTGACAAAATTTTGCACAATCCGTCAACACGAACACGACATTAAGTTAGCCAATTTAGATTAACCTTAATCATAGTCGTGTTATAATTGTATTAACCAGTTTAATTAATTGTGTCGGGTTCGTATTTTGAAGTTCAGTCCGTTTAACCCGATTAGACTCGTTTAATTAATCGTATTAGGTTAACCCGATTAACCTAGAACCCGTTTTATACCCAATTAATATAGATATTTCTATTATTTCAATATAAATTCAATATGGATATTTCTATTATTTAATTGTATTGTCCAAATTATTCTATTTTAAAGAATTTTCTTTTCTATTATCTCAATTTATTTCTTATTGTATCTTTATTTTTTTATACTCAAGTTAATTTTAAATTAAACTTGTGAAAAGTTACCTTGTAACCCATTTAATGTTTAATAAGATCATGTTTGCATATCAAAATGAAAAAAATTGATTGTTAGAAATTAGTTCATTTCTAAGGAACACTTAGAGGCGCTTCAATTCAAAAGAACGTACTTTCCCTCTCTCTGCCCCATTCGTCTCTGTCTCGTCTCCATACCACCAAGAACAGAGCAATCCTCTCTCTCCAGTCTCCATACCACCAAGAGCAGGGCTTTTATTGGAAGACCAAGTCTATTTACTGAAGTAAAGCTTACCGTATATGATTCCTAATTGTATGCATTTCTTTTTCTTGATCTATAAAAATGTGTATATGAATCTATGATTCTAGATTAAATTTGAAGATCAAATTTCGAGACTTAATATGATTAATTTTTGTTTGCCAATTGGGGTAAAATTAAGAGATTCATTTTTGTTTGCCGATTGGGGTAAAATTAAGACCTCGTGTATGATTCCTAATTGTATGTTGTATGTATTTCTTTTTCTTGATCTATATAAATCCGTATATGAACCTCTGATTCTAGATTAAAACAATATGATTCATTTTTGTTTGAGACCTCGTATATAATTCTTGATTAATTTTGTCAACGGGGAAGATTTAGATAGTATTCTTTATTGTCCCACCTCCTAATATGATTCTTTTAATCTGTTTTGACAATGATTCTATTTGTACTTCATCTTTGACTTTGCCGATCATGTGTCTTTGATGGGTTTTACAAAGTGCATCTGTTGGATGAACACCCTCCTCATCCTTTTCTCTTTTAAGATCTCTGTAACATTATGAGTGCTAAATACATGTATGAATATATTGACTCATGTTTTATTGATTACAGCTCTAAAATGACTTTAAGTTTTATTGATTACAGGTCTAAAACAAAAAAATGCCTTGTTCAGTATCTACAAAAGACCAAGGTGTGCATCTGATTGCATTTTGTCATATTACTTCCCCCGGATTAATCCCAGAAACTTCAAACTATTCTTCGAGTTTTCACCAGTTCCTATTTGAGGGACAAGCTTCTTGACGTCCATCCCTCACTCAGAGGAATTCGAGCCTGTGTCATGATCGAAAACCCAGTCCAAGAGTGTGCTGGTGTTCTTTTTGCCCAGCAAAACCAGATTATCAGTCTACAACAACAAATTAACAGTCTGCAAGGCCAACTAACCAGTCAGTAACAACAGATATTGAGGCAACATGACTATATCAAAGTGCCAGAGCAGTGTCTGGATGGGCCAATTTCCACCACAGCAGCTTCAGCCAGGTGAACTGTCAGGATGAGCACGATGAGCAGAATTACTAGGGGACCTTTCATTGATGAGTTTGGGACACGTTCAGCTGCTGCTAATGCTGATATGGGGCATTTCGCTGATGAGTTGGGACTGCTGATGAGCAACAATAACCTGAACCTGATCTGCATCCCCGCCACTGATGATGATTTTCTACTTTCATGCTCCTTTGCTAGTTCAATGATCTGCAGCTGGTGCCTCCGGGACTTGCACTTGTTGGTTCTCTTGACTTTACAATGGTGCTGCTGCCAGCCAGTTCAGATGTATTCCGCTCTCCATTTGGTGCCAGAAATCCGTCAATGTAATTGTGCAGATCATCGTCCACATCTAGGTTTGGGAAATTATCGAATCCATTCGATGAGGTTGCGCTTGCTCAGCTGCTGGTGCAACATATTGGTTTGCCCAGAAGATTATCATCGGGCAATTCTCAACCAATATGTTGCACCAGCAGCTGAGCAAGCGCAACCTCATCGAATGGATTTGATAATTTCCCAAACCTAGATGTGGACGATGATCTGCAAAATTACATCGACGGATTTCTGGCACCAAATGGAGAGTAGGATACAATTTCATCTGAACTGGCTGGAGCAGCACCATTGTAAAGTCAAGAGAACCAACAAGTGCAAGTCCCGGAGGCACCAGCTGCATATCATTGAACTAGCAAAGGAGCATGAAAGTAGGTTAATTGGTTGTTTTTTTTTTTTTTTTTTTTAATTTTTTTTATGACATTTTTTGGAACAACAGATGATTGGTAATATTATTTGAGAAATCTAGGTTTTGGAAGAATTACTAAAATTTGTTTGCTTGCTTGGATTCTAATTTGTGTGCATTCTGGCTTGTTCCTTGACAAAGTTTATTGGAGAACTCCTTGCTAATAGTTTGAACAATATGTCCAAAAAGATTGTGTAAATTATGCATTATAAAAAAAGGTAGACTTTGGAGAGAGAATGGAAAAAAGGTAAGAGACTTCGGAGAGAAAATGGAAATGAAGTCAAGTACCTTTCAAAAACCTATACATTATTCAAAAACAAAAATAAATTCGGGAACATACCCACTTCAGAATTTAAGTAAAAGATAAATACTTTGTAAGTGAAATCGAAAATCAAATATACCATCAAATTTTTTTCTCATAAAACATAAATTGGAATTCTTTAGCACCTCGGATCATGGGAATCAAATCAGCATCAAGGCGTGCTTGCAACCGAAAAAAACATCATCTTTCTTCCCATATCCCTTACAGAAGGCGAAGAGATGAAAGGATGACATATCTATAGATCTAAACATAAGAAGAGATAGAAAGGATGACCAATCGAGAAGGACATAAGAGATTTAGAGATTTAAATATGTGAAGAGATGAGATGAGCTAGAGGGAGGTGAAGAGAGAGAGAGAGAGAGAGAGGAGCCGAAGAGAGAGAGAGAGCTAATCAAGGTCAAAGGGAGAAGTGAAGAGAGAAAAAATAGAAGGATGAGATTTAATGTAGCAATCTCGCACGTGAGTTTCCCTTCAAGGAAACATTCCAATACGAAACACCAAAGTAGTCCAAATTAAGTGTTGCCTCAGTGTGAATCACATTTATCAAAGATGACACTTAATTTAAAATAATGTGAGTCACATTTATAAAGTAACACCTAATTTGGGACGGGTGTATTTATTAGTATTATTTATTTATTTTAATTTAATTATTATTTATTATTAAAGTTGCAATGGAACACCTTTGTATTTTCAGAAGAGAGGAGAGAGATGTGGAAAGGTGCTGTATGGACCTTTGAGCTTCATGGTCATCTTCAAAGAGATTCAGACCAACTACCATTGGCTGATTCCAATAACCAACAGTGATACTTTCAGTCTCAGTATAAGAAGAAGACCATTGTCTGTTAAAGCATTGAGGACTTCTCTACCAGACTAACAACTTACTCTTTTGAACAACATTCGCCAGCCGATTATCTTCTTGGATTCGTAGGTATTCACTCTCTCTCTCTAAATTCTGTCTCTCACTCGTGGGTTTTGCTAATTACTGTCAATTCATACAAATTTATAGCTCAAAGATACGATTTTTCTATATGATATGGCTTTAATATCGGTTTTTGGGATTGCTTTAGCTCATTACCATCAACATGCATCTCCAGGGCAGGCCAGGGGATTTTTTATTTTTATTTTTATTTGTGTATAAGTAAGAGAATGATGTGTTTCAGGCTTTTGTTATCACTTCTATCAGCCACAGTCAAGACCACCCTACAACTCCTAGGCTTAGTCCTATTCTTTCCTTGTTTAAATCATAGTTGTGGGCGTATAAGAGAGGAAGTGTGTGAGGATGGAGTGACAAAGTGTGTTGAGAGCAGGGCTTGGGTAGCTTGAATGAAAATGTGATTGCCTTGATTCCGAAGATAGGTGGGGCTTTGGAATTTAGAGTGTATATAAGGTTCTTGCAACTACATTCAATGTATAATTTGAAGAGTTTGATAAGAAATTAATTTCTCACTCTCGTAATGCTTTCGTTTGGGGTATTTTGAGTATGATGCTTGTAGACTGTGTTAATTTTAGATTTTCAATTAGTGGGTTGGCCTCTTTTTTTAAATGTACACTGGAAAAGATTACAATCATGTCAATTGGGGTTTCCATCATGTTTGAATCGCATTGGCTTCCGGGCAAAAAATGAAGAAATTGGATTAGAAGGTGTGTCTCAACTGTTTGCCTATTCTTGTTAATGGAGCCTAGAAAATTTATGTGCCAGATCGAGGGAGTTGAGACAGGGTTATCCACTTTCTTTTCTTCTCTTAAATATGTTTGTGGAAGCCTATGTGGATTAGCAAGATTGTGGATGGGGCCTTCCTTTGAGGGTTTGAGGTTTGTAGAGTCAGACGAAGGCCTTCTCAGTCTTTCATCCTCTGAGTTGGAGGAGGGTTTTTGTGCTTTCGTCATTACAAGAGGAATTGACTAAGTGGAAAACACAATAATTGCCAAAGACTGGAAAACACAATAATTGCCAAAGACTGGCAAACTAGTTTTATTAAGGGTACTCTTATTAAGCCTATGAATATATTTCATGTGCACTTTTACTGTCTCGATTACACTCTGGTGGTCTTGGGGAAAAAATGTTTAGGGAGTTCAATTGAACTCTTCTTGTCAAATGGTTGTGGAGATATGCGACAGAATCTGACAATGTGTGGAGGAAGGTAGTGGAGAAATTTTGGGGGCAGAGGGGAAGACTTCAATTGAGATTACTAATTCTTTTTAGTTGGGCTGTGGAAGGAAATAAGAAAGGTTTGGAGGAAATTCTCTAAATTCATTGGTTTTGCTGTGGGGATGGTTGTTGAGTAAGGTTTGGGCATAATATCCGGTGTGGGATGCTCTCCTGAAGTTGAAGGTGATGCCCCCCAGATACATTCAAGATTCTTTTGGTAAAATTGTGCTAGTTGTGGATTATGTTTGGTTCTTAGACGCTGGGGTGGTATGGGAATCTTGATTCTTCAGGCCTTTTCAGGGTTGGGAGCTATATTCTGTTGACACCTTACCTCCCTCTAAAGCTCCTCTGTTCACAGTGATGGTAAGACCCATTGAGATGGATGTGCCAAAGGCACAGAAGATTTGGAGTTTATTCACTGTATAGATTGCTTACTTGGGGTGATAATCCCGGGTTCCTGGTGGTAGTGAAGACTATCCCCAATTGGCGCTGCATGTGCTAAGGAGATCATTAACTGCCTACTCCTGCATGATGTGGTAGTTCTGCTATCCTGTTTGGTCTCCTATGGCTTATGCCACAGTTGATTAGGGATTTGATTGGTTGTTGTTTTATCTGGTGGTAGAGTGTGAAGGGCTAGGCAAGCAGCACCTTTTGTCTTATGTGGATTGTTGGTGGGAACATTATAGGCGGACTTCTAGAAATGTGGAGTCATCTTTTCATAGATCAAAAGAAGTGATACTAGCTACTAGTCATTTTCATATGTTCAGAAGTCCCAGATTTTTCACTATATTCATGATCTTTAAGGTGTATTGAGTCGTATAAAAGGAGAAAATTCTTAGATAATTTTATAATTGTGTGTGAACAGGCTACAGCTCTTCTTGCACAAAAGATCATACTCTCTCTCTCTCTCTCTCTCTCTGGTTTTCCTAGCTTAACTTTTGGATTTTAAAATAAGCTTGTTGATTATTATTCATTCACTTGATTACTGTTACTTTAATTTGACTGTTCAATACTTGTTTATGCTGGGTGTCATTATTTTGTGTTTATGGGCTCTAGAAAAATTAGTGAGGTACTTCTAATATTTCTATCTGAATTTTCTACCATGCATTTTTTTTTTTTTTGAATAAATGGTTTTAACATCTACAAAAATTTATTGGTGATGGTCAGGTTGATGATGTGACAGCAGATTTCATCATAAGTCTGCTCCTATTTCTGGATACAGAAGATCATCAAATTGTTCATAATTTCATCTGGTGGTTCTGTTACTGCTGGTATGTCTTTATGTTCATTCCGTTCAAGGTTATTTCTCAAGAAATCGTTTATCCTGATACAATTATTAGAACTAAGGTATATGAATTTACATAAAGTTTTGACATTAGCTGGCACTCTTAATAAGGACTATAAATATTTGATTCATTCAACCAGTGTCAGTCCACTAAACATTTAGGATACAAAAATGTTGCAAACAAATGGAATGATGAAAACAATCATTTGACTATTAGCTTGACATAAGAGTAGTACTCTTACTGTTAGCCTCCGTCCCTCCCTGTCATCTTTTTCACTGTAAATCTTTGTTCTTTGGTTTGACATAGATCAGCTGCCGCCTCCCCTCCTTACTCCTTTCTCTCCCCACACAAACTCATGCATTTGTTAACTCATTTATAATTTTCAAGGTTACTTATCAAAAAAAAAAAATTTTCAAGGTCACAACCTACTGAGGTAAGCTATCAGGTGCAAGTGTGTGTCGAAGTGTCGGATCACCTTGAATCGCAAATCTTATGATACAAGGATGTGTGTTCAAACGTTGGATACGGGTAAACTTGTACTATGTATTTAAATATATTAAATGTTTTGTTACAGTGTAATGTTTAATGTTGTTGTTTTATAAGAACATACTCAATTGTAAATGGGATTTGGTAAAAGAAAAGGGTTTCCATCCATCTCATAGATAGGGAACTCATAGCTGCTATTTAGTTTATGCTATGAAATTTGAGCTTTTTTTCTTCTTTTTCAATCATGACATTTGAGGATTGGATGCCTGATTTGGGTTTGTGTATCGGACACGTGTTTTGTACTTGTACTGAAGTTGGTCATGTCGTGTTGACATGGATACGCAAAGGGAAAAAATATTCCATGTAACAGAGATTACAACTATTTGACTTCAAACTGTAGTAGGTCACATGCATAAATTTTTATTATTTATGATGTATTTGCCAAAAGTTAATAATTTACTTTTCCTATTTTTTGTTGGCTATAAAAGTAGTCATTGGATAATCCACATCAGCACCATGCTGTCAAAAATATATCCCCTCCTTCGACAACGAGTGTCTTCTTTGAGGAAACTCATCTCACACTCCTTTTTTTTGAGACTCAATCAAATGATGCAGTACTCATCTCTATTCCAATATTACCCTCCTTTGCTGTTAAGTGGGAAATATTTCTTCCAGTACTAATCACTGGGCCAGCTAGGATGTGATAATGGGTAATGAGGTAATGAATTTTGGTAATGTCCTAATGGAAACACTTTATGAGGCACACAAAAATGGGAAGTAAGATACTCTGTGGCACGGAGGGAGTTGGATATTTTTTATGCTTGGAAGTTCTTCATTCTCTTGACTGTCACTTGCATGAGGTCTTATGAACTACTTTGGCACATATTTGCTCAATTAGTGCTGCTAGTTATATTTTTTGCCCGTGTAGATGTGTATTCCCCCCCCCCCCCCCCCCCCCCCCCCCCCAACAACACACACACACACATTGTTTTCTGTGGAGTATAAGTTATTCATTTTCCTCTTTATTATTATACAATTTACATATCTCTATCCAGTCATCAAATGCAAAAAAAATTCTATGGACTTCGGCCTTACCCATTGAAGAACACATTGGTCTTCTTTTTCTGAGTTCATTTACTACTACATTTGGGAAAGGGAATATATGATGCTATGAAGCTGTGCAAGGCAGATGTTTCTACTATTTGCTTGGGGCTTGCTTCATCAATGGGTGCATTTCCCCCTGCTTCTGGTTCTAAAGGAAAGAGGTTTTGCTTCATAATGCAAGGGTGATGATCCATCAACCACTTGGAACTTCTGGGGGAAAAGTAATTGTTTTCATGAATACAGATCTTCACATCAAGAAAGTTGTTCGCACAGATTAATATTGCAAGAAAAAAATATAAGACAAAAAGAAGAGGAAGAAGATTCGCATTAAGAAAATAAAACAAAATATTGTGTAATTATTCCAAATACCTTTCAAATCTTCCATGTTGTATCCATGCATCCTAGTACAGAAGTGCTTAAAGAGGGCTGACTATTTGAGTACTCAAGTTGATGTGTGGTCCTTGAGTAAGAATAGAGACAAAAAATACTCTTTAGTCAGGGGCTAAGTTAGGAACTTGGGATATTCTATTTAGGGGCAGAAGTTGCATCACAAGGAAGCCATTTAACAAAGTAGCTGCTTTTCATGGATCTATCAAGTACCATGTGATTATATTAATTTCTTTGGGACATTTCTGTATTTGGAGACATCTGACTTTTATGTTGTTTTTTTATTTTATTTTATTTTTAAATGAAGTGTTCTATTTTTATTTGTATTTGGGGGAAGGATGGCTCCTGCCTGATACCCCGGTGAATTAGTGGTGCATGATTCACACCACGCTGACCCTATCAAGGAGATTGTTTTGTACCTAAAATCATGGCTTGATTATTTGAATTGCCAATTATCAATATTTCAGATTTCATTTTTTAATTTATTTTCTAAGTCTAATATCACATAGTTATATCAAGTGACATGAAATAATGTGGTTATTTCAATACTTTGCAATGTAGATAGTGAAGGGTTTTGCATAAATGAGGATTAACTTTATAGTGTGGTTATTTCATGATGCCATTTTAGATTTTGTGCCAATCGTCTATGGATTCTGAGAGTTTATGTTCTGGACCTCATCGCTCGCATGAGGAGGAGGAGCAGGTAGAGACTACCCAGCAACAACTTATGAGGAAAACACATGGCTCTTCACGTTCCTTAGAATTTCATCAACACAAGGGCAAGATAGTTGTAAGGTGACTCTATGCCAATGATTTTGTAGGTTCCCCATATATTTGAAGTAATTCTTATATACCTGACATAATTTTTTATTCTTATGCAGTGTGAACAAATAAGGGAAGCCCATTGGTGAATTTGCTCCCCTCTACACCAACTTTTTAGGACCACTTGCACGCAATGGAAGGGCAGCTCCGTTGTTGTATGGTGATTGGCGTTATGTCCCTGATAAAATTAAAGAAGACTTATGGACTACAGTGAAGGAAAAACTTATGGTACTTTTGGTTGTTAAAAGAAGACTAGTGTTTTCCTTACCAAATATAAATATACATATATATATGTGTGTGTGTGTGTGTGTGTGTGTATGCATGGTAATTACTCACCAAAAGAAAAATAGAGAGGAATATATCTAATTTAAAGGATGATACATATAAAATCTTATTTCCCATAGTTATACAGATTAGAATTTGTTTAAATCACTGAATCTAGTGTTTTTTTCCCCTTCTCATTCTGATATTTCATGGGGACACAAATTAAAATCAAAGAAGGTTTGATGCATGCATTTTATTACTAGGTTGATAGGCACTCTGCATTTTATTATTGGAGTTCTGATGCTGGCCCAATTGCCTGTATGTTATGTTACATCTCTTTTGTAAGGGGAGTATCTGAGAAGCACCGGACACACACCTGAATACTTTCTTTATGTGCATATAATGCCCAGATTGTTATTTGCACATGGGTGTGTGTCATAGAGAGTGGAAGCTAAGGAAATCTATTGTTTTATGGTTGCCAGCAGGCAGCAACTTGTTTTCGGATTACAATACTTTATTATAATAAACTTTTTCTTCTTGTTAATTAAAAATTTGCAGAATGGGAAAGAGTGATATGAAGTACATGGCTGTAACTGAAGTTTATGAGAATTTACTTTACTTGCTATGAAGATCTTCCACTTTCTATAACATTTTGAAAGGACTCTTTTCTAGATCCCAACTATTCATTATAGAGCAGAAGTCTTAACCACTTTAAAATTGTGAAATTCAGTACTATAATGGTAAAATTTTACTAATATAAAAGTATTAATAAAAACAGTGAAATTCACCATTAATGGGTGAATACCTCAACAGTTCACACAAAACCAACAGTCTCTGCTCTATAAGTCAATTATACTTGGCTAATATTGATACGTTTTTGCCTATATTGCAGGGAAAATTTGTTGTGGGGGACATACTAAGAAAGTGGACTATGATGTCAGTTGGGGAAAAATGGAGGGATTTCAAGTCCAATCTGAAAAGGGATTATTGCTACTGTTGGGATTCTGATGAAGAAAGATTGGCTAACGTACCTTCTTCTCTGGTTGACAAGGACCATTGGGAGTATCTAGTTAGTTTTGGAGTTCAGATGAGGGGGAGGTAATGCTTAGGGTAATACCTACGTTTTTAATGATGTAAATGATGGATTTTGTGTTATACTAATGCTCTGACAGTTCTTATCTTTCTTTTTGAAGAGAAGTACATGAAATATAGAAAACTGTGCAAAACAAAAACTGTCTCATGCAACTGGAACAATGAGTTATGCACGTGCAAAAAGGACTTTCCAATTTTACTATTAGAATGTGCTGATCTTTTTCTGTCTTCTTATAGCTGTTTATATAAGGACAGATTGGTACTATTAAAATAGTGCCAGCTATATTCTATCTATTTATTCAGGTTTATATAATTGATTGTTGATGTTGTTGTATCTAAGTGTTTGATGAATGATTGAGTTGAATGTGTTGTATGAAAAAAATCTGAAAATTTGCTATAAAACATGTTCTAATCTATTGTTTTTCAAATACTATTACGGTCCCTTTACCTTGGTCTCGTGTGTTTTGGCTTCTTTTTGGTTTGTTTATATCATTAAACTTGTGATAAATAAATTTCACCAAGAGAGGTTAATACCAGGAATGGCCAAAGAGGTCAAACCGATCCCAATACAAAGATGTAATTAATATATATTAATTCAGTTTCCATATAATACAGCAAATTATTTTGTAGGTCTGAGTTTTTGCTAAGGTGTGATATCATATATTGATGCAGGGACTAGGCTGTCTATAGCAGTGTCCAACCAGAAGCCCCACTTCCCTCAGGACCCCCTTCAAACTCTTGGTAAATGGGAAATAACTCTTATTATTTACATTATTAACAATTACTATCTCTTATATTTATTTGTTTTTCCTTTAGATCCTGGTATTGATTTCGTTTCATTTTATTGTATTATCTCTTGTTGGGCCATTGCGTGTTTCGCTTGCAGCCTTTGGCCTGTAGCTTTGGTAGAGCTCATTTTTACATTCTTTCTCTCTTAAATATATTTTTCCTTACCTGAGAAAAAAACAATTTCTATTTCACTTGACAAGAAGATGAATTCCTTTAAAAAAACAATTAGTTTGTTTTCACTAGAGAGTACAACGGGGGTGTAATTTATTTAGTTGCTATGCCGATAAACGATGAATCCAAAACCTGGAAGACATAGTTGATTGAGGCCAATTTAAATCACAGAGAGAGTCATCTTATTCAGCACCTTTGCTATAGTTGGGTGGTGAGGATGTTAAAGTTTAGGATTGCAACCAATTCTAAGTGAAAACTGTTTACAGAATTGTTATGTCAATTCTTAAAGGATATTAACAACCAATAAGCCTTGAGGCCCAGTCATGTTAAGTATGGGACACATGGGGCCAAAGATGCATTCACTTGACCACATATCATGGCTTGTGCTGGCTTCACCATGAACTATATTATGCTAGCACCACCATCACTGATACATTCCTTCATCTTTCCTTGTTCTTGATTCTTGATTTCAAGTTTTGAGTGTTTTGCCAATGGGGAGGCTGAGGGGTATATATAGTACCTTGTTGATCCTTTACAATGAATATGTGGGCCATGGAATAAACAGTATCTGTTACACTATTCTTGCTGCTTCTTTGCTTTCAAATGTCACTTAATGCTTGTCATATATAGCAAAGAGGATGGGAATTTAAACACTTGTTCACCTATACAGGTCTAGATGTTTTGAATATAAAAATACACCAATATATATATGTTTAAAGTAGCTTGTGGGTATTTTGAATATAAATTAGTCGTCTATCTAACTTTTGAATTAATTTGTGCTTATTAACTCCAATTTACTATAGTGCATTTGTTATGAAAGTTCAGTGTTGTCCTAAGATTTGTTTGACCTTTCTGATATTTTGTTTTTGTTGGACTTTATTCCTGTGTGTTTGTATAATACCAACAATAGAGTAGCAAAGAGATTTTACATTTGTTCTTTTGTTTGTATCTAATGAACTCCATCATATAAATTTGATAAGTAATTGAACAGAGACTGCCTTATTTTATACCACTGTTAATAGCCTCTTGCTTTTTTCATAAACATAACCATTTTCATTTCAATTCACTAATCTTACTTTACCCAAATCACATCAAGTTTAGAGATTCAGGAAAGCAGTTCTGGGATGTGTGTTGGTCCGAGCCTTTAAACTCTGAACAAATATATTAATTATTTCAATGCATCAGTACATAAAAAGTAATGCTAGTTTTCCAAGCACTCCATTTTAAATTCCTTATTGCTACTGATATGTCCGTTATCTTCATATTTATATTTATATTTTCACTTACTTGAGATGAAATCTGAAAAATGTGACTTCGGAGTCCTAGACCAAGGACATCCAGAGTGGAAAATTGTGGTGCATGAGAGAGAGTTATTCATAAGTTCATAACCCAATACAGGGGGTGAGCAATAAACTATCAATTATTTCAGACTCCGTGAAGCAGATATGCAGTTGATTTTGGGTTGTATCATGAATACTGACGAATGAATAACTTCTAATTCTTCTATGACCTCACCCACTCTAAATAGTTAAGTTACAGATAAATGAAATAGAACTGATAGACTATCTATTAATGATACCCAACAGGCAGAAGTTAAATTACAGATAAATAGGGTGCATTAGTCTCCTCTTCCAATAGGCAGGCAAGTGAGAGTGTTTTTAAGGCTTGGGCTTGAACCCCTGATATGGCATACAACATTCAGAGACTTGGAATAGGAAGCTGCAGTTGAATGAAGTGTTGATTTGTTTTTTTGAATTGTCAAAACTTAATTTCTTTTTCTTTTTTTTTTTGGTTCTTGAATAGGGTTGAAATTCTTTCTTTTATGTCATAGTTTATGTGATTTCATAACTGGGTATTCAAAAAAAATTCCAATATGATTTAGTAAGATCCATATAATATAAAGAATGATATATGTAATAGAAATTAAGTTCAATAAATTTTGCAGACGTATATCGAGTTTCATGTCTTATCATGCCAATCTACTAGTTAAATTCTGTTATATAAAGAATGTGTATGTGTGAATGTGGGTTTACTATTCACAGCAATTATATGCCACTGAACAAGCATCATAAAAGAAACTGTGGCCGTCAGGCTGATCTTCACTATTTGAGTTACTTTCTGTATAACATGGATCTGTGCATATTTCTATATGTGCTGATCCTCTAATATATTTCTTCTTTTTGTGTAGAACATAACATACATATTGCAAGTCAGTTTGAAGAAGAACTGCATGAGGATTCTGGCAGTTCAGACTATTCTTCTTCTTCTTCTTATGACACTGAGAGTTTAGGAGCTTTGGCAAGGATCAGACTGAGAGTATTGAACCATCAGCCCAAAATAGGAAGATACGGGGGTTTTTGCGTTCTATAAAACTTTGAGGTTATTAAACATACAGAACTTTTTGTCTGCATTTATCTTCAAAATTGAAAATCTTGATTTTTAGCATTTTATGTTATTGACATTATTCTGAATTTTTATTAAGACTAGTGCTCATTTATGGATAAATAGAATATTTTTCTTGAACTTGAAGAGCTGATATTATCTAATTGTTTTGCAGTGTAAATGAATTTGGACAGCCAAATTGTCCAGAGTCTGCAGAGTTTGCCAATTACCTGGGCACAATGGTGAAGAATGGGATGAGAGCTCCATTATGTTATAATGATTGGAGAAACTTCCCTCATGCTATAAAACGGGACATGTGGAATATTGTCCAGGTAAAAATCAGTAAAGCCATCTGGTCTAAACTGAGCTTAATATCCAGGAGGTTTGATTTGTAGTGTTAACACTATTTCTTTGCAGATATGCAGTTAATCTTGTTGCTTTCTTGCCTGTCATGTATACTTCTTCTAGTATGAATATGTATATGTGCTTGTTCTTTGTTTAAGGTTTTTATGGACTTGGAATGGAATGTTTTTCTTATACCAGTCTTGTAGAATCTGATACAACTGATAGCATTTTTTTTTTTTTTTTCTCTCAACTTCTGAACATGTCATATGCATATTGTATCATTTTGTGGTTCTTTTTTCTTTTCTTAAATTCCTAATTCTTTCTTTCTTCTATTGGTGGTGAATTTTACCTCTTCTCGGTTTTTTTTTTTAAACTTATACAAACTATAAGTTAATATAAAATATCTTTTTCTGGGTCCAGAGAAGGATTTAAACTAGAAAGTCTTAGTCAAGGTCTTGTGGAATGAGTATATATAGTAATCTGGTTTCTGTAATTCTCATGATAAATGAAGTTTTAGTCAAGGTTGTGTACATCTTATGTCAACTTCTGTCAAATTATGAGTTCTTTGACCTCGAAAAATAATTAACTGTGAGGTAAAGCCATTGTAGCATAGTGATTAACTGTTAATTTGGTCCGTTTCTTGAGAGGATTCAAAGTCTCTTGGGGTATGCCAATTTTTTTGTGGAGTCCTATGGTTGTGCAACGTGTCTCTCTTTGCAGTTGTTTGGTCTTTATAGAAACCGTATATCTTTTTCATTGTTTGATCTGAGTTAGTTTGAATCTTTTCATAACATTTGTAGGAAAACTACAAGGTGCCGCATATAGCAAAAAAAAAATGGACAATTGCTTCCATGGGAAGAAAATGGAAGGATTTCAAATCTAATCTAAATAGAGACTACTAATTATACTATTTGGGTCACTGATGAGGAATGATTGTCCTACCCGCCACCTCGCGTTAATGAGGAGGATTGTGAGTATTTGGTGAAATTTTTTAGCTCCAAAGGAGGGGAAGGTCAGAAACTCAAAGTTCTAACATTGCTTTTGTTTTGAAGCCAATTGATATCTTTTATTGGTTTATGCAACTAGTTTACCAAATATCTCTTGCATTGTGTAACTTTTGTAGAGTCGAAGTGAACTAAATAAAAAAAATTCGCTCAAAGCAAACCATGCCTCGTACCACCGGAACAAGGAGCTTTGTACGAGTGGCTGAGTTGGTTAGCATCTTGGTATTATTATTATTTTTTTCATGGATTGTGTACTTCATGGAATTGTAGAAATTACATTTCATACTTAAATACTGTTAGAAATTACACGCATTTGAATATTGAAATGTAATTATGTTAGCAATAATTATTTTCGTGTGAGATTAAGCAAAAAACTAGCAAAGCCCCTTCGCGTGCTGAGCTATTTTGTTAGACCCACAAACATGACAATGGAACCCCCAGTGGTGATGCCACTGCCCAATTGATGGCGAGCTTACTTAGATCACTCTCTCGTTTATGCTAGAAAAAATTACTAAAATAGTTTATTTACATTGTAGGCCTGTTATGTGTTTTTTTGGGTAATGAGGTCTGTTATGTTGC
Organism: Cornus florida; assembly: GCF_030987335.1. Lineage (NCBI taxonomy): Eukaryota > Viridiplantae > Streptophyta > Magnoliopsida > Cornales > Cornaceae > Cornus > Cornus florida. The sequence continues at coordinate 7,635,960 of NW_026775577.1, forward strand.
CTACGTAAAAAGAATAAAAAATGCTAACTCTCCCACACAGTAGAGGGAGAGAGAGAGTGTGAGTGTGAAAATGTTACCCTAGTGCACTGGGCTAGCTGATGAGGAGTTGTAAAACCAAGAACTCTGTTGCAAGCCCAACCCAGTGAGCCTAATTAGGACCATTAGTCAAGTTTTTCGGGTTAGGTTTGGATTAGAACTGATATGTCACTTAAGTTTAAGCTTTTAATGTTGAGAGTCAATATTCACATAATCACATTCCTCTTTAAGCAGTGCACTCCATTCTAAAAATAAAATGAGATAAGTTTTCATAATTCAAAAATATAAAAACTAACTATTAACTACTATGGTATGTTTGTCATTTAAGCTAGAAAAAAGAACAAAAAAAGAAAAATAAATAAAAAAGAGTGTATTTTTCATCTCTCATGTCATCTTCTTTTTTTTTTTTTCTTTTTTTCTGAATAACTTTACCTTATGGGATATGGAGTGGGCCACATGATTTTTTTTTTGTCTCCATTCCTTTCTAATACTTGCCATATAGTCTACCATACTTAAATTTTTAAACTTATTTGTAATAATTTCATCCCACATTATTTTTTGTCCCACTTTTCCTTTTTACTTTTTAGGAAAATTGAACTTCCTCCTCTTTTGCACATCAATAGGTCTTTGATATATGTACCCAAACTATCTAATGTTCACTCTCTCGTATTTTCTCGTGGATGGGTGCATAGTTGTTAAAGGCGTGCCTAGGCTCCAAAAAAGCCCTAGGCTCGTCAAGGCTTAGCTAGAGCGCCTCAACCTACTACAGGCGAGGCCCCTTCAATCAGGCTCACATAAAGCCCTCAGGCTCATGCTTTTTAGTAGGCTCCAGGCTCAAAAAAGGCGTGCCTTGTATTTTTTAATCATTTATTTGTATCATTTTCTTGTTTACTTAATGACTACTAAATTAAAAGGTTCTATATCATATATCGTATTGTTTTAAACTTATGAAATATTTGACAAAATTCATAAATTTATGGTTCACTACTTACATTAACTGCAATTAGTGCTTGATTATGAATATATATAATATTATATGTTTGACTATGCATTATTTTATACTCGCGCCCTATTTCGATCAGGCTCGCGCCTTATACTGCGCCTTGCGCTTAGGCTCTAGAAGGCCTTTGGCGCCTTAGTGCGCCTTGAGCCTTTAACAACTATGGATGGGTGTTACACCCAAATTTTCTCTTACACTTTCATTTGAGACCGTAGCTCTTCTAGTCTCTTCAACCATTTATCTCAGCATTCTCAATTCCGCTACCTGAAGTCATTGTTCATGTCTCTTTTTAAAACCGCAACACTCCGATTTATAGAGCATAATTGGTCTAATAACAATCTTATAGAATTTTCCTTTTTAACTTATGTGGTAAAAGAGATGCCGACCAGAAGTTACCTAGCCAGCTACGGACCTAGCATAGGCCTGGATTTTTTTTATTTATTTGTATTACTGTCTATATATTTTGTTAAAATTTAAAAAATATCTCCACTCAATTTTTGAAAACACTCTACCGTATACTGTTGCATCCACTATTTTTTTTGAATTCAGAAGATAATAAAGTAATCAGCTCTCTCAAATTGGAAAACATTATAACTTTTATTGTTTAAGACTGATTTAACCTAATGCTTTTGTCAAAGACTGACAAAAATAACGCTAAGCCTTCTCCAGGGTTTACTCGAATTACATAGAACATTAGAATGAGTATATGGTAAACTGGTTTCTGTAATTCTCATGATAAATGAAGTTTTAGTCAAGGTCTTGTGCCACTTATGCCAAATTCTGTCAAATTATGAGTTCTCTGACCTCGAAAAATAATTTAACTGTGAGGTAAAGCCGTTGTAGCATAGTGCTTAATATACTATTTGGGACACTGATGAGGAACGATTGTCGCACCCACCACCTTGCGTTAATGAGGAGGATTGGGAGTATCTGCTGAAAATAAAATTTTTAGCTCCAAGGAGGGGAAGGTAAGAAACTCAATGTTCTAACATTTCTTTACTTTTGAAGCCATTTTTTTTTTTTTCCTTACTTTTGAAGCCAATTGATATGTTTTTTAGTTTACTAAATATCTGGCATTGCTTAACTTTTGTGGAGTCCAAGTCTCATATCACTGGAACAAGGAGCTATGCACAAGTGGCTGAGTTGGTTAGCATCTTGACAAATTTTTTTTTTTTTTTCTCTCTCTCCCTTAAGAGTACGTGTATCAGCTCCACAACACACACACCATTCATGGATTGTTTACTTCATGGAATTGTAGAAATTACATTTCTTATTTGTATACTGTTAGAAATTACACACATTTGAATATTGAAAAAAACTGGCAGAGCCCCTTCAGATGCTGAGCTATTTTGCTAGACCCACAAATATGACAATGGAACCCCAAGTGATGATCCCGCTGCCCAAATGATGGCGAGCTTACTTAGATCACTCTCTCGTTTACGCTAGAAAGAATTACTAAAATATGAATGAAATGAGAAATTGGAGAATTTAAATTTTTTTTTTTTTTTTCCAAGAGAGCCTTCTGATCCTCAAGGAGACTCTTATGTGATGATAATGTTGTTGCCAAAAAAGAAAAATAAGTAGGGCTAAAATAGCTTTCATTGTTAAATTCCCCAATATAAAGCCCAAACTATCCCAGTTTTGGCTATTGGGTTGTGCTCGCATAGCTTCTTTCTAATAGTTGTGCCATGTCATTCGTGCAAGCAACCAATACAAATACTCCTTTAAAGTAAATGTAGGGCTAAAATAGCTTTCATTGTTAAATTCCCTAATATAAAGCCCAAACTATCCCAGTTTTGGCTATTGGGTTATGCTCGCATAGCTTCTTTCTAATAGTTGTGCCATGTCATTCGTGCAAGCAACCAATACAAACACTCTGTGAAAGCAAATGGTCCTACATTTACTTTAAAGGAGTATTTGTATTGGTTGCTTGCACGAATGACATGGCACAACCGTTGTAACCAATAATTTCTCAGGGAGACGATGTATTTGTGATGTGTATACCATATATACGGCTTTAGTTTCCATATATGTAAAATTACAAAATTTTACCTTATGCAAATTGTGCTATTCATTTACTCTACCGGATGGAACCGGTATTTAGTTTTAGGATTTATCAAAAATAATATATGAAAATTTCATAATTTTGGATCTTAGAAGACTGTATTAAGATATATTAATTTATAAAAATTTAAAGAGTTTTTAATTGATGATGTTAAAGAGTTTTTAATCTCTTCATAACAAATATCTTGATGATGTTATGAAAAGATTTTTATGGTGCATGCCATGGTTCAAGAATGAGTATGGCACTGAACAAAGGAGAGCTCGTAGTATATCTAAAGTAAGCGACCCCTTAATAGCCATTTTTCTATGTGTAAAAGTTATGGTGTTGTAACTTGTATCTCACGTGTTGTATGGTGGGGGTCGTAAATTATGTATAGATTTAAATTCTATAAGGATGAACATTTAAAAGAAAACTAGGAAAACAAAATATAAAAGTGAAAGGTTCATGTAATTGAATTATTTGGGATTTGAACTCTATAATGATATTACATTTAAAAGAAAACTAGGAAAACAAAATATAAAAGTGAAAGGTTCATGTAATTGAATTATTTGGGATTTGAACTCTATAATGATATTACCTTTCCTAAGTAATTATTGAATATTACCTTTCCTATTCAATGGTAATTACATTTTCTATTTTTTTTCTCTATGATATCTTATATTCTCTCAAGAAAATTGCCTTCACAATACACAAATTGCCAAATCATTAGGCAAGCCATTGGCCATCTAATTCGTGATATTTAGCATTTTAGGGGTGGTATGCCTTTGTCTCTTCATTTTGACCGGTTCAATTAAAGATACAAGAGCTATCCCATTTTTTTTTTTGTTTTAAGCCCTGCAACGGTTACTAGTTAGTTGGGGTGGGAAAATTTGAACCTAGGATAAATAGAGTGAAAGCACTTTAGGCCTGCTTTTTTAACCACTCGGAAACACTGCCACGCCTGAATTCAACATAATTTAGAACATCTTCTTTCTCCTTTTTTGTGTACAAGTGACATAAAATACCAACCAAAGTAATAACATAAAGCCTCCACGAAGGTATCATCAGTTAGATATTATCAGGACATGCTCCTTTGCTGTTTGAAATTGCTTTGCTTTTGCCAGTATTAAAGTGATTTTGAACTTTTTATTTGAACTTCTTTAAATAATTCATGGTCGTTTTCTCATTAAACTTCTAAAATCTCAAGATTTCCTCATCAGCGATTCCTGAAACCTGGATTCTTCCATCCTGGTCTCATCATGTTCAGTCTTGTAGCTTAGTAAAATTGATGCAAAGATCATGGGGACATTGCTGATATGAAGCAGCTGGAAGTTAAACTCGCCCGAGTATATCTGCTCATGACTATCGGTTGCTCATGTTGCCCCTTTTGACTACATTCATTCGGGTTTGTGTTGTTTGAGATCCACTGTTTTCTGTAATATTCTCCAACTTATGTGGATTTAATTTGACGTTGTCAGAGTTGCTCACTCTCCCTTCCAGGCGCAATTGGACTATCTTGTTGACAAAGATGCAACTGAGAAAGCAGAGTAGCAAAAGGAGCAGTTTTAGCAGAGCTTGCACTTGATGCTGAGAAGAACATAAATAAAGGGCAAACAAAAAATACACAGGAAAATAAAGGGGGCAATCAAGCATCTTATTCTTAACATGTTCATGCTTTTCAATTCAAGCAGCTTGTATTTGAAGAAGGGGAAGAGTTCACATTCAGAGTTGTAAATGTTGATCAAGTGAAAAGCATAAGTTCTCAAGAGTATCCACACTAAATAAATAAAGAGATTTGAAACTGAGAAGTTTAATTTATTGAACAATGATTCTTGTAGTGCTCTTTTTTGTAGTTATATGCCCAGTTTGGTGCACAGAGGAATCCGCATGCATAACGAATTGGGAGAGAGTATCATGAGGATGAGTGCTGGAGCTTTTATTTTATTTTATTATATATACGGAAGACAGAAATTTGAGAAGTCGGTATTTTGTTTTTCCTTTTTGTGGAAACAAATATAAACAATGACAATGGATGAAATTTATGTATGGTTTTTCAAAATGCAAGACAATTGAGCGGTTCTTAGTTCTTTCTTAAAATAGACTGCATAATTACAATTGAATAGACCTTTAAAGAACTAAGAGCATCTGCAGCGGGGCTCTTTAAAGCCCAAATCCAACTAACATTTGCACTGTTGGCCCTCCAGCGGATTAGCTAAAAACAAATGAAGCCCAGTAGTGATCGCAGGCCGGCTTGTGGTAATCAGCAAGTAGGCTCGCGATTGGGGTAAATTTTTTTTTTTTGTTTTTAATGTTTCCAAAACAGCGCCGTTTTGTTGCTTTGTTTTTGTCTTTTTGTGGCAGGTGTTGTAACAGTACGCCAAGCAGATTTTTTTAAAAAAAAAAAACGTAAAAATAGGTTATTTAGAGCTTTTTTTTTGGAAAAAAATAAAATAAAATTCATTAAATAAAAAATATATATTGTTTAGGCACTATTTATCGAAAAAAAAAATTATTTGGGCCAAAAATAAATTCAAAAAGCTTTTGTTTTTTTTGGTTTTTTTTCCTTAATATTTGTTTTTATTTTTTATTTTGCTTTAAATTGTAATCCTTATTTTCTTATTCCAATTTATTATTTTTAATCCTTATTTTGTAATCCTTAAAGTTGAAATTTATTTGGGCCAAAAGTAAATTCAAAAGCTTTTGTTTTTTTTGGTTTTTTTCCTTAAAATTTGTTTTTTTTGTTTTTTTGTTTTTGTTTTTGTTTTTTTTGCTTTAAATTGTAATCCTTATTTTCTTATTCCAATTCATTATTTTTAATCCTTATTTTGTAATCCTTATTTATTTGGGCCAAAAATAAATAAAAAAAACTTATTTTTAACACTTTTTGTAAAAAAAAAATTTTAAATTACAAATTCATCTACTTATTCTCATAGAATTTTCTAATAGTTATTTTCTTATTCCAATTCATTATTTTTAATCTTAAAAAACCATTACATAATAAAAATTCTAGTACACAAAATGTCATAACATTTTAAAAGCAAATAAAATGCAACATAAATTAAACATCTTCATCAGCATAGCGGTTCCACAAATTTTCCACCAAATCATTCCTTAACCGCGTATTTGTCTCTCTGTTGCGAATCTGAAGTTGGCGAGAGGATATGTGTGCCGCTAAAACTGATGGGCATCGACTTAAAGTGGGAATCGGGATTGCATTCTCCGGTGGCGGAGTCCATCTTCAAACATTTGCATGATGCTTATCTTCAATGATCATATTGTGAAGGATGATGCACGTTTTCATTATGAGGCGCAAGTCATCTTTCTCCCAGTAACGCACTGATCCTTGCGTTATTACCTACTTGATCTGCAATACCCCAAAAGCCCATCCCACATCTTTTCTTGCTGCCTCTTGTCGCTGAGCAAATAATTTTTCTTTTGTAGTGGTTGGGTGCGGGATGGTCTGCATCAAAGTTGCCCACTTAGGGTATATACCATCAGACAGGTAATACCCTATTCTATAGTGATGCTCATTCACTACATAATTAACCGGAGGTAATTGGCCATTGATGATGCCGTTAAATACCGAGGAATGATCCAACACATTTATATCATTGTGTAAACCCAGCATTCTGAAGAATGCATGCCAGATCCACAAATCTTGTGAGGCAACTGCTTCCAATATGAGAGTATTCTTACCAGATAATCCCCTATGTGTGCCTTGCCACTCCACTCGGCAATTCTTCCACTTCCAGTGCATACAGTCGATAGAACCAAGCATACCTGGAAAACCTCTCTGCTCCCCTTCTTCAAGCAGCCGTGCTATGTCAGCTTCGTTGGGTGGACGCATATACTCCTCTGCATACACAGCAACAATAGCATTACAAAATGCCTTCAAGCATTTAATGGTAGTGCTCTTGCCGATTTTAATATACTCATCATAGTGATCGACTGCATAACCATATGCGAGTATACGAAAAGCAGTTGTCATCTTATGTATAGAAGACAACCCCAGACGACCAGTCGCATCTTTTTTTTGGACAAAGTAAAAGCTTGTGATGACGAATTAGAGTCTGCCAAAGGAAAAACTTGTGATGACGAAGCCATTTGAATTTCGAAATTAAAAAAGATGGATGATGATATTTTGTTACAATGGAGAGAGATGAATATAGTGATAATTTTCAAATGAGCAAATTAGTTTCATTATATAAGATGAAAAATATAGGCATTTAAAATTCAAATTTTAAAAATATAGCCGTTTAGGAAAATTTTTTAAAAAAAATTAATTTTAATTTATTATTATTATTTTTTTTGGAGAGCGAAATTTCGGAGAGCCTGATGGAGTGCATGTTTCTGATGTGGCTCTTGAAAAAGCTGATGTGGTGTTTTTGAAGAGTCGAAATTCGGAGAGGCTGGTGCAGATGGCTTAAGAACCACTCAATTGCACACTATTTTGTATGGTATAAAGTGCATAACAATTAAATACATCCTCTCAATCATATGATTAGTTTAATGCTCTATGAATTATGATTAGTAAGTAGAAAAAAAAGTTTGTAGCTCCAATTTTCTTGTCCATGTGTAAAAGCCATTGTGTTGTATGTATAGTATAAACTTGTTTTAGCTTTGCTATCTCACAATTGTTAGAAGAGTTTGAAATTTTTGCAATGTATCTCATTTTGATGATCTAAAGAATTTAATAAATCTAGTATTATCTCTTTCAAATTTAATCTAAATTACATGACTGGAAGAACCTCCACTGCAAAATTCCTACAAACCACTATCTACCTACCCTTTGACTATTGAGATGTGCAGAATTTAGATGATGATCTTTCACATTTCAATCAGAATGGAAACACCAAATGAGTAGAGTACAAAGGTATGTATCACCATGATGATTTATTAAGTTATATTTACAGAAAGAGCCTCATAACCAACATCACCAACCCTATCCTTCTCGCTTCACTTTCTTGTGCTCTTGTGGTTGTTCTTGTGCTTGTTCTCGCTTCACTTTCTTGTGCTCTTGTTGTTCAGCAGCAGCAGCAGCAGCCATCTGGTTGAACCCGAAAACCAACTGCTTCACTCCATTAAGTTCCTTCTTAAGATCTAGTATCTGAACCTCTTGTGACTTGACCTGATGTTTATAGATTGCTAATGATCAGGTCCGCAGTGTTAAAATCCGGATTCGGATTTAGTTTTGTATCTCCAAAAAAACGCTGGAATGGCTTCTTCGTTTAATTTCTCAAGGTTTCTTGTATATGTCAGAGTATTATAGTAATATTTCATGAAGTTTCCGGATTGGTCTCCTGGAATAATCGAAGCAAATACACAACCCTCCAGGCATTCCTGGAGCTTGCACGAAGCACATGGACCACGCTGCCTGCTGCCTGCTGCCACCGCCGTTACCTAGCTTTCTATCTAGGAAAGCACACGCCCGATCCATGAATTTCTTACGATTTCTTGCATATGCCAGAATACCACATTCATCTGCTGTTAAACTCGAAGCAAATTCACAACCCTCCATGCATTCCTGTCGTCCAGGAATTAGCTTGCACGAACCACATAGACCACGCTGCATCCTACCACCACCGTTACCTAGCTTTCTATCTACCAACTGCATCCTTTTTTGTTCCTTTTAAAACAAAATAAATAAATATCACATCCTATCAAATTTCACAATTAATAATGATACAATATGGATTAGATGGAAACAATTAATAAGAGACTGACGAACCAAAAAGATTTGATTTACAAAAAATAAAAATAAAAATTAAATCACCCTTTTGCCAGGAAATTTCCAAGCTAGAAAATTTCCAAACTTTATTAAAGTGTTTGGATAATGCATATATAGCAAAGGAATGGAAAACCTAATCTATCCGCCCCAATTGAAAAAAAAAAAAGTGAGACAGAGATCTCTAGAGAAGAAACTGATCTGTTTTTCTTCCATAACCTTGTTTAGATCTCTTTTTCCCTCAAAAAAGTTGCCGATCCACAAACAAAAAACAGAAAGAATATAGAGAGAGAGATAAGAGGAGGAGAGAGAATACAGAAGCGCCAGGGAACTGATAAGAAGAAGAAGAAGAAGAAGAAGAAGATAGATTACCGGTGAAATCTGCCGCTGCTTCAACAAGAAAGCTGGTCTCCTTCGGTATTTGGACTCCTTACAGATCCCCAATTTCGTAACCCTAACTTTGCGTTTGAGTGTTGGGTCTGGTGTGAGATGAGAGCTTCTTATAACCTTTTTTTTAGGGGTTGTTTGCAGAAAGAATATAAACCCATAATCATGAATCCTAACCAGACTTGGAAAATTGGAAAATAACACGTTTAAGCTACATTCCCTCCGTTTCTAAATTCAAGCTCTATTTTAATGTAATTGAAAAGGGATTATGATAAATAAATAAAAAGAATTACCTACTTCTGTAATAAATGAATTTCTTTTCCTATTACTATATTATATTTAATTTCAATTATTATTGATTAAAATATTAAAGAGTAATATCATCACATGTTATGGTAGTTTTTTTTTTTTTGTTATTATTATTATTATTATTATTATTATTATTATTATTATTATCATGTTATGAAAAATGTCATACAAATTTAGAACTATTTCAAGTGTCCCAATCAACTAAATTCCTATTTATAATTAATGCATATTGAACTAATTTGAAATTGTAAATAACAAACAATTCCAAATGACTTTTTATAAAATTATTTGTTGTACGTTGAATATTGTTGATAAATATGCAATATTTTTGAATAATCGATCATAAAATAAAATTTCTAAAACACCCTTAAAGACAGACGCTTGTGAGCTAATTAAGGCTAGTCCACCAATCACCACATAGGTCAACCCGCACAATAGCATGCACTAAATAAAACTGGTGAATTCTTTTTCTTTTACCATTTTTCATAATTTTTTTCCTTTTACTTTTGAAGTGCAAGTCCTTGGGTACTTCCGTAATTTTAACATTATTTTATTTTCTCTTTTATTTTTTTACTTAGTAAAACAATTCATTTAGAAATTAAATTGTATGTATCCATAGTCACACACCTTGGATTACATATATGTGTGTATAATTAATACATAAAAAAAAAAAAAAGAAAAAAAAAAAAGGGAAGGGTTGATGAGGACAAACAGAATATGTGACGAGGACAAAGTGAGATCTGACAAATCCAACTGATTTTATATGAGTAAGGGATGACGTCTCATTTCTCTTAAATGAACTCTCGTGTCGGTAAAATATATTGCATATTAGTATTAAACAAGCTCATGAAAATGAAGTCCAGGGGTTAGGAATTTGATCAAGCCATGCATTTTTTGGTTTTAGGTGAAAATCAAGCCATGCCTTTGCTTGTGCTTGTATGACGTTTTCAGCTGCTCAGAAATATTGAAAACAACTAAAAATAAGGTTCTTATAATAGCCCTAACTATCCCTTTCTTGTCATTGACTAGGGCTGCAACTCGGGCAGGTTGAGCGGGTTTTAGTATAACTTGAGCTTAACCCATCATATGAAATGCTAAACCCAAGCCTAACCCTAACCCTATTTTCAACCTTAACTAGTCAACCCAAGTCCAACCCATCCTTCTACTTTTAAATTCGGGCTTGCAACTCAAGTTTAGATTCCGAGTAAAATCTTCGGGTTTAATTTGGGTTACTCATATGGCTAATTTTTAAACCGAAATTTAATATGATCTTGGATTAATTTTATATTAAATTATTCTTAAACAAGAAAAAGTTTAAAAACTTTTTGTAAATTTTTAATAAATTACAAACAAATTTTTAGAAAATTAATTCACCTAAATGTTAACATACAATAAATTATGATTTAACAAAACAAGTTGAAAAGAAAAAAAGTAATCATAGTTTAAATATTATATATAATGTATTTAAAAGTAAAAATATATATGAAAATAATTTTAGAATTCTGGTTCGGGTTGGCTCGGGTTGCTAGCTCTTCAATCCAAACCCAACCCTAATTAAATTCGGATGAAAATTTTCAACTGAAACCCAACCCTAATTGTAAAAATAATTATCCAAGTCTGTTGAAAATTGGGCTGGGCTCGGGCTGGGTTCAGGTTACCCAAGCCGAGTTGCACCCCTACCATTAACGTCCTAATTTCAAACACGTACAAATGGAGAAGCAGGAAAAAAAAAAAAAAAAACAATAAAAAAAAAATAAAAAACACTTACTCTTTTTAGGGCCTGTTTGGGTTCCTCCACCCTCAAAACGGGCTCTTAAACCCACATTAAAGTCTCAAATGATTGGTAAAATTTTGAAAACAAAAATCCAAAATTTTAAGAACCCGATCGGGGAAAAACTTAACCAAGGAGGTCCAAAGCAATAAGGCGACACGTAGAAGGGCCCAAAGAAAATGGACAGGAGAAAGACCATCGATTCCCTAGGCCCACTTCATTTAATGAAGGAGGTCCAAGCCCAACACCGGAACTTGCAATTCTAAATAGAAACGGAAACCAAAGTCTTGTAAATCAAGTAAAAAAAAAATTATTTCCTTTTTGTATGATTCATCCATAAGGAAATAAGGCTTGAGAAGTGGAAATTTTTTTTGAAGGTATATTTTTAGTTTTTGAAAGGTAATATAAGTGAAAATTGCTTGTAAAGAAGTTCCAAAATTTGGAGGATGAGAAGGGAAAGTAGAGTAGAGGAAAAATATAGAAATAAGGCTTCAGTTGTTTTGTTACCCCTTTTTTTTCGAACATATTTTGATTTTATTTTTTTGATTTCTTTTTTTTTGATCATGTCATCCATAAGGAAAGAAGGCCTGCAAAGTGGAATCAGATTTGGGTGAAAGGTGTATTTATTTTTTTGAAAGGTAAGAGAAGTGAAAATTGCATGGTAAAGAAATTTCAAAAACATCAAAAAAGGAAATTGGGTGAAACAGAATTAAATTAATAGAAAGTTTCATGTAAAACCATTATTTTTTTTTTTTCAATTTTGAATGTTGCAGCTATACCACTGGTTTCTTATATTAATTTAAGAAAAACTTTCTATTACTTTTTGTTAATTTATTTGTTAGATACTAATTACTCCTGAGCAAATACGTTAATACCATTTAAATGTTTATGTTTGAAGTTGATTTTCTTTGGGGTACATTACTTTTTAAAGAAGATCGACAAACATGAAAAATGGATGTGAAAGATTTTTTTTATTTATGCGAAAGATTTTTGCCTTATTGGAATATGATGAAGGGTTATATTTAATCTTACTATGGAATGACCATTCCATAGCCATTGGATTTTCATTAATATAGCATAAATGTTTATGTTTGAAGAAGTAATATATAGTATTATTTTTATGTTTTAAATGTAAAGAAATTGTATATTATATCATTCTAACAATTTCATTTAAGTTTTAAAAATAAAGAAATACACAATTTTTAAGTAAATTGTGAAAAGAGTTTGAAAATTTTGCAATGTATCTCATTTTAATGATCTAAAAGAATTTAATAAATCTAGTATTATCTTTTTCAAATTTAATCTAAATTACACCCTTTGACAATTGAGATGGGCAGAATTTAGATGATGAACTTTCATATTTCAATCAGAACCAGATTTAACGCAAATAAAATGGAAACACCTTGTGGTGGTTCTTGGGGTGGTTCTCGCTTCACATTGTGGTGGTTCTTGTGGTGGTTCTTGGGGTTGTTCTCGCTTCACTTTCTTGCGCTCTGGTGGTTGTTCTTGGGGTGGTTCTCGCTTCACATTCTTGTGCTCTTGTGGTGGTTCTTGGGGTGGTTCTCGCTTCACATTCTTGTGCTCTTGTGGTGGTTCTTGGGGTCGTTCTCGCTTCACTTTCTTGTGCTCTGGTGGTTGTTCAGCAGCAGCAGCCATCTGGTCCGCACTGTTAAAATTGGGATTCGGGTTTAGCTTTGTATCTCTGAAACAAAACGCTCGATTGGCTTCGTTAAATTTGGCTCGAGAGATACAAAACGCTCTATTGGCTTCGTTAAATTTGGCTTGAGAGATACAAAACGCTTGATTGGCTTCGTTAAATTTCTCAAGGTTTCTTGTATATGTCAGACCACCATAGTAAAATTTCAGCCATTTTTCAGATTGGTCTGCTGGAAAAATCGAGGAATGAGCTTGCACGAAGACCACGCTGCATCCTAGCTAGCTTTGTATAGACCCGATTGACGAATTTCTTATGGTCTCTTGTATGAGTCTGAAAACTGTTGTGGAATTTCAGGGATTCTTTAGCAAATACACAACTCTCCACGAATTTCTTATGGTCTCTTGTATAAGTCTGAAAACTGTTGTGGAATATTCTTTAGCAAATTACCTAGCTTTCTATCTACGAACTGCATCCTTCTTTTTTTTTTTCTTTTAAAACAAAAATAAATAAATAAATATTACATCCTATCAAATAAATAAATATTACATCCTATCAAATTTCATAATAAGAGACTGATGGACCAAAAAGATTAAATCCATATTTTTGCTTACCAAATTTGATTTACAAAAACACGCAAAAATTTTACACCCGATAGGAATGGAAAACCTAACCCATCCCGAAAAGCAAAAATAAAAAAAAAAAAAAAAGGTGAGACATAGATCTATAGAGAAGAAACTGATTTATTTTTCCTCGATAACCTTGTTTAGATCTCTTTTTCCCACAAAAAATTGATCTGTTTGTTGCCGATCCACAAACAAAAACAGAAAGAATATATATATATATATATATAAGAGCAGGAGAGAGACTAGAGAAGCGCCAGGGAACTGATAATAATAATAAGAAGAAGAGGGGAGATTACCGGTGAGATCCCCAATTTCGTAACCCTAATTTTCCGTTTGAGTTTTAGGTGTGGCGGGAGATGAGGGCCTCTTATAACCTTTTTTTAGGGGTTGTTTGGAGATAGAATCTAAACCCATAATCATGAATCCTAATCAAACTTGGAATATTGTAAAATAACACGTTTAAGCTCTATTGTAATTGAAAAGGGATTACGGTAAATTAAAAAAAGAGAAAAAATCACATATTTCGTCCAAAATGTTCCACTAAAATTAAACCCTCCTGAATTTCATACCTTATCATAATTCTTAAATAGATGTGAAATGACAAATATACCCCTATAATATAATATAAAATATAAATACAAAATAAATGTTATTTTGCGTGGTAATGAAAATGTTAAAAAAAAAAAAGGAAGGAAATTTAGTAGTTAACAGTCCAAAATTGGGGCAAGCCAACCGGGCGGTCCCTCAACGCTAGCGCAGCCACGTCGTGGGCCCGTGCTGCCATCTCCGCCGTGGGAAACGTCCCCAGCCATATTCTCGACTTCTTGTTCGGCTCCCGGACCTCACACACCCATTTCCCGCCGTTTCTTCGCCTCACTCCCCGGTAAACCGGGTGCCGAGTCTCCCGGAACTTCTTCCGCCAGGTTCTCTTCTTGAGATGACTCGAAGCCAAGTTAGCCTACATAACCTCCTCGTCGGATCAATTGGCAAGGACGGTGCAGCAGCCAATCAGACACCAGTCACACCACAGATGATGATTCCGGTGACCAGAAAATCGACCCTCATGAAAATGGGTCTGAAAAATTAGAAAGGATTTCCATTAGGAAGCAGTAGTAGTAGAAGTGTTAGTTGAAATTTAGTAGTGTGTCTGATTTGAATATTGTGTCCTTCTCATCAGAACATAGCTACACTGTGTTGGAAACGGGGGCATTAAAAACATAAACTTTGGATGAGATTTGAAATAGATTCCACTACTAATTTTTTACGGATCTCTAGACAAGCACGTTTCTCTCCACAAGGAGATGAACGTGGTATATTTACTTTCTGAAATCCGTTTCTGGATGAATGAGAAATTAGTTCCAAAGTGTAGTGTTTTGATAAGCCTAAATAGGTATGCAAAATGTGGGAAGTGTTTGTCCCACATGGAAAAAATGTTGAAACAAATTGAAATTTAAATAAGCTGAGTTTAGGATTTGGGCTTGGGCTTGGGTCTAATTATAAAGTCCAGATTATTCTTTTTTGGAATTTTAGATTGGGCCTAATTTTGGGCTGGGCTTATTTAAATGGGTTTTACAAATGAGTAGGTTTTTTTGGGTGGTTGATTTTTTGAATTAAAAAAACTACTTTTTAGTTTTTCTAAAAGGTTACACCTTTTAAATTAAAAAAACCATATTTTAGTTTTTCTAAAGGGTTACACCTTTTAAATTAAAAAACCACTTTTTAGTTTTTTCAAAAGGTTACACCTTTTTTCGAACCATCATGACCCATGGTTGCACCCATTCGAAAAGACACATTGCAACCTATTGGAATGGATGTGTCTATTGGTGAACAGACACCATGTGAACCATTACAACCTATTGGAATGGATGTGTCTATTGGTGAACAGACACCATGTGAACCATTGCAACCTATTGGAATAGATGTGTCTAGTGGTGAATAGACACCATGTGAACCATTGCAACCTATTGTAATGGTTGTGTCCAATGATGAAGAGACGCACCCAATCAGAAAAGGCATTTCTGTTTCTATAAATACCCCCTTTTGAATCATTTGCAAGTTATTCATTTTCATTTTCTTCTATCTCCCTCTCTAGACTAGAACCCAACCCAAGTGGGTTCAAACCTTAGGTTAAGTGGTTCGAGCCACTTCGATCCTAATCCAATTTCATCGAGCTATATTAAGATTGGTCCGAACCATTTGGTTCGGATTACACCCAATTCAGCATTTATATAGTATATAGATGCATTTTTGAGTCAGAGAGAGTATTACACGGAGGAGGTTCGCCGTATCCACGAGTTTGTAGTGCTGCTACTGGTGGATGTAGACCGTTGTATCCTAGGAGATAGACGCCACTGAGTCCGTTAGCACCATAGCGGGGCGAATCTGTCTTAAGGACATAGTATCCAATACTAGCCTCGGTCCAGGTTCATTCCTTGCATATTATTATTATTTTATTGCTTTATTTTGTATATTTAATTAAATATAGAGTTGCATATTTAATTAATGATTTATTAGCATATTGTTAATTATCTCATGACATATTAGTATAAAGGTTGTTATATCTTAAAAGTCACATTAAGCATATATTTTACCAACAATCTTAAGACAGAATCCTTCCTTGCGTAGATTTTATTATATGTTTCTATTTAAGATATAAGTAAGTAGATATTATACTAATAGTTGAGATATGATAAAATAATGTTATATACATTATTATATGATAATATGTTAAATATTAATGCATTCAATATTATGTGAAATTGAAGCATGTTATATAAGTGGATTATTGAATTATTCAATATTGGTTGAATTATTTACTTTTGTAATATGATATTATGAAGTATATGACATTACCTTAAACATGTATCAACTAGAGGTGAAAAAAGATACTTCGTTACTTTTATCATTAGTTGCACAAGATACCGTTATGTGTATTTGCCACGAAGCAAAGATGAAACCTTAGAAATGTGACACCATATGAATTATAAAAAATTCGAAGACCTTCTTATAAATTCTTAAAAATGTGGGGGTGTCTAACTAAGGTTGTACTTTTTCCTAAGAAAGTTAAAGTGAGACCTATAATGTGGCAACCTTGTGGGGGGGGTGTGCCGTGGGTGGGTGCAAGAGGCACTGACATGTTATCACATTGAGTAAGTTACAGGTGCACAGTCCCACACCACCTACGTAAGGGAAAGGTAAAGTGATTTTATGTAGTGGTGTTATCTCCAATTGGTACGAGGCCTTTTGAGATAAAACCCAATAACAAAATCGTGCGGGCTTGATCCCAAAGTGGACAATATCATACTATGTGATGGAGTGGATCGTTACATAAAACCTTTGATAGGTTATAACATCAGTACATATCATTTTCTTGTCGGCTAGAACGTCTACATCTTTTGGTCCTAATTTTCTAGTATGTTTATTGGAGAATGAGCCACAAATCTTTTTTTTCTTAAATTAATTATGTGATATAATTAATCATGTGATATAATATGAAACTATATTGTTATGCAAATTCAATATTATTTTTACAAAAGTTTATTATTTGAAATTATAATATTGAGATATGTGGTTGAATTACTTAGTGTGCGTAGTAATTTAATTTTACAATATAGCTTATTTAATGTGTGATATTATTAATTTTGTATGAGTTCATGACTGGTTTGTGTATTTAATACAATAGACAAAAATTGATTAGTCTAAGTATGTCAATTCTTCCAATAGTCAATGGAGAAAGATCTATACTAGTGTCTAAGACACGTATAGCTGTGAATGGGCTAAATAAGAAAAGATTTTCCGATAACTCTAAAGAGTTTAATGGAAAATGTTATGGATACACTAAGCTAGTACACTGAGATAAGCTAAATCAAACTAGTTAGCTCTAATGTATAATTTAGCTAAAAGCTAAAATGTTAATGAGTTGCAAACAAGGTAGCTTAGCTATAAGCTAAAATGATTAATAAGGTGCACAGAACCTAAGAGGAAGATGGAAAATCTGTTAGTTGGTTCTAGCTCTCAACTTGGTAGTGAAAAAAAAAAAACGCGAGGGTGACAAGTAGCTATTTTAGCCATAAGCTATTTGAGCTATTCATCAAATCTGCTCATGTAGGAGGGAATAATATTACTTGTAAAATAGTAGTTTTTGAAGACTATTCTTCAAAACAAATTACTCTACTACCAAGGTAGACTACTTAGATAAGTGTGTACTAAATGTATGAGCTACTAGAATTGCTAGCTAAACAAATTTAACTTCAAGCTAGCGGTAATAACTGAAAAGTAGGTGCTCATCATAATTTAGTAGTGAGATATGAGAAGAGTGTGTAATAATACTTGAGAAGTGAGTGCTCACTCTGTAGTGATTGTATCCAAAGCTTAAATAATAAGATAATTATTTGCTTAAATGATTGAGTTATGTGATGTGTGACACATGAAAGGTTATAACATGTTAATATGACTGACTTAACATGAACCTAAATATAAATAACTCAATTTATAAATATAAAAGAAGTAAAATCAAATATATTAATTCGAACCCATTGTAATTAATATCTTTAGCATTAATTCACGGTAATGTCGGTGAATTATTATAAGAATATGCTAAAGATAAACTGAGTACATATGCACTAGAGACTATTATATATGCTTGTTGAGAAGCGAATATGGAACCTTGAAAAGGTAGATGAGGTGAAGTATTTAATATATGGTACTTTCATAGTTGAAAAATCATAATAAATACATTAAAGATAAAATTTCAGGATTATCCCAAAGTTGTGGGGATATATTATCCATAGATGAAATTTGTTACGAGTCATTCATCTTAACAGAAATACTTATAAATGTGGGGGGTTCCAAGTCCTAAGAGCTTTAGGATAGAACCAAAAATCATTTATATTATTATAACAATAGTGCATATTATTTCCTACGAGGAAAATATTATGGAACAACTAGAAGAGTTCTTTTTTCAGTTGAAGTGCTGAGTTATTTGTTCCAGTTGAAAAGTCAAATGTGCAAGCTTATAAGTCCTTGAATGGATTAAAGCTACTACCGAGACAATGACATAAATGTGATGCGTAAGTCATTTTATGCCTTAAAATATAAATGATATACTGATTGGTATATTTGATATGAAAGATTTAACATCCGATAATATAGTATATTCTCAATAGAGTGAGATTGAGATAATACTAGTTATGATAACAAAAGCCTAGCTAACTTTTGTAGATGTAAATCTCAAATATAAATACTAGCCAAAGTATATCATTGGTTGAGATTGCAAGGCATCTTAATAACTGTGTTTAATTGCACATTTTCAATCCAGGATCGGATCACTAAAAAACAATAAATTGGGTAGTTGAGATACACCCTAAATCCAATATTGCATAGATCGAGGTATCTAACTAAATTGGAGGTGTAACAGTGATGCAATCTGGATATGGGATATTAAAGACTTCAAATCCAATAGTGGATATGTCTTTTATATTAAAGGTGTAGTTCTATGTTCTTAATATAACTCAAAATTAGAAACTTTGAATAAATCAAATAGGGAAGTCAATAGACTTCACTTAGAGGAAAATTCAAAGTAAGTCTACACCTGTGCCACTAAAGAAAATGATATTGCTAACAATAAGCAATTTTAGGGCACAAAGTATACAGTTGCTCTCACCTGGAGAAATCTCTGCAGAGTGTAATATTTCTAAACACAATCTTGTGGCCACATATAAAATTGAAGGTTGTACTAGAGAGCAATTGTACAGTTCATCGAGGGGAATGGGGTTTAAAGCCGAAAGCTAACGAGTCACCTTAATGGAAACCCAACCTAGCTGATTGGAGATCCCAAGATCTAGGTTCAAAGGGACAACAGAAATTCTGAGTGACTCACCAGAAGCACTGGGAAGATATAAATCTTCTACCCATTTCTATGATGAGACAGTGCTGCCTACAGCGATGATCAGGATAAGCTACGCTTTTAATGACTCTTATACCTTGAAAATTCAAGTGGGGTTTGGTAGGATACTCTTAATAAGAAGTAACCTATATGAGTGTGAAGTAAGGCCGCTTCTATGAGAACTATAAAGGCTAAGTTTTCTAGAGCACTCATTGAATACCAGGACTTGTTCAGGGCCAAAATGAACACAACAATGAGAATCAACTTTGTGAGGAAAGCTACTGTGTGTTTGTTATTGTCTTGGTTTACACAAACGGCTGAACAGTTCAAGACATCGCGTTCACTGGTTAGCCAGTAAATCTGATAGCAATACACTAGGGAAGGTTCAAAGCCAAAAGCCACCTATCCTGATGCAGTAACTTTTCGATTATACTCTCTCTAGTGTCTGCATGATCATCTTTTGCATTTTACGCAAATTTCCATTCATGTGGGGGATTGTTGGAAACGGGGGCATTAAAAACATAAACTTTGGATGAGATTTGAAATAGATTCCGCTACTAATTTTTTACGGATCTCTAGACAAGCACGTTTCTCTCCACAAGGAGATGAACGTGGTATATTTACTTTCTGAAATCCGTTTCTGGATGAATGAGAAATTAGTTCCAAAGTGTAGTGTTTTGATAAGCCTAAATAGGTATGCAAAATGTGGGAAGTGTTTGTCCCACATGGAAAAAATGTTGAAACAAATTGAAATTTAAATAAGCTGAGTTTAGGATTTGGGCTTGGGCTTGGGTCTAATTATAAAGTCCAGATTATTCTTTTTTGGAATTTTAGATTGGGCCTAATTTTGGGCTGGGCTTATTTAAATGGGTTTTACAAATGAGTAGGTTTTTTTGGGTGGTTGGTTTTTTGAATTAAAAAAACTACTTTTTAGTTTTTCTAAAAGGTTACACCTTTTAAATTAAAAAAACCATATTTTAGTTTTTCTAAAGGGTTACACCTTTTAAATTAAAAAACCACTTTTTAGTTTTTTCAAAAGGTTACACCTTTTTTCGAACCATCATGACCAATGGTTGCACCCATTCGAAAAGACACATTGCAACCTATTGGAATGGATGTGTCTATTGGTGAACAGACACCATGTGAACCATTACAACCTATTGGAATGGATGTGTCTATTGGTGAACAGACACCATGTGAACCATTGCAACCTATTGGAATGGATGTGTCTAGTGGTGAATAGACACCATGTGAACCATTGCAACCTATTGTAATGGTTGTGTCCAATGATGAAGAGACGCACCCAATCAGAAAAGGCATTTCTGTTTCTATAAATACCCCCCTTTGAATCATTTGCAAGTTATTCATTTTCATTTTCTTCTATCTCCCTCTCTAGACTAGAACCCAACCCAAGTGGGTTCAAACCTTAGGTTAAGTGGTTCGAGCCACTTCGATCCTAATCCAATTTCATCGAGCTATATTAAGATTGGTCCGAACCATTTGGTTCGGATTACACCCAATTCAGCATTTATATAGTATATAGATGCATTTTTGAGTCAGAGAGAGTATTACACGGAGGAGGTTCGCCGTATCCACGAGTTTGTAGTGCTGCTACTGGTGGATGTAGACCGTTGTATCCTAGGAGATAGACGCCACTGAGTCCGTTAGCACCATAGCGGGGCGAATCTGTCTTAAGGACATAGTATCCAATACTAGCCTCGGTCCAGGTTCATTCCTTGCATATTATTATTATTTTATTGCTTTATTTTGTATATTTAATTAAATATAGAGTTGCATATTTAATTAATGATTTATTAGCATATTGTTAATTATCTCATGACATATTAGTATAAAGGTTGTTATATCTTAAAAGTCACATTAAGCATATATTTTACCAACACACTGGTGGTGTTGAAGACGAGTCTCTGTATTTCCTTTTTTTTTTTTTTTTCAACAGTATTTACATGACTATAAAAAATAACTCAAATTTTATAAGTTTATATATATATACAGTACACAAGCTTATATAGGAGCCATGTAAGGTTGAGAGGAAATATCCTAGAAATTTCTATATATTTATTAATTGTTTAAGGGAAATGTCTCAGAATTTTCAATCTAGAAAAATGGTGGAATTGTTTTAAATAATCTCATACAAGTTGTTAGAGAGTGGAACTGTTTCTAAATCAAAATATATATGGCTTTGTGTTTCCAACTGAGAACAGCTTCGGTACCTGTTTCTTTATTATTCCAAGCTTCATTCATATAGCAGCAACCGCGAGTGCTATCATAGATGTTAAAGTTGAAGGATGCGCAAAACATACTGTTGAATATATATATATATATATATATATATATATATATATATATATATATATAACAAAGAGGAAAGGGAAAGGGGTATTTTAGAGAAAAAAAAAAATTTGATAAGCTGTTAACGGATTTGAACAGAAATGGAAGAATATGATAACGGTTTATAGTTCAGGAGTTTAATTTTAGTGGGGGTATTTTGGACGAAAACATTAGTACGGGTTATGTGAGTTTTTCCCCTAAATATAAAAAGAAGAGTAATTTGCAGTTACCTCCCCGCAAAAATGTCAAATTACGTCCGCATCCCTTCTAGTTTAGATAATTTTGCTTACCTTTCTTAATTGAAAAACTTTGTAACAAACCCACCCTTTCGGTAAGCTTCTGGCACAGTCAACGCTGACATCATTACTATCACACCCTCAAAATGACTATACTACCCCTGAAATATTTGTGAAGACATTTCTATTCTCTTAAAGAAATTACAATTACCAAATCATCCCATATATATATATAAAGAGAGAGAGTTCGGCCAGGTTTATAGACGGCGAAGCTAAGGTCGCCGAAGGTGACGACTTTGGTGAAACCGTGGTGGAATTCTAGATCAGTTTTTGGAAATTGATAAGAATTTGTTTAGGGTTTCGATTGGAGACGTCTCTGCAACTAATTGATTCGAATTTATTTAGGGTTTTGATTTAAGATGTAGAGAGTATCGCTTAGGGTTTCGATTGGAGACGAAAATGGGTGAACAATTTCATTGTGTTGGAGACGAAGATGGAGATTCAACCCGATTGGAGAAAAGATTGATTTTGATTACACATATTCGTGTAGTATTTTGCGTTGTCAAGCTTATGATTTAGTGGTAGAAAGATAGAGACAGTAGTGGTGGGGGTTGGGTGGGTGGTCTAATCGAGGTGTCGGTGGTGGTGCAATGGGCGACGGAAGGTGGTGGGGGTTGTTTGGGTGGTCTGATTGATGACTGGATTTAGTGTAAGGCTTATATTGATTGAGTTGGATTAAGGTTCATCTATAACTTCTCTGTTTCCTTCGACGAGCCACCTCCACCATTTTCTTCGGCATAATAGACCACACATGGTGTTGGCAAAGACAGAAACTGGTCCACCGTTGATGAGAGGTTAGAGATATAGAGGGGTCACCATCTGCGGTGGATTCACAGAAAGCGGCGGTAGCTAAGGTCACCGGACGGAGCATTGATAGAAATGGGACGCGGCGGAGGTGTTGATCAGTGGTGGCATCAGCAGCTGATGCTACTCGGAAACCTAGTCACCGGCTTAGATTAACTGCCTACACACACTCGACCCGGCGGGTTACTCAGTATCTTTCTCCCCACTCATTTGTTCACCTGTTAGAGTGCACCTAGCCTATGACTGAGGATGATGAACTGTTTTGCCAGTTGATAATGCCATGGGTCTAAAGGTAAATTCACAATGCATTAAAATAACAAGGATAGAAGAGTAATTTTATTACTTTGGTCACCGGATATGAACTCCGGTCACATAAAAGGGAGGTAAGCAAAATTATCCAAATTAGAGGGAATACGGGCGTAATTTGACATATTTGCAGGTGAGGTAACTGTAAATTACCCTAAAAGGAATTACCTACTTCTGTGATAAATGAATTTCTTTTCCTATTATTATTAATAATATTAAAAGCTAACAACTAGGGACACAAGTAAATTACCCTAAAAAGAATTACCTATAAGGCCAGATATAACATTTGCTGTGCAAACTTTCTAGGAACACAAGTAATCCTAATACAGTTCATTGGAAAGCAATTATTAGAATCCTTGAATATCTTAAGGGAACAGTGGACCAAGGACTGTTTTATTATGATTTTCCAGCAGTACTAATAGGATACTCAGATGCTAGTTGAATTACTAGTGCAACTGATAATAAGTCCACGTCTGGATGGATATTTACAATTGGTAGAGGAGCCATTTCTTGGGCATATAAGAAACAGACGTACACAACACATTCAACAATGGAACTGAGTTTATTGCATTAGCGGCAGCCGGTAAGGAAGCAGAATGGTTGAGAAATTTGTTATTAGATATAGAGTCATGGCCACAACCGATGCCATATATTTCTTTGCATTGCGATAGTGAGACAGCTATATCTAGAGCATATAATAAAATATATAATGGAAAGTCTAGACATATCAGTTTGAGACATGAGTATGTTAGACAACTAATAACTGATGGAGTTATTAACATAATATATGTTAAGTCAAGTAATAACTTAGCAGATTCTCTTACTGAGGGACTCTCGAGAGATTTGGTAAAAATTACGTCTAGTGGAATGGGCTGAAACCCTTTCTTAAAAATCACCAGTAATGGTAACCCGACTTTGTACTAGAATTCCACTAGTCCAAAGTTTAATGGGTAATAACAAGTTACTGATATGTGGTTGTATAAGCACTGAAAATATATATAAACTGCCCCTTCCAGGATGTTCAGTTCAGACTGCTACGTTTTGAGGATGAGTTATATACTCTTAAAGAAGTTCAAAATTTTGAAGTGTCTATAGTAGCATGGACACATATTAGAACTTCTCCTATATGAATATAAGAAGTGGTGCTGCTTCTAGCAAGGGTTATTAGGATTTACTCTTGTAAATGTTCATGAAACCAAGATGAGCACAGGGCATAATATTGCTAAAGAAATTATGAACATCTCATAGAAACTGGATATGATTATGTGTGTGGTATTTCCGGTTTTAATATTAAAAAGACTTGGTTTAAGCTGCGGCCGCCAGTGGCGAAGGCAGCATGTGCTCATGCTGCCCACCCTGCCCATGCTACCTCACTATAATTTTTTTTTTTTTTAATACATAAATTTGTAAAAATTGATAAAATGCCCCCCCTGAAATTATTAAAATTGTCCCTCTGCCCCTGAATTTACTAAATTTTATTTTATTTCATGCATATAATTTGTAAATATTTATAAAACTCCCTCATAAAATTTATAAATTATCCCCATAAAATTATCTATTTCTAAAAACGTCTTTAATTCTTTATTCCTTTTCCTTCTTATTCTTCAAATATCTTTTTGTCAATCTTCAAAAACTTTTATAATATCTTTCTACAATTAAATTACCTATTTTTTCCTTCAAAATTCTCTCATATTTTTTTTTTCTTTTTATTTCATTTTTCTTCTTAAAAATTTATTTTTCTTGCACTCATGCATAATTTATGTGCAATAACCATTCTTTTTCTTTTTTATTCACTTATTCTAATGCACTGTTGTTACACTATTATATTTTCGGCCTGCTTGAAATTTTTTTTATTTTGTCAGTGTTAACATGCCTCCCCTGAACGAAATTCCTAGCTCCGCCCCTGGCGGCCGCCATTGTTCTTCATTAAAACTTTGAAGTACTTACACTAATTGAAGGTTTAAATCGAGAGAAACCTTCTTGTATACTTGGTGATATTACTGTAATTTTGACTAGTAGTTTTATATTACAATATATTCACCACGTATACAAAAACGTTTATATACGGATGAAGTGAGAGAAAGGTAGTTAAGTGAATGTACCAGTGTGATACCTCTCGATTCTAGAGCCACGAGGGATCAAGTCCGAGCACAGAATACAAGGGATACCAAACAATTAATATTTAAACAATCATTTGAATACAAAAAAATAATAAAGAATTAAATAAATAATCAGCTGAAGGAAACTAAATAATAAATCCTTATTTTAAAATCCTCAAATAAAAATAATTAAAAATCCCAAACTAAAATCCTCAAATCCTCTGATACTAGTAATTAATTAAAACTACAACTCGGGAATCCATATTATGGACCCCTAATAATATCCTAACTAAAATAACTGAACTGAAATAAAACTAATAATTAAACCATAAAGAAGAGTCCTACGTAGAGTCGGAAGAGTGAATGACTGTCTCTGTTCGGCACGAACAATTTCTAAGAATGGAACTGACCAACACCTGAAAAATAATGGTGGGTCAGGCCCATATACAAGTTCTAAATTTACTACATCCCAATCAGAGACCCAATACACGTACACATCCTAATTAATTCAACAATAACTAAATAGTCCATATATAGATATACACACACTAAAGGAACCTCACTAGACTATAGAGTTGTCTCAACCTGAATTATAGGCAACATGCAAAACGCACATATAGTGGGCATGAGCACCTAGACCTACTAGGGTACACAACTACACTATATCTAGTTACACATCCCTGGCAATATATGCACCCTAACCACTGATCCTGAGACTCAAGCTCATATCGTGGCGCATAATTATATATGTAAAAATCCGTCATAATCCAACCATCAAAAATAAACTATCCAATTATTATTTTAATAAAATGTCATTCAACTATTCCGTTGACCTGACACGAATAAATAGGACTTAACACTGTGGTTAATTCGTTCCCTTATTAAAAATAGGTAGGACTTAACTCGTAAGTTAATCCGTCCCTAATATGCCCCCATCCCATAATGGTGCATTAATCCATAACATATCCAAATAACAGTTTCCAATCCAAGGATAATGTAAATAATATTTACATCTAATAATCCAAATAAGTATGATATAAACCATAAACACATTTTTTGCATTTACTTGAGTAAAAATATCAATTCTAAATAATATACATTTAATTTACATCACAAGAAATTAACATGCATATCAACAGAATTGTATATCTACATGTTCTGATTAAATTAATTTAAATCTAAATAAATGATTAAAATAATTTAATTCAACAATATTTAATTAATTTATCCTTTTAAAATCAATTAAATTCCACACTTAGCATGTAATCTTAAATCATGCATTTCAATTCTTAATGAATTTATTTAAATTAAATAAATATTTAACTTAGATTTATTATTATTATTATTATTGTTTTTCTATATACATAAGATTCATTCCTACCCAACTGTGTATGCCTTTGGAAGAAAACTAAATTTAACTCACAAATAATCAAATTGATGCATTAGTAAAGTTTTTTTTTTTTAACTTTTTACTTTATTCCTCGATCGTCATGCCCAATTCATGAAAGAAACACTTCTAGACACAATTGTTAAGAAATCTCTACAATGAATCTTCATGGCCCTTTGTCTAATTCACCTCGTTCGGCGTGCCTTTACTAAAAAACAAACAAACAAATTCATACTTGATGCACCAAACTGCTTTTAAGGTCCAATTTTGACTTCATACACATGAATCAATTTATGCTCTAATTCAGTACACTTAACCCCTTGTTTCGTGTACATGCTTTATGCATACATAAATTTTTTTATTTTACATTTATACACAACAGTGACTCACGCTAATATTAATTCAAGTAAAAACAAAATAAATTAACTTACAAATCATGGCCATCAAACAATTCACGGTTCGGCATAAAAGGAAAAAAATTTAAAATCCAATACTAAAATATGAACTGAAATTTTCAAATAAATTCATGTACTAGATTCAATTAATTTATTTAAAGAACCCTAGAATAAATCTAGCATGCATAGAGTATGAATTAAAGGAGAAAAGAAGAATTAAAACTTGCATTTAGGTATTTGATAAAAAACCCTAACCTCCTTCTTCCTTTTTCTCTTCCTTCCTCTCCCTTCTTTCTCTCTCTAAAATATAGTACCTGATATATTTTCTAACCTCTTTCACAACTCTATAGTTATATATATTTATAGACAGCTAAAATAACCCTAATTCTTTTTCCATTCCAAGACAAACTAAAATAAAATAAAATTTAAATATTAAAAAGGTAACTTAAATATATGTTACGTGTAATCTATGTGTACTCCTTTTTATATATAATATATAAATATATACCAAATTATTATTTAAGGACTTTCCTTCTATATATATATATATATATATATATATATATATATATATATATATTTATTTATTTATTTATTAAATATACATATACATGGGTAATTATCCGTACCTATTAAACCTCTTATCCAAGTAGTCCATGGAGCCCAATTGATTGGTCAATTACTACTATCCATATCCAATTCCTTAAAAATATAAAAAATAAAATAAAATAAATAAAAATAAAAATAAAACAATTAAATTCCTAAATAAATACACATCATCACATTCAATTCAATTTAAACAAATAATTAAATCAATTAAACAAGTAAACAATTAGCCAAGAAAATAACTAAATAATTAAATGCAATTAAAACTATTAAAATAATACCGAGACTATCTTTTTTAAATTAGGGGTATTACAACCAGTCACGTCTCTTGGGTTGTTTCCAATAGTCATGTCTATTGGATTTCTACGAAGAGACATGCCTATTGGATTTCTTCTACAAAGAGACATGACTTTTGGAACTAAAAGTCACAACCCCTGCACCAAGAGTCATGTCTGCTGTATACACCCCTACGTACTTTATAAATATGGGTGGCTAATTCAGATTTGATATACAAAAAATATAATCATTACTATATTATCTCCTACTCTATATCCAGTCATTCTTACAACAGTTTCAACAGAGTGTTTAAGGAAATTCTTTCATATTGATAATGGCAGATTCCAGCTTTGTTATAACCTGGAAGTGTTTTGCTAGAGAACCAGTTAGTAAACTCAATTTGAGTGGGGCAAATAACACTTTAAAGAAAGTGAATACGCGCCTCAAAGTCTGTATTTTATTTGACATCAATGTGCTTGAGAAGGTCTAGTTAGCTACAACAATTTCTAGATCAATTGTTTTAACACAATATTTAATATCCAACTCAATTGATCTCCTTGATTCGGTTTCCGCAGGATTATTAATTCTGAACTAACTTGTACACATGCATGTGCATATAGAAGATTTACCTCGTCGCCTGTATTTAAATAGAAGTTATGAACATATTTCTAAGAACGGGGAACCTTAGGCTCCTGTATTTCTAACATGTTCATACTTTTCAATTCAAGCCTCTTGTATTTGAAGAATGGGAAGAGTTCACATTTAGAATTGTAAATGTTGAATTAAGTGAAAAGCGTAAGTTCTCAAGAGTAACCATCTATATATCCGCACTAAATAAATAAAGAGATATGAAACTGAGAAGTTTTGTTTATTGAACAATATATGATTCTCGCTGGTGAAGAAGTGTATGGTGATCCTGCCGTTGAAGGATCAACTCTGTGGTAACAAATATAAACAATGACAATCTGGATGGATGAAATTTATGTATGGGTTTTTCAAAATGCAAGAAAATTGGGTGGTTCTTAGTTCTTTAAAGAACT
This sequence comes from Cornus florida, assembly GCF_030987335.1. Lineage (NCBI taxonomy): Eukaryota > Viridiplantae > Streptophyta > Magnoliopsida > Cornales > Cornaceae > Cornus > Cornus florida. Next base: position 7,664,954 of record NW_026775577.1, read on the forward strand.
AAGAACCACTCAATTGCATACTATTTTGCATGGTATAAAGTGCATAACATGTAAATACATCCTCTCAATCATATGATTAGTTAAATGCTTTATGAGTTAAAGGAGTTGGTAGCTACAAGTTTCTTGTCCATGTATAAAAGCCATTGTGTTGTATGGTACAAACTTGTTTTAGTTGTGCTATCTCACAATTATAAATTGTTAAAAGAGTTTGAAAATTTTGCCATGGTATCTCAATTTGATGATCTAAAGAATTTAATAAATCTAGTATTATCTTTTTCAAATTAATCAAAATGCAGAATCATGATGTGTCTACATGATTGTAAGAGCTTCCACTGCAAAATTACCACAAACCACTATCTACCACTATCTATCTATCTACCCTTTGACTATTGAGATGTGCATAATTTAGATGATGATCAATGTTCTTTCACATTTCAATCAGAACCCTATCCTTCTCGCTTCACTTTCTTGTGCTCTTGTGGTTGTTCTCGCTTCACTTTCTTGTGCTCTTGTGGTTGTTCAGCAGCAGCCATCTGGTTGAACCCGAAAACCAACTGTTTCACTCCATTAAGTTCCTTCTTGAGATGAACTCTTGTGACTTGACCTGATATTGGAGATTGCTAACCTGATGTTGGAGATTGATGATCAGGTCCGCACTGCCAAAATTCGGATTCGGATTTAGCTTTGTATCTCCAAAACACGCTCGATTGCCTTCGTGCAATTTCTTATATGTTTGAAACCTATTGTAGAATTTCAAGAATTCTTCAGATTGGACTGCTGGAGAAAACGAATCAAATAGACAACCCTCAAAGCATTCATGTCGTCCAAGAAGGAGCTAGCACAAAGCACATGGACCACGCTGCATGCTACCACCGTTACCTAGCTTTGAATCGACAAACTGCATCTCTCTCTTTCTTTCTTTTTCCTTCTAAAAGAGAAAAAATAAATAAATATCACATCCTATCATTAACAAGTCGATACAAGATGGAACAGATGGAATGGACAAAAAGATTAAATCCATATTTTTGCTAACAAATTTGATTTAAAAAAACACACTAAATTAAAAATAAAAATAAAAATTCAAATCACACAAATCTTGCTAGAAATATTTCAAACGTCAAAATCTTTTTAGGTGGAAACAACTAGAAAAGAAAAGAAAGAGAAAATTTTTAAACTTTTTTAAAGTTTAGATAGATAGAAAGAGAATCATAATGGAAAATTTAGTTTCCCGCGTGGAGTATTTTCCCCTAAAAATTTTCCCTCAAAAAACACGCCGGAAAATTTATTTTCGCGTGAAGGAATTGCCTATTTATTTGCAGTTTCTATTTTACCCGGTAGTTTAATCGTTGCAAAGTTTTCTCTAAAGGTAACTTCTCTCTCAACCTTTCTCTGGCAACGCAAATTATACCGATAGAATATATATTTTCCACATGCTAATAATCCTAAATCATACTAAAATCAGAATTTTTTATAATTAGGGATGCTATTTTAACGATTTCTTTCGTTCCAAATATATACCCAGTATCCAATATCTATATATATATATATATAGACGGGAGGGAGAAGGGTTTATGGTTGATGCTTGAACGAAGCTGAAAACTGACTGAAGCCTTGACCCTTCGATGTAGAAGGGGGGGCGGATGGGAAGAAAGAAAGAGACGGGGGGAGCTAACCCCGTAGTAAAAGACCACGCCAAGGTGCCGAGGTAGACCCCCATGTCACTTGTTCTGCTTGTTAATCGCTCGATACTGGTCACCTGAGAAGGTTGATAGATATACCCCGTATCCAAATCATACACCCAGCATCCAAATCATACTAAAATCAGAATTTTTTATAATTAGGGATGTTATATATCATATCATATTATGTGTTGTCTCTTTGTATATATCATACTATATATATAAATGCATTTGAGTTCTTGAATGCTGATCCTATCAAAGCAAGAGCCTTTCCAAGTAGTTCTTCTACTATTTAAATTTTGATGGAAAAACTTTGTTGCGTTAATGTTTTATTGAAAGACCATATTGAACTTTTCATTTGGTATATTAATGCAAGTTAGTTCCGTGTGTATATATATATATATATATATATATATATATATATTTGTATGGTGAATATTTGATTTTTCTCTAAAAGAGTAGTTTTGGTATGTATAATCATTTTTCTTTTCACTTTCATATTATCCAAATTAACAAATTAATATTTTTTTACAATTTTATTGGATAAATTTTCATGCTAACCAAATGCATGCTAAAAAATTACTTTTTCTTTTCATTCACTTCACTTTATATATATATATATGCGCGCGCATATATACCTGTAGTTACACGCAGGCAAAAAGTTTACACAATTGCTTAATTGGCCGTTTGCCATGTGCTTTTAGATGTTAACAAAAGGGATAATTTCATAAAAATGGGGTTACGGTGGTCAAATGGCAAATTGATGGAGTGTAATATTCTCTTTCCAAAAGAATGGAATATGTCTTGATTACAAAATTACCCCTCAACTGTCTAGGAAAATAATCATATTACCCTTTCAACAACTTTACTAATTAACCGAACCTGGATAATCGGAGAAGCCACTCTGTTCGCCGGCGGCGTCTTCATCGTCGACCGAATCTCCCGTCACCATCTCCGCTGCCCAATCGCAGCCCTCAATACATCACCAACACAACACTTTCCTCGTTGAAAGACACCGCGGCCAAATTATCCTCTTCACCAATTATAGACTCATTATGCCAACCGTGGCCAGCGTAGAGAGAGAAAGTTAGAGAGAGAGTTTGTGTGTGAGAACGCCATGGCAGGAAGAGATCAGAAGCCTAAACCGTTGTGCATGCCCAACCCAGCACAGGGTCACCGGATACAATGCTCGTCGACAGTGGATTTCTTATAATGAGTGGGGTTTTTATTTCACCGAATACAATGGTTGGAAAGAAGCTACGCCGGAAACAATGGAAGCTACTGGGTCTGTGATGATCCCCGGATTGAGTATGGTTAGTCGACACTTGGAGCTCGTCGGTGCTTTGCCGCTGCTTGGGAGCTCACATGTATGGAATGGGAATTCATGTGTTTGCTTTGTCGCCGGTTCAATCCGAAAGTCGAGCTTAATCGGAGGGTTGCCGGGGAGGTGGAGGACGCCCTCGACGAAGCAGCCATTTTTGCCGAGGACTTCTAAGGCAAATCGGCGGCGCTGGAAGTCGTAGAAGATCCGCGCGTTGTGGCACAAGATGAACATGCCGCTGCCGAGGGAGGAGATGTTCACGAAGCCCGCTCAGTCCTCTCTCTCCACCGTCTTCGCACTCTCGATCCGTCTCAAAACTACCTCACCGGTTCAATCCCGACTGAGCTCAACCTCTGGACCGGCTCAACTATCTCCAGCTTGACAGTAAAGGGGCAGTTTGGGAATAAAAATACAATGTACAGTGATTTTCCATAATTTTGGCAATTAACTCCATTAATACATTTTTTTGGAAAAAAAAAATTTGACTCCATCAATCTGGTATTTGACCACGGTAATTCCATTTTTATGGAATTATCCCTTAACAAAAATAGTGTTTTTGTGTTTTAGAAAAAAATGAGAAGTACCTTTAGGGTCGATTTGTTTTTGGCTCATGTTGGGCCATTGTTATGATTTTGAGTCTTAAACTACAAGAAAAAATAATTTTTTTGTGTTTTAATTTTGAATCACTGCTCAAAAAATATTTTAGTAATGTGTAAAATAAAAGAAGGCTTTGTTGCCAAAATTAATACTGTAACAGCCTAAAAATAAACAGCAGAAACAAAAGCATGCCAAACAAGCCCTTACCCATCCCGCCCCAATTGAAAATATAATATAAATCAGACATAGATCTCTGAGAGAAGAAACTGATCTGTTTTTTCTCAATAACCTTGTTTAGATCTCTTTTTCCCTCAAAAAAAATTGATCGGTTTGTTGCCGATCTACAAACAAAAACAGAAAGAAAATATCTATATATAGAAAGAGAGAGACACAAGAGGAGGAGAGAGAATAGAGAAGCGCCAGGGAACTGAGAAGTAGAAGAAGAGAGAGATTACCGGTGAAATCTGCCGCTGCTTCAACAAGAAAGCTGGTCTCCTTCGGTATTTGGACTCCTTATACAGAACCCCAATCTCGTATCCCTAACTTTGCGTTTGAGTTTTAGGTTTGGTGTTAGATGAGAGCTTCTTATAACCCCTTTTTTGGAAAATTTCCACAAGTGTTTGTATAATGTATATATATTTGTACATCTATGTATATATATACCGATATACATCATGTTGATAGCACGCAGCGTGCATAACAATGCAAGCTTAGCTCATCCCACTTCCTTATTTGTTATATATATACCGATATACATGTTGTTGATAGCGGGCAGCGTGCATAATAATGTATATATACTCGTAACCATTTTATTGACTCTGTTTTAGGGTCTGTTTGGGAGTTCGTGCACTCTCTAAACGGGCTTTTAAATTCATAAAAGCCCATTGCATTGTAAGTCCCCCTCGTTTGGCAAAAATTCGGAAAGGACTCTAGTCCTTTTCAAGTAATTAAGTATGTTTAAAGATGCAAATTGAATACTACTATTAATATTATTAAGAGCTCAACATTAAGTAATAGTTGATTGTCCATGTCACTTAAAATTTTATTCCATTTCAAATTTGTAATAACTCGGATTTTTACGGATAATTTTTTTCCATTGTCTTTTCCTTTTTGGGTTCAATTTTTCATCACTTGATGTCGTCTCGAGTGTTCTGGAATGATTTCCGAGACTCTTTTCCTTGAATTGACAACTTCCTTTGGGGATTGTATCATTTCCATATTTTATTTTTCTGAATACTATTCACATTTTGTCTTTTTCTCGTTTATTCTTTTTCCTTTCACAACCTCACTTTTTGTACTCGGATTTGATTCCGGTTTTGCATGCATTCATAATATTTGATTTTCATGATAGTGGTATTTTTACTTTTCTAAGAAAGCATGTTGATTGCTTACTTCCTTCATAAAGGGGCATTAATGCATACGTTAGTGCAATTCTTCTTAACTTGTGGGGTTTTAGTGTAATTAAATAAAGTAATTATTTTTCATCTTGGGGACCATTTTGCAATTAAATTTGAAAGATATTTTCAAAAAGGATCTTTTTGCAATTTTTGAAAAGTGTGACATTCTCATTGGTCCACTTGTTGACATTTGTGTGGAAACACATTGATGCATTGGATGATGACATTTGGAGGGTGAGGATTCACCCACTTGTTGGCCTAGGATTGGTGCACTTGTTGGCTTGGATGGTTGACAAGTGTAGGTGTGGGATTAAGCCTAGGAAGGAGCCATGGATTGGTGATAAGTGTAGGTTCACAATTTAGTCTTGCAAATATCTTTGGGCCACTTTGGGATTATGGTTTTAAAAGAGGGTTTTTGTGCAATTGACCATAGATGTGTATGTTGACCATGGTGCAGGATCACATAGTGAGTGGATGATTTCTATTTCCTCTACTCACACATTTCACATTTCATCTCTTTCTTTCTCACCACAAAACCCTAGCCTCTATGGATGAAGCTTGAAGCTTTAGGCATTGACCTTGATCTTTGAGGCCCTTCTACTTACTTTAGACCATAAAGCTTGGAATACTTTTTGTTCCCCTCATCCTCCTCTTCAAAACCCTTGAAGGATCTAGCCTAACTCCTAGTTTTGCTTTAGTATCTAGGGATTCAATTCTCTAGTGAGGTATTGATCTATTATTTTAAAGTATTTTTATGTCATTATTGAGTGTTTTCCATGCATAGAAGAGAAGGATTTGTATTCTGCCTTTAAAGTGTTTTAACTTGAAATAAATCTTGTCAAATTAAATATATAACATGAAAATATAATCAATTAGCTTCCATTTAGTTTTGGTTTCATGTAATTTGGATTTAAAATGAATTAGTTATAAATTTTTGAAGTTGCAAGCTAGTTGCTGGAAATTTAAATCTTTTCTTATCCGGTCTGGAAACGAATTTTTATATGGAGCTGTGGTGCTTCAATTACCTTGAAATTTTTACTGGAACTTTCCCCATGGATTTTACACTACGCAGAATTTTTTTCACTATTTTAGAGCATTTCTAAATTTTTTAAAAAATCCGAGACTATCTGCTATCCATGTTTTTATTGCAGCTGGAAAACATATTTTTAGATGATTTATTTCACTAACCTTTTGATATTGGATCATGGCTTAAATTTTCAGTTTTACACTCTCATATGTTTACTTCTAAAATAAATTAGGTTTGCCCAATTTGGATGTCAAATGAATTTTTTATGAATTTTCAAAGTTGGAAGCTACAGGCTGAAAATGTGTTTTCTGGGCAGAATTTGTTTCAAAGTTGTGGGTCAAAACTGTTTCAATTGGGAAAATATTTTGTTAAACTAAATTGATATTATCAAATTACAGTGTTTAAGCTTTCATTGGGCTTTGGATTCATTCAATTTGGATTAGAATTGATTTTTTTATGAATTTCCCAAGTTGAAGGTAACAAGCTGAAATATCTGTCTTGCGGACCAAAAATTTAAGGCGATTTCATTTCAGTCGTAATTGGGATTTTCGTTCCAATTGTGGTAGGAAATGTTTTTAGGATTTATATGTGTTGTATTGAGTGTTTCTCATGATTATACAACTTATATATATACCTTGTATCAAATTTAGAAAGTTAGTAATTTTTATTTCTTTGTATAAGATTTAAAATTCATGATGATATATAACTTTGATTTGAATTGTGGCATGCTAGAAAATCATATTTTAATATGTTTGTTAACATATATTAAATTGGTATTGATTGAATAAAAATTGCATATTTTATTTAATATTTATCTTTTGTGAAAGATTAAATCCCATGGCCGTACCTTGCATGAAATTGACTTGTGATATGCTTTTAAATTATGTCTTGGCATGTTATTTAACATACTTTAATTTGAGAGCATTTGGACAAGTATGAAAATCTAGAGATTTAAATTAAAATGATTAATTAAAATCTAATTAAGGGTTCCATTGGCCTAATTAAGTGTTTAACTTGATATTTGTGATAACTATGACTTATGTTCTAGCATATGTTAATTTGGAACCATTTGATGTTATTTTAGAAGTTAGGGATTTGATTATCATGATTTAATTAAATTCCACTTTATTGTTCTTATGGCCTAATCGAGTTTTGATGTGGTGTATGTAATGACCATGCTATATTGTTTATCATGTATTAATTGGAGGCCATTTGATTGAGATTTGAAACCTAGGGAATTTAATTAGTTTGTAGATTAAATTATGTTTCTATGGTATTATTGATTAACTCATGTATTTGGCATTGATAGTATGTTTAAAGTATGACTTTTGACTTATAATGAATTTATGAATTTATGTTTTCAATATTGGATTATATTGTTATAGCGTGTAACGAATCGCACTTTGAAGATTCGACATTGTCATCATATAATAGTTGTGGATTTAGAGTATGTGTTGTGTGGATACAATCTACTTGTGCATGGAAGGTGACTTAATGCATTATATAAATTACGTATAAGTTGTGAACTTATTTGATTATTTTGGAGTCTTGGGACATTGTTACTGTGATATGGCTAAAGTTCGGCTTTAGTGCGGGAGGTATGAGTTCTCCCCAATTAAGATAGTGCGCACTAGGGTGGTCTTCTCAGCGGGTTAATGCCCGGAATAACCAATTTGTTCTTGGTTTAGTCCGAGACGTGATCTCCAAGTCTTCCACTATTTGTTTTCGCATTTAATTCCAAGTTATCAATTATGTTTATATTGTGACTGTGGTTTTGACTATTGGCGATTTAATGTTGTTAAGTACATCCATATTAAATTGCTATATTTAGTTGATTTAGCATTTAGATTTTAAGTTGATAACTTTGAGAATTTATATCTAATTGCTTTGTGTAAGCATGTTTCTATCTGGTTACTTTGTGTAAGCATATTTCTAACTAGTTGCTTTGTGTAAGCATGTTATATCTTGTTGCTATGTGTAACATGCTCTTGTGTTGTTGAAATTGCATAAAGGATGTGTTTTATGCTAGAAATGATCTTAGGTAGCTAGGATGCTCCCTGAGTCTCACCTTTGACATAGACGTTAGGTGGAATGAAGCACAATGATTAAATCATGTACACTTGTAAAACGTAGGTCGATGCATGCTCATTCCTACGAGTAGTTTTATGTTACTCACCCCTACGATACTGGGGCATATTTCAGGTACAGGATACAAGATTGCAATTGCTTGGGTGATTTGCTGAGTTGAGCTTCTTTATAAACATTCTTGTTCACATACAAGTGTTAGCATGTTCATGATTTGTCTATGAAATGTAATTTTTCTAACTTGGAGGTTTGACATGTCAAATGTTGTAAATGAGTTGTAATAAGGCCATGGGCCATTGTAGTATGTTTAAAATACCATTTTACACTTGTGTGTATGTTCACATCATCACACAATAGCATATAATGCAATTTGATCATGCCATGGGGAGTCATTTTGATGCCTTAGGGATAACGTACATCTCTAGTGGCTACTTAGTTTCCTTCGTTTCTGCATTTCGAATTCATTATCGGGTCATTCTTTTGGTTCATCACAGGACACATTGGGTTGAAAAATCTAAGATCGTCACAAAATTGTACTTGCCATTTTCAATAATATTTAACTGGCTTTATTAAACGCACTTAATTAAATAAGTGCTTGATTAGTTCAAAATTAAATATTGATTAAGTTATCAAAGTAACCCCTCTACCACAATTAGTTGTTTTTAGAAATCGGACACAGTCATTACAATATATCCATGGTGTAAAAAAATAAAAATAAAAAATTATTTAAATTTATAAAGGACAATACTTAAGTCCTCGTTAGTGAGTAGAGAGGAAGTTTTGGGCGAATGTACCCTCCTCGTCCCCCCAACTGTTTAGAAACCCATATCCCGTCCCTATCTAAAACCGCCTCAACGGGGAACCTTTCCACCCCATCCCTACCCGTTTAACTTTTTTACCCCATGGGTACCCGTCTTGTCCCGTTTAGTTCAAGAATTTCTCCTCATTTTTTTTAAAATTATTTTCCTTAATTACAATTATATAACTATTGAAAAAAATCATAAAAAATTGATAATCGATAATTTAACATAAAATTCAAGGATACGAGCGTTCTTAGTTCATAGGGCTCTACCGTTCATTAAAACAGTTGAGAAAGTGAGTGAATGTGATTTAAGATTTCTATAACTAACTGTATACAGGGGCGGAGCTAGAAATTAAATTCAAGGAGGCATAGTGTAAAAATAAAAAATAAAAAATAAAAAAATCACAACAATAAATATAGATTCTATAAATCAAGAGATGGAGAAGAAAAATTACTCAAAATGATGTAATTTAAGAAAGATAAATAGTGAACAAAAATTTTAAAAAGAAGTAAAAATGAGAAAATTTTGAAAGGAAAAAAAAAATGGAGTTTGATTCAAAAAGGAAATTTTGACTTTTTTTAAAGGAAATTAAACGAATTTAAAGAGTAAAAAGGGAAGAAATACAAAATTTAAAAAATATACACACACAGGCTCTGTCCAGGACTATATATACTAAGAAAATAAAGATAATTTAATAATTTACTTACCTAAACGGATCGGGGTGAGGCCCGTCCCTATGGGACAAATTGTCATTTCTACTATTGAGGATTTACAATATACACCGCTAATGTATACCAAAAGAATGGATCCATGTAACCGAGCAATATCAAACAAACTCCTCCTTTCCAAAGTGGAGGTGGTTGCGGTGAAATTACACATGGATGAAATAATAAAATTCGTTCTTGGATTTCTCATTTATATCCATTAATTTATCTAAATGAGTTTGCTACACTTAATTTATTTTTATATTTGTTTCTGCAATACGTGGGAAAAAAATTGAGGAAAAAATTAATCTCGCTTAGTTTGAGTGTCCATAAAAAGAAAAAGAAAACACGTTTATTACGATAAAGGCTTTGTTTGTGACCAATGTTAAATTCTCGCCATAAAAAATTTAAAAAGAAGTAAAAAGAAGTTGTAGAATTCAAATTCTTTTCCAACAAGAAATAATTTTTTTATTTCTAAATCCCCATTTCTTATTACAAAACTAAACTTAGAATTACATGTAAAAAAACCTTGCATCGAATCTTAAAAAGTTAAAACCACAAATGAATAGAAAGAAATGAGCTTTGCAATTCATCCCTGAAACCTTCTCAAAACCTACAAATAAACCCTAATAGAGATCTTCAGACTGAATCAAGAAGAATCATCGATGGAGAAATCAACAGCTCTGTTCTTGATGCTTTAAATTTGAAAAAAGTCCCACCTCCTCAAAAGTTGAATCTTGCATCTGCATAAATCAAACACAAATCATAAAATAAGTATAGCAAAAGCTTGTGTAAATGTGATGTCGACCTCACCATATGATGTCAAGTGGTGACACGCACGTTACACTCACACAAAAATTAGTAACCGATTTTAAAATTTGAAGGATGTATCATTATATATATATATATATATATATATATATATATATATATATTTATAATTGATAAATTGACCGATGATGAAAATGATCAAATTTGTACCTTGGGTTGAATTTTAGTGGGCGGCAAGAGTGTTCCAGACTTTCTACTTCTAGCAAGTACTTTAGAGACGGGTGATACCACAAGATCAGTTGGGCTTGTATACCTTCCAAAAAAAATTAAAGGAACATACACATATAAATGATATCCATTTATTGAACTCAAAACTATATATTTGTGTGTGTGTGTGTATATATATATATATGAGCAGAATATTGTATGTACCTTTCAGGGTACTTGAACGCCTTGGGAACCTTAAGACGATCAGGAGTGCTTGGTTTCTGAGAATCAGTGCAAGAATTTGGGCAATTTTGATCTGTTTGCTGTTCGGAATTGGGAGTTTTGGAGTCGAAAAGGGTCGTTTCTGATTGAATTGGAGTCCCAAAAGACGTTTCAGAGAGTTTCTCCATTGGATTGCTGGTTTTGTACTTGTGAAAGCATCAATCAGAGAGAGGAGAGAGAGAGAGAGAGAGAGAGAGAGCACCAATCTGGAAAGGGTGAGTTGAGTTAGATTTAATACAAAATGGGAAAGCAGCAAATTGGAGTGGGAAGTGACCGTTTGAGAATAATGTATTGCAACGGTCCAATTTGGGTGTCAAGATACTCCAACCTAAGTCAAAAAGTAGTCCAAACCCATTCATAATTCAATTCAATTCAATTGTTGAGTTACGTGTGTATGCCGCTAACTAGTAGGCTATGTTTCGGTTTGGTTAGATGGGATATAGCAGGTGATAAAAGGAATTTATTTTTATTTTATTTTATTTTTTAATTTTTTAATCATTCTAAAAGTTTGGTTTACAAGAAAAGTAAAAATTTGAGGAAGATTTATTTTTCATAATCACATAAATTTTTATTTTATTTTATTTTATTTTTAAAAAAAACACATTAAAATTTGTATTTCTTGCAAAGGATTTATGAATTTACAATAATGCCCTTTTTATAATAAGTTTCATACTACTCAAATCATAAGCGGGACACTTTTCATAATTTGTTTGAAATTTTCTCATGCTAAACAAATACAGAATGACAATTTTTTTTTTTTTTAGTTCATTTCATTATTTTTTATTTTTACAACACTATTAAGTTTTATCTAACCATACGGAATGGTGGGTTGTAGCCTAGCCCAAAAAAAATAATATATTTTATACTAATATTAGCCTAGTCCAAAAAAATATATATTAATAGCATTAGCCCACCCATCAAACCCATCAAACCCAAGTCAACTTAACCAACGTACTAAAATTAGCTCACCCCAACCAACCAAAAATCCTGATTGCACACTTGATACAGAGCCTACTGGGTATTAGACTCTCTAAATTTGACGTCAGACTAATCCTTGAAAATTCTTTTTGTTTCTTAGCCACTAGTTTTTCAGTCATCTATAATAATATAACTTTATTTATTACTTATTTATGTATGAAAAAATTTTCTTGCATTTTTTTTTTTTTCCTTTCCGGAACTATAACTAGGGAAAGCAATTTGACATGCCCCGCGGTTACTCGCCCCACCCCGTGCCCTTTTTTGACAGTTTTGGAAGATCGTTTTGCTTATTTGAGCAGGAATGGTTTAATATAATAAAAATCAGCGCGGGTTTGGTGCGGGGGTGGGAGGAGGTCGTCCCACACCGCCCCGCCCCATTTAGATAGGTAAATTGCTTAAGTACCCTTATTTTATTAGTATATATATTTCCCACTAAATATTGAATACCCTATATAACAATAATAAAGTAACAAATGAATTTGATTAAAAGGAAATTTACAATGGTGAAAAATTGAAGATGAGGCCAAAAAAAATTCTATTTCAACAATGAATAAATTATGATCTTAAACGGAGCGGGGCAGAATCCCACGGGAGTAAAAATGTTAAACGGTTACGGGGATGGGGTGAAAAATTTCCCCCTTTTTGCGATATTGGGCACAGGGGCGAAGCCAAGATTGCAAAGTAAAGGGGGTTAAAAATAATTAAACCCATGATTGTGCCATCCATGTTCTAAATACGGAATTCTCATGCATCAGTCATTTAATTAAACCCTATAATTTACAACATTTTAGCACATTTACACTTCCAAACTCTAACGCATTTTCACAGTCAATAATCTATTGAAGTCTGCTTCATACAAATATTAAAACAAACACCTGCAATAATGCAAAATATATATGTTCCTTATCAACAAACTCACATTAGAAAGTAACACATATATACTCCGCCCTTGACTAGTTATTAATCCATTATATAGTAAATGACACACCCCAACCCAATTTACACTATTTAATAAATTGAACAAATTGGAACGCATCTAACCATCTGCATTAACCTCATTCAACCATAACATCATCCTACATCAGAGTACTTGTTTAATAGTTTACAAATCTAACACAAAATATAAGCTTATATCGCAAATTCTGACAACTAGAACATTAACAACAAGTTACACTATTAAATTCTACTACAACATTTACATCTTAAATAAAAGACGTTACATTGTTCTTTTCCCCATTCCCACTCTAAAATCTAGACCTGGCAGTAGCGATCCAACGTTGTACCTGAAAATATAGATATGGAAGGAGTGAACTTTAAGCCCAGTGAATGCAACACTACTACGTCAGAGTAATATAAACAAATATTATCTGATAATTTCAATTTAACTCCATAGCATAAAACTTTCAGCTTTACAGGCATTTAAAATATAGTACTATCCTTCTAGGCTAGAGTATGGGCCTTATTTAAATATAGTACTCTCTTTCTTGGCCAGAGGATGGACCTTATTTAATGTAGTACTCTCCTTCCAGGCTAAAGTATGGACCTTATATAATATATTACTCTCTTTCCAGGCCAGAGTATGAATCTTATATCACATAATCAAAATATAGATATATATGCATCTTCATATCACATAAACAACTTCAATACTTCAATTTAACATTTCAAGTGTAAAACTTCCAGTGAGTACACTCACCTTGGCTACTTCTCAAATTGTCTATTTATCCTTTGATATTACTAAAGTTATTTGTTCCTTTTCCTTGCCTGAACAACATTATAATCATGTTATACTTTTTTCTACATAAATTAAATAATAATCATTACATCTATAATAGTCCCAACCATCTACACCATTAGAATTAAAACTGAAAGCATAATTGTTTATATAAAGTCTCAACTTCATCATTCCATCAAACTAATCATTAATAAATTCATACTTGAGTTAGGTGAAATAAATAGATATCATTTCTACAACACCCATAACCAAGTAATCCACGAAAATTAAATTAATAAACATCCCTTATAAAATACTTTTACTAATTTAGTCATAAAACCCAGTAGTATATTCTCTTTTCCCTTCTTTCAATTTTTCTCTTCTTAAATCTCCTCTCTGACTTCTATAATCTCTTCTCAGATTACTACCTATATATATATATATATATATATATATATATATATATATATATATATATATATATATTTCACCGCACAATTCAAACTACTTACAATTCCTTCCATTTCAGATAATTTAGAACTCAAATTTATCAAAATAAATAAATAGCAATCCACATGATTTATACAACATTCATAAATTAGACTATTCATGGAAAATTGAAATATTACACACACCAAATATAGAAATAGAAAATTCTTTACTGGATTGATAAATCCCTTCTTTTTTTTTCTCTTCTTTGTGGGTTCCGTACGGTGGCCACAAGACTAAAATTTTTATTTTCTTATTCAAACAAAACTTTCATAACCAACTTCCCAATCTCCTATCTTACCATAATTAATTATATATTAAAGGTATCAAGATATACCTAATTTACACATACCCAGCAAATTATCTCACTTTATAGAGATTAATAACTCAATTAAGAGAAAGACAATAAGATAAATAAAATTTATCCAAACCAACTCAATAATTCATTCTTAAGGAATTTGATTGAAAAACTTTCAATAAGAAAAATTTCCAATAATAAAAACAAAACCCTCTAACTATACGCAGTAATTTGTCTGAAACCCCTTTTCTTTTCCCCCTTCTCCTTGGTCGTACAAAGCTATTGATCTTTCTTTCCTTTTTGAGTTTATTTTTCTTGCTGCCAGTAAACAACCCCAGAACTGATCCCTAATTTAGCTTCATATACATAACTTTGCTTGTCTACAAGTTATATTTATTTTCCTATCTTTATTTTACTCATAATTCCAAAGCTTCCACACACCAACTCACCCTCAATTTCACACACCATACCAACACTTGTTCCATGACTCATCAAGTATGTATAGACATATATCTTTTATTTAAAAAAAAAAAAAGTTTAAAAGACAAAATGTCCCACCACACCTCATTCTTATCAATCCTATATATACATATAAATCGGTAGCTACATGTTGTGTGTGTGAGTTAGTGCTGGCAGCTTCTTTAGTCCCTAACATAAACAATAAGTTTTAAATGTAAAAGAATTCTAACAATTTTACTATTTATAGTTATCAAAACACCCACCACATATGGTATCACCCATACCAACATGTAACAATTTTCTTTATTTCGCTTCTTTTTTTCATTCACTTGGTTGATACTACTTTAGTTAATAAGATTTAACACAAAAACAAAACTTCACAAAATAGCCCACATCATAAAATATTCGTATATAACTCATGTCAAATTAAAATTAAACTATGCTAACGAAATTAATTTTGTTTTGGGGTCTTACAATTCTTTCCCCCTTTAATTAATTTCGTCCTCAAAATTAAAATGCATGAAACATACCGAAAAGTTGCGGATATTGTGTTCTCATAGTTTCTTCACTTTCCCAAGTCGCTTCTTCAACCGTGTGACTCTTCCACAATAATTTTACCAATTGTATGGTTTTATTTCGTAATACTTGCTCTCGATGATCCAAAATCTGTACTGGTTTTTCTACATAAGTAAAATCTTCCTTCAACTCTATCGGTTCCAAAACTAAAACATGAGATGGATTCGATATATACTTCCGAAGCATAGACACATGGAAAACATCATGTAATCTTGATAATTCTTCTGGTAATTCCAACCAATACGCCACTGCTCCTATTCGTTCCAAAATTTTGTAAGGTCCAATGTACCCGGGACTTAATTTACCTTTCTTTCCACACCTCATAATACCCTTCCAAGAAGAAATACGAAGAAAAACAAAATCACCAACTTCAAACTCCAAATCCCTTCTTTTTCGCACATCCACGTAACTTCTGTCTATCCTGTGCTACTTTCATACGCTGCTGAATTACCTTCACTCTATTATAAGTTCAATCAATTCTGGACCCAATAACTTTCTTTCACCCACTTCACCCTAACACAATGGAGTTCTACATTTCCTCCCATACAATGTTTCATAGGGTGCCATCCCAATAGTAGACTGATAACTATTATTATAAGCAAATTCAATTAACGGTAAATAATCATCCCAGCTACCTTTGAAATCCAGCACACAAGCTTTCAACATATCTTCCAAAATCTGAATAGTTCGTTCTGACTGCCCATCTATTTGCGGGTGAAAAGTTATACTAACTTCAAAGAAGTTTTCATAGCTTCATGTAAACTACACCAAAATCTCGAAGTGAACTTCGGATTCCTGTCACAAACAATAGAAACTAGAGCCCCATGCAAACATATGATTTCATCAACATACAAACGAGCATATTCCTTTGTAGAGTAAATAGTTTTTACTGCCAGAAAATGAGCTGATTTCGTCAATCTATCAACTATCACCCAAATGAAGTCATGTCCCCATTTTGATCTTGGTAGTCCCGTCACAAAATTCATTGTCACATGCTCCCACTTCCACTGAGGAATTGGCAACGGCTGCAACAACCCCGTTGGTTTCTAATGTTTAGCTTTTACTCGTTGACATACCAAACACTTTGTTACAAATTCTGCAATTTCACGCTTCATATTGTTCCACCAATAGTATTCTTTTAAGTCCTTGTATATTTTAGTACTACCCGGATGCATAGTATATATAGAACTGTGGGCTTCATCTAAAATATCTTTCTTCAAAGAAACATCATTTGGAACACAAATTCGACTTTTAAAATACAAAGTCCCATCGTCCTTTACTATAAATTCAGTTTGCATACCTTCTTGAACTTCTCTTCTTTTCTTATCCAGGAATACATCATGAATTTGTAACTCTTTAATTCGATCCAGCAACAAAGGTCTCACCATAACATGTGCAAAGAATGCTCCTTCATTTGTAACTGTCAATTCAACTCCCATCAATCTCAACTCCATAATATTTGCCACCCGTGCACATTGTACACAAGATAGTCTCCCTGAAGACTTCCTACTCAAAGCATCTGCTACTACATTGGCTTTTCCAGGATGATGGTGAATATTATAGTCATAATCTTTGATTAACTCCATCCAACGTCTCTGTCTCAAATTTAAGTCCTTCTGTGTAAATAAATACTTCAAACTCTGATGGTCAGTGAATATTTCACAAATTTCACCATACAGATAATGCCTCCACAATTTCAAAGCAAAAACAATAGCAGCTAACTCCAAGTCATGTGTAGGATAATTCAATTCATGATTCTTTAATTATCTAGAAGCATATGCAATTACCTTGCCATTCTGCATCAAAACACATCCCAGACCCTGATGTGAAGCATCAGTGTAAATTACAAAACCTTCACCACCACACGGAATAGTTAACACTGGAGCTGACGTTAACTTTTTCTTCAAAACTTCTTTGGCATTCCTCACTCCACATAAATTTTACTTCCTTCCTGGTTAACTTTGTTAATGGCAATGCAATACTAGAAAACCCTTGGATGAACCTCCTATAATAACCTACTAATCCCAGAAAACTTCTGACTTCTGTCACATTAGTAGGCCTTTCCCATTTCACCATTGCTTCCACTTTTGACGGGTCAACATAAATACCATCCCCAGATACCACATGCCCCAAAAATACAACCTTATCAAGCCAAAATTCACATTTGCTAAACTTAGCAAAAAGTTATTTCTCCCGTAGAATCTGTAGTACAATTCTTAAATGCTTTTCATGTTCATCCATACTCCGAGAATATATCAAAATATCATCAATGAAGACGATAACAAAAGAGTCAACATACGGATGAAATACTTGATTCATTAAGTCCATAAACACCGCTGGAGCATTGGTTAACCCAAAAGGCATTACCAAAAACTCATAATGGCCATATCGAGTTTGGAAAGCAGTTTTAGAAATGTCACTATCCTTTACCTTCAACTGGTGATATCCTGACCTCAAGTCAATCTTAGAAAACACATTTGCCCCTTGCAACTGATCAAACAGATCGTCAATTCGTGATAATGGATACTTGTTTCTGATGGTTACTTTATTTAAGTGTCTATAGTCAATACACAACTGCATAGTACCATCCTTCTTCTTAACAAATAACACCGGTGCACCCCACGGTGAAATGCTAGGTCGAATGAAGCCCTTATCCAGTAGATCTTGCAATTGTACTTTCAACTCTTTCAATTTTGTCGGTGCCATTCGATACGGAGCGATATAAATTAGAATTGTTCCCGGTACCAACTCAATGGTAAAATCTACCTCTCTGTCCACTGGTAACCCCGGTAATTCTTCTGGAAACACATCTATGAATTCTCGTACCACTGGTACATTTTCCAGTGTCACCTTTTTTATTTTCAGTATCAACCACATAAGCCAAGTAACCCTGACACTCTTTCTTCAACGACTTTCTGGTTTGTATAGTTGAGATAAGACAGTTTGGAATAACATTTCTTTTTCTGGTAAATCTGAATTCTGGCTCCCCTGATATCTGAAATATAACTTCTTTCCGAAAACAATCTATTGATGCATGATACGCAAATAGCCAATTCATACCCAAAATAATATCAAAATCTGGTATACTCAATGGTATCAAATTCACCTTTATCTGTTTATCTCCCATTTGCAACACACAATCCCGATATTCATTTGCAACCACTACCACTTCCCCCATTGGTGTAGAAATAAACAATTTACTATCTAATGATGAAAGTGGTCTACCCAAATGCGTAGCAATAGATAATGCAACAAATGAATGGGTTGAGCCAGGATCAATAAGCACAGTAACATTTCTATCCAAAATAGAAAGTGTACCTGTCACCACTTTTGGTGTTGCTTGAGCATCCTGAAGTGTCATAGCAAACACTCTTCCCTGGGCTTGTGAACCACTTGTAGTACCCTTACCTCCTCTTGACGAGTTCCCCTGTGGAAAACCTTTACCAGAACCAACAACACTACCTACGAAGGTCACTCCTGTCAACATAGGACAATCTCTCTTCCGATGACCCGGCTGATGGCAATGATAACATTCTTCTGCTTTCAATACAGGACAATCTTTCTTCTGGTGACCTTCCCTTCCACACTGAAAACACCCCCTGCCAGTACCACGTCCTCCAAAGCTACCTGGTTGTATAGATTGTTGTTCGGAAAGCCCTTGACCTCTTCCAATACTTGATGTCTGACCTTGAGATTCACCACCCCTTCCCCTTCCATACCACGACCTTTGACTTTTCTGACTTGAAATTCCTTCACCTCCTCTTAACTGTGACGGCTTAGATCTATTTCTTTTGTATTGTTCCCTTCTTTCTTGCAATTCTTTCACATCCCTTTCGGCAATCATGGCTTTATTCACAAGTCTGTTATAATCTGCTTCCTCAAACACTGAAACTCTAGACTTAATAGCCGCCTCTAACCCATCCTGAAATTTTGTACATTTATCTTCTTCATTCTGTACAAACTTGGGTGCGAATCTCGATAAAGCTGTAAACTTAACTTCATAATCAACCACATACATTCTATTTTGTTTTAGGAGAATAAACTCCCGTTCCTTCTCTTTTTTGTAAATTGGAGGGAAATATTTCTCATAAAAAGCTTTAACAAATGGATTCCATAATATCACCTCTTTTTCTCCTGGAATGAACAATAAATGTTTTGTCGTGTCCCACCAATAATTAGCTTCATTTTTGAACATAAATGTAGCTAAGTTTACCTTCTGGTCTTCTACTGCACCCATCACTGCAAATATCAATTCCATTCTTCTTACCCACCCCTCTGCTTCTTCTAGTTTGGTAGTACCTGAAAATTATGGGGGTGTTAACTTGATAAACCTCTCACAATCTGAGCTTTTCTTTCCTTTCTGTTGTCTTTCCAGCCTTTCCTGTACCATCATTTGACTTGCCATAAATTGTTTGTTTTGTTCTGCCAAGTCTGTTATCGCCTTTTCCATTTTCTGCATACCGGTCAAGTACTCATGTTCTCTTCTCATACCACCCTGAATAGGTTGTTCCACTTCAGCCTCAACAAGAACATAAGAGGCTTCTTCCTCGATTCTATGATAACCACTTCCTCATTCCATTACTTTTTATCTGCAATGAATTTTGAATATCACCTATATATATATAATACATAATTACCACATATATTTGTTAGTATAAAATAAAGTCAAAAAAATGACTTTACTACACACTTCCTACTGCCACTGCCAGTCTAGACCCTTACTACCTCCAGAACCTAGAAAACCTAGGCTCTAATACCAAAAGTTAACACACCCCAACCCAATTTACACTATTTAATAAATTGAACAAATTGGAATGCATCTAACCATCTGCATTAACCTCATTCAACCATAACATCATCCTACATCAGAGTACCTGTTTAATAGTTTACAAATCTAACACAAAATATAAGCCTATATCGCAAATTCTGACAACTAGAATATTAACAATAAGTTACACTATTAAATACTACTACAACATTTACATCTTAAACAAAAGACATTACATTGTTCTTTTCCCCATTCATACTCTAAAATCTAGACCTGGCAGTAGCGATCCAACCTTGTACCTGAAAATATAGATATGGAAGGAGTGAGCTTTAAGCCCAGTGAATGCAACACTACTACATCAAAGTAATATAAACAAAGATTATTTGATAATTTCAATTTAACTCCATAGCATAAAACTTTCAGCTTTACAGGCATTTAAAATATAGTACTATCCTTCTAGGCCAGAGTATGGGCCTTATTTAAATATAGTACTCTCTTTCTTGGCCAGAGGATGGACCTTATTTAATGTAGTACTCTCTTTTCAGGACAGAGTATGGACCTTATATAATATATTACTCTCTTTCCAGGCCAGAGTATGGACCTTATATCACATAATCAAAGTATAGATATACATGCATCTTCATATCACATAAACAACTTCAATACTTCAATTTAACATTTCAAGTGTAAAACTTCTAGTGAGTACACTAACCTTGGCTACTTCTCAAATTGTCTATTTATCCTTTGATATTGCTGAAGTTATTTGTTCCTTTTCCTTGCCTGAACAATATTATAATCATGTTATACTTTTTTCTACATAAATTAAATAATAATCATTACATCTATAATAGTCCCAACCATCTACACCATTATAATTAAAACTGAAAGCACAATTGTTTATATGAAGTCTCAACTTCATCATTCCATCAAACTAACCATTAATAAATTCATACTTGAGTTAGGTGAAATAAATAAATAAATAGATATCATTTCTACAACACCCATAACCAAGTAATCCACTAAAATTAAATTAATAAACATCCCTTATAAAATACTTTTACTAATTTAGTCATAAAACCCAGTAGTATATTCTCTTTCCCCTTCTTTCAATTTTTCTCTTCTTAAATCTCCTCTCTGTTAGGAGTTTGCCAAACTAGTCTTTTTGATGGCCCACAATACTTCAATTGTTTTCCAAATTATTCAGTAGCTCTTGATGATCCAACAATCCTCCATACTTTAACCTTCAATGTTTCAAGTAGTGGTTACAAAATGATGGATGGAGCCATACCCTTCAATGTTGTCTATAGAATCCACTACAAAGTCTATACAACCCAAGTAAGCCCCCATGCTCTTCGTGAGTCTCCCAAAGGAGAAACCCTTCTTCTTCATGCTAGTGACGAAAATTCACAAACTTATGTTCCGAGGACCATTACTTGGAATGAAGTCACCTTCCCGACAGAGTGGACTCTCGAGCATGCAGCCCCTCCTTCAAAGATCGAGCATAAAAGGTTGGAACAAATATCTCAATTTTCTGATGGCACGGTAAAGGTTAGATTTAACTCCAACAGGCCCAATAGACTTATTATCCAAGAAATAGAAAGATCTAGACCTTCTATCCAAGAGATAGAAAGTTCTAGATCCTCTTTCTCTCATGCTACTCCCTCAAACAATTCAAAAGCCCCTTCCAGAAAATCATTTTCAGGAATGCCTACAAGGTATCCAAACCTCGTTGGTGTCAAAAACAAAGAAGTTGTTAACCCGGTCTACCAGGACAATGTTAGCATACAGACTGAGGAAGAAGACATCCATCCTCTTCGCAACACTCCTTTACCTACACAAATTAGTTCTCAAAACAAAGGTCTGCAAAACCTTCCCCTAAATGAAAATCATCATGATTCCCCTCCATCCCCAAATGATTCTCAATTTGAAGATCCCGATCATCAGATTCATCAGCTCTACATGATTGAAAAGTTCATTGCTAGACTCCCCAATCTTTTTGCTGAGAGAATTCGCAAGCATTTCAGATCAAAACACAATGGCCATATTCCTTATGACTCCCTCACCTATGGTGACATCATTAGTACCATCACAGCTGAAGGAATTGCTCTCTGCACCGACTTCAAACAGATTGATGAACGACTCAGTCAAAAAAGTCTCCAAGACTCTATTCACAGGTTCAGATTAAGACTTGAAAGTCAGGTTTGCTCTGATCTCCCAAACGCTTTTTGGCACAGAAGATAACACATTGTTGAATTACCTTATGAAAAATCTTTCAATGAAAAGGATATCACTACCAAAGCCCGTCCTAGCCAAATGAGTCAGGAACTTCTTGATTACTGTATAAAGGAAGTACAGGAATTATTAAACAAATCCCTCATCCGAAAAAGCCGTTCCCCATGGAGCTGTGCCGCTTTCTATGTCCAAAAGAATGCTGAAATAGAAAGAGGTGTTCCCAGATTAGTTATCAATTACAAGCCCCTCAATAAAGTTCTTCAATGGATCAGGTATCCCCTGCCCAATAAAAAGGACCTAATCCAACATCTCGTTCATGCAACCGTTTTTTCAAAGTTTGATCTCAAGTCAGGATTTTGGCAAATCCAAATTGCTGAAAAGGATAGATACAAAACAGCTTTCACGGTTCCTTTTGGCCATTACGAATGGAATGTGATGCCTTTCGGATTAAAAAATGCTCCTTCAGAATTCCAAAAAATTATGAATGATATTTTTATTCATCTTACGAATTTTTCAATTGTTTATATTGATGATATACTAATATTTTCTTCTTCTATAGATGCTCATTGGAAACATCTCAATGTCTTTGCTCAAACCATCAAGCATAATGGATTAGTCATTTCTTTATCAAAGTTAACTTTGTTTCAGACCAAGATTAGGTTCTTAGGTTTCCAGATCCACCAAGGAACTGTCATCCCAATCAACAGATCCATCCAATTTGCTGATAAATTCCCTGATGAAACTAAAGACTTAAACTTAAAAATACAATTTGAACTGAGACCTTTTGGAATGGAAACTAAAATCTAAACTTGAAAATATAAGCCTGCCTCCAATGTCTTGAGGAGTTGTTATTTATAGGACCTCGGAGGAGCCTTGGGGAGCTTTGGATTCCTTGGAGATAAGGATGCAGCAGGAGGCCATGTGCAAAGCCTGAAAGGCTGGTTTGAGGTGATGTCTTCTGAATGCAGCAGGAGGCCATGTGCAAAGCCTGAAAGGCTGAATTGAGGTGATGGCCACTGACTTGCCTTGGATTCCTTTTTTGAAAAGCTTGTCTGTCATGAACGCCGAAAGGTACTAAAAGCCTGAAAATAGAGAACTGTTGAATAAAATTTTAAACTGTAGTTTTTGCTATTTTTTTTTTTTTTTTTTTTTTTTTTTTTGTCGCTATGCAGCGGCATTGAATGACTGAGGTCAGAAACTTTTTTGAAGTGAAATGATGATTTTTTGAGAATATTGTTTACTAGAGCTGTTGGGTAAAAATACCAAAACATTCATCTTCATTGGTTTGGGCCAGATCTGTTTGGGAACCATGGAAAGAACCGGAGCCTTCACTTCTGTTGGAGCCCAATTTTGAGAAGGCTATGGGATTGACTTGGGCTAGAGCTTCCATGAGGAAGGCTTCATATTCATCTTGGGATTTTGCTGAAGAAAGCTTTGCTTGGGCCTGGCTTTTGGATAGGAAGAAAGTCGAAGACTCTCCTAAGGCAGAACATGAAATTGCAGGGTGCTTTGAGAACCATTCAGAAATTGCTTCTGGAGTAACATATTTGATAGAGAATTGGTCCCACCATTTGACTTTGAAAATCCTTCCTAGAAGAGGAAGATTAGAAGGGGATTTGGGGAGTTGGAATTGCCATAGAACTATCCATGACAATGCGAAATTTGCAAAAAATAAGAATGATTTGGGAAATTCGGAAAGCTCAGGAGGAGCATGAAATTTTTCATTGAAAATTGAAAATCCCTTGGACACCGTTTCAGGAATGATTTCTTGGCAGGGACCAAACATATGCCACCAGTCAATGAACCATCTAGGGATATTTAGATTGAAATTCTTTTGGAAAAGGATAAGCCAGGAATGGCTATAATCCTGATTTTGGAAATAAAAGGTATTGTACTAGGCATCCTGATAGTCCCAGTAATTGAAAGTTTGAGGGTTGCGAGGCTGAGAAAATTGCCTCGGAGCATTGATATTTTTACTCCAGGCTGCTGGAGTAAGGACTTTTTGAATGGTACATGTGGTGTGAGAAATGAAAGACGCATCACCTGGTTTTGAATGAGTTCAAATTTTGATAGAATCAGTGTCCACTAAAATAAACTCGTAAAAATTTTGTATTTTTCGAAAATCGGATGTTGGATAATGAAAACCTTTGACAAAATGATTTTGAGAAAGTAAAATTGGGTTTTGGTTAAAAAGTTCTTTTTCAACCACACAAATGGTTGATGAATTTGGTTTTTGAAAATAACGAGATTTTTTGAGAGTGGGATTGTTAACCACCACTTGCTGTGAAACAGATCTTGTGGAAATTTGTTTATCTGATGCTGAAGAAATTGCAGCATAAGTTTTTTGAAGGGGAGGAAAAACTGGTTGTTGGGATTGTAAGTATGCTTGGATGGGGTCATACTGGATTGGGGACATGTCTATGACATGTAAATAAATAGTAATCCACATGATTTATACAAGATTTATAAATTAGACTATTCATGGAAAGTTGAAATATGACAGACATCAAATATAGAAATAGAAAATTCCTTTACTGGATTGATAAATCCCTTCTTTTTTTTTTCTCTTCTTTGTGGGTTCTCGTACGGTGGCCACAAGACTAAAATTTTTATTTTCTTATTCAAACAAAACTTTCATAACCAACTTCCCAATCTCCTCTCTTACCATAATTAATTATATATTAAATGTATCAAGATATACCTAATTTACACATACCCAGCAAATTATCTCACTTTATAGAGATTAATAACTCAATTAAGAGAAAGACAATAAGATAAATAAAATTTATCCAAACCAACTCAATAATTCATTCTTAAGGAATTTGATTGAAAAACTTTCAGTAAGAAAAATTTCCAATAATAAAAACAAAACCCTCTACCTGTACGCAGTAATTTGTTTAAAACCCCTTTTCTTTTCCCCTTTCTCCTTGGTCGTACAAAGCTATTGATCTTTCTTTCCTTTTTGAGTTTATTTTTCTTGCTGCCAGTAAACAACCCCATAACTGATTCCTAATTTAGCTTCATATACATAACTTTGCTTGTCTACAAGTTAAATTTATTTTCCTATCTTTATTTTACTCATTAATTCCAAGGCTTCCACACACCAACTCACCCTCAATTTCACACACCATACCAACACGTGTTCCATGACTCATCAAGTATGTATAGACATATATCTTTTATTTAAAAAAAAAAAGTCTAAAAGACAAAATGTCCCACCACACCTCATTAATTCTTATCAATCCTATATATACATATAAATCGGTAGCTACATGTTGTGTGTGTGAGTTAGTGCTGGCGGCTTCTTTAGTCCCCAACATAAACAATAAGTTTTAAATATAAAAGAATTCTAACAATTTTACTATTTATAGTTATCAAAACACCCACCACATATGGCATCACCCATACCAACATGTAACAATTTTCTTTATTTCGCTTCTTTTTTCCATTCACTTGGCTGATACTACTTTAGTTAATAAGATTTAACACAAAAACAAAACTTCACAAAATAGTCCACATCATAAAATATTCGTATATAACTCATGTCAAATTAAAATTAAACTATGCTAACGAAATTAATTTTGTTTTGGGGTCTTACAGTAAATTACCCAATTTAACAAGAAATCATCAATTCATCAACACTGCCCTATTTTTTTTATTTTTTTTATTTTTTTTATTTTTATTTTTTACAAAAAATAAAATCAATATTTCACTGGATTGACAATAATAATCCATGATATCCATTCACCTATACCTTAGTGCCTTACACACGAAGAGTTTAGGTCTTCTTTCATAGACTAACAATGTGTTTGATTTATTGGGTTGGTCCCTGTTATGTTTTATTATGATTTCTTTTGTGATTGGGTATGTCCATGGTTCGTGGACTTGCTCATATTTAAGGCTTAGCCTTTGTAAATTTTATTACTCTTTTTATTTATAGAAATACTATGGATTGGGCTGAGCTGATAGGAAGAGGAAGAATAGTACATGAACTTATAGGAACAATAGTACTAAATTTTTTTTTTTTTCAATTGGACCTGGGCTATAACCCAGGTTAGCTCATTACTAGTTTCTCCCTTGATTGGGTGGAAACGGGGACAGAATTTTTAAACTGTTGTGAGGATAGGGGAAGGTACACCCGTCCAAACCTGCCTCCGTTGCCATCCCTAGCTGTAACTCGAATCCTCACATCCACACACACTCACATTTTAACTTTGTACCAAAGCCCAAAGACTTTGCGACCTGTTGATATTTTCTTTACCTTTTAAAAGTGATTGGACCAAATGATGTGGGTTCGAGCAAATTGGCTGTGAGGTATGATAGTCTCTTGCCAATAACTAAAATAAATAAATAAATTATTGAACTTTGTGGCTAGTGAAAAATATTTAAATGCCGAAGAGAATCAAATATAATTTAATGTCGTAGCAGTGCGCCAATACTTTTCTGTTTTTTTTTGGCGCCAATACTTTTCAATTATGTCAACTTTGAGTAAAGAAAAAACTTAAGTTTCATTGAAAATAACGTGACTATTAGTCCCATTTAATAATTGACTGCAAAATGGTATTTGGTTTTATAAATCAATTATACATTTAAAAGTGGTCATTACGCTGCCATATGTTGACTGGCATCAAAATGGAATATTAGAATGACTAAAGCAATTATATATTTATATATAAAAAAATAACATGTCATGTTATTGCCTTTGGAATTCAAACTTTATTCTCCTTTTTAATTTTTTTCTATTATTCAACTATATTTATTCAATTAGAAAATAGTTGACCTAAATATCAATATTACGTATTCCGTACATGACATAATATGTACATATAAGGAATAAGAAATTAAGGATGATAATAGAATCGGTTCTCATCTCGACTAGTCGCGTTTTGTTTAATATATTTTTTAATGAAATAATATAGAGGAATTAGTTTATGAAATGGTAAAAGGATAAGATATTACGGTTTTGATGTTTTATTTTATGAAAGTGTAGTATATTTTGTACAGGAGTATTTTTGTAATTATGCAATATAAACAGAACCATCGCTGCTGAGTCAGTACTGACCTTGGGCTAGCACAATCTAAGCCAAGCTAGTGCAAGAGGCATCACTACACGTTATTGGATTCGACGGTCCACTGGAATATTGAGCCCAACAGACAGTTGCTTTTTGTTGATTGATGTTAAGCACAATTTTGGGCCATCAAAAAAGGAAGAAACTATGAGCCAAATATGTAGTAATGTAAAGCACCTTGAGAAATAATTATGCAGTGACCTAGTTGGTACATCAATCATTTCCACGAGTGGACCTGTGTTTCTCCTCTCCTATTTTGTTAAAAAAATAATAATAATAATTAACAAATCTTATCCTCATAAAATTATTAAAAAAAAAAAAAAAAAAACACTCAAATCAATTTTTCATTGGACGATAGGATCCATCCGATGTGAGAAGATTTCCATTTTCATTTTGTGCATTATATCATCGTGTGCATATGATGGGATCCGAGTTCCTAAATCTGATGGTGGTGAAATTTAAATTTAAGACTAATTTAAAGTACATAGCAGTGGTACTATGAATTTCATATCCAACTATCTTATGTACTTGCACGAATAGGCATTGCAGGGGCTCCCAAGAGCATAGCGGCTATGACAGGGATCCTTGAGGTAAGTTATTGAGGTTTCACTTTCGAACCACACTCCTAACTTGAATGATGCGTGTATTATGAGGGCAATACACTTGTTCTAAAAAGAAAAAGAAGGAAAACAAAAAAAAAAAATGTAAAAATTTAGAGAGAGAAATAATGCCAAATTTAGTGTATTTGGAACTTGGAAACTACTCTTCTCAAAGATGAGATCAAAGCATTACTAACTAGTCCCTTCTTAATCTTGCTTAAATTAACCCAATTTAATAAAAGTGCTCAGATTGTGATATTACCATTTTAGAATATCTCGGGACAATAAATAAAAACACATGAAAAAGGTTCAATTGTGATTATAATCCAAGCAAATGGGATACTTTTGACCATTTCTTTTGCTTTTAAAAAAAAAATATCTCGTGCTATGTTGTTGTGCATGCTTGACTTTTCACACTTGTCCCCTCACATTTGGAGACTCGTCAATATACCAACACTTTAGACAACATTGCATAGTGGCATTTCTGTCATTTGTCTTCCAAACAAGCACCTTTTCTGGCAATTCATTACATTTTATTTTTTTGTATTTATATGTGTTCCGCAAAGAGTAAAAATATGGTCAAAGCAACAAAGCCGTGCAAGAAAGAAAAGTCTTGAGAAGATCATCAAAGTTGCAGAGATCAGCCACTAGAGAATATTGTTGTTTCTTGAAAGTTCTGAGTGGTAGATTGTAGCTACAAAAGGGGTCAGTCTTGATTTTTCCATCTTGACTTGTTTCTCTCCTTGAAAAATCACTTCAATATATACATACATAACACATATATAGATCTTGTTCTTAAGTGGAGTCATTATTTTATTGCATCAATCTTGCTTTGAAGATTTGTGCATCTTTAGCTTCCATGGATTGTTGTTCATGCCAATTAGCTTAGAAATTCATTTTCTTGTGCTATAATCTATGTGATTTTGTCCGCAGGAAGCTCATTGTTCTTTCTTTTGCCTTTTCTTTGATAATACCCTCCAAAAAATTGAGATTGGATTAGGTCGATCTTTATTGAATTCTTAGTAAGATTGGTTTTGGATCATATCTTCCATTGTTTGATCCTATCATATTGTGGTCCTTATAGTTCCTTTCCAGTATGCAACTTTCTGAGTAATTTGGCTCTCTTTTAGTGAATATTCTAGGGTTCTACTATTGGGAAATTCCTAAATTTTCTGTTGATTGTAATATTGGGGGCATATGAGTGATTTTTGGTTAGAAAAATAGGGTTTTAGCTTTCAATTTAAGTGGTTAACTTTCAATTTCTGGTTTCGAAAAGAGGTGTTAGGTTTCCTGTGATTCCTTGTGATTTTGGGATTGTCTCTTATGCTATGGGAGACTGTAAATCTGTTATTTCAATGTTGGAAGGAGAAGAAAACTTGATTGCTGCGGCGCAGCACCTCGTACAGGCACTGGAGACGAACAAGAATTTGACGAATGATACGAGGAAAATCTTGGCAGATCTAGGCACCCAATTGTCCTCCATGTCTAAAGTGAAAGAAAGCAAGGATGAGGAGGGGTTTGGTGAGATTGAAGAAAGGTTAAATGTTGTTCAGGATAAGGTCATGAATTGGGAGGCGGATCAGTCTATGATATGGGATAGTGGCCCTGAAGAAGCTTATGAGTATGTGAAGGCTGTGGACGAAATCCGGAAGCTGACTGAAAGCTTAGAGTCTTTGCGTTTGAGTAAAGATAGTGAGGAGAATGAGCTTCTCAGGAGGGCTCACGATGTTCTTCAGACTGCGATGGCAAGACTTGAGGAAGAGTTCAGGCACCTGCTTGTTCAAAACAGGCAACCCTTTGAGCCTGAACGGATGTCTTTCCGTTCGAATGAGGAGGATGTTGTGGATGAGGGCTCAATTGTCTCTTTTGGTGATGATTCGGTTGAGGAAGTGATTCAGAGAGATAGTATGAGCAGAAGCTCTGAGGAGTTCATCATTGATTTGGTCCAATCGGATGTGATTCCTGAGCTCAAATGCATTACTCATTTAATGTTTGATTCAAATTATGATCAGGAATGTTGCCAGGCCTTTATTAGTGTCCGAAAAGATGCCTTGGATGACTGCATATTCATTCTTGAAGTGGAGAAATTGAGCATTGAGGATGTGCTAAAGATGGAATGGAGCACCCTGAATACAAAAATCAGGAGATGGATGCGGGCTATGAAGATCTTTGTGCGAGTCTATCTTGCCAGTGAGAAATGGCTGAGCGACCAGATCTTTGGGGAGCTTGACTCAGTTAGTTCTGCTTGTTTTGTAGAGGCATCAAAAGCCTCAATGTTGCTGTTTCTGAATTTCGGCGAAGCCATAGCCATTGGCCCCCACCAACCAGAGAAATTATTTCGCATTCTTGACATGTATGAGGTGCTAGCAGATCTTACTCCAGATATAGATGCTTTATACAACAATGAGATTGGTTCTTATGTTAGAACCGAATGCCAAGATGTTTTAAGGAGACTGGGTGATTGTGTGAAGGCAACATTTCTTGAATTTCAGAATGCCGTTGCTTCTAACATATCATCAAACCCTTTTGCTGCTGGTGGAATTCATCATCTGACTAGGTATGTCATGAATTACCTCAGGACTCTCATGGATTACAGTGACTCTCTTAATGTGGCCCTCAAGGACCAGGACAGGGAAGAGCCCCCCAAATCAGTTTCACCAGATATGAGTCCAGTTGACGATGAAGATTCCACAAGCGGAAGATTTTCTTGTTGTTTCTCACCAATGGCTCTACACTTCCGATCCCTCATTTCCATTCTAGAATGCAACCTTGAGGATAAAGCCAAGTTATACAAGGATGACTCTCTCCGGCACCTTTTTTTGATGAACAATATACATTACATGGCTGAGAAAGTTAAGGGTTCTGAGTTAAGAACTATCTTGGGAGATGATTGGATTCGCAAGCACATAGGGAAATTCCAACAGCTCGCAATGAACTATGAGAGAGCCACTTGGAGTTCAATCCTCTCCTTACTCAAGGATGAGGGGATTCAGCACCACGGTTCAAATTCCTTTTCAAAATCTCTTCTCAAGGAGAGGCTCCAAAACTTCTACCTTGCTTTCGAGGAGGTTTATAAAAGCCAAACCGGATGGTTAGTAGCAGATAGTCAGCTTCGAGAAGATCTACGAATCTCAACATCCCTTAAGGTGATCCAGGCCTACCGGACATTTGTAGGAAGACATCTCAACCATATTAGTGACAAGCACATTAAGTATAGTGCTGATGATCTAGAGAATTTCCTCTTGGACTTCTTCGAGGGAGCTCCAAGATCATTACATAATTGCCACTGGAAGTGATATCCGAGAGGGTATACTCCGGGATAATCTACTGAAATGGTATGGTACATCCTCTCTCTCCCAATATATGTAATGCAATAAGGCTAAAAGGATTGTGGCGTTGTAATATCTTGTGTTCACTTTGTTGTGATAGTAAAAATTGGTGTTATCAACACACATTGGTTTAACTTTGTTGGTGGCTTGGTGTGTTTGTGTTGAATCTATTTGTGTATGTTTTGCTGGAAATGTTAGTTCCATATCCTTAAACATAATAAGCAAAACAGTTGGAACAGGGGAAGTGTTGTCCGGAATTCATTAATATAATGTTTTTGATTGCTTAATTAGGAGTAAGATCTAACATGTAAAATCAGGTAATGCGACGAAGGTGTCCGAGTTCAGGGAAAATTATGCAGCAATGATGTCTCTTGACAACTAAAAATGGTGAAAATAGAGATATGATGTATCCCTTGTGAAAGATAAATTTACAAAGCAGGATGATGGCAATTGAGATGCGTTTATACATGCCCCTATATAGGAGTGTGTCCGAGCCTTAACCAAGGACTGTCATGACAACCATTGGACACATGCAATCTCCCGTATTAGAAATTATCGAACTCATGCGGTCCCTATCCTGTTAGCATCTGGCAATTCAGTCCCCATCCTGCATACATCTGGCAATTACCAAGAGAGGATCTAACTCCTTGTCTTATGCCTCCCTGGCATATCCTAGGCAATCGCTAACATATTATTATAAAATTAGGTTTGTCTTGGACCATCTCTTTGCAAGGTGGGAGAAAATGTGATGGAGCTTTCTTGTGGCCATATTGAACGAACTTGCCAGCCAAAGAAGACTTTTTGAATTAATAACAAATTAAACCCTTGTAGGTCCAACAGAAGTTTCGTATCATTGATATTGTTTTAGATATTTTGTAGAGAATCGAGTTGTGGAGATATATCACAAATATTGTGGGTCAGAGAAGACCACTTGGAGCTAAGACCCCACTAGTCAGCTTGTGGCTCATTCAGGTTCATGAAAAGGTCTAGAAAAAAAAATTATGGAAAAGAATTGTACAAGTCATTTGAATTGTCCCCTTTAAATAAAGTAGAATTAGAAATCATGATGGGGCCTGAATTTGGAGTTAGAAATGTGTCCATGTTGGGGAGGAGAGGGATTGTATCTGTATCTGTATCTGATTTAGTAGATGCAAATATTTTTCCTCAGGAACAGTTCTCACTTTCATCATGCTAACCTTGTTTGACATAGGGTTAATGCTGGAAAATGATTGATTTGATACTTGTATTGGTAGAGCATTATGCCTCCAACTTGCAATAAGACCTGTGAATTTTCTCAGATTTTTCATGACCAAAAGTAAAGGGTGAACTGTGCTACTTGTCAAAGCTTGATATGGTCAAAAGCTATGACAAGTAGCTAGTGAATCCAATTATAGTTCACATTCTATGACAATTAAACACTAAACCCTGAGACCTTAAAGCCATGTTCAGACACCCTAACTTGTATTCCATCATAAATTTCCACACAAAGCCGTTAATCACTCCACGAGCTAAAAATAATTTTTAGACTAAAACTAATAATTTGCCTAATTGCTGAGAGATGGCTAGGCTACAACATTAATTGTAAACGATTAAAGACCGGGATACAAGTTACAACAAAGGTCCTCCACTCGGCTTTCCTTGCAACACCCAATGTTGAGAAGCCATTACCAAACTGATTTAGCCTCGGAGGTTAGATCGCAGACAGCTTATGCATTACAATTTCCTGCCACCTTGTTTTGCCTCGTGCAACGCACACTTCAACACTTCCTAAGTGCTAATTCAACACAATTAGGTGTATAAATGCCCAAATTCACGTGCTGCTATTGCCAGTGATCCCAGAGATGCAACCTAAGGTTCATACCGCCCAGAATGGTTTTGGGGCCGCCACTGCATTTGAGTTGCTTTTGAAGGATTCTTCAGTCTCATCAGGGTCATCATCTTCCTCCCCATATTCCATTAGCTTGATCAAAGTGTCTGAAACAACCGAACAACTATAGTACATCAGACAATAACATGCCGAAAGCCAAACATGCTAGCATATTGGGTTAGATGAGTATTAAGGAATGTTGCCACAATGTCAGAAGCAGCTTCCACTTGCCTCGGAAATGGAGAGAAAGGCAGCACTTAAAAGATTTCATTTAACTTAAAAGTATTGATTCCTCGTGCTTAACAATTGAACTTAAACATTCAAAACTGCAAAATAGATTTAAGTTTGAGAAACTACCAGGGACAGTTCCAGAATTTGTTTTATTCAGAATAGTGTTCCTCTCATGCACTTTAAGGACAGGTGCTGATGAATTGAATTTTGGCGGTGGCGGTGGTGGCGGCAGAGGCATGGTCCTTGGAGGGAGCAGTGGCATTCCATTGGATGATGGCCGGACTAGCTTCTTTGGAGCTGGCATCATTGAAATACTTCTCACCCCTAAATCTGGTGTTGGTTCACTTGGCTTAACAAATTCTGATCCCCGTAGTGAGTTCTTCGGGGGCAAAAATCCAACCTGATACACCTCAATAAGAGTAGAATAAAGATGAGAAAAACATTATTCAAGAACAAATAAAATACATTTAGAAATTTTGATGAGAAAAGAAGAAAAAGAAGAAAAATCAACCAAAAAGGCAGCAGCTTAATATATGAGAGATGGACCAGTAAAGGCTGTAGCCTAGTGGTATCTCCTCTGACTCTTAATCTGGAAGGTGAGGGTATAAAGTCTCCATAGGAGCAAATGGTGTAAGTTTCTTGCCAATGGAAAAAAAAAAATGGAAAGAGATGGGAAAGAGATGATCAAATGTCACAGGAGGTGTGCCAAGGTAGGCTCAAGCTAAGATTCTGCTTGTGAGCGTAATGGTATAAACCCTGCCTGAGAACATGGGGTGTCTTAATAGGTGCGCTAGCTTGAGTTGGTTGCCATAGGCTACTGGACTGTAAATGTCTCGCATGATATGAAGTTTTAGGCTTTAGCAGCATATACCAATTGAGACAAATAGGCCCAAGCTTGATACTCACACATCAAGTTCTGGGAAACAGACGAAAAGGAATAGATGGATGTAAAAGCCAACAAGGCGTAACTTCATTTCCGGATCAGCAGTGGAAAAACAAATAAGTAAATATTGATGCAAATGTGTATTTTTTATTTTATATGCCACATAACCAGGTTAAACCAAACAGCACAGATTCTGGAATCAGCCTGGTCAAAGCATTGAAACAGCATGCGCCAATCCAATGCAGCCTCCATAATGAGAAAACCCTGTTAACATACAAATGGTCCAACAGAGGTCCAGTATCGGCCTGTTAGCTTCATACAAGGTCAGAGAAAATACCTGGAATATCAAGTAGTAAAAGTCAGAACAAATAACTTGATTTCAATTGGAAACTTATAAAATAGAATATATATATATATATATATATATATATATATATATTAAATAATTAATAAATAAACCTTAGCTGAAATATTTATTGGAACTAATTAATCATGCTCATTGACAAACAGGAAAATAAATATATACAATTGAGTTACATGATATCCTTGAAGGAAATGCAACAGACCACTCAAGGTGATCACAACAGGATTCATGATAATAAATTCGAGTTCTGACCTCTCTTCTCACCTCTAGCAAACAAAGCCTAGAACAAGATTTTGGGTTGTAATACACAAAACCCAGAGAAGCAACCAGGAGGAAAGTTGCAGCCTCTCTTTGCAATCGCAACTTTAAAAATTAATATTATATTATAACGCAACAAACATACCAACAACTTCATTTCAAATAGAAACTCTGATTTCGATTATGTATAATGATATTTTTCTCTGTCATTCAAATATATAACAAAGGGAAAAGAGGGAGTGTGGCTTTGCATGTGTAACTACTTCTTTACATTGAACTATAAGCTCTTTTAACAGCATCTGCCTTTTCTCATAAGAAAATACAAGCAACCCCAACCATTCATTTGATAAGGAAAAGCTCCAGAAGAGAATGAGATACACAAATATCATCTTAATTCATACCAACCTCAAAATCTACCATATGAAGGTTGTCCTTCAACATATACGATTCTGAATTAAAGAATTGATTGGGGTACTATGTCCTCTTTTGCATATTGTGAAATCTCATGCATTTGAAAAATACAAGGTATATATAGATTTTACAACCACAAGGTATACTAGTTGCAAAAAACAGCCTCACTCAAGAAAATGAAAGAAATAGCCATTCACCGGTGATGACAGCTGCTGTTTTAAGAGTTGAGAGAGATTAAGGAGTTCATGAAAATGGTTCCTCTCAGTAATTTGATGTCACCACTATTAATGTTCCTCTTCACAATGACCATCATTGTGTGGTTGTGTTAAAAGAGAAAGTGATGCAGCTGGAAACAATGGTGAAGGTGGTAAAGGCAGTGTTTGTTTTTCGATGGGATTAGGTTAGTCATTTGTGAAACAGGGCTGGTAATCGGGTATGGTAATGCTTGTATAAATGGATCCAAATTGGGTATATTTGGGTAAAATTGGTCAAATGGTATTTAGCCTACTAAAAAGATACTAAACATTGGTTACAAAGATGTATGTCACGTGCATTGCACCTGACTACCTTCTGTTTATTTTGTAATGGAAAACAGAAGGTAGGGTAATTGCAACATTTAGAAGAACTTTAGGGGGGGTTTTGACAAATTAATTGCACATAGGATTATTTGACAAACTTGATAGTTAGGGTGTGTTCAGGGGTCTTTTTCCAATTTGATCTTTAAAATATTCAACATTTACTTTTGTTGATTAGCATAAACTCCTGAACGGTTATACTTGAATATACGGCCTTTTCAATCTAACTTATTTCTACATTCATTCCAGAAGCCTATAAGGTGCAATAACCCAAAGCTATATCTATACATCTATTTGCAGGTAAGCACTGATACCTGATGGGGTTGTGCAGGCCCCTTTGAGGCAACAGGTAACTCCTGAAACTTTCGTTTCTGATTAGGCCGTTTCTCCTTCCCAAAATTTGACTTTGATGCAGTGCTTGCTATTGTTGTCACAGGAGCAACTGTAGATGTGACCGGAGAAGATGACTGTCTAAGGGCTAAGGCAACTTGTTGCAAAGGTGTGGCCTGGGGGTATATCCCACCATATCCATTATAGCTTGTTCCACCAGTTAATGAAGGCCGGGGATAACAAAGCATGTTTTGTTGAGAGCTCCCAGAGTTCAACAATCCCACAGATTCTGATACCGTCGCCTGAGGACTGATAGTAGTAAAACCAGGGAGTGTAACCGGGGTAGCTTGTGGAACTGGTATAGAGCCCGCAGTAGATGATGTTGAACTGGCAGCTGAACTAATATTTGTCGGAAGCTCATTCCCAGAACTTTCAACGCCAGCCAACAATTGTTGTGGTGGTGGAACAGCACCATAGACCTTACTTGATGAGACCCTAGGACAAAGAAATTAACCACAAGTTACTCTTTTTAGGGTGTAGAGAACATTATGTGACATGAAAAAAGTACACTTCCACCATGTTAACCCATAAAAAACTGTATTCAAGCAAAAAGCATAAATTGATGATATACTAAGCACCAAAAAGAATTCTTGAAAAGATAAAGGATTATGGAATTCTACAAGTTGGGTGAAACACATCCCTATAATTGTAAAAGAGAATGCCCAAAGTCTGTTCTAAGAGATTTTATAAAGTCTTGCAGGATAAAATAGATCTTTCTATGACCACAGATCAAGCAAATATGATGTTTTATATCATCCAGTAGTAGCTACCAAGAAACACCTAGGGTGCATTTCCCTCACCCTATTCTGGAAGAAAGACTGCAGCCAACCCTTAAAAAACACAATTGTTCCATTGAGTATAATCACTCATACTCTAAGATATATGTGGGCATAAATTAAACCTAATTACCTGGAAAGACCACACTCTTTGCTGATTGTATCCAAGAGATTTTCAGCCAAAAGCTTCGCATTTTCAAGACTTTTGGGAGTATTACTAGACAAGAATAAATGCAGTGGTTGCTGTCCTTCTGCAAGAAGAATGAAAGAGAATAGGTAACAGCAAACAATATGCTGAATGGCATAAATATATTGAAAAACTTGCAAGAGCTTCACACAGCATACAACAAGGTACCACCTTCGCCTTGTGCACTCCCAGAATTTCCTGAACCACATCCTCTTAGTAAGACAGTTGCTCCTGTTTCATTCATAATGTGATTTACATACTGGTCCTGCATGTACAAAACCCAACCACCAGCAACACAAAAAACAAACTCTCCCAATTGTATGGAGATGTCAGAGAAAGCTTCAAACATTAGAATCTCTCATTTTCGTCATTAGCAATATAAACACTGAAAATTTCATCAAACAGTAAAACACAAAACAGACAAAATAAAGCTAGAAAAGTGGTTATCAATGCCAGATGAATGTGTGCAAAAGAAAATCCATGAAATGATAAATTGGACCAAACCCTCATCTCTAAACCCTGCCCTGGGGACTGTGTAGTGCCCAAAAATAATAACAATGACAATGATGATGAAACCAATAAATGCAAATTATTACGCAAATGAACAAGAGGTCCAGCAATTTGGTCAGCCAGAGCGTATATATCAATAATATGTAAGAGACAGAGAGGGGGAAAGAGGATAAGGAGTCAAAGAAAGGCTCACATTTGGTCCACGAATACGAGCAGCAATGTTCAAGGATGGGTCTGCTTCAAAACCCAAAAACACACACGTGCTCAGTGTCTGAGTAACCTGATTCAAGTAGAGTCGTTGCATGCGTCAAACCTCCCAAAACACACGTTCATACAAGAGCTGCACTGGATAAGTGTTACCTTTACTCCATTGTTCACAGAACCCTGTTTCAGCATTTCCTCAACCATGGCGGCTGCAAGATCAACTGCTTTAATACGTTCCACTGTATCCTTCAACTGCAGAGGTAACCAATAATTCCAGTAAACCAAACTCATATGCTTCACAGA
Source organism: Cornus florida (assembly GCF_030987335.1). Classification (NCBI taxonomy): domain Eukaryota; kingdom Viridiplantae; phylum Streptophyta; class Magnoliopsida; order Cornales; family Cornaceae; genus Cornus; species Cornus florida. The sequence continues at coordinate 7,703,297 of NW_026775577.1, forward strand.
TATGGAGATTCAATTAATATCCGAAAATAAAAACAAAAAACAAGAGCTTGGAAGTATCCCCACTGGCAAGAAACTGTAGAGCCATATTGACAAAACATTTTTCAACTATTTTACCCATTCAAAGTATGTCTCATCCAAGGAATATATACATATGTATATATATATATAAAAGAAACTTACATGCGCCCCAGCAGAAATGTGAAGATATAGTGGTTTTTCACCATCAGGTGGTGCATTAGGAGGACGATATTTGCCCCTGCAAATACAATTCAAAAATGAACTGTGTAATATAACAATAAAGTACTAAAAAGACATCATTACTGCCTTGATGACTTGCTTACCTAGTAATAACTACAGCACCTGTGCACTTCTGAATCTGCAAATTCAATAAATTATATTAGTTCCAAGGATAAGAATTAAATGCTAACATCAACAAAATTGAGCATATAGGTCAACAAAATTGAGATTATACTGCTCGATTATCCTCTAGTCGTAAATAAAACTAAAGAAGATTCACCTCTTCCTGGGTTTGACGTTTTGTGAGCTTGTAACGAATGGAAGATTCTGCATCATTTATGACAATTTCTCGTGCTATTAACTCATCTTGGATTTTCGCCTGCAACAGAACATATATATTGTTCAAAATCTAATGGATTGTAAAATATATCAACAGGACATGTCAAAAACACATGCATGGTGGTAAAAAGGAAAGGAACACTTTAACGTGTTGGACACTCAATGCCTATAAAAAATATAAAAAAAATTTACCCATAAGGAGATGTGGTACATGAATTGATATTGCAAGTTGGCAACAACCAAAACAGAAAGACAAAAAGAGAAGAGAATAGAAAAGGAGCGAAAAAGAAAACAAAGGAGATATTCATCAATATAGAGGCTCCACATGTGCTACTGACCTGGGTGAACCCTTCCCAAAACCATCTTTAATAACAGGCCTTCATCCCCGTGATGAGGGGAGCGAAAATTTACATGATTACTCCACCCTTTGCCATCTCCACCCACCATATCTAATAGGTTTTGGAACCCCCCACACATTTGAAAAGGATTCAGATGTAATCTACCTAACTCTCTGCCTCCTTCCAACAAACTGTCATTAAAACCTCCCACCCTTTTATCTTTTATGTAATCTCAACAATTGTACCAACAAGCCAAAGCCCATGTGTGCACAATATGAGGTGCTAAACAAAGTGTGACAACCCCTGATTTGATTCTAAAGAAAAATATACTAATTAATAGCCTCAGACCTGACACTATTATCTCCAAAACAGCACAGGAAAATTGGTGCTTTGTTGATAACAAACTCTATAATCCTCTGAAACAATAGATGGCCACTTCCATTACTATTACAAGATATCACTTTAAGAGAAAGGGTGGAATTCAACATGTTATTTGTCTCTTCTCTATGCATATATTTCAATGACATAGCATACATGAGAAATCACAATAACAAAAAATCCTCTCCCCTAAAAACAAGTAACGATCTCCTCCAACATTTGTTTGCCACCAAGCAACAGAGAATGTAATTAACTCAACTAAATTAGAGACCAAAAACATCAAGGGAGATACCTCGCAATGAATGCAACAATGGTTTCATATATGATATATCAGTATAATAAAGGTATTGTTTGGTTTCAGTACTACAAGTCGGACAATAATCTTTGATATGCAAAGATAATAAATACAAAATACAAAACTGATACCATTTCGAAGTACAATTTTTCTCATTAAAAAAATAAAAAAGAATGATAATACAAACCGACAACTGAATGGTTTAAAAATAGAGAAGGGGGGGGGGGGGGGGGGGGGGGGTTGGGGTGAGAGTTGTTAATTTTTAAAAAAAGAAAGAAAGAAAAAGAAACACAATCCATGATAGTTTGCAGAAACATTTATTTCACAATTTCTTTAGTGAATAAAGAACACCTAGCACAGAAATAGTCAAATCCATATATACAACATATCAATATTGTAGTGATTGCAAACCCTGACGACTTTTTATTGGTGGGTAAAACAGAAAGTTGCCTTGTCTGCGTGCTAAAAACAAATATTTCCCAATGTTACTTCTTGAGAATAATAACAGCTGTGCATTCACCCAAAAAAATGTGCATATCCAACAAAACAAAGCTAACACTGCAACACCGCCACATATATTCGTGACATAAATCACTTTTCTTTAGTGCTGAATCTGCTAATACCAACAGATACATAGTTCCACCGGTGTAGATATGCAGCTGATGTATTTGGCATCAAAAAGAAATGATTATCTAAATAACAATAATAATATAACTTCCTATGCAAATCAATTTTTTAGAAATGGACAAGCAAACCTTATATACTCATTTTTGTTATAATATACACCGTGTCATCAGAAATTGACAAGAAGAAAAACAAAGAGAGTTAATATGAACCCATAAGTAATGCAACAAACTTCTGTTAATGTATCTTACTTGAGTTATTTTTTGGACCACTGCAGCAGTATGTGGCTGTATGGAAGGCACCTGAAACACCTGCGGTACAGTTGTAGAGCAGGCAGTAAGAGGATTCATTAAAAGAGCTCCAGAGGCTGCAGCTACACCTGGAAGTCCAATCCCAACAAGAGATCCCACATTGCCCAAGGGAAGAATCCCAGGTACCGCTACTCCCACTGAAACCAAGGATTCCGCAGGCTGATCCCACTTCCTCTTTTTTCTACAACATGTGCTTTAAGTTAATACTAATCATGAGACCCATTATGTTGAACTATTCGCCAAATGTATTGATCATAAAACAAGCAGAAGGGTGACGAAGTTGAGATTTATGAACACTTTGAGTTTGGTTAAACAATAAGGATCACTGTTCACCATAATCTTTTAAGTTGCAAATGCCAAAAACACCTGGCTTCATTGAATGGCACTTTTTACTTGTCGATGTGGTATTAACAATAATACTTATCATTATATATATATATATATATATATATATATATATATATATGGTATGACCGATAACTGTAGAAGTATAACAGCAAGTTATTTGAGACCCAAAGTGTATGCCATTTCGGCTTTAAGAATAAATTGCTTAAATGTACACCACCTATATGCTAACCAGGCTTTCTTTTTTATCCCATTAAGATTAATTTTGTGAATGATTTTGTGAATGTAGATGATTTGAGTTTGTCTCAAGTGAGATATATGCCACAAGGGTTCATCCGATTAGAAGGCTTTTATCACTACAAATCTTCAATACATACATGTGTGTGTGTTTAAACATCTTGAAAGATCATATCTTCAAGAGCTAAACCAAATCAGCAAATTTCGACATACCTCTGCTGCAATTCAGCAACAATGAATCCAATAATAACAGGATAAAGCATCACATCTTTGGAATAAAAAGAAACATCTTTATGTATAAAATTTATAAACTTGAGACAAAAGCAATATAATCTTAAATAAGTCAAAAGAAAAGGGGAAAAAAAATTAAACATAAAACCCTAAAATCGATATCATTATACGGTTTGAGTACAATCAATAGCTGAGCAAGAATGATGATAATGTCAGGATCCAATATGAGGATATCGATCTACAAGGACCCAAATTTCTTTAAGGAACTGCAAAAGCGAAACTTCTGAATATGTTGATGGGGAAAAGGTATTGAATTTGAAGAGGGGAAGGATGGAAAATTAGGGTTTTTGGATACCTATGCTTTGTTGTTGAAGATTCGGTGGAGGCCATCGATTCAGCGGATGACACCCTAGGGCAATTATCCTCTGTCATACCGTTGATGTTGCTATTTATTGTCAATTGGCTTCTTCGTTTGCAGATAATGGAGGATATGTATTCGAGATATATATATATATGTATGCGTATAAAATATATATTTTGTAGTTGTGATGGTTGTATATGTATGCTTGGTGGTGATGTGGGTTGTTTGGTGCGTTTTATAAGCTAATTACTGGTGGGTGTGGGAGGAGAGGGACGAGGCTGCATATGGTGCGAGAAGGCATAGAACGGTGAGGAGACCAATGATAAAACAAGCGGTGTAGATTGGATCCGAATCTGCTCCAGTGCACCTCTCACTGGAGCAGATCCAAGGGCTGAGGTGAAACCACCTCAGCCTATTTGCCCCATCATTGTCCAATTAGCATCCAGTCAACACCCAGCATTTACACAAAAAAAAAAAAATTACTGATGTACTATTTTCATCTACTACATGTACGAATACCCCATACATTTATATTAATATACCATACACTTATACATTATACAAAATCAGAATACATAATTTACAATTACATTTAATAAATATTTTTTTTTTTGTTAAAAATTACCTTCAATGTGATATCCCTCCGATCCGAGACATGGGTTGATCAGGCCCTCGGATATCAGACAATTAATATTTAACAAACACAGATTACAAAACGAATTAAGAAAAATAAATAAATAAAAGCGGAAGGACTTCTAAAATAAAATCCTTAACCATATAATGCTTAAAATCCATTAGTCCAAAACCACTGAAAGTTTAAACAACTCGGGAATTCATCTCTAGTGGACCCCTAATAAGAATAACCAAACTGAAATGTCAACTGAAGAATTCCCTATCTAAATCATGAAGAGAGATCCTACGTCGTCGGAAGAATGAGTGACCGTCTCTGCTCAACACAAACAAGCTTCAGCTTGGAACTAACGTACACTTGAAAAATAGGAGTGGGTCAGGCCCATGAATAAGTTCTATCTTACTACAATCCAAGCAGAAACTCGATATGCATATACATGCTAATCAACCCAATAATAACTAAATAGTCTGTAGATATATATATATATTCACACTACAGGACTTTCACTGGACTATAGGCCCGTCTCAACCTGACTAGTAGGCACCATGCAAAGCGCACCTGAGGTGGGCATGACTACTTAGACCTAGCAGGGTACACATTCAACCATCATAGCCAGCTATGCATCCCAATGCATATACGTTCCCTAACCAACAACTTTGAAACTCAGGCTCATATCGTGGTACCATAAAATATATTTAAAATCCTATCCTATCCATCCATAAGAAATCCAGTTGGTCATTCAGCTTGTGCAGCTTTTTTGACTCAACATAGATCACAAGTAATCCAGCTAGTCATTCAGCTTGTGCAGCTTCTTTGACTTGGCATAAATATAAGTAGGATTTATTTATAATCCATTCCCTTATTCCAATACTGGTTGGATTTAGTATTTTAAAACTAAACCATTCCTGGTATGTCACCGTCCCATGCCGGTGCATACAGTCCAATCCATCCAGCAGTTGATAGAATAAATACAAATTATAACTATCAACTAATCCATACAATTCACAATTGATAATAAAACATTAAGTACAAACATCAATTGTTCCAAATTAAGCATGATAAAAGATTGTCAGTTAACAGGCTTAATCCATACTACTCCACAATGCCCAATAATTGACACAACAGGTCATATATGTAAACCAATTATTTCAAAACAACCATAACAGAATATAGACGTTCACAGGCTTATTTTTATAACACTGGAACTTAATTTAAAACAAATCATCCATGAGAATTGCTATCATAAAAGTAAGCAATATAAAATCATTTCTTTCCGGAAACCGTAAACCAACTATGTTCCAAATAAGCAACTGTAAATTTTATTACTAAGAATTGTTATCCTAAACTTTAAGCAATTCGAAATCCTTCTATCCAGAAAAGTAAATTGATTTACTTAGCTTTTACTTACCGTTGCATTAAACAAAGTTGCTCTATTTTACATAAATCTTCTCTCAAGGATTTTAATCAAGCTTAGACCACCTCTAAACACCTCAATATAGCTTCCAACAAAAACTGAAAATTCCAAAATCCAAGTTCTGTAGCCCACACAGTCGCAGAAAAATTGAAAAACGCACACCCGAGGGAAGAGCCTGCTCTACCAAAAGAAGAGCCTGCTCTCCCATCTTGGAGCCGGCTCTACTAGAAGAAGAGCCATCTCTAAGACCCCTAGAGCTAGCTCTACTTAAAAGAAGAGCCTGCTCTTTGTCCGGAAAAGCCTGCTCTATTAAATCTTAAGTCGTCTCTTCTCTGTTCTTCATCTCTTTCACGTCCGGCGTGTTTCTGATGAACTGTCTTTCTATCCTAGGGTTCTTAGATGTGTAAACTAAGTTTTAACATGTTCCAAAATCCATTATATTCATTTTTCAACTTCCCGCATCGATTAAAACATGGATTATTGCAAGAAGATTTCAAGAAGAGCAAGTTAAGAAATCAGGAACATCACTGTTTCAAGTAAATTCACCATGCGAGACAGATTAATTTATAATTGTTCCCAATGTGTTTTAGATCTAATAAACTCTTCATACACCAATTTACATGAATTTAAAACACAAGATACACAAAGAAGCATTAAAACAAGCAGTACACAACGTTACTACTACAATCAGTTTTAAATCAACAGAGGTACAAAAAATCCAATTTAATTTTAATCTTTAATGGTTCCTTGGAGTTGTGTTAGATATGTAAAGAATATGAGGCAAAGGGAAGGAGTCAGGATTAGAACTTGCCTTTAGGTCTCAGTTTGAAACCTTGCACCGTCGCTTCCTAAATTCTCCGGCGAACTCCGACTATTGGAAACCTTCCTCTACTATCTCTCTCTCTCTGCCTCCACATATGTGTTTAGGTTCTAAAAACCCTAGGTAGAACCTTATTACATATTTTATAGGTTTATACAAAACCTAAATTCAATCCAAACCCTACAATGAATCCTAATCGGCCCATAGAAAACCTAAGTTATACTTTCCGTCGGCTACCAATACGTAACTTCAAAACCAACCCTAAGTAATGAACGTATTTTAAAACTTTTAAAACTTATTAAACTTAACTACCTAATTAAACAATTATTATCATAAACCACGTAAAAACATACAATCACACAATTTAATTAAACAAAATAATTAAATAGACAAATAAACAATTAAATAAATTTTAATCAAGTAATACACAATTAAATCAACTATCAGGCAAATAAACAACAAACTCAAATATTCACATAAACAAGCAATTTAAAATATTAAAAATACAATTAAATAATTAACCAAAATACCAGGACTATCCTTTTAAAATTAGGGGTATTACATTCAACTTTACCTTTGGCTAAAATTATAGAACCCTAATCTCTCTCCTCTGGTCTTCATCTTCGTCGGCGTCGTTTAAAGTTCCACTGTTCTTCTTCCTTCCAACTCCTGTAGTCTCCTCTTCGTCTTCTTCTGAAGTTACCATGCCTTTTCCAGTTGGTTCCACTCTTTCCATTCACATGCCTTCACTTTTGTTTCTGTGTAATTCATTATATACATACATATATACATCTATATATATATATTGATGAAAAATGTTCAAAAGCGATTGAGAAATGATTGGAGTGGGTAGATCTCTATATTTCTCTCTCTAAAACGGTCGGTGTCAGTCGAGTGAGAGAGAGTAATTCACAGCTGCTGCTACTTTCGTCCCTTCTAAGCCAATTTTTTTACTATTTCTTCTACAGCTATGAAGATAGAGAGAGAAATTGTAGAGAGATACACAAATTATTGAGACATATATGATATAACTCTCGACCAACATTCATATCGAGAAAGAGATCGAGAGAGAAAGAGAGCTTTGCTCTCGCTCGTCTTCTGCTTCACTAAAATTGATTCACTCTTTCTCTCTCTCTCTCTCTCTTCACATCTGCAACATTGGCTGGAATTCAAATTGATCTTGATCGACCGAGCTTCACATTCAGACGAATTCAATTGATTCTGAGTACATTGTGTTGTTTGACGATTTGAGAATTGTGACAAAGATAATCAGATCCTGAGGTATTCACTATGTTTTGTTATGTATTGCTCTTTGCAAATGGGTTTTTCTTTTTCTTTTTTCTTTTTTTTTTTTCTTTTTTTTTTCTTTTTGTAAAACTATAAATAATACGTGATTTATGGGATTAATCGAGATTTTACTTTCATCTATCTCCTTTGTTATGTAAATTGGGCACTTTCTCTTTATGATGTATGTAATTTATGAGTTTTAGGAAACTTCTGAAAAATGCAATCTAATTCTCAGTTTCCTTTTAAGTGTCACTCGTAGATATGGAAGACTATAAAAAGGAGATTGTACTGCTTTCTATGCATGTGGAGAAGTGTGCATCTTTAGGCACTCAGCTTCCTACCGGAATGGATGATTGGAGCTTCAGCTTCTTGTCGAAAACCCTGATCGGAACTGCAGCTTCTCGCCAGAATGTATGGTGATTTTTCCGAACGGAGCTTCTGAACAGGCACCTTCTCTTCAGAAATCTTTGTGTGTCTAAACAGGGACCTTCTCTTCAGAAATCTTTCCCTTTACGTGTCTAATGTGTTGGTTGCCTTCTTACTCGGTTTCCCTTTTCCTTGACTGAACTATTGGATGTTTGAGAAGAGAGTTGTGGAACATTTACAGAGCAGAGGCATATATATGTATATATATATCAGTATCAGTTTTGGGGGCAAACTTAATTTTGGTTTTGGGGGGAATTTTAACTTGAAAATGAAATACAGTATGAGCAGAAAGGGTACAGAAAGGGAAAGGCTATATACAGAAAGGGCGTACAATACAGAAAGGGTATAAGTAAAACTACAGTAAAATCACATTTTACCTGCCTTGCCACATCAGCCGCGGGGCCCACCACTGGACCAGTTCCAGTGAGAAGCGAATGGAGATGATTTTCTTCCGTGTAGATTAGACATGGTAAACAGGGCCGATTTAGTTTTATCCACTCACACTTTCTGAGCTTTTAGTCAACGTCATTATGAGGACCGTCGACGCACAAGTTTACATTAGCACGTTGAAATTTCAAAAGTCATAATTACTCTCGAGTCTACGTATTGACAAAAATAACCCTTATCATATTATTCTATAATTCCCTTTCCACAGACCACCGCAACCACCCCTCACCAAAGACTCCTCCAAACTCGTCCTACAAATCCCCTCTCAGACTCTCAACCACCACCGCCACACACACACCACCACAACCACCGCCACACACAGGGGCGGAGCCATAAATTAAATTTAGGGAGGCACAATGTTAAAAAAATAAAAATTCAATAATCATGACAATAAACATAGATTTTATAAATCAAGAGACAAAGAAAAAAAAAATTATTCAAAATAATATGCCAATCAATGAGTAATTTAAGAAAGATAAATAGTTAACAAAAAATTTTAAAAAGAAAAGAAAAATGAGAGAATTTTGAAAGGAAAAAAAAATTGGAATTTGATTCAAAAAGGAAAATTTGACTTTTTTTTTTAATGGAAATTAAACTAATTTAAAGAGTAAAAAAAAAAAAAATACAAAATTTAAGGGATAATTTTAGAGGGTCATTATATGAATTTTTGCATATATACATGTAAGCGTGGCCAGGGTAAGGGGCACGTGCCCCCTAGGCATACACTAGCTCCGCTCCTGGCCACAGACACAAAGCACTACAACCACAACCACCGGCATACCCACACACCACCGCCACAACCACACACCTATTCTCGCTCTATAGCAGCAACGCCATCACCGACACTGGAAACTTCACCGCTTTAAATCATTCTTGACAATAACACTGCATAACAGATCCAACCCAGTGACCTCATTTTCCCTTGCTGTCGACATCCCTGGCCAAGTCGCTTCAAACCCCAAGACCACAATGACGATAATGATGGCCCGAGCAAGAATTTAATCTTACCTACGGCAAAAATTACCGGCGGCGAAGATGATTAATCGCACCAGCGAAGAGAAGAACGACAATGCAATGTCCGACGTAGAAACCGTTGATATTGCCAAGCAGAACTTTGTTCGCTGCTGCAATCGTTGATCATATCGTTGTTGAGCACAACCCACTACCACTAGCCACCGCTATCCTCCCACCCCTATCTCTCTCATCACAGACCAACATTGATCTCTCTATTGGGTAGGAATTCTTGCTTTATAACTGAGAATTAATTGAAATAAAATCGAAATTAAAGCCCAATTTAGAGAGAGAATGAAAAATGAGGTTATTTTCGAGCTTCAAAATTTAGTTTATAGGGTTATATTAGTAATTTATACTTTTTAAAGGATTAAATGGTCATTTCCTCGAGTGTCAAAGTTCTGGAGGGGGTGTGTGTGTAAAATTTTGAAACTTCATGTGTTGTCAATGTAAACTTGTGCATTGATTGTCCGTTTAGGGGTATTAACTGAAAGTTAAGGGGCGTCAGTATAATTTACCCTAAATAATTTAAACGGTCCCTCAAAACTAATATAAATGGGTCGGATACCCGCTCTCGTAGGGCAAATTGTCATCCATATTTTATGATTAGATCATCTTGTTTATCCGTTTCTTGAAAGGCAGAATGACCTAATAACTGTCCATATTGAACACCACCTAAGAGGGTGCTTGGAGTCAGATCAAAGACAACACCTATGGTAACGAATTAGACACTTGTTGTTTAACCCAAAAAGCATATTCGGTTGCCTACCTACTTTTACAAGTCCAAGACTCTTTTCATATGGATTGATTTGCAACAAGAACTCTATTACACCAATTATAATAAGGGAATTATAGTAAAAGGTAAATTTCACTTACGTCAGTACATTTGTCAATATCTCGCATAAACCCACTATTAGTTTCATATTCTTACTTACCTTCTTTGTCATTTACGGGCATCCAATTTAGTAATAGTATTATGTTATTTTATCGTTTGCCCATAAAATATTTATTAGTATTATGTTATTTTATCGTTTTGCCCATAAAATATTTATTGTCATTTCAGACATCATAAGGGCAATACTGACATTTTATTCTTTTTTTTACCGCTAACTTCAGCTTATTCTGTTAGTCTCCATTAAGTGTCTTGACGACAAGAAAATTTTGTTATATAAACGACAACTTCAAAAAAAGTAAGTGGTATTACGAAACTATGTGAAATATTAACAAATAGGAGATAAGTCAAATCAAGGTGCTATTATTATTATTATTAGTATTATTACTATTAATTTAAGCCTTGGCAAGTGTTAATTGGCTTTCCTAATTTCCCTTTTATTATTTTTTTCTAATAACAAGTTACTCACACACCAATTTTTTATTAATATAATAAAGGGTATGTGAATTATCACTAGATTAAAGCTATTGGTGGATTTTATAATATGATTTGTTTAGACTATGCATATATTATATATGGTATGATGTCCTTACTCTTTCTTTTTTTTAAAGGACTTGAGCAGTAGTTGAAAAAAAAAAAAAATGATATGCCTTTATATATTTTACTTTTGCAAAAAACTCAAAAACTTGAATTGTTAACCTTTTACTTAAAAAAAATAAACAAATACTACGGGAATACAACTCTTCTTTTGATTTTTATTTTTCTTTTCAAACTATAATTTTTGTAGATGAATATTATTTTTATTTCTTTTCAGATTTAATAGGTATTAGTTATTACGTGGAAGCAGGAAGGTGAAAAATAAAAATTTTACTGACACATATAGCATGAAGCTGGAATAGCTCAGTTGGCTAGAGCGTGTGGCTGTTAACCACAAGGTCGGAGGTTCAAGCCCTCCTTCTAGCGTTTAATTTTTCTTATTTTTGCCTCACAAACAAAATACCCTGCTTCGAAACAGAACAATGCCCAACTTTATTGACACCAATCTTTTTTCTTTTACAAGTTTCAAGTTAAAAGCACTAATCATCTGCTTCAAAATACATAAGAACTCTCTCTGAAACCCTAAATATTATGTCTTCCGCTGCCACGAGCCATAAACAGAAGCAGTATACTAACAAGCAATCCATAAGTCCTTTTGGTTGACCTTCTGTCATTGAAGTCCAGATATTAGTATTTTGATCAAGCCATGCCTTCGCTTGCATGTTGTGTATATATATATTTTTTACTGTACAATTCTATTACTCAGAAACATTGAAAACAACTAACATCTTCAAAAATTCAATCAACTCAAGAAAAATTCAGAACAAAAAAAGGAGACTTAATTAATGACCCCATTAGTGATGATCCAACCAAAATTTAAATGCAAATAAAATGGAAACACCAATGAGAAGTACAAAGGTATGTGTATCATGATGATGAGTTAGCAAGTTATATTACAGAGAGCCTCATAACCAACATCACCAACCCTGTCCTTCTAGCTTCACTTTCTTGTGCTCCTGTGGTTGTTCTTGTGGTTGCTCTCGCTTCACTTTCTTGTGCTCTCGTGGTTGTTCAGCAGCAGCAGCAGCCATCTGGTTGAACCCGAAAACCAACTGCTTCACTCCATTAAGTTCCTTCTTGAGATCGAGTATCTGAAACTCTTGCGACTTGACCTGATGTTGGAGATTGTTAATGATCAGGTCCGCACTGTTAAAATTCGGATTCGGATTGGCTTCGTTAAATTTTTCTTGTATATGTCAGAGAATTATAGTAAAATTTCAGCAAGTTTTCAGATTGGTCTGCTGGAACAATCGAAGCAAATACACAACCCTCCATGCATTCCCGTTGTCCAGGAATGAGCTTGCACGAAGCACATAGACCAGGCTGCATGCTACCACCACCGTTAGCTAGCTTTGTATCTATGGAATCACACACCCGATCGATGAATTTCTTACGCTTTCTTGTATATGCCAGAAAGACAGATTCATCTGCCGGAAAAATCGAAGCAAATACACAACCCTCCATGCATTCCTGTCGTCCGGGAATGAGCTTGCACGAAGCACATAGACCACGCTGCATGGGTGGTTGCTTTGTATCTGCGAAATCACACGCCAGATCGATGAATTTCTTACGGTTTCTTGTATATGTCATAATACTATTGTGGAATTTCAGGAATTTTTCGGATTCGTCTGCTGCAAATACACAACCCTCCATGCATTCCTGTCGTCCAAGAAAGAGCTTGCACGAACCACATAGACCACATAGAACACGCTGCATGCTACCACCGTTACCTAGCTTTGTATCTGCGAACTGCATCCTCCTCCTTTTTTCTTCCTTTTAAAAGAAAAAAATAAAATAAATATCACATCCTATCATTAACCAGTCAATCCTCAAATTTCACAACTAATTGCGATACAAGAAGGAATAGATGGAAACAATTAATAAGAGACTGATGGACCAAAAAGATTAAATCATTATTAACATAATTTAACTTAACAATTATATCCTTAGTAAAAAAAAATCATATTTAAAGTGTACAAAGAAGGGAAGAAGAAAAAAAAAAAAACCATAATTAAAGTGATAGATGCAGCAACGATTAATTGGCATAATGAAGATCCGATATACAAATTTAATCCAACCCAATTTACATGCTAGAAGTTTTTATTTTTATTTTTATTTTTAATTTCCTTGACTAGGTGATAAAAGTTGAAAAAGATGAAAAAAAAAAAAAGGAAAGAAAAATAAAACGAAAGAGAGAGATGGCAACAACAATATTCCATTTTTATTCTTATTTAAAACTATAAATCACTTTAATGGGTAGCCTACAAAAAAAAAAAAAAAAAAAATTATATCTATATATATATATTGAGAAAAAGAAAAATTAATTAAAATTCTACATAGGATTGAATTTTGGATGACAGTTCATAAATTTTGGAACTCTTTAGGCTTTGAAGTCAAATAGGAGTTAATAGTAATTTATCCTACAACTCTTCAATCTCTTTGTTCTTTCTTTGTTGAATCTTTTTTCAACAATATTATTTTCAATAAAATTTTGTGAAATTTTGTTCAGCATTATTTTTTAATTTTTTTTTGGGTAAAAAACCAACAAAGAAGATGATACGGAAAGAGACTAATAAAAGTTTTCAATGAAATTAAAAAATGGAAATAGGTTAAATAATGTAGGAATTTTATATACTAAAAAACGTGTGTAGTTCGCGGGAAGTCTATCAGGAAACATATTTTATTAGCTTTGGTCAATAGTAGGGGTGGCAAAATGGGTCAGGAACCATTAACCCGCCCATATCCGCCCGCCTTTTAATGGTTATGGGTGAACTATATTTAATTTGAGAGTCAAGATGGGTTGGGTAATTTTTAACCATTTAATTTGAGGGTCAAGATGGGTTGAATATGGTTAACCATATTCGATATGGTCTTCAACCCATTAGGAGTACCTTCATATTTCACCATTCAGATAATAAACATACAACACATATTTATTCTATATTGCACTCAACTCATTTCTCTCTCACAATCTTCTCTCTCTAAATTTGTCTCTTATCAAACCCCTCTCTCTATAAACTTCTTCTAAAAAAAAATAAATAATTAAAAAATAATTTTAAATTTTTTTAAAAACCTTCTTAAAAAATTAATTTAAAAATAAAAATAATTTAAAAAATAAAAAATAATTAAATGAATAAAAAATAATTAATTTATTTTTAAAAAATAAAAAAAATTACTGTTAATTTTTTTTTTTAATTTTTTTTTTTTTGGTACACTCTACCAAAGACACTGGGTAATATAGAATCAAAATAATGATTGCACTGTACAATTATTTTGAGACTTTTGCTAATATGTGCAGTTAAAAAAGAAAAGAAAATATAGAATCCACTTTCTGCTACCATAAAATCGTATGTGCAGCCAAAATAATATAATCCATGCATAAAAAAAATGTGAATATAATTTATGCATAAAATTGAATATATATTCATGCATTAAAAACAAATGTGTGTGTGTGTGTATATATATATGAATAGACAATTGTAATTAACTATCTTGACACTTACTTCGGCAGTGCTACGAGGGTAATGAATAGCCCAAGAAATAATGATTTTCCCTTCCCCATCAATCGTAAGTGATCTATTGTTATATGCGACTTCCACGGCAATTTGAGTAATAAGAAAACTTAGGTCAGAATACATATACATGGAAGAAAACTTAGGTCAGAATACATATACATGGAAGACAACAAATCAAGAAAACAATACTAAAAAGCAAAATTTTAAAAATAATTAAAAAATAATAATTAATGAATTCACAGGTCATAACGGATTGACCTTACTCATTTTCAACCCGTTTATTTTTAACCCGTTCTGAACGGGTTGAATATGGGTCTTGATTCATGTTAACCCGTTCATTTTTAACCCAACTCAAATCCGACCCAACTCGCCCATTTGCTGCCCGTAATATATACACACACGGAGTATTAAAAATAAGGGTTAATTACAACGACACCCTCTGAGGTTTGCCATATTGACAGTCATATATAACTTAGCTTTTTTTTGGACAAAGACACTACTCAGGTTTGTAAACTTGAACAATGCATCCCATTTTTAAAAAACAGAGCCAAACACAGCCTTAAGTGACATGAAATGTCTAATATGCCCTAAGATATATTTTAATACTCACATAAAATGACCAAACTACCCTCTATCTCATCTCTTTCATTCATGTACACAACTTTACTCTCTCACCTCTCTTTCAATAGCTCTCAAACCCAGAAGATAAAATTGTTTGTCGCCGGCTATGGATAATGTGCTTGCTGATCAGAACCCCACCATTTCAGGTCGCCGTCGTCCTTGTCAGTAAGAGATAATGCATCTCCATTCAATTCTCTTCACCACCGTTCAGTTCAAACTCACTTCTCTTAGCTAAGAACAGACCCTTGTAGCACATCCTTGCATTGCTAGTAAGAACCGTCCAGTCAGAATCCTTGGTCGCTGTCGTCCTCGTTAAATTTATTGTAGTCATCGTCGTCCTCGCCGTGCAGTCCTTTTTGCTCTCCGATTCAGTAAAAAAATCAAGTTCTTTACTGCCGTCGATTTCGCCGGTCTCTAGGCAACATGGCCTTCAACGATGGCTACTGTTCCGATTTGGTCCTCCATTAACGCCATATACCACAACCGCTGGAGAAATTTTATTGGCCTTTGCGTTTTCAATCCTTGCTTGTTCGGCATGTCTCTTGCCGTTTGGGATGAACTCGGCCTCGATTATAGAGAGCTCGGCCGGTGGAGAGCTTGACTATGGATGGCTTGGCCATGGAGGACTGGCGGCTGGTGAGGGCTTGGTCGGTGAGGGCTTCTCTTTGCTCGCTACGAGATTCCACTAGGCCGCCTTGCAAACCCACCATCCACCTTGTCTCTGTCGCGAACCGTCCTTCATTGCTTGTAGGTGTAGTGCCGCAAGCCCACTGCGATTCAACCACATCCGAGCACTGTCGGTGTTCATCCACAGCCTATCTTGCCCGCTATTTTGTCAATCGCTAGCGTGCACAAGCTGCCATCCCTCACCGGTTCGTTTTGCTGGTCTGTCCAGCCAAGCCTGTAGCAAAAGGGGAGCTCGGCAATGTGGATTTCTGTGATGAGTTCGGCAGTGGAATGTGGACTGAACTTAGTCGCGATGGGGTGGGCAGAGAGGTTCGGAACGGCTGCCGGCGAGCAAGGGGGGAAGCTCGGATGAGATAGGTAGCTGGCTGCAGAGAGCACGGATGGCGGACAAGGCGTTGTATGTATGTATATATGTATATATAGATATATGTGTGTAATTTTGAAGTGTTGGGTTTGTATACTCTACATATGTGCTTATGTATATCAGGGAGCAAGAGAACAATTCTATATATATATGAGGATTGTTCACCTGTTCACTGGTGTGCATGAAATATATACACGAATTAAATCATCACCGTTAGATATAAAAGCATAAACTACCCTTTTAAATGCCAAATAGAATCCGACGGTTATTACTTCAGGTGTGCATGAATTTTCTTGTACACCAGGGAGCAAGAGAACAATTCTGTATATGTATGAGGACTGTTCACCTATTCACTGGTGTGCATGGAATTTATACACGAATTAAATCACCACGGTTAGATATAAAAACATAAACTACCTTTTCAAATGTCAAATAGAATCCGACGGCTATTACTTCAGGTGTGCATGAATTTTCTTGTACACCAGGGAGCGTGAGAACAATTCTGTATATATATGAGGACTGTTCACCTGTTCACTAGTGTGCATGGAATTTATACACAAATTAAATCATCACGGTTAGTGTGACGACCCTGATTTTTAGGCCAGCGTGTCCTGTGATGAACCGTAAAGATGATCCGATAACGGATCCGAATGCGGAAGCAAAAATAGAAAACAAGACTCTAAGAAGTCAAAGTGATCTTCATGAGGTCGTGGAACTCAATGAGAACTGATGCGGAAGCAAAAGGTCAGAAATACGACAAGTAAGCCCCCAGGGGCAAAATAGTCATTTTTAAAAAATGTGGATTCGGGTGCCACCGAGCACACCGCTGGAAAGACAGCGAAAAATTAACAAATCTAGACTCAAGAATCACCCGATTCAGGGTTCGGATGAAGAAGATATGAAACTCCAAAGTTTCATAAAAACCAACTTTCGGGTTTCAAAATAGTGCAGCAAGGGTAATTGACAAGGGGTAAAATGGTCTTTTTAGACAAAATTGGATGCAACTGAGCATACCAATATATAGACTTGAAAAAATTAATGAATCTAGACTCAAGAATCACTTGATTCGGAGTCCGGATGAAGAAGATATGAAACGTCAAAATTTCAAAAAAACCAACCTTTGAGTTTAAAATCAGTGCGGCAAGGGTACTTTACAAGGGGTAAAATAGTCTTTTTAGATAGAATTAGATGCAACCTTGAATACCGTTGGATAGACAAGCAAAAACTAATAAACTTAGACTCAAAAATCACTTGATTTGGAGTCGGGACGAAGAAGATATGAAGCCTCAAAGTTTTAAAAAATTAGACTTATTTTCCGGGTTCAAAAATTTGAGCAGGAATAGTGTTTTGACAGAAAGCTCCAATTAATTTTTTTTCCAGAACCGAGGCTAAAAACGGACCCTTAAATGAGTTTTTCTGGAAAAATACAAAGAAGAAACCCCCCTTAAAATCACGTTTTCTACCCGACTATGCAGAAGAAACAAAAAAAAAAACGATGTAAAGTCCCTAAAATGCCCCTTGAACAGCCTAGGTCAAGATGGACCCAAAAAGCTGCTACAAGCATTTTTTCCAGAAACAGCCAGAACAGAGAGTAAAAACGGGCTAGTAGATGAATTTTTCTGGAAAAACACAAAGAAGAAGCCCCCCTCAAAATTGAATTTTCTATGTGACTTCCAAGAGAATTAAAAAAAAATGTAATGTAGAATGCCCAAAATGCCCCTCCATGAAATCTGGTCATGGAGGTCCAAAAAGCTGCTAAAAAAAAACAGAAAAGCTGAACTTTGCGGTCGATTTCCGGCACCAAGACGACATTTTCTGGAAAAACACGAAAAAGAAACCCCCCCTAAAATCATGTTTTCTATTCAACCATGTTGAAAGAAGGAAATAAAACTGATGTGAAAGGTCCAGAGCGCCCCTAAATCAGATTATGTAAAAAAAATACGAAATGAATTCACAAGAGGCTCAAAACACAAACGATAAGGTTTTGCCCGGAAACGACCATGCACGCAAACGTAACTTACCTAGCAGATGCAAAATCCGACCCCCCAACGGGCAAAAAGGCAAAAATGGACTTAGAATGGAAAACATGGAATCCAAAAATGTAAAATGGAGTCAAATGACCGTTTGGCCCTTGGCAACACTTCATACAAGATTAATAAGACCCTATGAAAGAATGAAAATGGAATTCCCACACCCGATGCAACCATGGTGAAGCAATGACTTGCGATTTTTCAAGGTTTTCATAATATTTCATGAAATTAAAAAGTTGTATAGAATACAATACACATGTCATTGGCCTCCGGCCTCATCTCATACATGTCAAATACATTTAAAGGAGTGTACTTAAGTACACATTACATACATGGAATCAAATATACATATTTTGACATATAAGTTTACAAAATGACATTTCATGCTAACATTTGCATGAAATGGAAACTTGAAAGCTACACGACATCCAAGGTTTGCTAGGCTTCACGAACCAAGTCTTCATACCTGAAATATGCCCCAGTATCGTAGGGGTGAGTAACATAAAGCTACTAGTAGGAGACGAGCATGCATCGACTTAGCATTTTACAAATTTATCACCTTATGGTGAAACATGTTAAAGGGGCTCATGCCACCTAACGTCTATGTCCAAGTGAGACTCGGGGAGCATCCTAAGCTACCTTAGAGTCTAAGCAACAAGAATCATGATACACATATGTGTATGAAACGAATCATGGTTGGGATAATCCAAAGAACACGACAAGAAGAAAGCTTGAGCATAGATTAACATGAATTGCATTTTCAATACAATTGAACCAGGTCTAGAGTAATCCATACAACATGACAAAAGCATATTTGAATACAAGTTAACAAGAATCACATTATCCATGCAATTCAACAATAAAAGAGCATGTTATACAATGCAACAAGGTTTAAGTTCTCAAAGCCATCAACTTAGAATCTAAAGCACAAAATAACAGTAGTGGTTCATGTCACCTAACGTCTATATTATAAATGAATCAATAGGATCAATACTAAGCTTTATTAGAACGTCAAAACACGATTTTCAATATCGATGCAATTTAACCAACATTGGAACTTCCAATACAACGCATAAAGCACAATTTGGCAAAGTTAACATCCTGTAACTTAAAATGGAACGACAAATAAGAAACAACAAGTTACAATATCATCTAGTTATCAACTTTAAAATGAAATGCGAAATCAAATAAAGTGGATACTCGGACGTCACGCCGGATCAGACCGACAACATAGTTACTTTAGGGTTACTAGCCCATGGGTAACCTCTCTATGTGCGCACTAGACTATATATAGAGGGACTATCCCCCGTACTAGAATCACGTCCTAGCCATAGTCAAACAACGACATCCCCAAGTTTCTAAAATCAACAAGTTGTGCAACAACGCATATATCAACAAGAATATACAAGATAATCAACTATCTACTAAGCACAACTAAATTTGGAAACCTATACAATACATGCTCTAAATCCACAACTAATATGATATGATGAATGTCGAATCTTCAGTGTGTGATTCGTTACACGCTATGCATGAAAGATGTTAAATACGAAGTGTGCAAATCATTACACAAGGCAACAATATATTCAATAAGGAAAACATATTCTCATGAATACAAACATAGCAATTATGTTATCAAATGTTCAAAACATAACCAAATGAATATACAACAAGTCCAAGTCCATGATTTTGATATAGAAACGACTTTCAAACACAATTAAATCCATGACTCAATTCGATAGAATTTAATTAAATAAAAATAATTAAATTCCCTAAATTCTAATTCAATTCCAAATAACTTCAAATTAATACATATTAAAGAACATAGCATGGTCATTACCTATATCCATTCTAAAACTCAATTAGGTTATTGGAACAACAAAGTAGAACTCTAATTAAATCATGCTAATTTAATTACCAAGGTTCTAAAGTAACTTCAAATGGTCCACAATTAATATATACTAGTAAACAAGTCATGGCCAATACAAACATCAAGTTAAAACCTTAATTAAGCTAATGGGACCACAAAATAGATTTTAATTAATTCTTTTAATTAAAATCTCTAGATTTTCAAACTTAACCAAATGCTCTCAAATTAACCTATGTTGGAAAGTATGCCAAGAACTAATATAATATCACATTACAAGTTTATTTCATTCAATTTAAGACCATGTGAATTAAACTTTCACTAAAGTTAAATATAAATTAAAAGTTGTAATTCTCATGCAATTAATCCCAATTTAATATATGTGAACAACTATACCTAGGCTTAATTTTCTAACATGCCACAATTCAATTCCAAGTTGTATATCACCATGAGGATTAAATCTTAAACAAGGAAATTAATTAAATGAAAGGTTTCAAAACCTCACCGAATATTCTAAATCAAATATATGTGAAGCTATATGGCATGTAGATCAAGAATATCAAGTCGGAATTCAAATGGAGTGAATAGTGCACTCGGAGTAAATTAATTAATCAAATTAATTAATAATTACTAATTTTCAAAACACCTCCAATTACTTTCAAATTCAACTATGTTGAAGAGCATGCTAAGGCCTAATATAATATGCTAACACATATTAATTTCAAGCTAGTTAAGGCCATGTGAATTAATCTTTCACATAAGATAAATATTAAATAAAATCTTTAATACTTATTCAAATGTTCCAATTTTAATACACGACAATGAGCATATCAAGGGGCAATATAAAATCATGCTACATGTTTAAACCAAGTCATGAGCAACCGGAAAAATTAGATCCCGTACAAGAAAAATAAATAATAAAATCTCTATATTTTATATTTAATCATGCAAACAAGTAGTATAAACATCACAAGCATGCTATATAATAAGAATTTAAACCTAAAACATCCCCCACCTCAATTTGAGATGAAAATCCCAAAGGCCCACCAAAATAAAAGTGCTCCGAATTCGACGATACCGAGAGGTTTTGTCGGGGACAACACCGTGAACATAACCTCCATCAAAGTCCCATCAAAATCATAACTTGACCTCAAAACCAAACTCAAGAAATGGTCAAAACTGAATTCTAATAAGGGGGAAAGGTAGAGCATGGCGAGGGGAACAACAAACGTTAAGGCCGAAGACTTTCCATCAAGGAAAAGTGAACCAAAAGAGGAGAGAGAAGGTGGCAGCACCCCTTGGGCTGCCATGGGAGCTCCAGGTCGTGCATGAAGAGGGGAAAAGATGAAAAATGAATTATCTCACCCCCCTTTTATAGAAATCTCAAAAAGTGCCCCGAACGGGCCCCGCCGGGTCCGAAAAAGTAAAATTTGAGCAGACGCGCTCAAATGGAAAAACTTTGTGAATGAAAAAGATTCAAAATGATAAAATATGAATAATGGAAGAGACAGCGTCAAAAACCGAGTCCCGAGCAGAAAGTTATGCCCAAAACAAGTTTGGCGAAAACCGGGGCCAGAAACCCTGAAACTGGAAAATATCGACCAGGAGGAAATTTCAAGAGTACATAACTCGACAAAATGTGAAAATGAATCCCGTACGAGGATCCAGGTTCAAAACAAGACATTTTGCAATAACTTTCATTAATTGCACAATGGCCCCTCCAAAAAGTTAAAACTGCACTTATGGCCCAGAATGAAAATATCTTCCAAAAATATTTTCTTAAAAACCCCTGAAATAAAATATCTTCAAAAGATATTTACGAAAAACACCTCAAGAAAAGAGAATAATTTCAAAGAACTTTGCGTCCATACCCCTATGGACACCGGGAGCAACCAGAGTACTTTCTTGCAAAAGTAAAAATACGTATTTTGTGGAAACCACTCAAGATGAAGGCACGTGAAGTCAAAAACCAACTCCGAGCATGAGAAGTGAGGTTGTGCCAAAAACTAACAAACCGAGATAAGACAGAATAGGGAAAAGGACGAAATAGCGCATAGTGTCGAAAACGAAAAATGTGAAAATGACTCGGTTCTCAAAGGAAGTTGTCAATCCACGGAAAAGAGTCTCAGGAACCAATTCCGAGCACTCGAGATGACACTAAGCGACACGAAACAGAGCTCAGAAAAGAAAATTAAACGAAAAAAATTCATTCGTAAAATTTCAGGAAAAAAGGAAAGGAAGGCAAATAACCGAGTCGTTACAGTTAGATATAAAAACATAAACTACATTTTCAAATGCCAAATAGAATCCGACGGTTATTACTCAGGTGTGCGTGAATTTTCTTGTACACCAGTGAACAAGAGAACAATTCTGTATATATATGAGGACTGTTCACCTGTTCATTGGTGTGCATGGAATTTATACACGAATTAAATCATCACGGTTAGATATAAAAATATAAACTACGTTTTCAAATGCCAAATAAAATACGACGGTTATTACTTCAGGTGTGCATGAATTTTCTTGTACACCAGGGAGTAAGAGAACAATTCTGTATATATATGAGGACTGTTCACCTGTTCACTGGTGTGCATGGAATTTATACACGAATTAAATCATCACGGTTAAATATAAAAACATAAACTATCTTTTCAAATGCCAAATAGAATACGATGGTTATTACTTCAGGTGTGCATGAATTTTCTTGTACACCAAAGAGCAAAAGAACAATTCTGTATATATATATATATATATGTGCAAAGAATATTGTGAATAGAAACCTAAATAAGATGAATAAAAACCTAAATAAGGTATTGATCACGAGATCAGTGGTCACAGATTCATATAAAATTTATTTTAATATATTTTTGAAAATTTATTTTTTTTACTTTTTTATCCTGATTTATAAATTTGATTTTTTAGTATAAATTTTCCTTGAATCTTTTTTTTTAATAATTGAACTTTAAACTTTTGCATAGAGGATCAGATTCAACCCTGTCCATTGTAGATGTTTTTCCTCTTCCTTTGTTAAGGCATTTGGGTTATACAATGTGATTTGAATTTTGTATATTAAGCTGATAAACTCAAAAGTTATTAGAGTTTTTTATTTTGTTATTTTTTTTTGTAACAAATAAGTTCTATTAATATTCGACAAAAATATGATATAGTTTGTTTAAGATATATACTTATTTGGCATATGGTTTTGAGCACCTCCACTTGCTACTGTCTGTTGCAAGTTTGGTTGAAATACAACTTTCCTTTCAAGTTTGGTGATCAAATCTGCCATAGCATGATGCAGAATTGAGGAAAGTTATATTATTTGAAATTGTTTCAAAGCTTCACACTTAATAATTTTAATTTCGAAAGAGTGACATTTACATAATAACCCATTATATGTGTAAAGAAGGTTGCAATAAGATTAACAGGTCAGTGTTTTCAAGTCCTCAAAGGAAGGCATGAATGTGTGACTGAAAAATATATATACACGTCATCATACATTATACAATTACAATCACAAATTTGCTATCCTGTTGACAAACTTTAATAAGTTTGGGACACTCTGGCTCATATATTGCTTGGACACAACTTTCTTCAGCAAAATTCACCCAACAAGTTTTATTATATATTATTATTATTATTTAAGTTGAACATAAATCGAATTTTTTTTTTAATTCCAATTTAGTTCGGGTTGAATTTGGGGGAAGTGTCGAGCAATTCAAACTCAATGTATAAGTAACCTGCATCAACTAATTCAAATTTCCCATAATATACATAATGTTTGTGAGGTGGATGTGAAGTTCAAAGAGGGGTATACATGAAATACATCTAAAATTTTATATTTATTAATACAAAGCGAATGTTGCAATTTCATATTTGACTCAGCAATTTAAATTTCAAAGAATATAATGGTCCCCTTGGACACATATTTAATAGACATGAAGGGAGATATTCATATATATATATATATATAGATGTGCACACCATTTAATAAGAGCAAAAAGAAAAACAGAAAACAATAGAGACCTCCAGGAAATGTTTTTGGTTGGTTCCATGGCCAGAGAGTTACAATCTCCACAAACAAGCCACATATATATTAATATTCCAGAAATTTCAACGAAATCACTCTGCCATGGCCGACCATCATCTTCTCCATATTCTTCAAATTTTTCTCTGGCTGCTGCTGCTGCTGCTTGTAACACAAACCACTTCCTAGCCTCGTCTTGGTGTTGAAGGACAAAGATTAGAATTCATAGAGTATAATCCATTGGTATCGGCTTTAATTATGATTGTTCTTAAACCTCCAAGAGGTGATACAAGCATTAACCCAAGTCCCAGTATAATGCAGAACTGCATATTCATCAAAATCATTTTAATTAATTCAAGGCAATTGGTAAAAAATATGAGAAATTAACATAAATGTGACAATACACATACCCAGTTTGCAATCCAAGATAAGCTGAATCTCCTTGGTTTCTTGATGGCAAGCCACATGATGCAAGGTAGCTGCAAGAAAGAAAAAAAAAAATTGAAATGAGAGATTAAACTCGAAACCAACAAGAAGAAGAAGAAGCTGGCTTCTTACAAAGTATGTTGTAGGGGCAAATGCAAATCCTCCAAAGAATCCTAGAAGACCTCCGAAGAAAGGGAAGGTAATGGCCACAAACATTGTTAATGCTACAACAAAAGTTACAAAAAATGTCAGCTAGCAAATAACGCCACCTGCGATAATAGGAAAACGCTTCTTCTATATAATGAAATGCTGCACAATCCACTACTTACCCACATATACATTTCGTGTAATAAAGCGAAGCATAAAACTGGGATAGAAATTCAATTTCTTGACCAGCACAGTTTCTATCATGTCGAATACTGGCATGGCATAAATCTGCATAATTAAAGATGACAACGTACCATCAAAAATCATGGAAACAAGAAGTAGCTAGTGTGATATATGAGATGGAAAAAATTAAGAAACAAGATTTGTTGAGTTGGCAGGAACGTACCTGATAGCTTCCAATGACATGAATGACAACAAAGAGGTTAGCCATTGCAATTAGCCATTTAGGGCTCTCTAATAAGAAGAGTATATTTTCATTGACTCCATTACCGAAAATCCAGTACCCGATGAGAGCAACAGGGAAGTAACACAAGGCCACCACAATGTAGGCAACGACGACTCCTCTCCACATGGGTCCCTTGGAAGGCTTCTGAGGCGTGGAAGGGATTGTTGCTTGAATCTCCAATACCACATTGTGCCCAGCATACGCAAATGCCACTGCACCCAATGCACTAAAGAAGTCAAAAACTGTTTCTGCTCTCGTATTTGCTTTATACCCATCAAAAACTGTTTCTGCTCTCGTGTTTGCTTTATACCCATATTGCACATCTTCTTGCACAAGAGACGTAGTCCAAGCAATGGTAGAGTAACTGTAGTAGTATCACAAACAACAATATAACTCCATTTCATATCATCTTTCTAAACCAATTTTATAACATACAAACAAATACTACTACATACATACCTCAATGACATAACTGCTGCAGCCAAAGACACAGCAGAAATGGAGTTGAAGGTGGGAAGATGGGAGAGCACGAAATGGACAGACGCAAAGATCATAATGAAGCTTGTATGCTTGGTATCCTTGGTATCCTTGGTATCCTTGCAAGGCTTATCGGACACTAAATCATGGAATTTCTTGAGGGATTCTCCTCCGATGACCATATACACTATGTCCACGGCCACTTCCACAACCAGCTGTTGAGGCACTACGATCCAGAGACCGAGTTTTTCACCAAATACATGTTGACCTAGCTCATGGTATCTGTCGAAACGCTTCCCTGGTACTACCTCATGCATCTCTACCATTTGCCACAGGGTGTATAATGTCACTATCCATGATATCACCAGTACTGTTACACCAGGACCCCTGAAATTTCATTATTAAATCACGACTCCATTACTTCTAATAGACATTTAACAACTTTGACACAGGTTTTGACCAATAGCGAAACAATGAAGCAGCACATTAAAAGAGCAAACAATCCTTTAATAAAATCATGTAAACACTGTTAATTTTTAGAACAAAGTGAAACCCTTCAAGAAATATTATACTATTCACAAAGCAAGACTCGCAATTGTATTGCTACCCAAAAAAACCCAATATTTTTCAAGTTATAAAATAATATTGAATCAAAATATAATATATATTGTTGTGGAGCTAAGCATACCATCCAAGCTTTGACATAGCAAGAGGAAGGCTGAGTACACCAGCACCAACCATGGCAGTGACATTGTGGAAAGCTGAGTACCACCATTTTGCATTCCTCGACGAAGTGATGGGAAGCCATTGGTCAATTGCCTTCTTCATTGCTTTTAGTTTATCAACCTGTGGTTCAACATTTCTTTCATCAGATTCGGTACAAAAAATATATATATACAATTTTTCAATTAGATAAAAAAAAAAAAAAAAAAAAAAAAAATAGATGCATGAATGAAAACAAAAGAATCAAATAGCATTACTGTATTCTTTCGATTTGTTAGGTATTAAAGTTCTGAACATTTTATTGTAAAACTGACCAGATGATATAGTTTAAAAGTTAGTTGTATAAACATTAAAACATGACTTTGGTTTTTACCCTTAATACCAAATACTGAGCCTTTAAATCAAGTCAATATGTATTTAACGGACCCAAAAAAATAAAAAAAAAAAGCTTTTAAAAATAGAAGTATCATTATAAATTTTTCATACCAAAATTCCATATTTTTGAATCACAATCCGAAGAAATTTAATTTAGTTACTAACACGGTATACAAGTTGGGCTTGGATTACAGAGGAAGATCAATCTGAAAAATATAACCAAGAAATGGTACTTCATTGCTATCCTTGTATTCCACGTCACAAAAACGATCAATTTTTTTTTTTTTTTTTTTTTATTTTATAAAATGATGGGAAGCTTTTGGCCAAATTTCAAACAACTAAGCTCACTTTTCTAGAATTTGGGTTTTATCAACAAATCAACTGGCTGATTCTAATTACACATGAAATGAACTATAATTAGGTATGGTATGATAATTGCAAATAGTCATGACCTTATCAAAAAAAAAAAAAATGTTGGGACGACTTTAGATAAAATTGGCTTTTGTGAAGTGAAAAAAAAAAAAAAAAGAAAAAAAAAAAAGAAAAGAAAAGAAAAAGCCGAATTTTCCAATGAATTGAATTTGGAAGCATCTTAGAAGGGTAGTTGATAAGTACGTTTACTGAAAAGTCAGTAATCCCTGCCCGTGGCCATTGACAAAGAGTACCAAGCATGGACGGAGACAATAGATTCCAAACCTTAAGTTAAGGAGAGAAAAAAATATCCAAAGTTTTTGTCAACCATTCATTTTTATACCAACATTAATTGAATTGTCCAGAGTTGGTCAAACAATACAAATTACTACAATATGATTAGAAGACAGGGTTTGCTTGTTTTGTAAATTGTAATTATTGAAATAGTTTTTCATTCTCAGGAAATTGAAAATATAAAATTATACAAAAAATTCTGTTTGGTTGAATTTTTTAAAAATTATTTTTTAAAAATTCAATTATAAAAGGCCTGTTTTCAAATAACAGTCTTTTATAATTTTTTTAAAACTGTTCTCTATTTTTTGAATTTTTAAGAATTATTTTCAAAATTATAAACCAAGAATATCCCTAGAATTTGCAAGCCAACCCATGTTTTTGTTATTGTAGTAGAGTGTCTCTATGTTAAAAATGAATCAAAGAAATTAGTGGCATTAATTACGGCATGGTCACACTAAGATAGTCGATGAAAACATATACTTCCTCTGTCCTAATTTAAATGTCGTTTTTGAGGAGTAAGAATTTTTAAGAGGACATGTGCGACATGTCTTTTTTTTTGAAAAGTTACTAATATATCTTTCTAAGTTTTAAATATTAAGTTTGAAATTTTAAACTTTAAGAACATATATAGAAAGATGTAAAATATATTTTTTGAAAAAAAAAAAGTGGACAATTATTTTGCAACAGATCAAAAAAAAAACATATGACATTTTTTTTTTTTTTTTGGAAGTGTGAGAATATACCTTTAAAAAAAACACACAAGCACCAAATGTACGAGTACAGTACGTGAGTGGCACCCACGTAAACAGGAATTGGCTATTAGATCCCCGAATGGGGATTGTAGGCTCTAAGTCCAGTGAGTTTTGGACACGTGTCCCAACTACAACTCACTAATTGATGTAGCGGTGAGAACTATTTGTGCGTGTGAGAGAGACAATAAACTTTATGTTCCTGAAACTTTAATTATCATGCAAAATTTCACATTTTGTCAAATAAAATTGACATCCCAATATTCTTTCTTTTTTTACATCATCATATTCTCAACAACCAAATAAACAGGAGAAAATCTATTTAATTAGGAAAGTCACAATGGACATAAACCAAGAAATTAAAATATGAAAAGAAAGAATTAATATAAAAAATTAATTAATTATTATTTGTTCCATATTTCGTTTTTTAGTTTACAAATACATCCGGTAAGACATCATTTGCCTCTCATCTCTTTCTTCTCATCTCTTTCTTCTGCTCAAATATTTAACAAATTCTTATCGTCAAAATTTATAACTTCCGACACGATTAAGACGAAAATAAAAAATATCTTTAAGGATATCGTAGCCATAGCGAATAACATCAATACTATCACAAAAAATGATAAGAAGGTTGCAACTCCAACGAGTGATATCAACAACTCTGTAAGTCCAATTATGAGGAGCATAGCCAAATCACATGTGGTTCATCATATAAACATTACATTCAGTACAAAGAAAAAAATATACAATTTTTCAATACAAGGAAAACATGTATATATACACTAAACACACACACACACACACGTATCAAGTGAAAAAACGCTGTGCATATGTATATATATATATAGAGAGAGAGAGAGGCTTACTTTGCTGTTGGGCACATAGTCGGTTGGAGCTTGAGTTCCCATAAGTGTTGAGTGCAGAGAGAGAAACGAACAGGGGAAGATGAAACAAACAATAGGACAAGAAACGTCAGGTGTTTTTCAACTCCTAACAAATATCGAATAGTCTTCTATGCATTAACCAATGAGCGAAGGCTAACTATCGGAATGGTGAGGAACATGGGAATTAGCACCAGCAAGAGACCAATTACCCCTGTATATATAGAGAGCTACACCTATAGGAGTCTATGATGAATTTTTTTTCTCGGAAGTTAGTCTATGATGAAAATTCCACGAACCCCATACACACTCACAGGGTAGGTTCACGGTGTTTCTTGTCGTACCCTAAAACCATCCTTGATTTGTTTTATTTTAGATCATTTAACCAATTGATCTCATGCCTAAAAGTGTGTGCGTGGACCCACTTTTCTTTTTTAATGGGGTTTGAATAAATATAATATTATGCATATCCGCTTTTCAACATATTTATATGTAAGATATTTTATATAATTAGAAAAACATATTGTCATTAAATTGAATCAACCTAGAAACAGTATCCGAGACACTCGGTTGAAATGGAATTTTTATGTGTGTGACAACTCTACTTTTTTTTAATGAAAAATGATATTTTTGTCTATAACTTCTCACCGATTTCATACCGACTAACTGACGCTAGACACATTTAATCTCTCACTTTATCTCAAATTTTTATCTCATAGTCTCTTTACATCCTTTGCTCTTCAAATTTTTAGCACAAATTTGGAGCCCTAAATATCTCAAACTCTCTTGCGCCTCTGCTCTCTCTCATTCCCTCACAATGCATCCCAATTTTTCGCACACATTGGACCCCCAACTCTTCCGCCTTTGTAGTGTTCTCTATGGTTCACTCTCACACTCCATCCCTAATTTATTTATTTATTTATTATTATTTTTTTTTCAGCATAAATTTGTAACCTAACTTTAATCTCTCACCTTAGGACTGAAAATTCAAGATTTGAAATAACAAGGCTTAAAATTACGATCCTAAAGGAAGAGAAACAAGAGCAGTTTCACATATCATATAAAACAGAACAATATATATATGTATATATATTCAAGAAAACCAAAAAATATTTTACATAAACTGAAATTCAAATCAAATCGAGAGACTATTTTTGTTTGTTGTAATTTAATAATTTTTTTAGTTATTGTGTGGTTGGAGGTGATCTTGTTTGTTTTCATGGAAGTTCAATTATGGAGAAAAAAGATGAAATAAAAAATAAATAAATAAAAGGAGCATATAAGAGTTTTACTATCATTTGACACATATTCAGCCACGTAAGAAGTAGTTAGTAGTAGGTTTTTTTTATAGTCAGGCAAACTACTATCACTCTTTTTAATATAGAATGAAATTAACACGTATATATATCCCAATTCTTAATTGATAGTTTGGGTATTTTAATAAGGACCTATTTATTTTCATTAGTCCATCTATGCAACAAATAAGGAATTGGGACCCTCCACTTATATTGTGTATAAATATTATAATCTTGGTTCGAACCAGTGCTTCAATTTGCATAACAACAGTTTTGGCTTTCACTAGCGCTCAAAAACGCTAGTGAAAGTCTAAAAAAACGCTAGTAAAGACCCTTTACCAACGTTTTTTTCTTGAAAAAAGCCCTGGTAACCCTTTGCCAGCGCTTCTTAAAAGAGCATTGGTAAAGGGTCATTTTATATATGTATATATTTTCCCCCCTATACCAGTGCTTCTTAAAAAAGCGCTGGTAAATGGTCATTTTATAATTTTTTTTTTTCCCCCTATGCCAGCACTTCTTAAAAGAGCACTGGTAAAGGGTCATTTTAAATATATATATATTTTTCCCCCTATGCCTGCGCTTCTTAAAAGAGCGCTAGTAAAGGGTGATTATATATATATATATATATTTCCCCCTTTTATTGTTTTTGGAAAAATACCTTTACGGCGGCTACTAAATGTCATCCAATATAACACAAGTCAATATGAAAATACCATTCAAATTGTCTTTACATAATACAATCACAAGTTAACCTGCTGCCAATATGAAAAATACCATCGAAATTGTCTACTAATAGATAAAGCTGGTAAATGTCAACCAAAACCCAAAAAATGTCAACCAAAAAGTCAAAATGTCTACTAATACAACCACAAGTTAACCTGCCAATATGAAAATACCATCCAAATTGTCTAGATAAAGTTACTAAATCTCACACAAAAAGAATTAAGAATTAAGAATTTTTGACAAATGTAGTACAAGTTTTTCAAAAAGAACCATCCAAGGCGAAGGAAATTCAGAAAGCACAACCACGACCCCATCTTCAGCTTCAACTTCAACAACTCTTCTTGCCCATTTGATTTGAATTACCCTACATTTTTTTATAAATTCATTAAGCGCACATTATAATAAATGAAAATTTAACATATAAGAGGAATTAAAAGTTCATAACCTTAACTGAATTGACATCATGGTTAGAAAATGAATTTAAGGATACTCTAGACATGAAATGAACAAATCAACTAGCTGATTCTAATTACACATGAAATGAACTATAATTAGGTATGGTATGATAATTGCAAATAGTTGTGACCTTATAAAAAATAAAAATAAAAAAGGGATCAAGTTGGGACGACTTTGACTGGAACTTTTTTTTTAATGTAATAATCATTCAAATTAGATTAAATATATAAATATAAAATTGACTTTTGTAAAAAATTAATTTTGTTTTGGTGTGAATGTGTAACGAATTTTCCTATTAATTGAATTTGGAAGCTTCTTAGAAGGATAGTTGATAGGTTCGTTGCCATAGACAGGGTATTAAACATGGACTGAGACAATAGATTCCAAACCTTAAGTTACGGTGAGAAAAAATATCCAAACCTTAAGTTTTTGCCAACCATTCATTTTTATATCAATATTAATTGAATTGCCCAAAGTTGGTCAAACAATACAAATTACTACAATATGGGTTGAAGACGGGTTTGTTTGGTTTGTAAATACAAAAACAGTTTTCTGTTCTCGAAAAATTGAAAACAAAAAACTGTATAAAAAACTTTGTTTGGTTCAATTTTCTGAAAATTCAGTTATAAAAAGACCTATTTTCAGATAACAGTCTTTTTTAATTCTCTGAAAATTATAAACAAAAAACTTGAAACAGAATACTGTACAAAAAACTCTGTTTGGTTCAGTTTTCTGAAAACTCAGTTATAAAAAGACCTATTTTCATAAAATAGTCTTTTATAATTTTCTGAAAACTATTATCTATGCCTAAAAGTGTGTGCGTGGACCCACTTTTCTTTTTTAATGGGGTTTGAATAAATATAATATTATGCATATCCGCTTTTCAACATATTTATATGTAAGATATTTTATATAATTAGAAAAACATATTGTCATTAAATTGAATCAACCTAGAAACAGTATCCGAGACACTCGGTTGAAATGGAATTTTTATGTGTGTGACAACTCTACTTTTTTTTTAATGAAAAATGATATTTTTGTCTATAACTTCTCACCGATTTCATACCGACTAACTGACGCTAGACACATTTAATCTCTCACTCTATCTCAAATTTTTATCTCATAGTCTCTTTACATCCTTTGTTCCTCAACTTTTTAGCACAAATTTGGAGCCCTAAATATCTCAAACTCTCTTGCGCCTCTGCTCTCTCTCGTTCCCTAGCAATGCATCCCAATTTTTCGCACATATTGGACCCCCAACTCTTCCGCCTTTGCAGTGTTCTCTATGATTCACTCTCACACTCCATCCCTAATTTATTTATTTATTTTTTTTTCAGCATAAATTTGTAACCTAACTTTAATCTCTCACCTTAAGACTGAAAATTCAAGATTTGAAATAATAAGGCTTAAAAATTACGATCCTAAAGGAAGAGAAACAAGAGCAGTTTCACATATCATATAAAACAGAACAATAAATATATGTATATATATTCAAGAAAACCAAAAAATATTTTACATAAACTGAAATTCAAATCAAATCGAGAGACTATTTTTGTTTGTTGTAATTTAATAATTTTTTTAGTTACTATGTGGTTGGAGGTGATCTTGTTTGTTTTCATGGAAGTTCAATTATGGAGAAAAAAGATGAAATAAAAAATAAATAAATAAAAGGAGCATATAAGAGTTTTACTATCATTTGACACATATTCAGCCACGTAAGGAGTAGTTAGTAGTAGGTTTTTTTTATAGTCAGGCAAACTACTATCACTCTTTTTAATATAGAATGAAATTAACACGTATATATATCCCAATTCTTAATTGATAGTTTGGGTATTTTAACAAGGACCTATTTATTTTCATTAGTCCATCTATGCAACAAATAAGGAATTGGGACCCTCCACTTATATTGTATATAAATATTATAATCTTGGTTCGAACCAGTGCTTCAATTTGCACAACAACAATTTTGGCTTTCACTAGCGCTAAAAAACGCTGGTGAAAGTCTAAAAAAACGCTGGTAAAGACCCTTTACCAACGTTTTTTCTTGAAAAAGCGCTGGTAACCCTATGCCAGCGCTTCTTAAAAGAGCATTGGTAAAGGGTCATTTTATATATATATATATTTTCCCCCCTATACCAGTGCTCCTTAAAAGAGCGCTGGTAAATGGTCATTTTATAATTTTTTTTTTCCCCCTATGCCAGCGCTTCTTAAAAGAGCACTGGTAAAGGGTCATTTTAAATATATATATATTTTTCCCCCTATGCCTGCGCTTCTTAAAAGAGCGTTAGTAAAGGGTGATTATATATATATATATATATATATATATATATATATATATATATATATATATTTTTCCCCCTTTTATTGTTTTTGGAAAAATACCTTTACGGCGGCTACTAAATGTCATCCAATATAACACAAGTCAATATGAAAATACCATCCAAATTGTCTTTACATAATACAATCACAAGTTAACCTGCTGCCAATATGAAAAATACCATCGAAATTGTCTACTAATAGATAAAGCTGGTAAATGTCAACCAAAACCCAAAAAATGTCAACCAAAAAGTCAAAATGTCTACTAATACAACCACAAGTTAACCTGCCAATATGAAAATACCATCCAAATTGTCTAGATAAAACTACTAAATCTCACACAAAAAGAATTAAGAATTAAGAATTTTTGACAAATGCAGTACAAGTTTTTCAAAAAGAACCATCCAAGGCGAAGGAAATTCAGAAAGCACAGCCACGACCCCATCTTCAGCTTCAACTTCAACAACTCTTCTTGCCCATTTGATTTGAATTACCCTACATTTTTTATAAATTCATTAAGCGCACATTATAATAAATGAAAATTTAACATATAAGAGGAATTAAAAGTTCATAACCTTAACTGAATTGGCATCATGGCTAGAAAATGAATTTAAGGATACTCTAGACATGAAATGAACAAATCAACTAGCTGATTCTAATTACACATGAAATGAACTATAATTAGGTATGGTATGATAATTGCAAATAGTTGTGACCTTATAAAAAATAAAAATAAAAAAGGGATTAAGTTGGGACGACTTTGACTGGAACTTTTTTTTTAATGTAATAATCATTCAAATTAGATTAAATATATAAATATAAAATTGACTTTTGTGAAAAATTAATTTTGTTTTGGTGTGAATGTGTAACGAATTTTCCTATTAATTGAATTTGGAAGCTTCTTAGAAGGATAGTTGATAGGTTGGTTGCCATAGACAGGGTACCAAACATGGACTGAGACAATAGATTCCAAACCTTAAGTTACGGTGAGAAAAAATATCCAAACCTTAAGTTTTTGCCAACCATTCATTTTTATACCAATATTAATTGAATTGCCCAAAGTTGGTCAAACAATACAAATTACTACAATATGGGTTGAAGACGGGGGTTTGCTTAGTTTGTAAATACAAAAACAGTTTTCTGTTCTTGAAAAATTGAAAATAGAAAACTGTATAAAAAACTTTGTTTGGTTCAATTTTCTAAAAACTAAGTTATAAAAAGACCTATTTTCAGATAACAGTCTTTTATAATTCTCTGAAAATTATGAACAGAAAACTTGAAACAGAATACTGTACAAAAAACTCTGTTTGGTTCAGTTTTCTGAAAACTCAGTTATAAAAAGACCTATTTTCATAAAATAGTCTTTTATAATTTTCTGAAAACTATTATCTATTTTCAGAATTTTTTAGAATTGTTTTCAAAATTACAAATCAAGAATATCCCTATAATTTGCCAGCCAACCAATGCGTGATCGTGATAGAGTGTCTCTCCATTAAAAATGAATCAAAGAAATTAGTGGCATTAATTACGGCATGGTCACACTAAGATAGTCAATGACAACATGTATACATTAAAAAAGCACACACGCACCTAGGGTTCATTTAGTGAGCTGGAAATTGATGGTGAAAAGTAAAAAGAAAAGAAAGTGAAATGAAAGAAAAGAAAATTATGTTTCTATCATGCATTTGGTTAGCATGATTTTTTTGTAACATTTTTTGTGGAAAAATGTTGTTTCATTAGTTTGGTTAGCAAGAAAGTGAACAGAAAATGATTTATATGCCAAAACTATCCTTATGAATTCAATACTAAGTAATATACATCATGCAACAAGCATAATAAAAAAATATAAATAATTGTTTTATGAATAAAAATATATGTATGTGCATATATATATATATATATATATATATATATATATATATAGTCCTAATTTAAAGAGTTAGAAAATTGTAACTTAATTAGAAATCATAATTTAAAGAGTTAGAAAGTTGTAATATAATTAGGAGTCTTAATTTATCATAAAGAAGTCGTTGCTTTTGTGAGTCTGAAAAAAAAAAGGAAAAGAAATAACTGACAAGAGTATAATTGGAAACTAACATATAATGATAAAACTTTTAGCAAACTTAAATTTTTGCGTGTTTTATGGAGGAAACATTTTGAGGAAAATCAATTGAATATCATTTTCCTGAAAACTTTCTTTTTCACTCTAACTAAATTACAAAACAATTTTAAAAAATTTCATTTCTTTTCCTTTTTACGTTGACGTTAACTAAACAAACCTCAAGTGTACGGGCTTAGTACGTGAGTGGCACCCACGTACACAGGAATTGGCTACTAAATCCCCGTATGGGGGTTGTAGGTTCTAGGTCTAATGAGTTTTGGACACGTGTCCCAACTACAACTCACTAATTGATGTAGCGATGAGAAATATTTGTGCGCGTGAGAGAGAGAAAAAACGATAGGTTCCTAAAACTTTAATTATCATGCAAAATTTCACATTTTGACAAATAAAATTGACATCCCAACATTCTTTCTTTACATTATCA
The DNA here is from genome assembly GCF_030987335.1 of Cornus florida. Classification (NCBI taxonomy): domain Eukaryota; kingdom Viridiplantae; phylum Streptophyta; class Magnoliopsida; order Cornales; family Cornaceae; genus Cornus; species Cornus florida. The sequence continues at coordinate 7,739,911 of NW_026775577.1, forward strand.
TATTCTCAACAACCAAACAAACGGGAGAAAATCTATTTAATTGGGAAAGCCACAATTGACATAAACCAAGAAATTAAAACATGAAAACAAAAAACTAACATGAAAAATCAATAAATTATTATTTGCCCCATATTTCGTTCTTTAATTTGCATATACGAAATTTGTGTGTACAAATTTTTGACACGCCATGTGAAACATCCTTTGCCTCCCATATCTTTCTCCTACATCAATTCTTTAACAAATTCCCAATGAAAAATACCCCCAAGAACATGGCAGCCATAGCAAACAACATCAATACCATCGCAAAAAGTAGTAAGAAGGTTACAACTCCGTCAAATTATATCAACAACTTTGCAAGTCCAATTGTGCGGGGCATAGCCAAAGCACCTGTGGTTCATCATGTAAACATTTCTTTCATTACATTCAGTACAAAGAAAAAAATATACAATTTTTCAATAGAAGGAAAACATGTATATATACATTAAAAACACACACACACACACACACGCACCAAGTGAAAAAACGTTGTGTGTATGTATAGAGAGAGAGAGAGAGAGGCTTACTTCCCCTTTGGGTATATAGTCGGTTGGAGCTTGAGTTCCCATGAGTGTTGAGTGCAGAGAGAGAAACGAATGGGGGAAGATGAAACAAACAATAGGAGAAGAAACGTAGGTGTTTTCAACTCCTAACAAATATCGAATAGTCTTCTTTGCATTAACCTATGAGCGAAGTGTCACGGGCCTAGAGATTTGGCGCAGCGGCACGGCCCGTGCGGCACCAAGGCGTTGCTTCAGCTCGCGCAAGCGCCCTGGTCAGCCACCACGACCTGCCCTCCCAAGGATACATGCTGACTGGTTTCGGCCTGCCATGGCCTCGTCAGGGGAACGGCTCCAGCTCCCGACCAGTTTGTGCAGGGATGGCCAACTCCCTTCTTCATAGTCAAGTCCAAGACTAGCGACAAGCACCTCGAACTGAACCGAGTCGACCTGCCTGAACTCTGAAGAGGTACCATCCTGTGCTCCTGCACGCCCCTTCCCTGGAACCATTCCCAGTCAAACTCTGCTCTTTGCCAACCAGCATGCGTGTCTTCCATCCTCCAAGCGTCTTAGGAATCACTTCGTGACATTCTCCCCCACCCAAATCCTGCGACGTCCTCGTCGCAGTGCGGCGCTTCACTACTGCGTCCACTCCCTTCCAAAGTCTGCCTCCATGCGGTATGCTCGCCTTCCCACCATCGCTTCCTTGTGCAGCTCCCTGCACTGCACTCGCCCAATGATAGGCCTCGGACCAAGGGGACGTCCACTCCTCAAGGACGTGACTCTTCTCCGTCATGCCACCTCCATGACATCCCGAGCAAGCAATGGCCTTCTGCCGACTTGATGCTCGCCCTTCACCATGGTTTGCATCACCCAAGGACTAAGCACGAACTTTGGTGCGCGCGGCCCTCCGGCCCTTCAATGCGCAACTTCAACGGACGCCTCTTCCTGGGGAGATGGAGGCTCTCCCCCCCAACTGCATTGATTCCTCCACATCGACGCAACTTCAATGCACCGTCTTCATTCTCTGACCCCTCTCGGACCGACAAGGGGGCACCCCACCGTGCTTTACCCCAAGTCCTGCTCTGATACCATTTGTCACGGGCCTAGAGATTTGGCGCAGCGGCACGGCCCGTGCGGCACCAAGGCGTTGCTTCAGCTCGCGCAAGCGCCCTGGTCAGCCACCACGACCTGCCCTCCCAAGGATACATGCTGACTGGTTTCGGCCTGCCATGGTCTCGTCAGGGGAACGGCTCCAGCTCCCGACCAGTTTGTGCAGGGATGGCCAACTCCCTTCTTCATAGTCAAGTCCAAGACTAGCGACAAGCACCTCGAACTGAACCGAGTCGACCTGCCTGAACTCTGAAGAGGTACCATCCTGTGCTCCTGCACGCCCCTTCCCTGGAACCATTCCCAGTCAAACTCTGCTCTTTGCCAACCAGCATGCGTGTCTTCCATCCTCCAAGCGTCTTAGGAATCACTTCGTGACAGAAGGCTAACTATTGGAATTTGAGAAACGAACCTGAACCTAGACTCTGTGAAGCAAACCAATGAGGACCGAGACGGGATTGACCAAAGGAGACTAGCAGGAACATGGGATTTAGCACCAGCAAGAGACCAATTACCCCTGTATATATAGAGAGCTACACATGGTGTGTATGTAAATATCTTTGAGAGATGCAAAAAGAGAGAGATTTAGAAGGTGAGGTCTTTTTGACTTTACAAAGTCTACTAAAGACAACAATGAATCTTGGTTTTAAAAGGGTAATCTATGATGAAAATTCCACGAACTCACACACAATCACATAGGATTTTTTTTTTTTTTTTTTGGCAAACACTAAAAAACACACATTACTTAAAACCAAAAGTACAAGCAGCCACACAGTACAAGCAACCCATTCAGTGGGCTCAGGCAAACATGTGATATAACAAAATGGCCCAATAGAGACATAAAGCCCACACAGTACAAGTACCAACTGAAGAAACCCATGTGAGAGAAGGCCCACCCCCAAGAACTAGAAGTTCGCCGAGACCCATCTCTGCACCAGCGTGGTCCATACGCCAAAGAAACAATGTTAGCATTCCGCAAGAGGAATCCACCATCACTTGAAAACACAATAATCGGAGGACACCTTGAAAATGATACTCCGTACCAGACAACCAAGATGGCAACAAGGAAGAAATATCCAGCAAAGGGATTTGACAAATAAAGGCATGGCCATAAAAAATCCATTGAGGAACCCGTGTTTCCTTGAAGGAATTATTCAGATGGCTACCAAAAGTGAAAGCACCATGTCCAAGAGCAAACAGAATAGAGGCTGGTAAACGCCAGAACGGAGGACGCAAAAACAGCGCCGACATAAGAAGGATGGGCTTCAGCTTCCATATGTACCCAAAAAAACAGGGAGGAGCTAGGCAACACCAACGACCCCAAGACGGCAACGGCGAAAACAGCGGCAACGAAACATCATCCACAGAAATAACCACCGCCCCAAAACAACACCGCCGATGAAGCCGATGACCGAAAAACTCAGTCACCAACCACAAGCCATCCCACTCAGGTAAAGAGTAAACAAAAAGCAAGCAAAGTACCCTGAACACTGAAACCACCAGGAAACTAATTACAGAAAATAGAACAACAAAAGAAAGATGAACTTTACCCGGATCAAAAGGGAAACACGTCAATGATTCGGTCACAGACCGTCCTTTGCGCGACAACCCCAAAGATAATCCCCACAACTCCCTTATACGCGTCCGGCCAGGCACACCAAATGAGGGACGGGGAGGAACAGAGGAAGAAACCATTGCACAAACCCCACACAAATGTGGAGAAACCACAAACCTCGACGGTGGCGAGGAAACCCTAAACCAGTTAGGAAACCCTAAAGATAGGGAACTCTCAGAGTACTTATTGTGTTTTGTTTTCACACTCACATAGTCACATACTATAGCATAATGTTTCTACTCATACCCGAAAACCATCCTTGATTTGTTTGATTTTAGATCATCTAACCAATTGATCTCATGCCTAAAAGTGTGCGTGTACCCCACTTTTCTTTTTTAATGGGGTTTGAATAAATATAATAATATGCATATCCACTTATCAATATAGTTATATGTAAGATATTTGATATAATTAGAAAAACATATTGTCATTAAATTGAATCTACCTAAGAACAGTATCCGGGAAGAAACGTAGGTGTTCTCGGTTAAAATGGAATTTTTATGTGATCTGTTGACAACTCTACTTTTTTAATATGGAATGAAACTAACACCTAATTATAATATATATATATATATATTCCAGATTCTTAATTGATAATTTGGGTATTTTAATAAGGATTTATTTATTTTAATTAGTTCATTTATATAACAAATAGGTGTATATTAAGTGGTCAAATAGGGATTATAAGGCACGTGTGTGACCATTAAATTCAAGTTGCACTTTTGCTGAATTTTAAGGACATGTTTGGTAGGGTTGATTTGGAGGGATAGGGAGAGAAAAGAAAAGAGAAGATAGTGTGAGAGTGTATTTGGATTGGTTAAGTGGAGAGAAAAGAAAGGATATGGAGAGATAGGGAGGGACAGCTATCCCTCCCTATCCCTTATGTGCTTTCTCTGCTAATTTGAGAAGATAGGGAGAGATAGGGAGGGATAGTGTGATACCCCTCGAATCCGAGACACGAGTTAATCAAGCCCAGGCCCAAACTCGAGGGAATATTAAACAATTATTATTTAAGACGAACACGGAATACAAAATGAAATAAGAAATAAATAAATAACAGCTGGAAGAAACTAAAATAAAATCCTTTAAAAATAAATACTTAAATCCGGTAATCCAAAACCTTTAATAGTTTAAACAACTTGGGAATTCATCTCTAGTGGACCCCTAATAATAATCCAAACTAAAATAAAAATAACTGAAATAACATCAAGAAAATAAGCTATGGAGAGAAGTCCTACGTCGTCAGTAGAGTGAGTAGCAATCTCTGCTCAGCATGATCAAGTCTAAGTCTGGAACTGACGAGTACCTGAAAAATAGAAGTGAGTCAGACCCACGCGCAAGTTCTATACTACTACAATCCAAGTAGAGAACCGATACGCATGTACATCCTAAACAATTCAACATTAGCTAATAGTTCGTAAATACATATATATTCACACTAAAGGACTCTCACTGGACTACATGCCGGTCTTAACCTGAATAAAGGCAACATGCTAAAACGCACACGAAGTGGGCATGTGTACCTTGGCCTAACAGGGTACATGTGATACCCCCTGATTTCGGAACACGGGTTGATCAAGTCCGCGCACAAAATCAGGGAATATCAAAACAATTTAAATATTTAACAAGCACGGAGTACAAAAAGAAAATAAAAAGAATAAATAACTCGCTGAAGGAAAATCTATTAAATAATAAATCCATTAATAATTCTCCAATGGTTACAGCTCGGGAATCCCATAACTCAATGACCCCTTAAAACAATATCCAATAATCCAATATTACTTAAAAGTACACAAGATGAATAGATGAATGACAGTCTCTTAGCTGCGGATCCTCAACCTCGAGACTGGAACCTTAAATAACCTGAAAAATAAATCGTGGGTTAAACCCTACGAGCAAGTTCACTGTACCAGGCCTCTGAAAACCAATAAGTAGATCATCTCTGATCAAAACCAAACCTAATAAAGTTTTAACTTTAATAAAGCACGATATACATGTCTATATATATTTATATATGTTATACTAATCACATCCATTAATAGTTTATTAAATTTCCATATCTATTAAATATTTATTAAAATAATAATCATTCCTAGACCAATCTACCATTTATTTTAAAAAGAAACTCCTTTAACCTTAATCACATCCTAGTCAGTTGTTTAATCATTTAAATAATAAATTATAATAAAAAGAATATAATATTTAATCCCAAACCCGATAATGATTTTAATTATTTAAATCACATATCCAAAATCTAAGTTTTGACAAATTATCTATGTCTCCACCAGTATTATTTTATTAATGTGCATAAAATAATACACTAATCTATAAGTACTAGACTATTCTAATTTAAGAATATCTAATCATAATCCAACATATACATAAAATAACTATAGATGATATTTTAATCATCTAACACACAGTAATATAATTACACTTTGACAAATCAACCATGCCATTATAAATATATTTATTTATATATTGGCAACTCAACCATGCCTCCTTATGAATATATATTTATACTTTTAATTAGCAACTCATCCATGCTTCCAATGTATGTGTTTTATTCATACATATATTAAGGCCATATATTTAAGCCTCTGGCAATTCATCCATGCCTACAATTCAACCATGTACCAACTTTAAACTTAACGATGAACTAAATCACACATAGACATCTCATGCATTTCATAAGCATAACATTACTTTAATAACAAGCCTATCCAGATATACTAAATAAGAATAATTTATATTAATCATCTTAAATGATATATATATATATATATATATACACACACACATATATTATATAATATGTAAATATGTATAATACCATCCATAATAATATTTGATTATTTAAATCATATATATATATACACATATATATCAATATATATATATATATATATATATATATATATATATACTTCCTTCCATAACAATATATTAATTTAATTATATTTACTTAATTTAAATGTTACTAAATCTCGTCAGAAATAGTTTCCCATAAATACTCCATCTCGGTAAATAATTTTTCGACACCGTTTCACTAAAACATAAATATATCTTAGTATGATGGGAATCCGATAACGAAATTAGTACCATTGGAAAGAGGATGAAAAATCATTAAATTTGAGCTCAAGAATGACCTAATTTGGATTCAAGATGACTAAGTTATGACCGTTTCAATTTCGAGTAACAAAACAAGCAAAATAATAGGTTGAGCTCAATCGATACTGTGAGCGCGTCCGCACTAGATTAAAGACTAAGATTCTGACACGTGGCGCACTCTGATTCAACGCTGCATCAACTCTGATGGTGCGCACCGCACTAGATCTTTTCTCGTAGCTACATGGTTCTCCATGCGCCTGCGCTGCACTAAATCCGTTCTCTATTCAATCAATCCACATCTATGGCTCAGACTTGTGGTACACTGAATCTCCATGAACTCGCACCACACCCAATCAATCCACATATATTTAAATACTCCAATGGGCTAGATTAGTGTGTGCACCATGATAATATGGATCGTCTAACACTGGATTAAAATCCTATTCTTACTCCTCGATTCTAATCCTATTGTTATTGTTACGCCGATAATACACAGACGCCACTTATATAAATATAAACAGACCGTATTATATATATATATATATATATATATATATATATATATAATTTCCAATATATATAGAAAAATAAATTCCCAAAAATTCCAGAAAAATATCAGAAAATTCCAGAAAATTTTAGAAAATTTTAAAAAAATATAGAAACCCTAATTAAGCCTCTTGGGACACATATCAACCTATAAAATTGATTTTCAAAATATATGCAACACATATATACAACAATAAAAATCTAAAATTCCAAAAATAAATTATAATAATTCATATTTTAAATATTCCGTTTTAACCATCACTTAATCAATAAATTTCATCTTAAATTTTGATACTCAAGGTGAAATCCTTATGAGTTCTAAGAGGAAAGTTAGAGAAGAACTCGCCTGAAGATTTCGAAACGAAACCGACGCTTTAAGCTTTAATTGTTTCTTCTAATTCCAATATCCTCTTCTCTGATCCGGCCTCCTCTTTGTCGGCCTTCTCTTACTCTCTCTCTCTACCTTTCTTATTTTCCTAACGTATAAACTTTTTAACCCTAAACCTTATGTGTATATTTATACACTTTAAAACCTAACTCCTATTCCAACTAGGACTACTAATAAGATAATAATCTTTAATTAATATAATATATATATATATACATATATTATATTACACACATATATAAACTTATCTTCTATAATTAACCGTTAGTTAATTAAATTATATAAACCTATATATATCCATAAATATATATCTCTATATATATCTTTCCCTAACAATTATTAATTAATTATATTTATATATAATTTTATATATTTATAATTAATACCAAAAATGATCATTTAAATAATTAAATAACCATGGGCCTTTATTAATTAACCCAATAAGGCCTCCTTCAAGCCCAAAACCAAATCATTTGGTCCAACTTCCCTTAAGCCCAAATCCAATTAATTTAAATAAATCAAATAATTAAATAAACACGTAAATTAAAATAATCTAATTACATGAAGCACATAAACAAAATAAGAAATTACAACCAAGTCGCAACATACCAATAAAATCAATACATCAATAATTCAATTAATAATCAAGCATATACACAAACTATCACCATATATGATCACGAAATATAATTAAAATAAAATAATTAATCTAAGCACTCAATAAAATAAATCAATTAAAAATTAAAATAAACGTAATTAATTCAAATTAATCAAATAAATCATTTAAAATAAAATAAAAGTAATTAATTTCAATTAATAAATCCTTTAAAATATCAGGGTATTACATTCTTCCCCCCTAACAAAATGAATTTCGTCCTCGGAATTTACGAATCAATGAAATGAAAACTTTGATTATTTAATTTCAAAATTCATTATTCCTTTTATCCGTGTGGAAATTAACTCATCCACACATATTCATAATTAGCAGACACATCTCGTAATTAGCTAATTACATATTTATATAATTGATAAATATAGGTACACATTAGAGACTCTCACTGGACTAAAGCAGTTTCAACCGGATAGTGGGTATCTCATGTAAAACGCACACAAAGGTGGTCACGAGTCCTCCTTCTATCAGGGCCCACACATCTTTAAATCCAGCTACCCATCTCAATCGGCAATATACGCCTCCATCCTAACCACTGATCCTGAGACTCAAGCGTATATCGTGGTACATATATATATAATCCATTATATCCAAACATAAAAGTAAACTATCCAACCATATTATTTCAATGGCATGCCATCCAACTATTCCGTTGACCTGACACAAATAAGTAGGACTTAACTCTATGGTTAATCCGTTCCCTTATAAATATATAGGTAGGACTTAATTTCTTTGGTTAATCCGTCCCTGAAATGCCACCGTCCCATACCGGTGCATTAAACCATACAATCCATAAATAAATAAGTAGGACTTAACTATTCCGTTAATCCGTCCCTAAAATACCTCCATATTATTTTAATTGTGCATAAATCCATAAAACTTATACTTCATGCAATATATATAATTATACATCAATTAATCCAGAAGTAATTATAATAAAAATTCGATAAATACCTGATTATATTATATGCTAATACATGATTAAAATCACATAAATAGACATTGAAATTTCTAGAATAATATTAAGCAAATAAATCATTCATTCACAACATGTAAGTTAATTAAAATTTCATATGGTTCAAGTCCTTAACATATTAATGTATATTATGCATTCTAAGATCTTAACCAATCTATTGCAACCATTTAAATCACCTAATTTGATTTAAATAACCTTGGAACACCCCAACCCTCAAAATAGAACTTAAAAAACAATTCTGCAACTACATTCATCCGCCCTCAACAATATTGCGTGTAGAAGTAATAATTTCCTACAATTCAGTTATCCATTTTAATCTCATACCTATGTTTACAGTGTGAACGTAAACTATCGACCTTCGTAGTCTATGTCATTCAATTAGTTTCCACAATAACTATTGTCTCCCTACGTACTGATTTAACATATGATTCTAGCGCCTATGCTCCTTCCTCCTCAAAGACCTTCCAAATCAGTGTCTTACCATTTTCGGATAAGACTCAACGATTTACCATTAGGACGCACTGACGGACCGAATATAGAATATAATGAATCCTAACCTTAAACTCTAATTAAAAGAGTAAACAACGCGGAAGTCACACAACGAAAGACACCCTAGGGACACTTGAACCTGGAGTGCTCTGATACCAACTGTGATACCTCCTGATTTCGGAACACGGGTTGATCAAGTTCGCACACAAAATGAGAGAATATCAAAACAATTTAAGTATTTAACAAGCACGGAGTACAAAAAGAAAATAAAAAGAATAAATAACTCGCTGAAGGAAAATCTATTAAATAATAAATCCATTAATAATTCTCCAATGGTTACAGCTCGGGAATCCCATAACTAAATGACCCCTTAAAACAATATCCAATAATCCAATACTACTTAAAAGTACACAAGATGAATAGATGAATGACAGTCTCTTAGCTGCAGATCCTCAACCTCGAGACTGGAACCTCAAATAACCTGAAAAATAAATCGTGGGTTAAACCCTACGAGCAAGTTCACTCTACCAGGCCTCTGAAAACCAATAAGTAGATCATCTCTGATCAAAACCAAACCTAATAAAGTTTTAACTTTAATAAAGCACGATATTCATGTCTATATATATTTATATATGCTATACTAATCACATCCATTAATAGGTTTATTAAATTTCCATACCTATTCAATATTTATTAAAATAATAATCATTCCTAGACCAATCTACCATTTATTTTAAAAAGAAACTCCTTTAACCTTAATCCCATCCTAGTCAGTTGTTTAATCATTTAAATAATAAATTATAATAAAAAGAATATAATATTTAATCCCAAATCCGATAATGATTTTAATTATTTAAATCACATATCCAAAATCTAAGTTTTGACAAATCATCCATATCTCCACCAGTATTATTTATTAATATGCATAAAATAATACACTAATCTGTAAGTACTAGACTATTCTAATTTAAGAATATCTAATCATAATCCAACCTATACATACAATAACTATAGATGATATTTTAATCATCTAACACACAGCAATATAATTACACTTTGACAAATCAACCATGCCATTTTAAATATATTTATTTATATATTGGCAACTCAACCATGCCTCCTTCTGTATATATATATATTTATACTTTTAATTTATACTTCCAATGTATGTGTTTTATTCATACATATATTTAGGCTATATATTTAAGCCTCTAGCAATTCATCCATGCTTATAATTCAACCATGTACCAACTTTAAACTTAACGATGAACTAAATCACACATAGACATCTCATGCATTTCATAAGTATAACATTACTTTAATAACCAGCCTATCCAGATATACCAAATAAGAATAATTTATATTAATCATCTTAAATGATATATATATATATACACACATACATATATTATATAATATGTAAATATGTATAATACCATCCATAATAATATTTGATTATTTAAATCATATATATATATATACATATATATCAATATATATATATATATATATATATATATATATATACACACACACACACACATCTCTCCATCCTTATCCTAAACAATTAAACCATATATACATATATATAAATAATATTATATATACATATATATATATATATATATACTTCCTTCCATAACAATATATTAATTTAATTATATTTACTTAATTTAAATGTTACTAAATCTCGTCAGAAATAGTTTCCCATAAATACTTCATCTCGATAAATAATTTTTCGACACCGTTTCACTAAAACATAATATATCTTAGTATGATGGGAATCCGATAACGAAATTAGTACCTTTGGAAAGAGGACGAAAAATCATTAAATTTGAGCTCAAGAATGACCTAATTTGGATTTAAGATGACTAAGTTATGACCGTTTCAATTTCGAGTAACAAAACAAGCAAAATAATAGGCTGAGCTCAATCGATACTGTGAGCGCGTCCACACTGGATTAAAGACTAAGATTCTGACACGTGGCGCACTCTGATTCAACGCTGCATCAACTCTGATGGTGCGCGCCGCACTAGATCTTTTCTCGCAGCTACATGGTTCTCCATGCGCCTGCGCTGCACTAAATCCGTTCTCTATTCAATCAATCCACATCTATGGCTCAGACTTGTGGTACACTGAATCTCCATGAACTCGCACCACACCCAATCAATCCACATATATTTAAATACTCCAATGGGCTAGATTAGTGTATGCACCATGATAATATGGACCGTCTAACACTGGATTAAAATCCTATTCTTACTCCTCGATTCTAATCCTATTGTTATTGTTACGCCGACAATACACAGACGCCACTTATATAAATATAAACAGACAGTATTATATATATATATATATATATATATATATATATATATATATATATAATTTCCAATATATATAGAAAAATAAATTCCCAAAAATTCCAAAAAAATATCAGAAAATTCCAGAAAATTTTAGAAAAATTTCAGAAAATATAGAAACCCTAATTAAGCCTCTTGGGACACATATCAACCTATAAAATTGATTTTTAAAATATATGCAACACATATATACAACAATAAAAAATCTAAAATTTCAAAAATAAATTATAATAATTCATATTTTAAATATTCCGTTTTAACCATCACTTAATCAATAAATTTAATCTTAAATTTTGATACTCAAGGTGAAATCCTTATGAGTTCTAAGAGGAAAGTTAGAGAAGAACTCGCCTGAAGATTTCGAAACGAAACTGACCCTTTAAGCTTTAATTGTTTCTTCTAATTCCAATATCCTCTTTCTCTGATCCGGCCTCCTCTTTGTCGGCCTTCTCTTACTCTCTCTCTCTACCTCTCTTATTTTCCTAACGTATAAACTTTTTAACCCTAAACCTTAGGTGTATATTTATACACATTAAAACCTAACTCCTATTCCAACTAGGACTACTAATAAGATAATAATCTTTAATTAATAATATATATATATATATATATATATATATATATATATACATATATTATATTACACACATATATAAACTTATCTTCCATAATTAACCGTTAGTTAATTAAATTATATAAACCTATTTATATCCATAAATATATATCTCTATATATATCTTTTCCTAACAATTATTAATTAATTATATTTATATATAATTTTATATATTTATAACTAATACCAAAAATGATCATTTAAATATTTAAATAACCATGGGCCTTTATTAATTAACCCAATAAGGCCTCCTTCAAGCCCAAAACCAAATCATTTGGTCCAACTTCCCTTAAGCCCAAATCCAATTAATTTAAATAAATCAAATAATTAAATAAACACGTAAATTAAAATAATCTAATTACATGAAGCACATAAACAAAATAAGAAATTACAACCAAGTCGCAACATACCAATAAAATCAATACATCAATAATTCAATTAATAATCAAGCACATACACAAATTATCACCATATATAATCACGAAATATAATTAAAATAAAACAATTAATCTAAGCACTCAATAAAATAAATCAATTAAAAATTAAAATAAATGCAATTAATTCAAATTAATCAAATTAATCATTTAAAATAAAATAAAAGTAATTAATTTCAATTAATAAATCCTTTAAAATATCGGGGTATTACAGTACACCTCCAACCATCATAACTAGCTATGCATCCCCATGCATATACGCGCCCTAACCATCAGTCCTGAGACTAAAGTTCACACCAAGGTACCAAAACAATATATATAAAATCCATCCAGAATCCCTAGTAGTGCCGCTCAACTAGTCGTTGCCTTGACACTACGAATCAATAGGTGTAAGGACCCGAGTTTTATTCAACCCGGAGCAACAGTGACGAACCAAAGATTGTTCCGTTAACGGATCCAGATGCTGAAGCAAGACACAAGACAATGATCTCCCAAGGCACAACACACCTCTAAGACCCTGAGGTGACTTTCCATGAGATCACGGAACCCAAGGAAAGTAAATGCCGAAGCGAAAGATAAACCAAGCCTTAAGAGATATAGATCATCTCTTAGATGCCAATATGACCTTCCATGAAGTCACGGAACTCAAGGAGATATCCGGAAGTGAAAACTAGGATAAAAAGGTCAAACGGTACCCTATGGCACCAATGACACCCAAGGAACTAGGTCTAGTTCAAACTAGACCACGTACACCATTTAAATGGCTTGAATAGGATCAACAAGGTCAAGTGGGAATGAATGAAACAAAGCTAACCTGCCTGGGCAACAAACCGAGCAAAACTCACAAGACAGCTCCATTTCGGTCGACCGAAACGGAGCTTCGGTCTGCCGAAACTGAGTTAAGAAAAGAAGAAAAATGAGCCTCCATTTCAGTCGACCGAAATGACAAACCGGTCAACCGGTTTGTGGCTCGAGATAAAAAAAAAAAAAAAAAAAAAAAGAGCATAGGTCTATCGAACCAAGCCATCGATCGATCGAACTGGGCCAAAACATCAAAATGGCTACTGGAATGGGAGATTTTACTGTTCAAACAAATTGAACCAAGAATCGGTCGATCGAAACAAGTCGAAAATGAGGAAAACAGGCCTACTATGCGTCTAAACTGAAAAATAAGCCTTAAGTCTTATTTGAATCCCCCATGGCATGATCAAATTGCATTATATGCTATTGTGTGATGATGTGAACATACACGAAAGTGTAATATGACATTTTAAACGTGTTAGAATGGCCTACGGCCTCATTACATCACATTTACAAGATTTGACATGCCAAACCTTTAAAGTTGAAAAAAAATGCATTTCAAAGACAAAACTTGAAGTTTACATACATACATTTGGACTTTAAGGTTTGTGGCCATTGGCCTCATGTCATATATATCACATAAAAGTCAAAAGATATGCTTAAGCACACAATACATATTTAGAATCAAAATACAAGTTTGATACATAAGGCTACTAAATGATATTTCATGCTAACACTTGCATGAAATGGAAACTCAAAACTACAAGCCATCTCAATGAACGACAAATATCACGAACCAAGTCTTCGTACCTGAACAAATCCCCCAGTAACTTCGGGGTGAGTAAACAAGCTTACTCGTAGAGAATGAGCATGCATCGACTCGATTTCTTTCAGATTTTTAGGTTAGCATGATACAATTCAAAAGGGTCATGCCACCTAACGTCTATGTCAAAGGTGAGACTCAGGGAGCATCCTAAGCTACCATAGAACAATAAATCAACAAAAATCATGATACATATATACATATATGAAACGAATCAAGGTTGGGATAATCCAAAGAACATGATAAGAAAGATACTTGAATATAGATCAACATGAATTGCATTATCGATACAATTAAGCAAGATTTGGAATAATTCATACAACACGACAAGAAGGATACTAAGATACAAGGATTACATTATCAATGCAATTTACATGATTGAAACATTCCGATTAACACGATAAGAAGTATACTTGGACATAAGCTAACAAGAATTACATTATCAATGCAATTTATATGATTGGAACATACCAATTAACATAACGAGAAAAATACATGAAGTCAAGGACAAGGCATAATATCTATGCAATGAAACAAGAATGAAACATTCTATGAAACATGAAAAGAGTTATACATGAAATTAAGAACAAGGCATAATATCTATGCAAGTAAACAAGATTGGGGCATTTCACATACACGATAAGTTTAAATCTTCAAGGAATAGCAACTTGAAATTTAAAGAGTGAAATCAACCAATGTGGGAACTCGGATATCGCCCGGATTAAAATCGTACTCTTGAGATCACTTTAGGGCTTCTAACCCATGGGTACCTTTCCCCTAATGCGCATTATAGTGTAGAGGGACATTCCCCCGTACTAGAACCAAGTCCTAGCCATGTCAATTCTTCATTGATATCCCAAGTCCCAAAATCAACAAGTTGTGCAAGTCAAGATTGTATCAAAATACAATAAATGCATTAACCACGTTTCATGCACAACCAAGATTTTGGAACATATAAGTCATGCCCTAAGTTCTCAACTATGATCGCATGTGAAATGTCAAGAATTTAGAGTGTACATCTATATAGACTACAACCAAGATATATAGCATAAGAAATCCATTGAAGTAAATATACCATAAGTATAAGATACATGATTCAATTACTTACTAAGCAACACATGAGTAATTAAATCATTCCAAGATAAATGTGCAAGTTCATTAACTACCTTAATGAAATCAAGTTACAGGAAGTCTAGATTCATGATATCAAGACATGATTAACTCGAAGGAGGCATAAGAGGGAATTTAATCTATTTAAGGGATTAAATTATCAAGATTACAAGGTAAGTCCAAATGTTCTACGAACAAAGTATGTCAGGGTTCATGTGAAGGACAAGTTCAATATCAAGTTATAAGTTCATTTCACACAAGACACAACCATGTGAATTTAGTTCCATACAAGAAAAATAATTAAATATAAGTTTCAAAACTTATCCGATTATCCTCAAATTGATACATGTGAAGGAACTTGTCAAGGAAATCATGAATACCAAGTTAGTGACTTAAACATGTTCATGGAACCATTGAATAGATTTTAATTAACTCATTCAATTAAAGTCTCCAGATTTTGAAACTTGTCCAAACAATCTCAATTTAAAGTACGTTATATAACATGTCAAGACTTGATTTAAGAGCATGCTACAAGTAAATTACATGCAAGATACGGCCATGAGTATTAAACTTTAATACTAGAACAATAATAAATGAAAGGTTTCAAAATCTAATCAAATATTCTAGATTTAATATATGTGAAACTATATGGCATGCACATCCATAATATCAAGTCGGAAATCCAATGAAGTGTATAGTGCACATGGAATAAATTAATTAATCAATTAATTAAATATTCTCTAGATTTTAAAACATCTCCGATTACTCTCAAATTCACCTATGTTGAAGAGCATGCTAGGGCCCAATATAATGTGCTAACACATATTGATTTCAACTAGTTAAGGCCACATGAATTAATCTTTCACTTAAGAAAAATATTAAATAAAATCTTCATTAATTGTTCGAATATTCTCAATTTAATGTATGTCAATGAACATATCAAGGGGTAATATTCTATCATGCCACAAGTTTAAAACATGCTATAACCCACCAGAAAAATCAAATCTCACACATGAAAATTAAATAAATAAAAATTCTAGATTTGATATCCAAGCATGTATATGAGTTGTATAAGTATCCATACCATGTAATACAACAAGAAAATAAATTATAACACCCCCTACCTCGATTTAAGATGAAAATCTCAAAAGCCACCAAATGAAAATTGCTCCGAATCCGATGATCTTGCGAGGTTTTGTCAGGGACAACACGATGAACATAACCCCCAAGGAAGCCCCATGAAAATCACAACTTGATCTCAAACCTAAACTCGAATAATGGTCAGAAATGGGTTCCAATAAGGGTGAAGGATAGAGCACGATGAGGGGAATAATAAACGTTAAAGCCGAAAACTTTTCACTAAGGAAAAGTGGTTCAAAGGAGGAGAGAGAAGGTGGCAGCCATGGCTGCCATGGAATCCGGCTAAGAGAGGGGAGGAAGATGATGAAATCTAACTTTTTAACTTAAGACCGTCCCTATTTATAGAAAATCTCAAAAAGTATCCTGAAAGGGCCCCGCCGGGTCTGGAAAAGTAGAATTTGAGCAAACGCGCTCAAACGGCAAAATTCCATCAACAAAAAAGATTCAAAATGAGAAAATATGAATAACGGAAGAAACAGTGTTAAAAACTGAGTCCCGAGCAGAGAGATATGCCCCGAACAAGTTCGGCAGCAACCGGGGTTAGAAACTCTGAAATTGTAGAAAAACGACCAGAAGGAAATCCCATGAGTACACGACTCAACAAAAAGTGAAAATGAATCCCGTACGAGGATCCAGGCTCCAAACGAGGTATTTTGCAATAACTTTCATTAATTGCACAATGGCCCCTCCAAAAAGGGTTAACTGCAAAACTGCCCCAGAATGAAAATATCTTCCAAAAGATATTTTTTTAGATACCCCTGAAATAAAATATCTTCAAAAGATATTTATGAAAAACACCCCAAGAAAAGAAAAAGATTCTGAACAATTGTGCATCCATGCCCCTATGGACACCGGGAGCAACTAGAGTACTTTTCTGCAAAAGTAAAGATACGTATTTCGAGGAAGCCACTAAAGAATAAGGCACGTGAAGTCAAAAACCAACTCTGAGCACGAAAAGTGAGGCTGTGCCAACAAAGTGACAAACGGGGAAAAGACAGAATAGGGAAAAGGATGAAACAGGGAAAAGGACGAAAAGTGAATAGTGTCCTAAAAGTGAAAATGTGGAAATGACTCGGTTTTCAAAAGAAGTTGTCAATCCACATGAAAGAGTCTCGGAAACCAATTCCAAGCACTCGAGACGACACTAAGTGACAAGAAACAGAACTTGGAAAAGAAAACTAAACGGAAAAAAAATTATCCGTAAAATTTCAGGAAAAAGGAAAGGGAGGAAAATGATCGGGTCATTACAATAGGACTTAACTTTTAATTAATCCATTCCTTAATCCAGAGTATGTAGGTTTTGGTATTTTGAAACCAAACCGTCCCTAGTATGCCACCATCCCATACCGGTGCATATTATCCACCCATCCAGCAGTTGATAATACAGACAATTAAGGTAAATATCAACTAAGTCCATACATCCACCAATTGATACTAACAGTAATAATATAAGCATCGATAAGCAGAGTCAAAGTATATACATAAACATGCTCAGTTTATACTGTTTCACAAGATCCGGTATAGTGATAAGTTTAAATCATAATATCATTCAACATCAACACATCCTCAACAAGTATAATTGAAATACATGATCATGATATATGGTGATACAAGTTTCAATTATCATATCCATCACAGAAAAATTGCTAACACAGTGGATTAAACAGTTTAATTCTTCCAACTTTAAAACAGTGTACTTATTTGTTTGAATCCTCTACTGTCCAAGCTACTCTAAGTAATTAGTTAATTAGCATTACTTCTGGAGCCTTAATACAACCATATGCCTCATATAAATTTCCCCCATACAGTCCTAAATGCAACTGAAATCACAGAAAACCATCCCTGTAGACCAAACTCACAGAAAAACGAAGAAAATTAAAAATTGTTGCAAGGAGCCTGCTCCCACAAGTGTGGAGCCGGCTCCTTTGGCCTTGGAGCCGGCTCCCACACCTTGGGAGCCGCCTCCCAATCAAAGGGAGCCGGCTCTCTCCCTCTCTGCCTCGTCTTCTCCATTTCTAACCCTGTTTACACCTCTGATACCTCACTGCCATGGTTCCCAGAAGTTGTAACCAAACCCCAGTATGTTCCCAGTCCGTGTTTAAGTCCTTATTACATCACTAACATGGATTTAAACAGAGAATTATGCAAGCATAAATCACGTTTTAACAGTTTAACAAGTATACAACACATACTGATCTATTTCAATTTTAACACGAACAAAGAATGTTTTTAACATTCAATTAATCCTGGAACTGTTTAGGAATGCAAAGAACACGAAGCCTAAGGGAGAGAGTAAAGGATAGAACTTGCCTTACACAGACATCTTTCTCAATTCTCCGGCGAACACTCTGTTTGCCCTCTCTGTTTCTTCCCAGACGTCTCTAAACTTCTCTCTGCTTTTACTATGTCGTAATATGATTCTAAAACCCTAGGTAGACCCCTAAAGATGTATTTATAAGCCACCCTTAAACCTAACCCTAAGTGTAATATAATACAGAGACTAAGTCGGCTAAATTAATACAGAAACCCTAAGGAAATCCCACTAACGTATTTCATAATTAAACCAGTATAATAAATTAATTAATACTTAACTAAACCATATTACGATTAATTTAATTGCAGGAAACAATAATTTCTACAAAACAGTTAATTCTATCTAAAGAAACAAGTAATACTATTTAAGGAAAACAATTACTTCACAATTACAATTAAGTCATTTAAATTATTAAATAAACACATATGCACTTAAACAATTAAAAATGCAATTTAAACAATAAATTAAATACTAATTAAAATCCAATTAATTAAAATAATAAGCAATTAAACTATTAAATAAACACATACGCACTTAAACAATTAAAAATGTAAGTTAAATAATAAATTAAATACCAGGACTATCATTTTGAAATTAGAGGTATTACAGATAAGGAGTTATAAATTATTAATACCAAAAATGCCCTCTACAAATCAACATATAGAAAACTAATTCCATTTATGTCCCAATATGCTTAGTGGAATGCAAGGATGTATGACAATGCTAAAAGTTATTAAAAATTTTAGGATGGGAAGGGATTGAGTCGGATTGGTATAACAGATACAACAAAAATAAATTTTTCACATGTTCATAAAAAATGTTAAAGACTACTATTATCTTCAACCATGTTGAATGGTTCATCTTAGCCTTGTGATACTTTTTCTTTTTTATTTTTATTTTTTACTTTTGGTTTTTACCCATGGCATTGAACTATAAATAAAAATAAAAAAAAATTAAAAAAAAAACAAGATTTTGAAAATGGATAATGTATGAAGTGGTTATGAAAGGATATGACAGTAATTTGGTCACTATCCTTTCTTTTCTTTTCTCTCCTCTATCTTATCCAAATAAGAATAACTATCATTTCTTTTCTTTTCTCCCCTATTTATCCAAACACGAATAGAAATTATTACTATTCTTTCTTTTCTTTTCTTTTCTTTCCTAACTAATACTATCATTTCTTTCTTTTTTTTTCTCCCCTATTCATCCAAACACACCCTAAGGAGTGTGGGATGACTTATCTAAGACTAATCTAAAACGACCTATTTGGTTGTCTCTTCACCAGCAAGTGGGCCCATCACTTATTTACCCACCCACTCAAGGCAGCCCTTTTTCTCACTCCTCCTCTATTTCTATTTTCACTAAAAATTCCAAATGTCTTTATCTATCCCTCCCACTAAGTCATTAAAGTGTACTCAATAGAATGGACCAAACAACACACAATTGTGGAAGATTCATAGCAAGTACATGAGGACTTGGACTATATATATAAATATATATATTTATATAGGTATAATTTTACTCACACCTCCTTAGATTTGATCATATCTCACCCTTAAATATTTTTTAAAAACAATTATCACATATATTATAAATTTTTGTTCAGTTTTTTATTCACACCCCACCCGTTAGTTGAACAGTGTTTAAAGCACGAACTAAGTTTTGTCCCTGAATGATAGTACAATTAGGATAAACTAACCACATTAAACTAAACACTTAATTGAAATAGCTAAATGTTATAAGTAAAAGTTGTCTCACATCGGATTTGAATGGGGTTAAAGTGTGTATAAATGGGTGGGTATACAGTCCAATACATTGAGTTTTTGGATAAATGGACAAGCGCTCATCCGTTACAATTGGCATAAGAGCCAAACTCAGTCTTTAATCCGGTGTTACGAGCGGGTTCATATGGGAAAGAATATCATCCGATCCACCTAACGGATCGGATGAGGTTAATTTTTTTTTTTTTTTTTTCTAATTTAATTTTTTTATTTTAACATTTCGATCCTAATGAGATAACCATCAATCTGCATCTTTATTTATATATAGTTTGATTGATTCGGCGGTTACTTTTGAACCCATTTTGGAACTGCCTTCATGCATATTGTCACTTCCTTATCCTATTCTCCATCTTCTCTTTAATTATTCCATGAATCATGCGTTTTGCTAAACAAGAGTCCTTAAAACGTTCAAACTGTACTCATTAAAAACCCTACCACGTGTCATTTGATCTAGAACTCCCAATTTTCACCAACGCACTTTGGACCTTTGGTTAAATATATACAGTATTTGAGTATTTAAAAGGGTTAAGTGCCAAAAAAACCCCATAATATATAGACTTTGTGCAAAACTAGTCCCTACTTTTTGAAAATGTGCATGCAAGTCCACAAAATATTAAAAAGGTGCGGAACTAGTCCCTCTGACCACCTTTTTACAAAAAGTAAAACTGAAAACCTCATTTTACCCTTTTGTTTCCCATTTTGCCCTCACCCATTTGTGCAAACAAGGACCCCACCCTAAACCTAATTCCCCTCTCTCTCTCTCCATGTACCAGACCCACCTATAAACAAGCCACACACGCATATATATATATAGAAAGAGTGAGAAAAGTGAAATACCCCTAATTTTAAAAGGATAGTCCTGGTATTTAATTATATTTAATTGTTTGTTTAATTCTATTTTTACTTGATTATCTGATTAATTGGTTGATTGTTTAATTGTCTAATTGTTTTAATTGGTTTATTTAATTATTTGATTATTTGTCAAATTGTGTAATTGTATTTTGTATTCTGTAATTACATTATTTGGTTATTAGTTATTTTTTTCCATTGACATAATTGGTTGAATAAGATTAATGCGTTAATTGTAGTTTAGGGTTTTTGTTTTATTTTCTTCACGTTGTGGCTGACTAGAATTGAATTAAGGTTTTGCTTTCACCAATTATAAACGGACTAAGGTTTAATAGTAGCCTATTTAAAGAACAGTATGTTGGCCAAGGGTTTGTAACCCCAGCTCCCGTAGACAGAGAGACAGAGAGAAACAGAAAGAAATAGAGAGAGATAAAGAGAGGAAGGTTAGGGTTTTGGCTTAGGCTAAGACTGAATCAAGGAGGGAAAGTTGACGTATGTTCTTAGGTTGAACTAGGAGCAGCAGAGGTAGGTAAAAACAACTGACGTTGCCGTAGTTGCTAGAAACGACAATTTAAGATTTCTAAACAGAAATCAGAGGCAAGTCTCTGTTTTACTCTTTCCCTTAAACCTGTGTTCTGTGCATGCCTAGGTAGTCTCCAGGATTTAAATTGAAGTTAATACTGATTATTTAAGCATGTTTGAATTGAATTTAAAAGCATTGAATAAACTGTTTTGTGTTTGATAATTGTTCTTGCTTAAATTTTGTGTTTCAGTAATTGTAAATTTGTTTAAATTACATGTTGTTGCTATAAGACGCCTGTTTGTAATTAATTCTGGGATATAAATTGAACCCTAGGTAGTTAAATAAAACTGTACAGAGGGTCTTGCATGTCGCCGGAGGCGAAGAAGACAACCGGAAGCGAATTACGGCTCTCAGAAGAGGAGAGATGGTTCTAGGAATGAGAGAGCTGGCTCCCACAAGTATGGAGCCGGCTCCCAGCCTTCAAGAGCTGGCTCTCATGAAGCAAGAGCCGGTTCTCATGTTTTGAGAGCCTGGTCTTGCGCAGGAACGTGTGGAATTGGGTTTTAATGTTCTGTTTGGCCATTTAGTGTATTTCAAAGTTGTTTAAAATGCAATTGATGGTCTGTGTAATTGTTTTGAGCATATAAAAATACTTGGAAGTAGTACTGGATTAATGTATTAAGGAATGGAGCAACATGCAGTTTAAGAAAAACCTATACGTTGCACACTGTTTTGCTAATTAATTTCATTACCGGAACTTAGCAAATTTTTGATATATGAGTTAATTATATTTAATCATATTTCCCCAGTGTTATAAGTATAGTGGATTATCTGTAAATTTAACTGTGCTTGGTTTGGGTTAAATTGATAGTTAATTGGCAGAAAATTATATCAATTTATGGACGGTTTGGAGACTTTAATTGCTTAGATTTATTTTAGCAATTTAAAGGTTTTGAAACATGATTTGTAGGTCTTAAAATGAAAGCCTAATATCATCATATATGTATTAAACTTTATCTATGCATATCTTGGAGAATGGTTGATGAACACCTATTATTGTTTTATCAATCGTGTGGATTGGAGGATTGTATGCACCGATATGGGACGGTGGTATATTAGGGATGGATTAGTTCAAATACTAAGTCCTACCTAATTTGGATTGAGGTATGGATTAACCATAAAGGTTAAGTCCGACTCATATTGGTGTCAGGTCAATAAATAATTGAAACATAATTTTGGTTTTCTGGATGGATTGTTATACATATATCAGGTCATTATATCAGATGGATAATATTTTGTATTAGGAGGGCACAGACTTTATATATTTATGATATGGTGCCATGGTATGAGCTTGAGTCTCAGGTCCATGGTTAGGGTGCGTATATTGCCTAGGATGGATAACTGGACAGAGGTGTTGTTCCCTAGTTGGTCTAGGTACACATGACCACATTATGTGCGATTTGCATAGTATCTCTACTCAGGCTGAGACAGCCCTATTGGACTAGTGAACGTCCTATAGTGTGTACTTATACATATATGGACTACTCTAGATATTGTTGAGCTATCTAGGATGTATCTGCGTATCGAGTTTTTGTATGAATCGTAGTAGAATAGAACTTGCATGTGGGTCTGACCCACTCTCTTATTTTTCAGGTGCTCGTCAGTTCCAGGGTTAGAGCTTGGTCGTGCAGAGCAGATACAAACATTCATTCCTCCGACTACGTAGGACTACTTTCTTTGTTTAGCTTTAGATTTTGATTGCAGTTGTTTCATTTCCAGTTGGGATTTTATTAAGGGTTCACTTGAGGGATTCCCTAGTTGTTAACTTAATGGAGTTACTTTGGGGTATTGGATTTTAACAATTATATTTTGAGGATTTTCAATTAAAATTCTTTCAGTCTTTAATTATTTATTTCTTCTTATTTCGATTTGTATTATGTGCTTATTTATATATTAATTGTTTTGTATCTCTCAGATCTGTGCTCGGACTTGATCACCCGTGGCTCTAGAATCGAGGGGTATCACAAAAGGGATATGCATAGACCTACCTTGTCAATCCCTTCACCGAATTCAAATAGGGTCAACTTTCATCTGCACCTTCGATCACAATACTGAGAATTTTTTTCCTGATTTTTCAAATTTGCTAATTTGTTTCCTCAATTGCCTCCAAAATTTCTCTCTTATGCAATCTAAATCACCGCCGACGCAATATCGCCTCCCCTCAGCAATCTTCATCGTTGTTGGCGCAATATCACCTCCCCTAACCACCAGTCAACGGAGGGAACTTTTCATAGCCTGCCGTCGCAATATATATATATATATATATAGATAGTTAAATAGAGGCCATGGATCTTGTATATTGTTGATTTGTTAGTTCCAATAAAATAATGTTAAGCCATTTCAATGCATACTTGGTTTTGGAAAATGAAGAGAACTCAAATAAAAGGGATTTTACAAATTTAATTGTGGAGAAGGAGTAGTTCAGATTGGGGTTTGTTTGTTTGTTGCGCGAATGGTATAAGTGTGGTGATTGATTTATCAAACAACTTAAGCCACCAGTGCTGAAGAAGATGAACGTAACTGGCGTGACTTGTCTTGTTGTGTATTTTTTATGGCAGAGAAGACCTGGTCTTGATTTTTTTAAGTCTGATTGATTTAGACCAAAAAAAAAAAAAAAAAAAAAAAACGGCGAACTCGAACTGGAATAGCGGCTGAAGCTTGCGAACGGCAAACCCGAACTGGAAGAACGAGCGATGGAAACTGAAAGATATGGGTTTTGATTTTTTGAACAATCTGAAATGATATGCTGATATGGGTTTTAAACTTTTGATTCTTGCAGCAAATAGATAAACTAAAATATATGGGTTTTGAACTTCTGATTCTTGTAATTTGTAGTTGCAGAGAGAGAGAGGGGGCAAGTTCAGAGTTGAGGACGAGAACAGCGATGGAGGCAGAGGCCGAAATGATTTGCCCTAAAACCCATCATCCACGGGCCTATAGATTTGCCCTAATGATATATGGTGTGCACATACACACACACATATATATATATAAATGACAAATTTATTTATATTTTAAAATATGAAAGGGCATGTTTAGTTTTAGATTTAATTATATTCAGGTTTAGATTATCCCTATTTTATACAATTTGAGGTTTATTTTATTCTTCTGCCAAACAAACCCCAATTTATACAAATTTGGACAAAAGGATCATTTTACATGGCCTGTATTTATAATCATTAATTTATTCAACTGAAGTGAGGGTATTATCGTCATTTTACACCACCCAGGGACCTATTCGCACCAAATTAATAATATAGGGATTTTTTTACCACACAGGAACTGATATGCACTATATCGATAGTAAATGAGGGGTTTTTTGCACTTAACCCTTTAAAAAAAAAAAATTTGAAATAATGAGTGTTAAAAGAGTTATAGGGGCAAATTGGTCAGAAAGATGTACAACGAGGGCACGGGAAATTAGGGATGGCAATTTGACATGCCCCCGAGGTAACCCGCCCCGCCCTATACCGTTTTTGACAATTTTGGAGGACCGTTTTGCTTATTTAGGCGGGGATGGTTTGATATAATAAAAACTCGCATGGGTTTGGTGCGGGGGCGGGGGGAGGTCGCTCTACCCCGCCCCGTTTAGATAGGCAAATTAGTTAAGTACCCTTATTTCATTAGTATATATATTTCCCATTATATATTAAGTACCATATATAACAATATTAAATTAATAAATTAATTCGATTAAAGGGAAATTTGCAATGGTGAAGAATTGAAAATAAGGGGAAAAAAAAAGAGCAAATCTATTCAAAAATAAATAAATTTTGGTCTTAAAAGGGCGGGGCGGGTACCCACGGAGGTAAAAATGTTAAATGGTTACGGGGATGTGATGGAAAGTTTCCCCATTTTTGCGGTTTTGGGCGGGAACGGGGACAGGATTTTTAAATGGTTGTGGGGGTGGGGGAGGGTACATGTGATGTTACGGATTTAAAGCGTTTTTCATTTTTCGAGAATTTTTGTCTCCACAAGGGCATTTCTGTCTTTTCACGTTTTGCGTGCAGAATTGTGGTTGGGTCCAATTGCATTTCATATATTTTAATTTATGTGAATTATGTAGTATTTGGATGATATGTATTTATATGTGTATGTGGTGAGAATTAAAGTTAGAAAGAAGAAGAAAAATAAAAAGAAATTAGTGGGGCCCACCATCATTGGTTATAAGGCAAAAGACCACCCATTTGGTCTCACATTCTCTTCCTCTCCCGCTAGTTCTCTCTTTCTCTCCTTGTTTTGCTTTTTATTTTTCTTTTTCTTTTTCAATCACAACTTCAACTTTAGATCTCTCTCTTAATACTTAATCATTTGGGGTGCCCGTTTAAGGCAAATTAAAGAGCGCGTCGAGGGCTTCGAGTTGATCGGAGCCAATATCTTTTTGGCCATTAATTGGAGGATCTCAAATCCAAGGGCACAATTGGGGGTTTTGCACCATTTCAAGGTAGGGGTCTCCAATTCATACTTTTCTTGTACTCTTGTGATTTTCTTTACTTAATTTGTTGCCAAGTATGCTTAAATTAACTTGATTGCTTTCTTAGATGATTTAATTGAGTGTATGAAACATGTGATTATGTGAAATTGTTGGTTTATTTGAGAAGCATGATAAATGTTAATTTTCCATGTCTAAAGTGTTACAAATTGCTAGCTATGATGTTGAAAAGTATGCTTAATTGAATTGTTGAAAATCCCCTAGTAGCATAGCATTGAAGGTATGAGACACATATATGCATATCATTGGGTTCACATGGATGGGAATGATTTTTCTTTGAAACAATAAAAAGGGGGATTTTCGGGAGAATTTTGATAAAAAGGTTTTGCGAAAACCCGGTCGCCGCAAGGGTACCAAAGGGCCGGAGGGTTAATATAGCCTAGAGGGAATTAGGGAGATTGCCCTAGCGTGGTTGAGCTAGCTGGGCCCAAAATGATGCCGCGGGGGTACCAAGGGTCAGGGACACTAGCCAATCCTTCTCTCGTGTCGCTACGGAGTCACCAAAGGGCGGGTTATATTAACCGTTTGAAAGTGATGGTTTTGAATGATGAAAATGGGGAGTGACATTGGCACGCATTACATTCCATTGCATCATATTGTGTATACTTGAGACTGTTTGTTATGCGATATTATCCCGACATTGTATGATCCCCATCTCCTATTACTCTATTCCTTGTTTGGATTCACGGGGCTACAAGAGGTGTGCCTTAGACACTACCTACTGAGCTTTACGCTCACCCTATTATTCAATATTTTTCAGGAACCGGAAAAGATGTAGTAGAAGCCGACCTTCCACAAGTATGAAGATGACTAGCAGTCCATTTTGTTACCTTTTGTATATTTCCCATTTTTTGTAAAGTCCTATGTTTTTGGAAAGTGTACTCATTTTGTAAACCATGGTCTTGTGATATAATTTCGATGCTTAATGATCTTTTGATGTAAATTGGTTATGTTGTAAACACTTAAGGATGAATGGGAAAGAAAATCAAACTTTAATCTATTGTCGGAGTTATTAAATTATGTTTCATCATGCATTGCGGCCGTGAATTCGGATTTTTAGTTTATAACAGGTTCATCATGGGTTTACTATGCATTACACATAGTCAGTATGTATTCCAGTGAACTTCATTCCAGGATTGCATGTTTTGGCCGGCTGATCCTCTCCATCAGCCGACCGAACCCCATCGTCAGCCGACTGAAACGCCTGCACAGTGAAAGTCCCGAGAGCCCTTTTTCCTCACCATCGTTTCGGCCGACCGATCTTACTTGTCGGTCGACCGATCCTGCCTTATCAGCCGGCCGACCATGGGCCATCAGCCGGCTGACAGTCCCTTTTTAACCTGTATAGTTTGGACCTCTATGTAAGCTTGACTTGGGTCATTTTTGGACCTTAGATCACCGTGTATAATGGTTAAGGATTCAAGAAAAAGTAACGGTATGACCTAGTTAACCTCGGGTTCGGGTAAGGACCCGGGTAATGGACCGGATCCACGGGTTCAGGTCGTTACAAAGTTGTTATCAGAGCGATGGTTCGAAAACCTATAGGACGACGGGGTAGAGGCCTACATAGGATTGCATGGGATGATGATTGTATTGTTTACATGACTATTTGCTACTTGCTTATTACCTGAAGAAGCATGCTTAACTGCTTATGTGCTTACGTGTTTACGTATTTATGCTAAGGTGTTATTGTGTGGTTTTGCATGCTAAGTCTTAGTGTGGCATCATTTCACATAGAGTCATCTATAGTGAACATTGGTGCCTTATCATTGAACCGTTTTCTTGTTTTATAGCACGATGTCACGGCGTGAAGAACAAAGAGAACTTGGCCCTAGGTCGAATAGGGGTAATGTTGGCGAGAGCTCCAGCTCCAATCCGGAGGAGCTAAATGATGAGGACACACATCTTAGGGACTGGATTCCCCCAAGAGTTGTCCCTACAAGGAGGGATAATGTTGAAACACCCGTAGAAGTGGGTGAAGGTTCTGTGGCACTGGAGTTGAATCGCTTGTTGCAAAGTGCCGTGAGGGCAACGATTGTAGCTCAGTCGCAGTCGGCACCACAACCTACAGTTCAAGTTGAGGAGACGCCGGCTCAGAAGCGTCTCAAGATCATTAAGGGATTTTCTCAATTGATGGCAGTAATGTTTGAGGGCGGTGCGGATCCAATGGTGGTAGACGACTACATGGATCAAGTTGAGACTCAGTTGACCTCAATGGATGTAACGAAGGATCATTTGAAGATCATCCTAGCAACTTACAAGTTTGCTAAGGATGCTAAGTTCTGGTGGAAGACGGTAATGAATCGGCATAAGGTGGAAGAAATGAGCTGGGACAAGTTCAAGGAACTATTTTATGAGAAGTATTTTCTGCTTTCTAAAAGATGGGAGTTAAAAGACCAGTTTTTTGGCCTTATCCAAGGCAACATGTCAGTGGCAGAGTATGAGAACAAATTCACTTCACTTTCTCACTTTGCTCCGGAAATGGTGAGAGATGAAGTTGACAAGACTTAGAAGTTTATTTCCGGTCTTCATGACAAAATAAGGCCATTGATAACGGCATAGTTCATCAAGGTTTATTCTAAAGCAGTAGAGAGAGCTTTGATGCTTGAGGCTGATATTAAAGACAAGGATGCAAGAAGGGAGCAGTGGAAACAAAAGAGAGGTGCAGGGCCATCTTAGGAAGATCTTCCTGGAAAAAGAACAAGGGTGGTTCATTTCAGTTCCAGGGGCAGCAGTTTGCACGATCTGCTCCTACCATTCATTTACCAGCTGGGTCTGACAAGAGTGGAGTCGTATGTTTTCAGTGTTAGCAGCCGGGGCAATACAAGTCCAATTGCCCTATGAGATCGTCTGTAGTTTCTTCAGCTCCAAGGGCTTGTTATGGTTATGGCCAGCAGGGTCAGTTGATTCGAGACTGTTCGAGTCAGGGAGAAGGTATTGGTAGTGGCAGAGGGTCACGACAAAGGCCGTCACAGTCGGCTACAGTGCAATCAGGGTTCAGACCGCCACCACCACAACCTGCTACGTCTTCTCAGGGCTCATGAACCATTAGGAGGGATGCTCCTACTGTGCTAGCGCAGCAGTTTGGTATTTAGGGTGGCAATTCTCAAGCTCAGGCACCACAGGGACGTGTCTTTGCACTTGCACCGGCTGATGCATTTTTTGGACCGTCAGTTCTTCGAGGTATCTTCCCAGTGTTTGGTTCTTGGGCTCGTATTCTTTTTTATGCTGGTGCATCTCATTCCTTCATATCATCATCATTTGCACTTGCATCGGTGTTAGAGGTTAGTTTCATGGATTGGGCATTATGTGTTGATACGCCAGTTGGGTTTTCAGTGTCCTTGAATCGAGTTATGCGGGATTGTCCCATTGTGATAGTCGGATGGATTTTTGTGTTTGACCTTATCCTCCTAGAGATGACTAGCTTTGATGTCATTCTCAGGATGGATTGGTTAGCTATCTTTCGTGCCACAATTGACTGTTTGAGAGGTAGAGTTACAATCTGCACTCCTGAGGGAGATTGTTTCTTTTTCATGGGAGATCGGGGTGATTCCCAGCCTTCATCATTGTATGGAATTCGAGAACGAAGTTGTGGAGACTATTTCTTGGTTAGCCTTCTAGCCAAAGAAGATAATGTTGTAGGAGAAGACTATCCGGAAGTAGTTCGTGATTTTCTAAACGTGTTTCCAGAGGATTTGACGGGTTGTCTCCACACCGAGAAGTGGAGTTTACTATTGACTTTATGCCCGGTACCGCGCCGATTTCTATGGCACCATACCGTATGGCACCAGTTGAGTTAGAAGAGTTGAAGAAACAGCTTGATGATAATAAGGGTTTCAGTGGCGATCTAAACCGCCGCTATAAGGTTCCGAAAATGCCGGTAATTCCTGTACCGGCGGTTTTACCTAACTGCCGATATAGCCACCGCCGCTAGGTTTCACCGGCGATTTTTACCTAACCACCGGGTTTGAAATCATTGCCGACGGATATATACAACCACTGGTGAAAGATGATTTAGCGGCGGTTTTGTCCGCCGGTGTATTCAAAGTAAAAATGTCAATTAACTGTATACTCCGGCACTTTGAAGTGCCGGTAATGTAGACCTTTTTACTTTTGGGGGCGTTTTAAACCGCCGGTGTATTCAAAGTAAAATGTCATTGTATACTCCAGCACTTTCAAAGTGCCGATAATGTAGCCTTTTTTACTTTTGGGGGCGTTTTAAACCGCCGGTAATGTGTTAATTTTTTTTAAAAAAATATTATTTTCTGGTTTAATTTATATATTAGCATATATTTTATTTTGTTCCCTATTCAATGAAATCAAAGATAATTTACCAATCAGAACATATCCAACAACTTAAGTTTGATATGTAACATAGAACAAAGTTACATTAAAATTCAATAACATCCCATAACATATAAGTTTTGTTTCAAAATGTCAAGTGCTAATAAAAGGGTCAAAAGGAAACACCAAAATCTAGCAAAACTTCAAAAGGAAATCATTCAAAATAAAACATCAACATTTCATTGAGAATTTGAGTGAGACTATTCGAGGGTCTTGAGAATAAATGGTTCAACTTCATCTCTCGTCTTGCTTCAATTTGCCCTACATACATTTTAAATAAAAGCCATTAAACAAAGAATAATAATTAAGACAATTAAATATATGGTTAAAATAACATGATAATTAAAATCTATAGTGCTCACCAAGGACGGAATTTCATGACCAAAAATAAAATTTAAGGATCACCAAGTGTAGTTGAGGAGCCGGGTACCTTCACTATAAAATATAATTTTATTATGCACCTTCATAATAGAATATAATTATAAATATATTAAGACTTATAATATTTATATAGTTAAATGTTTACCAGGGTACAATAACAAAAATATTTACTTGTACATTAGAATTTTGATGTTCAATATGATGCAAAATCATAGCCATTTTTGCATTCAAAGCTTCATATTTTTCATCATACTCAACACGCATCTTTTCTACTATATCTTTCATTTCTGTATGAGCAACACGTGTCTCCTCTTCTGCTTGTGAGGTCCTCCTTATCAGGTCCGTTTTACTAGGAGATGGCCCCTAAAGACTATTAGATATAGGTCCCAAGCTATGCATCCGAACACGGCCCCTTCTTTCTTCTCCCCTAACTTAGGTATAAAAATCGTGGGGTAAAGGTTCATCTGGGTTAGAAGGCTGAGTTGCAGCAAGCTCTTCTAGTTGTGTATGCATAATATAGAATGGATAAGGAAACACAAAAAGATATAAAACATCAAATATAATAAATT
Organism: Cornus florida; assembly: GCF_030987335.1. Classification (NCBI taxonomy): domain Eukaryota; kingdom Viridiplantae; phylum Streptophyta; class Magnoliopsida; order Cornales; family Cornaceae; genus Cornus; species Cornus florida. The sequence continues at coordinate 7,771,949 of NW_026775577.1, forward strand.
TTAGTACCCATATTTTACACTTAATCAAACTAGGAAATAAAGAATTGATGGTCTAAAAAAATACTTACAATCATTTTGGTAGCATGTTCATCACTAGCTTTGCCATCCTTCTTGCTCTTATGTGTTGCGCAAAATAGTTGAGCATGAGTTAGCGCCTTCCCTGATTCCAAGATGAATTTATCATAAATATCTAAACTAAAATGAGAATTAAGCTTTATAATATATATATATTTTAAATTAACGAGACTAAAATTTAAAGTACCTTGAGTCCGTAATCCAACTTCTATCCATTATGATAGATTATGTAACCTAGTGTAACAAAGAACATATGTATCTCAAAACTTTGTTAGTTAACTTCTTTGAATTACTACATTTCATGGTATTTTAATCAGTAAACTACTTCAATCTACTTAGGTAGATGATACAGTATATGAACAGAATTACTATTAAATGTCCTAATTAGCATCACCTATAAAGTGTGGTAGTAAGTAGATCAAACTCGCTGTTCAGTCAAATGACTTAAAATACACTACTTGTTAGCTAGAGAGTAGTAGTGACTGTAATAAACTAATGTACAAAAATTAATATAAATAATGGAACCCACGTTTTTTATCTCTATTTTTTTTTATCTTTTCTAAACTTATCATTTCTCCTCTATCGCCTTACTTTTTCTTCCTTTCATTCGCCATATTTCCTATTATATTGTCCACTCACTTCTCTTTTTTTTCCCTCTCACCTCTTCTCTTTTATTTTGTTATTTACTCTCTTTTTTTCTCCTTAGTTATTGTTCAATCCCACAGGTTGTGTCCCAAGTGTTAGAACACAATATATTGAAGTAGATATATTGATCCTACAACCAATTTTTTAACCATTAGAGTTTTCATTTGGGTGTCAATTAACTTTTCAATTTTTTCATTTATAAACATTTCTACTAAAAATGTTCATTTAAGTTAGAAAATTTTAAATATAAATAGAGATATTAATGTAATTATATAATAAATTGCAAAAAAAGTAATTTTTTAAAAACTTTAATACAAATTTAATTAATGATTATGTATACCAAGACATAAGAAGAATGGCTTTTGTATAGAATTATCAATTTAATTTCATAGAAATATGTTAAACATCAAAATGCCACACTAGTGTTTTTGTCTTAGGCCTCAAAATCCATTGAGCCACCCTTGTGTATGAGTCCATGGGTGAACTGTGGGTTTGCATTTATATGATACAATAATTTTGCTCCCAGCAAAAAATTTACTCTCATCCACACACACAACACTAATACATTATGAAGGCAAAAGCTTCCTTTGGACAAAAAAGTATATATATATATATATCCTAAAACGCTAATCTTTATATATATATAAATAATAAAAAGGAAGGAAGAGAAGGGGAAATCGAAAGAAGGAAAAGTGGGCTGGAAAAAGCTGCAATCAAACAAACAAATCAAAAAAGATATGGAAGCCTTGTATTGTTTTTTATATTTTTCTGGCTTCAAACATGTTGAACCCAAGAAAGCCTCCGAATTGTTTAGAAAACGAACTAAACAGATCACCAACCTGAAAACCCTAGTTCCTCCACAAATCAAAAGCCCCAAAATCAGCGACAACCATTCCAGACAACATACAAGAAAGACCCATAATATATATATGCAATTGTTCATTTTTACTTAAGAAATTAACAAAAAGAGAAGCTGATTCATTCATTGAGAATACAAGAGAGATATAAGTGGAGTTCTTGAGAAGAAGGGGAAATTAGGGTTTAAAGTTCTTACAAGCTATAGTAGCCCCACTCAACAACCACCACTCTCCAGATCTCCAATATGCCACCAATCAACCACCGCCGCCGTGATCCTTCCTGCGCCACACCAAGGGCACCACCAAGTCGTGAAGTCGTGGGTCAGTGAGAGAGTAGAATGGAAGCATAGACATTAGAGCGTTTATGTGTGAGTATAAGCAATAAGCTACCCAAACCCGCTTTTAGGAAAAAATAATAATAAATTAAATAATTATAATTAAATTTTTACCGGCATATTTTGTACAACCGCCGGATATAATTAACTATTTACGGCGTTTTAAAAAAACTGCCGGATATAATTAATTATTTTCGGTGCTTTTAAAAATCTGCCGGAAATAATTACTATTTTCCGGCGGTTTATAAAATAGCGCCGGTAAAAATTTCAATAGCGGCACTTTGTTCTTAAACGCCAGAAAAAATAAATTAACAGCGGCGGTCGGATAAAAACCACCGGTGAAAATGATTTTTCTTGTAGTGATTTAAGGATGAAAGGTTTCATCCGATCGAGTGTGTCACCGTGGGGTGCACCGGTCCTGTTTGTTAAGAAGAAAGATGGTTCTTTGAGGTTGTGCATTGATTAACGGAAATTGAATCATGTCACCATTAAGAACAAGTATCATTTGCTAAGGATAGATGATTTGTTTAACAAGTTGAGGGGAGCCAGTTGTTTCTCGAAAATTGATTTGAGGTCTGGCTATTATCAGTTACGGGTTAAAGATGAGGATATCCCAAAGACAGCGTTCCATACATGGTATGGACACTATGAGTTCCTTGTCACGCCTTTTGGCTTGACTAATGCGCCAGCGGCATTCATGGACTTGATGAACCGCGTCTTTCACGATTACTTGGACTGTGATACCCCCGACTTTCCCGATGCGGGTTAGCCAGGCCCACGCCCGATAACCCGAGGATATCAAATCAATTAGTAATAATCGAACACAGAATACAAATAAGAAAAACAAGAATAAATAAATTGCTGAAAAGAAACTAGAATAATAATCCAAAAACCTCAGAATAAAATTTAATTAACAAAGAATGATTCTGATACATCCTACTTATCCATTTTTATTACAACTCGGGAATCTATCTAGTGGACCCCTAAAATATCTCACTGAACTCAAAAGATTGGAAATGAATCCCAAGTCTAAAATGTGAAATAAAACCCTGGTCATCGGTGGAGTGAATGACTGTATCTACTCAGCACGATCCAGCTCTAAGTTTGGAACTAACGAACACCTGTAAAAATAAGAGTGGGTCAGGTCCACATGCAAATTATTCTCTAACTACAATCCAAACAGTGACTCGATACGCAGATACACCCTAGATATCTCAACAATAGCTATCTAGTCCATACATATAGATATATCCACACTAAGGGACATTCACTGGACTACAGTAGGGGTCTCAACCTGAACAGAAGGTAACATGCGAAAACGCACCCAAAGGTGGGCATGAGTACCTAGACCTAACAGGGTACACCTCAACCTACTATAGCCAGCTACGCATCCACTGCATATACGCACCCTAACCAACGAGTCTGAGTCTTAAGCTCAACTCGTAGTACCATAAACATATATATAAAGTCCATCCAAATCCAGGGTATGCAGTTCAACTATTTATTAAACTGACATACAATAAACCAACTAGTTAGTCACTCAACTTATTCAGTTGATATGACATAACTACCATCCGTTAATCCAGGAAGTCATCTAACTTGGTTATAGCTGATCTGACTTAGTCACAATTAGGATTCGATATCTTTCAATCCATTCCATTAATCCATTAGGTTAGGTTTATGCGTTTTGAGCTAAACCGTCCCTAGTATGTTACCGTCTCATACCGGTACATACAATCCTCCACATCCATGTAAATTACAACATATATAACAGTTCAATAATTTACAGACCCAAAAACCACCATCCAAATAATTGCAAAAAAATATTTAAAGCTTCAGCAATTTAAATCCAAACATTTTACCATATAGTTGCAGGAGACGATTTAATAAATCAACAACTAACATCCAGAGCATGCATAGACTAAATTTAATATGTCAGGGACTCCATCATGCATGAGAATAGGTTAAATAATCCTATTATTATCCAATAAATTGCTAAAACAATTTCAGAAGATTGTTTAATATTTCAACAATTTAAATCCAAGCATTAACCATATAGTTGTAGGAAACGATTTAATAATTCAGCAACTAGCCTCCTAAGCATGCATAGATCAAGATTAATAATTAAATGACCCCCAAATTCAGCTTTATAAACTCTCTGTGGAACCCCAGACCCAACAGGTTTAAATCCCATGCTCCAATAGTAAACACAGTACGTAGAAAATTAAAAAAAAAACTTAAAATAAATCAGAAAATAAAAAGGGAGCCTACTCCAAATTTTGGAGCAGGCTCTTTTCCAGCCTAGAGCCGGCTCTAGGACTCCTTAGAGCCGGCTCTACTTGTTGTGGGAGCCGGCTCCCACTTCTATGGAGCCGGCTCTCACCTCCTTTGAGAGCCTTCGTCCCCGTTCTGCTCCGTTTCAGTCCGTCTGCTCCCTCTCTGATCAATTCCTACCACTCTGCTGGGTTCTAAAACTAATCTTAGGAGTCTTAATTGAGTCTAGAAGCATCCCCAAGGTTGTTTACCAAAAACTGGGACCAATTACAGAGGTTAGATTTAGCCATTAAACTAGCTTGTTTACAGTACGAAACTTAAGCTAACTTGCAACGTCCATTCCATTCTAACTCCTCTGTTCCTTTTTACCCCTGAACCTAAAGATCTTATATCATCATAGTAACATCCCCATGATTTATTTGCAGAGGTTAAAGGCAATTACAGAGACTAAAATTGCTTACCAACATAACATGCTTAAAACAGAAAACTGATCAAGGCTTGAAACAAGCTTGCACGCATTATACCATAATCAAATTTAACACGTAAAGATCATCAATATATTATATAGCAAGCATGTAAGTTCCGATTTAAAAAATAATTAATTAAACCCTAGAGATTATCTAGGTGCACAGAACACAAGCCAGAGGGAAGGAGGAAGAGAAGAACTTGCCTGTGATTTCAGTAATGAAATCTCGGCGTCGTCTCTAAGTTTTCGGCAACTGCTAACTTCCTTCAAGCCTCCTATGGGTTTGACTTAATCCACCATAACCCTCCCTTGATCCTCTCTATTCTTCTCCTCGGTAACTCTTATGATTTCCTCTGTTCTCTCAACTCTCTCTTTGTTCTGTTTTGTTTCCACCGTACCGTGAATAAGGTTCTCCCAACCCTCAGTAAAAACTCATACACGTATATATATATGCACTTAGAAAACCCTAATTAAACTAGAGCTAAGACAAAAACCCTAATCAAACTAGAGTCAGCCGATAAAATCCTAATCATATACATATATAACAGATACCTATATGACGTCCCAATAAAACCCTAATCTTAAATAAAGAAATGAAAACAAATAATTAAATTAAAATAGTAAATCAAAGAATTAAAACTACATCACTTAAATCAACTTACCAAATAAACCAATTTAATTAAATCAAATAACTAATTAAATTACACAATTAAATCAAATAATGAAAGAAAACAATTAAACACCCAAGCAACTAGTCACATAAAAATGAAATAAAAATAATTAAATTCCAATTTTATCCTTTTAAAAACTAGGGGTATTACAGACCAGTTCGTGGTGGTTTTCGTGGATGACATTCTTGTGTATTGACAGACTCGGGAAGAGCACGAGATCCATTTGAGTACTGTTCTACAGATTTTACGGGAACACCGGTTGTATGCCAAATATGAGAAATGTGAGTTTTGGCTACAAAAGGTGAAGTTTTTGGGACATGTTGTTTCGGAAGGAGGAGTGTCAATTGATCCATCAAAGATTGAAGCTATTTTGAATTGGGAAGAACCCAAGAATGTGTTTAAAATCCAGAGTTTCCTTGGTTTAGCGGGCTATTATCGGAGATTCGTGAAAGATTTCTCTCGTTTGGCAGCTTCTATGACCCAATTGACCCGAAAAGGAATCAAGTTTGTGTAGAATGAAGCCTGTGAGTCATCTTTTCAGGAATTGAAGACAAGGTTGACTACAGCTCCAGTGTTGGTGATACCTGAGCGTGGCTTGGGTTATGTGATCTATTGTGATGCTTCGCGTGATGGGTTGGGATGTGTATTGATGCAGGATGGTAGAGTAGTGGCTTATGGGTCTTGACAGTTAAAGACTCATGAGTACAACTACCCTATTCATGATCTGGAGCTAGCGGCAGTCGTGTTTGCACTGAAGTGTTAGAGACACTATTTGTATGGTGAAATGTTTGAAGTGTTTTCAGACCACAAGAGCCTCAAGTACCTTTTCTCCCAAAAGGACTTGAACAACAGACAGAGAAGATTAGTTGAATTTTTGGAAGATTACAATTTTGATTTGCAGTATCATCCAGGCAGGGCAAATGTGGTAGCAGATGTTTGAGCCGGAAATCTCGTGGAACTTTAGCCGGATTAGCTATTCGGAAATGGAAGATGCTTAATGATCTGGCGGAGATGGGATTGTATTGTGTTAACGACGATGGTTGCGGTGAATCGGCATTCTTGTTTAGTCTTGTGGCTCAGCCTACTCTTGTTGTGCGAGTGATTGAGTCACAGAGACATGACTTGGATTTAGATGCCGTTTACACTTTAATCTCCAGTGGTGAGATGGTGAAAGATTGGACCTTGCATGCAGACGGGGGTCTACGATTCAATGGTTTGTTTGCGGTTCCCACAATTTGTCGTAAGGACGTCTTACGGGAGTTTCACATTTTCCGTTTTGCAGTTCATCCAGGTGGTACTAAGATGTATTACAATTTAAAGCGTCAATATTGGCAGAACGGTATGAAGAAGGATGTTACACAGTTTGTGGCTAAATGCCTTACCTGTCAACAGGTGAAGGCTGAGCATCAGAAACCGGCTGGGTTGTTGCAACCATTGCCTGTAACACAATGGAAGTGGGAACATATCGCTATGGATTTTGTGACAAGTCTTCCAAGGTCACGAAGAGGCAACGAGGCCGTATGGGTTATCTTCCAGGCCTTGTAGGTCTCCAGTTTGTTGGACTAAGGTGGGCGAAACAGCCGCCTTAGGACCCGACATTGTACTCGAGACTACCGAGAAGATTAAATTGATCAGACAGAGATTGCTCACAGCTCAGAGCCGACAAAAGAACTATGTAGATAAGCGGAGATAACCGCTATCTTTTGAGGTGGGAGACCATGTTTTTTTGCGGGTTTCTCCATCGAAGGGTTTGATGAGGTTCGGGAAGAGTGGTAAGTTGTCGCCACGATTCATTGGACCGTTTGAGATTTTGGACCGTGTAGGAGAAGTTGCCTACAGACTAGCTGTAATACCCCTAATTTTTAAAAGGATAGTCTCGGCATTTTTTTTTATTATCTTTATCGCATTTTTATTTAATTGGTTATTTGCACTTTGACTTAAATTGTTTTATGTGTGATTATTTGGTTTAATTGTTGTTTACCTATGTGTCATGTGTTTTAAATTGAATTAAGTGTTATTAATTATTTAATTGGGTTTTTAATTAAAATTAATTAGTTAAGTGGATTTAATTATGTAATTGTTTTTTTCATTTAATTCTGCTTTAAGTTACAGTTAACTTTGGGGTTGGAAATTTCACGCCGTAACAAAAGTAGTTTCATGGGCCGACTAGGTTTAGAATTAGGGCTCTGTCTCTGATTAAACACGGATTAGGGTTTATGTTTTTACGCCTATATATATATGGTTACTCTGTATCAAGGGTTGGAAAAACAAAACCCTATTCACGTACCCAAGATACAGAGAGGGAAACAGAGAGAAGTTGAGAGAACAGAGCGTCGTAACGGTCTGTCAAGGAGAATAACAGAGAGGACCAAGGGAGGTGTTTGGTGGATTAGATCAGAACCAGAGGAGGCTAGAAGGTAGTCAGTGGTTGCCGGAAAGCTTAGAACAACGGCGTCAAGGTTCTGTTTATAAAACTGTACAGGCAAGTTCTTATCTTCCTCCTTCCCTTTGATTTGTGTTCTGTGCACCTGGACATCTCTAGGAGATTAATTGGCCTTAAACTGAACCATGCATGTTTTATACATGTTTTACTTGATCGCTTTATCTATGAAATTTATTTACAAAACAATTATAGCACGTATGTTTTCTTGACTCTGTTTTGGCGTAACGTCTTACTGGTTTAATTTTTATTTGGAATCTTACTGAAATCAACCGAGGTCTGATTGGATACTAGATGTAATTTAAGACTTCAAATTTAAAATTGGAGGAAGAACAGAGGGGTTGGGATAAAACTGATCTTGCAATTTAGTTTCAGTGCCGTTCTTCAACAACGCTAGTTTAAATGGCCTGATTAAACTCTGTAATTGCTTTCAAAACTATTGTAAACAATCTTGGGGAATGCTTCTAGACTAAATTACGAGTCCTAAGTTTGGTTTTAAAAACTAACAGAGGGTTAGGAATAAGCCGGAGAAGGAGCACAAGAGCTGAAACATGCACCGGGGACGAAGGCTCACACAGGAGGTGAGAGCCGGCTCCATGGAAGTGGGAGCCGGCTCCCACAACAAAGTGGAGCCGGCTCTAGGAAGTCCTAGAGCCGGCTCTAGGCTGGAAAAGAGCCTGCTCCAAATTCTGGAGCAGGCTCCCTTGTTATTTTTAATTTCTTTTACGATTTTTTTTTAATTTTCTACATACTATGTTCACTGTTGGAGCATGGAGACTGTTTGAATGAATTTGGAACTTTACAGAGGGATCAAGGAATGAATTTTGAGTGTTATTAAGACCCTAAATTGAGTAAAGTTTAATTCTAAGTTGTCGGGACAAACAGTGGAAAAATTAAGGCACTTAACAAATGGAAGTTGAATAAATTGTTGAATTAAAATTCAGCAATTTGATGGAACATAATGTGTTTATAAAACTTATTTTAGAATGCATTCAAGTGCATGATAAGGTCATTTAATTATTAATTTTGATCTATGCATGCTTAGGAGGCTAGTTGCTGAATTATTAAATTGTTTACTGCAACTATATGGTTAATGCTTGGATTTAAACTGCTGAAATATTTAAACAATCTTCTGAATTGTTTTAGCAATTTATTGGTTAATAATAGGATTATTTAACTTATTCACATGCATGATGGAGTCCCTGACATATTAAATTTGATCTATGCATTCTCTGGATGTTAGTTGTTGATTTGTTAAATCGTCTCCTGCAACTATATGGTTAAATGCTTGGATTTAAATTGCTGAAGCTTTAAATATTTTTCTGCAATTGTTTGGATGGTAGTTTTTGGTCTGTAAATTATTGAACTGTTATATATGTTGTAATTTACATGGATATGGAGGATGGTATGTACCGGTATGGGACGGTGACATACTAGGGACGGTTTAGCTCAAAACGCATAAACCTAACCTAATGGAATAATAGAATGGATTGAAAGATATCGAATCCTAATTGTGACTAAGTCAGATCAGCTGTAAACAAGTTGGATGACTTCCTGGATTAACGGATGGTAGTTAAGTCATATCAACTGAATAAGTTGAATGACTAACTAGTTGGTTTATTGTATGACAGTTTAATAAATAGTTGAACTGCATACCCTGGATTTGGACGGACTTTATATATATGGTTATGGTACCACGAGTTGAGCTTGAGTCTCAGACTCGTTGGTTATGGTACGTATATGCAGTGGATGCGTAGCTGGTTATAATAGGTTGAGGTGTACCCTATTAGGTCTAGGTACTCATGCCCACCTTTGGGTGCGTATTCGCATGTTGCCTTCTATTCAGGTTGAGACCCCTATTATAGACTGGTGAATGTCCCTTAGTGTGGATATATTTATACGTATGGACTAGATAGATATTGTGAGGTGTCTACAGTGTATCTGCGTATCGGGTCACTGTATGGATTGCAGTTAGATTAGAACTTGCTCGTGGGTCTGACCCACTCCTTTATTATTCTTTTCAGGTACAGGACGGTTCCAGCCTTAGAGCTTGATCGTGCTTGTCGAGGACAGTCTCACTTTCATCTAAATACGTAGGACTTCTCTCGATGTTTCTAGCATTATCTATTTTCAGTTTTCAGTTTCAGTTGAACTTTTGGTTAGGGGTCCCTCAGTGGATTCCCAAGTTGTAACCTTGAAGTTTTGGAGGATTGGAGTTTTATTTTTCAGTTGTCCATGGAGGATTTTATAATTAATGTTTCTTTCAGTTTTATTCTATCTTTATTGTTCTTTTTGTCATCTGTGTTCGTTTTAAAATACTTTAATTGTTTGATATTCCCTCGGGTATGGGCCTGGGCCTGATCAACCCGTGTCTCGGATCCGAGGGGTATCACACTAGCCTTGCCACCACAGATGAACAAGGTCCACAATGTTTTTCATGTGTCGATGCTACGAAAGTACGAACCGGACCTATCTCATGTGTTGGATTGGGTTGACGTGGGCATTGATGAAGATGTCTCCTATGAAGAAGGGCCAGTGCAGATCCTTGACACCCAACAGAAGGTGTTAAGGGGCAAGACAGTACAGTTAGTGAAAGTTTTTTGGAGACATCACGAAGTCGAGGAGGCTACTTGGAAGCTTGAATAGCAGGTTCGCTCCAGGTACCCAGAGTTGTTTCCTTCCCCAGGTAAGGCTTGATTTCGGGGACAAAATCCTTTTAAGTTGGGGAGATTGTGACGTTTCCGATTTTAAACGTTTTTCATTTTTTGGGAATTTTTGTCGCCACAAGGGTATTTATGTCTTTTCACGTTTTGCGTGCAGGATTATGGTTGGGTCCAATTGCATTTGATACATTTTAATTTATGTGAATTATGTAGTATTTGGATGATATGTATTTATATGTGTATGTGGTGAGAATTAAAGTTAGAAAGAAAAGGAAAAATAAAAAGAAATTAGTGGGGCCCACCATATTTTGTTATAAGGCTAGAGACCACCCATTTGGTCTCACATTCTCCTCCTCTCCCGCTAGTTCTCTCTTTCTCTCCTTGTTTTGCTTTTTGTTTTTCTTTTTCAATCATAACTTCAACTTTAGATCTTTCTTTTAATACTTAATCATTTAGGGTGCCGTTTGCAGCAAATTAAAGAACGCGTCCAGGCTTCGAGTTGATTGGAGCCAATCTCTTTTTGGCCATTAATTGGAGGATCTCAAATCCCAGGGCACAATTGGGGGTTTTGCACCATTTTAAGGTAGGGGTATCTAATTCATACTTTTTTTGTACTCTTGTGAGTTTCTCTACTTAATTTGTTTCCGAGCATGCTTAAATTAACTTGATTGCTTTCTTAGATGATTTAATTGAGTGTATGAAACATGTGATCATGTGAAATTGTTGGTTTATTTGAGAAGCATGATAAATGTTAATTTTCTATGTCTAAAGTATTACAAATTGCTAGCTATGATGTTGGAAAGCATGCTTAATTGAATTGTTGAAAATCCCTTAGTAGCATAGCATTGAAGGTATGAGACACATATATGCATATCATTGGGTTCGCATGGATGGGAATGATTTTTCTTTGAAACAATAAAAAGGGGGATTTTCGAGAGAATTTTGATAAAAAGGTTTTGTGAAAACCCGGTAGCTGCGGGGGTACCAAAGGGCCGGAGGGTTAATATAGCCTAAAGGGAACTAGGAAGATTGCCCTAGCGTGGTTGAGCTAGCTGGGCCCAAAATGATGCCGCGGGGGTACCAAGGGTCAGGGACACTAGCCAATCCTTCTCTCGTGTCGCTGCGGGGTCACCAAAGGGCAGGTTATATTAACCATTTGAAAGTGATGGTTTTGAATGATGAAAATAGGGAGTGACATTGGCACGCATTACATTCCATTGCACCATATTGTGTATACTTGAGACTACTTGTTATGCGATATTATCCCGACATTGTATGATCCCCATCTCCTATTGCTCTATTCCTTGTTTGGATTCACGGGGCTGCAAGGGGTGTGCCTTAGATACTACCTACTGAGCTTTACGCTCACCCTATTATTTAATATTTTTCAGGAACCGGAAAAGACGTAGTAGAAGACGACCTTCCACAAGTATGAAGATGACTAGCAGTCCATTTTGTTACCTTTTATATATTTCCCATTTTTTGTAAAGTCTTATGTTTTAGGAAAGTGTACTCATTTTGTAAACCATGGTCTTGTGATATAATTTCGACGCTTAATGATCTTTCGATGTAAATTGGTTATGTTGTAAACACTTAAGGATGAATGGGAAAGGAAATCAAATTTTAATCTATTGTGGGAGTTATTAAATTATGTTTCATCATGCATTGCTGCCATGAATTCGGATTTTTAGTTTATAACAGGTTCATCATGGGTTTACTATACATTACACATAGTCAATATGCATTCCAGTGAACTTCATTCTAGGATTATATGTTTCGGCCGGCTGATCCTCTCCATCAGCCGACCGAAACCCTAGGCCGACCGAACCCCATCGTCAGCCGACCGAAACGCCTGCACAGTGAAAGTCCCGAGAGCCCTTTTTCCTCACCATCGTTTCGGCCGACCGATCTTGCCTTATCAGCCAGCCGACCATGGGCCATCAGCTGGCTAACAGTCCCTTTTTAACCTGTATAGTTTGGACCTCTATATAAGCTTGACTTGGGTCATTTTTCAACCTTAGATCACCGTGTATAATGGTTAAGGATTCAAGAAAATTTAACAGTATGACCTAGTTGACCTCGGGTTTGGGTAGGGACCTGGGTAACGGATCGGATCCATGGGTTCGGGTCGTTACAGTACACCCGCCCAAACCCGCCCCCATTGCCATCCCTAGTCAATCGGTTTCTAAACCACTTAGACTTTTTAAAAGTCCGTTTTTTATTATTGGTAAAGAACTTTCTGGACTTAAAATCTCGGTATTTAAAATTACAAGAAGCCCAGTCAAACAGATCCTAAATTTTTGGAAGGTGTAAATTGGATGAGGAGTGTACTAGCGCATCTAATGTGATATAGGCTATACTGAAGTAGCAACATAATACCCAAAATGCCCCGACTAATTAATTAAATTTTTTTTTTAGAAAAAAAAAAGGTAAAGAAACTATTCGATAAATTTGAGCAAATTTCTATTAGCCTTTTTTGTTTGTTTGTTTGTTTTTTTTTTTTTTTTTTTTTTTCTTTCAATTATCCAGACTCTAACTTATACCTTTATTTTGTCTTTGAATAATTTCAAGTCATTATATATATATATATATATATATATATATATATATATATATATATATAACGCACATAACACCTACATTTTTACTGGTAATATTATTTCCTATTTGATAAACTATAACAATATGTAATGCAGGGTGAGAAGAATATTATCAAAAAAAAAAAATGTTTCGGATATTAGAATTATATATATATAGTATGTGTGAAGTGGTTATGAAAGGATAGGACAGTAATTTGGTCATTATCCTTTCTTTTTTTTTCTTTCATCTATCTTATATAGAAATTATTACTACTATCCTTTCTTTTCTTTTATTTTCTCTTCTAACTAATAGTCTAATACTGTCATTTCGTTTATTTTCTCCCTTATAGGGCCTGTTCGGGGAACAACAAAAGCACGGGGTCCAAAGCAATTAGGCGATTTGTAGAAGGGTCCAAAGCAAATGGATAGGAGCAAGCCCATCGGGTCCTTAGGCCCACTTCAATTAATGAATGAGGTCCAAGCCCAACACCGAAAATTGCAATTCTAAATAGAGAAGGAAATGAAAAGTCTCGTAAATCAAGTAAAATAAGTTTAAGAAAAATCAATACGAGTCCTAATCAAACTCAAATATTGTAATTATATACCTCCAAAGGCTCCAATAAGAGTATTAGGAAATTCCACATAGCTTTTTTTGGTGCAGCTCTTGTCTTTACCTGAGTACAAATAATTACTCAGCTTTTGTTTGTGGCAATTACCTGAGTAAAAAAAAATTACTTAATTGGGAAAACTACATATAAGTAAAGTTAAGAGACTTAAATAACAAATCGATCAGTTTTTTAAGTTAATTTTCTATTTTGATTGGATTAAGCAAAATAATTACAAATACATCAATATTTATTACTCAGGTCCAAAATATCCTCACATTCTTATTTCAAAATACCAAAATATCCTCACATTCTTATTTCAAAATACCAAAATATCTTCCTTAAAATTATATAATTTTAATATAATAAAATAGATAATTTAAAATTAGTTTGACTAGCTAATAATAATTCTCTATCACTTATATTCCTAATCAGCTGCCAGTGTCTAGGGCACCACCAACCTGGCAGGTTTTCTAGATCCTCCTCCCTCCTTGTTCACACACATATATAACTATAAATATGTAATAATTTTTGTTCACAAGTTTTAGAGATAGGCTTTAGAAGTATGTTATAACTTGTGAAATTAGGGATTTTGCATAGGGTTATCAATTTGGCATCTCAAAATTTGTTGTGATTTTTTATAATTGATTGAAAAAAGAAACAAATAACAACTAGAGACCTCTGGATAACAAAAAAAGAAAGGCACATATGGATATTCAATACTTCATATTGTTGATCAAATAATGTATCATATACTATAGTATAATTTATTTAAATATTATTTGTAAATATAATATTTATAATAATCTATATATATATATTTTTATAGTTTAATATCAAAAATAATAAAACTATAAAAGAACCTGATAAAGTCGAGGCTAGAATTTAATTCTATAGCCTTAAGACAGATACGCCCCGCTACGGTGCTAACGGACTCTTCGGCGTCTATCTCCCAGGATACAACGACTTTTCTTCCTTTGGTAGTAGCACTTCAAACCAATGGAATAGGCGAACCGGCTCGGTGTAGTACTCTCTGTTGAACTCAGACTCGGAGACCAGGATTGAACCCAAACTTGGAAACCAAGGTTCGAACCCAATCCAAACCAGTTTAGGTTGAACCCAAACCAGTGGCTGAACCGAACAAAGAAGAATTAGAAGAAGAAATTCAGAAGAAGAGAAGAAGATTTCTGAATTGGTGTGAATTGAAATGAACCCAATGATGGGTATTTATAGGCTTGTTGGTGCCTATTCTGAATGGGTGCACCCATAGTCCGAATGGGTGCAACCATTGTTGACCAATCAAAATTAAAAATCTGTTGGTGGTTTTTAATTTGTAAAGGGTGCAACCCTTGGTTCAAACAAAAACTGTTTTATGGTTTTTGATTTGAATTTAAACCCAAAACATATTAAGTCCAGCAAGCAAACTTCGGCAGCCCAGCCCAGCGTGCTCCACCCGCAAGCCCACTTAAATAAGTCCAGTAAATAAAATAACCACACAGGCCCAGTCCAACTTTGTGTAAAAAGGTTAGACCCATTTTACAATTAAGCCCCGCCCCGCCGACGGCGCGCGCGTGTGTGGTAGTTGGTTCGGATCCAGGCTAGCCTAGGTCCTCCCCCTCTTAAAAACTTGGGTGCCCTTGGGCCCAAACCCAAATCCCATACTAGACATATATATACTCAAGGTTGCTTTGCTACTTTTTCGATGTGGGACAAGCATTTCCCACTTTATTCACACCCATTTAGGCTATATAAATCACTTACTTTGGAGCCAATTTCTCATTCACCCGGAAACGGATTTGAGAAAATAAATATACCACGTTCATCTCCTCGCAGAGAGGAACGCGCTCGTCAATAGATTCGCAAAAAATTCTTAGCGGAATCTTTTAAAAATCCTTCCAAAGTTTTCGTTTTCTAATGCCGTTTCCAACAATCCCCCACATGAATGAAAATTTGCGCAGATTACAAAAAGAGAAGATACAGACACTATAAAGAGTATTATTGGAAAGTTACTGCATCGGGATAGGTAGCTTTTGGCCTTGAACCTTCCCTAGTGTATTACTATCGGATTTACTGGCTAACCAGTGAACATTATGTCTTGAATTGTTCAGCCGTTGATGTAAACCAAGACAATAGCAAACACACAATTCCTTCCCACACAAAGTCGGTTCTCACGGTTGTGTTCATATGGCCCTGAATAACGCCTGGTATTTCATGAGCGCTCCAGAAAACTTAGCCTTAGTAGTTCTCATAGAAGCGGCCCCACTTCACACTCATATAGGTGACTTCTTATTAAGAGTATCCTACCATACCCCACTTGAATTTTCAAGGTATAAGAGTCATTAAAAGCATAGCTTATCCTACTCATCGCTGTAGGTAACACTGTCTCATCATAGAAACGGGTAGAAGATTGAATCTTCCCAGTGCTTCTGGTGAGCCATTCAGAATTTCTGTTGTCCCTTTGAACCTAGATCTTGGGATCTCAAGTCAACTAGGTTGGGTTTCCATTAAGATGACTCGTTAGCTTTCGGCTTTAATCCCATTCCCCTCGATGAACTATATACTTGCTCTCTTGTCAAACCTTTTGTAAACGGATCCGCTAAATTATCTTTTGACCTGATATAATCTATTGAGATTATCCCACTTGAGAGCAATTGTCTAACGGTATTATGTCATCGACGTATATGTCGAGACTTACCGTTGTACATATTACTTTGTGCCCTTCCAATTGCTGATTGACTATCACAATGTATACATATAGCGGGCACCGGTTTAGGCCAATTTGGAATATCTTCTAAGAAATTACGAAGCCACTCAGCTTCTTCACCTGCTTTATCCAAAGCAATAAATTCAGATTCCATAGTGGATCTGGCAATACAAGTTTGTTTTGAAGATTTTCAAGATATGGCACCTCCTCCAATAGTAAAGACATAGCCACTTGTGGATTTAGAATCCTTTGTATCTGATATCCAATTAGCATCACTGTATCCTTCAAGTACTGCTGGATATCTAGAATAATGTAATCCATAACTTATAGTATATTTTAAATACCTTAGAACCCTAATTATTACAGTCCAATGGTTCTTTCCTGGATTACTAGTATATCTACTCAATTTATTAACTGAGTATGCTATGTCTGGTCGTGTGCAATTCGTCAAATACATTAAGCTTCCTATAATGCGAGAATACTCAAGTTGTGATATGCTAGGACCAGTATTTTTCGATAAATGAAGATTTACATCGACAGGAGTCTTTACAAGACTACTATCCCCTTTATTAAACTTTTCTAATATTTTCTCAATATTGTGAGATTGAGATAATACTAGACCATCTGATGTTCTAGAAATCTTAATTCCTAGTATGACACCAGCTATACCTAAATCTTTCATATCAAAATTTTTGGTCAACATCTTTTTAGTAGTTTTGATTATAATATCATTACTACCCATTATTAGCATATCATCCACATATAGGCACACAATGACATATCCATTTTGAGTGTTTTTCACATACACACATTTATCACACTCATTAATTTTAAAACCATTTGACAACATCACTTTGTCAAATTTTTCATGCCATTGTTTAGGTGCTTGTTTTAATCCATATAAGGATTTTACAAGTTTGCACACCTTCTTTTCTTTTCCTGGAACTATAAACCCTTCAGGTTGTTCCATATAGATCTCCTCCTCTAATTCACCATTTAAGAAGGCAGTCTTAACATCCATTTGATGTATTTCTAAGTTTTGCAATGCTGCAATAGCTAGTAACAATCTAATGGATGTTATTCTTGTGACTGGTGAATATGTATCAAAATAATCCAAGCCTTCTTTTTGCTTGTATCCCTTAGCAACAAGTCGGGCTTTACATTTTTCAATTGAACCATCAGGCTTCATCTTCCTCTTGAAAATCCACTTATACCCTAAAGGTTTAGTACCAGAAGGAAGATCCACCAACTCCCAAGTATGATTTTGCATGATGGATTCAATTTCACTATTTATGACTTCTTTCCATAAATTAGCTTCAGGAGAAGACATAACTTCCTTGTAGCTTTGTGGCTCATTCTCCAATATATATGTCAGAAAGTTAGGACCGAATGACTTAGACGTTCTAGCTCTTTTGCTACGTCTAGGTTCTTCCTCATTTTCATCATCTATAGACTCTTGGTCTATATTCTCTTGTATATTGCTATTAGCAGTATCATAATTTCTTTTAAGAGGATTTTTGCATGGAAATATATCCTCAAAGAAATAAGCATTCCTTGACTCAATAATTGTATTGACATGGATATCAGGAATGTCTGATTTATGCACAAGAAAACGATATGCACTACTATTCTGTGCATAGCCTATGAAAATACCATCAAAGGTTTTTGGTCATATCTTAACTTTCTTAGGAGTAGGAACCGCAACCTTAGCTAAACACCCCCACACTTTTAAGAATTTATAGGAAGGTTTTTGACCTTTCCATAATTCATAAGGTGTCACATTTGATTTCTTTTGAGGTACCTTGTTGAGAACATAATTAGCAGAGAGCAAAGCTTCCCCCCACAAATTCTAGGTTAAACCAGAACTTATCAACATAGCATTCATCATTTCTTTTAAGGTACGGTTTTTGCGTTCAGCAACACCGTTCTGTTGAGGTGAATAAGGAGCGGTAGTTTGGTGAATAATACCATGTTCTGAGCAAATGTCAGCGAATGGTACTTCGTATTCACCACCTCTATCACTTCTAAACATCTTTATCTTTTTTCCAAGTTGATTCTCAACCTCATTCTCGTAATGTTTAAACATTTCCAAGGCTTCATCTTTACTTCTTAACAAGTATACATAACAATATCTTGTGCAGTCATCAATAAAAGTAACGAAATACTTTTTCCCACCTCTAGTTGGCATAGATTTAAAGTCACAGATATCACTGTGAATTAATGTTAGAGGTTCAGTACTTCGCTCTATGGAGTGAAATGAGGTTCTAGTTAATTTTGCTTCTACACATGTTTGGCATTTTTGATTTAAATCAATATTAAATTTAGGTATAGATTCCATGTTAATTAATCTACGAATAGTATCATAATTAACATGTCCTAACCTACCATGCCATACATCAGATGAGTCAATAATATAAGCAGAAGAAACACTAGCTTTATTATTATCATTAATAGCTTTGGGTACAACAGTCATTACATTGAACTTAAATAGTCCATTACTTAGATACCCTTTGCCCACATACACCCCATTCTTAGTCAGCACAAACTTATCAGATACAAAGACCAGCTTGAACCCATTCTTGCTTAGTAGTGACCCAGAGACCAAGTTCTTCCTGATGTCTGGTACATGCAGCACATTATTAAGAGTGAGCTCTTTCCCTGAGGTCATTAGTAGCTTGATCTTTCCTTGTCCTTCAACCTTTGCAGTAGAAGAATTCCCCATGTAGAGTTGTTCTTCATTATCTATAGTTTCATAGGTAGTGAACATCCTCTTTTCAGAGCAAACATGACGAGTAGCTCCTGTGTCCACCCACCATTCTCTGTTGTTGCTTACCAGGTTGATTTCAGAAACCACAGCTGAAAGATTTAACTCTGATACATCAGCTGTCAACTTATCTTCTTCAGCTATGTGCACCTCAGTGGTCTTCTTCTTGGGGTTATGATGTGTTTTGCAGCTACGACAATCTTTAGCTCGGTGTCCTAGCTTGCCGCATATGAAACACTTCCCAGTGAACTTCTTGTAGTTTCCTTGGCTAGGACCTTCTCCAGAGTGCTCTCTCTTCTTATTTTTCTGTCCAGCTTCCACTACATTTGCCTTTGACACAATTGAAGAATTTTCGGCTCTCTTTTCAGATGTACGGTTATCTTCTTCAATTCTCAGCCTGACAATTAAGTCTTCGAGCCCCATTTCCTTGCGCTTATGCTTCAAGTAATTTTTGAAATCTTTCCAAGTAGGTGGCAGCTTTTCAATGATTGAAGCTACTTGAAAGGATTCACTCAATGTCATCTTCTCAGCATGTATCTCATGTAGGATCAGCTGGAGCTCCTGCACTTGGCTCACGACTGTCTTGGAGTCTATCATTTTGAAGTCCAGAAATCGTCCAACCACGAATTTCTTCAAGCCAGCATCCTCTGTTTTATACTTTTTGTCTAACGACTCCCAAAGCTCTTTAGCAGTATTTATTGGACTGTAAACATTATATAGGGTGTTGTCCAATCCATTGAGGATGTAGTTCTTGCATAGGAAGTCTCCATGCTTCCATGTATCAACAGCTCCAAGCTTGGTAATGTCTGCATCACCCTCATCTAACACTGGAGCAGTCTAAGTCAGATACTTGCTTAGATTCAGAGTTGTAAGGTAGAACATCATTTTCTGTTGCCACATTTTAAACTCCGTCCCGTTGAATTTTTCGAGCTTCTCCCCATGACTGACGAGAACATTAGGCACGGTAATACTCGTACTTGCCATTTGTCTGTTATATATTGATATACAGACCACGAGTCAAATTATAATAATTATAACAACAATAATAATTAAATAATTATTACTATAGTATAAAGATATCTGTCTTAAGATTGTTGATCAAATAATATATCATATACTTTAGTATAATTTATTTAAATATTATTTGTAAATATAATATTTATAATAATCTATATATATATATTTATATAGTTTAATATCAAAAATAATAAAACTATAAAAGAACCTGATAAAGTCGAGGCTAGAATTTAATTCTATAGCCTTAAGACAGATACGCCCCGCTACGGTGCTAACGGACTCTTCGGCGTCTATCTCCCAGGATACAACGACTTTTCTTCCTTTGGTAGTAGCACTTCAAACCAATGGAATAGGCGAACCGGCTCGGTGTAGTACTCTCTGTTGAACTCAGACTCGGAGACCAGGATTGAACCCAAACTTGGAAACCAAGGTTCGAACCCAATCCAAACCAGTTTAGGTTGAACCCAAACCAGTGGCTGAACCGAACAAAGAAGAATTAGAAGAAGAAATTCAGAAGAAGAGAAGAAGATTTCTGAATTGGTGTGAATTGAAATGAACCCAATGATGGGTATTTATAGGCTTGTTGGTGCCTATTCTGAATGGGTGCACCCATAGTCCGAATGGGTGCAACCATTGTTGACCAATCAAAATTAAAAATCTGTTGGTGGTTTTTAATTTGTAAAGGGTGCAACCCTTGGTTCAAACAAAAACTGTTTTATGGTTTTTGATTTGAATTTAAACCCAAAACATATTAAGTCCAGCAAGCAAACTTCGGCAGCCCAGCCCAGCGTGCTCCACCCGCAAGCCCACTTAAATAAGTCCAGTAAATAAAATAACCACACAGGCCCAGTCCAACTTTGTGTAAAAAGGTTAGACCCATTTTACAATTAAGCCCCGCCCCGCCGACGGCGCGCGCGTGTGTGGTAGTTGGTTCGGATCCAGGCTAGCCTAGGTCCTCCCCCTCTTAAAAACTTGGGTGCCCTTGGGCCCAAACCCAAATCCCATACTAGATATATATATACTCAAGGTTGCTTTGCTACTTTTTCGATGTGGGACAAGCATTTCCCACTTTATTCACACCCATTTAGGCTTTATAAATCACTTACTTTGGAACCAATTTCTCATTCACCCGGAAACGGATTTGAGAAAATAAATATACCACGTTCATCTCCTCGCAGAGAGGAACGCACTCGTCAATAGATTCGCAAAAAATTCTTAGCGGAATCTTTTAAAAATCCTTCCAAAGTTTGCGTTTTCTAATGCCGTTTCCAACACATATTACCCTATCAGAAAAAAAAAAAAAAAAAAAAAAAGAAGAAAAGAAAAGAAAAGAAAAATAGGATACTTCATTACCCTACTATCCAGGGATATGAGATCCTTGATAATTCTCATCATAGTTTTTTATATCTTCTAATATATTAACAATAATAATAGCTTCATTTAGGTAACAATTGAAAATTCTTCTATGTGATATATCACCACTGCGCCATAGTAAGCTTGTGGATCTTCCCTTTTCAATTATTGCCTTTTAAATCAGATGAAATCAATCCCAAAAGGCAATCCAATGCCATGGATGACGAAGAGAAGAGATGGAGAATCTTTATTTGCTAATTAAATTAATTCTTAATTATTTATTTTAATTTTTAAAATTAGATAATTTTAAGAAGAATATTTTTGTATTTTGTAATAAGAGTGTGAGGACATTTTGGACTTTAGAAATAATTCTTAATGCATTTGTAATTATTTTATTTAATTCAATCAATGTGAAAAATTAACTTTTAAAATTGACCAATTTGTTATTTAGAGCTCCGAATCCTACTTATATGTAGTTTTCCCTATTTTTTATTGTTACTATATTATATTATATTTCAATTATAATTGATAAAAATATTAAATAGTAATATTTCAATTATATATATACTTTACTATTTAGACTTGAACCTTAGACCTTATACTTTAATAAATAAATAATTATTATTTAATATTTAGACTACAAGTTTTTTTATTTTGATATTGAATTTTCAAATTATAATTTGTATAGCTGACACTACTTTTATGTTTATTTTATTTTCAACAAAACTTAAAAGAGTCACTGGGTATGTGGAAACAAGAAAGAGAAAAATAATAAATCCAAAGACTAAATGAATGTCGGGCTGGAATAGCTCAGTTGGCTAGAGCGTGTGGCTGTTAACCACAAGGTCGGAGGTTCAAGCCCTCCTTCTAGCGATTGTTTTTCTTTTTCTGGCCTTTTCACAAACGAAAAATCCTCTGCTTGAAAACAGAACAATGCCCAACTAGATACTGCAAATTAGTCCAACTTTATTGACACTAATCTTTTTCCTTTTTACAACTTTCAAGTTCAAAGGCACTAATCATCAGCTTCATAATACATACATACATAGGAACTCTCTCTCTCTCTCTCTCTCTCTGAAACCCTAAATATCATGTCTTCCGATACCCCGACGATGCCATAAGCACTGCCACTGCCGCCATAAACATAAGCAACATACTAACAAGCAATCCATAAGTTCTTCTGGATGACCTCCTGTACTCTCCAAAAAACAGTATGCCCCAAAAAGTGCTCACCAGTGGAAGTGCCTAATGACATCAATTTTTAATAAGCTAACAGATCATGGTTAAAGGGCACTGAAAATAAATTCATTCCAATATGATTCAAATAGTGTATATCTAAGTGTTTGTGTATATGTCAAATGATCAATTTTGATATTAATATCACTCCAATATGATTCAAATTGTGCGTACCTATGTGTTTGTGTTTATGTCACATGCACATGAAATACACACACAAGTGTGTGGATAGTGAACTGACCTGAACAGCATCAGCAGCTGCATAGCCAGCAGCTTGACCTCCCATGAACTGAAGACCATTTCCGAGGCCACACAAGAAACCAGCCAGAAAAGCCCATTTTCTCCCATTCGAATCACTTAGATATTCAGTGACGATTTAGGCAAGTTGAGAATGACTCCAGTCACGAAGAAAGAAATCGAGAAGTAAAAGAATGCAGTGTAGACGACCAAATGAGGAACCCTTTCTTTCAACATGTGCAACTGATCATTAGTTGCCAAGTTGAATGCCGGTGAGAAGAGAGCGAAACAGACACCACCAAAGAAAACCCTATCAAAGTACTTTTCCCAAACACCTGTTTATTATCATAACCCGAAAATAATAAGCATTGTTGACAGACTTGCTAATTCATGTATATTGAACAATTTTGGAATTGGAGAGGAAGGAAAACCTTAATTGCTCTTCTGTTCTCGAGCTCTATAAGAAAGTCTGCAGTTCCGACCTTTGCTTTCCTCCCTAGAATATTTCCATTTTCTAAGTCCTTCAGGCGACCTAACAATGTTGATCTCTTGGAAAATGTTAAAAAGGACTACCAATCTGTTAGTCCAAATTGTAGCACCAAAAGTTAATGAATTGCTTACCGTTGTATGTAATTGTTTCTTCTATAACAGAAAGCTCTATTATCCTATCAGAGTTTGAAAAAACATGATATTGTATAACAATCAATGACATACTATAAAGATACCATTGAAGTTAAATATATATATATAAATATACCCTGTTCGATCTTGGTAACCATTGGACAATTCTAGAAGTTTTGCAGCATGACTCTTTGCTTCATTATCGGCTGCATTGGAGGAATGAACTGCAGATCCAAGGAAAACTGCAACGAGGAAGCACCCAACCCCAGGGAAAAGACTAGCAACTTTGTTGATTCGATCATCCAAGAAATAGTTCAAGGTAGTTCCTGTTACAATTTCATATGAACATGTGTTAGCTTTAGTGTAACATCTTTGATTTTCTTACTAATTTTATAGGAAAAGAAATACAGATGGAGGAAATTTTGGAGGGAAATGTAAAAAAACTCACCTATGACAACGGATATGCTTGATGTGATCACCGTTGTCACCGAAAGTCCTACGAGTGCCCAAGCATATTGGGTAGCAAGGTTCCCAAGGCTAAGAAACACCCCTCCAGCCATGGCAACCAAAATACAAGGCCAATTGTACTGTGTGATGGATGTATCAGTTGGACAAAATATTAGGAAATGACAGGTTTACATGACATGAACAACAAAGAAAATGACATAAAATTATGTATCAAGCATATCAGTTAAAAATCGGAAAAATTAACAAGAAGACAACATAAATCACACTTTTTCTTGGTTTATCTAATCTTATAAGTTCATCTTTAATCATGTCAGCAATTTAACATCTCTTTTAAGAAATGAAGTCTAATTTTCACTTTGAGATTACAGTAGCAAAGATAAATTTTTATTTAGTTCAAAGACAGTTAAAAGTGTTTGATCAGCAAAAACAGAGAAGGCCAAAAAGCCCAAAAGTGAACTAACTTTACTGTCTGGTTAAATGCAAAAGCAGGTTCCAAACACAGTAAATTTTTTGATTTCTTGTCACAATCAGGGGTAAATTTTGGAATAATTTAGAAATTATTCAACAGATTTGCAATATTATTGAATAATTGACAATACCCACATAATTAATCACCATGCCGTAATAGAAAGTCACATATATTTCAAGTTTGAATCCCAAAATAGATGCAACTCATGATTGAAAACAACATATAAATGAGAAATCACCTGAGCTTGAGAAAGTTGTGTAAAGAAGTTTGGCACAATGAGTTTGCTATCACCTATCTGACCAAAGGTGAGAGCTATGGCAACAGCAGCCAACACGTTTGTGATGGCATAATCAAGATAGGTATGTTGAGGAAGCCGACCCCGTCGCTCCGGGACAGTCAGAGCTGCAGGCCAAGTGCCCAACAACAGAAGTGCAAGCAGCATACAAGCTATGGCACCTTCCTTACTCTCCACCAGGTACATTTTCAACTTATGCAAATCAAAATAGGTTACTCTAAATCGGAGTGAAAATTAGACGAATCTGCACATTAAAAGAGAAAAGTGAAAAGGTATAAGAATGGGCCTTATGGTTTGATATATATATATATATATATATATATGTATACAAAGAGCTAAATTTAGCACACCCAAGATGTCACAGGCCTAAGAAAATTCAAATTGGGAAGAACAAAAGGACAAAAGGTGATGAAGAAAGATACAACATACATAAACGGTGTGTAAACACAACCGATTTGGCCAGCACATGGGCATATTCATTGGATAGAGAAAAGAGAGAGTTCAAAATTGATCACGGATACAGACTAAACAAAAAAAAAAACAAAAATCTGCAAATTAACACATCCGAAAAAGTGGCAACTTTTTAAATATATTTTAATTTTTAATTTTGTTTTGTTTAGGTGAATATTGCAATTTTATGTTCTAAACACAACATAAGAACTACATTTTGGCCTCATAAAATGACCAACAGAATGGAGAGCAAAAATTTCCAGAGTACACAAGTAATATTTATACTAATTAAATGTTCAATTTAAAAATATCGTATGGATGAATGATCATTTTGGATGGTGCGATTTTCACCCAAGAAATAGACAAAATAATAATAATAATAATAATAATGAAACAGAAAAATTATTAAAAATTGTGTAATAGAAACTTTTGTAGAGCTGATACCATAAAAATGGTGTAATAAAAACAATTTTTTAATTTGGTGACAAAAACAGTTGCACTTCACTCATTGACCCTCACCCCTTCAAAATTTTAAACACTTAAACCACCAGGCATATGGATTACTTGCAGGAGAGATCAATTCGCAGTAGAAGAGTAAATGAGAGAACGCCTACACTTACACTTACACCATTACCAAGACGGATACTTGTAGAAGAGATCAATTGCCAGTACCTGTAGAAGAGATGAAGGAGATACTTTCGCAGATACTTGTAGAAGAGATGAATGAGAGAGCCCCATTAGATATGGTGGGTAGTTGGTCGCTGATTATATTAAAAACTCGGTATTTGTTTCATCGACATCTCTAATACAGATGTACCAGTAGAAGAGATGAAGGAGAGAACGCTTATATTTAAACCATTAGACAGATGGATACTTTCACATATACTTATAGAAGAGATGAACGAGAGAACACTATTAGATATGGTGGGTAGTTGGTCGCTGATTATATTAAAAATTGAAAAACTCGGTATTTGTTTCATCGACATCTCAAATACAGATGGCAACATAGTTTATTACGTGTTTGTTTCAAATTGTTTTGTAGTTTAATTTGACTCTTACTCACTCAGTTGAATCACTCAGTAACCCAAATGATTTTTAAGATACATTTCACTTACACTCACTCAATACTGAGTCCAACTGATTTTGTAGTTAAATTTCACTCACCCTCACTCAATACAGAGTAAATTCAGGACACTCAATAAAGTTTTTGCCATGGAATGCTTCTACGTGCTAGTTGCCAGGTTTTTTTATAGTTATATTTTTCTCACTCAGTAAACTCAGTTCACTTTGAAAAAATATTTTTTTACGTATTAATTCTATATATTTTTTTTATAGTTATATTTCACTCCCTCAACTCAGTTCTGTGCATGTGTTTCATCAAAAGATTAATGCATCTTGAGGAGAATGCTAATATACAAAGAGAATTTCATTTCTCCTCGAGATGCATTACTTTTCATGTAAATATCTAAGATATTTATAAACTCAATAATAATTTCAATGCTCTATAGATAAATACGTTTAAATATTTACCAATTCTATAGAAATCTCAATGTTCTAGAATTGTGTTTTATCAGTATTTAAATATAGCTTACTTTTTTTTTTTTTTTTTACTTTTTATTTATTAAAAATTCAAACAATTATATAAATATAAAATATGCACAAGACTATAAAGTCTAGCCCGTCCAACAACCTCCAAAGAAATGTTACGGATGGGCTAAGCCCATCAGAGCCTAAGACAAAAATGTTCCATTCAACCCCCAAATGACCTCAAACAAGCCATAACGGAGGCAAAGTCCATGTGAAGGCAATAGTTGAGAGAAATAAGCTAGAGTTGTTAATCTTGAAAATTTATAGATTTGATGGTAACATACGGATAATACGAAATTTGGTAAAATGAAAAATTTAGAATTTATAGTATTTATTATACTTTAAATATATATATTTTTAAAGATTTTTTATTTTTTTAACCATAAAAAAAATGGTGTTAAATGATAAGTCATGTCTTATCCATTTAAGATTTTTAGTGAAATTTAGTGGTAGGTAGATTGTTGTATAAGTGTTTTTAATTACACACTTGATCTATTAAAAATTAATATTTATTTATTTTCCAAAGAAGTTTAACCAAAATATACGCACACCAGAAATATTAAAACACCTAAATATTGCCCTAACAAGGCTCTTCTTAGGACGAGATCCTATAGCTAATGCCCATTAATTTAATTTAATTTATTTTTGGAATTATTAATTTTAAAATTGACTGTTATAATTATAACCACTATGAAAAATATGATTTTTTTTTTTTTTTTTGGTGATAATTTATAGAAAATTTTGTTAAGAAACTTTGAAGAAGTTTGATAAAATCATTTAATATAGAAAGTTGAATTAAAATATTAACGTTATGAACTAATTAAAAAATATAAGAAAATTAAGCATTGTGAGTAGAGTTGCAACACCGAATTAGGTAGGTTGGAGGTATAGCTTGAGTCCAACTAGACGGATCCCAAGCATAACCCTAACCATGGAATTCTAAATATCATGTCTTCCGATGCCCCGACGATGCCATAAGCACAGCCACTGCCACCATAAACATAAGCAGCATACTAACAAGCAATCCATAAGTTCTTCTGGATGACCTTCTGTACTCTCCAAAAAACAGTATACCCCAAAAAGTGCTCACCAGTGGAAGTGCCTAATGACATTCAATTTTAACAAATTAATTAGACAATCATGGTTAAAGGGCACTGAAAATAAAATCACTCCAATATGATTCAAATAGTGTATATCTATGTATTTGTGTTTGTGTCAAATTGCACTAAACAAGTGCACATGCACATGAAAATACACACACAAGTGTGTGGACTGTGGACAGTGTGCTCACACACAATAAGCAGATATTGAACTGACCTGAACTGCATCAGCAGCTGCATAGCCTGCAGCTTGACCTCCCATGAACTGAAGACCATTTCCGAGGCCACACAAGAAACCAGCCAGAAAAGCCCATTTTCTCCCATTCGAATCACTTAGATAAGCTTTCAGTGACGATTTAGGCAAGTTGAGAAGGGGATGATAGAGGAAGCTGACATTTAGAATGACTGCAGTCACGAAGAAAGAAATCGAGAAGTAAAAGAATGCAGTGTAGACGACCAAATGATGAACCCCTTCTCTCAACGTGTGCCACTGATCATTAGTTGCCAGGTTGAATGCCGGTGAGAAGAGAGCGAAACAGACACCACCAAAGAAAGTTATAGCCAATCCTATCAAAATATTTTTCCCAAACACCTGTTTATTATCATAACCCGAAAATAATAAGCATTGTTGACAGACTAGCTAGTTCATGTATATTGAACAATTTTGGAATTGGAGAGGAAGGAAAACCTTGATTGCTCTTCTGTTCTCGAGCTCAATAAGAAAGTCTGCAGTTCCGACCTTTGCTTTCCTCCCTAGAATATTTCCATTTTCTAAGTCCTTCAGGCGACCTAACAATGTTGATCTCTTAGAAAATGTTAAGAAGGACTACCAATCAGTTAGTCCAAATTGTAGCACCAAAAGTTAATGAACTACTTACCGTTGTACGTAATTGTTTCTTCTATAACAGAAAGCTCTATTATCCTATCAGAGTTTGAAAAACACATGATATTGTATAACAATCAATGACATACTATAAAGATACCAGTGAAGTTATATATATATATATATATATACCCTGTTCGATCTTGGTAACCATTGGATAATTCTAGAAGTTTTGCAGCATGAAGCTTTGCTTCATTATCGGCTGCATTGGAGGAATGAACTGCAGATCCAAGGAAAACTGCAACGAGGAAGCACCCAACGCAAAGGAAAAGAATATCGGCTTTGTTGATTCGATCATCCAAGAAATAGTTCAAGGTAGTTCCTGTTACAATTTCATATGAACGTGTGTAAGCTCTAGCTTCATTGCTAATCATAAAATTTAAGCCAAACTACCTAAGTGGTTAATGTAACATCTTTGATTTCTAACTATTTATAGGAAAATTTGGAGGGAAATGTAAAAAAATCACCTATGACAACGGCTATGCTTGATGTGATCACTGTTGTCACCGGAAGTCCTACGAGTGCCCAAGCATATTGGGTAGCAAGGTTCCCAAGGCTAAGAAACACCCCTCCAGCCATGGCAACCAAAATACAAGGCCAATTGTACTGTGTGATGGATATATCAGTTGGACAAAATATTAGGAAAGGCCAGGTTTATATGACATCAACAACAAAGAAAATGACATAAAACAGCTAAAAAATTGAAAAAATTAACGAGGCGACAAAAAAATCACACTTTCTTTTGGTTTATCTAATCTTGTAAATTAGTACATCATATGAATTATGTGATTTTTCATCTTTTAACCATGTCAGCAATTTAACCAAATGTCTAATTTTCACTTTGAGATTACAGTAGCAACGATAAATTTCAATTTAGTTCAAAGAGAGTTAAAAGTGTTTGATCAGCAAAACAGAGAAGGCCAAAAGCCCAAAAGTGAACCAACTTTACTGTTTTGTTAAATGCAGAAGCAGGTTCCAAACACAGTAAAAAATCGGATTTCTTGTCACAATCAGTGGTAAATTTTTGAATAATTTAGAATTTATTCAATAGATTTGCAATATTATTGAATAATTGACAATACCCACATAATTAATCACTATGCCTCAACAGAAAGTCGCATATACTTCAAGTTTGAATCCCAAAAAAGATACAACTCATGATTGAAAACAACATATAAATGAGAAATCACCTGAGCTTGAGAAAGTTGAGTAAAGAAGTTTGGCATGTTGGGTTTGCTATCACCAATCTGACCAAAGGTGAGAGCTATGGCAACAGCAGCCAAAAGGTTTGAGATGGCATAATCAAGATAGGTATGTTGAGGAAGCCGACCCCGTCGCTCCGGGACAGTCAGAGCAGCAGGCCAAGTACCCAACAACACAAGTGCAAGCAGCATACAAGCTCTGGCACCTTCCTTACTCTCCACCAGGTACATTTTCAACTTA
Organism: Cornus florida; assembly: GCF_030987335.1. Lineage (NCBI taxonomy): Eukaryota > Viridiplantae > Streptophyta > Magnoliopsida > Cornales > Cornaceae > Cornus > Cornus florida. The sequence goes on from NW_026775577.1 coordinate 7,802,186, forward strand.
TGCAAATCAAAATAGGTTACTCTAAATCGGAGTGAAAATTATAAAAACCTGCACATTAAAAGAGAAAATTGAAGAAGTATAAGAATGGGCCTTATGGTTTGATATATATATATATATATATATATATATATATATATATATATATATAGAAAGGGCTAAATTTAGCACACCCATGATGTCACAGGCTTAATAAAATTCATATTGGAAAGAACAAAAGGACGAAAGATGATGAAGAAAGATACATTTGACTTAAACGGTGTGTAAATACAACCATTTTGGCCTAGCACATAGGCAATTAGGCCTACTCATTGGAGAGTGAGAGAAAGGAAGAAAAGTCTGCAAATCCACACATCCTGAAAAATAGCAACCTTTTATATATAATTTTTTTTTTTTTTAGGTGAATATTGCAATTTTATCTGCTAAACACAACATAAGGAACTGCATTTTGGCCTCAAAAAATGATCAACAGAATGCAGAGGAAAAAATTCCAGAATACACAAGTACACATTTATACTAATTACTTGTTCAACTTAAAAGTGTCATATGCATGAATGATCAATTTCCATGGTGTTATTTTCATCCAATAAATAGACAAACAAAAATAAGAATAATAATAATTTAAATTGAAACAGAAAAACCATTAAAATTGTGTAATAGAAAGTCTTTGTAGAACTGATACCATAACAAATGGTGTAATAAAAACTCTTTTTAGACCTTGTTGACATGCAATGATTTGGAGACAAGAAAAAAAAAATACCAGTTGCACATCACTCAGCGATTCTCACCCTTCAAAATTTTAAACACTAAAACCATTGCATTACTTGTAAGAGAGATCAATTCGGGTAGAAGAGAACAATGAGAGAATGCTTACCCTTAAGCAATTATGCAGATGGATTGCAGTTGGAGAGATCAATTCGCAGATACTTGTAGAAGACAACGTTTCTAGATACGGTGGTTAGTTGGTGCGCGATTATATATTAAAAACTGGGGTATATGCTTGATCGACATATCAGATACAGATGACAACATACTCATATACGTGTTGGTTTCAAATTGTTTTGCCGTTATCATTCTCACTCACTCACTCAGTAATCTGAGTAATCTACAATAATCTTTACTCAGTACATATTTCACTTGTTCAGTTCAGTTCACATCATATACGTGTTAATTCCAAATTGTTTTACAGTTAGCTTTCTCTCTCAGTAATCTACAGTAATGTTTACTCAATACAGATTTCACTTGTTCAGCTCAGTTCCCTTCTTATACGTGTTAATTCCAAATATACGTGTTAATTTCAAATTATTTTATAATTATCTTTCTTACTCACTCATTCAACTCAGTTCACTCAATACAGATTTCATGAATTCAACTCAGCTTACTCATTCAACTCAGTACAAATATCACTCACTTAATTCAGTTTACTCAATGAATGACTCATTAAATAACTATACACTTAGTTCACCCAATACAAATGACAAAGAGATTCTTCTACGTATTAATTACATATTTTTTTGTAATTACATTTCACTCGATAAGTTAACTTTTTCGTAATTCAGTAAATTCAGTTTACTCAATACAGATGACAAGATATTCTTCTTTACAAATTTTTTTTGTAATTGTATTTCACTCACTCAGTAAATTCTTTATATATATATATATATATATATATATATAAGCATTCTACTCAAGATACGTAAATATATATTTAAAAACACTATAATAATTCCAATGCTCTCTATAAATACTCTTAAATATTTACCAATTCTATAGAAATAATCTCAATGTTCTAGAATTGTGTTTTATCGGTAATATGTTTTAGAATGTTTATCAGTATTTAAAGATATTTTACTTTTTACTTTTTTCTAAAATTCAAGGAATTATATAAATATAAAATATTTACAAGACTATAAGGCTAGCCCGTCCAACAACGCGCAAATAAATATTACACATGATGGGCTAGCCCATCAGAGCCTAAGACAAAAATATCCCATACAACCTCAAATGCCCTCAAACAAGCCATAACGGAGGTAAAGCCCATGTGAAAGACAATAGTTGATAGAGATAAGCTAGAGTTTTAAACTTTGAAAATTTATACATTTGATGGTAACTTAAAGATAATACGAAATTTGGCAAATTGAAAAATTAAGAATTTAAAGTATTTATTATATTTTGAATATATATATATATATATATTCTAAAATATTTTTGCAAAAAAAAAATATATATATATATATATTATTTTAACATTTTAATTTTACATCCCCAATTAAAAAATTATTGGCTTCGCCCTGCCTGTATGCATATGGCGTTGGCGGCCAGAGTGGTGGAGTTTGATTTCTTATTTTTTTTTTTAGCTAAGTGTCATTTTGGTCAAATAAAAGGATTTTAAAAGTTTAATATTGTATTTTAATGATTTAAATGAGTCAATTCAAAAGTTAGAGTAATATTAGGTACTCTTATCATGGTTAAGGTGTTATGGTTTAACTTTGCAAACTTGGAAGCAATTGGATCACACTCTCCTTAAGTTGTATCTACCCTTCCTTATTGCAAATCTAAGGGAGTGTAAGTGCAAATTATCATAATTTAGTAGTACCTAGATTGTTGTATAAGTATTTTTAATGACACACTTGATCTATTAAAACTTAATATTTATTTATTTTTCAAAGAAATTTAACTAAATATACACACACCACAAATATTAAAACACCTAAATATTGCCCCTAACATGGCTCTTTTTGAGGAGAAGAGATCCTCATAGCTAATGCCCATTAATTTTAAAATTGACTACTATAATTATAACCACTATGATATATATATTGGTGATAAGTTATAGAAAATTTATTTAAAAACTTTGAAGAAGTTTGATAAAATCATTTAATATAGAGTATGAACTAATTAAAAAATCAAACCCGAAGTATCGCAAGCATAACCCTAATCATTTGCTTGCTAATACATAAGAATTCTAAATATCATGTCTTCCTATGCCCCGAATATGCCATAAGCACTGCTACTATCACCATAAATATAAGCAGCATACTAACAAGCAATCCATAAATTCTACTGAATGACCTTATGTACTCTCCAAAAAACAGTGTACACAACATAAGGAACTACATTTTGGCCTAAAAAAATGACCAACAGAATGGAGAGGGAAAAATTCCATACACAAGTACACATTCATGTTAATTACTTGTTAAATTTATCAAATATCATATGGATGAATGATCAATTTCCATGGTGCCATTTTCACCCAAGAAATAGACAAACAAAATAACAATAAAAATAATAATAATTTAAATTGAAACAGAAAAACTATTAAAAATTGTGTAATATAAACTCTTCGTAGATTTGATACTATAAGGTGTAATAAAAAATTTAAACACTTAAACCATTGTAACGCTTACAGTTAAATCATTACGCTGATGCATAATAACAATTCGCGCATACTTGTAGAAGATATTAATTAGACACTTTTAGATATGGTGGGTTAGTTGGTAGCGGATTATATTAAAAATACAGGTATCTGCTTTATCAACGTCTCAATTACAGATGTCAAGCAATTATATTACGTGTTGATTTCAAATTGCTTTGTAATTATATTAAACTTACACCCCACTCACTCACTCAATATAGATTTCACTCGAGTTCAATTCTCTTTATATAGATTTTACTCACTCAATAAACGTTTTAGTTTCAGATTTTTTTAACTTATATCTCACTAACTTAGTTCACACAAGATGTGATAATATTTTTTTACGTGTTAATTCCCGATATTTTCAATTATATTTCACTTGCACAGTAAACTTAGTTTATTCCTTTATATAGACTTCAATTCTATTAAAAACAAAAATTGATAAATATTTAGACTTCAGTAAATCACCACGTCTAAGATACATTACTTTTCAATGTTCTATAAATAAATACTCTTTTTTTAACTTATATCTCACTAACTTAGTTCACACAAGATGTGATAATATTTTTTTACGTGTTAATTCCCGATATTTTCAATTATATTTCACTTGCACAGTAAACTTAGTTTATTCCTTTATATAGACTTCAATTCTATTAAAAACAAAAATTGATAAATATTTAGACTTCAGTAAATCACCACGTCTAAGATACATTACTTTTCAATGTTCTATAAATAAATACTCTTAAACATTTACCAATTCTATAGAAATCTTAAATGTTCTAGAATTGTGTTTTATCCGTAATAGTATGTTTTAGAATGGTTTTTATCAGTATTTAAAGCTATATTACTTTTTTTTTTCTTCTTTAATTCAAGCAATTATATAAATAAAAATATTTACAGGACTATAAAGGCCAGCCCGTCCAACAACGCCCAAATAAATGTTACAGATGGGCTAGCCCATAAGAGCCTAAGACACAAATGTCCCGTGCAAACCCCAAATGACCTCAAACAAGCCAATAAGCTAGAGTAGTTAATCTTGAAAAGTTATAGATTGATAGTCACTTAAAGATAATATGAATTTGGTAAGTCAAATATTAAGAATTTAAAGTATTTATTATATTTTGAATATATATATATATATATATTAAAGATTTTAGATTTTTTTAACCCTAGAAAAAAAAAATTATTTTTTTGGTGTTCAAATGATAAGTGAAATTTAGCGGTACCTAAATTGTTGTATAAATTTTTTTTAATTGCAGATACACTTGATCTATTAACAAATTAATACTTTGTATTTATTTATTTTTTAAAAAAGTTTAAGCAAATATACACAGACCACAAATATTAAAACACCTAAATATTGCCTCCCCAAACAAGTCTATTGTTTAGGAGAAGAGATCGTTATAGCTAATGCCCATTAATTTTAAAATTGAGTGTTATAATTATAACCACTATGAAAAATTATTATTATTAATATTTTTTTTTTGTCATAAGTTACAGAAAATTTTATTAAGAAACTTGGAAAAAGTTTGATAAAATCAATTAATACAGAAAGTTGAATTAAAATATTAATGTTATAAACTAATTAACAAATATATAAGAAAATTAAGCATCATGATCGTGCTGCAAGTCAAGCGGGCTGAGTAAGTTGAAACTTGAAAGTATGGCTTGAGTTCAACCGGACATATCCCTAGCATAATCCCAATCCTACCTTCAACCGGACATATCCCTAGCATAATTCCAATCCTACCTTCAACCATATTTATTCAACCCAAGCCCATCCACCTCCTTCTACTTTTAAACCTGGGTTTGCAATTGGAACTTAGAATTTTTGGTTAATTCAGATTATTCCGATTAAATTATTCTCAAACAAAGAAGATTTCGATCTTATTGCAAATTTTTCATAAACTACCATCAAATTCTTAGAAATAAAAATCTCCTAAATGTTAAGATATAAATAAAAAAGGCATTTGAAAACAAAAAAGTTATTATAATTTGAATATTATATATAATATATTTAAAATAAGAAATATATATAAATAATATTAGAATTCGGGTTTAGGTACTCGAGTTTGTTAGCACTTCAACCCCAATCCAACTCTAATTAAATTCGAATTGAGATTTTTCAGTCCGTAAAAAATGGGGCTGGACTCGGATTGAGTTCGGGTTAACCCAAATTGCACCCTAATCGAGACCCATTAACCCAGTTTTAAGGGTATTTTTTTCTTCTTCTTCTTTTTTTTATTTCTTTTATTTATTTTTTTCATTGTATAATACGACGTCGTAGTCCAAAACCTTTTCAGTTTCACACTTTCAGTTAACCCTAGCTTCCCTCCTTTTGGAGGTTCTCTAAGCACCACAGCTCAACCACCAACTCCTCCGCTTCTCAGCCCTCTCTCCTTCCTCTTCTCTCTCTATACACACACATATATACACTTGATCTGAATCTATCGTTTTACCGAGAGATGGATATCGACGGAAATCTTGAAGAGCCGTCAAGGCAAGTCCAGGCCCGCTTCGTCACTAAGCTTCAGCCTCCATTGAAGGTCCCAAGCACTCCCATTTATATTCCAACCTACCTCACCAGGATGGGCCTCTCCGGTCTCGTCAACGAACTTCTCCAAGCTAGTACAATCTCTTGCCTCCCTCCAATATATATATATATATATATATATGTATGTGTGTGTATATATTTCAGTAGTCGATTTTTTTTTTTTGTGCCTGTTTCTGATTTGTGTAGTTTATTAATCAATTACTACATGATTCATTACCTCTATTTGATTTTCTGGAAAAATCAACTTGAATAAAATGTGGAAATCTGTTATTTTCATTGGTTTTTGGGAAAATTGTTGCTCGTCTTTTTGCATCAGGTTTAGTTGATTGGAGGGGTTTGTTCTACTTCTGACTGAAATTGAAAAAAAAATCAAGTTTAAATCCTTAATTTATTTTATTTTATTATTATATTTTTTCTGAAAGGAAACGTATTTGTGAAGCCATTTTACTTGTTTCTCTGTATAACATTGCAAGACTTATCCCTTCTCAATTCCACAGTCATATATTTATATATATAATATTTATTTATGTTACTCAACGTGTATTAGTGCATGTATATGAAAGACACGATTTTGCATGTGTGAACTTGCAGGAAATGCTGAACTTGCAGGAAATGCTGAACCTTTTGATTTTCTGATCGATGGAGAGCTAGTTCGGATGTCACTTGAAGAGTTTCTTCTTGCCAAGGGCATCTCAGCGGTACTTACCTTTCCCAAATGTTGCGTTTTTAACATTTTATGATGGGATGTATCTTTAATTTACTCTTTTCAGTATTTCTCTGTCTAGTTCTTGGATATAAAGAGAAAGAAATCTAATTGTTTTCAAACAAATCGTGTATGAAAGACATGATAGTCAAAATCCATTCTTTACATGTGTTATGTCTTTCTTTGATAGTTTTGAACAACACAATTTTGTACAATTGTACACTATTGCTATATTTTTGGCGTTACTATTGGATTCATGTTCGATGGTTCACCTAATTTAGTGGGTGTTGGCATGTTGCTATCAATTTTAGAATGTCAATTGCTCATGTAAAATCTCATGAAGTAAAATTGAATATATATGTAAGAGAATGAGACAAGGAGATGAGATTTTTTTTTGTGATAAGTAGAGTATTATGTATTGATGCCGGTACGTTATCTATTTTTATTATTACTTCAGTGATTAGTCCCTGTTTTTGATTCCTAACTAGAATCTATTATCCATTATAGGAGAAAATATTAGAAATTGAATACATAAAGGCTGTGGTCCCGCGAACAGAGAAAGAGCCTTCTTTGCATGATGATTGGGTCAGTGCAGTTGATGGTTCAAATCCTGGGTAAGCATGTGAATTCAAAACAACATCAAAATTATGCTCCACATTTGTCACTTTCATTCATTAAGTACTATGATTCTTGAATGCATTCATTATGAGGGAGATGCCCTCTGATATTTTTCTGGCATGGTAGTTTCCAAAGTGAGAATATTGGTGTTCTTTTATCTATCAATAAGAATTGCATCCAAAATGTTTGTGGTATTTCTTCTTCTTTCAATCTTATCAATCAGAAAGGCATTCTTGTGGAAGTTTACATTTTAAATATGTCATTTGGCAGGTTCATTCTGACAGGTTGCTATGATGGTTTAGGAAGGTAATATTTCTAGTAATATTAATCAATTTTGCCTCTTCCTTAGGACTATTTGATGAAGCTAATATTATTTTGATATCTCTCTACATGAATATGAGCTTGATAATTTTTAATATTCTTTGGATTTTGTTTACTTTATTAGGATATGGAAAGATGCTGTGTGTACGCATGTATTAGAGGGACACAGTGCTGCAGTTTCTTCTGCTACTATTATAAAGTCAAAAGGTACAATTACAAATAGTATATATTTTCTCTAACATCTTTTTATAGATTTGACATGTCAATTATTGTAGAGGTCACTTGATTTAGCACACAGGTACTGTTGGTTGTATTTCAAATGATTGACTTTTATTAGTTAAGATACTAAATTGTTTTCCCACTCTCGATAATTACTATTTATACATCCAATGATTTCAGCAAAGCTTGTTGCCTTGAGTCAGTTGTGTATTACCAATACATCAATTGCCTATCATATTATTTTCTCCAACAACTCTAATAGGACTAATTTTCATGTATTCACCTTATGATTTATCCATTAGTTTTTAAGTTAGCAATATTAGTTCCTTTCAAGGAGCGAATTGTACAAACCAACATTTTAAATATCTATTGATATATTGATGTATCCTTTAATATAGCCAAAATCTAAGGATATTGATAGATGTCTCATTATATATATATGTATATATCTATATATAATGTTGATGTTATTTAATTGAAGTTGATTGGTTGTAGTGTTGTTGATAATAGATTCAGATCTGGTTTATGAATCAGCATTTTCCTTTTAATTTTTTTGTAAAAAAAAAAAAAAAATTCTGTTGGATTAGTTTTCATTCAAATAACATAAAACAATATCACATTTCTATTTCAAATGCGACTGTTTTCATATGATTTAATTTTTTTATTTTTATTTTTATTTTTTTATAGATTTTTACAGGAAAATTTGTGTTTGTAACAATCTCTGTTTTGTCCTGCATGAGTAGATTTATTGATAATTGGATTGTACGAGGTAGTTTGACAATAATAAGAATTTACAAAGTTTATATGTCATTAAGTAAGATGCTCCAATCTTTTTAATGAGGTGGTTGCCAGTCTTATATAGCTTCTTTAAGCAGATGATATGAACAGTGTAGGTCATTCTGCTTTAATTTTCCAGTGAATGTTTACATTTAATGAATATTTATACACCTTATGTATAAATATTGGACTCTGTTGACAATATGAGTTCTTTATTGTTTAAACTTTAAAGCTTCTTTAGATACATTATATGTAGTTCAATATAATGTACATTTTCTAATTAATGGTTAAACTCCATCAATGGTGGTATTATCACTGATAAATTTTTGTTTTGCAATCTTGACATACCTATTGACATCAGACACCAAAGAGAAATAGAAACAAACGATAATATGAACTCTGAAAGCATTTTATATACGAAGTCCTTTGTAGATGATGATGTAGTTTTTTCATTCCATGCTTTCTTCCATGCATGCCATTCACCATTTTAAACAGACTATGCTATGATATGAATCCAAAAGTAATTGAATCCTGAGTTTTTAGGGTCGGTTGAATATAATACAAGAACTTATTGTACAATTATTTAGCGGACTTGAATTATTGAATATACTTACTAGGTGTCGGACACACCATTGTGTTTCTGAATCCATACAATATAGGTTATAATTGTAAATTGGTGTGTGCTTTTCCAACCATTCCTCTTAGTTTTGTTCATTAATTTTGCAGGTGTAGAAAGTAGTACCGATCTCCTTGTAGCCACTGCTTCAAAAGATAGGACTGTCAGGCTGTGGAAGGTACTAGATAGATGCTACTGTTCTTAAATTAAGCTTATTTCTTGCCTTGAAAAAAAAAAGGTTCTCTGCTTCCCTAATTATTGTCATTTATCCCTGAAAGTTTGACGCGGAGCAGTCAATGGATCATCCTATGAGGATTGGAGCTTTTAGAATTTTACGTGGCCATAACGCATCTGTACAGAGTGTTGCTGCACAGCCTTCTGGAGACATGGTCTCGTCTACTCCATTTTATATTGTAGTTGATAATAATGTCAAACATAAAATTGAAGTGAAATTATGCTCAATCTGTACAATTTTATTGTTACATTTATTCAGGTGTGTTCTGGTTCATGGGACTGTAGAATCAATATATGGCAGACGAATGAGTCAGATGCAGGGGACAATCTAGTGTCACTTAAGAAGAGAAAAATGGATGGTGAAGATAAGGAATCTCAATCTGAGGTATTACTCCTATTAATCTTTATGAGATGGATTTTTGAATTCCATGAAATTGACATTATTCATAGCATTTGAGGGAAAAAAATCCACCCTTTAGCATGGATTACTATGAAATAAATTTACTTTTGTGTGATGTCCTTGCCAAAAATAATAATAAACAATGCAAATCGTTCAATTTCTAGAAATCCATAACCTATGTGTACATATATTTTGAACAGACCATTTCATATGGTTTTGAGCAATGCATTGATTAGTGATTACTGTTTCCAACAGACATTTCAAATTAAGTTTCCTTATGTTGGTTCACAGAGCAATTGGTTTTATAATGAAACTAGACTTGGATGGTTAAAATTGAAGACAAAACAATTCACAACTAATCAAACCTAGGAAGTAGCACCTGGGGTTTGCTCGGAAGCACATGATTTGATAAACAGAGAAACCAAGCCTTAAGTTATTCCAGAACCATAACCAGAATTGGTCTTGAATAGTAGGCAGAAGCCAGTAAATCATTCCTGCTGGAAACTCACTTTTTACATAACTATGTTTAAGCTTGGACCCAGCTGAGAACTAGAATAGCATCGATACTGCTGGAAACATTATACATTATACAGTCACAATAACCAAACTTCCCCTGCTGACAATTGGAGTAGCAACAATGTTGCTGGAAACTATATGCAGTCACAATAACTAGACTATAAGATTAGGTTAATGGATGGCCATTATTAAAGTTTGGTATGCAAGATCTGGTATTATGTCGCTGTTCTTTATAGGATAAAATGTATAAAATGTTGGGCAGTTAAAAAACAACATATAAAGTGTGAGTGGTGTAAATGCGAATGTTTAGATGGATATGTGGCAAGATAAGAGAAGATAGAATTAGAGATGAACATATTTCTGAGATGGTTGAGATAGCACCAATTGGAGATAAAAATGAGATAAAATCGATGAAGATAGTTTGGATATCTGCAAAGAGAACCACCGAGTGTACTAGTTAGGAAGAGTGACATGATGCACATTGGTAGACTTACTGAGGAAGGATATGGTAGCACGTGGTTTGACTGAGACTATGGTTTTAGATCGAGCAAAGTGGAAAATAGGATTCGTGTAGCCGACCCCAAGTGGTTGAGAAAAGGCTTTGTTGAGTATCATATTCAGTGACTTTTGTTCCATGACCAGATTTTATTCTTATTTTATCTGTTTTAAATTCAGCTATACGGTTTTAAATATTGATGTTTTGGGTCCCGAAGCTATTATATTTTTTTTCAAACAATGAAAATATACTTTCAGGAAAAAAAAAAAAAAAAAGAAAAAGAAAAAATGAAAGTGCTGTGTTGTAGAGTTCTTGCATTGAATTTTTCATATCAACTTTAGTGGTATGCTTTTATCTATTCAAGTCGGTCATTCCTATAATCCTATTTACATTATCTTTGTCCTAGCTATTTGGAGAACTTAATATCTTTTTCTATTTTTTTTTTCTCCTTTCCCAAGCAAACTGAATTTTGTTGCAATTCTGTGGCATACAGGGAGAGGCTGCATCCACACTGGTGGGACATACACAATGCGTATCTTCCGTTGTTTGGCCAGAACATGGAACAATTTACTCTGCATCATGGGATCATTCTATTAGAAGATGGGATGTTGAAACTGGCAAAGATTCACTAAACATGGTGTGTGAATGACCGTATCTTAGCTTCCTTTTTTTCCTCATTCGCGTGTCAGATTATGCAGGAAGCACTTTCTTTTGCAGTAGAACTTATTTATATATGTAAAATATCGGGTAGCCAATTATGGTATATTCTATTACTTAGTTAAGATCTCATTCTGGTCTTACTGTTGAGGCTTGAGGGAAGTCAAAATTGCTGGCTGTCCCAAATTCCCAGGTCTATCAGTCAGAGATCTCTAGATGTTCTCCCCCTTAACATGTCTCCTTGATCATATGCCATGAAATATTCTGGTTTGCTATTGTTTCCTTTTAGCTGGGGTTTTCAGACTTTTCTTGTGAACGAAGGCATTCTTCTCATTGAATGCATTCATTAAAATAATTAATAGAAACATATTAGAAATGTTTAGGTTGGCTGTCTACGTTTTGTGTCACTCTTCCATTACATCTGGGATCATATTTTCTCCAAGCATGGCGTTTACCTTTTCTTTTCACTATCACCTTCTTTTTGAATCACCTTGTTTCTTAATACCTTTGCCAACCTATACTAGCATAGGTGAATAATCTGATGTTGAGCACGGCAATTCTTTCTGGATTATTCCTATTCTGTTGTCTTCGTTATACACAACCAAACCCATCTGTGACAATTTTCAAACATTGCATAATAGATCTGGACTCTGGAGTCATTATCCAAACTGTGGTTGAACAGTGTGGGCTTATTTGTTTCTTTCTAGAATTTTCAAGTGGTCTGCTGATGGGAAAATCAACTTATGTACATGCCATGTGGAGGCACCAAAATCTTAGAACTCTTATGCTAGGCAATGGGACAGCTGACTACACAAAAATGTTTGGGTTCCTCCAAAGGTTGTCTTTAGTACCACAGAGAGAAAATCATGGCAACGTTTCTGGATCTTCTAGTACTCTTGTTTTGAGACTTTAAAAACTTTTAAACTTTTGGATTAAAAACATTCCCTGAATTCAAGGTATGTCCTTGAATGTTTACAGAAGTCATTTCCCTCAAGTTAGGTAAATAGCAGCATCAGCACAAGCTATATGCTCCATCTAAATTCCAACAGCATTATTGCAATAATTTTCCTTATGTTTATTTTCTTTGTGAAAAAGAAGAAGCTGGGTACCTGTTGATTCTTTCTTTTTGTACAGTTTTGTGGAAAAGTCATCAATTGCCTTGATGTTGGAGGTGAAAGTTCTGCACTCATTGCTGCTGGCGGTTCTGACCCTGTACTTAGGATATGGGATCCTCGGAAACCAGGTCTATTGATTAGCAAAACATATAGAATCTATAATCTCTCTCTCATACGCACTTGAAAACACGTATCTTCACAGACACATGCATGTATGCCACAGACACATGTATCTGATATCTCACATAAAATTTGATGTCTTGTAGGAACTTCGGCTCCTATCTTTCAGTTCTCATCTCACACTTCCTGGATATCGGCTTGCAAGTGGCACAATAAGTCATGGTTTCATTTGGTTTCAGCATCTTATGACGGGAAAGTGATGTTGTGGGATCTAAGAACTGCGGTATCTGATTCTCTCTACTTTTTCCATTCACTTATTGTTCAATATTACAGATCAGCATCACCAGAAAATTTAATATATGGATAATATGATTTTATGTGCAGTGGCCACTGGCTGTCATTGATTCACACAAGGACAAGGTACGCCATTTTCCTTTGGCTTTCTGTTTGGTGTACTTGTGACCTAATTCAGAGTTTCTCAAATACGGGGGTTTTTGTTTAAATTCAGGTTTTATGTGTTGACTGGTGGAAAGGTGATAGTGTGATCAGTGGTGGGGTAGACTCGAACCTTTGCATTTCTTCTGATATTTCTGTGTAGTGACGCAGGGTTATGGAGCAGTTTATGGTAAATGTTAGTGGACTTGAATCATTCTATGTACATGTTTTAATATATTATTCTTGCAAGTATGATTTTATATTCTTGCAACTTCCTTTCTTTTGATTGTTTTGTTACTGGGAGTTAGGGTTGGTGGTGGGACAGGGGTTAGAGTTCTGCCTCTACTCTGAATTGATCGAGCAAGAACTGCTTCTAGAGTTCCAGCTCTATCTGATTGGCTAACATGAGCCAGAAATTATACTGAAAATTTTCTTGTCATTCTTTTGTTTCCTGGAATAAGTTGCTCAATAAATTACCCTTTTTAAACTTTGAAGCCTACCAATGTCAACCTGTAGGAAGCTCATATCAGCCTGGGAAATTATAATCGCTCTGATTGTTTATGTTACACAACTACTTGTCTTTCAGCCAAAGATGCCCATTTTTCTATTCTGTTCAGAGAAAATTCCAACTTTACCTGAGGGCTCTGAGGCCATGCCGTATATTCAACTTTTGGGGGACATTGCTCCATGTCCCCTATATTTGTTCCGGTTTACACACTTTATGCCTAATTATTGGAAGGCTGAAATTGCTTATTTGAATTTAGTCATCTATTTTTGAGCGACCGTACTTTTGTTTATTTTAGTATTTATTGGATATTTTCTTTTCTTTTTAGGGTTTGCCTATAAAACACTACATGTAACATAATTAGTTTTTGGAACATTGAATATCTTGAAGTTCATACTTCTCTCTTTTCTTCCCTCCCTCCCTTTCCCCCCATGTTCTTACTTTCTTCAATTCTTCTGTCTGTCCAGCCTACCCATTCACTCTCTTTTCTCATCCCTTACATTTGTCTTCTCATCTCCTACTTTTCTTTTTTTTTGGGGGGGGGGTCTTACGTCCGTGTGTGTGTGCGCGCGTGTTTCCTTTTCATGGCATGCTTTTACTTTTATCATTGTTAGCTAATTCATTCCCATGTTCTCTCTTTCCAGCTATTACAAAAGTGTGACAATTATCTTCATATTGGAGAGTGGAAACTAACTTCTTTCACAAGACGATTGAGAATGCTTGGAAATCTTTACCTCAGCCTCCTGCTATTTGTTATTCCCGAGATGATGATGTGACAGAAGAAATCTCATTCCCTTGTATTGCTGAGCTCGACTGGAGAACCTGTGCTCATGCTAGTTATGTTTAAGGCAATTTTATTTACACCAATAGAGGTTAATGTATTTAGTTGGCCGTTGAAAGGAGACTTGTAATTTAAACATGCTCAAACTTAAAGTTATACGCCCTTGATCTCGTTGATTTGGGGTTGGTGTTTTCCTTGTTTGCGGTGTTCGGGTCTTACTCATGCTTGGGAGCATTGAAATGTTTCTGTTTTTATAGAGAGATCTCGTCAATATCGGTATTTTAATTAAATGCACCTATGCATTAACCCTGACAGTGATCAAAGCTTCATATTATGATAATTACTGTATTCTTGAGGTGGAGTAAACTTTGACTCCCTTTTTTTCCTCTCCTCCTTTTGTTTTGTTCTCCAAGTGCAATTAGATTTTGAATTGCAACATCATATTTTGTTGCTTTATGTACTCTGTTGATAGTTGCAAGTCACCAAAGGTTTGGAATTCATGAATAGCATCCCAGTTTTGTGGTACAATAATAGGGTGTTAGAAAAAGACTGGGTAATGTATACTGCTAGTTATGCTAAAAGGCACCTCCAAACTTGTTTTGGGGTCTTCACTATTCACCACAAGGTTGAATTCTTGAATTCTGTAAGAGTTGTGATACAACTCTCCGACTAATTTGACTACGTTTAGGTTGAATTCATTTTTAAAATCTGTAAGAGTTGTGATACAGTATCCGACTCTCGGACTAATTCCATTACGTTTAGGTTGAATTCTTAAAATATGGAAGAGTTGTGATGCAGTGTATGAATTTGATTACATTTAGATTGAATTCTTAAAATCTGTAAGAGTTGTGATAACTAACTTTTGGACTAATTTGATTACATTTAGGTTGAATTCTTAAAATCTGTAAGAGTTGTGATACAGTGTATGATTGTCAGACTAATTCGACTACATTTAAGTAGAATTCTTAAAATCTATAAGAATGTATGATTTTCAGACTAATTTGACTACATTTAAGTTGAATTCTTAAAATCTGTAAGAGCTGTGACACTTTCGGACTAATTCGACTACATTTATATAGCTGGAAATGACATCTTCACTAGCGTAAAATAGTTGTATTAGTCCAAATGTCGAACTGGTTATTATTTTCATTATGTAATTTCAGCTTCCGAGAATTGTTGAAAACCTAAGAACCTTTTCAACCGAAAGCATGTCCTATGTATTACTGTTTCTTTGAAGAATGACACGTCTCAAAAGGTTAAAGGGTTTGTACTTAAAAGGGCTCTAAAGTGGACCGTGTGGAGCCATTTTGTCGGAAAAACCAACATGGTCATTTTCAAAGATCATTTTTTGTTTAACTTTTTAAGGTTATCTTATAAGCAAAGTTGTTAGGCATGTTAATTTTAACAATTTAGGAAGAGATTCAGAACACACGAACAATTGTCCATAGTTACATATTAATAAAATATATTTTGTGTTATAAAAAAAAAAATAATAAAAAAAAAAAATGAAGAAGAAGAAGAAGCCCTACTTTATTAAAAATGTTTAAAAAATAGCCATGTAATTTAGCATGGACATATAAAATCCTTAACGTTCGAAAATATGTGCAAATTGCCTCTTGAGTCTTAACCGTCAATTTTGAACAAAAAGTTCTATTAAAATGCCAAAATACCCTTACTAATCAGTTTCTATGAAATCAGTATTTGTTATTATTATTATTATTTTTACTTAAGAGCATTTAAGGTATTTTTAGTCTTCAAATTGTTGCTCAATTTAAAATGTAATGGTTTTTTTTTTTTTTTTTTTTTTTTTTTTTTTTTTTTTTTTTAAATAAAAATTATAATAAGCACTAAATGCAGGTAATTGCACACAATTTCTTTTTTCCCCTACGGTCCTACCATAATATATATATGTTGTGCCATAAGAAATATTAGCACTAAATATTTATGAAAAGAAATATATAAGCACTAAATGCAGGTAACTGCAAGCCAAATTTTATTCTATACTGGATTAATCTGTCAATAAATTTCCAATAGTTATGTTACAGTAGTCTGTGTGTGTGCTTGTCAAAACAGTAATGAATAGTCAAAATAAGTGTTATTGTAATTGGGAATGATTGTATAAACTGTTGGTTCATGGGTGTGAGTGATACATGACTTTAATAGCACTCACATTATATAATGATTATTATACCAGCAATTACCATTATGAGCATGATTTTTGAAAACAAGTACATACTATTTTTGGAAGTGGTCATGAAAGCCCACTGTGAAATTATTAGGTCACTTGAAAGATGCCAAAGTACTCTTCAAGGCTCGAGCACTCATCCATGTCCTCATTTTCTGTGCTAGTCTCTCCTCAAATTGATGGTAAAAAGTAGTCCAATATTTAATAAATGCTCCAATTCTTCATGTATTTAGTATTTAAGAAAATTGATATATCTTGTAATTTTATGGATTGAAAAAATGTATAGTGCAAGAGACTCTTGACATTGTCAGATTTGGAGAGAGTCAAATGACGTAATCTCACGTTGAGATTACGTCATTTGACTCTCTCCAAATCTGACAATGTCAAGAGTCTCTTGCACTGAGTTCAGTTTTATTTTTCGATTTCAAATCTGTAATCTTTAGATCAACGTGAGATTACGTCATTTGACTCTCTCCAAATCTGACAATGTCAAGAGTCTCTTGCACTGAGTTCAGTTTTATTTTTCGATTTCAAATCTGTAATCTTTAGATCAAAATAGGACAACCATATTATTGTGCCTCTTATATAAGAAATAACTATAACAAATGGTTTTACTACGTGCATGATTACTTGTAGATAAACTTGCTCTAAAGTCCATTACTTTTTTTTTTTAAGGCAATGTATATTTATGTATAGGAAAATGTAGAAAAAACAAAAAAAATTACATTAGTAGGACAAATGTATCATATTGAATTGTCTGTAAGGTTAGTAACTTGGTTGGGCCAAAATTTGGGCTTCGCTGCTAAGGTTTGGGCCAGCCCAGCCCACTTTGATTCTACAAATAATCATTATGGAACTTTTAAACTAAAGTGTAGTAGAGTAGAGTGGTCCGTGTATCTGTATATCTTTTGTAATCTAATAAATTGAATATTTATTTTCTTCTTTTTTCAAGTTAATTACATTTTACTGCTAAATTTTTTTAAAAAAACACAATTTCATTGTGATATTGAAAATAATTAACCAATTATTGCTAAAAAAATAATTATAGATTTGTAGTAAAATCACAAAATTAACTTATAATTCTAGGACCCATCGGGGTAAATGGTAACCTAAGGAATAATATGGAGTAAATGACATTATTCTAACAATTTGTACACAAAAAAAAAATAAATAAATAAATAAAATAAATAAAAAGAGTAGTTTGGAATCAAACCTCAGGAAAAGTGATCAATATATAATATATAATGTGAGTCAATCATTTTTATTTTGTGTTATTATTAGGTTTAGTATTAAAAAAAAAAAAAAAAAAAAAAAACCTGATATATATATATATATATTATATAACATTAGACCGCCGTTAAGTCCTCCGTTATTTGCTAAAAGTGGCGGCGGGAAAAAGAACCCACTAAAAGCCCAAAAAATTAAAAAAATTACCTATAATACACAAATTTAATTCAAAAGAGTGTTTGTCACGCCCACGCGCGTACGCAAGCGCGTGATCGTCGGCATATCCCAACTACTTTTTTCGCTTTCACAACGAGCTATGCCACACACCGACTCAAGAGTACATCCACATCAAATCAACATCGTCAATCATCCAAAATATCTGAATAAACGGCGAGAGATCTCAGGTTAACATACACTCGACAAACATGCTGATATTTCTTTTCCGGACCTCAGCTTCAGTGCTCCGAGCCTGAGATGGAGCTCGAGGTTCGGTCCGAACCTAGACTGTTGCTTCTTCTGAGTTCGTTGAAAATATTTCTTGTGTTTCGATCGCTTTATCTTCGGCCTGGTCTGAAAGCCATCTTTCTCGCTCATCGTTGTTCTAGAGAGAGAAAGTGAGTGTTTTCTAGTGAGAGAAAATCGAGAGCTATACAGATTATACAGTAACAGCTGAGACATTTTCACTCTGATCGACCTCTCAAAGTAAGTTCACACTCTCTCTACAGCCCTAAATTCTCTCACTCAGATCACACTTTTAACCTAACCTTTGTTTCAGCTACTGCTTTCTCTGCTTCCTTTCTTTGTACACAATCTCTGTTTCAGCTCGTTCTCTTGCTTTGTTTGGTTGTGCTGTGAAATCACTATCTGTGGCATGTAATTGTGTATTTATTGCCTTTAATTTTCTTGAAATTTGGTCTTGAATTCTTGTTTTCTAAGTGTTAATTGGTTTTTCATGTGAATTTACTGTTCTACTGTTTCTTTGCTTGGTGGTAGCTGTTCTTCTAGGGTTTTTTGGTTGCGGGGTTTTGGATTGTACCCGAAATAGTTTCATGTGCATATATAATTTATAATTGGGTATGTTATTAAAGCTTTGGAGCTGACATTACTTTAAAATTTATGGTAATAATTGAACTCTTTTTTTTTTGGTAATATGGTTTCATCTGGAAAATATAGGTACTTTACTTGATTTACTGTGTTGTTGGTAAGTTTGCACTTTCATTCCACTTTACATCTCTAATTAATTGAAGGTTGATGTTCTCTTACCAAATTTCAGTATAATCTGGCTAAAATTGTTGCGAAATGTTAACATTTTCCCTAAAATAAGTCAGAAAACAAACATAAAACAAAATGTGCAATTTTCAGTTAGGTTGGATTGCCTGGTAAAAAGCTTGGACTCTCAAGCGTGAAACTATTTCTAAGAGCAGCCACTTTGTGCAAATTTAGTAGATGAGTAATTGAAGAAGAATGAATGGAGGAGTCAGAGGGAGGACTGACAAACTACTTGTGTTTGGTTAAATAGTTTACTCACTAGGGATAAAAGTCAAAGGTTAAGTTTGTATTCAATCTGCCCCTTCCAGTACATTTCGTTAATGGAGGACCACACTGGGTAGCGACTGACCTTAAGTTTTTGAGATTTAAAAAGGTGGAATTACTTAACTTTGTTAATGTAGACCATGGTTGGCTAACATTCACTTACTTGGTCCAAGTTCATCATGCATATGTGAAGTAGTATGTATCAATCCCAAGCTGTAACTGGGAAATAGAAAGTGCTTTACAACAATAAGTTGACTATAAATAAATGACCGATTGGTCCCTTTGAAGCGACATGCTGATGAATACAATTGTTTAGCAATTAGGTAGCAGTAGTTCTGACTACTAAGGATTCTCTTGCATGCTTCATAAAATCCTTCACGAAGTATTGTTATTAGTAAAAGCGAAAGTCGGAGGAAAGCGATTTTGGTACTTTTGAACATTTTGCTCATTGCGTTTTTAAACACCTCTTTCTTACTTATGAGAAAACATGCCTGGTTTTGGTGTCTGCAGATATTCTGAGAAAGGGGATTAGGAGTCCTTTTGAGGACCATCTTATAGAAAGTTTACACAATCAATTCTGAATCTGAGTTTGCCAAAAGTCATGCTGGAAGCCAAAAGCTAAGTTCAGATGGCTTTATGCATGGACTTTAGAATTTTCCAGAAGACAGAATGAAGCCTGAGTTTATTGGGGAAAATACATAATCTGACTGGCCTAATTTAATATTGAAGGGATTCCCTTTTAATGAATCATGATGAGAAAACATGCCGTGCATAGTTCTTTCCTAACAGCAATTTTCAGAAAGAACTGTAGAAGTTCCAATTGAATTTTGGTAAGTTTGGAGCCGACCCAGTATGCCACAACCTTAGCCGAGGCAATAGACTGGGCTCAATAACATGCAGATGTTGCAGCGGCACATTATGTTGAAGCAGTTGCAAGAACTTAAGAGGCAGCAGCAACTTCAGGAGTTAGGTAATGCAAGGCAGCAGACTCACATAAACCAGCTATCTGCAATAAATAAACAGGCTGATGGGGGTCAATTTTCACCCCTGATTAATGGAACACCTATTCATGATGTATCACAGCACATGGGTGGTAACATGAACTTGGTGCAGCATGCCACATCACAAACTGTCCAAGGATTTCCAAATGGATTGGTATATTCACAAGCTCAAAGCCAGCCTCTGCGTTCCATGGGTCAAGTTCCTCAACAGCTTGAGGCGTATTTATATGGAACTCCAATTGCCAGTGCAAGAGATAATTTAAGTCAGTATTCTCATCTCCAAGGGATATCTCAGGATTCCGGCAACGTTTTGATCAAGCATGGTGACAACCACACAAAACCTACAATGCAATCATCAGCCTTTAGTAACTCCTTTCTGGGTGATCACTGCAATGTTCCTTCTGACCAGATTTTCATGTCAGATGGAGCTTTCATTTCTAAACAGGTAGGTCAGGGGAAGAACTCATTTGGGCAAGTTCCTATTCGAGATTTAAATAGTGGAGTTATACCAGAAAACTTTCAGCAGGTGAATTCTGTGCAAATGAATGCATCACAGCAGGACTTCAATGGGAGGCGAGAACCAGCTTGTTGGCCTGGACTCTTTCCAGAAAAACCAACACAAGTTGGCCATTCTCAGGGTTTGGCTACCCTAGATCCATTGGAAAAGAAGATTTTGTTCAATATGGATGACAATAGTTGGGATGCTTCTTTTGCCAGGCCCACCGACATTAGCACAGGGGGCTGTGGGAACACATTGGAATGTACAGATTTTTTGAGTTCGTTTCCTTCTATTCAAAGTGGGAGTTGGAGTGCTCTTATGCAGTCTGCTGTTGCGGAAACTTCTAGTAGCGATACTGGGTTACAAGAACAGTGGAGTGGCTTGAGTTTCCAGAACACAGAGCCGTCAACTGGTAATCAGCCTTCAAACTTTACGGACACTGGAAAACAACAAACAGATTGGGTTGATAGTCATGTTCAGAGTGTCCCTTCTCTAAGTTCGAAACCTCTGTTCAATGATTCTACTATGCGCTCTGTCTTCCCCGGTTTACAGCAACCAAATATCCAAAATTCAATAAAACAGAGAGAGATAATGCGTTCTGATTCATCTCATGAATCTATTCATCAGCCCTGCGAAGATGCTAACAAGTGGTCTTATTGCAAGCCTCAACAAAAGCAACCCATTGAGGGAGGTCATCCAGTTCCAACACTTAGACATTTGGAAAATGCATGGCCTGCTCAATATGCACACTCAGAAAATGACGAACATCAGAAGATCATATCCTCATACAGAAATGATGTCCAGTCACCCAGTGGAAATGGTATGCTGAATGTTTGTAATAATGAGAATGCTGTGAACAAAATTTGGGCTGGTGATATTAATGAAGCCTTTCACAAGGATCCTGGTAGTTTTTGGAAGCCTGAAAAAAATAGTATGGCAAGCTTAACTAAGGCCTGCCACGACACCAGTCAACATACCACAGAGAGTGGTCAGTTTGATTACATGGAACAAGTTGATATTTCTCTGAAGAACAAGGGAAGTGAGAGCATGGGGGATGACCAGTATCGTCCAAGTAATAGTCCTCAGGTTGTAATTAATTCTTATGAAAGGCCAGGTGAAACTTATAAAAAGCAACAGATCTGCTACCAAAGAGAGAACTCCGGCGGCAGCTATCATTCTAGCGCATCGCAGCAAGCCATCACAGGGCATGAAGTCAGAGAAAATGTGTGGCTACATGAAAGTGATTCTCGACCTGTGGCAGGGGATAAACAAATGTCATCTGGTCAGGTTGGTCGGAAGGCTTCTAGTTCTTTCAGATTTCTATATCATCCAGTAGAAAATTTAGGGGTGAATATGAAACATGCTGACGCTACAGAACATGTTACACATTCACAGGTTGTGTTCCAACAGGTCTCTCAAGGATCCAGTGGTCAAGGGCAAGGATATATTGGACAGTTCAAGTTTATTGGTAATGATTCTAATGGTGCCATGGACTTGGAAAAGGTGAATGATAAATTTTATTATTTGAGGAGACTTGTGATGATTGCATTTGATTTTCTTAATAAGTTTGCTATTGGTCTGATTTAACAGTGGCCTTCACCTAATGCTCAGAGAAACTCAAAAGCATCGGAGGAGGTAACTCATAGAGGCAATGCTGGAGCTAATTTATCTGTTTCCAACAGGTCAGTCTACTTTCATGACTCAAATACAACTGTTCAGACAAAGGTAGTTATTATATGTGTTATATATATATATATATATATATACTTGGGGGGTGGAGTGGGAAGAGATGGTAACTGTGTTTTGTGAAGTTGAAAGCTTGAAATCTAGTTTATTTTCAGATTGAATAGTTACAAATCTGACTGCATTTGAAATACACTTT
Source organism: Cornus florida (assembly GCF_030987335.1). NCBI lineage: Eukaryota > Viridiplantae > Streptophyta > Magnoliopsida > Cornales > Cornaceae > Cornus > Cornus florida. The sequence goes on from NW_026775577.1 coordinate 7,824,992, forward strand.
TAAGAGAAGTGACATGATAAGTTAAAAGCTTGAACTTTAATTTATTATCTATATGAATTGATTTGTGTTTGGATCCTTTAACTTCTATTTTGCATATATTATGCAATAGTTCACTGAGTTTAATTTTGACAGTAAAAACATGCTCGAGCTTCTTAACAAGGTTGACCATGAGGGGGATCATAATATTGTAGCACGCTTTGGCTCCTCTAACTCCGAGACATTAACTGAATTGCCCAAAGCAGAAACTCCCGATGCATCTATTGCTCAACATTATGATTATTCTTCTGCTTCACAAGGCTATGGCTTAATGTTGTCTCCTCCGTCTCAACAGCTACCCAATTCCATGAGTTCCTTCTCATCTCCGAGCACTACGCAAATGGTGAGTAGTACAAGTCTTTTGCATGTTATGCCTGGCTAGAAGAGGAGCAGAAGTTGGTAGCTTAGTCATATTTCATGTGGTCTTCACATATTTTGCGTGAACTATCTCAAAGCAAATATTGGAATTATAAACCAAGTATTTCTGGACAAACTGGCTTTGACACCTCACATTTGAATGTGCAGGCTATTGCGACAACTCCTTCAGGTCCTCCTTATTCAAGAAATCACCTTCAAAGACAGCACATTCCAGCTTCACAAGCAACATTGCCTGGTAGACTTCCATGTGCTACCTCTCAAGCTACATCACATCCAAATTTCACCAACCTTTTTGGTCAACAATTCCCAATTTTGGAGTCCATCCCAGTCACTCAGGCTTCTGTTATGTCAGGCATGTCTCAGCAGGTTGGGTTTTCGATAAGGCCACCCAGTGCATGGCAAAACGTAGTACCAACTCAACGGTATCTATCTGGGACAGAATCTTGCAAGGTTTCGTCGAATTTGCTTTCCACAGATTCAACAAATAACCGTCTTGAAACTACTCAATGGGCTGCACAGGAGCTCCATGATCAAAACCCATGTAGAGGAGGAACTGCGTCGCTGGAAATTGGTGCATGTTCTGTGAATTTGCAAGGCTTTAATCATGGGGAAGAGCAACTTGGAAAAGAGAGATTTCAGCAGCAAATTTCATCAGAGATGGTCGACTCAGCTTCACATACAGATGGGAAAGAATTTGCAAAGCATTTATCAGAAGCAAATGCTATTGGCTCTGACTTATTGTTGGCTCATTCGCAGCACAATGACTTTGATGGGGCACAGCATGGCGTCAAACAAGGGCGAGCTGTTTCTGCAAGAGATATCGAAGCCTTTGGTCGTTCACTGAAACCGTTACCTACACTTCATCAAAATTACTCAATGCTGCATCAAGCGCATGCTGTGAAGGATGTGGAGAGTGATCCTAGCAAGAGGTTTCCAGAGAAACATAGTGGTGCTGGTCCTGATCTGAATCTTCAGCAAGTGTCACAAATCAATTCATTTCCATCGAGGGATATTAACATGCTGAACTTCTCATCAGAGGTGAGAGAACATCAGTCGGTCAAAAATTTGTCCCAACATCTTCAAGATGCACCTCAGGAGATGGTCACACTAGGTCAAAGTTATTCGCAAAGTCATTCTGCTAGCAGAAATGAGGCATCTTATGGAAAAGAACTTTCTCAGATTAATTTGCAGATGGCACCTTCAGTGTTTAAGTACTATGGAACATTGAGAAATGGGCAGATGTTGCCAATGTATGATGCAAGAGCTGCAAAGAATGCTGCACAGCTGTTCCCTCTTGGGAAGCCTTCTGAGAATTTGCACATGAATGCTTCTATGTTTACAATAAATGCTCCTGATGATAGTCAGCAGCATTTGGAAGTGATTGATCAAAATTTGGCTGCTGTGAGACCAAAGAAGCGTAAAATTTCTATACCTGATTTTCTACCATGGCATAAGGAAGTGACACAAGGTTCTTGGAGACTTAAAAGTATAAGGTGCTTGCCATAATCAACACATTTTTCTTAAATTACTATTACACACCCCACTTGTTTCAATAGCAATAATTTGGTGGCTTAAGAAACAGGTCAATAGGAAACAACTTTTGATTTTGCATTTTCATTTTATAGAGGCTTTGAATTGAAATTACTTCTTCTCAGCATGATATTTCCTAGATTAAATGTCTTCATTTTGAATTTTTTCTTAGAAGACTTGGTGATGTTGAATTTATTTTATTTTTTGCAGCATGGCAGAATTAGAATGGGCGCAAGCAACAAATCGGCTGATTGAAAAGGTGTGTTCTTAGTTTGGCAAGTGACACAACGAAATTTTATCTTCTTTAGGCACTTGCCTGAATATATAGGCTTCAAAACTGGTTATAGATGCCACTTTTATTGGCAGGTGGAAGATGAGGCTGAAAGAACTGAAGATTTGCAGCCAATGCTCCGACCAAAGAAAAGGTTGATATTGACAACACATCTTATGCAGCAAATGTTTCGGCCTGCACCAGCAGCCATTCTCTCAGCGGGGGGCACTTCAAACTTCGATGCTGTGGTATACTTTGCTGCTAGAGTGGCACTTGGGGATGCATGCAGCCTAACGTCTTACTCGGGAAGTGATTCCTGCCTGTCTTCTAACAGCTATGACACGTAAGTTGATTTTTGAACTTACTGAAAATTTCATTCTTTTGTTAATAAGAAATTAAATTGAATAGAGTAACCTCATAAAAAAAAAAAAAAAAAAAAAAAATTCATCTCCGATCTAAGCCTCTGCCATGGATGAATTCAAAATTTAAACTTAGGCTATGTTCATAGAGAGAATTTTGACCCTCTAAACAACTTTTTAAAATTTGCTTAGGATGTCTGGAAAGCTCAAAACTCCTGAGAGACATGACGAGCAGTATTTCTCAAAAACTGTCGACGACTTCACAAACCGAGCAAAGAAGCTGGAAACGGATTTATTAAGGTACGAGTGTGTTTGGCATTCATGAAATTTTAATATATTATCAGAAACTATTGTGTCTCACATGTAATAGTTGGAGATATAGTCTGCGACATGGGCAGAATCAAACTGACAGCTGAATTCATATGTTACATGCGTATCTTGTAATGCAAAGTGCATATACATACAAATATGTTGGAAGTTGGCTGCTAGTTCTTTCCCTAGAGAAAATTTCCCTGATAGCTTGTTGTAGAGATTTTTCTCCTTGTTAGTAAAATTTTATGCTGGGGTATTAACTAAATTTAACACCTGAGTTTGTACCTCCTGTGGCATAAATGTCAATGTATATAGCTACTGAATATAAATCCTGTCTCTAATTTTGTTCTCCTTATCTTCTATAAGACATTCTTTTGCTACAATTCAATGTTCTTTCTAATATGATTCAATTTAAGGTGCAGATTGGACCAGAGAGCATCACTTTTAGATATAAGAGTGGAATCCCAGGATTTGGAAAAGTTTTCTGTCATAAACCGTTTTGCCAAGTTCCACAGCCGGAGTCAAGCAAACCCTGCTGAGACCTCGTCATCCTCTGGCACTGCACCGAAACCATTCCCCCAAAGATATGTAACTGCAGTTCCAATGCCTAGCACAATACCAGAGGGAGGAAAATGTGTCTCACTCTGATCATTGATTGATTGATCCTCTCCGCTCAGGCATCCTTTTCAATCCACTACTGCATTCCGTATCCATGGCTATGTCCATGGGTCTTGTTTCAATAATTTTTATGTTGGTGCACAAGTAAACCAACAAAGAGCGGGAAAAAAAAAAGGATCGAACTCAGGAGGAGTCAAATGCAAGTAACTGACGCGGTTCTATCTTTTTTAATCAAGGCAGTTGTTATTTTTATGGAGTACATAATGTCCTCTGTCTATTTTTATGAGAATTAAGGAGATGGCAAGTCGGAGGCAAGTATCGACGCTCCTCTACTCTTTTTCCTGAAATGTCAATCAACTAGAATTTACATGTATCATATAGCAGTTATGCTCTTGTAGGCTCTCTTCTTTTTCCTTTTCAGGGTTGCTAGTAGGGTTGATAGCATGAAGATCAAGAAATGAGGTGGTCAATGAAGTATGTTTCATGAAAAAGGACTTCCTATTAACATGCTTTAGGAGGACCCTATACAAGTTTGGTAGAAGCTTCCATGACTATTTACACATATTGTTAGGATTCCTCTGGTGAACCTTTTGTATAATTTTGCACTTGCAATGTGTTATATGTTTATATTGTTGATGACAACGTTTTACGTTGTCTGTCAAGTTACCTAACGTAACCCTTATTTATTTAGACTTGAGACCGATTGTGTTATCGACGGAATAATGTGTAGTTTTATTGAGTTGAGCATTTTCATTGGGGGCAAAAGATACATGGGAAAAGAAAAAGAAAGGGAAAAAAATCTGAAGATAATATAGAAGCTTCTGTTTTGTGAAAAAATGTTAGTGTATTCAGAAAGGTACAAAGGTTTGGGAGATGTTGATTCTGTGGACCTAAAACGTCATAAAAAGGACGCGAGTTAAAAAAGGACAAGGAGAGACTTTATTGCATAGGACACAGGAAGCACGTTTGTTTGGTTGGAAGGATTCTACTTTCTCTGTACTTGATGTGTCCTTCACTCATTCATTCTTTTATAAATTTGACTGAAAGTGGCCAACTGACATGTCAATGTTGTGAGATTGAGATACTATTTATAGCCAACAGACACATGTATCCAACCTGTCAGTATCATCAGTATCAGCCATTCATGACTCAGAAAGTGATGTTAGAAGCATCACATTAAAGAAGAAACAAAAATACTACTACTAGTCAATCTGTATAAAATAATGATTGGGGTATGTTTATATATATATATAATTACACAAGCATCTGTGTTTGATTGGTGGACAATGGGTGGTCGTCCAAATGAAGATTTGCTGACAACATAGGGAGTTATGTTTTTATGTTTTCAAACAACAAAGACATTCAATCAATTTTCTCAGGCACTTTCTTGTGTTATTCCACCATCACCCCCCACGTGACCAGCTCGTTTGGTGGGACCCAAAAGATCTGTGTGCTTTGGTGGGGGCTTTTGAATTTTTATTATTTTTGAATTTTGTGGATTTTTATGTTTAATCATAATTATACTTTGGGTGGTCCTAGAACAAGGTATATATCTGAAGTTTGGTTCTATATGGAGACTGCTTTAGTCAAACGCCAACGCGCGAGTGTCTTTCAGAACATGGATATATTTATAGATATAGATGTCATATACATATAAGTGACAATGTTATTAACCTAGGAATGCAAATTTAATTATTCTTCATAGAATTTTTTTTGGGGGGGGGGGGGGGGGGTTAGACCATGGGTCACAGAGGGAGAGTGAAGAATAAAGAAGAAGGTGAATGAATACTCAAGTTGTCAATTGAAACAATCAAGTCTCTTATCAAATGGTTTATCATACTCATTCCAACTAAACTCTGATTCCTCTCTCGTTAGAATGGCTAGTTCAATGTACGAGACTTCCGATTCTTCTAATTATAGATAGACAAACTCACATGCAAATTGAAGCTCTCAAGTCTTTTATCAAATGATTTATTATGTATTATGCCTTCTGTTCAGAATGCAACCAAACTTCCATTCTTCTCTCGTTAAAAGGGCTAGTTCAGTGCATGAGATTCTCTATCCTTCTCTTGTTCTTCCTCCTAGAACCAGTGCTATCAGTGCAACCAAACTCCGATTCTGCTGATTGCTATTTGAAATAAGGCACTCAGAAGCTGTAGAGGAAAATTTGGTTTGTTGCCAATGGAACTACAGACAGGTTAAAAAGCTGACCAAGAAGCTATGCAGAAGTATGGAGAGATTGATCTTGAAGTGTTGAAAGTAGCAGCACTTGCATTGTTTCCTTAATATTCCCAAAATCAATACACAACTTGTTCTTTTTCTTCGAAATTTCAAACAAACGCGCACAGGTGTAATATTGCCCTCGAACACTCAACATTTTCTTTGAAGAAGATACTTCAATACCACCTGAACTAATGCCCAACAAACACGCACACACCTAATATTGCCCTCGAACAAACATTTTTTTTTGAAGAAGATACTTCAATAGCATCTGAACTAATGCCCATTGATAATACACAACTTTTTCTTGAATAAGCAAACAAAGTTATAAAATCTCTAGTTTGCAAATGCTAAAGAAGTCCCTTTGAGGTTTTAACTACTTGCATTGGGCCTGCTGCGTCCAACAGGTAGCCCACATGGTCATTTATATGTTGCAGAGTCGAATGGGCTTTTCGGTAAATCTGAACCAGATATGGCAACTTGAAAGTTGGGCTTTATCTTTATTGGGCCCATTCTATGGGCAGAATGATGTACAATTTTAAAAGTACTCAAAAAATCGTCTTTTGAGCTCTTAAACAATAAAGACTTTGGCCCAGCCTTGCTTTGCTTATTCCTCTTATAATTCTTATTTAACAAAACTTCACTAATCTTCTTCCTTTGAAGTCGTTGTTGAATTACTTAAAAACGTTTTTATTTTTTAAATACAGTTTAGTAGTAACAATTTAAAAGACTGTTATTAATTTTAGCTCAGTAAACTTTTAAATGTAGTTAAACTTTTTAGTTTCTAAAATTACATTTTGTATAGAGGTTCATATAGGATCTAAAAATTCATATGAGGAGGTGCAAATTTATACAGAGGGTTTTTTTTTATAATTATTATTTATAATTTCAATGGGCGAAATTTTAAAATTTGATGGACATAAATGCAAAAAAGTACAAATTTAGAGATGTAAAATGCAATAACAAAAATTTCAGTGGAGGCCGATGCCCCAACTGTAGATGCCTGCCTGTTTATATATATATGTTTTTCATTGACAAGAAACTCATATATTTATTTGTTTCAATAGGAGCTCGAACCCTCACATTTTATTTTATTTTATTTTTTCTTTTTCTAATTGGTATTCACACACCTACCATCCTTTTTGATAAGTAAAATAGATACCTTTAAGTTACACGAACCTTTGATATATATTAAATTACAATTTTTCCTAAAGTAATTTTATTTTTTTAAAAAAATTATAAGGATAATTTTACCCCATGATGTTATTGTTAAATATAATAATATTTTATTATAAGGGATTTTTACTAATACATGGGCTTAAGGCCCAAATGTTACACTAAAATAAAACCAAGGTCTTGAAGTTTCAATTAATAGATTGACCACCACAATATTTCTCTAAAATGAACTTTATTTTATGCTTTAGATCACACAACAAACTATATTATTATTAAATACCCAAAACAATACTTTTATCTTATATTGTTCTATAAGTTTCCCAAAAGATCCTTGAATACATATAAAATATTAAAATTTCACAATAAATTAATATGGACTTAGAGACTTCTTTAGACAAAAAATCATATATATAAATTAAATTTAACGAAACAGTATAGGCTCTGATACCAAAATTGAGTTGGATCTAATCAGATAGAAGCATGCAAAATAACATAGAATAAATTTAACAATTAAATCACAGAAATGACTGCCGAACCTAATAACGCTCTAATAACGCCTTGTAAAAACGCTTGAACACCGGCAAGAACGGGCCAACAAGCCAACAGTTTGAGTCAACTCACAGAACAAATTGCTAAATTAATACTAAGGCGGCTTGTACTGGTTGAATTCAAGAAAATTCTAGAATCTATACTGTCTGGCTAAATAAAATCTATATATTAGATCTTTTTGTCGACAGAAGTCTTTTGCTCGAAAGTATTGAAAATACTAAATTGGGATTATGAGGTTTTGGATAAGTCAAACTGGATAATTTATTTCATAATAAATATATACATGGATACACTCTGTTTATACATGGATATACTCTCACACTATATTTTACAAAGAAAATATACTGAAAGAAAACAAAAACACACTGGAAACTAGAGGCTGGAATGCTTGTTGGTTCTAAACTTGATTGCTCTAAAACTCGATGATCTTTACTTGAGCAGAGAGGCTCATTTTATAGCAGAAGAGAGGAATGAATCGGCGATTGAGCTTGAAGATGCTGCATGGATGGTTGAGATTCAAGATGCTTTAGAGATAAAATGACATGATTTATGGCTGAACTGTTGATGTCTTCTTCTGGAGAATTATATCTACTTTTGTTGTTAAGAATCTGTTTTCGGTGGATCTGCTTTTAACTGTACATTGTTAAGAATCTACTTTTCTTGAATGTTGAAGCTGCTTTTTCCTGTATACTGTGGAGAATTTGCTTTTCATTAGAATTCTTGCATATTGGACAAATTTCTGTCGGTAGTGCTATCTGTTGGACTGTCAACTCTTGCTCTGGCATGCCTGCGGGCCAGGTATTCATCAGTACTGTTTGGTGAGCTGGTTTCTTCATTTCTATAAGCAAGATCAAACTGTTCTAACAATATATTTTCTTCATTTATTATTTCTTCAACTTCTGGGGATATCTCAATCTCTGGAGGGGACTTAATGACATGAGGAATTCTTGCTTTAACAAAAATTTCCATGTTGATATTATGATCATAGAGTCTGAAACCAGGATTGTAGCTTGGGTTAATTTGTCGATAGACTTTATAGTACACCAAATGGTTAAAGGTAGTTGGTTCTATCTCATTACGAAAGTTATTTACAAAATCAACATGTTGGGTAAGAATTTTGACTTCAGTTGGATCAGAATGAATGTAAATTCGATGCTGTCCCAAAATTATAGCTCCATCTTTTACCTATTCTGGGGGAGTACTGTGGATTTGAAGGAGAATTGGACTTTCTGGTATAAAATTTTGGGTTAGTTTATGTTCGAAGGCAATGGCTTAGTTTAAACGGTTGGGAAAATTACATAAAGAATTTAGATATTCCAAGGGCATGTCTTTAGGTATAGGGACATTGTATATCATTCCTAGTTCTAACAGCTTGCTTAAATAACAAATGGTTGTTTTGGTAGAGAAAAGGGTTTTTCTGATTATTTCAAAAGGAATAAAGAAAATAGGGTCTACATCTAACAAGAAAATGGCTATTGATGTGTCAGTGCCTATTTGTATTAATCTTATGAAAGTATAGTTATAACGGGTTCCTTTGGGTGGACTGTTGTTTCTGAGGTAATTTTGGATATTAACCCATTCCTTAAGCCCATCTGACTTAATTTCTTTAAGGATAAGTTCTTTGATGTCTTCTGGAAAGAGCTAAACTTGTTGTCGCAGGATTTCTCTATATGTAGGAGAAAACATGGGTAATAACTTGGCATACTTGGTTTGCACCTGCAGAAATTGAACCTTCTGAAGATTTTCATCTTCATTAGTCCGTTGCTCAGAAATGGTTAGTTTTGTGGGATTTGCTGTCGTCTTTTGATAAGCTAAATTTAACTTTTTAAAATGAGATATAAGCGTCTCATGTTCTTGCTGTAAATTCTGATACGCTTTATTAGATGATATGAAATATTCACTTAAAATGTTTAGATTTCTGACGAGGGTTCTATCGGGGTTGTTTCTAGAGAACCAAATATTATCGAAAATAAGTTTTTGCTCAGGAAAAAGATTATGTCTAGCGTGGAACTGTTGAGCTGGATTTTAGATAATTAAAAGAGGATTAGAAGTACCTAGTATAAGGCTATAGCTATTGTTGCTCTTGATTTCCATTCCTGCAAAATTTAACAATCGATTAGTAAGCGAGATAGAATATCTACTAAATAATTATCTTTTCCTTTGACATGTTCAAATATATGTTTAAAACATATTCCAGTAATACAGTCAATAAAGGAAATCCATCTCTTAGCAGACATCCGCTGTTGTTTTGTTTTATTTGCAAATTTAACTATATAATCACAATCTGTTCATATAAGAAATTCTTTACCAAGGAATATCTAAAATTTCTCAATAGAGTTGGTTACCCCTAGAATTTCTAGATCTGTTGAAGGTAAAATAGATTGTGCTTCATTAAAAGTTCCACTAGCATGGCGACAAATTTGTACTTCATTTCGAAAGGACTCTTTTGTTGGTCTTTGAAGAAGTAACCCTGCCCATCCTTGAGCTGATGCATTTGTTTGAATAATTTTATAACTTTTTTCAAGTGGGAGTTGTAAAGGTTCTAACTGAGAGACTAAAGATTTAATTTTCTTAATCAACTCTATATCTTGGGTATTGAACTATTTTTTACCATGTTTTCCTAGTTTTGAATATAAAGGTCCTACTAGTTGTCCTAATTTTGGAATAAAATTGCAACCATAGTTTAATAATCCTAAAAATGCTTGTAACAATTGGGTTTCTTCTAATTTATCAGGAAAGTCTAAAATCTTTTTGACAATATGAGATTGTAATTCTATTTTTCCATCTTTTATGTATAAACCTAAGAATTCAATATCTTGTTTTTCTAATATCATCTTTTTACTACTTATAATGAGTCATTGTGTTATAAACTCATTGAATATAAGTTCAAGATGTTTTCTATGCTCTTCTTTAGTTTGACTGAAAACTAAGATATCGTCGATATAAACAAAACAGAATTTTGAGTGTTTATTAAATATAGTATCTATTTTACGCTGAAATTCTTGTGGCGCATTTTTTAATCCAAAAGGCATAACAAACCACTCATAATGTCCTTCAGGACATGTGAACGCTGTCCATTCAATGGATTCATCAGCCATCCGGATTTGTCAAAATCCTGATTTACAGTCAAATTTAGAATACCATTTTCTATCTTGGATTCGATTTATTAAAACGTCTTTATTAGGGATTTATAACTATCATCATAGGTGTTATCATTTAATCGTTTATAATTTATAACCATACGAGCCTTTCCTCTTTTTATTTCGGTATGATTTCTAACCATAAAAGCTGGACTCCTATGTCTACTATTACTTTTTCTTATTATTTTTAGTAATAGCAATTCCTTAATTTGTTTTTGGAATTCTTCTTGATCGTCTAAGGTATGAGGATTATCTTGTGTCTTTATAGCTATAAAAGGATTTATTATATTTAATTTTGCTTCAATTTTATTTTTATACCAGTGTTTCTGAGGATCTTCACCTAGAATCTCAGTAGTTTCAGCTAGTCTTATAAGAGTATCAATGTTTAGTTTGGGGTTTTTTAATATAACTTTATTATTAAGGAAAATCTTTGGTTCATCAAGATGACTAAGAAACATTAAGACTTCAGAAACATCTTCTAAAAATTCGGATACATCAAATAAATTTTCTGTCGTTTCTTCTATCATAGGTAAAGTATTAACATATGTAATGGCTCCTTTATCTTTTTGAGGAATATAAGGATCTCTAGATGGAATAAAGGTTTATTTCTTAAAAAACTGTAAACCTACAGGGGTATACATAAATCCTCCAGTGAGTGAGTTTATAAAATTTAATCCTAAGATAAAATCATAGGTGCTAGGAATATTATTAACTACATAAGTCTGGGGTAAAACAAACTTTTCATTATTAATTAATATATGAATGTTTTGAACACAATGGGTTATTGGAAGTTTTTCATTATTATACTGGCTCATGTTAACATTATAATTTAACTTTACTAAGGCTTCATCTGGAACTAAATGTTTTTGAATTATACTTTTAGATGCTCCAGTATCAAGCATAGCTGGAGTTTGAACTAATCTTTCTCTAAATTCTAATGTTACTGGGAATTGCATTAGACTAGATAGTTTATTTATTGAATTTATAGATTCGACTAAAATATCTTCTTGCCTATCTTCAAATTTTGTATAACAATTATGACATAATAAAGTTTTACAATGATTTTCACAGTAGTAACCTTTTTTAATAGGTGTATTGCACTGTTTACAATTATAAGAAGAAAATTGAAAACTAACTAAGCTATACTGACATGATGGATTACTTATAGTGTGAACGAAATCTTCTATTAAATGAAGCCCTTGTTCAAAGTCTTCATTATTATCAAAATTGCTATCAAAACTCTCGATACTATATATACTTTCATTATCATCGTCAAAGTTATAAATACTTTCTAATTCATATAATTCCTCTATCTGTCCTTCAATATCTTCAAGTATGTTGATCTTTTCTTGTATCCTTTTAATAGGATTCTGTTTGTATGTATGAGGGCAATTTGGTCTAATGTGTCCTGGATCTCCACAAATAAAACATTTGCAGTGTCTTTCTTTTGTGGGTAAAATGTTTACCTTATTATCCTTGTCTTTGTTGTCATTTTTATCTTTATTTATCTTTTACTTTTTATACCAAGGCCGCTTTTTGAATTGCCTAGGGTTAGTTCTGACATAAGATTTTTTATTACGAAAGTTCTTGTAGGTCTTGCTTTTACGCAGATTATATTTTTTAGGTTTATTGTGCTTATAATTGTAATTTTTCTGAGGCATACACCCATACTTGGGAGGAAAATCTATTTGTCTACACGTAAAATAAAATTGTTTTTTGATTTGTTTAGACTCTTTACGTTGTCGACATTCTACTTTTAACATGTTATACACATGATTAACTTTATCTCCTATGGTTAGCGTATCGCGTTTAGGATTTTCTAACCATATTCCCCATATTTTAGTTCCTACGCTTCCGGGTAACTTCTGAAGATATCGATCAAGTAATGTTTTATCACCTGTTTTACCAGTGGCTGCAAAATACTCAAAAAACTTATTGGTGTAGTTTTTTATGTATCTAAAATCACAAATCTGTAGTAATTCTAAATTACGTAAAGCTTGGTTTTGTTTTATTAAGGTGTCATTTAGTAATCTATCTTCACCAACTAATACCTTTTTAATGAGGCTGGTAAAACCTTGAATGGTAAAATTATCACGTAGGATGGCATAATCATTGGGATAAATTACTTTATAAGCCTGCCACCAGTTATGAATGGTTTCTCTTAATAAGGTTTCACAATAAGTTAAGGCTTGAGTTCTATTGTCAAAATTGGTCAAAATAGATTGGCGAATACAATCTTGTTCCCAATATTCGATTACCTTTGCCCAGTCTTGGGGATCGTGCCTTGCTATGTCTTATATTGTTCCTGATTGTTGCGCTGGTATATTTTCATATTGTCTACGATATTGTGTTAATGTGTACATATCTAGTATATTTCTATTTTCGACATAAGTTTTACGTGAGGGATTTAATCTTTGTCCAGTAGTAAAGTCATCACTTAGGGTATTACTACCTGAGGTGTTAGTCTTTTTTTGGTCACTCATTTCTTGGTCGATTGACTGAGAGTCTGATCCTTCTGGTGCTTTCTCTTCTCTATGCTCTATTACATTTAACTCTTCTTTTACTGTGTTTAATTCTAATGTTGTATAGAAGGATTCAAATCCGACACTTAGAATATTTTTCTTAATATTATCATTATTTCCTTATCCTAAGTAAATACTTTCGATAAATTAGTATTTAGGTTCTGGATACTTGTCTTGCAATGCTTCTAATTCTAAATTATCAAAATCGTATATTATTTTATCTAGAATTTTATCTTCTAATCTATCATAAAGGATATTTATTTCCTCAGGAGATTCTATCTCAATTAGTGTAGTTAAAAAGTCTTCTTGGGTATCATCAACTAAATTGTCTCGTCTTTTATAATTACTAAACCTTATGCTAGCATCTCCGCTATTTGAAACATATATCATATTATTTTCCGGAATCTTTTTAGGTGTAGTAGTAAGTTTAGGTAATTTCCATTCTGTTCCTTCATGGGTAATACTGCTTACTTTCCTGGCTTCTATCATCTAGACATATTTGCTACTAAAAGGTTTAACTATTTCACTAAATTGGGCTTTAAATTTTAAGTTATACTGATTAACTGCCTTTCCCATAAATAAAGTATTAATTAATAGATTTTCAAATTGTCCTGTCATATTATATCCTTTTGTAGATATAGCTATCTTAATATGTTTACTGAATTCTCTAGTAGTCATCGTATAATTGGGAATACTTTCTTGTATCACTTCTAATTTCTCTTCAAGTTTATTAATTTTATCAGATAACTGGATTAAAAAGTTATTTTGTCTAATATGTATATTAGTTGATTATACGTCTGTTTTAAAGCTTGTAAATCCTATGGTTCTTTATCAATTTTGTAAAGTTCAACTAACGCGATTAAATAATCAGGATTACTGGTGCTTATAAAATTATTGTAATAACCTTTAGATATCGGTTTTAAGGGATTTAAAATAGTCTACGATTATTTTTTGATTTTCAGTAATATTTTTGATATCACTATTAATATCTTTAATGGCGACCAATATTATCTTGTTATCTAAATTATTTGGACTAGAATTCTGTACTACTTACTCTTTAATATAATCTAAATTTTCTCCTAATCGTTTTATAAAAGTATCTAAATTATTAAAGTCAAGTCTATTCATAAACTAAAATCGTTGCCGTCTATCTTCTAAAATATTTTGTATTAATATAATTCTAGATCTAAGTTCTTCAATTCTTCTTTGTAGACTACGTGTTGTGTTTCCTAATTTTAGCGCTATGAAGCAGTTCCTAAGTGCTGTTTGACAACATTCTAAGACTTGAATAAGTTGTTCTTTGGATAAATTGTGCATAAAGTAAACTCGTAGGGGTAAAAATATAAATTCAATTTAATAAAGGACTAAAATAGAACTTGGTTCATGTATTTGTAAATATGCAAACTACGTTTGGCTACGGGGTTACACTAAGACCACTTTACTTTACTCTAAAAGTCCCTTATTATAAAACATTATTGTCAAGTAAAATTTAAAATAAAAGTATTTATAAAAATGTTGTTACCAAACAAAAATGATTTTTAGATTAGGTGACAAAAATGTTTTTTTTAAAATTCTAACCCGCCAAACGGCCCTTAGTATATATATCCTTCACTGCGAGTCTGCGACAAGAGAGAGAACGAACCTTGGATTGGACGCTCTGTTCTCGGTTTCCATTCACCGGTGAGTGTTCTTCCGGTGACTGCAGGGGCGCAAGTTAGCGCAACCTTTCGTTCTCTGCTCAAAGGCTCTCCTATGAAATTTCACATCTTGAGCAAGCAAGTGATCAGGGACTCTACCACCTTGGCGCACGTTATTCAAACTTGCGCGCAAACGAATCAGCTAAACAAAGGCAAACAGATCCACGCTCAGCTAATCTGCGCCGGCCACACACTATGCACCACCTTCCTCACCAATCACCTCCTCACAATGTACATCAAGTGTGGCCAACTAGACGACGCCCTCAAACTGTTCGACACAATGCCCCACAGAAATCTGGTTTCTTGGACTGCAATGATTTCTGGGTTGTCACAGAATTCGGAATTCTCAGAAGCTGTAAAAACCTTTTCTCAGATGCGAATGGCAGGTGAAACCCCGAACCAGTTCGCATTCTCGAGCGTTATTCGAGCTTCGGTGTCTCTTGGGTCAATTGAGTTGGGGAAGCAAATGCATTGTCTTGCTTTGAAATGTGGGCTGTGTGATGAGTTATATGTGGGTAGTAATTTAGCTGACATGTATTCCAAGTGTGGGGTGATGGGTGATGCGTGTAAGGTCTTTGAGGAGATGCCATGTAAGGATGAGGTGTCGTGGACTGCTATGATTGATGGGTATGCAAAAAATGGTGACTGTGAAGAAGCTTTGTTAGCTTATAAGAAGATGGTTTGTGAAGCTGCTGTAGCTATTGACCAGCATGTGCTTTGTAGTACTTTGAGTGCCTGTGTGGCCTTGAAGGCCTATAGTTTTGCAAAGTCCATTCATTCAAGTGTTGTGAGGTTAGGATTTGAATCGGCTATTGCGGTTGGCAATGCGCTTATGGATATGTACTCGAAAGCTGGATGTATGGGAAGTGCTTTAAATGTATTCAGATCTGATTCAGAATGTAGGAATGTAGTGTCGTATACTTCACTGATCAATGGGTATGTCGAGGCAAATCAAATTGAGATGGCTTTGAGTATTTTTGTCGAGTTGCGGAGGCGGGGGATTGAGCCTAATGAGTTCACTTTCTCTAGTTTGATAAAGGCCTGTGCTGACGAAGCTGCACTTGAACAAGGACATCAACTTCATGCACAAATAATTAAATTTAACTTTGAGCTAGACCCTTTTGTTTCTTCAGTTCTAGTTTATATGTATGGGCAAAGTGGGTTGCTTGATCACTCAATCCAAGTGTTTAAGGAGACTGAAAACCCAACGGATATCGCGTGGAATTCCTTGTTGAGTGTGTTTGCTCATCATGGTTTAGGGAAAGATGCAATAAAAATTGTTGAAAGGATGATCCTTTGTGGAGTGAAACTGAATGAAATAACGTTTGTGAGTCTTTTGAATGGGTGTAGCCATGCAGGATTGGTAGAGGAAGGTTTAAATTATTTTTATTCCATGGAAAATACTTATGGTGTGACACCTAGATCAGAACATTACTCGTGTGTTATTGATTTGCTTGCCCGAGCTGGAAGGCTTAAAGATGCCGAACAAATTATATGTAGCATGCCTTTTGAGCCAAATGCTTCCGCGTGGTGTTCTTTTCTTGGGGCTTGCAGGATACATGGTGATAAGGAAAGGGGTAAGCTTGCAGCAGAACAACTGATGAGGCTTGAACCTGAGAACAGTGGGGTTCATGTTTTGCTTTCGAATATTTATGCAAAGGAACGACAATGGGATGATGTAAGGAGTATCAGAAAGATGATGAAAGATGGAAATGTGCAGAAACTGCCTGGTTATAGTTGGGTTGATGTAAGTAACAAAACCCATGTTTTCGGCGCTGAAGATTGGTCTCATCCTCGACAGAGAGAAATTTATGAGAAGCTTGATAGTCTTTTGGATCAGATAAAGGAAGCTGGATATGTTCCCTTCACAGATTCTATTCCACTTGATATGGATGATAGTGTGAAGGAGAAACTTCTTCAGCGTCATAGTGAGAGGATAGCTATTGCATTTGCGCTAATAAGCATGCCAAGTGGGAAACCAATCATAGTGAAGAAAAATATAAGGGTGTGCGTGGATTGCCATTCTGCAATTAAGTTTATCTCCAAAGTTGTTGGGAGAAAGATTATTGTCAGGGATAGTAGTAGATTTCACCATTTCACAGATGGGTCGTGTTCTTGTGGAGATTACTGGTAAAATAAAATCCGATGACTGTCAAGAAGAAAAACGGGGCACTAGAACTTGCTATAATGGAGATTATAAACCGATCAGGTAGAACTTGGAAATCATTTTACCTTTCCTTCTCTTCTCTCTTTCTTTTATTTTAATTGTTTTATTTATTTGATAACCAACTTGGTTTTTCTGTTCATCTCTGCTTCAGTTTAGCAATCGAACATTCCAATTGTGTATTAATTTATGATTCCTCGTGAGGGACATTTCAAAGACGTGCTGTTAACCATATTGTGCCCAATTTACCAACTGATTTGCCACAAAAGAAGCACAAACAATTCCAGTGAAGCCTCTTTTCTTTGCATCGTATGAAGCAGCAGTATATAGGAGATTCTCCTTACATTTATACTCACAGCTGTCACAGCCTATACTATGCCTTGTTTCAAGTTGCCAAAGAATTTGTGTAATATTTTGAGACAACACATTGCCAATTTTTGGTAGGGTAGTGCTGAAGGTAGTAAGAAAATTCACTGGACAGATTGGGATAAAATGGTGGTTCCAAAGAGAAGTGTGGGGCTTGGTTTTAGAGACGTGGAGGCTTTCAACTTTGCTCTCCTTGCCAAGCTAGGGTGGAGACTACAGATAACTAAAAATGGGCTTTTTTATGAGCTTTTCAAGATCAAATACTTTCCATTCTCTGATTTTCTTGTGTGAAAAATGGTCATAACCCTTCTTGGGCATGGAGCAGCATCTTAGCTGCTAGTTTTGTTGTGGCCAAGGCTTCACACGAAGTCTTCACTGACATAATCCCTCCAAGTGCGGGGTTATTCACTGGTCTTCAATTGAAAGATGATAAGCAAATACGGGGTTATGCATCTAGTGGTATATTCTCTGTAAAGTCGGCTTACTCTGTTGCTTTGAAGCTGAAACAAGAAGGTTAAGGAACAACTCTTGTGTAGCGGGAAGCAGCAATGTTGGGGCTAGAGAAAAATATTGGAGTAGGTTGTGTAATCTTCCAATAAAGCCCAAAATTCAACGCTTCTTATGGAGATGTATGCATGATAAGGTGGCGGTTTTGGACGTCTTGGTTAGAAGGGGCATTACAGAATCTAGCTAAGGTTTGTGGGAAACTTTAAAGCATATGCTATGTGATTGTCGAAGAGCAGCTCATGTTTGGAAATCCTCTCCCTTGAGAAACAATGTCTCAGTAATTCAAGGTAGCTCTTGGAGTGCGTGGTGGTTGAACTTGGTGGAAGGTTGGGAAAATGCAAATCAAAGACATTCTGGGAAGGTTTGGTTGCTAACTTATGTTGGTATGTGAAGCCAGAAACGCTGTTGTGTTTGGGGGAGATGTTTGGTCTGAGGGAAGATCATTTCCATTGCAGAGGCTCACTTCCTTCAGTATTTGAACTCTGCCGATACTTTTAAATCTGACCCAGTTAATTCAACGAGCTTGGTGACCTCTTTAACTCTATTGAATGAACATCTTAATAGAGAAAACCTGATTTTGGTTACCTGAAAGCCAATGTTGATGCTGCAGTAAGTATCCAGTGTGCGTGTGGCGTTGGTGGTCTTGTGGTTCGCGATCACAGAGGATGGATCATAGTTGCTGCTTCTTTTGTTTTCAGGCATACTAAGGATGCTTCCTTAGCAGAAGTTCTTATCTCAGAAGTTCTATGATGGCTGTTCGTGACGGGCTACCAGTTGGTTCATTTTGCTGTGGATGTTATTAGCAAAAACCAGCAATGTCCTTTGTTTTGAGAGACGTCTGTAGAAGATGTTTCGGACTTGATGGAGCTGTGTGAGGGCTGGGATCTCAGTCATATTTATAGAGAAGCCAATGGGGATGCCCATTCTATGGGCAAGTATTCTTTGAACTTACAAGTGTGCTTCTTTTTTTGACTGCTTTCCTCCAGTTCTTGTGGATGTAGAGAAAAACAATGTTTCTTTACTTTAATACATGTATTGCCTTGTTTCTTGCCTTGAAAAAAACGTGGAAAAACCTCCAACAATATAGGGAAAAACCATAGGACAAACCAACAATATTCCACTATTAAAGGAAAAACTACAGAGGATTTCTAGTCAAGTTATACACAAAAGTGTAAATACAAGAACAATGAACACTCCAAAGAGTAATGCTACAATGCCCGAATCGGTTTTTTGGCTACTCCAATAAACAGTGTCCAATAAGGATTCATACACACTAATCAATAAGATGAGTCTCTCTCTTCTTTTAAAGTGTTTAATTCGATGATTGCCACATCAGTTGGTTATAAAAACTGATCGGGGCTTTAATCATTTTCCCACTCCAAAAACTCACTACACTCGGGTCTTTGACTACCCGCTGTGTTTTTCTCACCATCCTCTATTTTTCCTTTCACTGCTCGATACCCAACACACTTCTCACTGTTTGTCCCTCTGTTGTTCGTCCCTCTACACACTCTTTGGTTCCCAAACCACTCTCTTCCACGTTTGTCCCTTACACACTTCGGTGCCCAAAATGCGCACACCTATATGTAGGAAGTTTTTAAGGCCTTACCCAACAGTGCATTAAATGCACTATAAATACAATTCACCAAAAACACGAGAAACTATTAGGTGGTCCGGGACCATGTGATCATGACCAATCACAAGATGCCATACAACCAAATGTGTCAGCTTCATTCAGCTTTTTGGTTGCTTAGCATCTCATGATTGACTGGGATCACATGGTCTTAGACTACCTAATAATTTCTCCCAAGAACACACTTTTATTTCTCATTCTGAGACATTTTCTTCTATTCCCTTTTCATTCAATGCCTGCACACTCCAAAATTCACCTCCACACATTCATTCACTTCCACCACCACGGTTTAGAACAAGGATCCTCTTAAGTTGAAAGATTTTTACATTATCATAAGTTGAATTATCAAGACATTGACAAGTGACATTTTACATACACCAATGGCTTATATTATACCGCATCAACCAATTTAATAAAACTAAAGAAACTGGTAATGTTGATGTGGTGTAATATAAACCATTGATGTATGTCATGCAGAGAGCTTTCAATCCTTGTACCGCTGTGTGGTATCAGCCAGACATGTTCTCCACATGCATATTTCAGCACCACAAACTTCACCTAACAGTTCTAGCTGTACCTTGCTAACATTAATATGTAATGACCTCCAGACATTTAGTGTATGGACATTACTTTAGTTGCTCTGGACTAACGATATATAAGTAATGTGTAGATTTCGTTATAAATTAAGTACTTGTAATACTAGCAAAACCAGCAGAGCAGAGATTCAGTGAAAGAAGAAATTAAGATGGGCAAGCCACATGTTCTAGCTGTACCTTCCCCAGCACAAGGCCATGTAATTCCTCTGATGGAGCTTGCCCAGCGCTTAATCACAGCCGGTTTCAGTGTCACGTTTGTAGACACCGAGTTTGACCACAGACGGGTGACTAATGCATTCTCGGAGAAAAAGAGCATAGGGGATGAGATACATCTGGTTTCAATCCCGGATGGGTTGGCGTCCTGGGAGGACAAAAATGACTTGGGGAAGCTATGGGAAGCAACCTTTCGAGTCATGCCTGCAAAGCTTGAGGAGCTCATAGTCAAGATTAATGAATCAGATGGTGATGAGAGTATGGGTTGGGCCCTGGAAGTTGCCGAGAAGTTGCGAATCAGGCGAGCAGCCTTCTGGCCTGCAGCAGCAGCGATGTTGGCCTTGGAATTCAGCATCCCCAAGCTAATTGATGACAGAATCATAAACAATGAAGGTGAGACTTTTTGCCACCAACTTAGCATAAACCTGACATAATAATTAGGCAATTGAATGCATATTTAGTACCATTTTTGACAACAATGCAAATTCAAAGTATGAACTTTTTCTATATGCTTGGTGACTAGGATATTATATTGGGAAACAACTATTAATAAGGTGAAAAAATTACAATAGTGAATTTAAGCAGATAAAACGATGCAGCAACACAAAAACTTTAAGAAAAGATAAATAAATGTAAGGCATATAACTTGTCATTGTAGAAAAATGTGCAATAATTCCAAATTATGCTTATAACTTGGAAGTCACTCATAAGTTATACAATAATAGTTATGAATACTATACAAAATATTTTGAATTATTTTTTTTTTTTCCTTTTTATAAAATTTTCAAGGAAAACTATGCATAAATCCAATCTCCCAATGCTAGCTCCCACTTCTTTCTGGCTGCTAGACATGTTGTGTTGATAAAGGAATGTCACATACATGCAAGGGAAGCAACATCCATTAAATTTTTATCCTTAATAATTCTAATACTTCCACAGAATGAAATATATATAGTTATATTATCGAGGACAAGAGATGCATAACAGAACAAAACTGAAGCTAAGATATTCCTAGGGAGAGAGAATGACAAATAGACTATATATATATATATATATATTATATATTTGATTATATTATTAAAAAAAAAAACACAAAATATTTTTAGGGCAAATCATTTCAGCCTCCCCTATGACCTCCATCTCTATTCTCTCTGAACTTGCCCCCCCTCTCTCTCTCTTTCCAACTGCAAACTACAAAATCTACAAGAATCAGAAGTTCAAAACCCATATATTTCAGTTTTATCTATCTGTATGCAAGAATCAATAGTTCAAAACCCATATCGGCATATCATTTCAGATTGTTGAAAAAATCAAAACCCAGATCGGCATATCATTTCAGATTGTTCAAAAAAATCAAAACCCAGATCTTTCAGTTTCCACCGCCCGCTGTTCCAGTTCGGGTTTGCCGTTCGCAAGCTTCAGCCGCTGTCTCTCAACTCTCAAGCTTGCCTCCCTCTCTCTGTGCAACTGCTAAATTGTATGTATGGGTTTTGTTTTAATTTTTTTTTCTAAATCAATTAATCAAGGTCTGTAAGATTGTAATTCTTGTTTTACAAATCAATTAATCATGTTCTGTAAGAGCGGCGGCGGCGGCAACGGCAGCAGAGGGGACGGCGGAGAGAGAGAGAAAGAGAGAGGAGAGACAAAGGAGCAAAAAAAAATAAATTTTTTTAATTTAAATTTTGGGTTTCGGTTAAATTCGGTTGAGCGGAGCCAACCCGAATATGTCTGAATTTTGACAAAACACAATCCGAACATGAGTCCGATTTGTGAATTTAAAGTCTAAATTTTAAAATTTCGGATTAGACTGATTAGCTCGTCCAAGTTGGAGCCCTGCATATGGTATAAAGACAAGGGAAATTTGGAAAATATCAGTAACATCCAAAGGAGAAAATTAATATCAGACATGAGAAAAATGACAAGGAAGAGTAGTTTAATTCAACTTTGAGACTCATAAGAAAACAAAGAAAATGGACCCAATTTTAGCATACAATTCTCAATCATATATGCCTCAGGACTAACTGAATGGTGAAGTACTTGTTATACTAGTAAAATCTGCAGGGACAGAAAAAGAAGAAAAATGGGCAAGCCACATGTTCTAGCCATACCTTATCCAGCACAAGGCCATGTAATTCCTCTGATGGAGCTTGCGCAGTACTTAGTCACAGCCGGTTTCAATGTCACCTTTGTAAACACTGAGTTTAACCACAAACGTGTGACTGATGCATTCTCAGAGAAAAATAACATAGGGGATGAGATACATCTGGTTTCAATTCCGGATGGGTTGGCATCCTCTGAGGACAGAAATGATTTGGGAAAGCTATCAGAAGCAATCTTTCGAGTCATGCCGGAAAAGCTTGAGGAGCTCATAGTGAAGATTAATGAATCAGATAGCGAAGATATCACTGGCGTTATTGCGGATGAGAGTATTGGTTGGGCCCTGGAAGTTGCCGAGAAGTTGGGAATCAGGCGAGCAGCCTTCTGGCCTGCAGCAGCGGCAATGTTGGCCTTGGGATTGAGCATCCCCAAGCTAATTGATGACAAAATCATAAACAATGAAGGTGAGACCTTTTGCCTCCAACTTTGCATAAACCAGACATAAAAATTAATACTACCATTTTTGGCAACAATGCAAATTCAAAGTATGAACTTCTATATGCTTGGTGACTAGGATATTGTATTGGGAAACAACAATTAATAAGGTGAAAAAATTACAATAGTGAATTTAAGCAGATAAAACCATGCAGCAACATATAACCTTAAAGAAAAAATAAATAAATGAAAGGTATATAACTTGTCATTGTAGAAAAATGTGCAATAATTCCAAATTCTGCTTATTACTTGGAAGTCACTCATAAGTTATACAATAATAGTTATACAAACGTGTGACTTTAGCCATGAAATTCTTTATTTCTAATGGGATTCATGCTGCAGGATTTCCAATTAAAGCCAGGACGATTAGGTTGTCACCAACCATGCCAGCCACGAGCACAGCACACTTAGCATGGACCTGCATTGGTGACGTGACCACCCAAAAAATTATTTTTGAAGTTATGGTGAGAAATACCAAATCTGTGAAAGTAGCGGACTGGCTGATTTGCAACTCAACTTATGAGCTAGAGCCTGAAGCATTTACCTTGTTTCCAAACATCTTACCAATAGGTCCACTTTTGGCAAGCAATCGGCTTGGAAACTCAGCAGGTTATTTCTGGCCAGAAGACTCAGCCTGCCTGAAATGGCTTGATCTACAACCACCCAGATCAGTCATCTATGTAGCATTTGGGAGCTTCACAATCTTTGACCACAACCAGTTCCAAGAACTGGCTCTGGGACTTGAGCTCACCGACAGGCCATTCCTATGGGTTGTGAGGCCAGATTTAACTCACAACACAATTGATCCTTACCCAGAAGGATTTAGAGACAGAGTAGCAGCTCGTGCACGAATGGTGGGTTGGGCACCTCAACAAAAGGTTCTGAGTCATCCTTCTGTTGCATGCTTCTTAAGCCATTGTGGTTGGAACTCTACCATGGAGGGTTTGAGCAATGGAGTCCCTTTCCTGTGCTGGCCTTACTTCGCAGACCAGTTTCTTAATCAGAGCTACATTTGTGAGGTTTGGAAGGCTGGATTAGGGTTCAAACCAGATCAAAGTGGAATCATAACACAAGGAGAGATCAAGGATAAGGTGGATCAAGTGCTTAGCAATCAGAAATTCAAAGAAAGAGCTTTGGAGCTTAAAGAAATGGCTAGAGGTAGTGTTACAGAAGGTGGCTGTTCTCACAAGAATTTCAACAATTTCATTGAATGGATGAAGGCATAGACAAAATTAAAGAGAACTTCTATATGAAATTCTTGCCTATCATAAAGAACAATGAAACCTAGAAAATTAATTGTCCTGTTAAAAAATTGCCTACACTTTCAATGAAAGTTTAGGTCATCTTTGTGTTTGGATGTAACACTAAGTCTCAACTCTCAAGACTGTTATGATAGAAAATTGCCTAGGCAGCTCCGAATTGCATGTCAACTTTATAGTACTGCAATTTTTAGCTATAACGCCAATGCTACAAGTTCATGACTCAAGACAAATGAATCAGAACTCCAAAAAATATTTGGGGTAAAACATCTGTACCTGATATTTTTTCTTGTTTAGCTACAAGTGAGCTGATTTGGATGTTATGATTACTCCAACCACATCCTAATCTTCATACCCTGATCTCATATATCTCTCTTTATTTAAGGGTAAGAATTTAGGAAAAGATTTTTTACCCTTCGGATATACAAGCATTAATATGTGGACTCGAATATGAGAGCAACTAATATGTGTACAAGAAACTATGTTTGATAACAAAAAGTCACCAATTCTGCACATCTTTTTAACACAATATAATATGTCAAGGGTTGGGAGTTTTTATTCTTTGGATCCTCAGAGAATCTCTGGGTAATAGTCTGGTGCACGTGAGACGGGAATGCATGTTACCAATGGTAGATTTTTGAGTGCTCTAAGAGGCTCGACACCACCATTGTCGGGGAAAAATATATTAATATATATATATATCTCAAAGCAATCATATCATTCAGCATGTTACACCACACATGAAATGTTCTCACTTGTATTGGTCATGACCAAATTTTTAAAGGGACTATCAAAATGTCCTCTCTCTAGTCTCTCTTGTAAATGCTTGTCAACTCTTACACTGAGTGGTCTGCGTGCCTTTGCTCTATACTCATGCCTTCATGATGATTCAATCCATTCTGTGATTTTTCATTCACATAATAGGGAACAGAAGATTTTGAAAAGAGAACACATATAAATATATATATATACACACTACCAGAGGTTTTACGCTGGTACCAAATTTGTTGAATCGGCAAAAATGAAAATAGTTTCAATTTTAATTGAATTTGTATTATGAAAGAGAGGTCTACAATGCTTAATTTAGACCTCTGTTGGCCTTAGAGAAAGCGCATATGAAAGATTACATCTAAAAAGTCAATGTGCCACAAATCATACTGATTCAACATTGGCAACCATTAAAAGACAATCAAATTCTTCGAATTTTAGAAAACCTTTTTAAAATTTTCTAAGAAAACTAAGCATCAATCCAATCACCCAATGCTAGCTCCCAATTCTTTCTCGCTGCTAGATATGGTGAGATTCCATTTAATACTGTGTTGTATTAATAAAGGAATGTTACATACATGCAAGGAAGCAACAAACTTGTAATCTTCATCCCTAATAATTGCAATACTTCCACAGAATGAAATATACATAGTTACATTACCTAGGACAACATAGGTATGCAGTTACATAAGAGAACAAAAGTGAAGCTAAGAAATCCTCAAGGAAAGAACCATATAAAATATAAAGACAAGGGAAATAAACCAAATATCAGTAAAATCCGGTAACAAAGGACAAAACTAATACCAGTCATGAGAAAATGACAAGGAAGAGGTGATCAATTTTCAACTTTGAGACTCATAAAAACACCAAAGCAAATGGACACCATTTTAGCATAGGATTGTCAGTCATATATACCTCTAGACTAACTATACAAGTGACGTGTAGAGTTCTTTACAAAATACTTGTAATACTAACAACATCTGCAGAGATTCAGTAAAAGAAGAAATTAAGATGGGCAAGCCACATGTTCTAGCTATACCTTACCCAGCACAAGGCCATGTAATTCCTCTGATGGAGCTTGCGCAGTGGTTAGTCACAAACGGTTTCAATGTCACATTTGTAAACACTGACTTTAACCACGAACGGGTCATGAAAGGATTGTCACAGAAAAATAATATAGGGGACGAGATACGTCTGGTTTCAATCCCAGACGGGTTGGCGTCCTGGGAGGACAGAAATGACTTGGGGAAGCTAACAGAAGCAATTTTTCAAGTCATGCCTGGAAAGCTTGAGGAGCTTATAGTGAAGATTAATGAATCAAACGGCAATGAGATCACTTGCATTATTGCAGATGAGAGTATGGGATGGGCCCTGGAAGTTGCGGAGAAGATGGGAATCAGGCGAGCAGCCTTCTGGCCTGCAGCAGCAGCAATGTTGGCCTTGGGATTGAGCATTCCCAAGCTAATTGATGACAAAATCATAAACAATGAAGGTGAGACCTTTTGCCTCCAACTTTGCATAAACCAGACATAAAAATTAATACCAGTTTTGACAACATTGCAATTCAAATTATGAACTTTTATATGCTTGGGGACTAGGGAAATGTATTGGGAAATAACCATCAATAAGGTGAAAAAATTACAATAGTGAAGTCAAGCAGATAAAACCATGCAGCAACACATAACCTTAGAGAAAAAAAATAAATCAATAAAAGGCATATAACTTGTCATTGTAGAAAAATGTGCAATAATTCCAAAATTCTGCATAGTTATGAATACTATAGAAAAGATGTTGTGTATTAAGGATGTATTACAATAACAATAGATATAACCAAAAAAAAATTGGTAGCAAGTCCAGAAATTTTATCACGATGCATCTAAGAGGTTTAAACTCTAAGGTCATTCACAGACTGGATAGCCTTCCAAAGGCGTGAATCTAAGGAAAAACAAGAATGTTACACTAAAGATCAACCCAAATAGTACACAACAGGCTAGAGTTAACCATCTTGGTTATTGTTATTATTACTATTAAAATAAAGAACATTTTCTTTCTGTATCCTCCAGACCTACTGGAAGGAATCACCTCTTACCCTCCCTCCCTTTAGTTTCTTTGTATCACTTCTTATTGCACTCTGGTACAAAGTACGATCAAAGGAGACTTCAGCCATGAAATTTTTGGTTTCTAATGGGATTCATGCTGCAGGATTTCCAATTAATAACCAGATGATTAGGTTGTCACCAACCATGCCAGCCACGAGCACAGCACACTTAGCATGGACCTGCATTGGTGACGTGACCACCCAAAAAATTATTTTTGAAGTTATGGTGAGAAATACCAAATCTGTGAAAGTAGCGGACTGGCTGATTTGCAACTCAACTTATGAGCTAGAGCCTGAAGCATTTACCTTGTTTCCAAACATCTTACCAATAGGTCCACTTTTGGCAAGCAATCGGCTTGGAAACTCAGCAGGTTATTTCTGGCCAGAAGACTCAGCCTGCCTGAAATGGCTTGATCTACAACCACCCAGATCAGTCATCTATGTAGCATTTGGGAGCTTCACAATCTTTGACCACAACCAGTTCCAAGAACTGGCTCTGGGACTTGAGCTCACCGACAGGCCATTCCTATGGGTTGTGAGGCCAGATTTAACTCACAACACAATTGATCCTTACCCAGAAGGATTTAGAGACAGAGTAGCAGCTCGTGCACGAATGGTGGGTTGGGCACCTCAACAAAAGGTTCTGAGTCATCCTTCTGTTGCATGCTTCTTAAGCCATTGTGGTTGGAACTCTACCATGGAGGGTTTGAGCAATGGAGTCCCTTTCCTGTGCTGGCCTTACTTCGCAGACCAGTTTCTTAATCAGAGCTACATTTGTGAGGTTTGGAAGGCTGGATTAGGGTTCAAACCAGATCAAAGTGGAATCATAACACAAGGAGAGATCAAGGATAAGGTGGATCAAGTGCTTAGCAATCAGAAATTCAAAGAAAGAGCTTTGGAGCTTAAAGAAATGGCTAGAGGTAGTGTTACAGAAGGTGGCTGTTCTCACAAGAATTTCAACAATTTCATTGAATGGATGAAGGCATAGACAAAATTAAAGAGAACTTCTATATGAAATTCTTGCCTATCATAAAGAACAATGAAACCTAGAAAATTAATTGTCCTGTTAAAAAATTGCCTACACTTTCAATGAAAGTTTAGGTCATCTTTGTGTTTGGATGTAACACTAAGTCTCAACTCTCAAGACTGTTATGATAGAAAATTGCCTAGGCAGCTCCGTATTGCATGTCAACTTTATAGTACTGCAATTTTTAGCTATAACGCCAATGCTACAAGTTCATGACTCAAGACAAATGAATCAGAACTCCAAAAAATATTTGGGGTAAAACATCTGTACCTGATATTTTTTCTTGTTTAGCTACAAGTGAGCTGATTTGGATGTTATGATTACTCCAACCACATCCTAATCTTCATACCCTGATCTCATATATCTCTCTTTATTTAAGGGTAAGAATTTAGGAAAAGATTTTTTACCCTTCGGATATACAAGCATTAATATGTGGACTTGAATATGAGAGCAACTAATATGTGTACAAGAAACTATGTTTGATAACAAAAAGTCACCAATTCTGCACATCTTTTTAACACAATATAATATGTCAAGGGTTGGGAGTTTTTATTCTTTGGATCCTCAGAGAATCTCTGGGTAATAGTCTGGTGCACGTGAGACGGGAATGCATGTTACCAATGGTAGATTTTTGAGTGCTCTAAGAGGCTCGACACCACCATTGTCGGGGAAAAATATATTAATATATATATATATCTCAAAGCAATCATATCATTCAGCATGTTACACCACACATGAAATGTTCTCACTTGTATTGGTCATGACCAAATTTTTAAAGGGACTATCAAAATGTCCTCTCTCTAGTCTCTCTTGTAAATGCTTGTCAACTCTTACACTGAGTGGTCTGCGTGCCTTTGCTCTAGACTCATGCCTTCATGATGATTCAATCCATTCTGTGATTTTTCATTCACATAATAGGGAACAGAAGATTTTGAAAAGAGAACACATATAAATATATATATATACACACTACCAGAGGTTTTACGCTGGTACCAAATTTGTTGAATCGGCAAAAATGAAAATAGTTTCAATTTTAATTGAATTTGTATTATGAAAGAGAGGTCTACAATGCTTAATTTAGACCTCTGTTGGCCTTAGAGAAAGCGCATATGAAAGATTACATCTAAAAAGTCAATGTGCCACAAATCATACTGATTCAACATTGGCAACCATTAAAAGACAATCAAATTCTTCGAATTTTAGAAAACCTTTTTAAAATTTTCTAAGAAAACTAAGCATCAATCCAATCACCCAATGCTAGCTCCCAATTCTTTCTCGCTGCTAGATATGGTGAGATTCCATTTAATACTGTGTTGTATTAATAAAGGAATGTTACATACATGCAAGGAAGCAACAAACTTGTAATCTTCATCCCTAATAATTGCAATACTTCCACAGAATGAAATATACATAGTTACATTACCTAGGACAACATAGGTATGCAGTTACATAAGAGAACAAAAGTGAAGCTAAGAAATCCTCAAGGAAAGAACCATATAAAATATAAAGACAAGGGAAATAAACCAAATATCAGTAAAATCCGGTAACAAAGGACAAAACTAATACCAGTCATGAGAAAATGACAAGGAAGAGGTGATCAATTTTCAACTTTGAGACTCATAAAAACACCAAAGCAAATGGACACCATTTTAGCATAGGATTGTCAGTCATATATACCTCTAGACTAACTATACAAGTGACGTGTAGAGTTCTTTACAAAATACTTGTAATACTAACAACATCTGCAGAGATTCAGTAAAAGAAGAAATTAAGATGGGCAAGCCACATGTTCTAGCTATACCTTACCCAGCACAAGGCCATGTAATTCCTCTGATGGAGCTTGCGCAGTGGTTAGTCACAAACGGTTTCAATGTCACATTTGTAAACACTGACTTTAACCACGAACGGGTCATGAAAGGATTGTCACAGAAAAATAATATAGGGGACGAGATACGTCTGGTTTCAATCCCAGACGGGTTGGCGTCCTGGGAGGACAGAAATGACTTGGGGAAGCTAACAGAAGCAATTTTTCAAGTCATGCCTGGAAAGCTTGAGGAGCTTATAGTGAAGATTAATGAATCAAACGGCAATGAGATCACTTGCATTATTGCAGATGAGAGTATGGGATGGGCCCTGGAAGTTGCGGAGAAGATGGGAATCAGGCGAGCAGCCTTCTGGCCTGCAGCAGCAGCAATGTTGGCCTTGGGATTGAGCATTCCCAAGCTAATTGATGACAAAATCATAAACAATGAAGGTGAGACCTTTTGCCTCCAACTTTGCATAAACCAGACATAAAAATTAATACCAGTTTTGACAACATTGCAATTCAAATTATGAACTTTTATATGCTTGGGGACTAGGGAAATGTATTGGGAAATAACCATCAATAAGGTGAAAAAATTACAATAGTGAAGTCAAGCAGATAAAACCATGCAGCAACACATAACCTTAGAGAAAAAAAATAAATCAATAAAAGGCATATAACTTGTCATTGTAGAAAAATGTGCAATAATTCCAAAATTCTGCATATAACATGAAAGTTACTCATAATAGTTATGAATACTATAGAAAAGATGTTGTGTATTAAGGATGTATTACAATAACAATAGATATAACCAAAAAAAAATTGGTAGCAAGTCCAGAAATTTTATCACGATGCATCTAAGAGGTTTAAACTCTAAGGTCATTCACAGACTGGATAGCCTTCCAAAGGCGTGAATCTAAGGAAAAACAAGAATGTTACACTAAAGATCAACCCAAATAGTACACAACAGGCTAGAGTTAACCATCTTGGTTATTGTTATTATTACTATTAAAATAAAGAACATTTTCTTTCTGTATCCTCCAGACCTACTGGAAGGAATCACCTCTTACCCTCCCTCCCTTTAGTTTCTTTGTATCACTTCTTATTGCACTCTGGTACAAAGTACGATCAAAGGAGACTTCAGCCATGAAATTTTTGGTTTCTAATGGGATTCATGCTGCAGGATTTCCAATTAATAACCAGATGATTAGGTTGTCACCAACCATGCCAGCCACGAGCACAGCACACTTAGCATGGACCTGCATTGGTGACGTGACCACCCAAAAAATTATTTTTGAAGTTATGGTGAGAAATACCAAATCTGTGAAAGTAGCGGACTGGCTGATTTGCAACTCAACTTATGAGCTAGAGCCTGAAGCATTTACCTTGTTTCCAAACATCTTACCAATAGGTCCACTTTTGGCAAGCAATCGGCTTGGAAACTCAGCAGGTTATTTCTGGCCAGAAGACTCAGCCTGCCTGAAATGGCTTGATCTACAACCACCCAGATCAGTCATCTATGTAGCATTTGGGAGCTTCACAATCTTTGACCACAACCAGTTCCAAGAACTGGCTCTGGGACTTGAGCTCACCGACAGGCCATTCCTATGGGTTGTGAGGCCAGATTTAACTCACAACACAATTGATCCTTACCCAGAAGGATTTAGAGACAGAGTAGCAGCTCGTGCACGAATGGTGGGTTGGGCACCTCAACAAAAGGTTCTGAGTCATCCTTCTGTTGCATGCTTCTTAAGCCATTGTGGTTGGAACTCTACCATGGAGGGTTTGAGCAATGGAGTCCCTTTCCTGTGCTGGCCTTACTTCGCAGACCAGTTTCTTAATCAGAGCTACATTTGTGAGGTTTGGAAGGCTGGATTAGGGTTCAAACCAGATCAAAGTGGAATCATAACACAAGGAGAGATCAAGGATAAGGTGGATCAAGTGCTTAGCAATCAGAAATTCAAAGAAAGAGCTTTGGAGCTTAAAGAAATGGCTAGAGGTAGTGTTACAGAAGGTGGCTGTTCTCACAAGAATTTCAACAATTTCATTGAATGGATGAAGGCATAGACAAAATTAAAGAGAACTTCTATATGAAATTCTTGCCTATCATAAAGAACAATGAAACCTACAAAATTAATTGTCCTGTTAAAAAATTGCCTACACTTTCAATGAAAGTTTAGGTCATCTTTGTGTTTGGATGTAACACTAAGTCTCAACTCTCAAGACTGTTATGATAGAAAATTGCCTAGGCAACTCCATATTACATGTCAAACTTTAAATTACTGCAATTATTAGCTATAATGCCAATGCTACAAGTTGATAACTCAAGACAAAGGACGTAAAACTCCAAAAACCATTTGGGCTAAAAACATCTGTACATACCTGATGTTTTTTCTTGTTTAGCTACAAATGAGCACATTTGGATGTTACAATCACTCCAGCCATATCCTAATTTTCATATTGTCATACCTTGATTCCATTTTTATCCCTTTATTTGTAAGGCTAAAAGCATTTTTTGGACATACAAGCGTTAATATGTGAACTCGAATGCGCGAGCAACTTCATCCGTGTACAAGAAACCATGTTTGATAACAAAAGTTTAACAATTCTTCACATCTTTCTTAATTCCATATCATATGTCACAGGTTGGGAGCTCGAATTTCCTTGGGACCACACTCAGGGAATTTCCCGGTTATTTTCTTGCGCATGTGGGACGGGAGAATGCATGTGACCAACTGTAGATTTTGGGATGCAGTTACATAAGAGAATAAAACTGAAGCTAAGATATCCCCAGGGAGAGAACAATATAATGTATAAAGACAAGGGAAATCAACCAAATATCAGTAAAATCCAGTAACAAAGACAAAATTAATACCAGCAGACATGAGGAAATGACAAGGAAGAGTAGATCAATTTCAACTGTGAGACTCATAAAAACACCAAAGCAAATGGACCCCATTTTAGCATAGGATTCTCAGTCATATATGCCACAGAAGTAAAATGTAGAGTTCTTTACGAAGTACTTGTAATACTAGCAAAATCTGTACAAATTCAGTAGAAGAAGTAAAGATGGGCAAGCCACACGTTCTAGCAATACCTTACCCAGCACAAGGCCATGTAATCCCTCTGATGGAGCTTGCCCAGTGCTTGATCACAGCCGATTTCAATGTCACATTCGTAAACACCGAAGTTAACCACAAAAGGGTGACTAATGCATTCTCGGAGAAAAATAACATAGGGAATGTGATATATCTGGTTTCAATTCCGGATGGGATGGCATCCTACGAGGATAGAAATGAATTTGGGAAGCTATCAGAAGCAATCGTTCAAGTCATGCCTAAAAAGCTGGAATGACATAGACAAATGTTAATCATTTTGGTTATTGTTATTATTACTATTAAATAAAGACCATTTTCTTTCTGTATCCTCTGTCCTGCTGGGAGGAACCACCTCTTACCCTCCCTCCCATTACTTTCTTTGAATCACTTCTTATTGCACTCTGGTACAATGTACGATCAAAGGAGACTTTAGCCATGAAATTCTTTATTTCTAATGGGATTCATGCTGCAGGATTTCCAATTAAAGCGGGGACGATTAGGTTGTCACCAACAATGCCAGCCACGAGCACGACACACTTGGCATGGAACTGCATCGGTGACTTGACCAGCCAGAAAATTGCTTTTAAAGTTACAGTGAAAAATACCAAATCTGTGAAAGTTGCGGACTGGCTGATTTGCAACTCATCTTATGAGCTAGAGCCTGAAGCATTTACCTTGTTTCCAAACATCTTGCCAATAGGTCCACTGTTGGCAAACAATCGGCTTGGAAACTCAGCAGGCTCTTTCTGGCCAGAAGACTCATGTAATGTCTGTAAATTAAAAAGGCAAAAAAAAAAAGAGAAAAGACAAAAAAAATTGGTGGGGCCCACAATTGTTTCAAATGGTCAAAAGACCACGTTTTTTTTTTTTTCATTTCATTTTTTCTTGTTCTCTGCTTTCTTCTCTCCTGCAGCCTCTATGTTCTCTTTATTTTCTTTTTTCTTTTTTCTTTTACAACTTCAAATCTTGAGAGCAGTTTGAGGCAAAACGACGAATACGACGAGCTCTACGTGCTAGTACCAGAAATTTCAGCTTTTGGTCCACTTTGGGAGCTCGAATTTAAGAACCCATTTATAGGGATTTTGCTCATTTTGAGGCAGGGGCATCTTAATCCACTCCTTTCTTGTTCTATTGTGAATTACACCTCCTTGTTGTGTCAAACATGTTTAATTGGAAGTTAATTGTATCTATGATTGTATGAATGATGTCTAGAGAATTTTCAAGAGCTTGATTATGACTTGTTTCATGTGTAAAATATGTTTAGATATTGTTTTATCATGCCCACTATGTGTTAACATGCTGAAAATGACTAATGAAAACATGTTTATTTAGATTGTGCCAAATTTCCCATTGTCAAAATATTGAGATTATATGTACATCCATGCACATGTCATTGGGATGCATAAAATGGGAGAATTTGTCTTGAAATAAAAATGGGGGAAATTTTGGGAAAAGAGTTTTGTCAAATAGTTTTGATAAACCCGGTCGCTGCGGGGTTACCAACGGGCCGGAGGTTAATATAGCCTAGAGGGGACTAGGGAGTCGCCTTAGCGTGGTTGAGCTATTCGGACCCCTGATGACGCTGCGGGGTTACCAAAGGTCTAAGGACGATAGCCAATCCTCCTCTCGTGTCGCGGCGGAGTTACCAAAGGGCGGGCTGTATTAACATTTGAAAGTGATTGTTTTGTGAATGAAAATGGGGAGTGACATTAGTATGCATTGCATTTCATTGCACTGCATGGTTTATAATTGGAATTGATGTGTATATTGTTTTAATTCCCTATATTGCATGATCCCTATTTCCCATTGGCCTATGCTTTGTTTGGATTCACAAGGACACAAGAATTGTGTCTTAAGTGTCACCTAGTGAGCTTTATGCTCACCCTACTATTTATATTATTTTTTTCAGGTCTTGGAAATGAACCGGTGGACGACAATCCACCTTAAGCTTGAAAGTTGTTAGAAGGTTGTTTGCTCTTTTGTATTTGACCGTTTTATGTATATTCATAGTTGTGGGGATGTAACTAAGTTAGTATTCATGGCCTTGTAACTTAAGAACGAACTTATTTTTTGTTTGATGTAAATGAAACTAATGGAATTATGGTATATGTTTCCATGCAATTGTATCATGTAACGTTGTAAGACAGGGACTTTAAATCTTAACCATGTATTTTGGGACTGTAATTATGATAATTTAGATTAATTGGTGTGTGGATGTTCCACCATGAGAGGAACTATGTTGAGGTATAATGAACGGATGAATGGAATGCTGGGTGATATTATGTGTTTTGTGTATTGGGACAGGTTGTTGAAGGCCCATTTTTAGGGGAGGTTATGCAGAATTTTTTTTAAATTTTGGCATCAGCTAAGGTCGTTACAACTCAACTTGCCTGAAATGGCTTGATCAATAGCCACCCAGGTCAGTCATCTATGTTGCATTTGGGAGCTTCACAGTCTTGGACCACAATCAGATCCAAGAACTGGCTCTGGGACTTGAACTCACCAACAGGCCATTCCTATGGGTTGTGAGGCCAGATTTAAGTCATGACACAATTGATCCTTACCCAGAAGGATACAGAGACAGAGTAGCAGCTCGTGCGCTAATGGTGGGTTGGGTACCTCAACAGAAGGTTCTGAGTTGTCCTTCTATTGCATGCTTCTTAAGCCATTGTGGTTGGAACTCTACCATGGAGGGTGTGAGCAATGGAGTCCCTTTCCTGTGCTGGCTTTACTTCGCAGACTAGTTTCTTAATCAGAGCTACATTTGTGAGGTTTGGAAGGTTGGATTAGGGTTCAAACCAGATCAAAGTGGAATCATAAAACAAGGAGAGATTAAGGATAAGGTGGATCAATTGCTTAGTGTGATACCCCTCGGATCCGAGACACGGGTTGATCAGGCTCAGGCCCAAACCCGAGGGATATTAAACAATTAATATGTAACCGAACACAGAATACAAGATAAAATAAGAAATAAAAATAATAAGCTGAAAGAATGCTAATTGAAAATCCTTAAAATAATATAATTATTTAAATCTGTTAAATCCAAACTCCATAGGTTTACAACTTGGGAATCCATCAATTGGACCCCTTATTAAAGATTCTCAAACCGAAACTGAAATAATGGAAATAAAATCTAAAACTAGCATAAAGAAGACTCCTACATAATCGGAGGAATGAATATCCGTATCTGTTCTGCACGTCCAAGCTCTAACCCTAGAACTGACGAACACCTGAAAAATAAAGAAGTGGGTCAGGCCCACATGCAAGTCTTGATCTACTACAATTTATATAGTAATCCGATATGCAGATACATCCTAGGAAGACTCAACAATATCTAGAGTAGTGTATATAAGTATATAGTACACATTATTGGACGATCGCTAGTCCAGTAGGTCTGTCTCAGCCTGAATAGAAGGCAACATGCAAATACGCACCCTAAAGTGGGCATGAGTACCTAGACCTACCAGGAAACAACACCTATGTTCAGTTAACTATCCTAGGCGATATACGCGCCTTAACCATGGTCATGAGACTCAAGCTCATACCACAGCACCATATAATATATAGATAAAATCCGTACTCCTCCTAATACAAAATATCATCCAACCTTGTAGTGGTTTGATATAATGTATAACGCATCCACCCTGAAACCAAAAGTAGGTCACTCAATTCACAATTGATATGACACATGTAGGTGAAGGACTTAACCTTTACAATTAATCCATACCTTAATCCAAATTAGGTATAACTTAGTGTTTTAATTAATCCATACCCAGTATGTCACCGTCCCACACCTATACATACAATCCAATCCATCCAACATAATTATTAAGATAATTACTGTTATTTATTAACCATTATCCAGAATATGCATAAATACAATTTAATATATATCACATGACGTTAGGAAAATCATTACAGAACCTAAGCATCACATTCTATCCATTAAAGTTGCTAATA
Organism: Cornus florida; assembly: GCF_030987335.1. Taxonomy (NCBI): domain Eukaryota; kingdom Viridiplantae; phylum Streptophyta; class Magnoliopsida; order Cornales; family Cornaceae; genus Cornus; species Cornus florida. Next base: position 7,861,885 of record NW_026775577.1, read on the forward strand.
TGAGTCATAGCACTCAAGTCCTCCATAAAATCCATAAATTGATAGAATTTACAAAGTATACTTATCAATTTATTCCATATCAAGAATAGATGAATTCAAGTATTTATTATTCTTATACTTCTATTTAAATACAACCAAACAGTAATAAAATATATGTGCTAGAAAAATTCCAAGTTCCAGTACATGGTTTTAAATGTTCAAAACAGTTAGCAACTCCCGATATTTCTTAAATGTAATTTGCTCCAATCCTTAACCCAATCATGAATTAATATTTCCTTTAGTATAACAGGTTAATTCCAGACCCAACAACAATTTAAAACAGTTTAAACAAAGTTCCAAGAACCTATACAGACCAAACAGTGCACATAAACCAAATTTAGTGCGTTCAACTGAGAGGAGGCTCATTCAAAACAAAGAGCTTGCTCTTTTTTTTCAAAAGAGCCTGCTTCATTGATCTAGGAGCTGGATCCTAGATGCTAGAGCCGGCTCCACTTTCCTTTGGAGCCGGCTCTAAGGTAGAAAGAGCCGGCTCCTCCTTTTCTTGGAGCCTGCTCTTCTCCCCTTAGTTGCCGTCGTCCGTTCTGCTGCATCTTCTTCGACTGCGGTGTTTTCTAGACCTCTGTAAGGTTCTTAATGGTTGTTCTAGGGTTCAATCTTAGTTCTAGGGTAATCTTAACCCATTGTTAACCAATCGTAACTTGTATAGAACATAACCCTTTTTGAAGCAAACAATTAAATAATTCTTAGTTCTAAACTAATTCGATTCAAAATAGATTTCTTCGGTGAAATTTGAATACTGTTTTTACTACTTGATTCAGAGTTTAATCTCAGTCTCAGATTAATTACTAATCATCAATACACAATCATGATTTCATCTTAATAAAAAATTAAACATAAACACCGAGAAGAACAAATAACAGAAAACATCAAGGTTTATGTAAATCACTTATTTCAATGAGATTAATATAATTCATACATGCATATAAGACTTGATATCATGTTGGTTTAATCCATTTTTAGCCTTTAATTAATCCCTGGAGTCTAACCAGGCATGCACAGAACACGAATTAAAGGGAAAGAGAAGAACAAGACTTACCTTGAGTTTTAGACTTTGAAACTCTAATTCCACAGTTTTTGTATTCTCCCTTGAACTGCTCTGCCAATTCCCCAAGTTCACTCTCTATTTCTTAGCAGCCCCTTGTGTTACAGACGTAACCTTATGTTTGTCTAAAACCCTAAACCCCAGTACGTGTATGTATTTATAGACTTAAACATTAACCCTAATCCATAAATAACTTGGCCCATTGAACAAACTAGGTTTAAAACAGTGTCAGCTACTTATGTATATATCATATATGTAACCAACCTTACTGTAACATGAAGTTAGAAAACAATTAGTTTTAATTAAATAATTTCATACCATTAAATCAATAATTAACACAATTAAATAAAATAAAAATAAATAAATAAATATATAAACAAATAAAAATAATTAAATAAATAAACAATTAAAGCAAAACAAAAAAGCTAATTAATAAACAATTAAAGAATTAGAAATTCAATTAAAACAATAAATTAAACACCAGGAGTATCCTTTTGAAATTAGAGGTATTACATTTTTCCCCTCTAACAAAAGGAATTCCGTCCTCGGAATTCGCTCTTACATTCTTCCAATATTTCAGGAAATTGCGAGCGAATGACATTCTTCCGTTCCCAAGTGGACTCAGCCTCATTGTGATGACTCTACTGAACACGTTCCAAAGGAATAACCTTATTACGAAGGATCTGATCCCAACGATCGACAATAGGATACGGTGGCTCCAAATAAGTTGCATCTGGCTGCAACTCAATCTCCCCAACATTAATATACTGATATCGATCCTCATCCCGCAGAAATTTCCGTAACATGGAAACATAGAACACATTGTGCACGCGATCCAAATTATCCGGAAGTACCAACCGATAAGACACAGCGCCAACTCGACCCGTAATCATGAATGGACCGACAAACCGAGGTGACAACTTCCATTTCTTCCCAAAGCGCATGATGCCTTTCATAAGCGATACTTTGAGAAGAACCTGATCCCCACCCTAAAACTCCAAAGCACGTATGCGACGATCAGCATAGCTCTTCTGCCGACTTTGGGCAGTACGCATGTGATCTCGAATAAGAGTAATCTTTTCTGAAGTATCCTTGATGAACTCAGGACCCAAGAATCTGCTCTCACCAACCTCTATCCAACAAACAGGCGATCGACATGGTACGGCCGTATAATGCCTCAAATGGTGCCAGCCCAATAGTCTTTTAGAAGCTATTGTTATAAACAAACTCCACAAGCGGTATGTAATCCTCCCAATGGCCCTTGAAATCAAGAACACACAACCGAAGCATATCCTCCATGATCTGATTAACCCGTTCAGTCTGTCCATCAGTCTGAGGATGAGAAGCAGTGCTAAGATGCAACTCTGTACCCAAAGCCTGCTAAAAACTCTTCCAGAATCCTGACACAAAGCTCGAATCCTTGTCTGATATAATAGACAATGGAATGCGGTGCAACTTCACAATCTCGGCAATGTAAAGTCTTGCCAACTGCTCCGAAGTGTAGTCAGTACGAATAGGCAAAAAATGAGCTGATTTTGTCAGTCTGTCCACGATAACCCAAATAGAATTGTGATCCCTGAAAGAGTTTGTCAATCCCTCCACAAAATCCATAGAAATGCTCTCCCATTTCCACTCCGGTATTGGTAGTGGCTGTAGAGCTCCTGGCGGCCTCTGATGATCAATCTTGACCATCTGACAACTACTACATCGTAAGACAAAAAGAACAATGTTCCTCTTCATACCTGCCCACCAAAACTGCCACTTCATATCATGATACATCTTATCGCCTCCTGGATGAACAGAGAACTCAGAGTGGTGAGTCTCGGTCATCACATCCTTCCTCAAATCATCAACAGAAGGTACCACTAACCATCCCTTGTACCTCAAACCTCCATCAGCCCCAACATAATAGAATGGAACTTCTCCGGAAGCTATCTCTGCAACCTTGTCAATGCACTGTTGATCCGTGAGTTGTGCCTTCAAAACCTTGTGAATGATAGAAGGTGTAACTACCATACAAGCCATGAACGCATCCGACAATTCATCCACCTTCTTCAACGTATTCCACTCAGTAGTGAATAGAGCAGAAATACTACCAACAGGTCGGCGACTGAGTGCATCCGCCACCATATTCGCTTTCCCTGGATGGTACTGTATAGAAAAATTATAGTCTTTCACAAACTCCAACCACCTACGCTGTCTCATATTCAGCTCCTGCTGAGTGAACAAGTACTGTAGACTCTTGTGATCACTAAATAACCTGAAGGACTCACCCAACAGATAATGCCTCCAAATACGTAAAGCAAAGACCATAACTGCCAACTCCAAATCATGCGTTGGATAATTAAACTCATGAGGCTTAAGCTTTCGAGATCCACAAGAAATCGGTTGCTCCTCCTGCATCAAAACACATCCAAGACCTTGCAACGAAGCATCTGTGTAGACAAGATACTCTATCCCGCTCTGTGGAGTAGCCAGAACCGATGTAGAAGTCAACTTCCTTTTCAGCTCATCAAAAGCTCGCTGACAGTACTCATCCCACATGAACTGTGATACCCCCGGATATCCAAATGCGGGTTGGCCAGGCCCACGCCCGAATACCCGAGGATATCAAAACAAATTGATAATAAACGAATACAGAGTACAAAAGAATAAAGAAGAATAAATAAAATGCTGCTAAGAAACTAAAATGATAATCTAATAATAAACCTTATAATATATTTCCATTAATTAATAAACTCTTCTGATACAACTGATCCTCCCAAAATACAACTCGGGAATCCATACTGTGTGGACCCCTAGAAAATCCAAATTATACAAATGACAGTAATCTAAAATAGGAAACTGAATCATAAAGGAACTCCTATGTAGTATCGGAAGAATGAAGTAAACTGATCCCCGCTTAGCACGAACAACCTCTACTCGTAACGAACACCTGAAAAATAATGGTGGGTCAGGCCCACAAACAAGTTCTACTCTACTACAGTCCAAGCAGAGATCCGATACACGTATACATCTTAGTCAATCCAACAGTAACTAGTAGTCCGTATATATATATATACACACACTAAAGGAAGCTCCCTAGATTATAGGGTTGTCTCAACCTGAATAGTAGGCAACATGCAAAACGCACATATAGTGGGCATGAGTACCTAGACCTACCAGGGTACACAACTACACTATATCTAGCTACACATCCCTGGCGATATAAGAGCCCTAACCATTGATACTGAGACTCAAGCTCATATCATGGCACCATACTTATATATATAAAATCTAGTAACTATCCTATCCAGTATAAATTAATCCTCCATAAGTCATTCAACTTGTTCAGCTGACCTGACTTGAATATAAGTAGGACTTAACATTTTAATTTATATATTCCCTTATATAATAAATTAATCATTCATAAGTCATTCAACTTGTTCAGCTGACCTGACTTAAATATAAGTAGAACTTAACATTTTAGTTAATCCATTCCCTTATATAAAATAGGTAGGACTTAACTAATAAGTTAATCCATCCCTAGAATGCCACCGTCCCATACCGGTGCATTAAACCACACAATCCAACAATTGATGTAACAATTAAGGAAATACATCAAACATTCCATAAATAACTATGATAAATATGATATCAAGTTATCACATAATAGGAATGACTTATTATTTCTTTAAACTTCCCATATCATATGTCCTACACAAACTGAATCTTATACATGATGATATTTTATTATACCGTTAAATAATGATTTTCCATATCCAATTCATCCTACATATTTAATCTCAATTGCTAAAATATTTTAAAAGATTAAATCTATTCGTTTGTTTAAAACATTCAAATAGCAAGCATCATTATGATTGAGTCTATTTAAATTTATTAAAACCCAAACCTAATCCTTATTTAATGTTCAGGAATCTTAGGCATGTTTCTACGTTCCATCATTCCACAGATATGAAAAATACATAGTTTAAACATGTAAAAATTCACATAAGAAATCAAATCAAAATCATGCATTTTATCAATTCATAACACAAGAACATATATGAACCAATTTCATAAAACCTATGTTCTAACCCAATTAAACATGCATAATTATTTAATTTTATGTGTTTAATAAATTCTGAAATTTCCTAGGCATGTACAGAAACACGAATCAAAGGGAAAGAGATAGAAGAAGAACTTGCCTTAAACTTTCGGATTGAAAGTTCCTCCTCCTTCCTTCCTTTTCCTCCTTCTCTCTCTAACTCTCTCTCTCTAGAATATATTACGTGATATATTTTCACTCCTTTTTCAACCTATAGTTGTGTATTTATAGGCTAAATAATAACCCTATTCCTTTTCCCAATCCAAGTCAACTTAATAAAGAAAAATAAAAAAATGAAAATATTAAAAAGGTAACTTAAAATATGTTAAGTATATAATCTATGTATATCCTTATTAATTAAATAAAATATATACATTAGATTATTTATTAATACTAAAGTTATCATAATATTAAAAGGTAACTTAAAACATGTTACGTATATAATCTATCTATATCATAATTAAATAAATAATATATATACATCAGATTATTTATTTATACTAAAGTTACCATAATATTAAAAAGTAACTTAAAACATGTTACGTATATAATCTATCCATATCCTCATTAAATAAATAAAATATATACATCATATTATTTATTTATACTAAAGTTACCATAATATTAAAAAGTAACTTAAAACATAACACGTATCAAACCTATGTATATTTTTATTATTTAAATATAAAACATATACATAAGATTAAATATTACTACCCAAGTTACCATAAAAGTAATTAATAAATTACTTTCCTTTTTATATATATTAAAAAGGTAAGTAAAATATGTTACGTATATAATTTATGTATATGTTTGTTAAATAAATAAATTATACATAATTCATTATTTATTAATGGATTATCCAATAATACTTAAGTTACCATAATATTATAAAGTAACTTAAAACATAACACGTATCAAATCTATGTATATTTTTATTATTTAAATATAAAACATATACATCAGATTAAATATTATTACCCAAGTTACCATAAAAGTAATTAATAAATTACTTTCTTTTATATATATATATATATATATATATATATATATATATATATATACATACATACACAACTATCCATGGGTAATAATCCACACACATCCAACCTCCTATCCAAGTAGTCCATGGGACCCAATTGGTTGGCCCATTATTACTAACCATAACCATAAAAGAAAAATAAAATAAATTAATAAAAGAAAAAAAAATATTTAATTTACAATTAATCAAAACACCATTTAAACACATAATCTAATTTAACAATTAACACATAGACAAATACAAATAATACATAGACACATAATCAAATAATCAAGAAATACCTAATTCAATTAAAAACATAAGTAATTAGTCAAATAATCAATTAAATAATTAACAATACAATTAAAACAAATAAATAAATACCGAGACTATCCTTTTAAAATTAGGGGTATTACATGAACTGTACACCCTTCTTGGTCAGATGAGTGAGTGGTCCTATTATCTTGGAGAACCCCTGGATGAACAGACGATAATATCCTACCAAACTAAGAAAACTCCGAATCTCGGTAGGTGAAGTAGGTTGTCCCCACTCTACCACAGTTGAAACCTTGGTTGGATCAACCGCTATCCCCCTTTCTGACGTCACGTGACCCAGAAACTTCACTTCCCGCTGCCAAAATTCACACTTCTCGAACTTGGCATATAACTGGTGCTCACGAAGCATCTGCAAGACTATACGAAGATGTCTAGCATGGTCGTCCTCAGACCTAGAATAGATCAAGATATCATCAATAAAGACAATGACAAACTGATCCAAATAAGCCCGAAAGACTCTGTTCATTAAATCTATGAACACTGCAGGTGCATTAGTCGTCCCAAACGGCATGACACGAAACTCATAAGAACCATATCTCGTGAAAAACGCTGTCTTAGGAACATCCTGCTCCCTAACCCTCAGTTGATGATACCCAGAACGCAGATCAATCTTGGAGAAGTATGTGGCTCCCCGTAACTGATCAAACAAATCATCGATCCTGCGTAGAGGGTACTTGTTACGAATAGTAACGTTGTTCAACTCCCTGTAATCTATACACAGGCGAAGCGAACCATCATTCTTCTTCACAAATAGAACTGGTGCTCCCTAAGGTGATGTACTCCTATGAATAAAACCCTGGCTGAGTAACTACTGAATCTGATCCCTCAGCTCTCTCATCTCCACTGGTGTCATCCTATAGGGTGCCCTAGCAATAGGTGCAGTGTCTGGAGCCAAGTCTATCACAAAATCGATCTCGCGACTAGGTGGTAACCCTGGAATCTCCTGAAATACATCCGGGAAATCCTGTACAATCGGTATGTTATCCAATGATACAGTAGTCCCTTCCTCCGTTTCCTTTTCTACATGGAACAAATAGATGTTACCGACCCCGCTAGAACGTGGCATAGCGACGACATACATATCCTGACCAGGTATGGTAAACATAATAGACCTATCAAAGCAATTAACTTGGGCATGGTAGTGAGACAACTAATCCATCCCCAGTATCACATCATAAGTGTGCATGTCCAGGACCAATAGGTTGGCTAGAAATCTAAGTCTGCCAATATCTAGTGTCACAGGCCCATCACTCTATGTATAATAGCTGTATCGCCCAATGGTATAGAAATACCCTGAGGTCTAGTGTATACCCTCGTCCTCATCCCAGATAAAACAACAAAAGTCCTAGCTACAAATGAGTGTGTAGCACTCGTATCAAATAAAACACGTCCATGAAAACCATGTATAGGAAACTTACCCTCAACAGCCTCAGGTGTTTGCATATCCTGTGGCATGGGGTTGTACACCCTGCCATAATATAACTGCTGCGATGCCTGTCCCTGAGGCTGCGACGATGCCGGTAATGCCGGATAAGTCTGTCCCTGAATCCGAGGAACCTGTGGAGCTGGTAGAGGCACTGGCGCCCTCTGCCCCTGCTGCACATGCTGTCCCTGCCCCTGTCTTTGTCCTTATGCCTGTCTAACTGTAGGACACTACCTGGAAGTGTGACCATGCTCTCCACAAGTATAACAACTACCCTGGAAAGTACCAAATGGCCTCCTCTGTCGGTTAACCTGTGGCTGACCATGTCCTGCCTGCGGTCCCCCATTCTGTTAACGCTGAATAGGTGCCACATCCTTGGGAGCATCTGAACCACCCTTGTGCTTCTTCCAAGGCTGTTGTCCCTGGAATCTGCCCTTTCATTCTGTCAGTGTCCGTTCCCATTCCCTTTCTCAGCTGACTGATTAGCAGAGTCTCTGTCACCCCGCTTCTCACCCTTGGCCTGTCTGATATCCACAGTCAACTGATACTGCTGTAACGCGGCGTCTACCACCTGAGTATAGGTAGTATAGGCTGGACTACCTGTAATAACTCTCTTGATAGACCACATTAGTCCCTTGATGAAACTGTTGCGCTTCTTCTCCTCTGTATCTACCTCTTCCGGTGCAAAGAGAGACAAAAATGTAAACTGCTGCTCATACTTTGCTACTGTCATGTTTCCTATTGAGAAACTCAGTCTTCATGGCTGCCATGACTACATAAGGAAAATACTTCTTCAAAGCATGCACTGAACTCATCATAAGTCAAAGCCATCTTCTCCTCTATGGTGGTAACTGACTCCCACCACTGTAGTGCATCATCAATTAGCTTAAAGGTAGCAAGCATCTGCTTCTGAACCTCCGTGCACTGAACCAAGCGAAGATGTCGCTCGATGTCTTGTTTCCACTGGTGAGCTGCTCTCTCATTGGTGGAGCCTGTGAACTTAGGTGGGCTCCCCTTTGTGAAAGAACTCCTTGCCTTCTCCCAAGTATCAGTCTGAACAACCGGTGCTGGTAATGGTGCCGGCTGTACCTGAGGCTGATTCCGAAGAGCAGCCATTACCCCTACTTCTATAGCCCGAGTAATAAGGTCATTGAGGTGAGGAAGAAACTCAGGATCTCCTCCCTGATCCTGAGTCTACTGAACTTCCTCCTGCTCCTCATAGAACTGACCTTCATCCTCCTGACGCTGCTTACGGGCCGCTTCCCTTTGTTGCCGATTGTTCCGTCTGGTTCTTGCATTAGCCATTGTATTAACACAGACAGACAGACATCAGTATGATTAAACCGAACCGTAAAGAGAGAACACTACGCGGAAGTCTTATACAATAGAATTGTAATACCCCTAGTTTTGAAAGGGATATAATCAGAATTTTATTATTTATTTTATTATTTTCAGTATTTATTTTATTATTTTTAAGTGCTTATGTGGCTACGTGTGGCATTTGAATAACGGGTTGTTTGAATTGATTTGTGGATTTAAATAGATTATTTTCTTTATTTGTATTTTTAATTGATTTAATTGATAAATTGTTATTTAATTGACTTGTCTGATTATTTCTTTGTATGTTTGTTTTCTTTAATTAAATTAAATAGTTTTTAATTCTGTAAATGTTTTATTGGTTTTTGAATGGAATTAATTGGATTAATGGAATATTCCTAGTTGTAATGAAAAATAGGGTTTAGTCTCTTACTATCTCACTCCGACTAAACTGGGCCTCAATTAGGTTTTCTATGGTGGATTAAAATGAGGCTTAGGGTTTTGATTAGTGCCTATATATATATACGGTAGTATGTCTTCAAAAAGGGTTGAGAACCCTATATACGTACAGTGTTGATAGAGAGAAAAACAGAAAGAGTAACAGGGAGAATTACAAAGAGAGATAAAGGGAGAAAGTCTAGGGTTTTGCCTTAGGCTAGGGCTGAACCAAGGAGGAGGAGGAGCAGAGGTTGGCTTGTGGGTAAAACCAAGAGCAACAGAGGTGGAACGGTCATCGGAGATTTCATCCGAAAATTCAGAGACGGTTAAGGCAAGTTCTATTCTGTCTCTATCCCTTTGTCCTGTGTTCTGTGCATACCTAGATGTCTCTAGGATTTTAATTGAATTTTAATCTAATATGGCATGCAAAATATATGTCAAGTTGATTATCGGTATATATATGGTTGTTTAAAACAATTCTTGAATGACTTGTGTGTTTGGTTTATTTTAAGCTTACAAATGTTTTAATGAATGATTTAATACGTATTATTATAAACAAGGGATTAGGATGTCAAGGAATATATATAGGATGGTTAAGATCAGTTTTGATTAGCTGTATACATTCTAGTATTACCTGTAGTTATGTCTGCAAATCGAAGATCAAGTTGTATGTTAACGCATAAGGAATCGGTAGAGGTTTTAAATCACTGTAATAAATTTCAATTATCGAACCAATCCATTGGGATGCTATTTGGTATTAATAAGACCCTTAGGATTAGTTTTAGAAACCAACTGAAGAGTAAAAAGTGGCCGGGGTTGAAGCAGATCATCGGAAATGAAGAAGGAAGCGGAACAGTGGGTTCCCCCTTTTTGGAGGCGGCTCCAAAATGTTTTGGAGGCGGCTCCAAACACTTTGAGCCTGCTCCAAAAGTTTTTGGAGCCGGATCAATGTTGGTTTGAGCCTGCTCTATTTTTTTTTTAGAGCAGGCTCTTTCAATTTTGATGCGTACTGTAAGTTTTCAAAAACTGTTTAGGCTCTTGGGGTTTCTAAACAGTTTTAAAACTTTAATTGGGGTTTCAATAATTAATTTAGGATGTAATTAAGGTCTTGTATTGCATAAAATACCCTCTTTGTATTAATGGATTTAACAGTGCGCTATTTAACAACTTGTGCACGGTTAACTGTTAGAAGGAAGTTAAATTGTCTAATTTTAATTTGACAATTTAAGGCGCTATAATATGATTCTAAATTAAATTTTAGATGTATGAGGGAGTCTTTTAATTAAAAAATTGGACTTGTAGCATAGTTTATGGTTTGGTGCTAAAACAATAAAATAGTATGCAAAGATGCAATCTAGCATGCAATTGATGGATAAAAGGAACTGAATTGCTAGAATTAATTTTAGCAATTTCTTGGACAATATTATGATTTTAAAACTTATTTATATGCATGATAGAGTTATTGATTTATTAAAACTGATATATTCATGCTCTGGATGTTAGTCGTTGAACTGTTAAACAATATATGGTTTAACTCTTGGATTTAAATTGTTGAACCTTTAAACATCTTTCTGCAATTATTTGGGTTATAGTTTGGACTTAGATTGCTAAATTAATACTTAGGTTCTGTTAATCTAATTGGATGTTGGCCTAGAATTAATTATATATATTTTCTGTCAATTACTTGGATGGATGCTGGATAATTAACTTGATGAACGATTGAAATTTCTGTTTTGTCAATTGGATATGGATGGTTTAAATTGTCTATCAATGCGTTAACAATTTAAATGGAAGTTTTATGATTATAATCATATACTGGATGCATAATTTGGTCATACATATAATAGACTGTATTTATGTTTATTTTGGAGTATGGTTGATGAATATTTATTATTAATTTGTCAACTATATTGGATGGAGGATGGTATGCACCAGTATGGGACGGTGGCATACTAGGTATGGATTAGTTCAAACACTATAACCTACCTATTCTAGATTGAGGTGTGAATTTACCATAAAGGTTCAGTCCCACTCATATTTGTGTCATATCAATTATGAATTGAATGACCTACTTTGGTTTCTGGATGGATGGTTATACTTATATTAGACCACTACAAAAGATGGATGATATTTTGTATTAGCAGTATACGGACTTTATATACATATCATTATGGTGCCATGGTATGAGCTTGAGTCTCAGGACCATGGTTAGGGTGCGTATGTTGCCTAGGATGGATAACTGGACATAGGTGTTGTTCCTTGGTAGGTCTAGATACACATGACCACAGTATGTGCGATTTGCATGGTATCTCTACTCAGGCTGAGACAGACCTATTGGACTAGTGAGAGTCCTATAGTGTGTATCTATATCTATATGGACTATTTTAGCTATTGCCGAGCTATCTAGGATGTATCTGCGTATCAGGTCTCTATTTGGATTGTAGTTAGGATAAAACTTGTTCGTGGGCCTGACCCACTATTATTTTTCAGGTAACGGATGGTTCCAGGTCTTAGAGCTTGTTCGTGCTGAGCAGAGACGACTACTCATTCTACCGACGATGTAAGGGGTTTTTCATGGTTTAGCAGTTGACTTCTTTTTAGTTGTTCGCTTTCCAGTATTGGCTTTTGATTAGGGGTCCACCAGATGGATTCCCGAGTTGTATTATAATTGGAGAAGTTGGATGTAATAGACTAGTTCTTATTTATAAGATTTATTCTAAAGTTTTTAATAAAGGATTTTCATTTAGTTTTTTTTCAGTAAAATTTTATTCATTCCTGTTTTCTATATTGTATTCTGTGTTCGTTAATTGCTAATTGATTTGATATTCTCGGGTAATCGGGCGTGGGCCTGGCCAACCCGCATCCGAAAATCCGGGGGTATCACAAGAATCCTAGAGACACTTGAACCTGGAGTGCTCTGATACCAACTGTGATACCCCTCGGATCCGAGACATGGGTTGATCAGGGCCAGGCTCAAACCCGAGGGATATCAAACAATTAATATATAACCGAACACAGAATACAAGATAAAATAAGAAATAAAAATAATAAACTGAAAGAATGTTAATTGAAAATCCTTAAAATAATAAAATTATTGAAATCTGTTAAATCTAAACTCCATAGGTTTACAATTTGTGAATCCATCCATTGGACCCCTTATTAAAGATTCTCAAACCGAAACTGAAATAATGGAAATAAAATCTAAAGCTAGCATAAAGAAGACTCCTATATAGTCGGAGGAATGAATATTCGTATCTGCTCTGCACGTCCAAGCTCTAACCCTGGAACTGACAAACACCTGAAAAATAAAGAAGTGGGTCAGGCCCACATGCAAGTCCTGATCTACTAAAATCCATACAGTAATCCGATACGCAGATACATCCTAGGAAGACTAAACAATATCTAGAGTAGTCCATATAAGTATATAGTACACATTATTGGACGCTCGCTAGTCCAGTAGGTCTGTCTCAGCCTAAATAGAAGGCAACATGCACATACGCACCCTAAGGTGGGCATGAGTACCTAAAGCTACCAGGAAACAACACCTATGTCCAGTTATCCATCCTAGGCGATATACGCGCCCTAACCATGGTCATGAGACTCAAGCTCATACCACAACACCATATAATATATATATAAAGTCCGTACTCCTCCTAATACAAAATATCATCCAACTTTGTAGTGGTTTGATATAATGTATAATGCATCCATCCTGAAACCAAAAGTAGGTCACTCAATTCACAATTGATATAACATATGTAAGTGAAGGACTTAACCTTTACAATTAATCCATACCTTAATCCAAATTAGGTAGAATTTAGTGTTTTAACTAGTCTATACCCAATATGTCACCGTCCCATACCAGTACATACAATCCAATCCATCCAACATAATTATTAAGATAATTACTGTTATTTATCAACCATTATTCAGAATATACATAAATACAATTTAATACATATCACATGACATTAGGAAAATCATTACAGAACTTAAGCATCACATTCCATCCATTAAAGTTGCTAATATGAGTCATAGCACTCAAGTCCTCCATAAAATCCATAAATTGATAGAATTTACAAAGTATACTTATCAATTTATTCCATATCAAGAATAGATGAATTCAAGTATTTATTTTTCTTATACTTCTGTTTAAATACAACCAAACAGTAATAAAATATATGTGTTAGAAAAATTCCAAGTTCCAATACATGGTTTTAAATGTTCAAAACAGTTAGCAACTCCCGATATTTCTTAAATTTAATTTGCTCCAATCCTTAACCCAATCATGGATTAATATTTCCTTTAGTATAACAGGTTTATTCCAAACCCAACAACAATTTAAAACAATTTAAACAAAATTCCAAGAACCTATACAGACCAACCAGTGCACATAAACCAAATTTAGTGCATTCAACTGAGAGCAAGCTCATTCAAAACAAAGAGCCTGCTCCATTGATCTAGGAGCCGGCTCCTAGATGCTAGAGCCGGCTCCACTTTCCTTTGGAGCTGGCTCTAAGGTAGAAAGAGCCGGCTCCTCCTCTTCTTGGAGCCTGTTCTTCTCCCCTTAGTTGTCGTCGTCCGTTCTGCTGCATCTTCTTCGACTGCGGTGTTTTCTAGACCTCTATAAGGTTCTTAATGGTTGTTCTAGGGTTCAATCTTAGTTCTAGGGTAATCTTAACCCATTGTTAACCAATCCTAACTTGTATAGAACATAACCCTTTTTGAAGCAAACAATTACAGAATTCTTAGTTCTAAACTAATTCGATTCAAAATAGATTTCTTCGGTGAAATTTGAATATTGTTTTTACTACTTGATTCAGAGTTTAATCTCAGTCCCAGATTAATTACTAATCATCAATACACAATCATGATTTCATCTTAATAAAAAATTAAACATAAACACCGAGAAGAACAAATAATAGAAAACATCAAGGTTTATGCAAATCACTTATTTCAATGAGATTAATATAATTCATACATGCATACAAGACTTGATATCATGTTGGTTTAATCCATTTTTAGCCTTTAATTAATCCCTGGAGTCTAACCAGGCATGCACAGAACACGAATTAAAGGGAAAGAGAAGAACAAGACTTGCCTTAAGTTTCAGACTTTGAAACTCTAATTCCACAGTTTCTGTATTCTCCCTTGAACTGCTCTGCCAATTCCCCAAGTTCACGCTTTATTTCTTAGCAGCCCCTTGTATTACAGACATAACCTTATGTTTGTCTAAAACCCTAAACCCCAGTACGTGCATGTATTTATAGACTTAAACATTAACCCTAATCCATAAATAACTTGGCCCATTGAACAAACTGGGTTTAAAACAGTGTCGGCTACTTATGTGTATACCATATATGCAACCAACCCTACTGTAACGTGAAATTAGAAAACAATTACTTTTAATTAAATAATTTCATACCATTAAATCAATAATTAACACAATTACATAAAATAAAATAAAAATTAAATAAATAAACAAATAAAAATAATTAAATAAATAAACAATTAAAGTAAAACAAAAAGGCAATTAATAAACAATCAAAGAATTAAAAATTCAATTAAAACAATAAATTAAATACCAGGACTATCCTTTTGAAATAGGGGTATTACACTTAGCAATCAGAAATTCAAAGAAAGAGCTTTGGAGCTTAAAGAAAAGGCTAGAGGTAGTGTTACAGAAGGTGGCTGTTCTCACAAGAATTTTAACAATTTCATTGAATGGATGAAGGCATAGACAAAATTAAAGAGAACTTCTATATGAAATTCTTGCCTATCATAAAGAACAATGAAACCTAGAAAATTAATTGTCCTGTTAAAAAATTGCCTACACTTTCAATGAAAGTTTAGGTCATCTTTGTGTTTGGATGTAACATAAGTCTCAATACTGTTATGATAGAAAATTGCCTAGGCAGCTCCGTATACATGTCAACTTTATAGTACTGCAATTTTTAGCTATAACGCCAATGCTACAACTTACAAGTGACTCAAGACAAATGAATCAAAACTCCAAAAACTATTTGGGGTAAAACATCTGTACCTGATATTTTTTCTTGTTTTGCTACAAGTGAGCAGATTTGGATGTTATGATCACTCCAACCATATCCTAATCTTCATACCTTGATCTCATATATCTCTCTTTATTTGTAAGGGTAAGAATTTAGGAAAAGATATTTTACCCTTTGGACATACAAGCATTAATATGTGGACTCGAATACGAGAGCAACTAATATGTGTACAAGAAACTATGTTTGATAACAAAAAGTCACCAATTCTGCACATCTTTTTAACACAATATAATATGTCATGGGTTGGGAGTTTTTATTCTTTGGATCCTCAGAGAATATCTGGGTAATAGTCTGGTGCATGTGAGACCAGGATTACCTCCAGTTACATAGTGCAACCATTTCCACCATATGAAATAAGTGGCTGAGAATGCGCCACATCAATTAAAAAAATTTGGTAACTAATTTTTTACTATCCCTTTAAATATTATATTTCATATGTATGTATATAAACTTTAAATATTATTTCTAAAATACACTGTTGTCTCCCTTTCTCTCTCGTGTTGTCTCCCTTTCTCTCTCTAAAAAGGACTCTCTTCATTTCCCTCTCTAAAAGGGAAGAAGGAAATTGTACCAATGACAGTCTGAGGCGAAGAAGAAGAAGTGAAAAATGGCGGTCCGAGGTGAAGAAGGTGAAGTGTAGATCGAAGGTTTGAGGCGAAGAAGAAGAAAGGAAGAAGGAAGGTCTGAGGGTTAGGGTTTGAATTTCGAATACGAAGAAAGAAAGAAGGTCTGAGGCTAGGTTGGAAAAGTTAGGATAAGTTGGGATGCACCTTAGGAAAATGTTAGGATTCACCGTTAGAAAAATGTTGAGATGCACCAGAACAACAGTGAGGCGAAGAAAAAAAAAATGAAGAAAAGTGGTATGAGGCAAATAAGAAAGAAATAGTACCATTTTCAGCGACAGAACAACTCTCGCCACACTAGTATTTATCTTTACATCATCTGCATACATAATACAAAACTATGTGCAATTATCAAAGTCAAAAAGGTAATGCGCCAAAAGGTCGTAGGCCCCGCCACTATCCATCAAAATATCAACTTTTCATCTCTCACCTTCATTCGTCTAAATCGGCTGGCAGTATCTCCTTATCATCACCTAACAGTATATATATATCTATATACCCTATAAAAGTGTATTCAATTTTAATTTTTTATATACATTTTAAAATAATTTTTTTAATTTACAAAAATATTATACTTTCACGTTTCCTTTTTACACACTGTTTTTGTTTTCTTTCTTTCTTCTTTTTTCCAAAAGAGTCGACGTTTCCTTTTTTTAAAAGGTATCAACAGTTAAGATGCCTTTCTTTTTACACACTGTTTTTGTTTTCTTTCTTTCTTCTTTTTCCCAAAGAGACGACGCTTCCTTTTTCTAAAGGCATCAACACTTAAGACGCGTTTTTACTTTTATATTTGAAAGAGACGTCTATTGCGAAAGGTTGTTTGTCGCTTATATATACCTACGAGTTATATGATCTCAAAACAAAAAAAAAAAATCTTTCATATTATCTTCTTCTCTGCAAAAACTTTTTTTCATTTTCAGGCGAACATTGTAAGTGCACTATACCTCTTAAATAAATTATATATTGAAGTTACAATTCTTCTCTCCTCTAAAAACTTTTTATGTCTCTATATTTTTTATATTTATTTATATTTTCTTCTATATCACATTATTATTGAAATATTTTAGAATTTCTTTTACATATAACTTTTATTCAATATACTGTAATTATTACATGAAGAGTTTCTTTATAAAACTATCTCTATCCTTCTATGTATATACATTTTTGTCGTTACTTCTCAATAAGTTAAGAACACTGCCAATAGTAGATATAGTCAATGTTGCATTTTTTACACATGTAAAATAACTAAAATTATAATTAAAACATTGATAAAATAGTCAAACACTAAATGGATTATGATAGAGAAAAAAAACAAGATATATTATAATTGTGATGAGTTGTGTATTTTAGAATTTTTTTTTAAAACAAGATATATTTGTGTAATGTATAATGTTATACTAAATTTTTGAATTCATGGAATATGGTAAGGAGAGGTGGGGTTCCCATTTTTCTTAGAAGTATGAAATCTTATTTGCAATTCAATTTGAATTTTTCTTCTTCTTTAGTCTGTCATAATATGACTTTGGAGTATTGCCGCAATATTTTTGTGATAATAATAAAAATAATAATAATAATTTCCATCCAACTTTTTTTTAGCTAAGTCACACTTGGTACTCATTTGTCCCAATTGGCATGTTGCACATGTTCCTTGCATCATTTATGTGATAGACCTACGTATTAATAAATTTTTCAAACGATACATAATAAGTACTATTAATAAAGGTGGTGATATATGATAATTATATTATGCAATATTAAGATTTTACATAGTTATTGATAAATACTATTTGTACTTACTGTTATATTTTTAGATATATAAGTTTTCTTTAGTAATTCATTCATTCTTTATTATAATGTGTTCCGAATGTTTTCTTTATAAGTTACGGTTTAGTGGCATCAACACAGACAAACCAAGGAAAACTTAGTTAAAAAAAAAAAAAAAAATCTTCTATTTTGAAGCTGATATTTATATCTAAGACCTTGGAATTTATGCTATGGGCTTTTTATGATGTCTATGATCATATTTTGGATACTGAACTTTTTTATCTATAAATTTCTGTGTATTTTTTTAACTATACTAATCAAAAAATTTCTATGCATTTTTTTTCTTTCTCATGTATCAATAATCATATACCGACTTTCTTTATCACTTCAAAGTTTTATTTTTTAAGTTATTTATTATTGATTGTTTATGTAACTTATATATATATATATATATATAACTAAACTACTTAATGAGTTACAATCTTAACAACAAACACACCTTTTAAAAGTCATATCCTTAATGCAAAACACTTATAATATTTTAATAATTAGACAGAAAGATGATTAAGACCCTCATATAAATCATGTTATTAGTTATGTGACTTTTTTAAATTCTTTATATTAATAGTTATCACTCAAAAAATTAATAATAATTATAATTAAATTATTTTCTATTTATATACAATTTTATTAATTAAATATTAACTTAAATAAGTTAATAAAAAATAATTAAAGAGATTTTAAATTTACATTATTGTTATTAATAAGTTTAATCTGAAACAACACATCAATTATTGAAGGGCACGAACGTTCATATAAATGACACAATCTTTCATTAAAGACACATATGTCGGATAAAATAGTAAAATAATAGTTGTCCAATATATTCAATACAACAACTAAAACTAAATGATCATGAAGTAAATAACAAGATTAACATAATATTAACAAAGGAGAAATTAGAAAAAGTCGCATCACCATTCGGTAAAAATGAACCAAAAAAAATTAAATACCAATTAAAAATGATTTTTCTACTAAAAGGAGTCATTGTGATAAAAAAAATATTATTAGTTAGTCAATTTTCCGTGATAAAAAATATTTTCTTTTTTCATTTTTTGGTTTGGAAGATTCAAAATTAAAGTTAATTTTATTTTATTTTGAGATAAAATAATATATAAAATACAATTATTTATCCAAAATATAGATTTTTATTTACGTGCATTGCACGTGTCCATTCTCTAGTGTATATAAGTAACCAAACTAAATCAAGTCATGGGACCGCCAAAAACCAATTTTCCATTCTTTTCTTCTAATTTCGTCAGGTAGTGCAACTCCTTTACATCACATTTGAACTATATATATATATATATAATTGCATAATAACCGAATCAAATAAACTATCCCAATTGATAAGCCTCCAATCATAATTAAATATTTAATTATGACAATTAAAAATAATAAAATTAATTAAAATTTTAAAAATCCCAATTGTCATTACAGTACTATACATATATATATGTATATCTTTATTTGTATGCCTGAGAATTAAGGAAAAGTATATCTTTATTTGTATGCCTGAGAATTAGGGAAAAGAATTTTTACCCTTTGCCCATACAAGTTAGCAAATATGTGGACTCAGATATGAGAGCAAATAATTTGCAAACTATATTTGATAACAAACATTACCAATCCTGCACACCTTTTTAAATGCCATATAATTCACAAGTTGGGGGTTTGAATTTCTTTGGGACCACACTCAAGGAAATGTTAGATGAGAGAATGGGACCTTTTTTAATGCCATATAATTTCACAAGTTGGGAGTTTGAATTTCTTCGGGATCATGCTTAGGGGATGTGAGATGAGAAAATGCATGTGATCAGTGGTGGATTGTGAGTTGCCCTAATAGGCGTGACACCACAATTGTCGGGAAAAAAATGTCACAGAATCATATCATTTAGCATGTCACACCACATGAAGGGCCACACTGGATTAGAATGTTCTCACTTATATTGGCCACGACAAAAGTTTTACATTGGCTGTATCAAAATGTCCTCATTCTCCCTAGTAAAAAAAATGCTTGTCAACTCTTGCACCGAGTGGTCTGTGTGCATTTGCCCTAAGAGGTGTGACGACACAATTTATTTATTTATTCATTAGTAACAAATGATCAAGAAAAATGACAGCCTAACAACCAAATTGAACCACATATTGCAGGGAAATAGTAGCAACATCAAGAGTCTGAAACTGAAGTTGTTTAGCTACTTCTGCAGCAGACCTTTGAATCCCGTTATGAAGCCTGGCATTTCTTTCATTTCACAGAGCTCAAACACCAGCAGAAAAGAACATTCTGTTCAACTTAGCCGATAAATTTTTACATCATCCACGCCAATTACAACTCGACACGCAAGCAAATATTTCACTTTTATTCAAATTTTTGCTTGCGTGTTGAGTTGTGATTGGCCAGGAACATGTCTTCCTGTAATAATTTCTCCAACTTGACCCTAGAGCTATCAGCAGCAAAAGCCTTGATGCACCAAGCCACAAAAGCATGGAAAGAAAAATGAGACTGCAAGTTCCAATTGAGCATATCAGCAAGCCGATTCCAAATAGGAAAAATAGAAGATTTTGAAATGAGGAAATACATATAAATATATATGTATATATATATACACACACACACAAGTAAAAGGCACATGCGACGCACGTGATGAATGTTTTGTAACTTATCGAATTTTTCTTTTCATATATTTTTTAATTATTTTATAGAAATTATTTTATTTTATTTATATATATTCTTGTCTAATTAGATTTTCTTTTATTAAAAAACTCATAATAAATAGGTAAATAGAGAGGTTATATATGATAAAGTTCTATTTTAAAATTAATTAATAAATAATTTTTTATATTCAAAAATAAATACTGAAATGCTAAAACTCTTTACACTTTTATTTATATGTATTATTATATTATTATATATTTTCTTTAAATATATCATTGTCTAATGTGATAGAGTTTTATAGAAAATAAAATAGGTAATTTGTGGTAAAATTTTATAAAATAATTTGTCTTAAAGTTTTATAGAAATTATTTTATTTTCTTTAAATATATCTTTGTCTAATTAGATTTCATTTTATTAAAAAATTCATAATAAATAGATAAATACACGTTATATGTGATAGAGTATTAAAAAAACTCATAATAAATAGATAAATACATGTTATATGTGTTAGAGTTTTAAAGAAAATAAAATAGTTAATTTGTGTTAAAGTTTAGGTAATCTATGTTAGTATTTTATAGAAACTCTTTTAATATATCCTTATTTAATGTGATAGAGTTTTATTAAAAATAAAATAGGTAATTTGTAATAGAATTTTACAGAAATTATTTATTTTCCTTAATATATATATCCTTGTCAAATTAGATTTTCTTTTAGAGTTTTATAGAAATTATTTATTTTCTTTAAATATATATATATATATATATATATATATATATATATATCATTGTCTAATTAGATTTTTTTTTATTAAAAAACTATTTGTGTTAGAGTTTTAGAACAATTATTTTATTTTTTATATCAATTAATAATTATTTTTTATATTAATAATTGTTGTCTAATTAGATTTTCTTTAATTTAAAAACTCATAATAAATAGATAAATCGGTAATTTGTGTTAGAGTTTTATATAAACTCTTTTAAAAATTTATTTTATTTTCTTTAAATATATCATTGTCTAATTAGATTTTCTTTTATTAAAAAACTCATAATAAATATATAAATACAGGTTATATGTGATAGAATTTTAAAGAAAATAAATAAGTAATTTGCGATAGAGATTTATAGAAATTATTTTATTTTTTGTAAATATATTCATAATAAAAAAATAAATACAAGTTATTTGTGATAACGTTTTATAGGAAATAAAATACCTAATTTGTGGTAGAGTTTATAGAAATTATTTTATTTTCTTTAAATCTATTTTTATCTAATTAGATTTTATTTTATTAAAAAACTCATAATAAATATATAATATGATAGAGTTTTATATAAAATTAAACTCCTAATTTGTGTTAGATTTTGTAGAAATCATTTTATTTTCTTTAAATATATTATTGTTTAATTATATTCTCTTTTATTAGAAAAACACATAATAAATAGATAAATTTGTAATATGTGTTAGAGTAAATCTTTTTAAAACTCTTTTTATATCAATTAATAAATATTTGTTTATATTAGTGATTCTTGTCTAATTAGATTACCTTTTATTAAAAAAAAAAATTCAAAATAAAAGATAGTTTGTGGTAGAGTTTTAGAAAAATTATTCATTTTTTTATATTTATTAATAAATAAGTTTTATATTATAGGTAATTTGAGTTAAAGTTTTATATAGAAACTCTTTTTAAATCAATTAATAAATATTTTTTATATTAATAATTCTTGTTTAATTAGATTTACTGTTATTAAAAAACTCATAATAAAGAGATAAATTGTGTACGAGTTTTATAGAACTTTTTAAAACCTCTTTTTTATATCAATTAATAAACATTTTTTTATATTAATAATATTTGTATAATTAGATTTCATTTTATTAAAAAAACTCATAATAAATAAATAAATAAGTAATTTGTGTTAGAGTTTTATAGAGACTCTTTAAATATATTTTTGTCTAATATGATATAGTTTTATTGAAAAAAATAGATAATTTGTGGTAGAGTTTTCTAGAAATTATTTTATTTTCTTTAAATATATCCTTGTCTAATTAGATTTTTTTTATTAAAATAACTCATAATAAATAGATAAATAGTTAATTTGTATTAAAGTTTTATAGAAACTCTTTATTTATATATTTGTTTGATGTGATAGAATTTTATTGAAAAAAAAATAGGTAATTTGTGGAAGAGTTTCATAGAAATTATTTTATTTTCTTTAAATATATCATTGTCTAATTAGATTTTTTTATTTAAAAAATTATAATAAAAGTTAATTTGTGGTAGAATTTTAGAAAAATTATATTATTTTATATAGCAATTAATAAATTTTTTTATATTAATAATTCTTGACTAATTAGATTTTCTTTTATTTTAACTCAAAATGATAAATAAATAAATAGGTAATTTGTGTTAGAGTTTTATACAAACTCTTTAAATGTATCCTTGTCGAATGTGATAGAGTTTTATTGAAAATAAAATAGGGAAATTATTTTATTTTCTTTAAATATATCCTTGTCTAATTAGATTTCCTTTCATTAAAAAAACTCACAATAAAAGGTAATTTGTGGTAGTGTTTTAGAGAAATTATTTTTTTTTACCTATGTAATTTTAATTGGTAATTGATTTGTGTCAAAGTTAACATATTTGAAATTGAATTATCAATAGCACTCATTTTAATATTTAATGTAATATATTTAATATAATATATATTATCAAGAGGCGTGATGTAATATCTAATGTGGTGAATTAATTATTTATGCACCAATTGATTTATTTCAATATTTTATGCACCAATTGATTTATTAAATATTTTATTATGCATTAACACTTTTTTTTACGAAGCACATAATAATTAATTCATAAAAATTGTTTGTTGGTTGGATCCATGTCCCATTAAAATTTTCTTGTAGTCCATGAAGGACTTTTGTGAAGAATAATATAATAATATTTACATAGAGCAATCCTCAATTTGGCTATGCTATCAAAATTTTCTTGTTGGCTGTAAAATTATGTGAAATTTTTCTTCTTGTCTGTAAAGTTTTTTTTTCTTTTTTATTGCAATTTTTGTTAATTTAAAAATATTTAAGAGTAATCCACATCTAATATTTATAATACATTTAAGAAATAAATAAAAAATAAATGAGTGATATGCAATATTCACTATTTTCATAAAACTATTTTCAACCAAGTAGTTTTATATGAGTTTTTGTTCTCTGAAAACTGTTTTGTAATTTTCCCAACCTGTAAATCAAAATCTACTTGATGTTAAACTTATTATTTCTCTGAGAGAATTATTCCAGAGATGTAAGGGCCTTGATTTTCAATGTTAGGGGCCTTGATTTTCAGTGTTCTTGGTGAGTTTGCGTATGCAAACTATGCAGTGGTGTGGAGACTTCGGGTTAGACCTTCCACAATTGTGTAATTAAGCCACACAAACAAGAGATAACAATTTAAAGTCAATATTACGCACATGGATTGATCTCTCAATTTACTTTGAGATGCTGTCCAAATCTCTCCACTTCTTGTTCTCTGAGAGCTTTAGAGAGTTTAGGGCTTTCACTCAAGAGCTTCTTATCCTCAAAAGTTAGATCCCTGCTACTACCCTAGAACGGTACGACTTTGGATGAAATTATGAGTCTTTAAATTTCTGCCCCTTTGGATTTTTAGAATTTTGATTTCTAGAATTATCAGTTTCTATACCCTTCATTCTTCGTCAATGCCTCTATTTATAGGCTGATAACATATGTCCTCACCTGATAAGGACATAATTATAACTCGGCCAGCTGGATGAATGTCATTATCTTTTATAATAATAATATAGATATAAATATAGAGTTAGATTTTGGATTACAGTTTTATAGAAACTCTTTTTATAATAGTATAAATTTATTAGGGAATTTGTAATTTGAATTTATAGAAATTCTTTTAATAATAATATAGATTTATTAGGTAATTTGTAATTTGAATTTTATTAATTTTTTTAGAAACAAATAAATAAATAGGTGATTTGAATTTTATTAGTTAATTTGTAGAGTTTTATATCAATTAATAAATATATTTTTATATTAATACTGAAATACTGAAACACTTTACACTTTTAATAATAGTGTGTATTTATATATATTGCACCAAATTTATTGAACCAGCAGAAGTGAAAATAGATTTAATTTTATTTACCCAAAAAAAAAACTGAGTTTAACCACAAACGTGTGACTGATGCATTCTCAGAGAAAAATAACATAGGGGATGAGATACATCTGGTTTCAATTCCGGATGGGTTGGCATCCTCTGAGGACAGAAATGATTTGGGAAAGCTATCAGAAGCAATCTTTCGAGTCATGCCGGAAAAGCTTGAGGAGCTCATAGTGAAGATTAATGAATCAGATAGCGAAGATATCACTTGCGTTATTGCGGATGAGAGTATGGGTTGGGCCCTGGAAGTTGCCGAGAAGTTGGGAATCAGGCGAGCAGCCTCTGGCCTGCAGCAGCAGCAATGTTGGCCTTGGGATTGAGCATTCCCAAGCTAATTGATGACAAAATCATAAACAATGAAGGTGAGACCTTTTACCTCCAACTTTGCATAAACCAGACATAAAAATTAATACCAGTTTTGACAACATTGAAATTCGAAGTATGAACTTTTATATGCTTGGGGACTAGGGAAATGTATTGGGAAATAACCATCAATAAGCTGAAAAAATTACAATAGTGAAGTCAAGCAGATAAAACCATGCAGCAACACATAACCTTAGAGAAAAAAATAAATCAATAAAAGGCATATAACTTGTCATTGTAGAAAAATGTGCAATAATTCCAAAATTCTGCATATAACATGAAAGTCGCTCATAATAGTTATGAATACTATAGAAAAGCTGTTGTATATTAAGGATGTATTACAATAACAATAGATATAACCACAAAAAAAATGGTAGTAACGATCCATCTAAGATGTTTAAAATCTAAGGTCATTCACAGACTGGATAGCCTTCCAAAGGCGTGAATCTAAGGAGAAACAAGCCTTCCAAATAGACACAACGGGATAGAGTTAATCATTTTGGTTATTGTTATTATTACTATTAAAATAAAGAACATTTTCTTTCTGTATCCTACAGACCTACTGGAAGGAATCACCTCTTACCCTCCCTCCCTCTAGTTTCTTTGTATCACTTCTTATTGCACTCTGGTACAAAGTACGATCAAAGGAGACTTTAGCCATGAAATTTTTGGTTTCTAATGGGATTCATGCTGCAGGATTCCCAATTAATAACCAGATGATTAGGTTGTCACCAACCATGCCAGCCACGAGCACAGCACACTTAGCATGGACCTGCATTGGTGACGTGACCACCCATAAAATTATTTTTGAAGTTATGGTGAGAAATACCAAATCTGTGAAAGTAGCGGACTGGCTGATTTGCAACTCAACTTATGAGCTAGAGCCTGAAGCATTTACCTTGTTTCCAAACATCTTACCACTAGGTCCACTTTTGGCAAGCAATCGGCTTGGAAACCCGGCAGGTTATTTCTGGCCAGAAGACTCAGCCTGCCTGAAATGGCTTGATCAACAACCACCCAGATCAGTCATCTATGTAGCATTTGGGAGCTTCACAATCTTTGACCACAACCAGTTCCAAGAACTGGCTCTGGGACTTGAGCTCACCGACAGGCCATTCCTATGGGTTGTGAGGCCAGATTTAACTCACAACACAATTGATCCTTACCCAGAAGGATTTAGAGACAGAGTAGCAGCTCGTGCACGAATGGTGGGTTGGGCACCTCAACAAAAGGTTCTGAGTCATCCTTCTGTTGCATGCTTCTTAAGCCATTGTGGTTGGAACTCTACCATGGAGGGTTTGAGCAATGGAGTCCCTTTCCTGTGCTGGCCTTACTTCGCAGACCAGTTTCTTAATAAGAGCTACATTTGTGAGGTTTGGAAGGCTGGATTAGGGTTCAAACCAGATCAAAGTGGAATCATAACACAAGGAGAGATTAAGGATAAGGTGGATCAAGTGCTTAGCAATCAGAAATTCAAAGAAAGAGCTTTGGAGCTTAAAGAAAAGGCTAGAGGTAGTGTCACAGAAGGTGGCTGTTCTCACAAGAATTTCAACAATTTCATTGAATGGATGAAGGCATAGACAAAATTAAAGAGAACTTCTATATAAAATTCTTGCCTGTGATACCCCTCGATTCTAGAGCCACGGGTGATCAAGTCCGAGCACAGATCCGAGGGATACCAGACAATCAATATGTAAACAAGCAGGAATAAAAACTGAATTAAGTATAAAATAATAATGCGCTAAAAGAAATCTAAAATAAAATCCTCAAACTTTAAATAATAAATTAATATTATTTAAATCCTTCAAATCCGTACAACTTGGGAATTCATCTAGTGGACCCCTAATAATTCCAACTGATAAATCAATTTACAGAATAAAAATCCAAAACTAAAATAAGAAAGAAAATCCTAAGTAGTCGGAAGAGTGAGTGTCTGTATCTGCATCAACACGATCAGCTCTAAGTCTGATACTGATGAACACCTGAAAAATAAGAGTGGGTCAAGCCCACATGCAAGTTCCAACCTACTACAATCCGTACATAAACCCGATACGCAGATACATCCTAGATAGCCCAGAATATCTAAATAGTCCGTAAATATAAATATATCCACACTACAAGACTTTCCCTGGACTACAGGCCTGTCTCAACCTGACTAGCAGACCTAGTAGGGCACACATCAAACCATCATAGCCAGTTATGCATCCCTACGTATATACGCTCCCTAATCATCGATCCTGAGACTCAAGCTCATATCGTGGTAACATAAATATATATATAAATTACATCCAAAACCAATGAAGTGCCGCTCAACTGTTCATTGCCAAGACACGACATTTACTTAGGATTTAATATTTCAATTAAATCTCTAACTTTCCTACATCAGAAAAATATAGAGCAAACATCCGTTATGTCGTTCAACTGTTTTAGTTGACAGGACATGCATCCATGTAGGATTTAATTGTTTTAGTTAATCCATTCCTTACGTATGAAGAGGTAGGACTTAACTTTTGATCTAATCCATCTCTGATATACCACCGTCCCCTACCGGTGCATATAATGCATATGATCCTGTCACGACCCGATAATTCCAATAAAATCCTCCATTTATTCAAATACAAATACATCAAAATAAACCCAGGATCAGAAAAATTGCCCTCTCTTTTATACAAAAATCAATTTCCTTAAATATACAAAAATTCTCCAAATAAATAAAATAAATCCTGCAACGCCAACTCTTCATCCTTAGCCCGTCTCCACGATCCCCGTCCATCTTCAGTACCTGAAACTGGAGGGTGGTGAGACAAAAGTCCCAGTAGGAAAAACCATAACAAAAATCTCATGGAGGTTTAATAAAACAGTTTCACAAAACATACATAATCATGTGAGTATATAGACAAAATAAATATGCATTTAATCAAAACATTTCATAAAACATTTAATCAAAACCTCCCCATGCCTTTCAAGGTATAGAGAACCCTACACTGAAAAAGATTTATGGATCATCAATCCTCAAACTCCGACCTCCTCTGCAACTCTCAGCTCCTCTGTCCCTCTCTTAACTCACTCTGTTTCTCTCTCTCTAACTCTCGGCTCTCACTGTCTCTCTCCAATTTTTTCTCTTCTATCTCTGCTTACTCTCTCTGTATTCTTACGTAATAGTGCACCCAACAAACAATTAAATAGGCCAATTCACCTGCTCATCAACAAATGCTAACCACATACAAATATCAAAAGACAATCATTAATCAATGGACCCCGTAACCCATAATTTCTTTCCTCATAATTTTCTTCCTTATCACATCATATCTGTCAATACAACAATATCACACTCCACTCCAACAGACTAACCCACGTGAAGAAAATAAAGACCAGAAACTTTTTGGTCACAAAATCACATTAGTGGGACCCAAAAAAAAGATCATCACAATCCTATTTCCCACCTTTTTCAATTCTTTTCATTTCACAAAAAACATGGAACACAATCTCTCACCCAATAAGCCCACGTGAAGCCAAAGACGTTTGGTAACAAATGGGACCGCCATCACCACCTTTTCCTTTTCTTCTTCTATTTTCAAATTTCAGCACCCATTTCAACTCTTCAGCTAACAAAACATAAATACATAATTAATAAATAATTAATAAATAGAGACAGTCTAAAAATCATAAAATACTTAAATTAAAATTCTAAAAATTCGGGTCATCACAATCTCCACCACTTAAAAAGAATTTCGTCCTCGAAATTTAGATCCAACAACCCGTAAACCCGAAAACACCAATAATCACAAAACCAAATCCATAAATCCTTACCCCAGGTGATGTGAAATATAGTGATATGTAGGACGTTGTGGTAGCTGACAGTGCTAGTCACCCGCCCACACACTCCGTAACCGTTGTGGTAGCTAGTCGATGCGTCACCCGCCCACTAAAAAAACAAACAAAAACAAATCTGGGCTACTTACCAAACACACTAACCAACCATCCCAGTGGCTGCCAGTGACGGCCATCCGCCCACACACACCCGGTTACGAGTGGTAGCTCACCAGTGCTACACACTCGCCCACTCACACCCGTCTACATCATCACTACACTCACACTTCCGGCTGGGTACAAGCTCTGATACCATTTTGTCACGACCCAACAATTCCAATAAAATCCTCCATTTATTTAGATACAAATACATCAAAATACACCCAGGATCAGAAAAATTGCCCTCTCTTTTATACAAAAATCAATTTCCTTAAATATACAAAAATTCTCCAAATAAATAAAATAAATCCTGCAACGCCAACTCTTCATCCTAAGCCCGTCTCCACGATCCCCGTCCATCTTTAGTACCTGAAACTGGAGGGTGGTGAGACAAAAGTCCTAGTAGGGAAAACCATAACAAGAATCTCATGGAGGTTTAATAAAACAGTTTCACAAAACATACATAATCATGTGAGTATATAGACAAAATAAATATGCATTTAATCAAAACATTTCATAAAACATTTAATCAAAACCTCCCCATGCCATTCAAGGTATAGAGAACCCTACACTGAAAAAGATTTATGGATCATCAATCCTCAAACTCCGGCCTCCTCTGCAACTCTCAGCTCCTCTGTCCCTCTCTCAACTCACTTTGTTTCTCTCTCTCTAACTCTCGGCTTTCACTGTCTCTCTCCAATTTTTTCTTTTCTGTCTCTACTTACTCTCTCTGTATTCTTACGTAGTAGTGCACCCAACACACAATTAAATAGGCCAATTCACCTACTCATCAACAAATGCTAACCATACACAAATATCAAAAGACAATTATTAATCAATGGACCCCGTAACCCATAATTTCTTTCCTCATAATTTTCTTCCTTATCACATCATATCTGTCAATATAACAATATCACACTCCACTCCAACAGACTAACCCACGTGAAGAAAATAAAGACCAAAAACTTTTTGGTAACAAAATCACATTAGTGGGACCCAAAAAAAAGATCATCACAATCCTATTTCCCACCTTTTTCAATTCTTTTCATTTCACAAAAAACATGGAACACAATCTCTCACCCAATAAGCCAACGTGAAACCAAAGACGTTTGGTAACAAATGAGACACGCCATCACCACCTTTTCCTTTTCTTCTTCTATTTTCAAATTTTAGCACCCATTTCAACTCTTCAGCAAACAAAACATAAATACATAATTAATAAATAATTAATAAATAAAGACAGTCTAAAAATCATAAAATACTTAAATTAAAATCCTAAAAATTCGGGTCATTACAATCTCCACCACTTAAAAAGAATTTCGTCCTCGAAATTCAAATCCAACAGCCCGTAAACCCGAAAACACCAATAATCATAAAACCAAATCCATAAATCCTTACCCCAGGCGATGTGAAATATAGTGATATATAGGACGTTGTGGTAGCTGACAGTGCTAGTCACCCGCCCACACACTCCGTAACCGTTGTGGTAGCTAGTCGATGCGTCACCCGCCCACTAAAAAAACAAACAAGAACAAATCTGGGCTACCTACCCAACACACTAACCAACCATCCCAGTGGCTGCCAGTGACGGCCATCCGCCCGCACACACCCGGCTACGAGTGGTAGCTCACCAGTGCTACACACTCGCCCACTCACACCCGTCTACATCATCACTACACTCACACTTCCGGTTAGGTACAAGCTCTGATACTATTTTGTCACGACCCAACAATTCTAATAAAATCCTCTATTTATTCAGATACAAATACATCAAAATACACCCAGGATCAGAAAAATTGCCCTCTCTTTTATACAAAAATCAATTTCCTCAAATATATAAAAATTCTCCAAATAAATAAAATAAATCATGCAACGCCAACTCTTCATCCTAAGCCCGTCTCTACGATCCCCGTCCATCTTCAGTACTTGAAACTGGAGGGTGGTGAGACAAAAGTTCCAGTAGGAAAAACCATAACAAGAATCTCATGGAGGTTTAATAAAACAGTTTCACAAAACATACATAATCATGTGAGTATATAGACAAAATAAATATGCATTTAATCAAAACATTTTATAAAACATTTAATCAAAACCTCCCCATGCCATTCAAGGTATAGAGAACCCTACACTAAAAAAGATTTATGGATCATCAATCCTCAAACTCCGGCCTCCTTTGCAACTCTCAGCTCCTCTGTCCCTCTCTCAACTCACTCTGTTTCTCTCTCTCTAACTCTCAGCTCTCACTGTCTCTCTCCAATTTTTTCTCTTCTGTCTCTGCTTACTCTCTCTGTATTCTTACATAGTAGTGCACCCAACACACAATTAAAATGGCCAATTCACCTACTCATCAACAAATGCTAACCACACACAAATATCAAAAGACAATCATTAATCAATGGACCCCGCAACCCATAATTTCTTTCCTCATAATTTTCTTCCTTATCACATCATATCTGTCAATACAACAGTATCACACTCCACTCCAACAGACTAACCCACGTGAAGAAAATAAAGACCAGAAACTTTTTGGTCACAAAATCACATTAGTGGGACCCAAAAAAAAGATCATCACAATCCTCTTTCCCACCTTTTTCAATTCTTTTCATTTCACAAAAAACATGGAACACAATCTCTCACCCAATAAGCCCACGTGAAGCCAAAGACTTTTGGTAACAAATGGGACCCGCCATCACCACCTTTTCCTTTTCTTCTTCTCTTTTCAAATTTCAGCACCCATTTCAACTCTTTAGCAAACAAAATATAAATACATAATTAATAAATAATTAATAAATAGAGACAGTCTAAAAATCATAAAATACTTAAATTAAAATCCTAAAAATTCGGGTCATCACAAATCCACAGATGATGCACATTTAAATGAACATCAAATATATCCAAAAACCAACATAATAGAAAATAGATATTATTAGGATCCCATCATGCATCCAATATATGATTATAATCATAAATCCTCCAAATAAATTGTTAAAGTAATGACAAACAATTTATATTATCCACATCCATACAATTGATAAAACAGAAATTAAACAGTTCATCAATTAACATCCATAACATGGTATAATGATTAATCAGAACTTTGAACTGAATACATTATACTAGATATCCCAAACCATCCTCTCATACTAGTTTATTTAAATTGCCAAAACAAAGACTAGTAATGAAATCCTCCATAATCCTTGACGGCATGAAAGTTAGCATTTACACCACCTGACATCCCTTTAATCCACCACTCCAAAACCTGTACCTGATATAATATGACACTCTGAAGTCCAAACTGCCCATTATATGAAACCTCAACAGTATTCCCATACTAGTCCATTTAGTTCGCTAAACCAAAACTAGCAACTATTATTCCTACCACTCCTGACAGCATGCCATTTAATACCTAAGTTAATGATGTCTATGACCATGTCCTAAACCGACCTTTCTGGCCTCCAATAAATTATATAAATAATTTATATAACATCCCAAAAGTAATTCAATACCAGTCAATTTAAATTGTTAAAACAAACTTAGTAACTTAAACATTCCTCCTTCCTTGACAGCATGCCTATTCCACGTTTTCGTTTCCTAATGCCCCTTAGGATTAGCACTCTAGCATAAACCAACTGCTTAAGGGTCTTAATAGGTTAATTTTTACATATTTGAAACCCCCATTAATTTTCAGTATTTGCGTTGAACCCCAGAACTCCGAAAAAATTACAGAAAACACCCCGTAGGGGTTTCTGTTCAAGGGAGCCGGCTCTTCATCTTCCAGAGCCGGATTTCCCTCATGGAGAGCTGGCTCTACCTTCTTGGGAGCCCGCTCCCTCACTTAGGGAGCCGGCTCTCTCCCCCTGAGAGCCGTCTCTGCTCCGTTTCTTCCTCTCTGCTTCGTCCGGTTGCCTTCTGCGTTTCTGGCGAAGTCCAGTGTCCTATCCCAAACCTTTGTAGCATTTTTAGGGTTCTACTTAAGTTCTTAAAGTCCTAGAAACCCTTCATAAACCTGTGTGATTTAATTGACCCAAAACTTAAAGCATAACAGAACAGTTTATGCAAGAACCATAGTTTCAGTTAACAAAACAAAAGAATAATTTAAGGTTTGATAGCATGCATTAGTATTCCGATTTAAAGTTCAATTAACATCCTGGAGACTATATAGAATGCACAGAACACAAGTTTACTGGAAAGAGATAGACTGAAACTTGCCTTTAGGTTTCGGTTTGAAACCTTACAACATCCGTCTGCAAATTTCAAAATTCTCCAAGATCATTCCTTCCTCTGATCACTGTTTCATCCCTCTGTTACTTCTTAATTCCATCCCAAAGCAACCCCTTCTTTCTCCTTTAGCCTTACAGGTGATCTCTCACGACCCTCTCTGATTCCCTTTGCAGCTTCTCTCTGTTTTTCCTCTCAAGATACCATGTCGTGAATAGAGTTTTCAACCTAGTAGACCATACTGTCTTATATATATATAGGTTCCTGCTAACCCCTAATCCTAATTC
Organism: Cornus florida; assembly: GCF_030987335.1. Classification (NCBI taxonomy): domain Eukaryota; kingdom Viridiplantae; phylum Streptophyta; class Magnoliopsida; order Cornales; family Cornaceae; genus Cornus; species Cornus florida. The sequence continues at coordinate 7,895,806 of NW_026775577.1, forward strand.
CACGACTCATTAAAAGTCGGCTAACTAATCTTCAAAACCATAAACCTACACTATATACACTACCATCTTTTAACCTACTTTTAATTAACTAAATTACATCACAATTAAATCATCCAATTAAAAACAAATAAATAATTATAACTACATAAGTCATTTACAACACATCGACAATTTCAAGTCAAATAAATAATTAAATAAAAACACAATTAGACAATATTAATTTAAATAAACACAATTAATCAATTAAGAAAACAAAACAACTAAGTCACATAATTAAATTAATTAATCAATGAAAAACATAATTAAATTCCCAATTCTATCCTTTTGAAAACTAGGGGTATTACATTGCCTATCATAAAGAACAATGAAACCTAGAAAATTAATTGTCCTGTTAAAAAATTGCCTACACTTTCAATGAAAGTTTAAGTCATCTTTGTGTTTGGATGTAACATAAGTCTCAATACTGTTATGATAGAAAATTGCCTAGGCAACTCCGTATTACATGTCAACTTTATAGTACTACAATTTTTAGCTATAACGCCAATGCTACAAGTTCATGACTCAAGACAAATGAATCAAAACTCCAAAAACTAGTTGGGGTAAAACATCTGTACCTGATATTTTTTCTTGTTTAGCTACAAGTGAGCAGATTTGGATGTTATGATCACTCCAACCCATATCCTAATCTTCATACCTTGATCTCATATATCTCTCTTTATTTGTAAGGGTAAGAATTTAGGAAAAGATTTTTTACCCTTTGGACATATAAACATTAATATGTGGACTCGATATGAGAGCAATTAATCTGTGTACAAGAAACTATGTTCGATAACAAAAAGTCACCAATTCTGCACATCTTTTTAACACAATATAATATGTCATGGGTTGGGAGTTTTGATTCTTTGGATCCTTAGAGAATCTCTGGGTAATAGTCCGGTGCATGTGGGACCAGAATCACCTCCAGTTACATAGTGCAATCATTTCCACCATATGAAATAAGTGGCTAAGAATGTGCCATATCAATTAAAAAAATTGAGTAACTAATTTTTTACCATCCCTTTAAATATTATATTCCATATGAATGTATATAAACTTTAAATATTATTTCTAAAATACACGATTATCTCCCTTTCTCTCTCTAAAAGGGGTTGTCTTCCTTTCTCTCTCTAAAAGGGAAGAAAGAAATAGTACCAATGGCGGTCTGAGGCGAAGAAGAAGAAGTGAAGAACAGCGATCTGAGGCGAAGAAGAAGAAGTGTAGATCGAAGGTCTGAGGCGAAGAAGAAGAAAGGAAGAAGGAATGTCTAAGGGTTAAGGTTTGAATTTCGAATACGAAGAAGGGAAGAAGGTGTGAGGCTAGATTAGAAAAGTTAGGATAAGTTGAGATGCACCTTAGGAAAATGTAGGATGCACCGTAGGAAAATGTTGAAATGCACCAGAATGACAGTAAGGCGAAGAAAAAGAAGTGAAGAACGACGGTCTGAGACGAAAAAGAAGGAAATAGTACGATTTTGACCAACAGAACAACTCTCACCACACTAATATTTATCTTTACATCATCTGCATACACAATACAAAACTATATGCAAGTAGAGCTACAAATAAGCCAAGCCGAGCCAAGATTTACCTTGTTCGGGCTCGGCTCGGCCTCGGACGAGCCTGGTAAAACAAGGCTCGGGCTCGGCTAGCTAGCATTTCGGCAAGCTCGGGCTCAGCTCGGCTCGCCTTGCCTTCAAACCCCACCCGAAAAAAATTAAAAAAAATAAAAGGCAAATAGATCTATACAGTTCTGTGTTCAAAGATGGAAGAACATTGTTGCTTTTCTTTCACTGACTTTTATCCACTGATCATCTTCCTCTGATTCCCCAACACGAAAATGGGATTGCGATGTTGAGATCTGTTAGAGACCATCGTCAACGAGCTAGAAAAGAATAGATGTTGTTTTGAAATCTGAAAGGGATTAGTGTACAGATGTTGCAAGATCTATTACGGCTGCCTATAATTAAGGTTTCATCAGATTTCAGAGGTCTATGGGAGACGGCCGCTGGCGAGCAAGAAAGAAAAGGCAATGTTACGATGAAAGGATTAGGGTGAATGTCACGAGGTTTGTTTGTGGCTGGATATGATCAGTTTTCATCATAAATAGAGTGAACTTGATCAGGCTAATCCATTGGTTGATAAGAAGACATGTATGAGATGATTAGTAACAAATGATCAAGAAAACAGATAGCCTAACAACCAAATTGAACCACATTTTGCAGGGAAATAGCAACAGCATCAAGAGTTTGAAACTGAAGTTATTTAGCTACTTCTGCAGCAGACCTTTGAATCCTGTTATGAAACCTGGCATTTCTATGATTCCACAGAGCTCAAACACCAGTAGAAAAGAACATTCTGTTCAACTTAACCAATAAATTTTTACATGGTCCACACTAATTACAACTCGACACGCAAGCAAATATTCACTTTTATTCAAATTTTTGCTTGCATGTTGAGTTGTGATTGGCCAGGATCATGTATTCCTGTAATAATTTCTCCAACCTGACCCTAGAGCTATCAGCAGCAAAAGCCTTGATGCACCAAGACACAAAAGCATGGAAAGAAGAATGAGACTGTAAGTTCCAATTGAGCATATCAGTAAGCCAATTCCAAACAAGGAAAATAAAAGATTTTGAAATGAGAAAATACATATAAATACACACACACACACACACTAGTAAAAGGCAAATGCAATGCATGTGATGAATGTTTTATAACTTATCGAATTTTTCTTTTCATATATTTTTTAATTATTTTATAGAAATTATTTTATTTTATTTATATATATCATTGTCTAATTAGATTTTTTTTAATTAAAAAACTCATAATAAATAGGTAAATAGAGAGGTTATATATGATAAAGTTCTATTTTAAAATTAATTAATAAATAATTTTTTATATTAAAAAATAAATACTGAAATGCTCAAACTCTTTACACTTTTATATTTTATTTATATGTATTATTATATTATTATATATTTTCTTTAAATATATCATTATCTAATGTGATAGAGTTTTATAGAAAATAAAATAGGTAATTTGTGGTAGAGTTTTATAAAATAATTTGTCTTAAAGTTTTATAGAAATTATTTTATTTTCTTTAAATATATCTTTGTCTAATTAGATTTCATTTTATTAAAAAACTCATAATAAATAGATAAATACAGGTTATATGTGATAAACTTTTAAAGAAAATAAAATAGTTAATTTGTGTTAGAGTTTAGGTAATCCGTGTTAGTATTTTATAGAAACTCTTTTAATATATCCTTATTTAATGTGATAGAGTTTTATTGAAAATAAAATAATTAATTTGTAGTAGAATTTTATAGAAATTATTTATTTTCTTTAAATATATATATCCTTGTCAAATTATATTTTCATTTAGAGTTGTATGGAAATTATTTATTTTCTTTATATATATATATATATATATATATATATATATATATATATATATCCTTGTCTAATTATATTTTCTTTTATTAAAAAACTATAATTTGTGTTAGAGTTTTAGAAAATATATTTTATTTTTTATATCAATTAATAATTATTTTTTATATTAATAATTCTTGTCTAATTAGATTTTCTTTAATTAAAAAACTCATAATAAATAGATAAATCGGTAATTTTTGTTAGAGTTATATATAAAATCTTTTACAAATTTATTTTATTTTCTTTAAATATATCATTGTCTAGTTAGATTTTCTTCTATGAAAAAACTGATAATAAATATATAAATAAAGGTTATATGCGATAGAATTTTAAAGAAAATAAAATAGGTAATTTGTGATTGAGTTTTATAGAAATTATTTTATTTTCTATAAATATATTCATAATAAAAAAATAAATACAGGTTATTTGTGATAGCGTTTTATAGAAAATAAAATAGCTAATTTGTGGTAGAGTTTATAGATATTATTTTATTTTCTTTAGATATATTTTTGTTTAATTAGATTTTACTTTATTAAAAAACTCATAATAAATATATAATGTGATAGAGTTTTATATCAAATAAAACCGCTAATTTGTGCTAGATTTTATAGAGAGCATTTTATTTTCTTTAGATATATTATTGTTTAATTATATTCTCTTTTATTAAAAAAACTCATAAAAAATAGATAAATTTGTAATATGTGTTAGAGTAAATCTTTTAAAAACTCTTTTTATATCAATTAATAAATATTTGTTTATATTAATGATTCTTGTCTAATTAGATTACCTTTTATTAAATAATAAAAAAAAACTCAAAATAAAAGATAGTTTGTGGTAGAGTTTTAGAAAAAAATATTTTATTCTTATATTAATTAATAAATAATTTTTATATTATAGATAATTTGGGTTAAAGTTTTATATAGAAACTCTTTTTAAATCAATTAATAAATATTTTTTATATTAATAATTCTTATCTAATTAGATTTACTTTTATTAAAAAAATTCATGATAAATAGATAAATTGTGTACGAGTTTTATAGAACTTTTTTAAAACCTCTTTTTTATATTAATTAATAAATATTTTTTTATATTAATAATATTAGTATAATTAGATTTCCTTTTATTAAAAAAACTCATAATAAATAGATAAATAGTTAATTTGTGTTAGAGTTTTATAAAAACTCTTTAAATATATCTTTTTCTAATGTGATACAATTTTATTGAAAAAAAATAGGTAATTTGTGGTAGAGTTTAATAGAAACTATTTTATTTTCTTTAAATATATCCTTGTCTAATTAGATTTCTTTTTATTAAAAAATTATAATAAAAGTTAATTTGTGGTAGAATTTTAGAAAAATTATATTGTTTTATATATCAATTAATAAATTTTTTTATATTAATAATTCTTGTCTAATTAGATTTTCTTTTATTTTAACTCAAAATAATAAATAGATAAATAGGTAATTTGTGTTAGAGTTTTATAGAAACTCTTTAAATATATTCTTGTCTAATGTGATAGAGTTTATTTAAAAATAAAATAAGGAAGTTATTTTATTTTCTTTAAATATATCCTTGTCTAATTAGATTTCCTTTTATTAAAAAAACTCACAATAAAAGATAATTTGTGGTAGTGTTTTAGAGAAATTATTTTATTTTACCTATTTAATTTTAATTGGTAATTGATTTGTGTCAAAGTTAACATATTTGAAATTGAATTATCAATAGCACTCCTTTTAATATTTAATGTAATATATTATATTTAATGTAATATATATTATCAAGAGGCGTGATGTAATATCTAATGTGGTGAATTAATTATTTATGCACCAATTGATTTATTTCAATATTTTACGCACCAATTGATTTATTAAATATTTTACTATGCATTAACACTTTTTTTTACGAAGCAAATAATAATTAATTTATAAAAATTGTTTGTTGGTTGGATCCATGTGCTTGGATCCATGTCACATTAAAATTTTCTTGTAGTCTATGAAGGACTTTTGTGAAGAATAATATAATAATATTTACATAGAGCAATCCTCAATTTGGCTATGCTATCAAAATTTTCTTGTTGGCTGTAAAATTATGTGAAATTCTCTTATTGTCTGTAAAGTTTTTTTTTCTTTTTTATTGCAATTTTTGTTAATTTAAAAATATTTAAGAGTAACCCACATCTAATATTTATAATACATTTACAAAATAAATAAAAAATAAATGAGTGATATGCAATATTCACTATTTTCATAAAACTATTTTCAACTAAGTAGTTTTATATGAGCTTTTGTTCTTTGAAAACTGTTTTGTAATTTTCCCAACCTGTAAATCAAAATCTATTTGATATTAAACTTATTATTTCTCTGAGAGAATTATTCCAGAGATGTAAGGTGTAATACCCCTAATTTTCAAAAGGATAGTCTCGGTATTTTTGATTAATTGTTTTCTTTTCATTAATTGTTTTATTTTAATGTGTTAATTGGTTTAATTGTAATTAGTTGTTTGGTTGACCTGTTTATTGACTTTAATTATTTAATTATTTTACTTAGTTTAATTTTATTTGCTTAATTGTGTTCTTTAATTCTTTGTTAATTGTTTTATTTAGTTTTTTTTTTGGTTAATTGGTAATTAAAATAAATTAAAGTTACTTGTTTTCCTAAATTCACGTTACGGTAGGATTGGTGGTAAGTAGCAGACATGTTTATTCACTTAGATGGTGTTATGGGCTGATTAGGTTTCACCTTAAGGCTTCAATGAGCTTTAGGTTTTGTGTAACCTTATAAATAGACGTAATAAGGCTACCTAGGGTTTTACATACAAATAAAAAGCACAAAGAAAAGAAAACCAACACACGTCTGTGGAAGTAGCAGAGAGAGAAACATAAGAGGTTTACAACAATTGTGTTCGCACTTAGAAGACAGCGTAGAGATTTTGAACAAAGATCTCAAAGGCAAGTTCTATCCTTACTCTCTCCCTTAGGTTTCGTGTTCTTTGCATTCTTAAACAATTTTAGGATTAATCGGATCAATTAAAACATTCTTTGTTTGTGCTTAAACTGAAACTGGTCTGTATGTATTTACGCTTTGTAAAACTGTTAAGAATATGTTGTTTGCTTGCATGAATCTCTGTTTGAAGCCATGTGTGTAATGTTAACATGGACTTAAGCATAAACTGGGATGTACTGAGAGTGGGTTATAGTCTTCGGAAATCATGGCGTGAGGTAGCAGAGGCGTAAAACGGAGACAGAAGGCGAAGAGACGAGATAGAGATAGAGGGAGCCGGCTCCTTTAGGAGTGGAGCGGGCTCCTCTTGGAGTGGAGGCGGCTCCAAGAGTTTTTGGAGCCGGCTCCAAGGCTTAAAGGAGGCGACTCCAATTTCTGGAGACGTCTCCTTGCTCAGTTTTTATTTATTTTTTTCAGTTTTGCATGCAATGGTTGATTTTTGGAGTTTACAGTTGAGTTCAGGAGTTAAGATGGAAGGTCTAATTGATGTATATGGTTAAATTAAGGCCCCAGATATGGTGTAAATTAATCTTGTTACCTGAAATTTCTTGGACAGTGGAGGAATTAATCAAATAATTACACTGTGATTAAATATGGAAAACTAGTAAAGCTTAACTCTCTGCACTAGTAATCTTTTGAGAATGTTAATATAATTGTAACATGCTTAACTGTGTACCATGATCATGTATTTGAATTATACATAGGTGGGAAGTGTTAGTGTTAAATGGAATTAAGGTTTTAAATTTAACACTAATGGAATTTTATAGAGCAACCAAAACTAAGTATGTATTACATATATACTGTAATTCTACCTAGATGCTTGCACTATTACTGCTAGTATCAACTGTTGGAGGAATGAACTTGTTGGTGGTTATTTTGAATGGCTGTAGTATCAACTGTTAAGTATTGGATGACAAATTGAAATAATCCAATCACTGTACCGGATTTTATAAAACAACCTAAACTGAGTAGGTTTATATTTATATTGTGACTATGGTTCTTGATACTTACATTATGACTATTGGTATCAGTAGTGGATATAAATCTGAACATGTTTATGCATATAGCCGAGGTTGTTTATTAATGCTTACACTATGCCTGTTAGTATTAGTAATGGACGGATTTTAGTTAATGTTTACCTTAATTGTTAATATTATCAACTACTGGATGATTGGATAGTGTGCACCGGTATGGGACGGTGGTACACTAGGGACGGTTTGGTTTCAAAATACCAAAACCTACCTACTCTGGATTAAAAAATTGGATTAACTAAAAGTTAAGTCCTATTGGTTGTAGTGTCATGGCAACGACTAGTTGAGCGGCACTACTAGGATTCAGGATGGATTTTAAATATATTGTTATAGTACCTCGATATGAGCTTAAGTCTCTGGATCGACGGTTAGGGAGCGTATATGCATTGGGATGCATAACTGGATACGATGGTTAGAGGTGTACCCTGTTTAGGTTTAGGTACACATGCCCACTTCGTATGCGTCTTGTATGTTGCTTCTATTCAGGTTGAGACCGGCCTGTAGCTAGTGAGAGTCCTTTAGTGTGAAATATATATATATTCACAGATTATATAGTTATTGTTGAGTTGGTTAAGATGTACATGCGTATCGAGTCTCTGCTTGGATTGTAGTAGGATAGAACTTATTCGTGGGCCTGACCCATTTCTATTTTTCAGGTACACGACAGTTCCAGACTTAGACGTGTTCTTGCTGAGCAGAGATTTTATTCACTCTATCGACGATGTAGGATTTCTCTTCGTAGCTTAAATCTGGATGTCTTTATTTGTTTTTTATTTATTTATTATTACTGTTTGGATTATTATTAGAGGTCCACTAGAGATTGATTCCCGAGTTGTACCCTTGGAGGTTTTGGAGTTGGATTATTTAATCTTTATTATTTGAGGGTTTTATTTTAGCTTCTTTCAGCTTAAACTTTATTTCTTAAATTCATTTTGTCATCTGTGTTCGTTATAAAATATTAATTGTTTGATATCCCTCGGGTTTGGGCCTGGGCCTGATCAACCCGTGTCTTGGATCCGAGGGGTATCACATATGGGCCTTGATTTTCAGTGTTAGGGCCTTGATTTTCAGTGTTCTTGGTGAGTTTACATATGTAAACTATGTAGTGGTGTGGAGAATTCTGTTTAGACCTTCCACAATTGTGTAATTAAGCCACACAAACAAGAGATAACAATTTAATGTCAGTATTACTGTAACAACCCTAAACTGATACCATTAATAAAAAAAAAAATTCGGCATGACCTCCGCTAAAAAGGGTCCTACGACAACATGTTTAAATGCATAAAAATGCAAAGGTCTCTCTTGGACCTTCAAAATTTATCTAACTTGTCCTAACACAATACAAATAATACATTTGAGCATCCCTTTCATCTATTCATCATGCTTCAACATAGTTCATCTCATGGTGGAATATCCACATACCATTTAATCCAAATATCGTAACTACAGTCCCAACAATACATAGTTAAGATCTAAAGTCTATGTCTTACAACGTTTAGACAACTTATAATAAAATTACAGCCCATAAATATAATTAAAATAACAAGAGTTCACAAATCTCTATACCAAATATAACAAACATTTTTTTACAAAAAATATGGGACTTAAATACAAAAATAGCAAAACGATCTTCTAATCCAATTTAGGCCTATGGTGGAACGTCATCCGCCACTTTTTTCCCGTTTCCTGAAAAAAATGTTAAATAAAAGGGGTGAGCAAAATTGCTTAGTATGTGGTGCCTAAGACACACCTCTTGTGGCCCCGTGAATCCAAATAATGAATAGGGATAAAGAATAGGGATCATTCTAAACCGAGGAAAGCACGACATAAATTTTTCAAGTTCAAGACTAACAATTTTCCATGCCATGAATGCAATGCTATGTATGTCACTCCCCATTTGCAAATTCACTTCAAAAACTTCACTTTTCAAACCATTAACGTAACCCGTCCCTCGGTACCCCCTTGGTGTCTGGATTTTCACAAAAATCCTTTTCTCAAAAAGATTTCCCAAATCCCTTTTTTTATTCATTTTCAAAACATTTCTCGTCCTTCATGCCCAATGACATGCATGTATGTCTCATGCCTTCACTACTATGGAAACAAGATAATTTCAAGTAACATAATTAATCATTTTTTGCCAAAATTTTCAAAGAAAACATATATAGTTACATACATCATTTCTAGCACAATTCACAACACGATAAACATAGAAAATCAACATGTAAGCATGCTTTTAACACAAATTAGCATGTATATATATATATAATCATGAACTTTATACATTACAACACAATCATTCTAGGATAATTATCATCAATTAGACAAATTAACAACAATTACATGAAATTAACTCACAAAGGAACAAGAAAATGTGGGTTAGAGACCCCTACCTCAATCTAAGCCAAAAGCCCCAATTTTCACCTCAAACCCTTAAAATGGGTCTCAATTTTCGGACTTCCTAGAGTGGCCAAAAACTGAAATTGCTGGTATGGATTTGAAAATCTCGTCGTGGGCTTCAATTTACCACAAATGACACTTAAAATTACTAAGAAATGATGAATTAATCAGAGGTTGAAGTTGCAAAAGAAAAAGAAAAAGAAAAAGGCAGTGAGATAGAGAGAGAACTGGCCGAGAGAGAAGCTGATTGCATAAAAATGGGTTTGTAATGGCCCTTTGTCATGTAATGACTTAAAATATCAGCAGGCCCCACTAATTAAAATAATTTCTTTTAATATTAAATATATATATATATATATATATATACATATATATCACAAATATTACATTCTCCCCAACTTTAAAAGATTTCGTCCTCGAAATCAAGCCATACCTGAGGGAGGAAACAATTTTGGATACTTGGAGCGAACCTTCTGTTCAAGCTTCTAAGTAGCCTCCTTAACTCTATGATGCCTCCAAATAACTTTCACCAATGGTATCGTCTTGTTCCTCAACACCTTCTGTTGTGGGTCAAGGATCTGAACTGATCCTTCCTCGTAGGAAACATCCTCATCAATGTCCACATCAACCCAACTCAAAATATGAGATGGATCCGGCTCGTACTTTCGTAGCATCGACACATGGAAAACATTGTGGACCATGTCCATCTGTGGTGGCAAAGCAAGTCTGTAGGCAACTTCTCCTACCCGGTCTAAGATCTCAAAAGGTCCAATGAATCATGGCGATAACTTGCCACTCTTCCCGAACCTCAACAACCCCTTCTGTGGAGAAACCCGAAGAAAAACGTGGTCTCCCACCTCAAAGGATAACGGCCATCTCTGCTTATCCGCATAACTCTTTTGTCGACTCTGAGCTGTAAATAACCTCTGTCTGATCAGCTTAATCTTCTCAGCAGTCTCGAGTACTATGTCGGGTCCTAAAGCGGCGGTCTCGCCCATCTCAGTCCAACAAACATGAGCCTTACAAGGTCTACCATACAACGCCTCAAATGTAGCCATTTGGATACTCACTTGATAACTGTTATTGCAAGCAAACTCAATAAGCGGTAAATGATCTTCCCAACTACCACCCAAGTCAAGCACACATGCCCGAAGCATATCCTTCAAGATCTGGATGGTGCGCTCCAACTGGCCATCAGTCTGTGGATAGAACGCCGTACTAAGATGCAACGCTGACCCAAACGCTGCTTGAAGTCCTTCCCAGAACTTCGAAGTGAACTTGGCATCCCTATCTGAAACAATGGTTACTAGGACTCTATGCAACCTTATAATCTCCTTCACATAAAGAGCACCAAGCTTCTTTGCATCATCTGTTGCCTTGATAGGCAAAAAAATGAGCCGCCTTGGTCAATCTATCAACGATGACCCATACAACTTCATTACCCCTCCGTGACCTTGGAAGACCTGTCACAAAATCCATAGTAATATGTTCCCATTTCCACTGCGCTACAAGTAATGGTTGCAACAAACTGGCTGGTCTCTGATGCTCAGCCTTCACCTATTGACAGGTAAGGCACTTAACCACAAATTGTGCAACATCTTTCTTCATCCCGTTCTACTAATACTGACATCTCAAATTGTGATATATCTTGGTACCACCTGGATGAACTGCAAAGCCAGAAGTGTGAAATTCCCGTAGGACGCCCTCACGACATCCTGTGGAAACAACCAACAAGCCTCAATATCGTAGACCCCCATCTGCATGTAAGGTCCAATCTTTCACTGTCTCACCACTAAAGATCAATGTGTAAACGGCATCCAAATCCGGATCATGTCTCTGCGATTCAATCACTTGTCTGACAAGAATAGGCTGAGCCACAAGACTAAACAAGAATGCCGACTCACTGCAAACATCGTCATCAAAACACTGCAATCCTATCTTTGCCAGATCTTCAAGCATCTTCCATTTTCGAATGGTTAAACTAGCTAAAGTTCCACGAGATTTTCGGCTTAAGGCATCTGCTACCACATTTGCTTTACCCGGATGATACTGCAAGTCAAAATTGTAATCTTCCAAAAATTCAACCCATCTTCTCTGTCTGTTGTTCAAGTCCTTTTGGGGGAAAAGGTACTTGAGACTTTTATGATCCGAGTACACCTTGAATTTCTCACCATACAAGTAATGTCTCCAACACTTCAAGGCAAATACAACTGCCGCTAACTCTAAATCATGAGTAGGGTAGTTAAGCTCGTGAGTCTTCAATTGTCGAGACCCATAAGCCACTACTCTACTATCCTACATCAACACACATCCCAAACCATCACGTAAAGCATCACAATAAATCACATAACCCAAGCCACGCTCAGGTATCACCAACACTGGAGCTATTGTTAATTTTGTCTTCAACTCCTAAAAAGATGTCTCACAGGCTTCGTTCCAGACAAACTTGATCCATTTTCGGGTCAAACGGGTCATAGGAGCTGCCAAACGGGAGAAATCCTTCACAAATCTCCGATAGTAACCTGCTAGGCCAAGGAAACTCCGAATCTCAAAAACATTCTTGGGTTACTCCCAAGTTAAAACTGCTTCTATCTTCGAAGGATCCACTGACACTCTACCTTCCGAGACAACATACCCCAAAAACTTCACCTCCTGTAGCCAAAACTCACATTTCTCATATTTGGCATACAATCAGTGCTTTCGCAAAATCTATAAAACAATACTCAAATGGACCTCGTGCTCCTCCCGAGTCCGTGAGTACACAAGAATGTCGTCTACGAAAACTACCACAAACTGGTCTAAGTAATCGTGAAAGACAAGGTTCATCAAGTCCATGAATGTTGTTGGCGTATTAGTCAAGCCAAAGGGCATAACAAGGAATTCATAGTGTCCATACTGTGTACGGAACGCTATCTTCAGGATATCTTCATTCCTAACTCGCAACTGATAGTAACCTGACCTCAAGTCAATCTTCGAGAAACAACTAGCTCCCCTCAACTGATCAAATAAATCATCTATCCTTGGCAAAGGATACTTGTCCTTGATAGTGGCATGATGTGACACCCCTCGATTCTAGAGCCACGGGTGATCAAGTCCGAGCACAGATCCGAGGGATATCAGACAATTAATATGTAACCAAGCAAGAATAAAACTGAATTAAGAATAAAATAATAATGCGCTGGAAGAAACTAAAATGAAAATCCTAAAACCTTAAATAATAAATTACTATAATTTAAATCCGTACAACTCGGGAATCCACCTAGTGGACCCCTAATTCCAAAACTTTAAATAAATTTACAGAATTAAAATCCAAAACCAAAATAGAAAGGAAATCCTATGTAACCGGAAGAGTGAGTGTATGTATCTGCATCAATACGATCAAACTCTAAGCCTGGTACTGGCGTATACCTGAAAAATAGAAGTGGGTCAGGCCCACATACAAATTCCAATCTACTACAATCCGTACATAAACCCGATACGCAGATACATCCTTGATAGCTCGGCAATATCTACAATAGTCCATATATATATATACACACTATAGGATGCTCACTAGCCTATAACATAGTTCAGCCTGAGTAGAAGGTGACATATAAAACACGTTTTTCAGCGGCCAAGTACCTAGACCTACCAGGGAACATTAGCTATATCTAGCTACCCAACCTTTGCAATATACGCACCCTAACCGTGATCAGGAGACTCAAGCTCGTATCACGGTACCATAAATATATATATAAATTCCTTCCTAAATGCAGAAAGATAAAACAAACATCTGTTATGTCGTTCAACTGTTTTAGTTGACAGGACATGTATCCATGTAGGAGTTAACTATTTTAGTTAATCCATACCGTATGTATGAAGGGGTAGGACTTAGCTTTTTGATCTAATCCATCCCTGATATGTCACCGTCCCATATCGGTACATATAATGCAAATGATCCACAAATGATACACATTCATTAGAACATCAAACATATCCAGAAACCAGCATAATAGAAATTAGATATTATTAAGATCCTATCATGCATCCAGTATATGATTAAACCATAAATCCTTCCTTTAAATTGTTAAAGTACTGATAAACAATTTATATTATTCACATCCATACAGTTGATAAACAGCAATTGAAATAGTTCATCAATTAACATCCATAGCACAATATAATGATTGTCAGAAGTAAAACCTGAGCACATTATGCTAGCATTCCCAAACCATCCTTTTCCATACTAGTTCATTACTATAACAAAGGTTAGTAACTAACTTCTCCTTAATCCTTGATGGCGTGTAAATTAGTAACTACATCATGTGACGTCTATTTAATCCTCCATCTTTAAACCTGTGCATGATCTTATGACACGCAGAAGTCCAATCCGCACCGTAAATAAAACCCTAATGGTGTTTCATATTACTCCAATTTAAATGGTAAAACACAACCGGCACGTAACACCTCCTCAACTTCTGACAGCATGTAACTTAGGATTTAAAGCTCAAGCTATCTATAACCAGATTCTAGACCAACCTTTCCAGCCTTCATTAAGTTGTATATATAATTGATACACCATTCCACACATAATTCCTTAGCGGTCCGTTTAAGTTCGCTAACATAAACTAGCAAATTAAACTCTCTTCCACAGCATGCCAATACAAAGTTTATGTTTCATGAATCCTCCAAAGATTATTACACTATTTTATATTAATTATTTTTAGAGGCTTATAGGTTAATTCTAATTATTTAGAACTCCCCTTCATTTTCCAGAAATTTCCTTTGGCCCCCTTAAGTCAGAAAGTCACTCGAAAACACCCGTAGGTGTTTTCCTTCAAGAGAAGCGGCTCCCCAATCATGGGAGCCGTCTCTAAAGCACCTAGAGCCGGCTCCCCTACATGGAGAACCGGCTCTCTCTCCATGGGAGCCGGCTCCCTTCATTAAGGAGCCAGCTCTCTCCCTGAGAGCTTCCTCCCTCCTCCTCTGATCTTCCTCTCTGCTACTGGTGAACTCTAACCTTCAGTTCTGAATTTTTTTAAAGTTTCATGGTTCAATCAGAGTCTAAACAGCCCTAGGAACCCCTCATATTCAAGTGTAAACCAATTGACAAAAATCGAAACCAAACACAACATAGTTTATGCAAGAAACAGGTTTCAGTTTTTTAGACACAACAAAATTTACAGTCTGATAATCTGGTATCAAATTTCCGTTTTTAAGTTTCCAGTGTTCAATTATAGTCCAAACCATCCTAGAACCTCCTTGGATTCCTTACGAATTAATTTATAGAAGTTTAAAACCCTAATCAACATAGTTTTATGCAAGAACCAATTTCAGTGTTTTAAACCATAAACAGATTCTGATACGTTATGCGTCAACCATTAATTTTAAAAGTTGAATTAGTCCTTAGAGACTAAAAAGAATGCACAGAACACAAGTTTACAGGAAAGAGAAAATGAAACTTGCCTCACGATTCCAATTTGAAACCTTAAGCGTCGTCTCTAAGTTTCAAAATTCTCCAAGTCTGTTTCCTCTCTGCTTTGCTCACAATTCCCTTCCTCTATTGCTTCTTGGTTCCATCCAGAAGCAACCCCTCTGTTCTTCCTCCAGTCTTCCTCCTTTAGCCTCACAGAAAATCACCCGAGACCCTCTATGTTTCTCTCAAGACCAGTATAGAGCCTCTGTTTTCCTTCTCATAAATATTACGTGAGTAGGATTGTTCCCAACCCTAGCAGACTTAAAAGAAAAATATATATAGACGTCCCAAACCCTAATCTACGTAACTCTATTTTTTACCGGGTTTAATTTAAAACCTAATATAAGTCTACGTCCATACAATATAAAAATAAAACCCTAGTCCTATATTATATACAAGACCAAATAAAACAATTAATTTAGACAACTAAATAATTAAAATTAAACAATTACTTTAAAACAAATACACTATTAAAATTAAACAATTACTTTAAAACAAATAAACAAGTAATTTAGAATCAAGAACAAATACACAATTAATTTAAAATAAAGAAACAATTAAACAATTACGCAAATGAGCACATAAATCACACAATGAAATAAAAATGCAATAAAATCAAATTTAAATTCCCATTGTATCCTTTTAAAAACTAGGGGTATTACATTCTTCCCCCGTAACAAAAGGAATTCCGTCCTCGGAATTCACGAAACTCTGAACTAATGCTCTTGCAAAATTCATTTCCCTTTTCATGTGGCACAGCCTCTTGAGATGAGCCCCACCAAATTCTAACATGTCTATCCATGTACTAAGTGTTTATGTATAAGCAATAGCATAAATGTACAACTCTTAGGTTGTATCGATCAACGATCCAATCTTACCCAATAGTTAACGAAGGGTAACCATCCCTGTTCCTCCAAGTTCTATAGAACAAACGCATAAAATTCCCATGCATCCAGCGCTAGTTATTTAGTAACGCTAAACAAGAGGCTACAGCCTAACTCGAGTGACAACATCCTGGAAAAGTCAGTGTAATATATAAAACCGACCTTCCTCTAAAAACATTGTTTCCAATACGAAAGCCCTCCCAATAACCATTTCCTGATAGAAAACGCTCATGTACGAGTTCAACTATCTACAAAATCCGACTGCCGCCTCCAAACCGTGCGCAATCATTACCAAAAGAGAGTATTTATCTCCAATGTACCCTTACTAAAAACAAGGTATTATTATATAACCTTGCTTCCATGCTAGACCAACCCGGGCGAGATCTGTACAACATACTATCCAAAATTCCAAACATTGTCGCACTAACCTCCTTGTGCCGACAATAGCACAGATAATATCTGAAACGGTAAGTAACGTTTTTAATTACCCATGCCAACCTAGGATATGTATCCTAAGCATATATGCCATGATTAAATAGAATATCACAATCCCATTTCCCGTCTAGAGATGCGAAGCATAGTTGTTGCTCCAACACCTTCAGGAAGCTCCTTTGACATAGCACCGGTTATCTTCCATATTGAATAACCACATACTATAACTCCGTTATCAGCGCAATGTAGAACTGACATAACACGCCAAAACAACACCACTCACAATGATATCCACCATCGAACTTGCTTATCCACAACTCTTAATCCATATGGAATTAAAATTCCAAACAACGTCGGTACTTTCTACCAACCATCTACCTCCTGATTAGTCCTACTTCCCTGTTGATATAGGAAGTGGCTAAAACCTCCAATGATATTTGAGTATCAATTTTCCACCTTGTTAGCAGGTGACACTTAGAGACAGTAATATACTTGTCCCTATCCGTACCGGCTCACCAAAACGAGCCTGGCATGTTATGTTGTAACTCCTATCCATTTGACTACACTGCAAAAGTTAGGAATTTTACATCTCAGTCACTCCGACCTTCCTAGAAGCAGAAAGACAACTATCAATCCTCTTTCAGTACCTTAAACTCATCTGAGGAAGGTACTACCTCCTGTGGGGTCAGCTCAAATATTCTAAGTTAACCACTTCTATTTCCCTGGTAACAGCAGGTGTTATAATTTCCACATGTTAAACCACAATGGATTGTGCAATAACCACCGAATGTTCAATTACCATATAGGTTGATAAGATCACCCTCGTCCCTATTACTTTCACCAGACGAAGCTTAATGCAAAGTGTGAATTACCATATCTATCCATCTAAGCCGTCTCGCGATCCGCACTATTCGTAGGAACTGATATCTTACTAATTCCCAAAATAGACAAAATGAAACTGATTTAATTTTATCAGTCAACGATCTCCCAACCAGAATCCTGACCCTTGTGTAGAATCAGTAATCTCTCATCTAGATCCGTGGAAACTACTCTGTCAGTCCCGCTTTAGCATGAGAAGTGGCCGCAAGGATCTAATGATCTCTGACGGTCCATCTAGATTACTTACCAAACATCAGACTTTGAGGCAGATATTAGATGTTCGGTCTCATCTTCAAGTCTTTGACATCTTACTTTTCTAACACAAGTAAGTGTCTATTAGACATCCCGTTTAACTGCAACCGCATATGGAATTCATCTTCCAAATAGTCAAAAAAAATTTGAGCAACAACTACTTGTTGCGAACGGTAACCTAAAAAAAAAAAAAAAAAAAATTCCATATTATTTGTGCAAATGAGTGACTCTGCCTCCTCCTTGATACGTATCGCCAGCACCTCCTCCTAATGACACCCCCTGATGAGAATAAAATTCTTGATTAAGAATTGACTGATGACTAGTAAATTCGTCTATTATCCTCAGTCGGTGTCATTCCAACAAGTACTTAAACCAGTACCAAAATCCTCTTACTGACTTAGGAACACCTGTCTAAAATTTTCCTAAAAGATATTCAGCCAAGCCAGTCCCTTCGGTAAACCAGCATGACGTTACAGCTTATCCAATGAATCTATATCATTTGACTCAAACTGCTGGTTTTCTTATCTAATCCTGAACACATATTATAACTACGCATATCTAAGTTCACTAAATTGGCTAAGGGTAGGTATACTACCAAATCCTTGGACCCCATGCCCAAAATCCTAGTATAGTTATCGCTATTCCTCCAAAATGATAGTTGGTTGATCACATACTCGTGTCCCCAACTAAACCACATTCCCCCTCCTGAACATTTAACAAAAAGAAACACATAATGCACACACAATAAAACACAATAAAATCTACGTAAAACATCGTTCCTCCTTGCAAAGAAAATCTCCTTTAGAAATCAACTGTGCCTGATTGGTTCACAATCTCCTTTTCCAGTTTCGGAGGTAATCAACCAACCTCAAAACATAAGCTCCAACCATAGCTCCAAACTAAATCCATTTGCCTCAGCAAATTCCAAAGGCTTAACCTTCATCCTCCTTATATGCAGAATATAAACCGTCTAATGTAGCTTTATAAGGCAACTTAGAACATCTCAACCTACTTCCTATACTTCCCGGAACGTGACATCAAATCATTGCTTCGTTCTGAGAAGAACTCCATCCTATCCTAAACTCCTGAAGAGTTCACTTTATCTACCTTTTCTAAAGGTAATCCCTAAGGTTAACTATCTGTAGGTCAATCCATGCCAACTCTACCAGTATTGTTCACTATACTATTAGCGAACAAGATCACTCTCGCATGATCCTTGCTTTTCAACATACAAGTTCCTCTTTCTTGGATATGTTGAAATCTCCTCTACTAGAATCCTCTTTGGACTCCCATTCCTCGGTTGTCTCCTTTACGAGAACAACTGAAATCGTGTTGGTCTTGTTATACAGTGACCTAAAACGCACTCATATATCCCTCTCTGGCTTATACTTCTAAAAGTAGCGCCAACCGAAACTAAACCTTCAATCCCAAGTTCTGCTTCTGATCGAGAACTCGATAACGTACTTCTCTACTCCTTCGGGTCTGATTTGCTGTCGCCGCAGACCCCATCCTTCTTCTAGTGTCAACAATTCCATAGGGATGAAATATAATTGACATCAGCTCATCCTAACGAACCGTAAAAGAGTATAACGAATCCTAATATGGCTCTAAGTTTTTTTTTTTAAAGAGTCGCAACGCGGAAGACTTCTAACGAAAGACACTCCTAAGGAAACTAGAACCTGGAGTGCTCTGATACCAACTGTAACACCCCTCGATTCTAGAGCCACGGGTGATCAAGTCCGAGCACAGATCCGAAGGATATCAGACAATTAATATGTAACCAAGCAAGAATAAAACTGAATTAAGAATAAAATAATAATGTGCTGGAAGAAACTAAAATGAAAATCCTCGAACCTTAAATAATAAATTACTATAATTTAAATCCGTACAACTCGGGAATCCACCTAGTGGACCCCTAATTCCAAAACTTTAAATAAATTTACAGAATTAAAATCCAAAACCAAAATAGAAAGGAAATCCTAAGTAACCGGAAGAGTGAGTGTCTGTATCTGCATCAACACGATCAAACTCTAAACCTGGTACTGGCGAATACCTGAAAAATAGAAGTGGGTCAGGCCCACATGCAAATTCCAATCTACAACAATCCGTACATAAACCCGATACGCAGATACATCCTTGATAGCTCGGCAATATCTACAATAGTCCATATATATATATATACACACTATAGGATGCTCACTAGCCTATAACATAGTTCAGCCTGAGTAGAAGGTGACATATAAAACACGCTTTTCAGCGGCCAAGTACCTAGACCTACCAGGGAACATTAGCTATATCTAGCTACCCAACCTTTGCAATATAAGCACCCTAACCGTGATCAGGAGACTCAAGCTCGTATCACGGTACCATAAATATATATATATATTCCTTCCTAAACGCAGAAAGATAAAACAAACATCTGTATGTCGTTCAATTATTTTAGTTGACAGGACATGTATCCATGTAGGAGTTAACTATTTTAGTTAATCCATACCGTATGTATGAAGGGGTAGGACTTAGCTTTTTGATCTAATCCATCCCTGATATGTCACCGTCCCATACCGGTACATATAATGCAAATGATCCACAAATGATACACATTCATTAGAACATCAAACATATCCAGAAACCAGCATAATAGAAATCAGATATTATTAAGATCCTATCATGCATCCAGTATATGATTAAACCATAAATCCTTCCTTTAAATTGTTAAAGTACTGATAAACAATTTATATTATTCACATCCATACAGTTGATAAACAGCAATTGAAATAGTTCATCAATTAACATCCATAGCACGATATAATGATTGTCAGAAGTAAAACCTAAGCACATTATGCTAGCATTCCCAAACCATCCTTTTCCATACTAGTTCATTACTATAACAAAGGTTAGTAACTAACTTCTCCTTAATCCTTGACGGCGTGTAAATTAGTAACTACATCATGTGACGTCTATTTAATCCTCCATCTTTAAACCTGTGCATGATCTTATGACACACAGAAGTCCAATCCGCACCGTAAATAAAACCCTAATGGTGTTTCATATTACTCCAATTTAAATGGTCACAACCGGCACGTAACACCTCCTCAACTTCTGACAGCATGTGACTTAGGATTTAAAGCTCAAGCTATCTATAACCAAATCCTAGACCAACCTTTCCAGCCTTCATTAAGTTGTATATATAATTGATACACCATTCCACACATAATTCCTTAGCGGTCCGTTTAAGTTCGCTAACATAAACTAGCAAATTAAACTCTCTTCCACAGCATGCCAATACAAAGTTTATGTTTCATGAATCCTCCAAAGATTATTACACTATTTTATATTAATTATTTTTAGAGGCTTATAGGTTAATTCTAATTATTTAGAACTCTCCTTCATTTTCCAGAAATTTCCTTTGGCCCCCTTAAGTCAGAAAGTCACTCGAAAACACCCGTAGGTGTTTTCCTTCAAGAGAGGCGGCTCCCCAATCATGGGAGCCATCTCTAAAGCACCTAGAGCCGGCTCCCCTACATGGAGAGCCGGCTCTCTCTCCATGGGAGCCGGCTCCTTTCATTAAGGAGCCGGCTCTCTCCCTGAGAGCCTCCTCCCTCCTCCTCTGATCTTCCTCTCTGCTACTGGTGGACTCTAACCTTCATTTCTGAATTTTTTTAAAGTTTCATGGTTCAATCAGAGTCTAAACAGCCCTAGGAACCCCTCATATTCAAGTGTAAACCAATTGACAAAAATCAAAACCAAACACAACATAGTTTATGCAAGAAACAGGTTTCAGTTTTTTAGACACAACAAAATTTAATGTCTGATAATCTGGTATCAAATATCCGTTTTTAAGTTTCCAGTGTTCAATTATAGTCCAAACCATCCTAGAAACTCCTTGGATTCCTTACGAATTAATTTATAGAAGTTTAAAACCCTAATCAACATAGTTTTATGCAAGAACCAATTTCAGTGTTTTAAACCATAAACAGATTCTGATACGTTATGCGTCTACCATTAATTTTAAAAGTTGAATTAGTCCTTGGAGACTAAAAAGAATGCACAGAACACAAGTTTACAGGAAAGAGAGAATGAAACTTGCCTCACGATTCCAGTTTGAAACCTTAAGCGTCGTCTCTAAGTTTCAAAATTCTCCAAGTCTGTTTCCCCTCTGCTCTGCTCACAATTCCCTTCCTCTATTGCTTCTTGGTTCCATACAGAAGCAACCCCTCTGTTCTTCCTCCAGTCTTCCTCCTTTAGCCTCACAGAAAATCACCCGAGACCCTCTATGTTTCTCTCAAGACCAGTATAGAGCCTCTGTTTTCCTTCTCATAAATATTACGTGAGTAGGATTGTTCCCAACCCTAGCAGACTTAAAAGAAAAATATATATAGACGTCCCAAACCCTAATCTACGTAACTCTATATTTACCGGGTTTAATTTAAAACCTAATATAAGTCTACGTCCATACAATATAAAAATAAAACCCTAGTCCTATATTATATACAAGACCAAATAAAACAATTAATTTAGACAACTAAATAATTAAAATTAAACAATTACTTTAAAACAAATACACTATTAAAATTAAACAATTACTTTAAAACAAATAAACAAGTAATTTAGAATCAAGAACAAATACAGAATTAATTTAAAATAAAGAAATAATTAAACAATTACGCAAATGAGCACATAAATCACACAATGAAATAAAAATGCAAAAAATCAAATTTAAATTCCCATTGTATCCTTTTGAAAACTAGGGGTATTACACATGATTCAACTTCCGGTAATCAATGCACAACCTCAAAGAACCATCTTTCTTCTTTGCAAACAAAATCGGTGCGCCCCACAGTGATATACTCAGTCGGATGAAACCTTTCATCCTCAAATCATCAAGCTGCTTTTTCAATTCTTCCAACTCAACTGGTGCCATAAGATACGGTGCCAAAGAAATCGGTGCGGTATCGAGCATCAAATCAATAGTGAACTCCACTTCTCGGTGCGGAGGCAACCTATCAAATCCTCCAGAAACACATCTAGAAAATCACGAACAACCACAGGATAATCTTCTTCCACTACATCATCTTCTTCGGCTAGAAGACTAGCCAAGAAGTAATCACCACAACTCCGTACACGAATTTCATACAATGATGATGGTTGGGAATTACTTCGATCTCCCACGAAAAAGAAATAGTCGATCATGGCACGAAAGGAAGCTAACCAATCCATCCCGAGAATGACATCAAAGCTAGTCATCTTTAGGAGGATAAAGTCAAACACAAAAGTTTGCCCGGCTATGACAATGGAACAATCCCTCACAACTCGGCTCAAGAACACTGAAACCCCAACTGGTGTATTAACACACAACGCCCGATCCATGAAACTGACCTCTAACCCTGATGCAAGTGCAAATGATGATGATATGAAGGAATGAGATACACCAGAATCAAACAAAACACGGGCCCAAGAACCAAACACTGGAAATATACCTCGGAGAACTAATGGATAAGAAGATGCATCGGCCTGTGCAAGTGCAAAAACACGTCCCTGTGGTGCCTGTGCCTGAGAACTGCCAACCTGAACACCTGACTGCTGTATTGACACAGCAGGAGTATCCCTCCTAGTTGGTAGTGAACTGTGATACCCCTTGGATCCAAGACACGGGTTGATCAGCCTAGGCCCAAACCCGAGGGAATACCAAACAATTAATATTTTATAACGAACATAGAATGTGACGGCCCAAGTTTTTCAACCCAGTGCGTCAGCGGTGAACCAAAAGATGACCCTAAAGCGGACTCGAAAAGCGGAAGCAAAACTAGAATGAAAGGTCAAATGGTACCCTACGGCACCAATGACAACCAAAGGAACAAGATTTAGTTCAAACTAGACCAAGTACACCACTAAATGGTTTAAACAAGGTCAACCAAGTTCTGTGGGAACAACAGACAAAGCTAACCAGCCGAAACAAACAACCAAGCAAAAAAACCACAAAACAACTCCATTTTGGTCAATCGAAATGGAACTTCGATCTGCCGAAATGGGCTAAGAAAAGAAGGAGATGAACCTTCACTTCGGTCGACCGAAATGACAAACTGGTCGACCCAAAAAAAGCCTCGAAGTGCAAAAGGCTACTGGAATTGGACTTTGTACTGAACAATTGAAATTCGAGGAGGTTCGGTCGACCGAAACAACCCACCGGTCAACCGAAATAGGTTGAAATACTGAGAATGAACCTGCTATGCACAATTTCTGATAATAGATCTTATGTTTTCATTTGAATCCCCCATAGCATGATCAAATTACATTATATGCAAGTGCGTGATGATGTGAACATCCACGCAAGTGAAAAATAACATTTTAAACATGTTACAATAGCCCAAGGCCTTATTATAATTCATTTACAACATTTGACATGTCAACCCCCAAGTTAGAAAAATTACAATTCGTAAGCAAAACTAAACATGCCAACACTTACATGTAAACAAGAATACTTCTAAAGAGACATCAACTCTGTAATTCACCCAAAGCGAGTGCAAAACTCCAATCTCGAATCCTGTACCTAAAATATGCCCCAGTAACGTAGGGGTGAGCAACATAAAGCTACTCGTAGGAAATGAGCATGCATCGACCTACGTTTTACAAGTTTGCATGATTTAATCATTGTGGTTCATTCCACCTAACATCTATGTTAATGTGAGACCCAGGGAGCATCCTAAGCTACCTAAGATCATTTCTAGCATAAATCACATCATTCATACTTTTCAAACAAAATAAGAGCATGCTATTCAAAGTAACAAAACATAGATTCTCAAAGTCATCAATTGAAATCTAAAATGCGAAAGCGATAAAAGTGGTCATACCACCTAACGTCTATGTTCCAAATGAACCTATAGGATCATTCATAAGCTACATTTGAACAACAAGGCACAAATCACAATATCTACTCAATTAACCAACATAGAAGCATACTACACAAGTATCAAGATGTAGATTCTCAAGGTTACCATCTTGAAATCTAAAATGCAACAACAACTAAATATAACAATTTAGTGTGGATGTACTTAACAACATCAAATTGCCAATAACCAAAACCATAAGTCACAATTAAACATTGGTTGTCAACTTGGAATTGAATGCGAAAACAAATAGTGGAAGACTTGGACATCACGTCTCGGATTTCCGCCGAGAACAAAATGGTTGTTCCGGGCACTAACCCGCAGGGAAAACCACCCTAGGTGCGCACTATCTCAATTTGGGAGAACTCATACCTCCCGCACTAAAGCCGAACTTTAGCCATATCACAGTAACAATGTCCCAAGACTCCAAAATAATCAAACAAGTTCACAACTTATACGTAATTTATATAATGCACTAAGTCACCTTCCATGCACAAGTAGATTGTATCCACACGATACATGCTCTAAATCCACAACTACTATAGGATGACAATGCCGAATCTTCAAAGTGCGATTCGTTACACGCTATAACAATATAATCCAATATTGAAAACATAAACTCATAATTTCATTATAAATCAAAAGTCATGCTTTAAACATACTATCAATGTCAAATACATGAGTTAATCAATAATACAATAGAAACAGAATTCAATCAATAAACTAATTAAATTCTCTAGGTTTCAATCTCAATCAAATGGCCTCTAATTAATACATGATAACAATATAGCATGGTCATTACTTACACCACATCAAAACTCGATTAGGCCATAAGAACAATAAAGTAGAATTTAATTAAATCATGATAATCAAATCCCTAACTTCTAAAACAACATCAAATGGTTCCAAATTAACAAATGCTAGAACATAAGTCATAGTTCTTACAATTATCAAGTTAAACACTTAATTAGGATTTTAATTAATCATTTTAATTAAAATCTCTAGATTTCATACTTGTCCAAATGCTCTCAAATTAAAATATGTTAAACAATATGTCAAGACATAATTTAAAAGCATATCACAAGTCAATTTTATGCAAGGTACGGCCATGGGATTTAATCTTTCACAAAAGATAAATATTAAATAAAAAGTGCAATTCTTATTCAATTAATCCCAATTTAATATATGTTAACAAACATATTAAAACATAATTTATCATCATGCCACAATTCAAATCTAAGCCATATACACCTTTGAATTTTAAATCTTATACAAAGAAACAAAAATACTAATTTTCTAGATTTGACACAAGGCAAACATATAAGTTGTATAATCATGGAAAACACATAATACAACACACAAATAATCCTAACATATTTCTTACCTCAATTTGAGATGAAAATCTCAAAAGCCATCAAAATGGAACGGCTCCGAATCCGACGAAACTACTAGGTTTTGTCGGGGACAACACGATGATCATAACCCCCAAGGAAACCACATCAAAATCACAACTTGACTTTAAACCCAATCTTGAAAAATGGTCAGAAATGGGTTCCAATAAGGGTGAAAGATGCGCACCGCCAAGACGAGTAACAAACACTAAGGTACTACTATGTTTTGACAAAGGAATGAAACTCAAAAGAGGAGAGAGAAGGTGGCAGCCTCCCTTGGGCTGCCATGGGAGCTTTGGGTCTTGCAAGAGGAGTGGGGATGATGAAAAATGAAATATCTCATCCCTCTTTTATAGAAATCTCAAAAAGTGCCCCGAACGGGCCCCGCCAGGTCCGAAAAAGTAAAATTTGAGCAGACGCACTCAAATGGCAAAACTCTATGAACAAAAAGGATTCAAAATGAGAAAATATGAATAACAGAAGAAACGGCGTCGAAAATCGAGTCCCGAGCAGAAAGTTATGCCCCAAACAAGTTTGACACTAACCGGGGCCAGAAACCCTGAAACTGGAAAACAACGACTAGGAAGAAATCCCAAGAGTACACGACTCAATGAAAAGTGAAAATGAATCACGTACGAGGATCCAGATCCAAAACAAGGCATTTAGTAATAACTTTTATTAATTGCACAATGGCCCCTCCAAAAAGTAAAAACTGCACAACTGGCCCAGAATGAAAATATCTTCCAAAAATATTTTCTTAAAAACCCTTGAAATAAAATATCTTCAAAAGATATTTACGAAAAACACCCCAAGAAAAGAAAATAATTCCAAAGGACAATGCATCCATGCCCCTATGGACACTGAGAGCAACCAGAGTACTTTTTTACAAAAGTAAAGATACATATTTCGTGGAAACTACTTAGAATGAAGATATGTGAAATCAAAAACCAACTCCGAACTTATGCCAACAAAGTGACAAACGGTGAAAAGACAAAATAGGGAAAATGACGAAATAGGAAAAATGACGAAAAGTGAATAGTGTCCAAAAACGAAAAATGTGAAAATGACTCGGTCCTCAAAGGAAGTTGTCAATCCAAAGAAAAAAGTCTCGGAAGTCATTCCAGAGTACTCGAGACGACACTAATCGACAAGAAACCAAACTCAGAAGGGAAAAGACAACGGAAAAAATTTTATCCGGAAATCCAAGTCATTACACAGAATACAAGAGGAAATAAGAATAAATGACAAAAGTTGAAAAGAATACTAATATAACATCCTCGTATCATAATTAATCAAATCTGATAATCCAAACCACCAATCCATACAACTCATGAATCCTTCTAAAGGACCCCTAATAAAAAATCCCGAACTGGAAATAAAACATAAAGCTAAACATAGAGAGTGGTCCTAGGTAGTCGGTGGAATGGAATTATGTATCTGCTCTGCATGATCAACCTCTAATTTTGGAACTGCTGAGCACCTGAAAAATAAAGAAGTGGGTCAGGCCCACATGCAAGTCTTGATCTACTACGATCCAAACAGTAATCCGATACGTAGATACATCCTAGAAAGACTCAACAATATCTAGAGTAGTCCATATATGTATATATAGTACACACTATAGGACGCTCGCTAGTCCAGTAGGTCTGTCTCAGCCTAAATAGAAGGCAACATGCGAATACGCACTCGAAGGTGGGCATGAGTACCTAAACCTATCAGGGAACAACACCTATGTCCAGTTATCCATCGTAGGCGATATACGCACCCTAACCATGGTCCTGAGACTCAAGCTCATACCATGGCACATATAATAAATATATAAAGTCCATACTTCTAATACAAAATATCATCCATCTGTATAGTAATCTGATATATGTATAACAAATCCATCCCGAAACCATAATAGGTTATTCAATTTATTTGATTGACATGACACAAGTAGGTGATGGACTTAACCTTTATGGTTAATCCATACCTTAATCCAAATTAGGTAGGACTTAGTATTTTGAACTAATCAATTCCCAATATAGGTAGGTCTTAGTGTTTTAAACTAAGCCATCCCTAATATGACACCATCCCATACCGGTTTATATATATCCATATAAGTAGGACTTAACCTTTTTATGGTTAATCCAACTCACTCCAAATTAGGTAGGATTTGATACTTGAACTAATCCATACCTAGTATGTCACCATCCCATACCGGTACATACAATCCTCCAGTTAACATAGTTGACAAAAACAATATTAAATAATTATCAACCACATTCCACAGTATGCACAAGATAAGTTAATCTATATACATAAATATTAGGCATTCAATACCGAGCCTAAAATCCAACTCCAATAATGTAAACTGCTATAAGAAATATAACCATCCTCCAAAATATGCATCCATATAAATTCATACATATAACAATATTAGGTATTTACTACGGAACCTAAATATCATGCTCCAGTAATTTAAATAGCTATAATAAGTCATAACATTTAAATTCTACATAAAATCCATAAACTGGTATAACTTAGTATAATTGAAGTACCAATTAAATCCAACATAAGTATAATTGATTTTTTATTAATTCACCATACTCAACACTGTGGAAAATATAATTTTACATAATTAAATCCATACAACTTGCTAAGTTCTAGTTCTTGAAATTGACAAAGTTAAACTACACCACTAACTTCTCCAAACAGTACAATAATTAATGTAATGTTACAACAGTGTTTAACATCAGTTAATTCCTGTAACGACCTAGCTCCGCATGGATCCGGATCATTAAATGGGTCCTTACCCGACCGAAAAACATCCTAGGGTGAAACGGTCTTTTCACATTAAATTTAAATATCAAGGTTCGAAAAGGGCAAAATGGTAATTTACCACAATTCAATAATTTGAGACTCAAAGGGTATAACAGTCATTTGCTGCATCACATAATAAATAAAATAAGGTTCAGGGCAATACAGTCCTTTCGGTAGTTAAAATGTAATTATTTCACTTATTTGGGTCATAAAAATAATTACGTGCAACCTCACTTGAGTGCCAAAGTGTAATTTTGGGAAACTAAACACATATTACTTAAGTGACATAAACAGGTCGACATATATGCATCATACGTCGATTGGTTTAGGGTATGAACAGTGGAAATACCTACTGCCAAGATACGGATCGACGTATGAGAAGCCATACGTCGACTGGTTTGGAACGTATTCAACATTAACCCACACTGTGAAGATACCGGTGAAGCTATACGTCGACCAGTTCTGGGAAATCTTCACTTCCACTTCCCACTGTGCTGTGTAACCCATAAACACCAACCTTTGGTAATTCAAACACCCACGCCACTACACTTACGTGGAATTTTAATACATTTCAACAATAAATTCAATAGCAACAACCACGTTATTAACATAATTTACCACACGTTACTAAAATACACTAAATGATTTGGTGTAATTAAAAGTTAATTACATTTTCTCAATGGCTATAAATACAAACTTATTTACATTCCCAAAACTACCATTACACATGAAATGGCCAAATACAAAATAGCAAAAATCATCTTCTAACGACTTTCAAGCTTGCGGAGGATTTTCATCCGCCATTTCCTTGCCATGACCTGAAAAAAAATATATAAGTATGGTGAGGTGAGCAATTTGCTCAGTAGGTGACACCTAAGACGCACCTCATGAGACCCCGTGAATCCAAAACAAAAAATAGGCCAATAGGAGTTGGGGTCATACAACATAGGGGAGAATACCATATGATTATCATTCTCAACACAAATAATATGATACAATGGAGATGCAATGCATGCCGATGTCGCTCCCCATTTTCACAATCAGAATCATCGCTTTCAACTATTAATACAGCCCACCCTTTGGTGACCCCGCAGCGACACAAGAGGAACCCTTGGTACCCCCGTAGTGTCATTATGGGGCCCAGCTAGCTCAACCACGCTAGGGCGACTCCCTAGTCCCCTCTAAGCTATATTAACCTCCGGCCCTTTGGTACCCCCGCGGCGACCGAGTTTTTCAAAACACTTTCATCAAAACATTTTTTCCCAAAACTCCCCATTTTCATTTCAAAAACAATTTATTCCCTTCATGCAACCCAATGGTGTACATGCATGTCTCATGATCTCAATACTATGAAAATGAGGAATTTGACACAACACAAGTAAGCATGTTCTCGTAATTCTAATATTTAAACAATAATGGATTATCACAAAATACAATAGGGCATGCTTTCATATACCATTCATAGCATGTGAACAATACAATAGGCATAACTCACAATATAAGCATGCTTTTCAAATAGTGCAATTAAGACAAGTCTTCACATATTCACATATATACATTCAAGACATTTTTAGGTACAATTAACACAAATAAGCATGCTATAACACAATTCAAGTAAATTAATTCACAAAGGTGTATGAATAATGTGAATTAGGAAGCCCTTACCTCAAATTGAGCAAAACCCTTAAAATGATCAAGAATTTCGAAATCCAATGGAAGCACCAAAGCTGAAATTGTTGGTATCAATGTGTAGAGCTCATCGTGCTCTCCGTTTTTCCTCAAACGTCTCTCAATTTCACCAAGTATTGAGTGAGTTATCTCGTTTCTAAGACTGGAAACCAAAATGAAAAAGAAAACAAAGAGCAAGAGGGAGAGAGAGAAACACACGGGAGAGAGAGAAGTAAGAGACCAAAAATATGGTCTCTAACTTAAATTTGGGATGGTGGTGGGTCCCGCCACTATTTCTTTTCTTTTCCCTTTTTTCTTTTACTTCAATTCTTACACCACACACATAAATGTACCCCATACAAATATCACTTAACCCATATAATTTTAAATGCACAAAATGCTAATGGACCTAACCACAATCCCGAATACAACATGCGAAAAGACAGAAATGCCCTTGCGGCGACAAAAATTCCAGAAAATGAAAAATGCTAAAAATCAGAAACGTCGCAATTCCAACTAAGCCACATATATTTAGACTAATATATGTTTTTAACACAGCTAAAAATATAATTCATAATTTAAGATCATACAGAGAAACCAAGTGCTAAAACAATAGGCAATTTAAGTTAATTATTTAATTATCCACCTATGGGTCCTTTGTTTAAACTTGAATTAATTCTCATCCTCAATATCTGAATGTGAGCTTGCTTCTCAACATTTTTATAAGTCCTAAACATTTAATTACAACATTCAGTAGCTTTAAATAGTTCCAAAAAATCCAATTTCAACCAAACGAACCTTAAAAACCATTTTCTGTGCCTTTAAGAGAGAGCAGGCTCTAAAACTTTTGGAGCCTGCTCTTTTCCATCTAGAGCCTGCTCTAGATTCTTTAGAGCTTGCTCTAACACACCAAGAGCCGACTCCACCTCTTTGGGAGCCTGCTCTCCTTTCCCTTAGCAGCCGTTGCCCGTTTCAGCGTCTTCTTCTCCAAGTCCGGTAATTAACAGAGCCTCTGTAGTATTTTTAAATCCTTGTTCTAGGTTCAATCTTAGTCCTAGATAAGTTTAAACCACTGAGATCCAATCCTAACATGTGTAGGAACACAAGTTTTAAAGCCACATTTACAAAACCTCCGTGAGAAATTTTTAAGCAAATTACAACAGATTTAATTCAGAGTAATTTAGTGAAATTAAATAATGTTCCAAGCACTTGTTTTAGAGTTCAAACTCAGTACTAGAGTGATTACAAGGCATCCAACATCCTACTAATCTCAATTAAAATAACGCTTAACCGTAAACCACAGCAAGAACAAATAGCAGATTATCAACAATTTTTGCAAAGCAGTTAATTCACGAGAGTAAACGAAATTCATACATGTATATAAAACTTGTTATAAAGTTTATTTAAGTCCGTTTTATCCTTGTTTTAATCCCTGGAGTCTAACTAGGCATGCACAGAACACGAATTAACGAGAAAGAGAAGAACAGAGACTTGCCTTGAGATTTTGGATTAAAATCTCTAACTATCGTCTTTATCAACTCCGGCAACGTTAGTTGTGTAACTACCTCTGCTGCTCCTAATTCAGTCCCGAACTCCTCCTTGAATCCCTCCTTTAATCTCTTAAGGTTCTCTCTGTATTTTGTCTCACAAAACACA
Organism: Cornus florida; assembly: GCF_030987335.1. NCBI lineage: Eukaryota > Viridiplantae > Streptophyta > Magnoliopsida > Cornales > Cornaceae > Cornus > Cornus florida. The sequence goes on from NW_026775577.1 coordinate 7,928,009, forward strand.
CTCAGTTGTTCCCTGTATTCCCTCTGTATCTTATATACGTGAATATGGTGAATAGGGTTTACAAAAAACCCTTAGCAGACGTATACTTATGTATTTATAGGCTTTATGTGAAACCCTAAATTCAAATCCTAAACCAAATATAAGTCGGCTAAAACCTAAGACACGATTTAATTTAAGCAAAATCCTAAGTCAATTCACGTAATTAATTTAATCCATTTTAAAATAAAATATAATTACGTACACATGAGATTAAAAATAATTAACCACATAACATAAAAATAAAACTATTTAATTTAACGAAAATAAAACACAAGTAAATAATAATAAAACAACAAGTAATTCAAATAAAAACACTTAAATAATTAAACCAATTAAAATAATTCAATAAAATGACACATAATCAAATAAAATGTAATTAAATACAATAATTAAATTCCAGAATTGTCTTTTTAAAATTAGGGATATTACATGAACCCTGAGAAGACATGGCCTAGTGCGCTTGGTACCACTAGGCCACTCCCTGTTGTTATTAAGGATGAATTGCAATAACAATAGAAATAACAATAAAAATGGTAGTAACATGTCTGGAAATTTTATCAGGAAATGGTAGTAACATGTCTGGAAATTTTATCAGGATGCATCAGAGGTTTAAATAAGGTCATTCAAAGACTGGAGAACCTTGCAAAAGTGTGAATCTAAGACCCAAATGGTACACAACAGACTAATGTTAATCATTTTGGTTATTGTTATCATTACTATTAAATAAAGACCATTTTCTTTCTGTATCCTCAGTCCTACTGGAAGGAACCACCTCTTACCCTCCCTCCTTTTACTTTCTTTGAATCACTTCTTATTCCACTTCGGTACAAATTACGATTAATGGAGACTTTAGCTATGAAATTCTTTATTTCTAATGGGATTCATGCTGCAGGATTTCCAATTAAAGCCGGGACGATTAGGTTGTCACCAACAATGCCAGCCACGAGCACGGCACACTTGGCACGGAGCTGCATCGGTGACTTGACCACCCAGAAAATTGTTTTTGAAGTTACAGTGAAAAATACCAAATCTCTGAAAGCAGCAGACTGGCTGATTTGCAACTCATCTTATGAGCTAGAGCCTGAAGCTTTTACCCTGTTTCCAAACATCTTACCAATAGGTCCACTTTTGGCAAGCAATCGGCTTGGAAACTCAGCAGGCTCTTTCTGGCCAGAAGACTCAACCTGCCTGAAATGGCTTGATCAACAGCCACCCAGGTCAGTCATCTATGTTGCATTTGGGAGCTTCACAGTCTTTGACCACAATCAGTTCCAAGAACTGGCTCTGGGACTTGAACTCACCAACAGGCCATTCCTATGGGTTGCGAGGCCAGATTTAAACAGAACATCTATGTGAAATTATTGCCTATCATAATCAACAATGAGGCCTAGAAAATTAATTGCATTGCCTAATATTTCAATTCTAGTTTAGCTCATCTTTGTGTTTGCATATATATATATATGCCTGTTTTAGCCCAAAATGGTTTGTGGAGTTTTGCTTCAAACACAGATTACAGTACTAGATACATATATATATATATATATATATCTTTATTTGTGTGCCTAAGAATTAAGGAAACTAATTTTTACCCTTTGCCCATACAAGTTAGCAAATATGTGGACTAAGATATGAGAGCAAGGGAACGGATCTAGACAAGATCTCTTCAAGCATCTACAGGTATTAATCCTATGGCTACTAAGACTCCACATCAATAACTTATTTCACTACTGAATACGTTTGGATTAAAGCACATCAAGCCTTACGTTTTTCCAACCAACTTTCCTATTAGGAATCAGTTTCCTTCTTATAATTGAATTCTTCTCTCAAAACCAGTCAATCCTTCTATCAATCTCACATAGCATGGATATTTGGAAATTGGAATTATTTTAAGGGATTTTGTAGAAATCTCAAATTTGGACAATACTAATTTTTCTAGAATTTGTAAATAGAAATATAAGTTTGATTAATCTTATAAATCTTCAATTGTAACAATCAAAGATTGTTGATGGTTGAGAAAATCGAAAAAGAAAGTTTCAGGGTAAGAAAATTATTTTAAGGGTTTATGTAGAAATCTCAAATTTAAGCAATACTATTTTTTTTTAGAATTTGTGAATAAAAATATATGTTTGATTAATCTTGCAAATCTTCCATTGTAAAAATCAAAGATTGTTGATGATAGAGAAAATCGAAAAAGAAAGTTTAAAAACGGTAAGAAAGTTATTTTAAGGGTTTATGTAGAAATATCAAATTTGGGCATTAATAATTTCCTATAATTTGGGAATCGAAAAAGAAAGTTTTAGTGCATTCAGTAATGAAATAAGTTGTTGATATGGCACATTAATAGTAATAGGATTAATGGAGAGAACTTTCCTTAGAAAGGATCCGTTCCTAGAGAGCAAATAAACTGTAAACCATGTTTGATGACAAAAATTTACCAAGTTGGGGGTTTGAATTTCTTTGGGACCAGACTCAAGGGAATGTTAGATGAGAGAAAGGGACCTTTTTTAATGCCATATAAATTTCACAAGTTGGGAGTTTGCATTTCTTTGGGACCACGCTTAGGAATGTGAGATGAGAAAATGCATGTGATCAGTGGTGGATTATGAGTTGTCCTAAAAGGCGTGACACCACAATTGTCAGAAGAAAAAAAATGTCACAGAATCATATCATTTAGCACGTCACACCACATGAAGGGCCACGCTGGATTAGAATGTTCTCACTTATATTGGCCACGACAAAAGTTTTACACAGGCTGTATCAAAATGTCCTCATTCTCCCCAGTAAAAAAAATGCTTGTCAACTCTTGCACCGAGTGGTCTGTGTGCCTTTGCCCTAAGAGGTGCGACGACACAATTTATTTATTTATTCATTAGTAACAAATGATCAAGAAAACAGACAGCCTAACAACCAAATTGAACCACATTTTGCAGGGAAATAGCAGCAGCATCAAGAGTCTGAAACTGAAGTTGTTTAGCTACTTCTGCAACAGACCTTTGAATCCCTTTATGAAGCCTGGCATTTCTTTCATTCCACAGAGCTCAAACACCAGCAGAAAAGAACATTCTGTTCAACTTAGCCGATAAATTTTTACATGGTCCACGCCAATTACAACTCGACACGCAAGCAAATATTTCACTTTTATTCAAATTTTTGCTAGGGTGTTGAGTTGTGTGATTGGCCAGGATCATGTATTCCTGTAATAATTTCTCCAACCTGGCCCTAGAGCTATCAGCAACAAAAGCCTTGATGCACCAAGCCACAAAAGCATGGAAAGAAGACTGCCAGTTCCAATTGAGCATATCAGCAAGCCAATTCCAAACAGGGAAAATAGAAGATTTTGAAATGAGAAAATACGTATAAATATATATATATATATATATATATATATATATATTTATACCTATTTTCTCATTATATATATATATATATATATATATATATATATATATATATTACACTACCAGAGGTTTCGCTCTGGTACCAAATTTATTGAACCAGCATACGTGAAAATAGATTTAATTTTATTTAACAAAAAAAAAAAAATAGATGTAATTTTAATTGAATTTCTAGTATGAAAAAGAGATGTCTACAATGCTTAGTGTAGATCTCTTTTGGCTTAGCGAAAGTGCATATGAACAATTACATCTAAAAAAACAATGTACCACAAATCAGATTGATTGAACATTGCCAACCATTAGAAGGCAATCAAATTCTTCCAATTGTGGAAAACCTTTTTATAAAATTTTCAAGGAAAACTATGCATAAATCCAATCTCCCAATGCTAGGTCCCACTTCTTTCTGGCTGCTAGACATGTGTTGATAAAGGAATGTCACATACATGCAAGGTAAGCAAAAAGCATTAAATTTTTATCCTTAATAATTCTAATACTTCCACAGAATGAAATATATATAGTTATATTATCTAGGACAAGAGATGCATAACAGAACAAAACTGAAGATAAGATATTCCTAGGGAGAGAGAATGATATATAGTATAAAGACAAGGGAAATTTGGAAAATATCAGTAAAGACAAAATAAATATCAGACATGAGAAAAATGACAAGGAAGTGTAGTTTAATTCAACTTTGAGACTCATAAGAAACCAAAGAAAATGGACAAAATTTTAGCATACAATTCTCAATCATATATGCCTTAAGACTAACTAATGTGTGAAGTACTTGTTATACTAGTAAAATCTGCAGAGACAGAAAAAGAAGAAAAATGGGCAAGCCACATGTTCTAGCTATACCTTATCCAGCACAAGGCCATGTAATTCCTCTGATGGAGCTTGCGCAGTGCTTAGTCACAGCCGGTTTCAATGTCACCTTTGTAAACACTGAGTTTAACCACAAACGTGTAACTGATGCATTCTCAGAGAAAAATAACATAGGGGATGAGATACATCTGGTTTCAATTCCGGATGGGTTGGCATCCTCTGAGGACAGAAATGATTTGGGAAAGCTATCAGAAGCAATCTTTCGAGTCATGCCGGAAAAGCTTGAGGAGCTCTTAGTGAAGATTAATGAATCAGATAGCGAAGATATCACTTGCATTATTGCGGATGAGAGTATGGGATGGGCCCTGGAAGTTGCGGAGAAGATGGGAATCAGGCGAGCAGCCTTCTGGCCTGCAGCAGCAGCAATGTTGGCCTTGGGATTGAGCATTCCCAAGCTAATTGATGACAAAATCATAAACAATGAAGGTGAGACCTTTTGCCTCCAACTTTGCATAAACCAGACATAAAAATTAATACCAGTTTTGACAACATTGCAATTCAAAGTATGAACTTTTATATGCTTGGGGACTAGGGAAATGTATTGGGAAATAACCATCAATAAGGTGAAAAATTTACAATAGTGAAGTCAAGCAGATAAAACCATGCAGCAACACATAACCTTAGAGAGAAAAAATAAATCAATAAAAGGCATATAACTTGTCATTGTAGAAAAATGTGCAATAATTCCAAAATTCTGCATATAACATGAAAGTCATTCATAATAGTTATGAATACTATAGAAAAGATGTTGTGTATTAAGGATGTATTACAATAACAATAGATATAACCAAAAAAAAATTGGTAGCAAGTCCAGAAATTTTATCACGATGCATCTAAAGAGGTTTAAACTCTAAGGTCATTCACAGACTGGATAGCCTTCCAAAGGCGTGAATCTAAGGAAAAACAAAAATGTTACACTAAAGATCAACCCAAATAGTACACAACAGGCTAGAGTTAACCATCTTGGTTATTGTTATTATTACTATTAAAATAAAGAACATTTTCTTTCTGTATCCTCCAGACCTACTGGAAGGAATCACCTCTTACCCTCCCTCCCTTTAGTTTCTTTGTATCACTTCTTATTGCACTCTGGTACAAAGTACGATCAAAGGAGACTTCAGCCATGAAATTTTTGGTTTCTAATGGGATTCATACTGCAGGATTTCCAATTAATAACCAGATGATTAGGTTGTCACCAACCATGCCAGCCACGAGCACAGCACACTTAGCATGGACCTGCATTGGTGACGTGACCACCCAAAAAATTATTTTTGAAGTTGTGGTGAGAAATACCAAATCTGTGAAAGTAGCGAACTGGCTGATTTGCAACTCAACTTATGAGCTAGAGCCTGAAGCATTTACCTTGTTTCCAAACATCTTACCAATAGGTCCACTTTTGGCAAGCAATCGGCTTGGAAACTCAGCAGGTTATTTCTGGCCAGAAGACTCAGCCTGCCTGAAATGGCTTGATCTACAACCACCCAGATCAGTCATCTATGTAGCATTTGGGAGCTTCACAATCTTTAACCACAACCAGTTCCAAGAACTGGCTCTGGGACTTGAGCTCACCGACAGGCCATTCCTATGGGTTGTGAGGCCAGATTTAACTCACAACACAATTGATCCTTACCCAGAAGGATTTAGAGACAGAGTAGCAGCTCGTGCACGAATGGTGGGTTGGGCACCTCAACAAAAGGTCCTGAGTCATCCTTCTGTTGCATGCTTCTTAAGCCATTGTGGTTGGAACTCTACCATGGAGGGTTTGAGCAATGGAGTCCCTTTCCTGTGCTGGCCTTACTTCGCAGACCAGTTTCTTAATCAGAGCTACATTTGTGAGGTTTGGAAGGCTGGATTAGGGTTCAAACCAGATCAAAGTGGAATCATAACACAAGGAGAGATTAAGGATAAGGTGGATCAAGTGCTTAGCAACCAGAAATTCAAAGAAATAGCTTTGGAGCTTAAAGAAAAGGCTAGAGGTAGTGTCAGAGAAGGTGGCTGTTCTCACAAGAATTTCAACAATTTCATTGAATGGATGAAAGCATAGACAAAATTAAAGAGAACTTCTATGTGAAATTCTTGCCTATCATAAAGAACAATGAGGCCTAGAAAATTAATTGCACTGTTAAAAATTGCCTAATTTTGCAACGGAAGTTTAGCTCATCTTAGTGTTTGGATGTAACACTAAGTCTCAACTCTGAAGACTGTTATGATAGAAAATTGCCTAGGCAACTCCATATTACATGTCAAACTTTAAATTACTGCAATTATTAGCTATAATGCCAATGCTACAAGTTGATAACTCAAGACAGAGGACGTAAAACTCCAAAAACCATTTGGGCTAAAAACATCTGTACATACCTGATGTTTTTTCTTGTTTAGCTACAAATGAGCACATTTGGATGTTACAATCACTCCAGCCATATCCTAATTTTCATATCATCATACCTTGATTCCATTTTTATCCCTTTATTTGTAAGGCTAAAAGCATTTTTTGGACATACAAGCGTTAATATGTGAACTCGAATGCGCGAGCAACTTCATCCGTGTACAAGAAACCATGTTTGATAACAAAAGTTTAACAATTCTTCACATCTTTCTTAATTCCATATCATATGTCACAGGTTGGGAGCTCGAATTTCCTTGGGACCACACTCAGGGAATTTCCCGGTTATTTTCTTGCGCATGTGGGACGGGAGAATGCATGTGACCAACTGTAGATTTTGGGATGCAGTTACATAGGAGAATAAAACTGAAGCTAAGATATCCCCAGGGAGAGAACAATATAATGTATGAAGACAAGGGAAATCAACCAAATATCAGTAAAATCCAGTAACAAAGGACAAAATTAATACCAGCAGACATGAGAAAATGCCAAGGAAGAGTAGATCAATTTCAACTGTGAGACTCATAAAAACACCAAAGCAAATGGACCCCATTTTAGCATAGGATTCTCAGTCATATATGCCACCAGAAGTAAATGTAGAGTTCTTTACGAAGTACTTGTAATACTAGCAAAATCTGTACAAATTCAGTAGAAGAAGTAAAGATGGGCAAGCCACACGTTCTAGCTATACCTTACCCAGCACAAGGCCATGTAATCCCTCTGATGGAGCTTGCCCAGTGCTTGATCACAGCCGATTTCAATGTCACATTTGTAAACACCGAAGTTAACCACAAACGGGTGACTAATGCATTCTCGGAGAAAAATAACATAGGGAATGTGATACATCTGGTTTCAATTCCGGATGGGATGGCGTCCTATGAGGATAGAAATGAATTTGGGAAGCTATCAGAAGCAATCGTTCAAGTCATGCCTAGAAAGCTGGAGGAGCTCATTGTAAAAATTAATGAATCAGATGGCAATGAGATCAGTTACGTTATTGCGGATGAGAGTATGGGATGGGCACTGGAAGTTGCCAAGAAGATGGGAATCAGGCGAGCAGCCTTCTGGCCTGCAGCAGCAGCAATGTTGGCCATGGGATTCAACATCCCCAAGCTAAATGATGACAGAATCATAAACAATGAAGGTGAGACCTTTTGCCACTAAATTTACACAAACCAGACAAAAAAATTGGCAATTGATGCAAAATACCAGTTTTGAGAACAATGCAACTTCAAAGTATGAACTTTTATATGCCTGGGGACTAGTGAAATGTATTCTTTTTCAGGGCAAACTAGGAAAATGTATTGGGAAATAACCATTTAAAAGGTAACAAAATATTCAATACAGAATTTAAGCAGATAAAACCATGCAGCAACGCATAACATTAAAGAAAACAATTAAATAAATAGCCTTTAACTTGTCATTGTAGAATAATGTGCAGTAATTCCAAAATTCTGCATATAATTTGGAAGTTGCTCATGATAAAATTTTAGACTTGTTACTACCATTTTTGTCATTATTGCCCTGGAAGTTGCCAAGAAGATGGGAATCAGGCGAGCAGCCTTCTGGCCTGCAGCAGCAGCATTGTTGGCCATGGGATTCAGCATCCCCAAATTAATTGATGACAGAATCATAAACAATGAAGGTGAGACCTTTTGCCACTAAATTTACATAAACCAGACAAAAAAATTGGCAATTGATGCAAAATACCAGTTTTGAGAACAATGCAACTTCAAAGTATGAACTTTTATATGCTTGGGGACAAGTGAAATGTATTCTTTTTCAGGGCAAACTAGGAAAATGTATTGGGAAATAACCATTTATAAGGTAACAAAATATTCAATAGAGAATTTAAGCAGATAAAACCATGCGACAACACATAACATTAAAGAAAACAATTAAATAAATAGCCTTTAACTTGTCATTGTAGAATAATGTGCAGTAATTCAAATTTTCTGCATATAATTTGCAAGTTGCTCATAATAATTGTGATTTAACTATAAGAAAAGTCTTGCATTAATTTAAGGATGAATTACACAATAATAGCAATAATGACAAAAATGGTAGTAACAAGTCTAAAATTTTATCAGGATGCATCTATGAGATTTAACCTAAGGTGATTCACAAACTGGATAGCCTTTCAAAGTGTGAAATGAATCAAAGGGAAAGCAACAGTGTACACTAAAGATCAACCCAAATGGTACACACCAGGCTTACGTTAATCATTTTGATTATATTTATTACTATTATTAAATAAAGACCATTCTCTTTATGTATCCTCCAGTCCTACAGGAAGGAACCACCTCTTACCTTGCCTCCCTTTATTTTCTTTGTATTACCCCTTATCGCGTTCTTTGGTACAAAGTACTATCAAAGAGACTTTGGCCATGAAATTCTTGATTTCTAATCGGATTCATGCTGCAGGATTTCCAATTAAAAATCAGATCATGAGTTTGTCACCAACGATGCCAACCATGAGCACAGAAAACTTAGCAATGGACCTGCGTTGGGGACACGACCACCCAGAAAATTATTTTTGAAGATATAGTTAGAAACATCAAAGCTGTGAAATTAGCAGACTGGCTAATTAGCAACTCAACTTATGAGCTAGATCCTACAGCATTTACCTTATTGCCAAACATCTTACCAATAGGTCCACTTTTGGCAAGCAATCGGCTTGGAAAATCAGCAGGCTATTTCTGGCCAGAAGACTCAACTTGCCTGAAATGGCTTGATCAACAGCAAGCCAACTCAGTCATCTATGTTGCATTTGGGAGCTTCAGAGTCTTTGACTACAACCAGTTCCAAGAACTGGCTCTGGGACTTGAGCTCACCAACAGGCAGTTCCTTTGGGTTGTGAGGCCAGATTTAACTCATAACACAACTGATCCTTCACCAGAGGGATTTAGAGACAGAGTAGCAGCTCGTGCGCGAACAGTGGGTTGGGCACCTCAACAAAAGGTCCTGAGTCATCCTTCTGTTGCTTGCTTCTTAAGCCATTGTGGTTGGAACTCTACCATGGAGGGTGTAAGCAATGGAGTCCCCTTCCTGTGTTGGCCTTACTTTGCCGACCAGTTTCTTAATCAGAGCTACATTTGTGAGGTTTGGAAGGTTGTATTGGGGATCAAACCAGATCAAAGTGGGATCATAGCAAAAGGAGAGATTAAGGATAAGGTGGATCAACTGCTTAGCAACCATAAATTCAAAAAAGGGCTTTGGAGCTTAAAGAAAAGGCTACATGTAGTGTCAGAGAAGGTGGCTGTTCTCACAAGAATTTCAACAATTTCACTGAATGGATGAAGGCATAGACACATTTGTCATGCTGTGAACAATCTTCATTTCATTTCTCATTTATTTGTTTTTGGCTTGAAAGTATTAAAAGGAAGAAGAGACTCATATACTGCAAAATTAAAGAGAGATTCAATGTGAAATTCTTGCCTATCGTAAGAACACTAAGGCATAAAAAATTAATTGCACTGTTAAAAATTGTGTAATCTTTCAAGGGAAGTTTAGCTCATCTTCGTGTTTGGATGTAGCATAAGTCTCGAGGTTGTTATGATGGAAAATCTTCACACCTGTATTATGGAGTGCACTAAGAACGGTTTAAATCAATCTAACAGTAGGATTTAAGTTCACTTACAGCATCATTGCTTTTCTGTTATCCAATTCCTGTACAACGTAATCGTGTTTAGTTCTTTATCAATTACATTCATATAGGAGAAAGTATAAAGGTTTGTCATGGACCAGCCATTGACACCCAACTGTTCCCTTAATAATCCAAATGGTGGTATTAAACCTAAACTCATAAGTTATCTCCAAACTATTTGGGATTACATATATAATTCCTATAATCATTTTGCATTTGCTCTATCTAGGTTACCTTCTGCTAGACAACACACTAATGCCCCCCCCCCCCCCCCCCCCCCCAAAAAAAAAAAAAAAAAAAAAAAACCCCACCCCACCCCCCCTTCTTCTGGTTCTAAATGGGTATATAGCACCTTGTATTTTGAAAATTTGTTGCATATTACACCCTTCCGCCAATGGACCATTAGAATATAGAAATAACTGTTAAAAAGCACACATGTGCCTAAAATTGCCTCTCTTTGTGTTCTCTCTCTTGCAAAGGCTAGAAGTTTCTCCCCCCCGGTTAGGTAAGCACTCACACACACTTCACAATATTGCCCACTACGGGGTTCGAGCCCCTCACCTCCCCTTTGAGGGAGGAGAGGCTATATCATTTCGCTAATGGCCCATTGGTAAGTGTATTGAATTGTTATTATGTTAGATATGGTTATTTCTCGAAAGTTACTAATTTACTAAGGATTATCAGGATCTTGTAAGGCCTCTAAATTGGCTTCTCAAGGGAAAATGAAACACATTTTTTGATGATCAATCAATAATGAGCATTGAAAGTTTCATCACTCATTATTGTTATTTATCTCCTCTAATTCTCTGTACCAATCTCTCTACTCTTATTTCACTATTATATTTGTCTAAGTTAATTAATTGAGATGCTGGGAAATCACTTTTGGCCTGTCCCAAAATATCACTTCTCTCACCTTTCTTGCCTCCCTCTTCTTTTCTTGTGAATGAGACTTTGAAGACACATTATAACAAATACAAGTACTTCCCACCTTCATTTCCCACAATCTACTCTAGCTCTCAAAATCATGCTATACTATCATCAATAGTTTGCACCCATAAGCCGCTTAACCGCGATATATAACTTGTCAGTATCAAATTTAGTTCGATTTTCACAAGGCGCAAAAACACTCCGGTTAACATACCTGATGTGTGAATGTGTGATTCGCGGGTGATTGCACATATCCGAGAGTCCAAAGTGGCTAGCGAGTGGGTTGATTCTTCGTTGTCAAAAAAATAGATTTTGCCCTTCCAGTATTTGTAGAAAAGGATCAAGATTTCACATTTGAATCTTGACTTTGTATATATACACACAAGTGAATTCAATATAAAACAATAATAATACTAACAAATTAAAAAATGAATGTGTCTAAAGACAGAGCAGAAATGGGAGAAAAAGGAGCAGACCTTGACGGTATTGAAAGGATGACCGGTGAGAACAGTGGCAAAACCGTCGAGAAGACCCAAAGGGTTTAAGGTAAAACCCTTTTTCACTATCAAATTGGAAATGCATTGCTTCTAATTTACATGGGTTTTTAAATTAGACACTTCTATTCTTGGTAATTCATCAAAATTTCTCTTGCAAAGGCTCAAGTAGAAATGTCCTTCTCTGGGTATGTGATGAGTTGGAGTTCGTTCGACGGAGAGAGACCAGAAGATGGTTGAGGGTGTTGGGGAGGTTTATGAAAATTGAAGGCTAATCAAAACGACGAGGTATTAGTTATGTCCTTTTACAACCTTCAATATTTCCTCCTCCTTTTTTTTAACGTTAGGGGTAGTTTGGTCATTTTACACCTCAGTTAACACCAAGCCCTTATTTGCACCGTTATCATATTAGGACGGTTTTTTTTTTTTAACTATGGCAAATAATGAGTGGTGTTGTTGCGCTCGTTGCAAGCACTTGAACCGTTCATGTAATATATATGTGCAGTGACGAATCTAAAAATTCATTAGGGGTACACTATTTATATAGAGTGATTTTTTCATAATTTCAGTGGAGATAATTTCAAAATTTTATGGGTATAAATGTAAAAAAATATAAATTTAAAGGTATAAAATGCAATAACAAAAATGTTCAACACAGATGCCCCAACTGAGCCCACCGTACATCTGTGTCTGTATATACCCACGCGTGTATTATACACATGGGTTGTATTATCCCAACTTATATGTTTCTTATTCATCAATTGCAAGTTCCTCTCTTCACCCTTTTATCTCTTTTTTGTTGCGATTAAAATCCTATAAATTGGGCCAAATTAAAACCATAGAGAAAACTACTTGGCTCATTACATACACACACACACATATATATATAGGTATATCAGTATATGATATTTTAATTAGCTTTCCAGCACTCAATAATTTCTAGTACATGTACATGATTTCAAATAATTATTTTTTTCACTAACGTTTCAGGTAGTGCTTAATTGATTGGTTTGAGAAAGAATTCACACCTATCAAGGCAATAACCTTACCTTACTCCACAAAGATATTCGAATCAATACTCAAGCTTGTTAAGTCGGAGAATAATAAAGTGATGTTCAATTTGTATGATCAAAATTAACAAAACTGAAACGTTCTAATGAAATTATATGACTCAAGATCGATATATATATATATATATATAATATTTCGGTTCTAAGAATTTTGAATCATTAAAATGTAAATTTGTTAATTTGATCAGCAATTGTTGCAATAGTTAGCTTGAAGTTTTAATTCTGATGGAAGATTGAGACTTCAACACAAATGGTTGCATCTGGTAAATGTACTTGTTCATTGCCAAATGAATTTCTTGTTTGATGTTTACAAAATTCAAGGAACAAATAATTTTACCAAACGTTTATTATGATGCTAGCAAAAAGGCCTAGAAACAAAAACGAGTAGAATTAAGAATAAAAAATGAGAAACACGTAAACAAAAATGTTACCAAACGATTTTTTTTGTTTATATTTCATTGCACATTTATACTATGATAAACAATACATATTTAGAACACATTGGTTATTTTGTTAACAAATTTATGCATGGATCAAATATATCATGACAAATTCTTTAGAAAAATTTATCTTCGACAATGGAATCGGAACCTATCATAAAGTATAACATGTATGATAGTCATCTATCACACTGTCATACATTACATTAAAGTATTCCATTTGATCCATCCATGACCCTCTTCAAACTTCAAAAGATTTTTATTTATTAAGAACATTGATTTAGGGATTTGACAGAATTCAATTTATGTTAAAGAGGTGATGGATCCATTACATAACGTCATAATGACCTCATATAATAGGGCTTAAACACATAAATTAATTAAATTCAATTACTATCAAATTCGGTCCGTAAATCATTTATTCTTTCAATTAAAGATAAAAATGATAGTATTGTAGAAGAAATTGGTAATGTTAGTTTAGAAAATTTATTACTCACCGTTTAGTTAATTATATATATATATATATTCCAACTCTTTATTTGAAATCTTTTATTTTCAAATCAAATTCAAACTTTTGAAAATTTATATAGAACTAGATCTTTGTCAGCAACTCAGCATTTTGAAGGACAAGTAGAATATTGGTTCAAAATTCAGACATAGTATGTATAATCATATTTAAAACCCATTGACAGGTGACAACCCTAGCACATTCTATAATATAAACATTACAGTGACAATATTACTGATTTAACTATTCGATAAAATTTTATTCAATATATTTGGCTCCATGAAATTGGAACTGATAAAATAAAAATTAAAAAAAAATTAGTTAAATTTTATGTAACTTTGAATTGATTTTTTTTTTAATTATTTTATTTTCATTTTTAAGACTTCAATTCTATACCATTAAACATCGAACACAGCTTGATGAATTTTTTTTTTTTTTTTTTTTTTTTTTTTTTTTCACGTGAATGTTGTTTATTTAATGACCTTTAGGTATCTTACTTTTAAAACCCTAGTCAGCTCAATAATTAAAAGATGCCAATTATAATGTACTACAATTATTTATTAGATGTAACACTAGTACTCCAAGTTGATGAATCAAGACAAAGGCATCAAAGCTCCAATACCATTTAGTCTATCACCTGTACCTGTGCATTTTTTTGTTTAGCCAAAAATGACCAAGTTTTGGATGTTATGATCACTCCAACCATACCCTTATCTTCCTATCTATCAATATTAAGAAAGTCATTCCATATTCTAAAAATAAAAATAAAAATAAATAAATAGATTTATTTATCTGTCATAAAAATTGATAAGCAGTGTGAATTCCATCCACTCCATCAAAAGAATAAAAACCTTCCGATTATTCAAATAGACGAGAAAAATCGATAATACTAACTGTACTAATACTAATAATTAAGGCTAAAAGATTAACAAAAGTTTTGAGTTTACAGGCAACAACTCTGTGTTAGGTACTGAAGAATAAGGTAGCGTTTGGAAGAGTGTCTTGGAGAGGAATGACATCATTTGAAGGAAATTAAAGTGAGAAGATGGTTGGTGAATGTCACTTTTGAAAGATCTTGTATGGATTTCCTCGTCCTTATAGTGATTACCTGAGTACTGCAATACCTTTTTTTTTTTTTTTTTTTACTTCAAGACAAATAGTTATTTGGGATGAAAAGCAATCTAGTGCAGGTTTTGAACAATCTGAATTTTGCAATTTATTGGATAATCCAAACTGTGGGTGGCATAACATGAATGACACAGTAGCTTGTAACTTGGCGGCCTAACTCGAACATGAATTCTGTTCGATTTTTTAGAAGCTTGGATAATTATTTTTATAATTATAGTTAGCTCTGAGTTAAAAAATATTAAACCGAATCTAATTAGGTTTGGACTTGAGTTGAGGTGTCATCAATTCGACACAGCCTCAACTTGCATTCTAATATTATATACATACTTTTAAAAAATATATTATATATAACATTCAAATTATGATCATTTTTTTCTTCATTTGTTTATATCTCTTAATTTATTGCATGATAATACTGTGTGGAATTAATTTTCTAAAAATTTGTTTGTAATCTATCAAGTTTTTAGTTTTTTTTTTTTTTTTGTTCTTAGAAGTATTCTAATATGAAATTAACTCAAGATCGTAGTAAATTTTGAGTGTGAAGATTGGCTACGAGAATAATCCGAATTAACCGAAGTCGCAAACTCGAATTTAAAATTTCAATGATGGGTTGGGCTCATGTTAGTAGTTAGAGTTAAAATTCAAGTTATAATTGAACATTTCATATGTCAGGTTTGGTTTAAGTTGGAGCTCCAATCCTAGTCTATAATTTGTACAACATGTTATACTTCGACGCAATACCATAACACTATTAAATCGATAATGTCTTTAAATTATTATTGCATAATCAATTTAACGTATTACATCTTCAATTTAATATTATTGCACGATATTACATTATCAATTGCACTGAAAAGTACAATACACAAATTAAACTGTAACAGAGAGGATCCGGATTCCTGCTGATGGATCAAACCCATCACCCACCCACAGGACAATCCTTGTGTGCATACCATATCTGTCCCAACTACAACTCTATTCTTTTGGAACAACCTTTCCTGATGGGCAAAAAGGTAATTGGCTTAATATTAAATTAAGACAGTAAAATGTATATATTATTAATAGTTATTGTTAAATTCAACAAATTAAAGGATTATTCGCAATCATATACAACTTTTCATTGTAACACTTGTTGGTAACTTGGCACTAACAGTACTAACTTGAGTAATAATAGAGTATTCCAATTACAAATTTGATTATTTTTATAATTATAACGGCAGTGTTTATTCACATAAATCACTTAGAATTATTTAATTTTCAAACTCTAAATTAATTTTTCTATATAAATACAAATACAGATATATGTGTATGTGTTGTGAGGTCAGGGAAACTAGATTTGTCAATTAAAATTCGTCAATTCTGCACATTTTTTAGTGCCATATTTTTTAGTGCCATATTGTTTTGTCAATGCCATCATATCAGAACATGTCATGCCACTAATGAAGAGGACTGTTACAAGAATGTCCTCCTTCTTTCCATAAAATATGCAAGTTCAAAGAGGTATCTGTCTTTATTTGTGTATATGTGTGTCTTTGCTATTGGATTCACCATTTAAACACAACCATGGTAACTTTTTTCCTTAATGAAATTGTAGTTTATACTTGAAAAAAAAAATATCTAGTTTATATTCACGAGAAACATTTGATGTAACGTTACCATGTTACATAATAAAAAATAAGAATAGTTGACTAATAATCAATCACACGTTATACATAAGCACGGACCTTCAATGTAACGTGATTGTGTTGCTCAATAACAATGACAATGACAATCATTGACTACGAAATAATAATTATTCATGTGCACAAACCTCTTATATAACGTTACGGTAATAATAGTAATTGATTAATAATAATTCACACGTTTAGAGTACTGTAGATTTTTGTCGTAATTTATATATCATAGAATCTCAATTAATTCTCTATATCCATACATTTATTGTGACGCGGTTCATCACATGGTTCACATATACATCAATTTATTAACATTTTTGTGATTTTTATTTTTCTCACATAAAAAAGTGATGCTATTATAATATAGATATGTAACTCTCAAGAAATCTAGATATAAAACTCTCACCCTCTTAATTCAGGTAGACCTACATTTTAGCAGTTTTTTTTTTCATTTTAAAAAAATGAAAGATTAAACGTTAATAGAAAGTATCTAGGGGTACTTTGACACTTAAAAACCCTCCCAATCAAAGTTTTTTATTTACCTTGAAACCATTAACTTCTCCATTTACCAAAGAAAAAGAGAGCTTTGATTGAGGGTGTACCAAGTACGTGTCAAAATATCGTCCGGAGTATTATAAAATTTCTCGGATCTTTGGAAGAAGGGCGATGCGTACAAGGTTCGGAAAGGCTGTCCAATAATTATTAGCGATTCCGACTTCATGTGGGATATGTGCATTTTTTTTGCCAAAGTTAAAAATAAATACAAATATCTTTCGGAGTTTTAATTGAGAGTGTACCAAGTATCAAAATATCTTTTGGAGTTTTATAAAATTTATCCGATCTTTGTAAGGAGGGAGGTGCATAGGCTATCCCCTGATTACTAGCTATTCCGACTACATGCAAGATGCGTGCATTTTTTGCCAAAGTTAAAATTAAATAAAAATAAACTAAACAAATTTAAAGTAGTATTATATTCCAACCAAAAACAGAATACAACTTTTGAACAAAATTTCAGACCAATTGTGAATCCCAAATTAACTAATAACAGCAAGAGACGGACAAAGCTATATTATATATATATATATATAGACGTTTGGATTCCAAGAAAACGAGGGAAAGTTGAGAACAGTACCCAACTACTTAAAGTTGGGATGAATAGGCATGCTTACAGACATTTATTAATTAACAACGCCATAGAGAGAACATTATCTGTTCTTCTTTAATAACTATACATACATACATACAGAGCTAGCATTCACTAACTTTTGTTGTGTTCTTCTCATGAGTAGTAGTTGTAGATCCATAAAAATCGATTAGTCTCTGCAAAATCGCGACTCGAGTTCTGAGGAGAACAATGTAGTCTGCGGTGTCTTGGAACAACTGATCAGCCTTAATCTCTACATCGATTTCTTGAGATGCGACGGGTAAGAGGTTTCTCAGAGCCTCCAATTTCTCCGATGGGGTACCTCCGCCGCCATTGACGACGGTTGTTGAGATTTTCTGAGCTCTGCAATCGGAGTTCGATCTTCTTCTCGACCTCCTCATCGGCCTGTTCTTCACAGGGCTCTTTACCGGCTTTGATGAACTCATATAGAGAGAGAATTTGTAGAGAGAGAGAGAATTTGTATCGCTGTTTGGTGTAACGGTGAGGAAGTAGGAACGCGTTTTGGGGTTTAAGTAACGGGATGGTTGTACTATTGCCCACCGTTCTGTGAGAAACTACATAAATGCCATTATTGCCATTAGGAACGTTTAGTGCCCGTCATTAGAAATGATTATGGAATTTGGATCTCTTCCATTTCCGTGAAACTAAATTTAAGGGTTGAAAAAAAAGTTGGTGGACGTGGCTTCCTTTTAGCCCTTAAATATAAGTTTTACAAGAAATAGAGAGAGATTATGCTCAAGAGGAACTTAGAAAAAATATTGAAGCATAATACTATACGGCTCAATTGAATTTTTGTACAATTTTAATAAAATAATATTTTATCTTAATGATTGTCACATCAATAACAACAAAAATCAATAATTGATACATCAGTAGACAACAAAAATCAATTTGAACTTTAGTTATTTCTCTAAAAGGAAAAATATCACACACAACATTCACTTTTACAAGAATACAATACTATTATTTTTTGAAAATGCAACACTCATTTAGAAATAAAATTAAATAAAAATCGGTGATACTTTTTCAAAGAAACAACATTGCATTCTTGTGATTCATGTATTAATTGCATGTTTTACGTCAATATCATTTTGATGCACAAGTAAGTATTATGGAGATCGAGGATCTTATATACCTTGTCATTTTATGGTTTGGATAAGCAAAAGTGATGGAACATGGAATATATATATATATATATAATGGTAATGGGATTAGAAGAGAATAATGAAATGAGTGGGTAGTTTTAAATATGATAGTGTTTAAATAATAGGAGAGAGAAATGAAATGAAAATAAAATAGTAACTTCTTCCATGGGATGACGGAGAAATAAAAAAATAAAAATAAAAAAACAAAAACAAAAACAAATGTTTTATTATGTGAATGGGAGAAAGCAAAACAATGACCACTTCATAAGAAGATTTTATTTTCTTGTAAATTCTTTAACTTTTTAAGAGAATTTCAATATTACAAGAAAATATTGAGAAATTTTGATAAAATAGGTTGAATTTTCCTTCTCAATTGAGAGCCTCAAATTATAAAATATCTAATTGAATGGTCAGATCATTTATAATTTGTAAGATTTGTTAATCCATCCAATAGGAACAGTGGACCCTACTTTTACTGAAAATTTGTAATAGGTAGGGATGGCAATGGGGGCGGGTTTGGGCGGGTGTACCCTCCCCCACCCCTGCAACTGTTTAGAAATCTCATCCCCGTTCCCCTCCAAAATCACAAAAATGGAAGAATTTTTCACCCCATTCCCGTAACCGTTTAATATTTTTACCCCCGCAGATACCCGCATCGCCCCGTTTAAGACCATAATTTATTTATTTTTGAAATAAATTTGCTTCTTTTTTTTTTCCATCATCTTCAATTCTTTACTATTACAATTTTCGTTTTAATCAAATTTATTTGTTACTTTAATATTGCTATATAGGATACTTAATATATAGTGGGAAATATATATACTAATGAAATAAGAGTACTTAAGTAATTTATCTATCTAAACGGGTCGGGGTGGTGCGGGGTGACCTCCCTCCGCCTCCAAACCAAATCTGCGCGAGTTTTTATTACATCAAGCTATCTTCGCCCAAATAAGCAAAACGGTCTCTCAAAATTACCAAAAACGGGGCGCGGCGGGTCAAATTACCATCCCTAGTAATAGGCCATTTGAAGGGTGCCATGGTAATTTCTCAAGAAAGCGATGATAATGTCTAACTGAATTAAAAGGGTGCAACGGCACATGTGCGCTAGTACGGATTTTTTTTTTGTCCAAAATACCCCCATATCATCACAAAGACGCAAACTAAAAAAATGAAAACTCATGTATTTACAATTTTACACTAAATAAATAAACTTAAACAACATACCATTTATTTAATCCAAATAAAATTACACACTAATATTTTATGCATTGACTCTATAAAGTGTATAGTGCATAACATTTTTTTTTCCTTTTTTTAAACTAATCTTGTTTGAACTTTTACAATGATCTTCTCACTCTAATTACTTTGTTTGTCAAAATTTTCTCGTGCACTATAGAGAACCCAAAAAAAAAAAATTTAAAAAATACAACTTAAAATCATTAACTTATTCCATTTAGAACAAAACTTCAAATCAGGCTGACAATAAGTTCTTTCAAGATTGATTATTTGTCCCTCTGTTAGAGGTGTTCCAGAAATGTCTATGATCGAGTAAATAGCTCTACGAACGAATGGATCAGATTGACTTGACAAATGAAAAGATTGTACAAGTTATACGTTTCGTCACCATTTTGTGAAAAATCATTAAGTATGAATATGTTAGAAACATATGACTCGATTGGTGAAATCAAAAGCAGAGAATGTTAAGTGGAAAACTTTTAATCCTATGCATTCTAGGTTAGACTGTTACACCTGAAAATCAATCTATAAATTTATAGTCTCTCAATCTCATCAAACAAGAAGTTTTTGAATTGACTTCTCTCTTTTAGAGCCCCTTTTTCGAATTTAATCTATATATAATTTGAAAGCTTAGACTTGCCTATGCAAGATTTAGAGACTATGAAGGTGAAGACCTATATGGTAGACATGTATTCTTTGTGATTAGAATGGTGATTATTGGTTGATACAAGTCCCATTACATAATTGCAAATCTACATCTTCACACTAATGACAGCTTTGATTAATTATTGTGTACTACAAAGCAAGATTAGCAAATTAAATTGACCATTAAAAGGCAAAAGTAAATCAAAAAGGTCATAAGTGAACAGTTGATATATGTTTTTTTTTCAAAATATACATAAAATTAGCTAGACAACTTAAAGCAAGTAATTGACAGTACTCCATCCATAATTGGAAAAGGCCAAAAGGGCTTAAATCAATTAGCTGAAAAAAGAGAAGTGGAGAGCTAGTTGCCTCGGGTTGCTGTGGCCTCCCTAAAGGGCTCATGTGAGTGTGGTTGAGGACAGCCAAGGCCTCATTGGAAGTGTGTGTGTGTGTGTGTGTGTGTGTGTGAGAGAGAGAGAGAGAGAGCAAAAGGCACATGGAGAGCACATGCACAGGGTAAGAGATGAAAAAAATGTAGCTTTAAGGGGGGATTGAAAGATTGAATGTGGCAAAGGTGCAGACAGTGAAGCAGCATGAAATATGTACACCATGTTCTGCACATTCCCTGCATAGTGCTGATCCTGTGTCTGCACTCACTCTCTCTCTCTCTCTACAAATATTTATATATATACATTAATATATATACACTTCTTATGTTAATTACTATTTTAACAGATTAGTATAGTTGAATTACTAGATTTGTTACAACCTGTTTTCATGTGATTTCCTTTATATCCCTAACAAGCATGTGCCTTATAGTGACTCTGTCTATCTTATTCTTCTTATTATTAATCATGGAAGACTATTACCAGAGTCAGATTTTGCACAATAAAGTTGTCGATCTGTTCCACACAACAATTCCATCCGAGATGGTGTCCTAAAAGTTAGTCCGGATGTCCTACATCGCTGGGAGAGGTTGTTGACACTTGCACATGTAAATAATTCGTAACCGAATAGATAGGTTTTGAAAACTGTGAATATAAAAAGTAATGTAAAACAGACAATATCTACACAGTAAGATGGATTCGTGCATAATTGAACTCTCAACCCTTCATTTGAGAAATAGAAGAGATATTATTAATAATTTGATGAAGTGGGTAGAAGACAAGAGTTCCTTCGATCAAATGATGACATTTGACACAATACTAGCACTTTCTTTCTTTTTTTTCTTTTTTTTTTTTTCTTTTTTTGTATTTATTATGAACACTTTTTTAATTGTTTCTACATTTCTTTTGACAAGTCATTATCTTGATCATTATAAAGTCTTATGATTGTTTAATTGATCTAATTTGTTGAATAAAGTGAACTAGCATGTATCTCAAAACAAGACCTGTCTTATTTGTCAACAACTGAGATTGAACGCATTTGCTAATTCAAGTATTTCACAACCAGACATGTTTCATCTAGCAATAGGTGAGACTAACCGTATTTGTTGACGATATTAATAAACTTCACTGTCTATGTATTTCATGATAAGGCCTGTCTAATCTGGTAAGTGTTTCATTTGACAACAAGTGACTAAACGTATTTGCAGACGACATTAGTCTGCTTCATATATGGTCTATGTATTTCGTAATAAGAGTTGTCTAATCTGATAAGTGAGACTAAACACCTGTCTCATTTGACAATAAGTGACTAAACGTGCTTGCCGACGATATTCATCGACTTTACGTAAACATATTTACAATTGAATTGGCACAAAATTAGTACAATAATTAGTGAGTGGGCAATATGTGTGAATGTCATGTCCTGTATAAACATGGTAGAGTCATGTCCTTATACATGGTGGTCTCTTTTGAGCCTCACAATAATTTCTCACTTTAGAGGGACAACAGCTGATGAAAACATCCTTGCAACTAAACTAATGAACGATCTATGATAACACCACCTTTTCTGATTCACCACCACATCTCTGTGAGCCATCATGGTGTGACTAGTATTGTGTGTACTATGTGTATTTTGTATACTTTATTCCTTTTGTTTTTCGGTCGGTAGAGACCACCGTCTAAGTGGCCCCTCTAGCTAATTCATGATATGGATTAATCACTCATATTGCTCACCTTATGACCCACTTGTTTTCTATATTGTGGACCAATAGTGGGGTTCTTTTTTTGTTTTATTTTCTTTGTCATTTTGTGTGGTTGTCGATTATGTAATGGATTAAGGTTTAGTGTTTAATAGAGTAGACAAGTGTATTAACAAAATTACACTTACCTTCCTCATAGTTAGAATTTATTACACTTATCTCCCCTGAAACATAATTATACTCTCAATTTGAAGGACACGTTTGTCAAATGAGGCTGAAAAACTTGCACCGAAACTTGCACATCAACGTGTGCACGATGCACTGAATATCTATTCGACAAAAGGAAGGTAATTGTGATAGAGTGATGCTAGTACAAGAGCGCGCTTGTATTATTGACAAGCTCTCTCTTATTAGCTACCCGATCGATGGCATTATGGGAATTTGTGAAAATATACAATGCAGCAACTAACGACGTTTCTCTCTCTACAATGAAAACTTCCTTGAAATAAAAACTCTCCCTAGAACCCTCATTCTCTGGACCTTCACAACCTTTCTTTCTCCTCACTAAATTACACTTACCTCCCTTATAGTTGGAATTTATTACACTTAGCTCCCTGAATAAATGATCACCGTTTATATTACAAATTTGTTTTTGGATTAATTTCAGCGACACCATGAGGTTTTGTCAAATATCACATTAAAACAAATTTCGAAAATTACTATCACCCACATTGCAAATGTTTGTTTCGTCTTTCACTCACACCCCAACCGTCACCTCTAGACCTCTAACACGATGTAAAATGACTTCCCTTTGACTTTATATAAAAAAAAAAAAAAAAAAAAAAAAAAAAAAAAAAAAAAAAACCCTCTTTAACCTGAAGAAATATACTAAAAGACTATATTATCCCTAAATATTTTACAAATTTACAGTTATATATATATATATATACTCGTATATGTTTGAGGCAATATGTTTACTCCCCAACGACCACCTCCTACACCACCGTAACCGGTAGCCGTCGCAGCAGTAGCAACACCATCACTACCACCTCACCCCACAATCGTTTGCAGTAACCACCACCACCATCACACCCAACAACTAAGCGGCACCACCACCTCGATCCCCACCCTCATATTTTTACCACCAGATCTCTGTCGAACACACACCCATCAATGACATCGATCTGTTAAGAACAAGTGGTATGATTTGGTGTTCTGATGAATTGTTGTGTCTCGGAAGAAATTGTAGTTAAGGAAGAGTTGAAAAAGGAAATAAAGAGAAATTCAGGGTATCTCATTCTCTTTTTGATTATTCTTGTTGGACTTTTGGGAGGGCAAAGTTTGGCGTGTGTTGATGTTATAGAGAAAGGAACAAACCCTGAATGAAAAATTAAGGTTTGTGAATTCAATCAATGAAGAGAGCAAATGAGGGTTTGAACAAATTTGGGTTTGGTTAATAAACTTGGTGGTCAGAAAACTCAAAATTGGCATCGACGACAAAGTACTTTAATATCGCGTTCTTCATCAGGTGAAGCAGTCTAAAGGCAATGACCAACGCTATGATGACGAATTCAAGAAACCAATTGAGATCCCACGGGAAATCCAGAGACATGCATTGACGATTTCGCTTGGGTTCTAGATTGAAATTTCTAGGAATTTTCATCGATGAATTGAACAGAATTGCCAAAGAAACACCATATGCATATGTATATGTGTATATATACACATATATATATGACTCAATTTTCTATTTACTTTCTCACTATAGCCTTCTAAGTTCTCTCTCTCTGTTTCCATTTCTTTCCAAATCCTTCTGAGGAAAGGAAAAGGGAACCAAAATAAATGTTTATGAAAAAATCAATAACAATTAAAATAAAATAAAATAAAAAATCATTGGTGATGAAGGGCGAGGGTGAGGGTGATGGGAATAATTTTGTCCTTATACAATTAAGATGTTTTAAATTAAAAGGCATTAAAAATGAGGGTAAAATGTCATCATACCCATTTTGAGAAAAGTGATTTGAGGTGTGAGTGATGGCATTTTTTAAAAGGTATCTCAAGCTGATATTTGTCCAAACTTGAGGAGATGTCAGTGAAATTAACATTTTTTTTTTTTTTTCTTTTTTTTTTTTGCTTGAAGACACTAATACTTTATAGGAAAACACAATTATACTCCCAATTTGAATGACACATTTGTCAATATAGCTGAAAAACTTGCAACATCAGCGTGCGCCCGGTGCACCGGGCTAATCAGAGTCGTTCGTTATGTGCACGCGCCAACATCGCGTGCATATCACATACGACTTTGATTAGCCCGGTGCACCGTGCACCGGACGCACTAAATATCTATTCAACACGAGGAAGGTAACTGTGATAAAATGATATTATTACGAGAGCACTCTCATAACATTACTAACGAGCTCTCTCTTATTAACCACTATTGGGATTTGTGAAAATACACGGCACAAAAACTAGCAGCGGATCTCTCTCTAAAATAAAAACTTCTCTGAAATAAAAACTCTTTCTGGAACCCTCATTCGCTGGACCTCCACAACCTTCCTTTCCCCTGACAACCCCACCACTCTTTGATCTCTCCTCGCCTTCTCCTCCTCCACTAAAAACGCACAACCCTCTTCCCATGTGCTAAAATTTCTTCCCTATTCTCTCTCTCTCTAATAATGCGATGAAAGGACTCTCTCTCCCTCTCTAGAACCACGCAAATTGCAATGAAATGAGCAAGCCAAAATTGGCAAATAAGGATGATCTGTTCTTTCTCTATATATTTGTGCGATTTTTGCTAAAGAATTTGTGGTCTCTGTCTTTGAATTTTAATTTGTGATTCTTGAAAACAGTATCGATATGGAGTTTGGGTACATTTTTTTCTCAAAAATAGTTTTGTTGAATGGGTAGTTGGGTGAACGAAATCTAGTGGAAAGAATGATCAAATGGATGTGATATATTACCGCAGCTGAAAGTATACGAGAGAAATTATCATGATGTTCTTTCATTGAATTAATTGGAACTTGTTTGTTTGATTTGGGTTAGAATTAATAAATGGATTGTTGTCTGTTGGGGATTGCAGAGGAAGATGAGGTGATGAAAACCCTAAGATGTTATAAGGGCTGTTCTGAGAGTGGAGAACTCGAGGATGCTGACGAAGAGAGCGTTGTGGGTGCTTTGGAGAGAGAGAGACTGGCTCGGTTGCAAGGGGAGAGAGGCTGTGGAAGTCCACAGTTTTTTTATTTTAGAGTTAGTTGTTGCGTCAATTTCATTGTCCCATTTTAAAATTATCAACTTGTAGTTCTTAGTTTAAATAGATATAATTACCAAGTTTAAAAATCTTTGAAAGCAAAAAAGGCAATGATGGAAAGATCACATTTATTTGCTGACTTTTATAAAGGGACAACTAATTTGGAAAGGAAGAGTGGACTACTACAGACAAAAGTAGTATAATTTACCCTTCTATAAAAAGAGGCAAGATTATCAAAATGGATTAGTGTCTCATAAATCACAACAAAAAATTACTGAATACAGCACAATTATTTTTGTTGGACTAAAATTGGGCCATGGTGCAGGCACAAAAACCTGAAAAGCAAAAGAATAAATTGAAGGCCAGCCCTGAAGGCTCTCCGGGAAAATGGCCGTGTGTAAGGCAACAAAATGTTTTTAAGATGGCCTAAGAATGTAAGAAATGCGGAGGAGAAATGAAACGAAAACCTAGTGACTGTGCCAGTAGGTCCTGCGTCTGAACCAATTGTAGTCGGGTAAACTCTGGATGGGCCCTACGGCAGAAATAGCAACATCCTGGCAAAAACAAAAGTAAGATCCAAGACAGCTTAGGATTATATTTAAATCGACACTAACAGAAAATATCAAAATTTTGTACTTTATATGGCAATATGTGAGGTCAGAATATATTGTAGTCCTTACCCTGTCATTTATAAAACGGTTTGCAACACGTTTGATGGTGCTGGCATTCACAGCGTCAATTCTAGCAAACAATTCTGCAAATGGGATTCTTCGCCCATAGGTAAGTAGCTGGAAGCACAAACAGACTAAGCGTCAATAAAGGAAAATGTTAGATCAGCCGAAAAAAAAAAATCAGGAATGAACTGAACAAACTTTGTTTGATGCGTATCTAATTCTCAAATTTGGAACAAAGAGGAAAAAGAGGAAGTTAGTTTCCCAATTGGACGTGTTAAATGAAACCAAGTTGCCATCTGGAAGATGCAGAAAAGATTCTTCCATTGTGACAAATACTTGACCTGCTTAAACTGAAATGTATGGGAACCGGACAAGTCATAACAAGATAGATTAAAATGGATTATTCATCCAGACACAATATCTTTTAATTCCACCAGAGAAGAAATTCCGAATCCAGGGACAAAGCCTATTTATCAAACAAAAATGAATTTGATGTAACGGAGTAACAGGAAAATCACAATAATTAAAAGATGATTAAGCCCCACATAACATGGGTTTTACCTCTCTGGACCCACATGGGATTTTAGGAAAAATAATCAAATCCTTTTTTTTTTTTTATCAAATGTGTATCTTAACATTGGACATCCAACCTAATCATCATATGATTCATATTTACAAGATCAAATAATTACTTTTGTGGCTTCCCTGTACCACAACCAACAAATCATTGCTGTCTTTCATCTGGCAACCCCATGCTGAAGTCCATATATCAACTTTACATGAGAAAATTGTCTTTAGAACTTTTGTAATGTAAATTAGAGGATTGGTTAGTTAGATGATGTGTTCCAAAAATCCAGTCTCAGCTTAATCTCTCATTAGCTCAGTCCAAAGAATGAATAAGGAAAACAAAAACAACAAAACAAAAACAAAAACAAAAAAGAAGAGGAAAAGAAAAATCAGTCTCATGTTGACTGAATCGTCTCTTAATATACTTGGCTACGTAGCTTCCAGTCAAAAGGACTGAAGAAACAAATCTTGATGCCACTGTTTATGGTGCTTAAATCTGCATTCCTCTTTTTTAGCTATGCAAGGTAAGGGGGTTAATGAAGACAGTTAATACTGATACAAAGCTGGAAGATATTAAGGTGGCCCTTCTACCTATTATTTCATCTCTCGGGGGAAAAAAAAAAAAAAATTGTCTTTAATTTCTTAGATGTAACCTATGTTACCTGGACTCGGCATATTAGCCCAGGGTGTCCGTGTCAACACGGACACCGACTCGGGCTATGGGTCGGACACCCATTCGCAACATCGGACACGGCTGATGAAGACTTGCTCATAGAAGATTGTATCGTGGATGCTTGTTAGGGATTTGAACTTTTTTTCAAGCCTCTATGTTAGATCGGATGTATTCCGTAAGTTTGTGGAGGCGGCTGGTTCGTAGATAGGATTTTGGAAAGTTGAAGATGATGTTTTTTCACGCGCAGCTGTAGCAGATTTTCTGTTCTTGGTGGAGAGTATATTCACGCACTGCTGACTCTTTTCATACTCTGCCACTTATCACGTGTATATTATATGTGGACTACAGCTGGGTTATAGCTGTAACACATATTCATTGTGCACACATTAATACATTGGGCTTGGGCTATTATTTGGGCTAGGCTATTATTTGGACATTAAATTGTAAGAGTGTTTTAATAATATAATCCATTGGGCTGGGCTTTGGACATTAAATTGTAAGAATGTTTTAATAATATAATCCATTGGGCTGGGCTATTATTTAGACATTAAATTTTAAGAGTGTTTTAATAATATAATCCATTGGGCTATAATTTGGCTATTATTTGGACATTAAATTGTAAGAGTGTTTTAATAATATAATCCATTGGGCTGGGCTATTATTTGGACATTAAATTGTAAGGGCGTTTCAATTATAAAATACATTGAACTGGGCTATTATTTGGACTTTCTCTTGTAAGTTATTTTCTTATTTTCTTTTTGGTTTGAGCTAAAACAGTAAAAGATAATGTGGTTGCTAAAAGAGAAAAAAACAAACTTAATAAAAAATATAAATTTAACTGGTGCAAACTAAATGGTATACAACTAACAAGAGTACTCCCTCCTTTACAACATATATGAAGTGTCCAAGTACCCGTGTCCGAGTTTTGGACACTTTTATTTCGTATCCTTGTGACCTATAATTTGATACATAGATGGATCCGACCTCTAGACACGTCCCCGTGTCCGACACCCGTACCTGAGTCCAAGTAACATAGTATGTAACACTGTTCTGGTCATTCCCCATTTTATAGAATGTTATTGAGCATGCCAGATCTTTTCTAAAGCTTTTCTGTATGCAAATGTTATACACACACTAAAATCTGCTAACGAGGAACTGTCCTTATAAGCCTCGAGAAATTTAGTTTCTTATTAAAGGATTGCTCATCCTTGAGAGTTCAATGTATTGTCAACAGGGTGTATTCTTCACTGTCCACCTGTAGGCTTGTATTGAACACCTTAAGTTTCATCCTGAGCTAACCCTCTTCCCCCCTCCCCCATCAAAATAAATAAATAAATAAAAACTGTAAGAACACCGGCAAATATCCAACCTTCCAAGTAAATGTTCTAGTTTTGAAAAGGAATTGTACCTGGCGCCCTATATCTTCAGCAATAGGACTGGTTCCATCTATGTGAAGCAGCAGAGAAGATTTCAACTGCAATAGAACACATTAAAATGTGGATAAAGCTATGTGAACACTGGAAGATAAATAGAAAAATAGGCTTAGATGAAAATGAAAATTTCCTACAATAACCCTAAGATACCAACCACATACTTGACATCGCTAAATTATCAAAAATGACACTGAAAATCTATTAAAAAAATAAAGTCACCATACTTTGAAGCAAAATACAGCCAATGATTTAAAATAATTATCAGGTAATATGTAACAACAATACTGTTGGCCGAGCCATAATTTGTTGCCTCTATGAAGTTGACAAAGGTGTTCATTTCTAATTAATTACAGGGAAAAAAATCGTGTTTTCTTCATGAAATAGGAGGTTGTGCTAGACTCTTAATTCATTTTTCTATATAACAGTTAGACTATGTTTAATTTAAAAACATTATGAGCTATATATTGTTTTCAACATTTATACATTGCCATTAGCAGGAATCATTTCCGGATGCCATGCTAAAAGTCAGGCCGTCAAACATGATAAGGACGGTTAGTCTAAGGACAGGCACTCTTTCCAAACAATGCAAAAGTTAGTCTATACCAAGTCAATCATCCAAAAACATCACAGAGGCAGCACCTTGCATTGGTAGAACCTACAATTGGTAGTGACCTACTTATCTTACCATTACTTTCACACAAACTGTGTAACGAACAACCAAGTGTGGAAATTACATTACTAGTTCTTGGCAGAAACATCATGCTTCAGTTCACCATCTAAATTGCAGGAATTGATCCAGTGCCAACATTATTTCTTGTGGCCAAGAGTTTATGTAATCAACAAAATAATCAAATTAACATACAAACCAAAATGCTACCAAAATTTGTACTGGTATACACTAGTCAAAATCTTTTATCCAAGAGTGAGCAGAAGTTAGTTTGGCTAATCTAGTAAGCGTGGTAGTATCATCACAAGCTTAGTGTGAAAGTATCACCATAAGTTTCCCCTCTATAACAAAGCACCAATTGTCTTCCTTTCTCATTTATAGAAAAAATGATATGTTGCTCCAAATGCTATACATAACCAGAAAAAATAACTAAAGTAGTAGAATATGGACAAAGCAAATCAACGCTTTAATTAGAAATTCCAACCTAACATATTACAATCACACTTAGCCAAATGTATACTGTATAAGGATAATCAACAGGATGGTAAGTGGAAGGCTTTCACATAAACAAGAGAACATTTAACTATGAAAATAATAAGAAGAAGAAGAAGAAAAATATATATTAGTAAAAACCCTTCTCATGATGGGCATAGCCAACTACAGATCATGCGGGTTAACTGCTGTATTTGGGTTTAATTTAAAAATATTAAAAAGAAAGTTGTAAAAGCAGCTACTATCAAGGGAAAGTAGGAGAAATAGTACCTGATTACAAGCACGAGCAACATCTTCTTCTGAAACACGGTAACTTAATTTGCACATCTCTTGCATAATTGTCCAGGCTAAATCATCCAAGCAGTCCGGCTGAAAGAAAAGGAAAAGGTATGTGGACTTAATATAATAATTACTGAGGCATAAGTCAGTGATAAGGAGTGCAAGGGTATAAACTTGCTAATAGAACTCCAACAGAAAGTATAAACTTGAAAAAATATAAAGTTATGGAATTTTAAAGGAAGATCAGTTTATAGAGGACTCTCTAAACCTAAATTCTAGATTCAAGGAAAAATCACCCGTAGTTCTATTCGTTAACTTTGTTTCACTTACTAATCCCACTAGAGAAATGGACATGAAAGCAATCAAAAAAGAAAAGAGGACAAAATGAATGCTAACCTTCCAAGAAGAGAGAATTTGATATTAGCACCATTGTCATCTTGCTTGTTCCCAATCAAATGGGGTCAGCCACATAAACTCTCTCCATCCGCTCTTTTCTTTAACAAGTCATATATTCCACCAAAACTAATTTATTAAGGTTTTTTCTTATTATTTAATACCATGTTACGCATCTTAATTTCTTACTTTCTACACTAACCAATGTTCTTTTTTTTTTCTCTTTTTAGTTGATGCATCTACACGTTATATATTTCTATACTAAATAAACTTAGTTTCTCTTATTTTATTACTAATAGGCAGGCACTCACAATTTGTCCTGTTAACATGTTGATTATTTATTATGTTCCTTCTAATTCTAGCTAATTATTATCCATCCCAATGTTCTCGTTTCGACAATATATAGATTTTTTCTTTAAACTACTTGATATTCTCTTACCACGCAGGACAACACTAGCTCGTTTTCGTTTTAAACCAATCTGTCCACTCATAATATCTCTATCTACCTGTCCTTTTATATTATTGATCCTAAATATCAAAAATGATCACTATATTACACTTCATACAATTTTATTCAGTTCTACTAATTATTTAACCTTTTGACTTGAATGAATTTCTCCATACTTCCATATATGTTGCTAAGATTTCCTTAAAAGTGTGTAGCAGAGCTATGGTAACAGCAAGCCTCATTTTCAAAAAAAGAATCATAGATAAAATTTAAGCACAAATCTAATGAACTTACAGAAATGAGTTTTGAGTAAATTAGAAGCCGTTCTACCTTTCATATCATATAGCTTGAAGATGGGGAGAAAACCATGAAAAAATGGATTAAATTAGTGAGTGATCTCACCTTAGCAACAGCATAAACACCAAATAGCCCAGTATCTTTATAGTTGGTGTTGAAAGCCATCATGCTTTCAGCGATTTCATTAATGGCAACCCTCTGTGCAAGCGCAGAACTGTCCACGGATCATTACAAATATCAATACACGTCACAAGATGAAATGTTATGGGTAATGATACAACACTGACAATTCAATTTAGGAATGTAAGCCCCATAAATGAAGTGGCAAAGACTCACCCCATGTGCTTTCCACCACCTACATTCTTATTCCAGGAGCCCAACATAGTCTGCATGACCATCAAAGCAACTGAATCTGGATCTGTCCAAGATGCTCCATTGAAAGCAACCGCAAATTGTGCCAGAGGCATATTGTCATCAATTATTCTAACCTGGTTTTCATGCCCAACAAGTATCAAAAAAGAACAGTGTAGAAACCTTTCCAGTAACAAATTATTGCCTAAAATAAGGGGTCATGAGGTACTCAAATAATATAAGCCCACCTCGGATCCTGTAAAAATAGCTGGCTCTTTATCAATTAACTGAGAAGCTGTAGTTGGATCCGTCGATAAGTTAGTAAACAGTTTCTGTACTTCAGCAACGATGTCCTCATGCTTAACAGCACCAGAAGCAGCAATTACCTATAGTAAAGGCCGCAATAGAAAACCAAAGTTGAGGATTTCTAAAGTCAGATTCAGCATAAATGAACACTTAATGACAGAATGGAGTAGAAGCCAACATGCTTTTAACTAAAACAATATAAAAGTCTCACTAGTTTAGGCCTACCATTCTGGGAGAAGTGTAATGCCTTGAAATGTATTCTTTAATATGATCTCTGGTGATTGTCTTAATATTCTCAGCAGGTCCAAGAATGGTTCTACCCAACGGAGTGTGTTGAAAGGCAGTTGCATGCAAATGATCAAAAATTACTTCCTCAGTTTGTCCTTCCACCTACAATAAAGAATACAAGTAGAAACCCCTTTAAACTTAATAAGCAAGAGTTCAAATATCAGTTATTTTTCGAATCAAATTACAACGCATAACTGATTAAATAATGACAGCACTAAAGAAAACTCAAAGACTTGTCATTCCATCTGTCAGTTAATCGGATTGTTACACTGTTGTGTCTCCTAGTACACCTATGCAAAGAAAAGGTAATAAAGCACAAGGAGGTCCATCAACAATAAGGCATTGATTTTAGCTACTCAACCACCTAATATGGCAAAAATAGAACACCTCTCTTCTTCTTTTTTTAAAAAAAAAAAAAAAGTTTAGAAAATACAACATTTTGATTGTTCAAAAACTATTTGGTCTTCGAAAAATAATGTACATTTACTCTATAACAGCCCAAGGGACAATATGATTTCGTATTCATCTTGCTTGTATGGATAAGTCTGTGTGGCATAATTAAAACAAGAAAAACTGCCTCACAAACCCATTCATGGCACTCATCTGTCTAGTACTGGATGAGTACTATGCACATAATGTTAAGATTTTACTCTGTACATCATAATATATAAGTTTAGGGTATTGACTCCATTATTTACCAGAACTAAAGTAATGTATTTCTTTTGTCTTTCGTGGTTATTGTATTATTTTAGGAGAAAGTATCCCTGATCTACATGAATCAGAAAAACCTCAAAAAGCACATTCCTGCTCTTATCATATTTATTTGCTGAAAATTGCATAATAGGTCCCATACAAAGCATCTGTAAAGGTAGGCTTAAAAACAAAATACATGAACGTTTTCAAAAATACCCAAAATACAAAAATGCCAAACCAGAAACACATTATTAAATTAAAAATGGATTATCAATCACTATTCTCCCAGGCTATAGAAGCCAATAATTATCACCCATGATTAAAATAAATAAATAAATCAAATAAACCTTCACCAGAACCCAACGAACTAATAACACAAAATCAGAAACACTTAAATAACCAAACTTTTTAACATAACCAAAATAAGAAACATAAATAATCCTAAAGCAATTAATTGTATATTTTCGTTGCACAAGAACATGCATAATCAATCAAATGATCAAACCGTTCTAGCATGTGAAAAATCACAATCAATACACGAACTCTACCAATTCACATTACCTCCTCCATCTCCCTCAGAATCACGCCGCGCTCTCGCTCAATCCGCTTGTCCTCGAACTTCGAATTCTGTAGTATATCCGCCAATAAATCCAAAGCCCAAGGCACATCCTTGTCCATAACCTTGGCGTAGTAAGTGGTCTGCTCTCTCGAAGTGTACGCATTCAAATGCCCACCCAAATTTTCAATCTCCTCCTCCAATTCCCTCGTATTCCTCCTCTCAGTGCCCTTGAATATCATGTGTTCGAGAAAATGCGCAGTGCCGTTGGTCTCCTGGCTCTCGAACCGACTGCCGGCGTCGATCCAGACGCCGACAGTGGCGGACTTGGCGGCGAGGTTGGACTCGGTGGCGACGCGGAGGCCGGAGGGGAGGGTGGTGACGCGGGTGAGAGGGGAGGAGAGGATTGGGGTGTGGTCGATGCGAATCGGATGGGGCGAGTTGTGTTGGAGGAAACGCGGGTCAGGGCTCTCGAGTTCGCTGAGTTTGTCCTTGACGCACTCTGCGAGTCGGTCGTAGATCATGGCGGTTCGAGGCGGAGGGGAGGGTAGTGGTGACTCGGTGGCGGTGGCGGTGGCGACGGCCGTTGAAAATGAGCGGAGGGATTGGGAGAGAGTTCGTGAGGGTCTGTGAGAGCGACGAGCTAGGAGTAGTAGGTGTCTGATCGCCATGGCTCGTCTAGGGTTTGCAGAGAGAAGTAGAGTGAGAGGTAGAAATTAGGTATAATGAGCTTCGGCTCCGAAGAGCGTAGAGTAGACTAGGGTACGACGGAAAAAGGGATTTGGAAACGTACGGATGTAATTCGATTTTTTAAAAAAAATAAGTTATACAAATTCGGCTCAAAATAAAATAAAATAAAAGTAAGAATTTTAATATAATAAGTACGTAAATAATAAGTTGTCCGATTTAAAAATTCAAGACAAGAAAAAAATTCAGCTATATATACACATATTATTTATTTATTTATATTATATTTTTATAAAGATGTTAAAAGAAAATAAAATAAATAATAAAATAAATATAAAATTTTAAAAATAATAAAATAAAATTTTAAAAATAATGAAAGAATAATTATGAAAGAAATAAACTAGGTACATATAATTAATCAATAAATATGACATCATAAATTTTTTACAAATTAATAAAAATATATTTTTAATTTAAATAATCAACTATGTTTATCTAAAAATAAATAAAAATTTGCCCTCTTTTTCTCATTTTTTTCTTGATAGTAAATGCATAAGTATAATTTATTAAAATTTAAATTTTAAATTAAATATATTATAATATAACCTAATGTATTTATACACTTACTTAAATTATAAGTGTTACGAATAGGGGTGTTTTTCGAATCTGACATTGTATTAGATGTGTTAGACATGCAATTCTATTAGAAAATAAGTTGTTTTCTTAATTATTATTATTTTTTATATATATAGAATGAATCAACTAGTTAAAATATTTAATGCTTCGTAGGAATGAAGAAAATTAGATGGAAAAGAAAGAGAAAATACATAGAGAAGATATCAAGGCATTCCCTCTTTCAGTTTGGTTGAATGAAAACTTTGTCATTCTTCCCTAAGTCACACAATCCTTTTCAGTAGGTGTCGTTTTTACGTTCGAAACGCACTTCCGCTTCCACACTCTTACTCAAATTCTCACTACTTATAACTTAATTTTATCATTCTCAGCTCCCGCTCTTGAATTTGTTCTCGCTCCCGCTCCTGCTTTATGTGACTTAGATTTTTCCTTTTATTTTCAGTCTATATTTGAAGGGATGAAATTTTGTAAATGATGAATGATGTCCTATCCATCATCTTTTCTCTTATCTTCTTGTCTCTCTCTACCAAAAGAGAAAAGTTTATTTTGTCCTTCCTATTTTCTTCCACTCCACTTCCTTCCTTGCTTTTCCCCTGCCAAAGGAGGAAAGCTTGTTTCATCCTTAGTATATTCTCTCCACCCCACTTCCTTCTTATCAAAGGAGCACTAAATTTTAATAAATAAAATAGATTGAGTTTTTTTCTGCAATGATTTCTTCTCAACTTTGTAAGGTAAAATTTAAAAGTTTTAATTCTCATAAAGTAAGATTGATGTATGAAAAGATGATAAAAAGTGATGACCTAAAATATTAAAGTAAAAGTCAAAAAAAAAATATATATATATATATATATACATACATATATTAAGAACTTATATTTCAATTTTAACTTTTAACCCCTATGATATCTAATTGGTTTCAAATATATAATTGTAATATAAAGAAAACAAGCATGAGAAAAAAACTGTCCGATGAGATTAAGAAACTGTGGTTCTTTTTTATTATTATTATTATATATATATATATTTAGCACCTATATGAATGTGATTACCCTTGAAAAAATGTAGGGGGAGAGAAACTATGTGATGGTGGTATATAAACTGTTAGAAACACACTATGCCATAGTATGTTTTTTTTTTTTTTGGTTGCAATGAGTTTGTGCATGAGGTTGTAGCATGGTAGTATTGAGTAATTAACAAATAAGGAGTAATAACATAATAAGTTTGGAAAATGACTGGTGGAACTTTTTGTTATATTGCTATAACTTCTAACCAAATGTAAGAGACGAAACCTGTAGAGTGGTTTGTGTAATTTGCCCAAAAAAAAATTTAAAATCGGCAAAACACATAACGGCTTATTAATAATTAATATATAATTTTTTTATTTAATATTTGTTATTATAGTTTTAAATTTTAACAATATTTTTGTTATTATAATTGTTAAATATTTGACTATACTAAAAATATAAATATACAAATTGTATCTTAAATTTGATCAGGTATAAAAAAAAATTTTAATATGAGCATTAAGGCTTTCCGAATTGATTTGGAAAAAATATTTTATTGGTGGGATGGGTTGGGAAAGCAATGCCCAACCCGCCCAATTGACATCTATAACTGGGTGCACATAATTCAGATCAAGGTTTAGATATAAAATCCAAACTAATTCTAATTAGGGGTGCACAAAAAAACCGTGGAGCTGAACCGAATCGTGGCTTCGGTTCCAGTTCTGAAAGTAGGAACTGTGGGCTTACAGTTTCGATTCCAGTTCCAAACCCGTGGGAATCGTTGAGAATCGGAACCGTATATATATATATATATATATATATATATATATATATATATATTATTAATAACATACTTACTAATTGAGTAATTGTCAGTCATACCATTATACCAACATGTGATCCACCATTAAACCACAAAAAGTTAAAAACTCAACTCTCTCTTATCTAAACAGACTAAACCTAAACCTAACCCTCGCCTTCCCTCCTCATCTCAACTCTCATCTGATAGAACTTTGAAGTCGCCTCGCCCTCGCCTCCCTTCCTCAAGTTTTTCATCCTCATCAGTCATTAGTCCTTTACTATTTTCATTCTCTCATATTCCGTCCTCATCTCTCATCAGTCCTCTCGACATGGCTTCTTAGTCACCTACACACCATTTTGGCAACTCAGACTTCTCAGTCAACGACACAGTAATAAGGCTTCTCCGATCTACACCCCACACACCATCTCAGTCAGCGACACAGCTTCTTCCGCTTCATCATCTTCCTCGGTCACACGGCTTATCCAATATTATTGAAGTTTTATTTTCTGTATTTATTTATATTTTTATTTTTGCTATTGTATGAATGTATTCTATTTAATTATTTTTGCAGATGTGCCTACTGGGCTCAAAGGCTCAAAGCCTTCAAATAAGTAAGGGAACACTGGAACAGTGTAAGGGAACAACAGGAAAAAAGTTCATAGGTGGGGAACCGTGAGAACCGGTTTGGTTCGGTTCCATATACACATGATTCCGGTTCCGGTTCCATTTTTAAGGAACCGTTGTGACCGGTTCCGACACCAAACCGAACCGTGTGCACCCCTAATCCCAATGGTTTTATAAAAATTTAAACTAAACTGAAATAACAAATAAATTTTTAACAGAATCAATTCCACGTGTACAAAACCAAATTGAATTGGATTGGATTGTAACAAAGAAACTAAGGAGACCAATTCCCATAATTATAGTAATACAGGTGTAAATATGGAAGCTAACAATCACAATGACAAGTCAATCCCAACCAAGTATTACATCCCT
Source organism: Cornus florida (assembly GCF_030987335.1). Classification (NCBI taxonomy): domain Eukaryota; kingdom Viridiplantae; phylum Streptophyta; class Magnoliopsida; order Cornales; family Cornaceae; genus Cornus; species Cornus florida. The sequence continues at coordinate 7,966,360 of NW_026775577.1, forward strand.
ATAATCTTGGATACATCTTTATAAGTTTCCAAAAACATCTTTGTTAACTTTCCATTATTTTAGATAACTAGCACTTGTGATTTATTGTGCAAAAATAACTCCTAGAATCTATCCATTCGTGTGTTAGCCCTACAAGGATATGAACAATCTCTTTCTGCCTAAAAGGAGGAAGAAAAACTATTCATAGAGCATTCACAAGCTTTCGTTGGACAACGCAGTCATGGTTAGAACAACAGAGGAGGCAGAGGAAATTTTAATTCGCGTGGCAGAGGCTTTACACCAACCGGGTGTTACAATGCTCAGAGTGGAGGCCAAAATACTCAAGCCAGCAATAAGCAGTCGAACAATAACAGTAGACAAGCCAACGAAAGAAACCAACAACAACATTCCAATGAGGCAAATAACCCTACCATATTTGTGGTAAACAAAATCATCGTGCAATTGATTGTTGGTATCGTTTTGACTACTCATATAAATCTGAATAATTTCCTCAAGCTCTTGCCATATATGATTCCAATGACCAATCATTCGTTGTTAATTCCTGAGCTACATCACATATGACAAATGATGCAGGTAAATTATATTGCATTAAGCCCTACAGTAGTGGTGATGTGATATATGTTGGGGATGGAAATTGTTTGCCTACATCTCATACCGGTGATACTTTTTTACTTTAGATAATTTATGCGCTTTTGAATTCACCTCTTGTGATTTTGTTGTTAAGGATCGGAATTGAAGGATAATCGCGAGGGGGCATAAAAGGGGACTTTTATATGCTTTAAATGGCAACTGTCAGAAGGCACTAAAGATAATAAAAAAAAAAGGTGGCACTTCATCCACTATTTGGCACCAGTGACTTGGACATCCAAATTCGAAGACTTTGTCCTTGTTGAAAGAAAGAAAAGTCATTGATGTTACTCAATCTAGTAGCTAAACTTTCCTTATATGTTAGTTGCCAAATAGGTAAAAGTTGTAAACTGCCCTTTAATAAATCAAATAAAGTGTCTAAGTTTCCTCTAGGAAAAATACATACATTATGATCTTTGGGGGCTAACCCCTTTGAGTTCTAATTAGAATATTCGATTCTATGTCATTTTCGTTGATGATTTTTTAAGGTTTACATAGATGTATACTTTAAAACGAAAGTCAGATTTCTTGTACTGCTTCCTCAGGTTCCAAAAACTAGTGGAGAATCAGTTTGATCAACGAATTAAAATCTTTCAATGTGATGGTGGAGGAGAATTCAATTCTACTGATTTTATTAATCATCTTTCAAATTGTGGCATTTAATAACATATTTTCTTGTCTCGGAACTCCTGAACAAAATGGAGTAGCTGAACGCAAGCATCGTCACATTGTAGAAACTGGATTGACTAAGCTATTTCATGCAAAATTGTTATTATCATTTTTTGTTGAAAGCTTTCTCACTGTTGTGTATCTCATAAACAGGTTGCCCTTCTCGGTTTTAAAAAATGTTAGTCCCTATTACAAGCTCTACAATCGACATCCCGACTATAATGGCTTGCGGGTGCTTGGATGTTAGTGCTTTCCCTCCATGCGATACCAAAATCAATCAAAATTCTCCAAGAAGACTTATTTATGTGTGTTCGTTGGCTATAGTTTTAGTCACAAAGGCTATAAATGTTTAGAACAAAAAAAAGTAAAGTTTACATATTGCGACATGTGGTGTTTAATGAAGAACCTTTTCCATTTCAGCTATCGGTTTTAGAGTCAGAATTGCCCCATTTATCACTGTGTGAATATCCTTTTTTGGATGAATGGCTCGATAAAACATCTAAGGAAAGTCTCTTTATGTCAATTGTCCAAACTTCAGAACATTTGACCAATTCCACACAAGAAACATCGGTCCCTTTAATTTCTGACTTTGTTAATTGCTGTGATAATTATTTTGAAATAGGATCTTCTCAAAATAATACCAGAAATTATGCCGAAGATCAGGAGCATAATAATTTTGTTTCTTCTTCCATTTTAGGCATTGAAGACACCTCTTCACTCTCTAAAAATATCACGCCAGCCAGAGATTTTTCAGTTGAATCTTCTTCTGCGTTCACGCCCATTTTAGATTTTCCTTTGCCAACTGAAAATTTACTTACTTGTCAATCTTCATAATTACAAAGAGTTCTGGTCGTTGATCTATCTAATGCCTTTTAAGGTACTACAACTACCTCCGTACAATTAGCTCTAATGCAACCCATGCCAACAGCCGCATACCCCATGCAGACAACTCGTCCAGTATGTGAAATACACCATCCTTCATATTTACTTGATTATGCTACAATTGAAACTACTGCCAATTTAGATCTCATACTTGATCGAGCTTCTTTGGAGCCCAAGACCTTGAAGACAATTCTAAAAGATGGTCATTGGATTAATACAATGAAAGATAAGATTAAAGCTCTTCATAACAATGAAACATGTGAACTCTTTCCCCGACCCTCTGACATCAATATTGTGGGCTCAAAATGGGTGTATAGAATTAAATACAAAGAAGATGGCATTATTGCTCATAACAAGGCTTGTTTAGTCCCTAAAGGCTTTACTCAAGTCTCAGGAGTGGACCATGATGAAACTTTTAGCCCGGTTGTAAAACCAACTATCATACACCTTATCATAACCCTTTAGAGCATCTCTAATGGTAAAATGCTAAATTTGGATGCCAAATCTATATTTTGACAGTGCTACAATGTCAAAATGCTACATTTTAGTAATTCTGCTCCAATGATGTATTTTATGCAAAATGTTATTTTTTGACACAACCACTATTCTTTTTCAAGTACCATTCTCACCATTCATATTTGAATCAGTAATGTTAATATTAGGCACATTCCAAGTCAAGTTGTAGACATTAGAAGGAAACTAAAATTAAACTTAATTAAAAAATATATATATATCTAAAATATCTGGTCAAAAAAAGACCCAAATATATATATATATGTGTGTGTGTGTGTGTGTGTGTGTGTGTGTGTGTGTGTGTGTAAATTTATATATTTGATTATATTATTATTAAAAGTAGATATATATTTAGGGCAAATCATTTCAGCCTCCCCAATCGCCTCCATCTATATTCTCGTTCTCAACTCTGAAATTGCCCCCCTCTCTGCAACTGCAAACTACAAAATCAACAAGAATCAGAAGTTCAAAGCCCATATCTTTCAGTTTCCATAGCCCGCTGTTCCAGTTCGGGTTCACCGTTCGTAAGCTTCAACCGTTTTCTCTCAACTCTCAAACTTGTCCCCCTCTCTCTCTGCAACTGCTAAATTGTACGTATGGGTTTTATTTTAATATTTTTTTTTTCTAAATCAACTAATCAATGTCTTTAATTCTTATTTTGCAAACTAAATCCTATTTGGTGAAATTTTTTATAATCTTTTTCAATTCCGATCTGAGAAGAAAGAGATATATGTATACACATACACACACACATATATGAGGATGAGAAGGGAAGAGAAAGAGAGAGACGGATAAGATTAAAAGATATAGAAATAGCTGTTGCTATAAGTTTTGCTAGATTTGGCACCAATATAGCAAAGGCAATTTTTAGGAGGTGAAATAGCAGCTCATTGGAGGGCGTAATTTTAACCCACCTGCTATATTTTGAATTGGCAGCCCATATAGCAGGTGGGTTGAAGATGCTCTTATCTCTCGTTCAAATGGCACCTATGGCAACTTGACCTTAAAAACGCCTTCTTGTATGGGAATCTCAAATATAAAGTATATATGGAGCAACCTCTAGGCTTTGTTGATACACACCGACCCAATGATGTGTTGCCTGTTGAAAAAATCTCTCTACGAACTAAAGCAGGCTCTGCATGCTTGGTTTGACTGGCTATCACAATTTATTTTACTCGGCTTTTATTGTAGCAATGCCAACTCTTCACTCTTCATTTATTGCACCAGCCACATAATTACAATTCTCTTAATCTATGTTGATTATGTTTTAATTGCTGGTAATGATAATTAATTCATTTCGGTGCTTATTGAACAGTTTAGCAAAGAATTTGCTATTAAAGATTTAGGCCCGTTGCATTATTTTTTTTTAGCGTGGAGATCAAGCAAGCTCTGCATGCTTCAACGGACACACATGCCGGAAAGTAAATCCATTGCTACACCACAAGCTCTCAAGGTCTCAAGTTCATCCGATAATGTTCCTGTAGAGGCCATTAATTTTAGCAGTATTGTGGGTGCTTTACAATATTTGACGTTCACTAAAGTTAATATTGTTCATGCTGTAAATCGGGCCTGTCAACACTTTAGTCATCCAATAATGGCCAATTTGAAAGTTGTTAAACAGATAGTACGGTATTTAAAGGATATTCATCATTGCAGCCTCCGCTATCTTTCTACAAGTCCTATCTCGTTGTATGGTTTTACCAATGCCGATTGGGCAGGATGTCCAATAACAAGCAGGAGTACAATGGGCTATTGTGTTTTTCTCGGAACAAACTGTATTTTTTGATGTTCCAAGAAGCAACCAACCGTAGCCTGATCTAGTACCGAAGGCAAATATCGATCTATGGCTTTCATGTAGGGATGGCAAATTCCCCATCCCCGTCAGGGCCCCGCCCCGTCCCGTTTATAGTGAGGATGGGGATCCTTTTAGCTGAACGGGGATGGGGATGGGGACAAATTATGAATCCCAGCCGGGGGCAGGGGCGGGGATAGGGTAAACCCGCTCCGATTAAATGTGAAGTTACTAATATACCCTTACATATAATAATTTATTACTAAATTATATTTATTATATATATGAAAATAAGAAAAAATGTGTTTTTTTAATAAAAAAAAATTATGAGGTCGGGGCCGGGGGCGGGGGCGGGGGCGGGGGCGGGGACGGGGATAAGGTGTCGGGGGCGGGTATGGGGATTCTGGCAAAATTTTAAGCGGGGATGGGGGCGAGGATGGGGAATGAAAAATGCATCGGGGATGGGGATGGGGAATGGAATCCCCGCCCCACCCCGCCTCGTTGCCATCCCTACTTTTGTGGCTACTTAAATCATTTGCTTAACCTTTTCTGTTAAAAGATGTTGGTGTATCTTTAATTAAACCACCTCAATTATTTTGTGATAACATTAATGCCTTACATCTGTCCGTAAATCATATGTTCCATGCTCGGTCTAAACACGTCGAACTTTATCACCACTTTGTTCGTGAAAAAGTTGCTATGAGAACTCTCGTTACTCGATTTATTTCATCTATTTCAGAGTCGGCAGACATCTTCACGAAGTCTCTGTCCAAGGATGTGTTCTCCTGGTTTTGATGGAAGCTGGTGTTCATCCAAATTACCACGCCAGCTTGAGGGGGCATATTGAGGAAAATAAGGAAACTAATTCCCATAATTATAGTAATATAGGTGCAGCTATGAAAGTTAATAACCACAATTTCAAGTTAATGCGTAACCAAGTATTACATCCTTACAATCGTGGACAAGTTTCCAAAAGCAACATCTTTGCCAACTTTCCATTATTTCAGACAACTAACACTTATGATTTATTGTGCAAAAATAACTCCTAAAATCCCTCAATTTGTTTTCTATCATCAATGAAAGACGTTGCAAATAAATTAAATGGATCAATTATACGAAACTTGCTTTGTATTTATATATTAGCATTATTTTGTGCGTCACTTCATCATGTGCCGCGTTGTATGCCATTATATTAATTATACGAAACTTTGTTTACATTTATATATATTCTAAATTAATTTTACATCGCTTATGCAACAACTACATTATGTCACTTATGCAACGACTAACTTTTTATTTTTCTATTACATGATTTAATCCATACACAAAACCAAGACACATAATCTCTTCACATCCATATTCATTTGTACATATGGTAGAATTGTATTGGTTTGGATTTAATTTTTTACCCTAAATTGTGAACTGAATCACTAGTTTCAATAAATTTAATTTGTAACTTAACCGATTTTCCTTCAAAACCAATTCACCGTTTAAATCGGGGTGCTTGCACCACCATTATTAAACTCAATGGCTGCATTGAAGGCGAATATTTACGTATAGGACATTGCATAAACTTCCCATTTACTTTCAATTTATGGCAAGGAATTTTCGAGCAAAAAAATTTGCCATAAAAACTCCCAACTATCCAATTTGTTGAAAAGTGATATTATTATGACGAAAGTGTCTCTTAATATAAATTTTTAAAAATAGTTTCTTTTAATTTACAAATTAAATAAATAACTTATTCCGCATATTGGTGTTAAAATTTTTTAGAAACTTCTTTTAACGGTGCATCCATAAAAAATGAAAATACATTGGAACAATTTTTTAATTTTTTCTTAATTTTTAAATAAAAGAAAAAAAAAAACCTTAAATGAAAATCATTTTAAGAGAATCTAAAATTTACATTAAGGGGGTAATAGGGTGTATGTTTTAAATTTGTTTTTAAAGTTCTATTTTTGTAAATTAAAAAGGAAAAAAATATTAAAAAATAAAAATATTTTTTAATTTACATTAAAATGCATTTTAGTTATTATAACATTACTTTGCAATAAATTAGATACTTAGGGGGTTTTATGTCAACTTTTTTTCTTCACGGAGTTTCTTGCCAAATATTAAAGGTAAAGAGGGATTTTATGCAATTTTCCCTTATATAGAATATATACCTATATATAGCTATATTGTCAAAGAAGAAACCCTAGTGAGTCATCTCTATAACCTGCGACTGCATCCCATTCTCTCTGCCCCAAAGTGGTCTAACAATGGCGACTGCGAGAACTGTGAAGGATGTCTCGCCTCACGAGTTCACGAAGGCCTACTCCGCACACCTTAAGCGATCCGGAAAGGTATTCATTTCCATTCACCTTTCTCGGCTCCGTGCCGTCTAAATCTATGTTTGATCCCCGGGAAAGTAAAAGGGAACTTAGGAAAGACAAAAAAAATTTAATTTTTAGCTTTTATTTTCTGTTGTATTAGTACTAGTCTCTGAAACAAAAGGCTCGTTCCAGAAATAGTTTAGTTTCATCGTCATAATTAATCAAACTCTAAGATCCAAAGTATTGATTCCTTTCTATAATGATTTCGTGCCTTTTTTAAGCTATCAAACGGTGCAGTGGAAGAATTTTTGTTGATGCTATATTGAAAAGATGGCCCTTTTATAGGCGATCCACCTCTGTTTTAACATTTCTTCCCGTTTGTCGATTTTTTTCACGTCTTAGTTTCATTATTATTATTTTTTTAATGTTACGTTTCTGGGATTTATGTTCGTTGGATTTTTTTGAGACCTTTTTGAATGTCCCTTCGTATTTGAATAGTTTTTTGCATATTTCGATGTTGAAGTTTTGGATTGAGTCATTTTAGAGTGGTAGTGATTATTAGTGATTATCTAACAAATGATGTCTAAATCCTTCTGATTTTTGTCATTTTAAGTGAGCCTAAAAACCACCACATAACACTCACTCACAAATTAGTTAATTGGGTGTTATTAAAGCCAATTCCTACATTTTACGTTTTTTGAGTAATTGCAGATTATTTTGTTTTCAACACCATTTTTATTTATTTTATAATCATTGTCATTATCATTATAGTGACACCTTTATATATGGGAACATTCTGAAAATGATATGGTCAGATAAGTCGAGCTTGATTGCACAAGGTTGGAGTTTCTTGTTAGTTCTGGGAGAGAATGGAAGCTATGCTGTTCCACATTACAAACACATTTTGGTTCCCAAATTATAATTGATGGAGGTTTATATTAACAGCAACACCTAGTCATGTGTCAAAAGTGGCAAGCTTTAGACAAATACCGGTCTCGTGGTAAACTTATGTTAAAAAGATGTGTTGTTGTTGCTGTCAGTTCTGAAGTGGCCTCGGGTTTACTTCATGGTGACATAGTCGCAAGCTGTCGTGTTTGTGTTGTGAGCCTAGGAAAGATAGAATTCACCAAGACAGTCTCGTGCTCATAAAATCCTGCTACAATCAGCATGGATATTTAGCTGTTGCTAGTTGAAGCAGTAGACTCTTTTGAAGGCTATATTTTATGACTATTGATCAAAATTAGACTCTTCCATAGTAATTAAGTAGTTTTCTTGGAGCTCCATGCAAGCTGTGAAAAAATTTCTCTTATAAAGTACTTTATACTTATGTGCATTTTTCATTTAAGAGGTGCTCTGATGATCTAAAAATTTGCTTCATTTTTTTCCCCTTTAATTAATTACTATTGCTTCCAAATAGATGGAGCTACCTCATTGGACAGACATTGTCAAGACTGGTAGGTTCAAGGAACTTGCTCCCTATGACCCCGATTGGTATTATATTAGAGCTGGTAAACTCTCTCTCCTCCTCTCTGTATTCCCCCTGCGCTGTGTGTATGAAAAAACATTTGTGTATTCTTGTATGATATGAATGTGATTTTAAGATTTGTATTTAGATATTTCTTAGATGCTGAATCTTTTGCAGCTTCTATGGCAAGGAAAATATACTTGAGGCAGGGTCTAGGTGTAGGTGCTTTTCAGAGGATTTATGGTGGGAGCAAGAGGAATGGAAGTCGTCCACCCCATTTCTGCAAAAGCAGTGGAGCTGTTGCTCGTCACATCCTTCAACAGTTGCAAAAAATAAACATCATTGATATTGATGCTAAGGGGTGAGCTAGTGATTCTTGTATGCCTTTTATTTATATTTATGAGAAGATCTGGTGATGTTACTTGAGTTTCAATATGGAGGAGGTCATGGTAAACCTTATTTCTGTAGTCAAAGATGGAAATAAACTATCTTAGATACATCAGCATCTACTGTAATGTTTTGTCAGCGCGTCACTCCCGTTCATCTCTAAAGTAAGCACCAAATGAGTGGTTCTAAAAATACTTGTATTGGTCATTGCTGGCTGACGTGTTGTCTGTGAAACCTATGTCTCTAAGTTGACAGATATTTGGGCTATGTCTTAGAAATTTACTGCCCTATGATTCAGTATGTTTATTCTCTGTTCTGTTATGTAAGAGGAAGCGCATGCTCCTTGATTGATGATTTTTTTGATCTTTTGGATGCTATTGGTGCTTAGGTCTTTTTTCTTCTTGTATTAGGGATGCGTTCCCCTTTTGAATGCTTTTCTAATATATTTTTTACTTATCAAAAAAAAAAAAAAACTATTTATTTATTTATTTTGAGAGGTTTTGTAAATGCTGTAATGACACTAATTCTTTCTTTAATGTTTCAGTGGGAGAAGAATCACATCTAGTGGCCGGCGTGACCTTGACCAAGTTGCCGGTCGGATTGTGGTTGCCCCTTGATCAGTGAGTTCTGCTACAGCATCCCATTATATTTTAATAAGCTCTAGGTTTTTGTTTTAGTTCGATGGAGAGATGTTGATGCAGAATTTTTGTTAGAACAAATTTTGCTCTCTATTGTTGAGTGTTTCCTTGATGAACATGAGACGGCCGTTGATCAGTTCTTTTTTATATTTTAACTTCAGTCTATTTGGAATCTCCTCATTTAACGTCTGTTACTTGAGAAATAAAACTGTTGCATCAACAAATATCTGTTGGGTTATTTTGATCTATGCTAGCCTTTTAATTTCATGTGAGGTTTTGGAAGCTTGGTTGGAATTGCTGGGAAATGCTAGCAAGCTTATGATTAATTTATGCAAATTTGATGTACACACGTCTAGTTACAAGGTCCTCGATTTCTTGATCAATGTACTAATTCCATTTTCTGGACGTTGGCGCTAAAGGGCATGTTTGTTGTTTCCTTTTAGTGTACAAGGTAAAGTAATATGTTCTTAGTGCTAATCATGGACATTAATTGACTAGATTAAGAACAACTTGAATCACTTAACCTATACGTGCTTGCTCCTGTTCTTGGAGTTTTTGATATATGGTGCTTGTGTTTTACATAATGGAGAGGTATTTGGACTAAAAGTGGAATCCAGAAATGAAACCAGTGGGTGTTTTTGATATATGGTGCTTGTGTTTTACATAATGGAGAGGTTTTTGGACTAAAAGTGGAATCCAGAAATGAAACCAGTGGGTGTTTGGCCATTTTAACACCCCACATTCACCCACCTCCTGCGGATAGCTTTCCTCTGATTCTGCATTTGTGTTTGTGGTGCCTGCTTTTGTTTTACATGCTGCTCTTTACAATGTTTGCTTCCAGGGCAGTGTTGGACTATTGTTTCTTATAATACACTTCGTCAATGGAAATGTACAAATAGCTAAAGGAGCCAAAATTCTCGCGTACACGTACATGTTTAAGAAAAGTACAAACACCTAAATTCTCGCGTTTATTAGGGTTGGGTTTGAATTTAAAATCATTTTCCCTTGATTTGAAACCCCAAATAATCTTGAGCATGAAGAGGAGCGAGGAGAGAGAGTAAACAATGAGAAATTAAATGAATACAAAGCATTCTTTATCAACATCAACAAAATTGCAACTCATTTTTGTCTACTTAATATACAAAAGGGGAGAGGGATATTTGAAAATTCAAGAGAGAAGATTTTCCATTATTTGGTGATTTTACAAAAAATCCATATTTAAAATTTCTTCTCGTCTTCTCGGCCTTTCACACTATATGGAGTGGCTGAAGTCAATTCAACATATGCAACACCACCTGGGTATTCTTCCTGGGGTCAAGGTGAGGGACGCTTCAGGGACCTATTTATGGTTCAAGACAAACACACAAAAGACCTCGTGAGAAATATGCAGGAAAATTTTGATATTCGATTTTAGCTCATTCAATGAAGAAATTTGAGGAAATATTAATAATATATGAATATCGCTTCGTGAGTTGGTAATGCCCAATAAATGAAAATGTATCATCCGTCGAAATTTGTTCCAACTAATTAAACAGAGTAATGCTACAATGTTCAATCGGTTTTTATCAATGATTGCATCAGTCGGTTGTAAAAACCGATTGAATTTGCCTATATAACTCATTAGCATTTTAAGGATGCTGGATTTTGTAAATGAAGCCTACATGTACACACTTACTTTCTAGGGATAAAGGGCCGGTCAAAGTAAGGCATTGGTTGAGCTTTTGGAATGAGCTCCTTTCTCAGTCTCTTTATCTCTTCTTCTTCAGCCAACTACAAGAGCAAAAGATCAACATGTAAATGATGTAATTATATTGGAAATGGCAGGTACTATTGTCTCAAAATCGTAACGTTTTTGCCGCCAAATACCTTCTGTTGTCTTTCCCTTTCCATCCTGTATTCTTTGATGAGGATCATCTTCTCCGCCACCTAAAATACACATGATGCAGAAAACACACGGTAATCAGGGACGGACCCAGAAAAATATATGGTGTGAAAATTGCGTGCAAGATAATTGAAAATGGAAATTTAAAATGTACCTGCTGGTCGAACTCAGCACGCTCTTGAGCCCTGAGATCACTGTGCATCATCAAGTCAATTGGTCTTGTGATTTCTTTAACAGGAGGCTTCATCAAGCACTGAGATACCAAATGAATTTGTGAGCTCAAGCATACATCTAAAGACTGTTAATAAAATTCCCTCGAGTATAAAGATAAGCTCAAGAGGCATTTAAGTAAGGCATGAAATAAAATCATTCAACATGGCATTCAAACATTTCCAATAACATTTCAGTTAGTTCATATGTTATACCAGTTCAAATAAATTCAATTCAGTTTTCATGTGGTTTCCAACATAGTAAACCAACTGAAATCATGAATATTTTTTACATTCCAACACAGCAACACATATAAAAGATTTGAGATAGAACCAAACGCATTTCTTATTTTCCTGAGATAATGGGCTCACCTCTGGCTCATCTGTTGTCCAGGGGAGACCTTGTGCAGTCGGTATCCGTTGTTTCTCTTCCTCCATCATCATTTCCTGTACTTTCTTAACAAATTCCTCCTCCTTGTATCTTCCTCTTTGCTATGGTAAAAATCAAATGCAAAAATTAATGTGATTTCAAGTGAGATGGATCAAAGAGACTATCATCTGAAAACAAAAACTAATTAATTTAAAGTTCACGAAACATTGTTGGGAAAAAAACTATGATTTCCCCAAATTTCAAGCTTCAAAAGAGTGAGGAAAAGAATGTTGAGCTTTTTCTCAGCTGATGTTCTGTTTAAGATAGCAATGAAGACAAGTACTAATTTTCATGACTTGTAGGCTTTAAAGTCAGTCCAGAAAACCTAATAAAATACCAATGAGACAAAATTTTGAATCACTCATTTTGGTCTGGCACTAAAAGTCTAAAAGAAGCAGGACACAGTTAGCAAAGTGAGAACTGTATCATTGCCTCATTGTTGCCTTTGTTTTTTTTTTTTTTTTTCCTTCTTCTTCTTCTTCATAGTTGGTACTCACACACACATGCCTCTACAGAGGCTTGAACCTTTGACCTCCTTTGAGAAGTAATGGTCTGATACCGCTAGGCCACTGAACTGTTGGTCATTGTTAACCTTGTTAACCATCACTTGTATTATTGGATGGCTTACAGATTACTTCAGTATTTTCTGAGTGTTTAAAACTCTTTCTTTCTCCAGATTCTCCAAAAGGTCTAAGTGAGACAGTACTTATGCACAAGTGAAAACTTATGCTCATTGATAACAATCAAAACTTCAGACCTCAGGTATGACTAATGATGGATTTTACATCCTAGGGATGGTAAACAGGAGAATTTTTAATTTCTTTATTATTTCTCAAGTAAATTTGATGTTACCTGATTATTTAATTTTTTGTTTTTAATTTTTTGCCCTCTGTAAAAGTGTATACATAACGAAAAAATCAACTATAAAATGCTAAACACAACAGGATCAAAATATTCATAATGCATGATAGAGTACTTATGCGCACAAGCGAAAACTTATGCTCATTGAGAAGAACCAAAACTTGAGACCTCAATTATGACTAGCGATGAGTTTTATGTCCTGGGGATGGTAAACAGGATAATTTTTCATTTCTTTGTTAGTTTCTCAAGTAAATTTTGATGTTCCCTGAATTTTTTTTGGTCATTGTGAAACTGGATAAATAAAGAAATATCAATTACAAAATGCTAAACATGACAGAGTCGAATATGCATAATGCAAGATAGAGGACCATGAGAGATCAGGCACACTGAGTAAGTCCACAACAAGTAATAATATAATCTCATAGGCAAAAATGAATAATAGGATAACACAAACCTCTGTTTTAAGCTTGAATGGTTTTTGGCAGGTAGCTCTAAGCTGCCTCCTCTTGCAATGCTTTCCACCAAATGTTCCAGATGATTCAGAGCTCTACATTGGGGGAAAAAAAAAAAGGTCATTATCCAAATGAACACACATGGCATATTTCCAGATTGAAAAGAGAATAATAATAATCTTACATTTCGTCGGCTCCTTTGATCACCACCACCAGATGTCCTGCTTGAAATACTAAAATTCGAAAAGAGTCAAAATAAGCCAAATCTAACCCAAACTGAGGAAAATGAAAGAGAGTGAGAGAGAGATTTAAAAATATTATCAAGCAATTTCACCAACCTTCCTTGGCTGTCATCTGACGAAGATGATAAACCTAAACTCTCCGGCGTGAGGAAAAAAACCGGCGGAGAGAATGAAGATGGAGAGACCTGTGTTTCAGGAACCCTAGGCTGCAATTCTGGCAATGCCTTCTCATGATCTTCTGATTGTTGCTCGTGTTCCTGATCTAAGTCCTTCGAGTTCGGTATTGTATGAAGCCTCTCAAAGGCCTTAATCAAATGCATCACTCTTCCAGACCTAGATTCAAGAACACGAGGCATCTTGTCTTCCCTTTGATTAACTTTCCCTTCACACCCATTTGCAATTTCTAGGTTTTGAGTCGATGGGTTCTTCTCTTCCTCTTCTTCAACTTGGGTCTCAGCTCTTTTAGGGTTCTTCGGCTCTTCCGATTCACATTCATCATTAGCACCACCTCGATTCTTGAAAAACCCTTCTTGTGAAGCCCTAAGAATCTCATACGCAACACAGAGACACTTCTCTGAATTGCCACCAACCTTGTCTTCACACTTACACGAGACTGTTGAAGGGTTTGCTTTACCTTTCTTCAAATTCCTCTTTGCCACCACAAACTTTCTTTCCCGAATCTTGTTCCGTGGTGAAGGTGAAGCACTGGGATTAGGGTTTTTCGAGGACGATGTATGGGGTTTTGCTGCAGATTTGATTGCTGGTGAATTCAAGTGTTTCGAACAAGGGCTTGTGATATTGGGATTGAAATTCTCAGAGGGTTTCGAGATTTTGGAAACCTTTGATCGATTTGATTGTGGGTATTTGGAAGGTGTTGCTCCGACGCTGTTTCCGATCAAATCCATCGAGAAGTCACCGGAAAACTGAGAGATGTCAACAGAAATGGATTAAAAGATATGAGAGAGCGAGAGAGAGAGAGACAGAGAGAGAGAGAGCATGAAGGAAAACAGATGTTGAATCTGTGAATTTTATCTTACTTGAAAAATTGACAGTGAAACATACAGAGGAAGAAAATGAACGTTGAACTTTGGATGCTCTTGTAACGGCTAGTTTTAGTGTGCTCGTTATCAGGCGTCTGCAAGTGTTAATTACTTAAAGCCTACCTGAATTATAAAAAAATTGGCATCAACCCCTATACTTTATACTAATTTTTCAGTAGTTAACCATCTTTAAAATATCATTTCTTTTGCTGGACAACCCTTCTATAGGGAAATAAACATTCAAAACATTGATTTGTTTTTCAAAATCCCAATTTATCTTTGATTTATACAGAAATTGCATATTACATTATTACCTCCTGTCTAAGTGGTAATGTGAAATTATAATTATGGGAGTTTGTGCAATTAAACTCAATGACAATTAAGTAATTTTCAAGTTTTTTTGGTGTAAAAAATAGATATTTAGGACACATTTATGATTTAACGGTCAACTTGCAAAATTTCAATAGTTTAGAGTGTGGGAAAAAAAAAATGTTTAGAGTGTAATTTTTATTAAAAAATGGACCTCTCCATCATTTGTCTAAGAGTAATGGATCCCTCCGTATATTCGTGTGCCTAAGAGCAACAACTAAGAAGAACATTTACTATCTCACGTGACACAGAAATAACATTCTTTTTATTCATTTTCTAATGAAAAATATTACATGTGTTTATAAAATATATGGGATTAATCATCAAATTGATAGTTCAACGGGTTTATCTTATTCATTTATTTACATTGACAATAAGTTCACAAGTGTCCCGTAGGAACCCGAACCCTCAACCTTAAGGATGTACCATAGCCCTTGGTGATACGGATCTGTTCCATTACACACACATACAGCATAAGATTTGAATTCAAGAAATTAAAATTCTGCTCTCTAACTAGAAGGAACAAAAACAACGAGTACATAACAGAAAAACAGAACTCCACATAAAAGAGGTAAGCACAATAATGAGAAACTAATGAATATAGGACCTTCATTAGAATAGCACTAGTGTAAATACACGCTTGTGCTGCAATGATATCATCATCATCTGTTCCACCAAAATTGCAACTAAATGGATTGCTTTGTACAAATGAGAAAAGGATATTGGGAAAAAAGGTTTTTCATTATTTGGTAACTCAAATATAAAATCAATGTTTCTAAATTTTCTTCTTGTCTTCCTTCATTGCCTTTCACTGATGGTGTGTGCATATACATTTCATTCCAAGACATGCAACACTTGATCTTCTTATGATGTGAGGTATATATGTGGTGGGATGTCTTTCACTGATACTGTGCATACATGTCATTCCAAGACATGCAGCATTTGATCTTCTTGTGTTGAGGTACATGGAACTTTGGCTCCCTGGGCATGGTAGGATTTTTTTGTGACCTAAAAACAATCCAAAACAAGAATAATAGAACTCATTACGAGTTTTGGTACTCAAAATTAATTTATCCAGTGAAGAAACGTTCTTTTAGGTAGACGTTACCTTCTAGGAATGAACGGCCTGTCAAAATAAGGCATGGGTTGTGCTCTTGGAATAAGCTCCTTTCTCAGCCTCCTTATTTCTTCTTCTTCTGCCAACTGAAGGAGCAAAAGACCAATATGTATATATATTAGTGAAAATACAAGGTAATATTGCCTCAATAGTAACAAGGACTTTTGCGATCATGTACCTTCTGCTGTCGTTCCATTTCCAACCTATATTGTTCGATAAGGCTCATTTTCTCCGCCACCTAAAATGTACAAACAGAAATACAAGTAGAAAGGTAATTAATTCACTCCTATATCAGGTCAGTAACATAAAGATGACCAACTTCAAATGGACAGTGGAATAAATTGTTGAAGTCAGTTTCAGATGTAAGGAAAAAGTATCCTGAAAAGGGTACAACATGGGTCGTCTGAATTTAGCAGTGTCTTCTCATTTTAAATTGCTTCTATGTGAAGTATTTTTAGCATATAGATTTTTGTTTCTTTCTTTCATTCGGTAGAGCCTTATATAGAAAAGTCAAGTCTTCCATTAAGGAGCTCATTAACTCGCCAAAAATTTGATCAATTGTAGAACTTTCTCTCACTGGCCACGTGAGGAATTGGCATATACTTTCAAACGGTTTTGGGCTAGTTTATAAGTGAGTAGAGAATGACGATGAGATGGGATGGAAGCAAGTAGGATGATGGTGATGATTACAAGTGAGTAAAGAATAGGAGCCAAACTAAAGATATACTACGTAAAATAATTTAGAAGAGAAGTTCAAATTGTACCTGATGGTCAAACTCAGCACGCTCCACAGCCCTCAGATCACTGTGCAGCTTCAAATCAATCGGCCTTGTATGTTCTTTAATAGGAGGTTTCACCAAGCACTGAGATACCAGACAACACAAGTAGCAAAAAAACTTGTGAGCCCAAGCATGCATCTAAAGTCTGTTAACACAACTCCCTTTGCGAACTAGGCGTGTTGAAGATGTTAAGGCATGACATATAATTTTTCAATTTAGCATTGGGGCATGTTGAATGACATTTCAATGAGTTCATATAATATGATAGTTCAATAAAGTAACTTCATGTTCCAATAAATTATTTTGTGATCTTTACCTAGATCACATGGAACCCCAGATGAAGGGATGAATATTTGCTACATTCCAAAAATATAATACATGATATTTTTTTTCTTGAAATAGAACCATGCATATAACTAATTAATCTAATATTTCTTTCTTCTCCAATAATATTCTCACCTCTGGCTCATCTGTTGTCCAGGGGAGTCCTTGTGCGATTGGTATCCGTTGCTTCTCCTCCTCCATCAGCATCTGCTCTACTTTCTTAATGAATTCTTCCTCCTTGTTTCTTCCCCTTTGCTACATTAATAATCAATTAAAAAAATTCATGTGATTTGAAGTGAGATGGGAATAAGATAAAACATATGACAGCAATAATTAATTAACCTAGGTTCATGAACATGCATAATTGGAAATATATTATAATTTGAGTGTGTGAGTGTGTTTCTTGCCAATGAAAAAATCATATTATAATTTTCCCCAAATACCAACCTTTGAAACTAACTCAAAAAACAAACAAAAGAATTTGGGTTGTTCTATTTTACATAACCATGAAAACAAGTACAAATTATACATGACTTGAAGGCTTTATAGAAAAACCAAAATAAAACCTAATCAAAGTGCCAATTTTGAATCATTCAGTTTCTTTGAGGGCACTAAAAGAAGCAAGACACAATTAGCTAGGTGAAAACTACTCCATTTCCCTATTCACAATTGTTAAATATACCTTTTCTGTCTTACTGCCACTTTTTCAGCCTAGCAGATTACAAGATCGTTCTATAATCCTATACCCAGCAGGCCAGCATCCAATTTCTGCCTCATCCCATCCCACATCGATGGCCATGAAGACAGATACAATTTATCAACATCTCTAGCCTTAATAGGAAATTAGAAAAACCTAATAAAAATGCAAATTTTGAATCATTCATTTTTTTTAGGGCACTAAAAGAAGCAAGACACAATTACCTAGGTGAAATCAGTACCCCATTCACATTTGTTAAATATTACTTGTCGGTCTTACTGCCACTTTTACAGCCCAGCAGATAACAATATCGTCTGATTATCCTACCCAGCAGGCCAGCACCCAATTTTTGCCCCATCCCATCCCACAAAGATGGCCATGAAGACAGATACAATTTATCAACACCTTGTAGGCTTAATTAGGAAATATGAAAAACCTAAAGAAGTGCTGAAGATATACACCTTTGAATCACTGGTTTTGCTCTGGCATTAAAAGAAGCTAAATACAATTTGCTAGGTTAAAACTACTTTGTTGCCCCATTTTTGCATTTGTTATGTTACTTATGTATCACTTCTATAGTTTACTGCTTATTGCTATCTGTCCAAATGTTTTAAGACATGTTTTTTATTCCAGCAGATTATGCACCCAACCTTTCCCTCATCCCATCCCACATATGGGATGGAGGAGACCACTTTCTTGCCCCATTTTTACCTTTGTTAAATATCACTTGTACGACTACCTGCTTACTTCTATTTATCGGTTTAAGACCTCTTTTTTGGTCCAGCGGATTATAAGGTTACCCCATCCCACACATATGCTGAGGAGACAATTATTTGTTTACAAGTTTAGAGGCTTAGTAAAATATCCAATCTCCTCATTAGATCAAAGCTCTCAGTGTCATCCAAGCTAAAAGCTCACTACGATTTTGAACTGCAGTTATGACAAGAGGGGCTTTACATCCAAGAGAAGAGAAACCGAATATTTCCATTTTCAAACTCCAGTTACGACTTCTGAGGGGTTTTGCATCCAAGAGAAGAAAAACCAATTATTTTTCTTTTTTTTTTTTTTCTTATTTATTCAAGCAAAGTTTGATGATTGACTTGTGAACTCCAGTTATGAAAAGTGGGCTTTGCATCCAAGAGAAGAGAAACCGAATATTTTCCATTTTCAAACTCCAGTTATGACTTGTGAGGGCTTTTGCATCTAAGAGAAGAAAAACCAATTATTTTCCTATTATTTTTCTTATTTATTCAAGCAAAGTTTGATGGTTCCCCTGATATTTTTGCTATCTGTGAAAGTAAATACATAGTGAAAGCAAAGAAGAAAAAAAACAATATACAGATTATAAAATGCTAAACACAGTATCAAATATTCATAGCATGCTCACTGAGTAAGTCCACCACCATAAGCAAAAAACTGTGGAAGTAAATACGTTTCATAGTATTCATACTAATATTCATAGCATGCTCACTGAGTAAGTTTACCATAAGCAATAATATAATTCCACAGGCAAAAATGAAATTAGGATAAACCAAACCTCTGTTCTTAGCTTGAAAGGTTGTTGGCAGGTAGCTTTGAGCTGTCTCCTCTTCCAACGCCTTCCGGCAAAGGTACCAGATGATTCAGAACTCTGCAGTTTAAAATATATATACATAAGATCATCACCTGAATGAACAAATAAGATCAATTTCCAGATCAAAGAAAGAACAGTAACAAAATTCTTACATTTCGTCGGCTCCTCCTACCACCAGCAGAGGTCCTATTTGAAGTATTAAAGCTTCAAAAGAGTCGAACAGGATAAATCAAACACAAAGAAAGGAAATTGGGAAAAACAATGTGTAATTTAGAAAATCAATCAAGGCATTTTCACCAACCTTGCTTGGCTGCTATCTAAAGACGCTGATAAACCTAAACTCTCCGACGTGAGGAAAAAATCCGATGGACAGAATGAAGATGAGGAAACCTGTGTTTCAGGAACCCTAGGCTGCAATCCTGGCAATGCCCATTCCATTGCCTTCTTACGATCCTCTAATTGCTTCTCATCTTTCTGATCAGAGTCCTTCGAGATTGGAATTGTAAGAAGCTTCTCAAAGGCCTTAACCAAATGCATCACTCTTCCAGACCCTGGTTCAGGCACATTCTCTCTCGCTTCTTCCAACAACTTGTCTCTCCTTCTCTTGATAGTCGAATTACCCGTTTCCCCTGATTGCTCGGTCTCATCTGGGTCACAGTCATCCAACCCATTCGTCGCAGAACAACCAACTTCCTTTGATTCCCCTTCACAACCATTTGCAATTTTAGGGTTTTGAATCACAGGTTTCTCTTCTTCTAGTTCAACTAGGGTTTCAGCTCTTTCAGAGTTCTTCAAGTGTTCTGATTCAAATCGATCATCGGTGCCACCCCGATTCTTGAAGAAGTCTTCTTGAGAAGCCCTAAGATTCTCATAAGCAACACAGAGGCACTTCTGTGACTTGCCACCAACCCTGTCTTTACACTTACATACGACTGCTGAAGGGTTTATATTCTCTTTCTTCAAGTTCTTTTTCGCCACCACGAACCGCCTTTCGCGAATCTGGTTCCGTTGTGAAGGTGAGGCAATCTTCGGATTAGGGTTTTTCAAGGTTGATTTCTGGGATTTTGTTGCAGATTTGATTGCCGGTGATTTGCAAAGTTTCAACCCAGGGCTTGTAATATTAGGATTTGAATTCTCTGAAATCTTTAATCGATTTGATTTTGGATCTTTCGCAGGTGTCAATGATCCGCCATTCTCACTATTCGAATCCATCGGGAGGTCACCGGAAAAACAATGTGTGTCACCGGAAATGGATTGGAAAAGAGGATTTAGAGAGAGAGAAAGAGAGGGAGGAGAGAGAAGAGCGGGGGGGGGGGGGGGGGGGGGGGGGGGGGTTGGGTTTACGATCGACGTTGTTTGGTGAATCTTTACCGAAGCATTGGAAGAGAAATATGGTTTTGATAGGAAGGGAAAAAGGGAACGTTGAGAGAAGAGCTCTAAGACGCTCTTTGTAACGGCTAGTTTTGTGGCCCTATTTTGAGAGCGTTGGATTAATAATTCAAATTTCTGTTCTGATTCTGGACCGTTGGATTCTAGTGATTAAGGAGATGGGGGTTGATAAGAATTTGATTAACAACCGAAAAAACTCCCCAATTTATCAGGAAACTGAAAAAATAATAATTGAAATTGAAACACTCATAATTGAGAATTTGACAAAGACCATAATTATCAACAAAAAAAAAAAAAAAAAATGCATTTACCACTCTCTCCCCTTCACGGAATTAAATCACTATTGACCATTAGCCCATTAACAATAACTCCCCAACTGTTCATCATAAGAAAATAAATGTGAGATATAATGCAGTTCTTATTAGTTTCTAAAGAGAAAAAACACAAATTTCAACAAATTTTGTGTTAAATTTATTTATTTTGGCTCGATTGTTCTTTTCATATTTTTATTCTTATTTACTAGCGAGACTCTCTTATATTTTGTTTCTGAATAAGAGCTTCACACATTTTATTTATATTTGGCTACACTAATTTTCTCCCCATTACCTTCAACTATTCTACTTCTTAATGCAAAAGTGGCACAAACTACAAGTTAATTCATCCACATCACTAATTCATTTCACAATCTTACTTGAGCACAAAAAATAAAAAATAAAATAAAATAAAAAGAAGACTACTAGTGATCAACTCATCAATAGTTGTATCTTAATAACCAATATTGTTAATAAGTTATAGCTAAGGAAAGATAGTAGAATAAATTTTTTAATCAATCATCCACGTACACAATCACTTTCAAATTACACATCAACCTAACCACGTGTACCGATCTTAATAGCACAATTTACAATTACATAAAAATTATTTATAAAAATAATTATATAACTTTTGAAAGTTGGATACATTCAAGTCAATTTATGTAAATTGCCCCACTCACATAAAACAATCGGATTTGTCCAACTTTAGAATCACATTGTCATTTTCCTATTTCTAATCACATGCTCATCCATTATCACAAATTAAACCATTTTAATCCCTAAGAAGTTTATCCCAAATTAAATTGGAGTTTCAATCAAATTGGGCCTATGTTAGCTGGGCCCCAACACAACCAAGCCCAACGAATGGATCCAACAAACCACTGCCCCGAACAGCCTACTCTCTCCGCACAACAAACAAACCTCCCATTTATTTTATTTATATATATATATATATATATATATATATATATATATATTTTTTTTTTTTTTTTTTTGCGGTAAATAAAAACAACAAACAAACCATCCTTATTACCCCCAAATTTCCCATTTTCTCTCCAATTTTCCCTCGAACCAAACAGCCCCAAACCACCATGATCTCCGCGGCAAAATCATTGATCCAAACCCTCAAACGCTACATGAAGGCGCCATGGGACATCACCGGCCCACAAGCCCACCCGGAGTACAGGACCTCCGTCCCCGGCGCCACCGAGTACCGTGTCTTCTGCCCCGCCACTGTCCCCGCCAAAGCCATCGTCCCCAGCTCCGACCCTGAAACCGTCTACGACATCAAGTACTACACTCGCGACCAGCGTCGCAACCGCCCGCCGATCCGCCGAACGATCTTGAAGAAGGCCGACGTGGAGAAGATGATGAAGGAGCAGACCTTCGACGTCAATGATTTTCCTAGGGTTTATTTGACCGCGGCGGTTGAAGAGGACTTGGATGCCATAGGCGGAGGGTACACGAAGTAAAGGTTAACAATTTGATCTCCCTATCTCTGGATTATCAAGTTTGTAGTGTCTTTTGTTGAATTTTTTTGAATTTTCTGTTCTTGTGCGTTTTCTGGATTGTTATGGTGATTAGAGTTTGATTTGGTGGTGTTTTTCATAGAGCCGACTAAAGAACCATGTTTTATTTGGGGGATAAGTGATAATTCGACTTGCACTGGTTTCATGAATAGGGTTGTGAGCTACTTATCAAAAAAAAATGAATAGGGTTGTGAGCTAAAAAATCTCTTTGAATAAAAATATGAGAACATGTTATACCTCATTCATCATTGATAACGTGTGTAGCTCAATAGTAGATTGCTTCATTTCTTTGTGGTAATGGATGATGGTTTGAATTTTATAATTAAAGGCAAAGAACAATCACTCCTTTATGGTAATGAATGAAGTTACATAATTTAGTTTTAATTCCGCAATTTGCCAATTATCCTTAGCTTGTTGAGGGAGCTAGCATGGTACTGTTGTTTGTGGTCAATTGCGAGGTAATGGAGTTAAAGAAGAAGGAAAGTTGCATGAACTTTCATTTCCCAACCAGATTAAGCTAATTGCTTTGATCACTAATAGGGTAAAAAACAGAGCATTGTGATAGAAGGCACAAATGGTGAAGTTTTCATGGTTAGAACAATATATTAGTAGCCTTATTAAAGGCCAAGGCGCACTGAGGCGCTAGAGGTCCTTTGGAGGCGTGCAACTGAGTGAAGTGAGGCGCACGATTAAAAATTTACACCAGCATAAAAATATTCGTATCTCATAAGCCATATCAATATTCTAAAAATTAATATCAAATATAAAAAGTATCCATCAACTATAAAAGCATCCAACAACCATAAAATAGAGCACAAATTTGTTTTCTTGAAAGGCAAAGTATAATTTGTTTTTTTGAATGGCAAAACAGAGCACAAAAAGAAATAAATCTGTTAGTCGTTAACAAGAAAAGAAACGAAAAGAAAAAATAGAGCCAAAAAAAAAAAAAAATTGCACTAGATGAAGAGAGAGAAGTAGACGAGAAGAGAGAGAAAGTGTTAAAGAAAAAAAAGGAGAAAAAATAGAGACAAAAAAAAAAAAAAAGGACGGAGAGAAGAGAACTACACGAAGAGAGAAATTTAAACAAAGATAAGAAGAGAGGAGAAGAGGAGGAGAGAGAAGTAGAGGAAAAGAGGGAGAAGAAAAAGAAAGAACTGACATGGCTTCACCGTTCGTCTCTGCAACTAGGGCTTCATCATTCGTCTCACAACCCCACTCTTTCTTTGTTCAGTTGACACTTTGACTCTTGCACTTTCTTATTTGTTTATTCCTTCAAACAAAAGTTTTTTCTCACGTACGCTTGGGCTTTCTTATTTTTTTATCAAGTTACCAAAAGTAACTTTTTTGGCTTAAGAAATAGAATAATCATATTTAAAAAATAATAAAATCAGTGAGGCGCGCCTGACAAACAAGACGAGGCGTGCGCCTAGTAAACTCAGTGAGCCTGGGATGAAAACAGGCGCTAGACCTGTGCCTCGAGCCTAGGTGCACTTTTAACAACTCTGTATATTATTAGGCTGCATTCGGATTGCCTTTGGCCGCTGGATCTGGATTCTGGTTTCCTAAAGTTCTTGAAAAAAAAAAAAAAAAAAAAAAAAAAAAAAGGTTTCTCCAGCTTCATAGTACTTTATTGTCATTGCATTAGGTGATTTTGGATTTGTTTAGACCCTTAGAAGTGAAATTCTGTTCGACCATATAGCTATAAACAAACTAAGTTGAGGTGAGTATTAGAGTGTTTAAGCTCGGTCTGCTAAATGTTGACAAGCGTGGGATGAGTCCTATGCTTTCAATTCCATTCTTTGTCTTCCTAATCACAGTATTCTTGCTCAACCCAACATGCATTTTAGAGTGCCATGCTGGGGCTATAGGGGCACCACACTCAACTTTCTTCTGCCAGACTGTTGCAGTAATTGGACTTGACGACATGATGGGGTGTACTAGTTCAAGATCAGTTTGAATGTGGTATGAGCATGGGATTTTAGTCGAGCTTAATTACTATGTTTAACCTTGGTTTATTAATATTTCGCCTATATGTTCACCAGCTATATCACCTTGTTGGATAAGCTATTTAATGCTTTATTTTTACGTTAAAAATTTATCACTGTTTAATACATTGATGCAGATTAGTTATCATAACATCAAATATCCAAAAGATTCTTGAATGACTTTTTCTGAAAATCATTGGATTTATATTACTACAACAATTACCTTTAATGTTCTATTTTATGTAAGAATATAACGTTCATGAGGCACTTCAATATTATGACTAATATGACATTTTTATCATCTATCCATGAACCTATTGACCGAGTGGGGCTTGGTTTGGGTCAAGCTTGTTCTGTTAAGGAACAAACTTGGAACATTAGTTCATGTTTGATATATTTATAAGTGGCCCAAGTTGTTCATGAGCACTTGGTTTGTTTGCAGAATCATATCTCCACAATCTGAGGTTCTTTGCAATATTTTAAAGGGTTAAGTTAGTATACTTTTACCCATTGCTTTCCTCCCTTTTAAAGGATGTTTTCTTCCTTCTTTGATTTTGGTTCTCTCTAATAAAATTTTCTATTGTGGAACATTAAGTCAATTATTTTTGTGGATATTTCTCATCTGAATTAATCACTGGTTGTATTTATACAAGGATGGACTTCTTTGGCTTTGTCTGTGCAGTTTGTTTTAGTCATACTTATTTAAGCATGTGGTCATTATAGAACCATTCTCCTTATGAGTTACGGAGTATTAAAGATGGAAGACGTTTTCACTTCTTGGAGATAAAAGAACAAATCAGCTGCAAATTTCCCCCTTTTATTGTAGTATAGATATTCAGCTTTTTGATCGAGTTAATTATTATTATTTTTTTGATAAGTAAGAATTTATTGAAAACGCTCAAAAGGGGAGCGAAGCCCAAAGAAACAAAAGGGCCAAAGGGCGCCTTAGACCTTCAGAGAGGCCAAGAAAACAATAATTTCCTCCATAGATCTATAATCTCTCCCTGAAACCCAACAAAAAAGAGTAGAAATAACATAGAACTTAAGCATAGAAACAGGCTTCTTTTTTCCGTCAAAATAGGCAATTCCCTGTTTTTATTTTATTTTATTTTATTTTATTTTTTAATTAATTAAAGATAATACTGGTGAACATTCTTGTGGATGAATATTTCATTCGAATTTACTCTTACCAGGCTTATGGGCTGCACGGGGAGGACTTGCTTGGTCAACCAATAAATCTAGTGGATGGAATTTCAAATATGTCAAACAATTGCCATGCAACTGGGGTCGCTTGTTCCTGGTAGTTATTTCTGTATGAATGCCTGCGGTGATTCTTTTCTTTGTTGTCTCTGTTTATCAACATGTTCAGACAGAATTAATTGCAACAACTTGTTTATTGAAACTAAACGTTTCCCATTAAATGTTTTGCTTGAAAAATAATAATGGCCTTTTGTTGTAGATCGCATATGTTCATTTTGATCTAGATTTGTGGTATAGATATCACTTAGAATACCCATTTGTTGCCAATGGCTTTTGCTCGTTTTCCTAATTGACTTACTGGTCTTGTAACCATTTTAAAATAATGTAGGTTTCTTCTGATTTTGACATGAGCAGTAATGTCAGATTTCATAGATTGAAGTTCTCCCACCTCTTCCATTGATGTGCTGAGCTTTTTTGGGCATTTCTCAGCATGAAAATTATCCAAGGGTTGCCCATTACCCACTTTTATGGGCGTTGAAGCTAATTTATCCATTATTTTTTTCCGAATTGAGTATTAGATTGGCCTTTGCTGGAAAGTTGATACTTTAAAGCCCCAAGGAGATGGTTGGCCAAGATTGTTAGTGAGGAGTGAAATTCAAATTGGTTCTCTTGTATTAAGAGAGACTCTAGTGACTCGGTCTGCCATCATTATTTGTTCGCATGCTGTGAATGAGCATTGCTGAAAAAGTGTGACAGCTTAATTGAAGAAGTAAACGGTGGCACAGTGATTTACATTTTGGATGTGTGAGCCAAACCTAGTCATGAAATGTGTAATCAGGGACATGCTTACCACATCAAGAACCGAATAATTATAATTATGTGAAGTTACTGCCTTTCTGTAATAACAATCGTCATTATGGCTTATGGATTTTACAGTTTTTACTATGATGGAGAGATTGTTTGCTCCAAGGTGAGAGATTGTTTGTTAATTGAATTGATGGCACTTCTTCTGCTGCTTGAGCTCATGCTCATGCTCATGCTCATGCTCATGCTCATGCTCTTTTGAAGGGCATTGAGAAGATAATATGCATTTTATTTATCTTTTTTAGTCATTTGGACAGGGACATGGTTGGTGATTTAATACTAATCTTGGAGTAGGAAATGTTAAAACATTCCTTACAGATTGAAATATATTCTATGGTTGATCATCATGAACTCATTGCGTGGGAGAGAAGAACTTTGTTGAGTTACATCTGGATTAGTTGATACTTATGTTGAGAGCTTTAGCTACTGTTGTCTTTGGTTGCCCCGGGTGATACTTAAAAATTGACTTGCCGGCTTGTGGGCTTCGAGACCTATTTCTTAAACCGAGGAATCTAGGGGAAGGAGTTTTTATCTATTTGATGAAGTAGATTAGATCAGCACTAGGTTCCATCCATTTCATCAAATGGACGAAAACCCTTCTACTACATTCCTCGGAGTAAGAAATAGATTGAATGACAAATAATTACTGTTTTTGTAATTACCTTCTCTTTTTGCAATAGTTTGTGAAGGTTTCTAAAAGACAAAAGTGGAATAAAATTCGTTTGATGGATTTATAGCATGGACACACGGTTGAAATTTAAGCTATACCAATTTTAAAATCAAGAGAACACCAAAAGAAGATGTTGCGAAAAATGGACTAACCATCATTGTTTTATTGCATTATCTATTCACAATTTATGGGCTTTCTAATGATTAGTGTTGATACAAATTAGAGCATGTCTTGCTAATAATGTGTGGTTAATTAACAATAATTAAAGCAAGGAGGATCTTCCAAAATCATGTTTGCATAACCCAACTCACGTCTTTATCACTATTGAATCAGTCATGCAATTCAATTGTTATCTCCAAAAAAAAAATAATAATAAATAAATAAATAAAGGTTAATGTATTACCATTATAAAGAAAGTATTCGATACAATGGCTCACAACCTCATAGTAGAACATATTGCCAAACAAGAAAGGTGTCAATCAGTGAACGTTGGCATATGTCTTTCATAATAATCATCCAATTAATCTAAACATTCTCCTTTTGAATTTAAATTCTGGTTTTCCTCAACTTGTCATTAATGACTCATTAATAATAGTTATTTATACATGCATATAAATTTTGAATTTTATTGATCAATGTGTGTTTTTAAAAAAATGATAAATATGTTGATTGGTTCAATTATTGATAGAAATACTAGGGCTGCAATTCGGGCAGATTGGACGGATTTAAGGTATTACATGAGCTTAATCTACCATATGAAATGCTAAACCCAAGTCCAACCCAACCCTATCTTCAACCCTAACTACTCAACTTGAGCCCAATCTATTCTTTTACTTTTAAATTCGGGCTTGTAACTCGGGCTTAGATTCCACGTAAAAAATTGGAGTGAATTTGAGTTACTCATATAACTAATTTTCGTACCAAAAATTTAATTTAATCTTGATTAGTTTTAGATTAAATTATTCTCAAACAAAAAATAAATTAATAAATAAAGGCATTTTATAAATTTTGAATAAATTACAAACAAATTTTTAGAAAATTAATTATCTTAAATCTTAACATACAATAAGTTAAGATTTAACAAATGAAGTTGAAAAGAAAAAAAGTAATCGGAGTTTAAATATTATATATAATGTATTTAAAATTAAAAATATATATAAAAATAATATTATAATTCAGGTTCGGGTTTGCTCATGTTGCTAGTACCTCAATCCAAGTCCAACCCTAATTAAATTTGGGTTGAAAATTTTCAACCCAAACCCAACCCCATTTATAAAAATAATTGCCTAAGCTCACAAAAAATCACACGAGCTCGAGTTGGGTAGCTCAACCCAAGTTGCACCCTAAGAAATACCAACACTTTAAAAAATGTCATCTATTAGAATCTTAGAAATAAAATAAATAAATAATCATTGTAGCATTACTCTTGTTTTAAATAAATTTCAATGAAAAATATAGGAGTACTATTTTAAGGTTGTTATATTGTTTTGATATTAGTATTATAGTCATTTTTTTTTCAGTCAATCTTCCTTCACTCTATAGTCCCCAGTACGTAACAGACTGCCTCCGTCTTGAGCTCATCTCATTCCTCTGTATTTTCTTGCTCTGTCACTTCTTCTCTCTCTACTTCCACTGCCTTCTCTTCCTCCTGATCCAGGGTTTTACTAGGCTTTAACCCTTCATCTTCCATTAACTCATCTAATTTCGACAATCTCCGATAAAACTTCCATTTTCCATAGTCCATTCGAGCTTCAATAATTCTCACATAATCGCTATCGAACTGACCTCAAGAATCAATCGCAAAAACCAATAAATCGCTCTTAATAATTCAACTGCTTCTTCTGATGCTTCTTTCGCCATCCAATTCACTTGGTTCTCATTCGAAACGCAACAGTCTAGGGTTTGTTCTCTCCTCTTAAATTAAGAATTTTGCATAGAAGCTATAATTTATCACTGAAACATAGTGATTTTTAAGCATATTTTTTTGGGGGAAAAAATTGCTTTTTCTGTGAATTTTACTTCATGTGAAGGGATGTGAAGTTTTGAATATGAGCAATGGAGGTAGGGAGAAGATATCCGGCGTTGAGGATTTTGCTCAGTCAATTGCAAGAATTGCTGTAGCGCAGGTTTATCAGAGTGTAGGGTTTCATAGTCTTCAGCAATCGGCCCTTCAAACACCGCCATTCGATATATTAATAATATAGGAAAGACTGCAATTCTCGATGCGAATTTGGCTGGGAGGATTGAGTGTAACGTGTTTGATTAAATTCAGGGTTGGAAAATTTGGGATTACAACAGGGATTTTCAGGTGCTTCGGATATAAATTGGCGTCTTGCAGTATCAGTTTGATTTGGGAAATTGTTCAGTGTGCTGAGGATATCCCATTTCAGTATTCAAGTCCCCATTTTCCAATAGTTGAAGTCCCGAAGCCAATGCCGAGCTTTATGCAAGTCGGAGAAGTGTTGCCAGAGGAGCACATACCCGCGTGGTTGCCTGTGTACCCTGATCCCCAGACATATATACACTTGCCATTGCGGACTGAGAGAGAAGTTGAAACCCGGATTGATGAAGTTGAGCTGGTTAAAGAGCATAAGAAAGTGGAATGGTCGTTAATGAATTTTCAGCAGTGGTTGGCTTGTAATGGAGACGATGCTACGTTGCAAAATCGTGCAGTTGTAGAAAATCATGTTCTGGTGTTGGAGATGTCTGCCCCGGCTATCGATGCAGTGAAAAGCAGGTTATGTGATTCTGAAGAGGGCAGGAAAATGGTTCTTTTGAGCAGGAGACCCTCTGTGCAATTTAAGTTTGGTATTGGCAAGAGAAGTCTTTAGTTACACCAATGAGCATGCACCATGAGGGTAATGAGAAAACTGCCTCTTGGTTTGGGAATGACAATGAGAATAATGACAAGAAAAAGAGGGCAGCTCAAATTCTTAAGAAATCTATGGAAAATCCACAAGAACTTGTAAAGTAGGTTTGTTTGATTAGAATTTCTATACTTGCTTAAGCAACTGCCAGCAGGTGCTGGTTCCATTGTTGTCAAGGCCAAGGGACGTAGACTTATCTATGTCTGTGCAGTAGAGACTGCTAGAGAGTTTCCACTTCAACGAGTTTGCAAGGTATGTCCTTGTCAGTTACATAATATTATTTTGCAAAAAAGAAAAAGAATTATAAGTTTAAAATTATTGAAAAATTGTTCAAGTTTATAATTGTTTTTGTTATACCACAATTTATCATATTGATAACAACTATACAATTGTTTACTTATCACAACCTACACACAATTTGCATCAACATCTCATTTTACATTATATATATATATATGTATATATTTTTGTATATTTATGCTTTTAATATTTTTGTGGTCAGCTCCCAAATTCTTGTGTATGTCAAACGTCCTGTAAGGCTGTAACATGAGCACGCTATATTCTTCAATTAGATTTTGCAGGTTTGTGGTCACTTCCCAAATGCTTCTTTATTTTTTGATATTCTAAAATTTTCAATTATTCAAGTATTCATCTGAGAGGAATGCCTTGAAATTTGTTGTAATAAATGATTGGTTCCAAGCTGAACCTACTACCTGGTGTTTCTTAAGGGTTTCTGTAATACTCAACGCTGCGTAGAATTAGCAGAGTTGTTGTTGTTGTTGTTGTGTTATCCTTCTTGTTTTGGGATTGGGGGAATGGTTCGAAAGAGGGTTTTTATTTATTTATTTATTTATTTTTTGTTGTGTGTGTGTGTGTGTTCACTTTAATGCAGGCCCCATGAAATGGAGGTTATATTGTTATTAGTATGCACCATCAGAAATGTGAAGGTACAAATGTAGTAGCACTGCAAGATACGTTGTAGATTATTTGGACTATGATGGCAAAGTTTGGGGTTAGCAAGGTGAAAGTAAACTGTAAAAGTACTGCATGTCTGTGTGCACCGTTGCACACGTTCTTCAAAATATAAATGCATGTTTTCAGCCTTTTGGGGGATATATGAACTTTTTTCTTTTCTATGTTGTATCACTTAAAAAAAAAAAAAAAAAAAATTGGTTCAGTATTCTTTGGATTCTTGCATTGTGTTCCTTATTATTTGTCCATAGCTTGATTGTGAAAAACAAAAGAAAGCATAGGGTTCTTTTATAT
Source organism: Cornus florida (assembly GCF_030987335.1). Taxonomy (NCBI): domain Eukaryota; kingdom Viridiplantae; phylum Streptophyta; class Magnoliopsida; order Cornales; family Cornaceae; genus Cornus; species Cornus florida. The sequence continues at coordinate 7,997,707 of NW_026775577.1, forward strand.
GGGCTGACTGTAAGATGTGTTTTATAGACCCCAGAAGAGATTCTCTTTACAAGCTAAGAAAGTGATGCTATTCCCATCAATTATTTATTTTGCTTTCACACCCAAAATAGAAGTTAAAAAATAAGAAATTACGGAGGAGGGAAAGAGAGTACTAGAATGCTATTTGGAAAAGAGTTGCCTGCAATGCCTCATACCAGCCATGTCGCCACTGACAACCTCAGTGATCAAGTCTTTAAATATAAGGCGCTCGATGGCTAATGCAAACCCTGGAACGTCACCACGGTAATCTTCCCAATTTTCAGATTGATGCATCATATCTCCGCTTAAAATGCTTATCAGATAGTCATCCTCACTGTATGCTTGGAGCTGATCTATTTCTGAACACAATTCTTTCAGAAGCTTTTGTCCACTGGGAATTCTTCCTTTCAGCTTATTTGGAGAGATCCATACCTCAGAAGGAGCTGGAGGAGTTAATTTTTGGACAAGAAGCTCATTGACTGTGTCGAACACAAGTTTTCTTTGGATCTTATCATTAGATTTTGTCCAGGTATTCTTTTCATTGCTGTGTTCATCATTTGGAAGCTCAGTGCTTCCCCTGGTTTGTTCCAGGACAAGGAACAAGTCTGGGTTGATCAAATGGCTTGATGGGCGGAACAGAGTGATTGTCAAGCTAGAGCCCAGATCTTTGAGGAGGAGGCCTGATGCTAACAGTATCTCAGTAATGTATTTATGGTCTGGATTTGTGTTCTCACAAATAGATGCAATATAATCTATGGTGGCTTCGTCATGAGTGGAGTTCAATCGTTCAAGCTTATGAACCAAGTGCTTGACATCCTCTAATTTTTTATGGCCGAATTCAGAGCTGAAATTGGGTCTTGTGCTGTTCACCAAGTGATCAAGATCCACTGCAATCCATTCTGCTTCATAGGGATATAGGTTCACATCATCTGTGGAAAAATATGAGAATGGGGACAAGAAAAAAGAGTGTTTTACTATTCTGTTTGTTGCATAGATAAAGGTAAAGAAAGATATATGCATGTCCCCGATATATGGAAATGAATATGCTTGTATATATACATTATTCTAATTATATTAACTCCTCTGCTTCTTCTATGTCTAATACTCACTCATCTGATCTGAAGTTCTAGTATTCCCTTCATGGTTTTTGAACATGGTCTGATTTTTTTGATGAATTTTATGTAAACATTTGCCCAAATATTGGGAAAAGGCTTTGTTGAGTTTAATTTATGTAAACATTTGATTTCTCCCAACAATTATACTTCTGTTCCATACTGAAAATACTGAAAATTCATATCTTAGCATCAAAAATTACTTTGTCACTTGTTAGTGATGATTGTCTAAGAAGTGTAAGCCACATCCCTAGAGTTAAATTTTTTATAAACGTCCAAGATGTGTCAAATGCATATTCAAGAATATTCTTAGAAGTGTCATTGTCTGGCATTTGTTCGGCACAATTATGGCTAAGCGTCGGTGCTTCTTACAGTGTATTATATGCTTGTGTTTGTATAGCATATGTTCCTTTGTTCATCTCTACTCACCATGCAGTGTACTATACATGTTATGTTAGATATGGACACTATTACCTATCACCAAAAAAAAGGAGATGGATACTGTTGTACCCTCTAGCGCAGAAAAATGACCATTTCAAGTTTTAACATGCTACATGTAAGGCGGATGTTACACAAGAACCTCACCTTTAAAAGCATTTGATGTCTTCTTTACAGGAGATGGCGAGTCTTCTCTGTAGAATGTAGCATCAAGAACAGATACAGGACTTGGTTGTTCCAAGTTAGCTGTTGCAAGTTCAGCCACTGATTTGTCTTCTCTCAACTTTGCTGCTAGATTCTGAATGGGAAAGATGAAACCTGATTAACCAGTTGATTACAATGATAATATGTACGGACAAAGATTAGAACACTTACTTTATATTTCTTGTCCCTCTGCTCGGATGTCCCATTTATTTCATTGGAATGGTCTGTGCTTGTGACTTCTGTGTCAATCTGTGTGGCCAGGATAATGTTGCTTTCTGATTGCACAGAAACTGTATCACCTTGGTGACACAAGTTCCTCATGTCAGTAGTGATCTCACTCAACTGGTCATCACTTTGCTGCAGACAAGGAGATTTAAATTTGAGCTTTCTACTTGGAGAGCCTGATTCTATTGGTGGTTTACTTGATTGCCTTCTGGCCCTGTTGGAATCAGATGGTGGTGTAGAAGGACAAGATAGCTTCTCCTTCCCTTGCTTCTTCTGCTGCTGTCTTGGACTCTCAGTTCCTGAGCTCCTTCCGGAGCTGGTGGGATTTCCTTCCATCATATTCATATGTTGAATTGCCTCTGAAGTACGCATTGATCTTGAAGTTCTGGGGCTGGTAGTCTTATTCATGGAACACATGGGTTGACTAGAAGGGTCTCTCAGATGATTGTTTCTCAGAGGTGGATCTTTAGCTGTTTGCTTGTCATTTAAAATGTTTCTGCTGTCTGCAGTTTCAGCAATCCGGAGTTTGCGGAGACCTGATGGTCTGTCAATTGGAATTGCATACGAACCTATACTTCTTGGTTTTTCAGCAAGTCTGGCTGGTTTTATGATTGCAATTGAGGATTCAAATCTCTTTGGAGGACTGGTCCCCCTGATGGCGGCAGAAATTGGATGGTTACTTTGCTGGCTCCTCTGGGTTGTTATAGAACTCTGATCAAGGCTGTTGTTGCTGGTTTGAGGCACAAAACTTGAAGTAGGCTCTTCTTTTTCTCTCTCTCGCCTCTCCCTAGTCTTTTGCATTGCTTCAAGTATCTGTTTAAGAGCTCTTAGATCCTTGCCAGATTTCTTGAACTCAAGTCCAGTAAACCTTTTTTCAATTTCACCATACACAGATGATGGATTGGGGACCTTTACAGGAGCTTCAAAATACATGAAAGCTGGCTTCTGAGAGCCTCGGTTTCCTTCTGGCTGCCTCCATGGAGCTGGTTCTAGTGGAAACCTTGAGGTTGGTTTCAAGACTGAATTGCCATTTCTCGATAGGGGTGAGGCAGGGTTCCTCTGCAGAACCCTTGGGGACCCAGATACTTGACTCTGCTTCCCTTCATTGGCCATTTTTGAGGATCTTGAATTTGTTTCGAAATTTTCACCCGGGCTGGATTTAGTTTCCCTTATCTGACCCTCATTAGTTGACTTGGAATCTGAAAAAGCTTCCAATCCCATCAACTTCACTACAATACTAGATTGTCTTTCATTACTTCCTGGCTCTTGATGTGGGTTCAGGGATTTATTGGGGGTCCAATTTCCTGGCTGTATATCTCCTAAAAGAGAATTTGATCTTGATTCAGAAGCAGGGCTCCTTACTGAACCTGCTTTACTGTCCAATGATAGCCTTGGGAGCTCTTTGAGCCTTATGTTGGATTTCAGTGTATCTCGTGACTCCCTTCCATCGCAAGAGAACCGACGTGCAACCTTTGGTGTCGATGACAGAGAACCATCCTTTTCCTTGCTGGGATTCCGAGGTGCTTCCCCAAGCTTAGCAAGAACTCGAAACGATCCATCCGGACTGGAAACTTTAGCCTTTACGGATTTGCACAGCTGTGATGGCCTTGGAGAATCTACATGCTTCATGACATGGCTCACTCCTTCCTCTTTACTTGCAGTTTTGACCGATAACCCACGGGCTTCTCTGTTGATGGAGTCCTTGACAATGTCGCGGAGATCGGAAGACTGCCGACCAGCGTGCAAAGAAGAATTTGGTGGTTTGATGGTTATATTTTGAGATGGGGTTTCAGGGGAAATGCTCTGGCCAGAGGAGGATGGTTCTGGATGAGTTGTTCTGTTACAATCAACGGACGAAAAGGTTGATGAGCAAGAGGTGGATGAAAAAGAGGTGCTAGATGATTCAGCAGGGGCTCTTTGTTTCTCTTTCACAACATCCAAGCTTTTCTCCTGCAGTTTTGAAGTGACATGTACTTAATTACTTCTGCTCAAGATTATTCTATGGTCAAACAATCAAGTTTCAAATCTTACCATGGCTTTTTCTGTTGTACTGTTGGGCTCCATTCCATCTTTGGCATCTTGACCTACAGCAATCTTGAAATGTTATTTGTTGAAACTAGCAAAATGCTAATAGGTTTACATACTCAAGCTTGTCATAATCATTCAACGTGGATAAACAGAGTCCTAGCTAGAATTTTCAAAAGAATTGGGGATAACCTATTGCATTTGTCATTTCATAGTGTCATAGCAGAATCTTAACCTCTAAGCATCAGTTTCTAGCTTTTGTTCTGCCATTTAATCAACTCCATCTGAGCCTTTACCCTTTATTATGAAGATTTTTAGGCTGAGTACAGGTAATTTTTGTATCAACACTATGGTACAGAAAATATGTTGATAATTGATTTATATTCATTTATCAGGATACCATCAAGATCTTAGTTAACAATTCTAGAGGAAGGAAAAATATTGAAACCAGCACAATTAGAATTTTTTCATGCTTTATCCATTGAAATTTAAATGTAAACAGAAAGCAGAAGAAATTATGAAGTAAAATTTTCTTATATACCCAGATGAGGATCCACACATTGAAGAAAGGTAGCTTAAATAGAAGATTAATCCATGGCGGATGGAAATGGAATTACCTGGTGGCAGCGTCTTGTGATTTCGACCACCGACCCCGCGTCGCCCGGCGAGAAAATGGTGAAAGAGTCCATTCATGCACCCAATTGGCTTCTGCGCATTTGGGTTTTCGTCTGTCAAAGAATTCAGAAGCTTTGCAGACATCTTCACCTCGTCTCTTCAAATCCCAGGTACTGAGAATGTTAAAAACTCTCTGAGCTTTCTATTTCTCTCTCCCTTGACTCTTTAAGAATTTATAGGAATAAGAGTATTCCAAGCAACTTACAAAGAGAGTTTCAGCTTTCACTATGTTGAGATATTTTTAGAACATAACATTTCATGTAATGACAAAACTTGCATCAACAACTACACCAGAGCTTCAGCTTTCTTTGGGCCACAACTTTCCAGCTAATTACATGTGAAAAAATACAGTGCATTATGATTATGCTTCTTCAAACAACTTCTTTATTAGCTGCAGTTGAACAGAGATTTCGAGTTTCTTTTGCTTTTGGGGTTTCTAGAGAATTGTGTGACTGACAAAAGGGGATGAAAGAGTAGGCATAAAGAGAGACAGAGGAGCTGCAGAACCACAAATCATTTATATGATGAGCATTGAAATAGAAGAATGAAGTTTGTAAGCAGACATTGACAATATCTACTGTGAAGCCCAAAGAAGTTAAAAAAAAAAAGAAATGGAACCCTAAGTATCTCTCACCTTGTATGCTTTAAAATGACTATCAATGTGAACTATTGGGAAGTTTTTGCAGACACAAGAAGAAATGTTTTTCTTTTTGGGGGGGTTCCTCCCATAACTAAAAAGAACAAGTTTATGCTATGCTGTCTGTTGTTTCTCTCAAGGAAAGCCAGCTAGCCAGAGGCTAGAATTTGGAGGGGATGTGGTGTAAATACATGAAGAGAGTGTGTTATTTTAATTTTGGAGAGAGGGAGAGAGGTGGATGTGGAATGTGTGGGTCAGATCTGGTGTGAATGTGTGGGTCAGATCTCACTGGTCATTTTCTTTCTACTTCCATGGGACAAAATAATGTGGGTGGGTTGGAGTCTGGAGCTCACACTCAGCATGCATGTGGAGCCTGTCATAGAGTGGAGAGTGGAGGAATAAGATAGTGGGATTTATGTACTGGCAACCCTGCAGAAATTAAAGCTCTTTTTCAACCATTCTGATGCCCAATTTACCAAAATACCCCTTCATAGATTCCATCTTTTGACCTTTTAATGGAGAAAACATTGCATTGCAATTTCAGTTCACTGAATGTTGCAATAGCCTATCCTCCCGAAGGGAGATATTTGATTGTGACGTCTCATATCGCTTGGCACAATTTTTCGCATATATATTTGCATAAAGCGTTGCTCTTGTATTCAGTTCCATTTGAATTCATGTTCTTGTCCATTACCATTACACAATTTTTTTACCAACATGGCAATATATGATGAATTTTGTCTTTGTTGAACTTGTTGCCTTTCCTTCTTGTGACTAGTGATGCATTATTGGGTGAATGCTAGCTCCTTCTCATGTACATTGGTATCACATTCTGTCCGATTTAGTTTGGGTGTCTGAAGCTTCTGAATGCAGACATTTACTTCCCTGCTGTTAGGCTTTTAATGCTTTCTATTATTGAGGTTGCAGAAACCCTGAATTGCTTGTTCAAGAACTCCCTTTTTCAAGTATCTACAATAAATTATGTCAAGATGAATCATCTATATAGACAATGATCATATTTTTTTTTTTTTTTTTTTTTTTTTTTTTGTACATCTAGTGTTTACCACATTTATGGTTTAAAAGTCATGTTGTAACTTGAAATGATGTCAATCTATATATTGAAACAGTGATCAGATTTTTGTGCATCTATGGTGTTTACCGTATATTTGGCTTAAAAGTCCCAAATGCCCTTAATAATCAGTGTTTTATGAAATCAAAATTTTTTTTTTTTTTTTTTTTCTTAAGGGCATAAAAGGTATTTCAACCTTCAATTTGACAAAATGTTCTTATTTCCTCAATTGAAAAATGTGAAGAAGTTTTTTGAACATGGAAGATATTTATACTTTTCGCATAGAGGGTTGTTTTTTTGCACTTTATCTTCTAAAATAGGTGTCATCCTTTTCATTTTTATTTGTTCCAAAATAAGTGTTTCGTTTGATTATTTTTTTATAATATTACCAATTTAACTTTCTTATAAAAAATAAATTATCACATCACTCTGGACCCACTAGAAATAAGTTTAGTAATTCATTTAGTACTAATATAATAAAATAATAATAATAATCATTATTTTAAAACTTTTGATTTAAAAAAAAATACTTATTTGGGACCAAAGGAGCCCATTATAAGATTCATAACTTGCACACTGTCTTCATTTTCGGACTTATTTTTTATAAAAAAAATGATTTTTTTACCATGTAATTGAACCCCATCCGCCAGTCAAAGGTCATTACTAATGATGGGTAACCACATGCTGATATATTTCTGAACTACCATAATATATACACACAGTACACACACACACAAAATGCCACATCTTTGATTTGGACAAGCATGGTTCTCAGCATTGTACATTTGAGCAGAGTGGTCCAATGTATAGTTTAACTCAAATTAATGGTGAATATGTCGTATAGAAGCACTGGACTGCCAAGGGCTTCCCAACTTGTCCAAAAGGACTTCCTTTATAGGGGGCTAGCTACCTAAGCCTCTATAGGATAGAGAGTGTACATCATTTCTAGTACAAAGTCTTTGGTTGTTTTGTCACATTTTGTGATCTTGTAATTGTATGGAAAATTTTCAAGATGAAGACACGAGAAAAAAAGAATACAAGTTGCAACTGTAGATTAATGTTCACAGCTTGGATAGCATGGTTGTCGGAAATAAGGGATTCTTTTTTTTTTAGGTATTCGGGATATTTGGGACTATGCCCTGGGACACCGTGTGAGGCGCCCCTCGGGTTGATTCACAGCTAAATTTTTCTTCTTCTTTTTTTTTTTTTTTTCTCAGAAAATTGATCCAAAATGGCACTTGTATTATGTAAAGCAGTCAAGTTTTTGTTCATGAATTTTTGGGTTTTATTTTTAAATTTTTTAAATTATTTTTATTTTTATACTATATATTGGTATTAGAGTTTCATTTTATGGTGCTGAATTTGAAGGGGCTCTAAGCTGTGCTTGGACAACTTTTAAATAGAAAAATAAAGAAGATAAAGGGAAAACAGCTGTTTGGATTTGCTTTATCTACAGACACATGGTTTCCCATCACATTTGCCATTGTCAAAAATTGCTTGTCCCTTGTCACAAGTTTGTACTTTGTGGGTCACCATTTTTTACTTCTCTTACATGATATATGTATGACTCTAACTTAGGAAACAAATGTATTATTACAAACCGGATTGTCTCCTAATAATCTCCATTAACGGCTAAATAGGTAGTTAATTGCTGTTATTAGGTTTGAATTTTGGTCCTGGGCTTTCCTCAGTTGGGCCTCCATTTAGGCTTTGTTACCATTTGAGTTGTATTCGGCCAAATGGCCCATACTGTAATTATCCTTTATTATTTATATATATTTGCTTAAAATTCCAAAAAAAAAAAAAAAATGTATTATTACTTCCTTCTGCCCCAAAATTAAATATATCATTTTATTGGGGTGTTGTGTGTGTGTGTGTGTGTGTGTGAGAGAGAGAGAGAGAGAGAGAGAGTGTGTGTGTGTGTGTTATGTTTGTTCTTTCTTTTTGATAATATTAAAGTAGGGTCAAGCAGGTTGTACATGAAATAGGAATTAAGATATGTATTGTTTTATAACCAAAATAATGGTAAAAGAATCATATATGTAGGATTGTCCTATGTATATATTAATCACAATCAGTGATTCATTACCTGCAGATTTGGACCCTACCTTAGCATTGTTTAATATAATGGACCCCTCATCTAAATTTTTATTGCCATTAAGAGTCAATAATCAGTTAGGAAAAAAAAAAAAATCAAGAGTACCATTTTGTATTCTTGCCATTTTATGGTTAAATTGTTTTTCATCCAGGTGTCATAGCACAATTATTTGTTCATATTAGTGTAGTATTTTGAGGCATTAAGATGACTTTAATTTTGTCTTACTGTTACTTTTTGAAACATTTTGATATGCTTAACAGCTCGAGATCTCCAATTTGATTTTAGTTGAAACAGGCCATTCAACAAAATCTGACACCATTATACCGTTATTATCATTCTGCACAATGAAAACACATTTCTTGTTAGTTAATGTCAAATCGAAATAAATAAATAGTGACTATATATATATATATATATATAAACTTTCTAAATAAGCAATATATGTGACTTTATGAAATTGACGCGATGTCAAAAGATCAAGAAAGTTGGTGACATGAGTAACGAGAATGTGATGTTTTGGCCTAAACTTTATTTATACCCGGGTTGCAACTTTAATCTGAAAAATAGGCTTTGTGTGGGTCCAAACCCATCAATTCTTTTTGTGGGTTTATGGACCTGATTGCAAAACTAGGTGTAAACTAAGTGTATAATGGCGTTTAGGGTTTCAAGGGTGCAAGAAAATAACATTATTGATAGCTATAGTTGCAGAGTTTTAGAGAGATGCAAGGTTTAAAGGCTGAAATCTTTCAACCTGCTCTTAGACGTTGGCTCTACGCCAAACCATGTGTTCTTTGTACGCAGTCGGCCCGTTTATATTTCTGTTGATTTCCTGATTGTGTTTTTAGTTTACTATATTTGTCACAATAAGGAAGTTGATGATTGAAGCCCGATGAACAACCACCGTAACTAAAATGATTTTAAGGCGGTGAAATTCCTTGTCAGGTAAGTTCCGATCTGCAAGAAGTATTCGAATTTAAATATAGATTGCTAATGCAACACACTACATTATAGTGCAATATATATATATATTGTTGCATTAGCTATGTAATGACATAGACGAGAGCACATGATGGAGTCATGGTTTGCCATATCGACCAATATGCGACCAAGGGCAAATCCAGGAATTGTCAATGGGGTGGACTAAGTTAATAGTAGTAATAAATATTTTTTTTTGGGCTGGGCTAAAATTAGGTATAGTGGGTCCTGGATCCGCTAGTGTATTCGTAATCCTTTTTCAAGTGTTTGATATCGTTACACATCTTTATGAACTAGTTGGTTTATACTGAGATTCGCCCGAATTCATTAGACCGCAATCGCAAGCGAGACCGCGACTGCGAACCACGGATAGAGTGACTCGGGAGGGTAAGGATATATATATATATATATATATATATATATATATATAAGAGTATTAATAATGAGGAGATGATGTATGATGCAGGGGAAGTTATGTATGTCTGAAGATACGTACATTCGTATATATATTCACTTATTTAGCTCGTACAAATAATATACTAAAAATGGTGGGGGTGGGGGGTTGATGGTGATTGTTGAGATGGAGATTAAACAGAGATGGGATTAATGGGCATGTGGATAAAGTGAAGAGGTCACATGAGGGATGCCTTACTTTGATACGGCAAGGGACCAACAAAAAGTTATACCCATGAGTCCTAAACTATGTTCCAACAAACCCATCACCCCACCACGGTCACCACCCCCACCAAATATCACCACCATGTGCATCAACGCATGTAATGTGCTAGTGTTTTGTTTAAGTCTTATCCTTTTTGCTTATGTAATCATCATATCATACAATTATATATTGTGATATATATGTGTGTGTATTCACATTGTATGATGAATTTCAAAAAGGGACCAAGATTGTGTGATCATCAAACAAGGGATGGTTACTTCCATGGTAGAGGTTTATTAGATGTTGGGGTAAGTCAAGATTCCATCTTATCCTTTTCCATCACATGTGTGAGAGAGTGCATTTCTCATAGATCTAAGCTTGGGGTTTAAGAAAACCAACTTTTGAAAGAACGTATATTGGCTCCAGAACACACATAGCATTCAAGTTGAGAGTGCAATTTGAAAGTAAGATCTCAAAAACTTACCTTCCGAATCCTTATAAATGCCCAGAGACGAATGTACATTCATAGCAATGGGGCAATTGCCCTCACTGAATAGATATTTTTTTTATAGTAATCTACCCTTGTAATTTGTTTATTTTTCATAATATACCCATAAAATATTACATTTGTCCCCCCTAAAATTTCTTAAAAAATGCACTATTGCCCTCCCTTACCTTACATCTTGGCCCCATCTCTGTCAACACTGTTATGTCCCTGAAGGTGAATAACCTCGGTATATTACCTAAATAATATGGACCTCCACTATAGGCTATAGTTAAAAAAATAATACTGACCTCTTTTATATTGTTGACTTTGATCCAAATGTGTTAAATAGCTATTATACCTATTATACTTTTATTAATTCAATATATGAACAAAATAGCATATTTAAATTTTTTAAGGGCATTCTCGAGTTTTAAGTAAATTTTAAATATGACATCAACACAGATAAATGTCAGTGTTATTCAGATCTGAATCAAATGAAACATCAATATTATATTTGAAACCATAAATAGAAGGTTATATTATGGAGTATTTACACAATCTAAATAGAAGAGATAAGTGTAATTATCCCAAACAAATAAGCACAAATACATATTTTTTTAGTTTGTTACTTAGGAAGAACATGCAGCACTGAAGAATGTGTGTGTATATATTTAATTTTTTCCGGAAGGTATGTATATATTTAATTGTCTTGGGATCTTCATTATACAGTATTTAAAATATATATTTCATTGTCACGTGTCATGAAGAAAGTCCACCTACAAAAATCAATAATTTAGAAAGCAATTAACTTATCATTAAAAGTTAAATAATAAAATTAAAACTCACAAAAAGTCAAGAGTTCAAACAATCAAGTTGGCCAGGTCATGATAATCAAGTGCACATGACAAGTTGATAATTGTACTTACCGTATCATCCACTTCGTAGGTCATCAAACTAATCAAACGGTTATCATATCTACACAATAACAAAAAGATAATGAATCTCAAATGAAGATTCATATGTCGCATGGTAATTATAATTAATGGGTAGTTAATATATTGGCCCAAATTAGTTAATATACTGGCCCAAATCCAAATTTAGTTATTTGTGGTGGGCCCACATAGGATTACATATCAATATACCATATATTTTTGAGAGGTTGTATCATTAAAGTGCTACGTAAGATCTTACATACCCATCAAATTTTGAAAAGACAATTCTGTTCAAATTTAAAATATTAGATAACGTTATATACTCAATTATTTATATTTATTTTATTTTTCATTTGAATTCAATGTAAGACAAGTTTTTCTTAAAACATTCTCTCCCACTCAAATTCGAAGCGCCTCCTCGTTGCGATTGGGCCACCCTGTCTACTCAGGTGGGCTCATCGGAACATTTCTGAGTCGGGCGCTTGGCGTGACATCGAATTAATGATTGAATCTGACTCTAATACTAAATATAACATGTGGTTGCTTACTCATTTACTTAAAAGTTTAAACTATTAGGTTGTATTATATATTCACACATTTATATTCATTTTATTTTTTGTCCGAATTTGATGACAATTTAAAAATTAGAATTGATGGGTTAAGGGCGCAAATCCAAATATAGTTATTTGTGGTGGGCCCACATAGTGTTACATATCATATATTTTTGAAAGGTTAAATCATCTAAAGTGCCAAGTAGGATCTTACCAGCCCTATTGCAGCAATTGGTGAGGGCACATGTAATCTGACATATATATGAAAGATGATATTCTTCTTTTTGATTTTGTGGTACCAGAAATGTGCAAGATATCTATATTTAGATGGTTCAATAGGGCAGAGTGGCACAGGGATTAGGTCATTGTATTGTTATTTTCAACACCTACTCTGTGGTTCCGTTCAGTGGCAATAACATGGTCATGTGAGACACAAATGATGATGGCTAGCAAAAGTGATGAGTGAAATTGCAATGATTCATTCACTTATTTTGTACTCTGTGTCATGTGTCATTTTGGGCTAGTCTTTTCATTTTACTACTTTTGTACATTGTGATCTAAATGGGCTTTGGTGCAATGTAGCAAAGCCCATTGCCCTAGGTGGTTTTATTTTTTTTTGGGCATCGACTTGAAACCTACACCCATTTTGCTCAATTGATAACTCGAGCTCCCACAATTCACTTTGGGAAACAGTGAAAATACACTAGGCTATATGGTCCTGGGTGGGTTAAAATAGGTATGTGTTCCATGCTTACTTTCTAAAATAATAATAATAAAAAATAAAAAAAAAAAAGAACAAAAAGAGAAGAAGTGTTTTGGTATAACATGGGCAACCAGAAGAGATGCTAAATGTAGTCGCGGCTAAGCAATCTCGACCCTAAATACGTAGGTTCTATTGTAGAACTTTCAAAATTTAAGAGCCGAGCTTGCACAATCACGACTGTGTGTAGGACTACTCCGACAATCAGATGGTTTTACTCTTGAATTTGTGGGTCTTAACGTGGAACCTTCAAGATTCGAGATTGTACTGTCACGATCGTGCATAACACAACTTCGGTAATAGATGAACTTATTTGGTACTAGCTATTGAATCAATAAGAGTACCGTTACAAAAAACGATCTGTTTTTGTAGTTATCTCAACGGATAGAATCTTGTTAATTTTTCAAAATAATAAAAATATTTTTATATATTTATATAATAATTATTAATTGTCGCATCAAATAAGTTGTATAGCCAAACAAAAAGCCAGTAGGCTATAGAAATTTGAAAAGGAAGTCTATTCAAATTGCACCCATCTAATTAGGTTGACTTTTGACCCCAAAATCTGATAGAGAGATCAAGCTCATGTGACATGTTGATCATGATTCAGAACTATTTGAATTTAATCCTTTTGTTATTATTTAACTACTGGATGGATTTTCCTAAAAACATGTCCAGTTTTTCAAATAGTTGAAAACAAAGCCATACCACTTCTAAACTAAGTACGAAATGGAAGAAAAGAACCATAAATTCAAAATATAGGACCTATTTGATAATTGTTTTTATTTTGTATTTTCGATTTAAATACGAATCAGAAGTAATTATTGTGCTCTGCTAAGTTTTATTCTGAAATAGAAACATTATTTGTTGCACAATGTTTTAAATTGAAAATTTAATGGTATCTTCATTGTATTTGCTTCTCTATAATAATTTTCAGCCATTATTTACTTGCAATAACAAAATTAAGTGAAAATATATTTTTCTTGCTTTTCAATTTGAACTTTTAAAAAATAAATCTGGTTTCGTGTCAACTTAACAATGAAATGAAACCATGTTCAATCTAATGCAGCATGGTCCATATTTCCAGTTCAATAAGAACATCCAATGCATGTTCTAAATTGAAAATCACATGGTTTCATTTATTAATGCATGTTATGTCTATCACCATTAAGTAAATGAATTAGGCATGCCTCAAACGATAAGGATTTGTCTAATCAATTAAATTTTCAAGGGATGTAATACATTTTCCATCAATTCATGAACATGATAAATAAGTTGAAAATTGCAGTATTAATAATGAGATTATTCTTATATACAATAAAATTTAAAGAATTGAATAGAATAGCAGTTTCGTTTTCATTTTCATTTTCATATTTCCCAACAAAATAACAAATTCAATCAATCAATAACTCTCCTGCATACTATTTCTTTCAGGTAAATAGAAAGACCAAAGGGATTTAGGCTCCGTTTGTTTGGATGTAAAATATTATTTTTTTTAGTATTTGGTTGTGGTAAAACATTTATGAATAAAAAAATATTAAATTTTTTTTTTTTTTTGATAAAAAAAAAAAACTTACCTATCAATTTTCAGCGAGTGATTTTACACCGATTCGATCTCAATCTTATCTACACCTTTGCTAAATATCAAAAATATAAAAATAAAAAAATATTTTACCTGAAAAAAATACCGAAACAAATAGAGCTAGATGGTAATTCTCTCGATTCAGTTCACTTTTTTAGTCACTGTAGGCACTAAAAAAAAAATCACATCATGAATTCAAGGTACAAATTGAGCTTACCTAGAATTTAGCCCACTTGGAAACATGGGCCACTTAGCTAAACAATTTAAGCTCACTACAAAATACAAGGCATGGATTAGCCCAAATAGTCCAATCGACCCAACTCATTTTAATACGCAAATTCCAAATTGTTTAACTAGCTAGCCAGACTCACTTGAAAATTGGTAACTAAATAAACTAATAATTATTATTAATATATATATATATATATAATTATATATATATATACTTCACAAAAAAAATAAAACAGTTATAATAGGGATAATCACTAAGAGTGGCTAAAGTTACAGTTTTGTTCATATATTCATGAGTTTTGGGTAGCTTCCTTAGCCTCAAAAAGTCCTTCCAAGTTTGAAAGTGAAAAGTGAATGGTCAAGAAGTCCATTTAAGAGAAATAAGAAATGTTGCTTATGAAATCTCCTTTAATTGCCTCCAGGGGCTTGATCGAATTGGTAAGGTCACGACCTAGACATCCACATGTTCCAGGTTCAAACTCGTTCATCACCATTATAACCCTCGATTGAAATTGTTGCTGAGGTGTGGGGCCGTCGATAGCATCTCCGGTTTGTAGCCTAGGGTGGATCCTGAAGGGATCCTACCCAGGTGAGTTTCGATACCAGCCAAAAAAAAAAAAAATCTCCTTTAATTATAAAAAATAAATAAATATCTCATTTAAGAAAACAATTTTTTTAAAAAGACCAATTTGTTATTTTACTAATATATCCATATACTTTTCATAGATTGACAAGATTGTCCTCTATTCTCGCTTGATCATTTGTTTCACTACCACTGTCTTTTCACCACCACATCTTTCTACTACCACTGCCACCACATTCCACCGCCAACACCCTCACCACTACCACCACGACCCCTTAATTGCCACCTTCCACCACTACCCTCACTACCACCTTCTACGTACTATCACCACCACACCTTACATTACCATCGCCACCGGGACCTTCCACCACCACCACCATTGCCGCTGCCACCGTGACCTTCAACCACTACCATCACTATCGCCATTACCACCTTCCACCACCGCCGCAGTCACCCTCGACCTTTACCTTACAGGCTTCCACCACTGTAATCAACAATGTCACCTTCCACCACCACCACCACCACCCTCAACCGCCACCTTCCACCACCACCACCATCACAATCACCATCTGCCACCACCACCAACATCCGCAACGCCATCGCCTTCTGCCACTGCCGCTCTTCAAACTTTTTGTTAAAAGTTTGCAATAATTGTTAAGGATAAAAGATATTATTGTCAAGAAAAAAATAATCTAAAAGTTAAAGTAAATGTAAAAAATATGCTCGCCAAATAACTTTTTCTTATAAATTCCTTCCAACAAAATTCATTTAACGAAGGCTTACCAGTGAAATACTTTTGATATGAGAAAGTTCCTCCAAACTGGACCTGATTAATTGGACTATTAAAGGGAGAGAACAGCATAAGAATGAAGCCCAACTCATGTGAAAAAGGCACCCATTTGCATCTCCAATAGAGAACCCAAAGATCAGAGCTGGCATATATCGATGATTGCAATAATAAAGTCAGCACACGAGATAAATTCCTTGGTTATATCTTCTATGGTTGTCTTTTTTTGCAGAATTTCCTTGGAAGATCATGACCATATTTTTTTCAGTTGTCCTTTTTTTTTTTTATATAGAATTTTCTCTCCTCTAAATTTGAGATTCTGTTTGCTCAAATTCTACTTAATTCCTAGGATATCATTGTTAGATGGGTCTGTTTATCATTTAAACTCATTCTTTCATCCATTGTCATTGTGCTTTGTGCTGCCTTCTTGCTCTTATGTTGCTTCTGAGAAGCTGTTCCGACCATGATGTGTATCTTTCTGATTTAGTCTGCGGCTTGAGTTAGTTGTATGATTGATGATGGTTGATTGGTTGCTGCTGGTAAAAAGAGAGAAGTCCAAGATCACTTGGCACAAATACTTCACCTAAGATGCCTTGACGGTATTGGACAAGGACGCGTTGAATACAGGATAATGACACATTTTTTACACTTTCAAAATACAACGGGGTGGTGTTATAATTAGTGCTTTTTAAAAAAATAAAATTCAATGTAATTTAAAACAATATAAAATTTAAGAAAACAAAAAAAACATAGATCTATCTTTATGCTTCAAGAAGCCAGCACAGTTTCTGTACATTTCCAACAGCATCCCAACTTGACCACCATGCTCTTAAGTGTTAACTATGGTGGCTAAACCTCCACCACCAACCGCCATTGTCGTTGCCAATAACCCATCAGAAGAAGAAGACACCACAAAACCAGATCCCAATAGCTGCTATGCCTCAAAGAATAGGTAGGCCCTGAGATGCCTAAAATCTTATTGATCTTCAGTGCCATGTTGCCAAGTCTCACAGTCGTCCTCCTCTTTTCTCCTCAACATCTCTGCAATGTGCAATCTCTCTCATTTCCAATTTCATCTCTTGGCTTCATCATTAGTAAATAATTTGTCACATGGGATGCTTATGTGTGAAGTATTTTGAAAATCGTAAACACAGAGAATGTACAAAATAGACAATATTTAATGGACAAATCGTGATGTGTTAAAAATTCCTCTATTGTGATTTTTAAGCATCAGTGCATTACTCAGTGGCCCGGAGCACCCAACTCCCCTGGTTTCGCCCAACTCCCCAAACAGTTCTCCCCTAGTTTGAAAAAAAAAAAAAAAAAAAATTGATTTTTAAATATTACAATACAGAGTAATGATAGAGAGTCTGACAGTGGATACATACGAGTAAATTTATGTATGATGTCATCATAAATATCACAATATAGAGTAACGATAGAGAGTCTAACAGTGAATACATCCAACTAAATTTATGTATGATGTCATTATAGTTAATGACGTTACAATTATATCATCATTCACTCACATAAATAAGTCAGATACATTGGACTTTCGAACTACTTATCATTATTTTGTAATATATCACTAAAAACAGAAAAAAAGAAGAAGATTTATGTTTGCTCATGTGTAGTAAATACAATTAATCAGTGGACGTGTTAACCCTTGACATATATTCTATATATATTTGCAAAATGTTGATTCCCTTATATTCTATTAACCAAGTTGCTCATTATTTCATTAGCACTTTTGGTCAGACCAAAATCATTTTGTACCCACATACTGTGATAGACCATAGAGAGGCTTGAGATCAACTCAACAGCATGTGAGCTTCACTGTGATTCATTTCAGTCTCACAAAATATTAGATTCATAACAATGTAAATAATTAATGGATTGGAACTAATTTAGGAAATTTGACTGAATCGAATCAAAGGTAAAATTATTTATTTGTTATTCACATATTTGATTTAGTTTGAAAAAAATAGATTTAAAAGAGATAAAATAAAACTATTTTTAATGCTTTTATTTATTTTTACATATTTTCTTGAATTTATACAAATCAACATCTCGAGATTTACATTTTCTTTCTAAATTTTAATTAGAAAAAGAATTGAAAACAATGTAAATATTACATTGCTTATTCAAGAATACTTACATTGCATATGAAAGGAAATACTGTAACTTTTTCAAAGATGTCAAGATGAGTTCACTACAAATATGGGCCATTTAATTAATTTGTCAAATATTTTAGAATTTTTTAAACTTATTTTCCCTATGACAATTAATACCAATCACAAAATTGGAGATAAACAGGTGTACTGATAAACTGATAATTTATATGAAAAGGGCATTGTAGATATTCTAATTAATATTTGAACTTAACTGATATATATATATATATATATATATATATATATATATATATATATGTATATTTGAAATACAAATTTAAAATTCCAGTATTACTATGTTTGGAGTATCAAATTAGCAGTTTGAATTTAAAATTGAAAGAAATTTAATTTAAAATTTAAAATTCAAAACACCGCTATCAAACCAACATATACCAATATTTATGCATCTCTATGCATGAATAGATTCAAAATGGACAATTATATCTGAAAAATCACAAGGTTAGAGGGCAGAATTAGAGTCTAACAATGGAAAGAGACTAAGTTTGATTTCATAATGGTGTATAATTTAGTTTACATGCATGCCCATAATTCATTCAAATGTACTATGACATTGCTTTGGTCATCTATTTATTTCCAGCAAAAGGAAAGACAGAAGGGTTTTAAAGATGTTTGTATTTTTTTGGTGTTTGGTAGATGTTTAGGTTGAGGTTGATATTGAATTCATCGGGCAGAATGTGTAAATAATTAACCAAAAATTAATGAGTAAATTATTTTTATTAAATTTTAATATTTATTTTATATCCAAACAATCAAGCTAATTGTCTAGGATTAGTTCACTTGTTCATAATAAAAGTGATGTTTATAGTGAGAAAACCATTTCCTTATTTCTTCTTATTCTTGAAAAAATAACAAAGGACTTTTCTTCGTATAATAAAAAAATAAATAAATAAATAAATCAAAACACCGAGAATTAGTTGGGGGTGGGGTGTGAGGATCATTCATTTTATGTGAGTCAAAACGTCGGATTATATGATTCGAGCATTATGTAATAAATGTGTAAATTTTATTCAACTTTTGTTTAAGTATCAAACAAATAGTAATTGATAATCATTACAAAATCACGTAATAATATTGAAAAGATTACGTATTTTCCTTCCTTTTCATTTCTCTTTTATTATTTTTTGAGCAGTGCAGTGAAGGAGGCTGGAGCCATTCTTTAATAAAGTATTTAAATCCAACAACCATAAAAGCACCCTCCTAATAATACTTCCATTATCTTGTAGTATTATTTTTATTTCTCTTTCTTCTTCCCTTTCTACCCTACCAAACAGAAAATTTAATAGATTCCTGGTGTCGCCACCAAGTGAGAGAGCAAACCTTTGAGTACAAGCGATAACGTGATCCCCATCACTCATTTATTTGGAGTCTAATGGTGTTGTCTACCCAAAAAAGATAAAAAAAATAAAAAAATCATATAGTCAGTCACATCATCATGTTCAAAATCACAAATCCAACGGTCTAAAATATCCCACATTTCACTAACGACTAGCAACCGACACCATGCACCCCCCTCTCCACTATCTCTCATTGCCAGCTAATACGTTGACCAAGTCAAATTATTTAAAAAAATTACAAATTTAAAACAAAATTACAGGAATGTCCTTTTGTCCGTTATTCTCAATTTAAATCACATTGAAGCTTCGACCCTCTCTATATCTCTCTCTCTCTAACTCAATTTCTCAGTGTGTGTTTCTCGCTCTAGATTCTCACCCGAAGAAGGTACGTAGATCAATCAATTGACGATCGCAATTGTAGAGTACATTTTCAATCGTCATATATGAACAATGATTTGGTTTTACCTTTGTTCTTAGGGTTTGAAATTTTGATTCGCTTGTGCATTTCATGTTCCATGGCATTCTTTGTTACAGATCTGATGTTTTCTCACCAGATCTTTCAGTATGCGTGTGTTTTTCGTCTATATGATTATTTTTCTGACGTTTTCTTGTAATTTTTTATGCTTGATTGTGTTATTTTGGAATATAATGAGACTAATCTCGTGTTTGGGTATAATTTCTTGTAATTTTTGAGGCGTCATTGTTTTTTTTCTTGTTCAGATTATGTGTTAGATCTATTTTATTGAACAAATTAAAGAAGTGAATTTGTAGAAAGAACAGAATCGATGGAAATGATAGGATTACATTATGTATAGTCATTAATTTTCTAGGAATTCTGGACCCCTTTGTATCACATCTGATCTGTAGAATTGTAGAATTGATGATGTGTTTTTTGAAAGTAATCTAGTTTAAAAGTTATCCTTTGGCCTGCATTTTAGAAAGCAAAATTAGGGTTTCAAAAAATTTGACGGATTCATGGTGATTATGTTGATTTCTGTTTGTTGTTTCCTTCTAAAAGCTAGTACATTTTAATTACTTCATGGATGTCTAATGTGAATTTACACTAACCTTTATTTATGGAAATACAAAGTTTGGTTATTGTATTTTTTATATTTTTTGTGTCAACCATGGGCCACAAAGTTTGGAGTTCCTATTTAACATGTTTTTGGTTTTTGGAAGTGAGAATAATAAAAATTATTAACTGGAGAAATCACGGTTGGATCGTTCAGGTCCTGAATCACCATTTTGTTTATTGTTTTTCTTTTCTAAATTTATCTTTCGATGATTCGATCTTGTATGATGGAGTCTAATCACTAAGAATGTAGGTGAAAGCAAGGTTGTGAGGATTGGGATTTTATGTAGCATTGATGAAGTGTCCATAGGATTGGGACTGTAGGATCGGATCGAGGATTGTAAGATTCTATAAAACTTGTACGAAAATTACTTAAACTAACTTTTAAATAAAGCTATTGTAGAAGTAAATTGATAATAAGGCTAAACACAACAACATCAACATTAAAATATTTAAAAGATACAAAGAGAGTAGTGAGTACGACACATGACAAACACTTGAAACCAATTAAGTAGAATTTCAAAGAAGCAATTAAGGAAAATCCTAAACAAATTGAAAAAAGGAACATAGAAATAGGGAGAGTGTAGGGGTGCCCCATTCGTGATTTAGTTGATGTCACATTGTAACTTTGATGATGAAAGTATTTCTTAGAAAAAGAATCTGAAAATGACAGAACTCTCTCTCTCTCTAACACACGCACACATGCATACATGGTTTTTGTGTGGATTTGAACATGTGCCTTGTGCTTGCTTGTGTTTGTTTGTTCATGTAGCGTATGCATGTTAGATAATCAAATTTGGTGTAGTGTTTGAGTGCTTGCTCAGGCTTTGTGTCATGTGCGTTTCTTGGCTGACTATTTTCTGTATATCTTTTAACATCTTCTTTGAACAAATAAACTTTCTTCCATGCAAGTTGTTAACTGTCCATGTACATCATCATCTTAATATTATATGTGGTAGTGCAAGCCCTTGCTCACCCAGGATTTTTGGCAGGATCATGAACAAATAGTTTAGGTGGCTATGCTTGTCCAGGCTCTGTGACATGTGCATTCAATAGCATTTGCTTCTTACGTGTATATATATATATATATTTATGTATGTGTTTAACACTTTTTCAGAATTAATGGAATTTCTTCCTCACAAGTTACTTACTGTCTATGATATATTTCGAAGTTTAGTGTTCTGATCATCATCTGTTTAATGAACAGTGCCTGGTCTTTCTTTGGTCTTTCTTATCTTGAAAGAAAATGGGTCGTGGAGTCAGTGCTGGTGGGGGGCAGAGTTCTTTGGGCTACCTGTTTGGAGGTGGAGAGACTACAAGTACTCCTCCAGCTGCTCAGAACCAGGGCAAGAGTGTAAACGCTGAGCCTTCCCCGAAGCCTGCAGCTGCTCAAAACCAGGGGAAGGGTTCAAATACTGAGCCTTCCCCGAAGTCTGCTAGTGCTTCACAGCCAGTGGAGAACAACGGCAAGCAGATTCCAGCTGGCATTCCTGGCAATAAAGTAAACAACTACTTTAGGGCAGATGGGCAGAACTGTGGCAACTTCCTCACGGTATGGTCATGATGAAGCTAAATCATTAATCTGCAGTGCTAATTATTATATTTTTAAAAGTGTTTCAGTATTTGAACTAAGTTTCATATGCCTTTTCATTTTTTTTTTTCTTTTCCCCCTCCTTCCACATCAATCTGTGCTGGTACTGCTCTTATTATGTAGTTGATGAGCGGTTTGATTCTCCAGTTTTTGCTAATTAAATTGGGCACCTTTTCTTTCTTTCTTGGCCTGATATTATGAATATTATCTACTTTTACACGAGATATGGCTCGTTCTCCATGAGTATGATGTTGTACAGTTATGCTACTTCTGACGTGATCAATTATGTGTAGCAATGTAGCATAACATTTGTCAACATCGGCGAAACTTTCTTCGTTCTTACTTATAGGGTATTCTTTTATATTATTTTTATTTATTTATTAATTATTATCATCATCATCATTGTCATTGTTATTAAGCTTGTCAATATTTTACAAACAGTACATTAATTCTGCTGTGGCTTGTATTTTTATATTACATTTCAAAACGAAACTTTTACCATTATGGTATATGCCTACTAGTTGCTCTATTTGGTCAGAATGCCGTTTGAAATTCATTACGATCAGATGAGACTCTTTTTACATTCTTTGCTGTGTTTTGTGCTTTATTTACGGCATTTCATTCTTGCGCTTGCTTTGTTTGTTTAGCATGGAAAATAGATTGAGAGCTGCTGCTAATACTACATCGTAAATTTGAATTGTTTTAACCCATCTTCAAGAGGAAAAATATCAATGTTTCTTACGATGAATTTTTTTCCGCATTACTTGATATTTTCATACTGACACGAGATCAATGAAACTGTGCCAAGCATTATTAATTGTATTACATGATCAATTTTCTGCTTTGTGGCAGAATTATGGATTTCTTTTTGTTGATAGAGAACCCATCTGTTGACCTGTTAAGCCAAACACTCACATCTTAGATTCTATGTTCACTGAATCTGATTGTGCTTTTTTAACACATTGGACTTGTATTAGGTGTTTTTAATGCCTTTACTTGATATTTTCATACTGACACGAGATCAATGAAATCTGTGCCAAGCATTATTTATTGCATTACATACTTGATCAATTTTCTGCTTTGTGGCAGAATTATGGATTTCTTTTTGTTGATCGAGAACCCATCTGTTGACCTGTTATGTGAAACACTCACATCTTAGATTCTATGTACACTGAATCTGATTGTGCTTTTTTAACACATTGGACTTGTATTAGGTGTTTTTAATGCCATTTAGTTAGGTGAGTCTCTCTGTTTCTCAACTTGTCTAAAATTAGTTTCCAATATGTGTACTCTTCTGAATTTTCTAGTTTGTCTATTGATTATGATTTTGGTTTCGGTGTAATACCTGCACCCCTAAAAAATAGATTTTATAGGATATAAGTGACTGTCGTGCTGCGTGCATTATCAAATCAACATTTTCGATTCAAAACAAAGTAGATAGTCGTTTTGGCATCATATACTATGGCCAAGGGACTTGAAAGAAAGTTTAGCGCTGTGATTTTATGGTATGATTTTTGTACAAAAAGCAAATTTGAGCAGAGATATATAATGAATTTTTGTTTTTCCTTAGTTATACAGAATGGTGCATATCTTGCACCTTTTGAATGCTGCACCATTTTGTGTCAACTTCTGCTTATTTTACGTGGATCCAGCAAATTTTGTTGTCGCGATTTTCTTCCATCTCATGTTTATTATATTGTGCTAACGCTATCAATATGGTTTTATTGTGGGTGCAGGATCGTCCTTCAACCAAGGTCCATGCTGCCCCTGGTGGTGGTTCTTCCCTGGATTACCTCTTTGGTGGTGGTGGGAAGTGATGATGTCTCTGGTCCTGGATAGTGTTTTTAATTGCTTTGTATCTTAATCTTGAAACCTGCTTGAACCTTTTATTATCACACAATGTTTTTTTATGCAACTTTCATGGGATTATTGTGCCTAGATTTACTTGGTCAGAAATCAAAATGCAAGTGCTTAATGCATTCGTTAATTAAAATTCTTGTGATCACCTGTTTTTAGTTTGTATTATATTATCTCTCATGAATCTACTGTTACAATTGTTACACCAATATGTCCCAAGATTTTTAAGTATGGTACTGCCTCGTATTAGTAGGTGGGCTTTGACGCAATGGTAAGATTGCTCTATTTGAGACCTGGAGGTCACAGTATCGAAACAAGAAACAACCTCTCTTCGCATGCAGAGGTTACGTAGGTATCCCTCCCCAGACCCACACTAGGGAGAGTCTTGTGCATTGGTTAGTCCTTTCTTAATGGTAGGAGTTGTCAACCGGATTTCCAGCATTCTTTTTAGGAACCTCTTTGAGAGGAGGTTCAGTAAGAAGAGGTGTGTACTGTTGAACTGCATAAAACATGCAGCATCTAGATTCCATAAACGAGTGGTTGTTTACTACCAACTTAGTTGAGTCGAATGGGAGAAGCCATTAGTGCACTGACGTGTACCGTGGCCAGTATAATCTTTTCAACTGATTGGCTCCCTTTGTTTGGACTAAAATGTTTTTCTTTATATATATATATATATATATATATATATTTATTTATTTATTTTCCGGTGTTCCTAAAATATTTTCTATATCAGATTTTGTGCACAACTAACTCTTTTTCTTCCATGTTCGTCACCAACTGAGAATAAAACATACAATTAACTATCTCTTTCTTTCTTCACTCTATGTATACCCCCCTCACTCTATGTATATATAAAGAGAGAAGAGTGAAAAATAAATTTTTAGATTGAGAGGACTGAAAACGATTAGTTATTAGAGAAACATAGAGATTCAATAAAAATACGAATGGTTACTTTCTGTCTCTTCGCGAAACACCCTCCCCTCTTTCTCCTCTCACCTCTCACTCTATGTATACGTATAAAGAGAGAAGACTGAAAAATAAATTTTTAGATTGAGAAATTATTAGAGAAACATAGAGGTTCAATAAGAATATGAATGGTTAGATGACCCAAGGTAGTTTATGAAAAATGACTTTCTAAAACTTTTTGGTAAATCATTTTTAGTTATTTGGAGGTAAAATGATATATATGAAAAATATTTTCCTAACCTTGGAGTCTTCCAAACATTGAAAAATAAGGGAAATAATTTTTAAAAAATGCTTTACAGTAAATCAAAACACAGCCAACATTTTCCATTGAACCTTATCATGAGGTGCTTTGAGTTGTTTAGACCCAGTAGATGATCCATAGGGTGCTTGTAATTGTTTACATATTTTCCCCCCTTTCTTGGGAGTTGAGAAATTAAGGATCCGTTTGGCTACGATGTGTTTCAAGTGTTATGGTCAATACCAAAACAATCTGAGTAGAAATTGGAATCATGTTCAGTAACAAAAATTTGTTTTACCCAAACATACAATATCACCAATTTGGTGATATGGGTTGTGGTTAAAAAATCTGATATATTATGAACTATACAAATTTAAGAAAAACAATATCATAACACTTCCCAAATAGGCCCAAAGGCTTGCTCGGTTCAGTTTTCTATGTCTATGAGAACTAAAATAATAATAATAAAAAAATATGTTTGGTTGATATTTTTGAAGATGTTAAAAAAGGGTATGTGTTTTGAGTCGTGATGCATAAAATAATTTTTGCACCGAGTACTTGTTTTAGCATGAATAATCAATAAAAAATTACTCGGTTATAAAATTCACTACAAGTTTTTTATACGAGTATCACTACTCTTCATATAATATTGAATTCTTTTTTAAATTAAATATATAGAAGATAATGGTTTATGTTTGAGATTATAATATTTAATATTTTCTTTTCGGAAAGTTCGATCGAGCCAGTTACATCTTTCTGTTATTTATTTATTTAGGTAATATTGATTTAAAAAAATATTTTTTAAAAATTAATAATATTAATTTTAGAAATTTAATAAAAAAGAGGATGATTTTGTTGTATTTGAAAACAAGGAAAGTGAGTTTGGAATGTAAAATCTCACTGATATATATATATTACTTGTGCATGCGTAGTGCAAAAAAAACACTCCTCAACTATATTCGAATTTGCAAATAATCCATTGAACTATAGTTTGTGCATTATACCCCTTGAATTATTACATTTTGTTGTATAGTGCTATAATGTTTAAACTATATTTCATTAAATGAACATAATGCATTTTCTTATTGAATTACACTTATTCTATTTTTTTATTTTTTTAAAATAAATTACAAAAAAAATCATACTAATTTGATTACATATTCTTCATTTAATTTACATAAATTTACCTTTAATTTTTTAAATTAATTGTTTAAATAAAAATCTTAAGTAAATTCTTTTAAAACAATTTAATTAATTTCTTAATGTTTCATGTATATATTTCATTAAAACTAAGATATATTTTTTATTTAAGTGATTTATTAAATTTTCATTAATATATTATAGAAAGAAGAAGGTATTTTATTGGGTATAATAAATTTTATTATAAATAAATTTTTTAATAATAAGTTAATCATTTAAAAAAATGGTATTTACAAATCTGTTTATTTTTTATTTCTATGACAAATTGATACTAATAATAAAATTAAGGTAAATAGTATAATTAATATTTAAATAAAAAAAAATATAATGAAAATAATTTAATAAGAAATGACAAATTTAATGAGAAATAATTTAAACTGTTTTTTTTTTCCCTTCAAAAACGGGGCGTTTCTAAAATCATCTGGGATATTTTTTTAATTGACGTGGCCAAATCCTGTCCGTTAGATATTTCAGCTGGATTGGAGCAAAGAAAATAAGGTAAAGGAGCTGAATCCTCATTTTAGGGTTTTTCAGTTAGAGTTGGTACCAGTTTCTCTCTACTGCGCATCTAGTTTTTCAATTCTTTGAGATTCATAGAAGATGACAACGGTGGTACCCACATCGGAGGAAGATCCTGCTCTCGCCGTCGTCCGCTTTACTTCCCAGGTTTCCTGGGCCGACGCCGGTCCCGAGGTACCATCATCTCTTCTATATATTTATAGATATATACACAGATTATAGTATATATCTTTGCAAAGGCGGTCCAGATGATTTCACACTATTTTAACCTCCAATTTCGCCTTCCCAATTTTAATTGTGATTGTGTATCTATGTTTTTATATATATTTATATATACGCTTATTATACTTCAGGAATTTTTGAATGCAGTTTGATGATTGAGATTCACTCGTGTGATATTTTGTTTCTATTTTAATATTTTGTTAAAATTAGGGCGTTATTGAGTATTTCGTGAATGGGTTTGTTTGTTTATCATTAGGTTGCAGAGCAACAAGTGTCTAGGTTATGTATGGAGGCTGAGGAATGCATGGTGATGGGCAGATGGTTGGATTTGGCGTCGCTTATGCTCACACCAGTGGACGTCATATTTTCTAAAGTATCAGAAAAAGGTAATGCTCAGAATATTTGGCCACCCTATATTCCTTTTAAAACAAATTAATGCATGGAGGTCAATGCTAACAACTTCAAGCACTTTACATCAAGCAAGTGAAACATTTCTTATGTTGAACTTGTAAATATTACTTTTTTATGTCGTGGTACCAATAATGCGGTTATTAATGAGGTACTATTAGTTTTTGCAAGTTTTGTAATAGCACATATAAATTTTATGTTGATTTCATTTAATTTGTTCGGTGTTGTACGCGTATGTGCAGTCACATTATGCACATAATAAACTTTGTAAAGGTGGTATTTGTTCCTCGGGCCTTGCTACTAAATACTAATGTATCTGGTTGCTGAACTTAATCTTTGTAATTTTATACCCTTGTGATGAACCTCTACCACCAACCCACGATATCCTTTTATAGTGAAGGGTAGCGGGGCAGAGTTTTAAATATTGGATAATTCCGAGTCAAAATATTGGAATTGACTCAGCATTGCTAGGAATTTTTTTTTTGATAAGTAGCATTGCTAGGATCTTGATCTGATATTTGAGTCTTGTTATATTATATAGCTGAGTTAAGCCTAGATTAGTGTTGAATTGGTTTGATGAATGAAATAATTGGATTGACTAGCTTGCTCTGTTAGGTGTCTTGCTATATGATTTGAGATCAATGAGCCATATTGATACAATCTTTTATCTCCTTTGGCGGACCTCAAATGGATCTCTATCATTTTATTTCCCTTACATACTATTCAACACCTTTTGACCCGAGTAAGAATATGGGAATTGACTCAGCATTGGTAGGATCTTTATCTGATATTTGAGTCTCGTTATATTATATGGGTGAGTTAAGCCTAGATTGCTGCTGAATCGGTTTGATGTATGGAATAATTGGATTGACTAGCTTAAACTGCTAGGTGTCTTGCAATATGATTTGAGATCAATGAGCCATATTGATACAATCTTTTATCTCCTTTGGCGGACCTCAAATGGATCTCTATCATTTTATTTCCCTTATTCAACACCTTTTGACCCCCAAGCCTTTCAAACATTGCTATATAGAGACACTGTTCCTCTCTTACTCTTTTCTTCTTCTTCTCACTCTAAGCCAATCAAGCACCCAAGCCAATCAAGCAAACTAATCAAAGTTCCAAAGTGAAAGATTTTGTTCTCTAGATACTTGAGTAGTATTATATGCATTATTTTCTTATTTTTTAAATCTAATTTTTGTTTAAGTACGGATAGACCTACGTGAGCCGTGTGTATATATTATAGATTTGTCTTGTAAATGTGTATGAATGTGTTTCAGGTCTAGGCTAATCAAAATTATATTTTTATTTTCAAATTTTAAGCTTTTCAGTTTTCTGAAAGAAAAATATATTCAATCTAAAATATACACATATATGCATTCATATATGTATTTGTATATTTATCACAAACATAAAAAAAAAATCGAAGCAAGTTACTTGTTTAGCTTTACAATCTGTTTAAAACCTGTTGAAAACATTAATTTTATATTTAATATCTTCTTAAAAATTAAAAGATGCCTATAAAAAATAAAAAATAAAAGAGTATCTAAAACTAACAATAATATTCGGAGATATCATATACAATATAGTACTAATAACTAATATAAGTTACAATATAGTACTAATAGCAATCACATGTTTAATCTATTTGGAATTTTACAATTACGACTCATGAACTCTTTACACGATGTTTATGTAGTTCTTTTGGCTATTTTATTTTATTTTTTATTATCTAAAAGAAAAAAACAAGATTTTGGTTTTTATTTTCAATATATCTTCCTATATGCTTACTATGGAGTACTTTTTAACTTAATTAAATTGTGTTTGTAGGGTTGGAACCCACATCTTCAAGTCCACAGTTACCATGATGGATACATAATGAGATAGGACCTGTGTACTATACCATTTGACACAAGCCAACTTCAATTTATTTTCTTGTTAGATTTCTAATTAATAAGTTGAAAACTGTGCAACTAAGACTCTTCATATTTAATATTAAAAGTACCATGACAAGATGGACATAATGATGTAGAGAAGCATAGTGAAAAAAATGAGAATGCTAGGAACGACTGTGGCAGTGATGATGATAATTAATTCGACTTTTTTATTTTTTATTTTTTATTTTTTAGATTATATTAAGTATTCATTATGCAATGTTATGTAATATCATAAAGATTAGTATGGTAATGCTTGTATTAATCTTATAGCCAATGTTAGATTTCTACATGATGTACTTTGAAGTCTTGTTTGTAGTATTATTAGTGTATGGCAAGTCTTAAATTTGTTAAGCCATGCGTGAGTTGCATCTCTAAGCCTCGAGTCTGTGACTGTTCTGTGACTGCAAATCATGGAATGGTGTACTGAGTCCTCCATCTGTAATATGATAACATAATCAAAAGGGGAGACTATTAGGAAACTGTTGAAGCTGGGACGGTGTATATAAGATTGTGGTTGCATTTCCTATACTACCCAAATATCAGTTTGCCAGTCATATCTTTAAATGATGGCATGCAATGCTCATTCTAATTTTTTCTACTATTTATTGATGCTGTTACTGATTTTCTGTGCTTAAACTCTTTATTTTGTTTGACATGATTTTCTGGCTGTTGTTTCATCCCAGATCTTGAGTGCATCTTCACTGTTATTTGTAATCTTGTGACTAAGCCTGAAAGTCCGGATGAATCATTGGAGATGGCGAAACTTATAGCCACAAAAATCACACAACCAAATGATAAGCCTGCACTGCGCTTGAAGATGTAATATCACTTGGTTACCATAATTTTTGCTTATGGAATTTCAGTGGCATGTTCTCATATTTGTGTTTTTTCAGCATGTTCAATCTGTACAATTTACTGGAGAACCCATACAGCCAGTTCTTTGTTTACATGAAGGCCCTTAATTTGGCAGTCAGCGGGAAGGTCACTGAACACATTATTCCTTCTTTTAAAAAGATGGATAATTTCTTGAGGGAATGGAATATTGGAATCCAGGACCAGAGAGAGCTCTTTCTCACCATATCTGATGTTTTGAAAGAAAATAAAAGGTATAACGGAGATGGTACCTCCTATGACATAAGCATAATTAGTTTGTTTTGTTTAGGTTATAAATAAATTTTCTTGCTCATTTATTTATATAATTTTATTTCTTATGCCTTCTATTTTAATTCCAGCTCAGCAAAGGATTCTTTCAAATTCCTGACGAAATATCTTATAACTTTTTCTGGTGAAGAAGCATCTAATGCCAAAGAAGAAGCTGTGCGTGCTATTATTGAATTTGTGAAGACACCTGACATGTTTCAGGTATTGCAGTTTCATTTTGAATATCAAATATATCTTTAGAGACGAAGGGTATTTAGGGGCATGTTTCTGTTGAAGTAGGGGGTCAATTAGTGAGACTATAGCTTATTAATATTGGTTTCTGATAGTTGCTTTCATTAGTTTTACATGCTCTTTTAACATTCTCTTGATTTTATTATTTATATTTTCTCAATTTACATTTATTTCTTTTCTTGATATGTTTTTGACATGAATATATGTAATACATGGCTATATGTCTTTTCAATATCTTATTCTAGGCTTTGTGATACACAGAAATACTTAAAAACTACATATTTTATGCATCCTTGACCTATAATCCTTGAGAACTAGCGAGAGTACTGTTGGAAACTGTTCTATTTGTGATTTAATTTCAGTTTTGTTTGAATCTTTTAGTTCGTTTGAATAGAATGAAATGCAGAGCTGGTGTAATCCCAACTTGATTTACTTTGTTAACCTGAGAAGACATCATTAAGCAACAGTTAAACAAAGGATTATGCATATTACAACATTAAAAATTTACTTTTTGAGTGATTGATCAATCGTTTTAAAGATCTAGGTTTTGAAACTTACACAGGGCGTTACGGGGTTTAATTTGTGATTTTTTTGTTCTTTCTTTTTTGTGGGAACTAATGTTTTCAATATTATTTATCCATCCAAATATATTTGACATAAGCTTAACCAATGTGAAAAGGTACATGCTTCATCTTAAATTTTTTTTACCTATAACACTTAATCCCTGAAAGGCATTGTTGTCTCCAACACCATAATTATGATGGAGGCGGCATGGAGACATAGAACCTTGTTAATAAGTTCATGTAAGCAGTGTTAATATTATTTATCCATCCACAAATATCTTTGACATAAGCTTAACCATTGTGAAAAGGAACATGCTTCATCTTAATTTTTTTTAGCTATAACACTTAATCCTGGAAGGCGTTGTTGTCTCCAACACCATAATTAAGATGGATGAGGCATGGAGACATGGAACCTCGTTAAAAGGTTTTTGTAAGCAGAGGAACATGTGAGTGTTTTTGGAGATGCAACACTGATTGAGGGATTTGCTGCAATTTTCTTATGTCTGCAGTGTTGTTTAACTGTTGTGGTTTATGTTCAGCACTGGTGTGTGAAAATGTTGAAGGCAAAGAATATCCATTTAAAACTTGAAAACTTGTTTGATACCTGGTTAGCTTTAACCTTTACATAATCATGTCTGCTTTGGGCTTTTGTGAACTCTTGACTTAGCCGAAAAAAATGGTTTTACTATATTTCAACTTGACAACTTGCTTTGTATAAAAAGACAGAAAAAGGAACAAACTGGAATTTGGCAATGTAGTACTAGTATGGAAGGCTTTTTAAGCCCACACAACATCAAATATAAAAATTTACATGTAAGCAAGCAATATAGTTTTAGTCATGTACTGAGACACAGGTCTAATCTTTACCTGTAAGACATCTTTCTGATTTTGTCAAGTTCATCCAGGAGGGAGGTTGGGCTGTATTATTTTATATTTTTTTTGCATGAGCTTGTGGGTTTTCCAGGTGTATGTGTGTGTTTTTTATTTATTTGTTTATTTTTATGTCGACACCATGTATTTTGTTCTTTGCTCTGCTAACTCTGGTTCTAGGCTTGTGGAATAACTTTATTCTTATGCTTGCTCGTGCAATTGCAGAGGTGTTTACCATTTTTTGGTGGGCTGTTTCGATCTAAATCATTTTTTTGTTGTTGGTGCTTATCATATTCTTTGTGGTGTTTCATGGCAGTGTGATTTGCTTGATATGCCCGCTGTAGCACAATTGGAGAAGGATGCTAAATATGCACTGGTATATCAGCTTCTGAAGATTTTTCTATCTGAGAGGCTGGACGCATATCTAGATTTTCATGCAGCAAATTCTACTTTGCTGAAAAGCTATGGTAACGTCCATTTAAATTCTACGCAGGACATGAGTGAAGGCTGACATTTTAGAGTACTTCTAATCATCTTCTGGAATTTGCTTCTTTGAATGATGCAGGTCTTGTCCATGAAGACTGTATGGCGAAGATGAGGTTGATGTCATTGGTTGATCTTGGTTCTGCAGAATCTGGCCAAATTCCTTATTCTCTAATCAAGGACACACTTCGGGTAAGCTTGTTTTCCTTGCCGTCTCATGCTATCTATGCTGGTTTTGCAGTATATGTCTTTGTTGATCACAATGGTTTTCTTTGCAGATCAATGATGACGAGGTGGAATTTTGGGTGGTTAAGGCTATAACAACAAAGTTGCTTGAATGTAAGATGGATCAGTTAAATCAGATTTTAATTATAAGGTGCGCTGTTTAGTTACTTGTCTCTGTGTATTGTGATTTTTTTTTTTTTCCCCTGTAGTTTACTTTTCTCTATGTATAGTTTGTGTTGTGCTTTCTCTGGATTTTGATCTGATTTATTTATTTTGGTTATTATACTATTTGGTGTGTAGCCGCTGCACTGAGCGCATGTTTGGGCAGAATCAGTGGCAAACCCTTCGAACAAAGCTAGCAACATGGAGGGTATAGAAGCTGCTTCCCCTTTTATTTTATTTTTTTTCTCCACTATTTTCTCTCTTTGCATGTACTGAACAATATGTGAATTTTTTGTTATCCGCGGTACTAAAACAGTATAAATAGACCTAACTGAGACACTTTGGGTCCTGCACTTGCTAGTGTCACTCTTACTATACTTCGTGACACAATAGTATATCATTTTTTGATTTGATTGATGTGCAAATGAAAGCAATGAAATACCAATTTGTTGTACACAACTCGTTAGTTAAATTTCTTTTTTTAATTTATTTTTAAATTGTTCCGGTAAGTCATTCATTTGGTGTTGTCTTTTTGCAGACTAATATTGCGAATGTCATTAGTACCATCCAAGCTAACAAGATAACTGAAGATGGCACACAAGCTGCTGTGCAAGGGTTGACGATACGTTGAGAATTTTGACTTCCAACCATCATTTCATCTAGAAAAAAGTCTTCAGTTTTGAGTTTTGATTGTTTCAGTTCGATCCGATTTCATACATCTTGAGGTTTTGATAGTGACAGGTCATTTTAGTCTGTAATTGTTTTTCCGTTTTAGTTCCGCCTTAATTTTATCTACATGGATGAAATGGATCATCAGCAGAGACTCATGTATTGCTTCTCAGTTTTAAATTCTGACTTGCTCTTCCTAAAATATCTGTTAGTTCTGTTTGTTTGATCATCTTGAAGAAAAATAAAACCAAAGGGGTTGGTCTTTGATAGATTTAGATTTGCTTAAATGAGACTAAGAAAGGAATTGGCAACACGGAATAATATAAAGGCCTTACCAAAATGATGGATGAATGATCCTTGCATACAGGTTTACCATTTCCCAAAAGAGTGAAGTGACATTATTATCCTTAATTGTAATGTTTGAATATTAAAATGAAGGATGAATGAGGCATCCATGCAGGTTTACCATTTACCATTTTTCAACCTGGGTAATAAATGTCTCATTTGGGGAAGTGTGACTCATAATTTCTTTCGAAAAATTCTTTTTGTAACAGAGAGAGTATCTAAAATGTGAAGTGGCATCACTATCCTTAATTGTAATGTTTGAATATTAATCTGTATGGTGGGGGTATAAGGATAAAAAAATGATTTAAAATGCCCCAATTTTCTTTTGGGGTCATGGTTGCTGAGAATTTTCTTCTATCATCAAATAGTTTATGACATCCATTGCAGCATTTGAGATTTGGCTATTAAAATGGGAATCATTGCTTTTGGTTTTTAGCCTTATACCTAGTAACTAGAACATGGGTAGAATCATTTTGTGACTAGGCCCCTAATTTTGCTTGGACAAAGTCTACTAATTGGTGCACCTTATTTAGCTTTATTTTAAATGTGCTCCATTATATCTAAATGTGATTACTTGCTTTTCTCTACAAATAAATGGAGAATGCAACGCCACACAAAACCATTAAATCATGTATCCAATAATGATACATATATATATATATATATAAACACACATGTCTTCTCATCTGGCACAT
This sequence comes from Cornus florida, assembly GCF_030987335.1. Taxonomy (NCBI): domain Eukaryota; kingdom Viridiplantae; phylum Streptophyta; class Magnoliopsida; order Cornales; family Cornaceae; genus Cornus; species Cornus florida. Next base: position 8,032,700 of record NW_026775577.1, read on the forward strand.
GAACTTTTGATTAGCTTTTGAAAATTCAACACTTAAATTTTACTCCATATATTTTTTAATATTTAAGCGCATTTTATAACACTATAAATATAAAAAGAATATATAAGTATCATTTTAAACAATATAAAATAATTCACTTCCCAATCAATCTTTAGCTTCTATAATTACTTCCCACCAATGATCACCTTCACTCTTTTACCACTCAGCCCTCCTCCTCCTCCTCCCCACCGCCACCACTGCACCACCCTACACTCCCACGTATTATGTCCTCCTCAACTGCGGTTCATCATCCAACACCACCTCACCGGAAGGCTGCAACTGGGACAGCGACACCGATTTCTCACTCTCCAACACTGACCTCAACACTTCAGCAGCTTCCACCGCCTCCTACCAAGGCCCCTCCGTCCCCCAAGTCCCCTTCATGACCGCCCGTATCTTCCATTCCCCATTCACCTACACCTTCCCGGTCACTGCAGACCCCAAATTCCTCCGCCTCTACTTCTACCCTACCACCTACTCCGGCCTGGACCCGACCCAATCATTCTTCTCCGTCACTTCCAATCACTACACTCTCTTAAGCAACTTCAGTGCCTTCTTGACAGTTTCTTCAACCCAACCACAAGTTGATTCACTCATCAAAGAATTCATCATCAACTTCAAAGACAACCAAACACTCCCTAACATAACCTTCTCACCATCTCCCAACTCTTATGCTTTTATCGAACTTGTTTCAATACCGGAAAATCTCTACGTGCATGGCAATGATGAACCTAGCTATCGCACTCGCAGGTGGAGATAATTTCTATTATTGGGATAACAACACTGTTCTTGAAACCCTTTACCGGTTAAACGTCGGCGGTAATACCGTCAACGTTAACAGAGACACCGGCATGTTTCGGACATGGGAGTTAGATGACTTGTATATATATGGTGCTGCTGTAGGGTTTAGACCTCACCGGGATGTTCCGATCCACTATACTTCGGCAACACCGGCTTATACTGCACCTGAGACAGTTTATACTACGTCAAGGACTATGGGGAATTTTAGTTTAAACTATAATTTGACATGGATTTTTGGTGTTGATTCAGGGTTTTATTACCCTGTGAGACTTCATTTCTGCGAGTTTATGATGGAGGTGACTCAAAAATATCAGAGGGTGTTCATTATATATCTTAACAATCGGACGGCTGATGAAGAAGCTGATGTGATTTTCCGGAGTGGTGGTAATGGAATTCCAGTGTTCAGAGACTATGTTGACAAAATCACCATTCTGGAGCTCACTACCAAAGTTGAACAGGTTCCAAAAATAGATGAATAGGTCCATTTTGGGTCACTCATCTACGTAACACATCCCAAGTGAACATGTTCATAATAACTTGAATTCAAGCCACAAACCCAACAATCTCCGCCTTGGATTGAGTTCAGTCTTAGTGCACTGCCCCAACAGCGATCACCTCGATTGAAGATCTCTTCCCCTTGAATAAAACACCATGATGAAATTGATAAACACTCTAATATATATTGATCCAGAAGTATTTTTTAGGACTTTTGGAGGGTCTCTCATAATCTACAGTTATGAAATCATGTGTTACGAAATAAGAATCGAATAGGAGTTTATGAGAAAAAAAGAAAAATAAATGACAAGAAAAAAAAAATAGTACACACACAAATGAGATAAGGATTTACGTAATTCGGTTATGCCTAAGTTTAAGGGGAGAATACAAAACAATATTTTACAATGAAAATAAAAAAATATAAGGCAAAGTGGCTCACACCCAAAACTCAATTACACCCAAACTCTCTTACTCACTAACTGATATTAGAAACACACAACTAAATTGATGAGGGGATTTTCGGATGCCTTGAATCAAATGTATGCAAGGCCATATATAGCTCAAAAATACTTGGTGACCAAGTATATTCAAAAAAAATTTCTTTGAAAGCTTTGTCAAATGAGCTTGTTGTGCCCATCAAAAAACTTCCTCATCGCACATACTCAAAGGTCAAGAAGGTGAAGTCATGGATGATGCAAGACTTGTTGAGTTGTCAATTTTAAGCCACAAAGTTTAACATTATTGAAGATGCAAGAAACTCCTTCTATTCTTTCTCTCTCTAGAATTCTTACACCTCAACCCGAATCAAGATCCCTCTCCTCTTCATTCCAACTCCTATTTATAGATACTTACCAGATATTTACGAGATATTTACAAGATATTTACTAATTGCTGGACCTGGGCCTATTCCTCAGTAAGCCCTGGTCACTCTTGACGGGCTTACTCCCGCTCGGCCCATATGGCAGTGTCTTTCTATGGGCTGACCCAGCTGTTCGGACTGAAGGTTGTGTTTTGCGAGTCGGACCTGGCCCATGTCATCCAGGGCCTCCTCAACTGCCCCCATAATTGCCCCTTATTTAATAAGGGGTAATTATTGATGGCGTCTCATCATGACGCTGACGGCTCGAGATAACCACGTGGGGGAGCGAACGGTCAGATCCAGAATCAATGTTCCGGGGTTCGAGGGATTTCTTGCCTTCCCGACGCTTCGGCCCTCGGGCCCCCTTGCCTATATAATGCTCTAGAATTCCACTTCACTTCCCTTTACCGTCTCCATCATCAGCCAAATCTCCCTCTTTCTAGAACTGTGCTAAGCCTTTTCCGGTGAAATCCTTCGAGAGTCATTCTCCCAGCGATCTTGCAGTCCTCCGAGGTTAGTTTCGTTCTTTTTACTTTCGGCAGGCTTCCATTTTCCCTCTTTTAGATTCTTCTTGCACTTCCACCATGGTTGTAGATCTGGGTGTTCTTCGTATGAGACTTAGACTTCCTGACAACGTCGTAGTTAGGGTTTGCCCCCAAGACGTTAATATTACGACCGGCGCCGGCCTCCTGCCCGGCGAAGTCTTATTCACAAACCTTCAACTGAATGTTGTTAGGTTCCCTCTGCACCCTTTCTTTAGTTACGTCTTCAACAGATTGGGGATATCCCCTCTGCAGGTCAACCCCAACTTCTTTAGGATCATATCTGTTATGCTCTTATTGATGCGTGACAGAAATCTGGACCTTGACCTCATAGACCTCCTTCTGTGCTATAAGGTCAGTAAGATCCGTACTAACGAGCCCTTCTACCACCTCTACCCGTTCGAGAAGATGTCCATATGCACTGACACAATAAAATCTGAAAAGGGTTGGAGGGATAGCATAGTGGGTATTAGTGGGGCTTGGTCTTCGCCGGCTGCAGAGGATTACCCAATCCCGAGCGCCTTTGGTGTCTGCTCTGTCTCCTCCTATAAAAAATTCAAATCCCATAAACACGACTGCCCCTGTGAAACATGCGTTCCTCGTTTTTGCACTTACTTATGCCGCTCCTTGGGAATACCTTGTGATGACTTGAGCTACAGTGTTTGCAGGGATAGGATTAACTACTTGAAGAGATACGTTCTGAACGATATTCCTTCCTGCTCAGATCTCCTCACTTCAGACAACCTCTTTGCGCTCTCATCACTCGGCTACAATATGAGCAGACTGCAGATTCCCTCTTTTGGCAGGAGGAAAAATACTCCCCCAGTCATTCCTGCTGCTGGGGCGACCTCCTCTCCAGCGTCGGCTTCTTCTTCAGCCACCATATCTGACACTGTCCCGAGCGCAGTGGCTACTAACCCTGCTGACAGCGCCCCTGCGGCCAACCAGAACGCGGCCTCCCCAGCTACCATAACTCCTGCTGCTGCGGGGGGCGGTCGGGACAAAGAGCGAGGCAAAAGGCCTCATCCTGACAGTGAAATCGACCCTGAGGAGGAGCCTCTTATTAGAAGGACCCGAGTCTCTGGGCCGGGTACTCTCTTGCACCGAGCGATCAGAGCTCCTTCTCACTCTGGGCCTCCTGCAGCTGGTGGCTCTGCTTCTGCTTCAGGCCCCCCTTCTATCCCCAGCTTACCGCCATGGGCCCCTCGGTACACTCGAACGGATGGGACGTTCGTGAAACCGAACGAGACCATGCTGAAGGATGGCCAGACCGCTATGGCCTACTACAGGAGCATGTGGACTCCGAAGGACATTGAGGCGGCAAAGGGCCTTTCCCAGAAGGACGTGTTCAGTCGCTTTCCCCAATCTGCTATGGAGGTGACTTTTATTTTCTAACTCATGAATTCTCTTATGTTACTTGGTCTTGCCTTCGCCCGTTCTGACTATTGGTTTAACCGTTCTTATTGTGCACCTATGCAGACATTGTTCGGGATGATGGCCATGCAGAAGCAGGTGGAAATGGGGAACGCCAGGGCCCGAAAGTATTCTGACAGCCTGGAGGTGGCTAATAAAGAGAACGACCTCCTTGCCATGAAGAATACCGAGGTGCTGGTTCGGCTTGACAAAGCCGAGCAAGAGAGAGATGTCCTGAAAAAGGAGAATGATTCCCTTCAGGATGAGAAGGACGCCCTCCAGCTTGAGAAGAGCGTCTGGCAGACTGAACAGGAATCACTCAGAGAAGAGAAGGCAGAACTCCAACGTCTTCTAGCTGATGAACAGTCTGCTCGGATGGCTTTTGAAAAAAGAGCTCTGGACGAGCGTACCGCTCTGATCGACGCTATCAGCAGAGTGGGTGGTGGGATGCTGGCCCTTCATGCTCGGTTCTCCAGGGTCGGTGCTCTTCGGTATGCTCAAGGATTCCGGGAAGGTTTCGCTGACCGGGTTCCGGATGAGGGACAGACCAGCTCCACTCCGGATGAGGTAGACAAGGATCTGGGGATCGAGCCTCTGGGGGTCTATGTCGACCCAGAACCCACCGAAGCGGAGCGTATATTTGATGAGTGCCAGGACATCGCATCCTCAAGGATCATCACAGCTCCTCCTACCGCTCTGCCACTGACCGCTCCCCAATCGTCAACCGTGGCTCCCTCTGTAGCCACTGCTGACGCTGAACCCCAGCCGAACGACTCAGTTATTCACCTGGATTCCCCACCTCATGAAGGTGAGGCGGCTGATGGGGCCGAGGAGGCGAGTCGGCAAGACCAGGATGCTGTTGGTACTGAGGCGTCTAGCTAGGGCTCCTTCGAATTCTTCCAGTTCATATCTTCTTGTAATGATGGACATCTCTCTTTTGTAAACTAAATGTTCAATATTAATGAAATGGCCGAACTCTTTTTCTCTATGTGTTGTGCTCTGTTCAACTTATCTTCAGTACATATATATCTTTTCTCTCTTTTTCTTTTTATATTAGCTTTGCTGTGTGTTTGTACGGCAAGTGCCTGGCGCTCGGCTAGAATGCCACTTGCCACTTGGCTTTAAATTTTTAGGAAGTGTCTGGCGTTCGGCTTATAGTGCCAGCTGCCACTTATCTTGCTTAAGTGCCTGGCGCTCGGCTAGAATGCCACTTGCCACTTGGCTTTAAATTTTTAGCAAGTGTCTGGCGTTCGGCTTATAGTGTCAGCTGCCACTTATCTTGCTTAAGTGCCTGGCGCTCGGCTAGAATGCCACTTGCCACTTGGCTTTAAATTTTTAGCAAGTGTCTGGCGTTCGGCTTATAGTGCCAGCTGCCACTTATCTTGCTTAAGTGCCTGGCGCTCGGCTAGAATGCCACTTGCCACTTGGCTTTAAATTTTTAGCAAGTGTCTGGCGTTCGGCTTATAGTGCCAGCTGCCACTTATCTTGCTTAAGTGCCTGGCGCTTGGCTAGAATGCCACTTGCCACTTGGCTTTAAATTTTTAGCAAGTGTCTGGCGTTCGGCTTATAGTGCCAGCTGCCACTTATCTTGCTTAAGTGCCTGGCGCTCGGCTAGAATGCCACTTGCCACTTGGCTTTAAATTTTTAGCAAGTGTCTGGCGTTCGGCTTATAGTGCCAGCTGCCACTTATCTTGCTTAAGTGCCTGGCGCTCGGCTAGAATGCCACTTGCCACTTGGCTTTAAATTTTTATAGTAGACCATTGGAAAAGAAAATTCTTCTCTTTTTTTTTTGTAAATTTCGGTAACTTGCTCATTCATACGTATTTGATTGACAACAAATAACATCCAATTAAAACCAGAACTTAGCTTCTATTGATAGTACCTCTTCAGAGACGTGGCGTTCCAGGGCTTGCTGACCAACTTTCCCGCCATGGTTTCCAACGTATATGCCCCTTTGCCAATGACTTCTGCAATTCTGTATGGGCCTTCCCAGGGTGGCATCATTTTTTTGACCATCCCCACCTTTCTTTTCAGAACCAGATCGCCCGGGGCAAAATCCCTGTGTTTTACTCTCTTATTGTGACTATTCGCCAGCACTTGCTGATACGATGCTAGCCTTATAGCCGCTGCGTCCCTCCTTTCGTCTATCATGTCGAGGTTCAATCTTAACATCTTGTCGTTCTGATCTCGACTCCATGCTAAGCTTCTGATAGTGGGGACTAAATGCTCAACCGGTATAACTGCTTCGGTACCATACGCCATCGCGAACGGGCTCTCCCCAGTCGGCCGCCTTGGGGTGGTTCTGTAAGCCCATAGAACGTTCGGGAGTTCATCCAACCACTTCCCCTTATGATCTTCCAGCTTCTTCTTAATGCAGGCGAAAATGGTTCTGTTTGTGATTTCTGCTTGTCCGTTAGCCTGAGGATGACTTACTGCAGCCAACTTCTGGTTGATTCCATACTCCTCCAGCAGCTTTCTTACTTGCCTGCTGTCGAGGTTTGTGCCATTGTCCATGACTATTGTTCTGGGAACACCGAAGCGGCAGATAATGTTGTTCCAGATAAATCGTCTCACCTGAGTCTGAGTCACGCTAGGATACGGTTCTGCCTCCACCCATTTAGTGAAATAATCCGTGGCCAGTAACACATACTTGTTCTGAGCTCTTGCAGTTGGCAGAGGACCGACCACATCCATCCCCCATTGCGCGAAAGGCCACGGCGAGGCCATTACGTGCAATTCTTCAGGTGGTTGGTGGATCATTGGTCCATATCGTTGGCACTTATCGCACCTTCGAGAGAACTCCTCCGCATCTCTTGACATGTTTGGCCAAAAATACCCTTGTGTCATTGCTTTATGCGCTAACGATCTTCCCCCAGAATGATTGCCACACACACCCTCATGAATAGCTCGCAATACCTGCTGCGACTCCGCGGGGGTGACACATTTCAAGTACGGGCCAGAATAGGACCTTCTGTACAGCTGGTTCCGCACGATGGCGTACTTGGCAGCATTCTTTTTGAGTTTCCTAGCTTCATCCCTTTGCATAGGCAAAACGCCATCTCGAATATAGGTAATGATTGGGTCAATCCAACTCGGTTCATACGGTATGACGTTGACTTGCCAAGGGTCCGAGACCATCGGTTCTTCGAAAATGGACGGCTGGGTCACTATTCCCACTGGAATCACCCTCGCCAATGTTTCACCGCAACTTGAAGCACTGCATGCTAAACGGTCTGCATCTGCATTCTGTTCCCTCGGCAACTGTATGAATTCAATCTTTGCAAAGTCCTTGGCTCTACGCAGAACGGCAGAACGGTATGCCCCCATCATGTCATCCTTGGTTGCGTACTCACCATTTACCTGCCGAACAATCAGCTGCGAGTCACTATACACTGTCAAACTTTTGATCTGTAGCTCTTTGGCCAACTTTAATCCATTTAGCAACGCCTCGTATTCCGCTTCATTATTGGTGGCTCGGAACTCAAGTCTGAGTGCTTGGCTCAAGGAAGTACCCTCTGGGGTTTGCAGTTTGATCCCAATCCCAGCCCCCGTCTGGTTAGAGGAGCCATCCACAAAAAGTTTCCAAGAGCCGCTTCTAAGGTCCTCTTCCGTATCTTCGGCATCACATTCTAGTAGGAAATCGGCCACCGCTTGCCCTTTAATAGCTGTTCTCGGCTCGTACGTTATGTCAAATGAACTCAACTCTATGGCCCACTTTGTCATTCTGCCCGAGAGCTCTGGCTTGTGCATGAGCGTTCTGATTGGGAAAGTTGTTAGAACAGCTATGGGGTGGGATTCAAAATAATGCCTTAACTTTCTTTTTGCATTTACAAGTGCAAGTACCACCCGTTCGGCCTTTGAGTATCTTTTTTCTGCCTCCATCAGTGTTTTGTTTACATAAAATACCGGGTATTGCACCCCTTCCTTGCAACGAATCAGAACGGCACTCGTCGCGACACCAGATACTCCAAGATATAGAAATAACTTTTCTTCCGGTTCTGGGGCTGACAGGACTGGCGGATTCTGCATATATTGCTTCAAATGAGTCAATGCCTGTCGTTGCTCATCCCCCCAGACCTGCCTTCCATGGCTCCGAATCGTGTCAAAGAATGGTTTGCAGTGGTCTGACAACTTTGAAATAAATCGACTTAATGCAGCTATTCGTCCTGTTAGGGCTTGCACCTCTCTGATCGTCTTTGGCTCGGCATTCTTAATCAAAGCCTCTGCTTGAGCGGGGCTAACTTCGATGCCCCTGCGGTTGACCACGTGTCCCAGAAACTGCCCGGAACTCACACCGAACGAGTACTTGGTCGGATTGAGCCTCATCCCATATCGCTTTAGTACATCAAATACCTCTTGCAGATGCTTCAGATGATCATCCTTTTTCCTACTTTTCACCACCATATCATCAATATAGGCTTCGACAATCTTACCCATTTGATTCTTAAAAACTTTGCTGACAAGTCGTTGATAAGTTGCTCCCGCATTCTTTAATCCAAAAGGCATAACTTTGTAGCAGTATGTTCCTCGCTCGGTGACAAAAGAAGTTTTTTCTTCATCTGCGGGGTCCATAGGAATCTGATTATAACCTGAATATGCGTCCAGAAAGGTTAAACGCTCATACCCCGTGGTGGCATCCACCATTTGATCAATCTTAGGCAACGGGAAACTGTCCTTCGGGCAGGCTTTGTTTAAATTGGTGAAATCAATGCATACGCGCCATTTCCCATTTTTCTTCTGCACCACAACGACGTTGGACAACCACTCAGGGTAGTGCACCTCTCTGATAAATCCCGCATCAAGCAGCCTATCAACTTCTTCCGTTATGATCTGATTACGTTCTGGAGCAAATCTTCGCTGCTTCTGTTTCACTGGTTTGAAATTAGGATTGACATTCAGGGAATGACAGGAGACGGAAGGACTAATTCCAGGCATGTCGAGGTGACTCCATGCAAATACGTCGACATTGTGGGATAAGAAATCCACTAGCTCTTGCTGCTCTTCTCTGGTCAGTCTTATACCCACTCTGGTAGTTCGTTCTGGCCTGGACTGATCGATCTGCACATCCAGAAGGGGCTCCTCGGTCAAGTCGGCTGACTCCTCCACCATATTCTGCTCGAGTGGAGGTTCCTGTAATTGCTATCTGGGGCTTGTCGACCGGACGGGCGCCTTTCCCTTCCCTGCATGCTTTAGTGTGACGGAATAACACTCTTTGGCTGCGACCTGATCCCCCCGAATGTCTATCACTTTATCTCCATCGGGCCCGAGGCACCTCATGACCTGATGCAGAGTTGAGGGTACACCTCGGACTCTGTGAATCCATCCTCTTCCCATCAGGAGATTATACGAGGGGTGAATTTCCACAACCACAAAAGTTTCCATAAGAGCTCGCTCTGCAGCTTGAACTTCTACTTCCACCATCCCGACGGGTTCCACCCTCTTCCCATCGAACCCTAATAAGGGATTTCCGGTGGGCTTGAGCCTCTCTGGTTTAATGTCGAGCCTGTCAAATGTGTCCCTCGGCATAACATTCGCACTGCTCCCAGGATCGATCAGAACTCTGCGCACCAAGCACTCTGCCACTGTCAAACTGACTACCAACGGGTCGTCATGAGGCAGTTGAACACGCTGCAGGTCTGTCCAGTCGAACTTTATCTGCATTGACGGGCTCTGTTGGTGTAGAGTGGTCACATTGCCGACCCTTTTCTTCATCTGCGCCTGCCGCAGGCGCACCCGTAGCAGCTCATCTGGCTCTTCACTAGGCTCGGGTCGACCATGGATAGCATTGATTATACGAACTGGTTGCGAATTGTGGGAGCTTTGTTTATGACTCCTTTTTATTTGTTCCACTGGTCGATTCTGCTCCATCGCCGAGCCTTGAACATAACTCGCAAACTCCCCTCTAGCTATCAACATCTCCACTTGCCTCCTCAGGTTCCTGCATTCGTTAGTCTGATGTCCGAAATCAGAATGAAAAGCACAATGTTTAGTTTGATCCCTCTGTTCGAGGGGTTGTCTAATTGGCAGTGGTGGATGAAACTTGTCCTTGTTCTCCTGATACAACCTCGCCAGAGTGACCTTCAGCGGAGTAATCAACTCTTCCTCCCTGGACCTTTTTTCGGCCTTCCAAGTGGTCTGACGTTGCGGCTGAGCCTGCTTCTGCCTGATCTTTGCCTTGGACTTTTCCTCGGTCGACACAAGCGACGTTGTCCGAGCATTAGCTGCCTCCTCTTCTTCGAGGCGCACAAAGCCATCGGCTCTCTCATTGAGTTCATCCATGGTAGCTGGCGTATTCACTACCAGACTGGTGTGAAACGGAGTTCCGCGTGTCATGGCTAACTTGAAGGCTTGAACTGCCGTAGAAGGATGGCATTCGATTACCATACTCTTAGTGAGATTAAACCTGGTAAGAAAGGCCTGGAGCCGTTCATCCTTGTGTTGCCGCATCGTGAACAGGCTCGAGATGTCCTTCGGCGGGCGTTTGTTCCCATAGTACTGGCTTATGAACCGATCGCACAGGTCCCTGAAACTGCCAATGGAGCTCCTAGGCAAGTTTTTGAACCAGCTGAGCGCCGGTCCGGCCAGACTTGTAGGGAAGCATTTGCACATTAAAGAGTCGTTTTCCGTATTCAGGGCCATTTTCAACTGGATATGATACACATGATCGATCGGATCGGTTGTTCCGTCAAACAGAATAAAGACTGGCATAGCAAACTTCCTTGGATGCGGCGCATTCAAGATCTCGTCGGTGAATGGTGAATCCACCGTCCGAGCTGCGGATCGGAGAGCTTCATTCTCTCTCTGGAGTCCAGCGGTAGCTCTGTGAGTTACGGTTCTGCCCTCCGAACCGTGATGAGTGACAGTAACCATGGAGGGCCGGTAAGACGGATCGAACGACCGTTCCTCTATGAACTCTCTCTGCCAAGGCGACGCTACTCGACGGCGATCTACCTCCATCACTTCCTCTCGGTCAAACCTTTCCCGCTGCGGATCAACGTGAGTCGAGCCTTCGTGATCTTCAACTCGACGAACATTTGGCGGCGAATTGTCCATCATCCTTTCATCACGGTGGTGAGCTGACTGATTGTTCTCGTTCTGATCGCCTTGATGCGCGATACTAGATGGAACACCTCCTTCTCCGACCGGAAGCGGATGCGAAACTGCGGGTATTTGCCGATGCTGCAATCCAGCTTTCAATTCTGCATTTTCTTTTCTGAGAGCTTCAATCAAATTCATCAACTCTTCAAGCTTTGTTTGCTGGACAGCCTCCATCGGATTGGAGCTTTCACCTATCATTATTCCCGAACGGAGTAAAGGCATTAATCTCAAGTTCGCGAGTAGATCTAAGCTTCGTGAGTAGGAATTTTTAGATCTGGCTTCTAATTTTCCGAATTATGCTCACTGTTTACAAGATCTGAATTGCCTGGACTCTAAATCCGTCAGATCCTGTCACAATCGAGCAACTCGTGGTTGCGTAGATCTGAAGTCACTCCTGCCAAAGCTTCAAGAATCGTAATTCCTCCAGAGTAGGTCACAATCGCTCAGATCTGGATTCAAATCCGCAAGATCGAGTCTCGATCAACCGAATTGGTTTGAATCCATTCGATACTCCTGATTGATCAACCAAACTTTTATGCGTTTCCCACAGACGGCGCCAATTGAAGATGCAAGAAACTCCTTCTATTCTTTCTCTCTCTAGAATTCTTACACCTCAACCCGAATCAAGATCCCTCTCCTCTTCATTCCAACTCCTATTTATAGATACTTACCAGATATTTACGAGATATTTACAAGATATTTACTAATTGCTGGACCTGGGCCTATTCCTCAGTAAGCCCTGGTCACTCTTGACGGGCTTACTCCCGCTCGGCCCATATGGCAGTGTCTTTCTATGGGCTGACCCAGCTGTTCGGACTGAAGGTTGTGTTTTGCGAGTCGGACCTGGCCCATGTCATCCAGGGCCTCCTCAATTATGGTTCTTGAAATTGTTAATGAGCAAAATGATATTGATGCGACACTTTTTGACTGTGAATAGTGCAACGACAAAATGGAGAAATCAGTTTCGCGAGTTTGTGAAGGTTCAATCTTACACCACTGTTTCAGATTTTCCAACAGGTGTTTAGAAGGATTTTTTGTTATAAGAGTTGAGATTATTATTTTATTTGATTCTCTCTTGTTGATTGAAGTATAAATTAGGGCATAAAATTGAGAAAAATCATTGAACGCATTAATCTTATTAGTAGAGATTATGTATCTTCGGCATGCTTCATTTTTCGTGCTTCTTTTACTCTTTATAATTATTATTTTTCTTAGTCAAAAATTTTGGGACCAGAATTTTCCACTTCTTCTTATTTTGTTTTTAATATAATTTTTTTCTTTTTTTTCTTCAGGAAGAAATTTTGACAGTCATTTGTGAAAACTTATCTCTCACATTTTATTTTAAAAAGTCAAAAAGATATCACAATTGTTTAATACATTATTTATTAATTAAAATTTAGACAAAATGTGGACGACTTGACTTTTCCGTCAACCTAAAAAAACAAAATGTGGAACCCTACAATGGGCCCACCAATAATTCGATTCAAAAGAAGAAAATCTATAGTTCATCCAAGATGGTCCTGCACATGAACCCTCAGTCTTGACCCAATCCAATACTTATTTCTCCTCCGTCACCTAGAATTACTACACCCTTCAAACCATGCTTCTATATAAATTATTACATATTTCAAAAAATTATTTATATTTAGTTATTAAATATAGAATGTTTATGACTATTGGAGGAGTGAGTTTACAAATAATGCTTGCAAGAGAATTTCTTTACTATGAACTCTTCATTTTAATTCAAAAATTAAAAGATAAAACTAAATAATTTATTTATTTCAATTCAATGATTAAATCAAAAAAGAATTGTCTCTTATTTTGAAACTATTGTAATATTTATAAATACTTTATTTATATATAACCAGTAAAAATTCTCACATTTGGTTTCTTCCGAAGATAAAAAATACCCATCTTAAACCTTTTTGTTTTTTTTTTTTTGTTTTTTTAATTTTTTATTCACCTTTGTCAAAAAAACAGTTGAAAAAAGTTGGAATATTGGGTCCAATGAGACTAAAAAATGTCTATCTATATATCAATCCCAACTCAAAGACCGTGCAGCAAGACTCTCTCCATCTCACTCAATATAATTAATTTCCCAATCAATAAATTCCACGATTACTTACCACCAATGCTCACCTTCACTCTTTACCTCTTCACCGTCCTCCTCACCACCATCGCCACCACAGCAGCACCCTACACTCCCACCTTTTATGTCCTCCTCAACTGCGGCTCCACCACCAATACCACCGACTCCAACGGCCGCAACTGGGGCGGCGATGTCCACTCCAAATTCTCACTCTCCAACACCACACCAAACACTTCTTCACCCTCCACCGCCTCCCACCAAGATCCCTCCGTCCCCCAAGTCCCCTTCATGACCGCCCGCATCTTCCACTCCCCATTCACCTACACCTTCCCTGACACCGCCGGCCCCAAGTTCCTCCGCCTCTACTTCTACCCCACCACCTACTCCGACCTCGACCTCGACCCCACCCAATCATTCTTCTCCGTCACCTCCAATCACTACACTCTCTTAAACAACTTCAGTGCCTTCTTAACCGTTTCTTCAATCAAACCACCGGTTGCTTCCCTCATCAAAGAATTCATCCTCAACTTCAGAGACAACCAAACACTCCTTAACATAACCTTCTCACCATCTCCCAACTCTTACGCCTTTATCAACGGTATCGAACTCCTTTCCATGCCGGATAAGCTCTATATGTGTGGCAATAATGAAACCATCACACGCGCCGGTGTTGATTATCCCTATTATTTTGATAGCAGCACAGTTCTTGAAACCCTTTACCGGTTAAACGTCGGCGGTAATACCGTCAGCGTTAACGATGACACCGGCATGTTTCGGACGTGGGAACTAGATGACTTGTATATACTTGGGGGTTGTTTCGGGGTGTCAACTCGCGGGAATGGTCCGATCCACTACGGTTCGGCAACACCGGCTTACACTGCACCTGAGATGGTTTATAACACCGCAAGGCTTATGGGCAACCTAAGTTTACTCTGCAATTTGACATGGAGTTTTGGTGTTGATTCAGGGTTTAATTATCTTGTGAGACTTCATTTCTGCGATTTTATGGTGTACGGGACTAAAACGAATGTGAGGGTGTTCACGATATATCTTAACAGTCAGACGGCTGAGGATAAAGCTGATGTAATTTTCTGGAGTGGTGGTAATAGTATTCCGGTTTACAGAGACTATGTTGTGCGGGTCCCGGATGTTGGTGGTCGCCGGATCAAGCAGGACTTGTGGCTCGAGATGCACCCCAACGTCGAAGACAAACCTGAATTATATGATGCAATTCTGAATGGTGTGGAATTGTTCAAATTGAACCGAACAGACGGTATTCTCGCCGGACCTAATCCTGATTTGGTGGTATCTGAAACACCGGAACGGAAACCGAAGATACCGGTGACATCTACCGGTAAACGCTCGTTGCTCATTTGGGTGGTTGTCGGAGGTGTAATTGGAGGGACAGTAGCAATGTCAATTTTGGGTTACGTCATTTTCCGGGAATGGAGAAGAGTCAAAGGCTTTGGCACAATTTCAGTGGCGTCAAGGTCAACGGAGTCAACGAAGTATCATGTTTCATCACTGCCGTCTGATCTCTGCCGACGCTTCTCGCTCGCCGAGATTAAATCAGCTACATGCAACTTTGACGACAATTTTGTTATCGGCACTGGAGGATTTGGTAATGTGTATAAAGGGTTCATAGACAACGATACTGCTCCCATCGCGGTTGCGGTCAAACGGTTGAATCCTGAATCAAGGCAAGGGGCCCACGAGTTTCAAACGGAGATCGTAATGCTCTCAAAGCTGAGACACCGCCATTTGGTGTCTCTGATTGGTTACTGTGTTGATGATGGTGAGATGATCTTGGTGTATGATTACATGGCCCGTGGGACTCTCCGTGATCATCTCTACAAATCAAACCACCCTCCTCTCTCGTGGAATCAGCGCCTTCTGATCAGCATAGGTGCTGCCCGTGGACTGAACTACCTTCATACTGGTGTGAAGCATACGATCATTCACCGCGATGTAAAATCAACCAACATTTTGTTAGATGAGAAATGGGCCGCCAAGCTTTCTGATTTTGGGTTGTCAAAAAAGGGTCCCATTGGGATGTCCCATGTGAGCACTGTGGTGAAGGGTAGTTTCGGGTATTTGGACCCCGAATATTATCGACTGCAACAATTGACAGAAAAGTCTGACGTGTACTCGTTCGGAGTGGTATTGTTAGAATTGTTGTGTGCTAGGTCACCAATTGTTACATGTTTGCCAAGGAAACAAGTGAATTTGGCTGAGTGGGGCCGGTGTTGTTGTCGAAAAGGGAACCTTGATCAGATTGTGGATCCACATCTGAGGGGTCAGATTGCACCAGAGTGTTTAAGGAAATTTGGGGAGATTGCTTGTAGTTGCTTGCGTGATCATGGGATCGAACGGCCATCGATGAATGATGTTGTGTGGGGTCTTGAGTTTGCATTGCAATTGCAAGAGGATGCTAATAGGAATATCAACGGTGGAGATGAGTTTGGTAAGAATAATGTGATGAGTGTGTATGGATCCCCTATTAGTCCCTCTGTTCCTCTTCGTGGATATGAAGAGACAACGACGACGGACGACGACGTATTTTTTGGACCAACTGAATACGTATCTAGTTCAAAAGGCAGTTGATTATATCAACGCCTCAACGATGTATAGCGGTGGATGGAGTGTTGATTACGTAGTATATTTTTAACACATTTATTTAAATGTAAAATAATAATAATAATAATAATAATAATAATAATAATAATTGTTGATGAAATATGTAAAATAATTTTTGAATGAAAGTCTAATACGTGCTCGTGCTGGATTTTGGCGTTTAACTGTGAAATTCATTTTCCATATTATACTTGGTAAAATTTTCATTGGATGTATAAAAAAGTTGAACTCCCATATTTTATCACTTTATCCAAGCAAACCATGGATGCATTTGATAGTATTTACCCTACGATAACATAATTTAATCAAAGGAAAAAAAACAGAATAAAAAATCACAAAAAAAATAAAAATTTGTAAGATGGCATTTTTTTTTGTCTTCTCTTTCTTACACAAAAGCTAGAGAATATAACGAGGAAAAAAATCCAGTGATCCCATAAAAATACACCGATAACTGCCAGTTGAATTTTATTTCTATGTTTTTTGAAAGTTTAAGTAAATACACAATATATATTTTTGTAATCTCGAACACTCAGCCTCCCAAAGAGGAGGAGAGCTTATATGATCTAGGCTAAACCTAAGTAGGTTGGTCATCAAATTTTTTTCTTTTTTTCCTTTTCTATTAATCAAAGGCAATAATTGAGTCCCTAACTTTGCAGGGATTGAGGTCTCGCTTTCCAACCATACTCCTAATTTGAATGGTGGTTGTGTTGTGGGGTTGATACACGTGCTCTAAGGAGAGAGGGGGAGAGAGAGAGAGAGAAAAAAAAAAAAAAAAAAACCTCAATAATGGCCCAACTAGGTCCAAAGGCCTATCCCAATAAAATCTACAAAACACCAAAAATACGGTGGGAAGAAGTAGAACCACATACAAGGTCGACTAAGCCCATTCAAAAGGCCCAAATCTTGGCCCATAATTTAGATTACTGTTGCTTCAATGGCTAGGTCATTCTCGGGTGAATCAATGCCAATATCAATGGCTAGGTCATAATTTATTTTTAAATTGTTCCGGCAAGTCATTCATTTGGTGTTGTATTTTGGCAGACTAATATTGCGAATGTCATTAGTACCATCCAAGCTGTTGTGCAAGGGTTGACCATACGTTGAGAATTTTGACTTCCAACCATCATTTCATCTAGAAAAAAGTCTTCCGTTTTGAGTTTTAATTGTTTCAGTTGGATCCGACTTCATACATCTTAAGGTTTTGATAGTGACAGGTCACTTTAATCTGTATTTGTTTTTCTGTTTTAGTTCCCCCTTAATTTTATATATATGGATGAAATGTATCATCAGTAGAGACTCGTGTATTGCTTCTCAGTTTTAAATTCTGACTTGCTCTTCCTAAAAAATCTGTTTGTTCTGTTTGTTTGATCATCTTGAAGGAAAAAAATAACACAAAGGGGGTTGGTCTTTGATAGATTTAGATTTTGCTTAAATGAGACTATGAAAGGAATTGGCAACTAGCAACACTTGGGAATAATATAAAGGCCTTTACCAAAATAAAGGCTGGAAGAGGCATACATATAGGTTTATCATAGCAATTTTTTAAAGAGACATTCTTTTTGGAACAAAGGATAAAATGTGAAGTGACATTATTATCCTTAATCGTAATGTTTGAATATTAATCTGTATGGTGGGGGTATAAGGATAAAAAAATGATTTAAAATGCCCCAATTTTCTTTTGGGGTCATGGTTGTTGAGAATTTTCTTCTATCATCAAAAAGTTTTTGACATCCAATGCAGCATTTGAGATTTGGCTATTAAAATGGGAATAATGCATTGCTTTTTTGTATGTTAGCCTAATACCTAGAATCATTTTGTGACTAAGCCCTAATTTTGTTTAGAGAAAGTCTACTATTTGGTGCACCCTAGTTACCTTTATTTTAAATATGCTCCATTATATCTAAATGTGATTACTTACTTTTCTCTACAAATAAATGGAGGGACAATATTTGGGTCTAACCAGGTTGGATGAACTTCATCCAACCTAGTTACGTGGCCCAATAGAATTGGGATACCTGTTTAAAATTAGTATTAAATTAAATTGGGCATTGGCCCATCAATTTTCGGGTATAACTCATTTTTCTCTCATCTCCCCAAAAATCTGCAGCGGCGAAAATCACAGCAATGACAAACCCACATCCATCACCAATTAAAAACCTATTTGCCCAAACATCATCGACCCTTCCTCGTCGCCGCCACCGCCGGAATTGGACGCCGGCAGATCACAAGCTCCTCCAGTGGCTTCGTCGCATTTGGTGGAGAAGGAAGTGGCACGGGAAGCAACGTGCTAAAGAGATGTCGCCCACTGTCGTCCTCGTCTGCTCTCTGTCGCTGCTCAGTCAGTAACCACTGTCGTTCCACCATTTTCCTTGCAGCCGTCGATCTCCATCATGCACCAAAGAGCCACTGACCTCATCGCTCACCGCCGTTGCCTCATGCGCCTCACGAGCCTCACGCGCCATTGCGCGTAGATCTAACGCGCTTCACACGCGCTCATGCGTCACCTTCTTCTCGCTGTTCTCTTTTGCGCCTGTATTGCCGCACCTGTTCTTGGCTGTGCCTGTTCTCGATTTACAGCGGTGGAACGTTAAGGGAGCGGAGGAGAGAGAGATTGTAGTTGGTGATGGAGAGGGGTTGGGTGGGCGGAGGGGGAGGGGCAAGTGGGTGTAGGCTGTGGAATGTGATGTTGTAGTTGTAGAGAGAGGGGGGAAGGGGCGATAATATTAGCAGTCCCTTCTTTTTAGCAGCCACGTTCTTCTTCCTCATTAAAAAACAAATCTCACGTTAATGGGTTATACCGAAAATTCTATTAGACCACCTAATCAAGATAAAGTTCATCCAACTTAAGTTGGACCAAGTATTGTCCTTAATGGAGAATGCAATGCCACACAAAACCATTAAATCATATATCCAACAATGATATATATATATATATATATATATATATATATATATATTATGTTTGTGTGTCTTCTCTGGTACATAAACTTTTGATTAGCATTTGAAATTTCAACATTTAATTTTACTCCTTATATTTTTTTAATTTTTAAGCTCATTTTATAACACTATAAATATAAAAAGAATATATAAGTATCACTTGAAACAATATAATATAATTCATTTCCCAATCAATCTTTATCTTCCATAATTACTTCCCACCGATGATCACCTTCACGCTTTACATCTTTGCCTTCCTTCTCCTCCTCCCTACTGCCACCACTGTACCACCCTACACTCCTATGTATTATATCCTCCTCAACTGCAGTTCATCCTCCAACACCACTTCATCGGACGACCGCAACTGGGATAGCGACACCAATTTCTCACTCTCTAACACTGACCTCAACATTTTAGCAGCTTCCACCGCCTCCTACCATAGCCCTTCCGTCCCTCAAGTTCTCTTTATGACCGCCCGTATCTTCCATTCCCCATTCACCTACACCTTCCTTGTCACCGCCGGCCCCAAGTTCCTTCACCTCTACTTCTACCCTACCACCTACTCCGACCTCGACCTCAACCCCACCCAATCCTTCTTCTCCGTCACCTCCAATCACTACACTCTTTTAAACAACTTCAGTGCCTTCTTAACCGTTTCTTCAATCCAACCACGAGTTGCTTCACTCATCAAAGAATTCATCATCAACTTCAAAGACAACCAAACGCTCCTTAACATAACCTTCCCACCATCTCCCAACTCTTACGCCTTTATCAACGGTAGCGATTCGTCTCCATGCCGGACAATCTCTACGCGTATGGCAATGATGAACCCATCACACTCACTGGTGCAGATTATGTTGGGTTTTAATCAAATTAATCCATGTAGAAATCAAGAATACTTTAATTAATTAAAGAGTAATTTAGATTCGTATCTAATTGATGATTAATGCACATATACCTTTAGAATATCCATGTAATTCTCTATGAGTTCCTGCAAAACATTAGAGCGCTTTATACTCTTCTGAGAGTTGTCAATATGATAGGTCTGAATAAGGGTTTTAAAACCCTTATATATAACAAAAGGGGGGACGGCTTCTCTACAAACAAGCATACCTAAATCTCCATTCCTATCATGAAAACTTAGATATTAATGGTTAGAATTAAATCACACCAAATAAGTTGAAAAAGCATAATCCAACGATATAAAACCATACTCCTAATTAGACTACAAAATTGGAAAGTACAACCCAATCCATCAAGTATCGATAATCACATTGCAATCTTATTTTAGAAAACGTAGTGTATAGGATCATAAAATAATTTTTATTATTTACATATAAAATTTTCAATAATCTCACACTTGACCCATGCACTCTAAGTTTTATAAAATGACACTATAGATTGTTACACACTAAAAAATCAAGCGGCCACTCATTTTTGTTTTATAAAAAATATAATTATCGAAATAAATTGATTGATACTTAAGAACACTCTCCTCCTTAGATTTCCTCAATAGTAGATCATGAATGCGTAAACAAGTAATATGTTAGTCTAAACAGTTTCATGATCTCAAAATCGATTCCATCTAGTATTCAAGCAAATATAGTGATTTTTTACTGTATTTCATGAGATGTGCAAATTGCATGTGGTCTAAACCCACACCTCATTATTCGTCCTACTTCATACCATCACGGTATGTCACCTGAACATATTATAGCAAACCAACAACCTTCTGTTCAGTGTGAGGGTTTACCGATATGGAGCCAATCTCATATCTAGCCCAAGCTATCCTTATGGAGTGTGAAAAAACTCCCACAGGCAAACTTTAATATTTATGTTTGGATTTACCAATATGGTGTCAATCTCACATCTAATTCAAACAAGCTCATGAATGCATTACCACTCCCAGACAACTCTTATGTTTGGATTTACCGATATGGTGTCAATCTCATATCTAGCCCAAACAACTGCATGAGTGAAATATCACTCCCAGACAAACATAATAGCACGTGCATAAACCATATATATCAATATAATAATAACGATGCATTATAACTTTATTTTGGATGCAAATAACAGTCACCATAAGGCATAAACTAGAAGCAAAATAACTGTCACCACAAGGCGTAGGGAAACTAACTATAATAGCACATATAAAAGAAATACCGGACATCATAACATAATGACTCTCGAACACGTATCTGAATTACGTGCTTTATAAATACTTTATTATCTTCGGCTGAAGACCTCTAGTGAGAGGATCTACAATCAAATTTTTTACTCTATCTGGGAGCCTCAATAACACCTTCCTTAACTTTCTCACACATTAAAAAAAAAAAAAAAAAAAAAAAAAAAAAAAAAAAAAAAAAACACCTACAGTATTCTAAACTTCCACTGGATTCGCCACTCTTATCAAATTTGTATGATATATATCAATAATCTCCATAGGTATACTGGATAGGGAAAAAAAAAAAAATCTTCAATCTTTTAATCTTTTAAGATACCCAATAAAATGACAAGTTACAGTACAAGGATCAAGCTTCTTAATATCAGGATTATACGACTTTGCCTCTGTAAGACATCCCCATACATGCAAATATCGAAGACTAGGTCTACGACCTGTCCAAAGCTTGAAAGGTATTTTAGGAGCTGCTTTACATGGTACCCTATTAAGAATATAAACTGCCGTTTTAAGAGCTTCTCCCCAAAAGTTCTCAGGTAGTGAAGAATGGCTCATCATACTGCGACCAACATCTTGATAGGTGCGGTTTCTCCTCTCTACAACTCCATTTTGTTTAGGAGAACCAAGTGTGGTATACTGTAGCACTATACGTTGCTCTTTGAAGTACGTGACGAAAGGACCATGATTCACACCCTCCTGGTCCATTCTCCCATAATAGTCACCACCTCGGTCCGATCTTACAATTTTAATCTTTTTGCCTAACTGTTTTTCAACTTCAGTCTGATAGATTTTAAATATGTTAAGTGCATCGGACTTTTGGTGTATTAGGTACAAATAAGTATACCTTGAAAAATCATCAATAAAGGTAATAAAATACTTTTGTCCTCCTCGAGAAGCAGTAGGAAATGAATCACAAATATCTGTGTGAATGAGGTCTAAAAAACTAGATGACCGACTAGCTTCAAAATTACGTTTCTTCTGCATCTTCCCCTTGACACAGTCAACACATAAATCAAAATCTGAAAAATATAGTGGTCTTATAATCTCATCCTTGACCAAGCGTTCAAGTCTCTTTCGAGAGACATACCCCAATCTCCTATGTCACAACATAAATGAATCCTCTCTAATAAAAGCACGTTTTAATCCAGAAGGTATCGAGTCAATTGAAAAATAAGAAGCAAATATGATCACATCCGAATCCATCTACCATGTCTATACCTAAACGTTTACCAAGTTTGGCTCGAATATTAAAATGGCAATTTTCTTTCCTGCTTTGTTTTTCTTTTTCACCACAATAACCTTTTTCTTTTGATGTCTTTTATTTCTACAGAACCAACATTTATCATTCCATGATCAATGTCTTTTCATGTATTGTTTTGTCTTTCTTTATTCTGTTTAGCCTTATACACTTTCTTGCCGCCTAGTTTATTCTTGAAACGATTCTTGTTGTCACGACAAGATGAGTTGACTCGATTTTAACACCCTTGAGTCGTTCCCTTTCAATCACACAAAGTGTTAACAGCTGGTTAATGCCACATTTAACTTCTTGTGAATTATAATTCACCTTGAAAGCTGAAAAAACCTAAGTAGAGAATAGATTACCAAATGGACAAATAACTTATCATCAAATATGATTAATTTCCTACTACCTCAGATCATTAACCAGTTTGCACATCTTATAGATGTATTCCTTCACTGAACCATTGCTATCATATCTTAATAACATAAACCATGTCAGATAATAGTATTGTACTTATTTCTTAATGCCCATTAACTCTTTCTTGATAAAATCAAGAAGCTCATTGGCAGTATCAAAAACTAGAATACCACCCTGAATAGTATCACCAATAGAAGTATAAATTAACCTAATGGCATGGTAGTACCTTTAGTTCACCTAAATGCAACAATTTTTCTACTAAAGAAGACATCGCACTAGGCATATGGGTTTTTTCCCTCAAAAAACATAGACTCATGGTCTAAAAAAACCCAATATAGTATTAAAACATGTCTTCTAGGTAATATAATTTTAACCATTCAATGGTTCAATCCCTATGAGCTATCTTTAAAATTGTAGATGCGTTTGTAACCTAAATAAATATTATATTGAATAACACCACATAAACAACATATAAAATAATATGTCATAACTTTAGGGATTATTACTTTAATTCGTGCTTGGGGATTTAAGCCGAATTTCTCATGGTGTTTTACTATGTGCAAAAACCCTCCATCCCTGTGGAAACAAATAAAATGTAATTTAAAAATCACCTTTTGGAAGAATTTTATATTTTCCTTTACTCCCAAAATTTCGATAAAATCGCACATAGACCTATTTGATTATCTTTGAATTATTACTAAACACTTTTACTACCTTTTGGCAAAAGGTTTATTTAGTTATAATTCAAGCATTCTTAAATATTCTACTCACTTATCCCACACTAAGACATTGATCACCTTTTGCCAGAACCAATGCCCTCATGTAGGTAAGTGCACCGTGAGACCTCAATAAGACCAATGTCTTAAAATTTCAAAATAATAATAATAATAATAATAACCCCCATGAACGTGTCACCTTTTGGCAGGCATCACCCATTTTAGCTATTACCTCTGAAATGTCACTTTACCGGTTTTCCTAAACCCCAAGGACGAACCTATACTGCAGAATTTCCATTTATTTAAGTTCAACAATTTCTTTATAATGTATATAAACTAAACCCAAATATTATGAAATACTTGATTTCACTTTAATATAAATGGCTTTAATACAAATAAAATAAAGCCTCCTCATACATCTTAAGAAATTACAGTGAACATTATAATAATAACATGCACATTAATTAAGATTTAAAAATCTCAATTCTTTATATACTTTTACTTAAAATAAAATAATAAAATTTGATGCATGTATATTATATATCCGATAAACAATTTAAAGCATTTGAATATTTAAATCAATTAGGTTAATATTGCTTGCTTATGGTACACAAGCCCTATAGGTTTTTCAACCTAAAATTAAACAATTAAAACTCGAATCTTTAAATCAATCAGATCAATAATATTTGCTTATGGTTAGCAAGTCTTCATAAGTTTTTCAACCTAAAATTGAACAAATATCATAAATTACTTAATAAAAGTACTGGACATGGAGCATGGTTAAATGACCACACAACTTCACGTTAAACTAAAAGTTTACTTATACATGTAATTCAAGATATATACCTCATATTGACACACGTAGCATAAATATTAACAACAAAGTTTAAATCATCCAAAACCCATATAATATGATATGTAATATTATATATTATATTATATATATATATATATATATATATATATATATATATATATATATAATTGCATACAAACAATACTGAGTTCTCAAACCAAAATCAATCTTCCAGATTAATTTTGAAAGAAAGACAAACACTTGATAGTTTTCTTTCCATGCACACATTAATTCATATACATATAGTTAAAGACTTTTAATCTTCATGCATATTAATATATAATTCACACAAATCAAGATATTTAGTCTCATTGTACATCCGTGTCAAATTATTTGGGTATAATGGTATACTGCTTATGAATGGTTAGATAACCACACATTAGTGCATCAGTTACCATACATATATATGAATATATGATTGAATACCAAATTAAATAAATATTTAATCCTGATTTCTTTCAAAATATGTTCAAATAGTTTATGAGAATGTATATTTAAAATCACATATTCACATTTATATAAATAGTTGTAAAATCATTCAACATAGATGGCAAATCCAAATTGGAATTATGAATTCAAATATTTATAATTTTTCTTTTCAATTGGATTTCAAAAGAAACAATTGGGTCACAATACAGCAGAAGTAAACATATATATATATATATATATATATATATATATATATATATATGTTTTCTTGTTTGGCGTGCAAATTTTATAAAGAAAATAACTTATACACTGCATAACAAACTGATTATTTATACATTCTCATTCGGCATGCACAATTTATAAAGGAACTGATACATTGCATGACAAACTCATGCTTTAAAAAAAAAATTTCTCACGTACATAATAGATTATGGTATTTTGAAACAAAACATTGCTTATATATATAAATCAATTACATATCAATGTAAAGTTTAGGTAGCCAATGCAATTTTAAATGCACCGATTCAAGTATATTATATCATAAATCAATCTTTACTATTTTGATTTCTATAAATTTTAATTTGGCTCTAATACCAATTGTTGGGTTTTAATCAAATTAATTCATGTAGAAATCAAGAATACTTTAATTAATTAAAGATTAATTTAAACTCGTATCTGATTGATAATTAATACACATATATCTTTAGAATATTCATATAATCCTCTGAGTTTCTGTAAAATATTAAAGCGCTTTACCCCCTTATATATAACAAGAATAGGGGGATGGCTTCTTTATAAACAAGTATAACCTAAGTCTCCTTTCCTATCATGAAAAGTTAGATATTAATGGTTAGAATTAAATCACACTAAATAAGTTGAAAAATCACAATTTAACGGTATAAAACCATACTCCTAATTAGATCATAAAATTAGAAAGTACAACTAAATCTATCAAGTATCCATAATCATGTTGCAATCCTATTTTAAAAAACTTAGTGAATAGGACCATAAAATAATTTTTATTATTTATATATAAAATTTCCAACAGATTATCCTATTTTTTAAAGTCAAAACACTATTCTTGAAACCCTTTATCTGTTAAACGTCGGCGGTAATACCGTCAACGTTAACGATGACACCGACATGTTTCGGACGTGGGAACAAGATGACTTGTATATAATTAGTGGTAGTTTGGGGGTGATACCTCGCAGGAATGGTCCGATCCACTACAGTTTTGCAACACCGGCTTACACTGCACCTGAGATTGTTTATAATACCGCAAGGCTTATGGGCAACCTAAGTTTACACTACAATTTGACATGGAGTTTTGGTGTTGATTCAGGGTTTGATTATCTTGTGAGACTTCATTTCTGCGATTTTACTGCGGAAAGAACTAAAGAGAATCAGAGGGTGTTCACTATATATCTTAACAATCAGACGGCTGAGGATAAAGCTGATGTAATTTTCTGGAGTGGTGGTAATAGTATTCCGGTTTACATAGACTATGTTGTGCAGGTTCCGGAAGTTGGTGGTCGCCGGATCAAACAGGACTTGTGGCTCGCGATGCATCCTAACGTCGAAGACAAAAATAAAATTTATGATTTGATTCTGAATGGTTTGAAATTGTTCAAATTGAACCAATCTGACGGTAGTCTCGCTGGGCCAATCCTGATATTGTGGAATCTGAAACACCCGAACCCAACCCGAGCACGAAGTTACCGTTGACATCTACTGGTAAACGCTCGTTGCCGATTTGGATGGTTGTGGGAGGTGTAATTGGAGGGATAATAGCAACGTCAGTTCTGGGTTACGTCATTTTCCCGCAACGGAGAAGAGTCAAAGACTTTGGCACAATTTCAGTGGCGTCAAGGTTAACGGGGTCAACGGAGTATCATGTTTCATCACTACCGTCTGATCTCTGCCGA
Organism: Cornus florida; assembly: GCF_030987335.1. Lineage (NCBI taxonomy): Eukaryota > Viridiplantae > Streptophyta > Magnoliopsida > Cornales > Cornaceae > Cornus > Cornus florida. Next base: position 8,059,372 of record NW_026775577.1, read on the forward strand.
CGCTTCTCGCTCGGCGAGATTAAATCAGCTACATGCAACTTTGACGATAATTTTGTTATTGGCACTGGAGGATTTGGTAATATGTATAAAGGGTTCATAAATAATGATACTGTTCCTATCGCGGTTGCGATCAAACAGTTGAGTCTTGGAATCAAGGCAAGGGGCCCACGAGTTTCAAACGGAGATCGTAATGTTCTCAAAGCTCAGACACCTCCATTTGGTGTCTCTGATTGGTTACTGTGTTGATGATGGTGAGATGATCTTGGTGTATGATTACATGGCCCATGGGACTCTCCGTGATCATCTCTACAAATCAAACCACCCTTCTCTCTCGTGGAATAAGCGCCTTCTGATGAGCATAGGTGCTGCACGTGGATTGAACTACCTTCATACTGGTGTGAAGCACACATCATTCACCGCGATATAAAATCAACTAACATTTTGTTGGATGAGAAATGGGTGGCCAAAGTTTCTGATTTTGGGTTGTCAAAAAAGGGTCCCATTGGGATGTCCCATGTGAGCACCGAGGTGAAGGGTAGTTTCGGATATTTGGACCTTGAATATTACCGACTTCAACAATTGACGGAAAAGTCTGATGTGTATTCGTTCGGAGTGGTATTGTTGGATATGTTGTGTGCTAGGTCACCAATTGTTACAAGCTACCAAGGAAACAAGTGAATTTGGCGGAGTGGGGCCGGTGTTGTTGTCGAAAAAGGAACCTTGATCAGCTCGTGGATCCACATCTGAGGGGTCAGATTGCACCAGAGTGTTTAAGGAAGTTCGGGGAGATTGCTTATAGTTGTTTGCGTGATCATGGGATCGAACGGCCATCAATGAATGATGTTGTGTGGGGGCTTGAGTTTGTATTGCAGCTGCAAGAGGTAGCTAATAGGAATATCTGATAAGTGCTTAAATGTTGCACATTTCAGCACCTAAGCTAGGGTATTTCAATCATTGCATCTATCTTAATTTCATGTTTTAGTCCTAATTTATGTTTATATGTATTTCAGGGCAATAAAGTTAACATGAGCTAAGAACGGTCCATTAAAGCCTTTTTGGAGTCAAGCAAAGATATTCAGAAAAAGTTCAGAAAATGGTAAAAAGGAGGTCGCAGCCCATTGCTCATATAGTGTGTTTATTCTTCAAAAGCGGTCAATCTCAGGCCTTTGATGATGTTCCCAAAGATGAAGAAGCAAACTAATGAGCTCGGGGCCAAAATGGAGCTAAATAGGGATTAAAGGAAATTTCCAACTCTGGGGGGATCGATCCCCCAGGACTTGGCAACATTACAGATTTTTCTTATTGTTTGGGCTTATTTTGTGAACTATTGGGCTTAAATAGGGTTATTACTTAAGGCCCAGTGAGTCATTAGTTTAGGGTTAGTTTTTATTTTATTTAGGAGAGAGTTTTATTTTTTTATTATTAAGTTTTTTTTAGTTTTTCTGTACCGTGATATCACGTTCTCTTTGGGGGAAAAAGGAAAAGATAGGGTTTGAAGAACATTTTTACAGAGGCTTTGTCTACAATTGAAGGAAGAAGAAGAAGGAGCCAAAAGATGGAGATGGAGCTTGTTGACACCATGATCATCTTCTCCATGAGCTAGTGCTTCACTTAGGGCTTGGATGAGCCCTAAGTTCATGTAACCCTAACCTTTGTATTTCTTTTCTTGGGAAATTATTATGTTGTAATTAAATTATATGACCTTGTGTAATACCCCTAATTTTCAAAAGGATAGTCTTGGTACTTTGTTTAATTGTTTTCTGTTCATTAATTGTTTATGTTTTAATTGACTTTTTAATTATTTGCTTTTCTTGACTTAACTAATTATTTGACTTATTTACATTAATTGTGATTATTTAAGTTAATTATTTTAATTATTTATTTGGCTTTAATTTTCTGTAAATTGTATGTTATTTTCTGTTTTACGTTAACTTGGAATTTTATTGTTTCTTTAATTGAATTAGTAATTACATGTTTTAATTTATGACTAGGTATAAAAGTGTGGTTAGGGTTTTAGTTCTGTTTAGGTTTAATGTAATGCGCCGACAGGGTTTATAAACTAGGTTGTGTTTATGGGCCGCGTTTCAGACTTTAGATATAATTGGACTTAGGGTTTTGGTTGCCTATAAATATATAAGGTAAGTTTGCTTAGGGAAAAAAATAATAAAACCAAAACACGTCTGTGGAATTAGAAACGAGGAATAGAGGAAGTTGCAGTAGGAATCGCCGGAGATCGTATAAGACAACGTAGAGATTTTTAACAAAAATCTCAAAAGGCAAGTTCTAACCTTACTCTCTCCCTTATACTCGTGTTCTTTGCATACTCAATAGTTCCAGGATGAATTACATGTTTAAAAAACTAAAAACGTTAGCTGTTTCATGTTCAGAGTTTCACTGAAACTGAATTTGCTTTAAAATTGTAAACTGTTTAAACTTTGAACTTTCTTGTTTAATTCTTGGTTTAATCCATATTAGTAGCATAATAAGGACTGAATTAAGGGTTAGAATCTTCTGGGATTAAGTTAAACTCTCTGAAAACCTATACTGTGAAGTATCGGAGGCGTAAACGGCGACCGGAGAGGAGAACACGAAGAAGAGGAGGGAGAGAGCCGGCTCCTATTGGATTGGAGCCGGCTCTCGTTGGACTGGAGGCGGCTCCAATGGTCTAGGAGCCGGCTCCAGGGCCATTGGAGGCGGCTCCAATATTCTGGAGCCGGCTCCAGGTTGTTTATTCGTGGGTTTTTGGTTCTGTTGGTTGTTTTTCCAATTTTTCAGTGATTAGGCTTCCTAGTGATTGTTTTAATATGTTTTAGTGGAGAATGAATACTGTAATGGATGGTTTAGGAGTGGTCTAGGATAAACGTAAATATGCAAAGACCAGATTAACATAGAATTGGACACAAAGCATTAATCATTAGGATTACATGGAGTTAATTACGAATGTCTTGTAGACTGTGTGGATTTGGAGTTTCTAATTTCTTAATTATATTAGAAATTTTCTGTGAGAGCTTGTCCACTCGAATTATATGTTCATGGAAATAGAAATTATGCTAAAAATTTATATTTCACTGAAAATTAGTTGATGATTAAATTTAACTGTTAGTGCGGCAAGTTGTTGGACAGGAAACTATAAGTATAATAGATTACTTATATTTATTTTGCATGCTATAGATTTGAGTGGGAAAATATCTATTTAGGCTCTGTTAATTCTATGGAAACTGGGAATAGGTCATAATTACAAATAAAGCCCTGTATGATCAAATTATGGATTCTGAATTGGCTTACTTAAGCATGTTTGTTAATCTGTTCTAAAATGTTTAGTTTGGAACTGTTGGTATTGACATTTATATGGTCATTATTTTATCAACTGTGAATGTAAATAAGCATGTTGATTATCTATTTCAATATGCATAGTAAGGAGTAGTTGACATTGATATTTATATTTTCAATGTGAATCAATTATTGGTATTTTTAAGAATGGTTGCTAATGCATTCTATTATGTTTAGTATGGAATTGTTGATATTGTTGTTATTATTAACGATGCTTTATCAACTATTGGACGGATTGGATTGTATGTACCGGTATGGGACGGTGACATACTAGGTTTGGATTAGCTCAAATTGCTAAGTCCTACCTATTTTGGAGTAAGGGCACGGGTTATAAAATACAATCCTCCTTATATATATAAGTCGGTACGGTTGAATACGCCGAGTGACTTACTGGATTTCTTGTGGATGGATAGAAACGGAGTTTAGATATATTTTTATGTTACCGTGTCATGAGCTTGAGTCTCAGTGTCGACGGTTAGGGTGCGTATATGCAGTTGGATGTGTAGCTAACTGTGAAGGTTGAGGTTTACCCTGTTTAGGTTTAGGTACTCATACCCACTCAGGTGCGTATTGTGTGATGCCTTCTATCCAGGTTGAGACCCCCTTCATGGCCTAGCGAGAGTCCAGTAGTGTGGATATATTTATGTACGGATTATTAGTTATTGTTGAACTATTTAGTATGTACATGTGTATCGAGTCTCTGCTTGGATTGTAGTAGGATAGAACTTGTTCGTGGGCCTGACCCACTCCTATTTTTCAGGTGTACGTCAGTTCCAGGCTTGAGCTTGTTCGTGCTGTGTAGAGACGATCTTCCATTCTACCGACAATGTAGGATTTCTTTCCAGATCTTGGATTTGGATTTTATCTTTCATTTTACTTTCATTCAGTGTGAGATTTTTATTAGGGGTCCACTGGAGATGGATTCCCGAGTTGTTCAAATTATGGATATTTGGTTTATCAAATTTAAGTATTTAATTATTTAAGGATTTTCTTTTAGTTTTCTTTTCAGCTTTAAACTTTCATTTCTTAATTCATTTTGTATTCCGTGTTCGTTATAAAATATTAATTGTTTGATATTCCCTCGGGTTTGGGCCTGGGCCTGATCAACCCGTGTCTCGGATTCGAGGGGTATCACAGTTGGTATCAGAGCACTCCAGGTTCAAGTGTCTCTAGGATGTTTTCGTATTAAGTCTTCCGCGTAGCGTTCTCTTGAATAGAGCTTAAGTTAGGATTCATTGTATTCCTTATGGTTTGTATAGAAAGGGTACTGATGTCTGTCTTTTCGTGTTAACAGATGGTTAACGCTAGAAATGGACAGAACATGCAAGGAACTAGGAAGGAAAGGAGAGCGGCACGTAGACAACAATATCTCCTACAGCGTCAGCAAATGGAAGAAGAGCAGCAAATGCCAGGGTTTCAGGAGGAGCAGGAGGAAGTTCAACAGACTCAGGGTCGGGACAGAGATCCAGAGATTCCTCCTCACCTCAATGACCTCGTTGCTCGGGCTATAGAGGCTGGGGTAACAGCTGCACTCCGGAACCAACCACAGGTTCAACAGGCACCTGTACCAGCACCAGTGGTTCAGACGGATTCTTGGGGAAAGGCTAGGAGCGCTTTCACAAATGGGAGTCCACCTGTGTTCTCAGGCTCAACCGATGCGAGAGCAGCTCACCAGTGGAAACAGGACATTGAGCGTCATCTTCGTTTGGTTCCGTGCACGGAGGTTCAGAAGCAGATGCTTGCTACTTTCAAGTTAGTTGGGGATGCACTATAGTGGTGGGAGTCAGTTACCACCTCAGAGGAGAGGATGACATTGTCTTATGCTGAGTTCAGTGCTCGCTTTGATGAGAAATATTTTCCCTATGCAGTCAGGGCAGCTATGAAGACCGAGTTTCTAAGTCTGCAGCAGGGAAACATGACAGTGGCGGAGTATGAGCAGCAGTTCACACGCTTGTCTCTCTTTGCACCGGAGGAGGTGGATACAGAGGAGAAGAAGCGCAACAGTTTTGTCAAGGGACTGATGTGGTCTATCAAGAGAGCTATTACAGGTAGTCCAGCCTATACTACCTATGCTCAGGTGGTAGACGCCGCTCTACAACAGTATCAGTTGACTGTGGACATCAGACAGGCTCGTGGTGAGAAGCGGGGAGATAAAGACTCTACTAATCAGTCAGCTGAAAAGGGGAATGGCAATGGTCACCGGCAGAATGACAAAGGCAAGTTCCAAGGGCAACAGCCTTGGAAGAAGCACAAGGGTGGTTCAGATGCTCATCGGAATGGGGCACCTATTCAAAGGCAACAGAATGGGGGACCACAGGCAGGACAGGGTCAGCCACAGGCTAACCGACAGAGGAGGCTATTTGGTACTTTCCAGGGTAGTTGTTACACTTATGGAGAGTATGGTCATACCACCAGGCAGTGTCCTAAAGCAGGACAGGGACAGGGACAGGGACAAAGACAGTATGTGCAGCAGAGACAGAGGGCGCCAGTGCCTCTACCAGCTCCACAGGTTCCACGGATTCAGGGACAGACACATCTGGCTTTACCGGCACCGCCACAAACTCAGGGACAGGCACCACAGCAGTTGCATTATGGCAGGGTGTATAACCCCAAGCCACAAGATGTTCAGGCACCTCAGACTATTGAGGGTAAGTTTCCTATTCATGGTTTACATGGACGTGTTTTATTTGATACGGGTGCTACACACTCATTTGTAGCTAGGACTTTTGTTGCTTTATCTGGGATGAGGACGAGGATATGCACTAGACCTCAGGGTATTTCTACACCATTGGGTGATACAGCTATTATACATGAGAGTGATGGGCCTGTGACACTAGATATTGGCAGACTCAGATTTCTAGCCAATCTATTGGTCTTGGACATGCACACTTATGACGTGATACTTGGGATGGATTGGTTGTCTCACTACCATGCCCAAGTTGATTATTTTGATAGATCTATTATTTTTACTATACCTGGTCAGGATATGTACGTAGTAGCTATGCCATGTTCTAAAGGAGGCGGTAGCACCTATTTGTTCCATGTGGAGGAGGAAAAGGATGAGGGGATTACTGTGTCATTGGATAACATACCAATTGTACAGGATTTCCTAGATGTATTTCAGGAGATTCCAGGGTTGCCACCTAGTCGCGAGATCGATTTTGTGATAGACTTAGCTCCAGGCACTGTGCCTATTGCTAGGGCACCCTATAGGATGGCACCGGTAGAGATGAGAGAGTTGAGGGATCAGATTCAGCAGTTACTCAGCCAGGGTTTTATTCGTAGGAGTACATCACCTTGGGGAGCACCGGTTCTGTTTGTGAAGAAGAAGGATGGTTCGCTTCGTCTATGTATAGATTACATGGAGTTGAACAAGGTTACGATTCGTAACAAGTATCCTTTGTCCAGGATTGATGATTTGTTTGATCAGTTAAGGGGAGCCATATACTTCTCCAAGATTGATCTGCGTTCTGGGTATCATCAGCTGAGGGTTAGGGAGCAGGATGTTCCTAAGACAGCGTTTCTCACGAGATATGGTTCTTATGAGTTTCGTGTTATGCCGTTTGGGACGACTAATGCACCTGCTGTATTCATGGATTTAATGAATAGAGTCTTCCGGGCTTATTTGGATCAATTTGTTATTGTCTTTATTGATGACATCTTGATCTATTCTCGGTCGGAGGACGATCATGCTAGACATCTTCGCATAGTCTTGCAGACGCTTCATGAGCACCAGTTATATGCCAAGTTCGGGAAGTGTGAATTTTGGCAGCGGGAGGTGAAATTTCTGGGTCACGTGGTGTCAGAAAAGGGGATAGCGGTGGATCTGGCCAAGGTTTCAGCGGTGGTTGAGTGGGGACAGCCTACATCACCTACAGAGATTCGGAGTTTTCTCGGTCTGGCAGGATATTACAGGAGATTCATCCAGGGGTTCTCCAAGATAGCAGGACCACTCACTTATCTGACCAAGAAGGGTGTACAGTTCGTGTGGGATGAACACTGTCAGCGAGCTTTTGATGAGCTGAAAAGGAAGCTGACTTCTGCACCGGTTCTGGCTACTCCGCAGAGCGGGATAGAGTATTTTGTTTACACGGATGCATCGTTGCAGGGTCTTGGATGTGTATTGATGCAGGAGGAGCGACCGATTTCTTATGGATCTCGGAAACTTAAGCCTCATGAGCTTAATTATCCAACACATGATTTGGAATTGGCAACAGTGGTCTTTGCCTTGCGTATTTGGAGGCATTATCTGTTAGGTGAGTCTTTCAGATTATTCAGTGATCACAAGAGTTTGCAGTACTTGTTCACTCAGCGGGAGCTGAATATGAGACAGCGCAGATGGTTGGAGTTTGTAAAAGACTATCATTTTTCTATACAGTACCATCCAGGGAAAGCGAATGTGGTGGCGGATGCACTCAGTCGCCGACCTGTTGGTAGTCTTTCTGCTCTATTCACTACTGAGTGGAATGCTTTGAAGAATGTAGATGAGTTGTCAGATGCTTTTATGGCTTGCATGGTGGTTACACCTTCCATCATTCGCAAGGTTTTACAAGCACAACTCACTGATCAGTAATGTGTCGACAAGGTCACAGAGATAGCTTCCGGAGAGGTTCCATTCTACTATGTTGGGGCTGATGGAGGTTTAAGGTACAAGGGACGGCTAGTGGTACCTTCTGCTAATAATTTGAGGAAAGATGTGATGACTGAGACTCATCACTCTGAGTTCTCTGTTCATCCAGGAGGCGATAAGATGTATCAAGATATGAAGCGGCAGTTTTGGTGGGCAGGTATGAAGAGGGACATTGCTCTTTTTGTTTCTCAGTGTAGTACTTGTCAGATGGTTAAGATTGATCATCAGAGGCCGCCAGGAGCTCTACAGTCACTACCAATTCCAGAGTGGAAATGGGAGAGCATATCTATGGATTTTGTGGAAGGGTTGCCAAATTCTTTCAAGGGGCATAATTCCATATGGGTCATTGTGGATAGGTTGACCAAGTCAGCTCATTTCTTGCCTATATGCACTGACTACACTTCGGAGCAGTTGGCGAGGCTTTATATTTCAGAGATTGTGAAGCTACATGGCATTCCATTTTCTATTATATCGGACAGGGATTCGAGCTTTGTATCTGGATTTTGGAAGAGTTTTCAGCAGGCTTTAGGTACGGAGTTACATCTTAGTACTGCTTATCATCCTCAGACTGACGGACAGACTGAGAGGGTGAATCAGATTATGGAAGATATGCTTCGGTCGTGTGTTCTGGATTTCAAGGGCCACTGGGAGGAATATTTGCCACTTGTGGAGTTTGCTTATAACAATAGTTTCCAGAAGATAATCTATGCTTACAATTATGATTTGTGATGATAATGTGGCTATATCTATAATTACACTAATAAATTTCCTATTAATTGAAAGCATATGGTTAATTGCATGAGTTTAGTGGTGAATCCTAACCCTAAGACTCTCTTCATATCTCTTTAATTCTTAATTTAATTTAATTTAATTTACTTGCGTTGTCATTTCTATTTCCATGCTTTCGATTTAACTCTAGTTTAATCACTTCACCAAAAATCTTTCTCTCTCTCTCTCTCTCTCGTGCAATCTCATTAGCACTAAAATCAAGTTTAATTTCAACACGTGTTCAATCCCTTGGGTTCGATCCCTACTCGCTTCATACTACATAGTATAAGTGTTTAGTGGTTTTATAAATTTTAAAATATGATGCCCACTTGACATTATTTCTAAACCTAAAGTGTTGTGCACTATTTTGTGCACACGCTCGGGTCGCATCAATATCAACGGCGGAGACGAGTTTGGTAAGAATCATGTTATGGGTACGTACGGGGTCCCCTATTAGTCCCTCAGTTCCTCTTCGTGGATTTGGAGACACAACCACGACGGATGATGAAGAAGACGTATTTTTTGGACCAACTGAATACGTATCTAGTTCAAAGGGCAGTGATTATATCAACGGTGTGTAGCTTATGCGATCTAGGCTAGACCTAAGTAGGTTGGTCATCAAAACTTTTTCTTTCTTTTCCTTTTCTATTAATGAAAGGCAATAATTGAGTCCTTAACCTTACCCCAATAATGATGGCCCAACTAGGTCCAAAAGCGAAAATTTAAATTGGACCAAATCGGATCAGCTAGTTTGGTTCAATTTAGTAATAGTTTGGTTCGATTACAATTTTAAATTTGTGAAATCGTAAAGATATAATTTTATTACAGTTTGAGATTCTTTAAGACCGAATTAGATCTAACCGAACCATTATGATATATATATATATATATATATATATATATATATATATATATATGTTAATTTATACAATATATATTATATAATATAATCCTACAATCTAAATCACTTAAAAAAATTTAACAACTATCAATCTTATGATCCATTTTTAATTATCTTCGGTCTTATTAATTTATTAAATGAATATTTTTAATTTTTTATTTGAGTTTGCTCTTAAAAAGGAAAACCAAGAGCACAAGGTTCCCGCTTACATCTACGTTATTTGATTATTATTATTATCTATCATATCTTATTGATCATGGGTCGAATCATTTTGTGACTAATTAAGGCCCTAGTTTTACTTAGAGAAAGTCCACTGATTGTTGCACCTTATTACTCCTATAACTTTTTTTAATCAGAGAAAAAAAAAAAATCTAGTTTGTCATAATTAATATCACTGTAACTGTAGTTTCAACTTTTTCATTATTCACTTCTTTGATTGCTAGGACTTTGTCAGTGCACATTTTTTTTAGGTAAGGTCTTTTTCATTATTCACTTCTTTGATTGCTAGCACTTTGTCAGTGCACATTTGCTTTAGGTAAGTTCTTTGTCAGTGCACTTTTTGCAAAAGCAACTAATCTTTTTTTTATAAGAAAATTGAATGCTAATCTACAAAGTTTGCCCAATTTATTAATTCTAGAATATCAATATTTATGTTTGGGGGTGAGGGGGGAATAGTGATTTTTTTGTTTTGTAATTTTAGTGAGGCAATTGCCTCACTTATGATATATCAGGTGCGTCTAGATAGGTTCAGTTGACTAGGGCAAAGTTGTATCCCTTGAACTTTGTTGGAGACGTCACTTCATAAAGACAAAGTCATGTGATTATTAAACAACAAAATAGACAAATTTCTGGATTTAATGGCAAGTTAATTAGAGATAGAGATTTTCTACATTGGAGGGTCACATGCATGATTGGAAATTTGGTTTCACACACTGATGTTAGAGAGAGTTTTCAAAATTCAAGGATAACTTGGGAAATATTCAATTTCTTTTTTCATAATAATTTATCAATAAATTACAACTATTAAATTGAAAAAAGAGACTTTATTTTGAGAGTGACGCAGGATAAACAACTTTGTTTTCACGATTAAAGCACGGACCCATGTCTGTAGGTGCAAAATTTCGCTCAACCAATAATGACTGAGAAAAATAAAACAACTCACTCAAAAACAATAAAAATAAATAAGAACAATGTGTAGAGAAGTGTGAAATTGTTTGATCCTTTATTGGAGGTCTTAGCCTCTATTTATATACAAAAGAATGCAAAATTATGGTAGGACTCGCGTTGCTTGCCCTCCAATTCTTTCTATATAACCATACTTTTCTAATAGAGTTCTTTCCATTGTTGAATTTTCCATACATAGAACTTGCCTTGTACAGAACTTCCTATCCGAATTTTCCTTCTACGGTAAATTCTTCAAATGGTAGGATTTGTGCATTCTTGGGCTGAATATATTTTGATCCGGCTGGGCTTGGGTAACAGGCCGGATGTTAAATACTCATATCTGGGCTGACGACAAGCTGGGCTGATGGCTTCTTGAGTCGGCCTTGATGGAATGGTCTTGGGCTGTAAATACCCTCAACTTGGGCTTGAGCATGATGGGCCTTATATGTCCTTGGCCTGTAGATATGGGTAGTGGTGACGTGTGCGTTTTTTATTGGAGGGAGTTTTTTTCCCTCCACACTTTGCCCCAAATTCCATTTTTAATTGAGTGACGGCTCTTATTAAAGAGGGAATTGAAACCGGTTTTCACTTTGCTTCAGAAACGGTTCGTGGCCTTTCGTTATTACTTCCGTCGCACAAGATTTTGCAAGAGTTACATTTGCCCTTGCTGCACTTCTGCGTCCTTCATTTCATCGCTTCCTTCGCTTTGTCAGGTTAGTCTCGCATCTTTCTCTTCAATCTTTCATTATGAGTACTTCATCTACTCCCGAACGTGTAGATCTTGGGGATTCTGAATCCACACCTTCATCTTCCCCCATTCGCATTAGGGCTCCCCCTCCTAGGGTTTCTACAGATCGCCCTTCGTTGAATTCATCAGGTACTTCCCCTCTTCCAACCGAAACATCCACCTCAGGCTCTGATTACGTTCTTACCCATGAAGAGAAGAAAGCAATCATCTCTATTCGCCGCATCAAATTCTCTATTGCTTCGGTAATGGAAGAATTTGATGTTCCTGAAGGAGTGGACATTGCAGAATATCCCGAGGGTGCCGATTTCACCTCCAGCGAGGGAATTGAGGAGGATGAGTTGCTTCTTTCTGTAGGGCACCTTAACGCCCTCCGATTCCCTCTTCATCCCTTCTATCATTTAGTTTTCAATAAGCTAGGTCTTGCCCCCCTTCAAGTAAATCCCAATTTCTTTCGCATCCTTTCGGCGTTGTTGGTGCGCCGAAAATTAGAGGCTCTGGATTTGACCCTTGCCGACCTTCTGCTTACTTACAATATATCTAAACATGGGACCGAGCTTGGTCGCTTCTTTTTTACCTCTCCCCTTCATCAAAGGATATGCACGAACCTTCCTTCATCCGAAAAGAAATGGAAAGAAAGGATGGTTGTAGTTAAAGGGAAATGGTTCGTGTCCCAATCAATTGCGCTTCCCATTCCGCGCAAATTCGGGAAATTAGGTATAGAATATTTAACCTCCCTTCATACCAAATGTTCTGGCTGTTTTCCTTGCCAAGTCTTAATATTTCGCCGTATTTATGAATTTCTTGGTGTTTTTTCAGCTACATTCCCGGCCTCCGCAGCAAGGAACAGACTTTCTTTTCTTGAGGAACGAGTCTGGAGTAACCCCTCGCCTATCGAGGACCTGCTAACTTCCTCTAACCTCAAGGACATTGCTTCCAGTGCCGTTGCTGCAGACCTCATGGACCTGGCTTTACCATCCTTTGACAGTTTCCCTATGACCGAGGAGGAAATACGGCGGGCTGAGGCTTTAAAAAAGAAAGCCGGAGATGCCCAACCCTTGGTCGTCATTGGATCAACTGAGGATGAGGTGGAGGTTGAGGAACCACCATTGAAGAAATCTCGCCTCAACCCCTCTTCCTCTGGCAAGGGCAAAGTCCCCTCTAAAAGCAGAGGGAAAAAAACTGGGGAGGCTGAACCTGAAGATGAAGTCAGGGCCTTTGTTCTTGCTGAGACTGGAGCTCCTTGGACTCCTTCCTTCACCAGGGCTGACAGGTCAGTCCTACACTCAGGGGATTCTGTGGTTACAGACCCTTCAGCTGCACTGGCAGTGGCTCGAGGAATGTGGCTCCCAAAGGACGAGGAAGCCATCAGCCAAATGGGGTTGGAGCAACTTCTCCCCTCTGCCCCAGTCCGGGCCATAGAGGTTCGCATTGCACCTTCAGAATTATGCTACTCTTGCCTACTTGTGTTTCTATTTATGCTTATATTCACTTCCCTGTTAAACAGAGTCTATACCACACCATGGCCCTCTGCGCCACTGCTGAAGCTCAATCCCTCTCCATCAAGAAGTTGGAAAAGGATCTTGACAATGCAGAGAAGAGAGCCACTACTGCCTCTACCAATCTGAAGATAGCTTCTGAAGCCAAGGATGCGTATAAGAGGCAGTTGTCAGCCTCTGAGGCTAAGGTGGATTCTCTTCAGGCCGAGGTTCAACGCCTGACCGAGGCTCTTACTACTTGCTTCAAGGCGGGGAAGCAACTGCAGCGGCGCTACTCCTGTCTGGCGCACCTGGCTAGTGCGAAGGCGTTCCGGTCTGGCTATAATCAGGGCTCAGGCCCTAAGAATATGGATCCGGACGCCTTTGACAAGCAGGTAGGGGTGCACTTCCCATATGATGAAGGGCCAGAGGCTTTGGAAGCTGAAATTCGCTTTGCCGAGATGGTGAAGGCACACCTGAAGGGTACTCCTAGCTCCCCTGCTCCTGCGGCTACCTCAAGTCCTAATGTAGTGGATGCTTTTGAATCTACTCCCTTCGATCCGAAGAGGAAGTAGAACTATGTATTTTGTTTTTATGAACAGCCTGTTTTGGGATAATGAATATAACTTTTCGTTTTAGGCTTGCCTGACTTGTTTTTGCTATATGCTCTTGATATATTTCTCTGACTGGTAATGTGTTTAAACACTGAACATTGTCTTTATACTTCGGATTTATGCTATCCGTGAAAATGCAAGGATTGTGGGAAGAAGGAGATCCCTTTTAACAGTTTAGTTGATATCACAGGACAAGTCGTATGGACAATGATTTAACTGTTAAATGAACCTTCCTCGCCTTCTACTTGCCTTCAGTATACATACTCTTTCCTTCTCATGTGTTCCTGATGTGGGGTGGAATATGATGAACTTATGACATATCCGCATACACAAGGTATTAAACACTTGGAGTCCGGAGGAAAGAGTTCTGATCTGAATAGGACACTTAGGGTCCGAAGCTGCCTCGGATACTCAGGATTCGAGGCGAATTATACATTCCCTGGCGTGGAGCCGGAGGGGGGTTTTGCCGAACCGAACACGTAGGGTCCGAGGCGAGATTTTCGCCGAGCCGAACACTTAGGGTCCGAGGCGAGATTTTCGCCGAGCCGAACACTTAGGGTCCGAGGCGAATGACCTATTCTCCGGCGCTGAGCCCGAGGGGAGGTTTAAATGAATTACTCCCCGGCGCTAAGTCAGAGGGGAGGTTTTGCCGAGCCGGACACTTAGGGTCCGAGGCGAGAGAACTACTCCCCGGCGCTGAGCCTGAGGGGAGGTTGTGCCGAACCGGACACTTGAGGTCCGAGGCGAATGAATTACTCCCCGGCGCTGAGCCTGGGGGGAGGTTTAAATGAATCCCTCCCCGACGCTGAGCCAGAGGGGAGGTTTTGCCGAGCCGGACACTTAGGGTTCGAGGCGAATGAATTACTCCCCGGCGCTGAGCCCGAGGGGAGGTTTAAATGAATCCCTCCCCGGCGCTGAGCCAGAGGGGAGGTTTTGCCGAGCCGGACACTTAGGGTCCGAGGCGAATGAATTACTCCCCGGCGCTGAGCCTGAGGGGAGGTTTATTTCATATTTTTCCTCAAATCACTCATTATGAGGCTGAAGACTCAAAAATGATAGGAGGCCAAGAAAGCGAGTAACAGTGGCTGTGAAGTTCTCCATTTGCCGTCTTTAGAGACCTGCCTCCACTGATACTCCCTTCTTGGTAGCCAAATGTTATGGACCGCGCATATATGAACCGCATTTATTCTCTATTTCTATCCGATGTGGGACATAGACTAAATTTTGTCAAAAAAGTCGGTGTAAGGAATGTCTCTGGTATTGAGCTTGACAGCTTTAAATACCAGTGGGCCCTCCTTACACCGTAATTAACTATTTGAATATTCCCATATATAACAGAATGTAGCACATACTGTTTTATCGATGTGGGATAGAAAGTTTTAAGCACAGGCCATAATTCATGTGCTTTGTGTCTTGTGTGCTTGTTGGTTTTTGTGTTTGTGTTTTGTTCGTTTTTGTTTTTGTTTTGTAAAAATCATTGTTTTGTGCGACTTGGCATGCGCATAAAAATTGCGTAATCTTGTGCGACTTGGCATGCGCATAAAAATTGCGTAATCTTGTGCGACTTGGCATGCGCATAAAAATTGCGTAATCATAGAGTTCGTATGACTCCCCATTTTTATAAAAGAAACAAAAACAGAGGAGAGTGATATTGAATAGAGAAGCAAAATAAAGAAAAGTTTGGCTAACTGCGGACATATTCAGCCTTATTTGTGAAGAACTTATAGCAAAATTGACAAACTTAACTAATGGAAATACCTTTTCAGGTGTATTGCGTTCCAAGGACGCGCAATGGGGCGTCTGCCAGCTTCGGCCAAACGATATGCTCCTTTCCCCACTACTTCGGTAACTCTGTAGGGTCCGGTCCAATGAGGTTCCAGTTTCTTTACATGAGCTGTCTCCTGCTTCAACACCCAATCGCCTACCACAAAACTCCTGATCCTGACGCGTTTGTTATAACTGTTACACACCTGTTGTTGGTAGGCCGCGAGTCGAATTGCTGCTGCATCTCTCCTTTCGTCTACCAAATCAAGGCTATGTTCGAGTTATTGCTCATTGTTCCCCTCCAGCACCAAGGATGTCCGAAGGGTTGGGACTATGGACTCGGTAGGAATGACAGCTTCGGACCCATATGCCATAGCAAATGGGCTTTCTCCCGTGGGTCGTCTTGGAGTGGTTCGATAGGCCCAAAGCACTTGAGGGAAATTCTCGTACCACTTTGTCTTCAATTTCTCCAATTTTTTCTTTAAGCACCCGAATATCGTGCGATTAGTTATTTCAGCTTGCCCATTGCCTTGTGGATGACTAACTGCAGCCAACTTTTGCAAGATTCCATGTTCGCTAAAGAATTTCCTTGTACTTCTGTTATCGAGGTTCTTACCATTGTCCATGACGATGACTTTTGGTACCCCAAACCGGCAAATAATGTTGCTCCAAATGAAATGCTTTACTTCTTCGTGGGTGATGCTAAAGAAGGCTTCAGCTTCCACCCACTTGGTGAAGTAATCCGTAGCCAAAAGCACATGCTCCTTTTTGTCCATGGTTTTGGGCAATGGTCCTACTATATCAATCCCCCATTGGGCGAACGGCCATGGATTAGCCATGGCGTGCAAACCCTCGGCAGGTTGGTGCTTTATTGGACCATGACGCTGACACTTGTCACATCGTCTTGAGTACTCCTCGGCATTCCGAGCCAAGTATGGCCAGAAATAACCTTGGGTCAGAATTTTGTGTGCAAGGGATCTTCCTCCGGAGTGGTTTCCACAATCTCCTTCATGAACTTGTTTTAGAATTGTGAGAGCCTTAGTAGGGGTTACACACTTGAGATAGGGACCGGAGAATGACCTTCGGTACAACTGGTTATTAATGATGGCATACTTAGCCGCGGTAAGCCTAAGCTTCCTTGCCTCAGCTTTCTGATTCGGGAGAACCCCTTCCTTGAGGTAGGCTTCGATTAGATCAATCCAGCAGGGCTCGCGTGGTACTTCCGGGATCACCATCACCTCTTGCTGGGGATTAATGCTAGGTCCTTCGAGAACATCGATTGGAACAAGCCGAACCAATTCTTCATCTGAAGATGATGCGGCTGCGGCCAATCGATCTGCTTCGGCATTTTCATCTCGTGGTACCTGATGGAACTCGATTTGATCGAACTCTTGGATAGCACTTTCTACAGCATCTTTGTATGACTTCATACGTTCCTCCTTGGGAGAATATTGCCCTGTCACTTGATTGATCACAAGCTGTGAATCACTAAAAACTTTTAAACATCGTACCTGTAGCTGTTTAGCTAGCCGAAGTCCGGCGAGCATTGCCTCATACTCGGCCTCGTTATTAGTAGATGGGAAATCTAGCAGAATTGACTGCTGCAGCTTGGTACCCTCGGGTGTTGTGATGTCAATACCAGCCCCTGCCCTCTTCCGGTTGGACGAGCCATCAACTCGTAACTCCCAGAATGGTTCTGGAAGTGTCGGTTCCTCAGGTTGATCTTCGTACTCTAGTAGGAAATCCGCTACCGACTGCCCCTTGTGAGATACCTTCGGTGCATAGGTGATGTCAAAAGAGCTAAGTTCAATAGCCCATTTTGTAATTCGACCAGACAGGTCTGGTTTAGCTAGGATAGCTCGTATAGGGTAATTTGTAAGTACCACTATGCTGTGAGACTCGAAGTAATGTCGAAGTTTCCTCTTGGCATAAATTAACGCCAGGATTACCTTTTCTGTCTTGCTGTACCGTGTCTCGGCATCCGTCATAGTTTTGCTTGTGTAAAAGATTGGGTGCTGAACCTTGTCTTCTTCTTTGATCAACACTGCACTTGTTGTTACAGCTGATACTGCCAGGTACAGGATGAGAGTGTCTCCGGGCGTTGGAGCAGAAAGGATTGGGGGTTTTGCCATGTAGCTTTTCAATTGATTGAGAGCTTCCTGCTGCTGAGGTCCCCACATATCTTTGTTTTTGGATCGAATAGCATCAAAGAAAGGTTTATACTTATCAGATAATCGGGATATGAACCGGCTGAGAGCCGCAATTCGGCCGGTTAGAACTTGCACTTCCCTGCGAGTTTTCGGTTCCTGGTTCTGTATGAGTGCCTTTGCCTGAGCTGGGCTTACTTCTATTCCTCTTTTATTTACGACGTGCCCAAGGAACTGTCCTGACGAAACGGCGAATGAGCACTTGGTGGGGTTCAGCTTCATATTGTATCTCTTGAGAGTATCAAAAACCTTCTGGAGGTGCTTCGGGTGGTCCTCTTTCCGTATACTTTTAACCACCATATCATCGATATAGGCTTCAACTGTATTGCCCAGTAAATACTGAAAATTTTATTGACAAGTCGCTGGTAGGTGGCTCCGGCATTCTTTAGACCGAAGGGCATCACTTTGTAGCAGTAAGTGCCCGTTTCTGTGATGAAAGCAGTTTTCTCCTCATCTTCAGGATTCATGGGAATCTGATTATAGCCAGAGTATGCGTCGAGGAATGTGAGCCTTTCATAACCCGTCGTAGCATCCACCATTTGATCAATCTTGGGCATAGGAAAGCTATCTTTTGGGCAAGCTTTGTTAAGGTTAGTATAATCTACGCACACCCTCCATTTCCCATTCTTCTTTTGAATGACTACTACATTCGAGAGCCATTGTGGGTATTGCACCTCTCGAATGAATCCTGCTTGTAACAGTTTATTCACTTCCTCGGCTATTATGCGATTGCGTTCAGGTGCGAACCGTCGGTGCCTCTGTTTGACTGGCCTGAATTCTGGGTTAACCCTCAGACTATGGCATGAGACTGTAGGATTGATCCCCACCATATCTGAGTGATCCCAGGCAAAGACATCCGAATTGCATCGAATAACCCTGATCAATGCTTCCTTCTCTTCGGCTGTGCAAGATGAGCCAATGTAGGTGATCTTCTAAGGGTCTCTGAGGACTACCTCTACAGCTTCGAGGGACTCCTCGGTAGGTGCCTCAACTTCGGCTTCTTCCTCTGCCTTGAGATATTTGGGTAGAGGATACTGTAGCTGCTATTTGATTACGTCTTTGGGATTCGCCTCTGACTGAGGTGATTTCGACGCTTTCTTTGCTTCGTGTAGCGTTAGCATGTAACATTCTTTGGCAGCAACCTGGTCTCCCCAGAGGTCGATGACCTCCCTGCCATCCGGGGATAAACACCTCATTACTTGATGAAGTGTAGAAGGGACTCCATTCATACGATGGATCCAACCTCTTCCCATAATGAGGTTATAAGATGGATGAATCTCTGTCACGACGAAGTTTTCCTTTAGAGTTCTCTTTGCTGCAGTAACGGATAGATCGACCACCCCAAGCGGATTCACCTTAGTACCATCAAATCCCATTAGGGGGCCGGAAGTTGGCCTGATGGATGATGGCGAAATCCCCAACTGATCGAAAGCTGTTTTTGTAATGATGTTGGCGCTACTTCCCGGATCTACCAGCACTCTCCTGATCATGTAATTCGCTACCAGGAGGCTGATGACCAAGGGGTCCTCATGCGGGCGCTGGATTCTAGAAAGGTCATTGTTACCGAATCCAATGTTGATGCTGCCTGGTGCAACTGTGTTTACCGAAGACAACCTGCGTAACTTATGAGCCTCTCGCAGCCTGGATCTGTACAACTCTTCAGATTCTTCATCATCCTCTGACCTTCCGTGTATGGCATGGATAACCTTTACCTGACCGCTTTCTACTCGTCGAGGGTTAACCTCCCGAGGTCTTACGTGCTCCTTTGTGGCAAGATACTCCACCAATTCTCCTCTCGCTATCATGCTTTCTACTTGTCGCTGTAGGGACCTGCAGTCATTGGTGGTATGCCCATAATCTCTATGGTAGGCACAATGTTTGCTTTTGTCCCTCTGCTCCAAGGGTTGCTTCATGGGCTGAGGAGTTGCGAACCTCGTCTTATTCTCTTGGAATAGGCGCGCCAAGGTAGTACGGAGAGGGGTAAGCCTGTCCTCTGTCCTTCGCCTTTTCTCAGACGCTTGGGTGACTTGTGTGGCGGTATGAGGGACCTTCTGCATCCTTGTGCTCGCAGCTTTCTCTCGAGACTTGTTTTCCACCGTGACGAGGGTAGCGTGCTGTGCACGGTGGGCTATGTTTTCCTCCAACCGGATGTAAATTTGTGCCCTAGCGTTCAAAGTCTGCATATCCGGGGGGGAATATTTGACTAAGGATGTGTGAAACTTGGTTCCCTGGATCATCGCCAACTTAAACGTTTCGATTGCCGTGGCAGGATGGCAATCTGCTATCTCCGAGGCCTCCATGTTAAACCTGGATAAAAAATCTTGCAAAGTTTCTCCCTTCCTTTGCCTTATGGTGAAAAGGCTGGCGATACTTTTCTTCTGCTTCTTATTTCCGCAATACTGGGCTAAGAACATGGTGCACAAGGTCTCATAGTCAGGGATAGACTTGTGTGGCCTATTCCTGAACCATTCTAACGCTGCTCCGGTTAAACTGGTAGGAAAAACCTTACACATCCACGGATCGTTATGATAGTCCAGTGCCATCTTTTGCGCATAATGATCAAGATGCCGAGAGGGGTCTCCTGCCCCATCGAACTGGGTGAAGGATGGCATAGTGAACTTCTTCGGCCTCTCCACAAGGTACACCTCGTCAGTAAAGGGGGTCTTGACCAAGGAATTCTTGTGCTCTCTAGCCATCTCGGCTGGTGTCTGGACTCTCAAGAGCTTCTCTTCGTCGAAGGCATCTTGTACACGTGCGCCATCCGGAACGCCATTGGACCATACCGTAAGCCTATGGTTGGACTCGGCCTGTTCGTCCTGAGTGCGATGCGGGAGATTATCCGAAGCAACCGCCTCGGACCTCGTCCCTTGCTTTTGCTGAACCTCACTAGGTCGAGCCCCGTTGGGTGGTGTCTCGTTGGCTGGAGGCTCGTGAACCGGAGGTAAATTCCGGGTGGGAGGTGGTGCCGCAGCATCGCCTGGTGGTGGTTGTGGCGTTAGCCTGGCCATGGCCGTGTGCAGCGTATGAGTCTGCTGCTGAAGCGTAGCTATCTGGGCGACACTCGTATCGTTTGCTTGCCGGAGTGTCTCAAATTGGTGCAAGAACTCTTCTCGCATCTTTTGCATCAATTATATCTGTTGATTCATTACTGACTCTCCGTTTGACATTCCAGACACGATTAAAGGATTTATTTTGAAGAACAAGTGGGAGTATATTTCTATACGGTTCCCACAGACGGCGCCAAAGCGTAGGTGCAAAATTTCGCTCAACCAATAATGACTGAGAAAAATAAAACAACTCACTCAAAAACAATAAAAATAAATAAGAACAATGTGTAGAGAAGTGTGGAATTGCTTGATCCTTTATTGGAGGTCTTAGCCTCTATTTATATACAAAAGATTGCAAAATTATGTTAGGACTCACGTTGCTTGCCCTCCAATTCTTTCTATATAACCATACTTTTCTAATAGAGTTCTTTCCATTGTTGAATTTTCCATACATAGAACTTGCCTTGTACAGAACTTCCTATCCGAATTTTCCTTCTACGGTAAATTCTTCAAATGGTAGGATTTGTGCATTCTTGGGCTGAATATATTTTGATCCGGCTGGGCTTGGGTAACAGGCCGGATGTTAAATACTCATATTTGGGCTGACGACAAGCTGGGCTGATGGCTTCTTGAGTCGGCCTTGATGGAATGGTCTTGGGCTGTAAATACCCTCAACTTGGGCTTGAGCATGATGGGCCTTATATGTCCTTGGCCTGTGGATATGGGTAGTGGTGACGTGTGCGGTTTTTATTGGAGGGAGTTTTTTTCCCTCCACAATGTCCTAATATGTAATGTGGACTTGTGAGTCTTCATGTAACACCCCCAACATTTTCCACGCATAAGTTGATCAGGCTTATACACGAAAAACGAGGGATATCGAAAACAATTGGCAATATACAAGCATGGAATACAAAATGATGATAATAAAAGAATTTAGACAGGAAATGAACCCTAAATAATACAACATCCATCCATCCTTTATTTAATACCGTACTTCATTACAACTTGGAAATCCTATGTCAAGGATCCCTAAATATAACCCTGAGAGTTCAACGTCAAAAGTAAATAAAAACTGAAACTGAAGTATTACATAAAACTTCTACCCTGCACTGGATTGTAAGAGTAGATGAGTTCGGATGATGGTCCCACACTGCTAACCTCAACCTTGAAACGGATACTGACCGTATCCTGAAATAACAACAATGGTGGGTCAACCCCACGAGCAAGTCCTCTCTACTATGACCCAAATCAGAGAATCAAATAAATTAATCATTATGAATCGGATGAGTACTATATCTGTATACATCCTACGGGAACTATCCGATGTATAACATGACCTCAACCAGAATAGACGGTGATCACTTAGACTCACACTAGGTGGTTAAGTGTCGCCTTTCCCTACCCGGGAAATCAGCTATTATACATGGTGCACGGTACTGACAACACAGACTATAACGAACTACACAGTGATAACACCTCGCAAAGTACTGATGAATATACTGAGCATATAAATTAGGCAACATATGCCAACAATATTAAGAAATATACCGAGTATGTCAATTAGGCAACACATGCCAATAATATTAAACCACATACCCCGACAGCCACACATCTGTCTATCGCAACGAATGCATAAGGTATAAATGAGTCTAAACTTATTAGTCAGCTCACATGGTTCTATATGGCAACACATCCATATAATATAAATGCGACATAATAAACAGTCCATTTATTCCCTGAAATGCACACAGCATAATAATCATGGTTTATATACGATTAACAGTATAAATATTCCATAATATATAATGGGTTATTTATATGAATAAAACCAAGCACTAATTAATTTAACATTAATGGTTATTACAGTTTAATAAAATAATACCATTAATAGTCGTTAAATCAATTACATATGTTTACTAGCGATTCGCACTTTAACTGATACAATTAATATTTAGAAATATTAATCGGACAATTATAATAATTAACGAGAAATAAAATAATAATATAATGTCCCGTTAATTCCAAAAATGCCAACCCGAGGCCCCCAAATGTATAGTGAAGGTCCTGGTAATGACAAAACAGTCCCTAGGGGTATTCTGGACTTTTCCAGCAGCCGCAGAGGCCCTTCACGCGCCCCCACGCGCCTCCCAGAGCTCCCCACACGCGCCGCCAAGCTTTCCCACTCTCCCACGCGCGTCTGGCGTCAGCCACGCGCGCGCACGCGCTCCCACGCGCGCGTTGATGGCTTCCTGCTGACGTGGCGTCCTCCGGTTGGTTGGCTGCATCAGCTTTCCTACATGTGCGCCACACCGGATCAATCCACCTACATCTCCTCCATCCAACGTTCACGGATCCGTACCGCGGTAACATGGACCGCGGTGCACCGGATCAATCGCTGCTATTTAATGATCCAGATGCGCGCGCATACCCTCCTATGGTGCGCCGCATCACACCGGATCACTCCGGTCGTCTCCCCCATTGCCGGCGACCGGAAAACTCGCCGGAAGGTCGCCGGAAATTGCAGAAAATGCCCGAAAAAATCTAAAAAATTCTAGAAAAATCCCTAAAGTCTTATTTAATTATTTTCAGCTATATTTTAATTAAATAGGCTAAATAAATAAATAACTAACCTCTTTAATAATTAAAACACATTATTTTAATAAACTAAAAATAATTTATTGAAACTTCTAGCATGGTTTCTAGTCTCTAAAAAAACCCGAAATAAATTAAATGAATAATTTATGGATTCAAAGGGGAAAAGTAGATAATAACTTGCCTTTTTGGATTTAAAATAAATCCGCCGGTCTGCGCGTAGTCGGGTAAAATCGCCTACACCGGTCCAAGCTTCTTTCTCTTTCTCTTTTCCTTTCACTCTTATAAAATAGCTCACTAGAAATTATACTTTGCTTCTAACTCCCTTTATTTTCTTCTAAGGTAAGCTAGTTAATTTATATACAAAATATATAATATAAATATTACAAATATCTTATTTTTTCATCTACTAACCATCCTCCCAACCATAAGGCTTCAATTCCACCCATAACCATTGATGCAATCCTATCCTAATCTCTAATTTCATCATGACATTGGTTTAATACTATTATTATTATTTATAACTATTATTATTATTATTACTAATATTATTATTAATAAACTTTTATAATAATTATTATTATATTATTATTATTATTATTATTATTAAACTAATATAATTATTATTATTACAAAATAATACATTATATCATCATAATACTATATAACACAAATATAATACTTTAATTAACTAATAATGATTAATATAAGCATAACCAACAAATAAAATTATTAATAATAATACATGCATAATTACATGAACAAATTTACTATTTTAACATACACAATTAATTTACATGCACAATTAAATGAACTTAATATAATAATGTAGTATGCACAAATAAATAAAATTAATTAACCTAACACAAAATTAATTTAAATACATTCTTTAAAATTACGGGGTATTACACTTCACCTCACTGCTGTAAGTGGAGGGACTAGTCTAGTCTTTATCTATCAACCCTAATGGGAGGGACAGCGGAAAAAAAAAAAAAACCAATCAACTCTTGTGTGGTTGTTGTAGAAAAAGGTTAACAAGAGAATAAATTATTAAGAATACATTGTTATAGATTTAAATGTATTTTAATGTATAAAATACATAATATTTTATTTTTTCACTTGTCAAGTACATCTCTCAAACATAAGCTCACATGTTATATATATATATATATATATATATAGCTTCAAAAATGGGCTTCTTCTATAAACTAAGTAAAGAGCTTCTCTTGTAAGTTAGATAGCAAACTTCCTTTGTAAGTTAAATAATGAGCTTCTTCTATAAGTTAAGTATAGAGTTTTTTTTGTAAGCTAGATAAAGTACTTTCTTTGTAAGCTAATTAATGAACTTTTTTTATAAGCTAAGTAAGTAGTTTCTCTTGTAAGCTAATAGTTAGGATACATATGAGTGGACCCCATTTACATACATATGTATGTATATTAAACATATATCATTATTTTTAATCTCTATGTATTTTATACATTAAAATACATTTAAATCTTTGCTTCCTCACACAAAATTAGCATAAATCTCAATGCATTTAGTACGTTTATTCTACATTTGTATTTCTTTATTAAAAATAAATGTAAGTGCGTTAAAAAAAGTGTTGCAATACGTCGTAACCATGATTCGTCGTATCAGTCAATTCGTAATTTTTCTGTCCGATAACTAACTCGTTCGATCAACTTACATTAGTCCAAACCTATTAAACAGGGATTGCAATCAATGCTACAACCATGGTTACACATTCATCAGAGGATCTAGACTTCGTGTAAACAACAAAACGAACAGGTTACATCCCCAATTCAATGCTTTACAACTTGCATTATTGGACTCAAAGTGGCACTGGCCCATATGGTGGTGCTACAAAACTAAAAGAGTAAAGTGTTTTTAGCCACCAAGACCCCAGTCAACTGGAAAAACAAAAAGCATAGCCTTTCATTTCTTATCCATATTTTTTTTCTTTTTCTTTTTTTTTAAATTAAAAAAATAGACTATAGTCTATAACTAATGCTAGCTGACTGGCTTTGTCCACCCACATACAGAAACTCATCTGAATTAAAGAGAGGAAGAAGAAAAAGAGAGAGATGGGAGTTGAATTGAAGAGTCCATATCTCTACTTCTCTTTCACTGTTGTACTTGTTTTCCTCAGCACAAGCACAAGCATAGCAGATTCTGGTGAGGACACCAAGAACACGATGATGATCAGCTCCGATCAGTGCAACGCCAGCATAGGTGAATGCTTCACAGATGAAGAGGAGTTTATGGAATCAGAAGTGAGCAGAAGAATTCTTCCTAACACAGGCAAATACCTTTCATATAGGGCTGCAGGTTCGAGGAATCAGGTGTGTGATTCAAAAAAAAGATTTAACTGCGGGAAACAAAGGAATGAGTATAATCGCTGTACCACCTACGACCGATGCAGTCGCCATGGTTGATGGTGTGTGCGTGGTCGGGTCGAATCATCGTCGTCCTCATCATCATCATCATCTTTGCTTTAATCTCATATAAATTGAATTGAATCGCGCTGAATTAAATTAAGAGTATGTCTTTCTTTTGTGGTTTCATGTTTCTTTTTACTTTTTAATTTCAAGTGGTTTCTTGTTGTATATTACTGTATGCATTTTGTTCTTTGAGTATAATAATAAAATGTCTTTCCTTCTCTTCTCAATAATTCAATAGTCACTTTCAGAGAAAATAATACAATATCTTCTATAAGTCCATTCAATTTTTTTTTCTCCCACCGAAACAAGCACAAGGCTTACATATCTGGCACATGAGCTTTGATTAGCATTTGAAATTTCAACACCTATATTTCTGCTCTTATGATTGTTATATTTAATTTTGAATTTTACCAAACTACTTAGCCACGCTAGCTAAAAGAAAAACACTTTGAAACAAACAGACCACTAGTGAAGGTTGAAATTGGAGGTCTAACCAAGTACTAATTTTCAGTTATTAGAAGAACAATGAATGATCAGTACGTTGAGGCATTGTTTATGAATTTATGAATCCTATGTTCCAAAGCGGTAATAATTATTCAGATATAGACTTACCATGTCAATGTAGTAACTTATTTTAGATTTCTGTTATGAGAGGAACAAACAAGCTCTCTCAGGACAAGTTCATCTATAATAATGGATCTCCAAATGTAAAATATCATATCAAATTGCAGTTGGTGTTGCTCGGGTCTTGAATATTTACATCGAGGTTGCAACACAAGGATTCTTCATTTCGATATAAAACCTCACAACATTTTTTTTGTCCAAAAAACGCTATTTGTTTCTTGCTAAATTGGGCTAGAGAAAACAGAGTATTATGTTGATGGTGGTGCAAAAGAAACTGTTTGATAACCCACTTTTTAGTTGGTTATTGTTGACAGTTAAATGGATGTTTCATAACACACTTACGCAATAGAAATATCATCACAATCTTCACTACTTAAAAAAAATTTCGTCCTCGAAATTCAGATCCAACAGTCTTTGTAGAGCCAAAAAAAAAAAATAATAAAACAGAAATATGATCACCACATTAATCAACAAACATATATTGAGATAATAATCATACGCATTCACGCATAATACAATATTTTATATAGTTCACAAAACTCTAGGATTACATCTATGAAGAGAGAAATTTTAATGTTATAATTAAAAAAGAGAATATACAACCCGATATCAAAACCCCCACCCACTCTCACTCGTCACACTTTTAAGACTACATCTTTACACTCCGAAATTACATATATTCATCCCTCTCCTTATAATACTCACAAACCCCTTACATCTTTCCCCATATCATCTCTCTACCAAAACTCATCTCTATTTATTGAGTCTTCAAACACATTTCCTTATTAGACAATAATTTCACAACTTGTCTACAACGAGTTACATAATAATCACAATTCCAAAATAACATCTTGACAAAATCACCATTATGGAGCTCACTACCAAAGATGAATAGGTTCCCAAAAAAAATGAAAAGATCCATTTGGGGTCACTCATTTACCTAACACACCGCACACCGCAAGCGAACATGTCCTTCTTCTGCACATGAATTCAATCCACAAACTCAATAATCTCCACCTTGGTTTGAATTCAATCTTCACGCACTACCCTGATAGCTTCACCTTGATTGAAGATCTCTTCAACTTGAATAAAACGCCATGATAAATTTGATAAACACTACATACATTGATCCAAAAGTATTTTTTTAGGATTTTTGAAGGGTGTTCCGTAAGTCTGTTGTTTACAGCTATGCAATGATAGTTCTTAAAATTGTTGATGAGTAAAATGATTTATGAAGCTGGAACAGTCCTTTTCGGACTACATTTACGAGCAAGGGGAACATAATAAGGATCTTAATGGCATTAAACCTAATTGAACGGAAGATAATTTGCATTCTGGCGTTGGAGAATAGACAGAGTTTGTTGTGCAATAGCAGTGTGCTTGGTGCGGCAATTTCTGACGGTGAATAGTGCAACGACGAAAAGGAGAGATCAGTTTGGCGAGTACGCGAAGGTACAATCTTACACCACTATTTCAGATTTTCCAACAGGTGTTTAGAAGGCTTATTTGTTATAGGAGTCGAGATTATTACTTTATTTGATTCTCTCTTGTTGATTGAAGTATAAGTTGGGGCATATACTTGAGAAAAATCTATGTACGTGAGAAAAATCATTGAAAAAAAAAATTATGGATATGATCGAATTTAAAAACCATACAGAAGAAAATTAGCTACTTTGTAAGCCAGTGAAAAGTATGAAAGTTAATAACAATTCTAATATTATGTGTCTGGTTTTGAAATCATGTTTTTTCATTTGATATTTGTTTCAATCTCAAGGATCCATTGTAATTATTTCTTTAAATTTTTATTCAACGTGCCGGAACAAGGACGACTTGACTTCTCCGTCAACCAAAAAAATAAAATGTGGAGCCCTACAGTTGGCCCACCAATAATTCAATTCAAAAGCATAAATATCTACAGTATATCCAAGATGTCCTGCACATGAATTTCGTTCACGTTCTCTCTACGCCCTTGAAGATTATTCATGATCTCATGTGAAAAAAAAAATAAATAAATAAATAAAAAAATAATAATAAATAAATAAATTGATCTTCTATGCATTAACAATCTGTCCACCATGTGTTTATATACTCTATATTTGGTTGGGTGGAAATAACGTAAAAGGGTAAAAGAAAGAAAGAAAAATCACTTAAACTCAGTCCTTTGTTAGATAAAAATTAATGGTGAAAAGCAAAATAAAAAATAGTAAAGTGAATAAAAGAAAAATAAATTCTTGATTAGGCCAAGGAATTCTTTTTTTAGAAGGTTAAAGAAAGTGATCATTTTCTGATTGTGTAAAGTCTAAAAAACACCTTTATAATTTTAATTTTGTGCGGATTACACCCCTTTAGTTTATTTTGTGCATATAAATTCTCACTGGACACTGCAATGTTGCAACTAATCACCCCCGGTTAGATTTTCGGTAAAGAATGGGGTTGGTGGTCTTCTAAAACATTAAAATCCAAAATTACCCCTCACCATACTCACGGGCACCCTCATATCTCTCCATATTCACGGCCCTCACTTCTCTTCTTCCTCACTGCCACCACCCACACCATTCTACAGAGCTCCTTACTCAATCCAAGCGCATCGATGTGAGTCCATCATGATAAATGAAAATTTCACAAATAGATGAAGAAGAAAGAATTAAATTCAAATCCAAATCTTAGAAAGAGAGGTGGCGGTGGCCAATGAATGGCGGTGATGTGTGGCAGGAAGCGGCACCGTAGCGGAACAGATCTAATTCGAACATGTTTATTGTCACCTGCATGGCTGAGCACAACCACCCCATGTCGACTCACCGAAATTCACTCTCTGGGAGTACTTATGAGCTCATATTTTGATAGAGAAAATCAATAATCTCGGATTCTTAGGACTTCTTAGTTTATTGTTATTTAGTTTTCTTATTGTAAATTTGACTTATTTAGAATATGTAGTATTCTGATTTTTATTTACTTTCCTCAGTGTAAATTTGACTTACTTAGAATAGGTAGTATTCTGAGTGTTATTTAGTTTCCTTAGTGTAAATTTGCCTTACTTAGAATAGGATTTCAGTTATACGCTATATGCATATGATTTTACTCAATGAAAAAGCTATGCCATAATTTTCTTATTCTTTAAACCTTTTATGGTATCAGAGCTCTCTCCTCTTGGAACTGCAAAATCCTAATCTCCGGCACCAACCATGGCCAACGAAAATAATCAAGCCATAATCCCAAATACACAGGAACCCACCAAACCCCTTGTCATTTTCAACACCAACAATTCAGTAAAACTCACCTCCACTAATTATCTCTCCTGGAAACTACAGATGGAAGCAATTCTAATTGGTTACGATCTTCAAAAATTCATTGATGGCTCTCATCCTGCTCCTCCTGCTACAACTACTGCAAATAATATCACCGCTCCCAATCCAGCATACCAAACATGGCTTCACTAAGATAAATTGATTTTTGGTGCCCTCGTTGGCACCCTCACATCGTCTCTCATCCCACTTATCACTCAATCGCAGACCTCCCGTGAAGCTTGGAATGTTCTAGCCAATACTTACGGTCGGCCTTCTCGCGGTCACATCAAGCAGATCAAGGAACAAATCAAGCAAGCCAACAAGGGCTCCCAGACGATTTCTGATTATATGCAGTTTATTAAAACTCGTGCTGATGAACTTGCGGCCCTCGGCAAACCTATGGACAATGAGGACCTCATTGAGAAAATTCTCGATGGCCTTGATGATGATTACAAGCCTCTTGTTGACGTCATTAATGGCCGTGACATGCCGATTTCCTTTGATGAACTGCATGAAAAATTAATCAATAAAGAACTCTCGCTGCGTCTGCATCATTCCAACTCTTCTCCACTTCTAGCTTCTGCAAATCGGGCTAATTCCCAGGTCAATTCGGGAAACTTTGGCAACCGTACCTAACGTCCACAATGGGCTCCTTCTTTCCCCCCTTTGGCGAGTGCTCCTACCTCAGGCTCTTCCAACACCGCAAACCGGAATGGTCGTCCCCCTCCTCGGCCCTACCTGGGTCGTTGCCAGTGGTGCCGTGTTCAGGGTCACACTATTCCACAGTGTCCCGTGTTTTGTAAGATGCAGCCGCCCTTACCACCACCTTCGGCTTCTCATTAAACTCCTCCATGGCAACCACGCCCTCCGGCTTCATGGCAACCACGCCCTTCCGCTCCATGGCAACCACGAGCCAATCTTGCAACCGCCAACGCTCCTGATAATTCTAGTTGGCTTCTTGATAGTGGTGCATCGCACCATGTTACCACCGACTTAAGTAATCTCTCCTTTCATACTCCTTATGCTGGATCTAACGACATTATGATTGGTGATGGCAAGAGTCTCCCTATTACCCATACCGGTTCAAAATCTCTCTATACTCCCTCACACACTTTTTCTTTAAATAATGTTCTTTATGTACCTACAATGAAAAAGAAATTTTATTTCTATCTCTAAGTTTTGTCAATCCAATAATACTTTAATTGAATTCTTAACTACTTCTTTTCTTGTGAAGGATCTCCACACGGGGGCAACCCTTTTGCACGGTCGAACTAAAGATGGTGTGTACGAATGGCCGGATCTCTCTGTCCCGTCTTCTCATTTGATTGCTTTCTCCAGTGTCAAGACCACTTCGTCCGAGTGGCATCATAGATTAGGTCATCCATCATCTAAAATTCTTCAACATATTGTTTCTAATTTTCAATTAGAATTATCGAGTTTTTTACATTTAAATTTCAATTGTAATTCTTGTCAATGCAATAAAAGTCACAAGTTACCTTTTTTAATTTCTTCTCTTGTTACTTCCTTTCCCCTGGAAATTATTTTCTCTGATGTGTGGACCTCTCCTATTCATTATGTTGATGATTTCAAATACTATGTTATTTTTGTTGATCGTTTTACAAAGTATATCTGGTTTTGTCCACTCAAACGCAAATCCCATGCCTCTGTCATACTGGTCTTATGCCTTCTCCACTGCTATCTATCTCATCAATCGCCTACCTACACCCACACTCCATCTTCTTTCATCGTATGCCAAACTTTTTGGTGCTCCTCCGAACTACTTTAAACTCCGTAGTTTTGGATGTCTCTGTTATCCGTGGTTTCGACCATACTCATCCCACAAACTTGCTACCTGTTCTTCTCCTTGTGTCTTTATTGGTTACTCTTTCACTCAAAGTGCTTACTTATGTCTTGATCCCACCTCCTCTCTTATTTTCACATTGCGTCATGTCAAATTTGTAGAGTTTATCTTCCCTTTTACTTCTCTTCAATCTCACCTCGATCGTCCTTCCCCTGACACACATTCTTACTGGTGTCCTACTGTGTCGTTTCTTCCAGTTACCGGCTCATCATCCACTGCTTTGACGTCTACGCCCCCCACAAATCCCATTTCGCCCATCACTGGACCAACCCCACCTCCGTTACATCTACCTACACCCACCTTCCCTTTGCCACATCCTTCTTCCGCCGAACCCCACTCACCGCCCCTCACTTCTTCCTCGCCTCTCGCCTCCCCTCCCTTCGTTATTGTCACCAGATCCAAAAATAATATTCACAAGCCCATTCATAAATTAAATCTTACTACTCAACTCACTACTTCAGATGCCCGTGAACCAACATTCGTGACTCAAGCCATCAAGGATCCCAAGTGGCGTCATGTTATGTCTGATGAGTATGATGCTCTTGTTCGGAATGGGACATGGGAACTTGTTCCTTTTGACCCAACACAGAATCTGGTTGGTTGCAAGTGGATTTTTCGTACTAAACATTTACCTGATGGATCTGTTGACAGGTACAAGGCTCGATTAGTAGCCAAGGGGTTCCATCAGCGCCTTGGAGTTGATTATCATGACACTTTCAGTCCCGTTGTTAAGCTTACCACTGTTCGTCTTGTTCTCAGCATTGCAGTCAATCGTGGCTGGTCTCTTCGGCAACTTGATGTCAATAATGCTTTTCTCCAGGGTACTTTTACTGAGGATGTATTTATGACGCAATCCTCATCATGTCTGTAAACTTTGCAAGGTTATTTATGGCCTTAAACAAGCTCCACGCGCTTGGTATCATGAGTTGCGCCAGTTTCTTATCACATCTGGCTTCACCAACTCTCATGCAGACACCTCCTTGTTTGTCTACAACAACGGCGGTCCTATGATCTATTTTCTAGTTTATGTTGATGACATTATAATTACAGGTGACAATGATAGGGTTATGCAAAAGTTCATCCAACTCCTTGGTCATCGATTATCTCTCAAGGATCTTGGTCACTTAACTTATTTTCTTGGAGTTGAAGTTATTCCCCATTCTCAAGGCTTCATTCTATCTCAACGTCGGTACATAATGGATTTACTAGCTCGCACACGCATGATAGATGCAAAGCCTGTAGCTACACCTCTTGCCAATGCCCCTATTCTTACACTTCACTCTGGCACGACGCTCTCCGATCTGTCTGAGTATCGGACTATTGTTGGAAGTCTCCAGTACTTGTCGCTTACGCGCCCTGACATTGCTTATACGGTGAATAAACTGTCTCAATTTATGCATCAACCTATTAGTGACCACTGGAATGCTGTTAAGCGATTACTGCGCTATCTTTGTAGGACTTTGGATCATGGTGTTGTCCTCTATCAACACTCCTCCTTGTCTCTCCATGCTTTTTCTGATGCCGATTGGGTAGGTAACAACGATGATTTCACTTCCACCAGTGCCTATCTTGTATACCTTGGTCGCAATCCTATTTCTTGGAGTTCCAAGAAGCAACGTACCGTGGCTCGCTCTTCTACTGAAGCTGAATACCGCTCTGTTGTAACTACTGCTGCTGAGCTCCGTTGGCTCGGCTCTCTTCTTATTGAACTTGGTGTTTCTCTCTCTTCGCAACCAGTGATCTATTGTGATAATGTCGGTGCTACGAATTTGTGCTCAACTCCGGTTTTTAATTCCCAATTTGAACTTTTTCATTGTATTTATGACACAACCACAAGGCTTCATTGATCATGATCATCCTTATCCTCATCATGTTTGTAAACTTCGCAAGGCTATTTATGGCCTTAAACAAGCTCCACGCACTTGGTATCATGAGTTGCGCCAGTTTCTTATCACATCTGGCTTCACCAACTCTCATACAGACACCTCCTTGTTTGTCTACAACAACGGCGGTCCTATAATCTATCTTCTAGTTTATGTTGATGACATTATAATTACAGGTGACAATGATGGGGCTATGCAAAAGTTCATCCAACTCCTTGGTCATCGATTCTCTCTCAAGGATCTTGGTCACTTAACTTATTTTCTTGGAGTTGAAGACATTCCCCATTCTCAAGGCTTCATTCTATCTCAACGTTGGTACATAACGGATCTACTAGCTCGTACACACATGACAGATGCAAAGCCTGTAGCTACACCTCTTGCCAATGCCCCTATTCTTATATTTCACTCTGGCACGACGCTCTCCGATCCGTCTGAGTATCGGACTATTGTTGGAAGTCTCCAGTACTTGTCGCTTACGCGCCCTAACATTGCTTATACAGTGAATAAGCTGTCTCAATTTATGCATCAACCTACTAGTGACCACTGGAATGCTGTTAAGCGATTACTGCGCTATCTCTGTGGGACTTTGGATCGTGGTGTTGTCCTCTATCAACACTCCTCCTTGTCTTTACATGCGTTTTCTGATGCTGATTGGGCAGGTAACAAAGATGATTTCACTTCCACCAGTGTTTATCTTGTGTACCTTGGTCGCAATCCTATTTCTTGGAGTTCCAAGAAGTAACGTACCGTGGCTCGCTCTTCTATTGAAGCTGAATATCGCTTCATTGCAACTACTGCCGCTGAGCTCCGTTGGCTTTGCTCTATTCTTACTGAACTTGGTGTTTCTCTCTCTTCGCAACCAGTGATTTATTGTGATAATGTCGGTGATACGAATTTGTGCTCAAATCCGGTTTTTCATTCCCGCATGGAGCATGTTGCTTTAGATTATCACTTCATCCGTGAACAAGTTCAAAGTGGCGCTCTTCGAGTGGCTCATGTCTCCTCTACCGATCAGTTAGCTAATGCTCTCACCAAATCGCTTTCGCGTACTCGATTTTTATTTTTGAAGACCAAGATTGGACTCTCCTCTCGGAGCTCCATCTTGCGGGGGCAAGATAGAGAAAATCGATAATCTTGGATTCTTAGGACTTCTTAGTTTATTGTTATTTAGTTTCCTTATTGTAAATTTGACTTAATAGGTAGTATTCTGATTTTTATTTACTTTTCTAAATTTGACTTACTTAGAATATGTAGTATTCTGAGTGTTATTTAGTTTCTTTAGTGTAAATTTGACTTACTTAGAATAGGATTTCAGTTATACGCTATATGTATATGATTTTACTCAATGAAAAAGCTATGCCGTAATTTTCTTATTCTTTAAACCTTTTATATTTCTTACATATTTTATTTCCAAAATTATATATATTAGTACTTAATTTAATTTAATTTAATTTAATTTATTAATTAATTAATATTTTTATATTTTTAAGTTATTGGGAATAAAAGATCAATTCTGGAATAAAACTGAGAAACAAGGGAAAGATGACTGCACTGTAAAAGAGATTATGTATTTTTGCAGGCAACATTGAGCATGAGCAACGCTCCAGAAGAATTACTTGGGTCTTATCCTTACATTTAAGAGGATTTGGAATTTTTGAATCTTAAACAAACAAGTGCCACATCAGCAGCGTTTCGTCAGCAGCCAGGTCCGCCATCCAGCCACATCATCACCGGCCTGCCAAGCGCCACATCATCAGAATGTATCATATAATGAATATATGTATATATATATATATATGTATGCATTGTGCACTGAAACGGGATGAAATCGAGAAAGTAAAAGAAAAGATAAAATAAGAAATAAGAAAAGAGAATGATGGGGGAATGGATTGTGTCAGCCGAGAGCAAAAGGAGACTTTCATTTATTGATTTCTACTTATATGATTTTAATATATATAATTTTCACTTCTCATTAATTATTTTAAGTTTCTTTTATCATTAATATAATATATTATTAATAGTTAGAAATTATTATAATTAATTCTTGTTTGAGTAATAATCTTTGATCTTGTGTTTTTCATTAAGTTTGTTACATTTGATGCTTTGAGTATTACTGTTTTAAGCAAAGAAAAATTTAATCTTAAATTAGGAAGCAACGGAGTGACACCCGAATTGTTTTTCTTACCTTTGGAATTTGATAAATGAAAAATTAAGATTTTATGAGATTAATGGTGGTGGAATCCGATACCTTAGTATTTACCTTAGTATTTTCTTTAAATTGATTTCAATTGTATTGTTTTTATTTCTTGCATGTTAGTATAACAAATCCATTATTCAAATCAAATTGATAGATTACACTTAAATTAGTTTTGATTCATATTACGTATTTTTTAAAAGCATTTCTTTGGATTCGACCTCGTTTTTGTCAATCATATCTATACTCTAATAAATTCGTGCACTTGCGAATTACATTTTATTTTAAATATCAAGTTGTTGACGCAAAATAAATTATTAATTAGGCCATGAAATTACTTAAACTCAGTCTTTTGTTAGATGAAAATTAATGGTGAAAAGCAAAATAAAAAATAAATTCTTGATTAGGCCAATGAATTTTTTATGAGAGGTTAAAGAAAATGATGATTTTATGGTCTGACCAATATAAAACTTGTGATAAAAGAAAGGGTATTAGTGTAAGTTCATATAACTTTTTACAAAAATTAAAATTTTCATATATTTTTTGAATTTAACTTTATTAAAAAATTAGATGATTATGAAAAGTAATTTTCTCTTACTCCTTCCTTTACTCCTGTCATTCACTCGCACCTTCCCATCACCACCTGCGGGTCCAAATTGCTCCGTCAATGCTTCTACCCTCTGTCTTGACCCAATCCAATGCTTCTTTCACCTGTGTCGCCTAGAATCACTAACTCATGCTTCTATATAATAAACACGACCTATGTATTAAATAATTTATTTAAATTATTATATATTTCAAAAAATTATTTTAATTTAATAATTAAATATAGAATGTTCATGACCCTTCTAATAAATAAGTTTACGGGTAATGCTTTCAAGGTAATTTCTTCACCATGAGCTTTTCATTTTAATTCATAAATTAAAAGATAGAACTAAATAATTTATTTATTTTAATTCAATAATTAAATATGAAGAATTTACTAGAGAATTGTATCTAGAGCATTACTATTTTGGAACTGTTGCAATATTTATAAATGCTTTATCTATATACACCCAGTAATAGGTCTCACATTTTTCTTCTTTGGAAGATAAATAACCATCTTAAACATTTTTGTTTTGTTTTGTTTTTTATTTTTTTATTCACATTTGTCAAAAAAGTTGAAATAAGTTAGAATATTGGGTCCAAAATCGCCCATCTAAATTGACACTCAAAAATATCAATCCATATATCAATCCCAACTCAAAGACTATGCACCAAGACTCTCTTCATTGCACTCAACATAATTCACTTCCCAATCAATAAATTCCACGATTACTTACCACCAATGCTCACCTTCACTCTTTACCTCTTCACCGTCCTCCGCCTTACCACCATCGCCACCACAGCAGCACCCTACACTCCCACCTTTTATGTGCTCCTCAACTGCGGCTCCTCCACCAATACCACCGACTCCAACGGCCGCAACTGGGACGGCGATGTCCTCTCCAAATTCTCACTCTCCAACACCTCACCAAACACTTCTTCACCCTCCACCGCCTCCCACCAAGATCCCTCCGTCCCCCAAGTCCCCTTCATGACCGCCCGCATCTTCCACTCCCCATTCACCTACACCTTCCCTGTCACCGCCGGCCCCAAGTTCCTCCGCCTCTACTTCTACCCCACCACCTACTCCGACCTCGACCTCGACCCCACCCAATCCTTCTTCTCCGTCACCTCCAATCACTACACTCTCTTAAACAACTTCAGTGCCTTCTTAACCGTTTCTTCAATCCAACCACCAGTTGCTTCCCTCATCAAAGAATTCATCCTCAACTTCAGAGGCAACCAAACACTCCTTAACATAACCTTCTCACCATCTCCCAACTCTTACGCCTTTATCAACGGTATCGAACTCCTTTCCATGCCGGATAAGCTCTATATGCATGGCAATGATGAAGCCATCACACGCGCCGGTGTTGATTATCCCTATTATTTTGATAGCAGCACAGTTCTTGAAACCCTTTACCAGTTAAACGTCGGCGGTAATACCGTCAGCGTTAACGATGACACCGGTATGTTTCGGACGTGGGAACTAGATGACTCGTATATAATTGGTGGTTTCGGGGTGTCAACTCGCGGGAATGGTCCGATCCACTACGGTTCGGCAACACCGGCTTACACTGCACCTGAGATGGTTTATAACACCGCAAGGGTTATGGGCAACCTATGTTTACACTACAATTTGACATGGAGTTTTGGTGTTGATTCAGGGTTTGATTATCTTGTGAGACTTCATTTCTGCGATTTTACGGTGGAGGGGACTAAAATTAATCAGAGGGTGTTCACTATATATCTTAACAATCAGACGGCTGAAGATATAGCGGATGTGATTTTTTGGAGTGGTGGTAATAGTATTCCGGTTTACAGAGACTATGTTGTGCGGGTCCCGGATGTTGGTGGTCGCCGGATCAAGCAGGACTTGTGGCTCGAGATGCACCCTAAAGTCGAAGACAAACCTGAATTATGTGATGCAAATCTGAATGGTGTGGAATTGTTCAAATTGAACCGATCAGACGGTATTCTCGCCCGACCTAATCCTGATTTGGTGGTATCTGAAACACCGGAACCGAAACCGAAGATACCGGTGACATCTACCGGTAAACGCTCGTTGCTCATTGGGGTGATTGTCGGAGGTGTAATTGGAGGGATAGTAGCAATGTCAATTTTGGGTTACGTCATTTTCCGGGAATGGAGAAGAGTCAAAGGCTTTGGCACAATTTCAGTGGCGTCAAGGTCAACGGAGTCAACGAAGTATCATGTTTTATCACTGCCGTCCGATCTCTGCCGACGCTTCTCGCTCGCCGAGATTAAATCAGCTACAT
Source organism: Cornus florida (assembly GCF_030987335.1). Taxonomy (NCBI): domain Eukaryota; kingdom Viridiplantae; phylum Streptophyta; class Magnoliopsida; order Cornales; family Cornaceae; genus Cornus; species Cornus florida. The sequence goes on from NW_026775577.1 coordinate 8,097,764, forward strand.
GCAACTTTGACGACAATTTTGTTATCGGCACTGGAGGATTTGGTAATGTGTATAAAGGGTTCATAGACAACGATACTGCTCCCATCGCAGTTGCGGTCAAACGGTTGAATCCTGAATCAAGGCAAGGGGCCCACGAGTTTCAAACGGAGATCGTAATGCTCTCAAAGCTGAGACACCACCATTTGGTGTCTCTGATTGGTTACTGTGTTGATGATGGTGAGATGATCTTGGTGTATGATTACATGGCCCGTGGGACTCTCCGTGATCATCTCTACAAATCAAACCACCCTCCTCTCTCGTGGAATCAGCGCCTTCTGATCAGCATAGGTGCTGCACGTGGACTGAACTACCTTCATACTGGTGTGAAGCATACGATCATTCACCGCGATGTAAAATCAACCAACATTTTGTTGGATGAGAAATGGGCCGCCAAGCTTTCTGATTTTGGGTTGTCAAAAAAGGGTCCCATTGGGATGTCCCATGTGAGCACCGTGGTGAAGGGTAGTTTCGGGTATTTGGACCCCGAATATTATCGACTACAACAATTGACGGAAAAGTCTGACGTGTACTCGTTCAGAGTGGTATTGTTAGAATTGTTGTGTGCTAGGTTACCAATTGTTACAAGTTTGCCAAGGAAACAAGTGAATTTGGTTGAGTGGGGCCGGTGTTGTTGTCGAAAAGGGAACCTTGATCAGATCGTGGATCCACATCTGAGGGGTCAGATTGCACCAGAGTGTTTAAGGAAATTTGGGGAGATTGCTTGTAGTTGCTTGCGTGATCATGGGATCGAACGGCCATCAATAAATGATGTTGTGTGGGGTCTTGAGTTTGCATTGCAATTGCAAGAGGATGTTAATAGGAATATCAGCGGTGGAGATGAGTTTGGTAAGAATAATGTGATGAGTGTGTATGGATCCCCTATTAGTCCCTCTGTTCCTCTTCGTGGATATGAAGAGACAACGACGACGGACGACGACGTATTTTTTGGACCAATTGAATACGTATCTAGTTCAAAAGGCAGTTGATTATATCAACGCCTCAACGATGTGTAGCAGTGGACGGAGTGTTGATTACGTAGTATTTTTTTAACACATTTATTTAAATGTAAAATAATAATAATAATAATAATTGTTGATGAAATATGTATAATAATTTCTGAATGAAAGTCTAATACGTGCTCGTGCTGGATTTTGGAGTTTAACTGTGAAATTCATTTTCCATATTATACTTGGTAAAATTTTGATTGGATGTATAAAAAAGTTGAACTCCCATATTTTATCACTTTATCCAAGCAACCATTGATGCATTTGATAGTATTTACCCTAAGATAACATAATTTAATCAAAGGAAAAAAAACAGAATAAAAAATCTCATAAAAAATAAAAATTTGTAAGATGGCATTTTTTTTTGTCTTCTCTTTCTTACACAAAAGCTAGAGAATATAACGAGGAAAAAAATCCAGTGATCCCATAAAAATACACCGGTAACTGCCAGTTGAATTTTATTTCTATGTTTTTTTGAAAGTTTAAGTAAATACACAGTATATATTTTTGTAGTCTCGAACACTCAGCCTCCCAAAGAGGAGGAGAGCTTATATGATCTAGGCTAAACCTAAGTAGGTTGGTCATCAAATTTTTTTCTTTTTTTCCTTTTCTATTAATCAAAGGCAATAATTGAGTCCCTAACTTTGCAGGGATTGAGGTCTCGCTTTCAAACCGTACTCTTAATTTGAATGGTAGTTGTGTTGTGGGGTTGATACACGTGCTCTAAGAAAAGAGAGAGAGAGAAAGAGAGAAAAAAAAAAAAAAAAAAAAAAAAACACAACCTCAATAATGGCCCAACTAGGTCCAAAGGCCTATCCCAACAAAATCTACAAAACACCAAAAATACGGTGGGAAGAAGTAGAACCACCTACAAGGTCGACTAAGCCCATTCTAAAGGCCCAAATCTTGGCCCATAATTTAGATTACTGTTGCTTCAATGGCTAGGTCATTCTCGGGTGAATCAATGCCAATATCTTTGGCCAAGGTCATCAATGGCTAGTTCATAATTTATTTTTCAAATTTAATTTATTTTTAAATTGTTCCGGCAAGTCATTCATTTGGTGTTGTATGTTGGCAGACTAATATTGCGAATGTCATTAGTACCATCCAAGCTAACAAGATAACTGAAGACGACACACAAGCTGTTGTGCAAGGGTTGACGATACGTTGAGAATTTTGACTTCCAACCATCATTTCATCTAGAAAAAGTCTTCCGTTTTGAGTTTTAATTGTTTCAGTTGGATCCGACTTCATACATCTTGAGGTTTTGATAGTGACAGGTCATTTTAATCTGTATTTGTTTTTCTGTTTTAGTTCCCCCTAAATTTTATATACATGGATGAAATGTATCATCAGCAGAGACTCATGTATTGCTTCTCACTTTTAAATTCTGACTTGCTCTTCCTAAAAAATCTGTTTGTTCTGTTTGTTTGATCATCTTGAAGGAAAAAAATAACACAAAGGGGGTTGGTCTTTGATAGATTTAGATTTTGCTTAAATGAGACTATGAAAGGAATTGGCAACTAGCAACACTTGGGAATAATATAAAGGCCTTTACCAAAATGAAGGCTGAAAGAGGCATACATATAGGTTTATCATACCAATTTTTTAAAGAGACATTCTTTTTGGGACAGAGAATAAAATGTGAAGTGACATTATTATCCTTAATCGTAATGTTTGAATATTAATCTGTATGGTGGGGGTATAAGGATAAAAAATGATTTAAGATGCCCCAATTTTCTTTTGGGGTCATGGTTACTGAGAATTTTCTTCTATCATCAAAAAGTTTATGACATCCAATGCAGCATTTGAGATTTGGCAATTAAAATGGGAATAATGCATTGCTTTTTTGTATGTTAGCCTAATACCTAGAATGATTTTGTGACTAAGCCCTAATTTTGTTTAGAGAAAGTCTACTAATTGGTGCACCATATTTACCTTTATTTTAAATATGCTCCATTATATCTAAATGTGATTACTTACTTTTCTCTACAAATAAATGGAGGGACAATAATTGGGTTTAACTCAGGTTGGATGAACTTCATCCCACCTAGTTACGTGGCCCAATAGAATTGCGACACCTATCTAAAATTAGTATTAAATTAAACTGGGCATTGCCCATCAATTTTCGAGTATAACTCATTTTTCTCTCATCTCTCCAAAAATCTGCAGTGGCGAACATCACAGCAATGACAAACCCACAACTATCACCAATTACAAACCTATTTGCCCAAACATCATCGCCCCCTTCCTCGTCGCCGCCACCACCGGTATTGGATGTAGGCAAATCACAAGCTCCTCCAGTGGCTCCGTCGCTTTTGGTGGAGAAGGAAGTGGCACGGGAAGCAACGTGCTCAAGAGATCTCGCCCACTGTCGTCCTCGTCTGCTCTCTGTCGCTGCTCAGTCAGTCACCACTGTCGTTCCACTATTTTCCTTGCAGCCGTCGATCTCCATCATGCACCAAAGAGCCACTAACCTCATCGCTCACTGCTGTCGCCTCATGCGCCTCATGAGCCTCACGCGCCATTGCGCTTAGATCTAACGCGCTTCACACGCGCGCATACGTTATGATATCCCTCGGATCCGAGACACGGGTTGATCAGGCCTAGGCCCAAACCCGAGGGAAATATCAAACAATTAATATGTAAACGAACACAGAATACAAGATAAAATAAGAAATAAAAATAATAAGCTAAAAGAATGCTAATTGAAAATCCTTAAAATAATATAATTATTGAAATCTGTTAAATCTAAACTCCATAGGTCTACAACTTGGAAATCCATTCATTGGACCCCTTATTAAAGATTCTTAAACTGAAACTTGAAATAAGAGAAACAAAGTCTAAAGCTAACATAAAGAAGATTCCTACATAGTCAGAGGAATGAATATCTGTATCTGCTCTGCATGTCCAAGCTCTAACCCTGGAACAGACGAATACCTAAAAAATAAAGAAGTGGGTCAGGCCCACTTGCAAGTCCTGATCTACTACAATCCAAACAGTAATCCGATACGCAGATACATCCTAGGAAGATTCAACAATATCTAGAGTAGTCCATATATGTATATATTACACATTATAGGACGCTCGCTAGTCCAGTAGGTTTGTCTCAGCCTGAATAGAAGGTAACATGCAAATACGCACCCTAAGGTGGGCATGAGTACCTAGACTTACCAGGGAACAACACGTACATTCAGTTATCCATCCTAAGCGATATACGCACCCTAACCATGGTCATGAGACTCAAGCTCATATCACGGCACCATATAATATTTATATAAAGTCCTTACTCCTCCTAATACAGTATACCTTCCATCTGTGTAGTGGTCTGATATATGTATAACAACTCCATCCTGAAACCATAGTAGGTCATTCAATTCACAATTGATATGACACATGTAGGTGATGGACTTAACCTTTATGATTAATCCATACCTTAATCCAAATTTAGGTAGGGCTTAGTGTCTGAACTAATCCGTACCTAGTATGACACCGTCCCATACCGGCGCATACCATCCTCCAGTTTCCGTAGTTAATAACACAGTATAATTACTTATTAACCACATCCCAGAATAGACATAAATATAGTTTAGCCTGTACACAACCAATTTATGTATCCAATATAACATTTAGATATCCCATTACAGTTCTTGATATAAATGAAAAGACTGTACATTTAGCTCCTCCAGTTAACACAGTTGATGAAAACATTATCAGATACTAATCAACCTTTCTCCAAAATTTGCATAATTACAGTTTAACATGTGTATGACTAAATTATGCATCCAATAACAATTTTAGAATCCCAGTTCTAGTCATTTAAATACATGAAATAAAACTGCACATTTAATTCCTCCAAACAGAACCATAATTAATGCAATCAATGGAAAAGGTAATCATCAATTAATTCCAGCTAAACAGATTTATGTTTCTAGATCAATGACTATATACTTGTATACAGTTAAGACATATTTAATGTCTTTAATTTAAACAAAGAATCCCAACTGTTTCAGAAAATAGTAAGTACAGTATACTAGTTTCAATCCTATCATCCACTGTTCCCCAAACAGGTTTAATGTTGAACCTTATCTTTATGCATGCTTCAACATAATATCATTAACATGCTTTCCAATAGTTTATACATCTCTGTAATAATTATACATCCACATCCCCGGAACCAACCTAGAAACCTCCCTACAGTCCAAACTGAAGGCAGAACGTGGAAAAAACAAAAAAAACAAAAGAGGAGCCGCCTCCCCCTTGGTGGAGCCGCCTCCACCACAAGTGGAGCCAGCTCTACAGCTTTAGCGGCTCCACTCTTGTGGTGAGTCGGCTTTACTCCCCTGTGACCCGTTTGCGCGTAGTTTGATCATCTTCTTCATCTCCGGTGGGGTTCAAAGGCTCTGTACAATTTTTATAACTTATTCTAGAGTTCAATTGATGTCCTAAAATTAATTAAAAATCATGCATTTATTCCAAGACACATAAGGCTAACAAGTTTAAAAACCCATGCAACCAGATTCTTAACAGAGCAACTTCCTACATACAAAACAGATTCATACAACGATTTAATAGTTGATTCAACCATGCTTCCAAGATTGATATTAACTTCAATTTAATCTGTTTTAATGCTTGATTAATCCCTGGAGTCTAAACAGGCATGCACAGAACACGAATTAAAGGGAAGGAGAAGAACAAGACTTGCCTTTGAGTTTCAGATTTGAAACTCTAACCCACTGTCTCCGATGCTTCTGTCCACGACCAAGACTCCTGTTCCACACCTCCGGTGCTCTTGGTTCTACCCAGAAGCACTCCACTCCTTTCTCCTTGAACATTTCTATAAACCTCTCAAGTTTTCCTCCCTGCTTCTCTGTTTCCCTCTGTCTCACTGTATACATGAATAGGGTTTTGGTTGTAACCCTAAACATACATATAATACAATATATATAGGCACCATGTAAAACCCTAAGTCAAATTCTACACCAATCTTAAGTCGGCTACAACGTGGACGTACAGAAAAGAAAACAATCCTAATTTTATCCTAATTTAAACCAATTAGCTTATTTAATTAATTAACACTTACAATACTTCAAAGAAAAATAATTAAATAAAACCAATTATCAATTAAGTCAATTGAAAACAAATAAAACCTATTTAATCTAAAACAATTTACAATAAAAGAAAACAAACACTTTAATCAATTAGTTAAAACAAAATCAAATTTAAATAACCATGAAAGAAACACAGTAAACAAGGAAACAATTAATCAAATAAAACGACAATTAAATCACAAATAAAATACCAAAAATATCCTTTTAAAATTAGGGGTATTACATGCGTTACCTTCTTCTCGCTGCTCTTTCCTGCACCTGTATTGCCGCACCTGTTCTTGGCTGCGCCTGGTCTCGATTTACAGCGGTGGAACGTTGAGGGAGCGGAGGAGAGAGAGATTATAGTTGGTGATGGAGAGGGGTTGGGTGGGCGGAGGGGGAGGGGTTGGGTGGGCGGAGTGGGAGGGGCAGGTGGGCGTAAGCTGTGGAATGTAATGTTGTAGTTGTAGTTGTAGAGAGAGGGGGGAATGGGAGATAATATTAGCAGTCCTTTCTTTTTCACCTCCACGTTCTTCTTCCTCATTAAAAAAAACAAATCTCACATTAATGGGTTATACCGAAAATTGATGGGCAATGCCCAATTTAATTTAATACTAATTTTAGATAAGTGTCGCAATTCTATTGGGCCACGTAATCAGGTTGGATGAAGTTCATCCAACCTAGGTTGGACCAAGTATTGTCCTTAATGGAGAATGCAATGCCACACAAAACCGTTAAATCATATATCCAACAATGATATATATATATATATATATATATATATATTATGTTTGTGTGTCTTCTCTGGCACATAAACTTTTGATTAGCATTTGAAATTTCAACATTTAATTTTACTCCTTATATTTTTTAATTTTTAAGCTCATTTTATAACACTATAAATATAAAAAGAATATATAAGTATCACTTGAAACAATATAATATAATTCATTTCCCAATCAATCTTTAGCTTCCATAATTACTTCCCACCAATGATTACCTTCACGCTTTACATCTTTGCCATCTTTCTCCTCCTCCCCACTGCCACCACTATACCACCCTACACTTCCATGTATTATGTCCTCCTCAACTGCAATTCATCCTCCAACACCACTTCATCGGACGACCGCAACTGGGATAGCGACACCAATTTCTCACTCTCTAACACTGACCTCAACATTTCAGCAGCTTCCACCGCCTCCTACCACGGCCCTCCCATCCCTCAAGTCCTCTTTATGACCGCCCGTATCTTCTATTCCCCATTCACCTACACCTTCCCTATCACCGCCGGCCCCAAGTTCCTCCGCCTCTACTTCTACCCTACCACCTACTTCGACCTCGACCTCAACCTCAACCCCACCCAATCCTTCTTCTCCGTCACCTCCAATCACTACACTCTTTTAAACAACTTCAGTGCCTTCTTAACCGTTTCTTCAATCCAACCACGAGTTGCTTCACTCATCAAAGAATTCATCATCAACTTCAAAGACAACCAAACGCTCCTTAACATAACCTTCCCACCATCTCCCAACTCTTACGCCTTTATCAACGGTAGCGATTCGTCTCCATGCCGGACAATCTCTACGCATATGGCAATGATGAACCCATCACACTCACTGGTGCAGATTATGTTGGGTTTTAATCACATTAATCCATGTAGAAATCAAGAATACTTTAATTAATTAAAGAGTAATTTAGACTCGTATCTGATTGATGATTAATGCGTATATACCTTTAGAATATCCATGTAATTCTCTGTGAGTTCCTGCAAAACATTAGAGCTCTTTAACCCCTTCTGAGAGTTGTCGATACGATAGGTCTGAATAAAGGTTTTAAAACCCTTATATATAACACCAATAGGGGGGGACGGCTTCTCTACAAACAAGCATACCTAAATCTCCCTTCCTATCATGGAAACTTAGATATTAATGGTTAGAATTAAATCACACCAAATAAGTTGAAAAAACACAATCCAACGGTATAAAACCATACTTCAAATTAGACCACAAAATTGGAAAGTACAACCCAATCCATCAAGTATCGATAATCACATTGCAATCTTATTTTAGAAAACGTACTGTATAGGATCATAAAATAATTTTTATTATTTACATATAAAATTTTCAATAATCTCCCACTTGGCCCATGCACTCTAAGTTTTATAAAATGACACTATAGATTGCTACACACTTTAGAAAAAATCAAGCGGCCACTCATTTTTGTTTTTTTAAAAATATAATTATCGAAATAAATGGATTGATACTTTAGAACACTCTCCTTCATAGATTTCCTCAATAGTAGATTATGAATGCGTAGACAAGTAATATATTAGTCTAAACAGTTTCATGATCTCAAAATCGATTCCATCTAGGATTCAAGCAAATATAGTGGTTTTTTACTGTATTTCATGAGATGTGCAAACTGCATGTGGTTTAAACGCACACCTCATTATTCGTCCTACTTCATACCATCGCGGTATGTCACCTAAACATATTATAGCAAACCACCAACCTTCTGTTCAGTGTGAGGGTTTACCGATATGGAGCCAATCTCATATCTAGCCCAAGCTATCCTCATGGAGTGTGAAAAAACTCCCACAGGCAAACTTTAACATTTATGTTTGGATTTACCAATATGGTGTCAATCTCACATCTAATCCAAACAAGCTCATGATTGTATTACCACTCCTAGACAACTCTTATGTTTGGATTTACCGATATGGTGTCAATCTCATATCTAGCTCAAACAACCGTATAAGTGAAATATCACTCCTAGACAAACATAATAACATGTGCATAAACCATATATATCAAGATAATAATAATGATGCATCATAACTTTATTTTGGATGCAAATAACAATCACCATAAGGCATAAACTAGAAGAAAAATAACTGTCACCACAAGGCATAAAGAAACTAACTGTAATAGCATATATAAAAGATATACCGGACATCATAACATAATGACTCTCGAACACCTATCCGAATTACGTGCTTTATAAATACTTTATTATCTTTGGCTGAAGACCTCTAGTGAAAGGATCTATAATCAAATTTTCTACTCTATTTGGGAGCCTCAATAACACCTTCCTTAACTTTCTCACACATGAAAAAAAAAAAAAAAAAAAAAAAAAAAAAAAAAAAAAAACCCTACAGTATTCTAAACTCCCACTGGATTCGCCACTCTTATCAAATTTGTATGATATATATCAATAATCTCCATAGGTAAACTGGATAGAAAAAAAAAAAAAAAAAAAAAAAAAAATCTTTAATCCTTTAATCTTTTAAGATACCCAATAAAATGACAAGTAACAATACAAGGATCAAGCCTCTTAATATTAGGATTGTACAACTTTGCCTCTGTAAGACATCCCCACACATGCAAATATTGAATACTAGGTCTACGACCAGTCCAAAGCTTGAAAGGTGTTATACCCCCAGATTTCCGGATGCGGGTTGGCCTGGCCCACGCCTGATTACCCGAGGATATCAAACAAATTAACAATAATCGAATATAGAATATAATTAAGATAAACATGAATAAATAAAATTCGCTGAAAACAAACTAAATGAAAATCCCTTATTGAAAACTTCAGAATAAATCTTATAAATAAGAACTAGTCTGTTACATCCAACTTTTCCAATTATAATACAACTCGGCAATCCATCTGGTGGACCCCTAATCAAAAGCCAATACTGGAAAATGAACAACTAAAAAGAAGTCCACTGCTAAACCATGAAGAACCTCTTACATCATCGGTAGAATGAGTAGTCGTCTCTACTCAGCACGAACAAGCTCTAAAACCTGGAACCGTCCGTTACCTGAAAAAATAATAGTGGGTCAGGCCCACGAACAAGTTCTATCCTAACTACAATCCAAACAGAAACCCGATACGTAGATACATCCTAGACATCTCAACCGTATCTATATAGTCCGTAATAGATTAATATATATCCACACTACAGGACTCTCATTAACTATACTGATGGTCTCAACCTGAATAGAAGGTAACATGCAATACGCACCTGAGTGGGCATGACTACCTAAGCCTAACAGGGTATACCTCAACCAACATAGCTAGCTACGCATCCTACTGCATATACGCACCCTAACCGTCGACTAAGAGACTCAAGCTCAAATCGCGGTACCATAATTTATATATATATATAAATTCCCATCCAAACCAATGTAGTGCCGCTAAACTGATTCATTGCCATGACACGATATAAAATTAGGATTTAAATGTTTTAATTAAATCCCTACTCCAATTATATATATAGTTCCTTCCAAATACAATGTTGTGCTGGTCAATAGTTCATTGCTCAAGACACAACATATAATCAGGATTTAAACGTTTTAGTTAAAACCCTATCCATCCTAACGCAGAAATATAAACAACCGTCCAGTATGTCGTTCAACTATTTTAGTTGACAGGACATGAAACCATGTAGGATTTAACTGTTTTAGTCAATCCATTCCGTATATGTGAATGGGTAGGAATTAGCGTTGTGACCTAATCCATCCCTCCGTATGCCACCATCCCATACCGGTGCATATATGTAAATGATCCGTAAATGATGCAACACTATAAGCAGTACATCAAATAAAGTCCACCATTATCAATATAGTTGACAAACACAAAATTTAAACAAGTCATCAACTAAATATCCAGAATCCATCCATGTAATTAAACGAGACAAAGTTTACTAATTCGTCAAGTTATAATCCAGTATCCATCCAGGTAATTGACAGAAAATATATTTAATTCTTCAATTAATTCCAAGCCAACATCCAATTGAAGTCCAAACTCTAATGCAAATAATTGCAGTGTAATGCTTAAAATTACTGCAACTAAAGTTACAAGCTTAAATCCATGCATTGCAGAAAAGTATTTAGTATTTCAACAATTAACATCCAAGATATGCATAGATCACACTTGTTAATTAAATGATCCTAGCATGCCACCAGAATAAGATTTTTAAATATAAATATACTCCGTTAAATTACTGAAATTAAACTAGGCAATTAAATGCGTTCCTTCCATTAACAGCCTGTATCGCTGCACTTTTCCTCTTACTGTTAAATCCAATAGTACTAAGAAAATAATTTATTATGTGAGGCTCTAATATAACATGGTAATCTTGTTTGGAATCCATGTTCTAACCCTTTTTAATTCCTAGACATAGTTTGCACAATTAAATCCTTCCGGTCCGTTAAGTCCTTAAACAGCCTGCGACTTACTTTAGATTTTCCTATTGTTTAAAACATTAGCATAAAAACAAATTAATGCATCTTAGGGCTTTAATACTCCATGAATTAGTGTTTAAAAATCATCACAGTAGCCCAGACATTGTTCAAAAACCCACAGTTGGACCAAACAAGGCGCAACTGCTTCAGTGTACGCACAAAAAGAAAGAGCCTGCTCCCAAAACAAGTGGAGCAGGCTCCACTTTGCCTAGAGCCAGCTCTCCCATAAGGGGGAGCCGGCTCTCCTTGCCTAGAGCCGGCTCTCTCCATGGGAGAGCCGGCTCTCTCCCTTTTGAGAGCCTCGACTTTGTTCCCTCTTCGTTTCCGATCATCTGCCTCATCTCCGGCCCTTTCCTACCCCTCTGTTCTTCCTTAAAACTTGTCCTCACTGTCTAATATATATACAATGTTAATCCCCAGTCCTTAATTTACCACAGTACAAGTTAATATAGTGATATAACACAGCGACCAATTTAATGCTTTGAAACAAACAACGAAGAACAAAGTTGCAAGAATTAATTTCAGACAATATGCACATATACAGATGATCTAATTAACATATTCCAAGCATGTAAGATTCAATTAAAATTCAAATACAATCCTAGAGATCATCAAAGGATGCACAGAACACAGGTAAAGGGAGAGAGACAGAATATAACTTGCCTTTGCAGTTTGGGATTCGAAAACTCTGTTGCCGTCTTTCTAGGTTTTTTCGGCGACCATGACCATTGTCTAGAACTCCTTTGCTCTGGTTCTGATCAAAGAACAACTCTCTACCCTCCTCTTTGGTCCAGTTCACTCCGTTGGCTAAAACCTTAATAACTCTCTATTTCTTCCTCACAAAATCTCTCTGTAACTCTCTGTTTTCTCTATATTACTGTACACGAGTAGGGTTCTAAAACCACCCTCTGAAGACTTATAATTATATATTTATAGACACATATAAACCCAAAGTCTACATGTAATTAGACCTGCAAACCCAACTAAAACCCTAGTCGGCCAAATACGTGATCCATAAAATTAACAAAACCCTAATTTAAATATTACAATTAGAAATACTAATATAATCCAATGTAGTCCATGTCTTCCATTTAAAGTAACTAATGCGAATACAACAAATAAAACAAATAACTCTAATAAAGAAGAATAAAAATACAATAAATCAAATAATGAAATTAAATAAGAAAAATCAACTAATTAAAACAAATAATTTAATTTAAACAAAACAAGTAACACACATTTAATTCAATTCAACACAAAACATGAAATCATCTAATCACATAGTCACGTAAGCACCTAAAAATAATATAATAAATAATAAAATTCTAATTTTGTCCTTTTTAAATTTAGGGGTATTACAAAAGGTATTTCAGGAGCTGCTTTACATGGTACCCTATTAAGAATATAAACTGCCGTTTTAAAAGCTTCTCCCCAAAAGTTCTCAGGTAGTGAAGAATGGCTCATCATAATGCGAACAATATCTTGATAGGTGCGGTTTCTCCTCTTTGCAACTCCATTTTGTTTAAGAGAACCAAGTGTGGTATACTGTGGCACTATACGTTGCTCCTTGAAGTACGTGACGAAAGGATCATGATTCACACCCTCCTGGTCCATTCTTTCATAATAGTCACCACCTCAGTCCGATCTTACAATTTTAATCTTTTTGCCTAACTGTTTTTCAACTTCAGTCTGATAGATTTTAAACATGTTAAGTGCATCAGCCTTTTGGTGTATTAGGTACAAAAAAACATACCTTGAAAAATCATCAATATAGGTAATAAAATACTTTTGTCCTCCTCGAGAAACAGTAGGAAACGAATCACAAATATCTATGTGAATAAGGTCTAAAAAACTAGATGACCGACTAGCCTCAAAATTACGTTTCTTCTGCATCTTCCCCTTGACACAGTCAACATATAAATCAAAATCTGAAAAATATAGTGGTCTTATAATCTCATTCTTGACCAAGCGTTCAAGTCTCTTTCGAGAGACATGTCCCAATCTCCTATGCCACAACATAGATGAACCCTCTCTAATAAAAGCACTTTTTAATCCAGAAGGTATCGAGTCAATTGAAAAATAAGAAGCAGATATGATCACATCTGAATCCATCTACCATGTCTATACCTAAACGTTTTGGCTCGAATATTAAAATAGCAATTTTCTTTCCTGCTTTGTTTTTCTTTTTCACCACAATAACCTTTTTCTTTTGATGTCTTTTATTTCTACAGAACCAACATTTATCATTTCATGATCAATGTCTTTTCATGTATTGTTTTGTCTTTCTTTATTCTGTTTAGCCTTATACACTTTCTTGCCCCCTAATTTATTCTTGAAACGATTCTTGCTGTCACGACAAGATGAGTTGACTCGGTTTTAACACCCTTGAGTCGTTCCCCTTCAATCACACAAAGTGTTAACATCTGATTAATGCCACATTTAACTTCTTATGAATTATAATTCACCTTGAAAGCTGAAAAAACCTAAATAGAGAATAGATTACCAAATGGACAAATAACTTATCATCAAATATGATTAATTTCCTACTACCTCAGATCATTAACTAGCTTACACATCTTATAGATGTATTCCCTCACTGAACCATTGTTATCATATCTTAATAACATAAACCATGTCAGATAATAGTATTGTACTTGTTTCTTAATGCCCATTAACTCTTTCTTGATAAAATCAAGAAGCTCATTGGCAGTATCAAAAACCAGAATACCACCCTGAATAGTATCACCAATAGAAGTATAAATTAACCTAATGGCATGATAGTACCTTTAGTTCACCTAAAAATGCAACAATTTTTCTACCAAAGAAGACATCGCACTAGGCATATGGGTTTTTTCCTCAAAAAACATAGACTCATGGTCTAAAAAAACCCAATATAGTATTAAAACATGTCTTCTAGGCAATATAATTTTAACCATTCAATGGTTCAATCCCTATGAGTTATCTTTAAAATTGTAGATGCATTTGTAACCTAAATAAATGTTATATTGATTAACACTACATAAACAACATATATAATAATATGTCAAGGATTATTACTTTAATTCGTGCTTGGGGATTTAAGCCGAATTTCTCATGGTGTTTTACTATGTGCAAAAACCCTCCATCCCTGCGGAAACAAATAACATGTAATCTAAAAATCATCTTTTGGAAGAATTTTAGATTTTCCTTTACTCCCAAAATTGCGATAAAATCGCACATAGACCTATTTAATTATCTTTGAATTATTGCTAAACACTTTCACTACTGTAGGTGCAAAATTTTGCCCAACCAATAATGATAGGGAGAAATAACACAACTTACTCAATAAACAATAAAAATAAACAAGAATAGTGTATAAAGAGGCGTAGAATTGCTTGATCCCTTTATTGGAGGTCTAGGCCTCTATTTATATATAAAAGTTAGAAGAATTATGGTAGGACTGGCGTTGCTTGTCCTCTAATTCTTTCCATATATCAATTTCTTTACAAAGAGAATTCTTTCCTCTTTATAATTCTTCCCTTACCAGATTTTCCTTACGCAGAACTTGCTTCCTTTGGTGAATCATTTTCCCTGCAGGACCGGCTCTTTCTTTAAATGGATTTGTGCCGCATTTAACTTGGTCCACATGACTCTGTTAATGGGCTAGAAGCTTGTCATTAGTGACATTGGGCCGCTGGCATCTTGATTCGGGCTTTAGTAAAGCTAGTAGTTAGATAACAATAGTTTTGGGCTAATGACCAACTCAACTTGAGCTTTTAACGAGATGGGCTTTGAACTTTATCGAAGATAAAGTTATAATTATGATGACGTGGACTGCTTTTATTGGAGGGAGATTTTTCCCTCCACACTTTGCCCTCAATTCCCTCTTTAATTGGATTGCGGCTCCGATTAAAAAGGGAATTGAAGTTGCACGGTTGTCTATTTTACAAAAAGACGGTTCGAAGATTACCCATTACCATTCTGCCTTAAGAGATTCCATAAAGGTTTCTTTTGCTCTCACTACGCGCTTCTTGCATTCTTCATTCCGTCGTCTTATCAGGTTAGTTCTTCATCTTTTTCTCTTCGATCTTGCTTTATGAGTACTTCGACTACTCCTGAACGTATAGAGATCGTAGATTCTGAGTCCACTCCCTCGTCTTCCCCTAATCTCATTAAGGTTCCCCCACCTAGGGTTTCGAGCTTCTCTAAACCTATAAATGACTCGGCTAATCAACCGGGTGCTTCCCCGATCCAGGCTGAAACATCCACCTCTGGGTCGGACAATATCCTCACTAAGGAAGAAAGAAATGCAATTTTATCTATTCGTCATATCCCGTTCTCCATTGAATCCGAAATGGAAGAATTCGAGATTCCCGAGGGGGTAGAAATTGCAGAATACCCCAAAGGCGCTGATTTTTGCGCCGGCGAGGGCGTCGGAGAAGACGAGTTGCTCCTCTCTGTTGGGCACCTCAACGCTCTCAGGTTCCCCTGTGATACCTCTCGGATCCGAAACACGGGTTGATCAGGCTCAGGACCAAACCTAAGGGAATATCAAACAATTAATATTTTATAATGAACACGGAATACAAAATAAATTAATAAATGAAATTAAAGCTGGAAGGAACTAAAAATAGAATCCGCAAAATATTATAATTATTAAAATCCATCAAACCCAAACTCCAAAACTCCATCAGTTTACAACTTGGGAATCCATCTCTAGTGGACCCCTATTAAACATCCAAACGGAAGATAGAATAACTGTAATAAACGTCCAGAAATAAAACTATAGAGAGAGCCCTACATCGTCAGAAGAGTGAATAGAGACCTCTGCTCAGCACGAACACGTCTAAGCCTAGAACTGTCGTGTACCTGAAAAATAGAAGTGGGTCAGGCCCACGCGCAAGTTCTATACTACAATCTAAACAGAGGCCCGATACGCATGTACATCCTAAACAATTCAACAATAGCTAATAGTCCGTAAATATATATATAGTCACACTAAAGGACTCTCACTGGATTACAGGCTGGTCTCAACCTGAATAGAGGTAACATGCTAAAACGCACACGAAGTGGGCATATGTACCTATACCTAAACAAGGTACATCTCCAACTATCGTAGCCAGCTACACATCCCGATGCATATACGCTCCCTAGCCATCGGTTCTGAGGCTCAAGCTCATACCGAGGCACCATAACAGTACATATATAAAATCCATCCAAAATCCCTGGTATTGCCGCTCAACAAGTAGTTGCCATGACAATACAAATCCACGGAACTTAACTTTTAGTTAATCCCATCCTTATTCCAAGTAGGTGGGTAATGGTATTGTTTTAAAAACCAAACCCATCCTTAGTATGCCATCGTCCCATACCGGTGCCTACTTTCCAATCCTCCAGTAGTCAATAATACCAATAAATCAAGTATATATCAACTAAATTTCAACATCCAACATTCAATGTTAGCAGTGATAAAATAAGCATTGATAAACAGGGTCACAACAACAACATATACATGCCCAATTTAAGTTGTTCCCTTTAGTTTGATATAAAGACAGAATTAATTAAAACTTCCATTTAACACCTTACAAATGACATACAGATATGTAGGGTATGTATCACAAAATCCTAACCTCCACAGTTGATACTAACTATGATAATGTAAGCATCAAAACAATATTCACAGTATGTATGTAGACATGCTCAAATTATAGTGTTCCACAAAACCGATCTAGTGTTAAACTCAAATCCTCCTAGTATTTAAGTTCCAACAGTTGCTATTACAGAAGTTAAGATAGCTATCATCTAGACCCATCCTTCTAATAATTTATACTAGCAGTGGTAAGGAAAAACGTGAACCACAGAACCACAATGCGTCCACAAACATGCTTAGTCTAGGTTGAACAAGCATACAATACTATTGTAATTACCAGTTTCATAGCAAAACAGATATCATTTTAGTTTGGTTTAATCTTCATTAATCCTGAAATCATTTAAGAGTGCAAAGAGTATGAAGCCTAAGGGAAAGAGTAAGGATAGAATCTCACCTCAGAAACTTTTGTTCAAAATTTCAACGTCGTTTTCTTAAAAAATCCCGGCGAGTTCCAAAACCTGGTTACTGTTCACGGGTACGAAACACTATTCCCAAACTCAAAATCTGATCTCCACCGTTCAGATTGTGCGACACTGAGTCATGAACCTATTGTCCAAATTTCAGCTCAATCGGACCACGGATGAAGCGGGATCGGCTGTTTGATGAAATCTGGGCAGAATGGAAAAAAACCTGTGCGACCCAGTTACTGTTCACGAGTACGAATCACTATTCCCGAGGTCAAACTCTGATATTCACCGTTCAGATTGTGCGTCACTAAGTCATGAACCTCTCCTCCAAAATTCAGCTCGATCGGACCACGGACGAAGCGGGATCGGAGCTTTGATCAAACCTTGGCAGAATGTGAAAAACTGCATTTTTCCTTCTCCACTTCCACAAAACGTGTGCTTTGTTTAAAAAAAACCCTACACAGACGTCTACCTTATACTTATAGAGTTTTCCTAAACCCTAGGTTCATTTAAGTCCAACTCACAATCCTAACCGGCTCATCCCATTAACGTAGAAACCTACGACGGCTATAATATAAAACCCTAATTTATACTGTAATTAAATCCCTAGTTAGATGTATTTACCTAATTACCCTATTCACCATTAAATACTTAACAAATAATCTAATTGAACAAAATAATAATTAGTAAACCCAATTAAACCAAATAAAACACACATAAAATAAGACACACATAGAATAATTAAACCAATTACACTTAAACCATTAATGCTAATTAAATAATTAAAACACTAACAAATAATTCCAATCAAATAACTAAACCAATTACACTTAAACCATTAATGCCAATTAAATAATTAAAACACTAACAAGTAATTCCAATCAAATAACTAAAAATAAATATCATTTAAATAAATTAAATCACCACAAAAGAAAACAATTAAGCACCTAATAAAAAAAATAATGACACATAATCAAATAAAATGCACTTAAATAATAAATTAAATACCATTAAATACAAGGAATATCCTTTTTAAAATTAGGGGTATTACATCCCCCTTCATCCTTTCTATCACTTAGTCTTCAACAAATTAGGGATTGCACCCCTGCAAGTAAACCCTAACTTCCTTCGAGTAATCTCAGCACTCCTCATTCGCCGGTGGCAGGAGAGTCTTGACCTGACTCTAGCTGACTTGCTGATTACTTATTCTATTTTTAAGCATGGAACCGAACCTTGTCGTTTCTTTTTCACTTCCCCCTTGCACCAAATGATATGTACAGACCTCCCTACTTCTGAGAAGAAGTGGAAAGAGAGGATGATAATTGTTAAAGGGAGATGAGCCGTGCCCCAATTGAGCAAACTCCCAATCCCTCGCAAGTTCGAGAAGTTAGGTATAGAACATCCCCCCTTTCTTCATGAAGATTGGTCTGGCTGTTTCCTATGTCTAGTCTTATTTTTTCGATATATTTACGAGTTTCTTGGTGTTTTTTCAGCAACATTTCCTTCCTCGGCTACCAAGAAGAGGCTTTCCTTCCTGGAAAGGCAGGTCTGGAGTGACCCTCCCTCGGTCGAGAGCTTACTCACTTCTGCGAGTCTTAAAGCAGTTGCTTCTAGAGCTGTAACCCCTAATCTCATGGACCTCGCACTTCCATCATTCGACAACTTCCCCATGACTGAGGAAGAGAAATAGAGGGCCGAAGCCTTGAAGAGGAAATCTGCAGAGAGTGCCCCGTTGACTATACTACGCATAAATGAGCAGGAGAAGGAGATTGACGAAGTCCCTCTGAATAAAAAGGCAAAGCTGACCCCTTCCTCAACCACGAAACCCAAGGGTGCTTCCCACCCAAAAAGCAAAGGGAAGAAAACTGAAGAGATTAACCCTGATGATGAGGTCAGTGCTTACGTCCTTGCTGAGACTGGGGCACCTTGGACTCCTTTTTTTTCAAGGGCCGAGAAGTCCATTCTCCATGTTGGTGATTCTATGATCACTGACCCATTTGCAGCACTGGCCGTTGCTCGAGGAATGTGGCTCCCTAAGGACGAAGAGATCATTGGCAGAATAGGATTGGAACAGCTACTCCCATCTGCCCCGGTTCGAGCCATAGAGGTTTGCTTCCTTCTTCATTTCCATTGTCATAATTGTCTGAAATTTTTTTTTACATTGTTATTGTCTTATAATGCAGGGCTTGTATCATACTATGGCCCTCTGTGCCACTGCTGAAGCTCAGTCTCTCTCTCTTAAGAAGCTAGAAAAAGACCTCAGCGATTCTGAGAAGAAGGCATCCCATGCCATTGCCAATGCACAAATTGCATATAAGGCTCGGGATGTCTATAAGAGGCGTCTGGCTGCTTCTGATGCAAAGGTTGAGTCGCTGGAGGTTGAGGTCCAGCGTTTGAATGATGCCCTTAGCACTTGCATTGTTGCCGGGAGGCAGATGCAAGGTCGTTACTCCAATCTGGTGCGCTTGTCAAGTGCAAAAGCTTACCGGTCCGGCTTTAATCAAGGCTCACGCCCCAAAACGATGAATCCTGATGCCTTTGATGTGCACATGGGGGTGTCTTTCCCTTACAACGAGGGTCCGAAGGCTCAGGAGGCTGAAGTGCTTTTTGCCGAGATGGTGAAGGCTCACCCAGAAGACTCTCCAAGCTCATCAACTCTTGCAATTCCAGGTCCTTCAATTCCTCCACCTGCAAACCCAGCTGGGGTAGATGCTTTCGAATCTGTTCCGTTCGCTCCAAAGAGGAATAGGATCGAGCATTTATTTATTTATTTATTTATAATGGAACAATGTTGAGAATGATAAATATGAATGACCTTATTTCTCAAGCTGTGTTACTTCTATTTTGCTTTGACTGATTATGCCTGAATGCTTTTGATATTGCACACATTCTGTTGGATGAGAGATTTTTTTTTTTTTTTTTTTTAAAAGTACCCTGCCTGAAGGTTCCTCATTTATTTTAGTCTAAAGCAAAATAGGTAAGAGGTCTTCCGAGCCGGACACTTAGTGTTCAAGGCGAATGAATTACTCCCTAGCGCTGAGCCTGAGGGAGGTTTTGCTGAGCCAGACACTTAAAGTCCGAGGCAAATGAATTACTCCCCGGCGCTGAGCCTGAGGAAGGTTTTGTTGAGCCGGACACTTAAGGTCCTAGGCTAGGTTTTGCCGAGCCGGACACTTAGGGTCCAAGGTGAATGAATTATTCCTCGGCGCTGAGCCTGAGGGAGGTTTTGCCGAGCCGGACACTTAGGGTCCGAGGGGAATGAATTACTCCCCGGCGCTGAGCCTGAGGAAGGTTTTGTTGAGCCGGACACTTAAGGTCCGAGGCTAAGTTTTGCCGAGCCGGACACTTAGGGTCCGAGGCGAATGAATTATTCCCCGGCGCTGAGCCTGAGGGAGGTTTTACCCAGCCGGACACTTAGGGTCCGAGGTGAATGAATTACTCCCCGGCGCTGAGCCTGAAGAGAAGTTTGCAGATATATATATATATATTTTAAACAACTTACCGAGGATTCAAAAATGATAGAAGGCCAAGAAAGCGAGTAACAATGGCTGAGAAGTTTCCTATTTGTTTATTTCGGACACTTTCTTCCATTGATACTCCCTTCTTGGCAAGCATATGTGATGGACTATGCATATATCAATCACATTTCCCTTCTATTTTTATCTGATGTGGGACATAAACTATATTCTGTCAAATTAAAAAAAAAAAATCGGTGTAAGGAATGCCTCTGGTATTGATCCTGACAGCCTTTAATACCAGTGGGCCCTCCTTACACCGCAATCAACTATTTAAATATTCCCATATATAAGAGGATGCCACTCACACTTTTTTGTCGATATGGGACAGAGAGTTTTAACTGTGGGTCAAAACGCATGCTTTTTAATAACTTGCTTCCAGCTTTACTTTACATAAAATCATGAAATTACATAACCACAGCATGCTTTTTAATAACTTTCTTCCATCATTGCTTTGCATAAAAATTGCTAATACATAACGCGACGCACAATTGCATAATCATAGAATGGTGGTATGGCCCCCATTTTTATGGAAAGAAACAAATAACAATAAAGAAAAACTTGACTGACTGTGGGCTTAGCAGCCTTATTTGCAAAGAATTCCTAATAAAATTGACGAACTTATCTAATGGAAATACCTTTTAAGGTGTATTGCATTCCAAGGATGCGCAATAGGACGTCCGTCAGCTTCAGCCAGACGATATGCTCCCTTCCTCACTACTTCGGTAACTCTGTAAGGTTCGGTCCAGTTAGATTCCAGTTCCTTGACATGAGCTGTCTCTTGCTTCAGAACCCAATCGCCTACCGCAAAGCTCCGAAATCTGACACGTTTGTTATAACTGTTGCGCAACTGTTGCTGATGTGAAGCAAGCCTAATTGCTGCAACATCCCTTTTTTCATCAAAGAGATCGAGACTATGTTCAAGCTGCTAACTATTATTTCCTTCAATCAATAAGGATGTCCGAAGGGTTGGAACCGCTGCTTCGGTTGGAATCACTGCTTCGGATCCATAAGCCATGGCAAAGGGACTCTCCCCCGTGGGTCGTCGTGGTATGGTTCGGTACGCCCAAAGCACCTGAGGGAGATTCTCGTACCATTTCGTTTTGAGTTTCTCCAATTTTTTCTTTAAATAGCTGAAAATGGTCCGATTAGTTATTTCAGCCTGTCCATTCCCTTGTGGATGACTAATTGCAGCTAACTTTTGTATAATTCCATGCTCAGCAAAGAATTTTCTCGTACTTCTATTGTCGAGGTTCTTACCATTGTCCATCATAATGACTTTTGGGACCCCAAACCGGCAAATGATGTTGTTCCAAAGAAAACTTTTTACCTGCTCATGGGTCACACTTGAGTAGGCCTCGGCTTCTACCCATTTAGTGAAATAATCTGTAGCCAGTAGCACGTACTCCTTTTGTTCCACAGTCTTGGGTAACGGGCCCACCATATCAATCCCCCATTGTGCGAATGGCCATGGATTTGCCATTGCATGCAAATCTTCGGCAGGTTGATGCTTCATAGGACCGTGACGTTGACATTTGTCATACCTCCGAGTATACTGTTCTGCATTCCGGGCCAAGTACGGCCAGAAGTAACCTTGAGTTAGGACTTTATGCGTGAGGGATCTACCCCCAGAATGGTTGCCACAATCTCCGTCATGGATTTGTTTCAACACCACAAGAGCCTCAGTAGGCTTAAACATTTCAGGTAAGAACCTGAAAATGACTTTCGGTATAACTGATTATTAATGATGGCATATTTAGCTACGATGAGACGGAGCTTCCGTGCTTCGGACTTCTGGTCTGGAAGAACTTCATGCTTGAGGTAGGCTTCCAATGGATCAATCCAGCATGGTTCTTGAGGAATAACTGGAATCACCATTACTTCCTGCGGAGGATTAATGCTGGGCTCGTCAGGACGTCAATCGGCACAGTCCGAGCCAGATCTTCATTTGAGGATGACGCTGATGTGGCCAATTGATCTGCTTCGGTATTCTTAACACGAGGTACCTGACAGAATTCAATCTGATCGAATCCCCGTGCAACGTTCTCTACAGCTTATTTATATGCTTTCATTCTTTCCTCTTTGGGATGGTCCTGACTTGTCACTTGATTTATAACAAGCTGTGAGTCACTAAAAACCTTTAAGCAACGTACCTGGAGGCTGCTAGCTAATCGAAGACCAGCAAGTAATGCTTCGTACTCGGCCTTATTGTTCATAGCCGGGAACTTCAAACAGATAGATTGCTGCAGCTTGGGGCCTTCGGGTGTTAACATTACAACGCCTACCCCTGCACTTGCTTGATTCGAGGAGCCATCGACTCGAAGTTCCCACTGTGGTTCAGGGTGTACCGGCTCTTCGGGAGTGTCTTCATACTCGAGACGAAAGTCGTCTACGGCTTGTCCTTTGTGCGACACCCTTGGCTCATAAGTTATGTCGAAGGAACTAAGTTCGATAGCCCACTTGGTAATTCTCCCAGATAAATCGAGTTTAGAGAGTATACCCCATATAGGATAGTTGGTGAGTACTACAATGCTATGAGATTCAAAATAATGACGAAACTTCCTCTTGGCATAGATCAAGGCTAAAATGACTTTTTCTGCTTTACTATATCACGTCTCCATATCTGTCATGGTCTTACTTGTGTAGAAGACTGGATATTGCCTCTTTCCTTCCTTTCTAATCAATGCTGCACTTGTCGCTATATTAGAAATTGCCAAATACATAATAAGAACTTCCCCGGGTTTTGGAGCGGATAGAATTGGTGGTTCGGCCATGTAACCTTTCAACCGACTGAGGGCCTCCTGCTGCTGAGGTCCTTATATATCTTTATTCTTATATCGTATAGCATCGAAGAATGGTTTGCACTTATTTGACAATCGGGATATAAACCGACTGAGGGTTGCGATCCAAACAGTAAGAACCTACACCTCCCTGCAATTTTTTGGTTCCTGATTCTGGATGAGGGCCTTAGCCTAAGCCGGACTTACCTCTATCCCTCTTCTATTCACTATGTAGCCGAGGAATTGACCTGATGATACCGCAAATGAGCACTTGGATGGATTCAGTTTCATGTTGTACTTCTTTAAGGTATTGAAAACTTCGTGTAGATGCTTCGGATGATCTTCTGTGATACCCCTCGGATCCGAGACACGGGTTGATCAGGCCCAGGCCCGAGCCCGGGGGAATATCAAATAATTAAAGTATTTATAATGAACACGGAATACAAAATGAATTAAGAAATGAAATTAAAGCAGAAAAGAACTAAAAACAGAATCCGTAAAATATTATAATTATTAAAATCCATCAAACCCAAACTCCATCAGTTTACAACTCGGGAATCCATCCATTGGACCCCTTATTTAAATTCTCCAAACGGTACTGAAATAATAAAAAAATAAAATCCAAAGCTAACATAGAGAAAATTCCTACATAATCGGAGGAGTGAATAGCTGTATCTGCTCTGCACGTCCAAACTCTAACCCTGGAACTGACGAGCACCTGAAAAATAAAGAAGTGGGTCAGGCCCACATGCAAGTCCTGATCTACTACAATCCAAACAGTAATCCGATACGCAGATACATCATAGGAAGACTCAACAATATCTAGAGTAGTCAATATATGTATATAGTACACACTATAGGACGCTCGCTAGTCCAGTAGGTTTGTCTCAGCCTGAATAGAAGGCAACATGCAAATACGCACCCTAGGGTGGGCATGAGTACCTAGACCTACCAGGGAACAACACATATGTCCAGTTATCCATCCTAGGCGATATACGCGCCCTAACCATGGTCCTGAGACTCAAGCTCATACCATGGCACATATAATAAATATATAAAGTCCATACTCCTCCTAATACATAATACCATCCATCTGTGTGGTGGTCTGGTATATGTATATCCATCCGTCCCGAAACCATATTAAGTCATTCAACTATTTTGTTGACATGACACAAGTAGGTGATGGACTTAACTCATAGGGTTAATCCATACCTTAATCCAAAGTAGGTAGGATTTAGTGTTTGACTAATCCATACCTAGTATGTCACCGTCCCATACCGGTACATACAATCCTCCAATTAACGAAGTTGACAAAAACAAAAATAAGTATTTATCAACCATACTCCAAAATTAGCATAAATATAGTTTAACATGTATATAACCAACTTATGCATTCAATATAAGATTTAGAATCCCAATTACAGTCCGTTAAATTGATAGAGTAGAATTACACAATCTACTTCTCCGAACAGTACCATAACTGATGCAATGTAAAATAGATTTTAACACCAGTTGATCCCAATTAAGCATACATATAACTATACAATAGTATAATTATAACACAGCTGCAAAACATGATTTATAAATCCAAGTCATGCAGAGAAATAAAATTCCAAAAATAATAGACAATAGAAATTAATTTTCAAATCATCCACCCACGGGTTCACTGTTTAATCTTAGCTTAATTCCGTTCTTAGTTCCTATTTGTAATCATACTTCCCAACATTTTTACAAGTCTTAAACATGAAATTACAACATCCAGTAGCCTTTAAATAATTTTAGAAAATCCAATTTCAGCCAAAAAGTCTCTAAAACTCAGTTCTGTGCGTTTTAAGATGGAGCAGGCTCTTTAAAAACTTTGAGCCTGCTCAAAACCATTTGGAGCCTGCTCTAAAACTTTTAGAGCCTGCTCTAAATCACTTAGAGCCGGCTCCAACTCTTTGGGAGCCGGCTCTAAGGGTTTTGGGAGCCTGCTCTCCCTCCCTTAACAGCCGTTGTCCGTTCCAGCTTCGTTTTCTCTGATTCCGGTGATTACCAGAGCCTCTGTAACATGTTTTAATTTTTATTCTAGGTTCAATCTCAGTCCTAGGTACATATTTAAACCACTGATATTCAATGATAGCATGCATGGAACATAGGTTTAGGAGCAGCGATCACAGACCTTAGTCTGAAATTTTAAGCAACTCACAACAGATTAATTTGGTGACATTCAATACTGTGTTACTTACTTATACAAGGGTTCATTTAATGTCTCAGACTAATTCTCAAGCATAAATATATATTCACAACAAGAATTTAACACAAGATTCAGAAACAATCCGCAGCAAAATCAAGTAGCAGAAAATCAACAATTCTTGCAAAGCAGTTAATTCACGAGAGTAAATGAAATTCATACATGCATATAAAACTTGTTATAAAGTTTATTTAAGTCCATTTTATCCTTGTTTTAATCCTTGGAGTCTTAACTAAGTATGCACAGAACACAGATTAAAGTGATAGAGTGGAACAGAGACTTGCCTTTGAATTTCAGATTTGAAATTCTAATTCACCGTCTCTGTGTGATATGTTTGTGTCATGCACTGTAGTTCCCCACTACCACGCTCCTTCCTCCTTGAGTTGCTTTGCTAATCACCTAAGTTCACTCTGTGTTTCCCTTAAATCTTTCTCTCTGTAACGTACGCAAACTCCCTCTCTGTTACTCTGCCCTCACAACTCTCTGTAACACTGTATACCTGAATATGGTGAATAGGGTTTTCAGAAACCCTCGGCAGACGTATACCCATATATTTATAGAGTTATACCAAAACCCTAAATTAATTAAAGCCCTAACTAAATCCTAACCGGCCCATAGAAGTTAATTAAAACCTGTGTCGGCTAATATGTGAATATACAGAAAACACAATCCTACTTTAAACCAATTTAATTAAATAAACCCCATTATCAATTAAGTCAAATAAAACATCATAAAACAATTTAATTTAAAACAATGTAATAAAAGAAAAACCAAACAATTTAATCAATTAAAAAAAAAATTAAATAACCATGGAAGAAACACACAATTAAAATAACCAATTAAGAGAATAACACGCAATTAAACAATTTAAATAAAAGATTAAACAATTAAATAAATGCCAGGACTATCCTTTTAAAATTAGGGGTATTACATCTTGTCTCTTCACACTTTTAACCACCATGTCATCTATATATGCTTCAACTGTCTTTCCCAGTAGATTATCGAATATCTTGTTAACAAGGCGTTGATAAGTAGCTCCAGCATTCTTCAGTCCGAAGGGCATGACCTTGTAACAATAAGTCCCCTTTTCTGTAATAAAAGCCGTTTTTTCTTCATCTTCGGGGTTCATAGGAATTTGATTGTATCCCGAGTATGCATCTAGGAATGTCAGCCTCTCGTAGCCGGTGGTAGCATCAACCATCTGGTCTATCTTGGGCAGAGGGAAGCTATCTTTCGGGCAAGCTTTGTTGAGGTTGGTATAGTCTACACAAACCCTCCATTTTCCATTCTTCTTTTGTACGACTACCACGTTTGACAGCCACTGTGGATATTGGACTTCTCGAATGAAACCTGCTTATAACAATTTGCTCACTTCTTCAGCTATAATGTGATTGCGTTCAGGGGCAAACCTTCGGTGTTCCTGCTTAACCGGTTCGAACTCCGGATCCACCTTCAGACTATGGCAGGAAACTAAGGGATCGATCCCTACCATATCCGAGTGATCCCACGCAAAGGCATCTGCATTGCTCCAGATAACATCAATCAATGCCTCCTTTTCTTCGGACGTGGAAGAAGAGCCTAAATAAGTAACCTTCTGAGGGTCACCGAGGATAACCTCCACTGCTTCTAGGGTTTCCTCGGTGGGCTTCGCAATTTCCTCCTCCTCCTCTACCTTAAGGTACTTAGGTAGAGGGCTCTGTAATTGCTCTTCTACCTTAAGCTACTTAGGTAGAGGGGTCTGTATTTGCTCCTCTACCTTAAGGTACTTAGGTAGAGGGCTTTGTAATTGCTATTTGGGTACAGTTTTGGAAGCCACACTTGGCTGTTGCCGAGTAGACACCTTCTTTGCTTCAACTTGCGTCAACATATAGCATTCCTTCTCTGTGACTTGATCGCCCCACAGATTAATTACTTCTTTCCTGTCCGGAGATATGCACCGCATCACCTGGTGAAGGATGGACGGAACTCCTCTCATCCGATGTATCCAGCCTCTTCCCATGATGAGATTATAAGAAGGATGGATATCTGTTAAAACAAAGTTCTCCTTTAGAGTCCTCTTCGCCGCGGTTACAGATAAGTCTATTACTCCAAGGGGATCTACTTTCGTGCCATCAAATCCCATCAACGGGCAGGAGGTAGGTCGAATAGATGATGACGGGATCTCCAGCTGCTCAAAGATCGTCTTTGTGATTATGTTGGCGCTACTTCCTGGATCTATCAAAACCCTCCTGATCATACAATTGGCCACTAAAAGACTGATGACCAATGGATCCTTATGGGGGCATTGAACTCGGGATAGGTCGCCATCTCCGAATCCAATACTAATGCTACCCAAAGCGATTGCATTGACTGAGGTTATCTTCCTGATCTTGTGGGTTGCCCTTAGTCTGGATCTGTATACCCCCTCGGACTCTTGATCATCTTCAGACCTGCGATGTATTGCATGAATAACTTTTACTTGCGTACCTTCTACCTTGCGGGGATAGATCTCGCGGGGCTTTGCATACTCCTTTGTCATGAGGTAGTCTGCCAACTCACCCCTGGCGATCATATTCTGCACCTGTCGCCTGAGGGATCTGCAATCATTGGTTGAATGCCCATAATCTCGATGATAGGCGTAATGCTTGCTTTTGTCCCTTTGCTCCAGGGGTTATTTTATTGGCTGCGGAGTTGTGAACCTCATCTTATTCTCTTGAAAAAACTGAGCCAAAGTAGTTCGGAGGGTGTAAATCCTTCCTCTACCCTTTGCTTCTTTTCAAATGCCTGGGTGATTGGCGTCAAGGAACGTTGGCTTTTCTAAATCTTTGGAGTTGGAATTCTTTCTCGAGGCTTGTTTTCCACCGTCACGAGGGTGCCGTGCTACGCTCGGTGGGCTATATTTTCCTCGAGCCGAATGTAGATCTGAGCCCTAGCATTGAGAGTCTGCATGTCGGGAGGAGAGTACTTGACTAAGGAAGTGTGGAACTTCGTCCCCTGAATCATCGCAAGTTTAAATGTCTCTATAGCCGTTGCAGGATGATAGTCTCCTATTTCTTAGGCTTCCATGTTGAATCTTGATAAGAAATCCTGTAATGTTTCCCCCTTCTTTTGTCTCATGGTGAAGAGGCTGGCAATGCTCTTCTTTTGCTTCTTATTCCCGCAATACTGTGCCAGGAACATGGTGCACAGAGTTACATAATCCGGGATGGACTTATGCGGTCGATTCCTGAACCATTCTAGTGCTGCTCCTGTTAAACTGGTAGGAAAAACTCTACACATCCAATGGTCATTACGATCATCCAGAGCCATCTTTTGAGCGTAATGATCTAAGTGCCGAGATGGATCCCCCGTTCCATCAAACTGGGTGAAAGAAGGCATGGTAAACCTCTTAGGCCTCTCTACCAGATACACATCGTCAGTGAAAGGAGTTTTTACCAAGGAATTTTTGTATTCTCTAGCCATCTCGGCAGGTGTTTGAATCTTCAGGAGTCTTTTCTCATCAAAGGCATCCTGAACTCCTGCACCATCTGGGATTTCATTGGACCACACCGTGAGCTTATGGCTGGATTCGACTTGCTTGTCTTGTGTGCGATGGGGGACGTTATCCGAAGCCGCAGCCTCGGATCTTACCCTACGTTGTTGCTGAACCTTATTCGGCTGGGCCTCATTGGGTCGTGCCCCATTAGGTGGAGCCCCATTGGGCAGAAGTCCGGTAATTGGAGGAACATTCTGACTAGGGGGTGCCAGCGTGTCACCCACTGGTGGCGGTGCTGCCAACTGAGCCATCGCCGCTTGCAGAGTGTTATTTTGCTGTTGAAGCAAGGTGATCTGTGCCACGCTTGCTTCGTTTGCCTGACGAAGTATATCAAACTGGTGTAGAAATTCTTCACGCATCTTCTGCATCAACTCCATCTGTTGATCCGTTGAAGATCCTCCATTCGACATTCTGGATGGTAGTTGCAGGATTCACCTGTGAAACAAGAGTGGGAATATATTTGCACACGATTCCTACAGACGGCGCCAAAGTGTAGGAGCAAAATTTCGCCCAACCAATAATGATTGGGAGAAATAACACAACTCACTCAATAAACAATAAAAATAAACAAGAACAGTGTATAGAGAGGCGTAGAATTGCTTGATCCCTTTATTGAAGGTTTAGGCCTCTATTTATATACAAAAGTTAGAAGAATTATGGTAGGACTCGCGTTACTTGTCCTCTAATTCTTTCCATATATCAATTTCTTTACAAATAGAATTCTTTCCTCTTTATAATTCTTCCCTTACCAGATTTTCCTTACGCAGAACTTACTTCCTTTGGTGAATCATTTTCCTTGCAGGACCGGCTCCTTCTTTAAATGGATTTGGGCCGCATTTAACTTGGTCCACATGACTCTGTTCATGGGCTAGAAGCTTGTCATTAGTGACATTGGGCTGCTAGCATCTTGATTCGGGCTTTAGTAAAGCTGGTAGTTAGATAACAGTAGTTTTGGGCTAATGACCAACTCAACTTGAGCTTTTAATGAGATGGGCTTTGAACTTTATCGAAGATAAAGTTATATTTATGATGACGTGGACTGCTCTTATTGGAGGGAGATTTTTCCCTCCACAACTACCTTTTGGCAAAATGTTTATTTAGTTATAATTCAAGCATTCTTAAATATTCTACTCACTTATCCCACATTAAGACATTGATCACCTTTTGCCAGAACTAATGCCCTCATGTAGGTAAATGCACTGTGAGACCTCAATAAGACCAATGTCTTAAAATTTCAAAATAATAATAATAATAATAATAATAACCCCCATGAACGTGTCACCTTTTGGCAGGCATCACCCACTTTAGCTATTACCTCTGAAACGGTCACTTTACCAGTCTTCCTAAACCCCAAGAACGAACCTATACTACAGAATTTTCATTTATTTAAGTTCAACAATTTCTTTATAATGTATATAAACTAAACCCAAATATTATGAAATACTTGATTTCACTATAATATAAATGGCTTTAATACAAATAAAATAAAGCCTCCTCATACATCTTAAGAAATTACAGTGAACATTATAATAATAACATGCACATTAATTAAGATTTAAAAATCTCAATTCTTTATATACTTTAATTAAAATAAAATAATAAAATTTGATGCATGTATATTATATATCCGATAAACAATTTAAAGTATTTGAATCTTTAAATCAATTAGGTTAATATTGCTTGCGTATGGTACACAAGCCCTATAGGTTTTTCAACCAAAAATTAAACAATTAAAACTCAAATCTTTAAATCAATTAGATCAATAATATTTGCTTATGGTTAGCAAGCCTCCATAAGTTTTTTAACTTAAAATTGAACAAATATCATAAATTACTTAATAAAAGTACTAGACATAGAGCATGGTTAAATGACCACACAACTTCACGTTAAACTAAAAGTTTACTTATACATGTAATTCAAGATATATACCTCCTATTGACACATGTAGCATAAATATTAACAAAAAGTTTAAATCATCCAAAACCCATATAATATGATATGTAATATTATATATTATATTATATTATATATATTATATACAATTGCATACAAACAATACTGAGTTCTCAAACCAAAATCAATCTTCCAGATTAATTTTGAACGAAAGACAAATACTTGATAGTTTTCTTTCCATGCACACATTAATTCATATACATATAGTTAAAGACTTTTAATCTTCATGCATATTAATATATAATTCACATAAATCAAGATATTTAGTCTCATTGTACATCCATGTCAAATTATTTGGACATAATGATATATTGCTTATGAATGGTTAGATAACCACACATTAGTGCATCAGTTACCATACATGTATATGAATATATGATTGAATACCAAATTAAATAAATATTTAATCCTGATTTCTTTCAAAATATGTTCAAATAGTTTATGAGAATATATATTTAAAATCAGATATTCACATTTATATAAATAGTTGTAAAATCATTCAACATAGATGGCAAATCCAAATTGGAATTATAAATTCAAATATTTATAATTTTTCTTTTCAATTTGATTTCAAAAGAAACAATTGGGTCACAATACAGTAGAAGTAAACACATATATATGTTTTCTCGTTTGGCGTGCAAATTTTATAAAGAAAATAACTTATACACTGCATAACAAACTGATTGTTTATACATTCTCAATCAGCATGCACAATTTATAAAGGAACTGATACATTGCATGACAAACTCATGCTTTAAAAAAAAGGTTTCTCACGTACATAATAGATTATGGTATTTTGAAACAAAACATTGCTTATATATATAAATCAATTACATATCAATGTAAAGTTTAGGTAGCCAATGCAATTTTAAATGCACCGATTCAAGTATATTATATCATAAATCAATCTTTACTATTTTGAATTCTATAAATTTTAATTTGGCTCTAATACCAATTGTTAGGTTTTAATTAAATTAATCCATGTAGAAATCAAGAATACTTTAATTAATTAAAGAGTAATTTAAACTCGTAATTGATTGATAATTAATGCACATATACCTTTAGAATATCCATATAATCTTCTAAATTTTTGTAAAATATTAGAGCGCTTTACCCCCTTATATATAACAAGAATAGAGGACGACTTCTTTACAAACAAGCATAACCTAGGTCTCCTTTCTTATCATGAAAACTTAGATATTAATACAAAATTGGACAGTACAACCAAATCTATCAAGCATCCATAATCATGTTGCAATCTTATTTTAAAAAACTTAGTGAATAGTACCATAAAATAATTTTTATTATTTATATATAAAATTTCCAACAGATTATCCTATTTTTTTAAGTCAAAACAGTATTCTTGAAACCCTTTATCGGTTAAACGTCGGCGGTAATACCGTCAACGTTAACGATGACACCGGCATGTTTCGGACGTGGGAACAAGATGACTTGTACATAATTAGTGGTAGTTTGGGGGTGATACCTCGCAGGAATGGTCCGATCCACTACAGTTCGGCAACACCGGCTTACACTGCACCTGAGATGGTTTATAATAGCGCAAGGAGTTTTGGTGTCGATTCGGGGTTTGATTAGTTGTATATAATTAGTGGTAATTTGACATGGAGTTTTGGTGTCGATTCGGGGTTTGATTATCTTGTGAGACTTCATTTCTGCGATTTTACTGCGGATAGAACTAAAGAGAATCAGAGGGTGTTCACTATATATCTTAACAATCAGACGGCTGAGGATAAAGCTGATGTAATTTTCTGGAGTGGTGGTAATAGCATTCCGGTTTACATAGACTATGTTGTGCAGGTTCCGGAAGTTGGTGGTCGCTGGATCAAGCAGGACTTGTGGCTCGCGATGCACCCTAACGTTGAAGACCAAAATAAAATTTATGATTCGATTCTGAATGGTTTGGAATTGTTCAAATTGAACCAATCTGACGGTAGTCTCGCCGGGCCAATCCTGATATTGTGGAATCTGAAACACCCGAACCCAACCCGAGCACGAAGTTACCGTTGACATCTACTGGTAAACGCTCGTTGCCAATTTGGATGGTTGTGGGAGGTGTAATTGGAGGGATATAGCAACGTCAGTTCTGGGTTACGTCATTTTCCCGCAACGGAGAAGAGTCAAAGACTTTGGCACAATTTCAGTGGCGTCAAGGTCAACGGGGTCAACGGCGTATCATGTTTCATCACTGCCGTCTGATCTCTGCCGACGCTTCTCGCTCGGCGAGATTAAATCAGCTACATGCAACTTTGACGACAATTTTGTTATTGGCACTGGAGGATTTGGTAATGTGTATAAAGGGTTCATGAATAATGATACTGCTCCTATCGCGGTTGCGATCAAATGGTTGAGTCCTGGAATCAAGGCAAGGGGCCCACGAGTTTCAAACGAAGATCGTAATGTTCTCAAAGCTCAGACACCTCCATTTGGTGTCTCTGATTGGTTACTGTGTTGATGATGGTGAGATGATCTTGGTGTATGATTACATGGCCCATGGGACTCTCCGTGATCATCTCTACAAATCAAACCACCCTCCTCTCTCGTGGAATCAACGCCTTCTGATCAGCATAGGTGCTGTACGTGGATTGAACTACCTTCATACTGGTGTAAAGCACACATCATTCACCGCGATGTAAAATCAACCAACATTTTGTTGGATGAGAAATGGGTGGCCAAAGTTTCTGATTTTGGGTTGTCAAAAAAGGGTCCCATTGGGATGTCCCATGTGAGCACCGAGGTGAAGGGTAGTTTCGTGTATTTGGACTTTGAATATTACCGACTTCAACAATTGACACAAAAGTCTAATGTGTAGTCGTTCAGAGTGGTATTGTTGGAAATGTTGTGTGCTAGGTCACCAATTGTTACAAGCTTACCAAGGAAACAAGTGAATTTGGCGGAGTGGGGCCGGTGTTGTTGTCGAAAAAGGAACCTTGATCAGATCGTGGATCCACATCTGAGGGGTCAGATTGCACCAGAGTGTTTAAGGAAGTTCGGGGAGATTGCTTATAGTTGCTTGCGTGATCATGGGATCGAACGGCCATCAATGAATGATGTTGTGTGGGGGCTTGAGTTTGTATTACAGCTGCAAGAGGCAGCTAATAAGAATATCAACGGTGGAGACGAGTTTGGTAAGAATCATGTGATGGGTACGTATGGGTCCCATATTAGTCCCCTTGTTCCTCTTTGTGGATATGGAGACACAACCACGATGGATGATGAGGACGGGGATGTATTTTTTAGACCAATTGGATACGTATCTAGTTTAAAGGGCAGTGATTATATCGACGGTGTGTAGCTTATGCGATCCAGGCTAGACCTAAGTAGGTTGGTCGTCAAAACTTTTTCTTTCTTTTCCTTTTCTATTAATGAAATGCAATAATTGAGTTCTTAACCTTACCCCAATAATGATGGCCCAACTAGGTCCAAAAGCAAAAATTTAAATAAGACCAATTCGGATCAGATAGTTTGGTTCAATTTACTAATAATTTGGTTCGATTTTAAATTTGTTAGATCTAATTGAATCATTATGTTGTATATATATATTTATTTATATATGTTAATTTATACAATATATATATATAAATAATATAATATAATCCTATAATCTAAATTACTTAGAAGTTTTTAACAACTATCAATATTGTGATTTACTTTTAATTTTTTTTAAGTATTATTAATTTATTAGATGAATATTTTTTATTTTTTATTTCGATTTGCTCTTAAAAAGGAAAACCAAGAGCACACGAGATTCCGCTTACATTTACGTTGTTTTATTATTATTATTATATATCATATCTTATTGATCATGGGTCGAATCATTTTGTGACTAATAAAGGCCCTAGTTTTGCTTAGAGAAAGTCCACTGATTGTTGCACCTTATTACTCCTATAACTTTTTTTAATCGGAGAAAAAAAAAAAAAAAAAATCTAGTTCGTCATAATTAATATCACTGTAACTGTAGCTTCAACTTTTTCATTATTCACTTCTTTGATTGCTTGCACTTTGTCAGTGCACATTTTTTTTTAGGTAAGTTCTTTGTCAATGCACTTTTTGCAAAAACAACTAATCTTCTTTTTATAGGAAAATTGAATGCTAATCTACAAAGTTTGCCCAATTTATTAATTCTAGAATATCAATATTTATGTTTGGGGGTGAGGGGAGAATAATAATTTTTTGTTTTGTAATTTTAGTGGGGCAGTATTAAAATTTCAATTCAAAAAAGAAAAAATTACTAGTATATAATACTAGGGCAATTGCCTCACTTATGATATATCAGGTGCGTCTTGATAGGTTCAGTTGACTAGGGCAAAATTCTATCCCTTGAACCTTGTTGGAGACATCACTTCATAAAGACAAAGTCATGTGATTGTTAAACAACAAAATAGACAAATTTTTGGATTTAATGGCAAGTTAATTAGAGATAGAGATTTTCTACATTGGAGGATCACATGCATGATTGGAAATTTGGTTTCACACACTGACGTTAGAGAGAGTTTTCAAAATTCAAGGATAACTTGGGAAATATTCAATTTCTTTTTTCATAATAATTTATCAATAAATTACAACTATTAAATTGAAAAAAGAGACTTTATTTTGAGAGTGACGCGGGAGAAACAACTTTGTTTTCACGATTAAAGCACGGACCCATGTCCTAATATGTAATGTGGACTTGTGAGTCTTCACCTCACTGCTGTCAAGTGGTAGGGACTAGTCTAGTCTTTATCTATCAACCCTAATGGGAGGGACAGCGGAAAAAAAAAACCAATCAACTAGTGTGTGGTTGTTTTAGAAAAAGGTTAACAAGAGAATTAATTATTGAGAATACATTGTTATAGATTTACCGAGAAGAGATAGAATTAGAGAAAGATCAAACAATAGTGAGACAGAAAATAGTAAAGTGATTTTTATTTTTATATTTTTTCACTTGTCAGGTACATCTCTTAAACAAAGTTCACATGATATCTATATAGCTTCAAAAATGGACTTCTTCCGTAAACTAAGTAAAGAGCTTCTCTTGTAAGCTAGATAACGTGTTTTCATTGTAAGTTAAGTAATGAGCTTCTTTTATAAGTTAAGTAAGGAACTTTTCTTGTAAGCTAGATAACGAACTTTCTTTGTAAGTTAATTAATGAGCTTCTTTTATAAGTTAAGTAATGAGTTTCTCTTGTAAGTTAATATGAGTGGACCCATTTATATACATATATATGTATATCAAACATACATCATTATTTTTAATCTCTATGTATTTTATACATTAAAATACATTTAAATCTTTGCTTCCTCACACAAAATTAGCATAAATCTCAATGCATTTAGTACGTTTATTCTACATTTGTATTTCTTCATTGAAAATAAATGTAAGTGCGTTAAAAAATGTTACAATACGTTATAATCATGATTCGTCTCTTTTTGTCCGACAACTAACTCGTTCGATCAACTTACACGGATATTAGTCCAAACCTATTCAACGGGGATTGCAACCAATGCTACAACCATGGTTACACATTCATCAGAGGATCTAGACTTCGTGTAAACAACAAAATGAACAGGTTACATCCCCAATTCAATGCTTTACAACTTGCATTATTGGACTCAAAGTGGCACTGGCCCATATGGTGGTGCTACAAAACTAAAAGAATAAAGTGTTTTTAGCCACCAAGACCCCAGTCAACTAGTAAAACAAAAAGCATAGCCTTTCATTTCTTATCCAAATTAAAAAAATAGACTATAGTCTATAACTAATGCTAGCTGACTGGCTTTGTCCACCCACATACAGAAACTCATCTGAATTAAAGAGAGGAAGAAGAAAAAGAGAGATATGGGAATTGAATTGAAGAGTCCATATCTCTACTTCTCTTTCACTGTTGTACTTGTTTTCCTCAGCACAAGCACAAGCACAAGCATAGCAGATTCTGGTGAGGACACCAAGAACACGATGATGATCAGCTCCGATCAGTGCAACGCCAGCATAGGTGAATGCTTCACAGATGAAGAGGAGTTCATGGAATCAGAAGTGAGCAGAAGAATTCTTGCTAACACAGGCAAATACCTTTCATATAGGGCTGCAGGTTCGAGGAATCCGGTGTGTGATTCAACAAAAAGATTTAACTGCGGGAAACGCAGGAATGAGTATAATCGCTGTACCACCTACGACCGATGCAGTCGCCGTGGTTGATGGTGTGTGTGGTCGGGTCGAATCATCGTCGTCCTCATCATCATCATCATCTTTGCTTTAATCTCATATGAATTGAATTGAATCGCGCTGAATTAAATTAAGAGTATGGCTTTCTTTTGTGGTTTCATGTTTCTTTTTACTTTTTAATTTCAAGTGGTTTCTTCTTGTATATTACTGTGTGCATTTTGTTCTTTGAGTATAATAATAAAATGTCTTTCCTTCTCTTCTCAATAATTCAATACAGTCACTTTCAGAGAAAATAATACAATATCTTCTATAAGTCCATTCAATTTTTTTTTCTCCCACCGAAACAAGCACAAGGCTTACATATCTGGCACATGAGCTTTGATTAGCATTTGAAATTTCAACACCTATATTTCTGCTCTTATGATTGTTATATTTAATTTTGAATTTTACCAAACTACTTAGCCACGCTAGCTAAAAGAAAAACACTTTGAAACAAACAGACCACTAGTGAAGGTTGAAATTGGAGGTCTTACCAAGTACTAATTTTCAGTTATTAGAAGAACAATGAATGATCAGTACGTTGAGGCATTGTTTATGAATTTATGAATCCTATGTTCCAAAGCGGTAATAATTATTCAGATATAGACTTACCATGTCAATGTAGTAACTTATTTTAGATTTCCGTTATGAGAGGAACAAACAAGCTATCTCACGACAAGTTCATCTATAATAATGGATCTCCAAATGTAAAATATCATATCAAATTGCAGTTGGTGTTGCTCGGGGCTGGAATATTTACATCGAGGTTGCAATACAAGGATTCTTCATTTCGATATAAAACCTCCCAACATTTTTTTTGTCCAAAAAACGCTATTTGTTTCTTGCTAAATTGGGCTAGAGAAAACAGAGTATTATGTTGATGGTGGTGCAAAAGAAACTGTTTGATAACCCACTTTTTAGTTGGTTATTGTTGACAGTTAAATGGATGTTTCATAACACACTTACACAACAGAAATATCATCACAATCTCCGCTGCTTAAAAAAAAAATTCGTCCTCGAAATTCAGATCCAACAGTTTTCGTAGAGCCAAAAAAAAAAAAAAAACAGAAATATCATCACCACATTAATCAACAAACATATATTGAGATAATAATCATACGCATTCACGCATAATACAATATTTTATATAGTTCACAAAACTCTAGGACTTCGTCCATGAAGAGAGAAATTTTAATATTATAATTAAAAAAGAGAATATACAACCCGATATTAAAACCCCCACCCACTCTCACTCGTCACACTTTTAATACTACATCTTTATACTCCGAAATTACATATATTCCCCCCTCCTTATAACACTCACAAACCCCTTACATCTTTCCCCATATCATCTCTCTACCAAAACCCATCTCTATTTATTGAGTCTTCAAAAACATTTCCTTATTAGACAATAATTTCACAACTTGTCTACAACGAGTTACATAATAATCACAATTCCAAAATAACATCTTGACAAAATCACCATTATGGAGCTCACTACCAAAGATGAACAGGTTCCCAAAAAAAATGATTTGATCCATTTGGGGTCACTAATTTACCTAACACACCGCAAGTGAACATGTCCTTCTTCTGCACATGAATTCAATCCACAAACCCAATAATCTCCACCTTGGTTTGAATTCAATCTTCACGCACTACCCTGATAGCTTCACCTTGATTGAAGATCTCTTCAACTTGAATAAAACGCCATGATAAATTTGATAAACACTACATACATTGATGTATTTTTTTAGGATTTTTGAAGGGTGTTCCGTAAGTCTGTTGTTTACAGCTATGCAATGATAGTTCTTGAAATTGTTGATGAGTAAAATGATATTGAAGCTGGAACAGTCCTTTTCCGACTACATTTACGAGCAAGGGGAACATAATAAGGATGTTAATGGCATTAAACCTAATTGAACGGAAGATAATTTGCATTCTGGCGTTGGAGAATAGACAGAGTTTGTTGTGCAATAGCAGTGTGCTTGGTGCGGCAATTTCTGACGGTGAATAGTGCAACGACGAAAAGGAGAGATCAGTTTGGCGAGTATGCGAAGGTACAATCTTACACCACTATTTCAGATTTTCCAACAGGTGTTTAGAAGGATTATTTGTTATAGGAGTCGAGATTATTACTTTATTTGATTCTCTCTTGTTGATTGAAGTATAAGTTAGGGCATAAACTTGAGAAAAATCTATGTACGTGAGAAAAAGGATTGAAAAAAAAAAGGGAAAATTACATATAAATGGAGTCAAAGTTTCATATTTACTTAGAGACTGAGTCAAAGTTCCATATTTCTCTAAAATGGATTGCTGAGGTGGCACATGATTTTTTACTGTTTAAAAAATTGTGGTGCCTAAAATGCCCTTCCCTAATAAAAAAATAGTATCTTCAGTTAAAAAAAGTAGTACCTTCAGTTCAAAAAAGTAGTACATTCGGAGAAAAAGTAGTACCTTCACGAGTGTTTAAAAAACATGGTACCTAGACGCCAAAAAGTAGTACCTTCAGTTCAAAAAAGTAGTACCTTCGAAGAAAAAGTTGTACCTTCGCGGAAGGGTATTTTAGGAATCACAATTTCTAAATAGTAAAAAACCATGTGCCACCTCAGCAATCCATTTTAGAGAAATATGGAATTTTGACCCAGCCTTTAAGTAAATATGGAACTTTAACTCCATTTATATGTAATTTTCCCAAAAAAAAAATTATGGATATGATCGAATTTAAAAACCATACAGAAGAAAATTCGCTACTTTGTAAGCCAGTGAAAAGTATAAAAGTGAATAACAATTCTAATATTATGTGTCTGGTTTTGAAATCATATTTTTTCATTTGATATTTGTTCCAATCTCAAGGATCCATTGTAATTATTTCTTTAAATTTTTATTCAAAGTGCCGGAACAAGGACGACTTGACTTCTCCGTCAACCAAAAAAACAAAATGTGGAACCCTACAATTGGCCCACCAATAATTCGATTCAAAAGCATTGCTATCTACAGTATATCCAAGATGGTCCTGCACATGAATTTCATTCACGTCTCTCTCAAAGCACTTGAAGATTATTCATGATCTCAGTAAAAAAAAAAATTGATCTTCAATGCATCAACAATCTGTCCACCATATGTCTATATATGCTCTCTATCTGGTAGCGTGGAAATAATGTGAAAGGGTAAAAAGAAAGAAAGAAAAATCACTTAAACTCAGTCCTTTGTTAGATAAAAATTAATGGCGAAAAGCAAAATAAAAAATAGTAAACTGAATAAAGACAAATAAGTTCTTGATTAGGCCAAGGAATTCTTTTTGTAGAAGGTTAAAGAAAGTGATCATTTTCTGATTGGGTAAAGTCTAAAAAACACTTTCCTAGTTTTGATTTGGTGCTGATTACACCTCTTTAGTTTATTTTGTCCATATAAATTCCCCACTAAACACTACAATGTTGCAACTAATCACCGGTCAGATTTTTGGTAAAGAATGGGGTTAGTAGGTCTTCTAAAACAGTAAAATCCAAAATTACCCCTCACCATACTCACGGGCGCCCTCATATCTCTCCATATTCACGGCCCTCACATCTCTTCTTCCTCACTGTCACCACCCACACCATTCTACAGAGCTCCTTGCTCAATCCAAGCACATCGATGACAGTCCATCATCGATGACAAGGTCTATTCCGAACAGTTCCTCATCGTCGGTATTCGATCCTCCCCAATTTGCTTGAAGAGAGAATGGCGAAGGCAAGCTCGAAACGGCGATGGCGAGCTTGGAGCAAAGACGGCGGGGTAAACCCACTTTGATCTCTTTCTAAGCGAATACCCTAAATCTTAGTGACAGATGAGTGAAAATTTCACAAATAGATGAAGAAAAAAGAATTAAATTCAAATCCAAATCTTAGAGAGAGAGGTGGCGGTTGCCAATGAACGGCGGTGATTTGTGGCAGGAAGCGGCGCCGTAG
The DNA here is from genome assembly GCF_030987335.1 of Cornus florida. Taxonomy (NCBI): domain Eukaryota; kingdom Viridiplantae; phylum Streptophyta; class Magnoliopsida; order Cornales; family Cornaceae; genus Cornus; species Cornus florida. The sequence continues at coordinate 8,139,320 of NW_026775577.1, forward strand.
CGGAACAGATCTAACTCGAACATGTTTATTGTCACCTGCATGGCTGAGCACAACCACCCCATGCCGACTCACCGGAATTCACTCTCTGGGAGTCCTTATGAACTCATATTTCTTACATATTTTATTCCCAAAATCATATTTATTAGTACTTTATTTAATTTAATTTAATTAATTAATTAATGTTTTTATATTTTTAAATTATTAGGGATAAAATACCAATTCTGGAATAAAACTGGAAACAAGTGAAGGTTGACTACATTGTAAAAGAGATTATATATTTTTTCAGTCAACATTGAGCATGAGCAAAGCTCCAGAAGAATTAGTTGGGTCTTATCCTTACATTTAAGAGGATTTGGAATTTTTGAATCTTAAACAAACAAGTGCCACATCAGCAGCGTTTCGTCAGCAGCCAGGTCCGCCATCCAGCCACATCATCACCGGCCTGCCAAGCGCCACATCATCAGAATGTATCATATAATGAATATATATATATATATATATATATATGTATGCATTGTGCACGAAACGGGATAAGATCGAGAAAGTAAAAGGAAAGATAAAATAAGAACGAAGAAAAGAGAATGATGGGGGAATGGATTGTGTCAGCCGAAAGCAAAAGGAGAGTTTCATTTATTGATTTCTACTTATATGATTTTAATATATTTGGTTTTCACTTCTCTTTAATTATTTTAAGTTTCTTTTATCATTAATATAATATATTATTAGTAATTAGAAATTATTATAATTAATCCTTATTTGAGTAATAATCTTTGATCTTGTGTTTTTCATTAAGTTGGATACATTTGATGCTTTGAATATTACTATTTTAAGCCAAGAAAAATCTAATCTTGAATTAGGAAGTAGCAGAGTGACACTAGAATTGTTTCTCTTACCTTTGTAAATTGATAAATGAAAAATTAAAATTTTATGAGGTTAATGGTGGTGGAATCCTATACCTTAGTATTTTCTTTAAATTGATTTCAATTGTATTGTTTTTATTTCTTGCATGTTAGTATAACAAATCCATTATTCAAATCAAATTGGTAGATTACACTTAAATTAGTTTTGATTCATATTAGTGTTTTTTTAAAAGCATTTATTTGGGTTCGACCTCATTTTTGTCGATCATATCTATACTCCAATAAATTCGTGCGCTCGCGAATTACATTTTATTTTAAGCATCAAGTTTTTGACGCAAAATAAATTCTTGATTAGGCCATGAAATTACTTAAACTCAGTCCTTTGTTAGATGAAACTTAATGGCGAAAAGCAAAATAAAAAATAAATTCTTGATTAGGCCAATAAAATTTTTTCCGAAAGGTTAAAGAAAATGATGATTTTATGGTTTGACCAATATAAAACTCGTGCTAAAAGAGAGGGTATTAGTGTAAGTTCATATAACTTTTTACAAAAATTAAAATTTTCATATATTTTTTAAATTTAATTTTATTAAAAAATTAGATGATTATGAAAGTAATTTTCTCTTACTCCGTCCTTGACTCCTGTCATTCACTCGCACCTTCCCATCACCACCTGCGGCTCCAAATTGCTCCGTCAATGCTTCTACCCTCAGTCTTGACCCAATCCAATACTTCTTTCTCCTGTGTCGCCTAGAATCACTAACTCATGCTTCTATATAATAAACACGACCTATGTATTAAATAATTTATTTAAATTATTATATATTTCAAAAAATTATTTTAATTTAATAATTAAATATAAAATGTTCATGACCCTTCTAATAAATAAGTTTACAAGTAATGCTTTTAAGAGAATTTTTTCACCATGAACTCTTCATTTTAATTCATAAATTAAAAGATAAAATTGAATAATTTATTTATTTCAATTCAATAATTAAATATGAATAATTCACTACAGAATTGTATCTATCTAGAGCGTTACTATTTTGGAACTGTTGCAATATTTATAAATGCTTTATTTATATACACCCCGTAATAGTTCTCACATTTTTCTTCTTCCGAAGATAAATAACCATCTAAAACATTTTTGTTTTGTTTTATTTTTGTTTTATTTTTTTTTTTTAATTTTTTATTCACATTTGTCAAAAAAAGTTGAAATAATTTAGAATGTTGGGTCCAAAATCGCACATCTAAATTGACACTCAAAAATATCGATCTATATATCAATCCCAACTCAAAGACTATGCACCAAGACTCTTCATTGCACTCAACATAATTCACTTCCCAATCAATAAATTCCACGATTACTTACCACCAATGCTCACCTTCACTCTTTACCTCTTCACCGTCCTTCTCCTCACCACCATCGCCACCACAGCAGCACCCTACACTCCCACCTTTTATGTCCTCCTCAACTGCGGCTCCTCCACCAATACTACCGACTCCAACGGCCGCAACTGGGACGGCGATGTCCTCTCCAAATTCTCACTCTCCAACACCTCACCAAACACTTCTTCACCCTCCACCGCCTCCCACCAAGATCCCTCCGTCCCCCATGTCCCCTTCATGACCGCCCGCATCTTCCACTCCCCATTCACCTACACCTTCCCTGTCACCGCCGGCCCCAAGTTCCTCCGCCTCTACTTCTACCCCACCACCTACTCCGACCTCGACCTCGACCCCACCCAATCCTTCTTCTCCGTCACCTCCAATCACTACACTCTCTTAAACAACTTCAGTGCCTTCTTAACCGTTTCTTCAATCCAACCACCAGTTGCTTCCCTCATCAAAGAATTCATCCTCAACTTCAGAGGCAACCAAACACTCCTTAACATAACCTTCTCACCATCTCCCAACTCTTACGCCTTTATCAACGGTATCGAACTCCTTTCCATGCCGGATAAGCTCTATATGCATGGCAATGATGAAGCCATCACACGCGCCGGTGTTGATTATCCCTATTATTTTGATAGCAGCACAGTTCTTGAAACCCTTTACCAGTTAAACGTCGGCGGTAATACCGTCAGCGTTAACGATGACACCGGCATGTTTCGGACGTGGGAACTAGATGACTCGTATATAATTGGTGGTTTCGGGGTGTCAACTCGCGGGAATGGTCCGATCCACTACGGTTCGGCAACACCGGCTTACACTGCACCTGAGATGGTTTATAACACCGCAAGGGTTATGGGCAACCTATGTTTACACTACAATTTGACATGGAGTTTTGGTGTTGATTCAGGGTTTGATTATCTTGTGAGACTTCATTTCTGCGATTTTACGGTGGAGGGGACTAAAATTAATCAGAGGGTGTTCACTATATATCTTAACAATCAGACGGCTGAAGATATAGCGGATGTGATTTTTTGGAGTGGTGGTAATAGTATTCCGGTTTACAGAGACTATGTTGTGCGGGTCCCGGATGTTGGTGGTCGCCGGATCAAGCAGGACTTGTGGCTCGAGATGCACCCTAAAGTCGAAGACAAACCTGAATTATGTGATGCAAATCTGAATGGTGTGGAATTGTTCAAATTGAACCGATCAGACGGTATTCTCGCCCGACCTAATCCTGATTTGGTGGTATCTGAAACACCGGAACTGAAACCGAAGATACCGGTGACATCTACCGGTAAACGCTCGTTGCTCATTGGGGTGATTGTCGGAGGTGTAATTGGAGGGATAGTAGCAATGTCAATTTTGGGTTACGTCATTTTCCGGGAATGGAGAAGAGTCAAAGGCTTTGGCACAATTTCAGTGGCGTCAAGGTCAACGGAGTCAACGAAGTATCATGTTTTATCACTGCCGTCCGATCTCTGCCGACGCTTCTCGCTCGCCGAGATTAAATCAGCTACATGCAACTTTGACGACAATTTTGTTATCGGCACTGGAGGATTTGGTAATGTGTATAAAGGGTTCATAGACAACGATACTGCTCCCATCGCAGTTGCGGTCAAACGGTTGAATCCTGAATCAAGGCAACGGCCCACGAGTTTCAAACGGAGATCGTAATGCTCTCAAAGCTGAGACACCACCATTTGGTGTCTCTGCTTGGTTACTGTGTTGATGATGGTGAGATGATCTTGGTGTATGATTACATGGCCCGTGGGACTCTCCGTGATCATCTCTACAAATCAAACCACCCTCCTCTCTCGTGGAATCAGCGCCTTCTGATCAGCATAGGTGCTGCACGTGGACTGAACTACCTTCATACTGGTGTGAAGCATACGATCATTCACCGCGATGTAAAATCAACCAACATTTTGTTGGATGAGAAATGGGCCGCCAAGCTTTCTGATTTTGGGTTGTCAAAAAAGGGTCCCATTGGGATGTCCCATGTGAGCACCGTGGTGAAGGGTAGTTTCGGGTATTTGGACCCCGAATATTATCGACTACAACAATTGACGGAAAAGTCTGACGTGTACTCGTTCAGAGTGGTATTGTTAGAATTGTTGTGTGCTAGGTTACCAATTGTTACAAGTTTGCCAAGGAAACAAGTGAATTTGGCTGAGTGGGGCCGGTGTTGTTGTCGAAAAGGGAACCTTGATCAGATCGTGGATCCACATCTGAGGGGTCAGATTGCACCAGAGTGTTTAAGGAAATTTGGGGAGATTGCTTGTAGTTGCTTGCGTGATCATGGGATCGAACGGCCATCAATAAATGATGTTGTGTGGGGTCTTGAGTTTGCATTGCAATTGCAAGAGGATGTTAATAGGAATATCAGCGGTGGAGATGAGTTTGGTAAGAATAATGTGATGAGTGTGTATGGATCCCCTATTAGTCCCTCTGTTCCTCTTCGTGGATATGAAGAGACAACGACGACGGACGACGACGTATTTTTTGGACCAATTGAATACGTATCTAGTTCAAAAGGCAGTTGATTATATCAACGCCTCAACGATGTGTAGCAGTGGACGGAGTGTTGATTACGTAGTATTTTTTTAACACATTTATTTAAATGTAAAATAATAATAATAATAATAATTGTTGATGAAATATGTATAATAATTTCTGAATGAAAGTCTAATACGTGCTCGTGCTGGATTTTGGAGTTTAACTGTGAAATTCATTTTCCATATTATACTTGGTAAAATTTTGATTGGATGTATAAAAAAGTTGAACTCCCATATTTTATCACTTTATCCAAGCAACCATTGATGCATTTGATAGTATTTACCCTAAGATAACATAATTTAATCAAAGGAAAAAAAACAGAATAAAAAATCTCATAAAAAATAAAAATTTGTAAGATGGCATTTTTTTTTGTCTTCTCTTTCTTACACAAAAGCTAGAGAATATAACGAGGAAAAAAATCCAGTGATCCCATAAAAATACACCGGTAACTGCCAGTTGAATTTTATTTCTATGTTTTTTGAAAGTTTAAGTAAATACACAGTATATATTTTTGTAGTCTCGAACACTCAACCTCCCAAAGAGGAGGAGAGCTTATATGATCTAGGCTAAACCTAAGTAGGTTGGTCATCAAATTTTTTTCTTTTTTTCCTTTTCTATTAATCAAAGGCAATAATTGAGTCCCTAACTTTGCAGGGATTGAGGTCTAGCTTTCAAACCGTACTCTTAATTTGAATGGTAGTTGTGTTGTGGGGTTGATACACATGCTCTAAGAAAAGAGAGAGAGAGAAAGAGAGAAAAAAAAAAAAAAAAAAAAAACACAACCTCAATAATGGCCCAACTAGGTCCAAAGGCCTATCCCAACAAAATCTACAAAACACCAAAAATACGGTGGGAAGAAGTAGAACCACCTACAAGGTCGACTAAGCCCATTCTAAAGGCCCAAATCTTGGCCCATAATTTAGATTACTGTTGCTTCAATGGCTAGGTCATTCTCGGGTGAATCAATGCCAATATCTTTGGCCAAGGTCATCAATGGCTAGTTCATAATTTATTTTTCAAATTTAATTTATTTTTAAATTGTTCCGGCAAGTCATTCATTTGGTGTTGTATGTTGGCAGACTAATATTGCGAATGTCATTAGTACCATCCAAGCTAACAAGATAACTGAAGACGACACACAAGCTGTTGTGCAAGGGTTGACGATACGTTGAGAATTTTGACTTCCAACCATCATTTCATCTAGAAAAAGTCTTCCGTTTTGAGTTTTAATTGTTTCAGTTGGATCCGACTTCATACATCTTGAGGTTTTGATAGTGACAGGTCATTTTAATCTGTATTTGTTTTTCTGTTTTAGTTCCCCCTAAATTTTATATACATGGATGAAATGTATCATCAGCAGAGACTCATGTATTGCTTCTCACTTTTAAATTCTGACTTGCTCTTCCTAAAAAATCTGTTTGTTCTGTTTGTTTGATCATCTTGAAGGAAAAAAATAACACAAAGGGGGTTGGTCTTTGATAGATTTAGATTTTGCTTAAATGAGACTATGAAAGGAATTGGCAACTAGCAACACTTGGGAATAATATAAAGGCCTTTACCAAAATGAAGGCTGAAAGAGGCATACATATAGGTTTATCATACCAATTTTTTAAAGAGACATTCTTTTTGGGACAGAGAATAAAATGTGAAGTGACATTATTATCCTTAATCGTAATGTTTGAATATTAATCTGTATGGTGGGGGTATAAGGATAAAAAATGATTTAAGATGCCCCAATTTTCTTTTGGGGTCATGGTTACTGAGAATTTTCTTCTATCATCAAAAAGTTTATGACATCCAATGCAGCATTTGAGATTTGGCAATTAAAATGGGAATAATGCATTGCTTTTTTGTATGTTAGCCTAATACCTAGAATGATTTTGTGACTAAGCCCTAATTTTGTTTAGAGAAAGTCTACTAATTGGTGCACCATATTTACCTTTATTTTAAATATGCTCCATTATATCTGAATGTGATTACTTACTTTTCTCTACAAATAAATGGAGGGACAATAATTGGGTTTAACTCAGGTTGGATGAACTTCATCCCACCTAGTTACGTGGCCCAATAGAATTGCGACACCTATCTAAAATTAGTATTAAATTAAACTGGGCATTGCCCATCAATTTTCGAGTATAACTCATTTTTCTCTCATCTCTCCAAAAATCTGCAGTGGCGAACATCACAGCAATGACAAACCCACAACTATCACCAATTACAAACCTATTTGCCCAAACATCATCGCCCCCTTCCTCGTCGCCGCCACCACCGGTATTGGATGTAGGCAAATCACAAGCTCCTCCAGTGGCTCCGTCGCTTTTGGTGGAGAAGGAAGTGGCACGGGAAGCAACGTGCTCAAGAGATCTCGCCCACTGTCGTCCTCGTCTGCTCTCTGTCGCTGCTCAGTCAGTCACCACTGTCGTTCCACTATTTTCCTTGCAGCCGTCGATCTCCATCATGCACCAAAGAGCCACTAACCTCATCGCTCACTGCTGTCGCCTCATGCGCCTCATGAGCCTCACGCGCCATTGCGCTTAGATCTAACGCGCTTCACACGCGCGCATACGTTATGATATCCCTCGGATCCGAGACACGGGTTGATCAGGCCTAGGCCCAAACCCGAGGGAAATATCAAACAATTAATATGTAAACGAACACAGAATACAAGATAAAATAAGAAATAAAAATAATAAGCTAAAAGAATGCTAATTGAAAATCCTTAAAATAATATAATTATTGAAATCTCTTAAATCTAAACTCCATAGGTCTACAACTTGGAAATCCATTCATTGGACCCCTTATTAAAGATTCTTAAACTGAAACTTGAAATAAGAGAAACAAAGTCTAAAGCTAACATAAAGAAGATTCCTACATAGTCAGAGGAATGAATATCTGTATCTGCTCTGCATGTCCAAGCTCTAACCCTGGAACAGACGAACACCTAAAAAATAAAGAAGTGGGTCAGGCCCACTTGCAAGTCCTGATCTACTACAATCCAAACAGTAATCCGATATGCAGATACATCCTAGGAAGATTCAACAATATCTAGAGTAGTCCATATATGTATATATTACACATTATAGGACGCTCGCTAGTCCAGTAGGTTTGTCTCAGCCTGAATAGAAGGTAACATGCAAATACGCACCCTAAGGTGGGCATGAGTACCTAGACTTACCAGGGAACAACACGTACATTCAGTTATCCATCCTAAGCGATATACGCACCCTAACCATGGTCATGAGACTCAAGCTCATATCACGGCACCATATAATATTTATATAAAGTCCTTACTCCTCCTAATACAGTATACCTTCCATCTGTGTAGTGGTCTGATATATGTATAACAACTCCATCCTGAAACCATAGTAGGTCATTCAATTCACAATTGATATGACACATGTAGGTGATGGACTTAACCTTTATGATTAATCCATACCTTAATCCAAATTTAGGTAGGGCTTAGTGTCTGAACTAATCCGTACCTAGTATGACACCGTCCCATACCGGCGCATACCATCCTCCAGTTTCCATAGTTAATAACACAGTATAATTACTTATTAACCACATCCCAGAATAGACATAAATATAGTTTAGCCTGTACACAACCAATTTATGTATCCAATATAACATTTAGATATCCCATTACAGTTCTTGATATAAATGAAAAGACTGTACATTTAGCTCCTCCAGTTAACACAGTTGATGAAAACAGTATCAGATACTAATCAACCTTTCTCCAAAATTTGCATAATTACAGTTTAACATGTGTATGACTAAATTATGCATCCAATAACAATTTTAGAATCCCAGTTCTAGTCATTTAAATACATGAAATAAAACTGCACATTTAATTCCTCCAAACAGAACCATAATTAATGCAATCAACGGAAAAGGTAATCATCAATTAATTCCAGCTAAACAGATTTATGTTTCTAGATCAATGACTATATACTTGTATACAGTTAAGACATATTTAATGTCTTTAATTTAAACAAAGAATCCCAACTGTTTCAGAAAATAGTAAGTACAGTATACTAGTTTCAATCCTATCATCCACTGTTCCCCAAACAGGTTTAATGTTGAACCTTATCTTTATGCATGCTTCAACATAATATCATTAACATGCTTTCCAATAGTTTATACATCTCTGTAATAATTATACATCCACATCCCCGGAACCAACCTAGAAACCTCCCTACAGTCCAAACTGAAGGCAGAACGTGGAAAAAACAAAAAAAACAAAAGAGGAGCCGCCTCCCCCTTGGTGGAGCCGCCTCCACCACAAGTGGAGCCAGCTCTACACCTTTAGCGGCTCCACTCTTGTGGTGAGTCGGCTTTACTCCCCTGTGACCCGTTTGCGCGTAGTTTGATCATCTTCTTCATCTCCGGTGGGGTTCAAAGGCTCTGTACAATTTTTATAACTTATTCTAGAGTTCAATTGATGTCCTAAAATTAATTAAAAATCATGCATTTATTCCAAGACACATAAGGCTAACAAGTTTAAAAACCCATGCAACCAGATTCTTAACAGAGCAACTTCCTACATACAAAACAGATTCATACAACGATTTAATAGTTGATTCAACCATGCTTCCAAGATTGATATTAATTTCAATTTAATCTGTTTTAATGCTTAATTAATCCCTGGAGTCTAAACAGGCATGCACAGAACACGAATTAAAGGGAAGGAGAAGAACAAGACTTGCCTTTGAGTTTCAGATTTGAAACTCTAACCCACTGTCTCCGATGCTTCTGTCCACGACCAAGACTCCTGTTCCACACCTCCGGTGCTCTTGGTTCTACCCAGAAGCACTCCACTCCTTTCTCCTTGAACATTTCTATAAACCTCTCAAGTTTTCCTCCCTGCTTCTCTGTTTCCCTCTGTCTCACTGTATACATGAATAGGGTTTTGGTTGTAACCCTAAACATACGTATAATACAATATATATAGGCACCATGTAAAACCCTAAGTCAAATTCTACACCAATCTTAAGTCGGCTACAACGTGGACGTACAGAAAAGAAAACAATCCTAATTTTATCCTAATTTAAACCAATTAGCTTATTTAATTAATTAACACTTACAATACTTCAAAGAAAAATAATTAAATAAAACCAATTATCAATTAAGTCAATTGAAAACAAATAAAACCTATTTAATCTAAAACAATTTACAATAAAAGAAAACAAACACTTTAATCAATTAGTTAAAACAAAATCAAATTTAAATAACCATGAAAGAAACACAGTAAACAAGGAAACAATTAATCAAATAAAACGACAATTAAATCACAAATAAAATACCAAAAATATCCTTTTAAAATTAGGGGTATTACATGCGTTACCTTCTTCTCGCTGCTCTTTCCTGCACCTGTATTGCCGCACCTGTTCTTGGCTGCGCCTGTTCTCGATTTACAGCGGTGGAACGTTGAGGGAGCGGAGGAGAGAGAGATTATAGTTGGTGATGGAGAGGGGTTGGGTGGGCGGAGGGGGAGGGGTTGGGTGGGCGGAGTGGGAGGGGCAAGTGGGCGTAGGCTGTGGAATGTAATGTTGTAGTTGTAGTTGTAGAGAGAGGGGGGAATGGGAGATAATATTAGCAGTCCTTTCTTTTTCACCTCCACGTTCTTCTTCCTCATTAAAAAAAACAAATCTCACATTAATGGGTTATACCGAAAATTGATGGGCAATGCCCAATTTAATTTAATACTAATTTTAGACAAGTGTCGCAATTCTATTGGGCCACGTAATCAGGTTGGATGAAGTTCATCCAACCTAGGTTGGACCAAGTATTGTCCTTAATGGAGAATGCAATGCCACACAAAACCGTTAAATCATATATCCAACAATGATATATATATATATATATATTATGTTTGTGTGTCTTCTCTGGCACATAAACTTTTGATTAGCATTTGAAATTTCAACATTTAATTTTACTCCTTATATTTTTTAATTTTTAAGCTCATTTTATAACACTATAAATATAAAAAGAATATATAAGTATCACTTGAAACAATATAATATAATTCATTTCCCAATCAATCTTTAGCTTCCATAATTACTTCCCACCAATGATTACCTTCACGCTTTACATCTTTGCCATCTTTCTCCTCCTCCCCACTGCCACCACTATACCACCCTACACTTCCATGTATTATGTCCTCCTCAACTGCAATTCATCCTCCAACACCACTTCATCGGACGACCGCAACTGGGATAGCGACACCAATTTCTCACTCTCTAACACTGACCTCAACATTTCAGCAGCTTCCACCGCCTCCTACCACGGCCCTCCCATCCCTCAAGTCCTCTTTATGACCGCCCGTATCTTCTATTCCCCATTCACCTACACCTTCCCTATCACCGCCGGCCCCAAGTTCCTCCGCCTCTACTTCTACCCTACCACCTACTTCGACCTCGACCTCAACCTCAACCCCACCCAATCCTTCTTCTCCGTCACCTCCAATCACTACACTCTTTTAAACAACTTCAGTGCCTTCTTAACCGTTTCTTCAATCCAACCACAAGTTGCTTCACTCATCAAAGAATTCATCATCAACTTCAAAGACAACCAAACGCTCCTCAACATAACCTTCCCACCATCTCCCAACTCTTACGCCTTTATCAACGGTAGCGATTCGTCTCCATGCCGGACAATCTCTACGCATATGGCAATGATGAACCCATCACACTCACTGGTGCAGATTATGTTGGGTTTTAATCACATTAATCCATGTAGAAATCAAGAATACTTTAATTAATTAAAGAGTAATTTAGACTCGTATCTGATTGATGATTAATGCGTATATACCTTTAGAATATCCATGTAATTCTCTGTGAGTTCCTGCAAAACATTAGAGCTCTTTAACCCCTTCTGAGAGTTGTCGATACGATAGGTCTGAATAAAGGTTTTAAAACCCTTATATATAACACCAATAGGGGGGGACGGCTTCTCTACAAACAAGCATACCTAAATCTCCCTTCCTATCATGGAAACTTAGATATTAATGGTTAGAATTAAATCACACCAAATAAGTTGAAAAAACACAATCCAACGGTATAAAACCATACTTCAAATTAGACCACAAAATTGGAAAGTACAACCCAATCCATCAAGTATCGATAATCACATTGCAATCTTATTTTAGAAAACGTACTGTATAGGATCATAAAATAATTTTTATTATTTACATATAAAATTTTCAATAATCTCCCACTTGGCCCATGCACTCTAAGTTTTATAAAATGACACTATAGATTGCTACACACTTTAGAAAAAATCAAGCGGCCACTCATTTTTGTTTTTTTAAAAATATAATTATCGAAATAAATGGATTGATACTTTAGAACACTCTCCTTCATAGATTTCCTTAATAGTAGATTATGAATGCGTAGACAAGTAATATATTAGTCTAAACAGTTTCATGATCTCAAAATCGATTCCATCTAGGATTCAAGCAAATATAGTGGTTTTTTACTGTATTTCATGAGATGTGCAAACTGCATGTGGTTTAAACGCACACCTCATTATTCGTCCTACTTCATACCATCGCGGTATGTCACCTGAACATATTATAGCAAACCACCAACCTTCTGTTCAGTGTGAGGGTTTACCGATATGGAGCCAATCTCATATCTAGCCCAAGCTATCCTCATGGAGTGTGAAAAAACTCCCACAGGCAAACTTTAACATTTATGTTTGGATTTACCAATATGGTGTCAATCTCACATCTAATCCAAACAAGCTCATGATTGTATTACCACTCCTAGACAACTCTTATGTTTGGATTTACCGATATGGTGTCAATCTCATATCTAGCTCAAACAACCGTATAAGTGAAATATCACTCCTAGACAAACATAATAACATGTGCATAAACCATATATATCAAGATAATAATAATGATGCATCATAACTTTATTTTGGATGCAAATAACAATCACCATAAGGCATAAACTAGAAGAAAAATAACTTTCACCACAAGGCGTAAAGAAACTAACTGTAATAGCATATATAAAAGATATACCGGACATCATAACATAATGACTCTCGAACACCTATCCGAATTACGTGCTTTATAAATACTTTATTATCTTTGGCTGAAGACCTCTAGTGAAAGGATCTATAATCAAATTTTCTACTCTATTTGGGAGCCTCAATAACACCTTCCTTAACTTTCTCACACATGAAAAAAAAAAAAAAAAAAAAAAAAAAAAAAAAAAAAACCCTACAGTATTCTAAACTCCCACTGGATTCGCCACTCTTATCAAATTTGTATGATATATATCAATAATCTCCATAGGTAAACTGGATAGAAAAAAAAAAAAAAAAAAATCTTTAATCCTTTAATCTTTTAAGATACCCAATAAAATGACAAGTAACAGTACAAGGATCAAGCCTCTTAATATTAGGATTGTACAACTTTGCCTCTGTAAGACATCCCCACACATGCAAATATTGAATACTAGGTCTACGACCAGTCCAAAGCTTGAAAGGTGTGATACCCCCAGATTTCCGGATGCGGGTTGGCCTGGCCCACGCCTGATTACCCGAGGATATCAAACAAATTAACAATAATCGAATATAGAATATAATTAAGATAAACATGAATAAATAAAATTCGCTGAAAACAAACTAAATGAAAATCCCTTATTGAAAACTTCAGAATAAATCTTATAAATAAGAACTAGTCTGTTACATCCAACTTTTCCAATTATAATACAACTCGGCAATCCATCTGGTGGACCCCTAATCAAAAGCCAATACTGGAAAATGAACAACTAAAAAGAAGTCCACTGCTAAACCATGAAGAACCTCTTACATCATCGGTAGAATGAGTAGTCGTCTCTACTCAGCACGAACAAGCTCTAAAACCTGGAACCGTCCGTTACCTGAAAAAATAATAGTGGGTCAGGCCCACGAACAAGTTCTATCCTAACTACAATCCAAACAGAAACCCGATACGTAGATACATCCTAGACATCTCAACCGTATCTATATAGTCCGTAATAGATTAATATATATCCACACTACAGGACTCTCATTAACTATACTGATGGTCTCAACCTGAATAGAAGGTAACATGCAATACGCACCTGAGTGGGCATGACTACCTAAGCCTAACAGGGTATACCTCAACCAACATAGCTAGCTACGCATCCTACTGCATATACGCACCCTAACCGTCGACTAAGAGACTCAAGCTCAAATCGCGGTACCATAATTTATATATATATATAAATTCCCATCCAAACCAATGTAGTGCCGCTAAACTGATTCATTGCCATGACACGATATAAAATTAGGATTTAAATGTTTTAATTAAATCCCTACTCCAATTATATATATAGTTCCTTCCAAATACAATGTTGTGCTGGTCAATAGTTCATTGCTCAAGACACAACATATAATCAGGATTTAAACGTTTTAGTTAAAACCCTATCCATCCTAACGCAGAAATATAAACAACCATCCAGTATGTCGTTCAACTATTTTAGTTGACAGGACATGAAACCATGTAGGATTTAACTGTTTTAGTCAATCCATTCCGTATATGTGAATGGGTAGGAATTAGCGTTGTGACCTAATCCATCCCTCCGTATGCCACCATCCCATACCGGTGCATATATGTAAATGATCCGTAAATGATGCAACACTATAAGCAGTACATCAAATAAAGTCCACCATTATCAATATAGTTGACAAACACAAAATTTAAACAAGTCATCAACTAAATATCCAGAATCCATCCATGTAATTAAACGAGACAAAGTTTACTAATTCGTCAAGTTATAATCCAGTATCCATCCAGGTAATTGACAGAAAATATATTTAATTCTTCAATTAATTCCAAGCCAACATCCAATTGAAGTCCAAACTCTAATGCAAATAATTGCAGTGTAATGCTTAAAATTACTGCAACTAAAGTTACAAGCTTAAATCCATGCATTGCAGAAAAGTATTTAGTATTTCAACAATTAACATCCAAGATATGCATAGATCACACTTGTTAATTAAATGATCCTAGCATGCCACCAGAATAAGATTTTTAAATATAAATATACTCCGTTAAATTACTGAAATTAAACTAGGCAATTAAATGCGTTCCTTCCATTAACAGCCTGTATCGCTGCACTTTTCCTCTTACTGTTAAATCCAATAGTACTAAGAAAATAATTTATTATGTGAGGCTCTAATATAACATGGTAATCTTGTTTGGAATCCATGTTCTAACCCTTTTTAATTCCTAGACATAGTTTGCACAATTAAATCCTTCCGGTCCGTTAAGTCCTTAAACAGCCTGCGACTTACTTTAGATTTTCCTATTGTTTAAAACATTAGCATAAAAACAAATTAATGCATCTTAGGGCTTTAATACTCCATGAATTAGTGTTTAAAAATCATCACAGTAGCCCAGACATTGTTCAAAAACCCACAGTTGGACCAAACAAGGCGCAACTGCTTCAGTGTACGCACAAAAAGAAAGAGCCTGCTCCCAAAACAAGTGGAGCAGGCTCCACTTTGCCTAGAGCCAGCTCTCCCATAAGGGGGAGCCGGCTCTCCTTGCCTAGAGCCGGCTCTCTCCATGGGAGAGCCGGCTCTCTCCCTTTTGAGAGCCTCGACTTTGTTCCCTCTTCGTTTCCGATCATCTGCCTCATCTCCGGCCCTTTCCTACCCCTCTGTTCTTCCTTAAAACTTGTCCTCACTGTCTAATATATATACAATGTTAATCCCCAGTCCTTAATTTACCACAGTACAAGTTAATATAGTGATATAACACAGCGACCAATTTAATGCTTTGAAACAAACAACGAAGAACAAAGTTGCAAGAATTAATTTCAGACAATATGCACATATACAGATGATCTAATTAACATATTCCAAGCATGTAAGATTCAATTAAAATTCAAATACAATCCTAGAGATCATCAAAGGATGCACAGAACACAGGTAAAGGGAGAGAGACAGAATATAACTTGCCTTTGCAGTTTGGGATTCGAAAACTCTGTTGCCGTCTTTCTAGGTTTTTTCGGCGACCATGACCATTGTCTAGAACTCCTTTGCTCTGGTTCTGATCAAAGAACAACTCTCTACCCTCCTCTTTGGTCCAGTTCACTCCGTTGGCTAAAACCTTAATAACTCTCTATTTCTTCCTCACAAAATCTCTCTGTAACTCTCTGTTTTCTCTATATTACTGTACACGAGTAGGGTTCTAAAACCACCCTCTGAAGACTTATAATTATATATTTATAGACACATATAAACCCAAAGTCTACATGTAATTAGACCTGCAAACCCAACTAAAACCCTAGTCGGCCAAATACGTGATCCATAAAATTAACAAAACCCTAATTTAAATATTACAATTAGAAATACTAATATAATCCAATGTAGTCCATGTCTTCCATTTAAAGTAACTAATGCGAATACAACAAATAAAACAAATAACTCTAATAAAGAAGAATAAAAATACAATAAATCAAATAATGAAATTAAATAAGAAAAATCAACTAATTAAAACAAATAATTTAATTTAAACAAAACAAGTAACACACATTTAATTCAATTCAACACAAAACATGAAATCATCTAATCACATAGTCACGTAAGCACCTAAAAATAATATAATAAATAATAAAATTCTAATTTTGTCCTTTTTAAATTTAGGGGTATTACAAAAGGTATTTCAGGAGCTGCTTTACATGGTACCCTATTAAGAATATAAACTGCCGTTTTAAAAGCTTCTCCCCAAAAGTTCTCAGGTAGTGAAGAATGGCTCATCATAATGCGAACAATATCTTGATAGGTGTGGTTTCTCCTCTTTGCAACTCCATTTTGTTTAAGAGAACCAAGTGTGGTATACTGTGGCACTATACGTTGCTCCTTGAAGTATGTGACGAAAGGATCATGATTCACACCCTCCTGGTCCATTCTTTCATAATAGTCACCACCTCAGTCCGATCTTACAATTTTAATCTTTTTGCCTAACTGTTTTTCAACTTCAGTCTGATAGATTTTAAACATGTTAAGTGCATCAGACTTTTGGTGTATTAGGTACAAATAAACATACCTTGAAAAATCATCAATATAGGTAATAAAATACTTTTGTCCTCCTCGAGAAGCAGTAGGAAACGAATCACAAATATCTATGTGAATAAGGTCTAAAAAACTAGATGACCGACTAGCCTCAAAATTACGTTTCTTCTGCATCTTCCCCTTGACACAGTCAACATATAAATCAAAATCTGAAAAATATAGTGGTCTTATAATCTCATTCTTGACCAAGCGTTCAAGTCTCTTTCGAGAGACATGTCCCAATCTCCTATGCCACAACATAGATGAACCCTCTCTAATAAAAGCACTTTTTAATCCAGAAGGTATCGAGTCAATTGAAAAATAAGAAGCAGATATGATCACATCTGAATCCATCTACCATGTCTATACCTAAACGTTTTGGCTCGAATATTAAAATAGCAATTTTCTTTCCTGCTTTGTTTTTCTTTTTCACCACAATAACCTTTTTCTTTTGATGTCTTTTATTTCTACAAAACCAACATTTATCATTTCATGATCAATGTCTTTTCATGTATTGTTTTGTCTTTCTTTATTCTGTTTAGCCTTATACACTTTCTTGCCCCCTAATTTATTCTTGAAACGATTCTTGCTGTCACGACAAGATGAGTTGACTCGGTTTTAACACCCTTGAGTCGTTCCCCTTCAATCACACAAAGTGTTAACATCTGATTAATGCCACATTTAACTTCTTATGAATTATAATTCACCTTGAAAGCTGAAAAAACCTAAATAGAGAATAGATTACCAAATGGACAAATAACTTATCATCAAATATGATTAATTTCCTACTACCTCAGATCATTAACTAGCTTACACATCTTATAGATGTATTCCCTCACTGAACCATTGTTATCATATCTTAATAACATAAACCATGTCAGATAATAGTATTGTACTTGTTTCTTAATGCCCATTAACTCTTTCTTGATAAAATCAAGAAGCTCATTGGCAGTATCAAAAACCAGAATACCACCCTGAATAGTATCACCAATAGAAGCATAAATTAACCTAATGGCATGATAGTACCTTTAGTTCACCTAAAAATGCAACAATTTTTCTACCAAAGAAGACATCGCACTAGGCATATGGGTTTTTTCCTCAAAAAACATAGACTCATGGTCTAAAAAAACCCAATATAGTATTAAAACATGTCTTCTAGGCAATATAATTTTAACCATTCAATGGTTCAATCCCTATGAGTTATCTTTAAAATTGTAGATGCATTTGTAACCTAAATAAATGTTATATTGATTAACACTACATAAACAACATATATAATAATATGTCAAGGATTATTACTTTAATTCGTGCTTGGGGATTTAAGCCGAATTTCTCATGGTGTTTTACTATGTGCAAAAACCCTCCATCCCTGCGGAAACAAATAACATGTAATCTAAAAATCATCTTTTGGAAGAATTTTAGATTTTCCTTTACTCCCAAAATTGCGATAAAATCGCACATAGACTTATTTAATTATCTTTGAATTATTGCTAAACACTTTCACTACTGTAGGCGCAAAATTTTGCCCAACCAATAATGATAGGGAGAAATAACACAACTTACTCAATAAACAATAAAAATAAACAAGAATAGTGTATAAAGAGGCGTAGAATTGCTTGATCCTTTTATTGGAGGTCTAGGCCTCTATTTATATATAAAAGTTAGAAGAATTATGGTAGGACTGGCGTTGCTTGTCCTCTAATTCTTTCCATATATCAATTTCTTTACAAAGAGAATTCTTTCCTCTTTATAATTCTTCCCTTACCAGATTTTCCTTACGCAGAACTTGCTTCCTTTGGTGAATCATTTTCCCTGCAGGACCGGCTCTTTCTTTAAATGGATTTGTGCCGCATTTAACTTGGTCCACATGACTCTGTTAATGGGCTAGAAGCTTGTCATTAGTGACATTGGGCCGCTGGCATCTTGATTCGGGCTTTAGTAAAGCTAGTAGTTAGATAACAATAGTTTTGGGCTAATGACCAACTCAACTTGAGCTTTTAACGAGATGGGCTTTGAACTTTATCGAAGATAAAGTTATATTTATGATGACGTGGACTGCTTTTATTGGAGGGAGATTTTTCCCTCCACACTTTGCCCTCAATTCCCTCTTTAATTGGATTGCGGCTCCGATTAAAAAGGTAATTGAAGTTGCACGGTTGTCTATTTTACAAAAAGACGGTTCGAAGATTACCCATTACCATTCTGCCTTAAGAGATTCCATAAAGGTTTCTTTTGCTCTCACTACGCGCTTCTTGCATTCTTCATTCCGTCGTCTTATCAGGTTAGTTCTTCATCTTTTTCTCTTCGATCTTGCTTTATGAGTACTTCGACTACTCCTGAACGTATAAAGATCGTAGATTCTGAGTCCACTCCCTCGTCTTCCCCTAATCTTATTAAGGTTCCCCCACCTAGGGTTTCGAGCTTCTCTAAACCTATAAATGACTCGGCTAATCAACCGGGTGCTTCCCCGATCCAGGCTGAAACATCCACCTCTGGGTCGGACAATATCCTCACTAAGGAAGAAAGAAATGCAATTTTATCTATTCGTCATATCCCGTTCTCCATTGAATCCGAAATGGAAGAATTCGAGATTCCCGAGGGGGTAGAAATTGCAGAATACCCCAAAGGCGCTGATTTTTGCGCCGGCGAGGGCGTCGGAGAAGACGAGTTGCTCCTCTCTGTTGGGCACCTCAACGCTCTCAGGTTCCCCTGTGATACCTCTCGGATCCGAAACACGGGTTGATCAGGCTCAGGACCAAACCTAAGGGAATATCAAACAATTAATATTTTATAATGAACACGGAATACAAAATAAATTAAGAAATGAAATTAAAGCTGGAAGGAACTAAAAATAGAATCCGCAAAATATTATAATTATTAAAATCCATCAAACCCAAACTCCAAAACTCCATCAGTTTACAACTTGGGAATCCATCTCTAGTGGACCCCTATTAAACATCCAAACGGAAGATAGAATAACTGTAATAAACGTCCAGAAATAAAACTATAGAGAGAGCCCTACATCGTCAGAAGAGTGAATAGAGACCTCTGCTCAGCACGAACACGTCTAAGCCTAGAACTGTCGTGTACCTGAAAAATAGAAGTGGGTCAGGCCCACGCGCAAGTTCTATACTACAATCCAAACAGAGGCCCGATACGCATGTACATCCTAAACAATTCAACAATAGCTAATAGTCCGTAAATATATATATAGTCACACTAAAGGACTCTCACTGGATTACAGGCCGGTCTCAACCTGAATAGAGGTAACATGCTAAAACGCACACGAAGTGGGCATATGTACCTATACCTAAACAAGGTACATCTCCAACTATCGTAGCCAGCTACACATCCCGATGCATATACGCTCCCTAGCCATCGGTTCTAAGGCTCAAGCTCATACCGAGGCACCATAACAGTACATATATAAAATCCATCCAAAATCCCTGGTATTGCCGCTCAACAAGTAGTTGCCATGACAATACAAATCCACGGAACTTAACTTTTAGTTAATCCCATCCTTATTCCAAGTAGGTGGGTAATGGTATTGTTTTAAAAACCAAACCCATCCTTAGTATGCCATCGTCCCATACCGGTGCCTACTTTCCAATCCTCCAGTAGTCAATAATACCAATAAATCAAGTATATATCAACTAAATTTCAACATCCAACATTCAATGTTAGCAGTGATAAAATAAGCATTGATAAACAGGGTCACAACAACAACATATACATGCCCAATTTAAGTTGTTCCCTTTAGTTTGATATAAAGACAGAATTAATTAAAACTTCCATTTAACACCTTACAAATGACATACAGATATGTAGGGTATGTATCACAAAATCCTAACCTCCACAGTTGATACTAACTATGATAATGTAAGCATCAAAACAATATTCACAGTATGTATGTAGACATGCTCAAATTATAGTGTTCCACAAAACCGATCTAGTGTTAAACTCAAATCCTCCTAGTATTTAAGTTCCAACAGTTGCTATTACAGAAGTTAAGATAGCTATCATCTAGACCCATCCTTCTAATAATTTATACTAGCAGTGGTAAGGAAAAACGTGAACCACAGAACCACAATGCGTCCACAAACATGCTTAGTCTAGGTTGAACAAGCATACAATACTATTGTAATTACCAGTTTCATAGCAAAACAGATATCATTTTAGTTTGGTTTAATCTTCATTAATCCTGAAATCATTTAAGAGTGCAAAGAGTATGAAGCCTAAGGGAAAGAGTAAGGATAGAATCTCGCCTCAGAAACTTTTGTTCAAAATTTCAACGTCGTCTTCTTAAAAAATCCCGGCGAGTTCCAAAACCTGGTTACTGTTCAAGGGTACGAAACACTATTCCCAAACTCAAAATCTGATCTCCACCGTTCAGATTGTGCGACACTGAGTCATGAACCTATTGTCCAAATTTCAGCTCGATCGGACCACGGATGAAGCGGGATCGGCTGTTTGATAAAATCTGGGCAGAATGGAAAAAAACCTGTGCGACCCAGTTACTGTTCACGAGTACGAATCACTATTCCCGAGGTCAAACTCTGATCTTCACCGTTCAGATTGTGCGTCACTAAGTCATGAACCTCTCCTCCAAAATTCAGCTCGATCGGACCACGGACGAAGCGGGATCGGAGCTTTGATCAAACCTTGGCAGAATGTGAAAAACTGCATTTTTCCTTCTCCACTTCCACAAAACGTGTGCTTTGTTTAAAAAAAACCCTACACAGACGTCTACCTTATACTTATAGAGTTTTCCTAAACCCTAGGTTCATTTAAGTCCAACTCACAATCCTAACCGGCTCATCCCATTAACGTAGAAACCTACGACGGCTATAATATAAAACCCTAATTTATACTGTAATTAAAACCCTAGTTAGATGTATTTACCTAATTACCCTATTCACCATTAAATACTTAACAAATAATCTAATTGAACAAAATAATAATTAGTAAACCCAATTAAACCAAATAAAACACACATAAAATAAGACACACATAGAATAATTAAACCAATTACACTTAAACCATTAATGCTAATTAAATAATTAAAACACTAACAAATAATTCCAATCAAATAACTAAACCAATTACACTTAAACCATTAATGCCAATTAAATAATTAAAACACTAACAAGTAATTCCAATCAAATAACTAAAAATAAATATCATTTAAATAAATTAAATCACCACAAAAGAAAACAATTAAGCACCTAATAAAAAAAATAATGACACATAATCAAATAAAATGTACTAAATAATAAATTAAATACCATTAAATACAAGGAATATCCTTTTTAAAATTAGGGGTATTACATCCCCCTTCATCCTTTCTATCACTTAGTCTTCAACAAATTAGGGATTGCACCCCTGCAAGTAAACCCTAACTTCCTTCGAGTAATCTCAGCACTCCTCATTCGCCGGTGGCAGGAGAGTCTTGACCTGACTCTAGCTGACTTGCTGATTACTTATTCTATTTTTAAGCATGGAACCGAACCTTGTCGTTTCTTTTTCACTTCCCCCTTGCACCAAATGATATGTACAGACCTCCCTACTTCTGAGAAGAAGTGGAAAGAGAGGATGATAATTGTTAAAGGGAGATGAGCCGTGCCCCAATCGAGCAAACTCCCAATCCCTCGCAAGTTCGAGAAGTTAGGTATAGAACATCCCCCCTTTCTTCATGAAGATTGGTCTGGCTGTTTCCTATGTCGAGTCTTATTCTTTCGATATATTTACGAGTTTCTTGGTGTTTTTTCAGCAACATTTCCTTCCTCGGCTACCAAGAAGAGGCTTTCCTTCCTGGAAAGGCAGGTCTGGAGTGACCCTCCCTCGGTCGAGAGCTTACTCACTTCTGCGAGTCTTAAAGCAGTTGCTTCTAGAGCTGTAACCCCTAATCTCATGGACCTCGCACTTCCATCATTCGACAACTTCCCCATGACTGAGGAAGAGAAATAGAGGGCCGAAGCCTTGAAGAGGAAATCTGCAGAGAGTGCCCCGTTGACTATACTACGCATAAATGAGCAGGAGAAGGAGATTGACGAAGTCCCTCTGAATAAAAAGGCAAAGCTGACCCCTTCCTCAACCACGAAACCCAAGGGTGCTTCCCACCCAAAAAGCAAAGGGAAGAAAACTGAAGAGATTAACCCTGAGGATGAGGTCAGTGCTTACGTCCTTGCTGAGACTGGGGCACCTTGGACTCCTTTTTTTTCAAGGGCCGAGAAGTCCATTCTCCATGTTGGTGATTCTATGATCACTGACCCATTTGCAGCACTGGCCGTTGCTCGAGGAATATGGCTCCCTAAGGACGAAGAGATCATTGGCAGAATAGGATTGGAACAGCTACTCCCATCTGCCCCGGTTCGAGCCATAGAGGTTTGCTTCCTTCTTCATTTCCATTGTCATAATTGTCTGAAATTTTTTTTTACATTGTTATTGTCTTATAATGCAGGGCTTGTATCATACTATGGCCCTTTGTGCCACTGCTGAAGCTCAGTCTCTCTCTCTTAAGAAGCTAGAAAAAGACCTCAGCGATTCTGAGAAGAAGGCATCCCATGCCATTGCCAATGCACAAATTGCATATAAGGCTCGGGATGTCTATAAGAGGCGTCTGGCTGCTTCTGATGCAAAGGTTGAGTCGCTGGAGGTTGAGGTCCAGCGTTTGAATGATGCCCTTAGCACTTGCATTATTGCCGGGAGGCAGATGCAAGGTCGTTACTCCAATCTGGTGCGCTTGTCAAGTGCAAAAGCTTACCGGTCCGGCTTTAATCAAGGCTCACGCCCCAAAACGATGAATCCTGATGCCTTTGATGTGCACATGGGGGTGTCTTTCCCTTACAACGAGGGTCCGAAGGCTCAGGAGGCTGAAGTGCTTTTTGCCGAGATGGTGAAGGCTCACCCGGAAGACCCTCCAAGCTCATCAACTCTTGCAATTCCAGGTCCTTCAATTCCTCCACCTGCAAACCCAGCTGGGGTAGATGCTTTCGAATCTGTTCCGTTCGATCCAAAGAGGAATAGGATCGAGCATTTATTTATTTATTTATTTATAATGGAACAATGTTGAGAATGATAAATATGAATGACCTTATTTCTCAAGCTGTGTTACTTCTATTTTGCTTTGACTGATTATGCCTGAATGTTTTTGATATTGCACACATTCTGTTGGATGAGAGATTTTTTTTTTTTTTTTTTTTTTTTTAAAAGTACCCTGCCTGAAGGTTCCTCATTTATTTTAGTCTAAAGCAAAATAGGTAAGAGGTCTTCCGAGCCGGACACTTAGTGTTCAAGGCGAATGAATTACTCCCTAGCGCTGAGCCTGAGGGAGGTTTTGCTGAGCCAGACACTTAAAGTCCGAGGCAAATGAATTACTCCCCGGCGCTGAGCCTGAGGAAGGTTTTGTTGAGCCGGACACTTAAGGTCCTAGGCTAGGTTTTGCCGAGCCGGACACTTAGGGTCCAAGGTGAATGAATTATTCCTCGGCGCTGAGCCTGAGGGAGGTTTTGCCGAGCCGGACACTTAGGGTCCGAGGGGAATGAATTACTCCCCGGCGCTGAGCCTGAGGAAGGTTTTGTTGAGCCGGACACTTAAGGTCCGAGGCTAAGTTTTGCCGAGCCGGACACTTAGGGTCCGAGGCGAATGAATTATTCCCCGGCGCTGAGCCTGAGGGAGGTTTTACCCAGCCGGACACTTAGGGTCCGAGGTGAATGAATTACTCCCCGGCGCTGAGCCTGAAGAGAAGTTTGCAGATATATATATATATATTTTAAACAACTTACCGAGGATTCAAAAATGATAGAAGGCCAAGAAAGCGAGTAACAATGGCTGAGAAGTTTCCTATTTGTTTATTTCGGACACTTTCTTCCATTGATACTCCCTTCTTGGCAAGCATATGTGATGGACTATGCATATATCAATCACATTTCCCTTCTATTTTTATCCGATGTGGGACATAAACTATATTCTGTCAAATTAAAAAAAAAAAATCGGTGTAAGGAATGCCTCTGGTATTGATCCTGACAGCCTTTAATACCAGTGGGCCCTCCTTACACCGCAATCAACTATTTAAATATTCCCATATATAAGAGGATGCCACTCACACTTTTTTGTCGATATGGGACAGAGAGTTTTAACTGTGGGTCAAAACGCATGCTTTTTAATAACTTGCTTCCAGCTTTACTTTACATAAAATCATGAAATTACATAACCACAACATGCTTTTTAATAACTTTCTTCCATCATTGCTTTGCATAAAAATTGCTAATACATAACGCGACGCACAATTGCATAATCATAGAATGGTGGTATGGCCCCCATTTTTATGGAAAGAAACAAATAACAATAAAGAAAAACTTGACTGACTGTGGGCTTAGCAGCCTTATTTGCAAAGAATTCCTAATAAAATTGACGAACTTATCTAATGGAAATACCTTTTAAGGTGTATTGCATTCCAAGGATGCGCAATAGGACGTCCGTCAGCTTCAGCCAGACGATATGCTCCCTTCCTCACTACTTCGGTAACTCTGTAAGGTTCGGTCCAGTTAGATTCCAGTTCCTTGACATGAGCTGTCTCTTGCTTCAGAACCCAATCGCCTACCGCAAAGCTCCGAAATCTGACACGTTTGTTATAACTGTTGCGCAACTGTTGCTGATGTGAAGCAAGCCTAATTGCTGCAACATCCCTTTTTTCATCAAAGAGATCGAGACTATGTTCAAGCTGCTAACTATTGTTTCCTTCAATCAATAAGGATGTCCGAAGGGTTGGAACCGCTGCTTCGGTTGGAATCACTGCTTCGGATCCATAAGCCATGGCAAAGGGACTCTCCCCCGTGGGTCGTCGTGGTGTGGTTCGGTACGCCCAAAGCACCTGAGGGAGATTCTCGTACCATTTCGTTTTGAGTTTCTCCAATTTTTTCTTTAAATAGCTGAAAATGGTCCGATTAGTTATTTCAGCCTGTCCATTCCCTTGTGGATGACTAATTGCAGCTAACTTTTGTATAATTCCATGCTCAGCAAAGAATTTTCTCGTACTTCTATTGTCGAGGTTCTTACCATTGTCCATCATAATGACTTTTGGGACCCCAAACCGGCAAATGATGTTGTTCCAAAGAAAACTTTTTACCTGCTCATGGGTCACACTTGAGTAGGCCTCGGCTTCTACCCATTTAGTGAAATAATCTGTAGCCAGTAGCACGTACTCCTTTTGTTCCACAGTCTTGGGTAACGGGCCCACCATATCAATCCCCCATTGTGCGAATGGCCATGGATTTGCCATTGCATGCAAATCTTCGGCAGGTTGATGCTTCATAGGACCGTGACGTTGACATTTGTCATACCTCCGAGTATACTGTTCTGCATTCCGGGCCAAGTACGGCCAGAAGTAACCTTGAGTTAGGACTTTATGCGTGAGGGATCTACCCCCAGAATGGTTGCCACAATCTCCGTCATGGATTTGTTTCAACACCACAAGAGCCTCAGTAGGCTTAAACATTTCAGGTAAGAACCTGAAAATGACTTTCGGTATAACTGATTATTAATGATGGCATATTTAGCTACGATGAGACGGAGCTTCCGTGCTTCGGACTTCTGGTCTGGAAGAACTCCATGCTTGAGGTAGGCTTCCAATGGATCAATCCAGCATGGTTCTCGAGGAATAACTGGAATCACCATTACTTCCTGCGGAGGATTAATGCTGGGCTCGTCAGGACGTCAATCGGCACAGTCCGAGCCAGATCTTCATTTGAGGATGACGCTGATGTGGCCAATTGATCTGCTTCGGTATTCTCAACACGAGGTACCTGATAGAATTCAATCTGATCGAATCCCCGTGCAACGTTCTCTACAGCTTATTTATATGCTTTCATTCTTTCCTCTTTGGGATGGTCCTGACTTGTCACTTGATTTATAACAAGCTGTGAGTCACTAAAAACCTTTAAGCAACGTACCTGGACGCTGCTAGCTAATCGAAGACCAGCAAGTAATGCTTCGTACTCGGCCTTATTGTTCATAGCCGGGAACTTCAAACAGATAGATTGCTGCAGCTTGGGGCCTTCGGGTGTTAACATTACAACGCCTACCCCTGCACTTGCTTGATTCGAGGAGCCATCGACTCGAAGTTCCCACTGTGGTTCAGGGTGTACCGGCTCTTCGGGAGTGTCTTCATACTCGAGAAGAAAGTCGTCTACGGCTTGTCCTTTGTGCGACACCCTTGGCTCATAAGTTATGTCGAAGGAACTAAGTTCGATAGCCCACTTGGTAATTCTCCCAGATAAATCGAGTTTAGAGAGTATACCCCATATAGGATAGTTGGTGAGTACTACAATGCTATGAGATTCAAAATAATGACGAAACTTCCTCTTGGCATAGATCAAGGCTAAAATGACTTTTTCTGTTTTACTATATCACGTCTCCACATCTGTCATGGTCTTACTTGTGTAGAAGACTGGATATTGCCTCTTTCCTTCCTTTCTAATCAATGCTGCACTTGTCGCTATATTAGAAATTGCCAAATACATAATAAGAACTTCCTCGGGTTTTGGAGCGGATAGAATTGGTGGTTCGGCCATGTAACCTTTCAACCGACTGAGGGCCTCCTGCTGCTGAGGTCCTTATATATCTTTATTCTTAGATCGTATAGCATCGAAGAATGGTTTGCACTTATTTGACAATCGGGATATAAACCGACTGAGGGTTGCGATCCAAACAGTAAGAACCTACACCTCCCTGCAATTTTTTGGTTCCTGATTCTGGATGAGGGCCTTAGCCTAAGCCGGACTTACCTCTATCCCTCTTCTATTCACTATGTAGCCGAGGAATTGACCTGATGATACCGCAAATGAGCACTTGGATGGATTCAGTTTCATGTTGTACTTCTTTAAGGTATTGAAAACTTCGTGTAGATGCTTCGGATGATCTTCTGTGATACCCCTCGGATCCGAGACACGGGTTGATCAGGCCCAGGCCCGAGCCCGGGGGAATATCAAATAATTAAAGTATTTATAATGAACACGGAATACAAAATGAATTAAGAAATGAAATTAAAGCTGAAAAGAACTAAAAACAGAATCCGCAAAATATTATAATTATTAAAATCCATCAAACCCAAACTGCATCAGTTTACAACTCGGGAATCCATCCATTGGACCCCTTATTTAAATTCTCCAAACGATACTGAAATAATAAAAAAATAAAATCCAAAGCTAACATAGAGAAAATTCCTACATAATCGGAGGAGTGAATAGCTGTATCTGCTCTGCACGTCCAAACTCTAACCCTGGAACTGACGAGCACCTGAAAAATAAAGAAGTGGGTCAGGCCCACATGCAAGTCCTGATCTACTACAATCCAAACAGTAATCCGATACGCAGATACATCATAGGAAGACTCAACAATATCTAGAGTAGTCAATATATGTATATAGTACACACTATAGGACGCTCGCTAGTCCAGTAGGTTTGTCTCAGCCTGAATAGAAGGCAACATGCAAATACGCACCCTAGGGTGGGCATGAGTACCTAGACCTACCAGGGAACAACACCTATGTCCAGTTATCCATTCTAGGCGATATACGCGCCCTAACCATGGTCCTGAGACTCAAGCTCATACCATGGCACATATAATAAATATATAAAGTCCATACTCCTCCTAATACATAATACCATCCATCTGTGTGGTGGTCTGGTATATGTATATCCATCCGTCCCGAAACCATATTAAGTCATTCAACTATTTTGTTGACATGACACAAGTAGGTGATGGACTTAACTCATAGGGTTAATCCATACCTTAATCCAAAGTAGGTAGGATTTAGTGTTTGACTAATCCATACCTAGTATGTCACCGTCCCATACCGGTACATACAATCCTCCAATTAACGAAGTTGACAAAAACAAAAATAAGTATTTATCAACCATACTCCAAAATTAGCATAAATATAGTTTAACATGTATATAACCAACTTATGCATTCAATATAAGATTTAGAATCCCAATTACAGTCCGTTAAATTGATAGAGTAGAATTACACAATCTACTTCTCCGAACAGTACCATAACTGATGCAATGTAAAATAGATTTTAACACCAGTTGATCCTAATTAAGCATACATATAACTATACAATAGTATACTTATAACACAGCTGCAAAACATGATTTATAAATCCAAGTCATGCAGAGAAATAAAATTCCAAAAATAATAGACAATAGAAATTAATTTTCAAATCATCCACCCACGGGTTCACTGTTTAATCTTAGCTTAATTCCGTTCTTAGTTCCTATTTGTAATCATACTTCCCAACATTTTTACAAGTCTTAAACATGAAATTACAACATCCAGTAGCCTTTAAATAATTTTAGAAAATCCAATTTCAGCCAAAAAGTCTCTAAAACTCAGTTCTGTGCGTTTTAAGATGGAGCAGGCTCTTTAAAAACTTTGAGCCTGCTCAAAACCATTTGGAGCCTGCTCTAAAACTTTTAGAGCCTGCTCTAAATCACTTAGAGCCGGCTCCAACTCTTTGGGAGCCGGCTCTAAGGGTTTTGGGAGCCTGCTCTCCCTCCCTTAACAGCCGTTGTCCGTTCCAGCTTCGTTTTCTCTGATTCCGGTGATTACCAGAGCCTCTGTAACATGTTTTAATTTTTATTCTAGGTTCAATCTCAGTCCTAGGTACATATTTAAACCACTGATATTCAATGATAGCATGCATGGAACATAGGTTTAGGAGCAGCGATCACAGAACCTTAGTCTGAAATTTTAAGCAACTCACAACAGATTAATTTGGTGACATTCAATACTGTGTTACTTACTTATACAAGGGTTCATTTAATGTCTCAGACTAATTCTCAAGCATAAATATATATTCACAACAAGAATTTAACACAAGATTCAGAAACAATCCGCAGCAAAATCAAGTAGCAGAAAATCAACAATTCTTGCAAAGCAGTTAATTCACGAGAGTAAATGAAATTCATACATGCATATAAAACTTGTTATAAAGTTTATTTAAGTCCATTTTATCCTTGTTTTAATCCTTGGAGTCTTAACTAAGTATGCACAGAACACAGATTAAAGTGATAGAGTGGAACAGAGACTTGCCTTTGAATTTCAGATTTGAAATTCTAATTCACCGTCTCTGTGTGATATGTTTGTGTCATGCACTGTAGTTCCCCACTACCACGCTCCTTCCTCCTTGAGTTGCTTTGCTAATCACCTAAGTTCACTCTGTGTTTCCCTTAAATCTTTCTCTCTGTAACGTACGCAAACTCCCTCTCTGTTACTCTGCCCTCACAACTCTCTGTAACACTGTATACCTGAATATGGTGAATAGGGTTTTCAGAAACCCTCGGCAGACGTATACCCATATATTTATAGAGTTATACCAAAACCCTAAATTAATTAAAGCCCTAACTAAATCCTAACCGGCCCATAGAAGTTAATTAAAACCTGTGTCGGCTAATATGTGAATATACAGAAAACACAATCCTACTTTAAACCAATTTAATTAAATAAACCCCATTATCAATTAAGTCAAATAAAACATCATAAAACAATTTAATTTAAAACAATGTAATAAAAGAAAAACCAAACAATTTAATCAATTAAAAAAAAAATTAAATAACCATGGAAGAAACACACAATTAAAATAACCAATTAAGAGAATAACACGCAATTAAACAATTTAAATAAAAGATTAAACAATTAAATAAATGCCAGGACTATCCTTTTAAAATTAGGGGTATTACATCTTGTCTCTTCACACTTTTAACCACCATGTCATCTATATATGCTTCAACTGTCTTTCCCAGTAGATTATCGAATATCTTGTTAACAAGGCGTTGATAAGTAGCTCCAGCATTCTTCAGTCCGAAGGGCATGACCTTGTAACAATAAGTCCCCTTTTCTGTAATAAAAGCCGTTTTTTCTTCATCTTCGGGGTTCATAGGAATTTGATTGTATCCCGAGTATGCATCTAGGAATGTCAGCCTCTCGTAGCCGGTGGTAGCATCAACCATCTGGTCTATCTTGGGCAGAGGGAAGCTATCTTTCGGGCAAGCTTTGTTGAGGTTGGTATAGTCTACACAAACCCTCCATTTTCCATTCTTCTTTTGTACGACTACCACGTTTGACAGCCATTGTGGATATTGGACTTCTCGAATGAAACCTGCTTATAACAATTTGCTCACTTTTTCAGCTATAATGTGATTGCGTTCAGGGGCAAACCTTCGGTGTTCCTGCTTAACCGGTTCGAACTCCGGATCCACCTTCAGACTATGGCAGGAAACTAAGGGATCGATCCCTACCATATCCAAGTGATCCCACGCAAAGGCATCTGCATTGCTCCAGATAACATCAATCAATGCCTCCTTTTCTTCGGACGTGGAAGAAGAGCCTAAATAAGTAACCTTCTGAGGGTCACCGAGGATAACCTCCACTGCTTCTAGGGTTTCCTCGGTGGGCTTCGCAATTTCCTCCTCCTCCTCTACCTTAAGGTACTTAGGTAGAGGGCTCTGTAATTGCTCTTCTACCTTAAGCTACTTAGGTAGAGGGGTCTGTAATTGCTCCTCTACCTTAAGGTACTTAGGTAGAGGGCTTTGTAATTGCTATTTGGGTACAGTTTTGGAAGCCACACTTGGCTGTTGCCGAGTAGACACCTTCTTTGCTTCAACTTGCGTCAACATATAGCATTCCTTCTCTGTGACTTGATCGCCCCACAGATTAATTACTTCTTGCCTGTCCGGAGATATGCACCGCATCACCTGGTGAAGGATGGACGGAACTCCTCTCATCCGATGTATCCAGCCTCTTCCCATGATGAGATTATAAGAAGGATGGATATTTGTTAAAACAAAGTTCTCCTTTAGAGTCCTCTTCGCCGCGGTTACAGATAAGTCTATTACTCCAAGGGGATCTACTTTCGTGCCATCAAATCCCATCAACGGGCAGGAGGTAGGTCGAATAGATGATGACGGGATCTCCAGCTGCTCAAAGATCGTCTTTGTGATTATGTTGGCGCTACTTCCTGGATCTATCAAAACCCTCCTGATCATACAATTGGCCACTAAAAGACTGATGACCAATGGATCCTTATGGGGCCGTTGAACTCGGGATAGGTCGCCATCTCCGAATCCAATACTAATGCTACCCAAAGCGATTGCATTGACTGAGGTTATCTTCCTGATCTTGTGGGTTGCCCTTAGTCTGGATCTGTATACCCCCTCGGACTCTTGATCATCTTCAGACCTGCGATGTATTGCATGAATAACTTTTACTTGCGTACCTTCTACCTTGCGGGGATAGATCTCGCGGGGCTTTGCATACTCCTTTGTCGTGAGGTAGTCTGCCAACTCACCCCTGGCGATCATATTCTGCACCTGTCGCCTGAGGGATCTGCAATCATTGGTTGAATGCCCATAATCTCGATGATAGGCGTAATGCTTGCTTTTGTCCCTTTGCTCCAGGGGTTATTTTATTGGCTGCGGAGTTGTGAACCTCATCTTATTCTCTTGAAAAAACTGAGCCAAAGTAGTTCGGAGGGTGTAAATCCTTCCTCTACCCTTTGCTTCTTTTCAAATGCCTGGGTGATTGGCGTCAAGGAACGTTGGCTTTTCTAAATCTTTGGAGTTGGAATTCTTTCTCGAGGCTTGTTTTCCACCGTCACGAGGGTGGCGTGCTACGCTCGGTGGGCTATATTTTCCTCGAGCGGAATGTAGATCTGAGCCCTAGCATTGAGAGTCTACATGTCGGGAGGAGAGTACTTGACTAAGGAAGTGTGGAACTTCGTCCCCTGAATCATCGCAAGTTTAAATGTCTCTATAGCCGTTGCAGGATGATAGTCTCCTATTTCTTAGGCTTCCATGTTGAATCTTGATAAGAAATCCTGTAATGTTTCCCCCTTCTTTTGTCTCATGGTGAAGAGGCTGGCAATGCTCTTCTTTTGCTTCTTATTCCCGCAATACTGTGCCAGGAACATGGTGCACAGAGTTACATAATCCGGGATGGACTTATGCGGTCGATTCCTGAACCATTCTAGTGCTGCTCCTGTTAAACTGGTAGGAAAAACTCTACACATCCAATGGTCATTACGATCATCCAGAGCCATCTTTTGAGCGTAATGATCTAAGTGCCGAGATGGATCCCCCGTTCCATCAAACTGGGTGAAAGAAGGCATGGTAAACCTCTTAGGCCTCTCTACCAGATACACATCGTCAGTGAAAGGAGTTTTTACCAAGGAATTTTTGTGTTCTCTAGCCATCTCGGCAGGTGTTTGAATCTTCAGGAGTCTTTTCTCATCAAAGGCATCCTGAACTCCTGCACCATCTGGGATTTCATTGGACCACACTGTGAGCTTATGGCTGGATTCGACTTGCTTGTCCTGTGTGCGACGGGGGACGTTATCCGAAGCCGCAGCCTCGGATCTTACCCTACGTTGTTGCTGAACCTTATTCGGCTGGGCCTCATTGGGTCGTGCCCCATTAGGTGGAGCCCCATTGGGCAGAAGTCCGGTAATTGGAGGAACATTCTGACTAGGGGGTGCCGCTGTGTCACCCACTGGTGGCGGTGCTGCCAACTGAGCCATCGCCGCTTGCAGAGTGTTATTTTGCTGTTGAAGCAAGGTGATCTGTGCCACGCTTGCTTCGTTTGCCTGACGAAGTATATCAAACTGGTGTAGAAATTCTTCACGCATCTTCTGCATCAACTCCATCTGTTGATCCGTTGAAGATCCTCCATTCGACATTCTGGATGGTAGTTGCAGGATTCACCTGTGAAACAAGAGTGGGAATATATTTGCACACGATTCCTACAGACGGCGCCAAAGTGTAGGAGCAAAATTTCGCCCAACCAATAATGATTGGGAGAAATAACACAACTCACTCAATAAACAATAAAAATAAACAAGAACAGTGTATAGAGAGGTGTAGAATTGCTTGATCCCTTTATTGAAGGTTTAGGCCTCTATTTATATACAAAAGTTAGAAGAATTATGGTAGGACTCGCGTTACTTGTCCTCTAATTCTTTCCATATATCAATTTCTTTACAAATAGAATTCTTTCCTCTTTATAATTCTTCCCTTACCAGATTTTCCTTACGCAGAACTTACTTCCTTTGGTGAATCATTTTCCTTGCAGGACCGGCTCCTTCTTTAAATGGATTTGGGCCGCATTTAACTTGGTCCACATGACTCTGTTCATGGGCTAGAAGCTTGTCATTAGTGACATTGGGCTGCTAGCATCTTGATTCGGGCTTTAGTAAAGCTGGTAGTTAGATAACAGTAGTTTTGGGCTAATGACCAACTCAACTTGAGCTTTTAATGAGATGGGCTTTGAACTTTATCGAAGATAAAGTTATATTTATGATGACGTGGACTGCTCTTATTGGAGGGAGATTTTTCCCTCCACAACTACCTTTTGGCAAAATGTTTATTTAGTTATAATTCAAGCATTCTTAAATATTCTACTCACTTATCCCACATTAAGACATTGATCACCTTTTGCCAGAACTAATGCCCTCATGTAGGTAAATGCACTGTGAGACCTCAATAAGACCAATGTCTTAAAATTTCAAAATAATAATAATAATAATAATAATAACCCCCATGAACGTGTCACCTTTTGGCAGGCATCACCCACTTTAACTATTACCTCTGAAACGGTCACTTTACCAGTCTTCCTAAACCCCAAGGACGAACCTATACTACAGAATTTCCATTTATTTAAGTTCAACAATTTCTTTATAATGTATATAAACTAAACCCAAATATTATGAAATACTTGATTTCACTATAATATAAATGGCTTTAATACAAATAAAATAAAGCCTCCTCATACATCTTAAGAAATTACAGTGAACATTATAATAATAACATGCACATTAATTAAGATTTAAAAATCTCAATTCTTTATATACTTTAATTAAAATAAAATAATAAAATTTGATGCATGTATATTATATATCCGATAAACAATTTAAAGTATTTGAATCTTTAAATCAATTAGGTTAATATTGCTTGCGTATGGTACACAAGCCCTATAGGTTTTTCAACCAAAAATTAAACAATTAAAACTCAAATCTTTAAATCAATTAGATCAATAATATTTGCTTATGGTTAGCAAGCCTCCATAAGTTTTTTAACTTAAAATTGAACAAATATCATAAATTACTTAATAAAAGTACTAGACATAGAGCATGGTTAAATGACCACACAACTTCACGTTAAACTAAAAGTTTACTTATACATGTAATTCAAGATATATACCTCCTATTGACACATGTAGCATAAATATTAACAAAAAGTTTAAATCATCCAAAACCCATATAATATGATATGTAATATTATATATTATATTATATTATATATATTATATACAATTGCATACAAACAATACTGAGTTCTCAAACCAAAATCAATCTTCCAGATTAATTTTGAACGAAAGACAAATACTTGATAGTTTTCTTTCCATGCACACATTAATTCATATACATATAGTTAAAGACTTTTAATCTTCATGCATATTAATATATAATTCACATAAATCAAGATATTTAGTCTCATTGTACATCCATGTCAAATTATTTGGACATAATGATATATTGCTTATGAATGGTTAGATAACCACACATTAGTGCATCAGTTACCATACATGTATATGAATATATGATTGAATACCAAATTAAATAAATATTTAATCCTGATTTCTTTCAAAATATGTTCAAATAGTTTATGAGAATATATATTTAAAATCAGATATTCACATTTATATAAATAGTTGTAAAATCATTCAACATAGATGGCAAATCCAAATTGGAATTATAAATTCAAATATTTATAATTTTTCTTTTCAATTTGATTTCAAAAGAAACAATTGGGTCACAATACAGTAGAAGTAAACACATATATATGTTTTCTCGTTTGGCGTGCAAATTTTATAAAGAAAATAACTTATACACTGCATAACAAACTGATTGTTTATACATTCTCAATCAGCATGCACAATTTATAAAGGAACTGATACATTGCATGACAAACTCATGCTTTAAAAAAAAGGTTTCTCACGTACATAATAGATTATGGTATTTTGAAACAAAACATTGCTTATATATATAAATCAATTACATATCAATGTAAAGTTTAGGTAGCCAATGCAATTTTAAATGCACCGATTCAAGTATATTATATCATAAATCAATCTTTACTATTTTGAATTCTATAAATTTTAATTTGGCTCTAATACCAATTGTTAGGTTTTAATTAAATTAATCCATGTAGAAATCAAGAATACTTTAATTAATTAAAGAGTAATTTAAACTCGTAATTGATTGATAATTAATGCACATATACCTTTAGAATATCCATATAATCTTCTAAATTTTTGTAAAATATTAGAGCGCTTTACCCCCTTATATATAACAAGAATAGAGGACGACTTCTTTACAAACAAGCATAACCTAGGTCTCCTTTCTTATCATGAAAACTTAGATATTAATACAAAATTGGACAGTACAACCAAATCTATCAAGCATCCATAATCATGTTGCAATCTTATTTTAAAAAACTTAGTGAATAGTACCATAAAATAATTTTTATTATTTATATATAAAATTTCCAACAGATTATCCTATTTTTTTAAGTCAAAACAGTATTCTTGAAACCCTTTATCGGTTAAACGTCGGCGGTAATACCGTCAACGTTAACGATGACACCGGCATGTTTCGGACGTGGGAACAAGATGACTTGTACATAATTAGTGGTAGTTTGGGGGTGATACCTCGCAGGAATGGTCCGATCCACTACAGTTCGGCAACACCGGCTTACACTGCACCTGAGATGGTTTATAATAGCGCAAGGAGTTTTGGTGTCGATTCGGGGTTTGATTAGTTGTATATAATTAGTGGTAATTTGACATGGAGTTTTGGTGTCGATTCGGGGTTTGATTATCTTGTGAGACTTCATTTCTGCGATTTTACTGCGGATAGAACTAAAGAGAATCAGAGGGTGTTCACTATATATCTTAACAATCAGACGGCTGAGGATAAAGCTGATGTAATTTTCTGGAGTGGTGGTAATAGCATTCCGGTTTACATAGACTATGTTGTGCAGGTTCCGGAAGTTGGTGGTCGCTGGATCAAGCAGGACTTGTGGCTCGCGATGCACCCTAACGTTGAAGACCAAAATAAAATTTATGATTCGATTCTGAATGGTTTGGAATTGTTCAAATTGAACCAATCTGACGGTAGTCTCGCCGGGCCAATCCTGATATTGTGGAATCTGAAACACCCGAACCCAACCCGAGCACGAAGTTACCGTTGACATCTACTGGTAAACGCTCGTTGCCAATTTGGATGGTTGTGGGAGGTGTAATTGGAGGGATATAGCAACGTCAGTTCTGGGTTACGTCATTTTCCCGCAACGGAGAAGAGTCAAAGACTTTGGCACAATTTCAGTGGCGTCAAGGTCAACGGGGTCAACGGAGTATCATGTTTCATCACTGCCGTCTGATCTCTGCCGACGCTTCTCGCTCGGCGAGATTAAATCAGCTACATGCAACTTTGACGACAATTTTGTTATTGGCACTGGAGGATTTGGTAATGTGTATAAAGGGTTCATGAATAATGATACTGCTCCTATCGCGGTTGCGATCAAATGGTTGAGTCCTGGAATCAAGGCAAGGGGCCCACGAGTTTCAAACGAAGATCGTAATGTTCTCAAAGCTCAGACACCTCCATTTGGTGTCTCTGATTGGTTACTGTGTTGATGATGGTGAGATGATCTTGGTGTATGATTACATGGCCCATGGGACTCTCCGTGATCATCTCTACAAATCAAACCACCCTCCTCTCTCGTGGAATCAACGCCTTCTGATCAGCATAGGTGCTGTACGTGGATTGAACTACCTTCATACTGGTGTAAAGCACACATCATTCACCGCGATGTAAAATCAACCAACATTTTGTTGGATGAGAAATGGGTGGCCAAAGTTTCTGATTTTGGGTTGTCAAAAAAGGGTCCCATTGGGATGTCCCATGTGAGCACCGAGGTGAAGGGTAGTTTCGTGTATTTGGACTTTGAATATTACCGACTTCAACAATTGACACAAAAGTCTAATGTGTAGTCGTTCAGAGTGGTATTGTTGGAAATGTTGTGTGCTAGGTCACCAATTGTTACAAGCTTACCAAGGAAACAAGTGAATTTGGCGGAGTGGGGCCGGTGTTGTTGTCGAAAAAGGAACCTTGATCAGATCGTGGATCCACATCTGAGGGGTCAGATTGCACCAGAGTGTTTAAGGAAGTTCGGGGAGATTGCTTATAGTTGCTTGCGTGATCATGGGATCGAACGGCCATCAATGAATGATGTTGTGTGGGGGCTTGAGTTTGTATTACAGTTGCAAGAGGCAGCTAATAAGAATATCAACGGTGGAGACGAGTTTGGTAAGAATCATGTGATGGGTACGTATGGGTCCCATATTAGTCCCCTTGTTCCTCTTTGTGGATATGGAGACACAACCACGATGGATGATGAGGACGGGGATGTATTTTTTAGACCAATTGGATACGTATCTAGTTTAAAGGGCAGTGATTATATCGACGGTGTGTAGCTTATGCGATCCAGGCTAGACCTAAGTAGGTTGGTCGTCAAAACTTTTTCTTTCTTTTCCTTTTCTATTAATGAAATGCAATAATTGAGTTCTTAACCTTACCCCAATAATGATGGCCCAACTAGGTCCAAAAGCAAAAATTTAAATAAGACCAATTCGGATCAGATAGTTTGGTTCAATTTACTAATAATTTGGTTCGATTTTAAATTTGTTAGATCTAATTGAATCATTATGTTGTATATATATATATTTATTTATATATGTTAATTTATACAATATATATATATAAATAATATAATATAATCCTATAATCTAAATTACTTAGAAGTTTTTAACAACTATCAATATTGTGATTCACTTTTAATTTTTTTTAAGTATTATTAATTTATTAGATGAATATTTTTTATTTTTTATTTCGATTTGCTCTTAAAAAGGAAAACCAAGAGCACACGAGATTCCGCTTACATTTACGTTGTTTTATTATTATTATTATATATCATATCTTATTGATCATGGGTCGAATCATTTTGTGACTAATAAAGGCCCTAGTTTTGCTTAGAGAAAGTCCACTGATTGTTGCACCTTATTACTCCTATAACTTTTTTTAATCGGAGAAAAAAAAAAAAAAAATCTAGTTCGTCATAATTAATATCACTGTAACTGTAGCTTCAACTTTTTCATTATTCACTTCTTTGATTGCTTGCACTTTGTCAGTGCACATTTTTTTTTAGGTAAGTTCTTTGTCAATGCACTTTTTGCAAAAACAACTAATCTTCTTTTTATAGGAAAATTGAATGCTAATCTACAAAGTTTGCCCAATTTATTAATTCTAGAATATCAATATTTATGTTTGGGGGTGAGGGGAGAATAATAATTTTTTGTTTTGTAATTTTAGTGGGGCAGTATTAAAATTTCAATTCAAAAAAGAAAAAATTACTAGTATATAATACTAGGGCAATTGCCTCACTTATGATATATCAGGTGCGTCTTGATAGGTTCAGTTGACTAGGGCAAAATTCTATCCCTTGAACCTTGTTGGAGACATCACTTCATAAAGACAAAGTCATGTGATTGTTAAACAACAAAATAGACAAATTTTTGGATTTAATGGCAAGTTAATTAGAGATAGAGATTTTCTACATTGGAGGATCACATGCATGATTGGAAATTTGGTTTCACACACTGACGTTAGAGAGAGTTTTCAAAATTCAAGGATAACTTGGGAAATATTCAATTTCTTTTTTCATAATAATTTATCAATAAATTACAACTATTAAATTGAAAAAAGAGACTTTATTTTGAGAGTGACGCGGGAGAAACAACTTTGTTTTCACGATTAAAGCACGGACCCATGTCCTAATATGTAATGTGGACTTGTGAGTCTTCACCTCACTGCTGTCAAGTGGTAGGGACTAGTCTAGTCTTTATCTATCAACCCTAATGGGAGGGACAGCGGAAAAAAAAAACCAATCAACTAGTGTGTGGTTGTTTTAGAAAAAGGTTAACAAGAGAATTAATTATTGAGAATACATTGTTATAGATTTACCGAGAAGAGATAGAATTAGAGAAAGATCAAACAATAGTGAGACAGAAAATAGTAAAGTGATTTTTATTTTTATATTTTTTCACTTGTCAGGTACATCTCTTAAACAAAGTTCACATGATATCTATATAGCTTCAAAAATGGACTTCTTCCGTAAACTAAGTAAAGAGCTTCTCTTGTAAGCTAGATAACGTGTTTTCATTGTAAGTTAAGTAATGAGCTTCTTTTATAAGTTAAGTAAGGAACTTTTCTTGTAAGCTAGATAACGAACTTTCTTTGTAAGTTAATTAATGAGCTTCTTTTATAAGTTAAGTAATGAGTTTCTCTTGTAAGTTAATATGAGTGGACCCATTTATATACATATATATGTATATCAAACATACATCATTATTTTTAATCTCTATGTATTTTATACATTAAAATACATTTAAATCTTTGCTTCCTCACACAAAATTAGCATAAATCTCAATGCATTTAGTACGTTTATTCTACATTTGTATTTCTTCATTGAAAATAAATGTAAGTGCGTTAAAAAATGTTACAATACGTTATAATCATGATTCGTCTCTTTTTGTCCGACAACTAACTCGTTCGATCAACTTACACGGATATTAGTCCAAA
The DNA here is from genome assembly GCF_030987335.1 of Cornus florida. Classification (NCBI taxonomy): domain Eukaryota; kingdom Viridiplantae; phylum Streptophyta; class Magnoliopsida; order Cornales; family Cornaceae; genus Cornus; species Cornus florida. The sequence goes on from NW_026775577.1 coordinate 8,179,961, forward strand.
CCTATTCAACGGGGATTGCAACCAATGCTACAACCATGGTTACACATTCATCAGAGGATCTAGACTTCGTGTAAACAACAAAATGAACAGGTTACATCCCCAATTCAATGCTTTACAACTTGCATTATTGGACTCAAAGTGGCACTGGCCCATATGGTGGTGCTACAAAACTAAAAGAATAAAGTGTTTTTAGCCACCAAGACCCCAGTCAACTAGTAAAACAAAAAGCATAGCCTTTCATTTCTTATCCAAATTAAAAAAATAGACTATAGTCTATAACTAATGCTAGCTGACTGGCTTTGTCCACCCACATACAGAAACTCATCTGAATTAAAGAGAGGAAGAAGAAAAAGAGAGATATGGGAATTGAATTGAAGAGTCCATATCTCTACTTCTCTTTCACTGTTGTACTTGTTTTCCTCAGCACAAGCACAAGCACAAGCATAGCAGATTCTGGTGAGGACACCAAGAACACGATGATGATCAGCTCCGATCAGTGCAACGCCAGCATAGGTGAATGCTTCACAGATGAAGAGGAGTTCATGGAATCAGAAGTGAGCAGAAGAATTCTTGCTAACACAGGCAAATACCTTTCATATAGGGCTGCAGGTTCGAGGAATCCGGTGTGTGATTCAACAAAAAGATTTAACTGCGGGAAACGCAGGAATGAGTATAATCGCTGTACCACCTACGACCGATGCAGTCGCCGTGGTTGATGGTGTGTGTGTGGTCGGGTCGAATCATCGTCGTCCTCATCATCATCATCATCTTTGCTTTAATCTCATATAAATTAAATTGAATCGCGCTGAATTAAATTAAGAGTATGGCTTTCTTTTGTGGTTTAATGTTTCTTTTTACTTTTTAATTTCAAGTGGTTTCTTCTTGTATATTACTGTATGCATTTTGTTCTTTGAGTATAATAATAAAATGTCTTTCCTTCTCTTCTCAATAATTCAATACAGTCACTTTCAGAGAAAATAATACAATATCTTCTATAAGTCCATTCAATTTTTTTTTCTCCCACCGAAACAAGCACAAGGCTTACATATCTGGCACATGAGCTTTGATTAGCATTTGAAATTTCAACACCTATATTTCTGCTCTTATGATTGTTATATTTAATTTTGAATTTTACCAAACTACTTAGCCACGCTAGCTAAAAGAAAAACACTTTGAAACAAACAGACCACTAGTGAAGGTTGAAATTGGAGGTCTTACCAACTACTAATTTTCAGTTATTAGAAGAACAATGAATGATCAGTACGTTGAGGCATTGTTTATGAATTTATGAATCCTATGTTCCAAAGCGGTAATAATTATTCAGATATAGACTTACCATGTCAATGTAGTAACTTATTTTAGATTTCCGTTATGAGAGGAACAAACAAGCTATCTCACGACAAGTTCATCTATAATAATGGATGTCCAAATGTAAAATATCATATCAAATTGCAGTTGGTGTTGCTCGGGGCTGGAATATTTACATCGAGGTTGCAACACAAGGATTCTTCATTTCGATATAAAACCTCCCAACATTTTTTTTGTCCAAAAAACGCTATTTGTTTCTTGCTAAATTGGGCTAGAGAAAACAGAGTATTATGTTGATGGTGGTGCAAAAGAAACTGTTTGATAACCCACTTGTTAGTTGGTTATTGCTGACAGTTAAATGGATGTTTCATAACACACTTACACAACAGAAATATCATCACAATCTCCACTGCTTAAAAAAAAATTTCGTCCTCGAAATTCAGATCCAATAGTTTTCGTAGAGCCAAAAAAAAAAAAAAAAACAGAAATATCATCACCACATTAATCAACAAACATATATTGAGATAATAATCATACGCATTCACGCATAATACAATATTTTATATAATTCACAAAACTCTAGGACTTTGTCCATGAAGAGAGAAATTTTAATATTATAATTAAAAAATAGAATATACAACCCGATATCAAAACCCCCACGCACTCTCACTCGTCACACTTTTAATACTACATCTTTATACTCCGAAATTACGTATATTCCGCCCTCCTTATAACACTCACAAACCCCTTACATCTTTCCCCATATCATCTCTCTACCAAAACTCATCTCTATTTATTGAGTCTTCAAAAACATTTCCTTATTAGACAATAATTTCACAACTTGTCTACAACGAGTTACATAATAATCACAATTCCAAAATAACATCTTGACAAAATCACCATTATGGAGCTCACTACCAAAGATGAACAAGTTCCCAAAAAAAATGATTTGATCCATTTGGGGTCACTAATTTACCTAACACACCGCAAGTGAACATGTCCTTCTTCTGCACATGAATTCAATCCACAAACCCAATAATCTCCACCTTGGTTTGAATTCAATCTTCACGTACTACCCTGATAGCTTCACCTTGATTGAAGATCTCTTCAACTTGAATAAAACGCCATGATAAATTTGATAAACACTACATACATTGATGTATTTTTTTAGGATTTTTGAAGGGTGTTCCGTAAGTCTGTTGTTTACAGCTATGCAATGATAGTTCTTGAAATTGTTGATGAGTAAAATGATATTGAAGCTGGAACAGTCCTTTTCCGACTACATTTACGAGCAAGGGGAACATAATAAGGATCTTAATGGCATTAAACCTAATTGAACGGAAGATAATTTGCATTCTGGCGTTGGAGAATAGACAGAGTTTGTTGTGCAATAGCAGTGTGCTTGGTGCGGCAATTTCTGACGGTGAATAGTGCAACGACGAAAAGGAGAGATCAGTTTGGCGAGTATGCGAAGGTACAATCTTACACCACTATTTCAGATTTTCCAACAGGTGTTTAGAAGGATTATTTGTTATAGGAGTCGAGATTATTACTTTATTTGATTCTCTCTTGTTGATTGATGTATAAGTTAGGGCATAAACTTGAGAAAAATCTATGTACGTGAGAAAAATCATTGAAAAAAAAAATTATGGATATGATCGAATTTAAAAACCATACAGAAGAAAATTCGCTACTTTGTAAGCCAGTGAAAAGTATAAAAGTGAATAACAATTCTAATATTATGTGTCTGGTTTTGAAATCATATTTTTTCATTTGATATTTGTTCCAATCTCAAGGATCCATTGTAATTATTTCTTTAAATTTTTATTCAAAGTGCCGGAACAAGGACGACTTGACTTCTCCGTCAACCAAAAAAACAAAATGTGGAACCCTACAATTGGCCCACCAATAATTCGATTCAAAAGCATTGCTATCTACAGTATATCCAAGATGGTCCTGCACATGAATTTCATTCACGTCTCTCTCAAAGCACTTGAAGATTATTCATGATCTCAGTAAAAAAAAAAATTGATCTTCAATGCATCAACAATCTGTCCACCATATGTCTATATATGCTCTCTATCTGGTAGCGTGGAAATAATGTGAAAGGGTAAAAAGAAAGAAAGAAAAATCACTTAAACTCAGTCCTTTGTTAGATAAAAATTAATGGCGAAAAGCAAAATAAAAAATAGTAAACTGAATAAAGACAAATAAGTTCTTGATTAGGCCAAGGAATTCTTTTTGTAGAAGGTTAAAGAAAGTGATCATTTTCTGATTGGGTAAAGTCTAAAAAACACTTTCCTAGTTTTGATTTGGTGCTGATTACACCTCTTTAGTTTATTTTGTCCATATAAATTCCCCACTAAACACTACAATGTTGCAACTAATCACCGGTCAGATTTTTGGTAAAGAATGGGGTTAGTAGGTCTTCTAAAACAGTAAAATCCAAAATTACCCCTCACCATACTCACGGGCGCCCTCATATCTCTCCATATTCACGGCCCTCACATCTCTTCTTCCTCACTGTCACCACCCACACCATTCTACAGAGCTCCTTGCTCAATCCAAGCACATCGATGACAGTCCATCATCGATGACAAGGTCTATTCCGAACAGTTCCTCATCGTCGGTATTCGATCCTCCCCAATTTGCTTGAAGAGAGAATGGCGAAGGCAAGCTCGAAACGGCGATGGCGAGCTTGGAGCAAAGACGGCGGGGTAAACCCACTTTGATCTCTTTCTAAGCGAATACCCTAAATCTTAGTGACAGATGAGTGAAAATTTCACAAATAGATGAAGAAAAAAGAATTAAATTCAAATCCAAATCTTAGAGAGAGAGGTGGCGGTTGCCAATGAACGGCGGTGATTTGTGGCAGGAAGCGGCGCCGTAGCGGAACAGATCTAACTCGAACATGTTTATTGTCACCTGCATGGCTGAGCACAACCACCCCATGCCGACTCACCGGAATTCACTCTCTGGCAGTCCTTATGAACTCATATTTCTTACATATTTTATTCCCAAAATCATATTTATTAGTACTTAATTTAATTTAATTAATTAATTAATTAATGTTTTTATATTTTTAAATTATTAGGGATAAAAGACCAATTCTGGAATAAAACTGGAAACAAGTGAAGGTTGACTACATTGTAAAAGAGATTATATATTTTTTCAGTCAACATTGAGCATGAGCAAAGCTCCAGAAGAATTAGTTGGGTCTTATCCTTACATTTAAGAGGATTTGGAATTTTTGAATCTTAAACAAACAAGTGCCACATCAGCAGCGTTTCGTCAGCAGCCAGGTCCGCCATCCAGCCACATCATCACCGGCCTGCAAAGCGCCACATCATCAGAATGTATCATATAATGAATATATATATATATATATATATATATATATATGTATGTATGCATTGTGCACGAAACGGGATAAGATCGAGAAAGTAAAAGGAAAGATAAAATAAGAACGAAGAAAAGAGAATGATGGGGGAATGGATTGTGTCAGCCGAAAGCAAAAGGGGAGTTTCATTTATTGATTTCTACTTATATGATTTTAATATATTTGGTTTTCACTTCTCTTTAATTATTTTAAGTTTCTTTTATCATTAATATAATATATTATTAGTAATTAGAAATTATTATAATTAATCCTTATTTGAGTAATAATTTTTGATCTTGTGTTTTTCATTAAGTTGGATACATTTGATGCTTTGAATATTACTATTTTAAGCGAAGAAAAATCTAATCTTGAATCAGGAAGTAGCAGAGTGACACTGGAATTGTTTCTCTTACCTTTGGAAATTGATAAATGAAAAATTAAAATTTTATGAGGTTAATGGTGGTGGAATCCTATACCTTAGTATTTTCTTTAAATTGATTTCAATTGTATTGTTTTTATTTCTTGCATGTTAGTATAACAAATCCATTATTCAAATCAAATTGGTAGATTACACTTAAATTAGTTTTGATTCATATTAGTGTTTTTTTAAAAGCATTTATTTGGGTTCGACCTCATTTTTGTCGATCATATCTATACTCCAATAAATTCATGCGCTCGCGAATTACATTTTATTTTAAGCATCAAGTTTTTGACGCAAAATAAATTCTTGATTAGGCCATGAAATTACTTAAACTCAGTCCTTTGTTAGATGAAACTTAATGGCGAAAAGCAAAATAAAAAATAAATTCTTGATTAGGCCAATAAAATTTTTTCCGAAAGGTTAAAGAAAATGATGATTTTATGGTTTGACCAATATAAAACTTGTGCTAAAAGAGAGGGTATTAGTGTAAGTTCATATAACTTTTTACAAAAATTAAAATTTTCATATATTTTTTAAATTTAATTTTATTAAAAAATTAGATGATTATGAAAGTAATTTTCTCTTACTCCGTCCTTGACTCCTGTCATTCACTCGCACCTTCCCATCACCACCTGCGGCTCCAAATTGCTCCGTCAATGCTTCTACCCTCAGTCTTGACCCAATCCAATACTTCTTTCTCCTGTGTCGCCTAGAATCACTAACTCATGCTTCTATATAATAAACACGACCTATGTATTAAATAATTTATTTAAATTATTATATATTTCAAAAAATTATTTTAATTTAATAATTAAATATAAAATGTTCATGACCCTTCTAATAAATAAGTTTACAAGTAATGCTTTTAAGAGAATTTTTTCACCATGAACTCTTCATTTTAATTCATAAATTAAAAGATAAAATTGAATAATTTATTTATTTCAATTCAATAATTAAATATGAATAATTCACTACAGAATTGTATCTATCTAGAGCGTTACTATTTTGGAACTGTTGCAATATTTATAAATGCTTTATTTATATACACCCCGTAATAGTTCTCACATTTTTCTTCTTCCGAAGATAAATAACCATCTAAAACATTTTTGTTTTGTTCTATTTTTGTTTTTTTTTTTTTTATTTAATTTTTTATTCACATTTGTCAAAAAAAAGTTGAAATAATTTAGAATGTTGGGTCCAAAATCGCACATCTAAATTGACACTCAAAAATATCGATCTATATATCAATCCCAACTCAAAGACTATGCACCAAGACTCTTCATTGCACTCAACATAATTCACTTCCCAATCAATAAATTCCACGATTACTTACCACCAATGCTCACCTTCACTCTTTACCTCTTCACCGTCCTCCTCCTCACCACCATCGCCACCACAGCAGCACCCTACACTCCCACCTTTTATGTCCTCCTCAACTGCGGCTCCTCCACCAATACTACCGACTCCAACGGCCGCAACTGGGACGGCGATGTCCTCTCCAAATTCTCACTCTCCAACACCTCACCAAACACTTCTTCACCCTCCACCGCCTCCCACCAAGATCCCTCCGTCCCCCAAGTCCCCTTCATGACCGCCCGCATCTTCCACTCCCCATTCACCTACACCTTCCCTGTCACCGCCGGCCCCAAGTTCCTCCGCCTCTACTTCTACCCCACCACCTACTCCGACCTCGACCTCGACCCCACCCAATCCTTCTTCTCCGTCACCTCCAATCACTACACTCTCTTAAACAACTTCAGTGCCTTCTTAACCGTTTCTTCAATCAAACCACCGGTTGCTTCCCTCATCAAAGAATTCATCCTCAACTTCAGAGACAACCAAACACTCCTTAACATAACCTTCTCACCATCTCCCAACTCTTACGCCTTTATCAACGGTATCGAACTCCTTTCCATGCCGGATAAGCTCTATATGCATGGCAATGATGAAGCCATCACACGCGCCGGTGTTGATTATCCCTATTATTTTGATAGCAGCACAGTTCTTGAAACCCTTTACCGGTTAAACGTCGGCGGTAATACCGTCAGCGTTAACGATGACACCGGCATGTTTCGGACGTGGGAACTAGATGACTTGTATATAATTGGTGGTCTCGGGGTGTCAACTCGCGGGAATGGTCCGATCCACTACGGTTCGGCAACACCGGCTTACACTGCACCTGAGATGGTTTATAACACCGCAAGGCTTATGGGCAACCTAAGTTTACACTACAATTTGACATGGAGTTTTGGTGTTGATTCAGGGTTTGATTATCTTGTGAGACTTCATTTCTGCGATTTTACGGTGGACGGGACTAAAATTAATCAGAGGGTGTTCACTATATATCTTAACAGTCAGACGGCTGAGTATAAAGCTGATGTAATTTTCTGGAGTGGTGGTAATAGTATTCCGGTTTACAGAGACTATGTTGTGCGGGTCCCGGATGTTGGTGGTCGCCGGATCAAGCAGGACTTGTGGCTCGAGATGCACCCTAACGTCGAAGACAAACCTGAATTATATGATGCAATTCTGAATGGTGTGGAATTGTTCAAATTGAACCGATCAGACGGTATTCTCGCCGGACCTAATCCTGATTTGGTGGTATCTGAAACACCGGAACCGAAACGGAAGATACCAGTGACATCTACCGGTAAACGCTCGTTGCTCATTGGGGTGATTGTCGGAGGTGTAATTGGAGGGATAGTAGCAATGTCAATTTTGGGTTTCCTCATTTTCCGGCGACGGCAAAGAGTGAAAGATTTTAGTAAAAGTGTGACCAAGTCATCGTGGGTCCCAATTTCAGTGGCGTCAAGGTCAACAAAGTCAATAAAGACGGTTGCATCGCTGCCGTCCGATCTCTGCCGACACTTCTCGCTGGCGGAGATTAAATCCGCTACACGCAATTTTGATGACAATTTTGTTATTGGCACCGGAGGATTTGGTAACGTGTATAAAGGGTTCATAGAAAATGATACTGTGGTTGCGATCAAACGGTTGAATCCTGAATCAAGCCAAGGGGCCCACGAATTCCAAACTGAGATCATAATGCTGTCTAGGCTGAGACACCTTCATCTGGTGTCTCTGATCGGTTATTGTGCAGATGATGGTGAGATGATCTTGGTGTATGATTATATGGCCCACGGGACTCTCCGTGATCATCTCTACAAATCAAACAATGCTCCTCTCTCGTGGAATCAGCGCCTTCAGATCGCTATCGGTGCAGCACGTGGATTGCACTATCTTCATACTGGTGTGCAGCAGATGATCATTCACCGTGATGTGAAATCAACCAACATTTTGTTGGATGAGAAATGGGTGGCTAAAGTTTCTGATTTCGGGTTGTCAAAAATGGGTCCAGTTGGGATGTCCAAAAACCATGTGAGCACGGTGGTGAAGGGTAGTTTCGGGTACGTAGATCCAGAATATTATCGACGACAACAATTGACGGACAAATCCGACGTTTACTCATTCGGTGTTGTGTTACTCGAGTTGTTGTGTGCGAGGTCACCTATTATTCCGAGCTTACCCAAGGAACAAGTGAGCTTGGCTCAGTGGGGCCGTTATTGTTATCGAAAAGGGACCCTTGATCGGATCGTTGATCCAAGTGTGTGGGGTCAGATTGCACCAGAGTGTTTAAAGAAGTTTGGGGAGATCGCGAATAGTTGCTTGCATGACTTGGGGATCGAACGGCCATCGATGAATGATGTCGTGTGGGGACTTGAGTTTGCATTGCAGCTGCAAGAGACCGCTGATAGAAATATCAACGGTGGAGATGGATTTGGTAAGATGCAGGTTGGTGGGTCCCTTATGAGTCCTGTTCCGCTTCGATATGGAGAGGTAACCACAACCGATGATGACGATGACGTGTTTTCTGGATCAACTGAACACGTGGCCGGTTCAAAAAGCAGTGGTGTATCATCGGTGACTAGTGCTGGACAGAACGTTGATAAATTTAAGATTGAAAATGTTTTTTCTGAGTTGTTGAATCCCAATGGGCGGTGAATTAGTTAGAATGTGTGGGACAATCTTTCCATGAATTATAGATTTTTATGTTTTTAGTCAAATCTTATGTGGGTTCATTGTAGGGTTCCGATTTTGTCTACTAGATTGACTGAAAAGTCAAGTAGTCCACTAGTCCCGTATTTACATTTGTGGTGTTGAGTCATTCTGTATCGATGTAAAAAAATAATGATAATAATAAAAAAATAAATATTATGTATCAACTTATGAATAATAATAATAAAAAAAAGATTAAAAGAATTACAAAATATACGATTTTCCTTTAATCTATTTCTTCCTGAATCATAGTTTGTAAAGTATCAACTTATAGGAGACATTTTTTGAAGTTTAATATACGATTTTTATTGATCAATTTATACTGATTTTGTTCGAATTTGTTACATGCGATCGCCATCGATATTACAACCATGATTGATATTGTGAACACAAAAAATTATGAATATATTTGCGACGTGTTTTATTTTTCATACAGAGTATTTTTGTTTATGTTGGGTTTCGTAACATTGAACGGTGAAAAGAAATGTTTTTGATTAAAAACGTTTTATTTTGTACCGTATAACAACGTTTAGTGAATAATATTCAAAAATCCAAATATATTTTTACATGTTGCTGCACTGTAGCAATAGTAGTACTATAGCAATAAACAATACCAAATAAATAAATAATTAAATAAATCTCTAAAGTGAACTTTTTAAACTAGCTATCATATTTTTAAAATTTGTAATACTTTTTTATCAAACATATTTTTATATTTAAGCTTCCAAAGAACATACTTTCAATTACTATTCAAAACACTATATAACAAAAAGACTAATTTTATTTCGAATTTAAATAAAAATGAATAAAATAAAACATGTAGCTTCTTATTTGGACGTTCTTCAAAGAAGGCAAATGTAATTTCTTTATCTTTTGAATTAAATTTTTGTGGGTCCATTTTAGGTTTGGGATTTTGTCTTTTAAGTTGATTGGAAAATGAAATCGTCCTTATATGATATATCTCCTTATATATTTTGTTTTGAGTCTTTTGACTAGTTGCAGAATTACAAAATTTTGTTTTGTTTTCTTTTGAGTAATTATGATTTATTTTTGTAGTGAATGAATTATTAAATTTATTTATAATAAGTCCACATAAATGTGATTTAATTTAATTTTTATAACTCCAATGCAAAAAAATTAAATTGATAAAGTTATAAAAAAAAATAATATTTTGACTTTTTAAATGGAACTTGGGACAATCAAATATGAAAAAGTGGATGTGATCAAGGGAATAGAATTTATTCTTCAAATTTTAATTTTTTGTATTTGAAAAAAAATCATCTAATATAAAAGTGATTATAATTGTAATATGCATTGAAGTTACAGATCGATAAATACTCTCTCTCTATCCTGAATTTTCAACACACATTCATATAATAACTTTGAAAATCTTATTAATTTGATCAAATGTCATTTTACTGCTGAACTTTTCACTATCAGCTGGTTGGTGATTAATAGTATTTCTGCCCTTTTATTAATCAAAGGCAATAATTGAACCTTAACTTAATTTTCCAATCCTCGTGTGCATCTATTTCTGTGAAAGTCTACTATATTTTCGAAATTCTTAATATTTTTGAAATTCTTAGTAATTGAATGTGACAGTAGAATCCACCGAATAAATAATTCCCATTATTTATTTCAATACTAACAGCATATCCAATAGGAATCTGTAACTATTCTTGTAAACAAACACAATCCGACAGAAACCCTAGTTTAAAGATTCCACAACTTGATGGAACGAGACCTCTCGGGCACAAGTGGATGCTAGGGGTGAGATTGAGAGAGAGATGTCACAGGCTCAAAGACTCTTGCCCAGTCAAATAAAGAGGAGACAACTGTGACAATTGTGGCCCTTCCGACCTTTCTCATTCGAAACATGAGTTATTACATTCACGATACGACTGTGTCAACTTCTATTTTAATGAAAAAAGTTTCCAAGATTCTCTTCCTTCAATCTATTGAAACACAGAAAATTAAGAACATATTTGCTACTTTTTTTGTTTTTTATATTTTTTGTTCTTTTCGAGTTTTGTAACAAAAAATGTCTTTGATAAAAAAAAATAATAAGAAATTTATTTTGTATTAATTGTACGAAAATATTTAATAAATAATAGCCAAGATCAATCCTATTTTTACATGTTTTTGCGCCATAGCAATAGTATTATAGCAATAAACAGTGCCAAGAAAAAAAGAAAATTTTTTTTTCTCTAAAGCGACCTCTTTAAACTAGCTATCATATTTTTAAAATTTATAATATATTTTTACCAAACATATTTTTATATTTAAGCTTTCAAAGAACATATTTTTAATTACTATTTAAAACACTATATAATAAAACACTTATTTTATTTCGAATTAAAATAAAAACGCAAAAATAAAACACGTGGCCTGTTATTTGGACATTCTTTAAAGTAGTAAGTGTAATTATCTCTTTATGTTTTGAATTGAATTTTCGTGGATGGATCTTAGGATTGGGATTTTGTCTTTTAAGTTGATTGAAAAATCAAATCGTCCTTATATGATATATCTACATATGTGGTTGTGATTAATTCTACATCAACATGTGAATAAGGCAACAACCCAAAGGATTAGAACAAAAAGGTTGTGCCTAGTTGCAATTCACGAAGGAATGAAACAAAAGTTAAGAAGTTCTGACTAGTCTACGGATCGCCTTTATGGACCAGGATTTCCTTAGTTAAAATATCTCTCCATTGATAAGTTGAATTATTGTAAACTTGACAAATAGCATGGTATACAAATTCAAGACTAATAATGCACTTCATTTCATTTAAAAAAAAATACTTGACATCTAAAATATTATGGAGAACAAATTTATAAACAGATGACTTCCGTCACCACCCCTCCCACTCTCTGTGCAGATCAAACCTTGGGCACAAGTTATTCAATCTAAATTGAATCTAATGTATAACACATATATACAAACATGTATAATGATAGTGCATGGGAAGTGGGAACTCGAATTCTGATTGTAGATTTCAAATTCCTTTCTCTCCTCACTGTTCGTACACAAATTATTCTTTCTTAAATTTTATTTTATTTTTTTCAGAAATTTTTGGTGCACAAGTTCTTTAATCGAAAAATTCAATATATTATATATACACAAACATGTATAATAGAATGAAATTTTGCATGAGAAATAGAAACTTGAATTAGTAGAGTGCTGTGAATTACAAGCAAGATCAGGCTGATAATATCGGCAGTAAGATTGTGACCTCCGACGATGACGATCAAAATCTGATGAATTCAGCCAATGAATTTGAAAATTGGAGGCACGTAACAAAGACATGTTAGATGGGGTTTCTTTCTATTACCTTAAAACAAGGTCACTTTTATAATTTAAATTAATTATTTGATGTGGTACAATATATGCCCTAGATATCATTAATGTGCCACTTGATAAATATCTATCCAATTCAACTTATGTTAATGTAAATAATTTTTAATTTGGAGGATCCAAGTCCCTCATTTATAGTGTTACTTTTGCTAAACCAACTACTAAAGTCACATCTTATACTCACTCTATACGATATGGGATTTATGATTTTGTAATCATTAACGTTTAATTACTGGAACAGTGGGACTTTTAGATTCAATTGGGTATGGGATTCAAAGAAACAATGACATATGACAAATAACCCTTTTATGGAAATTCTTAATAGTAAGCATACAATGCTAAACATAAAGAAGCACACATTAATGCCATTACAATTAGTCATTTTGGAAAGGATATATAAACTCATAAACCATTTTAATAAAGAACACTAATCAGATTATTTTTGAAGATAAAAACATCCATATATCTTAGAGCATAGCTAACTGTTGAATATTAATTGGATACGCATACGAGTGTGATTTGGAAGTGTATGATTTCTTGGCAAGAACGATGTTTGCAACTTCAGTGGGATGAAAGGCATCCCAAAACAAATACTTCCGGCGGTCGTCGCAAGCTTGTTGGAGAGGAAGACATGTTATCTGCCCATTATTCCTTCCCACCCCACAACATCCTTTGTCTACCACTTCGAATCCTGCATCATATATAGAATTTATAATCAAGTCATGAATATATATATATATATATATATATACACACTTAGATAGTATTGCCAAATTTAGGGTGATATAAGGTAGGTAGGTATTACCATAAGAGCGTGCATTAAGCACAAGGTCTTTGGTGCTCTGGTATGAATCCAGAAATACGAAGTTTGCTGCAGGCAACTGCCCCTTATTAAAACGATCGACCATTTTCCGGAGGCCGGAGTTGAAGAGAATAATTGCTTTATTTATATCTTCATTGCACCTGCTGCTGCTATTGTTACTGTTATACCGAGCAAGCTGATAAGGTATGCAACCGATTTGACCAACTGCTGTTACAACTACTTTACGAGCTCCGAAGTTGTATAATTGCTGAAGATTTAATGACATATACAATCAATCTCTTGTTCATCAATGAGCAAAAAAAAACTCTCTTTATACCAAGTATAGTGACGGTTAGATATGATATAGTGTAATAATTAATATATATGTATATAAAACTGACCGTTAGCTGGCGGGAATAGTCCTGGAGGAGTGCAGCAGCAAAAGCGTTTATGGTATAATCGGAACCAGTTGAATAGAAGTCGGGCATAAAGTAATTGTTCAAATAGTCATTGCTTCCCATTCCAGAATAGAAAATGCACTTGCTGAGATAGCTATTCAGTGCATTAAAATCTCCCCTGAAGTACCTACTCATTTGTTGCACCGCTCTACCGAAGTTGGCAACCTGCTGGTTCATCGACATGTGATCACCCTGCATGGATCCATATAATACATCAATTTTACTAATATATATATATGTGTGTGTGTGTGTGTGTGTGTGTGTGTGTGTGTGTGTGTGTTTGGGGAATGTAAAGCAAGTATTTTGATGGTATAAATTTTAATAATATGTTCTATGTAAAATATCATCCATGAACAAGAAAAGTGGTACATTATCCTCTCCTAATTAATTTATTGTTGCTTGCAATTTTATAAGTAGTATATGAACTGACTAAGACTATGGCCATAAAGAATGAAAACACGAGATTCATGTTTTGGCAATATCAAGTAATTGGGAAAAAGGTTGATTGTTGTTATTGTTGCACTTGTATAAATAATTTATATATACCAGATTGTTGCCAGTTTCATCTCGAATGCCAGATGCTCCTGATGCAAAATTTGCTCCTCTAACTAGTGCGCTGCCCCGAGTTCTTGCATACGGCGGAATGTAATTTGGGAACCCTAAAAGTTGAGCTGCATGCAAATATCAATCAAAAACAACAAAAAATCAACTGCAGTATAATATATATATATATATATATATATATATATCTATATCTTGCAAGAGACTTGAGATTAGGTTACCGAGTTACTGGAGCCTATATATATATATATATATATATATATATCTTGCAAGAGACTTGAGATTAGGTTACCGAGTTACTGGAGCCGAAACCGTAGGGGAAAACCTAGCCGAACATTACATCGCTTGGTTGCAATGAAAGTGGACCCTCCATTGCACTCAACAGATGCAATGGAGTGTGGCTAGTTTTAGAGCCTTTGAAACACATATAATAAAGGAAAAATAATATAACATCCCAAAGTCAAACGTATTTGACTGTTTTATATGAAAGGAGAATGACGTCATCATATAAACATTACAATAATTAATTACCAAGAACATCTACATATGTTCGACCATTGGTGAAGCGACCAGTGGTGCCTTGTGGAAAGTCGATGCCGTAAGGCCTATAGTTGGCCCTTGCAAGAGTAAGTATCCCATTGTTGTTACCATTGTCAACCAATGAGTCACCGAAGATGAAGAAACAAGGCACTTGGGCCTCTTGGGAACAAGCCCTCCCTGCTAGTATTGTTAACCACAACAAATAAACCACCAAAACATATTCACTCAAAACAGCTCCACCACTCCCCATATATATATATATGTATGTGTGTATATATATATATATGTATGTGTATATATTTGTTTTAGTGATTGATTGAATACAAACACTGAAAGCTTCCTTCACTGATATCTACATTTTATAGTAGCAGTAGTGCTAGGCTATACTAGCTAGTAATTAATGTTACCTCCTCTACTATTGTAAAGGGATTCATGGGCATGGTATGAATGATATATATAATATAACATTGCTATATATGGTGTCTATATATATATATATAGCCCGTGAGTGTAATGCATTTTACACTTAAGGTACTTAGCTTTTTAGTTGTTCATCATGGGTTACTCGATCCATCTCTTTCTCTGAAGCTGCTAGCGGTGATATATATTTGATATCTCGTGAGCGATAAAGTAATACGTACAGACGTCCCTATTGAGTGGAAATATAAAACAATAGCATGTTATATATATTAATAGGCTCCATATAAAACTGCCAGTTAACATTTAATTAATGGTTCTCCCCGCCTATTAAAGTTTTCTTAACTTGACCAAGAAATGCAAAGGGAGGAGACAGAGTAACGCTATACATCTCCAATTAAATTTGATTTATATATATATATATATATATATATATATTGAAACTAACATTGCAATAGTTAAAAAACTACAAATGGCATTTGCTTTGGTATACGTTACACCGGAGCCCCTTACTTGATTTAATCAATGTTATTGGTGTTCACACTCGACGTCTCTATGTTTGATTCCCCCTTCTGAAATAGTCAACGAAATTAATACAAACACGCTCATAAATTAAGAACGCATAAAAGAATTTCTGATAAATTTTCATGTATCTTATGCCTCTATATATCTCATCTATAATGATGGATCTCCAAATTCAAACTTTCATCTTGATTGCAAAGTATTGTATCAAATTGTAATTAGTGTTGCTTGAGGGTTAGAGTATTTACACCGAGGTTGTAGTAGAAGGATGGTTCATTTTGATATAAAACCTCAAAACATTATTTTGGATGATAATTTATGTCCCAAAATTGCTGATTTCGGCCTTAATAGATTGGGCCAGAAGAGAGAGAGAGTATTATGTGGATGGTAGGTGCAAGAGAAACAGTTAGATACATTGCTCTTGAAGTGTTTAATTTATGAGAATTTGGGAGGGGTGTCTCATAAATCTGATGTCTACTAGTCAGAATGATGGTTCTTGAAATGGTTGGTGGAAAAAAAAATATTGGAGCCGGAACAGTTCATTCAAGTGGAGTATATTTTCCGGATTGCATTTACGCACAGATGGAATACAATGAGGATCTTAATGGCGTTACAAATGGCGAGGAAAAAGAAATTAACAAGAAGGAAAATGAGCATAGTGAGATTCAGACTAATCGTCCATATATCATTGACTACTGTGGTAGAAATATTGGAAGGAAAGCTTCAATCCTTACAAATTCCACCTAAACCCATCCTATCCTAGATTGGAACAAAATACTTCTGTATTATTACCGCCAAGTTCTAGTACCGACTAAAACAAAGTGTTTTCAACTTGAATATGGAAGAACAACATCCATGGGTTCTACGGTTTTCCATTTTCCTTTCGGTGTGCTATTGGCTTGATACTGATATATAATGTTCGTTTTTTCCCTCTTATCTTATCTTGAATTGCAGCAAATGTAGAATGGTTACTACAGCAATCTTGTAATGCTCATTACTTTTCCAGAATGTCAAGTGATTTATGCGTAATAGATTTTCTAGAAATCTACAGTGAGCCCACCCACCATGACTTTCCAGTCAATCTAATAAACAAAATGTGTACCCTACACTGGCCGCGCCATTACTTTCCAGTCAACCTACAGAACTGTTGATTGATTATGGTTCAGTCACCCGATTAGATAGGTGATTGTCCTACAACGGTCGCGCTACGCTAATGCTCTAAAATGGTCCTACTGCAAATTAATTTCTTTGACGTTTCTCTCACCGCCTTTTGAAAAAAAATGAACAATGATCTTGAACCGGCCACATGTTTGTCATCATTAATTGTGGAGTAAAGTGCCTGAACTTTACTCTCTCTCTCTCTCTCTCTCTCTCTCTCGCTCAAAACCTTCCTAAATTATTTTTGTTACAGTTAACCCCCTAAATTATCAATTTTTTTGCAAAAATTACCCATCCCTGAAATTCAGTTTGTTTTCTCCGGCCAATTAGGCGCGTGATGAACACATGCCAGCCCTCTATTTTTAAAATTACAAAGCTACCCTTATACTATTAAGTGTATAAAATAAAAAAATAAAAAAAAAACCCAAATTATTGAAACCCTAAAAATCGAGACTTCTTTCGCCGTTTTGCAAGATCTCTATGAGCCACACAACTGTCACAAACCAAACCTGTACACGCAGAGAGAAATATTGTAACAGAGCTTATCTACCAAACCAAATATAAAGAAAGCTTCAACAAGCTCAACAAAACCTTCGTTTCTCTCACTATAAATCAAAGAAATTTCACTTCTAAGGGTTTGTAGATCACATACAGTGCTTCAATTTGTGAATCTACAATGCCTTGCAGTTGCAGATAATCAAAACGGTGAACATCGACGATTTGCAAGCGTAGGGTTCGAATGGGCAGAGGCAAGGCTTCAATTGCTGCTGTAGATTTCACTATTTCGCGTTGCCAGGAAGAAACAGAGGAGACCCAAATGGTTTACAGAGAATTAGAGGTATAGATTAAGGATTAGTGTTTACTAATTTGGCCCCAATAAAGTGAGAAGGTTTTAACCAAGTGATAAATTTAATCATAGAAATTGATTTTGGCATTGAACTATGTTTTCTTATTACATGGTTGATTTGAACGTAGCGAATGAAGTATGTGTGGATAAGATAGATTGGTGGAGATTAGGTTAAGCTAAGTTGCAGAGATTTATTTATTTAATTTTTTTTTGGTCGAATAAGTTGGAAAGAGGGATGTATATATATATATATAGTGAGAGAGACGTTCAGTGAGGACTAAGGAGAGACGATATATATATGTGTGTGTATATATAGAGAGTGAAAGATGTGAGAGAGAATAGACGTGGTGTTTAGGTAGGTTAGGTGTTTTGACTGACCAGCATCAAGAATTTTGAAAATCAAGGATTGCAGATGGGTAAATCATATAGTATAAATGATTCCTCCGCTTCCACCACTCTGATCCCAACAATCAATTCCTTGGCTTCATCTACGCTTTCAGTCAATCAATTCGCGGCCACGAGATCTCCTATTCTTAGAACTGTTTTCGGCCACTCCTATCAAAATGAAAGTTTTTCCATTAAAACCGGTGAGAGCGCAGCCTCAAACTCCATTACCGCCGACGCCGATGAAAAACTCTAAGAATCAACAAGCAGCGAAACTGGTGAGAGCCAACCTCAAACTCCATGATCGCCGGCACTAAGTGAAGTCTCATTCCAGTGAACCACAAACAAACGTTTTTTATGAGAATCATACAGACCCAAGGCGACACCTTTTTGGTCGACAATGTCGTCAACGGTGGGAAAACTAGAGCGTAGAGAGAGAGAGAAAGCCTTGTGGATAAGGCCGTGTTTGGCGCGCTGAAATGAGTGATGGTTTGGTGATAAGGATGAGGTAGATAAGGCCGTGTTTGGCGCGCTCAAAAGGGTAATATTGTAATTCTCTTTTTTTGGTGCCGGAGACCTCACCTGATGTCCTTAACTGCAACTTTATCATAGTTCAGGGGGGCAATTGTTAATTCAGGGGGGTTTTGTGCAATTGGCTAAAAGTTCAGGGGGTTTTTTGCACTTTACCCTTAATTGTATTTTAGATAGACGAAAAATGGTAAGAAAAGAAAGGAAGTGAAAATTTTCTTTTTAGGTGGTGTTGTTTGAGCGATGAATGTTTAGATTTTTAGTATTCATTTGGATGAATATGAGAGAGAAAAGATGAAAAAGAGGATAATTTTAGTTATGAAAAAGAACAAAAGAATTCGGCATTCTAAGGTGCAGAAGGGAAAAGAAAAGAAACAATGATAATTAAATTTTTTTTTTTCTTAGTTGGTACTCACATACACATTGCCTCTACTGAGGCTTATACCCTTGACATCTCTTTGGAAAGTAAGGGCCTGATACCGCTAAGCCACCAACCCGTTAGTAATGTTAATGGTAACTAAATTACTATCATACTTCATCATTTGATTTTGGATTTCATTCCTTTGGAATTTTTTTTTCTGGTTCTCTCCTATCCTTCTGCTATTCTAATTTCTATCCAACTAGAATAACATAAATAACAAAAAGATAAGGTAATATTTAATCAATTCTTATATATTAGTAAAACCTATCCCATCCAAAATTACATTCTTCATAGCCAGTAATTCAGAACCACAATGCCAGCATTAAAACTTCAACTATGTTCTTCATTAATTTTGCTTTATAAAACGATATAATAAAACATCAATCGGCCAAAAAATCAATAATTAGCAGACCCAAATATGATATGCTTAAAGAGAAGCAATCAACAATTCAACCACATATACATAGTTAACTATTTCCCAACCTACATTGTCGGTGTGTGCAAAAGCCAAACAAATGCTTTTATTTAAAATGACAAAAATGGAAAAAGTGAGGTGAGTTACATGCGTGAAACCAAAACATAGAACTCAAACTTCGAATGCAAAGAACACAAAGGAAAAGAGAGCTCAAACGGTGTCGGTGAGTTTCTTGTGCGACTCAAACACGCTCTTTTGATCGTGTATCCAATTATGGTGAAGGATCACCTCGTCTCACAGTGGTCCATTTTCTCTTTTTGGAATAAGTGGTAAGAATGTGCCACATCAATTAAAAATATTGGGTAACTATTTTTTCACCACCCATCTTTTAAATTGTATATTATATATATTAAAGCTTTAAATATTATATTCCATATGTATATATATACATTGTCTTCCTTTCTCTCTTTAAAAGTTTCATCTGCTTTCATTAATAGACTCTCCAAGGACTCACAACAATTTCTGAATTTCAAAGCATCACTCCAAAACCCCAAACACACTCCAAAACTGGCTTCCCAACAACAACTCATGTAATTTCATTGGAGTATTATGCAGAAACTCCATTGTATCATCCATAGATCTAAACTTTGTTTATCTAAATCTCGATTTTGTGTCTATTTTTTCTTATCTGATTACTCTTCCCAATTTGTTGGGATTTTATGTATAACAAATAAAGTATGTACTGTTTGGGATACAAACTACGTATTGCTTAGGATGCTAAGTATGATTATGTTAGGATGTTACGACTCCAGAGTATCATCCATAGATCTAAGCTTTGTTAATCTAAATCTTGATTTTGGGTCTGTTTCTTCTTATCTAATTATTCTTCCCAATTTGTTGGGATTTTACATATAACATAAGCATGAAATAAAGTACGTACTACTTGGGATACAAACTGCATATTGCTTAGGATGTTAAGTAGGATTATGTTGTAATGTTACGTATAATTTATATTGACTTAAATTACAAACTGTCGGGATGTTATGTACAAACTGTTTGTGATGTTATGCAGTATACAAATAATTAAACAAAAAAACCATACCAGTTCAGATGTTGCTATGTTAATTTGAAATAAAATGACCTAGTATACGAAGAAAAGGAAGGAGAAATTTATAGAAACAAAGGATGGAGAAATAGATCTGTGATTTGTTTTGGAAAAAATCAAAATTATTGAGATTTGAAAGAAGAGAAGATAATAAGTAGAAAAACTCTTTCTTTCTCTCTCTGAAACGCTGCTTCTATTTTGAAACAAATCGAAGCATGCAAATTTTGGGATAGAATAAAGCTACTTCCTGCTTCTATTTGGAAATAAATCAAAATCTGAAATGGGTTGATTGATATTTTGGGAGAGAAGAAACTAAAATGGCGGGATTTCAATTTATTTTGAAATGGTTTGCTGAAATAAGGGAGGGAAGAAGAGTATTTGTGAACAGTGTATACATATATTTATATATGGAAATTGTGTATACAACAAATACACATTTTTACCCACTATGCATATGGCAACTACTGTTTATTAATAGAAATGGAGGAAATGGGCAACTGTGTAAATGGAGAGGATCATGATCCATATCCAATTATGGAGTGGAAAGGGAAGCTGAAGATGTCAAAGCAACACTGAGCTTGGAGAAGAGGAGATCGAAGAGAGCTCTCACGGTGAAGGGCCTTGTTGCGAATGCTTGAATGCCTTAAAATTAGGTGGGACTCAAATGTCATATAAATTTTTTTTTTTTTTTTTTAAATTGTTGATGTCATTTTTTGTATTATGAAAGTATTACGTACTTAACTTGCTTTCATTTCTCTCCAAATCTTCTCATTTTTGGAGAGATTTTGGAGGGATAAGTTATCCCTCCAAATCTACCCAAATCCTTTCTTTGCTCTCTTTAGTGGCAATCTAAACACAAAAGTTGCTGTCCTATCTTTCTTTTTTTCTTCCAAATGCCTCAATCCAAATGAAGTCCTAGGCTTCGTTTGGATTAATAGGAGAGAAATGAAAAGAAATAAAAACATTAGTTATGAGAGAAAAGAAAAGAAATGATTGTAATAACCTCTACTAATTTCTTCATAAAATCATAGCTCAATGGCTTCTCATCTTTCAAAGTAGAAAGTTGAGACTTCAAGTCTTCAAAAGAGTATGTGAGCATGTACATCTGTTTTAAATATACATTCACTGGAATCGATCATTGATCATCGATCTCCATAAGAATTATTGAGATATCCTAATAATCTTTAGGAAAACCATTTTGAACGATGGAGTTATTAATGTGTTTTTTTTTTTTTTTTTTTTTTTTTGAAGGGTAGTTATTAATGAATGTTGTTATATAACTAGAACGTTGGGACAAATTTTAGGTTATTTTAGTGACAAACTAAAATGAAATGATCCTAATTAACCAACTATATCTCCATGCATGTGTTGTGTTAATATTGTTTATTATATATCCTATAAAATCACTCAGCTCACAAAAAAGTACAGATGAGCAATGTTAATTTAATTTGCAGGGATGATCATAAGAAAGTTAGTACAGGTTTTTCATATGATGCCTCCACTGGTTTACCATTATTTAAATGTTAATCGATATTGTTGTTGTTATCATTATCAACTTCTCTGCTTAATTTTTTTTTTTTACCCAAGTAAATCCTTTGCTTGAAAATTTTCTTTAGCCCCCCTCACTTTCAAATCCTGGCTCCGCCCAGTTTATCCTTACTTTTTCCTGGGTTTTATCATTATACTTGATTGTCTAATTTTTCATCTTCTAAACCAACACACACATAAGTGGGTGTCACAAAACAATTCTTGATTTTTGTTTATTGATAAAAACATGGATTTGGATTTGGGGTATGGAGGAAATTGGTCTGCTGATGATGAAGAAAGCTTTGATTCAAGAAAGAGAAGAGCAAGAAACCATACCATTTCAGCAGCTTAAGGAGTGATGCCACCATCAATGCACATATTTTTTATGTGTGTAAGTATGTGTTTGAATTTCTAATCGGTAGGTGTGTTCCGTTTGACTTCAGTTTACATGATAAATGAACTATGAATTTTTTTTAACAAACCTAACAGTTCATTTTGGTTTGTTCCACCTCTGACGGACTCCAACCCAGAATATAATTATTGCTCTAACAACCGTACCAAAAACTACAAATTTGTCTGTTTTTTATACAGCCCTCCTTGAATTAAGATTTAAGAGATTCAAGGACCCGGCTCGCAGTTACTTGTAACACAAGGAGCAATTTCATCAAAAACAAAGGTATGCAGGTAAAATTATGTTGCATATTAAACGAGACAGCACGATTAGCATTTTGATCAAGCTAT
The DNA here is from genome assembly GCF_030987335.1 of Cornus florida. Taxonomy (NCBI): domain Eukaryota; kingdom Viridiplantae; phylum Streptophyta; class Magnoliopsida; order Cornales; family Cornaceae; genus Cornus; species Cornus florida. The sequence goes on from NW_026775577.1 coordinate 8,202,906, forward strand.
GGTTTTTGCTTGCGCTTGCATGATCGATGTTTTCTTTTTACTACTTGACTACTCAGAAACATTGAAAACAAGTAGCAGCTTCAAAAAAAAAAAAAAAAAAACTAATAATAATCAACTCAAGAAAAATAATATGGGTGAGCTTTCACTGCTAAATTTAAACCCACATAAAATGGAAACACCTCCACAAAAAAGAGGCAATAGCATTACTGAAAGAATCTATATATATTTGGTAGTAAAAGGGAATGAGCCTCTTAACCAACCTCAGCACTCATAACCTTTATCCTTCTCGCTTCACTAGGTCTTGTCTGCCACTTCATTCAACGACTCTGGCACATCAATTCCGGCCTCAAAAACCTTTCTCGCATATCGGATACAGCCAACTCCATATCGGCCAGAGGGCATATTCTGACTAACCGTTTAAAGATAAAAATCTAACTCTTAAAAATCCCTTTGGCGGAGGCAACTAACCTGCCTCAACGTTGATGAAAGCAATGGTAAAATTCCTTTCTGTGTAAAATTTTATTAAATGACTCATTTCAATTCTCAAAACACTATCTCAATTGCTGTGTGTGTACCATGAGAGGAATTTCTGGATGCCATTAGTCTATATAAAATTGACCACTTTTACACCAGCTTTATGGTGATTGACCATGTGTTTGACACGTCACTACGAAATTCCAAAACTAGGACACTCAGGAATATGACAGAAAAAAAAAAAAAACAAAAGAGTGACGGAGGATAAGTAAAAGAACCAATTAATCACCAATATTTTCATCAAGGGAATATAGTATAATGTGTGTATATATAGAGAGAGAGAGAGGGAGGGGTGGATACAGAGAAGTAACTTGGTAACTCATGTAGCCTGCGGAGTCCATGAACGGTGGAGTGGAAGGATTGCCGTTGTGGTCTCGCCTTGAGGGACCACGTGTTCTGTGTTTTAGGATTTCTATCAAAATCCTAGTGGGCGAGAATAGAAGATGAGTAGAGACGTGGTGGCGATTTCTTGCGGCTGTGTTTTAGCCTTTTTGGTTTTATATCAAACACTTTTTAACATATTGGGCTGGCGTGCTACACTTAGTTTGTTAAATGGGGCTTGGGTACTGATTAGGACAATAAAATACATAAATAAATTTGGACTAGACTTGCATTGTATATATATGAGTTAGATTTTTAAATATTATTAGTAAAACACATGTGGGATGCTAATAGTAAAATAAAAAATTATAAAATATTAAAAAATATATATAAGAATAATTTTGTATTATTATTTATTATATATAAAGAATAACATTACAAAATCATATTATTTATTGAAATAAATAAAATTATAAAAATTTAGAATAAATTATAAAAAAACTATATATAAAAATAATTTTGTAAAAATTTCATTTGATTGAATTTCAGTAGTTTAAATTTTCAATTTTATATCTTTCCTTCTTTAATTAGATTTGTCTATATTTTATATTTCCTTCCTTAATTAGATTTGTCTATATCTATCTATTTCCTTCACTAATTAATTAATTTTTTTTTTTTTTGAATTTCAGGTTTTTAATTTTTTAATATTATATATTTCCTTCTCTCATTTGATTTCATACAACTATATTATTATTAAAAGTAATACTATGTCCTCTATTTATATTTTTTTTATTAAATTAAATAAATGATTTTTTTAGTATTATATATTTCCTTATCAAATTAGATTTTCTTTTATTGAATTTCAGTATTTTAATTTTTTAATATCATATATTCCCTTATGTAATCTAATTTCCTTTTATTGAATTTCAATATTTTGTACAACTATAATATGATTATTAGTATTATCTTTTCTTTTTTGAATTTCAATATTTCGTACAACTATAGTATTATTATTAGTATTATAGAGTATATTAATATTATAAGGAAGGTGGATTACAAAATGAAGGTAAATTTATTATTCATTTATTATAAAAAGAAGAATTGCAAAAAAAACTCTCGACTATTAGCCAGTTGCGAAAAAACCCCTAATGAATATTTTTGGCAAATAAAAAACCCCTCAATTATTCCAAGCGGGTGTTCTTAACTTATGTCCGTTTAAGTGATTGTTGAGGAAAATGTTTGGACAAAATTATCCCTTAATATATTATTCTTTAGACAACTTATTTATTTATTTTTCTCTATCCTCTCTGTCTGCCAAGAAAGGTAGTAAAGAAAAATTCCCAAAAAAATAAAAATTAAAAATCCATTAAAATCATATATAAGCTAAGTAAAATTAATAAATTAAAATCGAGTACAGCCACATAGGAGATAGAAAATCCACCACGGCCTTCGAATAGAAGATGGAAAAAGCAACTCAAGAACTCTTTCACTGCACTTGATCTTTAGCAGCCTTTATAATTAATAATTTGCCTTGTTTCCTTAGTCTAATTTATTTTTCTTAATTTATTTTTCTTGAGCAAATACCCTTTTACCCTTTTTCTCTCAACGTACAGTGTGATTTTTTTTTTGGTGTTAGGGTTTCCTAAGGTTTCAGGGAAGAAGACATCACGATGGAGGGGGCAACCCTCCTCTCTGGCGGGTAGTGTTCCACCTGCGCCCAACCCTATTGTAAGTCGCCCTTTATGGAGTTCTTTGTTGTTAAATTCAGTTTCTACTGGATTCACTCCGTTAACTTATTATAATGAGTGTCAAGGAAAGGAATATGTTACTATTGAAGACGAAGATATTGTTGATGAGTTGAAGTATTGGAAGAATTCCGTGGTCTGTTATGTTCTTGGGAGCAAACCCTATTATCCATATTTTAAAGCTTACGCTCAGAAGAGATGGCATAAGGATGTGGTGGTTGTGTCCATGAAGGATGGGCTTTTTCAGGTATAGTTTCCATCAGAGGAGGATTTACTTCAAGTTCTATCCAGATTCCACACATTCTAAGGTCATGCCATTATTCTGAAAAAGTGGCATAAGAGTATTCAACTAGAGAGAGATATTCTGGCTACTGTCCCTATGCGAATGAAGGTTTGTGATCTGCCTATGCATGTACGACGTGGTATGTCTATTTCCAAGATTGTAGTAAATATTGCCAGACCTTTGTATATGGAAGATATGGTGCAAAGCCATGACAAGGGTTTCTATGTACGCGTTTTGGCTGAAATGGAGGTTGATGGTGATTTTCCAAAAATGATTCAAACTAAACTACACGGGCGGCCGTGTAAAGCGAAGGTTGAATATGAATGGAAGCCACAAGTGTGTAAGAGTTGCAAGAAAATGGATCATAATAAAGCTATGTGTTCACTTAATAAGGTTAAAGCTACTAAATCGAAGGAGAAATGGGTCGTAAAGAACAAGCCATTAGCCCAAGGGGTCACGGATTTGATTAATGTCTAAGAAGTGGAAGTTCCAAATGATACTCAAGAAGATTTGGAAGGGTTTACTATACAGAAGAAGTCAAGAGGAAAAGCGAAGTTGGGTCAACCAGTTATTCAAAATCAGATTATTTCAAAGAATGAATTTCAAGTGCTTGAGGAAAGTGCTGAAAGAGAGAGGTGGTTTTGATAGACACTCTACATGTTGCACATAAGAAACAATGTAATGAGGCAGTCAGTATAATTTTCCCAGATTTGGAGGGTGTTAAAAATGTGGGAAAGATTATTGAAGATTGTGTTGTATCTTCTCAAGAGGTGGTTTTGGAGACACAAGATGATAACTATGAAGTTGTTGGAAGACAAGATCATATTGAGGGGAATCCAGTATCACCTGGTGATGGTATATCTGCAAAGAAACAGAAGAAGAAAAACAGGAAGAAGGAAGTGGAAATTGATTCTAGTGTCAGAATTACTAAGGGCATGTTGGCAGGTGGGGCTGTGCCACCAAATTCCATTTCTCAGTGATGGGGCTTTGGAATGTTAGAGGACTTAATAGGCAATCAATGCAGAAGGAAGTTATTGCTTGGTTGAGTAGTTCCTCGATTTATTTATGTGGGTTGGTTGAGACCATAGTTGCTATTACAGAATTCCAGATGATCAAGGATGGGATTAGAAGGAATTGGGATTAGACTAACAATTACAATGCGGATGATGGAGGCCGTATTTGGTGTGGATGGGATTCTTTGAAAATTGATGTGAATGTTCTTGCTTCTAAAGCTCAATTGGTGCATTTAAAGGGTTTGGTTAGAGGGACTAATTTAATTTTATACGTTACATTTGTGTATGCTAAGAATACTCATGGTGAGAGAAAACAGCTATGGAAGGACTTGATTGATTGTGCTTAGACAGTGGATGGTCCATGGTTGTTATTGGGTGACTGGAATGTTGTTAGCTTCAACCGTGAGAAGAAAGGAGGTAGAGTACATCCTCTTATATTTGCAGACTTCAATAACACTATTGATAAGCTGTTTTTAACAGATATGCTCATAGCTAATGGTCTCTATACTTGTTGTAATAAAAGATTTAGCAATAGAAGGATTTATGCTAAGCTAAATAGGGGGTTAATGAATGAGGAGTGGACTCTTAACTTTCCTGATTCACATATTCTTTTAACTCCCCCATTGACATCCAATCACTGGGGATTATGTATCAATATGCCAATAAAGATTGCATCAGGTCCAAAACCTTTTAGGTTTTTACTGGTGTGGAATAAGCAGCCTGCAGTGAACGAGTTGGTGGCTTCTATTTGGGCTAAGCAGTGCAAGGGGGATGCTATATCAAAGCTATTATATAAGTTAAAACTTTACAAACAAGCTGTGAAGCAGTAGAATATAGAGATATTTGGTTCTGCTTTTGCTGAAGTGATATCTTGTAGGAAGAATTTAGCTGATCGTCAAATTTTTTTGGCAGAGGATCCAATAAATGAGGAACTAATTCAAAAGAAGGATATTTGTAGGCTTCAATTGGAATCTGCTATTTCAAATGAAAATATTATTCTTGCTCAGAAATCAAGGATTACATGGGTGAAAGACCAAGATCGATGCTCTAAGTTTTTCTTTCAGAAAATTAAACATCACAGGGCTAAGAACAATGTGACAGCAATTTAAGATACAGGATATGTATCTACTGATCCTACTGTGATTTGCAGGAGATTTGTTGATCATTTTCAGCAGGCTTATTCAGAGGGTTCTTCTATGTTATTAGATCTTGATCCTAAGTATATTAGGAAACCTCTTGGCATTGAAGATAATGGTTTGTTGGAGGCTACTGTCACAAAGGAAGAAGTGAAGATTACAGTTTTTGGAATGGGGATTGACAGAGCTCCTGGTCTAGATAGATTCACAGCCAGGTTCTTTCAACAATATTGGTCCATTGTTGGTGAGGATTTTACAGATACTATTATTCAGTTTTTCAAGAGCCAGTGCTGGGAAAGGGCACTAATAGTACTTTCATCACTTTGATTCAAAAGAAGAAAGATGCTACAAAGGCGGAGGATTATAGACCTATTTCTTTGTGTAATATGTTTTACAAAGTGGTGGTTAAAATTTTAGCTAATAGATTAGCTAAGTTGTTAGGAAATGTTGTAGGCAAGGAACAATATGCTTTTATCCAAGATAGAAGGATTCAAGATAATATTATTATTGCTAATGAACTTATGAGAGGTTTTGGGGCTAAGAGGGCTAAACCTATAATGGCATGTAAGATTAACTTAGAGAAGGCTTATGATACTGTGCAATGGCCCTTTTTATTTAAGATTTTGAAGTTATTTGGCTTTGAAAATTAATGGATAAGCTGGATTCAGGAGTGTGTCTCTTCAGTTTGGCTTTCTATTTTGATTAATGGATCTCCTTATGGCTTCTTTCAACCTGGTAAAGGTCTTCGACAGGGCTGCCCTCTGTCACCTCTGTTATTCACTTTAGTTACTGATTATTTCTCAAGGATGATGGAGTGGGAAGTTAATAGAGGTAAAGTGGTTCCTTCACAGGCTGCTATACAAGCTGGAATTCCAATCACACATCAGTTTTTCACTGATGACTTGCTGTTAGTGGTGAGAGCTAACATGGGTAGTATTCTGACAGTGAAAAAATTGCCGGTGCAGTTTGAAAATACTTCTGGTTTAGCTGTTAACAATGAAAAATCTGAAGTGTTTTTTACTAGAACAGTGCGAAGAAGATCTATTATCCTTAGAATTCTTGGGTGTAAAGTAGGTACAATGCCTTTTATCTACTTGGGAGTTCCAATTTCTGATAAATTGTTGAGAGGTTGATTGTCTAAGTTTACTGGATAACGTTATAGCTATAACTTCCAAATGGAATGTGATGCACATTTCTATGGCAGGCAGAGTGGAGCTAAGCCGAGATGTCATTATTCCAATGGTACAATATTGGACATCTGTTTATTCTCTACCTATGGCAGTTTCAAGTATCATTGAGAAGAAAATGAGGAATTTCATCTAAGGTTTTGTGGAAAATATGAAAAAAAATTATGGTATAAGGTGGAACAAGATCACAGTTCCAAAGGAGGAAGGTGGGTTTAGATTAATACGAATTGCAGATATTGACATAGCTGCGAAAATTTGTCTTGCTTGGGATTTTCTTCTTTCAAAAGATAGAATTTGGGTAGCTTGGTTTCAGCATTGTTACTTGAGGAGATCTTCCTTTTGGAAAGTTGTTCCTAAAGGTACTAATTCATCTGTATGGAAGAGTATTCTTGCTGTCAGAGATTTTTTTACAAGTTAATTGCAGATTCAAGGTAAGTAATGGGCAGAAAATTAGAGTTTTCTTAGATCCTTGGTGTGATGGGAAGTTTTTGAGTGAGATTAAGGATGGACAGTGGGATGAAGACACATTACGAAATACTACAGATGATCTGGTGCAGCTGTTCAGGAATCATTTGATTACTGGAGGTGAGGATTCAGTCCAGTGGATTAAACCTTTTTGTTTTAAGGTTGTTTGGGATGCTGCTAGATTGAGAAATCAAGAGGTTGAATGGGCTGGTTTATGTTGGAATGGAGGCCGACCTAGGTGGTCAATGCATTCAGTTTTGGTTATGCACAAAGCTGTATTGTCTCAGAATTTTCTGAAGAGAAGAGGTTTTGCTCTTGCAAATAGATGCTTTTTGTGCCATGCAGATGGAGAAACTTTGGATAGTATTTTTTATGACTGTGATTACACATGGAAGGTGTGGAGTTTTCTTTTTGAGGTTTGTGGATGGACCTTGCACAGGGTCTATGGAATTCCTGATTTGATTGGACAGTTTACTCAGCATTTTCAAAGGCAGCATACAAGGAAGATGGCTAGAATGATTTTTACTGCTACTCTTTATTTCCTATGGTGGGAGAGAAACAATAGATTACATGATAAAGGTGTTAGAGAGGCTAAGGAATTAGCTAAATCTATTTTTTGGGAAGTGCTTGATGTCTTGGGGAGTTCTCTTCAGGATATTTTGTAATCTTTCTTTTATTGTCTTTTTGAATGTCCCTGTTTAAGGATATTGAGTGTCCTGTTTAGGACTTTGGTTGTTTTTTTTTTTTTTTTTTATGAGGGTATGCCCTCATATTGTTCTTTGTACTATCTTGTTTATATTTTAATATACTCCTTCATTTAGGAAAAAAAATTATGCTGCAAAGTAATTGAACTAAAATAGGCAATTAAAATTTAAAAAGCAAACATAAATTATTTTTGCACTATCTCCTTGCCCATTAAAGTTTTTCTTACTTGATAAAGACTATAAATGAGCCTATCTTCACCCCACTTAGCTTCAAACAATTCACTACCCAATCAATTTTTAGCTTCCATAGCTCAACACTAATGAACACATTCACTACTCTTTACCTCTCCACTATCCTCCTCCTCCTTCCCACCAACCCCGTCGTCACCACACCACCATACACTCCCACCAACGAGTATTATTGTGGATGGTAGGTTTAAGAGGAACAGTTGGATACATTGCTCTTGAAGTATTTAAGTTTATGGGAATTTTGGAGGGGTGTCTTAGAAAAAATATTGTTACAAAAATATATATTTTTTTTCTAGCAATTGTTTCAATTTTTTTTAGAAAAATAGAGTAATTTTAATCGACTTTGAAAAAGGTATATCATTATCATATTGATGAAAGATTAGTAATAATAAAAACAGTTGCGAAGAAACCCCCTCATGAATATTTTTGGTAAAACCCCCTAAACTATTTCAAGGGGATGTTTTTAACTTATGTCCGTTTAAGTGATTGTCTGAGATAATTTTTTGGACAAAATTACCCCTTAATAGATTATTCTTCAGACAACTTATTTATTTATTTATTTATTTTTTTGTCTCCTCTCTATCTGTGAAGCAAGGTATGTGAAAGCAGTAAAGAAAAATTCCCAAAAAAATAAAAATTGAAAAGCCAGTAAAATCATATTTAAGCTAGGTATAATTAAAATCAAGTACAACACTCCGGGGAGAGAAAATCCACCATGGCCTTCGAATAGAAGATGGAAAAAGTACTTCAATAACTCCTTCATTGCACTTGATCTTTAGCAGCCATTATAATTAATAATTTACCTTGTTTCCTTAGTCTAATTTATTTTTCTTAATTGAATTATGTTGCTGCAAAGTAATTGAACTAAAATAGGCAATTTAAAAGCAACAGAAATTATTTTTGCACTTATCTCCTTGCCCATTAAAGTTTTTCTTACTTGATAAAGACTATAAATGAGCCTATCTTCACCCCACTTAGCTTCAAACAATTCACTACCCAATCAATTTTTAGCTTCCATAGGTCAACACTAATGAACACCTTCACTTCTCTTTACCTCTCCACTGTCCTCCATCTCCTCCTCCTCCCCACTAGCCCCACCGTCACCACACCACCATACACTCCCACCAACGAGTATTATGTGAATGGTAGGTGCAAGCGGAACAGTCGGATACATTGCTCTTGGAGTATTTAATTTCTAGGAATTTTGGAGGGGTGTCTTAGAAAAAATATTTTTACAAAAATAATTTTTTTTAGCTATTGTTTCAATTGTTTAGAAAAATAGAGTAATTTTAATCCACTTTGAAAAGGTATACCATTATCATATTTGAGAAAGATTAGTAATTTAAAAAAAAAAAAAAAACGGCTATTAGTGGGTTGCCAAAAAACTCCTTATTGAATATTTTTGGCAAAACTCCCCTCAACTATTGCAAGGGGTATTTTTAACTGATGCCCGTTTAAGTGATTATCTGAGTAATTTTTTTGGACAAAATTATCCCTTAACAGACTATTATTCAAACAACTTATATATTTATTTTTCTCTCTCCTCTCTGTCTATCAAGCAAGGTATGTGAAGGCAGCAAAAGAAAAATTTCCAAAAAAAAAAAATGGAAAAGCCAATAAAATCATATTTAAGCTAGGTATAGTTTTTGGGAATTTTGGAGGGGTGTCTCATGAATCTGATATCTACAATTATGGAATAATGGTTGTTGAAATGATTGGTGGAAAAAAGAAAATTGGAGCTGGAACAGTTCATTCAAGTGGAGTATATTTTCTGGATTGCATTTACGCACAGTTGGAATACAATAAGAATGTTAATGGTGTTACAAATGGCGAGGAGAAAGAAACAATAAGGAAAATGAGCACACTCAGTTTGTGGTGCATTTAGACTAATAGTCCATCAATGACTACTGTGGTAGAAATGTTGGAAGGAAGCCTTCAATCCTTGCAAATTCCACCTATACCCATCCTATCCTAGGTTGGAACGAAATACTTCTGCATTATTACCGCCAAGTTCTAGTACTGACTAAAACAAAGTGTTTTCAACTTGGATGGAAGAATAACATCCATGGGTTCTATGGTTTTCTTTTTTCCTTTCGGATTGGTTTTTTTCCCTCTTATCTGATCTTGAATTGCAGCAAAAGTAGAATGGCTACTACAGCAATCTTGTAATGCTCATTACTTTTCAAGGATGTCAAGTGATTTATGCCTAATAGATTTTCTTGAAAAAAAAAAGGTTTACACTCATTAAACTCTGTTCACTAGGCATCGCATCATTGGGCTACAAAAAATATCTCGAATGCAATCAACAAATTAGCTCTATCAGCCACCATCTACCAAATCTGGACAGAGAGAAATTCAAGAATTTTTAAGGGTCTCTGCAACTCACAAAATTTTGTACTTACGCGAATTACATCATCAGTGAGAGAGAGGCTTCTTCCGTTATCCCAAAGGGATGGTCTAGCTAATCGCCGTGCCCGTAGTGCTTGGGATCTGCCGTCCATGTTCATCCGGCCACCCCCACGGCCACCCCCACGGCCACCAGATCATCAAATTGAACCACTCCAGTAGCTGGTTCGCCCTTATCAGAGGCATGCTCTCACCGGAAATGACCTAACCGGCTCAATTGGAATTGGGGCTGTTTAGAAGTACACATGTGCCCCTTGTGGGCTTGGTAGATGGGCCTTGTCCCGTGTTGTATTGGGTCAATTTTTTGTCCCTTGGTCTTGGCTTTTCAGCCTTTCACTGTACAGCCTTTTACCTCATAAATAAATTGCTTAGTCTTCCGGAAAAATAATAATAATAATAATAATAATAAGGAATGATTTGGTTAATGTGATCAATATTGCCTAAATTTAAAGTAGGTTGGAAGAGCAGCGTGGTCCTTAGAGGGGTGCAGGGACATGAGCAAGCAGATGTCAAGATTAATGGACAACTAGCAGAAATGGACTAACAAATAAATATATTTATGCACCCAAATGAAAAAAAACACAGGACAAGTCTTTGTTGAATTGAGATAATCAAATTGAACCTATGAATTCAATAAGTCCCTGGTTACTATTATTTGCTTGACTTTTTCTCTCAATCCCTGTAAGGCTGTAATCCCCGTCTTAAAGCTTATCTAAAAAGCCAAAATTTGAACCCTACAGTGAGCCCACCCACCATGACTTTCCAGTCAATCTAATAAACAAAATGTGTACCCTACACTGGGGGCACCATCATTACCTTCCACTCAACCTACAGTACTGTTGATTAATTGTGGTTCAGTCGGTGATTGTCCTACAACGGTCGCGCCACGCTAACGCTCTAAAATGGGACCTCCCCGCACATGAATTTGCTTGACGTTTCTCTCACCTCCCTTTGAAAAAAAAAAAAAAAAATTGATAACTAAATCATTGTATTTTTAGTTAGACCAAAAATGGTAAGAAAAGAAAGAAAGTGAAAATTTTCTTTCTAGTTGTGGTGGTGGTGTTTGAATGATAAATGGTTAGATTTGTAGTCCTCATTTAAAAGAATAGGAGAGAAAAGAAAATAATAATAATACTAATAATAAAAATTTTAATTATGAGAGAAAAGAAAAGAACAAAAATGATAGTAATATCGGGTATTCATGTTTGAGTAAATTAAGAAAGAAAATAAAATAAATGACAGTATGTTTATTTAATAAGGACAATATTTAAATCTTCACTAATGAAAATGTATGCCATTCTGAGCTGTGATCACCATTTTTTATTTGATAATTAAAAATGACGTGCTCATGTGTTATTGGTCCAAATTAATGATTAAAATGGTATAGATCCTAAGTATATCTAGTTTAATAAAGGTAAAGAAGGGAAGAGAAAAAAAACAATGATAAATAAATTACTACCATGTTTCATCATTTGATTTTGGATTTCATTTATTTGGAATTTTTTTTTTCCCTGTTCTTTCTTATTCTTCTGCGATTCTAATTTCTACCTAACTATAATAACATAAATAATAAAAAGATAAGGTAATATTTAATCAATTCTTATATAGAAGTAAAACATATCCCACCCAAAATTACATTCTTCATAGCCGGTAATTCAGGACCACAATGCCCACATTAAAACACCAACTATGTTTTTCATTAATTTTGCTTTATAAAATGATAGAATAAAACACCAATCGGCCAAAAAAATCAGTAATTAGCAAACCCAAATATGATATACCTAAAGAGAAGCAATCAACAATTCAACCACATATACATAGTTAACTATTTCCCAACCTACATTGTCGGTGTGTGCAAGACCCAAACAAATGCTTTTATTTAAAATGACAAAAATGAGAAAAGTGGGGTGAGTTACATGCAGACGTTAACCCAAAGTACAGAATTAGGGGTGGCAAAAATTTCCAACCCGGTGGGGAACTGCCCCCGCCCCGGCCTCATTTAAAGCGGGTTTGGAGAACCGTTTACTTAAATGGGGTGGAAATGGGGGTTAAAAAAAAAAAAATCAGCCGGTTGCGGGGCCGGGGCAGGAAACTAAGATCCCAGCCCCATAACCGTCCCTTTTAATATGTTAAATTACTAATTTATCCTGCCATGTTAATATATTCACTAAATTAACCTTCAATATATATATATATATATATATATATATATATATTGAAAACCCTACCCTACCCTTCACTTTCATACATCAATCAATAGCAGCAGCCGTGTCTCTAAGCTCTCTCTCAAACCCATCATTTAATACAACCGTGTCTCTGAGCTCTCTTTCATACCCTTCACTTTCATTTCGTTATTGATTTTCGTTTAAGCTTCTACACAAATCTTCGACTTGTACACAAATCTTTGGTTTGGTTCAGGTAATTTCATCTCTGGTTTGATTTTATTTTCTTTTTGGTTAGTTTGACTGTGAATTTGGAGGCTGTTTGGTTTTAATTTCATCTTTAGTTGCAGAGAGAGAGAGAAGGGGGCAAGCTTGAGAGTTGAGATATAACAGCTGAAGCTTGCGAACGGCGAACCCAAACTGGAACAGCGCGCGATGGAAATTGAAAGATATGTGTTTTGATTTTTTGAACAATCTGAAATGATATGTCGATATGGGTTTTGAACTTTTGATTCTTGCAGACAGATCACAGATAGATAAAATGAAATATATGGGTTTTGACCTTCTGATTCTTATAGATTTTGTAGTTTGCAGTTAGAGCGAAAGAGGCAAGTTCAGAGTTGAGAACGAGATAGAGATGGAGGCGACTGGGGAGGCTAACATGAGTTGCCCTAAAAATATAATCGGTTATGGGGCGGGGGATGGGGCTGGGGTGGGGCCTGGGGCGGTTATGGGGATTAGAGGCAAAAAATTAACCGGTTATGGGGCGGTTTTGGAAGCACCAAAATTAAACGGGGGCGGGGATGGGGAATGGGAAACCCGCCCCAAACCGCCCAATTGTCATCCCTATACAGAACTCAAACTTCGAATGCAAAGAACACAGAGGAAAAGAGAGCTCAAACGGTGTCAGTGAGTTTCTTACACGGCTCAAACACACACTTTTGACGGTGTATCCAATTAAGGAGTTGAAAAGGAAGTTGAAGATGTCGAAGCAACACCGGGCTCGGAGAAGAGGAAATCGAAGAGAGCTCTCACGGTGAAGGGCTTTGTAGCGAATGCTTGAATGCCCTAAAATTAGGTGGGACTCAAATGTCATATAAATTTTCTTCTTTAAATTGTTGATGTCATTTTTTGTATAATGAAAGTATTACTTAACTTGCTATCATTTTTCTCTAAATCTTTTTATTTTTCAAAAGATAGCTAGTGAGGGATTTGAAGGGATACGCTATCCCTCCAAATCTACCCAAATCCTTTCTTTTCTTTATTTAGTGGCAACCTAAACACAGAAGTTGCTATCCTTTTTTTTTTGCCTTCCAAATCCCTCGATCCAAATTTAGGCTTCGTCTGATAAACAAAAAGAAACAAAAATGATAACATCAGTTATGAGAGAAAATAAATGATTGTAATAACCTCTATTCATGTTTGGATAAATTATGAAAGAAAAAGAAACGAAATGATAGTAATAACATATATTTATGTTTGGATCTTATAAATTTTTCTTTTATTTCGGGTTCGGGTTCTTTGGCTTTTTCGAGTTCCTCGGGCTACTAAAACCTTTGCCCAAACAATGTTCAACATAAATTCGGGTTTTAAAATTTAAACACAGTTCCATCCCACGGTATATTACCCACTCCCGTAATTGAGTTGCTCAGTCTAGTCCCACCCAAGTCACACCCCTGTTCCTGCGACTACAACCATTGCCCCCCCAAAAAAATTAATAAATAAATAAAATAGTAAATAAAATTTTCTCCTTGTATTCTTTGGTGAGGACACCATCAACAAACATCAACTTCTATTCAAATCTGGCTTGCCCTTTATAAATGAGCTTATCTACTCCCCCACTTTGCTTGCACTATCTCCTTGCCCATTAAAGTTATTCTTACTTGATAAAGACTATAATATCTTCACCTCACTTAGCTTCAAACAATTCATTTCCCAATCAATTTTTAGTCTCAACACTAATGAACACCTTCACTACTCTTTACCTCACCACTGTCCTCCATCTCCTCCTCCTCCCCACCAGCCCGGCCGTCAACACACCACCATACACTCCAACCTATTATGTCCTCCTCGACTGCGGCTCATCCTCCAACACCACCTCCATCGACGGACGAAACTGGGACGGCGATGCTAACTCCAAATTCTCACTCTCCAACACCACACTCAACTCTTCATCACCCTCCAACGCCTCCAACATTGACCCCTCCGTCCCCACGGTCCCCTTTTTGACCGCCCGTATCTTCCACTCCTCATTCACCTACACATTCCCCGTCACCGCAGGGCCCAAATTCATCCGTCTCTACTTCTACCCTTGTACCTACTCTGGTCTCGACCCATCCCAATCATTCTTCTCCGTCACTTCCAATCACTACACTCTCTTAAGCAACTTCAGTGCCTTTTTAACAGTTACTTCAGCCCAACAGTCCTATCAAATGTTCACTGGAACAGTACCACCACTTCCAACAGCCAAGAAAGAATTCATCATAAACTTAAAAGATAACCAAACACTTCTTAACATAACCTTCTCACCATCTCCAAACTCATACGCCTTTATCAACGGTATCGAACTCGTTTCAATGCCCGAAAATCTCTACCACCATGGCAATGATGCACACATCCCACTAGTGGGCGAGGATTATTTATATTATTTTGATAACAACACTGTTCTTGAAACCCTTTACCGGTTAAACGTTGGTGGTGATACTGTCGACGAAGATGAAGACACCGGCATGTTTCGGACGTGGGATCAAGATAAAAATTATATGTTTAGTGCTGCTCAAGGGTTAGAACTTCAGACGGATGTTTCGATCCATTACACTTCGGCAACACCGGCTTACACTGCACCTGAGATTGTTTATAATTCGGCAAGGATGATGGGCAACTTTAGTTTAATGTATAATTTGACATGGTTTTTTGGTGTTGATTCAGGATTTTTTTATCTCGTGAGACTTCATTTCTGCGAGTTTCAGATGGAGCTGACTAAAGTGAATATGAGGGTGTTCAATATATATCTTAACAATCAGACGGCTATGGAAGCAGCTGATGTGATTGCCTGGAGTGGTGGAAATGGAATTCCGGTTTACGGAGACTTTGTTGTGTGGGTGCCGGATGTTGACGGTCGCCGGAGCAAACAGGACTTGTGGCTCGTGTTGTACCCTAACCTTGATGCCCATCCTCTCTTCTATGATGTGATTTTGAATGGCTTGGAATTGTTCAAATTGAACCAATCGGATGGTAGTCTTGCTGGGACTAATCCTAATATCTTGGATTCTGAAACACCCAAACCGAACCCGAAGTTACGATCTACTGGTAAGTGCTAGTACAAAATTAACTACTATATATCACAAAGTTCAATCTATGCAATGGCTGTTAGTTTAAGTAACAATAAATTCTCTCTTATGTTACAGGATCAACTAGAAGATGGCTGAAGATTGTAGTAGGTAGTAATATATATCTGTGCTCCTTTCATTTTGCTCCACATTTCATGAAAGCCAATCCTTACATACACTGCCCATACTTTTATATTCCAATAATTGTTTAAAGCCATATATGTTTCTGCCTAAGCTCTCAGTCTATTTACTTATCCAGAAGCCCATTTAAGATATGCACCTTATTCTCTAGTATAACTCTGAATACATGAATTTAATTTCTCCACTCTTTTTGATGCAGACACCTCAGCGGGGGTGGCTGGACTTCTATTACTCGCTGTTTTGGTTACATGCTACATTAAAAGAAAATACTTATGGAGGAGGAAAACAATGAATGATCAAAATGTGGAGGCATTTTTTAGGAATTATGGATCCCATGTACCAAAGCGGTATTATTATTCCGATATAAAAAGAATGACCAACTCATTCAGAGACAAATTAGGTCAAGGAGGATACGGTACCGTGTATAAAGGGAAGCTGTTAGATGGCAAGCAAGTGGCCGTGAAGGTCTTGAGTGAGACCAAGGGCAACGGAGAAGAATTTATCAACGAAGTTGCTACCATTAGTAGAACTTCCCATGTCAATGTAGTCACTTTTTTAGGTTTCTGTTATGAGAAGAACAAAAAAGCTCTAGTTTATGAATTTATGAGTAATGGATCATTGGACAAGTTCATCAATAACAATGGATCTCCAAATTCAAAATGTAATCTAGATTGCAAAACACTCTACCAAATTGCAGTTGGGGTTGCTCGGGGACTAGAGTATCTACACCGAGGTTGCAGCACAAGGATTGTTCATTTCGACATAAAGCCTCAAAACATTCTTTTAGATGATGACTTCTGCCCAAAAATCGCTGATTTCGGCCTTGCTAAATTGGGCCAAAGGAAAAAGAGTATTATGTCGATGGTGGGTGCAAGAGGAACTGTTGGATACATTGCTCCAGAAGTATTTTCTAGGAATTTTGGAAGGGTCTCTTATAAATCCGATGTCTACAGCTATGGAATGATGGTCCTTGAAATTATTGGTGGAAAAAAGGAGATTGTAGCTGGAACAATCCATTCAAGCCAAGAATCTTTTTCGGACTGCATTTACAAGTGGTTGGAACAAAATGAGGATCTTAATGGTACTGTTACAACTGAAGAGGAAAAAGAAACCAGAAGAAAAATGACTATAGTGAGTTTGTGGTGCATTCAGACAAATCCAGCAAATCGCCCATCAATGACTAGCGTGGTAGAAATGCTGGAAGGAAGCCTTCAATCCTTACAAATTCCACCTAAACCCATCTTATCTTCTCCTCCTGTGTTCAAACAAAATTCTACTGAAATAGTACCACAAAGTTCTAGTACTGACTAAAAAAATGGTTTTGAATTGAATGAGAGAATAATATAAATGCGCTCTATGGTTATCCTTTTCCCTGTCAGTCTACTTTTTGCTTGATGCTGATACTCATGTTTGTGTTTTTTCCTCTTATGTTATCTTGAACTCAAGTAAATTGTAGCAGGGATTAAGGGAGAAGCAAAGTATCATAAGTGAAAGTCTAGTATGGGACTACAAGCCCTAAGGTGCTTGGATGTTAAGAAAATTTAGTTAAACCACAATGGTTTTGTTCCCTTTTATTTTCCAAGTAAATATATGGGTATAAATAATAACATGTACAGGTAAGTCCAAGAAATACACAACAAATGGAAACGGCAAGACACAGAGGTACAGAGACATGATCTATGAATACAAAGTAACAATCTTCAGTGCTGAATTAAATTTTAAGAATGTTAAAGCACAACAGTTGAGGAAAAGGACAACGGTTTGTTTATTTATTTTTTTTACCCTGTATAAATAGTAAAAACCATGTATAGGAAAATCATGAAAGGACATAACATTACAAAAAGGCTAAAAGGAAAGGCAAGACACGCATGCAGGTAGAGACAACACATAAGATCACATGATCTGACTTACCAAAAGAGCAAACATTTGAAGAACATAATGCCTTTCGAGAATAAGTGTGTTATTCATTGAAACTGGTACACAATGCTATAAATACACTTGAATTCGTTAGTGACATAACGAAATAATATTTTGAAACTCTAATCTTAGGTATCAACTGTTGATCAGTCCAATTAAAAAGTAGTTTGGGGAATGGTTTTCGAGAATAAGGGTGTTATTCATTGAAACTGGGACAATGACTATAAATCCACTTAAATTTGAGTGTTATTCACTGAAATGAGTACGATGACTATAAATGCACTTAAATTCGTTACTGAAAAAAGGAAACAATATTTTCAAACCCCAATCTTAAGTACAACTCTTGATCAGTCCAATTGAAAAATAGTTTGAAGGTTTTGGAAATTTGAAGTATCAAATAGATTACACACCCATTGTACAAGAAACAAAAAATATTTTATTGTAATAATCTATTACATGACAATACTAGTCATCAATTTCGCATCAATTCATATAAATAACTATATTTTTAAATCCTGACATTACGTCTCAAGTAAGTGAAATCGAATTGAAAAGTTATCTGGGGTTTTAAAATTTCAAAGAATCACCTTCATAACACGAGTTTTTTATTTTAAAATGAGTATCTAAATCTAAATTCAAAAATTACCTGATCTAGGGTTTTGAACGATGAGAAAATGAATACAGATGTCTCTTTGCCAAATAATGTCCGGCAAGCACGGATCTGTGAAGGGCTCAGTGGGGGCATCCGCTCCTACTGAAATTTTTTATTATTTCATTTTACATTCCTAAATTTATATTTTTTTGCATTTATATCCATAAAATTTTGAAATTGCCCCCATTGAAATTATAAAGAAAAAAACCCTTTATATAAATTTGTTCCCTCTCATATGAATTTCTAGATCCATCCTTGATGCCCGGTGATGGTCAAGCTTGCCGGAAAAAATATATAGAGAGAGAAATAGGAAGATCAACGTTGCTCTGATTGGTAAAATTTTGCAGAGGGAGAGAGAGAGGGATGGTTGTTTATTTCGACAGATGCCCTACAAAATTTGCGCGGGAAGGAATATAGAAAGTCCCGAACTGTTGAGTTTCTAAATTAATATTATTATTGTATCGTAATTAACTTAATTCCTTTTGTTTATATTTGATTACCTTTGGATTATTAAGTTAATTTTGTTAAAGTTTATTGCTCCTGAAACACTTGAAGTGAATTATCTAACCGAATAATTTTTAATTGGTTATTTATATCAAATATAATTAAGTAGAGGAATTCACTTTTTTATTTATTGCATAATTGGTCAATTAAAATAATAGGTTTAGCAATTTACTGCAATTATTCAGTGTAAGAATCGTTTCCCTTAAAATAATGAGTTATATTTACTTTCCCTAGCTCGCCAATAAATACACAAAACGACATCGTAAAAGGCCCTTTTTTAACCACCTCATGGATGCGACAAGAATTTTTACTGCAGAGGATTCACGCCTGATTATATGCGCTACAAAACAAATCCTTATAAAGTTATTTACAAATAAGTTAAAAACAAATAAGTGAAAAGAAAGAGACGGGATTTTTCGCCTTCATTGATTAAGTTAGTGGAATTGAATTGCAAATCCTACAAATTAACTTCATTATTCTCAAAGGTGGTGTGCTAATTGCAGTCGAGCAACTGTCATTATTTTTTAAACAAAAATACCATTTTAAATTATGTTTTTCTTTTTATCTTCTCTTTTAATCATTTCATATGAGGATGTGTGTGTGTATATAAAATAACTAATGTGATGTGAATGGATGCTGAAAAATGAAAAAAAAAAAAAAAAAAAAAAAAAAAAAAAAAAAAAAAAAAAAAAAAGAGTTAGGATAATCCATTCACAATAAATGGATCATGAAAAAAAAAAAAAAAAAAAAAAAAAAAAAGAGAGAGAGAAAAAAATCCTAAAAAGAAGTAAAAAGAACAAGATAGATTCTGAGATTTAAAATATATATATACAAAATTAGTTTTATATACTTATATATTTCTTTTTTGGTGACGGAATTATTATTTTTTTCTTTTATTTACTTTTTTTTTTTTAAATCCATTTATACAAGGATAGTTGTAAAAATAAAAATAAAAAAACAAAAAAAAAAAACACACACACACACATATATAGGAAAAAACAAAAAAGGAAGAAATATATAACTGAATTTTTTTTTTTTTACCTTTCTTTTTATTCTTTTTGGATTTTTTTCTCGCACTTTTTTTTCTTCTTCCTTTTATTTTTTTTCCGAATCCATCCATATCTTGTGAATGAATTATTCTATCTATATTTTTTTTTTCTTTTTCAGAATCCATTCACATAACTAACCACACATCCTAGATTAAAAGAGGAGAGAAGAAGAAAAGAATAAAGATTAGATAATTTAAAAGGATATTTTTGTCTAAAAAGCAATGTTAGTAGAGTCCCATAAAAATAAAAACTCAAAGTAATTAATGCATTCAAAAGTAACCAATCCTGTGAATGGGCAGTCACGCAACTACAATTAGCACTCCCCCTCTCAAAGGCCATATATTGAGGTTTAAGTGGATGCTTACATCAAGAATTTATTACATAAACTAGTGAATGATTTAGTTATATTTACACAAGACAGATTGTTACACCAACTTTAATGTGATCAATCCGCTGATACAACCAGAATGGTTCAGTTTCTCCTGGTTTAATTTTTTCTATTCTATTTTAACTAAATTATTTTTAACCCAGAAGTCTAATTTTATCAAGGTGATTGCTATTTTTTTTATTTATTTAACAAAATATTTTTTTTTTCTATAAGAAGAAACTGAAACCCTCATTTATTTTCATGGAGCTTTGATATTTCACATTTCAATATCTATGCTAAGCTTGTTCCTTATTTCTAAACGTTTTTACAATTTTTAATTTGACATTTAAAATTAATATTTAATAGACAACTATATCAATCCATATCTATTTCTCTCTCTCTCTCTCTCTATGTATATATATCTTTTTCTTATACAATTCCTACAAAAAGTAATATATATCTAGGATATAAAATTAAGAATCTATGTATTCCCAACATAATTATAATAAAATAATTTTAATTGTTTGATACTATTCAATTAGAATTTTAAAAGACACAAATTAATCTCATTACAAAAAGTAAAAGTAAAATATATATTCACGTCATTTATGTTATAAAATTTAAATGTTTATGAATTTCCTAACAACACAATTTTACAAATACCATCTACTTATTTTAAAATAAATTTATATTTATATCAGTTAATTTAAAATTTTAATTTTTAATATAATTTATCTAAATTTAAAATATGATTAAAATCATTGACACATCAAATCATCAAAAAGTCAAATCGCGTTTTTCTAAATGAAGAATTTTCTCACAACCAACCAAGAAAGACTTACTTTTCCGTCAACTTGAAAACAAAATGGAACCCTACAATGGGGCCCATCATGACCTTTCATTGAAAAAAAAAAAAAAAAACAAAGAAGAAAAGAAAAAGTAAGGTAAAGTTTATTCACTGTGACAAAAAGATACTCAAATAAATTTTACTTATTTTTTTAAATGAAGACACTTTTATAGGTTTAAAAATAGACAAAGACATCTCTTTATATGAGAAATTGACCAAATTACCCTTTGATCATTTTGAAAACTTTTTTAACTTTACAATATAATAAATTGGACCAATCTACATGAACAATTTATGCATAAAAAAAAAAAAAAAAAAATTATATTGTTTTTTTTTTCTTTGTTATTTACTTTATAAATGTCCCAACTTTTTAAAAATGTAGACGTCTAAAATGATTTTTTGATCCAATACATATATTTCAAATAAATTATTTTTTGTTATTATTTCTTTTCTTTTTCTTTTTTATTTTTAAATTAAGATACTTAATTCTTTCATCTAAAAAAATTAAACCAATCTTTTTTCCTTAAAAAAAAAAAAATGGTACTAGTATAAATATATGCATCTTAAATTATATATTAAATATCATGTCTTTTTCAACATAAAATAAAATATTACATCACTTCTTATCTCAAATGCATTCTCATGATTAAAATTATAAATTTTTTCTCATGGCTTATGATTTTGATGCTTTGGTACAACATATCAATTTTTTTCTATCCCTGAAAAAAAAAAAAAAAAAAAAAAGTTGTAGTTTTTACTGGGGATAGAAAAAAATCAAAACTATAACTTTTTTTTTTTTTTTTTCCCTTTTTTACTAGGGATAGAAAAAATTGATATGTGAAAATTAATTCTTTGTAACTTTTTGGATGTGGATCAAAGCATCAAAATCATAAGCATGAGGAAAAATTTATAATTTTAATCATGAGAATGCATTTGAGATAAGAAGAGATGTAGTATTTCCTTTTTATGATGGGAAATGCATAATATTTGATATATAATTTAAGATGTAAAAAATTATACTGGTACCATATTTTTTATTTTTAAGGAAAAGAGATTGGTTTAATTTTTTTAGATGAAAGAATTAAGTATCTTAATTTTAAAATAAAAAAGAAAAGAAAAGAAAAGAAGTAATAACAAAATATAATTTATTTAAAATATATGTATTGGATCAAAAAATTATTTGACACCTACATTTTTAAGAATTTGGAAAATTAAAAAAAAAAAAAGAAAAGTGAACAATATAAAGTTTTTTTAAAAAAAACTTTTTTTTTATGCACGAATTGGTCATGAGAGTTGATTAGTCCAATTTATTAAATTTTAAAGTTAAAAAAGTTTCCTAAACGGTCAAATGGTAATTTGATCAATTTTTCATGTAAAATGTGGTGTTTTTGTCCATTTTTGAAACTTCAAGTGTGTCTTTGTCCAAAAAATAAAGAAGTTTCCTCTAAATATTTTTTTGTTAAATTTCAAAGAGTGTGGCTTTACTTTATCCAAAAAAAAAAAAAAACACCGAATCCTACAGTGAGCCCACCAATAATTTTACTCGAGTTCATCTCGATGGTTTGGCACATAGAATTAATTACGTTCACGTCACTGGCAGGTGGGATAGAGATTATTTGATGATCTTACCCTTAATATTTAATGGATTAATTACATACAAATTTTTGGATTAAAAAAATAATTCTACAAAAATATATTAATAAATTCTAAAATTTTATGATCTAAATTTTTTTTTAAAATTAATTCATCAAATGTTTAACAAATCAAAACCAATAAATAAGTTCTCCCCTCTCAGAGCCCTTTCAAATAATTCGCGATCCCGACAAAAACACGGCCCTTTCGAATTATTCGCGATCTCGTCCATTACTCACTTTCCCAAAAGAAAAACAAAAACAAAAACACGGCTCTGTCCAATTAGCTTCACTTTCCCAAAAGAAAACTATACTCTGTCCAGTGTCCACCATTATTTTCAACTTACGCTACAAATTTTTAGATAGTGGTGCCCGGATTATTACACACTCAAGTCAAAAGTTAGAAAAGACTTGGCGCATTTTCAACTTAAGTAAACCACTTGGGAATCGTGTAAAAACTTCTCCAACTTATGTTACTGTTGGCTGAATCCACGCCACACGTTTAGTTGATCTAGGAAACAAGTCTCCATCATACCTTTTTTTTCTTCTAAATTTGCAACCGAAAGGAGTGTAAGGCCGAAATTGTGGAACAATGTGCCCTTAGTGGAAAACATATCCAAGACCTCGTCTTTAGCTTATTGCTTCAAACCTTCCCCAACAGCAGTGTTGGTTCCAGCTGAGGTAAAACTCTCGTACTCAGGATCAAATTGCAGCGGGGTCCCTTTAGTTCCACCCCCAAGTTAATGTAAAATATAAATTTGTATTTTGACAAATTTTGTTTTGATCATTAACTTGGGGGTGGAACTAAAGGGACCCCGATGCAATTTGATCCTGAGTACGAGAGTTTACCTCAGCTGGAACCTACACTGCTGTTGGGGAGATTCGAAGCAATAAGCTATAGACATGAGGTCTTGAGTTTGTTTTCCACTAAGGGCACATTGTTCCACAATTTCGGCCTTACACTCCTTTCCGTTGCAAATTTAGAAGAAAACAAAAAGTATGATGAAGACTTAGTTTTCTAGATCAACTAAACGTGTGGCGTGGATTCAGCCAACAGTAACATAAGTTAGAGAAGTTTTTACACGATTCCCCAAGTAGTTTACTTAAACAATTTCGATTGAGTTGTAAATTTTTATTCAATTTGTCAAGATTCAGGATCGAAAGTGGAATTGAAGAAGTGATCGTGTTTATGCTTAGATACATTCTGTGATTATGAGAACAGTACTTTAGTAAGGTATGTGAGTGTGTGAGGACACTTTGGGAGTTCAAAATTAAGCTTTGAGAATTTTTTCATTCTGTCTAACTTGAACCGGTTCATCCAAAATTGAACCAGTTTAACTTGTGAAGAATTTTTAAGAATTCAACTCTAGCCAACTTAAACCGGTTCAAGTTACCCTGAACCAGTTCAAGTGGTAACGTCGTTCTTCAAAAATCACTTCTGGCAAACTTGAACCGGTTCAGCCCCACTGATAAGTGCCGAATATTTCATATTCAAGCGCCCTTAATTGCATGTTTTAACTCATTTTTGTATTAATAATGTTTACTTTATAAGCATTTGTATGTTTTGTCTATTTTCAGGATTTGTCTCCAAAAATGAATAAGAACAAGGAGTTACGGGGTCTTGAGGTACATGGATCATCGTGGGACTTAACATCAATCAAAATGGTCCAATGATCATGAACAAGCTCAACTTGAGGAAATAAGTTGAATCAAGAAGACGAGCAAAGAAGATGAAGTAAGGCCAGGAAATCAGGGTTACGTGTGGACGTTGCTTTCAAGCACAAAATGGACGCCCGGATATCCAGCAGAAAAATAGGGCAAACACTTGCAAGGGAAAGAAATAAAATTCAATAGTCAAAGGATTTTACGTCCGGACGCTACATGCCATACTCAGCCCCATTGACAGCACCTTATGCGCGTGAGGAAGACGCCATGACAAGCTACATCTGGATGTCCACCTGCGAACAAAAATGAGCTGTCATATTTTTCAGTTTTGGATCTTTTCCTTCATTACTTGAAATGAACGAAATATAAGGATTTTTGAAATATATTTTGAGGATATATAGAATATAACCATAACTTTAAGGGAAATGAATTTATCATCTTTTGGGGAGAAGTAGAGAGGGAGAAATTAGGTCTTTGGGCTTAAGAAGGTTGCCATGGAGCTGAAGTTAAAGACCTCTTCTTCTTCAATCCTTGAATCTTCCATCATGCCTCTTCTTCAATCCTTGAATCTTCCATCATGCCTATAATGAGCTAACTTCCTTCTTAGGGAGTTGATTTACCCTTCACCAAGTAAATATGCTTAATTATATTTCAATTTGGGAATTTTACATGTATATAGTGATAAGCGCTAAACATTGCATATTCAAGCCTCTAAATATATGTATGTTAAGGCCTAAAATGATACTTCTATCCATTGTTAGACTGATTTATACTTATTGTGTGTTTATAGGTACTTTTCCAGAAAAACGGTTAAAAGTGGGACTTTATGATGAAAAGACTGATATCGAAGCTTACAGAATCGTTACCGGTCATCCAAAAGCCGAGAGCTTAAATAGTGAAGTTTGGAAGAACGCAAGTCCCAAAGCTTGAGCCTAAGTCCTGAGGATCGAGCCCTGCAAGAGAAAAATGAAGAAAATTAACAAGGCATTAAAGTTCGAGCCTTGTACCTTCAGAGCTCGAGCCCTAACCAAGAGTGCTTGAGCTTTGACCCTCAAGCTCGAGCTTAAGGTGTCGGAATTGAAGAGTTGATTTAAATGAAGAGCCAATCTTCCAAGGCCCCATGCCAAACCTCAAGGATCGAGCACCATCATTCAAAGCTCGAGCCTTGAGTACCAAAAGCTCGAGCCCTATGAAGCTGAGATCGAGCAATGTTAAAAGAAGAGACCCCAAAATATTCTAAGTGTTGAAGGAAAAGACGTTTTGGAAAATAGTTGAAGAAATTTGACTAAGTGTAGAATTGAAGATCGAGCACCATCTTTGGAAGCTCGAGCAATACGTTAAGAAAGCTCGAGCTTTGCTCCCAAAGCTCGAGCCTGAGCCCCAAAGCTTGAGCTTCACTTCTTAAGCTCGAGCCTTCCAGGATAGATTAGATTTTAAGTTACGGGAATTATTCTTTTCCAAGTTTTAATTCATTCTAGATGGGGCAGAAAACCTAAAAGCCCACTAGACCTTTATTTTCTTCTATAAAAGAAGGCATAGGCCTTAATAGAAGGGGTCCAAAGTTCCAAGTTCCTTGTTCTCGTATTTTTCAGAAGGCTAGTATTGTAGTGGTGGCGGCTTTTAAGGTTCCCATAACTTTAGAAGGTGAAAACCCTCAGAATAGAAGTGCCGTCTGTGACGATGAAGACGACAACAACATAGATGATATGTTGCGTTGTCATGAGTAGCTAATTTCTCTCTTAGGGCACTGATGTAACCCATCTGATTACTATGGTTTGATTATTTTAACTTTGAGATAATTTTAATATATATTATATTCCTTAATTACATGATTATGAGTAATTGAGACAACTCAATTAGTTCTTTAAAGTTTTAATAGTTTGTAAATTGTTATTACATTATCTTATATATAACTGATTCATTAACTATACTCAACCCATTCTTATTGGACGGTATTTGTCGGAGCCCTGCTGGACATAAGAATGGAGATCATGTAATGGTGTTCCAATATTTTTTATAAATGAATGTTTTTATAGTCTATGCTTAGGAAAGATGGATTATTTACAAAATTAGTTAAATTAGTTAAAGTAGTTAAAGTAGGTAGGTGGATAATCCATGTTAACCGCAGATAGGTTAGTTAACTGCATTTTATAAAACATCTTTCTTTAAAACTCGAATTGAACGAATCAATCATTTGAAAGTTGTGGTGAAATCAAAGCTCTAAGATCTATTTCTCTAATCACTTTAGTTTAATTTAGTTTTATTTTATTTTATGTTCGTGACAACCAAAATCAATCAATTTAACCAGTTACCTGTAAACCAAATATTAGTTAAGAACAAAGCAAAGAAAACTCCCCTCCCCGTGGGATCGACACCCTCTATATAGTCCTATCTTACAAAGATTCGTATGATTGCGAGTGGTAATAAACTGAATACACACAACAATTTTTGGCACCGTTGCAAGGGAGATTTGTTTTATTTGTTTAGTTTTTAATTAATTTATTTTTGCTTTACCAGTCTTCGGACTTTCTGCTATCTCACCTTAATTCTTTTTCTTTTCAAGTGTAGGAAATTAGCAATGAGCACAAAGACGCTTAAGGGATAAAAAGCTTCGGTTTATAAAACTTTCTGTGAGTTTTTACTGTTTTCTTTTACTTGGAAAATTTTATTTTTGTTACTATTAGGATTAGTGGATTTAGTGCATGTTAACTCGCCATACTCAATCAAAACCTTTAGTGCATGATCCTGAAATAGAGAGAACTCTTAGTCAATTAAGAAAACTTAAAAAGCATTTAAATTCAATAGGAAGTTCCTCTGATAACATGGCTGATAATCATAATGCACCGGGTAATGGCAATGGTAATGGAGAATGAGTTCTATTTGTTCCTCCATAACCACAATTGAGGGATCATTTTATTCCAACCACATATACTTCCCCTTCGTGCTTTGTATTTCCTGATGCTGATGCAACCCATTTTGAGATCAAGCCTGCTATGATCCAAATGCTTCCTACTTTCCATGGGTTTGCAGCAGAGGATCCTTATACGCACTTGGATGTATTTTTGGAATTGTGTTCGATTACCAAGTTAACCACTCTTACCAATGATTCATTCAGGATGCGACTTTTTCAATTTTCTATCAATTACAAAGTAAGAACTTGGTTGCATTCCCTTCCAACAAATTTCATATCTACATGGGACATGCTGCAACAAGAATTCTTGAAAAAGTACTACACAGTGGGTAAAACCTCATAGATGAGAAGAGATATCATGGCGTTTTCCCAAATCCCGGGAGAACAATTCCATGGCTCATGGGAAAGATATAATGATCTTCTAAGAAAGTGTCTATACCATGATATTGCTAAATGGAATTTAGTACAGATTTTCTATGATGGTCTTTCTGATTCTCATAAGAACATGGTTGATGTGATACTCCTCGGATCCGAGACACGGGTTGATCAGGCCCAGGCCCAAACCCGAGGGAAATAACAAACAATTAAAGTATTTTAAAACGAACACAGAATAAAAAGATTTAAATAAGAAAGCTGAAAGAGTTATGAAATATAAAATCCTCCAATTAATACTGAATAATAAAACTCCAAATCCAAAACCTCTAAGAGTACAATTTGGGAATCCATCTAGTGGACCCTAAATAAAATATCAACTGAACTGAAAATAAAACTAAACTAGATCATAAAGAGAAGTCCTACGTAAGCAGATGAATGAGAAACTGTCCTCGACAAGCACGATCAAGCTCTAAGGCTGGAACTGTCATGTACCTGAAAAGAATAAAAGAGTGGGTCAGGCCCACGAACAAGTTCTAATCTAACTGCAATCCATACAGTGACCCGATACACAGATATACCCTAGATACCTCACAATAGCTATGTAATACCCCTACTTTTCAAAAGGATAAAATAGGAATTTAATTTTAATTTTTATTGCATTTTTATTTAATTAAGTGACTTATGTGCTTATTTGACTTATTTGACTAATTGTGTTTATTGTACTTATTTAAATTAATTGATTAATTGTAATTATTTATTTATTTTATTAAATTGGTTAATTATTTTTTTGCTTAATTGGTTAAATGTGTATTTATTTAAATTCATTATTTATTGTAACTATTTGTTTATTTTAAATTAATTGTTTAATTATTTATTTAAATTTATTATCTGATTAATTGGTGATTGAATTGACGTGTTTTATTTGATAGCTTATATGATTTATTTGTATTTTTACGTATGTGCTTAGGTGGACTATGTTGTTTAGTCTTCTGTTTATAAATTGTATACGTCATAAATAGTTTAGGGTTTCATATTATTCACACGGGTAACCGACTTATAATGAGTTGGGAATTAGAATTAGGTTTTAGTAAATTCCTATATATATTGAATGGTATACGTCGGCTAGGGTTGAAAAATAAACCCTATTCACGAAGGGTTCATGAGAGGAAAAAACAGAGGGGTTCTTGAGAGGAAAAAATAGAGGGAAACTGAGAGAACCAATTAGGAGTTCAGTCGTGGACTGAAGGACGTACCAAGGAGGAAGGAAGGGATGGTTTGTGGGATTGAAACCGAGCAATAGGAAGTTTGCCGGTAGGCGACAGTCGTCAGAAAATTGAGAGATGATGTTAAAAGGTTTCAAACCGAAACCTAAAGGCAAGTTTCATTCTATCTCCTTCTTGTAAACTTGTGTTCCATGCATTCTTTATAGTCTCCGGGGATTAATTCAACTTTTAAAACTGATAGTTGGATTGCATGCTATTTTTAAAACTGATCTAGATTCCATATCAATTTTAAATTACAGCAATTTTATATAAATTGTGTAATCTTGAATTGTGATACATAATTAGATTTTTTCAATTAAAATTTATGATGCATACTGTGTAGTATATATGTTGGGAATGTGTTGGGATCTAGTTTAGACACTTAGGAACCCTAACAATGGAAGACAGAGGGTCTGGAACAAGCTGGAGAAGGAAAAAATGGAGGCTGGGAGAATGGAGGCGGCTCCACCCTTCAATGGAGGCGGCTCCATTGAAATGGAGCATGCTCCACATGATGTAGAGTCTGCTCCAAAAGGAGTAGAGCCTGCTCTACTTAAATTGGAGCCCCCTTAACTTAAATTGGAGCCCCCTCAACTTAGATTGGAGCCCCCTCAACTTAAATTGGAGCCCCTTCAACTTGGATTGGAGCCCCCTCAACTTAAATTGGAACTTCCTCAACTTAAAATTGGAGCCTCCTCCACTTTTTGTAATTGTCCAGTACGTGTTTTTTTAGGTTTCTCGGACTGTAGGGGCTAAAGTGCAATACTAAAGTTTGATTGAGGGTTTTAAAATATTATATATAACATATTTAAAGACCCAGGAGTAATGGTTTAGGCTGTGGGCAAGGGACATCATGAATTATAAACATAATTATACATGGTGTCAAGGAAGGAGAAATATTTAAATTGCTAGTTATTTAAGCTAAATGAATGGACTGAAATGGAAGTTGTTCTTGGGATTTTATATCAATGACCTATATAAGCTAATCAGGTTCTATTTCTGCTGTGGTTATAGATATCATGAACTTTAGATAAAAGTTACATGCTGTCAGGAATTGAGGGAATTTTAGTCACTAGTTTTGTTTTAAACCAATTTATATGGATTAGTATAAAATACTTTTGGGGTTTTATATAATGTGTAGTTTAGACTTCTGAGTGTCATTATATCAGGCATAGGATTTACAATTAGGAATTAAAGGGACGTCATGAGATTTGAAGATTAATTTACATGCCGTCAAGGATTGAGAAGGATTTAAATGCTAGTCTTCGTTTTAGCAATGTAAATGAACTAGTATGGAAGTATTGGTTGGAAATTCTAGTATAATGGGCAGTTTATAATTCTGATAATCATTATATCATGCTATGGATGTTAATTGCTGAACTGTTATAATTTTTGTTCTGTCAATTATATGGAAAAGGATGGTTTAATTAAATTGTTTATCATTATTTTAACAATTTAAAAGGAGGATCTATAATTATAATCATATACTGGATGCATAATAGGATCTTGTTTATATTTGATTGCTATTATGTTTGTCTCTGGATGTATTTGATGTTCAATTGAGTGTGCATCATTTATGGATCATTTGCATTATATGCACCAGTATGGGACGGTGGCATAGGAGGGACGGATTAGATCAAAACGCTAATCCCTACCCATTCATACATAAGGAATGGATTAACTAAAACAATTAAATCCTACATGGATGCATATCCTGTCAACTAAGACAGTTGAACAACATAACGAATGTTTGCTTTACTTTTCAATATTAGGAAGGAATTTATATATATATACTTATGGTACTGTGGTACGAGCTTGAGTCTCCTGATCACGGTTAGGGTGCGTATATCACGTGGAGGGATAACTGGACCTAATGACGTCCCCTGGTAGGTCTAGGTGTACATGACGACGCTACGACATTTTGCCTGATACCTTCTACTCAGGTGTGATGACTATAGGTTCGTAAGTATCCTATAGTGTGTATATATATATATGGACTATTTTTAGATATTGCCGAGCTATCTAGGATGTATCTGCGTATCGGGTTTATATACGGATTGTACTAGATTGGAACTTGCATGTGGGCCTGACCCACTCTTATTTTTCAGGTGTTCGTCAGTACCACGCTTAGAGCTTGATCGTGTTGATACAGATACAGACACTCATTCTTCCGATTACATAAGATTTCCTTTCTTATTTTAGTTTTGGATTTTGTTATTTGTATTTATTATTCATTTGGAGTTATTAGGGGTTCACAAGATGGATTCCTGAGTTATACGGATTTAGAGGATTTAAATAATATTAATTTATTATTTAAAGTTTGAGGATTTTTTTTTTTAGTTTTCTTTCAGCGCATTATTATTTTATTCTTAATTCAGTTTTATTTTTGTTTGTTTACATATTGATTGTCTGGTATCCCTCGGATCTGTGCTCGGACTTGATCACCCATGGCTCTAGAATCGAGGGGTATCATAAGCTATCTAGTCCATAAGTATATAAATATCCATACTAAGGGACATTTACTGGACTACCATAGAGGTCTCAACCTGAATAGAAGGCAACATACGAAAACGCACCCAAAGGTAGGCATGAGTACCTAGACTTAACAGGGTACACCTCAACCTATCATAGCCAGCTACGCATCCACTGCATATACGCACCTTAACCAACGAGCTTGAGACTCAAGCTCATCTCGTGGTACCATAATCATATATCTAAAGTTCATCCCAAAACCAGAGTATGTCATTCAATTATTCATTGAGGTGACATACAAAATCCAGTCCAGTTAGTCACTCAACTTATTCAGTTGATATGACTTAACTACAACCAACTAATCAAGGAAGTCTCTCAACATAGTCAGTTGATCTGACTTAAGCACAATTTAGGATTCAATATTTTACAATCCGTTCCTTTAATCCGATAGGTCAGGTCTTAGCGTTTTGAGCTAAACCATTCCTAGTATGTCACCGTCCCATACCGGTGTATACAATCCTCTATATCCATGTAAATTACAACACATAAATAATATTTTAGTAATTTACAGTCCAAAACCAATATCCCAATAATTACAAAAGAATGTCTAATATTACAACAATTAAAATCTAGACGGCAATTCATGTAATTGTAGAAAAGAATTTAATATTTCAATAATTAACATCCAGAGCATGCATAGACCAAAACCAACAAATAGATGACCCTATCATGCATTAAAAATATGTTTTATAAGTATACTATATCCCATTAAATTACTAAAATTTAGTTAAGCAATCAATTTGTCTTCCATCCGTTAATAGTATAAAAACCCATTAGCTTATTGGTATAATTTATGCCACATGAGGTTTTAATAGTTCATGAAATTATATTTAAAACCCTTAGTACACTTCCAAAATCGTCAGAATACCAAACTAGTCCCAAACAATGCCTAAAAGTCCAGATTTTACGAAAATAAGAGAGCCTGCTCTTAAACTTGTAGAGCATGCTCCAAAAATGGTGAGCAAGGTCCAATCTTTATTGGAGTCACCTCTAGATGGGTAGAGCTGGCTCTACACCTCCTAGAGCCGGCTTTACACTTGGGGGGAGCTGGCTCCCTCCTCCATGGAGCCAGCTCTCTCCCTCTCTGAGAGCCTGAACCTCCTCCGACCTTCTGCTTCATCTCCGGCCGCTTCCACCCCTTTTGTTCTTGGTAAAAACTGAACCTAAGGGTCTTTTCTAATCCTAGTAGCATCCCCATGGTTTGTTTACAATGGTTAAAAGTAATTACAGTAATTTCGACAATACTAATTTAGTATGCTTAAAAAATAACACTGAAACTCAGACAAGCATGAATTGAAATAGAACAAATTTCAACACATACAGATCATCAATATAGCATATGTTATACATGTAAATCTCAGTTAATGATTAATTAAACCCTAGAGACTATCTAGGTGCACAGAACATGAGCCAACGGGAAAGAGAAAGAAAAGAATTTGTCTGTTGTAATACCCCTAATTTTAAAAGGATAGTCTTGGTATTTATTTAATTGTTTAATTGAATTTTTAATTTATTTAATTGATTATTTGTTTGTTTGTTTGTTTGAATTAGTTGTGAGTTTATTTAATTGTTATTAGTTGTGAGTTTGTTTAATTGTTATTGGATTTTGTTTTAATTGATTAATTGATTTATTTGTACTTGAGAATTAATTGTGTTCAGTATAATTAATTATTTAATTGAATTTATTTAATTGAATTTAGGTAATTATTTAATTGAATTTAATGTTTCCTTCTTAACGTGGTTATATATAGGGTTGCACACGTATGGTTATAAATTAGGTTTACAATTCTTATATGTAGCCGACAATTATATATCATAGGTTGGTTTATGGGGCCGGGTAAGTCAGTCAGGGTTTAATGGAACCTAAGATTGGTGGCCTATAAATATACGGGTAAAATTCTGTCTAGGGTTTTAGAACCCTGTTCATGGTGGTGGAGGCAGAGAGAGAAACCAGAGGAGCAAACAGATAGTCACCGGAGGATTTAGAACGACGTCGGAGTAAGGCAATCTTAGCTCTTTTCCTTTGGCTTGTGTTCTTTGCATGTCTAATACAACTCCAGGAAGATAATAATGGTTAAAATTAAACTACGTTTTCATCTTTGTTGTTTTAAAACTGTTTGTAGTTGTAAGATTTTGGTACTGCTTGTTTTGAGGTTTGCTTGTATAACCTTTAATTGAATTCATGTAAATTGATGCCTAAAGGGTTTTAATTAATCTGGAACACCTGGGAAAAACACCAGAAGTAATCTGGGTTACAGGGTTAAAGGTTTAAAATAGTGAGTGTTCAAGAATGAATAATTGCTCATTTTAAGTTTTTGTTTTATAATTTGTGTTTCGAATAATGTTGGTGATTGAATAAGGAATTTAAAAGTTTTTTTTTTTTATCACACAGGATCTAATTTAAACCCTTAGGAACCCTAGGGATGAAGGTCAGTTCATCAGAAACTCACCGGACGTGGAGAAGATGAAGGAACAGAGGAAAGACGGCTCACAGTTTGAAAGAGCAGGCTTTTGGAGCCAAAGAGCAAGCTCTTGGAACCAAAGAGCCGGCTTTAGGGGACTTGGAGTTGGCTCCAAGACTAGGAGAGCCGGCTCCAAGCAAGAAAGAGCGGGCTCTCTCTTTGAGAGAGGAAGCTCTTTC
This sequence comes from Cornus florida, assembly GCF_030987335.1. Classification (NCBI taxonomy): domain Eukaryota; kingdom Viridiplantae; phylum Streptophyta; class Magnoliopsida; order Cornales; family Cornaceae; genus Cornus; species Cornus florida. The sequence continues at coordinate 8,236,934 of NW_026775577.1, forward strand.
GTTTGGTTTTCAGTTTTTCGTTTTTTTGTGACTGTATGGGCTACGAGACTTGGATTTTGGGATTTTCAGATTCTAGAGGAAGCTATATTGGGACATTTAGAGGTGTTCTAACCCTTGTTAAAACTTCAGAGAGTTGGTTAATGCATAATAAACCAATAGATGTTGATAGCTGGAACAGTAGTTAAGTTTTTATAAAACTGTTGCTACTTCAGTGGTGGAGGATTTAAATTTCTGAACCTTGGTTTAATCATTCTCTGTGAATGGAAGTTTGATTAATTTGGTATGATTAAGAGTCACATGAAATTGGTAGGTTGAACAGTATATAATTTTAAGTAAATATGGGGACTGTTCATGGAGATGGAGGATTTAAATTGCATAACTTTATGTGTATCAATCTATCTGTGAATGGAATTATTGTTTAATCATGTTTCCATGGTATAATATAAGCATGTTAGATTACAGAATGATTATATGCTTATACTGGATAAATTTGCTTATACATATGTTAAATGTATTAGCAATGCTTGGATAACTGTGTAATGGTGTAAAACAAGCATGTTCAATTAAATATTTTGACTTTGCTTATTATGAATTAGTTGGTATTTACATTCTTGATCTGTATTATCAACTTCTGGACGGATGGATTGTATGCACCGGTATGAGACGGTGACATACCAGGAATGGTTTAATTTCAAAATACTAAATCCAACCTGTATTGGAATAAGGGAATGGATTATAAATAAATCCTACTTATATTTGTGCTAAGTCAAAGAAGTTGCGCAAGCTGAATGACTAGCTGGATTACTGGATATCTATGTTGAGTCAAAGAAGCTGCACAAGCTGAATGGCCAACTGGATTTCTTATAGATGGATAGGATAGGACTTTAAATATATTTTTTTGGTACCGCGATACGAGCTTGAGAATCAGAGTCAAAAGTTAGGGATCGTATATGCAGTAGGATGCGTAGCTGGCTATGTTGGTTGAGGTATACCCTGTTAGGCTTAGGTAGTCATGCCCACTCAGGTGCGTTTTGCATGTTGCCTTCTACTTAGGTTGAGACCCGCATCATAGTCCAGTGAGAGTCCATAGTGTGGATATATATATACATGGATTATATAGTTATTGTTGAGTTGGTTAGAGTATATATGCGTATCGAGTCTCTGCATGGATTGTAGAAGGATAAAACTTGTTCGTGGGCCTGACCCACTCCTATTTTTCAGATGCACTTCAGTTCCAGGCTTGAGCTTGTTCGTGTTGAGCAGAAACGATCACTCATTCTTTCGACGACGTAGGATCTCCCTCCTTGATATAATTATGAATTTATTCTGGTTTTATTTTTCAGTTGGGATTTTCTTATTAGGGGTCCACTGGATGGATTCCCGAGTTGTTAAACTATTGGAGGTTTTTTTTTAAACTATTGGGATTTAAGTATTTATTTTAAAGGACTTTATTTTAGTTTCTTCCAGCCTGTAATATTTATTCTTATTTCATTTTGTCATCTGCGTTCAATTTAAAATATTAATTGTTGGATATTCCTTCGGGTTTGGGCCTGGGCCTGATCAACCCGTGTCTCGGATCCGAGGGGTATCACACCTGTGATTTCAGTTATAAAATCTCGGCGTCGTTTCTAAAGTTCCGACAACCACTGAATCCCTGCAAGCCTCATATGGTTCTGGTTTATTCCACCATAACCCTTCATTGGTCCTCTCTGGTTTCCTCTCTGACAGCCTTTACGGTGCTCTGTTCTATTTACCCTCTATTTTTACAGAACTTACTTTACGTTTATGTGCTATGTGTTATGATCATAAACCCTAGGCTAAAACATACTGGTGTATTTATAGGCTTAACATTAAAACCCTAATCCTTGTAATATTAGAGACAGAGCTCTAATGTAAACCTTAGTCGGCCCATAGAACAGCCTAAGTTATAGTATACGTTGGCTACATATACGTGAATTGTAATCTAAAGCTATAACCATAACTTAAATATAGTAACCTAATTTTAACATTACAAGACTTATATTAAAACAGTGAATTACTAATAAAAATAATACCATTAACAATTAAAGAAAATAGCACACAATAATAAACAATTTAAATAAGTTAAATAATTCACATAAAAATAATTAAATCAATTTAATTCAAATATCAAATAAAAATGTAATAGAATAAAAAAAATTTAAAATGCCGAGACTATCCCTTTAAAAGTTGGGGTATTACATTCTTCCCCCATAACAAAAGGAATTCCGTCCTCAGAATTCGCTCTTACCTTCTTCCAATATTTCAGGAAACTGCGAGCGAATGACATCCTCCAGTTCCCAAGTACACTCAGCCTCATTGTGATGACTCCACTGAACACGCACCAAAGGGATAACCTTATTACAAAGGATTTGATCCTGTCGGTCGACAATACGACTCGGTGGCTCCAAATAATTTACATCTGGCTACAACTCAATCTCCCCAACATCGATATGTTGATACAGATCCTCATCTCGCAGAAATTTCCGTAACATGGAAACATGGAACACATTGTGTACGCGATCCAAATTATCCGAAAGTGCCAACCGATAAGCGACAGCTCCAAGTTGATTCGTAATCATGAATAGACCGACAAAACGCAGAGACAACTTCCCTTTCTTCCCAAAGCGCATTACACCTTTCATAGGAAACACTTTGAGTAGTATCTGATCCCCAACCTGAAACCCCAAAGCACGTGTGCGACGATCGCCATAACTCTTCTGCCGACTCTGCACAGTACGCATGCGATCCCTAATAAAAGCAATCTTCTTAAAAATATCTAAATGAACTCAGGACCTAAGAATCTGCTCTTACCAACCTCCATCCAATAAACAAGCAATCTACACGGTCGGCCGTATAATGCCTCAAATAGTGCCATCCCAATAGTCTTCTGAAAGCTATTGTTATAAGCAAACTCCACAAGCGGTAAATAATCCTCCCAATGGCCCTTGAAATCAAAAACACACGATCGAAACATATCTTCCATGATCTGATTAACCCTCTCAGTCTGTCCATTAGTCTGAGGATGATAAGCAGTGCTAAGATGCAACTCTGTACCCAAAACTTGCTGAAAACTCTTCCAAAATCCTGACACAAAGCTCGAATCTCTGTCCGATATAATAGACAACGGAATCCCATGCAGCTTTACAATTTCTGTAATGTAAAGTCTTGCCAACTGCTCCGAAGTGAAGTCAATGCGAATAGGCAAGAAATGAGCTGATTTCGTCAATTTGTCCACGATGACCCAAATGGAATTATGATCCTTGAAGGAATTAGGCTATCCCTCTACGAAATCCATAGAAATGCTCTCCCATTTCCACTCTGGTATCAACAGTGGCTGTAGAGCTCCTGGCAGGCTCTGACGAACAATCTTGACCATTTGACAAGTACTACACCGAGAGACAAAAATAACAATGTCCCTTTTCATACCTGTCCACCAAAACTGCCGCTTCATATCCTGATACATCTTGTCTCCTCCTGGATGAACAGAGAACTTAGAGTGGTGAGTCTCAGTCATCACATCCTTCCTCAACTCGTTAGCAGAAGGTACCACTAACCGTCCCTTGTACCTCAAACCTCCATCAGCCCCAACATAGCAAAATGGGACCACACTGGAAATTACCTCTGCAACTTTGTCAATGCACTGCTGATTCGTGAGTTGTGCCTTCAAAACCTTGTGAATGATAGAAGGTGTAACTACCATGCAAGCCATGAAGGCATCCGACAACTCATCCATTGTCTTCAAAGCATTCTACTCAGTTGTGAATAGAGCAGAAATACTAGCAATGGGTTGGCGACTGAGTGCATCCGCCACCACATTCGCTTTCCCTGGATGGTATTGTATAGAAAAGTGATAATCTTTCACAAACTCCAACCACCAGCGCTGTCTCATATTCAGCTCTCACTGAGTGAACAAATATTGCAGACTCTTGTAATCACTAAATAATCTGAAGGACTCACCCAACAGATAATGCCTCTAAATATGTAAAGTAACGACCACAGCTGCCAACTCCAAATCATGTGTTGGATAATTAAGCTCATGAGGCGTAAGCTTACGAGATCTATACGAAATCGGTCACTCCTCCTGCATCAAAATACATCCAAGACCCTGCAAAGAAGCATCCGTGTAGACAAGATACTCTATCCCGCTCTGTGGGGTAGACAAAACCAGTGCAAAAGTCAACTTAGTCTTCAGCTCATCAAAAGCTTTCTGATAATGTTCATCCTATACGAACCGCACACCCTTCTTAGTCAAATAAGTGAGTGGTCCCGCTATCTTCGAGAACCCCTAGATGAACCTACGATAATATCCTGCTAAACCGAGGAAACTCCGAATCTCGGTAGGTGAAGTAGGCTGTCCCCACTCAACCACTGCTGAAACTTTGGCTGGATCTACCGCTATTCCCCTTTCTAACACCACGTGACCCAGAAACTTCACTTCCCGTTACCAAAATTCACATTTCTTGAATTTGGCATACAACTGGTGTTCACGAAACGTCTACAACATAATTCGAAGATGTCTAGCATGATCATCCTCAGACCTAGAATAAATCAAGATATCATCAATGAAAACAATGACAAACTGATCCAAATAAGCTCTGAAGACTCTGTTCATTAAATCCATAAAGACCGCTGGTGCATTAGTCAACCTGAATAGTATCACACAAAACTCATAAGATCCATATCTAGTAAGAAACGCTGTCCTCGGAACATCCTGCTCCCGAACCCGAAGTTGATGATATCCAGACCGTAGATCAATCTTAGAGAAGTACGTAGCTCCCTTCAACTGATCAAAAAGATCATCAATCCTGGGTAATGGATACTTGTTACGAATAGTAACCTTGTTCAACTCTTTATAATCTATACATAGCCGAAGTGAACTGTCATTCTTCTTCACAAACAAAATTGGTGCTCCCCAGGGTGAGTACTCCTGTGAATAAAACCCTGGCTATGTAATTGCTGAATCTGATCCCTCAGCTCCCGCATTTCCACTGGTGCCATCCTATTCGGTGCCCTAGCAATAGGTGTAGTGCCTAGAGCTAAGTCAATTACAAAATCGATCTCGTGACTAGGCGGCAACCCTGGAATCTCTTGAAAAACATTCGGAAAGTCCTGTACAATTGGTATGCGATCCATTGACACAGTAACCTCCTCTTTCGTTTCCTCCTCCATATGGAACAAATAAGTGTTACTGCCCCCATTAAAACGTGGCATAGCGACGACGTATATATCCTAACCAGGTATGGTGAATACAATAGACCTATCAAAATAATTTACTTGGGCATGGTAGTGAGACAACCAATCCATCCCAAGTATCACATCATAAGTGTGCATATCCAGGACCAATAGATTAGCTAGAAACCTGAGTTTACCAATATCTAGTGTCACAAGCCCATCACTCTCATGTAAAATGGCTGTTTCTCCCAACGGTGTAGAAATACCCTGAGGTCTATCACAAACCCGCGTCACCATCCCAGATAAAGTAACAAAAGAATTAGCTACAAATGAGTGTGTAGCACCTGTATCAAATAAAACACGTCACTGTAAACCATGAATAGGAAACTTACCCTCAACAGCCTGAGGTGCTTGCATATCCTATGGCATGGGGTTGTACACCCTGCTATAGTGCAACTGCTGCGGTGCCTGTCCCTGAGGCTGTAGCGGTGCCTGTCCCTGAATCCGTGGAACTCGTGGAGCTGGTAAAGGTACCGGTGCCCTCTGTCCCTGCTGCACATGTTGTCTCTGTCCTTGTCCCTATCCCTGTCTTGCTTTAAGACACTGCCTGGTGGTGTGACCACACTATCCACAAGTATAACAACTACCCTGGAAAGTACCAAATGGCCTCCTCTATCGGTTAGCCTGTGGCTGATCCTGTCCTACCTGTGGTCCCCCATTCTGCTGTCACTGAATAGATGCCCCATCCTTGTAAGCATCCAAACCACCTTTGTGCTTCTTCCAAGGCTGTTGTCCCTGGAATTTGCCTTTGTCATTCTGTCAGTGTCCGTTCCCATTCCCTTTCTCAGTTGACTGATTAACAGAGTCTCTGTCACCCCGCTTTTCACCCTTGGCTTATTTGAAGTCTACGGTCAACTGATACTGCTGTAAAGCAGCGTCTACCACCTGAGCATATGTAGTATAAGCTGGACTAGCCGTAATAGCTTTCTTGATAGACCACATCAATCCCTTAACGAAACTGTTGCGCTTCTTCTCCTCTGTATCCAACTCCTCTAGTGAAAAAAGAGATAAGCATGTGAACTGCTACTCATACTCCGCCACTGTCATGTTCCCCTACTGCAAATTAAGGAACTCTATCTTCATAGCTGCCCTGACTATATAAGGGAAATATTTCTCATCAAAACATGCACTGAACTAATCATAAGTAAATGTCATCCTCTCCTCTGCGGTGGTAACTAACTCCCACCACTGTAATACATCTCCGACCAGCTTGAAGGTAGCAAGCATCTGCTTCTGAACCTCCATGCAATGAACCAAGCGAAGATGTCGCTCGATGTCCTGTTTCCACTGGTGAGCTGCTTTCACATCGGTGGAGCCTGTAAACTCAGGTGGGCTCCCCTTTGAGAAAGAACTCCTGGCCTTCTCCCAAGTATCAGTTTGAACCATCAGGGCTGGTAACGGTGCTGGCTGTACCTGAGGCTGATTCCGAAGTGCAGCTGTTACCCCTGCTTCTATAGCCCGAGCAATGAGGTCGTTGAGGTGAGGAGGATACTCTGGATCTCCTCTCTGGTCCCGAGTGTACTGACCCTACTCCTGATCCTCTTGAAACTGACCATTATTATACTGAAACCTAGGTATTGCTGCTATTCCTCCATTTGCTGACGCCGTAGGCGTTCTTGCTGCCTATGTGTCGCTCTCCTCTGTCGACAGTTCATGTTCTGTCCTCTTCTAACGTTAACCATGCTGTTAACATAGAAAGACATGCATTAGTACGAGTTTAAATAAACCATGAAGGAATACAATGAATCCTAAACCTAAGCTCTAATCAAGAGAAAACGTTACGCGAAAGTCTTAATACGAAACATCCTAGATATACTTGAACCTGAAGTGCTCTGATACCAACTGTGATACCCCTCGGATCCGAGACACAGGTTGATCAGGCCCATGCCCAAACTCGAGGGAAATATCAAACAATTAAAGTATTTTAAAACAAACAAAGAATAAAAAGATTTAAATAAGAAAGCTGAAAAAGTTATGAAATATAAAATCCTATAATTAATACTGAATAAAAAAACTCCAAATCCAAAACCTCCAAGAGTACAACTTGGGAATCCATCTAGTGGACCCCTAAATAAAATGTCAACTGAACTGAAAATAAAACTAAACTAGATCATAAAGAGAAGTCCTACGTAAGCAGATGAATGAGAAACTGTCCTCGACAAGCACGATCAAGCTCTAAGGCTGAACCGTCCTGTACCTGAAAAGAATAAAAGAGCGGGTCAGGCCCACGAACAAGTTTTAATCTAACTGCAATCTATATAGTGACCCGATACACCCTAGATACCTCGCAATAGCTATTTAGTCCATAAATATATAAATATCCACACTAATGGACATTCACTGGACTACCATAGGGGTCTTAACTTGAATAGAAGGCAACATGTGAAAACGCACCCAAAGGTGAGCATGAGTACCTAGACCTAACAGGGTACACCATAACCTATCATAGCCAGCTACGCATCCACTGCATATACGCACCCTAACCAACAAGCCCGAGACTCAAGCTCATCTCGTGGTACCATAATCATATATCTAAAGTCCATCCCAAAACCAGAGTATATCATTCAATTATTCATTGAGGTAACATATAAAACCCAGTCCAGTTAGTCACTCAACTTATTCAGTTGATATGACTTAACTACAACCAACTAATCAAGGAAGTCTTTCAACTTAATCAGTTGATTTGACTTAAGAACAATTTAGAATTCAATATTTTATAATCCATTCCTTTAATCCGATAGGTCAGGTCTTAGCGTTTTGAGCTAAACCATCCCTAGTATGCCACCGTCCCATACCTGTGCATACAATCCTTTATATCCATGTAAATTACAACACATAAATAATAGTTTAGTAATTTACAGTCCAAAACCAATAACCCAATAATTGCAGAAAAATGTCTAATATTACAGCAATTAAAATCTAGACGGCAATCCATGTAATTGTAGAAAAGAATTTAATATTTCAACAATTAACATCCAAAACATGCATAGACCAAAACGAACAAATAGATGACCTTATCATGCATTTAAAATATGTTTTATAAGTATACTATATCCCATTAAATTGCTAAAATTTAGTTAAGCAATCAATTTGTCTTCCATTCGTTAATAATATAAAAAGTTATATACTTTTCTACTATTCCATCCATTAGCTTATGGGTATAATTTATGCCACATGAGGTTTTAGTAATTCATGAAATTATATTTAAAACCCTCAGTACACTTCCAAAATCGTTTCAGAATACCAAACTAGTCCCAAACAGTGCCCAAAAGTCCAGATTTTACGAAAATAAGGGAGCCTGCTCTTAAACTTATAGAGCAGGCAAATGGTGGAGCAGGGAGCCTCCTCTAGATGGGTAGAGCCAGCTCTACACCTCCTAAAGCAGACTTTACACTTGGGGGGAGTTGGCTCCCTCCTCCATGGAGCAGGTTCTCTCCCTCTCTGAAAGCCTGAACCTCCTTCGGCCTTCTGTTTCGTCTCCGGCCGCTTCCACCCCTTCTGTTCTTGGTAAAAACTGAATCGAAGGGTCTTATCTAATCCCAGTAGCATCCCCATGGTTTGTTTAAAGTGGTTAAAAGTAATTACAGTAATTACGACAATACCAATTTAGCATGCTCAAATAATAACACTGAAACTCAGACAAGCACGAACTGAAACAGAACAGATTTCAACACATACAGATCATCAATATAGCATATATTATATGACGACGGCTGTTCCAATACGCCAAACTGAATGTAGTGAATGTGTGGTTCACGAAAAGCCTTTTATGTCAAATTTAAATTTATAAAAACCACTACCAACACCACTACTAACGTAGCAAGAGTGAGTAGGGATTGTCCTAAGGGATTATACGTGTTGGAATTTCAACTTCGACTCTAGCATACCAAATGATTACAAAAGAGAGTTGGGTTGGTTGATTACTTCTAGAAAAGAATTAATTAAAATGCAATAAAAATAAAACTAAGTAGAGATAGGGATTTAAGAGATGAGAAGAGAGGACTTAGGGTGTTGGAATCACCACTAAGCTCATGTAATTAACCACTTGCTTTCCATTAATGGGGAATACATTGTTGTGAACAAAATTGGTTCGACTAGCAAAGGTGACTCAACAAGTGTATAATGTCTAAACAACATGTGAAAGGCTACAATATATCTATTGGAAGAGGAATATATTGTCTAGACAACATGTGAAGAGAACAAAATATCAAATCAAGTCATTAAACCTTTCATTAAGCTCATAGTCCAAATAATTCACAAGGATGACTTAGTTAAACATGTATTGTCTAAACATCATGTGAGAGGCCACAATATATCTATTGGGAGAGGAATATATTGTCTAAACACATGTGAAAGATACAATATATCATAACAAGTCATTAATCCTTCATTAAGCTCAAAATTCCATTACACCACAATATTAGAGCATATGCTTCTTGCATTCAAAAACATGGAACATCAAAGAACAAGCATGAATTGTCTCCCCCATCTAACACTACACTACAACTACACTACTAGCATGAAAATAAACTAAGGGAGAGGTACAATCCATCAAGGAATAAGTATGAACCATCAAAAGACATAACAAGAGCATTCCATTAAGCACTAATGTCTAGCCATCACTAGATTCTCAATCAACCACATATAGACATACAATTAATATAGAAAAACTAGTGTAGAGATCAATTCCCCAAATAATCACACATAAGACAACATGTAATTAAAATAGAGAATCAATGGAAGAATTAACCCATATGAATCATGTGAGACATAATTCCTAATTTAATCACACATAGACATGTAAATAAACTAGAGTATATGCCCAAAAATATCTAATCCCGCAACTTTTTGGTAGGTGAACTTTTGGGCGCGCACGGAAAAAGTGACAGCTTGCTGCCAACATATCCAGTTCGATCGATCCAACTTATTTTCGATCGATCTAACTTTTTTTGATTGATCGAACTTATTTTTCGATCGATCCAACTTTTCTGATCGATCCAACTAAAAGTTCGATCGATCCAACTTTTTCTGCAATCCATCCAACTTTTCAGTATCAGCTTCTTTTTGCTCCAAATCAGCCTCTTTTTGCTCCGGATCATCGCTAAGACTTAGTTTGACTCCAAAAAGGCCTTAAGAACTCATTTTTAGCCCATTTTAACATTATTGACCTGAAATAGACAAAAACACAAATAAGTACTAGAACGGGTAAATAAGATAGATAAAGGTCCTAGAATACTCAAGCTTAAGAGGTTTAAATGTGTACTTTTCAGCGCTCATCACACCCCCAAACTTAAATATTGCTAGTCCCTAGCAATGAATTATGAAGTAAGGAATGAAATGAACAACTAAATAACTATGAACTAGAAAGCAATAAAATGATAGCGCCACTTTCGTAGGGAACACGATTGCATTTAGCATATGCAACAAGCCTTTTAAACCCCTAGGTTACCCCTAGTGGATGAGTGAAGTCTCGTGAGGTTTCCAGAAATGGTACCCACAAACATTAAGCTCATTCTTTCAAAAGAGGCACCAATATTACAAACAAGCATTGGGAGAAAACTACCTCAAGTATGCAATTTTTTAACCATTTCCAAGCAATCTCCCAAAATCTCAACATCAAACAAGCGAGCATGGTCCTCCACACATCAAGAAAATGATCATGAAAATCGAAACAAGTCTAGAATCCATGTGAGAGGTCCGGCATCAAGTATGTTGCTATTTTAGCCAACTAGAGAAGTAATCACATCCTTACCCTCAAACTAGCACACAAATCTAGTACCGATCATCAAGATAAGAGAGTGGACATTTTATTAAAGCTTTATTCTTCTAGGTGCGCTTATTCTTTTCACTCTATTTTTTTTATTTTTTTATTTTTTTTATTTTATTTTTTATTTTATTGAGGATCAAAGATGCAAATATTGTGCAATGTGTTGATCTCTTAAGCTTTCTAGAAGATTCATGTAGCGAGCTTTAGGTCAATGACTCCCAAACCAGATGGCTTTAGGGCATTAGGTGTTAAGACACCCCAACGGACTTACAAACTCAAATCAACTAGGTTACAAATCAAGACAACAACCATCTAATCATTTCCTACTTCTCACCTTTTGGGAGAAGTTCTCACTTTTATTACTTTTGCAACTTTTTCTCTTTTTTTTTTTTTTTTTTTTTTTTAATCAATTATTAACTTAGAGTTTGGGCCCTTCACCTTTTGGCACGAGAAGTTCACTGCTTAATGAGGCAAGAATCCCGGCTACTCAATGAAAAGGGGTTGTTATCCACCTTTATCAAGAATGAAAGCTTTCAATGCACTACTAGCCCAATTGGGATATAACCAATTCAATAATCAACAAAGCATGTACCCCACAAATGAATGCTAGTGTGCACCAGTGCTAGTGTAGAATCCTAGAATGAATCTCAAAACAATCACAAATTCAGGATGATGTGGACCACAAATGCAAGCAAGATATCAATCTTTTGAAAAATTTACTCCTAAATGGCATCCTCAAGGCATACAAGGAGTATTGGACTCTCAAGTCAAACAATTTTTAAATTTTAAGCAATATAGTCCTCAAAAGATCAAAATCATAGCTAACATCAATCTCAAATCTCAATCATGCATTTAAAACTCAAATCTTAAGTAGAATGCAACAAGATACCTTACTCTCAAACTTAAACCGCACATTGTCCTCAATGTGCAATGAGAACAATGGAAAAAAAGTGGAAAGAGTATACCGTGGTGGTGTAGACATGAAGCCCGGTCATGATCCAATTCGAAAGACGTCTCCCCCAAACTTGGAATCAACAACCTACTTAAATAACCACGCTAGCAAACTCACATCAAATATCAAATGGGATAAGAATAATCAAATCAAGCATTCTAAGGCAATGTAACACATGATGCAAGAGAGATATAAGATCAAGCCCTAACTAAAGCATAAAGTATGCATGACTACACATAAGAGCACAATGATGAATCTTTTTACATTTTTCATTTAATAAAAACAAGTATATACAAAATGCAAGAAAAACAAAGAATAAAATGCATGAACAAAATATAAAAAGAAAATTAAATAAGGCAAATGTAATGAAAGAATATGTTCAATGTAAGAAATGAAAAAGGAATATGTACAATGCAAGTATATACAAAATTTTCTTACTTTTTGTTTTTCATTTATTTATTTATTTATTTATTTTATATATATATGTGAAAACATGCAAAGAAAAATGAAAAATGTAAGAAATATGCAAAATGGGTGCTAAGTTTAACGTCTCTAGTAAGATGGAATGCTTCTTTGAAAAATTGTCTTTTTTTTATTATTATTTTTTTAGACAAAACAAGTATGTACACAAACAAAAATAAAGAGACAAGTGAATAAAAATAAAAATAAAAATAAAAATGCAAGAAGTAAAAATGTAAGGAAATAAAGAATGCAAAATTTTTTTTTTTTTCGAAATTAAAAATTAAAGTTAAACAAAATATTTTTGAATTTTTGGAAATAAGATAAAAGGAAATAAAATAAAATAAAATAAAAGAAAAATGTTTTTGGGATTTGATTTTTTTTTTTAATTTTAAATATTTGAAATAAAAATAAAAATAAAGCTTGGAAATAAAAGTAAAAATAAAAATAAAATAAAAATCTTTTTGGAATTTTTGAAAATAAAATAAAATTAACAAAAATATTTTTGTGTTTTTAACAAATTTCCAAAAACTTTTTATTTTTTATTTTTTTAGTCAAGAGAGAGAGGTAACTAAATGAAATAAAATAAAATAAAATAAATAAAAATAGAAATAGGAAAAAGTCAAAAAGTGAAAGGGTCAAAGGGGCAAAGTTGTGATCGATCGAAGATGAAGTTCGATCGATCGAACATAGTTGTGATCGATCCGAGATGAAATTCGATCGATCGAATACGTAAAATTTTGGAGATCCCGAGAGCATGCATTTTGGAATTTGGATGCAGGTCCAAAATTTTTCTAAGTGTTGGGACTCATGATCGATCGAACCACAGGTTGGATCGATCGAAAGGTAGTTAGATATATTGTTGTGAACAAAATTGGTTCGACTAGCAAAGGTGACTCAACAAGTGTATAATGTCTAAACAACATGTGAAAGGCTACAATATATCTATTGGAAGAGGAATATATTGTCTAGACAACATGTGAAGAGAACAAAATATCAAATCAAGTCATTAAACCTTTCATTAAGCTCATAGTCCAAATAATTCACAAGGATGACTTAGTTAAACATGTATTGTCTAAACATCATGTGAGAGGCCACAATATATCTATTGGGAGAGGAATATATTGTCTAAACACATGTGAAAGATACAATATATCATAACAAGTCATTAATCCTTCATTAAGCTCAAAATTCCATTACACCACAATATTAGAGCATATGCTTCTTGCATTAAAAAACATGGAACATTAAAGAACAAGCATGAATTGTCTCCCCCATCTAACACTATACTACAACTACACTACTAGCATGAAAATAAACTAAGGGAGAGGTACAATCCATCAAGGAATAAGTATGAACCATCAAAAGACATAACAAGAGCATTCCATTAAGCACTAATGTCTAGCCGTCACTAGATTCTCAATCAACCACACATAGACATACAATTAATATAGAAAAACTAGTGTAGAGATCAATTCCCCAAATAATCACACATAAGACAACATGTAATTAAAATAGAGAATCAATGGAAGAATTAACCCATATGAATTATGTGAGACATAATTCCTAATTTAATCACACATAGACATGTAAATAAACTAGAGAATTAATAGGAAGAATTAGACCATGGAAATCATAGAAATATACCAAGATTCATGAAATTCACAAGGCTAGAACACTAATCACAACAATATATATAAAAATCCCCAAAAATAGAAATACAAGGGTTTAGATTACACAAGACTTAGGGCTCATCCAAGCCCTAAGTGTAGATCTAGTCAATCATGGAGGAGGTGGATGTAGTCATGGAATCAAGCTCCAAACATGGCTCCATCTTCTTCTTCCTCTTCTTTTAAGCTCTAGAGATGGAGAGATAGTGGATTTAGAGATGTGTTCTTGAGATGTGCCTCCACTTCTCTCTTTTCTTCTAACCCTAATCTCTAACTTTTCTAGAGAGAGAAAATAAAAATTACCATCTAGAAAATAAAATGATAAAAGTTAAAAATCCCCCTTTATAAATGGGTTGCTTCCCTTTATATATAAGGTCCTTTTCTTAGTCACTAAGTCTAGAATATATGCCCAAAAATATCTAATCTCGCAACTTTTTGGTAGGTGAACTTTTGGGCCTGCACAAAAAAAGTGATAGCTTGCTGCCAGTATGTCCAGTTCGATCGATCCAACTTATTTTCGATCGATCCAACTTTTTTCGATCGATCGAACTTATTTTTCGATCGATCCAACTTTTCTGATCGATCCAACTAAAAGTTTGATCGATCCAACTTTTTCTGCGATCTATCCAACTTTTCAGCTTTTCAGTATCAGCTTCTTTTTGCTCCAAATCAGCCTCTTTTTGCTCCGGATCATCGCTAAGACTTAGTTTGACTCCAAAAAGGCCTTAAGAACTCATTTTTAGCTCATTTTAACATTATTGACCTGAAATAGACAAAAACACAAATAAGTACTAAAACGAGTAAATAAGATAGATAAAGGTCCTAAAATACTCAAGCTTAAGGGGTTTAAATATGTACTTTTCAGTGCTCATCATTATACATGTAAATCTCAGTCAATGATTTACATGTAAACCCTTCCTTGGTCTTCTCTGGTTTCTTCCTTGACAGCCCTTACTTGACAGCCCTTACGGTGCTCTATTTTATCTACCCTCTGTTTTTACAGAACTTACTTTACGTTTATGTGTTATGTGTTTTGATCGTAAACCCTAGGCTAAAACATACTGGTGTATTTATAGACTTAACACTAAAACCCTAATCCTTGTAATATTAGAGACAGAACCCTAATGTAAACCTTAGTCGGCCCATAGAGCAGCCTAAGTTATAGTATACGTCGGCTACATATACGTGAATTGTAATCTAAAGCTATAACCGTAACTTAAATATACTAACCTAATTTTAACATTATAAGACTTATATTAAAACAGTGAATTACCAATAAAAATAATACCATTAACAATTAAAGAAAATAGCACACAATAATAAATAATTTAAATAAGTCAAATAATTCACATAAAAATAATTAAATCAATTTAATTCAAATATCAAATAAAAATGCAATAGAATAAAAAAAAATTTAAAATGCCGAGACTATCCTTTTAAAAGTAGGGGTATTACATTTGATGCATCTAGTAATGGAGCTTTTCTTCGAAAAAGTCCGGCTGACGCTTGGGAAATGTTTGAGGTTGTAAGTAAAAATTCAATGCAACATGGTTCTTCTTCTAGGTCTAAGTCTTCTCCTGGAATGCATAAGGTTGCAAAACTTTATGATAAGAAAAATCTAGTGAGTTAGCTACTCAAATAGAAGCTCTGAACCGTAGGTTTGATCAAGTTTTATCATCTCGCTATGTTTTTATTGCTAATCCACAAACTGCCTTGCCAAATGAAGTTTGTTCAATCTGTGTTAATCTTTCCTATTTTGCTGACACTTGCCCTATAATGGGATAATCATTTGGGATCCCACAGGAGCAAGTAAATGCTGCATTCTCCAGATCAGCTTATAATCCATATTCTTCTACATATAATTATGGTTAGAGAGATCATCCTAATTTATTATGGCGTAATCAAAGTCAAAGAGCCACTGTTCCACAATCACAGGGGCAGTACCAAAATTCATCCAACCCTCTGCCACAGAATAATTCTTTCAATCAATCTACTGTGTATCATCTACCTCAATTTAGGAATCAACTTACTCAAACTCCTAATCTTGCACCTCCTCTTGGGAATTCTGCTTTTGAGGATCAAGTACTCAATGCTCTTGTTGATCTTAAAGCCAATACCCAACTTTTTAATTTTCATTCTCAAGCCATAGCAAAGCTAAAGGCACAAGTTGGGCAAATAGTGAGTACTTTATATCTCGAAGAGAGGATGGAAGCTACCTAGTCAGCTAGTAGCCAACCCAAAAGGGCAGACTTATATAATTGATGAAACCAATTCCTCAAGTATTCATCATGAGCAAGTTCAAGCTATCACTACATTGAGGAGTGGTAAAGTGGTTGATAACCAAGTTGAAAAGGGACAGGAAGAAAAAGAGAGGCTTAGGGTTCCCATTGTTCCTATAATTCATAATTCACATCCCAGGGATGTTTCCTCAAGTTCTATTCCACAATCCACAATAGGAGTTGAAGGTGGAGCCACTTCTTTATCTGCTCCTAACCTTGAGACAGCTTATAAGCCAAGAGCGCCTTATCCTGAACGTCTCAATAACCCTTCCACTTTGGTAAATAAAGGGAGAAAATTCAAGATATAATAGAGGTCTTTAAACAGGGCAAAATCAATCTTCCTCTGCTTGATGCTACAAAGCAAATCCAGCCTACTCCAAATTTCTAAAGGACTTGTGCACTCTCAAGAGAAAATCTAAAAGCCAAGTTCCTAAGAAAATTTGTCTTACCGAGCAAGTCAGTGCTATTATTAAGTACAACACTCCTCCAAAGGTTAAAGATCTTGGTGCTCTTACAATTTCTTGCATCATTGGAAACAATGTGATAGAGCAAACACTTTTTGATCTTGGAACAAGTCTGAATCTTATTCCTTACTCGGTGTATGAGAAGTTAGGTTTGGGAGAGTTAAAACCTACATCAGTTGTTTTACAGCTTGTTGACCATTTTGTCAGACAACCAGGAGGTATTATTGAAGATGTACTTATAAAAGTGGACAAGTTCTATTTTCCGGTCGATTTCTTAGTTCTTGATACAGAACCAGTCCACGATTCTAAAAAGTATATTCCAGTCTTTCTTGGGCGTCCTTTTCTAGCCATAGCAAATACTTACATTAACTGTTGGACTAGAGCCATGGATGTATCTTTTGGAAATATGAAAGTAAAGCTTAACATCTTCAATGTTATTCATCATCCCCATGATGATAGTGAATGCTTCTTCCTTGATGTTATTGATGAGTTAGTTGAGGAACCACTCCCAACTATTTTATCCAAGGATCCTTTAGAAGCTTGTTTGAATCACTTCAATTATGGAGATTTCGACATCAAATCTTCAATAGCTGAAGTGAATTCATTGCTCAATTCCACTGCTATCACAGATTTTCCTCCATGGAAATCTAGACTTAAGCCTCTTCCTCCACTTTCTAGTATTTCGCCTATTCCTTCCTTAGAGTCTCCACCTAAGCTTGAGCTTAATCCACTTTCGGACAAGCTCAAGTATGTTTTCTTCGGTGTAAATGACATCCTCCCAATGATCATTGCTTCCAATCTTACAAGTTCCTAAAAAAGTAGTCTCTTAAAAGTTCTTAAGCAAAATAAAGAGGCTATTGGGTAGAGTGTGGCTAATTTAAAAGGAATTAACCCCACAATTTGCATGTATCAGATTCATTTGAAGGAGGATTCTGGAACATCTCGGGAACTCCAAAGAAGATTGAATCCCAATATGAAGGAGGTGGTTATGAAGGAAGTTGTGAAGTTACTAGATGCGGGAATAATCTACCCCATCTCAGATAGCAAATGGGTGAGTCATACTCAGGTAGTACCTAAAAAGTCATGTATTACAGTAGTTAAGAATTCTGATAGAGAATTAGTTCTACAACACACCACCACTGGATGGCGTGTGTGCATTGATTACCGGAAACTCAACTCTGTTACTAGGAAGGATCATTTTCCACTTCCATTCATTGATCAGATCCTAGAACGGTTGGCTAGCCAAAGCTATTATTATTTTTTAGATGGTTATTCTAGCTATAATCAGGTGGCCATTGATCCTAAGGATTAAGAAAAAACTACTTTCACTTGTTTAGTCGGTACTTTTGCATATTGATGGATGCCTTTTGGATTGTGTAATGCACCAGCAACTTTCCAGAGATGTATGATGTCTATCTTTTTGAACATGGTTGAAAAGTTTCTCGAGATCTTTATGGATGACTTCTCTGTTTTTGGATCCACATTCAAGAACTGTCTCTAATATCTGTCCCTAGTACTTCAGTGTTGTCGGGAAACAAATCTTATTCTTAGTTGGGAGAAAAGCCATTTTATGGTTCAAGAGGGTATTGTTTTAGGACATATCATTTCAGAGAGAGGTATTGAAGTTGATAGAGCCAAAGTAGATTTGATTTCTAAATTACCTCCTCTTACCTCTGTAAGGAGAGTTCGATCATTTCTTGGGCAAGCTAGGTTATATCGACGTTTCATTAAAGATTTTAGCAAAATTTCTCGTCCTTTGTGTAATCTACTTACAAAGGATACTCCTTTTGTCTTTGATGAATCATGCCTAGAAGTTTTCCATAAGTTTCACTCTCTTCTTTCTTCAGCTCCTATCATGAATCCTTTAAACTAGGCTCTTCCATTTGAGATCATGTGTGACGTATCTGATTATGCTATGGGTGCTGTCTTGGGACAACGAGTCGTTTAACTTCCTCATGTTGTTTATTATGCAAGCAAAACTCTTTCAGATGCACAATTGAAGTGTACCATTACTGAAAAAGAGTTGGTTGCAGTTGCCTTCGCTTTGGATAAATTCAAATCATACCTGTTGGGTTCCAAAGTCATAGTATATTCTAATTATTCTGCTTTAAGACATCTTCTCTCCAAAAAGGAAACTAAACCTCGTTTGCTTCGATGAATCCTCCTACTTCAAGAGTTTGATTATGAGATAGAGGATAAGAAAGGGTCATTAAATGTGGTAGCTAACCATCTTTTTAGAATTCGTATTGAGGATACCTCAACTTCACTTCCAATTTGTGAATCCTTTCCAGATGAACAACTGTTTGGGGTTTCTCATAAGGATTTGCCTTGGTTTGCTAATATTGTGAATTATCTCGCAATAGGCAAAACTCCTTTATCTTGGTCAAAGCAAGAAAAAGATCGATTCTTCGCCCAAATTAAGATGTATTATTGGGAAGATCCTCAACTTTTCAAATATTGTGCTGATCAAATCGTTCGTAGATGTGTTCTTATGAGTGAATTTCATAGTATTTTGGCCTTCTGTCACAGTTTAGCGTGTGGAGGTCATTTCAGTGCAAAGAAAACTGCAGCTAAAATTCTTCAGTCTGGTTTCTTTTGGCCTTCACTCTTTTGGGATGCATTCTTATTCTGTAGGTCATGCCTTCGATATCAGCAGTTAAGATCAATTTCTAGAAGAAACATGATGCCCTTAACTCCAATCTTAGTCATTGAGATCTTTAATGTATGGGGTATTGATTTCATTGGTTCTTTTATTCAGTCCAATCATAATGAATATATTCTTGTGGCTGTTGATTATGTGTCCAAATGGGTTAAAGCAATGACTACTAAAACCGCTGACCACGTAATCGTGGTTGAGTTCATTCAAACGAACATTTTTAGTCGGTTTGGTATACCACGAGCTATTATTAGTGATGGGGGTGCTCACTTCTGTAATAGGTATTTTTGTACTTTGGTACAAAGATACTCCATCACTCATAAAGTTGCTACTTCCTATCATCTCCAAACAAGTGGCCAAGTTGAAATATCCAATCGTGAAACTAAGAGAATTCTTGAAAAGACGGTTAAGCCAAATTGCAAAGATTGGTCTTATAAACTAAATGATGCTTTGTGGGCTTACCGTATAGCTTATAAAACTCTGATTGGTATGTCACCTTACCGTCTCGTCTATGGTAAAGGGTGTCATCTTCCTGTAGCGTTAGAACACAGAGCTTTCTGGGCCATAAAAAAGCTCAACTTTAATGTGACATCTGCTGGTTTTAGCAGGAAACTTCAACTAACAGAGCTCGAAGAATTACGTAATGATGTTTATGAGAGTGCTAAGGTTTACAAATCAAAGACTAAGGCATTTCATGACAAGCATATCTTGCGTAAGACTTTTGAGCCTGGGAAGAAGGTTTAGTTGTTTAATACACGACTGAAACTTTTTCCTGGAAAGTTAAAGTCACGTTAGGAAAGTCCATACATGGTTATTTCTATTACACCTTACGGTACAATAGAGATACAAGATTGCAAGACTGGACAACTGTCCAAGGTTAATGGATAGAGACTTAAACCCTACATAGAGGGTAATGTGCAGAGAGGCACAGTGGAGGCAGTAGAACTTCATGATCCTATTTACTTGGACTTGAGAGGTCGGTTTATGTCGAACTATCGACCTTAAACTTAGTATGCTGTCAAGCTATCGACGTTAAACTTAGCAGTTGTATGTTGTACCGTAGTTTATTTTTAGTTTTCCTTTTTGTTGTATTTTCGAGTGGTGTTTTAGTTTTTTTTAGATTTTTAGTTAGTTTTTATGTTTATTTTATTTTTAGTTTAGTTTAGGTTTAGGTTAAATAAGAAAATAAAAATAAAAATTATAAAATTATAAAAATCTAAAAATTTGTCTCAACGCTCGAGCTTGAAATTTGGGGCTCGAGCATCAGCTGTTAAAGGCTCGAGCCTGAACTTTGAAGCTCGAGCCCTCCATCATCGTGAACTTTAGGATTTGTGGCGGCAGGCTCGAGCTCACATCCTTCAATCTCTAGCCCAAGGTTTTAAAAGTTTCTTTTAAACATCAAGAAACTGAGTATTCCATCTCCTATTACACAAGGGACATCCCTCCTTATAAAGTCTCTCCAAGTTCTCTCCCCATGTTCATATCAAATAGTGCTTGACATTCCCCTTTCCTATTCACGAATAATGCTCAGGTAAAGTTCCTTCTTCATCCTCTTTCCATTGTCTTTTCTTTGGTTAACTAATCTTATAGATCTAGAGCAGAAGAGCATAAGTTAATATTTGGATGAATGATTCTTTGGACTTTAGACATCACCAACATATATTAGTTGTTTGAATCCATTATTTATTGGTTGGTGAACTGATTTCTGAGATCTATTTTGATGGAGTCCAGGTAAAGCTCGAGCCTGGCCACTTGAAGCTCAAGCATTAGGTGAAGCTCGAGCCTGGGAACTAAAGCTCGAGCCTCAGTTTGCAGATTGCAGGAACTGGAGAATTTTGGGTGATTTTAGGGATTTTCTTAAGGATGGTTTGTCCTGCTCCTTCTAAGCGTGCTAGGGTGACGAAAGATGTGTTGCCAAGTGCTTGGAAGACGATTCCAATTTCTTATGAAACAATCTTTGATTATTAGGCATTCATTAATGATCCTCGCATTAGATGGGCTATGAAGACTTTTAGTTACAGGCATCTTCTTCATCTCCTGGTCCCTGTGACATAGATTGCTTATCCTCGTCTTGTTCGTTTGTTTTATCTCAATCTTGTTTATAATGAGGATGACCCTTGGGAGCTTAGGACTAAGATTGATGGGCATGAGTTAATTATTAATCCTGATGCTATTGCTGTAGCTCTAGAATATTATCATGCGCTTCCTGAGGTAGTAGATGAGAGACATGGTTGTCTTACTTTCACACCTTTTCCTAGGGTACCAATTGCAGAAAATCTGATTCAAAAATTGTGTGATGGTAGGTTTGGTAGGCGAAAACATAGTAGTACTACAAAGGCTAAGATTTCAAAGAGGTTGTAGAATCTAGATTCTATTATCTTAGCTAATGTCCATCCTCTTAGGCATAAGAATTATAGGAATATTGATTTTCTCCCGGTACTTTATGCTATTTAGTTTGAGCTTTGGTATTCGTTCCTTCGGATGATTTTTTGCTAGCTACTGGAGTTTTGGTCAGAAATTGGGCCACATAAGAGCATTCCTACACATGCGCTACCTTTTTCATATATGATTACCAGGCTCTTAGAGCTACAGGATTTTGTGGTAGGTAAACAAGAGGAGTCGTGTGATGAGTCTCCGTAGTTTGGAATGAAGAAATGGGAAAAGGTATAGAGACATATGCCGGCACATCACCGCAATGCAGTGGAGTTTGGTAATGAGGGTTATATTGAAATTACTGTTAGAATGCCAGAGTTTGATGATGAGGTTACAGAGGACGAGATGGATGTTTCCAAGAGCCAGGCCCCGCCGAGGAGGAGGCCCGTTCTTGTAACCCAGCCTGAGAGTTATTCTCAGGCTAAGATTAAAACTTTACAGGCCAGGGTGGCCGAGCTGCTAGATGGCCAGACGGTGCTGCGACAAATGTTGACTATGCAGCAGAGCATATTAGAGGAATTACTGCGCCGTACTCCATCCGCCCCTTCAACCTCTACCGATCCGTCTCTACCACAGATAGATTAGCTGACTAGGGCTTTTCTATAGTTGTTTTGTTAGTTAGGTATTTTTGGTTGACTAGGGTAGTCTTTTGATGTATTTCTTTCTTTATACTATATATCTGCCCTAAATCTTTATTTTAAAAAGCATTGTACTCCTTTTGCTGATATATATACATGTTTTTTGCCTATACTTTCCTTATGTTGCTATGTTAGTTATGTATGATATTTCTTTATTCCTACTCCATATACTTGATATTCTGATGTGTGTTAAGTTTGTTGATTTTGCTAGATACTACAGATTAAGTTTGGGGGTGATTTCTCTATTTACCCTTCTGTGATTCATATCAATTTATCTTTGTTGGTCTACTACTATAGTAATATCTTTCTAACTTTCTTTTGTTTACACATTTAGGATAATGTGCACGATAAGTTTTGGGGTAAGGTAATTGAGAAATTTTAAAATTTTTGTTATTTTTGCTTACACAAGGACATGATCTGATAGTTGATGTTACAGGCTTGAGTTTGAGTCTGTTGATAATCATATATTCTGTTGCAGTTTGATGTTGGTTAAAAAAGGTTTGTACGCCAAAATATTGTGAAAAGGGATTTCTTGAAATTTTTTGAAATCAGTTAGTGGCCTGTGGTTTACTTTGTTAGGATGATCGTTGTTACCTAAGAATTGACTCTAAAGGGGGGGGGGGGGGGTGAATAGAGTCAATGGTCAATTTTCGCAAATTATAGAAACATAATTTCTAATCAACAATATAACTAAGTATGCAATAATCAACATATGAAATCAATATATGAAAGTAAATAATTTATAGCGCAATTGTAAAAGAGATAAAGGAAAAGAAATTGCAAACTATAACACGACGATTTTTACGAGGTTCGGAAACTCCTACTCCTCAGCTCAAGATCCCTCTTGAGACCTCCTAATCCACTAGTGCACCTCCCTATGGGTGGAGAGCAAACCTTTACAAGATGCAACTCCTTGCTTCACCTTATTAAGAGAACAATCTTCCTTTAGTCTTCATTTGGGTCACACCAACCCGGTGGGTCAAACCAACCCTTACAATAGATAGTAACAAGAACAATAAAGTACAATAAATCTCTCAAAGATAATAGTACAATTTTCAGCTCACAACTAGAGTATTGATGAATATAAATGAAGCTCAAACTCTATGAATGAAATGAATGAAAGAAAATGATATAAGTGAAGAATGTAAGCTCGTATAATCTCTCAAGTGTATAATAGAGTAAAAACTCAATGAAAATTAAAGCAAGAGCAAAAGCCTTTTGAGTGTTTAATTAAATCTCTCAAAATAGAATAAGAGTGAAATGAGAGAGAAGATGAGAACAAAAGCTCTATTTGCAATGTAATGTTTCTCAAAATGGTGTCTCTTGAAATGTTCAGACATTCCTAACTCTATTTAGAGAGTTTGTAAGTTCAAAAGAGCTGTTAGAGATGGACAGCACAAAGCACAAGACAAAAGAGCCGTTGGATTTGAATTTTCCAGAAGGAGCAGGCTCTGCCTAAAAGATGAGGTGGCTCCATTGCATTCAAGAGGTGGCTTCACACTTAGTGGAAGTGGCTCTTCTTCAGTAAAGGCGGCTCCCAAAAATGGGAGGCGACTCTTTTCAAGAAAAAATGTTTTACAAACCAAAATTAAGTTACTAGAGTGAAAGGAGTCGGCTCTATTCTTTATAGAGGCGGCTCTACTCTAGTAGAGCATGCTCTACTTTCAATGGAGGCAGCTCTACTCCTGGAAATATGCTTCTTAAGCCAAAATTTACTATTGAACAGAAAAGAGCATGACTTCAAATGGACATAACTTAGTCCATTTAACTCCAAATGAGATGAAATTTGAGTCTAAATATATTGTCTTGAAGTCAGCTTTCTAATACCACTAGCCTTACTCAAAAATTTCAACCACAAAAATAGTTATGGTCATTTTAGTGCAACCTGGTTAGAAATTTTGCAAACCTAAAACATGCATCTTATGATGCTCATATCTCATTCAATTCAAATCCTTTTTAGGTAAAATTTGAGTCTAAACTCAAGGGATTGAAGTCAGATTTCTAATGCAACTAGCCTTACTTAAAAACTCCAACTACAAAAATAGTTATATCTATTTTAGTACAGGATAGTCTGAAACTTTTATGGGCTGAAAATTACTTCTTATGAGATAGCCATTTTTTTATCACCTAGGACTTTGATGTATGGTTCAATTTAGTTCAAGTCTAGTTTTTAAGGGTTTAGGGACATATAAGGATGATAAATATCAAGTGCATTGTGTCCTAGAGTCATTTACCAATTTATGGTAACAAAGGCTTTAAAGATGAAATATTAAGTTCAATGCCTTTTCCTTTTATTTCTAGAGGCCAAATAAATATTATGATTAATATGCACAGTCTTAGCATTTTTAGCTTAAATTGTGAGTTCTTTCAAAGCTTATGCAAGCTTGAACTAACTCATTCTTTAACAATGACTTCATATGTCAATTAGATGTGAATGAACTTCATAGTCTATTGCTAATGGTCATAGGAACTTATGAATGATGTAATGATATGCATAGTTCTATAGAGATGAGCTTCAAATAGATTCATAAATACCTTGAAATTTAATCCTAAACACTCACCATCCTATCTACCCATTTTCTTCATGCTTTGTCCATGATTGTTTAGGCTTAGGGTAGTATTGTTTTCTTTCTTCCTTTGAGTTGCTTTCTTACTCATTGTAGTCTAAGCTATCGTTGGATGGACATTGCATTTTGTTCCTTACAACTTCAACTCTTCTTTGTATCCATTTCTTTCATTGATGTGATCTTGAATAATGGAATACTTGGAATGATCTTTAAAGCTTCATTGAGGCATTCTTTGAATGTGAATAATCTATATAACACTCAATGTAAACATTAATCCTTAAACATCATTAATGGTTTATTATCATCAAAACAACTATATTGTCATTGGATAAAATTCTTAAGGTTAACAATCTCCCCATTTTTTATGATGACAAAACATTGATGTAATCATAAGCAAGTGGAGTGGCATTTAAA
Organism: Cornus florida; assembly: GCF_030987335.1. Classification (NCBI taxonomy): domain Eukaryota; kingdom Viridiplantae; phylum Streptophyta; class Magnoliopsida; order Cornales; family Cornaceae; genus Cornus; species Cornus florida. The sequence goes on from NW_026775577.1 coordinate 8,262,486, forward strand.
AAATGCTTCCCCTATCAAAGTGCATTCATTGAACATAATGTTATAAAACAACATGTTTTCTATATCATAAATCATTTTACACATAAACATGCATTTAAGACATTTCACACATCACATATCTCTCCCCCTTTGTCATCTAAAAAAGGTGGGAGGCCTAGACAAACTCATTGAGCATTTATCGTTTAGCATAGTGAATTGTCATAGTAAAACAATGATTATCAAGAAATGGCATTTAAGTGGTAATGACTATAATATGTTTTAGAGTGCAACATATAAACAATTTTATCAAACCAATTTTATTGACCACATGAGTTCGAATCATCATTTAAGGTTCATGTCATATACAAAAGTATACATAATCAAACATGAAATAAAAATGAAGCACAAACTAGAATAAGTCTAAAGGCAAACAACCTTTTAGAGGCAAATCTTAGAACTCAAGACTACTTTAATCTTAATATATTTCTCCATATTTGATATCCTCATAAAGGAAAGAAATATCATCAAAATCATAAAAGCTCATAGGAATAAATCTAATGACCAAAAAGTCATTTTAAGGCATGTTTAACAAAATACAAGATAAGTCCATTAAGCTTAGCATAACATGTAATATTTATACATAAGAGATTATTAATAATCTTCCCCTATGAACATGCTTCTATTTCAATCATATATCATTTATTTGATGAACATAATGATATGTAGATAAGGTAATAATATCAAAAGATACTCTTCCATTGAATAAAATAAATTTTTGTATGATTTTACTATCTAAAACAATTGTAAAATCATATATGGCATGAAAAACACAAAACGTATACAAGTAGTGTCTTTACTTTAGTTATATGCAATAAATTTCCAACTATGCAAAAGCAAATTTTCTTGGACATGTATAGTTAGAGATAATTGGCTACATGATTGTTCATGTAGATGAGCTCAATATTTCTCTTATACATATTTTTCAAGGTATCATATCAAAGCATCTTATGGAATCCTAAGGTGCTAAGAATGATAAATAGAATATGGTCTTGATACCAAAATATCTTCTTTTAGGAGATGTGGTGAGAGATTTGCAACATGATTTTTCATGTGGATGAGCTAACTATCTTTTCTAAACACATTCTTTAAGAGGTGATATAGAAACATCACATGAAGTTCTAAAGTGCTAGAAATGGATACATCAAAATGGAATAGCACTTGATATCACATTAGTCATTTAAGATAGAACGAAATGTTCTTTGAATGATATAATCCCAAAACTAAAGTGTCAAATAGATATATGAAATTTAATTTTCATGACACTTGAGGAGTTTCACTCCTTAGAAGAAAACAAGTTTACTTATTATGCTCATTTGAATTTATTTTGCATGCTTGAGGTAAACTTCTTTGAACAAAAAATAAATGTTGATTTAAAAACTATATCATCCTTATAAGTGTAATCAACATATTTTCAGCAATGGTTTTGAAAACTAAAAGATAAAAAAATATAAAGTTGTTCAAAAACCATCATTTTTGAAAGAAACCACTAAGCCTTTTTGAAAAGAGCTATTCAAAGCTTATTTTTAGACACATAAGGCTATAGATAACTTTAAACATGTAGTTTAAAATTTATGCATTTCAAATCCATGTGATTTTTCTTTGAAAGACTTTTTAGATATAAAGTCAATAATAAGTCATGCATTTGATAAAAATCATTTCATACAAAAATATGTAGCATTCTTATTGCTTTAATTCAAAGTCATATGCACAAAGATATATATTCAATTTCTTGTTCTTGGTGTAATCTTTGGGAGGAATCTATCTTAGTTACCAATGATAACTCAAGATACTTATCATGATGAGATTACACGGTAAAGGAATATTTAAAAGTATATCAATTTTTAAAAAAGAATTAGTTCCTTTAATTTACACAATAGAGTGTTCACCAATGAATAATCAAATGAATGGTTATGAACATTTTTTTAATTCTTAGGAAGGCATTATAAACCCTCATTCTTAAATTTCATGAGATGGCTCTTTCACGGAGATTTCTTCCTATCTAAATTTGAACTAACACTTTCTAGTTCAAATAATCACATTTTATGTGCAAGTGATGCCAAAAGAATATAAATAAAACATTTAAAAACACAAAGGCACATAAATGACTTTCTAGACATAGCTACTTTAAATAAATCCAAATGAAGTAGCTTTAAAAGTCTTTGAGTGACTTTCTTTAATGGCATGTAATTGCAAAAATCTTTTACAAATTTAGTCTTGGTTGACAATAAATTTATGCAAGCATATTCAAGTCACATAATCCAAGACATGCTACTTTAATAGATTTGAATTACTTTTAAATGAAGTAGCTTTAAGGAGTAACAATGTGTCTTAACAAACTACTTTCATATAGATTATTAAAATCTATACCTTAGACATTTTTAGCAACAAGTAGCATTCATGTCAAGATCACCATCCATATTAATTATGCCATGACTAGATATAGAAATGATAATATAGTCCTTATCATATAACACAATTAAGTCACATTTAAGCTTTATGAATTAAAAGCACATTTATGATGAAGAAGGGGATATTTACCGAAACAAGTAATTTTATTAGCTTTTGCACGGATTCTGAATGTAGTGCATCCTTCATCCTTTTGTTAGCAAGAGGAAATTATGACTTGATTTCTCTTTATGTGCTTTGGTAATCCATTTTTGAGAATCCACTTGTTCTTGAGTGAAGAGGATTTTAAACCTATAAAACATACTCAAGTGAAATTATTTGGTACCCCATTCTTTTAGGGTCCTTGTGAGTTAGCACATAATGATAAGGCTCCTTTTGGAATTTAATAAAATGCACAAATGTGGTACTCACTTTAATTAACATGCTTAAAATTTAAATTTGCAATTTTAGCGGATCTAACATGCTCGTGCATTTGATAATTTAAGGCATAGACAAGCTTGTGATTACATTCAATTCAATGGATCCATATGAAATGAATAAGAATTAAGTGGAAAGCATAATTTTATAAATGGATCATAATGTAATTCCATGTGCATTATCCATGATCAAATTCAAAAAATGACAATGAGATTTTTCAAGGTGGGCAAAAATGAATAAAGTGCCCCTTTTTAGAAATCCTTAAGGATTCAACAATTTGAAAGAAGATGCACTTATTTCAATAGGCAAATTTATATTTATAAGGAATGTTAACTCATTGGAAAGTGAAGTCCCTTTTACAAAAACAACTTTCTTCTTATTTAAGATGTATCATTCCAAATATAATTTACAAGTAATTCATATGAATGTAATGCATGAAAAATAATTTTTCAATCCTTGAAAATCATGCACTAAAAACAATTTGCATAATTGATGAGTACTTGAATTACAATAAAAGAAAATTTTCATAATATATGAATGATTTCAACAAATAATCAAGCAAATCATAGCATGGAAAGTGCAACGACCCAAATCCACTGGATCTAGATCATTAAACGAGTTCTTACCCGACTCAAAATCATCCAAGGGTATTATGGTCCTTTCACGTTAAATTTGTAAATTAAAGTCCAAAAAGGACAAGATGAAAATTTGCTACAATTCAAATGGTTTCAAACTCAAAGGGGCACAATAGTCATTTACTCGTATCACATAAAAAAATAAAAAATAAAGTTCGGGGCAATATAATCTTTTCTGTGTATAAAATATAATTATTGTATTTTATTGGGCCTTATAATGTGTGACAATACACTTAAGTGAGTGATCAAGGGCAAAATGGGAAAAATAAGTCGCAAACATTTGTTACACATGAACTGGTCGATGTATGGGGAGTTACACGTCAACTGGTTTGAGACATGTACAATGGAAAACTCTCTGCTAAGATACCAGTCGACGTGTGGGAATTTCACGTCGACTGGTTCTGGGTTATCCACACTCAAAATATTCACTGTCCGAGATACAACAACATTGGTAACCAATCACCCAATACCACCATACCAACGTATATATTTTTATACATTTCAACACCTAATACAAAAACAACAACAACAGTGTTAACATAATTTACAACACGTTACATAAAATATACTAAAGGATTTAGTGTAAATAAACTTAATTACATTACCCCAATGGCCATATACAAAATGAATCTAAATACTTCACATGCTGTAAAATGATACATTTTGGGTCAACACTTTACAAAATGAGGCCTAAATACAAAAGATAGCGAAAGAGACATTCTTCTAATCCAAGCTAAGGCTGTAGTGGATTGTCGTCCGCCACTTCTTTTTCCGAACCTGAAAATATTAAAATAATGGGGTAAGCTAAATGCTCAGTAGGAAGTGTCTAAGACACACTTCTTATAACCCCGTGAATCTATGTAAGGAATAGGTAAAAGAAAACGGGATCATAGCATAGGAGTACATGGCAACAACTACAACGACAAGTATATAACAATTGTCACCCAAACACATACACACCATATATTCTAATAAAGTGCAATGTCATGCAATATCGCTCCCCATATCCGAAACATTTCTGTTTCAACTTCCAAACCGTTAGTGTAATCCGACCCAAAACACCTCCAAGACGTCACAAAAGGAGGATTGGGTAACCATCCACGACCACAAGGCACCTCCAAGGCATCGCATCCGGCTTGGTTAGCTTAACCATACTCCCCTCTAGACTACACTAACACCACGGACCACTAGGTGCCTCCTAGGCATCCGAGTTTTCGCAAACACTTTTAGAAAACTTTTCCTAAAACAATTTCACTTGTTTTTTAAAAAAACACTTTTCCCCTTTTTCTTTCCCAATGAATGCATGAAATGTTTCATACTTCAATTCATTAATTCCACCATAAAACTCTCACACATGCTATATAAAGAAAATTTTTAAACTACATAACTAAAGTTCCCAATTAACATCAACTTTAAACACTATAAAACAACTAACAATCAGTCACATATATTCCATACCTATCATTTAAGCAATTTTTACAAGAATTCATACCAATTGAGCATGCTAGACACCAATTCAAGTTATAAAACTCACAAAAGTACAAGAAATCATGCATTAGAACACCCTTACCTTAATGGAGATGAAAACCCCCAAAACTCCAAATCAAAGCCCTAATTTTGAAAATCTTAGGGTGGCCAAAAGTGTGAATTGCTCCTACCAGGCTGAAGATCTCGACGAGCACTCCGTCTTGCCGCAAACGGCACCTAAAAATTCTCAAAATTGAGAAAGTAATTAGAGATTGAAGATTGAGAACAAAAGAAAAAGAAAAGAGAAGAAATATGAGGGAGAGAGAGAAATGAGACCAATTGTGGTCTCTTGGCCAAAAAAAATGGTAGTGGTGGGTCCCACCACTTTTAATTATCTTTCTCCTTTAAATTTTATACCACAATTTCATATACATATTTTTAATTTACTACAACCACACAATTAAGCATTTGAATAATTTACTTTGGCACATAATAATTATGCATGGTATGCAAATGACCCGAGGCACAACTCCCGTGCACAACAATTCCGGTTGCTGGTCTCACCCAGGACCGTCTGGCCCGAAAAATGAAAAAATATCGAAATGGCAACCATTGCATTTCTAAGAGTCCTGAACTCAAAGAAATGTCCCAACCAACTCTCGGACACACCAAGCACACCCCACGATGTCTAGCACGTAAAATGAGAAAAAGACAAAAATACCCTTGCAACAACGAAAAATTCCAAATATTTAAAATGATAAAAATTGGAAACATTACAATATTTCCAACTTAAAAGGATTTCGTCCCTGAAATCATACCTATGGAAGAAAACAATGCTAGGTACTTAGAGCGAACCTCCTGTTCAAGCTCCCAAGTAGCCTCATCGACCCCATGATGCCTCTAGAGAACCTTCACTAATGGTGTCGTTTTGTCCCTTAACACTTTCTACAGTGTGTTAAAGATCTGAACTAGTCCTTCCTCATAGGAAACATCCTCATCAATGTCCACATCAACCCAATCAAGAATATGGGACGGATCTGGCTCGTACTTTTGCAGCATCTATACGTGAAAGACGTTATGGACTCTATCCAACTGTGGTGGTAATGCAATCCTATAGGAAACCTCTCCTACCCTATCCAAGATCTCAAATGGTCTAATGAATCATGGCGATAACTTGCTACTCTTTTCAAACCTCATCAACCCCTTCTGTGGAGAAACCCGAAGAAAAATGTGGTCTCCCACCTCAAAAGATAGTGGCCGTCTCGCTTATCCGCATAGCTCTTTTGTCGGCTCTGAGCCATGAGAAACCTCTGTCTAATCAACTTAATCTTCTCGGTAGTCTCGAGTACGATGTAGGGGCCTAAGACGACTGTCTCGCCTACCTAAGTCCAACAAACAAGAGACCTACAAGGCCTGCCATACAACACTTCAAATGGAGCCATCTGAATGCTCGCCTAATAACTGTTGTTGTAGGCAAACTCAATGAGTGGAAGGTGGTCCTCCCAACTACCTCCCAAATCAAGAACACAGGCTCGAAACATATCCTCCAAGATCTGGATGGTACGCTCCAACTGCCATCCATCTGTGGATGGAATGCCGTACTAAGGTGCAACAATGAACCAAACGCTGCTTGAAGTCCTTCCCAGAATTTCGAAGTGAACTTGGCATCCTTATCTGAAACAATAGTCACTGGAACTCCGTGCAATCTTATAATCTCTTTCACATAAAGTACACCAAGTGCCTCTGCATCATCTGTTGCCTTAATAGGCAAGAAGTGAGCCGTCTTGGTCAATATATCAATAATGACCCATACCGCTTCATTTCCCCTCCATGACCAAGGAAGACTTGTGATTTCCCTCGACTCCGAGACATAGGTTGATCAGGCCCAAGCCTAAACCCGAGGGAATATCAAACAATTAATACTTAAATGAACACAAAATACAAAAAAAAGTTAAGAAATAACAAATAAAGCTGAAAGAATTCTAATTAATTAAATCCTCAAAAGTTATAAACCAATATAAATAATCCAATAATCCAAACTTTTCAAAACCTCCAATAAACGTATAACTCGAGAATCTATATAGTGGACCCCAAAAAATCCCAAAAGAAAGTAAAGTATGAAAATGAAATCCAAAACTAAAACATGAAAGAAAATCCTACATAGTCGGAGACGAGAGTGACTGTATCTGCTCAGCATGATCAAGCTCTAAGCTTGGAACTGACGAACACCTAAAAAATAAGAGTGGGTCAGGCCCACATGCAAGTTCTATCCTACTGCAATTCATACAGAAACCCGATACGCAGATACATCCTAGATAGCTTAGCAATAACTAAAGTAGTCCATATAAGTATAAATACACACTATAGGACGCTCACCAGCCCACAGTTCTGTCTCAGCCTGAGTAGAAGGTAACATGCAAATCGCACGTAACGTGGTCATGTATACCTAGACCTACCAGGGAACAACAACTATGTCCACTTATCCATCCTAGGCGATATACGCACCCTAACCATAATCTTGAGATTCAAGCTCATATCACGGTACCACAACCATAAATATGTAAAGTTCGTATAAAAATATCATCCATCTGCTACAGTGGCCTAACATATGTATAAAAATCCATCTAGAAACTAAAGTAAGTGTAATACCCCTAATTTTAAAATGATAGTCTCGGTATTTTAATTATTATTTTATTGCATTTTTGTGTGACTATTTGCTTATTTGTTTAATTGTTTAATTGTTTTAATTATTTATTTGATTTAATTGTTTAATTATGGATTTAAATTGCATTAATCAATTTCTTGTTTTCTTTAATTGAATTGTTTTCTTTAATTGGATTAATTTAGTATTATTAATTTTAATGTGTAAATTAGTTTAATTAAATATTTTAATTAGATTAAATTTGTGTAATGTATTAAATTAGTAACAGTTATAGTGTTAAGCAGTAGGATTTATTTTCTTTTAGAAGTCACGTACTTGGAGCCGACATAGATTAACTTGGGTTTTGTTCTATGGGCCGACTTGGATGTAATTAGGGTTCTATCTCTAATCATACAGGGACTAGGATTTTATTCAAGCCTATATATATATAGAGCAACACGTCTGCTAGGGTTAGAGAAAAACCCTATTCACGTACCTAGCATATTGTAAGAAAACAGAGTAAGATTGTGAGGAAAAAACAGAGAGTTTACAGTCGGGGTTTCGGCTAAGGATTAGGGGACGGACGTAGGAGAAGGGATGGTTAAGCAGTAGGAGATCGGCTGTGGATCGGATGTCATCGGAAAACTTAGGAAGACGGCGACAAGGTTTTGATTCCAAAACTTTCAAAGGCAAGTTATTTTCTTCCTCTTTCCCGTTAGCTTATGTTCTGTGCACCTAGATAGGCTCTAGGGTTTAATGGATCATAAAACTGAATCGTGCATGTTTAATATATAGTAAATTTATCATCTGTATGTATTAAACTTAATCTGGAAGTATTACTGCAAGTTTGGTTTCACCTTTTAATCTGTGAGCATGTTGAAACGGTTATTGCTTTGATTACTCTTTTAAATGCAAATTGTGGTAAGCAAATGACTGGATTGATAACTGGATGTAATTTAAGACCTTTAGGGTCAGTTTTAATAAAGAACAGAAGAGATGAAAGCGGCCGGAGATGAGACAGAAGGCCATAGAAGTTGCAGTAGTGAAGACGGCTCTCAAAGAGGGAGATAGCCGGCTCCATGGAGGAGGGAGCCGGCTCCCTCATCTTCAGTGTCGGCTTTGGGGAGTCCAAAGCCGGCTCCAAGGCCCTCTGAGCAGGCTCCATGAAGCATGGAGCCGGCTCCATGTTCTAAAAGAGCCTGCTCCCAAGTTCTGAGAGCAGGCTCTTCTATTTTGATGCGTACTAGGATGTTTTTGGAGTATCGTTTGGACGATGGATGATTTTAATCCTTCTGAACTGTGTTGTGAGTATACTGGGGTTCTTAATTCAAGTTTCAAGTGTTATTAAAACCTATTATTGCATTGTTAATGTCGCTATGCTAAAGGATGGAAAAGTAGAAAAGAATATAACTTTGCATGCTGTTATCTGATGCAAGGAATTTAAATTGCTTAGATTAATGTTAGCAATTTAAGAGGATATAATATGATAATAAATCTTATTTTGAATGTATGATAGGGTCATTTATGTATTAGAATTGATCTATGTATGCTCAGGATGTTAATTGTTGAAATGTTAAACCCTTTTCTACAATTACATGGTTTACGCTTGGATTTTAATTGCTGAAATATTAAACACTCTTCTGCAATTATTGGATAATGGTTTTGGACAGTAAATTGCTAAACTATTATTTATGTGTTGTAATTTACATGGATATGGAGGATTGTATGCACCAGTATGGGACAGTAGCATACTAGGGACAGTAGCATATTAGGGATGGTTTAGCTCAAAACACTAAGACCTAACCTATCAGATTAAAGGAATGGATTGTAAAATATTGAATCCTAATTGTGCTTAAGTCAGATCAACTGACTAAGTTGAATGACTTCCTGGATTAGTTGGTTGTAAATAGGTCATATCAACTGAACAAGTTGAGTGACTAACTGGATTGTATATTATATGTCAGCTCAATGAATAATTGAATGATATACTCTGGTTTTGGATGGACTTTAGATATATGGTTATGGTACCACGAGATGAGCTTGAGTCTCAGGCTCATTGGTTAGGGTGCATATATGCAGTGGATGCGTAGCTGGTTACGGTAGGTTGAGGTGTACCCAGTTAGGTCTAGGTACTCATGCCCACTTTTGGGTGTGTTTTCGCATGTTGCCTTCTATTCAGGTTGAGACCCCTATTGTAGTCCAGTGAATGTCCCTTAGTGTGGATATATATACTTATAGACTAGATAGATATTGTGAGGTATCTAGGGTTTATCTGTGTATCGGGGCACTGTATGGATTGCAGTTAGATTAGAACTTGTTCGTGGGCTTGACCCACTCTTTTATTCTTTTCAGGTACAGGACGGTTCCAGCCTTAGAGCTTGATCGTGCTTGTCGAGGACAGTCTCTCATTCATCTGCTTACGTAGGATTTCTCTCGATGTTCTAGTTTGATTTATTTTCAGTTATTCAGTTCAATTAGGATTTTGTTTAAGGGTCCACTAGTTGGATTCCCAAGTTGTACTCTTGGAGTTTTTGGAGAATTGGATTATTATTATTCAGTATCATTTAGAGGATTTTATATTTCATAATTCTTTCAGCTTTGTTATTTAAATTCTTAAATCTTTTTATATTCTATGTTCGTTTTAAAATACTTTAATTGTTTGATATTCCCTCAGATTTGGACTTGGGCCTGATCAACCCGTGTCTCGGATTCGAAAGGTATCACAGTATGTCATTCAATTGTTTATTGACCTGACACCAATATGAGTAGGACTTAACCTTTATGGTTAATCCATACCTCAATCCAGAATAGGTAAGACTTAGTATTTAAACTAATCCATCCTTAGTATGCTACCGTCCCATACTGGTGCATACAATCTTCCAAATAGTATAATTGATAAAATAGTAATAAATAACTCATCAACCATACTCCAAGATATGCATAACTAAAGTCTAATACGTAAATGACCATATTATGCATTCATTATAAGACTTAAGAATCATGTTCCAATCCTTTAAATTACTAAAATAAAGCTAAGTATTTAAATCCTCCACACAGTCCATAAATTGATACAGTTTACAATAAATTAAAACATCAATTTAATCCAATCCAAGCATAATTATTTTCAGATAATCTACTACACTTATAACACTGTTGAAATATGATTAAACACTATTAAATCATATACAGAAGATTTGCTAAATTTCAGTAAGCAAATAAATCAACAAATCAATATTTAACATGTAGGCTTTCTTTAACTTCATGTTGCTCCATTCCTTAATACATTAATCTATGATGGCTTCCAAGTATTTTTATAATTCCATAACAGTTACTTAATTCATTTATTGCAATTTAAACAACTTAAGAATACCCCAGACGGCCAAACAGAGCCCTAAAAATCAATTTATGTGTGTTCCAGGGTGAGAGCATGCTCTCAAAAGTTGAGAGCCAGCTCCATACACATGGGAGCCGGCTCCCCACATGTGAGAGCCGGCTCTAGATACCTGGGAGCTAGCTCCATACTCCTGGGAGCTGGCTCTCTCATTCAGGGACCCGTCTCTCTCTCCCTAAGAGTCGTCTTTCCTATTCTGTTCATCTTCTTCTCCTCCGGCGATGTGCAAACCCTCAAGCTCGAGCACAAGGCATTGGAATTTGAAGAGTTGACTTTCAATTGAAGAACCAAGCTCCCAGACCTCGTGCCACACCTCAAGGATTGAGCACCATCACTTAAGGCTCGAGCCTTGAGTACCAAATGCTCGAGCCTGGTACATAGTGCCTTAGCCCATGAAGCTTGGATCGAGTAATGTTAAAAGATTCAATCCCAAAAATATTCCAAGTGTTGAAGGAAAAGACGTTTCGGAAAATAATTAAAGAAATTTGGCTAAGCATCAAAGTGAAGATCGAGCACCAATTCTTAGAGCTCGAGCACCAATTCAAAGAAGCTCGAGCTTTGTTCTTGAAGCTCAAGCCCGAAACCCAAAGCTCGAGCCTTTGTTCCTAAAGCTCAAGCTTTCCATGACATGTTAGATTTAAGTTACGAGATTATTTTCTTTTCACGTGGTATATCATTCCAGATGGGCCACAAGACCTAAAAGCCCACCAAATCCTTATTTTCTTTTATAAAAAAAGGCATATGCCTTGATAGAAGAGGTCCAAAATTCCAAGTCCTTTTGACGGTATTATTCAGAAGGTTGATAGCGTCGTGGCTTTTAGGGTTTCCATAACCTTAAAAGTGAAAATCCTGAGAAGAGAAGTGCTGTCCGTGACGATGGAGATGACTCCAACACAGATGATATCCAACCTCGTCATGAGTAGCTAACTCTTTTCTTAGGGCACTGATGTAACCCAATCTAGTATTATGGTTTGATTGTTCTTAATTCTGGGTTTATTTTAATGTATATGATGTTTTTGATTATATGACTATGAGCGATTGAGATAACTCAATGTTTTAAATAGATTACAAGTTGTTATTACTTTATCTTAGATATAACTGTTTCTTTTTTATTCTTGACCTATTTTATTGGACGGTATCTGGTGGAGCCCTACCGGACATGAGAATAGAGGTCATATAATAGTGTTCCAACATTTTTATAAAAGAATGTTTTCATAGTCTATGCTTTGGAAAGATGGATTATTTGCAAAGTAGTTAGAGTAGATAGGTGGATAGTCCATGCTAACCGCAGATGGGTTATAGTTAACTGAATTTTATAAAATATCTTTCTTTAAAACCCAAATTGAACGAATGTTACTAAGTTCAATTCATTTAAAAACATAACTTGTTAACTTCCCAGAGTTGAAACAATTAACCGTAGTATGATGATTGTGGTGAAGTCAAAGCCCTAAGATTTCTCTCTCTGATCACTTAATTTAATTTAGTTTAATATTTCAGTTTAATATTAGTTTGTTTTTCGTCGTGACAACCAAGTAAACTTTTCAACCAGTTACCTGTAAACCAAAAGGACTAAATTAAAGGCTGAACATAAATTCTTATCACCCTATGGGTTCGACACCTCTCTTTATAGCATTATCCTACACGGAGTCGTTCTATTGCTAGTGGTAAAATTAGACATAACATAAACAAATTCATACGGTCATGCCACCTAGCGTCTATGTCAAAGGTGAGACTCAGGGAGCATTCTAAGCTACCTTAGAGTATTTCTAGCATAAACCATATCATTCATGCAATTTAACAACATAGGAGTATATAGTGTGACGCAATAAGACATAAGTATTTAAAGTTATCAACTTGCAACATATAATGCGAAAACAATCGAAACGGTTCATGCCACCTAACGTCTATGTTCCAAATAAGTCTAAAGAATTATCCTAGGTTACATTGAATAATGAAAACACAAATTACAACTTCAATGCAATTTAACAAACATTAGAACTTCCAATACAACACAACAAAATATAAATTATCAAAGCTATCCATTTGAAACCTAAAGTGCGTAAACAACTAAATATTACAATTTAGTAAAAGTAGAACTTCTAGTACAATGTATCAAGATAAAGATTATCAAATTAAACCATTTGAAATCTAAAATACGAAAAATAACTAAATATAACAATTTAGTATCATTAGAGCATCTAATACAATGCATAAAGACATAGATTATCAAAGTTATCAACTTGAAATCCAAAATGCGGAAACAATAAGTTATCATAATTTAGTGCCATTAACTTGTAATCAAATACAAAATCAACAAAGGTGGATATTCGGATATCAATCAGATCAGATCAGACCGACACGGGGCTACTTTAGGGCTACTAACCCATGGGCAGCCTACCCTACGTGCGCACTAGACTTATAGAAGGAACTCTCATCCCTCGTACTAGAACCATGTCCTAGCCGTAGTCAAACATTTGATATCCTAAGTTTCCAAAAATCAAGAAGTTGTGCAACCACATATATATATCATCATATATATACTAGATAAAAGCTATCAACCATGCACAATTCATTTTTGGAAACACACAATACATGTTTTAAGTCCACAACTACTATAGCATGAAGAAATGTTGAATCTTCAGTGTGTTATTCGTTACATGCTATGACAATATTATTCAATATTGAAAACATAACTTCATACTTATAACACAAGCTCAGAATCATGATTTAAACATATAATCAATGCCAAAAACATGATTAACTTATCATGCAATAGAATCAAAAATTAATTAAACAATCTAATTAATTTCTCTAGATTTCAATTCTCATCCAAATAATCCCTAATTAACATATGTTGAACAACATAATATAGTCATTACACAAACTAACTCAAAAAGTTAATTAGGTCATTGGAACTACAAAATAGAATTTAATTAAAATATGATAATTAAATCTCTAGATTCTAAAGCAACTCTAAATGGCCCCAATTTAATATATACTAGTGAACAAGTCCTAATCATTACAAATATCAAGGTAAAAACTTAACCAAATCCATGGAATCATTAAATAGATTTTAATTAACTCTAGATTTATAAACTCATCCAAATGCTCTCAAATTAAAGTATGTTAAAGAATATGTCAATACTTAATTTAATAGCATATCACAAATTCATTCAATGCTAGATATAACTAGGTGAATTAAACTTTCATACAAGAAAATAAATAAATAAAGTGTTCAACACTCATTTAAATATTCTCAATTTCATATATGTTAATGACCATATCAAGGCCTAATTTAATATCATATTACAAGTTCATTCCATGCTAGGTACATGCATGTGAATTAAATTTCATCCAAGATAATAATTAAATAAAAGTCTCAAAACTTATTCAATTACTCTCAATTTAATATATATTAATGAACATATCAAGGCATAATTAAATAGCATGCCACAATTCAATTCTAAGTTATATACAACCATGTAAATTAAATCTTCTACGTAAAAAATAATTAAATTAAATTCTAGATAAAATACTTAGGCATATATACAAGTTGTATGAGCATGAAATACATTCAATACAACAATTATATAAGCCTAAAATATCCCCTACCTCACTTTGAGATGAAACCTCAAATCCCCACTGAAACGGAACCGCTCCGAATCTGACGATACTTCTAGGTTATGTCGGGAACAACAAGGGAAACAACAAACACCTTTGAGGCACCACCAAAATCCAAACCCGAACTCAAAAATGGTCAAAAACGAATTCTAATAAGGGGGAAAGGATCACCTTGCCAAGGCCTACAATAAATACTAAGGCACTACGGTATTTTTCAAGAAGGAAGTGGCCGGAAAAAAAAGAAGAAGGGTGGCAGCCCCTTGGGCTACCATGGTTGCCAGCCAAGAGGGGGAGAAGATGAAGAAAAGTTCACTTTTCATTTTAAGTCCCCTTATTTATAGAAAAACCCTAAAAATGCCCCGAACGGACCCCGCCGGGTCTGAAAAGTGGAATCTGCGCAGACGTGCTCAAACGGTAAAACACCGTGAACGAAAAAGAACTGAAAAAAAAAATGAACAATGAAAGAAACTGCGTCAAAAATTGAGTCCCATGTAGAAAGATATGCCCCGAACAAGTTCGGTAACAACTGTGGCCGAAAACCCTAAAACTGGGAAAAACGACTGGAAGGAAAATCTAAAAGTTCATGACTCAACGAAATATGAAAATGAATCCCGTACGAGAATCCAAACTCAAAATGAGGCACTTTACAATAACTTTTGTTAATTGCACAATGGCCCTTCAAGAAAGGTAACTGCGAAACTGCCCAGAATGAAAATAAATTCCAACAGATATTTTCTTAAAAAACTCTAAAATAAATATCTTCAAAAAATATTTACGAAAAATACCCCAAGAAACATCAATGTTTCTGAAGAATCCTTTCATCCACGCCCCTACGGGAGAAAGAAACAACCAATGAGCTTTTCTCCAAAAGTAAAGTTATGCGCTTCAAGAAAATCAACTGAAATGGCAACTCGTGAAGTCAAAACTCAACTCCGAACATGAAAAGTTAGGTTGTGCCAAAAAGTGACAAACGGGGAAAAAGGCGAAAAATGAATAGTGTCTAAAAAATGAAAATGTGAAAATAACTCGATCCTTTAAAGAAGTTGCCAATCCAAAGGAAAGAGTCTCGAAAAACATCTCTGAGCAATCGAGACGACACTAAGTGATGAGTAACCGAACTCAGAAAAGAAAATTCAACGGAAAAAATTCATCCGTAAAATTTGAGAAAAATGAAAGGAAGGAAAATGATAGGGTCATTACATAACCGGTTATTTGGCTTGGGCTGTGAACTTGCAGATCTGGAAAAGAAAAATAAAATAAAATAAAATATAAAATAAAAAATAAAAAAAATTCAACTAATCAATTACTTAGCTCATGTAACCGGTTACATGGGATCATCTAACCGGTTACTTGGCTTACACTAGAAAATATGATTTTTGGAATTCCATAAAATTATCTGGATCACCCATTTACTTCATTTTTAACATAATTCAAGATGATGTAAGGCTAAACACAAGATCATAGACGTTACATATTACAAGATATACAGCAAATCATTAACAATAAGCCATTTATACATCATTTGAGAATCAAAATCATACAAGTCCATTGTATACAAATCCAAAGAGTTCTATTACATAGATGAGGCAACCATGGCCGTGATTACATAGCTTTAAACAAATGGTAATCCTAACTACGTCTAATTTCATGGATCCACATCTCTTGCTATACCATCTCCGAAGTCCTAAAAATGTTAATATAATAGGGTGAGTTCAACAGCTTAGTAGAGTAAGCCTAAAATACTTTTCTAAAAAATTGCGTGAGTCACAATCGAAGAAAAGGAAATCAAGAAGAATGGATCATGGTAATATAAGTAATATCATCATGCATGAATTTAATAAATTCACAACAATTTCTATGCACATGAGATGAAATGTCCTCTTCTTCCCTTCCAACCTGACTCTCACTATAGCCTTTACAACTTCCAACCAAATTCACACCACAATCATCAACTCACTTCTCACCCACTTTACCCCTATCATGACTCCTACTTCTCAAACTCACCTCCATGATAAATATATGCATGTCATGTAACTACTAACCACAATATCATCCATAAAACACATCATCACATCCAAAAAAGAAATCAACCACAAAATTTATACTTCAACATTTAATCATGAAAATTAGCATATTTTAACACAATGGATAAAAATCATTTTACTCACATTATGGGTCAAATAATCAAGCTCAAAATATCTTAACCAACACTTTGTCAAAGCTTAAACATGTTAAAGAAAACATATAACACATCATTAAGACTTCAGTAAGAGCACATAGAAACTCACTAAAACCATAGGACTTGTAGTTTAGACTCCCCTACCTCAATAAAGCAACCCAAAGCTCTAAGAACTTTAACTTAAAATCCTTCAAAATCTAGCAAGACCTGTACCAAATCGTAGCCTTTGAAATGATCTATAACTTTGCTAACTCCGGCATAGATCAAATCTTCCTCTAGTTTGAGGAATCACGAGGGAAGAGAGAGGAATATAGAGAGAGAAGGAGAAGTGTAGAGAGGGAGAGTGATTCGAAAAATGAGAAGGAAAGAATGGGTGGACCAAAATGAAGCCAGTCCTTTTGGGTTCTTGAATCTTCTAAGTCAAAAGTCAAGATGCCTAAAATATCTATAATGCCCACCAATAATCAACACATCCACCATAATGCCACCAAATATCTTTTACTCCTACATTCATACACATATATTATGTATATAAATACATAGTCCACAACTAAATGAATAGAATAATGAAATAATTTAGAGGAGAATACTGGTTTTATAAGGCACGTAAATTGAGATGCGTTAAAATAATAAAAATAAAAATAAAGGAAAAAAAAATTCAAAAAATACGAAACGTTACAACTTATGTGCTTTGTTAAAATTGCAATAGTTTTTCTCTGGCGTTCAACACTTTTTATAGTGTTCAACACTTTTGTGCCTAAGCTTGATAAGTGCTCAAATGTGACGCATTTTAGCATCTAAGCTAGGGTATTTTAGTCCATTCATCTATCTTACTTTCATGTCTTAGTACATATTTTTGTTTTTGCCTATTTCAGGTCAATAAAGTTCAAACAGGCTAATAAGAGCCATTTAACTCAATTTTGGCGCTAAGGAGCAAAGTTGGAAAGAAGCCAAGAAAATTGCACCAAAGGAACTTCGATCGATCGAAAGGAATCCCGATCGATCAAAGTCGGCTATAATCAATCGAAATGAGGCGGTGCCAGCTCAACAAAAATGGATAAGGCCCGGAAGATATTTTAATGCCACGTCATCTTCGATCGATAGAAGCTAAGTGTTTGATCGATCAAAGATCTTCGATCAATCGAGATGCCGATTGGCAGTGTACTGTCTAATTCCCGAGCACGCCGAACTCTACCTAACTTGAGTAGCTGCGAATTTCCTTCAATCATAGGCTGTATTTCTGACTTGGTGCTTACTCAAAGAGGCTTGTAATGAATTAATTGAACATTATCTTGTATCATTCATAGAGTATATATTTTTCTTTTCTAGAACTAGGGTTTTGGAGAGAAAAGCAAGGATGAAGATGATGATGCCAACCTCCAAGCTAGCCCTTGAGGGTTCCATGACCACTACAATGAGTGGCTAAATCCTTCACTTGGGGCTAGAGATAGCTCCTAGGCTTGCTTCCTAAACCTAGCTTTTCTATATTTTTGGGGATTTTAGTTGTAATAGATGTTTTGACCATGCATAAATATAAATCTTGTGATTTTGACTTGATTTGTATGGATTAATGCTTCCAATTGACCATTTAGTTCTATCCATATGTTTATGTATACTAGAATGAATGTTCATGTGTTTTTTTCTAGATTTAATGAAATTGATGCATGTCTATGTGTATTAATGTTGTTAATCTAGTGATGGTCAAGGCATAGTACTTAATTGACTACTCTTGTGGTTTATTTAATAGTTCATACTTATTTCTTGATGGATTGTGTCACACCCTTAGTTCAATTAGTTTAATTTTCATGTCACTAGCTTAGTTGTAGTGTAATTGCTTTAATTTCTTAGATGGGTGGACAATCCATTCTTATTGTTTGATGTTCCATACTTATGAGTGTAAAGAGTACATTTCTCTAGATTATTGTGTGTACATTAATTGTGTTTTAATTGAATGGTTTTTGGTCTCATTTGATGGGTTGTGCTATTTACTAGATTGATTAGACAATCTATGCTTATTTGCCATCCATTATGCTTTGTTTTCAATTAGTGACACACACACACACACCCACACACACACATTTTACAACTTTAATTTCCCTATTAATTTACAATTGCTAGTGTTTGGTGAAGTGAAGCTTAGTGGTGAACTCTAAGCCCTAAGACCTCTCTCTCCTATATTTTTCTCTAATTTCTAGATTGATACTTGTTTGCATTATTTTAATTGAACCAATAGCTTAATCAACTCAAATCGTCTTTTGATCATTCGATCTACTAATCCAATAATTGATTCGAAAACATGCTTCCTTTCCCTTGGGACGATTCCTACTCACTCTTACTATATTTTAGTTAGTGGTGGTAGTGGCATTCTATAATTTTAAACTTGGCCACACTACACACTTTTGAGCAATTAGGTCTTAACACCACCAAGTTTTGGCACCGTTGCCGGGGATTGGCAACGCCGTATTTTAGAATTAATTAGGAATTAGTACTCTTTTGATCTTGTTTTTATTTTTATTTTATTTTGGTTATTTATTGTGTTTGTTCTTGATTGGCTAGGTGTATTGGGCCAAGAGAAGTGAAGCAAAAGAATTCTAAAGCAAAGAAGCAAGCTAAGCAAAACAAAAGCATAAAAAGCTAAAGTTAAAAAAATTGCAAAACAAAGCAAGGCAAAAATTGAAAAATAATTTAAAGTTGCTTAAGGACCTTTGTGAGCTTTTCTAATTTTCTCTAGTTAAATCCTCAGCCCGCGTGGTGGCAAGTTTTAATTTCTTAGATAAATCGTGAGCATGCGTGGAGGAAATTTATTTCTCTTGCATATTGTTGAAAACATGGGAGTATGGGATCAATGTATGTGGGGGTTTCTTAATTGATTTATTGCGAAGGAAAAGCGATTGATACGTGCTTGTTGTTATGTGTTTTGATTGTGCATGCATGGTCGTAGGTCGTTAAATCCTACTTTTGTCCCACTTAATTTGAATCTGAAATCCATTGTTCGTAATCCTAAGGAAAGGGGTAATTCTAGTCACTCCATTTCATTAATGGAGGAATATAATGAGGACCATGTGGAAGACCTTAGTTACATCAACCAACAAGGTATTCTTCACCCTAATGTGCATTATGATAACATTCAAATACCATTAGGCATGCCAAGACTTTTTATTCCACAACAACAAGGCCAAGTTCCATTGGGAATGCCTCGGCCAGTTTTAGTTCCACCCCCACCTCCCATTGCTCAAGTAAATCATGGTGCTTATGTCGAGCCACCAATTGTGAATCCTCCTATTGCTTTAAGAGATCATTATGTGCCAAATAAGTATAATGTACCAACATGCATTCAATTACCTTCATTTAGAACACACCATTATGAGATTAAACCACAAACAATTCAAATGCTTCCCAATTACCATGGGCTACCAAGTGAAGAACCTTATAAGCATTTGGATGAGTTTCTTGAAGTGTGTTCCACCGTGAAATACATGGATATGCCGGAAGAGGTTTTGAGACTTATACTCTTCCCTTTCACCCTTAAAGATAAAGCAAAATACTGGTTTAACAATTTGAGGCCTTTTTCAATAACTTCTTTGGCAAAGATGCAACAAAAGTTCTTGAAAAAGTACTATCCGGTATCAAAAACCAATTCAATGAGAACTTCAATTCATGAATTCTCATAAGGGGATGGGGAATTATTTCATAAGGTATGTGAGCGATTGAACGACTTGTTTAGGAAGTGTCCACACCATGACATTCCTAAATGGCAATTGGTTCAATTTTTCTTTGAAAGTTTGTTGAATAATTATAAAAGAATGGTTGATACTTCTATGGGTGGGTCTTGTTTTGATAGGCATGAAGATAATGTATGGCGCTTATATGAGACCATGCATGAGAATTCAATGCATCGATCTTTGTCATCAAAAAATGGTAGAAATTTAGGTGGAAGGAAGAATATCGGCTTGTATCAAGTTGATCATTCTAATGATATAGTCGCCAAAGTGAAGTCTTTATCCCAAAAGTTTGATCAATTTTTTATCAACCAAAACTCGGCTCATCAAATGTCTTCCCCCCTAATCATGTTAATCATCCATATAATGAATCATGCATGACTTATCCTAGTGTTTTACATTCTACTTCCAATTGTCCCCATGGACATGTGCAAAGTGAACACCATGAACAAGTGAATGTCGTTTTTGTTAACCAAGGGAATAATCCCTATGACACTCACTATAATCCAAGGTGGAGGAACCATCCAAACTTCTCTTGGAAAAGTCAAGGGAAAGGCTCAAACCCCATCCCAAAGTGGTTTTCAAAACAAGTATGTTCCACCCCCGATGCAAGGCCAAGGTTCCCAAGGTTATCGTTCATCTTAACAAGCATCACATGGAAACCAATTTTCAAACTCTCATTTTCCAAACCAATCTTCATATTCTCAAGGAAATTCAAGGAGTCCTACATTTGAAGAGAAAATTTTGACCGCTTTAGGTACTTTGGAGGCAAATACCATATTGCTTCATTCTTATTCCCAATCGATTGCAAAGCTAGAAACCCAAGTCGGACAAATAGTTAGTACATTGAATGCTAGGGAAAAAGGGAAAATGCCTTTAAATCCACCACCCAAGCAACAATTTATTGTGGAGACCAATTCCTCTTCAGAAGGTCACACACTTGAACATGTGAATGCGATGACCACTTTGAGAAGTGGAAGAGTTGTTGATAATCAAGTTGGTGTTTCCAATGAAGAGAGTGAATCGGTGCAACCAAAAGTTGACACCTGTCCTGTCTCACATCCTATTCTTCCTTCATTGCATGTGAAAGAATCAATTGTTGAAAATGTTTCCAAAAATGATTTTAAAAAAGATTTTGAGCGTAAAGCTCCATTTCTGGATGCTTTGAAAGCATCTACCTCTCTTGAAAAGTAATAAAATAAGGCAAATGAAATAATTGATGTGTTTAGGCAAGTGAAAATTAATCTTCCACTCTTTGATGCAATTTAACAAATTCCGACCTATGCCAAATTTTTGAAAGATCTTTGCACACTTAAGAGGAAGAACAAAAGCCAAGCACCAAAGAAAGTTGTTTTAACCGAGCAAGTAAGCTCCATTTTACAACACAACACTCTCCCAAATTTAAGGACCTCGGTTCACCAACTACTTTTTTGTAACGACTCACTCCACCACATAGTATGATATTGTCCGCTTTGGGCCTGAGCCCGCACGATTTTGTTCTTGGGCTTCACCCCAAAAGGCCTCATGCCAATTGGAGATGACACACTTACATATAAGCATTTCACATTTCCTTTACCCAGGCGATGTGGGACTGTGCACCCGTAGCTCGCCAGTGTGGTAGCCTGACAGTGTCTCTCGCACCCGCCCACAGCACACCCGCCTACAGGGTCATCACAATACACCCCCCTTGGAGGCCCGACGTCCCCGTCCGCACACTTCCGGCTGGGTCAGGCTCTGATACCATTTGTAACGACTCGCTCCACCACATGGTATGATATTGTCCGCTTTGGGCCTGAGCCCGCACTGTTTTGTTCTTGGGCTTCACCCCAAAAGGCCTCATACCAATTGGAGATGATACACTTACATATAAGCACTTCACATTTCCTCTACCCAGGCGATGTGAGACTGTGCACCCATAGCTCGCCAGTGTGATAGCCTGACAGTGTCTTTCGCACTCGCCCACGGCACACTCGCCCACAAGGTCGTCACAATCCACCCCCCTTGGAGGTCCGATGTCCCCGTCGGCACACTTCCGGCTGGGTTAGGCTCTGATACCATTTGTAACGACCCACTCCACCAATTGGTATGAGGCCTTTTGGGGTAAAGCTCAAGAATAAAACCGTGCGAGCTCAGGCCCAAAGCGGACAATATCATACCATGTGGTGGAGTGGGTTGTTACAAATGGTATCAAAGCCTGACCCAGCCGGAAGTGTGCCGACGAGGACGTCGGGCCTCCAAAGGGGGTGGATTGTGACGACCTTGTGGGCGGGTGTGCCGTGGGCGAGTGCGAGAGACACTGTCAAGCTACCATATTGGCGAGCTACGGGTGCACAATCCCACATCGCCTGGGTAGAAGAAAGGTAAAGTGCTTATATGTAAGTGTATCACCTCCAATTGGTATGAGGCCTTTTGGGGTGAAGCCCAAGAACAAAACCGTGCGGGCTCAGGCCCAAAGCGGACAATATCATACTATGTGGTGGAGTGAGTCATTACAAATGGTATCAGAGCCTAACCCAGTCGGAAGTGTGCCGACGAGGACGTCGGGCCTCCAAGGGGGGTGGATTGTGACGACCTTGTGGGCGGGTGTGCCGTGGGCGAGTGCGAGAGACACTGTCAGGCTACCACACTGGCGAGCTACGGGTGCACAATCCCACATCGCCTGGGTAGAGGAAAGGTGAAGTGCTTATATGTAAGTGTATCACCTCTAATTGGTATGAGGCCTTTTGAGGTGAAGCCCAAGAGTAAAACTGTGCGGGCTCAGGCTCAAAGCGGACAATATCATACCATGTGGTGGAGTGGGTCGTTACATTGCACTTCTTGATTTAGGAGCAAGTGTGAATCTTCTTCTATATTCTGTCTATGTTCAATTGGGCTTAGGTGATTTAAAACCAACGTTGGTAGTTTTGCAACTAGCCAACCGATCCATTAAAAATCCCTGGGGAATCATTGAGGATGTTATGATCAAAACTGATAAGTTCTTCTTCCCGATTGATTTCATTGTCATTGATACGAAAATGGTCCCAAATCCTAAGAGCTAAATTCCTGTTATCCTTGGCCATCCTTTCTTGACAATCACTAATGCCAACATCAATTGTAGGACGGGGATAATGAAAATTTCATTTGTCTATATGAAAGTAAAGTTGAACATTTTCAATCCAACCCCAAATTCTATAGACAAGCATGAGGATTTATGTGTTGTCAATGTTGTACAAATGAATTTGATAAAAATGCATCTTTGCTTGATGTTGAAACTTCAATTGTTTTACCTTCCAAAGAGTTTTCAAATGAAAATGTTTTCAAGACAAGTGTTGAAAGGGCATGGAAGCCCAAAGGTTTTGTTGAAAAGGACCATCAATTTCATTTGAATCAAATCAAACAAGTTCCTTAGGGAATAGTTTGTTGGGTGGGATTCAAAATTCCATTCACCCCACCAAGGAGACGATGCATACCAAGATTTTTGATCCGAGCTAAAAAACGTCTTGCTAGAGACTTTAAAGACTAGTGTGTTTTGTAGGGTTTGCCAACCTTATTCCTCCCTCATTTCTTGTTTTGATATTTCCTGCGTCGTCTAGATATGTGTTGAATTGAAAAATCTTGTTTTTGAAAAATTTCCTGCACTTTGTACACTTCCAGTGAGGTTTCGATCATTCGAACTCAAGTTCGATTGATCGAAATTTCACTTCGATCGATCAAAGTCTATTCGAATCGATTGAAGTCCATTTGGATCGATCGAAGTTAAATTTTCAATCGATCGAAGTCCTTTAATCGATTGAAAATGCGTTATTTGAATTTTCAAAAAATGCTTTGGCTGTTCATTCTTTAACCCTATTTTTTTTTTCTTTTTCTTTTTCTTCCCTCTTCCCTTATTTTTCTTTTTCTTTCTTTCTTCTCTTTCTTCCTCCATCTCTCTTCTCTTCTCTCGACCAACCCATTTCTCTCCTCTCTCGATTCTCCATTTCCCTCATGTCTCTCATCTCAAACCCTCTCAATCTCTTTCAGCCGCCAACCACCACCACTCCCCCAACCTTCTTCTTCCATTTTCGGTAAGCCCCAAACCCCATTCATCGCCACCGTTAAGCCCCATTAAATCCAGCGAGGATTTTTGGTCCAAAGGCCAAATCCCGGCATCAATTTTTCTTTTCTCTCTTGGGTAGTGTCACACCCATTATCTCTCTTTTCTCATAAGTATGTGCATTAATTGTGTTTTAATTGAATGGTTTTTTATCTCATTTGATGGGTTGTGCTATTCACTAGATTGACTAGACAATATATGATTATTTGCCATCCATTATGCTTTGTTTTCAATTAGTGACACACACACACACACATTTTACAACTTTAATTTCCCCATTAATTTACAATTGCTAGTGTTTGGTGAAGTGAAGCTTAGTGGTGAACTCTAAGCCCCAAGACCTCTCTCTCCTATATTTTTCTCTAATTTCTAGATTGATACTTGCTTGCAATATTTTAATTAAACCAATTTCTTAATCAACTCAAACCATCTTTTGATCATTCGACCTACTAATCCAATAATTGATTTCAAAACACGATTCCTTTCCCTTGGAATGATCCTTACTCACTCTTGCTATATTTTAGTTAGTAATGGTAGAGGCATTCTATAAATTTAAACTTGGCCATACTACACACTTTTGTGCAACTAGGTCTTGACACCACCAACACTAAAATTACAATAATATTTCTCTGGTGTTTAACGTTCAGCCACTACCACTTTTTATAACATTCGACACTTTTGTACCTTATAGAAACTTGCAAAAAAAATTCTCTGGTGTTCGGCATTCAGCCGCTGCCATTTTTTATAGTGTTCGGCACTTTTGTGTCTTAGCTAAAATTGTAATAATTTTCTCCCACATTTGTCATTCGGCCGTTGCCACGTTTGATAGCATTCGGCACTTTTGAGTTAAAATTGTTCTTTGGCATTTGACGTTCAACCGCTACATCTTTTTATAACATTCGACACTTTTGTGCCTTAGCTAAAATTGCAATAATTTTTCTGTGGCATTTTATAACGTTCGGCACTTCTGTGGCTTAGCTAAAATCGCAATAATTTTTAGTTCAGCATTTTTGTGGCTAAGCTAAAATCGCAATAATTTTTCTCTGTCGTTAGGTGTGAAAGATAAAAATGGGAGCTTCCCTACACTACTTCTTTTAGGCTATGGAGGGAAGTTCCCATGGCATTCCTTGTGGTAAAGTTCACCATATAAAAAATGCTTCAGGGTTAACTCTTTAAGTACCCGATGTGGGACCACTTCACATCAAATATAGCCACATGACATGGTTTTAATTTGATTGTAAAGATAAGGGTTAATAGATCTCTTTAAATCAACTAAATGTTGGGAGTCCATCTATTGCGGAAGGTTTAATTCTTAGGGAATTTTTGTCTCTTCTCCGACTTTGGGTGTACCACAATGTCATCGTGGAAGGGGACTGTCAGCCTATTATACGCCTTCAAGCAAATGATGAGGCTTTATGTGTTCTTTTTCACGATGTATGCTCTCTCCTTTGTTTATGCAATGGTTCCTCCTTGGCTTAGGTGTCTCGCCAAGGTAATATTGTAGCTAACTTGTTGAGCAAAAAGGCTCTTGCAGCCGCATGTTTTGATCTCGAGTGGAGAGTCTGGTCCAAGTGGCTGTTAGACGCTTTTAGCTCTAATTGTATATTTCCTCCTTTTGAATGATATGGTGTTTCGTTTAATGTTAAAAAAAAAAAAAAAAAAAAAAAAAAAAATCAACTACTTCCTTAATTAATTATGGTAGCAATTGAAGTCCATCCCGTCTCCTTGTTGGGATGGGAGGGCTTCAATTTTCCTTGCCTTCTTAATGAAGAAAAATAATTTTATAGTGAAGCAAAACATTGTTTTCATACGAAGTGAGTCCTTTTACACATATTATCTAAATTAGAGGTTGACATTCTCCAAATTACCCTTTTTAAAGGTTGGCATTTTCCAAATTACCAATATTTTGTAAATACGAATAATCCTCCTTTTATTTTTTTTATACATAAAACTCAGAGTAAAAGAAATGTTTTCAAGAGGAAAATTTACAGGAAAAAAAAAAAAAATTACATACATTTTATTAATGGTGGCTTCATCAGTCCCTTGAGAAAGATGTTTAAGCCAGCATGTTGATAATAATAATAATAATAATAATAATAATAATAATAATACATGAACATTAAAATATTTTCGTGGAATGAGAATAAATTACAAGAAAGTAAGGGCCTGATTGGTTTGTAACTCTGAAAACATAACTCAAGAACTCAGAAAACAGAAATCTGTTCTCAGAGAATAATCTTTTATAGTTATCTGAAAATAAAGTTTTTTAAAAATAATTTTTAGAAAATTTAATCAAATAAATTTTTTTGTACGATACGTTTTCTGTTTTCAATTTTCTGAGAATAAAAAACTGTTTTCATAGTAACAAACCAAACAGGCCATAATAAACCCTCTTTAACTCTACCCTATTCACCTGAGTCTTCATTCCTCCCCCTAGTTTAGAGAGAATGAGTTATGAGGGAAAAAAGAAATTTTGAAAAATCAAAATACATGAGGGAAGAAGAAATATTTAAAAATCAAAATATATCTCTCAAAATATAAGAGGGAAAAAGATAATTTTAAAATTCAGATTATTCGACTTGATGATGATGATATTTGTTGTAGCTAGTATAAAAAATAAAGCATTATGCTGCAATCAAAACTTGAAGTTGAGACCACGTATAAAGTAAGTTATGCACTATACCATTTCTCCTGCAATGCTTTTGGTGTTCTCATTCACCTATTAATAAATGCTATAATTTTTTTTTTTTTTTTTTTTTGCTTCTTTAATTCTCATTCGGAAATTAATTCCTATAAAATATGAAAAGTAAGGATAACAACATTTAAATGATATAAAAGATTAATTAAATAATTATTTTTGAGTAAAAAATAGCAAGTTTTGTGCATTTATCACAAATTTTAATCAATTAAAAAAGAAAAAAGAATATGAATAAATCTGATATTTCATTTTAATCGTGTAAAGTGTGACTAGACGGACTTAGTGTCACCCTGGACTTTAACAATTGCAAATCAAAAGTTTCGAATTTTTTTTTTTTCTTTAGCTACCGACCAAGTTCAACTGGTGAAAAATTGTGTGACTCACGACTTTGGCAGTTTGGACTTTGAACTTCAAAAACTTCAATAGCAACCTAATATGACACAAAAATAAAATGTGCATTTTGTATCTCACTCGCATACATTTGAGTATATGATATTTTTATCAAACCGAAGTACACTCGCTTGCACGCAGAGGCGGAGTCAGGATTTTAATTCAGGAGGGCGCAATGTTAAGAAAGAGAGAGAGAGAGAAGAAGAAGAAGAAAAAGAGAAACAGAAAAATAGAAGAATTTAAAGAAGTAGAAGGGATTAAAAATAAAATAAGGGAAGAAAAATGAAAGAAAAAAAAAATAGAGTTTAATTTAAGAAGTTTAACTTTTTTAAAGGAATTTAAATAGTAAAAGAGAAAAAAAGTTGGAAAATTAAACAATAAATTTAGAAAATAATAATCTTAGGGGACATTAATTTAAATTTTTTATATATTTTTATATATATATATATAAATTACCATGTATATTTAATGGGGCGGGCAAGTATCCATTAGGCATACTTGCACTCGTAATTTTGCTTTCTGAAATAAAAATTACAGCTCAATTAAACATATCAAAACGGAAATTAACCAATTACAAACTTGTACCTCACACTTTTCTGTGTGTCCTGTGAGTTGATGTTTCAGTTTATATCTATTATTCTCCCTTGACCAAGACTCTGTGAAGGAGCCTTATCTTCATCCAGCCTCTGCTTAATTGCACTATCTCGGATCTGAAGGAATTCATTTCCCAATGAACCCTTCCATTGTTCTTTTCCTCTCCACTGTCCTTCACCTCCTCCTTCTCCCAACCACCGCTGCGGTGTCACCCTACACTCCCACCTATTCTGTCCTGCTTGACTGTGGCTCAGTCTCCAACACCACCGATACCTCCGGACGAAACTGGGAGGGCGATGCCCACTCCAAATTCACTCTCTCCAACACCGCCCTTAACTCTTCTTCAACCTCCACCGCCACCTACCAAGAACCCACCGTTCCTACAGTCCCCTACGTAACCGCCCGCATCTTCCACTCCCCATTCACCTACACCTTCTTCGTCACCGCCGGTCCCAAATTCCTCCGCCTCTACTTCTACTCCAACACCTACTCTGGCCTCGACCCTACTCAATTCTTCTTCTCCATCACTTCCAATCACTACACTCTCTTAAGCAACTTCAGTGCCTTTTTAACGGCTATTTCAATCGATCAAGGTACTTCATTCGTCAAAGAATTCATCATCAACATCGAAGATAACCAAACGCTTCTTAACATAACCTTCTCACCATCTCCAAACTCTTATGCTTTCATTAACGGTATCGAGCTGGTTTCGATTCCGGACAATCTCTACGGACATGGCAATAATCAACCCATCACACTCGTGGGTGCAGATTACTTCTATTATTTTGATAACAACACTGTTCTTGAAACCCTTTACCGGTTAAACGTTGGTGGTGATGATTTCGGCGATGACACCGGCGTGTTTCGGACTTGGGATAAAGATGACATGTATATATATGGTGCTGCTGTAGGGTTTAGACCTCATAGGTATGTTCCGATCCACTACACTTGGAAAACACCGGCTTACACTGCACCCGAGATTGTTTATACTTCGGCAAGGACAATGGGCGACCAAAGTCTTACCTATAATTTGACGTGGATTTTTACTGTTGATTCTGGGTTTGATTATCTTGTAAGACTTCATTTCTGCGAGTTTATGGTGGACGTGACTAAACAAAATCAGAGGGTGTTCACTATATATCTTAACAATCAAACGGCTGAGGAAAAAGCTGATGTGATTTTCTGGAGTGGTGGCAATAATATTCCGGTTTACAGAGACTATGTCGTACGGGTCCCTGAAGTTGATGGTCGCCGGAGCAAACAGGGCTTGTGGCTCGAGATGCACCCTAACATGGCTGACAAACCTGCCTTCAATGACGCGATTCTGAATGGTTTGGAATTGTTCAAATTGAATCAATCAGACGGTAGTCTCGCCGGGCCTAATTCTTATACAGCCGATACACTCAACCCCACCCCAAAGTTGTCAGGTGAGATCTACGGCTCCTACAAAATTAACTATTTATCATAAGGATATTTGGAGTCCGATTGATTTATATGAGTGAAAGACTAATATCATTATAATGTCTCATGATATCATACTCGCATAAAATTAATATGATATATTGGACTGTCACTTCCTATTATTACTCGTCACAAAGTTACTCCTATGTTATATCTTCTATCATTTGTCGTTCATTGTATTATTGTAGTGTCTTATACATGTTAGTTACTTTTAATTTGACAACATTTTCTGGGCATTCAACTAATTTTTCTCGTCTTACAGGATCAACTAGAAGCTGGCTGAAGATTGTAGTAGGTAACAAAATAACATCTCTATGTTCCTTTCATTTTGCTCATTTGAGGGAATTATAGTATAATTATTATACCAATCTTTCTATACGCATACTTAAACTAAGCTAATTCTCTTTACTCTGTCCGAATAATTCTTTTAAACAATCTATATTTTGCCTATTTACTCATCCATCATCAATAAGCGTATTTAAGATATGGTGCATATATAAATCTGAATACATGACATTCCTTCAATTTACTCTTATCTCAGCGGGTGTGGCTGGACTTCTATTAGTCTCTATTTTGGTGATACACTACTTTAGAAGAACATACTTATGGAGGAAGGAAACAAAGAATGATCAAAACGTCGAGGCATTTTTTAGGAATTTTGACTCCCATGTTCCAAAGCGGTATAGTTATTCAAATATTAAAAGAATGACCAACTCATTCACAGACAAATTAGGCCAAGGGGGATATGGTGTCGTGTACAAAGGGAAGCTATTAGTTGGTGACCAGCTAGTGGCAGTGAAAGTCCTGAGCGAGACCAAGGGTGATGGTGAGGAATTTATCAACGAAGTTGCTACCATTAGCAGAACTTCCCACGTCAATGTAGTCACTTTTTTAGGTTTCTGTTATGAGAGAAACAAAAGAGCTCTAGTTTATGAGTTCATGAGCAATGGATCTCTCGATAAGTTCATCTACAGTGATGGATCTCCAAATTCAAACTATCATTTAGATTACAAAGCATTGTATCAAATTGCAGTTGGTGTTGCTCGAGGACTAGAGTATTTACACCGAGGTTGTAGTACAAGGATTGTTCATTTTGATATAAAACCTCAGAACATTCTTTTGGATGATGACTTCTGCCCCAAAATCGCTGATTTCGGCCTTGCTAAATTAGGCCAAAGGAAAAATAGTATCATGTCGATGGTGGGTGCGAGAGGGACAATTGGATACATTGCTCCAGAAGTATTTTCAAGGAATTTTGGTGGGGTCTCTCATAAATCTGATGTCTACAGTTATGGAATGATGGTTCTTGAAATGGTTGGTGGAAAAGAGGACACTGGAGCTAGAACAGACCATTCAAGTGAAGTATATTTTCCGGACAACATTTACGAGCAATTGGAACACAATGAGGATCTTAATGGTGTTACATCCGAAGAGGAAAAAGAAACAAGAAGAAAAATGACTATAGTGAGTTTGTGGTGCATTCAGACAAATCCAGAAAATCGCCCATCAATGACTGTTGTTGTAGAAATGTTGGAAGGAAGCCTTCAATCCTTGCAAGTTCCACCTAAACCCATACTATCTTCTCCTCCTAGGTTGGAACAAAATTCTTCTGCAATATTACAACAAAGTTCTAGTACAGACTGAAAAAAAGGGGTTTTGAATTGAATGGAAGTATAGTATCAATCATATATCTTTATGGTTTTCCTTTTTGCCTTTTGACAAGGCTCTGGATTTCCTCATTGTTCCTCGTGATTTTATCCTATGAGAAACAATATCTTTTGAACCGACTCGTCTACCACGCTTCATGCGTGTCTTAGGTGCATTTGTTGCCTTGCGACGCTCGCCTTGGTCTTGGGTTGGCAATCAAAGCGTCGAGCTTATCTTGAACTGTAGCGAAAGTAGGATTGTTGCATTGCTTGGCTTAATTACCACAGCAATCTTGTAGTACTCATTATTATTCAAGAATGTCAAGTGATTTATTCCTAGTATATTTTCTTGAAGAAAAGTTTATACTCATTACACTCTGTTTGGCTAAATAAAAAATCCATTTATCTTGCAGTTTTGGAAAGTTGCAATGGCTATCCTTAAGTACATCTTTGCAGTTTTACTTGATGAAAACAATCAATTAAGTGCCCTATTCTGAATTTTAGGTCTCGTATCATAGTTCGTATAAATTTTAAGTATAATATGTATGCCAAAGGAAATGTAATTTACTTTTTTAGACAAACACAACGTTCTTTCAAAACCAGAAACTGACCTAGTTGAACCTTTGCAACAAGAACAACTCAGTTTCATACTCTGCGTGGAATCCAAAATCCAGTTCATAATAGTTCCAGGATTATTTAGCTACAAAACAAATCATTCTAAAGGTGCTTAATTACAAATAAGTTGAAAAGAAAGAAATGAAAGGAAAGAGAATGTGACTCAATCAATTAATTTCACATCAATTTTTTTTGTCAAATTATGGCATTTTTGCATGTCATTGAAGTGGATCAATTTAGTTGGCTTGAATTGAAAATCCGTGATAATATCATACAGATACTTCATTATTCTCGCAGACCATTGAGGTATAAGTGGATGCTTAGTTGCTTACATAATGGACTAACGAAATAATGATGAAAAAATAATACCATATATAGATATATTCATGCACTCAAACGAAATAATCCCAACGAAATAAACCGCACAAGTCTTTGTTGAATTGAGATAATTAAATTGAACTTTATGAATTTAATAAATCTTAATCTTTTTATGTATGTATTCACCATTCAAAAAAAAAAAGTGTACATATTTTATAGGCCAAATTTTAGATATACTCTTTATAATATAATAGAGTGATATTCGTATATATATGTCAAAACAAAAGTAAATTTTTTTGTTGACTTAGTGATAACAAGACTATGTTAGAGAGGTGATATTAATAATCACCGTTACATACTCACTAGACATCCTACTGAGAAACTAATTGAAGAGAATTTTTTTTCCTTCTTTACAATGCAAAGGAAAAAGTTTATGCTCTATTTGGTAGCTAGGGAAAAAAAAAATGGATGAAAGAGAGAGAATAAGGGGATGGATAAGTACCTAGCGAATAGATTGTGCATTTTCATTAGTTTTTGTTCGGTTAGATAAAAGAGAAAAGAATAAACTAAAATTTTCTATGTTCGAAAAGAAGAAGTTTTAATTGTTTTTACCATTATATCCAATAATATTTATAATATTAATTGTACTCTAATTTAAAACTTTTATAACAATACACTTATCTTCCCTCTTTTCTTCCTATTTTTCTTTGTTTCCTTGTATCATTCCTATCGAATGAAGAAAATTTGTAAGGGAGAAATTTTCCCTTCTTTCCTTGTTTCATTCATACTAAATGAAGAAAAATTATTCCGTCTTTTATATTTTCTCTCTACACCTCTTCCTTCCTTTCTATTGGACACAACATTAGTGTTCAAATTCTTATAGAAACAAGTGAGACATTTGAATTTCAAATAAGATTTAAAAAAAAAAATTCAATTATTATTATTTTTAAAAAAAACATTTTTCTTTATTCTTTAATATTATTGGAAAAAAAAAATTTATTTATTCTTTAATTTAGCTGTCACTAGTTTACAGCAATATTTAGCTGTCAAAGAATGACTTTTTTTTCTTCTTTTTTTTTTTTTTTTTTTTCAAGGTAAGAAAATTTCATTAGCATAAAGCAAGTATCAAAAAAAGACATTCCATTTCCACAATGTCAACCAAGGAAGGTGGAAAAGAAGAAAAGAAACAGACTGAATCTTTAATTCTCATTGCATACTGGGCTAACCAATGGACGGCTTTGTTGCCTTCCCTGTGAATAAATTTGATTGAAAAGTCAACTCTTCAAGATAAAAGAAGCTGGATATCTTCAATCAATTGCATCAATAATTATTGTGTATAGAATTGCAAAAAATCATATTTAACAACTAAATGATAACAAGAACATTGACTTGTTTAACAAATAGCAATCTTTTTAATGCTACAAATCTACATTGGTCCGCTTACCTACTAATAATCTTAAACGAACCTGCCATGGGAGAGTGTGGAAAAGCCAGTCACCACGGCTCTCTCTCTCTCTCTACTCTCTCTCTCTCTCTGTGTTGCAGATCTTGAGCAGGAACCAACCGAAAAAAATTGAGCATTTGCAACAAGAAATGGGATTCTGCTTCAGATCTGTGACCAAGTTCACCACTTGGACCTGTGTTCTTGTGTTCTATCTTTCTTGCTTCAGCTTTAGTTCAACAGGTTAGCACATTTATGTCTCTTCTATTTATTAATCTCACTAAATTTGGAGTCTTGTAGCTGTTTATTGATGCGTGGTTAATGGGTTTTGGGTACCTTCAAAGATTTGACTCGTTTTAGTGTATACGGCTTCTTGAAGCCTAATTGACTGATGGAATTGGAAAATGAGGAAATGGGTTCCTTCGGTCATCCATTTCAGGCATTTTTGTTGTTTTGGATTTCTGTTTGATGCTCATTTTAATGAATTTTAGTAGTTGAACTTGAGATTTAGCTCTAATTTTAGCTTTTCTTGAAAATGGATTATAAGAAAATTCCAAAGTAGTAAGAACTTGATCTCTCTCTCTCTATATGTGGTGAATAGTGATTAAGCTTTTAACTTACCTTGTAATGAAGATGATGAAACAATTGAACTGGAAAGAGAAGGATTTGTGTTTGTTATTATGATGCAGAGAAAATTCAATCCTAAATTAGATCTACTTTCTCTTTCCCAATATTTATTTTGTCCAAGAAATTTTCACTCTGTTTCTTTATTCCTGGTTAAAAATGTGTTTCAAGTTGCAATCAAATACTTAGCTCCTGAATTTCCAGGAATTGTGTCTCTAGGAATTCCAGAATTGGAGACATAGATAACACACTTCGTGGGGGCAAACATCTCCTCTACTAATATGAACCGACCACGGACCGATTTCTTTTGGGCCACTAGACTTCCAAGGCCCAGTTTGATCAAACCCAAAAGAGTCATCATCAGCCCAATACAAGATCGGCTTAATCTGTTCTTGATCAAACCTTGACAAACATTTTTCATGATTCGGATCAGATCAATCATGGCATCGAAGTAACCTCACATGGAAGGAGCTAAATGAAGAAAGAACCCTATATAAAAAAAATACCTCATATGGAACAAATACATTAGAATGAATTTGGAAGACAAGTAAGGCGTTCTGAATACATTTGTATAAATAAGGGCAAGTCCCCAATAAAAGATAATACGCAGCATTTGCACTATCATTATTCTTTTACCTTGAATCTGTCATTGTCATTTTCTCTAAGTGCGTTGACTTCTATGCATTGCCTTTTCAAAGTTGACTAATTTTTGCACCTAAACTTCTTTATCTGTTCTTTCTTATCTTAAACATAATCATTGTCAAACTTTGGAGGTGAATTAAATCTATTTATTTGCTGAATGCGCCAAATTGAAAAAAAAAAAAAAAAAAAAAAAAAAAAAAAAAAAAATTAAAATTAAAATTAAAAAATTAAAAATAAATAAATAAATAAATTTCTCTTATTTTTAATGTTTTGCAATCCCAACATGATTTTTGTAGTTCGGTGTAGATATGGAAATGTTGCTGCAAATTAGATAATGTAAAGCATTAACGCAGAATTTTACATGATAATTTAAGAACAATCCGTATTTAAGGAGCTTTGCATTTCATCTGCCTTGCAAACAAAGAACAATTTTTATTTTTTGAAATGACATCTTTATTAGATAAAGGATTTTTGGATATGTGATCTAAGATTATTATGTGTCTCCTTAGCTCTACAAGGACTTTTGTTATTAATTTCACAATGAAAAGAAATTTGATTTATAGGTTTTCTGTTCAACTGTGTCCTAACATTAATTTGGGCTCCTATTTTCTCTGGTTATTAACCTTTCTTGCCGGTTGGTTTTTCAGAAGCCTATGATCCACTTGACCCAAATGGAAATATTACGATTAAATGGGAAGTTATTAGCTGGACTCCAGATGGCTATGTTGTAAGTACCAGTAAACTAGTATTCAATCGCGTTTTCTGACTTTTATACCCTTTTGAATTATACTTTCAAATTTATTTAGAATTAAGTTAATTCTTACAAGAAACTGCGCTAATCATTTGTATTCTACGAAATGGTTATGGGTGCTGTTGTTGTTACTACTCCGTATGAAATGGTTATCATTTTCCTAAGTTCATTTTCCAGTGTTGATAAAAAAAGGTGGCTTTATTTTTGACAATTGTAGTTGATAATTTCTTTCGGATTTGCAAAAATTCTTTTTAGCTTTAATTAGGTCAGAGGGGCACCTCTTAGAATGCTTGATCTCATTAAAAAACTGATTCAAATCGGATTTTTAAAAAACAAAAAAATAATTCTTTCAATCATGTCCAAAACTTGCAGCAATACTTCAATGTACCTTTCTTCCCTGCATTAAATATTTAAACAGCTCCTCACTGGAAATTGCACAGGCTGTTGTCACAATGTTCAACTTCCAGAATATCGTCGCATTCAAGCACCAGGATGGACGCTATGATGGACATGGGCAAAAGAGGAGGTGATATGGAGCATGATGGGAGCCCAAACTACAGAGCAAGGAGATTGTTCAAAATACAAAGGGAACATTCCGCATTCCTGCAAGAAGGATCCAACGGTTGTGGACTTATTGCCGGGAACTCCTTACAACCAGCAAATTGCGAATTGCTGCAAGGGAGGAGTAATCAACTCATGCGGGCAAGATCCAAACAATTGTGCGAGCTCATTCCAGGTTAGTGTGGGTGCAGCTGGAACCACTAACAAAACAGTTCGTGTGCCCAAGAACTTCACCTTGCAAGCACCTGGACCGGGTTATACTTGTGGACCTGTAAAAATTGTTAAACCTACCAGATTTGTTAGCCAAGATGGAAGGAGAGTCACACAGGCTATGAGTAAGTTACCGGACAGAGATTGTAGAGTACTTCAGTTAGACTTATTAATGTTTATTTCATGCTTGAAGGCCAAACCTGCACAATTATACAGTCATTTCATAGCTGAGAAAACAGATGAATCTAAAAGTAACGTTGCTACTGGAAGAAATCTAAAACTATAGCTTAGGAAGGTCAATACATCATTGAGTTTATGGTGTCCGGAACTGAAATGCATGTTATAATGTTGTTATTTAAACAATCATAATTTCGGGAACAAATTCTTTCAAAATGGCTGTTGATTTTCTATTGCAAGGTGTTTGAGTTATTTAAGACTTGTGTCAATATTTAGAGAAGCATCATACGCAGTCATATTGTCATGACGAGTTTTTTTGTGTCTCCAAAGGGTGCTAATGAAGATATTTAGACCGGTACCTTTAAACTTATTGGATAATAATCCCATCTTTCTGTCATGGCAGTGACATGGAATGTTATATGCACATATTCGCAATTTTTGGCTCAGAAAACTCCAAATTGCTGTGTTTCTCTATCATCCTTCTACGATGACACATGTGGCTGCCAAAACAACGCCACTGAGCCAGGGAGCTGCGTTGAGTATGTTCTCTTAAAATTATTTTTCTGCATCTTCCTGCTTTTCTCTTCTTGTAACAAGATTTAAAAGAGGAGATTTTTCTTCGAGCTTCTTCTAATAAGAAAATAATTTTTCCCTGCTGATTTATTGAATTTCAGTATTTTAATTTTTTAATATCATATATTCCCTATGTAATTTTTTTATTTATTGAATTTCAATAGGGTTAAGTGCAAAAAAATTAGAAATATATAGGGTTTGTGCGTCCTTACTTTTTTAAAATGTCTATATTAGTCTATAAAATTCAAAAAAAATACAAATAAGTCCGTCAGACCACTTTTTTGACAAAAACTAAATATGAAAACTCTATTTTATCTTTTTGATTTCCATTTTACCCCTAACCCATATGTGCATGTTACTCCCCCTGTACCCTTCTCTCTCCTCCCTCTCTCTCTTGGGTTAGTCCTCCTTCCGGCGCTTGTGTTGTCGAACTGCAATGATTTACCATGATCTTACAACCAGCTGCTTCTGACTCATCATGGATCTTCAATCTCCTCATTCTTATATATATATACATATATGTATGTATTGATTATATATTTTATATTTTTTTAGTTAAATAAATAAATTATTTGGTTATGGATTTGATATTGAAAGAAAATATATATATTTGCGGCCGGTGATGTGATATTGATATTTGCTACTTTCCTCCTGAATGCATCTGATGATTTTGTATCCACCAAGATCTCTGAGGCCTCTTCTCAATATTTGTTTTCCTATATCAGTTTGTTTTTTAAACAATTATTTGTGGTTTTTAATATATATATATATATATATATATATATATATATATTTTAATCTTATGAAAGGAATGTATAAAAATTCAACAGGTCTGAATTCTGGCATAATCCATGATAATTGGAATAAAAACTAATTACAAATATTATATTAAAAATTATTTAGAAAATTCATGTTAATTGTCCAACACAGTTTGATTTAAGGCACAAACAATTATTCGGCTAGAATGCTATTGTAGCAGAGGTGGGGAATTCAGGGGGATGGAATCAGGGTTTACCTATTTGAATAGTAAGTGGGGAGACAATGGTACAAGATTGCATAAATATTTTCCTTGAAGCTGTCACACCAAAAAAACCAAGAAAACATTCGACCTTCTACATCAAGTAATAAAGTTTTTAGAAGATATGGCGATTTTCTTCCTCAAATAAATGTATGAGGATTTCATTGTGTATAGAGAAGGCATTCCCATTAAGTCTTCTAATCAGGGTGAAGCATTGGGGTGTGAAACAGACAGTTGCTTGAATAAGGCGTTGCGCTATTGGTATACCCCATCTTTATTATGACGAAGTGTTTGGTTTCGGTTTTTATTATATCCAGTTTTAAGTTTTTTTAGTTTAGTTTATTTCAATTTTATACAAATTAAGGTTTATTTTATTCTTATCCCAAACAAACACAATTTTATACAAATTGAATAAAAAAAAGTCATTTTACATGGCCTGTATTTATAGTTATTAATTTATTCAACTGAGGTGAGGGTATTATAGTCATTTTATACCACACATAGACCTATTTGCACCAAGTTGATAGTATAGGGGGTTCTATATCACAAGGGACCTTTTTGCATTATATCAATAGTAATAGTAGAGAGTTTTTTTTACACTTAACCCAATTTCAATATTTCATACAACTATAGTATTATTATTAGTATTATCCTTTTTTGAATTTTAATATTTCGTACAATTATAATATTATTATTAGTATTATAAAGTATATTAATATTATAAGGAAGGTGGATTCCAAAAGGAAGGTAAATTTATTATTCATTTATTATAAAAATAAGTAATACATTGAAATTCTTTGTACTTTTAATAATAAGTATAAACATAGATATAGATATATATTATTTGAATTTGAATATAGGCAAGGCGAAGCCAGGAATAAGAGTTTGGAGGCTAAAATAAGATTATGTAATTAAAAGTTAAGAAATCAATTGTATTCCCCCCCCCCCCCCGCGGGCCGTGCGCCGCGGGGCCCCGGCACAAAAAACAAAACTATTCCAATGTGGTGTTTCTAACTGATATCCGTTTAAATGACACAAAAAATAAAACTATTCCAATGTGGTGTTTCTAACTGATATCCGTTTAAATGATTAGGACAAAATTATCCTTTAACAGATTATTATTCGATAACTTAAATTTTTTTTTTTTTTCTCTCTCCTCTCTATCCTTCAAACGAGGTATGTGAAAGCGTAAAGAAAAATTCCAAAAAAAATAAAGATTTAAAAGCCAATAAAATCATATTTAAGTTTGGTATAATTAAAATCGAGTACAGCGACACAGGAGAGAGAAAATCGCCTTCTAATAAAAGATGGAAAAAGTAGCTAAAGAACTGCTTCACTGCACTTGATCTTTAGCAGTCATTATAATTAATAATTTGCCTTGTTTTCTTAGTTTAATTTATTTTTCTTAATTGAATTATGTTGCTGCAAAGTAATGGGATTAAACTAGGCAATTAAAAAGCAACAAAAGTTATTTTTGCACTATCTCCTTACCCATTAAAGTTTTTCTTACTTGATAAAAACTATAAATGAGCCTATCTTCACCCCACTTAGCTTCAAACAATTCACTACCCAATCAATTTTTAGCTTCAATAGCTCAACACTAATACACACCATTCCTTACTCTTTACCTCTCCACTGTCCTCCATCTCCTCCTCCTCCCCACCAGCCCCGCCGTCACCACACCACCATACATTCCCACCAACAAGTATTACGTGGATGGTAGGTGCAAGAGGAACAGTTGGATACATTGCCCTTGAAGTATTTAATTTCTAGGAATTTTGGAGGGGTGTCTTAGAAAAAATATTGTTACAAAAATAATTTTCTTCTAGCAATTGTTTCAATTTTTTTAAAAAAATAAAGAAATTTTAACCACTTTGAAAAAGGTATATCATTATTATATTGATGAAAGATTAGTAAGAAAAAAAAAAAAAAAAAAAAAAAGGGCGAATTGCAAAAAAGAACCTCGATTAGTCAGTTGCAAAAAAACCCCCTCATGAATATTTTTGGCAAAACCCCCCCTCAACTATTGGTGTTTTTAACTGATATCTGTTTAAGTGATTGTCTGAGGGAATTTTTTGAACAAAATTATTCCTTAACAAATTATTCTTTAGACAACTTGTTTATTTATATTTCTCCCTCCTCTCTGTCTGTTAAGCAAGGTATGTGAAAGCAGTAAAGAAAAATTCCCCAAAAAATAAAAATTGAAAAGCCAATAAAATCATATTTAAGCTAGGTGTAATTAAAATCGAGTACAACGACATAGGAGAGAGAAAATCCACCATGGCATTCGAATAGAATATGAAAAAAGTATCTCAAGAACTCCTTCATTGCACTAGATCTTTAGCAGCCATTATAATTAATAATTTGCTTCTTCATTGCACTTGATCTTTAGCCGCCATTATAATTAATAATTTGCCTTGTTTCCTTAGTCTAATTTATTTTTCTTAATTGAATTATTCTGCTGCAAAGTAATTGAACTAAAATAGGCAATTAAAAAGCAACATAAAATATTTTTGCACTATCTCCTTGCACGTTAAAGTTTTTCTTACTTGATAAAGACTATAAATGAGCCTATCTTCACCCCACTTAGCTTCAAACAATTCACTACCTAATCAATTTTTAGCTTCCATAGCTCAACACTAATGAACACCTTCACTACTCTTTACCTTTCCACCGTCCTCCATCTCCTCCTCCTACCAGCCCCACCGTCACCACACCACCATACACTCCCACCAATGAGTATTATATGGACGGTAGGTGCAAGAGGAACAGTTGAATATATTGTTCTTGAAGTATTTAATTTCTGGAAATTTTGGAGGGGTGTCTCAAAAATCTTAGGTCTACAGCTGCGGAATGATGGTTCTTGAAATGGTTAGTGGAAAAAAAAATATTGGAGCTAGAACAGTTCATTCAAGTGAAGTATATTTTCTGGATTGCATTTACACACAATTGGAACACAATGAGGATCTTAATGGTGTTACAAATGGCGAGGAAAAAGAAACAAGAAGGAAAATGCGCACAGTGAGTTTGTGGTGCATTCGGACTAATAGTCCATCAATGACTATTGTGGTAGAAATGTTAGAAGGAAGCCTTCAATCCTTGCAAATTCCACCTAAACCCATCCTATCTTCTCCTCCTAGATTGGAACAAAATACTTCTGTATTATTACCACCAAGTTCTAGTACTGACCAAAACAAAGTGTAATTGGAGGGATATTAACAAAATACTTCTAAAAAGCTCGTTACGGATTTGGGTGGTTGTCGGAGGTGTAATCGGAGGGATAGCAGTCACTGGCAGATCTAGGAGTGGGCTCAAGCTCACCTCAAAAATAAAAAATAAAAAATAATAAAAATAATATAATAATACTATACCTAGTTTTAGCCCAGTCCAAAAATATATATATATTATTACTATTAATCCACCCAAAGAAATATTAGTCCATCTAGGGTTGCAAATGAACCGAGCTGTTCATGCTGTTCATGAACAGCTCAGCTCGGGCTCGGCTTGTTAAAAACTCAACTCTAAATCGTTCGCTAACTAAATGAGCTAAACTTGAGCATAAATTTCAAGCTTGTTTAATAAACGAGTCAAGCTTGAACAATACCAAGCTCGGCTCGTTAAGCACGTGAACAAACTTGTTTAAATAAAATACATTATATTTAATTTTTTATATTTAACAACCTACCCAAAATAAAAATTTAGCCGAAGTTAACAATTATATTACATGGGCCCAATTAATACATAGCTATCTACAAACCCATCTTATATACGAAGTCCATTTAATGGCACAAGTCATGATTCATCTCATTATCTAGCATTAGATTCCTTTTACAATTTTATGGGTTAGATTAGAAAACCCTAAGCGCAGCCGCATAAGCGACAAGTGATCTAAACTTTCTAGTTTGCATCGCCTCACCTGTAATGACCTGGTCATTTTCTTTTCTTTCCTTTTTCCTCAAATTTTACAGATAAATTTTTTTCGTTGTCTTTTCTATTTTGTGTTTGGTTTCTCGTCACTTAGTGTCGTCTTGAGTGCTCGAAAATGGTTTCTAAGACTCTTTCCTTTGGATTGACAACTTTCTTTAAGGATCGAGTCATTTTCGCATTTTTTTGTTTTTCGACACTATTCACTTTTCGTCATTTTCCTTATTTTGTCTTTTCCCCATTTGTCACTTTGTTGGCA
Source organism: Cornus florida (assembly GCF_030987335.1). Lineage (NCBI taxonomy): Eukaryota > Viridiplantae > Streptophyta > Magnoliopsida > Cornales > Cornaceae > Cornus > Cornus florida. The sequence goes on from NW_026775577.1 coordinate 8,304,975, forward strand.
TAAATCACTTTCTGTTTTCGGAGTTGGTTTTTGATTTCACGTATCTTCATTCTAAATGGTTTCCACGAAATATGTATCTTTGCTTTTGGAGTAAAGTACTCTTGTTGCTCCCGGTGTCCATAAGGGCATGGATGTATAATTTTTCAGAATCTTTTTCTTTTCTTGGGATTTTTTTCATAAATATATTTTGAAGATATTTTATTTCAGAAGTTTTTAAGAAAATATTTTTTGAAAATATTTTCATTCTGGGTCATTAATGTAGTTTTTTCACTTTTTGGAGGGGCCATTGTGCAATTAATGAAAGTTATTGCAAAAATGCCTCGTTTTGAGCCTGGATCCTCGTACGGGATTCATTTTCACTTTTTGTCAAGTCGTATACTCTTAGAATTTCCTTCTAGTCGTTTTCCTCCAATTTCAAAGTTTCTGGCCCTAGTTGCCGTCGAACTTGTTCGGGACATATCTCTCTGCTCGGGACTCAATTTTTGACGCCGTTTCTTCTGTTGTTCATCTTTTATCATTTTGGTACTTTTTCATTCATGGAGTTTTGTCGTTTGAGCACATCTGCTCGAATTCCACTTTTTCAGAGCCGGCGGGGTCCGTTCGGGACACTTTTAGGGTTTTACTATAAATAAAATGCCTTAAAGTGAAAAATCACTTTTTCACCTTCTTCCTCGCTCTCTTGGCCGGATTGGCTGCCACTTTCTCTTTCTTCTTCTGAGCTTTTTCCCTTTGTTAAAAAGTCGTAGTGTCTTTGTGTTTTATGTTTGTCTTAACTACGTGCATCTTTCCCCCTTATTAGAATCTGTTTTTGACCATTTTTTTAGTTCAGTTTCAAGGTCAAGTTAGGATTTTGGTATATCCTCTTTGGAGTTTATCGTTTACCGTGTTGTCCCCGACAAAATCCTGAAGTTTCGTCGGATTCAGAGCGGTTTCATTTTGGTGACATTTCAGATTTTCATCTCAAATTGAGGTAAGAGGTGTTATAGGTTATTATTTTTGTTGTCTTGCATGCCATTGATGCTTATACAACTTGTATACATACTTTTGTTCATAATCTAGATTTAATTTAATTATTTTCTATGTTTAAGATTTAATTCTTATGGTGATATTCAACTTAGAATTAAATTATGGCATGCTAATAAATTAGGCTTTGGTATGTTTGTTAACATATATTAAATTGGGATTATTTGAATAAAGATTGCAACTTTTATTTAATAATTTTCTTTTGTGAAAGTTTAATTATTATGGTTGTACCTTGTATGAAATTAACTTGTGATAGGCTATTAAATTAAGTCTTGACATGCTCTTTAACATACTTTAATTTTGGAGTATTTGGATGAGAATGAAAATTTAGAAATTTTAATTAAAACAATTAATTAAAATCGATTTAAAGGTTCCATTGGCTTAATTGAGTTTTAAACTTAGTATTTGAAATGACTAAGACATGTATACTAGCATATATTAATTAGGGACCACTTGATGTTGTTTTAGAATTTAGGGATTTGATTATCATGATTTAATTAAATTCTACTTTGTGCTCCAATGACCTAGTTAAGATTTTGAATGGATGTATGTAATGACCATGCAATGTTGTTTAACATGTGTTAGTTTATTTAATAAATTTTCATTTCTATTGCGTTAATGATTTAATCATGTGGTCAACATTAGTTATATGTTTAAATCATGATTTTAGACTTATATTAAATTCATGAGTTTATGTTTTCAATATTGAATGACATTGTCATAGCGTGTAACGAATCGCACACTGAAGATTCGACATTTGTCATGCCTTAGTAATGTGGACTTAGAGCATGTATTGTATGTGTTTCCAAATTCGGTTGTGCTGGTAAATAGTTGATTATCTTGTATATACATGTTGATATATACGTTGTTGTATAACTTGTTACTTTTAGAAATCTGGGGATGTCGTTGTTTGACTATGGCTAGAACATGGTTCTAGTACGGGGGATTGTCCTCCTACAGTCTAGTGCGCACATAGGTAGGTTACCCATGGGCTAGTAACTCTAAAGTAACTATGTTGTCAGTCTGATCCGGTGTGATGTCCAAGTATCCACCTTGTTTGATTTCGCATTTCATTTCAAGTTGATAACTAGATGCTATCGTAACTTGTTGTTCCTTATTTGATTTCCCATTTTGAGTTTCAAGATGTGAACTTTGAGAAATCATATTTTATGCGTTGTATTGGAAGTTCCAATGTTGGTTAAATTGCATCGATATTGTGATTTGTGTTTTGATGTTCAAATGTAGCTTAGAAACGATCCTATAGATTTATATAGAACATAAACGTTAGGTGGCATGATCCACTTTAGTTGTTTTCATGTTTTAGATTTCAAGTTGAGGACTTTGAGAATCTATATCTTGTTGTTTTGTATAACATGCTTCCATGCTGTTAAATTGCATAAATGATGTGATTTATACTAGAAATAATCTAAGGTAGTTTAGATTGTTCCCCGAGTCTCATCTTGACATAGACGTTAGGTGGCATGAGCCCTTTTAACTTGTTTCACCTTAAGGTGATAATTTTATAAAATGATAGGTCAATGCATGCTCATTTCCTACGAGTAGTTTTATATTACTCATTTTGAAGTTACTAAGGATTTGTTTCAGGTATGAAGACTTAGTTCATGATGCTCATCATACTTTGGATGACTTGTAACTTTTAAGTTTCCATTTCATGTAAATGTTGGCATGAAATGTCATTTTGTAGCCTTATATGTCTAAACTTGTATTTTTTATTCTATATATGTAATGTGTACATAAGTACACCTTTTACGATGTATTTGATTTGTGTGAGATGAGGCCGGAGGCCAATGGCATTTATATTGCATCTTATGTAATTCATGATTTCATGAAATGTTATGAAAATATTGAAAAATGATAAGTCATTACTTCACCATGTTTGCATCGGGTGTAGGAATTCTATTTTTATTCTTTCATAGGATCTCATTAATCATGTTTGAAGTATGGCCAAGGGTCAAATGGTGATTTGAAATCATTTGTTAATTTTGATTTTCAAATTTCATATTTCTTGTTCATTTTTATCATTTTTGGCCTTCGGGGGGGTTGGATTTTGAGGCGGGGCTTCTCGGGAGTCGCGGACCATTCCTGCGCACTTAGAATCATTTATTACACTTGCGTGCACATTCGTTTCAACCTAGAAATGCATTTAGGGTCAAATGCATACTTGGTGCAAAGTTGCATTTTTTGAGTTTTTAAGCCCTTACTGATTTAGGGGCATTTTAGCCATTTCACAGTGTGTTTCTTTCATTTTCTCTCATGTGTTCGGGTAGAAAACTTGATTTTCGGGCGCGGGGGGGGGGGGGGGGGGGGTTCTTCTTCGTGTTTTTGCAGAAGAATTCGTTTGATAGCCCGTTTCTGCTCTCAGATATGGACAGTTACTATAGCAGTTCTTTTTGGCCATCTTGACCTCTTCTGATCTAAGGGCATTTTAGGTATTTCACAGTGATTTTTTTTTTCTTTTTCTTCCACATATTCAGGTAGAAAACTCAATTTTAGGGGGGGTTTCTTCTTTGTGTTTTTTCAGAAAAAGTCGTTTCGGACCTCGTTTCGGCTCTCAGTTCTAGCTGAGCCTTTTTTCTTCCTCTAGCATGTCAGGATGCTCGTGGGGTGCTCGTCTCGACATCGTGACGTCGATTCTTGTTTTCACTTGTTCTCCTTCGTCCGGACTCCAAATCGAGTGAACTTTTTTTTGAACTTGACTAATTTTTCACTGTCTTTCCAATGGTGTGCTCTGCTACACCCGGATCTTCCTAAAAAAATTACCAGTTTACTCTTTTAGCCTCAAGTGCTCGTTTTTCTTCGTCATGCCGTTTCTCCTTCATCTGAACTCCGAATCATATGATTTTTAAGTCCATCTTGATTAGTTTTTCATTGTCTTTCCAGCGGTGTGCTCTGTGGCACCCGAATTCATATTTTTAGAAAATTACCATTTTGGCCCTAGAGGCTTATTTGTCATATTTTCGATCTTTTGCTTCCACATCAGTTCTCATTGAGTTCCACGACCTCATGGAAGGTCACTTTGACTTCCTAGAATCTTGTTTTCTGTTTTTGCTTTCGCATTCAGATCCGTTATCGGGTCAATCTTCGGTTCATCACAGGACGCACTGGCTTGAAAAACCAGGGCCGTCACAGGTGGTATCAGAGCTCCTAGGTTTGAATACCTTGGACGACAGGTTTTGGGTGCATATCACGTTTTTGTTGCTATGTTATGCATGTGTATATACTATTTATTAACATGTTTCAGTATTATAACATGTTTATGTGTTTCTTGATAATACGTTTGGTATTATGACATGTCTCTATGCTTATATGCTTATGTGTTTAAAAGTATCCTTGTTTGACATGTATGCTCATTTGCTTAAGTGCTTAATTATTTAAAAAGCTTCCCTTGATTGCTTTAGCATGACCGTATGTTGCATACCTTGACGTGCTATCTATTTGATGCATTCATAGTGTAAGTTGCATTTGATCATAATAACTTGTGTTATTATTGATTTTGTTTCCTTTTTACGCATATAGCGTCACAATCTTGACTCACGGAGAGTCTTCATGTTAGGGCTCAGGTAAGCGTAGGGTTGTAATATCCGTCTGGCGAGATGAGACGTAGGCCACGAAGGCACCATTTCGTCTCATTTTCTTTTGTCTTTTTATGATGTGGTCATGGTAGTGTCAGAAGTGTCAGTGACATCTCTTAGGATTTTGTGGTGGTCTTGACGTCATTGATGTCGTTGAGTTCTTTGTTTCTAGCATCATGAGACGATGAGCCAGGACTGACTCGAGTCATTCCTTAGGGAGTCAGGAATTACCTTGTGAGCCTCAGGACGAGGTTCTCGTGTCTTATTTTCTGAAGATGATGGTTTCGGGATTCGGATAGGTGTGTTGACCTAGGATCCTCCTTATGTTGTCTTGGACAACTCTTAAGAGTTACGGATGGGATGTGAGTGGTTTCGTGTAATTAATTGCGTTGGTGTAATTAATTACTCTCCCTTGGGGGCATTGTGTTAGGGTTCTGGTAGAATCCTGTAGAGTTCCTACCGAGCTCGTTGGTATCTTGGTTTGGGGGTTTTCTTATTGATGTCTTGTAACGGTTAGCCTTGGGGTTGTCCATTTCATTGTTGCCTTGTTTCGTGTAGTGTTGGGATTCCATCAGGGTATGAGCTAGTCTTGGGAAAGACATGCTGACCCTATGTTTAGGAGTCCTTAGTGGTCATTGGGGGGATGGTTCATTTCCTCGTAATGAGAGATTGGACTCATCTAGGTTCGGTTGTACTTTTTCTGCATGGTGTCTTTTGAGAGGTATTCCATTCATTTTTGTTAATTTTACGAACTTGCCATTTGTATGATCACTTTTACATGTGCTATGAGCCCATTGTTTTCAGACATGCATTAGAAACATGTTTAGGATATATGACTATGTGGTAGTTATATGAGGATGTAGATGATGCGTTTGCTTATACAGTATCTACTTACCATGTTTGTGCCATTGGTGATGTATAGCGCGTCACTATTTGTTTGACCCCTATGTAATAGGTAGTTTATTTGGTTTACCTTATGTGTACTGTGTGTTTAGTACTATCATATTATTTGATTTATGTCATTTAAATTTTGCAAGTACGCACTATATGAGTATTTGGTTTATATTGTTTTATCTTTCCTGCACTTATGTTGGGTTTTGTGACCGTGGTTGTTGGGATAGAGATGTGTGAGCTACGTAGTAAACTTGTGTTTTAAGATTTTTGTTGTCCACTATAGGGATTTTGACCTAGCGTTTTATCTTCTATATGTAGCCTTACGGTAGGTCTACTTCAGATCTGTGCTTAGGTTTTTGGTTTTGTGGGTCCAATCCATTGGCTTGAGGGCACAGACTCGTCAGGCTGTGGATTCGGGACTGGTGTTGTTGTTGTTGCATTTTCAGATGTAGGGTCGCTGTTACTCCAGCATTAGGGATTTAAGGCCTTAAGCGTAACGATGCCAGCGACATTGTTGTTATAGTTTTGGGATTAGCTACACCAACTCTCGCGGATGCCTGGTTCCCGTAGTACTTTTGGTAATGATCATTTTCGACATTGATGTCATTTGTATCAAAAAGTTTCTTTCTGGGATAATCTGTTGAGGGCATGTTGTGAACTAGTGCCTTATACTGTCATGCTACCTTACTGATGAGAAAGTGTGGGCGGGTTCTGGTCATTGTTCGTACTGCCATATCATTCTTAGCCATCTGTCATGATTTGACTTATCGTTGTTTTGGGGATTCTTTCGGTGATTGACTTTAAGTTGATATGCCGATTCATTCGAGAAGTGTCACCCAATTATGGGTTTTTGCGTTCTTTCGGATGGCCTTTAGGCTTTCGGAGTTGTCCTTTAGCACCTTATGGTTTGTCATTTAGTTTAATCTTGTTCAGTTCTCTTTTGTCTGTTCCTGATTTTGGGGACAAAATCCCTTTAAGGAGGGTAGGTTGTAATGACCCGGTCATTTTTTTTCCTTTCCTTTTTCCTCAAATTTTACGGATAAATTTTTTTCGTTGTCTTTTCTATTTTGTGTTCAGTTTCTCGTAACTTAGTGTCGTCTCGAGTGCTCGGAAATGGTTTCTGAGACTCTTTCCTTTGGATTGACAACTTCTTTTAAGGACCGAGTGATTTCCGCATTTTTTGTTTTTCGATACTATTCACTTTTCTTCATTTTCCCTATTTTGTCTTTTCCCCGTTTGTCACTTTGTTGGCATAACCTTACTTTCTATGTTTAGAGTTGGTTTTTAACTTTACGTATCGTCATTCTAAGTGATTTCCACGAAATACGTATCTTTGCTTTTAAAGTAAAGTATTTTGGTCACTTCCGTGTCCATAGCGCCATGGATGCATAATTTTTCAGAATCTTTTTCTTTTCTTGGTGTGTTTTTCATAAATATCTTTTGAAGATATTTTATTTCAGGGGTTTTTAAGAAAATATTTTTGGAAGATATTTTCATTCTGGGTCATTAGTGCAGTTTTCACTTTTTTGAGGGGTCATTGTGCAATTAATGAAAATTATTACAAAAATGCCTCGTTTTTATCCTGGATCCACGTACGGGATTCATTTTCACTTTTCGTCAAATCGTGTACTCTTAGAATTGTCTTCTGGTCGTTTTCCCCCAGTTTTAGGGTTTCTGCCCCCGTTGCCATCGAACTTGTTCAGGGTATATCTCTTTACTCGGGACTCAATTTTTGATGTCGTTTCTTTCGTTGTTCATCTTTTATCATTTTGGTTCTTTTTCATTCACGGAGTTTTGCCGTTTGAGCACATTTGCTCAAATTCCACTTTTTCAGACCCGGTGGGGCCCGTTCAGGACACTTTTAGGGTTTTACTATAAATAGAATGCCTTAAAGTAAAAAATCACTTTTTCACTTTCTTCCCCCCTCTCTTGGCCAGATTCCATGGCTGCCAAGGGGCTGTCACCTTCTCTCTCTTCTTTTGAGCTCCTTCCCTTTGTTAAAAAGTCGTAGTGCCTTTATGTTTTATGTTTGTCTTGACTACGCACATCTTTCCCCTTTATTAGAATCCGTTTTTGGCCATTTTTTGAGTTTGGGTTTGAGGTCAAGTTAGGATTTTGGTATGTCCTCTTTAGAGATTATCGTTCACCGTGTTGTCCCCGACAAAATCTCAAAATTTCGTCAGATTCGGAGCGGTTTCATTTTGGTGGCATTTAAGATTTTTCATCTCAAATTGAGGTAGGAGGTGTTATAGGTTATTATTTTTGTTGTCTTGCATGCTATTAATACTTATACAACTTGTATGCATGCTTTTGTTCATAATCTAGAATTTAATTTAATTATTTTCTATGTTTAAGATTTAATTCTCATGATAATATTCAACTTAGAATTAAATTGTGGCATGCTAGTAAATTAGGCTTTGGTATGTTTGTTAACATATATTAAATTGGGATTATTTGAATAAAGATTACAACTTTTATTTAATAATTTTTTTTTGTGAAAATTTAATTATTATGGTCGTACCTTGTCTGAAATTAATTTGTGATAGGCTATTAAATTAAGTCTTGGCATACTTTTTAACATACTTTAATTTTGGAGCATTTGGATGAGTATGAAAATTTAGAGATTTAAATTAAAAGAATTAAATAAAATCGTGTTGAATAATATGTATCATATACTATAGTATAATTTATTTAAATATTATTTGTAAATATAATATTTATTATAATAATCTATATATATTTATATAGTTTAATATCAAGAAAATAAAACTATAAAAGAACCTGATAAAGTCGAGGCTAGAATTTAATTCTATAGCCTTAAGACAGATACGCCCCGCTACGGTGCTAACGGACTCTTCGGCGTCTATCTCCCAGGATACAACGACTTTTCTTCATTTGGTAGTAGCACTTCAAACCAATGGAATAGGCGAACCGGCTCGGTAAAGTACTTTCAGACTCGGATTCGGACTCGAAGTGAGTGACTAAGGTTCGAACCCAATTAGTTAGGGTCGAACCCAAACAGATTATAAAAGAAAAAGAGGGAGAAGTAAATTCAGAAGAGAGAAGATTTTGTTCTGAATTTGGTGTGTTTTGAAATGAATCCAAGGAGGGCTATTTATAGGCTTAATGGTGCCTATTCCAAATGGGTGCACCCATATTCCGAATGGATGCAACCATTGTGGACCAATGAGACATTAGAAAGCCAAAACTGATTTAGGTTCAAAAGGTGCAACCCTTGGTTCAAACAAAAACTGTTTTATGGTTTTTGATTTAAATTTAAACCCAAAACAGATTAATCCGATCCAGCCCAGCAAGCAAACTTCGGCCATTAATTTAGCCCAGCCCAGCGTGCTCCACCCGCAAGCCTAGTAGACAAATAAAATAACCACACAGGCCCAGTCTAACTTTGTGTAAAAAGGTTAGACCCATTTTACAATTAAGCCCCACCCCAGACCGGACCGGGTTGGGTCAGGCGGGCGGCGCGTGCGTGTGTGGTAGTTGGTTCGGATCCAGGCTAGCCTAGGTCCTCCCCCTCTTAAAAACTTGGGTGCCCTTGGGCCCAAACCCAAATCCCACACTAGACATATATATACTCAAGGTTGCTTTGCTACTTTTTCGATGTGGGACAAGCATTTCCCACTTTATTCACACCCATTTAGGCTTTATAAATCACTTACTTTGGAGCCAATTTCTCATTCACCCGGAAACGGATTTGAGAAAATAAATATACCACGTTCATCTCCTCGCAGAGAGGAACGCGCTCGTTAATAGATTCGCAAAAAATTCTTAGCGGAATCTTTTAAAAATCCTTCCAAAATTTGCGTTTTCTAATGCCGTTTCCAACAATCCCCCACATGAATGAAAATTTGCGCAGATTACAAAAGGAGAAGATACAGACACTATAAAGAGTACTATTGGAAAGTTACTACATCGGGATAGGTAGCTTTTGGCCTTGAACCTTCCCTAGTGTATTACTATCGGATTTACTGGCTAACTAGTGAACATGATGTCTTGAACTGTTCAGCCGTTGATGTAAACCAAGACAATAGCAAACACACAATTCCTTCCAACACAAAGTCGGTTCTCACGGTTGTGTTCATATGGCCCTGAACAACGCTTGGTATTTCATGAGCGCTCCAGAAAACTTAGCCTTAGAAGTTCTCATAGAAGCGGCCCCACTTCACACTCATATAGGTGACTTCTTATTAAGAGTATCCTACCATACCCCACTTGAATTTTCAAGGTATAAGAGTCATTAAAAACATAGCTTATCGTACTCATCGCTGTAGGTAACACTGTCTCATCATAGAAATGGGTAGAAGATTGAATCTTCCCAGTGCTTCTGGTGAGCCATTCAGAATTTCTGTTGTCCCTTTGAACCTAGATCTTGGGATCTCCAGTCAACTAGGTTGGGTTTCCATTAAGATGACTCGTCAGCTTTCGGCTTTAATCCCATTCCCCTCGATGAACTATATACTTACTCTCTTGTCAAACCTTTTGTAAATGGATCCGCTAAATTATCTTTTGACCTGATATAATCTATTGAGATTATCCCACTTGAGAGCAATTGTCTAACGGTATTATGTCGTCGACGTATATGTCGAGACTTACCGTTGTACATATTACTTTGTGCCCTTCCAATTGCTGATTGACTATCACAATGTATACATATAGCGGGCACCGGTTTAGGCCAATTTGGAATATCTTCTAAGAAATTACGAAGCCACTCAGCTTCTTCACCAGCTTTATCCAAAGCAATAAATTCAGATTCCATAGTGGATCTGGCAATACAAGTTTGTTTTGAAGATTTCCAAGATATGGCACCTCCTCCAATAGTAAAGACATAGCCACTTGTGGATTTAGAATCCTTTGTACCTGATATCCAATTAGCATCACTGTATCCTTCAAGTACTGCTGGATATCTAGAATAATGTAATCCATAACTTATAGTATATTTTAAATACCTTAGAACCCTGATTATTGCAGTCCAATGGTTCTTTCCTGGATTACTAGTATATCTACTCAATTTATTAACTGAGTATGCTATGTCTGGTCGTGTGCAATTCGTCAAATACATTAAGCTTCCTATAATGCGAGAATACTCAAGTTGTGATATGCTAGGACCAGTATTTTTCGATAAATAAAGATTTACATCAACAGGAGTCTTTACAAGACTACTATCCTCTTTATTAAACTTTTCTAATATTTTCTCAATATAGTGAGATTGAGATAATACTAGACCATCTGATGTTCTAGAAATCTTAATTCCTAGTATGACATCAGCTATGCCTAAATCTTTCATATCAAAATTTTTGGTCAACATCTTTTTAGTAGTTTTGATTATAACATCATTACTACCCATTATTAGCATATCATCCACATATAGGCACACAATGACATATCCATTTTGAGTGTTTTTCACATACACACATTTATCACACTCATTAATTTTAAAACCATTTGACAACATCACTTTGTCAAATTTTTCATGCCATTGTTAAGGTGCTTGTTTTAATCCATATAAGGATTTTAAAAGTTTGCACACCTTCTTTTCTTTTCCTGGAACTATAAACCCTTCAGGTTGTTCCATATAGATTTCCTCCTCTAATTCACCATTTAAGAAGGCAGTCTTAACATCCATTTGATGTATTTCTAAGTTTTGCAGTGCTGCAATAGCTAGTAACAATCTAATGGATGTTATTCTTGTGACTGGTGAATATGTATCAAAATAATCCAAGCCTTCTTTTTGCCTGTATCCCTTAGCAACAAGTCGGGCTTTATATTTTTCAATTGAACCATCAGGCTTCATCTTCCTCTTGAAAATCCACTTATACCCTAAAGGTTTAGTACCAGGAGGAAGATCCACCAGCTCCCAAGTATGATTTTGCATGATGGATTCAATTTCACTATTTATGGCTTCTTTCCATAAATTAGCTTCAGGAGAAGACATAGCTTCCTTGTAGCTTTGTGGCTCATTCTCCAATATATATGTCAGAAAATCAGGACCGAATGACTTAGACGTTCTAGCTCTTTTGCTACGTCTAGGTTCTTCCTCATTATCATCTATAGACTCTTGGTCTATATTCTCTTATATATTGCTATTAGCAGTATCATAATTTCTTTTAAGAGAATTTTTGCATAGAAATATATCCTCAAAGAAATAAGCATTCCTTGACTCAATAATTGTATTGACATGGATATCAGGAATGTCTGATTTATGCACAAGAAAATGATATGCACTACTATTCTGTGCATAGCCTATGAAAATACCATCAAATGTTTTTGGTCCTATCTTAACTTTCTTAGGAGTAGGAACCGCAACCTTAGCTAAACACCCCCACACTTTTAAGAATTTATAGGAAGGTTTTTGACCTTTCCATAATTCATAAGGTGTCACATTTGATTTCTTTTGAGGTACCTTGTTGAGAACATAATTAGTAGAGAGCAAAGCTTCCCCCCCCACAAATTCTGGGTTAAACCAGAACTTATCAACATAGCATTCATCATTTCTTTTAAGGTACAGTTTTTGCGTTCAGCAACACCGTTCTGTTGAGGTGAATAAGGAGCGGTAGTTTGGTGAATAATACCATGTTCTGAGCAAATGTCAGCGAATGGTACTTCGTATTCACCACCTCTATCACTTCTAAACATCTTTATCTTTTTTCCAAGTTGATTCTCAACCTCATTCTTGTAATGTTTAAACATTTCCAAGGTTTCATCTTTACTTCTTAACAAGTATACATAACAATATCTTGTGCAGTCATCAATAAAAGTAACGAAATACTTTTTCCCACCTCTAGTTGGCACAGATTTAAAGTCACAGATATCACTGTGAATTAATGCTAGAGGTTCAGTACTTCGCTCTATGGAGTAAAATGAGGTTCTAGTCAATTTTGCTTCTACACATGTTTGGCATTTTTGATTTAAATCAATATTAAATTTAGGTATAGATTCCATATTAATTAATCTACGAATAGTATCATAATTAACATGTCCTAACCTACCATGCCATACATCAGATGAGTCAATCATATAAGCAGAAGAAGCACTAGCTTTATTATTATCATTAATAGCTTTGGGTACAACAATCATTACATTGAACTTAAATAGTCCATTACTTAGATACCCTTTCCCCACATACACCCCATTCTTAGTTAACACAAACTTGTCAGATACAAAGACCAGCTTGAACCCATTCTTGCTTAGAAGTGACCCAGAGACCAAGTTCTTCCTGATGTCTGGTACATGCAGCACATTATTAAGAGTGAGCTCTTTCCCTGAGGTCATTAGTAGCTTGATCTTTCCTTGTCCTTCAACCTTTGCAGTAGAAGAATTCCCCATGTAAAGTTGTTCTTCATTATCTATAGTTTCATAGGTAGTGAACATCCTCTTTTCAGAGCAAACATGACGAGTAGCTCCTGTGTCCACCCACCATTCTCTGTTGTTGCTCACCAGGTTGATTTCAGAAACCACAGCTGAAAGACTTAACTCTGATACATCAGCTGTCAACTTATCTTCTTCAGCTATGTGCACCTCAGTGGTCTTCTTCTTGGGGTTATGATGTGTTTTGCGGCTACGACAATCTTTAGCTCTGTGTCCTAGCTTGCCGCATATGAAACACTTCCCAGTGAACTTCTTGTAGTTTCCTTGGCTAGGAGCTTCTCCAGAGTGCTTCCTCTTCTTATTTTTCTGTCCTGCTTCCACTACATTTGCCTTTGACACCATTGAAGAATTTTCGGCTCTCTTTTCAGATGTACGGTTATCTTCTTCAATTCTCAACCTGACAATTAAGTCTTCGAGCCCCATTTCCTTGCGGTTATGCTTCAAGTAATTTTTGAAATCTTTCCAAGTAGGTGGCAGCTTTTCAATGATTGAAGCTACTTGAAAGGATTCACTCAATGTCATCTTCTCAGCATGTATCTCATGTAGGATCAGCTGGAGCTCCTGCACTTGGCTCACGACTGTCTTGGAGTCTATCATTTTGAAGTCCAGAAATCGTCCAACCACGAATTTCTTCAAGCCAGTATCCTCTGTTTTATACTTTTTGTCTAACGACTCCCAAAGCTCTTTAGCAGTATTTATTGGACTGTACACATTATATAAGGTGTTGTCCAATCCATTGAGGATGTAGTTCTTGCATAGGAAGTCTCCATGCTTCCATGTATCAACAGCTCCAAGCTTGGTAATGTCTGTATCACCCTCATCTAACACTGGAGCAGTCTCAGTCAGATACTTGCTTAGATTCAGAGTTGTAAGGTAGAACATCATTTTCTGTTGCCACCTTTTAAACTCCGTCCCGTTGAATTTTTCGGGTTTCTCCCCATGACTGACGGGAACATTAGGCACGGTAATACTCGTACTTGCCATTTGTCTGTTATATATTGATATACAGACCACGAGTCAAATTATAATAATTATAACAATAATAATAATTAAATAATTATTACTATAGTATAAAGGTATCTGTCTTAAGATTGTTGAATAATATGTATCATATACTATAGTATAATTTATTTAAATATTATTTGTAAATATAATATTTATTATAATAATCTATATATATTTATATAGTTTAATATCAAGAAAATAAAACTATAAAAGAACCTGATAAAGTCGAGGCTAGAATTTAATTCTATAGCCTTAAGACAGATACGCCCCGCTACGGTGCTAACAGACTCTTCGGCGTCTATCTCCCAGGATACAACGACTTTTCTTCCTTTGGTAGTAGCACTTCAAACCAATGGAATAGGCGAATCGGCTCGGTGAAGTACTCTCAGACTCGGATTCGGACTCGAAGTGAGTGACTAAGGTTCGAACCCAATTAGTTAGGGTCGAACCCAAACAGATTATAAAAGAAAAAGAGGGAGAAGTAAATTCAGAAGAGAGAAGATTTTGTTCTGAATTTGGTGTGTTTTGAAATGAATCCAATGAGGGCTATTTATAGGCTTAATGGTGCCTATTCCAAATGGGTGCACCCATATTCCGAATGGATGCAACCATTGTGGACCAATGAGACATTAGAAAGCCAAAACTGATTTAGGTTCAAAAGGTGCAACCCTTGGTTCAAACAAAAACTGTTTTATGGTTTTTGATTTGAATTTAAACCCAAAACAGATTAACCCAATCCAGCCCAGCAAGCAAACTTCGGCCATTAATTTAGCCCAGCCCAGCGTGCTCCACCGGCAAGCCCACTTAAATAAGTCCAGTAGAAGTCCAGTAGACAAATAAAATAACCACACAGGCCCAGTCCAACTTTGTGTAAAAAGGTTAGACCCATTTTACAATTAAGCCCCGCCCCGCCCAAGACCGGACCGGACCGGGTCGGGTCGGGCGGGCGGCGCGCGCGTGTGTGGTAGTTGGTTCGGATCCAGGCTAGCCTAGGTCCTCCCCCTCTTAAAAACTTGGGTGCCCTTGGGCCCAAACCCAAATCCCATACTAGACATATATATACTCAAGGTTGCTTTGCTACTTTTTCGATGTGGGACAAGCATTTCCCACTTTATTCACACCCATTTAGGCTTTATAAATCACTTACTTTGGAGCCAATTTCTCATTCACCCGGAAACGGATTTGAGAAAATAAATATACCACGTTCATCTCCTCGCAGAGAGGAACGCGCTCGTTAATAGATTCGTAAAAAATTCTTAGCGGAATCTTTTAAAAATCCTTCCAAAGTTTGCGTTTTCTAATGCCGTTTCCAACAAATCGATTTAAAGGTTTCATTGGCTTAATTGAGTTTTAAACTTGATATTTGAAATGACTAGGACATGTATACTAACATATATTAATTAGGGACCACTTGATGTTATTTTCAAATTTAGGGATTTGATTATCATGATTTGATTAAATTCTACTTTGTGTTCCAATGACCTAATTAAGATTTTGAATGGATGTATGTAATGACCATGCAATGTTGTTTAACATGTGTTAATTAGGGGTCATTTAATTGAAATTTGAAACTTAGAAAAATTAATTAATTTATTTAATAAATTTTCGTTTCTATTGCGTTAATGATTTAATTATGTGGTTGACATTGGTTATATGTTTAAATCATGATTTTGGACTTGTATTAGATTCATGAGTTTATGTTTTCAATATTAAATGATATTGTCATAACATGTAACGAATTGCACACTGAAAATTCGACATTTGTCATGCCTTAGTAGTGTGGACTTAGAGCATGTATTGTATGTGTTTTCAAATTCGGTTGTGCATGGTAGATAGTTGATTATCTTGTATATACATGATATATGCGTTATTGCATAACTTGTTGCTTTTGGAAACTTGAGGATGTCGTTGTTTAACTACAGCTAGGACATAGTTCTAGTACGGGGGATTGTCCTCCTATAGTCTAGTGCGCACATAGGGAGGTTACCCATGGGTTAGTAACCCTAAAGTAACTATGGTGTTGGTTTGATCTGGCGTGATGTCCTAGTATCCACCTTGTTTGATTTCGCATTTCATTTCAAGTTGATAACTAAATGCTATCGTAACTTGTTATTCCTTATTTGATTTCCCATTTTGAGTTTCAAGATGTTAACTTTAAGAAATCAAGCTTTATGCGTTGTATTAAAAGTTCCAATGTTGGTTAAATTGCATCGATATTGTAATTTGTGTTTTGATGTTCAAATGTAGCTTATGAACGATCCTATAGATTCATTTAGAACATAGACGTAAGGTGACATGATCCACTTTAGTTGTTTTCGTGTTTTAGATTTCAAGTTGTGGACTTTGAGAATCTATGTCACATCCCGAATTTTTATCTGATCTAATTTAATTCTTTATTCATTATTATGAGTTTATTAATATTTATTTTGGTTTAAATATTTATATTTAATTGAGTTTGGAAAACAAAAATAAGAAAGTTTATTGTTTATAAACAATTAATTTCAAGTATGAGAATTGTTCACACATGCACGGTGCATGGTACCTGGAAGTATTTGGACATGTTTGTTATCTATTCATATGTATGGTATCAATTAAAGATTATTAAGATAGTGGCAGATAAATATATCGATATATATATATATATATTTATAGTAAATAAAAATGGTATGTATATTGACATACATATATGATGCGTGAGTGTGATGATGTTAACAATATATGCTGATGTCATTTTATATGTACTTAATATTTTATGTTTTCCAAGCTTTTCTTTGGAAGCTTTCAAGTTGGTGAGCTGGCTTTATACATTTCAAGTTTGGTGGATAACTATTGAAACTAATAGTTGACAGCACCATGTATATATATACATATCATGGGACTTATATAGATATGTATTTATATAGGAGCTTTTTAGTAAGCTTTGGATGAATTATTTAAGGAATAAATTAAGAAAGAGGGCATGAGTAGGCTTGGACACATGTCACACACATAATAAAAGTTCCATATATACATGATTTTACCTCTTTCGTTTCTGGGTTTCTCCGGACCAGTATGTTAAAAATTAAAGGTGTGTAGAAAAAGAAAAGAAACAGCGGGACTAGAGAAGCCGGGCCAGAAAAGGAAATAAGGAAAGTGAAAGAGAGTGAGAAAAGAAGAGAGATAAGATCATAAAGTGGGTGTTTTGTAGAAAAGGAAGGAAAATTCTCTACAAGCTTTGTTAGATTCAACCTAAGGTAAGGAAATTATATTTAATGTTTAATATTTCAACTTTCCATGGATAGTCTGATTTATGAATTTTTATATAACTCATGTAGATTTCCATTTATTTAATTTGATAAATTCAAGTTCTAAATTATCTGAAAGAGAAAGAATTGTTAAGTAGGTTGACTTGTTGAGGTGATATATATATATATATATATATATATATATATATATATATAGATATGGTGAGTAATCTGAAAAAAAAAAAAAAAAAAAAAAAAAAACAAACATGCAATAAATGGATAGAAATAGATTATTGAAGTCAGAGAGAAGAATGAAAGAGAGAAATAAAGAGAATGAAGGAAAGTAGAAATAGTGGAAGGAAGAGGAAACAAATAAGGAAAGTTAGGGAAAAAATCGTGTATGCAGTCTTGAAGGTAGAAAATTTTGTAGTTTAAATTTTATATTGAAAATTTATATTATTTAAATTGTCAATACTTTACTTATTGAGGTGCTCTTGAACCAAATTTCTATCATTATTTTCTTTCTTAGTTAAATGGTTAATTTATATGAAGTGATACAATTCTGACATGATTTTAATTGTTGCCCTGAAATTAATCTATATGGTTATCATTAGAATTCCAATTACAATTACATACCAAGGCTGGGATTTATATTTGAATTGAGGATTAAATTGTTTAAATTTTATTTAGAAATATATATGACATGATTATAAATGTTGTATAGGTAAGGAAAAGGAGTTCACAACTTCGACATTACCAAAGGATAAGTAGATAAGTCAGGAAATAGCCACGGTGAGTGTACTCACTGGAAGTTTATTCTTAGATATGCTTAATTGAAGTATTGCAGTGGTTTATGTGAATTGAAGATGAATATATATATAACTTGATTATATTAAATAAGGTCCATACTCTGGCTAAGAAGGAGAGTACTATATTTAAATAAGATCCATACTCTGGCCTTGAAAGAGAGTACTATATTATATAAGGTCCATACTCTGGCTTAGAAGGAGAGTACTATATTTTAATACCTGTAATATGTTAATAAAGTTTAATTGACGTTAGCAGATAATATTTGCTTATATTACTCTGATGTAGTAGTGTTGCATTCACTGGGCTTTAAGCCCATTTCTTCCATATTTATATTTTTCAGGTATCAGGTTGGGTTGCTTCTGCCAAGTCTAGAGTCTTGTGTGTGAATGGGGAAAACAACTTTTGTATAAAATGTAAATATTGTAATAGAACTTAATATTATGACTTGAAATGACTTGTTTAGTTTTTTAGAACTAGCGAGGTGGATTTATAATTTATCTTTAATTGTAAACTGTTAAGCTAGTACTCTGATGTAGGATGATGTCATGTATAAATGAGACTAATGCAGATGGTTGGATGCATTCCAATTTGTTCAATTTATTAAATAGTGTAAATTGGGTTGGGGTATGTCAATCTATATCTTGTTGCTTTGTATAACATACTTCCATATTGTTAAATTGCATGAATGATGTGATTTTTGTTAAAAATGATCTAAAGTAGCTTAGGATGCTCCTCGAGTCTCATCTTGGCATAGACGTTAGGTGGCATGAGCCCATTTGACTTGTTTCACTTTAAAGTGATAATTTTGTAAAATGCTAGGTCAATACATGCTCATTTCCTACGAGTAGCTTTATACTACTCACTCCGAAGTTACTGGGGATTTGTTTCAGGTATGAAGACTTGGTTCGTGATGCTCATCATACTTTGGATGACTTGTAACTTTTAAGTTTCCATTTCATGTAAATGTTGGCATGAAATGTCATTTTGTAGCTTTATATGTCTAAACTTGTATCTTTGATTCTATATATACAATGTGTACATAAAAACACCTTTTACGATGTATTTGACTTGTATTAGATGAGGCCGAAGGCCAATGACATTTATATTGCATCTTATGTAATTCTTGATTTTATAAAATATTATGAAAATATTGAAAAATGACAAGTATGAAGTATTATGAAAATATTAGCTTTACCATGTTTGCATCGAGTGTAGAAATTTCATTTTTATTCTTTCATAGGTCTCATTAATCATGTTTGAAGTATGGCCAAGGATCAAACGGTGATTTGAAATCATTTGTTAATTTTGATTTTCAAATTTCCCATTTCCTATTCATTTCTATCATTTTTGGCCGTCGGGGGGTCGAATTGTGGGTCGGGGCTTCTCAGGAGCCGCAGACCATTCCTGCGCGCTTAGAATCATTTATTACAGTTGCGTGCACATTTATTTCAACCTAAAAATGCATTTAGGGTCAAATGCATACTTGTTGCAAAGTTGCATTTTTTGAGTTTTTAAGCCCTTACTGATCTTTGGGGCATTTTGGCCATTTCACAGTGTGATTTTTTCATTTTCTCCCACATAATCGAGTAGAAAACTCGATTTTGAGGCGGGGTTCTTCTTCGTGTTTTTCCAGAAAAATTCGTTTGATATCCCGTTTCTGCCATCAGATGTAGACAGTTACTGTAGCAATTCTTTTTGGTCCTCTTGACCTCTTCTGATCTAGGGGCATTTTAGGTATTTCACAGTAATTTTTTTTCTTTTTCTTTCACATGATCAGATAGAAAACTCGATTTTAGGGGGGGTTTCTTCTTTGTGTTTTTCCAGAAAAAGTCGTTTCAGACCTCGTTTCGGCTCTCAGTTCTGGCTGAGCCTTTTTTCTTCTCCGAGCATGTCAGGATGCTCGTGGGGTGCTCGTTTCGACATCGTGACGTCGATTCTTGTTTTTGCTCGTTCTCCTTCATCCGGACTCCGAATTGAGTGAAATTTTTTTTGAACTTAACTAATTTTTTACTGTCGTTCCAACGGTATACTTGATTACACCCAGATCTTCCTAGAAAATTACCAATTTACCCTTTTAACCTCAAGTGCTCGTTTTTCTTCGTCATGCCGTTTCTCCTTTGTTCGAACTCCGAATCATGTGATTCTAGAGTCCATCTTGATAGTTTTTCGTTGTCTTTTCAGCGGTGTGCTCGGTGCACCCGAATTTATTTTTTAGAAAATCACCATTTTGCCCATGAGGGCTTATTTGTTATATTTTTTATCTTTTGCTTCCGCATCAATTCTCATTGAGTTCCACAATCTTATGGAAGATCACTTTGACTTCTTAGAGTCTTATTTCTGTTTTCGCTTTCGTATTCGGATCCGTTATCAGGTTAATCTTCGGTTCATCACAGAACGCACTGGTTTGAAAAATCAAGGCCGTCACATCACCTTTGCTTCTAATCCACAGGAAAATTAATATTTCTTTTGTTCTCTTTCTCTTTATATATATCCCCTCATATACGCTTCTTGCCATTCTAGTTTGATGATGAATAGTAGAGAAGACAATATTGACATTCCTCCAGCAAAATCAAACTATCAAAGAAACTTGGTCGCATTTAAAGCTGATGAAGATTATAGAAAATTAGTGATTAATGGTGGAACATGAAAAACTGATTTGAAGGAGATGATGGTGCCATTAATATCATATCATTTCGATTCATTTGATCTAGCGGTGGCAAAATGGGTCATGACACACCAACCCGTCCATATCCGCCCGTTTTAAAATGAATATGGGTGAACCATTTTAAAATATGTATCAAAATGGGTGACTCATACTCAATCTATTTTTATAGAAGATTAAACGGGTTGAATATGGGTCACCTATTTTGACTCATATTTCACCCATTATATAAGAAATTTAGTTTCATACCCTATATTTGACTCAAATTCACCTCCTTTCTCTCTAAAATTATCTCACATGATCCCTATATCTCTCTTTCTCACTCTCTCTAAGATTTTCTCGCATCATCCTCTTTCTCTTTCTAAAATTCTTTGGAGTACTATAGTATTACTTAGCTACATCCACAACACATTGTATAGTGTATTATATTACCTTCATGCATATCTAATCATAAAATAAAATAATCTAAATTTAAAGAACTTTCAAAATAAATTGAAGGATTTACAATCATCCATACATATTTTTACAAGTTTTTATCGATATAAAATTTAGAACTATAATAATGTGAATATAAAATATAATTACATTTTTTTCCCCTTAAAATGGGTTAACGGGTCATGACGGGTTGACCTAGCCTATTTTGACCCAACTCATATTTAACCCGTTACAAGCGGGTCGAATATGGATCACAACTCATATTTGACCAGCCCATAATAAACCCTACCCAAACTCTTCAATTCGCCCGTTTACCACCCCTAATCTAATATCTATGTATATTTGGATACAGGAGTTTGAGCGGCTGGTTAAAAAGTTGGCAAGCAGAGCTCAAGCCTGGCTAGGCCGAGCTCGAGTAGAGTCCAAGCACCCCTCTATCTTAGACTTGCCAAGTTTGACAAATTAAAACTCGACTTGACTCGGGTCAATTCATTTGCAGCCCTAAGTCCATTAATCAGGAATTCCTGAATTAGTCTTGATTGGAAGGCATGTCACTTTTGGGTTTCCTTATTTTCCAGCAACGGGAAGAGTGAGGTTTTGGTACAACAGTGACCAAGTCATCGTGGGTCCCAGTCCACCAAAGGTCAACAAACTCAACTAATACTGTATCATCATTGCCGTCTATCTCTGCCGACACTTCTCGCTGGCGGAGATTAAATCAGTTACGCGCAACTTTGATGACATTTGTGGAAATAAGAAAGTTATCGTGGAAAGGGGGTGAGGTTCAGATGTATGTCACAAACCAAGTCATCGTGGAAATAAGAAAGGAGGACAACTTGTGACATTTGTGGCCCTAGCTTACAGACTATTCTCATTCAACGAATATGTTATTATTACACTTGTACTCTTGAAACATTAATGAAACGACTTCGAAGAAAAAGTGAATGCAATTAGAAAAGACTCTCTGTTTCACCCTTCATTAAAGGGACCATGGTATAATTGTATTTTAAACAACACATATTGGACAACATGTTGTCAGTATTAGTTAACTGTGCTTACCAATGTTGACTCTAACACGGTCTTTACGAGGAGAGGTAAAAATAATTTGTAAATTCTAAATGCATGGATGCGTATATTTAAGTTCTATAAGTGTATTTTAAACAACACATATTAGACAACATGTTGTCAGTATTAGTTAACTGTGCTTACCAACGTTGACTCTAACATAGTCTTTACGAGGAGAGGTAAAAATGATTTGTAAATTCTAAATACATGAATGCCTATATTTAAGTTCAAATTTTGCTTTTGGTGAGACTTTGAATCAATAAATAAAATGTAATACTATTAAAAGTCTTAACGGTCGAACCTTTAAACATAAGATTCATGCAACTTCAATTGCCATCAAACATTTGGTCGATACAGCAGCTCAAGTAGATTGAATAAAAATCATGACACGTGAATTGTCCATTTGATATGCCAAATATGACTGCATGTTTATCAGCTTTTTAAATTAAGAAGCTCATTTTTCATTTTTTCAAAAAAAAATAATAATAATAAATAAATAAATCAATAAAAAGAGTAAATAACAAAACTACTAGTTCAAAATAATCTAAATTCAATAATCGCATTAATCTCACAGTATCCCATTTATCCTTTCTACTATTTATTTTATTCAATTAAATAATGGAGGAGACACATCCTCCTCTTTAGGAATTTCTCGCTTCATCCCTCTTCCCTATCTCTTTCATTCGTTATCAAATAATGAATGAGACACCTTTCCTTCTCTAAGAGATACCTCGTCCATCCTTTCCCTTATCTCTTTCATCAATTTTTTCATCCCTCCAACTAAACCAAATAAAGCATAAAGGAATTGAACAACTCGGAGATTGGAAAAAAGCACATAACTATTTACATCAACCTCTCTATATCTTCATGGGTTCATCTTTCAAGCAATTCTCTTTCCAATCACCTAGATCCCAAATTAATCAGTATATGGCCGAAAAAAATGTTTCCTTATTTCGAATCATGATCTTCAAATTACAATGAAGCAATCTTATTTTTGCACCAAGTCTCATAAGTAAAAAATAATGCAACAATTCGTTCTTATTTAAATAAAAAAATAAAGTAAAAAATAAATAAATAAAACATAGACTAATGTTTTTGGAGGATATTTTTTTAGGGTTAATTACAATGACACCCCCTGAGGTTTGTCATAATGACAACCGTATATAAGTTGAGCTTTTTTTTAACAATGACACCCCCTCAAATTTAATAAAGTTAACAAAGGCACCCCAACTATCACCTGCCACCTCTGCCACTTAAGGAATTTACATTGTTGCCCTTTTGAATTATCAATCAATCAATTTAAATGATAAATTACCCTTCTAACCTTGTATAAAAAAATTAAAAAATAATAATAAAAAATAAATAAATAAAAAAAACAAACCCAAAAATTTCCCTTTTCCTCGATACCGTCCATTACCACCACCTCTATCATCTAACCCAATCTATGTTGCAGTGAAGGTCTCACCCACCATCACCACCACCACCACTTCACTATTCAAAACCCAAATCTTCAACATACACTCGTATGTGTATATATATATATATATCTAAGGTCCTAGACTTTAACGATGGTCGCGGCGGAGGCGAAGGTAGCGTCGACACCACCACAACCTTCACCCTAAGCACGAGAATGATCCAAATTAAGAAGAATCTGGTCATCGCAGGGATGGGCCTCGTCTCCCTCTTCGGCAACGATGACACCCAATTTGATGCGTCCAAATTTTTCATCTGATTCAACGGCCAGATCCGAGGGTTCAACGATGCGGATTTTTGGTATTGGCGGCAGCCAGATCCGAGGGTGCAACGATGTTTGGTTTTTTGGTGGTGGCGGTGGCGGCGGGATCTGAGGGTTCAATAACGATGGATTTTTTGGTGGTGGCGACGGCAGCGACAACAGTGGTGTGGGATTTAAGGGTGGAGAGGTCTAGGGATTTGGTGGTGGGTATGATGGAAGGAGTGTGGGTTGGGTTTGTACTATCTCTTAAGGGAATGTACGTGACAAACAACACTTCTGAAATTCTAAACACAAAGTCAAACCCCCAATTCCTAGACACCGTTTAACGGCTATAGCTACAGGTTTACCAATTTGCCAAATACAAGTCATTTTCAACTCCATTATGAGTTGTTTTTCCTTTGAAAGACAATCCACATTTGTGATAGAAGATGGTAAAAGATCATAGGAGATCTTGTATCAGGTGTACAAAACCTGTAATCTCTAGTCAATCTTTTTTTTTCTGTTGTGGTGGTGGGCTTGTTAAGGTTAGGTTTTGAGAGGTGTGGTTGCTAGTTGCTCTAGTTTTTCTGTTGTGGAAGTGTGGTGGCCTGACTTGGTGGTGTTTAGGGTTTCTAATGGAGAAGGTGATAGGTTAGAGAGAGTGGTGACGTATGATAGACATACCAAGGGTAAAAATGTCATTTAGGAGTTTTGATTATTTTTTAATTTAAATTAATAAAATATTGAAGGGCAATCTTGACTTTTCACACCTTTTAAGGGTTTGTTTGGATCCAATTTCTGACAGAGAGTGTCATTGTTTAAAAAAAGTCCAAATTGTATATGAATGTAATTATGACAAACCTCAGGGGGTGTCATTGTAATTAGCCCTTGTTTTTAATTGTCTAATTTGTCTTTACCTTCACATTACCCAATTTCATGGCATTTAATTTTTTCTTTTAATGATGGCAGATTTTTAGATATACTACAAATAATAGAATGCAAATTCAAAGACTTTAATGAACAAGTCACATTCTGTCCAAGATTACCTACTCTATATACATTGCTCAACCTCATTAACACTCTGTATATAAGAAACAAAACCTTACTGCTTTCATTATTAACAATATATAATACATGAATTAATGCACATTCAAAAATCATTGAAATGAAGTGCATTCAATTACAAGAGCATATTCAATAAATTAACAAGAGATTATATACAGAGTTACAAAAACACACACAAAAACACACACACACATTGAATTGAAGAGAAGACTTACCTGTTCCATATAGTCACTGTTTGGCCAATCGACCGAGTTTGAGAACGTGAAGCGTCCCTTCACAAATTTTGTTATACTTAAAAAAATTTAACAACTATATATATATTAAAATGTCTAGAGATTGTAACACTATGATTTAAAAGAATAAGCTAACCCATAAAATTAACAAAAACATGCACACCAGTTAGGTATGGGTTTGTCTTTTCTACAATGTGAACAAGCGTGCAAGTGTCACAAAATGAGCTGGCTTTGCATTAGATAAAAACAAAATAAAATTATTAAAAACAAAATAAAATTTTCATAAAAACAAAAACAAAATAAAAACAAAATAAAATTATGATATGGCTTTGCAAGTGTTATTAGATGGAAAGATTTCCATAAAACAAAATAAAATTTTCATTTAGCCAAATTTATAGAATTTGATATCACGAAAAAGGGCCCCTTATTAAAACAAGCACAGGAAGGCTAGCTACAATCAGACAACTGTAATATATATATATATATATATATATATATATATATATATATATATATATATATCACATGCTATTTTATGTGCACCGACAGTACTGAAATACATGGTATGTTGAAAAGGTCAAAAGAAGCATGTATCAAAATTGTTACTCACCTAAAACTCTATAATGTTAGTTCACCATAGGTATGGGCCCTCTTTAATTTGTTTTTAGTACCTTAAATCAGCTACATGTTTAGTATCTGCTCAAACTGTCGACAATGGATGAAACTGAATCCTAAATCCGTCATATTGTTGTCACTTTCTCTATTTTATTTTATTTTATTTTATTTTTTATTTTATTTTATTTTTGTGTCTAAACTAAAAAGTTCAGTTAGACAATATGACACAAGCACATACATATTATGTATGATATTTTTCAGCGACAGCAATGAAAAAATTTCTTCATATCACCATAAAAATATAAGAGTAAAAATGATGTGTATACTGAATAATTAGATATAATTGTTAGATCTACTTTATTAATATATGAGATAAAAAAATGAAAGCTTCCCTTTCTTATATTTGGTACGTATTAACCAGTCTTATACAGTAGATCTATTATTTTGGTTTAACTAATTGATGTAAATATTATTACTCAAAATATAATTACCAAGAACAATAGATCATTATGCCATCTTATTAAATATTTATCCATAAATTTATCTTTGTGGAAAAAAAAACATTTATTGTGGAATTTTATTTTAATTTGGGCTCCGTTTGTTTGAATGTAAAATATTTTTCATAAAATAATTTTTTTCTGGTGTTTGATTGCAGTAAAATATTTACGAAAAAAATTTATTAAAATTTAATAATATTAACTTACTTATCAATTTTCACCAAGTTATTTTACATGCGATGAACTCGACCTATACCTTTGTAAAACATAAAAAAAGTAAACATAATAAAATATTCACCTCAAAAAAGAAAATCTTTTATAAAAAAAAATATTTTACGTCGAAACAAACGGAATCAATTAGTATTAAATATCATCTCATCAACAATCGTTAAATTTTATTTTTACACAAAAAAAGCATGTATTGTTAAATTTTATTTCAATTTGATTATTCAATTAATCTAACTAGTATGGACTATAATCTAATGGTATTTTTTCACAGATTTTTTTTTTTCTCCATTTACTCTCTCATTGGATTTGTCCAGTAAGGAATAAAAAAAACTGACTGGAGGACTTCATTGCTCCCTCAAAAAGAATAAGAACCCAACAAAATGACATAGAACAAAAGAAGAACTAGAAGAAAACAATATATATATACAGTAGAAGAACTAAAAGAAAACAATGCATGTATATATATATATATATATATATATATATTCTAATTTTGCTCGGTGCGTTTCAGGCCGGCAAACTTTAGCAACATGATTTGCCTTGATTTCCTTAACCATCTTTGTAAATATAAGGAGAGAGGTGGAAAAGGAAAAAAGAAAAGAAAAAAAAAAAAGAATAAAAAAGGAAAACAAAACGGAATCGTAATAGCCAGAGAAAACTCTTTTTTTTTGGTTCAATTTTTCTCTTTAGAATTAAAGGTTAGAGTGGGGTAAGATTTAGTTTGTGGTGCAAGAATTAAAGTTATTTAATTCGACCGAATCCTACGCAATTTCAGACATTGGAGAGACAAGAATTATAGTTGTTCAATTCAACCGAATTTTATGCAATTTTAGAATTTGGAGTAGTTTTGAAAATTGAGTAATTTCAATCTATTTTGAAGGTAGGAATATACCAATCCATAATTATATGATTTTATTTTATTTTAATGTCAGTCTGTACACACAAATTTTGTAAGTCTACAATAGAAACAAAATATGGAGCAAAATAGAATTTTATTAATTTATGAATGTGGAGTACAGTCCTTTGTAATATCTTTTACAAAAAAAGAATGGTCCTCTGATTCGATCTCCTTGTTTTTGGTTGGTTGTGTGCTTGATGTTCTTCGCTTTTGGGTTTCGATTTGTGTCTGAATTCTGAGTCTCTGAATTCTGAATTTGTAGACTTCTAAATTATGAATTCTCTCCCCTTTTTTGCTTCCTCCAAGCCTCTATTTATAGGCTTCTTGGATTAATAGGATGATGACACGTGTCATCTCCTGATAAGGATAAAACTATAACTGGGCCGGGCCGGTTATATTATGATAATTATCCTTAAAGATAATTATTCAAAATATATTTTATTAGGAATAATTATCGTTTCATTTAATTAACTGGGCTGGGCTAATTAAATAATTTAAGTGGACCAAGTCTGGTAAATTAAATAATTTATTTAAACATTAGGCCTATATTTAATGGGTCCATTCGTTAAAACCAAAGCCCACTAAATTTTAGTGTCTACAAATTGCCCCCACTTCAAGTCCCAATTTTGACAAGACTTGTCTCTTTTTCCAAGTGGGACTTGAAGTTTCTTTTTTTTTTTTTTTCCCATCTTAATTGTACTTTCCTATTTAAATTGAATTGTCCAAATCCCAATACAACTTGGAGGTATCTTGTTGCCTATATATACCCTTAATATTCTAGGGTTTGATATCAATTCCAAAATTCTCTGAAGACTTGTCAGATCACAAATAATTGGTACGTGTGTTTCTTCTTCTTTTTTTCTTTTCTTTTCTTTTTTTTTTTTTTTTCACGCATGTAGGAGAACAATTTTTTTTTCTCTCTCTCCACGCATATAGGAGAACAATTTTTTTTTTATTTATTTTCTCTCCACGCACGCTAGAGAACTTTTTTTTTTTTTTTTTTTTTCACTCCACGCACGCTGGAGAACATTTTTTTTTTTTTTTTTTTTTTTTTCTTTGCAGGGCTTGATTGGGTATAACAACTTGATTTGTGTCAACCGTAGCAGAAATTGAATCCTCCTTCTAGACAACACCGATTTGAGCTTTGGTATCCATCATGGTGGTGTTCAAGTGTTTCGCAAAGCAAAAGCTGACTATCTTAGAGAGCAAAAATAGTCAACGAGTCCAAGGAACGACATTAAGTGTATATGACTCACTTTTTGGTCACAATGCTATTCAAGTGCCTGATTCTAACAATAAACATTGTTCATCTCATTGGACATGCACGGCCACATGTGAACTCACCGACTTAGGTCCTGATTAGATTAATGAAGAATCTATTGTCTCTAAAGCCTTGATACTAAATTCTTCACTTCATGAAAGAGTTGTTGAAGAAAACCAGTTTTCACTATTGGGTCTTAATGTTCAGGCGAAGGAAATATCATGGAGTATTCCCTATAAACTTCCTGCTGAATTGCTATACACCGAACTATATTGGGAGTGGTTAGAAGATGCCTTGGCGCGTTTCCACGACTTTCTATCAAAACAACAATTATATGGTGCTTTATTCGCCTCCCTATTTTCTTATGATCGTCATGAAGATGTATTCAAAACATTCCTTGAATGTTGGTGCCCAGCCACTAATACACTTCATTATTCTATTGGCAAGCTATCAATTTCTCTTCGAGATCTATATATGCTAGGTGGTCTCCCTCACCAAGGAACAATTTATGATGAAGTTATTCCTTGTGCAGATGAACTATCAAGAGCTGGCAACAACAAAAATTATATCCCTTTGAGTTGTCAACACCTATTTTTGGCCTTCCACAAACTTTCCAAGAAGTATAAAGGAGATCAGAATGTGAAGATATCTTACTGGATTAATTTCTGGTTTAAAGGTGCATCAAGACATGCCAAACCTTCAAAGAAATCAACAAAAAATAAAGTTCACCGCCCTATGAGGACTCAAAATCCGTCTGGTGTGATCCCTCCTGTCCGGTCGATGTCCACCAAAGAGAAAGAAGTATTTATCAACTTTGGTATAGATAAAACATTGAGAGACACCACTTATCTAGCTGCTTTTTTAGCATGTTGGCTCTGCAAATTTGCCTTACCTGCACACCCTGGCAACATAATTCGTCCTGGGACTTTCAAGGTCGCAAGCATGTTAGCAGATGGCTGCAACATTTGTCTTTCCATCCCGGTTCTGGCTAGTATTTACAGAGGCTTGAACGAGATTGTTTCCTCACCAGATCCTGGAAGCTGCTCTGCGATATTTCCTATTCACTATGTATTCGGATGGTTGAGTGAATATTTCAGAACTAATTTCACCATTCCTAATACCAACTATTGGCCTAGAATGACATTATATGCAGGCGAAGGAAGAGCAAGATACTTTAACCATTTTGAAGCCCAAAATTTATTCAGATCATGTAAAGGAATAAACTTAACTCGAATGGCTAAAAGATCTTCAAAAGAGTGACTTATTGTAGATAATGGCGAGATGATAAAAGCTGACTTTGACACCCTAATCAATCTTCGATTATGTTATTTGACATTGCGCCAAAATGACCGTCTTATCATTGAGCCGTATAGTCCACACAGATTTAGCCGACAATTTGGGTACCATCAAGATATTCCTGGAAAATTAAAAAATGACTTTCGTACTTGCACCTTAGAGGAATTTTTAAAGCATTGGAACTCATCCGTTCATTATTCTTCTGGTTGTGATGCGTTGCTTCCTTCAACCTTAAGCCACCAAAAATCCTCAGTTACCAGAGCATATGCCAAATGGTGGTCCAGCGTATATATTGATCCATTTACACAGAAAGAAACTACCTCAAAGCAATCTAAACGCCCGATTTCCCCACCAGAGAAACCAACTAAAATCAGGAAGGTTTTAATTAAGAGGCTAAAGTCAAATCTCCCATCTAAGCCAGTGCCAAAGTTAACCATCAAATCTCATAATGATTGTGACGTTGTTGGAGGATCTAGTAGCCATCACCAAACAGCAGAAGATGTCCCACCACTAATCAATAACCGTCGCCGTCGTCAGTTGTCAATGGAGTTAGATGAGGATGTGAAAGCTTATGATGAGGATCGTAACTGGAAGCATGTCACCGACAAAGTGAGACTTGATTCAGTACAGGAATGTGTTGCCACTTCTCTTGATCAATTTTTTACTGGGGTACCTAGCAATTCACAACCTATACAGGTAACTGTTATTTTATATATATATATATATATATATATATATATATATATATATATATATATATATATTTGATAAAAGACAACAAGGGATTTCTTGGGGAAGATGTCGTCATTGTTGCTAACCCAACATGTAGTGAAGAATCTATTTATGGACCGTCTGCCTTAGAGTTGGCCACTGCAATAGGAAAAGGTACAGAGATTTCACTACAAAGAAGCAGAGTTAGTCAACACTAGGATGTTTTGGGGGTTGCTGAAGTGACTAGTCAAGCTATGGAGGTGGTTGAAAATATTGGTAAAGATCATGTAGTTATCCCTTCTTTGATTTTAAGAGAACAGGGTCCACCCTTGTATCGTGTTGCCCCTTCTGAAATGTCAATTTTCAATGCGGAAGAGATCGTTCTTGATGTTCATCGTCGTGCTGCTTTATTCTTTATTGATTTCATAAAGAATATCATACGCGATACTCCTACCGATAAAATACCGTCTCGAGCACCTAAACTTCAAACACTTTATGAAGGACTCGCAAAACTCCCTGGAGACCATTCAGCTTTGAAGAGGCGAATTGACTCATATACCAATAATGCGGCCAATTATATTGCTACATCTTCTTCATATGCCTGTATGATGACTTCAGACTCTCAATCCCAACGATTGGCCAGTATTGATGCACAGTTCACCGACGCTAGGTCTATAGAAGATGATGGTGCTAAGCGTATAGAATCACTTCAATCTAGTTTGAGTGAAGCTGAATTTAAAGAAGCTAGATTAGTGAAAGAATTGCAAGAAGCCAGGGAAGAGACTCAAGGGCTTAAAGTCCTCATATCGACAACGGATGCACAGTTATCTCAGAAGAAGGAAGCCATCACCAAACTTTGGGAAGATCGAAAATCAATAGAAGAAGCTAACGTCATCTCGAATCGCGATCTTGAAGTAGTGAAGCAACTGGAAGAGATATTATGGCAAGAACGTGACGAAATTATCGCTATGGAATTTTAGTATTGATCATCATTTTTTTCCAAAAAAAAGTTGTAACTTTGAATTTTAGCAATAAAACAAATGATTTATTATCTCCATTTTATTTACAAAGATGTTATCATTATTTATTTATTTCACCGTTCACAATTTATACTCTTACGGGCCAGGAGTTTATAAAGAAATTTTTTTTTTTTTTTTTTTGCAATCACAGTTTTAACTCATGTAGGCCAGGAGCATAGTGCAGTTTAAGCTTGTACGATCAGGAGCATTGCCTTCATGGGTAGTAGCGCTTCAGGAATTTGCCATTAATGGGCCCCACTCTTACTCTGTCTTCATCAGTAATGAGATATGCGCCGTTAGTATAAACTTGGCGAACAACATACGGTCTATCCCATTTGGATACAAATTTATTTTCCTTGCGATTTATGACAATCGGTCTACGAACAGCAAATACTAAGTCTCGAACTTGAAATGACCGAGGTCGAACTCTCTTATTGAACGCTTTAGAAAGTCGAGCTTGATAACACTCTAGTTGTTGTTGAGCTTCTAATATCTTTCCATCCAATGCTTCCAGTTCTTGAAGACGTAAGATGGCATTTTCTTCACTTATAAGACCTTCTTGTATGGCTATCCTTAATGAAGGGATTTGTTGTTCCAATGGAAGAACTGCTTCTACGCCATAGACCAGAGAATATGGAGTTGCTTGAGTAGGTGTCCGATGCGTAGTGCGGTATGGCCATAATGCTTCTTCCATTCGCTCATGCCAATCTCGCTTTGTTTGGTTGACTACTTTCTTCAATAGCTCACATAGAGTCTTATTGAATGCTTCTGCAAGACCATTTGCAGGGGCATTGTACATGAAGGATTTACGTTGTTTGAATCCAAATTTCTCACAAAGGTCAGTTACCCAACTGTTTTTAAAATTTGTCCTGTTATCAGTGATGATGTATCGAGGTACACCATATCGATAAATAATGTTGGACTTGATGAAATCAACCACTGTTTCCTTTTTCACATGTTTATAGGGTGCAACTTTCGCCCATTTTGAAAAATAATCAGTTGCAGCCAAGATATACAAGTGGCTTTTTGAAGACTTTTCTAAAGGACCAACTACATCTAATCCCCATGCATCGAACGGCCATGACGTCACAGTAGGGTGTAATGGTTCTGGTAATTGGTGTATGAAGTTGGCATAGAATTGACAGGCTTGACACATTTTTGCATACTCCAAGCAATCTTTGACCATGGTGGGCCAATAATAACCCATTCTTTTGACGCGAAAGTGCAGCTTTAAACCAGATTGATGAGCTCCACAAATCCCAGAATGTGCCTCCTTCATTGCATGCGTTACTTCATCATTTCCAAGGCAGCGAAGGAAAAGGCCCTCATAGGAACGCCTATACAATGTATTGTTGTAATAGATGAAACGAGGTGCTCGCCTTCGTATTTCAGTCTTATGGCGTAGGTCTTCGGGAAGCTTTCCATGTTCCAGATAATCAATGATAGGGATTCTCCAGTCTTCTTCCTTTTGTGTCCAACAAGAAACCACATTACTTTCTTCAAATTTATCCTCCAAGACTTGTGGCAAGACCCATCTTTGACATACAGGAACATCAACCAGGTCTTCATCAGTTAACGCCAATGTTGTAGCCAAATTTGCCAAAGCATCAGCTATCCGATTTTCTTTTCTTGGAATGTGCTCTAGTATGACGCTATCAAACCGTTCCAACAAATGAGAGGCGTAACGATGGTACGGTACTAGATCATCTTTCTTAACCTTATATTCTTTAAGAAGTTGGTTGATCACCAACTTAGAGTCTCCATATATTTCGAGGTCCGTGATGTTCATCTCATTCGCCATTTGAAGGCCGATAATCAAGGCTTGATACTCAGTTACATTATTTGAGCAGTTTTCAGTAAGTGCAAAAGAGTATGGAATGACATGTCTCTTTAGAGAAACAAAAACTACACCTGCTCCAGCCCCATCTGATCGTGCTGCCCCGTCGAAAAACATCATCCATGGAGGGAGGATGTCCACAAGGAAGACTTCTTCATCAGGAAAATCTTCAGAAATTTCCCAATCGGCTGGAATAGGATGGTCAGCTAAGAAATCAGCTAAGACTTGTCCTTTTACTGCTTTTCGTGGCACATAAATAATTTCAAATTCGTTGAACAAAATTGACCACCTCGCCAATCGTCCGGAAATAACCAGCTTAGACATGACATATTTGAGAGGATCTGCCCTTGCAACAAGATGTATCGTATGAGCCAAGAAATAATGTCTCAATTTCTTAGAAGCGAAGACAAGTGCGAGGCATGTTTTTTTAATTGGAGGATAATTTCGCTCCGTCGGGGTGAGTCTGCGACTTAAATAATACAATGCCTTCTCTTTATGTTCTTCATTATTCTGAGCAAGTAAGGCACCCGGCGATTCTTCTTGCGCAGCAATGTAAAGTATGAGTGGCTTTCCAGGTACCGGTGCTCCCAATACCGGAGAATTGAGAAGGTACTTTTTGATGCTATCAAAAGCATTTTGGCATGATTGGTCCCAATTAAATGGAACATCTTTTTTTAGGAGTCGGTTAAAAGGCTGACAACGACCCGCTAAATTTGAGATGAACCGACGAATGAACGCAAGTTGACCTTGTAAACTTCTAAATTCACGTAAATTCTTTGGTGGCGGCATCTTTTGAATGGCCTCAATTTTATTAGGATCAATCTCAATACCACGATAACGTACGACGTATCCCAGGAATTTCCCTGAAGTCACACCAAATGTACATTTAAGGGGATTCATCTTAAGTTGATATATTCGAAGGCGATTAAAGACAGTACGTAAATCCTGTAAATGATTTCTTCGTTCTTTTGTCTTAACCACCAAGTCATCAACATAACATTCAACAATCTTGTGGAGTATGTTGTCGAAGATCCTTTGCATAGCGCGCTGGTATGTTGCTCTCGTATTTTTTAGTCCAAAGGGCATAACTTTGTAACAATATATGCCTTTAGGAATGCGAAAGGCAGTTAACTCCTCGTCCCTCGGAGTCATTCTTATCTGATTGTACCCAGAGTAACAATCCATAAAAGAGAGAGCTTCATGTCCAGTGGTTGCATCTACAGTGAGCTCAGGGATGGGAAGAGGAAAATCATCTTTTGGGCATGCCTCATTCAAATCACGAAAATCCACACAGATTCGAATCTGTCCATTTTTCTTCTTCACTGGAACAATGCTCGAAATCCATGTTGGATATTTGACCTCACGGACAAACCCTACTTTAATCAATTTGTTGAGTTCTTCCTCTATCCTTGGAATTAGCTTTGGACGAAAGAAACGTTGAGACTGCTTAATCGGACGTGTCCCACGTTTGACAGCGAGATTGTGCACTACAATTTTAGGATCAAGACCGGGCATCTCTTTGTATGTCCAAGCAAAGACATCCTTGTACTCAGACAATAATTGAAAGTAATCATTTTCTTCTGAGGGGTTTAGGAATGCACTAACAAAAACTGGTTTGGGTTGATCGTCAGTTCCTAAGTTGATTTCTTTGAGTTGATCAACAGTAGCCTGCCCCCCTTCTTCTAGTGTTGGTGGAGCTTTCTCGATATCATCTGGTTGTTCACAATCAGGTTCCTCTTCAACAGTGATGTGGTATGAAGTAACACAAGACGATTCGCCAGTGCCTTCTATTCTATCCACTTCTGCTGATTGATTAGTAAATACAATGGTTTGCCTTCGAGCTTTCAATGTAACATCATTGGTGACATCTATCTCTGTCTTACGTTTCATTCGTGAAAGCACTAGGCTCTGAACCTCACTATTATTCACCACGTCGATGTTAGCTTCTTCTGACTTCACAATCTTGCTGTTTTTTAGTGGTGCATCATGGATAGTACTAATTCGAGAAAATACTGACTTTCGAGATTGAGGTTGTGCAGATTTTCTTCCTTGGTCATGAAAGCTCATTATGTTAAAAACAGAGTTACGAGGCAAATTGCTGATATGAGAACTTGAAACATTTGATTCTCGGCTTGACAACCTGTTGAATACAGATGTTCGATCGCATGGAGCTCTTATACGGTCAAAGACTGATTTTTGATGCCCAGTCTGCTGATCTTGTTCATCCTCAACTTCTTCAAACCCAATGTATGAGGTGCTTGACTTCTGATCCCTCTTTGTGATTTGAATTCGAAGTGGCTCAGAAGCTACGAAACCGAGACCAGACTTAGGTGAACTGATTTTATGCCCTTGATCTTTCAACTTCTTCTGTGTCTCATTGAGGCCGTGCACCTTCTCACCGGTGACCTCAGCATTCAGTTTTCCAAGGCTTGCAGGATTTGTAAAATCATATCCCGACTTAGCCAAGAGTTGGTATGCTTTAGGATCGAATCCTTCGTCGGTCCTTTGTTTTGGAAGTGATAAATGATCAACCATAGATTGAGAAGGCCGCATGAACCTTTTTAACGGAGACTTGGAAGGCGAAGACTTCTGAATCTTAGGGAGAGGAAGAGTTAACTCTCATTTAAGCTTTTGCATATCTTCTTTTTCCTTGGTTTGTGACATCTTTAATTTAAATTCCTTAGTTTCAATTATCTCGATAACAGGTGCCTGCCCTTCTTGTCGCTGAGATTTTGGAACATACTTTAAAATAGGTTTCGTCTGATGTGCTTTTATCGAGACCCCTCGCGTTTTAGCTACCTTTACAATGTCTGTCACTGAAACGTCTAGTGGATCACTTAATGCTTCTTTTGCTTTTGTAGATTGAATCTTTTGTGTAGATGGAAGGCTTGGGATGGGCACTTCCGAAGGTGTATCATGATCGATATAGAACATCGGCAAAATGAGATTCTGCCTCTGTAAATGGCTTATGATCCGCTACAACCATTTGTACGCCATTTTTGTAGAATTTGAAGCACTGATGAAGAATCGATGGAATGACGCCATTACTATGTATCCAAGGCCTTCCCAACAACAAATTGTAGGACGTCTTTGCATCAATCACATGGAATAAGGTTTCTGCTTGGAGCTCGTCAATAGTTAGCTTTGCCCGAATCATGCCGATAGCTCTCTGTCCTCCTTGGTTAAAACCTTGAAAAATAAGACGGCTACGCGATAACTCGTCAATTGTGATGCCAAGATTTTTCATCGTAAATTTTGGCATTAGATTCACCGCCGAGCCACCATCAACAAGAATACGAGTAACTCTTCGTTCTTTTATGTAACCGGAAACGAAGAGAGGACAATTGTGCGGCTTCGAACCCAACTGAAGATCCTCGTCCTTGAAAACAATTGGTGCACAACATGACTCAAACGTACCTCTGACCACTTCATCATCATCAGATTTTTCAATGATGGCTGTATTATGGTTCTCTACAGTCTGGACTTCATCTTGATCCTCATTCTTCTCATCATTAAGGCTTGTTTTCTTAGTTGAAACCATGTAAGTTATTACAACTTCGTCATTTAGGTATCCTTTTGGAAAGAACTCTTGCAAAGTAATAGGCTTCTGACTCTTTTTGCTTATAGAGGTGTGTTTAGTTTACTGTGTCTTCTTGACCCATTTTCTGTTATGGCCAGACTGTTTATGGTAATATTGGGGTTTCTTCTTCCTTTGCCCTCTGTCAGAATAATCAGTCTGAAAAATATCAGCTTGTTGCTTCCGTGGTTTCTTTCTTGTCACCAGAGTCCATCCTTCTTCATCATCCTGAGGAAAAACCCTTCCAAATGTTGAAATGTCACGTACACTCCCTTGGCCAATATAGATTGGGATTGGTTCCAATGAACCAAACTGGATAGTTGTGCAAGATACCTCTGAAGTTAAAGGTTGAGAACGAGCACTCCCCACGACAGAGGTTGTTAAAGTAGCAGTAGTATGATTTGAAGTTACAACTTCGTCTGTATCCAATAAGATTTTTCCTTGTTTTGGCAGATTCATCACCACCTCTTTGAAGATAAAACACTTCTCAATTGGATGACTGATAATGCGATGATATTTGCAGTATTTTGGATCGTTGATACGTCCCATCTCTGGAGGACGTTTGCATTCAGGGAGTTCTATAACTTTACTTTCAAGTAAACATTCCAAGATGCCAGGAACATCAGAATCGGGGAAGGGGTATTCTTTCTTCTCTAACTCCTTTAGCGTAGGACGCTGTCTCTCCCTCTCTTGAAACTGGCGAGGCTTTTTATCATCCTTCTTGTCATCTTTAACAGATATCTTGATTGGGGTGGTTAAGATAGCCATTGAATCTTTAGCCGCATTTTTTGATGACTTGTCGCCCTTCTTCCAGTCCTTCTTATCTTTGCGTGGTTCTATAGTCACGGGACTTTTGCCGTCATGGGATTTCATACTGATCTCCATGTCATGGGCACGCGTAGCCAATTCCTCAAATGTGTGAGGTTTTATGCCTTGCAGAATGTAGAGCAGGCCCCAATGCATTCCCTGCATACACATCTCCACAGTAGATACTTCTGACAAACAGTCCTTGCAGTCAAGACTGAGGGCTCTCCACCGATTAATGTAGTCGATTACAGGCTCATCCTTCCATTGCTTCGTGTTAGTCAACTCTATCATACTAACGGTACGACGAGTGCTATAGAACCTGTTCAAGAATTCTCGTTCCATCTGGTCCCAACTATCAATTGATTCTGACTTTAGGTCAGTGTACCACTCGAACGCGTTTCCTTTAAGGGACCGGACAAACTGTTTGACTAGTAAGTCCCCCTCTGTTCCGGCATTGTTACAAGTCTCAACAAAATGGGCAATGTGTTGCTTAGGGTTACCTTTTCCGTCAAATTGCTGAATCTTCGGAGGTTGGTATCCTACATGCATTCTCATACTGTCGATTCTCCTTGTATAGGGCTTTGAGTACATAAGAGTGCTCTGTGAGACACCACCATATTGAGCTCGGATTGTATTCGTTATCATATCTTGCAATTGTTCTACAGATAATGAAGAGACTGAAGAAGAGGTATGATTGGTTTGACCAGTCGCCTGTTCTAACCCCGGCGTCTGGTTTTGACTGGTCGCTTGTTCTGTCACCGGCGTCTGTTTGGGATTCTCCCTATGAGTACCTTGTGCTGTAGAATTAGGATTCTCCATTAGTATTGCTGTGGAAGATGTAGGTTTCCCAGACGGTGGTGGTGTGAAAGTTGCACGATTCCCAGATGGCATTGGTGTTTCACCGGAGGTCTGAACTTCCAATTTATTCATTAGTGTAGCAATTTGCAAGTCCTTTTCTTCAATAGTCTTTGTGAGGTTCTCAATGGAATGAGCTATAGTTGCTAGTTGTTCCTCCACCGTAGCAGCTCCAGTTATCATAGCAGCAACCACATCTGAGTATGATAGGCCTTGAGAATCCACGTTCCTTGAAGTGATTGATTGCTCCGATGTCTGACGTGGTGACTCTGGGGGTGAACCGACACTAGAGTGAGCATCATAGATAGAACGAAGTGAATCTGGTGGTGAAACCTCCTCTGGAACAATGTCAAGGTTTTTGACATGTTGAGTTTTCACGTTCACCGGTGTTGCAGGATTAGTTTTCACCACATCTTGCTGAAGTTTGAATGACGCCATCGCCTGGGACTTGCTAAGTGTCACAGGGCCCGTCAAGGTACTTCCATCGCTTAATTTGGTCTTCGTGCCACTTTTCATGGTGGCTTTAGCGTCGACCTTTGCAATAGTGATGTTCTTTTGGGCTTTCTTGTCTGTCTGAATCTTAGGGGGAGTCATAGAATCTGATAGAGAAGAAACTTGATGGTAGGAGAAAGAGATGAGAGACAAAGGTGGTCCCACTGGGCATGCCACAAATTTGTACACACAAATTTTGTAAGTCTGCAATAGAAACAAAATATGGAGCAAAATAGAATTTTATTAATTTATGAATGTGGAGTACAATCCTTTGTAATATCTTTTACAAAAAAAGAATGGTCCTCTGATTCGATCTCCTTGTTTTTGGTTGGTTGGATCCAAGGGCTGCACGAGCTTGTTCTTGAATCACTGTGGAATTTGATGAAGAACGGCACGTTGTTGGATGTGCTTGATGTTCTTCGCTTTTGGGTTTCGATTCTGAATTTGTATCTGAATTCTGAGTCTCTGGATTTCTGAGTCTCTGAACTTCTGAATTCTGAATTTGTGTCTGAATTTGTAGACTTCTGAATTATGAATTCTCTCCCCCTTTTTGCTTCCTCCAAGCCTCTATTTATAGGCTTCTTGGATTAATAGGATGATGACACGTGTCATCTCCTGATAAGGATAAAACTATAACTGGGCCGGGCCGGTTATATTGTGATAATTATCCTTAAAGATAATTATTCAAAATATATTTTATTAGGAATAATTATCGTTTCATTTAATTATCTGGGCTGGGCTAATTAAATAATTTAAGTGGACCAAGCCTGGTAAATTAAATAATTTATTTAAACATTAAGCCTATATTTAATGGGTCCATTCGTTAAAACCAAAGCCCACTAAATTTTAGTGTCTACACAGTCAAAAGATAAAATTAAATTGTAGAATGATATATTCTTCATAAGATAATATGCTACGTTTAGTGTGCATGAATGAAATAGAATGGAATGCCCATTCCAACCATTCCTTTGTTTAGTGTACAACTTAAAAGTGGGAATAGCCATTCCATTGAAATGAAAATCCATTCCTATGAATGAAAATCCATTCCACAACAAAACCTATGGAATGGCCATTCCATTCCCAAGTAATTTATTTTAAAAAATCGACTTCCCAAAACACCCTCATATTCTAAGTCCAAAAACCACCATTACCTTCCACCACAATCATCTCCGCCTTTCACCACCACCACCACCATTGCCTTCTACCACCACCGACTTTCACCATCGCCCACCACTTTTCACCACCAGCACCACCACCGCCACTGCCTTTCACCACCGCTAACGCCACCGTTTGCCGCAACCACCACCACCACCACCTTTCACCACTGCTATCGCCATCACCTTCCACCACCACCTTCCACTACCACCGCCGCCATTGCCTTTCACCATCTTCCACTACCACCGCCGCCATCGCCTTTCACCACTGCCACCATCTTCTACCACCACTGCTACCGCCTTTCACTACCACCACCACCGTCACCTCCATAGCCCTACACCGCAGCCGCCATCGCTTTCCACCACCGCCATCGCCTTCTACCACTTTCCATCACTACCTTCCACCATCGCCACCGCCACCACCTTTCACCACCGCCACCGCCACCACTACCACCACTGCTGCCGCCTTCCACCACCACCACCACCACCATTGTCACCACCTTCCACCACCACCATTGCCTCCACTTCCACTACCTTCCACCACCACTATAGTCACACCACTATCTCCTTCCACCACAACCACCACACTACTGCCACCGCCTTCCACCAACACCACTACTACCTTCCACCACCACTGCTGCCACCAATTTCCACCATTGCCATTGTCGCAGCCTTCCAACACTACCACCTACACTACTATCGCTTTCCACCGTCCACCACCGCCACTGCCACCATTTATTTTTAAAAAATTATTAGAGAATATCATTTTGCTATTTTAATTTAATTTATTTGTTACCAAGCAATTAGAAATTTATTGCATTCTAAATTTTAAATCGGTCCAACCAAACATTAGAATGGTTATTATTATTCCATTCCTACATATTTCATATTTATAACCAAACAATAGAATGAGAATGACCATTCCATTCCATTCACATTCTCATTCCATTCCTATTCCCATTCGGACGTTGGAGAAACAAGAATTATAGTTTTTCAATTCAACCGAATTTTATGCAATTTCAAAATTTGGAATAGTTTTGAAAATCGAGTAATTTCAATCTATTTTGAAGGTAGGAGTATACCAATCTATAATTATATGATTTTATTTTATTTTAATGTCAGTCAAAAGATAAAATTAAATAAAATTAAATTGTAGAATGATATACTCTCTATAAGATGATAGAGTGCTATTTGTACATATAATAAAATAAATATAAATTCCTTTCTTAACTTGGTGACTTAAGGCTACGTAAGGGAGGTGGGTTAACCACCACCGTTACATGACTAATTGGAGGATTTTTTTCCCCTTCTATACAATGCAAAGTAGAGGAAACAATTTAGGGTTCAAATTCTTTAATATTTTAATTATTATTTTTTCAAAAGGTCTTTAATATTATTTCTCCCATTGAGCACGGCTTTAATTTAACTGTCAGTAGTTTACAGCAATACTTAGCTGTCAATGAATGAATTTAGCTTCTTCAATAATTATAGTGTATATAATCGAAAAGGTTCGTTATATATAATAAATATAGAACAACTGCGTCTAGTTAACAAGAACATTGATTTATTAACAAATAGCAATCTTATATTAATGCCACAAATCTGCACTGGTCCACTTTACCAATCAAGTCCACTTACCTACTAATAATCTAACGAACCTGCCATGTGAGAGTGTGAAAAAGCCAGTCACCAGGAACCAACGAAGAAAAGTTGAGCATTTGCAACAAGAAATGGGATTCTGCTTCAGATCTGTGATCAAGTTCACCACTTGGACCTGTGTTCTTGTGTTCTGGCTTTCTTGCTTCAGCTTTAGTTCATCAGGTTAGCACATTGATGTCTCTTCTATCTCTAAATCTTACTAAATTTGGAGTCTTGTTGCTGTTTATTGATGCGTGGTTAATGGGTTTTGGGTACTTTCAAAGATTTGACTCGTTTTAGTGTATACTGCTTCTTGAAGCCTAACTGACTGTTGGAATTGGAAAATGAGGAAATGGGTTCCTTCGGTCATCCATTTCAGGCATTTTTGTTGTTTTGGATTTCTGTTTGATGCTCATTTTAATGAATTTTAGTAGTTGAACTTGAGATTTAGCTCTAATTTTAGCTTTTCTTTAAAATGAATTATACGAAAATTCCGAACTAGTAAGAACTTGATTTCTCTCTCTCGGGTGCATGGTGATTAAGCTTTTAACTTACTTTGTAATGTAGATGATGAAATAATTGAACCTGAAAGAGAAGGTTTTGTGTTTGTTATTATGACGCAGAGAAAAAGTCAATCCTAAATTAGATCTACTCT
Source organism: Cornus florida (assembly GCF_030987335.1). Taxonomy (NCBI): domain Eukaryota; kingdom Viridiplantae; phylum Streptophyta; class Magnoliopsida; order Cornales; family Cornaceae; genus Cornus; species Cornus florida. The sequence goes on from NW_026775577.1 coordinate 8,347,621, forward strand.
CTCTTTCCCAATATTTATTTCGTCAGATGTAGCCCAATGGCCAGAAGAAATTTTCACTCTGTTTCTTTATTCCTGGTTAAAAATGTATTTCAAGTTGCAATCAAATACTTAGCTCCTGAATTTCCAGGAATTGGGTCTCTAGGAATTCCAGAATTGGAGACATAGATAACACACTTCTTTTCTACATTCCCTCTTTATCTTGTTCTTTCTTATATTTCTTAAACATGATCATTGTCAAACTGAGATTTCGTTGTGAATTAAATCTATTTATTTGCTGAGTGTGCCAAATAAAAAAAAATAAAAAAAAAAACTCTTATTTTTAATGTTTTGCGAACCCACCATGATTTTTGTAGTTGGGTGTAGATAGGGAAAAGTTGCTGCAAATTAGAAAATGTAAAGTATTAACGCAAAATTTTACATTATAATTAAGGACAATCCGCATTTAAGGAGCTTGGCATTTCATCTGCCTTGCTAACAAAGAACAATTTTTATTTTTTGAAATGATATCTTTTTTAGATAAAGGATTTTTGGATCTGGGATCTAAGTTTATTATGTGTCTTGTTAGCTCTATAAGGACTTTTGTTATTAATTTCACAATGAAAAGAAATTTGATTTATAGGTTTTCTGTTCAACTGTGTCCTAACATTAATTTGGGCTTCTATTTTCTCTGGAGACAAGTTTTACAATATCTAGAACAAAGAGTAATTAACCTTTCTTGCTGGTTGGTTTTTCAGAAGCCTATGATGCACTTGACCCAAAAGGAAATATTACAATTAAATGGGACGTTATTAGCTGGACTCCAGATGGCTATGTTGTAAGTACTAGTAAACTAGTATTCAATCGTGTTTTCTGACTTTTTTCCCTTTTGAATTATACTTTCAAATTTATTTAGAATTTAGTTAATTCTTACAAGAAACTGCGCTAATCAGTTGTATTCTATGAAATGGTTATGGGTGCTGTTGTTGTTACTATGAAATGGTAATCATTTTCTGAAGTTCATTTTCCAGTGTTGATAAAAAAAGGTGGCTTTATTTTTGACAATTGTAGTTGATAATTTCTTCGGATTTGCAAAAATTCTTTTTAGCTTTAATTAGGTCAGAGGGGCACCTCTTAGAATGTTTGATCTCATTAAAAAACTGATTCAAAAATTCGGATTTTTAAAAAAGAAAAAAATAATTCTTCAGTCGTGTCCAAAACTTGCAGCAATACTTCAAGGTACCTTTCCTCCCTGCATTAAATATTTAAACAGCTTCTTACTGGAAATTGCACAGGCTGTTGTCACAATGTTCAACTTCCAGCAATATCGTCGCATTCAAGCACCAGGATGGACGCTAGGATGGACATGGGCAAAAGAGGAGGTGATATGGAGCATGGTGGGAGCCCAAACTACAGAGCAAGGAGATTGTTCAAAATACAAAGGGAACATTCCGCATTCCTGCAAGAAGGATCCAACGGTTGTGGACTTATTGCCGGGAACTCCTTACAACCAGCAAATTGCGAATTGCTGCAAGGGAGGAGTAATCAACTCATGCGGGCAAGATCCAAACAATTGTGCGAGCGCATTCCAGGTTAGTGTGGGTGCAGCTGGAACCACTAACAAAACAGTTCGTGTGCCCAAGAACTTCACCTTGCAAGCACCTGGACCGGGTTATACTTGTGGACCTGTAAAAATTGTTAAACCTACCAGATTTGTTAGCCAAGATGGAAGGAGAGTCACACAAGCTATGAGTAAGTTACCGGACAGAGATTGTAGAGTACTTCAGTTAGACTTATTAATGTTTATTTCATGCTTGAAGGCCAAACCTGCACAATTATACAGTCATTTCATAGCTGAGAAAACAGATTAATCTAAAAGTAACGTTGTTACTGGAAGTAATCTAAAACTATAGCTTAGGAAGATCAATACATCATTGAGTTTATGGTGTCCTGAACTGAAATGCATGTTATAATGTTGTTATTTAAACAATCATAATTTCGGGAACAAATTCTTTCAAAATGGCTGTTGATTTTCAATTGCAAGGATTTTGTGTTTTTTAAGACTTGTGTCAATATTTAGAAAAGTTCCATAAGCAGTCATATTGTCATGACGAAGGGAAAAATTCCTTCTTTGTTTTTTTTTTTTTTTTTTTTTTTTGTCTCCAAAGGGTGCTAATGAAGATATTTAGACCGGTACCTTTAAACTTATTGGATAATAATCCCATCTTTCTGTCTTGGCAGTGACTTGGAATGTTATATGCACATATTCACAATTTTTGGCTCAGAAAACTCCAACTTGATGTGATTCTCTATCATCCTCCTACAATGACACAATAGTACCCTGCCCAACATGCACCTGTGGCCGCCAAAACAACGCCACTCAGCCAAGGAGCTGCGTAAGAGTATTTTCTCTTAAAATTATTTTTCTGCATCTTCCTGCTTTTCTCTTCTTGTAACAAGATTTAAAAGAGAAGATTTTTCTTCGAGCTTCTTCTAATATGAATATAATTTTTCCCTGCTGATTATTGAATTTCAGTATTTTAATTTTTTAATATCATATATTCCCTATGTAATTAGATTTCCTTTATTGAATTTCAATAGGGTTAAGTGCAAAAAAAACTCTGATATATAGGGTTTGTGCAGAATTAGTCCCTACTTTTTGAAAATGTTCATGTTAGTCAATAAAATTAAAAAAAAAAAAAAAAAAAAAAAAAAAGGTGCAAATAAGTTCCTCTTACCATTTTTTTGACAAAAAGTAAATATGAAAATCCTATTTTACCCTTTTGATTCCCATTTTGCCTTTCACCTATATGTGCATATAACTCCCCCAGTACCCATTTCCTCGCCCCTATATGTGCATATAACTCCCCCTGTACCCATTTCCTCGCCCCTCTCTCTCCTCCCTCTCTCTCTAGGGTTAGTCCTCCTTCCGGCGCTTGTGCTGCCACTGAGCAAAGTCGTATATTAATGATTTACCATGATCTTACAACCAACTACTTCTGACTCATCATGGATCTTCAATCTCCTCATTCTTATATATATATATATATATACACACACACGTATACATATATGTATGTATTGATTATATAGTTTATATTTTTTTAGTTAAATAAATAAATTATTTGGTTATGGATTTAATATTGAAAGAAAATATATATATTTGCGGCTGGTGATGTGATATTGATATTTGCTACTCTTGATTGGCTTCCTCCTGAATCCATCTGACGATTTTGTATCCACCAAGATCTCTGAGGCCTTTTCTCAATATTTGTTTTCCTATATCAGTTTGTTTTTTAAACAATTATTTTGTGGTTTTTAATATATATATATATACACACACACACATTAATCTTATGAAAGGAATGTATAAAATTTCAACAGGTCTGGATTCTGGCATAATCCATGATAATTGGAATAAATAATAATTACATATATTATATTAAAAATTATTTAGAAAATTCATGTTAATTGTCCAACACAGTTTGATCTAAGGCACAAACAATTATACGGCTAGAATGCTATTGTAGCAGAGGTGGGGAATTCACGGGGATGGAATCAGGGTTTACTTATTTGAATAGTAAGTGGGGAGACAATGGTACAAGATTGCATAAATCTCTTCCTTGAAGCTGTCACACCAAAAAAACCAAGAAAGCATTCGATCTTCTACATCAAGTAATAAAGTTTTGAGAAGATATGGCGATTTTCTTCCCCAAATAAGTGTATGAGGATTTCATTGTGTATAGAGAAGGCATTCCCATTAAGTCTTCTAATCAGATGGGTGAAGCATTGGGGTGTGAAACAGACAGTTGCTGGAATAAGGCCTTGGTTGCACGGCTTTAAATACTATATTTCATATTGTATAGTGCAACCAGTTGGTGGACCAGGATCACCTCACCATTTGCTCCATTTGAAATAAGTGGTTGAGAATGTGCCACATCAATTAAAAAAATTGGGTAACTAATTTTACCACCCCTTTAAATACTGTATTTCATATATATATATATAAACTTTAAATATTATTTCTAAAATACGTTACGCACAGCTGTCTCCCTTTCTCTCTCTAAAAGTTACCCACGGCTGCCTTCCTTTCTCTCTCTAAAAGGGAAGAAGGAAATAGTACCAACGACGGTCTGAGGCGAAGAAGAAGAAGGGAAGAATGAAGGTCTGAGGCAAAAAAGAAAGGAGAACGTAGGTCTAAGGGTTAGAGTTTGAATTTCGAATAAACAAAGATGAAGAGTAGAAGGGAAGGGAAAACGAAGAAGAAGAAGGGAAGAAGGGAAGAAGGGAAATCCTCTTATTTCCATAAGAATGGCAGAAACAAAGAAATCGTACCTCTTGCTTCGATTTGGAGAAATTAAATCTATTTGGAAAGAAATCAAATTATAAACTGAGTTGATTGATATTTTGGGAGAGTAGAAGGGTAGCTGGGTAGCGGATTTCAAATTTATTTCAAATGGGTTGCTGAAAAAAAAAGAAAGGAGGGAAGAAGAATAAGGGAGGAAATAAGAGTATATTTGAATAGTGTATATATATATATATATATATATATATATATATATATATATATATATACAAAAATTATGTATAAAGCAAATTCAATTTTTTGCCCACCATGGTAAGTATTGTTCATTCACAAAAATGGAGCAAATGGTTGCAGTATTTCACAGGAGGTGATTTTCCACCTTGGTTGCACCATCGGTATACCCCATCTTTATTATGATGAAGTGTTTGGTTTCGGTTTTTATTATATTCAGTTTTAGGTTTCTTTGGTTTAGTTTATCCCGATTTTATACAATTTAAGGTTTATTTTATTCTTGTCCCAAATAAACACAAATATACACAAATTGAATAAAAATGTCATTTTACATGGCCTGTATTTATAGTTATTAATTTATTCAACTTCAGTGAGGGTATTACAGTCATTTTATACCACACAGGAACCTATTTGCATCAAATTAATAGTATAAGGGAGTTTTATACCATAAGGACCTATTTGTACTATATCGATAGTAGAAAGGTTTTTTTTGTACTTAACCCAATTTCAATATTTCGTACAACTATAGTATTATTATTAGTATTATCCTTTTTTGAATTTCAATATTTCGTACAACTGTAGTATTATTATTAGTATTATAAAGTATATTAATATTATAAAGAAGGTGGATTCCAAAAGGAAGGTAAATTTATTATTCATTTATTATAAAAATAAATAATATACTGAAAACACTTTAATATAGTGAAACACAATAATATACTGAAATTCTTTGTACTTTTAATAATAAGTATAGATATAGATAATTTGAATTTGAATATAGGCAAGGCGGAGCCAAGAATAAGGGTTTGGAGGCTAAAATAAAATTATGTAATTAAAATTTAAGAAATCAATTGTATTATATTTTTAAAAAATAAAATCAACCCCCCTCCCCCCTCCAACTATTCCAATACTATACCTAGTTTTAGCCCAATCCAAAAAAAAAAAATTAATACTACTATTAGTCCACCCAAAGAAATATTAGTCCATCTAGGGTTGCAAATAAACTGAGCTGTTCATGAACAGCTTAGCTCGGGCTCGGTTCATTAAAAACTCAGCTCGGAATTGTCCGTCAACTAAATGAGCCAAACTTGAGCATAAATTTCGAGCTTGTTTAATAAACGAGCCAAGCTTGAGCACTACCACGCTCGGCCGTGAAGCTCGTGAACAAGCTCGTTTAAATAAAATGCATTATATTTAATTTTTTATATTTAACAACCTAACCCAATATAAAAATTTAGCCCAAGTTAACAGTTATATTTCATGGGCCCAATTAATACATGGCTATCTACAAGCCCATCTTATACATGAAGTCCATTTAATGGCCCAAGTCATAATTTATCTCATTAGTAGGCATTAGATTCCTTTTACAATTTTATGGGTTAGATTAGAAAACCCTAAGCGTAGCCGCACAAGTGGCAAGTGATCTAAACTTTCCAGTTTGCATAGCCTCGCCTCGCCTCGCCTCGCCTCGCCTTTGCTTCTAATCCACTGGAAAATCAATATTTTTTTTGTTCTCTCTCTTTACATATATCCCCTCATATATGCTTCTTGCTATTCTGGTTTGATGATGAAGAATAGAGAAGACAATACTGACATTCCTCCAGCAAAATCAAACTATCAAAGAAACCTAGTTGCATTTGAAGCTGATGAAGATTATAGAAAATTAGTGATTAATGGTGGAACACGAAAAACTAATTTGAAGGAGATGATGGTGCCATTATCATATTCTTTCAATTCATCTGATCTAGGGGTGGTAAAATGGGTCATGACCCACCAATCCGTCCATATCCATTAGCTTTAAAATGAATATGGGTGAATCATTTTAAAATATGGGTCACCCATTTTGACCCACATTTCACCCATTATATAAGAAACTCAGTTTCACACCTTATATTTGACTCAAATTCACCTCTTCTCCCTCTCTAAAATTCTCCCACACGATCCCAAAATCTCTCTCTCCCATTCTCTGTCTAAGATTCTCTCGCATCATCCTCTCTCTCTCTCTCTAAAATTCTTTGGAATACTATAGTATTACTCAGCTATATCCACAACACATTGTATTGTATATTATATCTGCTCTGTTTTCTTACCTAAAGGATTTTATGGGAAGACGTGTTAGAGTTGTATCAATATTCTTTTTTAGTTTATCTAATGCACCAAAATAAAAAATTAAAATAAAATAACATTTACCTTCGTGCATGTCTAATCATAAAATAAAATAAAATAATATAAATTTAAAGAATTTTCAAAATAAATTAGAGGATTTACAATTATCCATACATATTTTTACAAGTTTTTATCCATATAAAATTTAGAACTATAATAATGAGAATATAAAAAATAATTACATTTTTTTCCCCTTAAAACGAGTTAACAGGTCATGACGGTTGACCCAGCTTATTTTGACCAAACTCATATTTAACCCGTTACAAGCGGGTTGAATATGGATCATAACTCATATTTAACCAGCCCATATTAGACCCTACCCAAACTCAACCCAATTCTCCCGTTTGCCACCCCTAATTTGATGTCTATATATATATATATATATCTATATGGATACACGAGCTTGAGCGGCTGGTTAAAAAATTGGCGAGTAGAGCTCGAGGCAAGTCCGAACACTCCTCTATCTTAGATGAGGCGAGTCTGACAAGTTAAAACTCGGCTCGACTCGGCTCATTTGCAACCCTAAATCCACCTCATTGGCAATTGCTGATGAATTCATCTTGATTAACAGGAATGTCAGTTTTGCGAGATTTTGGTACGACAGTGACCAAGTCATCGTGGGTCCCAGTCCACCAAAGGTCAGCCGACTCAACTAATACTGTATCATCACTGCCGTCTATCTCTGCCAACACTTCTCGTTGGCGGAGATTAGATTAGCTACGCGCAACTTTGATGACAATTTTATTATTGGCAGGGGCGGAGCCAATTAAGGCCCAGAGGGGGCACGTGCCCTCCCTCACTTTGCTCCAACATACTATACATAGGTACATTTTTTTTTGTATATATATATATACTTACATGGTAATTTTAAAGAGTGCCCCCCTCAAATTTTCAAATTATTTTAATTTCCTTTTGAAAAAAAAAAAATTACATATAGCCCTTCTTTCCTTTTCTAATTTTTGTTTCCTTTTTCAAAAAATTTCTTTTTTCACTTATGCATAATTATGTATTTTTCTATTTTTTTAAACTTATTTCTTTTTATCGATGACATTTGTGATTATATTTAATTAAAATATTATTAATTAATATTTTGATCCTTATATTTATAACTATATTTTTTTTATGGAATTTATTTAGTATATTATTTTACAACTATTTTTTTTTTAATTTGCCTTTTTGATTTAAAAAATTTATATTGTCATATTTATTAAAAAAAAAAATTTGTTAACAAGTGCTTTGTGCCCCCTCTGAAATAAAATCCTGGCTCCGCCCCTAATTATTGGCAATGGAGGATTTAGTAACGTGTATAAACAATACATAGACAAAATGATACTGCTTCCACCACGGTTAAGATGAAAGAGGTTGAACCCTGAAACTGAGATCGTGAAGCTATCTAAGCTCACACACACCCATTTGGTGCCTCTGATTGGTTATTGTGATGATGATCTTGGTGTATGAATGTATGGCCCACGGAGCTCTCCCTGATCATCTCTATAAATCAAACAATGTTTGTTACAGTTCTGATATCTCACACATGTAAAACACTCATGTGTCGATCACAATCGTCTTCTGATCACTTATGCATGTAAAAGACTCACGTGTCGATTACAATCGTCTTTTGATCTTTTATGCATGCAAAACACTCACACGTCGATTACAATCGTCTTTTACTATATGTTACATGGTAAATCCAAAAAATGTAAGCTATCGGGAGAAACTTTAGTGCGCCCATTGAACGGTTTTTCACTGCTAATCCAGCCCAAGTGGCAAGGGGTTGAGGTTCAGAGCTTCAGATGTATGTCACAAGACTCAAGTACTGATTTAATGCCATGGAAATAAGAAAGGAGGACAACTTGTGACATTTGTGGCCCTAGCTTACAGACTTCTCTCATTCAACGCATATGTTATTACACTTGAAACATTAATGAAACGAATTCGAAGAAAAAGTGAATGCCATTAGAAAACACTCTCTGTTTCACTCTTCATTAAAGGGACCATGGTATAATTGTATTTTAAACACCACATAATTGGGCAAAATGTGGCATTATTAGTTAACTGTACTGACCAGCGTTGACTCTAAACATGGTCTCTAGAGGAGGGAGGTAAAAATAATCGGTCGTTACAGCAGCTCAAGTAGATTGAATAAAAATTATGACACATGAATTACCAATTTGATATGCCAAGTATGACTGCATGTTTATCAGCTTTTTAAATTAAGAAGCTCGTTTCTCATTTTTCAAAAAAATAAAAAAATCAATGGAAAGTAGTAAATAAGAAAACAACTAGTTCACAGTAATATAATTTTAATAAACGCACCATTGTCTCATTTATCCTTTTTATTATCTATTTCATTCAATCAAATAATAGAGGAGACGTCTTCCTTTTTTTAGGGATGCCTCGGCCACCTCTCCCCTATATCTTTCATCAATTTTTTCATTTATACAACCAAATGAAGTATAAAAAAATTAAACAATGCAAATATTGATTTAGAACGCGTAACTATTTACATCAACCTCTCTATATCTTCATGGGTTCATCTTTCAAGCAATTCTCTTTCCTATCACCTATGTTGCTGGATCCCAAAATAATCACTATATTGCCGAAATTATCTCCATCACTTGCCGGTCACAAGTAAATGAATTGTACGAGGTTTTCATCAACACCGATATGAGATTAGATGGACATTCTCGTCTCTACTTCAAATAAAATATTTTCTTATTTCAAACCATGATCACAATGGAACAATCAAGGTTTGTTCTTATTTAAATAAATAAAAAAATAAAGTAAAAAATAAATAAGTAAAACATAGACTAATGTTTTTGGAGGATATTGTTTCTAATTAGGATATTGTTTCTAATTGTCTAATATGTCTTTACCTTCACATTACCCAATTTCAAGGCATTTAATTTTTTCTTTTAATGATGGCAGATTTTTATATATACTACTAATTAATAGAATGCAAATTCAAAGAGTTTGATGAACAAGTCACATTATGTCCAAGATTAGCTAATATATATACAATGCTCAACCTCATTAACACTCTTTATATAAGAAACAAAACCTTACTGCTTTCATTATTAACAATATATAATACATGAATGAATGCACATTCAAAAAAAATCATTGAAATGAAGTGCATTAAATTAGAAGAGCATATTCAATAAATTAACAAGAGATTATATACAAAGTTACAAACACACACACACACACTGAATTGAAGAGAAGACTTACCTGTCCCATGTAGTCACTGGTTGGCCAAGCGACCGAGTTTGAGAACGTGAAGCGTCCCTTCACAAATTTTGTTATACTTAAAAAAATTTAACAATTATATACATATATATATATGGGATTTACCAAACATATTAAAAAGTCTGGAGATAGTAACACTATGATTTAAAAGAATAAGCTAACCCATAAAATTAACAAAAACATGCACACCAGTTGGGTATGGGTTTGTTTTTTCTACAATGTGAACAAGCGTGCAAGTGTCACAAAATGAGCTGGCTTTGCATTGTCCCTCAAGAAAAAATAAAATTTAAAATAAAATAAAATCATTAGATGGAAAGCTTCCATAAAAACAAAATAAAATTTTCATTTAGCCAAATTTATAGAATTTTATATCACAAAAAAGGGCCCCTTATTAAATCAAGCACAGGAAGGCTAGCTACAATCAGACAACTGTAATATATATATATATATATATATATATATATATATATATATATATATATATATCACATGTTATTTTATGTGCACCGACAGTACTGAAATACATTTTGTATTGAAAAGGTCAAAAGAAGCATGGATCAATATTAGTTCACCATAGGTATGGGCCCTCTTTAATTTGTATTTAGTACCGTAAATCAGCTACGTGTTTAGTATCTGCTCAAACTGTCGGCAATGGATGAAATTGAATCCTTAAATCAGCTATATTGTTGTCACTTTCTTAACTTTCACCCTTTTTTTTATTATTATTATTTTTTTTTGTCTAAACTAATAAGTCCAGTTAGACAATATGACACAAACACATACACATGTATGATATTTTTCAGCGACTGTAGTAAAAAAATTTCTTCATGTCACCGTAAAAATATAAGAGTAATGATATGCGTATGAGAAAAAAGTCAAGGGTTCTACTTTTTATATTTGGTATGTATTGACCAATTTTATACAGTAGATCTATTAATTCGGTCTAACTATTTGATGCAAATATTATTACTCAAAATATAATTACCAAGAGCAAGAGATCATTATGCCATCTTATTAAATATTTATCCATAAATTTATCTTTGTGGAAAAAAAAATATTTATTGTGGAATTTTATTTTAATTTGGGCTTCGTTTGTTTGAATGTAAAATATTTTTCATAAAATAATTTTTTTTTTGGTGTTTGATTATCGTAAAATATTTATGAAGAAAAAAATTATTAAAATTTAACAATATTAACTTACTTATCAATTTTCGCCAAATTATTTTACTTGAGATGGACTTGACCTATGCCTTTGCCAAAAAAAATAAAAATAAAAATAAATATAATAAAATATTTTACCTCAAAAAAGAAAATCTTTTATAAAGAAAATATTTTACTTCAAAACAAACTGAATCAATTAGTCTTAGATATCATCTCATCAACAATGTTAAATTTTATTTTTACACAAAAAAAGCATGTATTGTTAAATTTTATTTCGATTTGGTTGTTCAATTAATCTAACTAGTAAGGACTATAATCTAATGGCATTTCTCTACAGAAAATTTTTTTTTCTCCATTTATTCTCTCATTGGATTGGTCCACTGAGGGATAAAAAAGCTAACTTGAGGACTTCATCGCTGCCTAAAAAAGAATGAGAACCCAACAAAACGACACAAAACAAAAGAAGAACTAAACGAAAACGATGCATATATATATATATATATATATATATATATATATATTTGCTAAGTGTGGGCGTTTTAGACAAACTTTAGTAACATGATTGCGTTGATTTCCTTAACTATCTGTGTATATACAAGGAAAGGTGGAAAAGGAAAAAAGAAAAGAAAAGAAAAAAAAAAGAAAAAAAAGAAAAAAAAAAGGAAAACAACACGGAATTGTAATAGTTAGAGAAAAACTCTTTTTTTTTGGTTCAATTTTTCTCTTTAGAATTAAAGGTTAGAGTGGGGTAAGATTTAATTTATGGTGCAAGAATTAAAGTTATTCAATTTAATCGAATCCTACGCAATTTCAGGATTTGGAGAAAGAAGAATTAAAGTTGTTCAATTCGACTGAATTCTATGTAATTTCAAAATTTGGAGTAGTTTTGAGAATTGAGTGATTTCAATCTATTTTTGAGGTAAGAGTAAACCAACCCATAATTATATGATTTGTTCTTCTTTTTAGTTTTGTTTGAGTAACAAGTTCCATATACATATTTTAATTTTTGTTAAATTGTTTTAAAGTGAAATTATTTTGCGTTTTAATTTTATTTTAATTTCAATCAAAAGGAAAATTAAAATTGTATAATGATATACTCTCTAATAGAGTGCTATTTGTACCTATGGTAAAATAAAAGTAAATTTTTTTCTTAACTTGGTGACTTAAGACTATACCGTCACATGACTAATTGGAGGATTTTTCCCCATCTTTACGATGCAAAGTAAAGGAAAAAAATTTAGGGTTCAAATTCTTAAAGTGAGATATTTTTTTTTATTCTTTAATATTATTATTATTATTATTATTATTTTTTCGAAAGGTCTTTAATATTATTTCTCCCGTTGAGTACGGCTTTAATTTAGCTGTCACTAGTTTACAGCAATACTTAGCTGTCAATGAATGAATTTAGCTTCTTCAATAATTATTGTGTATATAATTGAAAAGGTTCGTTAGATATAATAAATATAGATAGGAAATTGCAAAAAAATCATATAAAACAACTACGTCTAGTTAACAAGAACATTGATTTGTTTAACAAATAGCAATCTTATATTAATGCCAAAAATCTGCATTGGTCCACTTTACCAATCAAGTCCACTTACCTACTAATAATCTAAACGAACCTGCCAGGTGAGAGTGTGAAAAAGCTCTCTCTCTCTCTCTCTCTCTGTTGCAGATCTTGAGCAGGAACCAACGAAGAAAAGTTGAGCATTTGCAACAAGAAATGGGATGTTGCTTCAGATCTGTGACCAAGTTCACCACTTGGACCTGTGTTCTTGTGTTCTTGCTTTCTTGCTTCAGCTTTAGTTCATCAGGTTAGCACATTGATGTCTCTTCTATCTCTAAATCTTACTAAATTTGGAGTCTTGTTGCTGTTTATTGATGCGTGGTTAATGGGTTTTGGGTACTTTCAAAGATTTGACTCGTTTTAGTGTATACTGCTTCTTGAAGCCTAATTGACTGATGGAATTGGAAAATGAGGAAATGGGTCATCCATTTCAGGCATTTTTGTTGTTTTGGATTTCTGTTTGATGCTCATTTTAATGAATTTTAGTAGTTGAACTTGAGATTTAGCTCTAATTTTAGCTTTTCTTTAAAATGGATTATACGAAAATTCCAAATTAGTAAGAACTTGATTTCTCTCTCTCGGGTGCATGGTGATTAAGCTTTTAACTTACTTTGTAGTGTAGATGATGAAATAATTGAACTGGAAAGAGAAGGTTTTGTGTTTGTTATAATGACGCAGAGAAAAAGTCAATCCTAAATTAGATCTACTTTCTCTTTCCCAATATTTACTTCGTCAGATGTAGCCCAATGGCCAGAAGAAATTTTCACTCTGTTTCTTTATTCCTGGTTAAAAATGTATTTCAAGTCGCAATCAAATACTTAACTCCTGAATTTCCAGGAATTGGGTCTCTAGGAATTCCAGAATTGGAGACATAGATAACACACTTCTTTTCTACATTCCCTCTTTATCTTGTTCTTTCTTCTATTTCTTAAACATGATCATTGTCAAACTGAGATTTGGTTGTGAATTAAATCTATTTATTTGCTGAGTGTGCCAAATAAAAAAAAAAAAAAAAACTCTTATTTTTAATGTTTTGCGATCCCATCATGATTTTTGTAGTTGGGTGTAGATAGGGAAAAGTTGCTGCAAATTAGATAATGTAAAGTATTAACGCAAAATTTTACATAATAATTTAAGGACAATCCGCATTTAAGGAGCTTGGCATTTCATCTGCCTTGCTAACAAAGAACAATTTTTATTTTTTGAAATGATATCTTTATTAGATAAAGGATTTTTGGATCTGTGATCTAAGTTTATTATGTGTCTTGTTAGCTCTATAAGGACTTTTGTTATTAATTTCACAATGAAAAGAAATTTGATTTATAGGTTTTCTGTTCAACTGTGTCCTAACATTAATTTGGGCTTCTATTTTCTCTGGATACAAGTTTTACAGTATCTAGAACAAAGGGTTATTAACCTTTCTTGCTGGTTGGTTTTTCAGAAGCCTATGATGCACTTGACCCAAATGGAAATATTACAATTAAATGGGACGTTATTACCTGGACTCCAGATGGCTATGTTGTAAGTACTAGTAAACTAGTATTCAATCACGTTTTCTGACTTTTTTCCCTTTTGAATTATACTTTCAAATTTATTTAGAATTAAGTTAATTCTTACAAGAAACTGTGCTAATCATTTGTATTCTATGAAATGGTTATGGGTGCTGTTGTTGTTACTATGAAATGGTAATCATTTTCTGAAGTTCATTTTCCAGTATTGATAAAAAAAAAGGTGGCTTTATTTTTGACAATTGTAGTTGATAATTTCTTCGGATTTGCAAAAATTCTTTTTAGCTTTAATTAGGTCAGAGGGGCAACTCTTAGAATGTTTGATCTCATTAAAAAACTGATTCAAAAATTCGGATTTTTAAAAAAGAAAAAAATAATTCTTCAGTCATGTCCAAAACTTGCAGCAATACTTCAAGGTACCTTTCCTCCCTGCATTAAATATTTAAACAGCTTCTTACTGGAAATTGCACAGGCTGTTGTCACAATGTTCAACTTCCAGCAATATCGTCACATTCAAGCACCAGGATGGACACTAGGATGGACATGGGCAAAAAAGGAGGTGATATGGAGCATGATGGGAGCCCAAACTACAGAGCAAGGAGATTGTTCAAAATACAAAGGGAACATTCCGCATTGCTGCAAGAAGGATCCAACGGTTGTCGACTTATTGCCGGGAACTCCTTACAACCAGCAAATTGCGAATTGCTGCAAGGGAGGAGTAATCAACTCATGGGTGCAAGATCCAAACAATTTTGCGAGCTCATTCCAGGTTAGTGTGGGTGCAGCTGGAACCACTAACAAAACAGTTCGAGTGCCCAAGAACTTCACCTTGCAAGCACCTGGACCGGGTTATACTTGTGGACCTGCAAAAATTGTTAAACCTACCAGGTTTGTTAGCCAAGATGGAAGGAGAGTCACACAAGCTATGAGTAAGTTACCGGACAAAGATTGTAGAGTACTTCAGTTAGACTTATTTATGTTTATTCCATGCTTGAAGGCCAAACCTGCACAATTATACAGTCATTTCATAGCTGAGAAAACAGATTAATCTAAAAGTAACATTGCTACTCAAAGTAATCTAAAACTATAGCTTAGGAAGGTCAATACATCATTGAGTTTATGGTGTCCTGAACTGAAATGCATGTTATAAAGTTGCTATTTAAACAATCATAATTTCGGGAACAAATTCTTTCAAAATGGCTGTTGATTTTCTATTGCAAGGAGTTTGAGTTATTTAAGACTTGTGTCAATATTTAGAAAAGTATCATACGCAGTCATATTGTCATGATGAAGGGAAAAATTCCTTCTTTTTTTTCTTTTGTGCGTCTCCAAAGGGTCCTAATGAAGATATTTAGACCGGTACCTTTAAACTTATTGGATATTAATCCCATCTTTCTGTCATGGCAGTGACATGGAATGTTACATGCACATATTCACAATTTTTGGCTCAGAAAACTCCAACTTGCTGTGTTTCTCTATCATCCTTCTACAATGACACAATAGTACCCTGCCCAACATGCACCTGTGGCTGCCAAAACAACGCCACTCAGCCAGGGAGCTGCGTTGAGTATGTTCTCTTAAAATTATTTTTCTGCATCTTCCTGCTTTTCTCTTCTTGTAACAAGATTTAAAAGAGGAGATTTTTCTTCGAGCTTCTTCTAATATGAATATAATTTTTTCCTGCTGATTTACAGCCCAAAGTCACCGTATTTAGCTTCTGTTGTTTCCGGCTCTAGCAAGAACAACTATGCTCCTCTGGTACAATGTACGAGCCATATGTGCCCAGTCCGAGTTCACTGGCATGTTAAGCTTAATTACAAGGAATACTGGCGGGTGAAGGTCACAATTACGAATTTCAATTACAGGATGAACTACACACAGTGGAACTTAGTTGTGCAACATCCCAACTTTGACAATCTGACTCAGGTTTTCAGCTTTATGTACAAGCCATTAAATCCTTACCAAGCTATAAGTAAGTCAGATATTTGATTCTATCTGCTTTTGCTTGTCCTTTATTGTTTGCTTATTTTTTGTGCGGCAATAGATCTGTTTGGTGAATGCATTAATCTATTGTATATGTATTGCCAATTTTTTCTTTTGGTTATAGTTGTAGTCTCAGTTCAAACTACGTAAATGTTTTTCTCTTTGTTCCTAAGATTGTTGTAATTTGAGAATTGATACAAGAATCTTTTCCCCCCTTCCAAATACAGATGACACTGCCATGCTATGGGGAGTTAAGTTCTACAACGATTTTCTCTCGTCAGCTGGCCCTCTAGGCAATGTACAGTCAGAGCTACTTTTCCGAAAGGATACATCAACTTTCACTTTCGATAAGGGTTGGGCATTTCCTCGAAGGATCTATTTCAATGGTGATAATTGTGTTATGCCACCTCCTGATGCCTATCCGTATTTGCCAAATACCAGTTCCCGGCCAGATGTCTCAATGCTTACTCTAATGCTGACTCTGTTGTCATCTTTGGTATTCATCTATGCAAATGCTTAGAATCTTCTCAACAATACAATTATTGCACAAATTTACACTGGATCAGTCCGACCTCAGAACCAATGGCAAACCAATTGAATAGTTTGTGTCTGGGCAATGACATTAAGCATTCCCATGTGTTCAGGTGCGTGTCATTGAATAGAACTCCAATTTATGTTTTGGATTGGTGAATTCATGGCCATTTGTTACTTGCAAGTGTTTACTGCAGTATCATTGTACTAAATTATACTGTTTGTAGATTTTTTTCACATTAAAATGGTGTTACAGTTTGTCCCAAAAATAAAAAATAAAAAAATGAAGTGTTACACTTGTTACAAGAACAAAAACACTCAGAATCTTTTGCTAAATCAAAGTGTTGGTTGTATTAGTTTTGTTCACACTCCTAATTTTATTTCTTGTGCAGTCTCAACTTATGTAGTGAATTTAATGGCACCTGTGCCATTAAATTAACATCTTCATTTGGTAAAGTGAAATTATATTATACAGTGCGAAATTTCTTTATATTGGAATCTGTTCTTATCATACATCCTTTTTTTCAACATAGCAAGATACAGATGAAGTTCTTAGTTTACAGCCTTGTAATATCAATGAAGAATTGAAGGAGAGTTCATTACAGAAGGTTCATATTTTGTTGTTCCTATTCACAAACTCATTGTGTCATACCAAATTTCCACAACTCAATCTCTTTTTGTTTTTTCAAAGAATTTATGTTGTGTACCTGTGCTCCCAATCATCGGCATGCTGCCCCCCTGGCTTCAAAAAATTCATGTTCTATCAAACTGCTCAAAATCACCATATTACAATTAAGAACAGAAATACTGAATAAATAAGTGTCGACAGTCTAACTAAGTTTTCAGGGGCAGAATTTGGTAGATATGGGTATGTATCAGGTGGTGGCAGCATGCACTCATCGCCGTTAAAGTAAACTTTCCTGGGAAATGCCCATCCCTGCTTGAAGCTGAAAGTGTCCCTGTCCTTCTGAAGTAGCACCTCTGACTGAACATTTCCAAATGGCCCAGCCTCCATTAGTAGGTCATTGTAGAACTTCATACCATAGAACATTCCTGTGTCATCTGCATATCAAAACATTGTCCGGCAAGATTAATTTCTTGAATTCTTTCCCCTGGTAATTCAGAAAGAGTTAAAAAGTTTTAGGGTACTCACTTATTGACTGATAGGGCACAAGAGGCTTGTAATCAAAGCTAAAAACTTGAGTCACATTGTTGAGATTCGGATGCTGAACAACCAGTGTCCACAGCGTGTAGTTCATTCGGTAGTTAAAGTTTGTTATCGCAAGCTTCACTCGCCAGTATTCCTTGTAGTTCACCTTTACATGCCAGTGCACCCGGACCGGGCACATATGGTGTGTGCACTGTAGTAAAGGTGCATTGTCTTTTCTTGGAGTGTTCACTCCAACCACGCTTAGCAGTTTGGAATCGCTCCTGTATCACCGTTAAACTATTTAGATGCTAGATCTTACACAGCTATATATGTGTGTGTCTGTGTTTCTATGTAATTAGAGTTATGTAAGTTCTGATGCTGAAAGTTGTGGCTTACTTGACACATTTTTTCTTGTTTTCACAACCACAAGCACAAGAAGGACAAGGAGTGATTGTATCATTGTAGAAAGATGAGAAGGAGACACAACAACTAGGGTGTTTTCCGGCGAGAAACTGGGAATAAGTGCATGTAACATTCCATGTCACTGCATGCACATACAAAAATTAGATATGAAACAGATTATACCAGCAACAATAATAGGGATTGAGGAAATTGTAGGACAAGACTTACTTAGAGCCTGAGTTTTTCTGCGATGATCAGCTGTAAGAAAAATGGTAGGAGGCACGACCTTTGCAGGGCCACAGGTGTACCCTGGTCCTGGACCTAGTAAAGTGAAGTTCTTAGGAAGTTTCACCGTCTTGTTTGAAGTCCCAGCCATGCCAACGCTCAACTGGAAGGCAGAGACGGCTGAGGACGGATCTTGGCCCCACGACCCCACGACTCCGCCTTTGCAGCAGTTGGAGAACTGTTGGTTGTAAGGGACTCCAGGGAGCAAATCCACAACAGTAGGGTTCTTCTTGCAGCAATGTGGAATGTTGCCTTTGAATTTGGAGCAGTCCCCTTGCTCGGTGGTTTGAGATCCCACCACAGACCATATCACTTCTTTCTTAGCCCATGTCCATCCTAGGGTCCAGCCAGGGCTCATGATGTGCCGGTACAGTTGAAAATTGCTCATAGTTACAACTGCCTATACAATTCAAGAAGAAACCTCAGGATCACAATACAGTAAGATGCATTGGTACATATTTATAAGCTAATAGTAAGATTAACATTGTTGAATTTCATGAGTCTGATTTGGTTTTAGATTGAATTTGTACATAAAATTAAGGGTATGTTTAGTTTAGTTTTCTAGCAATAATTTTTTGTTTTCTGAGAACTGAAAATTAGAAAACACACTTAAAAAAAATACCGGTTTTCAGAGAAGTGTTTGTAGATGGATCTCTGTATTTTCTAAGTTACTTAAAACTGTTTTTAGAAAACTGAAGTAAACAGGCACTGTAGTACTCACCACATAACCATCTGCAGTCCAAGACATTATATCCCATTTGATTGTGATGTTACCGGTTGGATCCAACGGATCATATGCAACTGAAATTCGAAAACAAGTGTAAGAGAGAATGGAATAGACATGACTAAATCAATTCAGATTGAAGTTCGAGTTGTGAAAGTTCAGTTACCTGCATAAGAAAAGAGCACAAGAAAAGAGAAAGCTGATGAGATGAAAATTTTCATCTCTGCAATGCTCTGCTATACTGTTGTTTGTCAATTGTGGAAGATGAGAGTTGAGTTCTGTCTCATGGAAGTTTACAGGCTGGTTCACAACTTGTGTCAGTTCAGTTGATATATATGTATATGCAAGAAAATGAAGACTCTCTGCAGTGAGAAATGTCTAGAATTTTGAGATGGCTTACCTACTGGTTGTTATATATATATATATATATAAATGCACACACGCACATATATTTAATTATCTCTCTCTTCCCATATTCATATTTCTGTTAGACTTACTGTATCTTAAAGCAACGACTTTAGAGGAGAAACGGGCGGGAGATTGAGCAAGACATTTTAACGGTCACCTGCCCTGGAAGGTGACAGGCAATGAAAGAATTAGGTGTGCTTAGTGAATTACCCAGAATGACCCTGTGTCCAAGCAAACAACCAAAATAAACACAGCCACTAATTAATTTCCTGAGGGAAAAAAAAAAAAGGTGGCCACTAATTTTTATACTCCGTACCATGATTCGCAGTTGCGGTATAACGGATTCGTGTAAATATCGATGTAAACCGACTGAATCACCCGGTTCATGGACGTATATAACAACTCATCACAAGTTCGAACAAAATTAAATTTGCATGGTACCTATGTCTCTTATTGTCATAAAGTTTAAAATATACACATGAACGCCGTTACCTTGGTTCGTTGTATCGTCCGATACGCGATTCTTTTTTAAGTCTAATACGCAATCTGTGTCAGTCAATTTATACTAGCTTTGTCCGAATCTGTTATACCGCGACCGTGACCGATATTGCGAACCATTACAAGAGCAAATAGGAAGAGGGCATTTTGGTCTTAATGTGGAACAGTGGTAGCTTTGATGATTTTTTGGCTACTGCCATTCCTTGCTTGGGGAATTTTATAAAAATAGTCCCACGTTTTTGGTCAGTGGGAAGAGTTCGAGTCAAGTAAGCAATGGTAGGGACAAGTAGGGAGTCCCCTTCAGAAAAAAAGAGACACTCCAACCGATAATTCAACCGACTTTTGAGTGCTTCAACAGTGGATGTACCCAATTGCTCTCTTTCTGTGGTCCTTTTGCACTCAATACACACGTTCAATTATTACATGCCATGGTTGTTGAGGTGGTAGGGTTTTACTTGAGATCTCAAATTTAGATCCCTGTTTAATCCATATCCGTAATTTGATAGTGATTGCATATATTCAAAGTTTATGTTGTATTTACGTTTTTAAAGAGAGAGTACGAGAGACAAAAGATAATACCTACTAGCTTTTCAAAAAAAAAAAAAATATTATAAAAGAATCTCCTTAGGTTCGGTGGTGATAATCGAACCAAAACCTTGTAGCATAAACTGTTTGAAGTTTGTTAAGGCTATATTTCATGTGTACTTTTCGCTAATCAAGTGACTTCTAAAATTCTTAATGCGAACTTTGTGTCTCACGACAAGTTGGATGATTGACGCGTCATGAGATTGTGGGTATGATTATTTCTAAAAAAATATGGATGCTGAAGAAAGAAAAAAATATATATATTTCATCTATTCCTATCCCGAAATATTCATGTAGGATGCAATAAGGCTTAATGGATAGCAAGATTGAAATGGCAAATATATATGAGTAATAATATGCTCTTCGAATTTGACGAATGTCCTGAATGATGTAATGTGATCGGATTCACACTCTCTCACATTAACCTTATTCCGAATCCCTCTAAAATTAGAGGGTGTACCGTTTTTTTAATATATATTTCTCTCTTCTTGATGATTTCTCCATTTTCTAGAGTGGCTCCATTCTAGTTTATTTACATATTTGTTTAACCACACATCAATTTATCTACTTGAAAGCAATTATGTTAAATAAGAATCTTAAATCCATTAAGTCCTAACGAAAGTCATATTATTTACTGTTGTGTTTGCTAGCATGGATCAAGAAATGAAAGAAATATCATTTTTCTAAATAAATTTGACTCCAATATTATTTATTCACCTTTTTCTAAAATTTCCTCATAGTAATTTTGGGCTCTGCTCAAGGTCCACTTGGTCACAACACAAATGGATCCTCCAGTCATAGTTCGAATGAAACGGTTTCAATATGGTGGCCCAATGTCCGACCCAATCTATTTATGTGGCCCAAATAGGCCCAATCTATTTATGGCCAAGCTGGCCTAATCTAACCATGTGGCCTAAGTTGGGTTCAATGTGCTTTCTGTAGAACTTGATAGTCATGGTCTCACTGCCCCAGTCACTTGAATTCTACACCTGTAAAGCAAGGAAAACTCTGGGACAGAGACCCGAGAGCCAAGAGGGCCAAGACCACAAGGTCAGCCTCATTAGACTTGCAATGCATAGCCCATTAAAGGTTGAATTTGTATCCCAATGGGCTTTTACACCCAAAGTTTAATTAGCAATATATATTTATTTTTCTGAATACAAGTGAACAATGAGAAGATAGGGCTCTTGTTTGCTGCTGCAATTTGATAAAAAATGAGAATTTATTTTTATTTTTTTGTATTTACTGGGAAAAAAAAGAAGGGTTTTCATAACTTTACAAAAGAAAAAGAAATCAAAGAAAAATTTAGAAAGCAACAGTCAATTTGAAAAAATAATTTTTAAAGTAAATAGTCAAACCCAATAGTCTAACCGAATCACTTAGAACTTTCAAATCCATTAAAGTAAGTCTCTTCGTAAGAACCATTTTAAGACATCATTTGGTAGGTACGAGAAATAGGTCCAAGTATCATTACTCTTTAAATTTTAAATTTGGGGTTTTGCTATTGTGAGTGTGTGCGTTTACTTGAATTTAGTTCATCTTACTTTAGTTTGCATACATACATACATATATATATATATATATACACACACACACATACATACATACATACATTATGTAACTGAATTTGTTTAAGACTGTGATATCATGCTTATTCAAGCATGTCATCATAGGCAACTTTGATAAAAATGTTTAATTAAAAGGTGCATTAGCAAGCATGTGCAGCACATAGTCTACATGTTTCAGATTAGCAAAATCAGTACCTTTTGTGGGGTAGTTGTGTAACTCAGAAATGGCTGAAAATCAAGTACTTTGTACGCATTTGAAATACATATTTAAACAAAAAATTGTCATACACTAGAAAGTCTTAAGTTTTGTAGACATTAGATGTGCCTACTACAAACAAAAAAAAAAAAAAAAACAAAAAAAAAAAAAAAAAATGTGCCTACTACGTATTTTATGTGCACACACGATTTAATAAAAGCCTCGAGAATGGGAATTCCATGTTACCGGTCACTAGCACATAAAAACATGTTTGCAGTACAACAATAACACTAGTGTTGTATATAATTAACGAAATTATATTGTACTATATATATATATATGTATATGATATTTGTAATGAAATGATAGTGCTATGAGTGTTATTGTTGGTTTGTTTGAACAATGGGCTACAAGTAAGGCGTATTTGGAAGTGGTGGAATTAGAAAATGAAAAAAGAAATCTTTATTCATCCTTCACTCTCATATAATGGTGGTGACTCCATGATCATCCGACAGACCATGCCTGATTAGTAGGGCATGAGTCTAGGTTTTGTCCTGATCAATAATTGAATTTACGTGAGCCCTCCTTTAACAATAACAAGATAAAAAATATTACAGAGACTTAAATTTTATAATCTTTCTCAATGAGTGTTGCTTTTACGTTTCAAGCGCGCTCTCGCTCTCACGCCCCGCACGTGCTCTAACTAAAATTAATTTTTACTATTTATGACTTAATTATGTTGCTCTCATGCTCCAGCTCTCAAACTCGTTCTCGATTCCGTCCCTACATTATGTGATTTAGACAGGGAAAATAGTGGAGTATTTCTGGGGTAATTTTAAAATTTTATAGATTTATAATTACTGACTTAATGATGCTTTTTGATGTGGGGTAGTTTGGCTCTGTTTCTGGGCTGATAATGGGATTGCTTCGAATTTGCTTCAGCTCAGTTTGTGAGCTTCAGAAAAAAGAGTGCCCTTCTCAAAGAGCAGTAATTTTTTATAGAAGCCTCTTCTCTTATTTTATTTTTGGTATTATGTTTTATTCCAATTTTAATTGGAAGTTTTTGTTTTTGTGGATTTAACTCCACTTCTTTGCTATGTAATGAAGATACGTCTACCTTGTAATTGTATTTTTGAATCTTATATATATATATATATATATATATATATATAAATAAAATAAAAAATAAAAAAACAACCCATTCAGGAAAAAAAAAAATGTATATATCAATATCAATATGAAAATGTGGATAGGTTGATTGTTTAGGCTCTGGCTTATTGGACTCTAATTTGATACTGTCAGCCTGTCAGCTTGTAGTTTACATAGAACCATTTATTTAATTTGAATTATTGTTTTAGATGTCCTTAATTAATTAGTTATTTAATTCACTAGGCTTTGTGTAACAAATAAGCAAAGTCTCAATGGATTCACATACCAGACTTCAATGCTCTAAGTAGGCCAAGAGATCTGGTTAATAATGCGATTTGAACAGATGGGATTTCAAGTTTCAAACTCTTGTTAGATTCACCAAATCTTGTATCTAATTATATATATATTAACGCATGCTTGCATGATCTGTTGAGGCGTGAAATTACCAATATGAATGCTGCAAAAAGACTTTATGCATCTTGGGCTGCAATTTGAATTTATTAATTTTTTATTTTTATTTTGGATTTTTTTTACTGTGGAGGGGGATCCTTTCTATTGTAACTCGGTATATACAAGGGTGCTAGAGATTGTATTGTGCAAACATTGAAAAAGATGAATGAAATATAGTGTTTGTATTAGGGGATTAGGGTTTGAGAAACTTGTATTAGATAAATCAGTTCGATTTTTACCCACGGATATAGGATATAAGTCGAACCACCTTAAATATCTGTATTAAATGTGATGCATGTATATTTTTAAAGGTATGTGGCGTATGATTTAAGTCACACAATTTTTCTCAATAAGTATGGTTCTCACGCTTTATATGTACTCTCGCTCCCATCCTGATTCTGTATAACTTAAATTTTACTCTTTTCGTGCTCCCGTTCTAAAATTCACTCACTCCCGCTCCCTTTGTATTTGACTTGGCGCATAAATTTTGTTTTTGTTATTTCTTTACTGTTTTTGTGCTTTCTTGCGATTTGTCACTAACACCTTATTTAAAAATGAATGAAGATTGAATTACATTGTATTATGAACATTAAACAAAAGGATGAATCAGTGTGCGAAATTTGAGATCAGTCAAACACTGACTTCAGCAATTTTAAGACTCTACTTTAACTTAAATCTAATACTCCTCATTGCTCTGCAGTTGATTTACCATTTTTTATATCACTGTGAGCATGTGAGTAGGTAGGTTAGGAGGTATCTAACACATGCTGTCAATCTTAGGATATTAATAAAAAATCCTAATCATATTATAATTTTATCATTATCAAGTACCATAAGATATCAAACATGATTAATTAACCTATTATTTCTTTCACTAGTAACATGCTCAGATGTTCCTCTTTGCAAGAATAATGGGCTTCATGTTATTAGTGGATGCAACACTCAATATATATATATATATATATATAAGAGAGAGAATAATAATATTGATTTTGTATCATTCCTTTGAATGTTCATTAATGATTTGATTACTTTAATACTATATTATTTCTTGGTTAGATCATATGTTAAAGAACATTTTCATGTAGAGATGCCAAAAGCCATTCATGCATTTGAAGTTTACTGTTGGATTAGCTTCATATGTTTCTGATGGTTGACACAGATGATCAGATGTATGAATGTTGCTAGATGAAGTGTATCATTAAAAATAAATTGAAGTTGAAGATGATAAGATGCTTCTCCAATTAAGTGTGCCTTTGACTAAATTAGACATGCATGAAAAATATGAATATTACTTGAGTTTCATACATTTTAAGTCCAAATTTTCAGCTTGTACCAACTTCTTTCGACAAAGTAGTAACCTAATTCTCTTGAAAATTATTGCCAAAAATGGAGCTTGCTTCATCTCTAATCCTCCCGGAACTCCGGTAATGCATTGCACTCTAACCTTTTCACCCTGTGAAATGGAAAGCAAAGTGAAGTCATTTTTGTGAAAAGATGATGTTGACATTGCCAATCTTTCATATCAGTGAACAAAGCAAAATGGTAACTAAATTCCTACAAAAGCATGCAATCCCATTTATATATACTAGTTTTTTTTGTGATAAACATTATTCAGATGTGCAATTTGAAAAAAAATAAACTTTCTGGAATGATGTAGACGACGATAGTCAATTGTCCATTATCAATGTCAAGAATGATGATTGTGAAATTTCCACGAGGGAGTAACATGCAAATGAGGATGGTCTCCATTGTTGTTTTCGAGTTGTGACACAAAACCAACCCCACCAGAGCTAAGTTTCAATCTCCATTTTGGCCTAGCAAGCCCCGGATCACATGGTTTTGGTACTCTTTTTTGACATACTGATACCTAATGTGATCTTAAGGGAAGGTAAAGAAGAGAAATAAGATTAGGAACACAATTGAGAATGAAAGAAACAAGAGCAAAGACAAGCATTAGGGCATCAAACAAAGTTCAATGGGGACCTTTAACACATGGGGTGGGGTGCCCTAGCTTGTGCAGTGGAGCCAACCAAAAGCTAAGAATCTTTAGCAATATGTTGGTTGGAAGCACACCCTTTGGGCAACCATTTCCACTTGTTGATAATCTCAAACTCAAAATATATGAATCTTTAATGTATCATCTATTTCTTTTTTTCATAGGATCATCAATGCTGAACTTAGTTTAAGTTGGAATGTCTTAAGCGTTGTTATATAGTTTTTTAGAGTGAAATTGTGGTTGCTTTTACCATTAAACTAATGCTTATTAATGTATGGTTAGAGCTCTAATAAGATAATGTTTTTCATTTCTTCACTCTTTGATAATAATCCTTTGGAATGTCTATATGTACTATAGCTCTCCAAACACAAAAGAAAATTAAATCTCCAATAATCTACTCAAAGATTTTAGAAAGCTCTCCAAATAGAAAAGGATTTAAGCTCCAAATTGAAAAAGAAATTAAATTTCCTATAATCCTAGAATATTTTAGAAAGATACAAAATGTATAATAATTAGTAATGAAAAAAATTCTCTCGAACACCGGACGAGATTGTAGCACTACTAAAGAATGAAACATAAATGAGTATAGTTTATATTTGTTAGAGAAATGCGATTTTAATTATGGTATAAATTGATCTTCAGCTTAATGCGTCCCACTAGTATTCTTTTGTAAGGATCTTCCCTTGCAAAATCTCTCTTTAGAACTCCACAAAACTCAATCTAACCACTCCATCCTTTCAAAAATACTTCAGTTTAAACTATATAAAATGCTTTCTATCTTAAACTATCCAGAATATTTCTTGACAGAAGAATAAATTGTATTTAATCAAAAGTTTAAACTATATAAAATGCTTTCTATCTTAAACTATCCAGAATATTTCTTGACAGAAGAATAAATTGTATTGAATCAAAATCAGTTGTTGCTTAAAAAAAAAAAAAAAAAAAAAAAATTCTAATTAGAATACAAATTTGATAGTAAACTAAATTAGACAAGTATGGTGGTCAAAAATAAAATTTTATGGTGGTCAAAAACATACAATACATATATATATAAACATTTAAATAATAGCAAGTCGAGCAAATATAGTATAAGAATTAAAGTGTGTGACACTTACTAAGAATGTCTTGGGCCTAGTTACGGATCTAAAATCTACAATATGGAGATAACTTGAATAACACTTGCTTAAATTACATTGACTTAGTTTTCTTTAGATTTGAATAAATTACACACATATCAATTGTTCAATATTTATTACTTTGACTTTGTTTAAACTCGTTTGCCCGCTGTTGGAAGGTAATTTTAAGGGTGAAAAATCAATGATGCTATTATATTATAATAAAATATTATCTTGTAAACAATTGTTAATTTGAAAATTCACACAAACGTGTATAATTTGTTCAAATTTTAGGAGAGCTTAGTGTAATTTATCTTATTATCTTTCTATAAAAAAAATAACAAATTATCATTTTATAAAATTTAGTCTTTATAATATATATATATATATATATATATATAAATTAAAAATGTTATTAAACACTTACACAAAGAAGGTCAAAATAATAACTATGCATAATTTGTCCTAAGCTAATTTACCCATAATACTTTGAACCTATATATGATTTCATTGTAATTGAAAAAAAAAAAAAAAAAAAAAACGCACTGAAAAATGCTTTGCAAATGCCTATTCAATAAATGGTGGGGAATAATGTATCCATCCAATGCCAAAGTAATTTCAATTTCATAGATAGTAGAGGGGTAAATGAACAGAAATTTAATAGAGTTGCAGCGGGACCATGAGTGACTCTGACAGTTGGCTGAGCAATGTGTCATATTTGCCTCTTCAATTAATTTAAAGGAAGGGCAGAGAGAAAAGAACAAAACAAAATGAATTAAAATATGGTGGCCACCGAAGAGAAAAGGACAACGAGACAAAAATCAATCTGTTCAATGAAACAAAACGAGTGCACGTGGATTGGATTCATGCATCATCACACGTGCAATCAATCATCATATGGAGCCATGGAGCTACGCGTTACATTCTCTTTCACAAAATATGATAAGATTGGAGTTAGATATATGAATAATATGATCTTATCATTTTGTGAGAGGATGAATGCATTAATTGTATTTTTATTAAAATGTTTTAATATTTAAAGTGGATAATTGTACATTATAATATGAGATTTCTCTTAAATTGAATTCGGATGAAAAGTGAAATTAATATATGAATTGGATGTTAAATAACTTAAACGTTTCAGTTCGATTGCGAAACACTTACCCATTATGATAACTAATATAGAGTGTGGAAAGTCGTGGATTGGCTTCCCGAGTACAAAGGTTAAATCTTTATCCTAGAAAAGTTATGGGTGTTCACGCGTTTCTCATTATTGGCCTTTAGAGTTCAGAAGTTTAATTTTATCTAAAAAATGAAAAACAATCTTTCGTAAATAAAGTGGAGGGTTCATACCCCTTCTCATGAATGGCATAAAGATTTCGGAGACTCATTCTTTATCTTAAAAAAATGAAAAACAGTATTTCATAAAAAATGGTGGTGTTTATGCCCTTCTCACGATTGGCCTTTAGAGTCCAGAAGCTCGATCTTTATCTTAGAAAATAAAAAACAGTCACTTTAGAGTCCAGAGGCTCGATCTTTATCTTAAAAAATGAAAAACACTCTCTCCATAAAGTGGTTGGGTTCATACCCATTCTTATGATTGGCCTTCGGAGTTCAGAAGCTCAATCTTTTATCTTAAAAAATGAGAAACATTCTCTCTTGAATAAAGTGGTGGGGTTTATAGTTCATACCCCTTCTCATGGTTGGCTTTGGGGGTTCATAACCCTTCTCATGATTGGCTTTCGGAGTTCAGAAGCTCAATCTTTATCTTAGAAAATGAAAAACAATATATATCTCATAAGTGGTGGGAATTCCTACACTTCTAATAATTGGCCTTCGGGGTTCATACCGCTTTTGATTATTGTCCTTCGGAGTTCGGAGGCTCATTCTTTATCTTAAAAAATGAAAAATAATCTCTCATGAATAAAGTGGTGGGGTTTATACCCCCTCCTCATGATTGGCATTTGGAGTTTGGAGGCTAAATGCTTATCTTAAAAAATGAAAAACAGTCTCATTAATAATTGTAACAGTCTCATTAATAATTGAGCTATGCACGATTGCATACATCTTATTCTTCTCAAATTTCATGATAACGGAAGCCTACATAGGGAGTACTTAATTTTTATTATTTTATTTTAAAAGTACATACGTTTATCAAAATTGAGACATCGAATAAGCGGCTTAGAAATAATAGATTGAGATACTTGATCATACATATTGATGTATTATAATATATATAGGGAGAGAGAGAGAGGGGTTGAAGTCTTGAAGATGTTACCAATTAGGTATAAGAATAAGAAAACTAAATTCATACAAGACAAATGAAAAGGAATATAACAAGTAATCCCAGAATTGCAAGTTCTCTATACATACAATTTTACATATATGTAGAGCGAATATATATGTATATATTGTCAATAATTAGAAGTATGTATTGTCAATATATATGTATATATGTATACTGGCAATTATTAGAAGGAAATAAGGTATGGAAAAGGAGAGGTACCAATTTCTCCAATAGGGAAAAGCACAAGTGAACAAAAAAGAGGCCCTCGTGCAAACTGGACTAGTTTTGTTTGTATATACTTACGTCACAATTTAATGCAGCGTTCGTGTGGGTAGACA
This sequence comes from Cornus florida, assembly GCF_030987335.1. Taxonomy (NCBI): domain Eukaryota; kingdom Viridiplantae; phylum Streptophyta; class Magnoliopsida; order Cornales; family Cornaceae; genus Cornus; species Cornus florida. The sequence goes on from NW_026775577.1 coordinate 8,377,453, forward strand.
TTCCCTTCTCTCTCTCTCTCCCCTCACTTTAATCAAACCTTTCCAGCCAATTGTGTGTATATATATATATATATAGATATGCACACACACATATATATATATATATATATATATATCTTTTCTGCAATTCCGTGTATCTCTTGCTGACGCAGCAAAAGCTAATTTCTATCAATCACATCCCCTATCATGCATGTTCTACCCCCCAGCCAAACACCCCCTCTCCACAAAAATATAGATTAAAAAATAAAATGTTTATAAAAACTATCTATTTAATTTTTTTTTATCATTCATCAGTTTGTTTTCTTCTACGTACATGTCCTGATCCGTATCCTATGTCGGCAAATATTCTCCCAAATACTTACACAAATTCTATTTTTAAAGTATTAATTCAATATTTTCAAACATAATTATGTAGAAATTAAACCATGTATTGGATGAATGGACCTGATAAAATTGTTATTATTTTTATTATTTATTCATTGCTTGTCTAATTCTTTTGTCGAAATCAATTAATTAATTATTACTTGGATTCGAGTCTTAAGACGATAATTTCGTAAAAAATATATTATCAACTGTTACATTAACATTTTAACAATTGTTATCCGGGTGGAAGTTATCGAGTAATAATAGTAGATGCAAAGAAGGGTGGAAATTATCGAGTAATAGTAGATGCAAAGAAACAGGGGCGGACCCAAAAAGGGGGTGATCTTGTATAATAATAATATATAGTGAGGTATCATTAAAATTTGAGTGGGGACATTCTTAAAATTTTCACAAAAAAGTAGAGATGTTTTTAAGAAATTCATAAAAACTTATAGATAATTTTATATAAAAAATAAAAAAATTCAGTAGGGACGCCCACCCCTACTTAGCCTTTCACAAGTTCGCACATGCAAAGAAGGACACGGAATTTTGTGAGCAACACAGAGTCAAAGTTTTCAAATTTTTTTTATACCAATGCATCTCTAAAATATAAACTTCATGAAAAAAGAGTTGGATTTTTTTTTTATTAATATCTCGTTTTTTTTTTTTTTTCATTTCCTGTTTTATTGCAAAAGGGATTTGCATAAATTATTAGTGTCCAATCCCTTTCCAAGGATCTTCGGGGGATTCATTCTTTACTTCAAGTCACCATCTAATCCATCTTTTGTTCCAAATGAAGACAAGCAATCTACTTCAAACATAAAGTCAAGATACAATATGAGAGTGGTAGCGATAATAATATTTCGAAATTAGAAAACAAACATTATATTCTTAATATCACACACTTTGATTGGACCCATCAACGTGCGTATATATGTCCGGTATTAATCTAACCATCTGCACGTACATTCAATACCCCCTCATTGATGTTCGTGACTTCATTCAAAGCTACGCAGAGAATTTGATCGTCTACGTTTTAATCGAGTTTTTGAAAAATAATTATCAAAAATTGTCTACCAAATATATTTTTGTATAATTTTTTAACTTTCAATTCACAGAAAACATAAAATTATTTATACAAAACTAAACCAAATAACCCTTCAATTTTGCTGAAATTTTATGATAATATTTGTACTACATATACAAGTGACATGCTTGATGTTCAGTGAATTCTGCTCTAGGTTGTTACCTACTTCTTTCAAATGTCCGGATCATGTAAAAGAAAACAATAGTAGTACCTTTTAGATAAGGGTGAATCCAGAAATAGTTAATAAAAGGGGCTAATATTAAACAAGGGAGAATTGAGGACGAAAGATTAAAGAGTCGAAATTTTTTAGAGGAAATAGGGTTTTGCGATCATTTTTGGAACTTTTAAGCCTAGCCCTAGCGTTTGGAAACCAGGGAATTAGAAGCTTGGAGAGGATCAAGAAATCGAAAAAGTTTTGTCCAATATAGCTGTGAACGAAAGCAAGACTCGCAACATATGCTAATGCGACTCTGGTAGTTTCACAGTAGGAATCAGAAAAGAGGTACTGATTTCTTCTATTTATTGTTCAATCTATGATGATCCAGTTGAATGCAAGAAATCCTATTCTCTTCCCTGACTGAATGCGTAGAGCCGGGCAAATTTACATAAATCCAACCTAATATCATGAATATCCTTCGCCCTTCTTTTGTATTGAACGCATGGCATAGCTAGGACCCTTCCAATCACGTTTGAGCCTATGCTATGTTCAAACCCAAGATGGATCGAGTTTGTTTGACTCACTTTACTTTGGGCTCTGAGGAAACAAGAATTTCAATGTCGAGTAGGATCCGATCCCAACCCAGCAGTCAAACTCCTTCCTGACCTACTTTAGAGGAAGAGAATGAGTGAGCTCTCTGATTTGTGCAAGATTAGGAATTTAGGAGTTCTCTGTGTTTTGGCTTAGTGATTGTTTAGGACTTGTTTGGCTTGGGCGTATTCGGTTGAGTCTTTGTTTTAAAATTGTGGGTTAGATATTGGACTTGTTTGAATGGGTTAAAATTGGGGGCTAATATTACTACTAATTTTTTTCTTTTTTAAAACATTGGGCTAAATATACTTATACTAAAAAAAAAATTGGGGGGGTGGGGGGGGCGGGGGGTCAAGCCCACCCAAGCCCCCCTTTGGATCCGCCACTGCTTTTAGAAGTGACTAAAACAGAGTAATGAAAAAAAAAAAAAACAGAGTAATGAAATAAAAAGAAGGAGGAAGTAATATTGCGTGATTTGACTATTTACCATTCTCTAGTCTCTTTTCTAAAAGGTTAAATATGCAAACAAAAGTTAGAGTTACAATTAGGCTAATTAGGGATACTTAACAATCGCGTATCATTAATAATAAAAAATTTCAAAGTAAAAAATACTGTCAAGCTTGAAGATATAAATTTTCTTATAAATATATATGTATATATAAAATAATATTAAGAGAGAGATATATGAGAGAGTAAAGGAACTTTCATTGATAGAAGCTTTCAATGTAAGCTCAAAGTGCAGCCTTTATCCTCACGCCAAAGTATACAGCTTACTTTTGAAGTTATCATAAGTGGATCCCACTTCTATATACTCCCCCTTAGGATTCACTATATTACACTAAAAATATACCTCGTTAAAACTTTGCTAAAAAAAACCCAGTGGGAGAAAACCTTAGCGAAGGAAAAAAAAAAGTACAGTATTCTTGTGTATCAGAAAATAATATTGCATAGATTAAAACTATCTCATTAAAACCTTACCAGAAAAATCGAGTGGGACAAAACCTGGGCGAAGGAAAAAGAGTACAGTATGTCAATACCTTTTCAATTAATTGCTACCTCTCATTGTTGCATTAGATTAACCCTGAATATCCTTTAGTTAACGCATTCCAATATTATGTACCAGCTTCTTGAATGTTATAGTTGGAAGATAGCGTTTTAGTGAAACTACTAGATTTTCACATGAATGTTTTATTTGAATATCAATATCACCCTTTTTTTGGCATTCATGTGCATAAAAGAATTTTGGAGAGATATGATTAGTCCTGTCACTTTTAATATATCCTTCTTTCTTCTGTGCAATGCATGCCGCATTACCTTCATATAATATTGTTGGACTATCTTTTATTGATGAGAGACTACATGTTGTTCAAATATGTTGGATCATTGACTTCAACCAAATGCATTCCCTGCTTGCCTTATGAATTGCGAGTATCTCAAAATGATTTGAAGAAATTACAATCATTGTTTGTTTCATAGATCACCATGATATATCAATGCCGCCACAAGTAAACACATATCCTGTTTGTAAATGAGCTTTATGTGGGTCAGAGAGATAGCCAGCATCTACATATCCAATTAATTAAGAATTTGGTACTTTTGAATAAAACAATCCCATATTAATTGTACCATGAATATATCGCAATATGTGTTTGATTCTATTCCAATATTTGCGGGTTGATGCAGAACTGTACCTTACTAATAAATTGATTGAAAAGACTATGTCAGGCCGTGTGCAATTTGCAAGATACATAAGAGCACCAATCACACTGAAATCAGGGACTTCAGGACGAAAGAGTTCTTCATCATCCTCTCGAGGACAAAAAGAATCTTTCTTGATGTCAAGTGTTCGGACAACCATTAGGGAGCTCAATGGATGGGCTTTATCCATATAAAAATGTTTCAGAACCTTTTTCTGTATATGTTGATTGGTGGATGAAAATACTGCTCGAAAAATGTTCAACCTGCAGGCTAAGGCAGAATTTTGCCTTTCTGAGATTTTTCATTTCAAATTCTTTCTTTAAATAAGTGGCAGTCTTTTCGATTTCGTCCAATGTTCCTACAAAATTCAAATCATCAACATATATTGCAATAATAACAAAACCAAATTCTGATTTGTTAATAAAAATGCATAGACAAAGATGATTGTTCCCATACCTTTCTTTGAGTAAGTACTCGCTAAGGCGATTGTACCACATTCGTTCAGATTGCTTCAATCCATATAAGGATCGTTGTGATTTTATTGAGTACATACTAGGCAATTTAAATCCTTTAAGGATTTTTATATAAATATCACTATCTAGTAAGCCATATAAAAATATTGTACTCACGTTTACAAGATGCATATCCAGTCTTTCTCTTACTGCTAAATTAATTAAGAATTGAAAATATGATTGCATCAATCACAGGAGAGCATATCTCCTCATAATCAATACATGGTCTCTGTGAGAAAGTTTGAGCAACCAGTCGGTCATTAAATCTTATAATTTCATTTTTCTCATTTCATCTTTGTACAAATACCCAACAAGCTTTACACCTTCAGGTGTTTGAACCACAGATCCAAAGACTTCTCATCTAGCTAATACAATTGGCTCTACCTATTTTGCTCTTTTCCATGATGGCCAATCATATCTTCGTTAACTTTCTTCGACATTTTGAGATTCCGGATCCTCACTATTTTTATTAAGAGCAATTGTATATGAGAATATGTTGTCCATAATAACTTCATTTTTGTTCCATATCTTTTCATAATTTATTGAGATCTCATTTTTTCCAGGTACCGTTGCAATATTATCATAGTTAGCTAACTTGACCACGTCAGATCATTAGCCTCGTCAGGTCCCTTTGCCATATAAAAGGCATATGTTTTATCAAAGGCAACATTTATCACTGTTAGCTAATTAGGTCTTTTCAGGAGTACCCTTTTCATCATTCATCGTGCTCTTTGGCAGGTACCTCATTTTATCACAAGGTCTCTACAGGAGCACCCATGTTATCATGTTCCTTTACATGTACCACATTGAGTGCCTCTACCTTATCAAGGTTTACTTTATCATTGTTAGCTAACTTGGCATCATCAAGAACTCCTGTTTTATTATACACTTCTTTCTAGTGCTTTTCACTTTCAGGGAATAGAATCTTTTGTACTAATTAGTCTGCTACGCTTCATACGTGCTTTAGATGCATTTGCAACGCTGACAAACTATCCTATCGAGATGTCAACTTATGGTTATATTTTTTTTCGGTTGGCACATATGATATTATTACTTTCTTTGTGTCAATGAATGCATCTGGTAATTGATTTGTAATAATTTGCAAATGAATGATCCTTTGATCTTCTTGTTCATATTTTCCTTTGAACTTCTTACTCATATAGATAATTTCAAAGCATTCCAGTAATATCATTTTTCCATTTCTGATCTTACCTTTTCTCCCCCTCAAGGTGGGATAACACTCTTATTCAAATGATAATCAGCACATCATGCTATAAAGACATCACATATCAGGGGTTCAACTTATTTCATAAACAAATAAGAGAATAATTTTAGCAAATGAAATATTATGAATATAAAATAAGCAAACATGCTTTTGGCGGTATAATAATACCCATAAGAGAAATAATGATGCTTTTCTATTATATGTTTCTTGTAATAAGTAATAGAAGTGAAACAAATATATTCTACATTATCTTCATCTTGTTGGGGAAAATAATTTCGATAACGAAAGGATCGTGTGTGATGGTCTTACTGTTCACAAGATATATATCCTTACCTTTAGTTATAGTTCAGGTCTTTGCCTACTTAAATATGCAAGTTTCATATTTTGATAACTTAATATAAATTTTGACAAATAAAATAAAACATGCTTAATAACAGAAATGATAAAAGGAAGTATAAATAAGATGTGTATATATTACTAATTAAAATATTAGTTTACCTCATAAAAACTGAAATATTAACAAACATCATATAAAATTCATTTTTATCTTTGTCTCATTTTCTTGGATTATGACTTGGTAAAAATCAGTCTAATGCTTTAAAGCATACGATAAGAATTAGATAAATGCTTAGAAGCATGTTGTGTAACCTTTTTCTCTTTAATGTTGCATTGATAATATGTAAATTCACATTGATCAAATTTTTTGCATCGACACACTGATCAATTTTGCATTGATAACAAACAACATGTGCTATAGGGGTTCAGGCAAATTTTTTCCCTTTGTTTGTTTCATATTATTTTGGTCCCACCTTTAAGGATACAATGTGAAATTCAAAATATAATCTCCATGATGTTGGTAGTTAATTCTACCATGATTATACCCATAACCACATCCATGACCGCGAATAAGGCAGTATTCGCTTAAGGGATCGTTTTTTATCCGGTTGGACTGAAAATTTCTCAATAATAGCTATTTATTTTGTTCTGCCATAAACAGACATGATATCAGCTTTAAATATTTCATAAATCTACACACTTAGCGTGATTAGTGGAGTATCACTTGTTCAACATATATACTCTTTACATAAGAAATCTCATCAATCTACGCTCTCGGCGTGAAAAGTGGAATATCATTTAATCAATATATGTCTTTCAATAATATTTTCCTCCATATCAAATATTTCATAAATCTACGCACTCGGCATGATAAGTGAATGATGTTCCTTTCAATATGTACTCATGAGTAATTATTTCTCCACATTATATCAATATAGCTAATTACAAACAAAGCCGAATTATATTCGCTAATAATTTCATTATCTTGCAACCGCAGCTGCATTTCTTGCATACTGAACTTTTGAGATGGTCACAATACTTTAAATGATCATATCTTTCTTTCAATTTTTTCCACAAACTCAGTGGATTTCTTTCTGTGAAGTATTTAGTTTTTAGCTCATTGCCAATATGGCGACGAAGGAAAATCATGGTATTCGCTTTATCATGTAATGATGCATCATTTCCTTCTTTAATTGTGTTTCCAAGACTCAGTATAATTAAACAACAAAGGTAGTAAAACCAGCCAATTAAATTATTAAATAATAAAAGCGCTAAAATTGGCCATAAATCATTAAATAATAAAGGCGGTAAAAATGACCATAGTTAATAGATAATAAAGGCAGTAAAATGGACCATAGTTAATAGATAATAAAGATTGTAGAACCGACCGTAGTTAGTAGAGCATTAAATAATAAAGGAGATAGAACCGACCATAGTTATTAGATCATTAAATAATAAAAGTAGTAGAACCGACCATAGTGTGAGCACATATATCACTGAAGTGGACAAATTAATTTCATGAATAATAATCAATAATTAAGATTTTCTAACCCTTTGGAGTTAGAAATAAAATTTTCTTCAGTAAAGCAAACAAACCCAACAATCTATCAAAACTAATATCACAAAAAAATATATAGTTGAGATATAAAGAGGGAGAGAAAGCGTTTTGTTCAAGTCTCAAATGGCTAGAGCTCGTGTTGATAACGTCTTATAAATATATATGTATATATAGAGTAATATTAAGAGAGAGATATATGAGAGAGTAAAGAACTTTCATTGATATATTTTTCTCAAGTATATAACCCATAGCAATAGTTATACGAATATTTATAGGCACAAACAAAAGCTTTCAATGTAAGCTCAAAGTGCAGCCTTTCTCCTCACACCAAAGTATATAGCTTACTTTTGAAGTTATCATAAGTGGATCCCACTTCTATAACAAATTTGACATTAGTCCGTTTTACAAATAATATATGAAAAAAAATGGGTAAAACACAATCAAGTAAATAAACACAAAAAGTTCACATGGTTTAACTTATAACCTACTTTAATAATGATATGAAAAAGAAAGGAAAATTATAAATCTCTCGACTCTTAGCACCATTACATCCTTTGTCTCACTCTGTTTCAGAGTTTTAATCGAATAATGGAATGAAATGCAAGTGGGAATGAAATAAGAATCGGAATGGAATGGAATGATCATTCTTATTCTATTATTTGGTTGTAAATATGAAATATATAGGAATAGAATAATAATAATCATTCTAGTGTTTGGTTGGACCAATTTTAAATTTAGAATGGAATAAATTTTAAATTAAGTTTTCTAAAATATCCCTATTAGTAAAAAATAAATTAAATTAACAAAATGACATTCTTTTATAATTTTTAAAAAATAAATCGTGGTAATGGCGATGGTAGAGGTGGAAAACGGTAGTGGTGCATGCAGGTGGTAGTGTTGGAAGGCGGCGGCGGTGGCAATAGTGGAAAGCGGTAGTGTTGGAAAGGTAGCAGTGGTAGAAGGCGGTGGCAAGAATGTTGGTGGTAGTAGAAGGAGATACTGTTGTAGGTGGTGGTGGTGGAAGCCAATGGAGGTAACTGTGGTGGTGGTGGTGGTGGAAGGAAGTGGTGGTAGCAGTGGTGGAAGGCGGTAGCGGTGGAGGTGATAGAAGGTGGTGGAGGCGATGGCGGTGGTGGTGGTGGAAGGCGGTGGCGGTGGCGGTGGCGGTGGCGGTGGCGGTGGCGGTGGTAGTGGTGAAAGGTGGTGGTGGTGGTGGTGGTGGTAAAAGGTGGTGGCGGAAGGCAATGGTAGTGGAAGATGGTGGTGGTGTAAGACGGTGGCGGTGGTGAAAGGCGGTGGCGACAGTGGTGGTGGAAGGCGGTGGTGGTGGTGAAAGGCGGTGACTGTGATGGTAGTGAATGCGGTTGCGATGGTGGTAGTAGAAGGTTGTGGAAGGCGATAGCAGCGGTAGTGGCAGCGACAGTAGTGGAAGGTGGTGGTGGTGGGGAAAGGTGGTGGCGGAAGGCGGTGGCTATGGTGAAAGGCGGTGGCGGCAGTGGTGGTGGTGGTGAAAGGTTCTAAAAGGTGATGGTGGTAGTGGTGGTGGAAGGTGGCAGCAGTAGCGGTGGTGAAAATCGGTGGCAGTAGTGGTGTTGGTGGTGAAAGGTGGAGGTGGTTGTGGTGGAAGATGGTAGTGATTTTTGAACTTAGAACATGACGGTTTTTTGGGAAGTTGATTTTTTTAAAAAAAAAAATTACTTGGGAATGGAATGGCCATTCCATAGGTTTAGTTGTGGAATGAATTTTCATTCCAATGGAATAGTGATTTCCACTTTAAATTGTATACCAAACAAAAAAATGATTGGAATAGATATTCCATTTTATTATATTTCTGCACACCAAATCCAGCATTGTATACATAATTACAATAAAGATTAAAATCTGAGTTCAAAATCTGTAAGCCAAAAAAAAATAATAATCAAAAAGTTTTTCCTTGGAATCGAAGCCACAATTAAACAAATAAGATTGTACCTAGCTTAATTTTCTCAATTAAAAGAAATTTTCTTGTCTTCTCTGTAAGGGATAGAATTACTATCAATATCAATGATAGTATTGGCTGGTGGTGTGTTTTACATCCCTATCAAAAATTAACCAGTCTTCCCAACCATTGTACTAACGTCAAGGTATTAACTATATAACGCATGGTGGCTCAATTAATTAAAGTTTCATATCAATGAAAAACTCCAAATCCCCAATCAGTAAGTCCATTGATGTGATTAGTCCTTATACCAAAAAACCTATTGATGTGATTAGCGGAAAACTAAGTATTTATCTCATCCTGGCATAAGAATCCAACCTTGTTATATGTTCCAAGTTGATTGACATTAATAGAAAGGAAAGCTATGTCCTTATCTCTCACTTAAGGCTCCAAAAAAAATTGTTACATTTGAGATATCATTAAGGTTGCATATATGGGCATTTTTGGAAATCCAAGGTCTTAGAAAAAAAGTGTAAATTACACTTATATTTCTTAAGATTTGAACAAATTTACACACGAGCAGATCGTTCAACGTTTATTACTTTGATTTCTCCTAAGATTCGGCATGTGTTCAACGACGCTCTTAGCGTTTTCTTTTCGACAGACCTGTTGGCTAAATTTTATAAAATGACAAATTTATCCTTCCATTATATGTAATGCAATATAATATAGTATTATAATATAAAGACATTATTGACTTTTCACATTAAAGTCACTAACGGTCTACTGGTACATAATTTGTCCAAACCTCAAGCTATTCGTACATAATTTGTCCAAACCTCATACGAGAGCGGAGTTATTTGGAAATTACAGTCCATAGGTTCAGACAAGTATAGAGGGACAGTCTAGGCTTCAAACTTGCAGTTAGAGTTGAACTAAGTGTCTTTCTCTACTCACGTGGCAGCCAAAAGACTGTTCTCATGTGGTTGTTTGGAATTCCATATATGCAGAGCTTGTTGATTGACATGTGAACCGCTGAGTCTGTGATTGCTTTTCTTCCACCTCCAATGTGGTGGTTTGCATGTGGCCCTTCACATATGTCCATCATTCTCATTAGTTATGTCTTCTTTTTCCCTCCCTAGCTTTCATACTACCGGCAATTTCGGTACCCAAATCATTAAATAACTGAATTTGCATAACGATATGGTTGCTTTATTATAATTTTAAAGTTCAGTATATGAATATCGAAACAGGTCACATTTTTAAAATCGAAAGCAACCTCTTCAAATGGAGATAAAATTAAGTGTATCATATTTTTGAGATTATGCAATGTAAGAATTTCGTATTCTAAACTAGCCCTTTTTATTTTATATTATTTTTATTTTTATCTCCCAATTTAACTATCAACACCCTCCCCTGTGTGTGTGTGTGTAACTGCACACATATAATAATATACTATAGACATACAAACAAACATTCATTGCTAAATTCCTGATGAGTCGGTTGTTGAATTATAATATATTAACTTTTAGTGGAAGGGGAGGCTCTGAGATCTTGAATATCTGTTCTGGGTCAAGCTGTTTTTCATAGTAGAAAGTAACAAAAAAAATTGCAATTTAATCCCTTCTTAGATGTGCTTTAATTTATCACTTGGGGTTAGAAACTAGGGTCCACATGACCCTCTGGGGTGTGCAATATTTTGGCCTATTTGGTCTCTCTCTTTCTACACATATGGCTATATATATATATAATATGTATATATAAATATACACACATGCATTGCTTCTGAGTAGCTTAAGCTAGAACAAGCCCATACCATTTACAGCTCCCTCTGAAGTGGCTTCTTGGGAGCATCAATGGCTATTTTTATGGTGGTTTTTGGGGTGGTTCTAGGGCTTTTTGTCTGCACTGCTCTGTTGAGATGGAATGAGGTGAGGTACAAGAAGAAAGGTTTGCCTCCTGGTACTATGGGTTGGCCAGTTTTTGGGGAAACTACAGATTTTCTTAAACAAGGCCCAAGTTTCATGAAGAACCAAAGAGCAAGGTATATATATTCTCACAACTTTTTTCAATTTTTAGAAAATTTTTGTGGAACAAATATTATTGAATATATATATATATATATGTATATGCAATTTGGTCTATATTAGAAGCTTTTGCTGTGATTGGTGTTTTTGTCTAGTAATTAAGTTTTTAATAGATTTTTTTTGAAGTGTCATTTGTGTTGGTGTGTGTTTCCTAGTTTCAAGTGCTAGTACTTTGTGGTTTAAATTGCTTTTGTCATTTCAATGCTGTGGTCTAGTTTGTAAATAGCCAGCAATGTTGGGTCCATAGGTTGTACGTCAGTTATGGCTGAACCATGTTATATCTTGTGTTTGTGTCCGAGAAACAAGCAACATGTTATATATGATTAAAAAATTGATAGAAGAACTTGTAACATATATCCATTAAAATCAACAATATAGATTATCATTAATCATTCTCGTAATTTGCTCTATAAATTTTTTAAATTTTTAATATTTTTTTAAAATTTCTAACAGATATGGAAGTGTTTTCAAGTCCCACATACTGGGCTGCCCTACCATTGTTTCAATGGATCCAGAGCTAAACAGATATATCCTAATGAATGAAGCAAAAGGGCTTGTTCCTGGCTACCCACAGTCCATGCTAGACATCTTAGGAAAATGCAATATTGCAGCTGTTCATGGCTCCACTCACAAGTACATGAGAGGGGCATTGCTAGCCCTCATTAGCCCCTCCATGATCAGAGAACAACTCTTGCCGAAAATCGACGAATTCATGAGATCTCACCTCAGCAATTGGGATAACAAAATCATTGACATTCAAGAAAAAACCAAAGAGGTTCGTATTAAATCATAACCCGAAAGAACATAATGTCTGTTAAGTTCAGTTTTCTAAAAACAGTTCTCCATAACTAAGAAAACGGTCAAAAACTGTCATGTTTAATCAGTTTTATTCTTCCTCTGTTTCAGATGGCACTATTGTCCTCTCTTAAGCAAATTGCCGGTATCGAATCCAGTACAATATCTCAGGATTTCATGCCCGAATTTTTAAAGCTGGTATTAGGAACTCTTTCACTGCCTATTGATCTTCCTGGCACGAATTACCGTTGCGGTTTTCAGGTAAATTACCTATAATTTATTTTCTTATCTCTATTATTTAGTTAGTAGAAGAATTTTGGTGTATGTATAAATGGGATGTGGTATATATTACAGGCAAGGAAGAATGTTGTGAACATGTTTAGACAACTGATAGAGGAGAGAAGAGCTTCCAAAGAAACACAACATGACATACTTGGTTTACTAATGAGAAATTATGAAGAAAATAAATACAAGCTTAGTGATGAAGAGATAATTGATCTAATAATCACACTTTTGTATTCTGGTTATGAGACTGTTTCGACTACTTCGATGATGGCTGTCAAATATCTCCATGATCATCCCAGAGTTCTTGAAGAACTCAGAGTAAGTTAATTCGAAAATTACTTTCAAAATGATTTTTACATTCGGATTTTAGAGTATTTTGTTGACATTTTTATGATTCGATTGTAAATTTTATAGAAAGAACATTTGGCTATTAGAGAAAGGAAAAGGACAGAGGATCCAATTAACTGGAATGATTTCAAGTCTATGCGCTTTACTCGTGCTGTAAGTATTTTGAAATCTGATTTTTTCATGTAAAATTTCTTTTTCTTTTTTTTTTTCTTTTTTTTTTTTCTTTTTTCTGTTTTTAATGGTTCGGAGATTAAATTTACTATGATGTTTATGATGCAGGTGATCTTTGAGACTTCAAGATTAGCTACCATTGTTAATGGAGTTCTCAGAAAAACTACCCGAGACATGGAACTAAATGGTGAGTCCAAGATAATCCATAACAACACCACATTTTATTTCTTGCTTTCAAGCATTTAGGGGCTCGAGGAGCTTATGATCTGAGTTTTTATGGTTGGAATGGAGAAATTTTTGGATGGTCGTAGAACATGTGATCCATCAAGTACAATCAAAGCTCTATAACTAGTGAAATATCTTTATGATACTATGATGTGATTTTTTATGGTTGTTATGAAAAAATTATTAGATGGCTCTAAACGTCCAATCAAAACTTTCCCAATTAAGAAAAGCAGACTCATAAAAGTTTAATAAGATATTACGAAAAAAAAAAAAAAAAAAAAACTTTGAATATTAGTTTTAATTAGACTAGATTGGACCACTAGTGATTTATTGGTCTACAACCATCAAATAATTTTTCGAAATGACAAGTGGGACATTATTTATGCATTATTAGCTTTGCCGTATGCTTTTTCAATAATGTGATTTAACCTTATGATGTTTCTCCATTTGTATATTTCTGTACTTCAATCACATCATTTCCTATGTTTTTTTTTTACAGGATTTGTTATCCCTGAAGGATGGAGAATATATGTATATACAAGAGAGATAAATTACGACCCGTGTCTATATCCTGACCCGTTTACCTTCAACCCGTGGAGATGGATGGTCCGTGATACCGAATTTTTTACTTTAACTTAATTATTTGCTTAATTACAATGATGGTACTATATTGGTACTGAAATTTGATTTCAAGTGACTGATTGTGGCCATGATTGTGAAATGTAGGATAAGAGCTTGGAGACACAAAACAATTTTTTCATATTCGGAGGTGGCACGAGGCAGTGTCCCGGAAAGGAACTGGGAATAGCAGAAATTTCTACATTCCTTCATTACTTTGTAACTAGATACAGGTAACTTGTTTAGTTATGAATGTTTTGTTTGGTTGATGAGAAAATAAGAAACAATTCCGATAGGAAATAGAAAATATGATTTTCTTTTTAATGCAGATGGGAAGAAGTTGGTGGAGACAAGCTGATGAAATTTCCCAGAGTTGAAGCACCAAATGGGCTGCACATTAGAGTGTCATCTACTGACTAATTTATGTACAGAAGATATATAGCATATCAAAGAAATATGGATGTACAATATTGTTTTAGCAGATTAGGAATTGAGTGAATTTCATAATTTTCATTTCAGCAAACTACCTGATTATCAATTTAAGTTTCAAACAGATATACTCCATACCCCCAAAAAAGAAAAGAAAAAAGAGAGGTTGTTAAATCAAAACCTAAGTCACACAATCCTTTTAAACGGGTGCCCCTCTCACACTCCGAGTACGTTTCTACTCTCACGTTTCACATGTATTCTCACTCCCATTCCCACTCTATGTCTTAAATTTTGTTACTTTTATGCTCTCATTCTCGAATTTGCTCTTGCTCGTACTTTATGTGATTTAAAATCAAACATTGCTTACAACTTTCTCTTTAAAGTAAGGTATTTACTTATTGGGCTTACTTCATCTCAGACTCAGCCCACAAACTTAGGGCTTTAGCAAGGTAAGCTAAGCATGGGCCGGGACATCATAAATGTGGACCGAGAGGCTTCTCTGCTGCACAAAGCCTTTTCTTAGGTAGAATAGACATGAGGTGGGCTTGATATACATCTAAGGTTCATATATTACAACATTAGTATATTTTACCTTGGAAAAAAAAAAAAACACATGGACATAAGAGAAAATATGAAATTTTGGTTTTTTATTTTTTTCATCAGTCACTAATTGAATTAAGTGTAATAAGTTCAATTTATAGGCACTTATAACAAGGATAAATCAAATGATGAACTTCACAAATAGGGTTTAATTGGATATAGTCCGAGCACTCAACCATTAGTATCTATCTTTTTACTCCCACTTTTTGGGCTGGAATTTATTAGTTTCAGACTTAAAAGTCATTATTGAGAGCACAATATTGATGTAACGATAATGTTGCTCCGTTATAAAATAGAGTTCGCGATTGGAATAAAATAAAAAACATTCCCTCCAAACTCTTCAATAATGGTAAATGGTAGGCTTGTGGACTAAATTAGTCCTTCATTATAAGTTTGTGAAAATAACATTCTTATAATCCTTGTGAAAATCATGTACAAACACTGACGGATGTAGGAGTGGACTTACCTAATTTTAACCCACCCAAAAATAAATAAATAAATTGTTACTACTATTAATTCACCTAAAGAAATATTAGCCAAATTTCTCTATTGGCATTTACGTACAAGCTCAAGAAACCAATGTGTGTGTCAGCGTGTGTGTGTGTGAATGACAGCAACTAATGCTATCACGAGTCTTGTGCGGCATTATTGACACGCACCTAAGTGGAGAAGCACCATCCCATAAAAGCTATCAAGCTTTTGGCACGGCACAAACGCAGAGACTCCTAAATTCAACGTGCAAATCACCTAACCTCTGCTAGTGGAAGTGTCAAACACGTCCTCACAAACAATATATATATATACATATATATATGCTTTTGTGCACTGGTCCATTACTCAATAGTTGCGGCCCAAAGAAAAAGAAAAAGAAAATAAAATAAAACAATTGCACAAGCCATAGAAAATTCAATAAATTGCAGCCCTCTCCATAGTCATAGTCCTAAAATTCAATGTGCGAAAGACCTAACCTCCACCCGGGGAATAAATATTATTTTATTAACTATAAATGTTCTCAATTTTTTCTTTAATAATAAAAAAGAAAAAATAATTCCCAACTAAACTTTAATATAGTTATTATTTTTATTAAATATATAATTAAAAAATGAAATAAAATTACTTATTCATTATATGTATATAATATGCATTTAATTTTTTAAATTTCAAAATTTGCAATAAATTTTGACAAATATATATATATATATATATAACAAAGGGGTGTATTCAATCCTTATTTAAAAAAAAAAAAATTAGGGGTGTTGGTGTCATTTTCTTTTTTTTTTTTTTGTTTGTCACAATGTCTCGAAAGTTGCCCTCCTTCCAATGTTATAGTCTTACAAATTAAGCATGCCCTCCTTCCAATGTCACAATGTCTCGAAACTTTAAACTAACTATGTTTTCTTTTTCTTTTCATTTTTTATCTTTTTTTCTCAAAAGTTTAAATTAACATAGCTTTTTCTTAACTCATGAGACAACACAATATAAATAAATCCTAAATGGTCAACTAAATTTATAGTCAACAGCCATGAAATGCTGCAACCTCTCTTTCCAATGTTTCCATCATTCTGGTGCAAAATTACCGGAATGATTTGTGTGTGAATTATGTTCATAAATATTACATTTTCATGGATTATAGATTTTATATTGTTTTAGTTTGTCTAATTGTCGTTTTTTCTACATAATTTTACACATCAAAAATTTAGTATTAGATTTCAGGGAAAAAAAAAACCTTAAGTTTTGAACATCACTTTACCAATAAACGTGCAATATATCAACCATATATTAAACAATTGCACTGATATTGTATTTTTATCTCATTTTATACTAAGATATATAGCAATTCATGAATGTTAGGGAGGTAGCGTTGAGTCGCAACTCAAATTCAAAAAGTATAAAACTTTTATCAACTATTTAACTCGGTTAACCCACATTTAAAATTTTAATCTGAACTCGAATTAGATTAGTTGGGTAAATATTAAATTAATTTTGATTCAAGATCGAGTTAGATTATTCCTATCATAAAAATTCTATAAATTGAATATATGAATAGAGAATATTATGCACAAATTTTAAAATAAATTCTCCACAAATTAATTTACAATTATTAATATTTTAAAAAAATAGAAAAAAAGGTCGATTATGATTACAAACATTTAATATATATGAACTTCCTACTCATTTACTCAGTGAGTAAACAAGTATTGTCTTTAAAAATAAATAAAAATTAACTAACAAGGAGAGTGCGACAACACCTCCACTTTTAAACATAATAAGTCTTATTTATAGAGAAGTAGTGCTAGGACACCTTCTCTTTTAAGAGAGGCATTGTGAGGACGAGAAATTAATAAGTGATATTGGTTTTAGTTTTTCACTTTAATCAAAATTAAGGTTTAATAAGAAGTTCTATAGTTTAAAAAAAAAAAGCTAACTAATAGTAACCTTATAAAGAGCATCTTTAATGACTTTTAAATAAGCTCTCAAACTCAAAAAATAAATAGATGAAAATAAGGTAATCCAATAGATTCTCAAAAGACCTCTCATATTTTGAGATTCTCAAATGTATCCTCAAATATAGTAACTCTCAAATGACCTCTCAAACTCAAAATATAAGAAGCGAACTTCAATGGATTTTCTCAAAAGACCTCTCATATTTTGAGATTATCAAAAGTTGCTAAAATGATAATGAAACACTCTAATGAGTTCTCAAAACGTGGAATGATTATTGTGTCAAAACTAATAGTATTTTAGATAAAATACATAAGCAGAATTGCAAAAATATAGCATTTTGACAATGTAGCTCTTCTCAATATATAGATTTGGCATGGAAATAAAACATTTTGCATTGGAGATACTCTTAAATCCTACTAATCAAATAAATAAGTATTAGAAAGAATAATTATTAGTTGATGTGGAATAGTATGTTATTTGGAAATATATTTAATTGTTTTTTAATATAATAATACAATATTTGGCGCAATAATATATATTATAAATATAATATAATATATAGGAGAATTATCATATTTACACTAAATCACTTTTTTGAGCTCTCCAATTAGAATATATAAGGTCTATCAACTCAACAAGTAAATAAGAATATATAAGGTCTATCAACTCAACAAGTAACTACAGTTAAAAGTTTTTGTGAGTTATTGAAAGATCCGAAACCTACTTCAATTTTGAGGTGAGATGAGATATATATTGTTGATTCGAAAATAACCTAAATTTGGATTATACTATTATATATTTTTTATTTAGTTACCTCCAATATTTCAAAAAATTTAATCTAATCATATTTTTTTTTGATCAAATTCTTTCTTCAACTCAAATAATAGACATTCAATCCATTATGAATACAATATAATACTAAATGGTCAACTAAATTTATAATCAATAGACATGAAATGCGACCTCTCCGTTGTGGTGCAAAATTAATATGTATGATTTGTGTGTGAAGTCTTGACATCTAATTCATAAATAATTCATTTTGATATATCATTGATTTCATATTGTTCCCACTTCATCTGATTGACGTTCTTTTTAAAATTACTTACATTCTTGCTTCCACATCAACAAATAAGGAGTAGATTTACAAGGGAATATTTTACCTATAATAACTAGATAATCTTACTTGGCAGAGAGAAAAAAAAAAAAGAAAAAAAGTTTTGAACATCACTTTACCAATAAATAATTTCACGAGATTGCAATTTTATCTCATTTCATATAAAGATAGGATATCACTTTACCAATAAATAATTTCACGGCAATGCAATTTTATCTCATTTCATATAAAGATAGGATGGAAACAGATGCATGTTGGGTTGGTAACATTGGGTCCCACTCAAATTCAACTTAAGGCCTAAAACTTTTTAAAGTAAAGTATAGCAACGTCATTGGCTGTTTTTGAGACAATGACAAGAAATTTCATCCAAAAAAAACCTTAAATCATATAAAAAGACAAAATTACCCCTTAATATTAAATCCAGATTTATTGCAAAATATTAGACCTGTCAAAATAACGCAATTTTCCCTGAAAGTTTAGGGCCACAAATTAACTCCACTTGGCGCCAAATTAACAACCCGTGAATTGCAAAATATCAAATTTGTTTTTTTTTCACCAAAATTTTGTTCCTATTTTATTTAGTATATTATCTATTAATTTACAAAAAAAAATATGGTTTTTTTTTTAAAACAAAAATTTAGTTTCTTGTGTTCTTTACCAAAATGGGATTTTCTTTAAAAATATATTGTAAAGAAAATATTGGGTTTTCTTTATGTGGTTTTCTAAATATGGGGTTTTCTTTATTTTCTTTACAAGAAAATTTTGTTTCTATTTTCTTTATTAATATTTGGTTTTCTTTTTTTCTTTTTCTTTTTTTTTACCAAAATTTTGTTATTTAGAAAAATTGTTGCAGAATAAAATTATTATTATTTTTTTAAACAAATGGGGTTATCAATTTTGTTATTACCATAAAAACAGAATGGAAAATAACTAAATAACTAAAATAGCAAATCCAGTGGGGGCTACGCAGCGAAGTAACACTCAGTAACATTAATTAGCTCTTGAAAGACATCGTTAAGAGGTTAGATAACCTGTCCATAATCTCTCACAAATTTTTTAAGGCAAAATTGAACAACATTGACAGATATAAGTAGCATCATAGACACCATTTTAGTTTGGTCAAACTTTTTTCTTTTTGTAAGAAATTGAAAATTTATTACAGCAAAAGAAATATGCAATTTTGTTATCAATTTTGTTATTTTGAGAAATTGTGGATTATCAATTTTGTTATTTTGAGAAATTGTGAGTTATCAATTTTGTTGTTTTGAGAAATTGTGGCAGAATGAAAACAAATGGTTTTTTTTTTTTTTTTTACCAAAAATTTTGTTATTAATTCACACATGAGTACTTTCATCCAATTTATTAATCTGGTTCAAGAATGTAAATATGTGCGTGTGTGTGTGAGAGAGAGAGAGATGAAGAATATAGACTACATATATAGCATTGTGGCTGTTTGTTCATGAGGAGTAGTTTCGTCCAATTTATTAAATTATAAAGTTAAAAAGGACAACTAAATGGTCAAAGGGCAATTTGGTCAATTTTTCATGCTAGTTGGCTTCAAGGGGTGACTTCATCCACTTTTCAATCTTTAAGAGGTGTCATTGTCTAAAAAACATGTAACTTTCATCTGAGTGTCTTTTTGACAAACCTCAAGAGATGTTGTACTTTACCTAACTTTTTATAGGCTACTCAAATTGGGGCAACCCATTTTCAAAATATTAAACTGGGCTCGCATTAGATTAGTTGGGTGAAAAATAAGTTAATCTTGATTTAGCATGGAGTTATATTATTCCTATCATAAAAAATCTAAAATTTGAATACGTGAGTAGCAAATATTAAGCACAAATTTTAAAATAAATTGTCTGACACGAATGAATTTACAATTATTGATATTTAAAGAAAAAAGAAAAATAAAAGATTGATCATGATTACGAACATTTAATATTACATGTAAAATTATGAATATACAACACTAACATTAAAACTAGGTTCAGGTTGGCTTCATATTATCAACACTTCAATCAAAAGCATTTTAGTTGGGTCCGTCAGACTTGAGTATGATATGGAGCACAAGTGTAGCTAAGGCTTTGTCGAAATGAGTCATGAAAGCTTGGAGCTCGCCAGAGTTGCTGGAGCAACTTCACCGTGTCAGGTTTAGACATTTTCAAAAAAGTAAAAAGACAAAATCGATGTTACAGCATTACTTTAAGGTAAATTTCTTTTAAAAGTATTTTGATGGATCTTTCCACATA
The DNA here is from genome assembly GCF_030987335.1 of Cornus florida. NCBI lineage: Eukaryota > Viridiplantae > Streptophyta > Magnoliopsida > Cornales > Cornaceae > Cornus > Cornus florida. The sequence continues at coordinate 8,398,267 of NW_026775577.1, forward strand.
ATGTTAAAACATTAAAAAGAGTTTTAGGCATACTTTTTAAAATATGGAGCAAAGTGTTACGCAAAGTATATGTTAAGGGTGTTTTCTGCCCTTATCCCACTAAGAATATCATCAATGAAATCTTTCTAAAAATAAACCCTAGAGAATAATCCATCAATAGGCATTTCACTTTGCATTTTGGAAACTTAGATTTTGAATAAAAAAATCCCCATCCAAAGTTGTAAATAAGAAAAATAAAATAAAACAAATATACAAATGCATTCAAAATAAAATAAAATAATAACAAGTTTAATAAATAAAATCAGATTTATTGTATCTTAAGTGGCTTGCTAGGTCATACGCATTGTAATTGACTTCCAAGACAGTTTGGCCTAGTTTGGTGCGTAGGAATAGAAAGAGACAGAAATGGAATGCAAGTGGGAATGGAATAGGAATATTATAAGAATTGAATGATCATTCTCATTCCACTGTTTGGATGCAAACAGAGAATGAAATAACCATTCTCATTGCTGTGTTTGGTTAAATCAAATAAAAAGTTAGAATGGAATGATTTGTAAATTAATTTCTTCAAAATTTCCTTGCTTGTAATATACCAATTATATTAAAACATATTCTTATAATATATCAGTTATTATATTAAAACATATTCTTATTATATAATAAAACTAAATTATACCAATAGATGCTTGGGCCATTGACTAAAAATGGTATGGGACCGTTGGTGGGTGATGTTATAGGAGTGTTTATATGTGTGTGTGTGTGTGTGTGTATTTAAATTGATATACGAAGTATATATATATATATATATCTGCAAGTGAATCAATGGGTAGAGCGGAACAAAAAAAATCCATAAAGAAAGAGAGCAACTAGCAACAGTGCAGACGGCATAATCCAGTGACCAAATGCCAGCGAACCTCTTTTATTCTTTTCTATTTTTGGCTTTTCATCTATTCAACCATTCTTCTTCTTTTTTCTTCTTTTTTCATCCCATGGCAAGACTGTTTGTGATGATCTTGTGGGCGGGTGTGTCATGAGCGGGTGCGAGAGACACTGACAGGCTACCACATTGGCGAGCTACGGGTGCACAGTCCCACATCGCCTGGGTAGAGAAAATGTGAAGTGCTTATATGTAAATGTGTCATCTTCAATTGGTATGAGGCCTTTTGGGGTGAAACCCAATAGCAAAACCGTGCGGGTTCAAGCCTAAAGCGGACAATATCATACCATGTGGTGGAGCGGGTTGTTATACTGTTTCGGTGAGAACAAATTGCAAAGCCAAAAAGGCAAATAAAGAGCGATATATATATATATATATATATATATATATTCCATGGTATACAGTGAAATGTGAAGAAAGAAAGAAAGAGGAGAGAGAGAGAGAGGGTGTACAGATATGAAGAGAAAGAGAGAGAGTGCGAAGAATGCATATGGGTTTTTTTTGGTCTTTGCATTTTATTACTTTAATTTAGTGGGAATGGAATGGCCATTCCACGAGTCCAAAAGAGGAATGGTCATTCCACCTAAAAGCTGGAATGAGCATTCCAAGGGAATGACCATTCCACTTTCAAAGTGGCACACCAAACAAAAGAAAGGAATGAGAAAGTGAAATGGTTATTCCATTCCACCCCCATTTCATCACACCAAACTAGGCCTTAAAGTTGATTGAGCATTAATAAAATGTATATTTGAAGTCATCAATGCGCCAGTGACCTAGTAGTATTAAGTTCTTACTTTTTAAAAGGATGTCAGGAGTTCAAATATCTATGGAGGCATGTGTGTTTTTACCAACTAAATAAAATAATAATAATTTATCAATAGAGATTTCACTTCGCATGTACTCCAACTCTATGTGTCTTAAAGAATTTGTCCTCGTTTCCTGCTTTATGTGACTTGATCAAACATTCCATTTACAATTTTCTCTTAATAGTGAGGTATTTGTTATTGGGCTTTCTTTATCTCAAGCTTAGCCCACAAACTTAGGGCTTTAGCAAGGTATGTTAGGCATGGGCTGGAACATCATACGATTCATACATGTAGACCGAGAGGCTCTCTGCTGCCATAGAGCCTTTTCTTAGGGGAATAGAAATAATGAGGTGGGCTCATGATACATGTAAGGTTAGGGGTAGGCGTGGCAATTCGTGTTGGCGTGTCGTGTTCGTGTCGACACGATTACTACACAGACACGATTAGGGTTGACACGAACACGACACGATTATTAATCGTGTCTAAGACGTTTGACACGAACGCGACACGATTATTATACGTGTAACACGACATGACACGCATAACCTATTTAATAAATGGGTCAAGACTTGATATGACACGAAAAGACACATTTAAATCATTTTTGACACGAATACGACATATTTTGCTAAATGGGTCATTTTTTACACGAATACGACATGTTTATCTGACACGTTAGTTAATCGGGTTAATCGTGTCATAATCGTTTTTACAAGGTCAAACACGAACACAACACGTTTAGTTAGCGGATTAATCCGTGTCAACATGATTATGACATGAACACGATTAGCCCAAACCCTAACCCGCTTATCTCGTGTCGTGTTCATGTTGTGTTAGCATGTCGTGTCAAATATTGCCACCCCTAATTAGGGGTGATTACAAATCGTATCGGATTAGGCATCAATTCTAATCAGATACGCTACTAATAGATTAGACAAATTTAAATTTGCCGTCGATTCGTTGTCTCACGGATCGAATCGGATCAGATTAGATTCGCGGATTGAGTTTTATCTAAATTATCTATTATTATTATTTTTAATTAAAATTATTTGTTATTTATTTATTTTTTAACCATAACCCAATAGATAAAATTTTAATTTATTAATATTAATTTATATATTTAAATAATTTTTAACTAATACATCCTTACAATCCATTAAATTATCATTAACTAATTAAATTAACTAATATATTCTTTTAAAATATATATATATATTTCACAGATCACATCGGATTTTTAACAGTCCAATCCATGAGTTATAGATTAAATTTTTTTGAACCCGTTACCGATCCATGGGTGTAGCAATTCGATCCAATCCGCACAGATTGGACCTGATCGAATCGGATTCGCGAATTCACGAATTATTTATTCACCCCTATCTAAGGTTCATATATTACAACATTAGTATATTTTACCTTGGAAAAAAAAAAAAACGGGACATAAAGAGAGAAAATATGAAATTTTGGTTTTTTATTTTTTTCATCAGTCACTAATTGAATTAAGTGTAATGAGTTCAATTTATAGACACTAAGAACAAGGATAAATCAAATGATCAATTTCACAAATAAGGTTTAATTGGATGAATTTCAAGCACTCAACCAAGTTATGTCAAACGAAAGATAGATTTGCTAATAAAATTGGCGCGGCCAAAACTTATCTATGTTTTTATTCCAATTTTTTCACTTTTGGGCTGAAATTAATTAGTTTCAGACTTAAAAGCCATTATTTAGAGGACGATATTATGCAACCATAATGTTACTCCTTTATAAAGTAATCAGGTACAAGCTCGGGAAACAATGTGTGTGCGAGAGTGTGTTTGTGTGAATGACAGCAACTAAAGCTAACACGAGTCTTGTGTGGCATTATTGACACGCACATAAGTGGAGAAGCACCATCAAATAAAAGCTATGAAGCTTTTGGCGCGACACAGACGCGGAGACTCCTAAATTCAACGTGCAAATCACCTAACCTCTGTTTGTGGAAGTGTCAAACACGTCCTGACAAACACACACACACACACACATATATATATATGCTTTTGTGCACTGATTCAATAGTTGCAGCCCGATGAAAAATAAAAATAATAATAATAAATAAAATAAAATAAATTAATTGCAGCCCTTTTCAGAAGCCATAGAAAGATTCAATAAATTGCAGCCCTTTGCATAAGCCATGGTCATAGTCCTAAAATTCAACGTGCGAGGGGCCTAACCTCCACCTGGGTATGGTCGAATTTGACGAGAAGGATAGACCACAATGAAAATATTAGACAGAGAAATTCATTTATAACACCTAACCAAAAATAGGATGTCAATTTAATCTGTTCTGCCTCGTCCCTGTCCCTATTAGGACGGATTTGAGATCATCATCCTAACCAGCAAGAGACTAATTTGAAAAATTTTGAACTCGCCCCAATTAATGATTGTTATATAAATAAAATTTAAATTTTAACAATATTTTTGTTATTAATACTGTTTACTATACTATAAAAATTTTAAAAAGGTATCTTAAATTTATTCATATTTAAATTATTTTTCTTAAAAATTATGTACAATAGGGCGCTCCAATTACGATATGGGGTGCCAAGAATTGGGTTCGGGAAAAAAATTTCATTGGTGGGACCGGATTGGAAAAGAGGTGCCCCGTCCCGAACTCGCCCCATTGACATTACTAACCAAAAACTTAAGTTAATCTCTGTAACGGATGTGTGTTTTGCTATCCAACCCAAAAGGTTAAGCTCCGCACCCAAAACATCCTTGTTGTGGTTGGGTTACCTTACCTATTCAGGATGGTGCACCCAAACACATTTGTATCGTGTGCTTGATGTAGTACGGGATTAAAGACTAAGTGTAATTCTAGTACCAACTTTAATAGGTGAATGCTTCGCGATCCAACCAAAAAGTTTAAACTATTAGGGGGGCTAATACTTAACTCATTTATACTTATTTCATTTCCTATCTAAATTTGATGTAGGACAAGTTTCCCTTGTAGCAATAGACCATAATATAAATATTAGACAGAGAAATCCGAGCCAAATATTATTTTTTATTTTATTTTTTTCAAAAGTTATTCAAAGATTTTCAATTATTGCATTAAGATGCCACTTAATTTAGATTTCAATTATAAATATAAATATACAAAAGTAATATTAATACTAGGTTTGGGTTGGGGTGATGTTGCCAACACCCCTACTCAATCCTAACCCAGATTGACTTGAGCAAATCAACCAAACTAAAAAAATCATAAAATTATTTGTTGAACCATAAAAAATCAAATTGGGTTTGAGTTGGACAAAGAATACCATCTCTAAAAATAAACCATTTTTCGCTTACAGAATATTCTATTGATACGGATTTCACTTCACATTTTTTGGAGAGTTGGAGTTCGAATAATATATATATATATATATATATATCTTGTTCGACACATCCATTGTAATTGACTTTCATGACTAGGGTTGATTGAGAGTATTAAAAATTTTTAGCTAACACGTAGTGCAAGGCAGTGCAGGACGAGAAATTAATAGGTGGTTTTGTTTTTAATTTTTCAGTTTAATCAAAATTAATGTTTAATAAGAAGTTCTGTATCAAATAGAGAAGCTAACTAATAACTTTCAAATAGAAGTATTAGAATGAATAATTATTAGTTACAGTATGCTATTTGGTGTTATGGTCAAATTAATATTATTTTTTTGAACTTTACTTTTCAATGTTTGCACTATAATATTAAATGAAATGACAATTTTAACCTAACTTTACACATAAATAATTATTACCTTTTAAATAACACAACATGATCCTTTCAGATTTTCTTTTCTAATCTCCAATATTTAATATTTTTAGGTCTCTTTTGACAAAAAAAAAAAAAAAAATTGAATACTTTACCAGATCAAAAAATATATATGTTTGAATAAATTGCCTCTTTTGACTTGAACAAATAAATAAAAAGTAACCATTAAAACATTTATTTCTTTTCACATGAAAACAAAAAAAAATTCAAAAAAAAATATTTATTGAAGAAATTATTTCTTTTGTCAAGATTGAAAAAAAAATTATTTTTATGGAATAAATTATTTATTAGTAAAGAAGGTTAGAAAAAGTTAAAGTTTTTTAAAAGGTAGTTTTGAACTTTTGAGATTAAGAAATTTTGCATTAATGAATTCAACGACCTTTTTTATTTTTTATTTTTAAAAAAACATAAAATAAGAGCGTTAAACACACACTGAAACACTATATTCTGGTAATGAGTCTCTATATATTGATCCCAACAATCTGTTGATCCGAAATCAACCAGAGGGTGAATTGGACCATTATAAAAAAAATTTAGTCACCTCCAATATTTCAAAAAAAAATATAAATTAACCATTTTTTTTTTCTTCTTCAAATTCTTTTTTCAATATAATACTAAACGGTGAACTAAATTTATAATCAATAGTCATGAAATGCGACCTCTCCATCATTGTGGTGCAAAATTAATATGCATGATTTGTTTGTGTGAACTCTAACATCTAATTCATAAATAATTCATTTTGATATGTCATTGATTTCATATTGTTCCCACTTCATCTAATTGACGTTTTACACATCAACAATTAAGGAGTAGATTTACAAGGGAATATTTTACCTATAATAACTAGATAATCTTACTTACCAGAGAAAAATACAAGTTTTGAACATCACTTTACCGATAAATAATTTCACTCGATTGCTATTTTATTTCATTTTATACAAAGATGGGATAGAATTCATGCATGTTGGGTAGGTAACGTTAGGGTCCGAATCAAATTCAACTTTAAGGTATAAAACTTTTTATCCGCTACTCAACTTGGGCCAGCCCACTTTCAAAATTTTAAATTGAGCTCTTATTAGATTAGTCAAGTGAAAAATAGGTTAATCTTGGTTTAATACTAAGTCACATAAAGCGGGAGCAGCATATTTCAAAAAATCTTAGAGCGGGAGCGCCACATTATAAACTTATAAAATATTCATTTATAATTGTAAATATATGATTTAAATAAATTTCATACAAACAAAAAGACAAAATAGTAAATCAAATATGAGTCCGTTACAATCAATATAACATATTTTATAAAAATGCATAAATTAATCAAACAAGCTGCTTTATAAAAACAAAAACATAACCGTGAATAGGGCATAACAGAAATAATAATAATAATTACTTCCAAGCATAACCGCATAACAAAAAAAAACAATAATAATAATAATAAATTTCATTCATTTTTATACATTTAACATGCTTTAAGGTCTCAGGATGACAATCATTGTCTTTGAAATAACAATATTCAAAATCAAAGACTCTGTTCGAATCCTCCTTCACTTCAAAGAGCCCTAAACTTAATAGCAGAAATAATATGAAACGTTTTAATATTTTGAACGAGAATAATAGTGAATCAAGGATACAAGAAATTAAGAGTCAAGTGAAAAGTCAAGACTGAAGACTTCATTCTCTCCATTCAAAGAATCTTACACTTAATAGCAAAGAGAAATCATAGATTTAGAATATGAAAAGTTATACCTTCCTTTATATCTTTACTAATAAATATTGAAGGTAAGTCATTAAATATTAACTCTATTGTTATATTATTTGACCTGGACAGAGTTTACTTAATTAAATTAAATTGGTTACTTTTTGACATAATTAACCTTAGAAAAATGATACGAGAATCGAACCAAACAATCGAATGAGAAGTCAAATTTAACGTGGCTTGACCGCGTCAGATTAGATACCTCTTCGTTTCTCTCTCCTTGCTTTCTCTAATTCTGGGTTTTTCTTCTCTATTTAATCATATCTCAATTGATTCTGGTTTTGTGTCTCTCCTTTTGATTTTGCAAAATTGAAGATAAAAAAAAAAAAATTAAAATTTCCATGTTTTGCCAATACAAAAGGTACAAAATAAAAAAAACTACAACTATTGTTTATGTCCTATAAATTTTGTATCCATAAAAATCAAACAGAAACTTTAATATGTGATATGTGTATATGTTTCATCCATACGTTTGGACAAGTCTCAAATTAGAATTAATCTGAAGAAATTTGACCACTAGATTTCGAGAAAGAGGATAGATAAGAAGAATTGATGAAGAACAGGAGAGAGGAACGAAGAGTAAGAGAGAGAAAAATGAGTTAGCGTCTTACGCGTAATGAAATTGTCTGATGTGTCTATGGCCACGTCAAGTTTGGTGTTCTTTTCGGTAGAAATCTTCGGTTTCCCTATCACTGCTTTTAGCCTTATCACCATTTAAGTTGGGATAAAACTAAAACTTTTCAAGATTCACATTAAAATCTGTGAATTTATTTTCCAAAGTTGTCGAATTCTTGGACCGAATACGCCGTTTTACCTTACACAATTGATCAAATTTTTAAATTGAATTTGTGAATTCAAAAATATGAGAGTGTGAATTTTTGGCGAATTCACTCTTAAAACGCCAATTCGCACATGGAGCGATGGAGTGCCACAGGTTTGAACGAATTTTGTGACTAAGGCTTAACATGGAGTTAGATTATTCCTATCATAAAAATTCTAAAAATTAAATATTTGGTTAGCAAATATTATGCACAAATTTTACAATAAAATGTCGAAATGGATTAATATACAATTATTGATATTTAAAGAAAAATTAAAAGAAAAAAGTTAATCATGATTACAAATATATTATTACATATAAAATTATGAATAAACAAAACTATTATTTATTATTTATTTTTTTTCGGAAAGTGAGATTCATTGAAGGGGAGAATGTACAAGCCAGGAAGGAAAGCCCACAAAACATGAACAGCCCAGTTCATCAAAATAAACAAAAGAAGATATAGGAAAGCCCAAACATACACTAAAGACATGCAAAGGCCAAAGCCTTACAGAAACAAAGACACTTCTAGTCTAACCAACTGTAGACTATGCGTGTCTAAATTGAACATTCTTCCGGTGAGAACAGAGATTAGGGTTCACAACCCTAAGTGGCTTGATCCGGTGGCTCCGACGAAGGTCTGATGAAGGACGGCAGATTCTAGTCCAGTTGCAACCGTCTAGCAAGAAGAGAGTCCTTGACTGTTATGGTGAGCAATTTTGATCGGATCATATCAGTGATTTGCCTGAACAAAACCAATATTAAAACTAGGTTTGGGTTGGGTTGATATTGTCAACACCTCAATCAAAAACATCCTCGATCAAAAGCATTCCAGTTGGGTTCGCGGGATTTGAGTATGATATGAAGCACAGGGGTAGTGCAGGCTTTGCTTAAATGGGTCATGAAAGGTTGGAGTTTGCCGGAGTTGCTAGGCCAACTTCTTCGTGTTAAGTTTGGGCATTTTTGAAAGAGTAAAAAGGCAAAATGGCTATTACAGTGTTACCTTATGTTAAATTTTTTTTTTTTTAAAAAAAGTATTTTGACTGCAAAATATTAAAACATTAAAATAGAATTTTAAGTACATTTTTTAAAATAGAATATACATTAAAAGTGTTTTTTGCATTTACCCACTAAAAATACCATCAATGAAATCTTTTTAAAAAAAAACCCTATCGATTGGGATTTGTAGACTCAGATTTTGAATTAAAAAAATTCAATCCAAAGTTGTAAATAAGAATAAAAGAAAACAAATATACCAATGCATTCAAAATAAAATAAAATAAAAATAAGTATAATATATAAAATCAGATTTATTGTGTCTTAAGTGGCTCGGTCTCGGTCTCGGTCATACACATTCATTGTAATTGACTTCCATAGTTAAGAATTGATCGAGTATTAATTAAAATTACATTTTTATCATCTAATAAAAAAAAAAGGGTTAAATTAATCTAAATATTCAAAATAAGAAGAAAAATTATAAGGCGTAAATAAAGTTTATGTTAAAATGACTTAACTATTCATAATAATTGAGTTTAAACATGTAACATATTATATATGTCATATTTACGATTATAACATGTTGAATAAAATGGGTTGAACCCTTCAATCCTAACCCAACACGATTAAGTAAATGGGTTAATCGTGTCAACCTGTTTATGACCTAAACCCGTTTAAGATCAACCCAAACCTATATTCGTGTCGTGTTGATGAATTGTGTCGTAATTTGTCACCCATATTTGAAAGTAACTATTAACTCCCGGTTCTTTCCTAAATCAACTTGCAAATAATCCTATTTACACAGCAAATGCAAACCTTCTCTAATCATGAGAACGGTTACGAGAGCTTCAGTATCCCCACGAGAATGAGAGAGCATGACCCACTCCTTTGAAGAAAACAGTAGACACGTTAACAGCTACTTATTAAATGAAGAATTAGTGTTAAGTTTTTGACAAGAATGTTAGGTGGTCAGTGAATAGAGGGCGAGGGAGAGGGTGCAAGGCTCGAATGCGATACTTGGCTCTCAAAGTTAGGGAGCAATCCAATAACTCGGGCAACACGACACTTGGTGTATGGAGTAATATAAACTCACCCTTATGAGCTTATTTTTTTAAAAGTAAAATTACTAGCCACTTTAAAATTTGAACAAATTACACATATTATACCATTCAAGTTATACAAAGGTTTATTATTTTGACATTTTTTAAGATTTGGGACAATTTCTTTTCAGCAAACATGTTAGAACAATTATTATTCTATTATATAAAATATAATATAATATATTATTAAAATATAAAAACATTATCAACTTAAGAAAAATTAAAGTAATAAATATAAAACCCTTTGATTAATGTCTACTTTGTTTGTTGGTAAAAAAAACAAAGTGTAATTAATTTCAACTTTGAAATTTTTTTTTTATTAACGCCAAGCTAGAATACACTAAATTAGGAGTCTAAATTAAACTGAAACACTAAATAACACATCTTTTCAAATCAATCAAACACACAAATGCATCATAAAAACAACTTTCAGATCACAAATAAACGGTGTAGAACACATAAGGTGCATCATCTTTAATGCACACCAAACACACAAAATTAAAAAATTTAGTAGTTTTTAAGCCCAACACAAAAACACTAGGCGTTCCATATAAATCGCTGTTAGAGTTCTTGAACAATTCTTCAACCATAACGTATCCACTATTTATAACCCTCACAAAACACTCCCTCCTCTTCAACCTCCAAACCCTGCAACTCTCTCTCTAGTTTTTTCTCTCTCTACAATGGCTGCCTCGACCCCCCTCCTAAAGGATGAACTAGATATAGTCATACCGACTATCAGAAACCTCGATTTTCTCGAGATGTGGAGACCCTTCTTCCAACCCTATCATCTGATCATCGTCCAGGACGGTGATCCTTCGAAGACCATCGGAGTCCCAGAAGGGTTCGATTACGAGCTCTACAATCGAAATGACATTAACAAAATTCTGGGTCCGAAGGCTTCGTGCATTTCGTTCAAGGACTCTGCCTGTCGCTGCTTTGGGTACATGGTGTCAAAGAAGAAGTATATCTTCACAATTGATGATGATTGCTTTGTAAGTTCTTTAATTTTGGTGTTTTTCTATATGGGTTTTTGTTTTTTAATGATAAAGTTTGAATCTTGAATATATATAGGAATGGAATGTGTGCGTATTCATCATATATTTTATATCTATTTTGTTGTTCTGTATCTAGGTTTTGTTTTATCTAAGTATGTCTTCACAATTGATGATGATTGCTTTGTAAGTTCTTTAATTTTGGTGTTATTCGGTGTGTTTCTAGATGGGCTTTTGTTTATAAATGATAAATTTTAAATCTTGAATATATATATATATATATATAGAGAGAGAGAGAGAGAGAATGTGTGTGTAATCATCATATATTGTATATCTATATTGTTGTTCTGTATCTAGGTTTTGTTTGATCTTCTGTATTTGTTAATTACAGTTTGCAAGAGTATTTGTAGAAAATTGGTTGATTTGATTTTTGGGATATTCTGGCCATCATTTATATTTATATTTTATTTTGCATATGATATGCTATTATTTTTTGTTGTAATATATGCTAGGCAGAGTATTTGATCGCAAGGGATTTGGTTGATTTGATTTTTGGGATATTCTGGCCATTTTGTGTGTGTGTTTTGGTTGTAATATATGGTAGGCAAAGTTTTGATGCTGTTTTAATCAACAGAGAATCATTTGCAAGAGTATAGGTTTTGTAGAAAATAAAATTAAAATATAGTCTTTTTTTTTTTTTTTTTTTTTTTTTTTTTTTTTTTTTCTGTGTATATGATCTGTTATTTTGTTATTATTATTATTATTGTTTGGGAGGCAGAGTTTTTGATGATGTTTTAATCAACAGAGAATCAATATTTTCAGCTTCCAATGAATTGATTATCTGTAATTGTAGGCTCTGCCAGTGGGTGAAATTGTAGATAAAACTATGTTATAAATTGCAGCAATTATCCTTATATTTAAAGAAAATACAATTTTGTGATTTAAAAAGTGTATGCACTTGAATGTACTTGTGTATGAGCTCCATTTGGTTTTGAGTTTCTTTGATGTCTCTGTTGCTTCCTAACATAGCAATTCCCAATTACTAAGGTTAAGTTTTGATCAGGGCTTTAACTATTTTAGTAGAATATCATTGACATTGCTAGTGATTATAATAATTTTTTTTGTTTGATAAATTAGTCGAATATTTTTATGTATGTTTGCATTCTTTGTTTACACTTTCAAAATAATTTAGCTGTGCTCATTTTAGTCATTGTTGCATCATAATTTTCTTTTTTGCTATGAGATTTTTGTTTATTTATTTATTTTTGACACAAAATAAATAGTTTTCAGTTGCAATTCTGATTGGTCTTGTGTCATGAATTTCTTATTTCTTGTTGATCTTTAGGTTGCTAAAGACCCATCCGGGGAAGACATAAATGCCCTTGCACAGCATATTCAGAACATTCTTGCTCCATCAACTCCCTATTTCTTCAACACCCTTTATGACCCTTTTACGGAGGGTGCAGATTTCGTCCGTGGATACCCTTTCTCCTTGCGCCAGGGTGTTCCAACTGCTGTTTCCCATGGCTTGTGGCTCAACATCCCAGATTATGATGCTCCTACACAGCTTGTGAAGCCTCGTGAGAGGAACACCAGGTTTGTACTTTCTTTACAAGTCATCGGCCAATCTACTTAAGAAAGAATTTGTAACTTCATATATTTATTTGTTACCGATGATTGCTGTTATATGCTTTATGCTTGATCAGGTATGTGAATGCGGTTATGACAATTCCGAAGGGAACCCTGTTCCCCATGTGTGGTATGAATCTGGCATTCGACCGTGAGCTCATTGGCCCTGCAATGTACTTTGGACTTATGGGTGATGGTCAGCCAATCGGGCGATATGATGATATGTGGGCTGGCTGGTGCACCAAGGTGCCTTTCGTTTTCCTTTTATCCCATTACTCACCTATTTGTCGCAAAAACAAAATTGAAGTTTTAGTAAATCTATTAAGGATACACTTCAACTTAGATGGACTTTTTGCATCCAGAAACTAGATACACTTCAACCTAGATGAATTTTTTGCATCCAGAAACTAAAACTCAATTGAAACTTAATAAACCTATTAAGTATGCACTTCAACCTAAAAAGGCACAATATGTTCAAAAACTTATTGAACAACTAACTAACCTTATTGGTGATTGCTGCACTTTAAACATATATGAACCACTTACCAACACATATATGTTGCAAAACACAATTGAAGATTAATAAACCTGTTAAGAATGCACTTCAAACATAGACTTTTTGCATTGAGAACCTTATTTGTGATCGCTGCACTTGAACGTATATGAACAACTTACTAACACGTTGCAAAACACAATTGAAGACTAATAAATCCAATAAGAATGCACTTTAAACATAGATTCTTTGCATTGAGAACCTTACTGAACAACTGACGAACCTTATTGGTGATTGTTGCACTTTTAACATAAATGAACAACTTACTAACACGTATATGTTGCAATACTCAATTGAAGATTAATAAACCTATTAAGAATGCTCTAAACATAGGATTTTTGCAGTGAGAACTTTATTGAACAACTGACAAATCTTATTATTGTTGATTGTTTAGGTGATATGCGATCATTTGGGATTGGGAATCAAGACAGGGTTACCCTACATTTGGCACAGCAAAGCGAGCAATCCGTTTGTGAACCTAAAGAAGGAGTACAAGGGCATCTTCTGGCAAGAAGAAATCATCCCATTCTTCCAAGCAGCCACCCTTTCGAAAGACTCCACCACTGTTCAACAGTGCTACATTGAGTTGTCGAAGCAGGTTAAGGAGAAGCTTTCGAAAGTGGACCCTTACTTTGACAAGCTAGCTGATGCCATGGTCACATGGATTGAAGCTTGGGATGAGCTCAACCCAGCTAAAGAATCTGCAGAACTACCCAACGGTTCGGCCAAGTGAAAATTTTGATCGACAGTACCTTCCTTTGATTTTATAGAGCTATGGATTCAATAGTTTTCGTATCTTTATTTCATTATATTTCTCAAGCTTATCTTTATTTCATTATATTTCTCAAGCTTATTTGATCATTACTTGAGTTTGACTATTGGTGGATTTAATAACTTATTATTTAAATTTTATGAGCATGAAATGGCAGATATAGTTTTTTGAATCACACTATTTGCTTGTGCTTTTTGACAATGATACAAAGAGTAGTTGTGGGCTGTAGGCAAATCTTTGGTTTGGCTCGTAGTAGTAATTTTATTTGTGTGGCTTTCTACCCATTTTTATTTGGAGTATTAGGTGCACTCTAATTTAATTTAAATTGAAGAATATAAAATCGTCAGAATTCAATCGTGGAGTGGGACCTTCAAGTAACGGATTCTAGCCAATTGAAAGGATCTTCTGATCAATCCAGAGATCATTTGGATTCCATTAGTAATGAGGATTCGGAATATTACACATTGATCAATCAAAGAGAGATTCAACAACTAAAAGAAAGATCGATTCTTTGGGATCCTTCCTTTCTTCAAACGGAACGAACAGAGATAGAATCAGACATGCTCCATATCATTTGATTGAATAGTTGACCCAGCCCCTTGTTGTTTGAAGAAACCCTCCACTTCAATTGGTATTTTTTCACGAAAAGCAGACATGAGATAACAAATCCAGTGTTTCACTAAGATTTCGAATAGTGGTCCTGAATTCAAGTTGATTATATTTCGCCTCTTCCTCAGAGAAAGACGATCAAACAATTCCCAACCAATTTCATTCAAAATCACATTACACCTATTCAAATGGTATGATTTCTATTCCTCAAAGATGAGGTTGAATGTTCACACTATGGCGCACAATATTTACTTGAATTTTTTATTTATTATTATTATTATTTTTGTGAAATTAAAAAAAGAAAAAAGAAAATGGAATGATAACAGACAGGATTAGGATTGCCCCATATTTAATTGGATTAACCGGATCTTATGCAGTAAGACTTGGAAAAATGACATTATTTCATTTACAACCAGAGCTAAATTGTATCAAACTAAAGTGTTAGTATAGTTCATTCATTTAGCAATTTTTTTTTTATTTTTTTTTATTTTTTTAATATATATAGAAATTTTGTATATCAAAGTGGATCTGAACACAATAAATGTTAGTATTGCTCATCCATTTATTTATTTATTTTTTCGACAAATTATTATTGAAATTGTTGAACTTGTAAATTTTTTTTTAATCTTTTTTATTTTAAATGTTTTAAGTTATTTATATCACATTGAGGTCCTTCTAACTATTTTTAACCCGAATAATTATTTTACTTTATTTTAGATTTGCAAAAAAATAAAAAAATAAATAAAAACTAATAATATGGTAACATTACTTATTTTAATAAATATATTGTGATAGTCAGCCTTTGGTTTCCATCTAACAGTCAGCCTAAGCTGTATGCTGCAAGATTGTATGAGCCTATTCTTATAAGGGCGGAGTTGGAATTGACAACCAAACTATATATACTTCATAACCAATTATTTTGGTTGCCGCATAAGATAAGCAAATAAGGAATAATTCTTTAAAATATCTAAGATATATAGACATTTCCTCCAACTTTCGTAAATATTCATCACATTCTATAAAACTCCATTTTTTTTTACCACTCATTCATACTGGAAACCAATAAACTCAATAATGCCACATAGACCCCATTTAATCAACTATTAAGCACACGCGGGTGTATGTGCTCAATACTTGGTAGGACACCACAAGAGCAATAATCTATTGAGAGATACATCTTACTATGATTCCTCAAGTGTAATGTTAATTGTGTTAAAAAGAAAAAAAAAAAAAAAAAGTGTAATTTTAATTGTGTTTAAAAAAAAAAAAAGTGTAATGTTAATTGATTATTTTTTGGCCATTCCAATAAATAATATAACAAAGATTTTTATATAATAATTAATAAATAACAAACTTTTATCAACTGTTTGTTTTTTTGTTTTTTTTTTTTTGTTTTTCGCAAATTAGGGGAAAAATGATTTGAACACGAGCACACCCGTTCGGGAAGTTAGATACTCTACCAATTAGACCATTGGATAATGGCCATAACATAGACTTTTATCATTTTTCCTATCGCTGCATGTGTATAACTTATTTATGTTTTGAAATTGAAGTAACGAACAAGCTGAATTCTTCTTCTCTTTTTGTCTTCTTTTTTTCATAAATAAATTTAAAAAACATTTTTATTTTCATTTATTTGTTATTATTATTTTGATATATGAAGATTTAAGATTTAATTTTTTAGGTTTTATTTTGGTAAATTTGTTCATTATAGTTTGCTCGAATCTAGGTTTTGTAGAAAAGTGCTATTATGGCAGTTTTTTTTTTTTTTTTTTTAAGATCTATTTCTCTTTCTTTTCTTTTTTATTTTATTTTTTTTATCTTTTCTTTCTTTTTTCTTTTTTAATTGTTATTATGGTTTGTTATTTGGTTTATGTTGTATCGTGTCCTCTATTTTTATTTATTTATTTATTTTTTATGTTGTAATTTAACATTTATGTGACGTACATCCTTTTGTAATTATGCTAAAGGTTATAATTGGTTGAAGGCAGACCAACAGACAATCATTATGTTCAGCATCAACCATTATGTAAATAGGAGAATTTTTGGACTTCTTTGTGTTATGAAATTGCAGCAATGAATTGTTAATGAATATATGTAAGATGGATTTAGTTGTTCGTTCCCCATTTTTTTAGATCCAGAGATGTAATTATATGAAATGGATTTTAACGTCTTTAAAAAATTCATTTTATCTAACAGATTGCGCAGTTAAAAGTGTGTGGACTTTGGAATTTATTTTGGTTTTTTTTGGTTCTATGAGCTCTGTTTTTTACTGAAATTTGGATTTTTAGGGGTTCAATGATAATTACAAGTAATATGGGGTGATATCTAAATACAAAAAAAAATTGTGATGGAAGATGAACAAGAGCCTTATGCGGAAGAGCTGGAGACTGACAAAAGCACCGACCTCCTTTGTTGTGCATGGAGGCCTTTATTCATAGTCCCAGCCATTGGCTTGGCTCTCGAGGGTAAGGCCCAGAGCTTGGGCCCACCCTGGTAGGATAGTCATCATGACCCTATTAGGCCTAATAGGGTTACTTTGGTCTTTTTAGCTCGAGGGTAAGCACTATAGCATTAAATGCACATCCTTTCAAAAGTAGCGGTTGCAGCTGAAAATCATTAATGTGATTATCAGTATCACAGTGAGGTCGTATCCTTTCGCCCACGGAATCTTTGAGGATATCTTTAGGTATCCTCATGTGAGCGTGATTGTCTAGAGATACGGCGATACTCTGCCTCCTTTGGCCCACGGGATCTTTGGTTATCCTCATGTGAGCGTGATTGTCGAGAGATACGGCGATACTTGAGCTCGACCTGTGTAATGCTTGCCGTGAGGACCTTGGGGTCGGGATGGATAGTCAAGCTCGAGCTCGATGGGAACCCTAGGGGTGTGCCACGTGGTCATGTGGGTTACATCCCTACATGATTCAATCTCATAACTATATTTTGTTAATATAATTTAAAAATCATTAATACACAGTAACTTTGTTGAATTTTTTAGTCAGAAGTAATTCTTAAAACATCCAAGTTTTTAACATGATGGAAGCCTCTCCCTCTCAAATGTCTTCGCAATTATGATGTCCTTGAGCATTGTAGAAATAAGTGTGTGCGTGTTTGACGCAAGTTGACAATTGCTGAGTTTAGTGAAGTATGTAGGTGGTTATACATGCAAATTGTGTGGCTAGGCAAACACAACCTTTCCCTATTAAATTAAGCATTAAGAAAAGAAAAAAGATTGGCCAACTGAGAAAATCAAAGAGAAAAGGATTTCTAAAATTTGCATATAAGTTGAATAAGTACACCTCCTAAATGGCACAAAGTTCATCAAGTGTCGGCTGTTTTCAAGTGGCAAGTCACACACACATAAAAGCCAATCAACCGGCTAGGCCAGTGTACCATGCTTCCTCGGTGAGTTTGTAAGAAATCTTACCTCCATGCAGAGGCTGTTTTCGGTTTCGAACTCGTGCATCAAGCCAACAATACCCACACTCATGCCACTCAACCAATTGGTGAAAATCAGGACCGTCCAGCGTCTGAGGCTATAACAAAATAACTAGTTCTGTTCCATTAATTTCAATGACGCCATTCTGATAAGTATTGAGTTGAGTAGTAAAAAGCTCAAGATCAGCAATGGCCACTTTTAGGCTCTTAACTAGAATTATAACCTTGAACGCGCACACACTAGAATTATTATTCTTGTCCTTTTGCAGTCACTCATTTAAACCTATGTTATAGGTTTGCACATAATTTACCAATAGTAAATCAATTATAACTGAACTAGCAAATATGATCCATGGAAAAATGTTATAACTAACAAAATAATCCATGGAACTAGCCAAGGTTTGATTTGATGCAATTGAACCCTCCGCAGTCCGTGTATATGTGTGTCTTTGTGTGCGCGTGTAGATATGGTCTGCTTTGTAAACTCTTGTGCTCACAGTTTCCAAAAATAAGTCTACACATTTAGGAGAGAGAGAGAGAGAGAGAGAGAGAGAGAGAGGAGCACTCACACGTTCCCTACTCAAAATAAGCATGCATGCTGAAACTTCTCTCTTGCTGGCTTGTTAATTTGTATGAGCAAACTTCACAATATTTCTGAAATCTGTCTATTACTTTGCTCATTTAAGTAAACAAACATCAAATAAAACTCCAAACAATCCATCCCAGATATTATCACAACAGTGGGCACAATTTAAATTTTCTTGTCACAGACACATCTAACATCACAGACGCTCCAATAATGATATCCTTCAAATATATATTTTCCTCCGACTCATCTATCATCAAAGATGCTCAAACCCCCCTCACCAATTTACATCTCTTGGTAGTAGTGGCTTTAACCATAGCCATTTATTGCTTTTCTCGCAGATTCAACTGCATCTACCTCATCGACTTCTCTTGTTATCAACCACCCGATTTCATGAGAATCTCAACTGGCGAATTCATCGAACACTTTGAGACAGGTGACCATGACAGAGAGACCATTGATTTTCAAGTGAAAGTAGGCAAAAGATCAGGCATTGGATGCGAGGCGTGTCTGCCTCCTGCGTTGCATCAACTTCCACCAGATTGCTCCTTGAACCCAACCCGAGAAGAGATTGAAACAGTTCTCTTCACAGTTGTGAAAGACCTCTTTTCCAAACACAATGTAAGTCCCAAAAACATCGACATAATTGTAACGAATTGCAGCCTCTTCTGCCCAACACCATCCATCACGACCATGATCATAAACAAGTTTGGACTCCGAAGTAATGTCAAAAGCTTCAGCCTCAGCGGAATGGGTTGCAGCGCAGGACTCGTGTCCATAAGTTTGGCCAAAGACCTTCTACGAGTCCACAAGAACTCTCTAGCATTGGTTTTAAGCATGGAAGCAATTGTTGCAGGTTATTATGATGGTAAAACCAAGTCCATGATTTTAGCCAATGCTCTGTTCCGGATGGGAGGAGTAGCTGTTCTACTATCCAATAAGAAGACTGACAGGAGGACAGCCAAGTACAAGCTCGAACACCTTGTCCGAACTCATATGGGATCGAATGATCAATCCTACCAAGCAGTCTTCCAAGAACCAGATGAGAATGGCATTGTAGGGGTGTCTCTGTCCAAGGCACTTTTACATGTAGCTGGCAATGCCTTAAGGAGGAACATATCAGAATTAGGTCCTCGTGTCTTGCCTTACTCCGAGCAGTTCCAATATGGATGGTCAGTACTTTGTCGGAAAATTGGGGCTCAGGCAAGACACAAGAACATCTATGTGCCAAACTTTAAGAAGGCTTTCGACCATATCTGCATACATGCCGGTGGAAGAACTGTTATTGATGCAGTAGCAGACAATCTCGGTCTCACCAAGGAAGATGGAGAAGCGTCAAGGATGACTCTATATAGATTTGGTAACACTTCATCGTCTTCGGTTTGGTATGAGCTCTGCTATCTAGAGGCAAAAGGGAGGGTAAAGAAGGGAGATAGGGTATGGCAAATTGCATTTGGAAGTGGTTTCAAATGTAATAGTGCAGTCTGGAGATGCATTTCAGAGCTAGATCAGAATGTAAGAAATGCTTGGTCAGATAGAATCCATTTGTATCCTGTGGAGATTCCAGATGTTTCTGACCATTGACACCCAATTCCTCCATGTAGCATCTTTCAACCCACCCATCCCTCTTCAGGAAATAAAAGAGTATGTAAGTTCATGATCTGGAGGTCTTTTTTTGCAATAAATGGTCTTCCATTTCACTAACAGAAATGCATAAATATATAGACTGGTAAAGTTATTCAGAAGCTGAAAATTTCAATAGTTGTGAAGATTACCGTGACAACTGTTTGGTGTTTTTTGCCTTCCCAGGGCAGGTCAATAGTCCATTTTTCATATGCTGGCATGTGTCCCTTTAGTCCGACTGATCTGGTAATGAGAAATCTCCAAATTCAGAAACTCCATGAAGACTCCAAGCATACATTCAATGAACTGCAATGAGAAACATAATGTACACAAAAGGTGATAGATCAAAGAAAGTACAACATAAATATAAATTTACATTTAAAATCAGAGATCATAATTCCCTCTTCATACAAAATTCAACAAGGCACCTTACATTAACATGGTCCACACAGCAGAACAAAAAATTAACTTGTTACAATAGTATGTGAATAAATAAAGTAAATTAAAAAGGAAAAAAGAGTAAAAGCCTACATTGCACTTTATAAAGTAAAAAATTAACGCCTAATCAGTTTTTATCCTCAGTTCCCTAAGGGCATTTTGCAAAATTATTAAACATTGGAAAGGTGTCTTATATTCTGCTGCTTAGAATATAAGATGGTTTATATCTTCAATGATTCGGAGAGTGAAAAATCACAGAGTGAGAGAGGATGGAACTCAAAATTGGCTGGAGCAAAGGTACATGAACAAATTAAAAGGAGGTTCGCTCATTTCTCATTCAATGGAAGTTGGATCTTCTGTCTTCTTGCGCTTGGCTTGGGGTTCATCACCTTCGTCGTGGTTGTTAATCCCATTCACTGCTTGTGGACCTAAAAGAGAAATGTGTTTCTCGGTAATCTGACGACCTGCTCTGAGCTTTGGGCCCCAGTGCCTTTCAGGATTTGGAAGGAACCGGGCAACCTTCTTGGCTTGTGCTTTGCTAAGGGATGCAACAGCTCGTGCAAAATTAGCCTGCCCAAAGGAAGAAACAATTCAAACAACAATGCAAGAATCTGAAGAACTTCAATTAGTTTCTTGCTTCTTTTTTATTTCTTTTTCTTTTCTCAGATAAATTGGTGAGTGAGAGTTCCAACATTTATTTCTCACCCACCACTGAGACAGCATTTGTTCTCCATAAAATGTGTATACCTTGCAAATTTGACCCCAAATGGAAATTGAAAAATTAATATATGTATATATATATATATATTGACAGAATTACAATGAAGATGAAATCAAGAAGGAACTTGGGACAACATATGCTTAAAATGGAGAGAGAGAGAGAGGTGAAAGTACACACTTGGAGAACTGGTTCCTTGGCAAGTATAACACTTCCTGCCTGATCAGGAGGCTGTGCTTTCACGGGATGACTCTTGACCTACACAAGAAAATCATACAGAAAAAATACTAAAGAATCTGGTGAAATTAATTTATATAATATTAGTGAGCTTTTTATCTGCATGCAAAATGTCAAGCCCAAGTAAGAATCCCTTTGAAACAATTGCTTCAACCCACTATATACACAATTAAATTACCCAAAAAATAAAGAAGGGGGGGATGGAGGTGCATGAAATTCTAAAAATAGTTAATTATTGAAACATCTAGTATATGAGACAAGGGGAACATGTGAATACAGACCCACAAAAGCTAATGCATGAACCCAAACATTGCAGTAGTACTAATTTACTTACCCAGCAACGCATTATGTCCCAAATGACATCCATGGGAGCATCTGATTTTAGCCCTAATGGATTCACATGAGTTCCTGATATACGATATCCTGCATTGATCACAGCAGAGCGGAATATCACTGCTGAAGGTGAAGTGCATTTTAACGTTCCACAGAGATTGTGCAAACTCAGAAACAGAGGAACATCAGGCAATTCCTGCAAACCGTACACCCATACGAATAAGTCGTAATTGTGACGTTTATTACCAATAAATCTTTTTTCTGTATATAAATAAGTATAAACAATCAATGTAAAAGGAAAAAAGTTCACATGCACAAAATGAAAATAATAATAATAAATAAATAAAATGAAGGAACACATTACATTATTTCAAAGGAACATTAGTTTCAATATATTTCATTTGAAAGTATTTGTCCTGAGAAAAAAAATATAGAAGGTTCTCTTGAAACATCAACATCTTCTATAAAAATGCAGCCATACTTCCATTATTTGCTTTACACTGACATCGAGAACTGAACAACCTTGAAGGTAATTTATATTCTAATAATATAGAATACCATATCAGCTCAAACACAAACATACCTCTGAAATTGTTGTCAATATAGCAGAGATTCGATCATAAGCAGGATAACTGTCCCTCACTAATTTCACATCCGCTAATATGGAAGTTACCCATTCTTGATCATGAATAGGAGCAGACCATAGAGGCCCACCCATGTTGTATTTCTTCCCACAATCAGTGCACTCTTGCGGAACAACAGGACCGAACCCAGGTAGGTTCCTTACACTGTTATACTTGAGAAAGGAAAAAAGAATATTAAATTGTTGTCAAAAATTAGAATTAAATAAATCAGAAACCAAAAAACTGATCCTCAACATGGACTCAATTATTGCCTTCCAAAGAATGCATAATGTAGGTTCAACGCATACAAGCCCTTGGGTCTACAATTTGTAAGGTGCAACAAAAAGGGACTTATGCTCCTTTTGGCTACTGAAATAAACTTGAGTAGGAGAGGTTTTGGATCTGGCACGTTAATAAAGATTCCAAATCTTCTTATATGTTAACCCAATTTCTCAGCAACAGTAGTCAAGTTCCACACAAAGCAAAGCAGACAGGTTAAAGCTACATCAAAGGCAAATGGGAAAGTTGATACCTTGGATACAGTCCTCCCAATCGACTGAAGATGAAAAGAATCACATCCAGTGCACTGATATAAATAAGAGAGCTTAAGAGGAGTGTTCTTCATTGCACTTGCAGAACTGCAACAAATCATTTCAGATTCCAGTCAAATACAAACTAACTGAAGGACCCACTGCATAACAATACGAAGTGAAATGCCTTTGTAATTCTAGTAATTATGTAAGTTTGCCGTACTAATGTAAACCACAATCAGGAATTTAAGAAGCTCACGTGTATATGCGAACAAAAACCCGAACGTAAAAATCCATCTGCACGGATAGCACTGGAACAATATACCGCTTGTATCGATTTGCATGGCTCTGCATTTAAGAATAAAACTTTGAAATAATACATCACTACTTGCGATTGAAATATTAAATGATGGTGAATAATGAAAATGACAAATTGTCACAGTAATAGTACACAAAAGAGTACAAAAAAACCAGAAAATATATATCTGTGATGGACTGATGGGTGGGACATGACAGGAGAAATGGAAGAATCAACGAATACTACACCATCTCCAAGGAATATAGAAATCTTCAAAAATAAGATAAACTTTCTTTCTATATATTCCGGAATGTGGGGAGACAAAAAGAAGGAAGAGGGAGAAAGAAAAGAGAGAGAGAAAGTTTCCAATTCATAGTTGCCAAGCCTTCAGCTTCCAGTAATGTAATACATTATACATCAAAGATGAAAATAAGGATTAGTTAGAATCAATTTATAAGCACCCAAAGAAGGTTTAAATAGTATATAGCACCAAACAGCAAACAAGGAGAACTCGTTCATGGTGAATTTACACAAAATCCACCTATTAGTTTGGAACGAGATTACAGGTGCTCATGGAACTTAGCTATAGCAGAACAAACAAAGAAAGCATCCTCAAAGGAATGTTATGATGACACAGCTGAAACTATAAATTCTGCTGAAAGAAAACCAACGCACACAACAACAACAACAACAAATCCAAATATTCATACATACTTATTTACTCAGACAGGAACCACAAAGTCTATCTCTAATTACATTTGAAGAGCCAAAATTTATTTTAAACCTTCCAGATTATGTTTTATTGTTACAGGGCCCATTAAGCTCAATATTTCATTCTATTACACCTTCATATCCTAAGTCACACAATTCTTTTAAACAGGTGCTGCTCTCACCATGCATTTCCGCTCCTGCTCTAACGCTCTGCGCGCATTTCCGCTCCAGTCCCGCTCCAGTCCCCACTCTGTATGACTTTGATTTTTCCACTCTCACACTCTCGCTCTGTGTGACTTAGTTCGTATCCAAACAACCCTTGTCAACAATTCTTACCAACATCAACCCATGTCACTCACTTCCCAAAAAAACACCCCCCAACTTGCCCCAGAACAAAATAAATAATCAAAGATTTGTCTACAATATGCTGTGTTGATGGATAAAAATTTTAACATGACAATAGAATTACCTCAATGCAGGCAAGGAGGATCCTCAAGGCCATTTCATGGCAATATTTTCCCCTCAGTGGATAGGAACCATACCTGATTCCAAAAGCAGCATTAGATAAGCCCGCTAATCATAAGCCATTGATCTAGCAAAGGCAAGGGGAGTTTAAAACCATACTTTGAATAGCAAACCTCCCCATTACCCCCACATAGCACTGCCATATCAGTTGCTGTACACATTAACATGCCTCCATCAACAACCGATTGAACCGCGGAGTCCAGGAAAACAGAAGGTGAACCATAAGGATCGAGATCAACCTGAAACATCGACAAAAAATTTAAAGTATGAATCACAGCTCGTGGTAGAGATCATCTAGAAAACATTCCCTTAAGCCTCTCTTGTCAACATGGGAAAGATTGGCAGACACTACTCCAACGTAATTCAGTATTACCAACACCAATTTCATCAATTTATGCTTGGATGACCACAAAAAACTTTCTATCATAGTTCCTTAATGAGATGGACACCAAAATATCCATAGCCTGAGAACTTATCTCCACATGCATGTCTTCACATAGAATTCAACAATAGAAAAGAAAAAGAAATAAAAAAAATTGGAAAATAAGATACATATAACATACCACATCAAATTCTTTTGGGTGGGTGAGCATGTAAACTCGGGCATCAGCAAGGTGTGACTCCACCTTCGAACATGCCACTGAACCATTAAATTTTATATTTCTCCTGCAAGCTTCAACAGAAACTGCAAAACATATGATGACAACTCCCTTTAGATATAGGTTTCAGTTACAGACCAAATAAGACACAGCTTGATTTGTAACATAAAACAATTTGTTAATGCCAGTATCTATATTTGCAATGCAACAAGTACATAGTTGTGAATATTAACCGAAACAGCATATTGATTTATTTTTACATTCTTGATCATTCATGAAGATGTTCTTTTCAAGTTGAAGAACAAAGTCCCTTCTTGAACAATTTGTAATAACAGAATGTAGAATATAAAAAAGATGAAACTACCTTTATCATTGTCCAGGGCCACAACTTGACCAATACCTTCTACTTCACGGGCATATCTTAAAGCTCTTAACCCTGAAGCTGACAAAGCCTATAACAACACAAGTAAAGCACTTGCTGAAATTAAAATCAGGACTTATTTAAAATTTCCACAAAATTAATTAAAGGTAATAAAAAAAACCAAATAGAAATAAAATGACACAGAATCAACAAACACCTCAAGAACTCTTGGCGGCTTCAACTCCCCTTGTCCTTTTCCCTCAAGTTTTTTGACTGCTTCTTCTGAGATCAGTAATTCATCATTTGATATCTCTTCTGACTCTTCACATTTGCCATTAGATATTTCATTATGCATAGCAGACTCCACAGATGCTTCTGGTTTGGAAACATTCCCTCCTGACACCTTTTGTGTTGTTTTTGTTCTTCTGGAAATCATTGCTTCATGCTCCCGTTTGCGTTTGGAAATAAATGTCCTCAGGACAGCAATAGACATGTCCCTGTTGTTCACCTGGTTATCATAATGTTGCAAGGTCAGAATCCTCGTACTCTATTGGAAACCACAAAGCTCACTGGCTTGGGAAGGATACTCCAAAAAAGAATAGGAGCTATTTCGAAATTGATTGTCCATCAGTCCATGAAAGTATGGGACAGGTCTAGTTTTTTTTTTTTTTTTTTTTTTTTTTTTTTTTTTTTTTTTTTTTTTTCCCCTCTTTCAGTGGAAATGTGGAAATGTGACTAGTTTAGTTGCCATCATATAGGAGCTATTTTTTTTTTTTTGATAAGTCATCATATAGGAGCTATGTTGAACATGAAGAATACGAACAAGAGCTTGAATCCAAGAAAATTCTACCATACAGGAACCAGAAATATGAAGTCGTCATCTTCATAATAGAATAGCACTCTGTGAGATAGTTTATGTATGCACCTAATTTGAACAAATTATTCAGTCATCACAGTAAAAGTTGATTAAGTGACAACTGTTTCTCCTCGTTTGTCCAGCTAAATATGTACATTTAAAGCTATCAAAAAGATGAAATTTGAATTGTTAAAATGTTTAATTCACTCATATTTGACACAGTAACATCAAGAACAAGAATTTAGAATTTATGAACACAATACAATATCCAAGAGGCAAAGAATTCAACAAAATTTACACATAACTGAACAAAAAGCATGGCCCATCAAAAATTCAACTCAAATCGCATCTCAGACACAAACCCACAAAAAGTTTCAATCTGTAAAACCCATCAACATCCTTTAAGTGAAAATTTGATAATAGTAACAAGAGCTTTATAGCCATCATATAGGAGATATTTTGAACAGCAAGCATACGAACAAGAGCTTCCTTCCAAGAAAAGACAATCACATTTTCCATCTTCTTAATAGAATCGCACTGGTGAGATAATTTATGTACCTAATTTGAACAAATTATTCAGTCATCACAGTAAAAGACATACAGTAACAACTGTTTCTCTTTGTTTATCCAGCTAACTATGTACATTTAAAAGTACCAAAAAGAAGAAATTTGAATTGTCAAAATGTTTAAATCACTCATATCTAACACATTAACCCATCAAAAACAGGAATTTAAATTTTATGAACACAATACAATATTCAAGAGGCAAAGAATTCAACAAAATTCAATACATAACTCAACAGAGAAACCAATAACCCATCAAAAATTCAACTCAAATCATACACCAGACTCAAACCCACAAAAAATTTCAATGTGTAAAACCCATCAACAACATTCATTCTTTGAAAATCACATAAAACAAAAAGGAAAAAATAATAGCTTTATCAGATAAACGAAGACCTGGGTTTTGTTGTAAAAGACTTCATTTTTGGCGTGCATGATAATTTCAGCTTCTCCTTCTTTGATGATAGTGAAATCGTTGAGATCAGACGGCACAGTTTCGGTTCTCTGCTTCTCTTCCTCCCCTGTTTTCTCAAAACTACCCATATCAAATGCTAATGTTTCAGAGGGGGCTTTTGGTTCAATTGGTGGTGGCGGCGGAGGGTGTTAGAGAGAGGAGGGGAGGCTTCTACAACTTGAATCAATATTGTTTTTAAGTCTCAGAGCTTTGGGAAAGACTGTGCATGAAACGGAATGGGTTATATATATATATAACATGCTTGAAAATAAAAACCCTATATTGATGAGTGTTACTTCCATTTTAACCATCATGTAACTCCTGTAACACCACACGATCGCTTATACTAGTGGCACGGCCAAACGTGAAAGTGATCGTGGTCGTAAGGAAGGTTAACTCGAGAGTTTGGAAAACACCAAGGCTGTGGTTAATGTCCTAAATACCCTTATAAAAAAATTATGCTAAACAAATTTTCTTAATTGAAAATTTTGAAAATGGTAACACTCGTCAATTACCACCATGTAATTTTACCATTTTAACCACCATGTAATTTTCTAATTAACATTTTAACACTCATCGATAATTACCATTTTAACCACCATGTAATTTTTTAATCGATAATTTTGACATCTCGAGCCCTTTTGGTATTGGGGTTGTAACGATAAATGCACTTTTATTTGTATAGTTGTCATAGAAGTGTAATTAATAAAAAAAATATGTTACGCTTTAGTGATGCATTATAGACTTTTATATTTGTTTGGTCGCAACTCGCAAGCACTTTAATTACTAATTTTTCTATATTATCCATATAGTAATATGTACATTACTCAAATATAAATAATTTAAACATATTTAATGAATATTAATTTCTATTTGATATGAGATTTTTTTTAATAATAAAATATTCATATTTACACATATGATATTTAATAATAAGATTTAATGAAATAATTATAGTATTTAATAGTTATACGCATGTATACCTATATGCAAACTAAAATCATGACATCAAGACGACTAATGATTTTAGAGTTATAGCTAAATATATTATTTATCTAAACGTTTTTTTTTTTTATCTAGATAAACATATAATTATAAGAATTTAAGAGGATTAGATTGTCTAAAGAAATTAGATACTAACCTCTATGAGACTATGCAGAATACAATTTCAGAAACTCCAATTTCCAACTTCATCCAAAAACGTTTTATTTATTTATTTATTATTATTAAACCTCCATTCCCTAAACACGCTTAATCTAAAAGCACTTTATTATTATTATTATTAAACCTCCATTCCCTAAACACGCTTTTTTTATCTTCACCAAACATCACTAAACACTATTTTTCTAATATATCTTCCCTTAATTATTTGGGTCAATCTAAGGTTTGTTGTCAGGTCATTGTTTAAAATATTAATCTATACAATAATCTTTTAATCAAATATTAGAAGAAATTTAGACATAAGGCTTTGATTATACAGACAAAAATATGTTGATATTTTCAAGAAATTCATAAAATGAAAGAAAAAATTTAACTATTACAATTCCATGCTGATACTGCATAAAGGGGTCGATCATGCCAACATATCATTAAGCTTCCTCTTTGACTAATGATCTTATAACCATCCGAGCCATAAGCCTCCACCAATTGCTTTGCATCCTCCATGCAATGGTACCACAGGCGCACCGGTTTGAAACCAACTCGGGCGAACCTAACCATCCATCTTGCGTACCGTTCATGTCTCTTCCCCCTTTCTAGCCCTTCGCACGTAATAATATTTTCAATATCTTTTCCAAACATTTCTTCTAATGCAATTCGTTCTTCGTGTGAAGATCCTTCGAACGCGGCATCAATTGAGTCAAACATCGCGCTATAGTAATGCAACCCTTCAATGAATCGATCCACCAGACGGTTCAAATTGTGATCAGATTCTTGTTCAACTAGTAACAACACCTTAGGTGACATTGAATGCAACATTGCTAGGAATTCGCTCATTCGCTTACAATCCTTAACAACATTGTTCTTGTTGACACCAAAATGTGCATCCACGCGATCATCCTCGGCTAATAAGACATGAAGATTTAATATTGATGTCAAAGCTAAGGCTTCACCTGATCTTACCTTAAGCGTGTGTATGGTAAGCTCTCCTAGAGTGACATTTACTGGATTGAATTGAAAGGGCATGTCTAAGCTCTCAGCCTCCTTAACAAGCTTTGCTCCTAATTTCTCTAGCACAACTTTGTTGCTATTAACACAAGTGAACTTCAAATGGGGAGGCCCATTTGGCAACTGGGCCAAGCTCCGAAGAAGTGGGACCCACAATTTTGGGTCACCCGAGCCCAAATCAATAATATGGACAATCCGCTCGTCGGACATGGCTTGGATCAGGGTTCGGGTAATGATGGCATAGGCAAAGCCCATGTAAGGAAAGGCTCGAGTAAAGATGGATCTGGCCCGGTCCAATTCAACATCGGCTGGTCCAGCATGGTTCAAGGCCTTATATAGACCGGGCCAGCGCTTAACCAGCCGGACCGCTAGGGCGGAGGCGAACCGGGTGGCCAGACGCTGCATGGAGTCGCCGGAGACAGAAGCAAGCTGGGAAATTTGGCGGAGGCAGGCGTCGGCGCGGTGGAGGTTGCCGGAGGAGGCATGGTTAGCACATGCTAGCAAGAGTTGGATTAGTTTAATGCCTCTTTCTTCAGGCTTCAAGGCTTCAAGAGGAGCAGGGGATGACAAAGTTAGGGACAGAGTAACATCAGGCTTTAGTGATAGAGATGAAGAACTCATTAGGACTCTCTGCAAAATCTGGAGACACTTCTTTACTGCTAAAACTTTAATTTAGGGATGGTTTTGGAAGATGTAATGATACTTATAAGCTAAAGGATCAAATTTTAGAGCAGGTGAGAATAATATAAAAGGCTAGCTATTGGAAGTATATATCATATATACTTGTCCAAATAGTAAAGTACAAAGAAAAAAAAAAGTTTCTTAGTTTTATGAAATTGACTTTTCTTGATTGTAGTTGGTCAAAGAACAAGAGTGTTTCTAACAAAATACAAGAATAAACTTGATTTAATTATTTTATTTTAATCAAAATATCGGGACAAATAATAGATATTTTTCGCATTAAGACAAGGCCAGATGATTTAATCTCACCACCTCAAAAAGGAAGTTGAGTATTCGAGTTTTACTAAGAATAATATTGTGAGCGCATGCACGTTATTTTCACTTATTGATTCAAATATTGTCATATCAAGTTTCGCGCGCACACATATATATATATATATATATTATATCTCAGCCATTTGTTCCAAAACAAAGTTTAGGATTGTATGAATCTATTCATCTCCCCACTCACAAAGTGAAAATGACTAGCTTGCCAATTGGAGGGTACATTTCATCACCAATATTGTTAGAAGTGCTATCCATCTCACCCACCACAAATTTGAACGTGAGGAGAGAGAAAGACGAGCATTAATTACTAAAAATTCCAACAGCAAAAATGATAGAAGGTCCGAGGATCAATTAACGGTTACAATGGCAACATTTAGTTAGTCCAAGAACAAGAGGTTGGGAAAGCATTTTTTAACATAGACATGCATTGAATTTAAGTGCCAAACCTTTTCAACCTTTTGTGGACTTAGCTGTTGATTGAAGTAGACCGATATTAAAAAATAAAAATAAAAAAAACAAATTGATAATTTCGTTGGTCAAAAAGCGACATAGTTGAAAATAGTGGTAAAATTCATATTTCATCAGTATCACCATTCAATTATACACCTTCACTACCTTTCCCAAAAAAAATTATACACCTTCACTAGAAAAATGCATGCCAAAGTTAAAAGAAAACTCATCTTTCTTTTAGTAATGTATGATACAATATCACTGATATTAATATGAGTTTAATTGAAGTGTCTAATACACACACACATATATATACATATATATATATGTGTGTGTGTGTGTGTGTGAAAGAGTTATTATGCAGATGCTTTCCGACAAGAGGTGCAACTCAAGAGGGTACGTTGAAGGTCAACTCTAGCCCAACCACACTATGAGCAATGCTATCCAAGTTGGTGTTGCATCCGACCTCGAGTTAGGAAGAGCTAGCCCGAGTCCTATCATGGCCTGGTTAATCGCGTTGTTCAGATAGATATCTAATTCAGTAAAATTAGATCTATTTTTAAAAACAATTCAATTTTTGCATAGTCTAATATAAGGTTAGATCATGCTAAAATTCGAGTTGAATTCGGGTTATTTTCTAATTTGATTATTCCTAACAGAAAATCAATCTTAAAACTTAAATTAAAATCCCAAATTTAAATATATATATATATATATATCTATATATATATCTATATATATATATATATATATATCCTTCGAAAAATAATTCTCAAAAGTAAATAAATCAAGATTGAAATTAACAAAATGAAGTGAAAAAAAGTAAAGGATAATCATAATTTGAAATATATATAATATATTTAAAATTACAAAATATATAAAAATAAAATGACAAATTGGGTCATATGATGGACTTTGTTCACCTCAATACAAATTCAACCCTAATTAAGTTCGAATTAAGACAATTCTAGTTGTAAAAACGATTGTTGATACCCTATCCAATTAACCCGGCCAAATTGCTACATTATCCTTAAAACATTTTCATAAATCATAAATGACAAACTCTTAAACACAATTACATATAATAAGAAAAAAAAAAACCACACGCATAAATAAATAAATAAATATTGGCTTAAAGAGGAACAAGGTGCAATTTCTATATGTGCAACTCATGAAGGCAATTAAGTCAACAGGATTACCAACTGTTTTATAACTATAGTGTTCTAGTCCTCAGGAATTCAACGCTTACTTCCAAGTAGCATACATTAAAATTAAACGTTGTTAATTAATGAAATATATATAATAAGAAAGGAAAAAAAATAGGTAGAGAATCCATGGATATATATATGTATCTTGATTATTTAACATGCCGCCTTCATTAGCTTTTTCTTGTCTTCTTCATAAAGAGTTAATTGAGGTCTCTCTCCATTAGTGGAGACACGCCACTGGTATGGTCATCGCCGACCAGATGTGGGGCGACGGGTCAATAATTTATGGCCTCCCTCCCCCCCCCCCTCTCTCTCTATATATATTTGTATATGTTGGCTGGTCTTTGTCCCAAATCGTTCATATTATCAATTTACGCAAAAATTAAATAAATAAATAATTCATATTATTTTCTTCTAAGTTGGTCGATTCATAATTACCGGTTGTAAAGTAAGTGGTATTGGGACTTTTTTGCACGTTGCAACAAACACATCAAACCGTTTATAATGGCACGTGTATTATACGAACTGTCCAAATGCACCCTAAATTTTTTTTCACAATCTTGTCTCAAGTGGATTTAAGACACTCCATAACCCACTGGATCCAC
This sequence comes from Cornus florida, assembly GCF_030987335.1. Taxonomy (NCBI): domain Eukaryota; kingdom Viridiplantae; phylum Streptophyta; class Magnoliopsida; order Cornales; family Cornaceae; genus Cornus; species Cornus florida. The sequence continues at coordinate 8,431,364 of NW_026775577.1, forward strand.
TTAGAGCCAAAACCCATTAATTCCATAATACGCTACAAAAAGTCCCACCTAACTGAGTCATAAGGCTCAGTGAGCTCAACCTTCAAAGCAATTTGGTTAGGTCCTCTTTTGTTAGTGAAACCTCCGATCAACTCATGGAACATCAGAATAATGTGTTGAATAAGCCTGTCTCCATTGATCTAGTCTCGGGAATAAACTGCAGATTGGAGAGAAGATCATTTGTTTGAACTACGAATGGGTGAACCTAAACAGGAAGAGAACCATTCCCGCTGGCTCGCCGGACAATGGAGAAACCCTACTCGTCACAAAAGAGCCCTAACTGCCTAGGGAGCAGTCACGTAGTTCTCTACTAGAACTTACCTTGTTGGTTGTTTGTAAAAGTATTGTAAAACATTGAAGAGTTTGTAAAAGTGATGGTTTAAAAAAGATTTTAGAAGTTGAGGGAGTTAGATGGAGTTTGTAAATATTTATGTATGGTAAAAGAGATTATGGAGTATTGTTAAGGATTTGTAAAAATTGATAATTTAAAGAATATTTTTGAAGTTAAGAGTTGGAGACCCCTCTCGATTGTAGTTTCATGGGTAAAAATAAGTTGCGTGAGTGGAACAACTCATTATCAAACGTGTGCAATGTACAATTATGTTTTTCGCTATAATATAATACTAGTTATCGTTTTATTAAATCGTCTTAATGGTAAAACAATTCGACATGTTGAATCAATCTGTAGCCACGTTACTAATATGTGGAGGTATGTGGAGGTTCAATGTGGATCGTTGCGTAGAACAATTCGACATGTTGAATCAATCTGTAGACAGTTATTAATATGTATGTGGAGGTGGTATATGGATCAACGATCCACATTGAATATTATTAATAATGCTAGTCTGAGGGCAATTTAAATGCAGGGAATCTTCCTAAATTTTGATTGATCCCCATTAAAAATTCAAAACATTCATTACCAAAACTCTCTTTTAGTTAAGTTATTTAGTCTCATTTTTTAATGCCTTCTAATATAAAACATCATAATTATATAAGGATAAAATTACCCCACCAATATTTATCCAACTACAGCAACATAATTATATATATATATATATATATATATATATATATATATATATAGTATATCTGAAGAATTATGTTTCTTTTGGTTGGAGGGATGGAAGAGATAGGAGAGAAATGGATGAGGAATATTTAGGGAAGAAAATGTGTCTCCTCCATTTTTTGTTTGGTTGAATGGAATGGAGAGTATAAATGATAGATAAGGTGATTCTTTTTATTATTATTATTTGGTTGGAAGGAAAAGAAAGAGAGTTTTTATATATTTTTTACTAATGTATACTCATTGTATCCATTTGAATTTTTTTGAAAGGGTTAAAATTAAAAATTGTATATGTGTATGTAGTTATTCATTTTCTCTCTCCTCCCTTCTTCCAAAATTGGCCGAATAGAAAAACAAGAAGAAATGAGGGATGTTTCCTCCCTCTCTTCCCTTTTCTCCCATCAAACATGAAAATGTTCATACATTCCTCCTTAATCCTTCCCTCTAACCTAATATAGCATTTGTGTCTATATATATATATATATATATATATGAAGAATTAGTGTGTGTGAAGAATTAAGCTAGCCATCTATTTTTGGGTTTTATTTATCTATTTTGTGGATTTTATCGATTTTTTTGTAAAATTATACATATATATACACATATATTCTAATGGGTATTTTGGTCACTTAATATGATTTAATAGGTAGAAATGTCATTTTATACATCAAACATCCATTTAGTAAGTCAACATAAAGTCAGAGGAGTAACAATGTCTTTTTACATGTTAAAATTGATCTGATAATGAAAGTTATATTTCATAAAATATTTTAATGTAATATTTGATCAAATCTAAAAGAGTGTCACTGTAATTAACCTAAAAAACTAAAACAATTGCCTTATAGTTTTCCCCAAACTGTCTTCTATTTTCAAAATTCTTAAAAGACTTTTTTAAAACCTCATGTCTCACAAACCCAAGGTTATTTGATTTGGTTATTTTGTCTTGGAAGGATTTCTTGTAAAATTTTTGAAGTACAGGGCATATATGTGATTGTAAGTCGTAGTGAATGATACCATCAATTTCCCGGACAAGAAAGAGAGAAAATGATCAGCACAAATACAAGAAAACCTCGAAGTGGAAAAACTAACTGTTTTAATGGTTGAACACCCATACTTGGCCACGCATCTTGGAACACAATATAGCTTGTTTTCATTTGTTGCCAAGAATTATGAAGAGTGTCAGATGTACGTTTACATAATATGATTATTTCGAATTTGAAAAAAACAAAAGGAAAAATAGTACTACTCAACTTCCGCACCAATGGTTTTTATTTTTATTACTAGATGATGCAGTACTAAATTTTTGTTAAAGATCACGTAATTGAGCTTTTGCAAGAGGAAATAACATTATTAACTCAGATAATCGTGATCCATATGACCATATATATATATACACACACATATATACACACACACATATATATATATATATATATATATATATATATATATATATATGTATGTAGCAGGGTACCGTTGAAGTTTCGACACATTGTTTAACATATTTACGTGGTAATTTTTTGTTGTCTAATTCGGAATTGATAAACTATTAGAAATTGTTTGATTGTCTCTCCCTTCAAAAAATAATTTTTGAAGAATTTAAAAAATTATTTTGAATTATAAAAGGCTGTTATTTGAAACATAATTTTTTTTCTCATTAAACAATTCTTAAAAAAAGGTTAACTAAACAAGTTTTGCACAATTTTTTGATTTTTAATTCTCAAAGAATAAAAAAAATTTTCATCTAGAATACTGCATCAAGTGAAAAGTCGCTCCAAACTTGACAACTTTAATGTGGGGTAGCGAATTTTCACAATATATATATATTTTCAGTCTAAAGTTTGCATATCCTTCTGGATAAATTTAGATATTAGATTAACGTTTGACCTAGTTTTACATATGAAAAACTATGGTTAGTTGACTTTTGTAAACCATATATGTGTTAAGTGAAAGCTAAAATATTAGATCAAAAAAATCGTAACAAACTGCAACGATAAAAGTTACAAAAATCACAAATTCACAATTAAAAAGGATTTTAGATGAATAGTTCAAAGACGATTTGAAGATCTTTATAATACATTAACAATATGTATATATATTATGTAGAGTTCTGAATTAGGTGAAACATCAGGTTCATTTTGTTTGGAGCACCAAATTAACTCTTGAGTTAAATTAAAAATCAAAAAATTTAAAATTAAATTTTCTTCAATTTTAAATCATACGTGAATTAATTTGCTAATTCATATAGATTCTGAGTAAGACATGTTAAATCTAATACAGAATTGGATACACGGGTAGATACTCCAAAAGCCCAAAAGGGGCATCAAGGCCTTAAGGCCTGGAAGAATCCGAAAGACCAGAATTTCAAGAGTGTAAGGGCCCAAACAAATCCCAAGAACGACGGGCCCAAAATACAAATTTGAAATAGTTAATAGCCCATTAGAATGCAAGTCTCACATGATATCAATAGTTGTTTCACTATTAGTACGGGCTGCAATTCGGGCGGTCCCAATCCAAAATAACTCAAGCCTAGCCCGAAGTTTTGTGGGCTTGGATAATGTTTTTCTAAATTCGGTTTGGGCCTGGGATATGTTTTTCTAATTTTGGCTTAGGTTGATATGGATAAACCCCGATGCCCAACCCAAGTCCGAAAATATTATATATATTTATAATTATATTTAAGTCACAAGAGTGTAGTAGCCAAGTTAATAGTGTGCTGGGATTTGTATTTAAAATTTTTGGTTCAAATCATGAGTGTAGCATTAATTGAATTATTTATTTACACACAAATTCTTCGTGGGCTTAGTGCGAGTTCGGGCTGAACAAATTATGTATGGGCTGAGTTGGGCCAGCTCGGCTCGGGCTTAAGGCAGGCAGGGTTTGGGCTGAAGATATTTTATATGGGCCTAACCTGAGATGAGTGTCAAGCTCGCCCAACCCGCCCCAATTGCAACCTTACTATTAGTCGTCCTTTATGACTTTAAATCACCATTTTCCATCCAAAATTACTTCAATATTTATATATTTGTTCCGATATAATCTATCATTGACCACAATATATATATATATAAATAAATTAGTCTTCTGATAAGACTATATATGTGTTGCTTTATGTACAGTTGAAGCTCTATGCCAAACGTTAGAAGAATGAAACATTTGTTCACAATATATATCACCCTTTTTTCTTTCTTTTTTTTCATGGAGAAATAAAAATATAATTTTGGGTTGTGTTGCGAAATTAAGTAGAAAAATAAATGATACACGCGTAACAAGAACATGTATTTTACTTGATTCACCTAAATATTAGTGTTATATTTAAGAATTGTAGATATTTCACATGATAAAAAATAGCAACCGAGATAAAGAGTTTAGAATGAATAAATATCTTTGAATTAGGACAACATAACAAGAGCGAAAATTACTAAAATATTCCCTACAAATTTAGCTGAATGCGCGAAATTAGACTTTAGTGTACAATGTTTATCAAATTCCACATTACCTATCAGGTTAAAATATTAAATATAACCTCCTGTTCGATATAGGTTTAGGTATGAAAATTCAGAGTTGTTAATCATTCCTTAATCCAACACCATAATTTATTAATTAATCCAATATGCATTATTTGATAATCTACTAATTAATCCAATATGAATCTACTGCAGATTCATCTAGAAGCCTTTTGCTACCAACAATTAATATCTTCTATGACCTGTAAAGAGAGAGAAACGCACGAAGATTAACACGTTTTTCTAATAAAGATTTCTTCGGCATCTTCTCCACCACTTATTCTATACATGGACGGCTCAGATGAACTCTCACAAAAAGTGTGCATTTCTGGCCCTTGATTGAGCTTCATCACTACAAAATATAGCATGATTAACAACACTTAATGACAAGCTTAACAAACATTTTTTAAAATGCCTTCCAAACACACCACTCCACTTTGAAGGGGAAGACCAAAAAGCTTTGAATCTTCTTTTTAGTCTATCAAATAAACCATTCCAGACTATGATCTTCAAAACTTTTTACTAGATCTTGAACTCAACTCTCCATAATCTTTTAAAACTTTATACTAATGAATGGTTTAAGTTAAACCAGAAATACCTATATATGGCATTATGCTAATAGATTATTAAGTTTAGCTACTTAAACAATGCTTAATTATTCAAAAAGAATGTACTTAACTACACGAAAATCGCCACGCGTCTGCTAGATGACACACCAAAGTAGTCCATTTTCACATATTCTAATCCCCCATTACCCAAATTAGCATCCCAGAAGCTTCGATGTGCTAGCTTTTACATTAGTCATAATTAGTAGTACTTAATTATCTCTAAAGCATGCAATTAAGAATTACGCCCGTTGACCAGGTGTCGCGCTACAATTGGCGCAGAAGCCATTTTCACAATGAAAACCATCAACAACCCCACTGAATAATCAAGATTATGTGGCTCTCTTTAATCTTGTGACGATGAATGTGTTTTTGTGTCACGGAATTGTGATGTTTGGAATATATAAGATTGTGACGTTTTGTGATACGGTGACTAGGATTTAGATGTTACACTTGGTTGATTGTGGTTGGTCACAAATCTGCATAGAGCACAATTTGGTGACACCTGTGTGAAAAATTGGGGGACAATAGAGTACTTGTTCTGTAATAGAGAGCTAGAGAGATTTTTTTTTTTTTTTTTTTGAAAGATTGAGTGGGAATGAGATCACTAAGTTGCTAAAAAGGACTTGAAGTGACTGGTGTTGTGGGAGGGGTATATATATAGAAGTGAATCTGTGATGCAATTTGTGTCATACATATTGGAGACAAATATAATATATTCTACGAGTGATCGAAGTTCGAATATGGTTGGGCTGATGGGTTGGGGAGCTCCGGAGCAAGGGTGGAGGAAGGGACCATGGACACCCGAGGAGGACAAGTTGCTTACTGAATTCATAAGCATCCATGGAGAGGGAAGGTGGAGTTCTGTCGCTAGGTCTACAGGTACTAATTCACACACACACATATTATAAATTTTGTATTGTTTTACCCTATGTTTTCAAGATATGTTTTTCATTTTTATATATTTATTTATTATTTTTTCGGTTTTCAGGATTGAATAGGAATGGGAAGAGTTGCAGGCTGAGGTGGGTGAACTATCTAAGGCCAGGTCTTAAGAGAGGCCAATTAACACCTCAAGAGGAAGGCATTATTATTGAACTACATGCCCTGTGGGGTAACAAGTAATGTCTCTCTCATTTTCCCTCCAAATATATATATATATATACACACACACATTAGCTAATATATGTGGTTAATTTTTATTGTACAGATGGTCTACTATTGCTCGATACTTGCCTGGAAGAACCGATAATGAGATAAAGAACTACTGGAGAACTCATTTCAAGAAGAAAGGGAAGCCCTCTCAAAGGCAAGAGAAGAGAAGAGCTCGAGTTCTTCTGGAGACACAACAGCAGCAAGAAGATGACATAAATAATAAGGTGTTGTTACCTCATGAAGAAGCTGTGAGCGACGAGAAGAAGACCGAGGCACAAGGCCAGGAAGAGATGGTTGCCATGTACTCTACTGTGAAGGATCCATGCTTGCCTGTGATGTATCAAGATGTTACACCGTGGTTCGACGCCATCATGGAGGATGGCTTATGGAGTGACTTGTGGAACCTGGATGATGCACAGGCTCATTTGGACCAAGGAAGGGAAGGTGATAACAAGATGACCACCCAAAATCAAGCCACTGCCAATTATTATGGAGATGATCATATAATTAACTGGTATAATGGAGGGTACAATTTTTAAGGAAGCCCGATGGAATATACCAAATAGTTTTCTTATTAATTGTTCTAGCTTGCTTGTAACACTTGGGTTAATCTTTACATTCCAGTTAATCTTGTAACACTTGGGGTTTTTCAGGTACTCTTTCTTGCAATTAAAGGAATTTGAAATTGATCTACACTGTACTAGTTGTTAATTCATGAATAAAATGTTACATTTTTATTTAAGGTATTTTTTGGCATCCTTTATTAAACTTTACTGCATTCATTAAATCAACACATTTTAAGAATTGGACAGAGTCTCTGTTGTGGGATAAAGAGGGTCGGCATACATACTCTTTCACATTCGCTTGTCAAATAGACAAACTAAGACTGAGCATGGTCAAAAGACGAAGACAAATGGGGACAGTGTGTTTTTAGCACAAGAATTACTCCATGATTATTATAGGCATCTCTCCCCCCCTTAGGTGTGCAATGAAGATAGATCTAAGGAAGGCTTTTGACTCACTGGGGTGGGATTTTGTGTTGAATACTTTGGTCCTACTTGGTTTCTCTCTCCTATTCACTGAATGGATTAGAGTCTGCATTACTTCCCCATCATTCATTGTATCTATAAATGGGGAATTCCATGGTCATTTCCAAGGTGTTAAGGGGCTAAGACAAGGTGATCCTATCTCATCCCTGCTTTTTGTGGTGGCTATGGATGTCCTATCATCTATCATCAAATGAATGGTTTAACTTTGGAATATTTTGTTTGTAGCAGTTTCAAAATTTGTTTTGGTTGTAGCCTTTTTGTTGTCGGTCTTCCCCATTTGGGGCTCACTGTAAATTCTTCAACCTTATATACAAGCTTACCTTTAAAAAAAAAAAAAAAAATCAATCATCAAAAGATTCATTACTAATAATCCAGATTTCAAATACCATACAAGATGTAGGAAATTGGCCATTTCCCATCCATCTTTGCTGATGATCTTCTACTGTTCTCCCAGGGGAATTTATCCTCTATCACTACTCTCAAACAAGCACTTGACCATTTCTTTACTCTCAGGTCTTTCTATCAATAGCTCTAAAAACTCCTTCTTTGTATCTGGAGTGGATGGTGTACTAATTGATGACATCAAGGCCTTGGCAGGGTTTGATTGTGGTTCACTACCTATAAGGTATTTGGGAGTGCCCCTAATCACCACTAGACTCAATTCTAATGATTGTAGAGGGTTGGTGGAAAGGATCACAAGCAGGATTAACCACTGGCCTCTTCATCCTACCCATGGCAGTGATCACAGAGATTAATAAACTTATACGAAATTCTTATGGACAAGCACTGACTTTAAGCACAAAGGGACTAAGGTCAATTGGGAAGCATGTTGTCAGCCTAAAGAATGTACGGGACTTGGTTTCAGAGGTCTTGAAGTGGCAAACAAAGCAGCTGCTCCAAGGCATATATGGACTCTTTTTTCTAATCGAAGGGACAACTTTGAGCTCAATTGGTGAGCGTACATGTAATATTCCTAATTTTAAAAGGATAGTTTCAGGATTTATTTAATTGTTTTATTGTATTTTTAATTGATTAATTGATTATTTGATTAGGTGGCTAATTGTTTTTGTGTGTAATTGAATTAATTGATTAATTTTAATTGTGTACTTTAATGGTATATTTAATTAATTATCAGTATGAATTGATTTGTTTAAATGCTATGTGATGAAGTTTATTTATTTAGGGATTTAAATATTTTATTTTATTTTTTTATATTTTAAAGGATGGATATGGATAGTTTATTATTATTATTATAATTTATATTATAAATAGTAATAGTATTATTATTGATATGGACAGTCATTGTATATATTATATATAGTTATAATATTATATATATATATATATATATATATATATATATATATATATATATATAATAAGTATTCACGTTAGTAGACTATGTATATATATATATGTATATATATATATATATTTTTCTTTTCTATTGCTTTAAGGTAAGTAGAATTGGGATCTGATTAAGAGTTATAGTATATATATACATATTTATTTCAATTCGATATCATAATGAAGCGCACAATAACTTAAAATAAATTGACTGAAATTAAATGATAATTTAATATAGTATAACAAAATAAATTGACTGAAATTAACTGATATTAATGAAAGATAATTACGACAGAATATAATAACTTACAAACTGATAATTTACTGGTAGATGGTGGTATACAACATACTGGAGATGTAATACAACGAAGATAGAAAAATATGAATATTACAAATGAAGATTGATAATATGAAAACTGAAGCCTGAGTTCCCTCTGAATGAAGCCTGCCTATCCGATGGACTGGCTTCTTTCTTTATAGCTGGGTTTCTGCACTGTTGAAGGACTATTGGAGACATCTTTCCGGAATCTGCTACGTAACTTTTGGCTTTGAAAGATACTTCTGACTTTTCTGACTGAGGTTTACTGTAGATGTTACTATTCCTGTCCTTTTGCGCTGACAATGACGGCACTGTAGATGAATAGTGTTTTGTCGGGTGACTATAGAAATAGTGATCTGCCGACAGTACTGTAACAAATAGTAATGTTGACTTGGTACTGTAGCAAATAGGAACTCTGGCCAAATAGTGATTTTGACTTTTTCTGGCCTATAATTCAAATGGATTCTGGGCATCCTGAAGATCATAATAAGGATCTTGTGGGTGACTTGACTTAGCAGCAGAGGAAGCATCATCTGCTTTTTCTTCATCTTGGGATAGTTCTTGGATGCAATCAGTCAGTGTGGCTGCCATCCTTTTGAGTTCCTTAATTTCTGACTTGGGAATATGCTTCCGAGATTTGGTAGATGTAATAGTGTTTGTAGGAGAAGACTGTTTTTGTTGAATGGCTTGTTTTGGTGGTGGAGTGACTTATCTTGAGGTTTGCTTTGGGTAATCATCTTCAATGTATCCAATAATTCTGTTAATTTTGAAAATGTCCCACCATTTAACATAGTGGCGACGGATGAGCATGTTATCCTGGATATCGTATTGCCATTTGAATATCTATGGGACCTTATACTTACAGCAAAATAATAAGAGGACTGGGAATGGTGAACTGTGTTTGTTAACTTTATGAACTATGTGGAAGTATTTGACTTGATCTGCAAGGGAAAGTGGCAAGATTTCTGGAATGGCGCTATGATGAGACCACCAATGCAGAAACCAGGTAGGGAGTTAACTTTTGAAATGACTATCAAAATTGAGAAACCAAGAATGAGTATACGACTCATTTTGGTATAGGAATATGGAGGACCAGGCTGATACATAATCATAATATGTAAACTGAATATTATGATTAGGCAGTGGTTGGGGTAAGTAGGGATGACTGCCATATTCTTCCATGGAGATAATCCGTCGGATATATAGGGAGTGGTAAATGACTTTGGAAGAATCATTGCAATCATAAGTTGTCTTAATGGTTATGGACTCTGTATGGTACAGAATATCTCTGTAAAACCCAAGAGTTTTATGAGGATGATTTAGGGCATAGTGAAGGTTACTTGGAAAATAAGAGCGAGCTAATTCTATAGGGTCTTTAATGTGACTAAGGTGTGGCTCAATGTGGAATAGAACAACATGTGCTTTTTCATAATATGGACTTGATGGCTTTCTAGTAGTTGATTTTTGGACTTGGGACTGGGTCTGAACTTGTGTTTGGACTTGGAAAGGGTCTGGTGTTGGATTGACCAGAGCTAACTTAAAAGTTGATTGGGAGGCAAGTGGTTGGAACCGGTTGACCACTGCTAGGGCAGAAGAGGATTGTGACTGTGATCGGGTAAGTGAAGCTTTGCCTGAGCAAATATCAAAGGGTTTAACTGGTTGAGGCCCCTGGGGAGGCTGCCGGTCTGCCATCAGATTTCTGCAAGAATTCTCTGGTGAGAAAATCTGGAATGGAATTGTTACAGCCTTTAATATATTCTATATCAAAATCAAATATACTTAATATGGCTTGCCACAGGGCAAAAATCTGTTTAGAAGTAATATTTTTAACATCTTTTCTAAAACATATTTTGCACTTTGACAATCAACTCGAACTAAAAACTTTTGGTTTAAAATATCATCTTAAAATTTACTAATGCATAAAACAATAGATAAAATTTCTTTTTTAATAGTACTGTAATTACTTTGTGCTTTTGTCTAAACACCAGAATAGAATCAAACCAATTGTTTAGGTGCATTTGGACTGACCCGTTGTTTGAGGTTGCCATTATAACCAATGTCTGAGGCATCAGTTTCAATGATTTTGAAAGAATCAGTAGTTGAAATGCCAAGACAAGGCAATGACTTGACATATTGTTTGATAGATTTGACTATACTAGAATGAACAGAAGTACATGGAGGAGGATTACTTTGAAGATGATCAAAGAGTGGTTTACATTACTTACGAAGATTTTTGTAGAAATCAGCAATGTAATTGAGAGATCCTAAAAACCTTTGGAGTTGTGACTTATCAAGAATTTCATAAGGGAACTTATTGGCAAATTGGATTGATCAGTCAATAGGACGGATGTGGCCTTGATAAATGTGATAACCTAAAAAGCGGATTTTGGTTAGGAATAACTTGATTTTTGAAACAGAGACTACAAGACTATTTTTTTGGATGACAGCAAGAAACGTTTTTAAATGTTTCCAATGTTCCTCAATTGACTTTGAAAAGAGGAGAATGTCATCAATATAAACAATGGAAAAATGACTATAAGGATTAAAAATATCATTCATGATATTTTGAAATTCACTGGGGGCATTTTTTAATCCAAATGGTATGACTTTCCACTCATAATGACCAAAGGGAGTGGTGAAAGCAGTTTTATACTTATCTTCTTTTTTTTTCTCAAACGAATTTACAAAAATCCTGACTTCATATCAAATTTAGAAAAAATGACTGCCTGACTTAGGCGGCTAATAAGGTCTTTCTTATTGGGAATAAGATACCTGATCCATTCTAAAACCTTATTACAGGGCTTGTAGTTTATAACTAGATGAGGAACTCTTCTCTCTATTTTAGAATTTTTCTGAACATAGAAAGTTGGGCATGACCAGGGTGACTTGCTTTTTCTAATGATCTTTTTATGTAAAAGATCAGAAATTTCTTTCTTGCAAAATTCCATAACTTCAGGATTTATTTGGATTAGTCTTACCTTAGTGGGAATGTGTCTTCTCCTAAAGCCTTTAATGTAAGGTAACTTAACTGAATGTTGTTTTCTATGCCAAAAGGTAGTTGGAAGATTAGAATAAACTTGGTTTTTAATTTGTCGTTCGAAATCTTGAATTTTTTGTTAAAGCACTGGATCAGCTAACTGATTATTAATGCGTTTATAATTAACTTCTTCTTTTAAAAATTCTAACTGTTGAGTTTCACTTTAAAGTAGGTTTACGGATTTGGAAACAGAGGAATCAATTAAGATTTCAATTCTTTCCTGGGGGGGGGGGGGGGGGGGGGCTTAGGAATTTAAACTGGACTTCTTGTCCAAAAGGACGAGTGACTAATCCTTCATTATTAGTAGTGAATGGATCAAGAAGGTAGATAAATGGAACTCCTAGGATTAACTTATCAGTCATATTGTTTACCAAAACAAAGGATGTCTTGAAACATACATTGTTTTGACAAATATGAGCTTTAGATAACTTGTATTTTATATCCATTTTATTTCCATTAGCTGAGCTTAGGCTTTCAGAGGTTTTCTCATAGTATTTGGTTGGTATGAGACCTTCCTGAATGCAATTAAGATCAGCTCCCATATCAATCAAAGCAATGACTTAAAGTTTGAAATCTTTGTTGATGATAAGGGTAACTTTAGCATACCATTTCTGGAATGATATGTGATTTAAAGTTTGGAGTTTTTGAGAGAGTTCTGAATGTATTGAATGTTCAGAGCCTTCTTCATCAGATGATTCTTTTCCTTTGAAGGAAAATGCAGGGTTTGTGTTTAACTCTTTGATATCATTTTTTATGACTTGGTTTTCTAACTTGAGATTTTTAATTTCGGTTTTGATTATGTTAATTTATGTCTGAAGGTCCCGAATGGTGACTTCTTTAGGCTGGTTATTAAACCTTTCTAATGTTTTACATAGGCTAAAATTGGGTTTACTAACCATTGGGGGTTCAGTTTATGAGTTACCCAATAATACCTTAAGTTTTTTAAGATATAAGGTTTTTAACTCAGGGTCATCTACTTTGCTGATTAAATCAATAAGTAGATGATCTTGTTCATCAGTTTTTGTGAGAATATTAAGTGACTTATTGGGATTGTAACAATTATCTTTACATCCTAATGTAATGTTGGGGGAACTAGGAGAATTATCAGATGACTGGGAGGAAGAACTGAGTTCTGGGTCACTAGTACTATCATCAGTGTCTCTTAACTGGAGTATCTAGTAGATAGAGTCTTTAATTTCATCAGAAATTTGTAACTGATTCATCTTCTTTTTGGCATAACATTCTTTTGCAAAGTGACCTAGTCGACCACATTTGTAACATTTAATTTTGCTTACATCTTTGGTATCTTTGTAATCTTTTTTTCTAGAAGTGTTTTTACTAAATTTCTTTTTAGGTCTAGACTTTTCTTTAGAATAGTATTCATTTTTGGGGAATACTGATTTTTTATTCTTGTAATTCCTACGATAACCTTTGTGACTGTTGTAGGTTTTATTGGAGGGCTTAGAGTTTTATCTTGAGGGAGCTATAGAAGGAAGACCATACTGTTCACAAAAGGTTCCCATTCATATTTAGCTCGCTTCCTATCATCTTGTAACTAGTTACTGATTTTTATGTCAATACACATCCTTAATCCTTCTTTTTGGATTAAGATAATAATATTGCCATAAGTGAGGTTATCATAATCAATGTTACCTATGGCTTTACTAAGAGTATCTCTAATTTTATGGGCAAAGAGATTGGGTAGGTCATTAATGAATTTTTATTTCCAAAATGGTTTATTACTATCATCTCTAAGCATGAATCTGGAAAGGAATACATCTTTGTACCATCTAAAATCACTCATGGTTGGACAAGTAAGGTTGGTAAGCTGGTCATGTATTCTGGAAGTGATGTTACTTGGAGTACCTATGAAGTGTTCAACTATGGTATAAACTAGTATGTTAACTCCATCAGGAATACCACGTCCTATGGTTTCATCAAAGATGGGAAGGCCATTGTTGTCTTCTTGGACATCATTTTTTATCTTTTCACGAGAATCTTCAGTGGGATGTTTTTCTCACCATGATTTTAACATTCCTGAAAATCCCGAAGTAAGTAAATCAACTATTTTCAGCTGACTAAGGTTATGTGAAGTAACATAATTGTTAACTACCATGGATATGTGACTGAGTTTATTGAGAATTTCCTGTTTAGATAAACCATCTATATTCCATTCATAAAGTTTATCTGAAGAGATGGAGAATTGATTTTGGATATTTCGTTCTTCATATTGGAGATCAGGAGGCGTCGGTCTTGGGTACCAATTTTTGGTAAGACTAGTGGGGTTAACTCGTTTGTTAGTTAAACTATTGAGTTCTAGGTTGGAGAAAGCATTCTCAATCTTCTGGATGTCAGAGGGGTAACTAGAATTATCAGAGGAGAAACTATCAGAATTATCAGTATTATTGATTACAGGGGATAATTTTTTCATCTTTGACTTGGGATTTACCTTTTTCAAGGGTTTTGAAGATGGTTTCAATTTGGAGGATAACAGAAGGGTCTGGCAAGGCTGTTGGAAGACATTTTCTGTGTGTAGACATAGAAATAATTGGTGTTTCCATGGAAGAAGTAGTAGGAGTTTTTACTGGAAGATTGGGAGGTTGGGCTAATGAGAGCTCAATTTTGTCTAATTGGGTACCATGAGTGTGTAAATACTGGTTAGTGAAGTTATTTTGTTTAATTATTTTTTATGCATCAGCATCAGCTGTGGTACTGACTTTTAAGGGAGAGGCAGTGATTTCAGCTCCCATATGGTCAAGAATCACATTTTCCAAGGGAGGATGGGAAGATGAAATTGTTGTTGTATCAGAGGTTTTCCAATTAATTTTAGTTAGGACATTGACTTTATTATGACAGTTTTCTAGATAATCAAAAAATTTGATTTCTAACTGGTGTTCTATCATGAATGTTTGCCAATGACAGAGAATCTTATTTTGTTCTTTTTTAGTATGGGTTTTGCGAAAAGATTTTCGCTTTTCTTTGTTACTTGGAGATGAGTAGTCGTCATGTAATTTTGAAAGATTAGGCTTAAAAGGTTTACGAATAGTATTTAACTGAGGGTTCAGTGCATTAAGGTTTGCAATAAAATCAAAAGGTGTAGGAGAGGTAGGTGTAGACCTAGATTTGTTAGATTTGGGAGTAACATAACAAGGGTGAGTAACCTGTTCTTCTATTTGAATACCTTTTAACTGAGTATTTTTTAGTTGGGGATGAAAACGAGAATTTTTCCTATCTAGAGGAGGAACTTCACTTTCTTTGTCTAATAAACTACCATCTGGTCTATCAAAGGAAGTAGAAGAATGTGAGCGAGTCAGAAAGCGTTGTTCATCAAAGCTTATTCTGACTGTTCCGTCAAGAAATTCCTGCACTCTATCAAGATTACTAATATCATTATTTATTTTGACTGGGTGATTCTCATTCTCAAGAATCCATTCATTGGGCAGTGAAATATCTTTCCAAGCAATAGTTTTCTTTATTTGAATATTAGCATCAGGAGTACTGCTCTCAATCAGTAGGGTATGACCTTTTAAATCTTTCTTAATGGCTTTGACATTAAGATTAGTTTTCCTTGTTTTATAATAAATCCTATAGATCAAACCTAAAGGTTGTGATCTTGGAAGCATAGGATAACCTGATGTTTTAACATTAAGGGTTAAGGTTTTTAATAGATGAGGGTCACTTAAACTAAGAGTTAGATTTGGGTAACAATTAAAATGAACTGGGCCGTTACAAAAACTAGTTTCAACTATTCCTAAGAGACTAGTTTCATAGTTAATAAATCTAGCATCTTGGAGGGCTAGAAACACAAAGGCATTAAGTCCTCTATTGGTAAATGGTTTGACTACTACTTGAACTAGACCTATATGGATGAAGTTGTATACACGATCTCTATGACTTTGGATTAACTTAGCTGTGAGTAACTGACATATTTCATGTTCTCTAGACAGGGAATAAATTTGTTCAATTGTCTTGACTGTGTAATCACTAAGAAATGTAAACTTAAAGAAACTGGTTTTGTAGAATTCTCTAGTTAGAATCTAAGAATATTCTAATCACTAAAGTCTAAAGTAGTATCTTCAATTCGATATTCTTCTTCATTAACTATGTTTGGAATTGGAGGAGGTAGACTAGTACTAGCTCTGGATCTAGAGCTTACTGAAGAGGAAGATCTAAATAACCTATTCATTATTGATGGACTCAAACTAATCTCGTTGGCTGGTTAAAACATACTATGATCATGTTTATCTCAAAGTGGTATCTATATCCTATCCACGCGCTCATCCGCTCATGCCGCACCGCTCAGGCCCTTCCTTGGGTCTTACTGTTTGGATCTAGGACTTACTGTTTGGATCTGGACTCATAAGAAGAAGATAGAGTACTACAAGATGAGAATCGATTAATAGGATGTTATAACTAAGACAAACATATTAGAAAGAAACAAGGAATATAAATAGATTAACTAGATCAACCGCCAATAAATGGCTCTAATACCATAATCAAGTTATTCCAAACCATATATATATATATATATATATATATATATATATATATGTTGTGTCTACATAAGAGTTGGAAACCCATTACGCAGACACAGAGAGGCAACAGAGATAGAGAGAAAGAAACCGAGAGAGGAAAGAGAAAACTTGGCCAAGAGGGCTAAACTAAGGAGGCAGAAGAAGAGAAGGTTGTTCAGGGGTTTAGGACTGAGCAACGTAGGGCTTCGACGGCAGCCGAGGGTCGCCAGAAAAACTAAGAAGAAGAAGGTTAAGGTTTCAATCCAAAATCTAAAGGTAAGTTCTTCTTCTAACTCTTTCCCATTGATTTCGTATTCTATACATGCATAGGTTAATTCTAGGATGATTAAACAATAAAATCAAATAAATTTGCATGCTTAATTGGATTAAAAATAGAGAGTATGTTTATGTGTTCTTGTTTATTTGATTTTGGATTATGATGCATGAATTCTTAATTTAAATTGTCTAAATTATGCGTAAAGGCTTTAAATATTGTTTGGGGTCATTTGGGACTTAGAAGAGAAGCATTAGGACCCTTAACAGAGGAGAACAAAGTCGTCGGAGTCGGAAAAGACGAAGTGTCACAGGGATATATCGACCGGTTTGGAGGACCAGTCAGCCGGTTTGTGCAAACTGGTCGACGTCTATAGGTTCCACGTCGACCGGTTTAGGGGTAAACCGGTTGACGTCTGCGGTGGACACGTCGACCGGTTCCTGAACCTGTCGACTGTTCAAGTTCCAGGACGTGTTCGGGTTTATTTTTAGTGTTTCTAAAGAACTGTAACTGACCCGATAATGGATTTGAATACATTGTATATATTATTATGCTAAGTGAGGTCTTTAATTAATTTTAAAAGGTTAATTAATGGTTGAATTTGTTGGATTAAATTATTTTAAGTAATTATTTGGATTTAAATTATTTTAATTAAACTATGAAGGTTTATGCAATTTATTTGAGATGCTTGTTAATTACTTGTAAATGTAAGTCAACTGCATGCTACTTAGAATTTGTATTATTGCTTAATTATATGCAAGGAATGTCTGTATGATTTATATCATGTTATGACTGGATTATTTGATATGTAATTATATATGTTGCATTAATTGTTGGATATGGATGAATGCACCATTGTCAGGATATGGGGGCATACTATGGATGGATTAACTAATAAGTTAAGTCCTACTTATTCGTGTCAAGCCACAGAACCAGTTGAATGACATGCCATATTGAAATAATATGGTTGGATAGTTTACTTGTCTGTATTGGATTGGATGGATTTTATATATAGATATGTGCCTTGATATGAGCTTGAGTCTCAGGATCAGTGGTTAAGGAGAATATATTGTTTGGGATGCATAACTGGATATAGTGGATAGATGTGTGCACTGTTAGGTCTAGGTATTCATGCCCACTATATGTGCATTTTGCATGTTGCCTACTATTTAGGTTGAAGTCGCCCTGTACTCCAGTGAGAGTCCTTTAGTATGTATCTATATATATATGGATTACCTAGTTATTATTGAATTGACTAGGATATATACGGGTATTGGGTCTCTGTTTGGACTATAGTAGAGTAGAACTTGTTCGTGGGCCTGACCCACTATTATTTTACAGGTGTTCGTCAGTTCCAGACTTGGAGATTTGTCTATACTGAGCAAAGACAGTCTATTTCATTGTTCCGATTCTACATAAGATTCTTCTTTATGTTTTAGCTTTTGGATATAATTTATTTCAGTTAATTCAGTTGGGTTTTATAAGTGGTCCACATGATGGATTCCCGAGTTATAATTTAGATGGAAACTGGTATAAGATGATTTGATTGTGTTGGAGGATTTTATTATTGGATTATTTTAATGAAAGATTTATTATTTAGTTTTCTTTTCTGCTTTATTCTTTATTCTTTATTCTTATTTCTTTTTGTATTCTGTGTTCGTTTAAATACTTTAATTACATATTTGATATTCCCTCGGTTTTGGGTCTGCGCATGATCAACCCGTGTCTCGGAGCCGAAGGGTATCACAGTACAGCTTGTTAGAGGTCGATGTTTCTGGATTGTAAGCATCCCACGGTCATGCTCAAACAACTAGAAGAGAATCCTACAACTAAGAGGACTGGCCAAGTCCATGATAAAGAGGTAACCACGGTGACATACTGGTGACGGTTTAGCTCCAAACACCTAAACCTAACCTAACGGATTTAAGGAATGGATTTATAAATATTGAATTCTAATTGTGGTTAAGACATATCAACTGCAACTAAGTTGAGTGGTTTCCTGGATTAATGGATGGAGGTTAAGTCACATCAACTGAATAAGTTGAGTGACTAACCAGTTGGTTTGTTGTATGTCAGTTTATTAAATATTTGAACTATATACCCTGGATTTGGATGGATTTTATATATATGTTTATGGTACCACGAGCTGAGCTTGAGTCTCAGACTCGTTGGTTAGGGTGCGTATATGCGATGGATGCGTAGCTGGTTATAATAGGTTGAGGTGTACCCTGTTAGGTCTAGGTACTCATGCCCACCTTTGGGTGCGTATTGGCATGTTGCCTTCTATTCAGGTTGAGACCCCTATTATAGATTAGTGAATGTCTCGTAGTGTGGATATATTTATACGTATGGACTAGATAGATTTTGTGAGGTGTCTACGGTGTATCTGCGTATTGGGTCACTGTATGGATTGCAGTTAGATTAGAACTTGCTCGTGGGTCTGACCCACTCCTTTATTATTCTTTTCAGGTACAGGACGGTTCCAGCCTTAGAGCTTGATCGTGCTTGTAGAGGACAGTCTCACATTCATCTGATTTCGTAGGACTTCTCTCGATATTTCTAGCATTATCTATTTTCAGTTTTCAGTTTCAGTTGAACTTTTGGTTTGGGGTCCACCAGTGGATTCCCAAGTTGTAACCTTGAAGTTTTGGTGGATTGGAGTTTTATTTTTCAGTTATGCATGGAGGGTTTTATAATTAATGTTTCTTTCAGTTTTATTCCATCTTTATTATTTCATTTTGTCATCTGTGTTTGCTTTAAAATACTTTAATTGTTTGATATTCCTCCGGGTTTAGGCCTGGGTCTGATCAACCCGTGTCTCGAATCCGAGAGGTATCACATATAACTACAACATCTTTTTGGGAGAACAACTGGTTGCATGATGGATCTATCTCCCTACGAGTATCTGGGGAGTTCATTGCACACTCTCCAATTCTACTAAGTGGAAAGCTATCCTCGTTTATCTGTGATGGACAATGGTCCTTCCTACAGCCCTTTGTTGGCCAACCTGAGCTTGCAGGCATTGATCCACCTACCATGGCGCGCTGGTGATAGCTCTATTCGGATCCCATCACCGACGGGTGATTTCTCACTTAACCATACAATGAGATGGCTTGATGCACAAAGACAGGTGAAAACTTGGACTCATTTAATTTGGAACACATTTTCAATTCCAATATGTAATGTCTCCCTCTGGCTTGCAGTACAAAAGAGGCTACCCACACTTGATCGAAGTATCATGAGGTCCTTCGCAGGCCCAAAAACTTGTCATCTATGCAGCCTGGTTAATGAATCACATAACCATCTTTTCTACGCATGCTTCTTTACCAGACCAATTTGGAATGCACTTCAACAAAAATACAGATTTCACTCGCCCCCTCATCTTGGACTGATCTAGTTAGATGGACAACAATGCGATATTCCAATAGGGATTTGAGGTCCTTGGTAAAAAAACCCATGCTCTCTACCACCATCAATAGGATCTGGATGGAACGCAATAACAGACTTTTCAAAAATAAAAAATCAACACAGAACATGGTTTTCAGGTAAATCAATGATATGATCCGATCGAAATTGTTTTCCATAACAGTCAAAGACTTCTTTCTCGCAAGACGGCTGCAACTGGACTGGGATCTGCCGTCATTCATCAGGCCACCACTGGAGCCATCGGATCACGCCAATTAGGGTTGTGAACCCTAATTTGTGTTCTCACTGGAAGGATGTATAATTTAAACATACATAGTAGAGGGTTTGCTAGACTAGACGTGTCTTTATGCTACTGTTAGGCCAGGGCCTGTACATGGCTTTGTTGTTTTGGGCTCTGCCTGTGTCTTTTATTTGTATATTCTTGATGGTTTGGGCTATCCACGATTTGTAGGCCTCCCTTTAAGGCTTGGCCTTATACATTGTATTTTTCCCTTTTCAATGAAACTTACTTTCCAAAAAAATATATATATGAAAATATATGTTCAATATGAACACGTGACATTAACCGGGCTACATACTAACTCAGACCTTAAACAGTCATGGGCCAGTTTGTTTGAGATTGGTTTGTTTATTAATCGTGCTTGAAAATTTTGTTTGAGCTTGGTTCGTTTATTAAACAAACAAACACGAATCAAGCTCGAACTATTCGTCGAAAGTTTGGTTCGTTTACAACCCTAGTCCTGGCACCTACAACTAAGGGAAAAGAATGAAAATTAATTTGGCAAATATTGGAACAAGAATTGTCTTCAAGTTAAGCAATAGTAGGAGAGTGATTATCCATGTCTAAGTCACATAAATTTGTAATCAGACCCTCATGTGCATCCCTCGTAGTACAACCGTCTCATGACAAAATGTGACACTATTTTTATTTTTACTTTTATAAGTAAAATTCTTGTCTAAACAATGCGAATCAATGATAAAATAACGATGTAATGTAATTGTTGAATACAGTACTATCTTATAAACGAATTGAAAAGAGCAAGAGGGGAACCGACCTGTGCACCCCAGTGTAATGCACTATAGTATGACTGCTATTTAACAAACAAATTCAGTTCCCCTCCCGTGTGCACCTAGTGCAATGCATTAGGTCATTTTGCAATAAAGTGCAGAAATAACGATATAACGCAGTTGTTGTATAAACAATGTAAAAGCACCGAGTTCCTCACACATACAAAAAACATATTATATTGGGATGCGTAGTACAACCGTCTTATGACAAAATGTGATACATTTTAATTTTTAATTTTTTAAACCCGTTGGTCAGGGACGGGACACCACGATCCCACCCGTTTCACAAATAAAATGTTGTTATCGTTCAACTCTTCGTCGGAGTCAATTCGGAATGCCTCGATATAAATATTTAAGAAAAATAATTTAATTTTGAATAAATTTAACATAAATTTAATAAAAAAAAAATTAAATATAGAAAAATACTTAATGATTATAATAATAAAAATATTATTAAAAATTATGAACAAAAAAAAAAAAAAAAACAAAAAAACAAAAAATATGACTAATAAAAAAATATTTATTTATATTTTTATTAATATTAATTGGGACGTATTTGGGACTTTATGGACTTTAAAATCTTTTTCTCTTTCTTATTATATTGATCTCAAATCTGTCTCAGTACATAACGGGTTAAGTTAGACATTCCCAACCTAAAAGGCTAATATGGTCAGTTTGATAATTTTATGGTCCTTTGATTTAACGGGCCAGTGACGGAAAAGGACTAATGTGCAAAAGTTTTTGTAATTGAAGGGGAAATATGCATCAAACATTAATAGAAGGGAGTTACATGTAAAATGGTTATATAACAGTGAGAGAGGTTTTCTGCAATTACCCTTTCCAGCAAAAAAAGAAAAAAAAAAAAAAAATGAGAATACGATTCTAAAGTTGTTGAAGGCATGCAATATGGGTTAAAGGGTTTCTGCAATTGAAGGATTAACCCATTTTCAGCTGCTAATTCTGTCTTTCAATTTTCAAAATCAGAAACATTCCCAACCATTTTTTTTGGTAATTTTTTATTTAATCCTCCATTTTAGAAGGGAAAAAATGATTTTTATGGAATTCGAATCATTTAGGATACAGTATTACATTGAACGATCAACAAACATCAAACGTGATGCTTGTGGACCATTTGATGCTGTACAGCACAAACCTACTTCCACTGAACCAATGATGGTTGTAGGAGCAAATGAGAAACAAAATAATCACCACTAGAATATTCCTTCAAGTATGATTTACTTGAAGAGCCCTAGTGGAGCTGCTCTGGCTATCAAATAGTATATGTTTATTAGAGTTTGTGGCAAGTTTTAATTTTAATTTATTATATTTCAATAATTTGCAACCAAAAGCTTGAAACTGTGGTGAATGAAGGATGAAATTTTATTTTTCTCAGTATATATTTTTTCTGATTCCCACTTACAAATAAGAACATAATGTGGATTGGTTAAGAAGGTGAAAATTTTAATTTCAGTCTAGCAGATGACCTTTATGAGTCATTTGGGCATGCATGACTCAAAGGTGAGATCCATCTCATGCACCAAATGCTCTAGAGTAGTCCAAAGTTGATCTTCTTCATGTCGCGAACCCCATCATTATCCAAGTGGCAGGTTTGCTTCCCGTTGTCTTGGGAGCCCCACTTCGAGCCTTCTCACCCTCTCCCCACTAACCATTAACCCTTAACATTCTTACCTTGAAAAAAAAAAAAAAAAAAATTCTTCTTCAGATCATGTTAAAGTAAATCTTCTCTTTGGTCATGCTCTGTTGGAAATATGATTGTTTTATCATGCAAAGTTATTGATATAATTTGTTTGCATTTAATGGACATTGGGGAAAAGAAAATTCAGAAGCCTGTTTGGAGCAATAGAAATTAATAGGACTGTTTTATTCATATTTTGTATCTTAAGATTTTGTCTTATCTCAATTGGATAGCATAAATGTATTGGAAACATTTGTACACACTCTTAGTTTGGTGCCCATCCCCATTCTAGATCAAGAACAGGACAATCAAGCTATTAGCTCTCTATTGGCATACTCCTGGAAGCCTATTTCCTAATATTTGGTAGTTCTGTCTGTTTTGTTCATCCCATGCCTATG
Source organism: Cornus florida (assembly GCF_030987335.1). Lineage (NCBI taxonomy): Eukaryota > Viridiplantae > Streptophyta > Magnoliopsida > Cornales > Cornaceae > Cornus > Cornus florida. The sequence goes on from NW_026775577.1 coordinate 8,454,860, forward strand.
AAATTTAGCCATTACTAGCAATCTCTTGCTAGGCAAGTGAATTAATAGTGTACTAAAACAAAAATGTTGTGGCAAAGGCACTCTCAATAAGCTCGCGCCCTCATCTCAGTTCGATCACATAACTAACTTACTAGATCCAATGATGATGAGGGCACGAACTTCTACAAACAGTCTTATCACATCATTATTGTTATCCTCCCTCCGCCCTAAAAAGAGTCTCTTTTGGGGAATTGTGACTTTTTAATTTGTGAGAGTTACGGTTCCCCAAAAAAGGCACTCTTTTTGGGACAGAAGCAATACTATGTTTGAGAGTATCGAATTGACGTTTTGAATTTGGAATTCGGTTTAAACTCTCAAGCTGTGTTTGAATACATGGAATTAGTGTTTTAGAATTAAAATTGGTAGAATTAGAGTAAAACAACTCAAAAATTGAACTAAAATTTTCTCCAATTCCGTCAAATCTAATTCCAATACTTCAATTCCATGTAGCCGAGAGTTTAAACCAAATTTTCTTTAACTCTAAATTCAAAATGCCGATTCAGTGCTACTAAACGTAACATTAGTGAAATTCAGAAGGGTTTTATAAAATTTCAGTCTTGAATTCTTCCTGATAATTCCATAACCTTTACTCATACATGTGTGGTCCCCTAGAGATACAAATAAGGGGTGTTCTCTCTTTTTCAAAAAAGAAAAAATTAGTTGAAAAACTAGTTGGCTTTCTTTCTAAATAAGGAAGGAGCTAAAGTGGGTTCTTTGTCAGATGCTTTGTTTGGACTTTGGATTTAAGCAGTCATCAGTTATTCCTGAAGCATAAGTGTGTGGATATGTTATCACTAGCTTATATACCCATACTTTTTAATGTCCTTGCTTGGTCTAAAACAAGGAAAAAGAAAATACAAGTTCGAAAAAGTTTTTGGCATATGTTGTGGCCTGTGATCTTCACAAAGGCAACTATCACCGTGCTATCATAGGTTGTACCAAGTAATCCTCGCAAAGCCAACTCTCATGGTGCCTTCGAAAATATTTTTATGGTTAGGGACGGAGTCAGGAATTTGTTCCAAGAGCATTAAAGCATTTTCGTATGATACATGCAGATTCGCTCGTTTATGGGTGCTAGCAGCAACACCCATGATTTTTTTTAACCTTGCTTATGGATTTTACCTTTATACTAACCTTTGCACCTATTTAGTTTGGTAATTCAAGAATCGCGAATTTAAGCCTCTACTGTCATTTGTCTCAATTTACTCGTTTGGTCTGCGATGGTAGGTATTTATTCTGAAGTCCTATTCCGCTTATGTTCGGTTGCATGGAATTAGTTCGTTGGAATTCCAATTCCAAAGCACCAATTCCAAGCAACCGAAGATAGGATTAGAGAGTTTCTGTTCACAAACTGTATGACTAATGAGGAGCTATAAACTAGCAAATAATTTGGGGTAGAAGAACTCTATTAAAGATTTCAAGTCAACAATTAGAGATTTGAGTGTCTTTGACGACAGGCTTAAGTGTAAGTTTAGGTAATAAAATACTCTTCTAAACTTCCTTCAATTTCTTGTCATTAATTTATTTATTTATTTTTTATTTATTTATTTATTTTATCTCAGACTATGAATATATTTTTTCACCCCAAGTTAATTTTGGTTTCTTTTGCTTGCTTGTGTACTATGAGATTGTAAGGTTCTATAGATTATGTCTGTTTGGTGCTCCAATGTCTATGAAGAACACTATCATCACTATCTCAAAACAGGGGAACCATATGTGACAACACTTTAAAAAGAAATACTACTTTGGAAACTTTTACCAGTCATTCCAAATCCAAGCAAGTCACCCCAAGAAGCCAAACATTGTCATCCCTCCTTCAATCTTGTATGTTTTTAGGAGAGACATAAGTGCTCCATTAAACTTAATCATGATATGGATGTGGAGAAGCTATCATGAGCCATTGTAGCCTTTTTTTGACTAAAAGTATGCACCAAGGTTGTGTGCACTTTGTGAGATGGCTTAGTAAGAAATTCCTTTGAAATACACTCACACACACACACACACGAATTGCCTCCCTATTCAAATATCTAAATTAATTAATTTATGTCTCATCTACAAGTCGGACCACTGGGGATGGGCAATTATTTGGCAAAACAAGTGACCTCCTACTTGTCAAATCAAATTTGTTAAGAGTATTGAGACATACTTGTTAGGTCTACTTTTCATAGTGAAATAATTAAAATCATTGTTGGCCTGAAGTAGACCTATTTTAAGCTTCACTTTAAGTGATCAATGGCCTTTGTTGTTTCACCTTGAGAAGTATGTTTAACAAGTAAGCTTAAGAATTATTTTCCATCAAGTTTTTACAATTACACCGCACCAATAAAATTATATATAAGTATAATAAGGAGTACTTTATTATTAAAATTATAAAAAAAATTAGTTCAGAGATAACATGATTTCTGATATCCAAAGGAGAGGTAGAGAGTTTGAACCTTGCACGATATTGGGACTGTTTATGCGTTTGATTGAACTTTCGCTGGGTTATTTATCCCAATTGTCATGGACTGCTGTTTGGATGGTGGAGTACTAGGAGTGGCCCCAATACCCACTCCTTTATCAATCATTCCCCTCAAATTCCGAAGAATAATCATGCTAAGAAGAGTTTACAAACTTGAGGAAATCTTTGTCACTGACTTTCTCATATTTCATAATATAATTAAGATAGTTGGATGAAAAGAATTTCATGGTATTTTTTTTAAAATATATTTCAATTTTTAAGTTTTAATTTGCTTAGAGAAATTCAAGAAACCCTGGACTAATAAAGAACTGTAAACCTAGCAAAGAATTTGGGGTAGAACTCTACGATAGACCTGTATATATCTTATTTGTTGAATTCAAGTGAATACTCATAGAATTTTATTTTATTTTATTTTATTTTTTACTTATGTATTTTTTTTTTTTCTGAGTATTTGAGAGGGTTGAGAGTAAGTTCGAGTAATTGAATACTCCTATAAACGTCTTCCTACATCGTGTCAGTGAATTTTGATCTCCCCTCCTTCGTAGATAAAGAAACTTGTCAAACTAAGAAAATTTCTGTTATTTTATTTTATTTATTTATTTCTTTTTATTTTTTTGTTTGCTAGTATAATATGGTGCACAATGTCTAAGAATAACGCATTATTACATAGTTTAGAACTATTGATCTTGATAAAATTAAAATAAAGTTAACCTAAAATTTATACACTTATTTATGTGCTAATTGATGATTAACTCAAAATCATTTAATAATTTATCGGACAACACTTTTTTTAAACAGGGAAACTTGTGTGCCAACTTGTGAGACATGGTAATGATGGCAAAAACTAATTTACTAGTCATTCTTGCTTTAATTTTGCTTTGTATCAAATCCTAACAAAGTGACACATTCATTAAGTGCTCCATTAAGGCTACTGGTGAATATGAATATGGAGGAGCTATCAAGAGCCATTGAAACCTTCTTTGACTCCAAGGTGGGTATAAATGCATTTTGCGAGATGGGTTTGTGCCTACTAAATGGACAAGATGGAATGATTTATTTAAGGTCTGTTTGATATACATTTTGTTTTTTTTTTTTTTTTTTTGTGCTTTTGTTTTTGTTGGGTATTGTAATAGTGAACAGTGAAAAAAAAATATTTGATAAAAATTGTTTTGTTTTGTACAGTATCGATACATTTCGTGAATAGTGATTAAAAATTAAAATACCAATTTGATATTTTTATATATTTCCGTATTGTAGCGTTTGATACTATAACGAGCAACAGTAATTTTGTTTTCTTGAAAAACTCTTAAAATGACATTTTTAATCATACCATTCTATTTTTCAAACTTGTTACTTTTTTTACTAAATATAATTTTCATGTTTTTGCTTCCAAAAATCTTACAACAAATGGACATTACCAAGCATGCTTCCAATATATTGTTATTCAAAACATTTTACAACAAAACAAAACAAAACATTAAAAACAAAACACGTACCAAAAAGGCTCTTAAATGAAAAATTTTAATTCAATAATGTTGCATTTATAAATACTGAATTGAAGCAGTGAAATTAAATTTGGTACACCTAGACATAACATAAATAAATTCAATAAGCTTATGTTTGGGAATATCAAATAATTAAATTTAGTACACCCAAACATAATACAAATAACTTCCGCAAGCTTATGTGTGGGATTACCGAATGAATGGACTCCCGTAATTTTTGCATAATCCAATTATCCCTCAAAATGTGACTCCTGAGGGAACTTTTGACAGACAATTATGTCATTCTTTTAAAAGAATAATAAAAGGTGGGGTGTAATTGAAAGTGTTTTTCAAGCATGAATATCACTCTTTTTGTTTATGATGCCATAATACACTATTTCTCTGCAATAAAAGGACATTTTTTTTTTTTTGGGGAAGAATTTCACATTCTCAAATACACTTTTTGTTTATTATGTACAGCCATAAAAGTAAATGGAGTGTTTGCTTCAACTGTATCTCAACAAGTGTTACAATTTTATTTATAAAACTAAATATCTGGTAGGTATACCTTAATATTTCACTTATTTTAATGTGGAGTTGGAAAGTTGACAACCGACTCAAATATTTAAATTGTTGGTAGTATTACCTATTTATTCTTATAAATCTTAAACTCTTTTATCCACATCCGATGTGGACAAAGACCTAAGGATTCATTTGGCAACCGCTTTTGCTTTGACCCAGAGCAAAATCTACGTTTCTGCTTTAGAGCATGTTCAACACTATTTCAAAACTTGTTTAGTAACATAAATTTGTTGTAAGATTGTGAGGACACCAAAATGACCCGGGCTTGGTATGATCCGTATTGCAAAGGACGGGTCGGATATGGATAGACATGATGGAGCAAGTTCACGCTGGATGGGCCCAGATCCATAAAGTTATTGCAGAAGCCCATGTTAAAATAGGAGAAGTTGAGTCCAGGCAAAAGGGAGCAGATAAGGCCCAGGCCAGAGGAGGTTGTAACCGTCTATAAATAAGGGAGATCGAAAGGGAAAAGAGGTTGGAAAAAATTGGGAGTGAAAAATTTCTCTCTCTGAAATTGGAGGAAATTCTTTGTACTTTCAATTGGCGCCGTCTGTGGGAAGAACAGGGAGGACTCATTGATGTTGTTCCAGATCGATTCGATTCAAAGCACTCTGCGAGGAAGACGATTAATCTGCGAAAGCTGAATCAACATTGGCAATAATACGATTTGTCTCGATGAGTCCAGGCTCCGGTTGATTTCGCAAAGTTGTCGTCCGATCCAAGCAGATCAGATCTGTACTTGATCCGGCGAATTGCACAATTGCGATCTGTTGTGATTACTGAATCTGGCCAGTAGCAGACTGAATTCAACAAGTGTGAGTTCAGATCTGGTGTATGCGTGTTAGCGGAACTCCGATCTGATCAAGAAATCTGCAATTGATGACTTTGCTCCGATCTGGAATGATGATCGGAGAGGCGAACTCAAATCCTTTGAAGAACGGCCAGCAGACGAAGCTCGATGAACTAATGAACATGATCGACGCTTTGAGGAAAGAAAATGCAGAGCTACGAGCTGGAATGGAGCGTCGTGAAGCTCTTGGAATTCCGAGGCCACCTCTTGAGGGAGAGGGAGCTTTACCGTCCCAAGCCGATCATCAAGATGATCCAGAAGGTGTCAATCGTGTTGATCCACGTCGTGATGAAGTTATAATCGGTGATCTGCCTCCGAATGTCCGTCGAATAGAGGATCGGGAAGGATCTATTCATCTGGAACCACATCGCGAACGAATTATGAGGGAGGAAGCACTAGCATATGAACATAGGGTTGCGTCACTATGGCGAAGTAAGTTTGCAGAGGACAAGTCATTTGATCCGCCTTACCGACCTTCATTAGCAACATCTAATTACCACAATTTAGAAAGGAGATCTGCTGATCGGGGGTTTCCGTCACAGTTTTCAAGGGAAAACGAAGCGTTGCGCTCATTAGCAAGAACGGTCGCATCTCCGTTCACTAATGAAATTCTGAACGCGCCGAATCCGAAGAAGTTTTCCATGCCGGTTTTCATTCTATTTGACGGAACAACCGATCCGGTTGATCACATCTACCATATTCAGTTGAAAATGGCTCTGAATACTAATAATGATCCTTTGATGTGCAAAAGCTTCCCTACGAGCTTGGCTGGACCAGCTCTTAATTGGTTCAAGAATCTGGCTCAGGGCTCAATCGCCAGTTTCTAGGATTTATGCGATAAGTTCATAAGCCAGTACTATGGGATTAAACGTCCGGCTAAGGATGTATCAAGCCTTTTCATAATGAAGCAGCATGAGGATGAACGGCTCCAGGCTTTTCTCACCCGGTTTAACCTCGTTAAAAGTATGGTAATGGAGTGTCATCCGTCCACAGCAGTCCAAGCATTTAAACTCGCAATGAATCGGGGGACGCCGTTCCACACCAGTTTGGTGGTTAATATGCCAAAGACCATGGACGAGCTGAACGAGAGAGCTGACGGTTTTGTTCGTCTTGAGGAAGAAGAAACAGCTAATTCGAGGAAGACGTCAATTATTTCGACGGAAGAGAAGTCCAAAGCCAAGATCCGGCAAAAACAAGTTCAGCCGCAGCGTCTCAGGCAACCTCTTGAACAGAGGGATCAAACTAAACATTGTGCTTTCCATAGTGATTTTGGACATCAGACTAACGAATGCAGGAACCTAAGGAGGCAGGTAGAGATGCTAATCGCAAAGGGGGAATTTGCAAGCTATGTTCAAGGTCCGGCGCAAGAGCAGAACCGCCCGACTAAGCAGATAAAGCGGAACCAGAGGCCAAACCCACACAACTCCCAGCTTGTTCGGATTATAAATGTAATTCATGGCCGGCCTGAACAAACAACGGAGTCAGAAGAATTGCTCAGAACGCGGTTACGCCAGGCCCAGTTGAAAAGAAGGATTGGCAGTGTGCATGCTTTGCACCAGCAGAACGCGTCCACACCGATAAAGTTTGATAGAACGGATCTGTTACGTGTTCAGATTCCTCATGAAGATCCATTAGTAGTCAGTCTGACGGTTGCAGAATGCCTTGGGCAAAGAGTGCTGATTGATCCAGGCAGTAGTGCGAATGTCATGCCCAGGGTGACGTTCGACCGACTCGAGATCGAACCCAGAAAACTCAAACCCACAGGAAATCCGTTGCTTGGATTTGATGGGAAGTGAGTGGAACCCATTGGAATGGTGGAATTAACAGTATAAGCTGCTGAGCGAGTTTTGACTAAAAGTTTTGTGCTCGTGGAAATTCATCCATCCTACAACCTCTTGATAGGCAGAAGATGGATTCACTGGGTTCAGGGCGTTCCATTAACCTTGCATCAAGTGATGCGATGCTTGGGTCCAGATAGGACCAAGGTGATAGACATACATGGGGACCAGGTTGCAGCTAAAGAATGTTATTCAGTGACTTTAAAATCTGCTGGAAAAAGGAAAAATCCCATCCGTTCTGCCAGTCCAAAATAGCAATTACAGAAACCTCCTCCCAGCAAAAAGGGGGAGGGGATCCACCAGTTCTGACCACAGAACCCCTTCATAAAATGAAGATTGACCATGAGAAGGCGGACCGAACAACAAGAGTGGGAACCAGCCTTACTGCAGAAGAAAAACTAGAGTTGACTGATCTCTTGACTTTGAATGCAGATGTATTCGCATGGAGCCATTCAGATATGCCAGGGATAAATCCTTTTGTATCCTATCATTCCCTCAATGTGGACCCGAATGCAAAGCCAGTAAGGCAGAAGTAGAGAAGATTTGCTCCAGAACGAAACCAGATTATAGCTGAGGAGATTGATCGACTGCTTGAAGCCGGATTCATCCGAGAAGTTCAATACCCGGCTTGGCCCTCCAATGTTGTTGTAGTACAGAAAAAGAATGGGAAATAGCGAGTGTGTATCGACTTCACTAATCTGAATAAAGCTTGCCCAAAGGATAGTTTCCCATTGCCAAGGACTGATTAAATGGTAGATGCCACCACAGGATACGAGTGATTAACCTTCCTGGATGTTTATTCTGGTTATAATCAAATTCCCATAGACCCAGTTAACGAAGAGAAAACTTCATTTGTTACTAAACGAGGGACTTATTGCTACAAAGTCATGCCGTTCGGATTAAAAAACGCTGGAGCTACATATCAGAGGTTGATCAGCAAAATTTTTAAGGGCCAAATGGGAAGCACTGTTGAGGCTTATATTGATGATATGGTGGTTAAGAGTAAGAAGAAAAACGATCATTTAGCGCACCTACAGGATGTGTTCGATGTGTTGCGCCAGTATGGGATGAAGCTTAATCCGGCCAAATGTTCATTTGGCGTAAGCTCCGGTCAATTTCTGAGACATGTGGTCAATCGTAGAGGAATTGAGGCCAGCCCAGCGCAGGCAGAAGCCCTGATCAGAAATGCAGAGTCAAAGACAATTAAAGAGGTACAAGCACTCACAGGTCGAATAGCTACACTGAGCTGATTTGTTTCCAAGCTTTCGAACCGCTATAAACCTTTCTTTGATACAATTCGAGGGCATGGAATGCAAGGCTGGGGGGATGAACAACGACAGGCGCTAACTAGCCTGAAAGAATACATGCGCAACCCTCCGGTTCTGTCTGCTCCTGAGCCGAATGAGAAGCTCTTTCTATATCTTTGGGTATCCAGTATAGCGACTAGTGCCGTTCTGATCTGTTGCGAAGAAGGAAAATAATTCCTGGTGTTTTATGTTAGCAAAACAATGTCTGAGCCGGAAAGAAGGTACTCAAGGGCCGAACGAGTGATCTTGTCACTGGTCAACGTAAAAAAGAAGCTTAGACATTATTTCGAATCTCATCCGATCATTGTTTTAACAACTTTCCCTTTGAGAATGATCCTGCACAAACCAGACCTATCGGGGAGAATGACTAAGTGGGCCATTGAATTGAGTTCATTTGATATTGCATACGAGCCCAGGACGGCAATTAAAGGTTAAGTGATGGCGGATTTCCTACTTGAATGTGATGCTGAAGATTTGGTGGAAGATTATAGTTGTTCCTTATGGAAGCTCTTCGTGGATGGCTCTTCGAATCAAATGGGGGCAGGGATTGGAATCCAATTGCGAACACCAGAAGGAACTACGCTGAGCCAAGCGATAAGACTTGAGTTCAACGCAACCAACAATGAGGCAGAATACGAGGCGTTGATAGCTGGACTGAAGTTGGCTAAAGAACTGAAGATCAAGAATCTGATTGCTTATAGTGATTCACAACTAGTCATTCGGCAAGTCACTGGGGAATATGGGGCCAAGGATAAGACCATGGAAGCATACCGAATTGCGGTTCTGCGTGAGGCGAAAGGCTTTGATCAGATAAGGTTCATCCAACTGCCAAGAGAGTATAACGAAGATGCCGACCGCTTGGCTTGTAGTGCATCCAGTTCTGGAGAGACTTTGGCTAGGGTCATCCCGGTTGACGTGCTGGTCCAACCTTTCATTTTTGATGAGTTGCCTAATCCGAGCGCTCAACATGTTAATGTTATACCATATGAGCCGAGCTGGATTGATCCGATCATGGCTTTCATACGTAATGGTGCACTCCCTGAGCAGAAGGACGAGGCAAGAAAAATTAGGTTCAACGCCGCAAAGTATGCCATTGTGCGTGATCAACTGTATAGACGCTCCTTCTCGGGTCCATATTTGAAGTGTGCTAACCCAACAGAAGCTAAACAAATTCTGCAAACCATTCATGAGGAAGTATGTAGAAATCATTCAGGAGGAAGATCTTTAGCACACAAGGCAATGACACAAGGGTACTTCTGGCCAAACATTGCACGAGATGCAGAAGAATTCTCTAGAAGATGAGATAAATGCCAGAGGTTCGGGTCATTAATACATCAACCACCTAAAGACTTGCACGTAATGGCCACCCCATGGCTTTTCGCGCAGTGGGGGATGGATGTGGTTGGCCCTTTGCCGACTGCAAGATCGCAGAATAAGTACATTCTGCTAGCAACTGATTACTTCACCAAATGGGTAGAAGCAGAGCCGTACCCCAGTGTCACTCAAACTCAAGTAAGACGCTTCATCTGGAATAATATTATCTGTCGTTTTGGCGTACCAAGGTCAATCGTGATGGACAATGGGACCAACCTCGATAGCAAGCAAGTGAAAGAGCTGCTAGAAGAATATGGAATCAACCAGAAGTTAGCAGCAGTCAATCATCCCCAAGCTAATGGTCAAGCCGAAATCACAAACAGGATAATATTTGCCTGCATTAAGAAAAAGTTAGAAAATGAAAAAGGAAAATGGTTAGATGAGCTTCCGAACGTCTTGTGGGCTTACAGAACAACCCTAAGACGGCGGACCGGAGAAAGCCCGTTCGCTATGGCATACGGCACCGAGGCGGTGATACCAGTTAAGCACTTGGTTCCAACTATAAGGAGCTTGGCGTGGGATGAAGAGCAGAATGACAAAATGCTAAGGTTTAACCTCGATTTGCTGGAGGAAAAAAGGGATACGGCAACAATAAGGCTTGCCTCTTATCAACAGACGCTTGTGAATAGCCACAACAAGAAGGTAAGGCACAGAGACTTTGCTCTTGGCGATCTGGTTCTGAAAAGGAAGGTGGGGATAGTCAAAAAAGATGTTCTCCCCATGGGAAGGTCCATACAGAATAATAGAGGTCATAGGGAAGGGGGCGTACGTCCTAGAAACTATGGCCGGAAGGATAGTCAATAAGCCATGGAATGCTACATCCCTTAAAAGGTACTACCAGTAAAAGTAAAGTTTAATTTCAAGCAATATGCATGCTTTAAATTGCATACTTGCGAGTGTACGAAATTCCCAAGCTTTATAAGAAGTCTTTTCTTTACTCAAGAATTAATTGACATCCTTCCCATTCAGCAAAGTTAGTGGCAGCTGGCACTTTAAGCCGAACGCCAAACACTTGCTCAAAAACAAAAATAAAGCCAAGTGGGAAGTGGCGTTCAAGCCGATCGCCAAGCATTCAGCAAAGTTAGTGGCAGCTGGCACTTTAAGCCGAACGCCAAACACTTGCTCAAAAATAAAAATAAAGCCAAGTGGCAAGTGGCGTTCAAGCCGATCGCCAGGCATTCAGCAAAGTTAGTGGCAGCTGGCACTTTAAGCCGAACGCCAAACATTTGCTCAAAAACAAAGATAAAGCCAAGTGGCAATAGGCATTCAAAGCCGAGCGCCAGGCACTCAGCAAAATTAGTGGCAGCTAGCACTTTAAACCGAACGCCAAACACTCATGAGAATACACAGCAAAGCTGAAAATGGAAAACTTGAAGAATGGAAGTCATGATGAGCAAAAACATTATCATTCATTACAAAAAAGGTTCTAAGGTACATAGCTCGATACACGAAGATTTAAAAAAAAAATAAATAAATAAAAAAATAAAAAAAAAACTGCTGCAGGATGTCAGTTCTGACGATCTTCTCCAGGCTGTAACCTGTCATTCTCCCCACTATCATCCTCTGGACCATTGAGGTCTTCTTCATTCTCAGTTGCCCTATCATCCTTAGAAGGGGAGTCAAGATGAATCACTCCCTCAGCAGGCATAGGTTTGTCAGCAACAACTGAAGAAGAGGGCACAATGGTAGAAAGGGGAAGAATATTCAGGGGATGAAAGGGTGGGACAATTCCTGAGGATGCAACCTCTATGCACTCGATGAAAATATTCTTAGCCAGGTCGCAGGGTAGGTTTTCATAGTTATTTGGGAGGTGGATATCCAGAGAAGCATCTAATTCATCTGGACCAGCACAAGAGCTTGATTCACCTTTAGGGGGAGAACGGTCAATAAAACCGTCTCTGTACCCTTCAGCATACCGGATGGCACTAGTTCTGGTAAAGCGAGCAAGGAGAGCTTTCATACCCCCTTCAACTTTGTCGATCATGTTTAGCAAGGAAGACCGTTCGTTTAAGAGCTTCTCCTGTGAGTTCGCATGAGATAACCATTCAGCAATAAATGAGTGCTGAAGGTCTCCCTTTTCAGCTTTGAGAGAGTCCCTTTCTGTCAGAGCAACACTCTTCTCAGTTTTCAAGACATCAACCTTATCCTGAAGAGAATCCCGTTCGGTCTTCAGGGTATCCCGTTCAGCTCTGAGGGAATCCCTCTCATTTGCCAGACCGTCCCTTTCTGCCTTTAAGTCAGCAACCCCCTTCTCTGACTCGCTCAGCTTAGACTCCAGCTCAGCAACTTTGGCCCCAAGGAGATTCTCTGCTTCAACAGACCTTTTAAGGCCCACAGAGAGGGATTTAAGCTTTTTGTTCAGAGTTTCAATGGTTTTTTGGAAAGTGAACATCCCGAATAAAGTTTGCATAAAGAAAGGGAAATTCAGGTCAGACCAGCTACTAAGGAGTTAGAGCAGAAAAGAAACGCATTTCAATAAATAAAAAAAGAGTCACCTTTATGGCAGCAGTTGGGAACCGCTGGAACATCTCACCAAAAGATAACTTGTTCTGAATCTCAAGGTCCTTGGGGGTCCAGAAACCCTTGTAGAAAGCAAAGGAGGTGAGGGGGTCCTTGTATATTGAGTCAGTGGGGCCAATGGTCGATCCATCTTCACGGCTGAGCAAAGGTCGCCATGGAAGAACGGATGGAGTCGGACCAGAGGTTCTGGCCGATTCGCCTTCTGGAATGAAGAACCGAGCAGGGGGCAATGGTTCAGTAACCCTGAAGGAAGCCATCCTGATCCTCTGGGCTGGTGGGATATCACTTCGGTCATGACCGCCCTCAGGCATTGGCCTTTTTACTGAACTTTTTTCTGACAGACCAGCATTAGCTGACCCTCCATTGTCTTGAGAATTTTCAGCATCCTGAGTGCTCTCTGAGAAAGTATCAGACGAGATGTTGGAAGGCATAATGATGGGAGCAGCAGGACGGATCTCAGCAGTATGGCCCATAATAGGGTTCTCAGCATGAGTGAGCTCAGAAGGCTCATCAGCAGAACGGTTTGTGACTTGAGTCACAGTTGGAACAATCACAACTTGCTCTAGGGCAGAGACAGCAAGGGAAGACGATATGGAAGCAGGTGTAGATGATGATGTGATAGTAGGAGCGTTAGAAGGGGTGGGAGCAGGACGCCTCCTCCTGCTGAAAGATGGGATCTGAATGTTCTCCATTGTAGACCCTAAAAGAGAGATGTCAGAGAGATTGTCATATGTAAGCAAATCAGTAGCTGAAGGGACATTGTTCAGCACACTTTCTTGCAAGGTGTCTAACCTAGCCCTGCAGACGCTATAAACCAGTTCATCATGGGGAATTTGAAGGCATCTATAAAGAAAAGTGCAAAAACGGGAAAGACAACTTTCATAGTGGCATTCAGTAGGATGTGTTTTCAGCTTTTTGTAGCCAGAGACAGAGTATGCTCCAAAGGAAGAAGGGATAGAGAAGGATTAGCCGAGTGGAGTCTACCAATTCCCACTAACCACAATTAAATTTCGTCTCCAGCCTTTTTCAAATGAGTTCTTATCAGTGCAGATCGACCGTTTGTCGATAGGGAAGAAGTGATAGTACAAATCATTTTGTGAAATCTTATTAATCCGATAGTAGAGGAGAAGGTCAATAATGTCGAGATTGAAACCCCTATCACGATTCAAGAGCAGGAGGACTGAAATTACCCTAAGAAAATTAGGGTTAACTTGCAGGGGGCAGAGCCCCAATTTGTTGAAAGCATAACAAAAGAATGGGTGTAGGGGGAACCTAATGACGTACAAGTGAACGGCGGAGAATAAAACTTCCCCAAGAAGGAGACCCTCACCAGATCTCCCGTCTAAGTTTATCGGATAGATTCTGAGGGAAACATCGCGAGGAATGCAATTCTTGGATAGAATGGCGTTCAGATTAAGGGGAGCCATGGGAAGGGGAAGAATCCTAGGCAGTAAAGGTTTTTTTTTAAGAGAGATTTAAAAAAAAAAAAAGCTGACCTTGAAAGTTTGTGACAAACGCAGCAACGGCACAGTAGCTAAAAATCGAAAGGGAAAAACTCGCCGGAGAAATTGAAAAAGGATCGCCAGAATGTGTAGGAAGGCAGCGGAGAGTAGAACCGAGATATAAGAAGAAGGGTGAAGATTGAAAGACCGGAGTTTTTAAAGAGGAAAAGTAAAGGCGACATGAAACTCAAAAGGTCAAGGCAAAAAGTGGCGCTGCAGATCTCGAAACTTGGGTTTTTGTGCCAGCCGTTCGATTCCTCGTTTCGTTGCTCCAAGCCGTCAGACCAAGATCGTGTCTTTTCAATAATCTCACCCTCATTAATGAGGGGAGAGATTATTGGGGGCAGATGAGGACACCAAAATGGCCCGGGCTTAGTATGATCCGTATTGCAAAGGACGGGTCGGATATGGATAGACAGGATGGAGCAAGTTCATGCTGGATGGGCCCAGATCCATAAAGTTATTGCAGAAGCCCATGTTAAAATGGGAGAAGTTGAGTCCAGGCAAAAGGGAGCAGATAAGGCCTAGGCCAGAGGAGGTTGTAACTGTCTATAAATAAGGGTGATCGAGAGGGAAAAGAGGTTGGAAAAAATTTGGGAGTGAAAAATTTATCTCTCTGAAATTGGGGGAAATTCTTTGTACTTTCAAATTGTGTTTGGTAAAAAATATTATAAATTTGAAAATTTGAATGGTTAGTAAAATGTCATTTTAGAAAGATTTTTTTTTTTTTTTTTTTTTTAATAGTACTTTTCTATAGTGCTGAAACAATCAAAAGCATCATTTTTATGCTTTTGATGTTGGCCTCTTTTCGAAAGCATTTCGGTACTATTTAGTAAATGACAGTAAACATCATCAAACGTGTTTTGTATTTTTCCTTCGCTATAGTACACTAACAAAACTCGTGCGCGTAAATCAATTGTCCACTGCATAATGATTAAAATATTGTATAAAGGCCTTCTTTCTTTTTCTACTTTTTTTTTCTTTTTTTTTATTTATTAATATATATATATATATATTTATATTTATAATAATATCAGCCTCCAAGATATCATTAATTATTTTTTTTTTGGTGATGATGTAATGTCCTCGAAGTGTTCATCAATTACTTAAGTGTCGCGGTTACCTACCTAACCTCTCTGCCTACATTCTCGATTTATAGGTATATATTCATATGTAATCTTATTTAAAATTAAATATAAATAAATAATAATAACAGCTCAACATTTCTGACTTAGGATATTATTAGAGCAAAGTACTTTTTCACTAAAAAAAAAGAAGTACTTTTTCACTGTTACATTATTGCACAGTGCACGCGCCGACAGATGTGAACCGAATCAACCTTCACCTGTCCTATCGCGACACCGTTTACATGCAAAGTTACTGTTCAGTCCACGTCGTTGACACTTAATTACTGTGCCAGTTCAAGCCACTGGCCCGCTATGCATATCAACAAATGGAAGGGCGACACGTCACTAGTCATTTCCACAGAACACTTTGGAAAATGGTGCAGGGGACAGCATATTACACAGAGGATTAACCGAGTTCCCATCCTGACACGTGGTTGTTCGACTAGGTTGTTCCCTGTTTAAATAATGTAGATTTTTTTACATCAAACAGAGTGTGCGACTATGTGCTATATACCTTAACTAAAAAAAAAACAAAAAAGGACTATGGTGCTATATATATATATATATATATATATATATATATATATATATATATTCAGTTCCAAGCTTTTGCAAAGTTGATGATACTGGATTATTGAAAGAAAAAAATACTGTATTAGATTATACATTATGTTTGGATAATACATTATGTAAAACCTAATATAAAATTAAATTTTGTAATAAATATAAAGGTGTTAAAAAACAAATATAATGGTGTTGAAAAATCACATTATTACACGTAAATGGTGCTAATAATTCATATTTATCGTTTGATGGATTCAAAGTCTTATAGTTTCGAAAAAATGAAAATATGAAAAAATATTATTTACTCTCATATAGGTACTACTTTTGGGCACAGATGTACCACTTCTTGTGCATGCAGGTTGCACAAAAAAGTGGTACCTATGTGCTTAAAAAGTGGTACCTATGTGAATAAAAGTGGTACCTAATATATAAAAAGTGGTATTTTTGTGTAAAAAAAGTAATACATATGTGTCTAAAAGTGGTACCTCAGTAAATAGTATTTTTTCATGTCCACATCAATATTTTGATCAATTTTATTTTTTCAAAACTATGAGACTTTAACTCCATTAAATGATAAATATGAGTCATTAGCACCATTTATTATAGTAATCCTTTAAAAAATCACAACACCACTACAATAGAGGATCGGATATCAATATACACAGAAGAACCAATTTCTTATTAAAGGGAGCCAAATTATTCTAATGGACAATTTTTAATCGTTTGTAGCCCTACCAGAATAAATTTATAGGTTAATTAATTATATTTGAACTATTTTTCTTTTTTATATATATTTTTTGTATATAGGGATCAATGGTACTCAGACACGTATTAACGTAAGCTGAACTCAAATGTTCTTTTCTCTTTGTGAATCTTTTTTACTTTTATTTCTTCATGTATACCAAAAGCAAGTCCATTAAGAAAAAGTGAAATTGAAAACAAAAAAAGATGAAATGCAAAGGAAGAAGTAAAAACAATTTTTTCTACCTCGTCTAAAGGGTCAATGACAAATCAAAAGAGGTAATTTAAGCTTTTATTATCCAATTTGATTTTAAAAATGATTGGTTTAGTAGCGTTGTGGAAATTCTCTCTTTCATTTCAAGTATATATAATGACTTCCTCTATATAGAAATGTTGCATAATAAACAATAATTTGTGTCTATTGTAAATCAGCCAATCACGTGGAAATCCATCTAATTAAATCCTAAAAAGTTTAATCACGAATTTGGAACATAATACAGTTCTCCACGTTTGCTTTTTGACGTATGTTAATGGTGGTAGTTAGCTTCTCATATAATTCACTAGGAAAATCATATTGAGAACTAAATATGGACAAACAATAAATATATTGAACTTACTATCTTTATGTCCAACGATTTAAAATAGTTCAACGTAGAGAAATTCCCTCGACTTGAAACATTTTTTAATAAACTTTATATTTATTTTTTTATCAAAAAATTCCTCTCGATTTGTAGTTTGTTTTCAATAAATTATTTTCTCTAATTTTTTATCAAAGAACTCTATGAACTATTTGAAGGAGGTAAAAGAGTTGATACTTGGGCCAAAATATTCTTTTATTTAAATCTTAATTCTCCCGAATTTCAAAAATTCATATCTCACAAACCGTACATTTAAAATTTATAAATAATATATGCATGGAAAGCTTATGAAATAAGAATTTCAGAAATATAAGATTTGTATAACAAACCTTCATAACCAGAGAAAAATAGGCAATCTAAAAATCTACTCCAACAATCTTATTTTATTTTTAAAAAATAAAATACTCAAGATATTTGCAAGAAAATTTTCAGAATTATTCATTTACATATGGAGCCGAATATATAAAAAATTGAGCCCCAACAGAGATCGATTTCACGAGATATCATATTTTGTGTCAAAGTATTTTCATTCTTTTATAAACTCACCATTTTAAAAAAAAAAAAAATGAATATTTGGTCTTTATTGGGGCTAATTTTTTTATATGTTATGCTTCATATGAAAATGAATTATTTTGAATTATTTTTTTACAAATAACCCGAGTATTTTATAAAAAATAAAATAAAATAAGATTATTTCTGAAATCTTTATTTTATAAGCTTTCTGTACATATATTATTTGTAATATTTAGATGTATAGTTTGTGAGATATGAATTTTTGAAGCTTGGGAAAATTAAGATTTAAATAAAAAGACATTTTGGTCTAAATATCAACTATTTTATCCCCTTAGATAGTTAAGTGGAGTTTTTGGTAAAAAAATTAGACAAGGGAGATTTATTGGAAAATGTTATAAATCAAGGGGGGTTCTTTGGTAAAAATATTAGATGAGGGTTTACTGGAAAAGGGTACAAGTAGGGGGGAATTTTCTATACTTTATTCTTTAAAATACTAAACATCATCACAAATTATTGTATCACGAAAATAACTTGAATTATGTGGCTGCTTATTTGGTGTTTTTTGTATTTTAAAAGTAAATTTATTAATATTGAAAAGACCTTAATATAAGAAAAATAGGAAAAAATAGCAAAATTTATCATTATAGATTTCAAATCCTAATATAATTCTATAAATTCAATCCTAATATATATGTTTGTTTGTAAGATCCTTTTTATTTAATATTCAAATAAATCGAAATAGAAGGTATAACTTTTTATTATGAATGATTGACAACTTTCTCGTGAATAATAACCCTAATTTACATAATTCACTTAAAAAATTTTATAATTGTATTTTGATTTGGTAATTTTTTTTTATTACAGTTAAATTTTAAAAAGATAACCAACAAAAATATAGAGAAGTTAAAAGAGTGCAGAAGAGAATATATATATAATGAAAGAGATAGAGAAAAAAATCTAATTTAGTTGTTCATCCTTAACTTTTCTTCAATTACCAATTCGTTTAGTTTGCTAAAATAGGAAATATAAATGCATAAAAGAATAAAGTATAATATGTATTAAAATAGAGGACATTCATGTATTTTTAGTTATCGCTACCTAAGATTTAAGATCATATTTCGAATTAAAGTTTGAGATGTGTAGCGCTCCTCATTTCCTCTTCTCTCATAATAAAAGGCAAAGGGTGAAACCATCACACTATTCAAGTTCATGATGCACAGTCCTTAATTTTAAGAAGATTGAGTTCAGTAACAATATGTCACGACTTGTCCGCTTTATATGATTTGTTTCATACATAATTTTATATTTATGATTTTCAAAATATGTCCTCTCTCACAAACAATGTGGAACGTCACATCAAACAAACACTCACCTACAATATTATTGTGAGATATCACATCGAGCAAAGATAATCACAAATTTATATTAGGCAAAAATACAAAAAACCCCCCTGAACTATTAGAAATCGGCAATTTACCCTCCTGGACTACAAAAATAAACAAGTCAGTACCACAACTATCCAAATCGTTCAAATTAACCCCTGAAACGCAATTCCGGCCACTTTCCGGCCGACCTCAATGTAGATTTACAAAACTACCCATCGTAATTAAGAAAAAAAAAATACGAAAATAAATAATAAGAGTGAAATACCGTGAATGCTCTTCATGGATATACACTTAGTTTTCCTAAACGTTGCCTAAGTGTTGAAGTTGTAACCCTGTCGGTGCTTAGAGAAGAGAAGATGCAAGGTCGCGAATCTAGGGCTTTTAAGTGCGATGAAGACTAAGGGTCTCTGAACTACGATTTGAAGGAGTTATTTTGTGGTTTTGGTGTTTTGTATTGAAGATTAAAGAAATCTGAAGTCTCAGAATCGATCGTGCAAGAAAGAGGGTTGAATCGTAAGTGTGCTTACTATTCTAAAAGTGCAATTTACTTTCAAAATAGCTACTTTATGTATTATTTTCATGTTATTTTGATGTTATTGTTTGTTAGGGTTACTGAATACTAAGTGTCACTAAATTTCTAGGGTTTCTGATATTTTTTCTATTAAAGGTTTATAGTAGAAATTTTTGCATGGGTATGGACTTTGTTTTATATTGTGATTGTTGGTAGGGTTTCCGAAATCTTGATTTCAACCTTTTATAATGCATATATATATATATATTATACTGTCAACACAATAATTGAGATATTGGCAAGCATGTGCGTATTTTTTGTCTATATAATATACATCGGTCATTATAATGCATGAATTCTTTTGGATTTTAATGGTTTTTTTGGTACTGTCAGCACAATAATTGGATTTTTTTGGTACTGCCTTTATGTTTCTTAAAGTGTATTGACCCCACTGTGTGTCATTGTGTTGTGCTTTTGGGGTTTGGTTCTTGCTTTTTGTCCATGTGTTGTAGTTGTTGTCATTGTCTTGTATTTGTCATCTACATAGTTTATTGCATAAGTAGGTCATTGCCTTCTGTTTTGTTAATTTTAATTGCAATGCTAATTAATTAATTTTGTTTTTTTGTTAACAGATCATGTCTAGGTTAGTTAGTTTGGAGGTACACCATGGAGGATCTTTTAAAGGCACACCCCTTAATTATACAGGTGGCACTGTAACTTTGATTCATAATATAGATCTGGATTACTTAAATTATTTTGATCTGAATCGTGTGGTGAAGAAGCTTGGGTATGATGATATGAGGATTGAATTATATTATAGGAATCCAATGGTGAGCAGTGATGAAGGGATTAAACAAATATTAAAGGATGAAGATGTTTTGGGTTGCATTACTTGTCATCAGAGGTTTAGTTTAATTAAAATGTTCATCATCTCACCTAATATTGAAGTGATTGATGGGGAGGGGGATGGATCAGAGCATGCTGAGTGGGAAGATGAAATCCTAGAATGGGCTACTAAGGTGGCAAATGGTAATGTTGAGTTGTCAATGAACAATGGTGATGGGGAACAAGCTTTAATTGATGCTGAGATAGAAGATGGTAAGATAGAGCATGGGTATGATACTGAAATAGAAGATACTGAGATATAGCATGGGTATGATGCTGAGATGGAAGGTGCTGACATGGGACATCTAGATGATGAGGTGGAGGCTACTAATGTTGAGATGGAAGATGAAATGGCACATGAAGATGGTGAGATGGAGCCTACTGTTGCTGAGATGGAAGATAAAATGGCACATGAAGATGGTGAGGTGGAGCCTACTGTTGCTGAGAACAATGAACATGCCAATTCTAGGGTGGATCTTGATGACCTTGATCTACATGAGAGGGAATACAATTTTTCTGATATTGAATCAACATATGCTCCAAGTGATGAGTTTCAAAGTTTAAAGGGCTCATCTGAAGATAAAGATGAGGAAGAGAATAATGACGGAGGCCGGCAGAATCCAAGGGTTACTGGCTTTGAAGTGGGAAAAAAATATGAATCAACAAAAGAGTTCAGAGTGAACTTGAGGGCTCATGCTATTAGTGAGAAGTATGACATTAGATTTATGAAGAATGAACGAGAAAGAGTTACTGCCAAATGTGCTTCTGATTGTGGGTGGAGGATATATGCATCAATCAACACTGAAGATGGCAGTTTTGAGATAAAGACATTCAAATCAACTCATCATTGCTCTTATACTAAAATTAACAAGCAAGCATCATCTTCTTTCTTGGCAAAAAAATACATGGAGACCTTGAGGGATGAACCTGCATGGAAGACTGGTGCAATGAAGAAGGCTGTTTTGAGGGATTTGGATGTGATTGTTTCTAGCTCCAAGGTTTATAAAGCAAAGAAGAAGGCAGTCTCACACATTGAGGGGAACCATAGGTCACAATTCAGAAGAGCTAGAGACTACTGCCATCTAGTTCAATCTACAAACCCTGGTAGCATTGCAGTCACCACTATTGACAGACCAACACTTGAAGAGCCTGCAAGATTTGAAGGGTTATTCATTTGTTTTGAAGCAATGAGTAAAGGTTTTTTAGAAGGGTGCAGACCATTCATTGGAGTGGATAGATGTTTTTTGAAGGGTCCTTACAAAGGCCAACTGTTAAGTGCACTTGGGAGGGATGGAGACAATGGGATTTTTCCTATTGCTTTTGCTGTGGTAAGATCTGAAACAAAGCAGTTATGGAAGTGATTCATGGAACAACTAGAGAAGGCTTTGGGTCCATTACATCGGTTTACATTTATGTCTGACAGATAGAAGGTAATAATTTAATTTAAATTTAATTTATGTTTTTTTTTAATGTATGTTTGTTTCCATGTTCATTTAATTAATGTTTATATGTTTATTTCTTTGATAGGGATTAGTTGACACTTTTGCAGACATGTTGCATGGTTGTCATCATAGATATTGTGTAAAACACATGTATGAAAATTTCAAAAAGAAGTTTAAGGGGGTGAAGTTAAGAAATGAGATGTGGAATGCATCACGTGCACTTACTGAGAGTGTATTTTTAAGTATCACATGCAGTTTATAAAGAACATTGATAAGGAAGCCTATGAGTGGCTTGCAAATGTGCCTCCTAGGTTATGGTCAAAGCATAAATTTGAGGATAATTCAAAGTGTGATTTAGTTGTCAACAATCTCGCTGAGACATGGAATGACAACATTGGTGATGCTAAGGATAAACCACTCATTACTATGTTGGAGTGGATTCGTGGTTATTTGATGCATTGCAATCAGTCCAGAAGGCAGTGGATTCAGAATCAGACTGGGTTGTTGTGCCCTACCATAGCAACTGACTTGAAGAATCTAATGGATGACTGCAGACATTGTAGTACCACAAAGGCAGGTGATGATATTTTTGAGGTTTACTATAAAGGTGTTAATGAGGGTGTTAACTTGGCAAATAGAACATGTAACTGTCGAGAATGGGATGTGAAAGGTATACCATGCATTCATGCCATTGCATGTATAATATCTGAAAGGGGGCAACCTGAGAATTATGTGGACAGTTGTTATCATAGGGAGACTTATTTCAGGACATATAACCATATTATATACCCTATGCCCCTTAGGAACTTGCAACGAGAAGTTGGCACTGATCCTATACACCCACCTATTGTTAAGCCTATAACTGGTAGGCCTAAAAAGGTAAGAAAAAAGGCAATTGGTGAGGTTAGTAAACCTGGTGTTGCTAGCAGAAAAAAAAAAAGCATCTAAGGTGTGGAAGATGTGGGGAGATAGCCCACAACACTAGGACTTGCAAGGCAACTGAGGCAATACCTAAGAAAAAAGGTCAAGTAAAAGGTAAATGAGGTAGATCTCGACTGCCTGTTGTTTCTGGTGTACCTGTTGTACTGCCAGACCATATAGATATACAAAATGAAGCTGATGCAAGAGGAAAAGGAGCTGGTGGTAATGAAGCTGATGGAAGAGGAAGAGGAGCTGGAGGTAATGAAGCTGATGGAAGAGGAAGATGAGCTGGAGGTGGTGCAAGAAAAAGAGAAGCTGGAGGTAGTGCAAGAGGAAGAAGGCCTAGAAGGGTTATAGCTGCCACTGAAAGGCAACTACAGGAGGTATATTGTTTAAATTATTGTATGTTCTCATAGTTTATTATGATTTCACCATTGTAGTAATATTTATCTTTTTTTTTTTTTTTTTACTTAGGTCATTACAATACCATCAAGATATGGGACTATGCTGAACAATTTGAGGAGTAGCCAACCATCATCATCATCATCAGTTGACTTGAATAGTCAAGTATCATCATCATCAGGAAGGTATATATATTTAAATTGATTTCCATAGTAGTGAAGTTCATTATCTCACAATAATTCTAATGTTGTTAATCTTTTCTTATAGCAGACCCACTACAATGGATCCAAGACTTTAGGCACTATTGGCTTTAGAGTATGCAGCTGCTATTTTCGTCTATTTTGGTAGATGGCAACATACAACTTTTGGTAGATGGCAACATACAACTTTTAACCCCAATGTTGTTTTTTGCTGTGTTTTGGGGTATCTAGGGTAGATGAACTATGTTATGGAAAAAAAACAGCTTTTTCATTTTGGTATGTTTTGGTCTGTGATGGTACAATGGTTTATGTTTGTGATTGTACAACGGTTTATATTTCTTATGTTATAATGGTTTATTAATTATGACAAATCTGTGCAGTTGTGTTCTTTTATTGCACTTGTGTGACTTTTATTATTTTTATGAACTTTATTATGTTGCTAGGTTGGTGTAGTAAGGACTTTATGATGTTGGTAGGTTGGTGTAATAAGGAATTTGTGTTATTTTTCTCAGGTGATCTCACTGAGCACTTAGTGTTGCTGCTTATTCAATTGTGTGGTCATGTGATACACGAAGACAATGTGCATATATATTTTGTCTGTGTGTTAAAGAAACCTACTGTTAGCAATGTGCACATGATGAAAAAAATATAAATAACTTCCAATTATATTTATTACATTACATTATATTGACTAACCATAAAATTAAGATCATAATAACACATGATACAAATTCTAACATAAAAACATTGAAATTTGCCCTCATAGCCACAGGTTGTTCCACTTCCATGTCTCTCATTGCAACTTGTTCTCTCAAACATGATATTGTCCTCATAGCTGCCTCTCTTTCCATTCTGCTCCAATTAAGTTCTCTTTCTTCTTCATTATGTTGGGGATCTATCCATCTCAATAACCCACAGGACCACATCGAATAGCTTCCACATCCATAGAATCTTCACCCTAAATTCGCAGCAGTTGTTGCTCTTCTCAAAGGAGATTTTACTCTACAATAGCAATACAAATCTTCATGCATTCTACCACGATATGGTACATTATTCGAGCTTCTTGAGCTCATGGATGCCTACAAACAATTTATACAACTTCAAAAATTTATACTCACTATATAACTTCAAAAATAATTAATTAAAGATTAAACACACAATTATATATATATATATATATATATATATATATATATATATATATATATATATATATATGTTCCAATAAATATAACATTACATTTGATAATATATAAAAACTTAAATAAATAAAATTAATAGTAAGCATATATATAGAGTCGTGTATTGTCCAGTACTACATTATATATGATAATACATACATATATATATATATATATAATACAGGAAAAAAAAAAAAAACACACACACACACACACACACACACGTATATGTGATAATATATATATATATATAATACAGAAACACACATATACATATATATTTACATATATACATATATATTCTTACCTTAAACTTTGTTCTTCAAATTATTGGAGTATTTGGTGCAGAGGTGGAGCAGCAACTTAGAGGATGGAGAAAGGCAAATGAACAAAATAGCTACAACTGGGTTCATTTATAGGCAAAGGGCTACAACGGTAATATTCCAGGGCAATTTTGGAATTAAATGAAAAAGACAGTCACGTGCTGAGCTTGTGGGCCGGAAAGTGGCCGGAATTGCGTTTCAGGGGTTAATTTGCACGATTTTTTATAGTTGCGGTACTGACTTGTTCATTTTTGTAGTCCAGGGGGGTAAATTGCCGATTTCTAATAGTTCAGAGGGGTAAATTGCACTTTTGCCTTTATATTATTATGCATAATAAAGCTCGAACGCTTAACCTCTCCCATGATAGTACCTTATGAATTAATGTTCATTAATAATTATCTATATATTTTGCAAGGTTAGTTTTTAATTATAATTTTTTTGAGTAGTAATTTTGGAACTTACAAAATAAAGTTATATGAAAAAAGTTGTGTCCCATCACATGGCTGTCATAATAACATTATATAATGGGGCTTACCACCACACTCATGAAGTGAATAGTTAATTTTTTTTTTTTCGATAATTACAAAAAAAAAAAAAAAAAAAAAAAAAAAAAAAAAAGAAAAAGCAAGGAGGTGAGTCGTTAAGTTCTTAGATCATTAATTTTTTTTTTATTGATTAAAGGAGAGATGGCATTAGTGCCTTAATTTTAGGTATTATTGCAATTTTATGCAAAGTGCCCCTAAAAGGAGGGGGAAAAGAATGACCTTTTAACATAAAATTATTTGTGAAAAGAATTAAAACCCTTAACCCAAAAAAAAAAAAAAAAAAAAAAAAAAAAAAAAAGAAAAAGAAAAAGAAAAAAAACTTATAAAAATATTTGAGATATGGATCAATTAATGATATTATTAATTCGTTCCAAAAACTCCTATATATAGTTGAGGAGAATATGTTGATTTTTTTCCTTTTCAATTTTGATTGAGCAAGTTCTCAGATATTTTGGTTGTTTCTCAAGTTCTGTGTGATTACTAACTTCCAGTCAACATAATTTATAGCTCGATGTTGGTAACGCTTTAATTGACTCGTGACTAGTCTCCAAATCAAATAAATGTACTACACCACCATGAATTTCATTACAATTATAAATCTTGACCTTTGTGCAATGTGAGTGTGACATTAATTGAATAAGACTCGCCATCTTTAATTTTTGAAGGATTGGAAGCGAATAGTCCACATATTCCATATAGTTTTGATAGCAAACCAAAACACAAATTGTAACAAATAATAATAATTTAGATTTTGAAATTCGATTGATCTTGATTGATGTCATGATAATATCAGCTCTTTTTTTTTTAGTGTCCAGGTCAGTTTGCGCGCACCTCGACTAATCCCACAAGGTTATAAAGTTAACGACCAGATAAGCTTCCAGTGGCCTCACATAGACTCGACCTGATGACCATTGGGGAGCAAACCCAAGACCTGACGAGCTGAGCTACCTCGCAGGGTTGATAACATCAGCCCTTAAATAGAATTACTCGAATTTGTCCTCCTTTAGGACTCTCTCTGTGTACTCTTTAACAAATTGTCTACTGAAAGACGATGAATTCCTACTTTAGGACTCTCTATGAAAGTAACATTAATTAATAAGAGTAATAACAACACTAATAAAAATCAATAAGATCGTGAACACCGTCATAACCCAGTAGTTGGGTTATTCCCTGTTATTCTTGGAATTGCACCTCTAACTCTCTAATTTAAAGTTCTAGCCTTGTAAAAAATCATGATCCAAAACAAATTAGAAGATTTAAGTTTTATTTTTATTTTTTTAATTTTTATCATCATCCTGTAGTCAAAGCTACTTCTAAATTTTAGGTAAAAAATTTACCTAAAGGCTGTGATTACCAATTTGCCCCACGCCGTGATGCACCCTTAATGGGGTGAGCATGAAGGAAGCACCCTTAACTAGGTGAGCTCGTGCAAATATTAAATAGTTAAGGAAGAGACCCCGCCGGACCCTTGAGACTTACGCCATGGGTCAATTTGAAAGGATTAAATATATGTAGTCTTACATTCGCATGCGGAGAGGATTATGTTTATCTCTCAAGTTCAGGCTCACCCTTGAATATTTTTTAGATGATTGCAAAACAAAATAATACATACATACATACATACATACATACATGGTATACAAACATCTATTCTTCGTGGACTTGTACATATCTTTTTCTTCTTTTAATACAAGGTTTCCCATTCAACTAAAAAAATAAAAATAAAAAACTTTTTAAAATGTTTCACGCTACATTAATATGTTTTTGCAAAAACAAGTGAATATTTAATATTTTTCCTTGTTTTCAAAATTGGGCATTTCTTCTAAAACACTTGCATTATTGTTTAAGGGAAATGACAGGGAACGTGAAATATAAAACGTGAAAAATTCCCGAATCTGATATGGCTGGTCCACATCCAATAATTAAAAAGGAAAAAGTGTGAAACAAGATTTACGCGGGGTGCAGAAATAGTTAGTTGATTTTAATTGTGATTAACTCATTTAATGACCTATTTCTGATTATTAGGTCAACTTGCTCAATTTATGATTGATTAAATTATATTATCAATTTAAACATCCACAATCACAAATATATGAAAAGTAAAGCAAGTTAGAGTTAGAGAGATTGCACCAGAATTTTAGCGAGGAAATCCCAGTTAATAAAATACGTCAACTGTTATGGGAAAAATCTCGTGGACTATGCAGTCCAAAGTAAACCAATCCACTATGCTTGAAACAAAATATACCGAATTTTGACTCTGGCTCACACCCTATCGTCCTACACCACACCAACCACTGACGATCCTCTGGCTTTGCGACTCCCTGTCCAACAGCAACTTGACCTCAGGCTTACACTTGATATTTGTAGAAGAGTAGTAGGTAAATCCGACAACACTCCACGAATGCTCCAACCCTTTTAAAGTGTGACTGCATTTACTTCTCTTTTTCAAGATCTGAACTCGATTGTAGAAAAATTAAATCCTACTTCTCATCTGGAATATTTGAATCTTCAGTATAGCTCCAATTCCAATGAGATAGAGAACAACATTACTAAATCACTCATGAATATATGTGTATGCTCTCATAAATAAATTAAGAATAATCAGATTTGATTTTCTGAATTTTCTCTCTCTAGAAGGCTTTCTCAAAATATAGAATTGATTTTCCCTAAAGCCATGAATAAACCTAGAAGTCTAACAAGATTTATATAGAGTTTAGAATGTCCTAGTCCCTTGGAAAATATGAAAAATTTCGTGCATAGGACTTGGAAAGAAGTTGGGATCAAAAAGGAAACAATCAGAACAAGAAACTGAAAGTTCTAATGCTGTCTGGACCCTTCACTACAACATATTAGTTTTTTACCAGCAATTTTAGAAAAAGCGCTGGTATAGGTCTAATATTACCAGCGCTTCTTTTAAAAGCGCTGGTATAGGTGTAATGGTACCAGCGCTTTTTCTAGAAGCGCTGGTATAGGTGTAAATGTACCAGCGTTTTTTTCAAAAGCGCTGGTATAGGTGTCATCATACCAGCGCTTTTGAAAAAAGCGCTGGTATAGGTGTAATAGTACCAGCGCTTTTTATAGGAGCGCTGGTATATTGTCCCCATTTTTCCACTTCCCTCTATTTTTTTTCCCTCCTCTCCATTTTTTCCCTCCATTTATATATAGAATATTTGGGCCCTAAAACTACGTTGTTTTGTGGGGAATTAACATACTATTCTCCACTTTCCCATTTCAATTTGCAATAGCCCTAATCCATCAGTCGTTCTCTCGCCTTCTCATCACGGTCGTGCCTTCCATCACAACTCTCTCATCACCGGTCGTGCCTTCCATCACAGCTCTCTCATCACGCCGTTCTCTCGCCTATCTCAGCCGTTCTCTCGCCTTCCATCACAGCTCTCTCATCAAGGTCTCGCCCTTCCATCACCGGTCGCGCCCTTCCATCACCGGTCACGCCCTTTCAACACCGGTCAACGATTCAAACTTCTTCAAGTGAAAGCTTGAACCATCACTCTCTCTGTCTTCCTATTCCCAACCCAACCATTCCTATTCCAGACATCATCTAAGTAGATTGTGAAGCAATTTGGCTTCGAGTGCGTAGGGGAAGAAATGCCGTCATCAAGCCGGGAATACAGAAACAACCAAAGCAGTAAACAAGATCAGGTGGGTCTGATTTGAGATTTTTATAATACGGAGTATTATTATACCATGTCAATTTATAGAATGAGAATTCTTATATTTATATCATTGCGTATGAATAAAATTCATAAAAATCTAGAACAAATATTGCTTAAAGGCACTTCTATTTATTTATCAAGTATTATACGAATCATGAAACCATAATTTTGAGTTGATGAGGAATGAAATTTGTTGACAGCTTAGCGACCGGAGAATTTGGGAGCGCAACTATGATCATTGCATAGTGTTCCAGTGTAATAATTTTCTCAATGTCAAAATGATGAAAAAACCAAACTTACCATTATTTAGGTTGAGGTCATTGTCCATAGCAAGGAGATCTCAAAAGAGGTCGTACTCATAAAATTATAGTTCTATTGATGAAACAAAAGTTGTTTATAAGTGCCGTGTAACTAAATAACTTATAAGCACAAAATCAGTTTAATCACAATTGATCGAAAAATCACAGTATAAACAAGATCAGGTGGGTTTGATTTGGAATTTAGTTCACGCAATAACACATCCTCCCAATTTCAATGATTCTGCAACCACTATTTGATCTCATTCTGTACCTAAGATTGTTGTTTTCAATTTTTTTTTTCTTTGTACAGGAGGAAATAATCGATCGTAGCTTGGATTGTTGGAACAAGTTTTGTCGTTGATTAGTCTGATTTCGTTTTTCAAGTAATTTAGCCTTGGATCATAAATAAATTTAGCCTTTTTTTTTTTTTTTTTGTTAAATTAATAAATTTAGCCTTTTGTGTGGGTGAAGTTTGTTCAATTTAAGTTGCATACATGTTACCTTTCAAACGCAGCATAGTGTTTCCAAAAAAAAAAAAATCGCAGCATAGTGAATGCATCTGAGTCTATATGTGTGTGTGTGAGTGTGTGGGTGGGTGGGATTGAGGCGGTGGGCAAGTAGCTAGGAAATGTTATTGGCCATGTTATAATTGACTAACATAGTAATTTAAACGATATAATTGACTTTGTTGTTATCATTGAGAAGGACATTTAATTGTCTTAAGAGGTTTTGGAAACAAGTAACTCAAAAAATGTCTTACTATAATAATATTACATGTTACATTCGCTGATTCAGATCTGGAATATAAGCTCAACCTACATTTTTATTCCTATTCTAGCTTGTCAATTTTAAAAATAACAAGCAAATACGGAAATGAAAATAAATAGAACTTTTGTGTTTTTACACCGCCTTTGAAAAACTTCATAAATCTAACTAGCTAGAATTAGATGGTTTTTATGACCAAAGTTAGTGCCAATTATGGTGAAATCAATATATGTTACAGATAGTTTTTTATATGAGCTTTTCCCACTCTTATATATATTGTTTTTGTGAATAACTAATACTAACTTGATACAAATAAATAATAACTGATTGAGGGCATATCTTGAAGAACCAAGAATGCTTATGCTTCGGATTTTGATAAAAGAACGAATATGTCCAAACTGAGATATAATCCTAATAATTATAACTGTGACCATAGGATATTTTCCTTGGCAAATTGGGATTTA
Source organism: Cornus florida (assembly GCF_030987335.1). Taxonomy (NCBI): domain Eukaryota; kingdom Viridiplantae; phylum Streptophyta; class Magnoliopsida; order Cornales; family Cornaceae; genus Cornus; species Cornus florida. The sequence continues at coordinate 8,485,397 of NW_026775577.1, forward strand.
ATCCCCAGTCACTAGGCCGTATAAGCCTCTTAAAGATAGCTTTACTATAAGTAAGAGGACTATCTTTGGAATTCAGAAATTGCTTCGTGTGGTTGATCTCCACAGAGGAAGTTTCAGTAAGAATGGCTTCATAGATATATCTATGGCGACCATCTGGTGCAGCATATTGTTGAGTTTGGAAATATCTGGATTTTACTTCCCAAGGATCTGGCATCCATTGCTCATCTTGAGAATCCAGTATCAGTACTATTTGAATATACCTTTGATTAGGTATCCATGGAGTTTCTTGTTCAAGAACCTCTTTCATGGTTGGTTTCTGTTGTTTTTGCTGGGAACTGCTGCTTCCTTTAGAAAGTGTGTTGAGCAGATCAGTAACATGTTCCAAGTATGGAAATTGATCATCAGTGAGTGGTATAACCACCTTGGCCTTAGCCTTGTTTTTGCCACAAGCCTTCGGAGTATTACCCCGGCCCTGCCCATGGGGGGGCGGATTCATGAACCCTGCAAAAATTCACGAGTTAGAAAATCAGGTAAAGAATTAGAACTGCCTTTAATATATTCAATAGAAAAATCAAAAGCAGATAAATCAGCTTGCCAACCAGCAAAAATCTGTTTGGACACTAAATTCTTGACATCTTTTTCCAGTACTTGTTTAGCAGCACTACAATCAATGCGTAACAAGAATTTCTGATTGATTAAATCATCTTGGAATTTATAAATGCATTTAACCAAAGAAAGAATTTCCTTTTTGATGGTTGAATAATTTAATTGTGCATTTTTCCAAGTTCCTGAAGTGAAGCGAACAAGCTCCTCTGTTCCTGTGTTTGGATTTTTCTGTTTAAGAATACCACCGTATCCAATATTGGAGGCATCTGTTTCCACAATTTTGAACCATGAAGAATTGGCTAGAGCTAAGCAAGGAATTTGTTTGGCTCTGAGTTTAATCTTCTGGACTGCCTTGGTGTGTTCCAAAGTCCATGGGGAAGGAGATTTCCTTAACCTGGTGTACAAAATTGCTGTGTCCTGTGCAAGATCTCTGTAGTGATTTCGAATATAATTCAAGCTACCCAGAAATTTTTGAAGCTGAGTTTTATCCTTAATTTCATCTGGAAATTTAGAAGCAAACTCAATACTGCGATTAATAGGTCTAATTTTCCTATCACAAATTTCATGTCCAAGAAATCTGACCTTAGTTAAAAACAGTTTTAGTTTAGGAGCAGAAACTACTAAACCACTACGGTAAATGACATCTTTGAAAATTTTCAAGTGTTTATAATGCTGATCTATGGATTTTGAAAATATGAGAATATCATCAATATAAACAATAGAAAATTCAGTAAAAGGATTAAATATGTCATTCAAAATATGTTGAAATTCTGAAGGGGCATTTTTTAATCCAAATGGCATCACTGTCCATTCATACTGTCCAAAAGGTACACAAAAAGCTGTTTTGTACCTGTCTTCTTCTGCAATCTGTACCTGGTAATATCCAGATTTAAGATCAAATTTAGAAAAGATTACAGCAGATTGTAACCTATCTAAAAGATCTTTGATGTTGGGAATTGGATACCGGATCTAACTCAAAGCAAGATTGAGTGGTCGATAATCAATAACCACTAATACTAACTTGATACAAATAAATAATAATGATAATTAAATGAAAGGTGGTTGAAAGGTATGGTAATGGCACGGCTAAGTTGGCAGCTTGTGCATTAAATTTCAAAACAAAGTCAGAAAGAGATATATACTCGTTCCCCCACTAATTAAAGACAAGTATGAAAAAACGTGAATAATACTATTTAGCCTCCACCACATGGCCATTGTGCTCCCAAAACAGGAACTTTCCAGTGAAAGCTTGAAAGCTCCAAATACATTTTACCATAGATACTTATAACCTTCAAATGTATCATCATGTTTAATTGCCTAGATGTTTTTGAAAAATATCAGACCTGAAGTGTATATACACACACACACATATATGCATGGAATTTTACATCTTCAGTAATATTACAATAGAATTTCATTGCAACAAATAATTCTCTCTTTCTCAACTACACAGTATAAAATAAAAGTAAAAAATAAATAAAATAAACCTACATACTACACAGCATAAAATAATGTTGGTTAGAGTGTTTGGTTGATAGAGTGAAACTCTTTAGATAGTTGATAACACTTGAAGATGGTAGGATATTTTATAAAAACTGGATAGTATCATTGTTGTTGGAATTTAGGTGGGATCGGTAAAATGTTTGGCTAAATTGTTACTTTTTTATTCTTTTCAAATACCTTGACTAAATTGTTATCATGTTTACCAATAATATTTTTCTTGTCCATATTTTTTATTTAGGTTCTTTTTATTGATTTTTCCTGAATTGTGCACTGCCTTTTTTAAACAATTTGATTGCATTCTCTTAAATGAATTCTCACTTTTTGTTTTCTTTTCTAGGAAGGATAAATAATAAACTAACAATGAAACGAATGGTTAGAGAAGTGGAAAAAGTGAGTGAACAAAATAGCGAAGCTTCAACTTCAAAATCATCCCAACCACCGCCGAAGAAGAGACAGGGCCCGACACGATGCAAGAATGTCGTAACCGCGACAACTTTATTACCATTAAGGTACATATATATAGATATCATCTTATATAGTTTACATAATTAGACTATATTCAATATGAAGGAGAAAAAAGGATTTCTATCTTTATTTTTGTACTAAACATCTACAATTGTTAATTTTTGTTTAGGGTTAATAAGTTTGGACAACCGATCGGCCCTAGAAGTGGTACATATACTAATTATTTGGGAACACTTGCCCGGAATGCTAATTTAGCTCCTTTGTGCTACAAAACTTGGTGGGAGATGCCTAAACGGCTGAAGGATGATATGTGGAACGTTGTAGAGGTAAAACCCTTTAATGATATTAAAATAAATTTTATGGAAAAAGTGGATTAACATGCATCAATTATCACATTTTCAGGGAAAGTATGATGTGGGAATCATGTCAAAACATTGGACAATATCCTCCATCGAAAAAAAATGGAGGGGGTACAAGTATGAAATAAAAAGTGAATATTACTCAGTTAGGGATATAGATGCAGAAAGATTGGCAAACCCACCACCTGATGTTGAAAAGGAGCATTGGGAATTTTTGGTTAGGCATTGGGGTACGCCTATGGCGAAGGTAATCCTCAATCTACCAATTTTGTTTAAAGTCAATGAGTTGAATTTATAGTTTACCTGTTTTCAGTCATTATTTTAGGTGGAATGTTAGAACGTTTACTTTTTCTCACTTTTTGGAGGAGGTCAGTAAAAAAAACAAAGAACGCCGTGGGATGTAGACAATGATGCATACTACAGGGACAAAAAGCTTTGCACGTATTTCTGCCGAGGTTAGTTGAAGTTTTAGTAATATAAATTATTTCAGTTCTTATGTCGTTGAATGATTATAAATGTTAGTGGTAAATAATAATATATATCACAATGTCTATGTTTCTTTTATAGATTGAGGAAGACGAAGGTATTCAGCTTTCTCGTGCAGATTTATTCATTTGCACACATATAAATAAGGATGGCAAAGCTATTGATGCTGCTGCTTCAGAGATGATTGTAAGTTTTCATGTTTCCATTTTGCACAAAAAAGGTCACGTGCCTTGAAGTGACCAATTTTAAAACTCTTTGTGGTGTATTAGGGGGTCACATGCCTTAAAGTGACCAATTTTTAAATCATCGGCCCATGTGGAGGCATTTTAATTTCATTGTTTATCATCGGCCCATGTGGAGGCAATTTACTTTCTTGTATTTGTTGAAAAGCATGGGAGTATGGGATCATTGTATGTGGAGGCTTCTTGTTGATTGATTTGTGTTGTGGAGGAGAAGTATTTGTTATTTATTGTTTGTTGTTTGTGTTAATTTCTTACTCATACCAGTGTAGTGGTCTTTTGAATCATGGTAAAAGTATGATATACACATATAAAGTTAAAACAAAACATGCACCATGAAGTTTTTAAGATCCATCATCACCAATCTCACTTGTTGTATATGACTACTAGAAGCAGCCAATAACATCTGCCCCATAAATGCCAAAAATTCAACCCAAATATAGCAAAGAGTAAAATTCTGTGAGAAACATAATTTTGGACTAACATAATTTTGGACAATGGTTAATATGATTTTGATTCTTAATATCAATTTTGAAATGATAAATCATTCAAATCAACCAAATAAAGTAGCTAAAACTAGTTACTACTGTATGACTTCCTAGGTTGGCAACTCTGCTCTAGATAGCGTCGGTTGGGCAGGACTATAGCGAAACTGGGGAAATCTGCAAAAGCCAAAAATTAAGTCAAGAACAAAACATAAGATTGAAAACAATGTAAGTGAAGTTCAGAAGAACAGAAATAAACATTTTGTATGTATGTAGCTCATGAAGGTTCTTTGCACTACTTTTTCAACGGAACATCTATTTAATGAACTAATCCAAATTGAACAGATGATAAGTTAAAAAGGAACTCATTTAGAATTATTATATGATATAGATGGATAAAAAGTTCCAAAACTAGTCCTCCGCTAACTCAAAAAAAACAAAAAATATAGTGTTAATTTAAGAAAATGTGGACACAAACTAAAGAATAGAGGGATTATGATAATTTGTAACACATATAATGCATGGGTATAGTAGTTGTCTTCTTTGTTTTGCAAATTCAAATCTTGTTCAAGAAGATCAACAAGCCCATTAAACTTAAGTTTGACCCTTTAATTTTAATTTTATGTCTTTTTAGTTTCTTATATTGTCATGCCCTAATTTTTTCTACAACATCCTAGGGGAATGTTCATATGAATGATGTGGATGAAGATGCCATTGGGTAAATAAGACTTTTTATGCGAAAATTTGTAATAGGGCCTAAAAGACATTAAGTAGTCATCTAACAACGAGTTTTGATGTGCTAGGTCAATTTAAGTGTGTAATGATGAGTTAAATGTGATTGTCCTTTGTAATGACATCCATGTGGTCTCACAAACTAGATTAATGGAATCATAGATTTAATAATAAATGAAAATGTGATAGGCACCTTACATGTCCATATTTATCCATATTTATGCATGATTGTAATTTTTAGATACTTATACCATGTTAATGACAAAATCAGTTTATTAATACATGAATGCACACACAAAAATATTTTTGAGGGTAAAGATCCTAGGGGGTTCTAAGAGTACTTGCATAGATATATATGGGTTAAGAAAATGTAATTTAAAAAGAAAAAGAAAAGCAGAACTTTAGAGAGATGCATGCAAAAGAGAGAAAAAGAAAAAATCAAAATAGAAAAACTCTAGTGATGAATATACATAAGGGGGAGTAACAAAGACAGTTAAGAGGCCTAACTTATGAAACAAACAATTTTTAGGAGGTCATTGGAATGTAAAAGTATTTATCACATTTTTTTACTAGACTTCTAGCAACAAACATATTTTTATAGTGTAAAACATTTTGTCACGAGCGTTTAGCAAACAACCAGGCGACAAAATTCTGTCTAGTGAATGAATCCCCCTTTTTTTTCCTTGAAGTACTGATCAGATTATAAAGCATTAAAGTTTTAACCCCGACCCACTATTGACAATTGCACTATATTTACAGAAAACCGCAACTATGAATCAATAAAGTGTTTTTTATACGAGTCTTTGGATTTCATTGGGACCTCCACAAAAGGTATATCCCATGATTTTCATTTCTGATCATTGGTTTCCCCCAAAGTCATACCAGAAATAAATCAAGACCTGCTCCAACCAGAAACTGGAGAGGAAATCAAGCTTGTTAATCCCGTCTATCTCTTACGTTGCTATCACTTACATTGCTTGCTATCATGATCTGAAATTGTTTCTTATTTCTAATTAAGATACTTTTGACTGCTATACCCTTCTCTTGTTTGTTATGTTAAGTTGCAATCCTTAAGTTCCGCCTATAAAATTGGCTTCTGACCATTGCTCCGGTAAATCTACAACTAACACAGTTAGATTTAAGTAGTGTAATTTCTTAACTTAAAAGTTTTTCAATTTAGAAGTTTACATTAACATTCATGCCTGATTCTTCACCTTTCATGTCATAATATTTTCTTTTTGGTGGTTTTACACCAGTTGTCTTGTGTCTTGTCTGTGTTTCAATAAAAAGTTAAATTGTTGCCTTAATTAAATGACAACAAACTAATCTGTCATTAACTAATACTGTCTTACTTGGTTTGCCACTCAAAAATAATCATATATAAAAATTATTTTTAACTTGTTTGGAACTGATTTTTTTATTTTTAAGAATTGTTAGAAAAACAAGTTACATGAATGTAGTAGTAGGTTTGTAGTGAATGGAGCTTTGGAAATCACTTCCTGTGCATCATCTTTGCCAAGTACTCGTATTACCAATTAACAAGTATCCTGAATTTGTAAGTAAAATGGTCCTCAGACACACACACACACACAAACACAAATAAATAAATGGGCCTCAGACTTCAGGTTGAAGCTAAGTACTATTATTTAGGTTCTGAAATGTCAGTATATTGCGCACAATTTTTAGCATTCCTTTAATTTCCATCATTTTGTCTGTAAATGAAGTGGGTGTGAATATTTTGAAGCTTTAGATTGTATGAAAGTTCAAAGGTATGTACAACTATATTTTCACATTGTGTGATGCACTGTTGTTTCAGAACACTTTGGCTTTCATCATTACCAATTTGTTATCTAATTACTTTTCTGTTCAGCTGTTTCTGGATTCCTGTTCTATTATTCATTTCATTAGATTTGTCTGGATGTTTCATAGCAGTATGTCATGGTAGTTCAAACTTTTTTTTTTTTTTTTTTGGCAGTAAAATATAAAAGAACTTCAAAAAAGTTACTCTGACTCGCCTATTGGCAGTTCCAATAATTTGTTCTCCATTGTAAGGGGAGAAGAGAGAACTGGTCATGTGTGGATGCTTGGCTTCGGGCCTACACCAAGCGATGGTTGGGGGCCCTCTCCAAGTAAAGTTGAACTAACTAATAATGCGAAAAAATCTGATGAGGAGGCACGTGCTGCACGTGTAGAATTGCAGGAGAGCATTTCAAAAATGCAAGCCGAGTATGACAACAAGTTGGAAAATTTACGAGCCAAATATGATAACAAGTTGGAAAATTTACAACAACAAGTGGCTATGCTAATGTAGATGCAACAACAAAATTGTAGTGGACAGGTATATTTATTATTAGTTTTACTCTTTACTAAATATATGTTTACTTATGCCAAGATTTCATGTATTTGTTTTCTTATTTTGAAGGGTTCTGATTCTTTAAATGCTCCTCCTAGAGTATCCCCAAATTCATTTTATAGTCGTGATGCCAATTCAATTAAGGTTATGAACTTTTAATTTCTCTTATATATATGTTAAATTTTCATTTATTATAATGTGTGCGTAATGAATTTATAAAAAATGTAGGGTAATTCAAATCAAATGGGCAACAAGACTTGTTGAAGTTGAAGATGGGGTTGTGGCTGTGCTTTTTGAATTTCCTTCGCTTTGGATGGGTTCTTTTTGAAAAACTTGTACTACATTTGTCAAAAATTCTTAATTCTTTTTGTCTTGACATTTAGTAGCTTTATTTAGACAATTTGGGTGGTATATTGGCAGGTTAACTTGTGGTTGTATTAGTATACATTTTTGCTTTTTGGTTTACATTTATCAGCTTAACTTGTGGTTGTATTAGTAGCCAATTTCGATGGTAATTTTCATATTGGCATGGTTAACTTTGTGGTTGTATTATGTAAAAACAATTTGGATGGTATTTTTATATTAACTTGTGTTATATTGGATAACATTTAGTAGTTGGTAGTTGCAATAGTTGTACTGATATTTTTTCCCAAAAACTATAAAAAATATATATATATATATATAAATTATTTTCCAAAAACTATTAAAATATATATATATATATATATATATATATATATAAAAAATAAAATAAAATAAAATAAAATAAAAAAACACCCCTTTACCAGCGCTCCTTTAAGAAGCGCTGGCATAGGGGGGGGGGGGGGGGGGGAAGAAAAAAAATTAAAAAAAAAAATTAAAATTATTTTTTACCAGCACTTTAGCAAAAAGCGCTGGTAAATACACTCTACCAGCACTTCTGTAGAAAGCGCTGGTAAAGTCTTTTTACCAACGCTTTTCCAAAAAGCGCTGGTAAATACTCTATGCCAGCGCTTTCCGGAAAAGCGCTGGTAAAAGGACTTTACCAGCACTTTTCCGGAAGCGCTGGTAAAGGCCTATCGACACTAGATTTACCAGTGCTTTTTCAAAAGCGCTGGTAATTGAATTACCAGCGCTTTTTTAGACTTTTACCAGCGCTTTTGAGCGCTGGTAAAAGCCAAAACTGTCTTGCTACCAGTTCGCAAATTGGCTACTGCTTCAAGATGGACTTCTGCTACCGGTTCCCAATTTTGCTACCGGTTCAAGAAGGTCAGAAGCCTTTTCGACGTACTTTGGCTACTGGTTCCCATTTCTCCCACCGGTTTAAAGTTGGCAGTGATCAACCTTTTGTGAACCAATGTTTTCTACCGGTTCTAAAGAGGCAGAATAGAAATCTTTGTTTCCTTTAGCCTTTTAAACTCTCTAAGTGTTCTCACTCACTCACATACCTTCCTAAAGCATTGTTCTCATCATCTCAGAGTGCAGTAACCCATGAACACTTGTGCTTCTTCAAATCCGTATCCGATCTTCAATCTTTGAAATTTTGAATAGAAAAATTATAACTCGATCGGACTTATTTTGACAATGAAATTAGCCAATTATAAAATATATCTCACAGTAAATAGTTTCAGTATAGCAGAAAGGAAAAAAAAATACAAATAAAAAGAGAAAGAAAAATAGCCTTCATACTCTTCCCTCACAAACCCGGTAACTCATAAAAAAAAAATAATAATTAAAAAAAAAAAAAGTGTTGGGTTTGGAGGTAAGGCTATTGATTTTACAATTTCAAAACCCTAGGGACATATACTACATATCGAAGCCCTAATTTTATGTGAAAAATTTCTAGTTATGTTCTTTAATCTTGTAAATTGTATGTTATTTGTTTTCCTCTCTTCTCCATTACCAAAATTTTAAATTGAAATATATAACAGATTATAGAGTAGTGAACCATTATCTAAGTCCTAAACGCAAAACCCAACACGTCAAAAAGATGATAAGGTTTTGGATTATTTTTCTTGGAGCGATCGGTAACAGAGCCATATGTAACAAAGCTCTCTCTCCTACGCTAATTGTGGAGACGTTTTAGTTTCCTGGTTTGTGAGGAAAGAGGAAGTAAGCAATCTTTTGTTTCTTATTTTATTTTCCCTTTTAGTTATAAACGTAAGGGAAACTCTTTCTATTTTTTAAAGTGTATGATGTGGCCAGCCACATCAGATTCGGGGACCTTTGGTGTTTAAAGGTAACAAATGTTACTACACATACTTTCGCCACTTATTTATGTTTTTCACCTATTTGATAACAAAAATATGAAACAAAAGACTACTGCTAAACCAACCAGTAGTTTTTGTTTTTCACCTTTTCCATAACAAAAATATGAAACGAAAGACCATTGCTAAACCAATCCTTAATTAGAAATATTACTTATTTATTTACTTTTTTCCTTCTCAAGAAATTCAAATATTCATTTAAATATTCATTTGCCCCTAAAATTATTTAAACCCTAAACTCCTACTTTAGTACTTTAGGAGGTTGATAAAATATCATTCCGTCTATTACTGAATGAGTGAATTTGGTATAATAATAATATGGTGATCTTATAATTATTCATGCGCGTGAAATACTTATACGAACAAATTATCAGTCATTTTATACAATACATCACACGGAACATCACGTGTGAGTCTTTAACTGAAAAAAAAAAAAAAAAAAAAAAAACATCATATGTGAGTGATCACATCATTTACAATATTAGCTTTTACCATATTCAATCCCAGCTAAAATTATTGAGTTGTATCAAATACAACTATTGTAAAGAGCACAAAAAGGAAAAATAAAATTTAATTGCATGATTAATATATGCAGCCACTGAAGTACCGACACGTGGTATACCCATATAAGGATAGTGATGCAGCTCTGAAATTTTTGAAGACAATACAACTGAAATGGAAATAGCAAACAAAAACGACACATCTGCTGCCACTCTCCCACATGGCGCGTCTACACTACTTTCCAAATGCAGTCCCTCCCTGTTCACATCCACAGTCTCTGAAACCCATCAATAAGCACGACACATGGACCCCACCTCCTCAGATCACTTAATTGCAATCAAATCAAAGAGATTTGCTTCCACGCGCACCACACTGCGCGTGGGTCACTGCCTTTACCAATGGGTTAAAAAACATGAAGCTTCAAAGTGGAAAGAACACCAACCCTAGCTTTCATTTCTGGTGTGGGGGTGCAGAAGGGTAATCCCTGAGGGTTCAAATAGAGAATCCAAGGAAGAACAAAGCTAAATACAGAACACCCTCTTTCTCTCTCATCACTTCTCTATCACTTTCTCTCTCTATAAATTCATACACATATACATTTACTTTATGGGGTTTCCAGTTTACACCTTTCTTTCTTGGTTAATTTGAGTACTCTCTTGCAGAAAGAAAATAAAACTGGTAGCTAAAAGAAGAAGAAGAAAAAGGGTACTGTAGTTATAATAATATATATAGATATATATCTATATTTAGTTAAATATAAATCATATTATATAGAAGTAGAGATAGAAGAGGAAATTATGGGAAGAGGAAGAGTAGAGCTGAAGAGGATAGAGAACAAAATAAACAGACAGGTGACATTTGCAAAGAGGAGGAATGGGTTGCTCAAGAAAGCCTATGAGCTCTCTGTTCTTTGTGAAGCTGAGGTTGCTCTCATCATCTTCTCCAACCGTGGCAAGCTCTATGAGTTCTGCAGCAGCTCCAAGTATATACTCTATCTCTCTATATATATAAATTTGTGTTTGTGTGTATAAGATCTGTAATTGACCTTGCTTTCTCTTGTTGGGTGCTTGGATTTATATGTTTTGTCATCAAGATTTCTCTTTTATGGGATTTTTGGTGCAATTCACATTGAAATAATAAACTTTATTTTCTTTTTTATGATTATTTCTGTACGATAATAACAACTAAGCCTTTTCTCAATTATTTGGGGATGATTATCTCTTATATTTTAATTTTAAAGTAAGTTTTTTATTTTTGTAATTTGGTATTGTAAAGGTTGTGTCTTGATCTGCTCACATCTGTGACTGATTCTTGCAATGAAGGTCTTCTTCGATGTTTCGCTTTGATTAATTTCGATTTCTTTAACAATTGCACATATTTGAGGTTTGCAAATCATCCGAGAGTTCAAAGAGGCTAGCGGTGAGTTGATTCTTCATTAGCAAAAAAAGAGATATGTATATATATATATATATTGTTTTTTAACCCTTCTGTTGCAGATCTTTCACTACCACTATATATATGACACACACCCAACAAATATGTATATAGTATTTGTATTTTTATACATACATAAATATATATACGGTACTAGCTTTTAATTCTTCCATGCATATGTATCTCTCTAATTCCTTTCTTTGTTTTGTATGCAATTTGAAATTAATATAGGGTTTCTATTAGAAGTCTTCATATATGTAGCTAATGATCTTTGATTTTGATTTTTTTTTTTTTTTCTCAAATGGTAACCGAGCTCAAACCCCTCCCCCTCCTCTCTCAGGATAGAAAGGTTATACCGCTAGGTCATTATACCGCTAGGTCTTTGAAATGAATTTTGCTGTGGATAGTTTATATGTTTAAGGGGGTTTAGGTGGAAAGAGAAGATTGTCCCTTTGATTCCATACCTGTGAATTTGTTAAAATCCTGAGATGACTAATTGAATACAATTTTTCTTTTTGTGGGCAGAACATCAATATCTGATGCAATGGCCAGATAGAGAAAGTTCTTTTTCAGTTTACTATTGTTTTGGAACCTAAAATATTTCACAGGTTTCAATGAAGCATGCTACTGCAGTATTTAAGTGATTGATTTAAATTGTGTCCTTTTTCACTTTAAGTAATATTGTTATTTTATTTGGAATTTATTGTTATTTTATTTCAGTTTACAGGATCTGATAAGCATTATAAATTCTTTGTTCTTTATGCTTTAAATGTGTAATTAGTAGGAATTTGTTAAAGTGCAATATTACCTGCTATGAAGACTGAAGTACTTCAAATTAATGTTATACGTTATTGATTTGACCTTTTAACACTAAAATAATCTTCACTTATTCCTTTTATTCTCACTTAATTAAGATCTGGTTTTGACAATCTTACTTCAAGATCATCACTTGTCATTAATACGTTTTGTTCTAACAATCCTCTCTACAATCAAATTTTTCAAAAAGATTGTCACCTGATATATATATATATATATATATATATATATATATATGTCAAAATAGAAGGTATAGAAAAAGCTGCTACAAAAGAAGCCTTGGCACCCCTTTGAAATTCCATGCACATAGAAAATTAATCTAATTGAAATTTGTCTAATTATAATAATTACAAAAGAAAATATTCCTAGTATATATAACATATAACAATATTTCAACGTTCTTAATTTGAAACATTTTCAAGATTCCTTGAGGAGATCGATTGTAAAAAATAAATAAATAGATATTGTGCTTGGTTTTGTTTTTTGAAAACTGAAAATACAAAAACTGTATAAAAATTTACTCGGTTGACAGTTTCAAAGAAATATTTTTTTTCGAAACTCAGTTGAATTCGAAAAGAAGCCTTGTTTCATAGAATTATGCTTTATAGTTTTTTTTTTTTTTTAGTTAAAGGGTAAGCTTGTATAAATGAAGAAAAATGTACAAGAGGGACCTATAAGATAGGAAACAACAAGATGCACAACAGCTGCAGAGACCCAGCGAAAAACAAGTGATAGGAATCCAGACCTAGCAAGCAAAATACAAAAAAGGCTACAGACTCAGCCTTCTGCAATTATGCTTTATAGTACAAGAGGGAACTATAATTATGCTTTATAGTTCTCTAAGAACATAATATGAAAATAGTTTTCTATTTTCTAAATCCTCAAGAACTATATTTGAGTGATAAACGAAGCAGGTACGTAATGTTTTACCAATTTTTCAATGAAGCAACCTAGAATCGATATGTAAATTTATTATTATTTTTTTTTCTTTCAAATAAGTTATAGAAGTATAGTTATCTGTCGGTCTATTTGTTAACCATCTCTCCAGGATTGTGAAAGATGCAGTTGGTTGCACACTTGAAATGTGTAATGAATTATTTGAAGAGTAATGTCATCCTGGGATTTGTGAAAAGTCAAATGAGCATTTTAATGAATCTTTTAATTCACTGGTTAAATAAGGAGATCAAGATCATGGGGATACGGGGCAGCGCCAGAAGGAAATTTTTTTAGTGGCAACTTGCGTTGGTCACGATCGAAGTGGCATCGATCGTAGTTGTGTTAACTTCGAATTTAGTAGGCAATGTCATGCACATAATATATTAGATGCACTTTTTTATTTAGCCCATTCTGTCTTGATTCTATGATTCTTATCATCTCCAATTTTTCTTTCATTATGAATAATTGAATCTAAATAACGAAAATATTCACTTTTTTTATATTTCTTGGTTCTCAATCTTTACTACAGCTTTATTTATATTTCTAAATTTACTAAAGTTATACTCCACAAGTTCAAATTTATTTCTACTTATCTTAAACTATTTTAATTCTAGAGTTTCCTCCCAACCTCTAATTTCCGCGTTGACTCCTTCTCTAGTCTCAACGATTAGAACATGTGTGTCTATATATATACACACACACTACGTATATGTTTAATGGAATCTCACAAGTCAAATGAAGTTCTTAATAGTCTGAAGTGCCACAAATTCTTAAGCGGTTGTATGACTTGTGCTATTAATATTTTCTTTTGAGCTTTTCAAATGACCATTTGGTCGAACAAGCAATTAGAAAACCTGAAAAAGTTTGTTCCGCGATTAGTGATTTTCTGGTTTTTTATTATTATTATTATTATTATTATTATTATTTTGGTAAATAAAAACAAGGATGGTTGTTGTTTTTTTTGGATGGGTAATTACCCTTGATTCATTTGTCTAGGGTTTGAAATAATATAATTACTTGAAAACTGAAAGGTAAGCTGAATGAAAAAGGAAAGAGGAATAATAAGGAAGAGAACTGGGGGACTGGTGTTAAAAAAAAATATATATATATATATATATATATATATATATTATTTTTCTTTTTTGGTAAGGAAAGCAAGTTGTAGTAAGGTAGAAAAATATACAAACAAGCTCCAGTGAGGAAGGGAGCAGCAAGGACTATCACAGTAAAACAATTACAAGAAGTAATAGAGCATTAGCATCTAGGACAGCAGACCGGCATAGAGGTTTGAGTGGCAGTAAAGGAACAGCTGGGAACTTCGATCTCTAGTTCCCAATGCCTAGCTGGTCTGGAGGCTTCCATGGTGGTCTGATAGTGGAGCTTGGGGAGATGCCAGCGTGCTGCGAGTGATCTAGCTGCTCTGCTGTCCTTAAAAGATCATGTGTGAAGTCTTAGTTGTGGTAGTAATGGAGTGAATGAGGGACTGAGGAGAGGAAGAATAGCATGGATGCTTGTTGCCAAGAAGAGAGTATTAGAAAGGTGAAAGACTGGGTGGATCCAAGAAGAAGATGCCCATGAGAGCATAGAAAGCTAGGTGGAAGGAGTGAATTGGAATTTGTAAAGCAATTGAAAGTGATTCCATATGGAGGAGGTAAATAGGCATTGAAAGAAGGAAAATGATTTTTAGGTTAATTTGATGAGTTTTGATTGGTCGAATATGCAAAATAAAAGGAAGTGGGATTTCTACTTTAGAAATGACCAATAAAAAATTTAAGAAGTATCACTACTCTAGAAAGAATAAGTTAGAAATCAAAAATTATAAGTATCACTACTCTAGAAAGAATAAGTGAGAATGAGATTCCAAGTGAGAGAGAGAGAGTTTACAAACCTTTGGGATCATTAGTTGGGCTAAACATCTGGGATCATTAATTATTTCTAGGTACTAAGGTATTATTCAGTGGTCTAGTTAGTAGACCGCCCAGCTCCTCCAGCGGGTGTGCTCGTGTTCTAATCTCCCTCATTTTAATTTGTCAGGATAAAAAAGTAAATAAAAAATAAAAAATTTGTAAGTACCCAAGATAGTATAATCTTCAGAAACGAAATATCACTGGAATTGTAGTTGATTTAACAAAATAGAAAAAGAAAAAAGAAAAACTCAGAAACCCTAAGAGCCATTTGTTTAATGGCTCATATGTTTTTCCGAATTACAGTTCCTCTTTGTGAGCCATGAGCTTGTTCCCTCCATTTAAACTGTTGATTTTGGTTAATGCCCCTTTTTGCCTTGTTCCCTTTGGGCCCTTGGAGGTGTTTTCCCCTCTTGTACGGAGTTCTTTCTCATCCCTAGTAAATTTTATTTACCCAAAAAAACAAATAAGAGCCATTATTCAGAATTCAACTTCAGTACTTCGTTCTCTCCAATGAATGCCACCAAAGGCTTTATTTCCAATGATGATTTCGAGTAGTGAAATGATATGAATTATCTTGAATGGTATCGTTTTATGACCTTTTATGAGTTCAACAGGTAAATTGAATTAGCTTGGTTGTGTTTACTATACCTTGATATGATCTAGCTGTGATAAATCTTTGAAAGCAAGGGTTAGGAGACTAGTTTATTGCTTAAATGGCTCTCTTGGTTACTTATCAAAAAAAATTGCTCTCTTGATTAAGCTTTATGCATTTTCCCATTAATTTAGAGATATATGAACCTGACATTCATACCAACTTTTTATTCAGTTCAGGTACAAATGCGTACATATATACATTCTTTAATCAAATTCTTGGAGTGGCCAAACCAAGATTTGTCACTAGAAGAAACTCAGAATTTATAATAGCAAGAAGTGAAAGTCCCATGAAAATTGTAATTGTTTATATTAGAAAAACCTCATTTAGACCTTAAAATGTTTGACTCAGTAAGTTCAAGCATGTTTCACCATATGCAAGACCCTAAACAGTGTGCCTCCTAGGAGCTTAGCACTAATATTATGCCAAAATGCACCATTGATGAAACAATTCGAGGAAGCCCTTTTGCAGCCCTTACTATTATCATTTCTAGAACTTATTTTTGTTCATATTGACTTGAAAGTTTGCGTGATTATCAAATCGAATACAGTATGATCCCTTTAAAAAAAATGCATTGTTCATGTGCGTGGATCCCCTCAATCCCAAAATCATCTCCTTCCCTTCATATAATTGGCCATAATAGTCTTGTTTCATTACTAGAGAACTAGTACGTACCATTGAAGCAATGCAGTTTCTACTAGCTACATGCCGGCTGTATTTCAAATTATGTTGCTTGTTACAGGATTGGAATTACTGAAGAATCCAAATATGGAATCACTCCGCAATCAATTAGAAGAAAACAAACACAAATAGCAAAGAATAGTATACATATAATGAAACAATCTCCTTATTCTATGTTCATATTCAGCTATACTAATCCACTTTTTTTCATTACTGTCTCAGCATGCTCAAAACACTTGAAAGGTACCAAAAATGCAGTTATGGTACAATCGAAGTCAGCCGCTCAGCTGAGGCCGAGGTAACTTTATTTTCTGTTTTGCCTTTAATTTCGTCACAGGGTTATAACGCCATCAATTAGCACAAAAATACAAGAAGCTTTTAGGTTCATTATCTGCTTGTTGGATAGTACTGATCAATAGAGAAAAAAAAAAGGGTCATTACCCAGTGTGATTTTCGTCAATCGAGAGTATTGGGAAGACAAACGCAATATAAACGAATCCTTTAGAATGATTTGAACCTGAACCAAGTGACTGCTCTCAGGATTCAAACTTATATTCTCATGCTTTTCATAGTTTGTTTCAATTATGTTCATTCTGTTTTCATGACTTTTAACATATTTATCTATTGTCCTGTCCTATAGCAAAGCAGCTACAGAGAGTACTTAGCACTGAAAGAGAAATATGAGTCGCTCCAACAATATCAAAGGTAATTAGTCTTCAGGACAAGTACCAAGTAATGTCAAATGTCGATATGGTCTTGAGTAGTTGAGTTCCTTATCTAGTTGAGGCACTAGATTATATGCCTAAATCTTATTAATTGCTATATTCATGGAACTTTGAATTCTTAAAACTGTAGACACCTTCTGGGAGAAGACTTGGGCCCGCTGAACATAAAGGACCTTGAACAACTTGAGCATCAGCTGGACTCATCCTTGAAGCAGATTAGGTCTACAAAGGTAATCAATCTTTTATTTCATCGAGTGCCTTCACTGTCTTTAAAGGAAAATGTTCCATTAATATTAGATTATAAATTTATAATGGACGAAAATGGTGGTTAAACTCAAATCTTTCATTCTTTTTAATGTCAAAATGCTGAAAATGGAAAAATCTCGAGGGTGGGAAGAAAATTGTGAGAAAGTTGATATGGTAAATCAGAAATGGTGCATTTCACGAGGTTAAATATATAATGAGGCCATGCAAACAAGGAAAATATATGCATGTGTGTGTATCAATCTTCCCCTGTTGCGAAAATTAACAGTAAAAGAAAACACAAATTCAAGCATATACAAGCATTTACGTAGTTCGTCCAAACTTGGGCTATTCTACATGGCAAGCTGAAATTTCACTATAATGAATAGCTGAAGATGCAAGAAACTCCTTCTATTCTTTCTCTCTCTAGAATTCTTACACCTCAACCCGAAAAAGATCCCTCTCCTCTTCATTCCAACTCCTATTTATAGATACTTACAAGATATTTACAAGATATTTACTAATTGCTGGACCTGGGCCTATTCCTCTGTAAGCCCTGGTCACCCTTGATGGGCTTACTCCCGCTCGGCCCATATGGCAGTGTCTTTCTATGGGCTGACCCAGCTGTTCGGACTGAAGGTTGTGTTTTGCGAGTCGGACCTGGCCCATGTCATCTGGGGCCTCCTCAACTGCCCCCATAATTGCCCCTTATTTAATAAGGGGTAATTATTGATGGCGTCTCATCATGACGCTGACGGCTCGAGATAACCACGTGGGGGAGCGAACGGTCAGATCCAGAATCAATGTTCCGGGGCTCGAGGGATTTCTTGCCTTCCCGACGCTTCGGCCCTCGGGCCCCCTTGCCTTTATAATGCTCTAGAATTCCACTTCACTTCCCTTTACCGTCTCCATCATCAGCCAAATCTCCCTCTTTCTAGAACTGTGCTAAGCCTTTTCCGGTGAAATCCTTCGAGAGTCATTCTCCCAGCGATCTTGCAGTCCTCCGAGGTTAGTTTCGTTCTTTTTACTTTCGGCAGGCTTCCATTTTCCCTCTTTTAGATTCTTCTAGCACTTCCACCATGGTTGTAGATCTGGGTGTTCTTCGTATGAGACTTAGACTTCCTGACAACATCGAAGTTAGGGTTTGCCCCCAAGACGTTAATATTACGACCGGCGCCGGCCTCCTGCCCGGCGAAGTCTTATTCACGAACCTTCAACTGAATGTTGTTAGGTTCCCTCTGCACCCTTTCTTTAGTTATATGTTCAATAGATTGGGGATATCCCCTCTGCAGGTCAACCCCAACTTCTTTAGGATCATATCTGTTATGCTCTTATTGATGCGTGACAGAAATCTGGACCTTGACCTCATAGACCTCCTTCTGTGCTATAAGGTCAGTAAGATCCGTACTAACGAGCCCTTCTACCACCTCTACCCGTTCGAGAAGATGTCCATATGCACTGACACAATAAAATCTGAAAAGGGTTGGAGGGATAGCATAGTGGGCATTAGTGGGGCTTGGTCTTCGCCGGCTGCAGAGGATTACCCAATCCCGAGCGCCTTTGGTGTCTGCTCTGTCTCCTCCTATAAAAAATTCAAATCCCATAAACATGACTGCCCCTGTGAAACATGCGTTCCTCGTTTTTGCACTTACTTATGCCGCTCCTTGGGAATACCTTGTGATGACTTGAGCTATAGTGTTTGCAGGGATAGGAGTAACTACTTGAAGAGATACGTTCTGAACGATATTCCTTCCTGCTCAGATCTCCTCACTTCAGACAACCTCTTTGCGCTCTCATCACTCGGCTACAATATGAGCAGACTGCAGATTCCCTCTTTTGGCAGGAGGAAAAATACTCCCCCAGCCACTCCTGCTACTGGGGCGACCTCCTCTCCAGCGTCGGCTTCTTCTTCAGCCACCATATCTGACACTGTCCCGAGCGCAGTGGCTACTAACCCTGTTGCCAGCGCCCCTGCTGCCAACCAGAACGCGCCCTCCCCAGCTACCATAGCTCCTGCTGCTGCGGGGGGCGGTCGGGACAAAGAGCGAGGCAAAAGGCCTCATCCTGACAGTGAAATCGATCCTGAGGAGGAGCCTCTCATTAGAAGGACCCGAGTCTCTGGGCCGGGTACTCTCTTGCACCGAGCGATCAGAGCTCCTTCTCCCTCTGGGCCTCCTGCAGCTGGTGGCTCTGCTTCTGCTTCAGGCCCCCCTTCTATCCCCAGCTTACCGCCATGGGCCCCTCGGTACACCTGAACGGATGGGACGTTCGTGAAACCGAACGAGACCATGCTGAAGGATGGCCAGACCGCTATGGCCTACTACAGGAGCATGTGGACTCCGAAGGACATTGAGGCGGCAAAGGGCCTTTCCCAGAAGGACGTGTTCAGTCGCTTTCCCCAATCTGCTATGGAGGTGACTTTTATTTTCTAACTCATGAATTCTCTTATATTACTTGGTCTTGCCTCCGCCCGTTCTGACTATTGGTTTAACCGTTCTTATTGTGCACCTATGCAGACATTGTTCGGGATGATGGCCATGCAGAAGCAGGTGGAGATGGGGAACGCCAGGGCCCGAAAGTATTCTGACAGCCTGGAGGTGGCTAATAAAGAAAACGACCTCCTTGCCATGAAGAATACCGAGGTGCTGGTTCGGCTTGACAAAGCCGAGCAAGAGAGAGATGTCCTGAAAAAGGAGAATGATTCCCTTCAGGATGAGAAGGACGCCCTTCAGCTTGAGAAGAGCGTCTGGCAGACTGAGCAGGAATCACTCAGAGAAGAGAAGGCAGAACTCCAACGCCTTCTAGCTGATGAACAGTCTGCTCGGATGGCTTTTGAAAAAAGAGCTCTGGACGAGCGTACCGCTCTGATCGACGCTATCAGCAGAGTGGGTGGTGGGATGCTGGCCCTTCACGCTCGGTTCTCCAGGGTCGGTGCTCTTCGGTATGCTCAAGGATTCCGGGAAGGTTTCGCCGACCGGGTTCCGGATGAGGGACAGACCAGCTCCACTCCGGATGAGGTAGACAAGGATCTGGGGATCGAACCTCTGGGGGTCTATGTCGACCCAGAACCCACCGAAGCGGAACGTATATTTGATGAGTGCCAGGACATCGCATCCTCAAGGATCATCACAGCTCCTCCTACCGCTCTGCCACTGACCGCTCCCCAATCGTCAACCGTGGCTCCCTCTGTAGCCACTGCTGACGCTGAACCCCAGCCGAACGACTCAGTTATTCACCTGGATTCCCCACCTCATGAAGGTGAGGCGGCTGATGGGGCCGAGGAGGCGAGTCGGCAAGACCAGGATGCTGTTGGTACTGAGGCGTCTAGCTAGGGCTCCTTCGAATTCTTTCAGTTCATATCTTCTTGTAATGATGGACATCTCTCTTTTGTAAACTAAATGTTCAATATTAATGAAATGGCCGAACTCTTTTTCTCTATGTGTTGTGCTCTGTTCAACTTATCTTCAGTACATACATATCTTTTCTCTCTTTTTCTTTTTATATTAGCTTCGCTGTGTGTTTGTACGGCAAGTGCCTGGCGCTCGGCTAGAATGCCACTTGCCACTTGGCTTTAAATTTTTAGCAAGTGTCTGGCGTTCGGCTTATAGTGCCAGCTGCCACTTATCTTGCTTAAGTGCCTGGCGCTCGGCCAGAATGCCACTTGCCACTTGGCTTTAAATTTTTAGCAAGTGTCTGGCGTTCGGCTTATAGTGCCAGCTGCCACTTATCTTGCTTAAGTGCCTGGCGCTCGGCTAGAATGCCACTTGCCACTTGGCTTTAAATTTTTAGCAAGTGTCTGGCGTTCGGCTTATAGTGCCAGCTGCCACTTATCTTGCTTAAGTGCCTGGCGCTCGGCTAGAATGCCACTTGCCACTTGGCTTTAAATTTTTAGCAAGTGTCTGGCGTTTGGCTTATAGTGCCAGCTGCCACTTATCTTGCTTAAGTGCCTGGTGCTCAGCTAGAATGCCACTTGCCACTTGGCTTTAAATTTTTAGCAAGTGTCTGGCGTTCGGCTTATAGTGCCAGCTGCCACTTATCTTGCTTAAGTGCCTGGCGCTCGGCTAGAATGCCACTTGCCACTTGGCTTTAAATTTTTAGCAAGTGTCTGGCGTTCGGCTTATAGTGCCAGCTGCCACTTATCTTGCTTAAGTGCCTGGCGCTCGGCTAGAATGCCACTTGCCACTTGTCTTTAAATTTTTATAGTAGACCATTGGAAAAGAAAATTCTTTTTTTTGTAAATTCCAGTAACTTGCTCATTCATACGTATTTGATTGACAACAAATAACATCCAATTAAAGCCAGAACTTAGCTTCTATTGGTAGTACCTCTTCAGAGACGTGGCGTTCCAGGGCTTGCTGACCAACTTTCCCGCCATGGTTTCCAACGTATATGCCCCTTTGCCAATGACTTCTGCAATTCTGTATGGGCCTTCCCAGGGTGGCATCATTTTTTTGACCATCCCCACCTTTCTTTTCAGAACCAGATCGCCCGGGGCAAAATCCCTGTGTTTTACTCTCTTATTGTGACTATTCGCCAGCACTTGCTGATACGATGCTAGCCTTATAGCCGCTGCGTCCCTCCTTTCGTCTATCATGTCGAGGTTCAATCTTAACATCTTGTCGTTCTGATCTCGACTCCATGCTAAGCTTCTGATAGTGGGGACTAAATGCTCAACCGGTATAACTGCTTCGGTACCATACGCCATTGCGAACGGGCTCTCCCCAGTCGGCCGCCTTGGGGTGGTTCTGTAAGCCCATAGAACGTTCGGGAGTTCATCCAACCACTTCCCCTTATGATCTTCCAGCTTCTTCTTAATGCAGGCGAAAATGGTTCTGTTTGTGATTTCTGCTTGTCCGTTAGCCTGAGGATGACTTACTGCAGCCAACTTCTGGTTGATTCCATACTCCTCCAGCAGCTTTCTTACTTGCCTGCTGTCGAGGTTTGTGCCATTGTCCATGACTATTGTTCTGGGAACACCGAAGCGGCAGATAATGTTGTTCCAGATAAATCGTCTCACCTGAGTCTGAGTCACGCTAGGATACGGTTCTGCCTCCACCCATTTAGTGAAATAATCCGTGGCCAGTAACACATACTTGTTCTGAGCTCTTGCAGTTGGCAGAGGACCGACCACATCCATCCCCCATTGCGCGAAAGGCCACGGCGAGGCCATTACGTGCAATTCCTCAGGTGGTTGGTGGATCATTGGTCCATATCGTTGGCACTTATCGCACCTTCGAGAGAACTCCTCCGCATCTCTTGACATGTTTGGCCAGAAATACCCTTGTGTCATTGCTTTATGCGCTAACGATCTTCCCCCAGAATGATTGCCACACACACCCTCATGAATAGCTCGCAATACCTGCTGCGACTCCGCGGGGGTGACACATTTCAAGTAGGGGCCAGAATAGGACCTTCTGTACAGCTGGTTCCGCACGATGGCGTACTTGGCAGCATTCTTTTTGAGTTTCCTAGCTTCATCCCTTTGCATAGGCAAAACGCCATCTCGAATATAGGTAATGATTGGGTCAATCCAACTCGGTTCATACGGTATGACGTTGACTTGCCAAGGGTCCGAGTCCATCGGTTCTTCGAAAATGGACGGCTGGGTCACTATTCCCACTGGAATCACCCTCGCCAATGTTTCACCGCAACTCGAAGCACTGCATGCTAAACGGTCTGCATCTGCATTCTGTTCCCTCGGCAACTGTATGAATTCAATCTTTGCAAAGTCCTTGGCTCTACGCAGAACGGCAGAACGATATGCCCCCATCATGTCATCCTTGGTTGCGTACTCACCATTTACCTGCCGAACAATCAGCTGCGAGTCACTATACACTGTCAAACTTTTGATCTGTAGCTCTCTGGCCAACTTTAATCCATTTAGCAACGCCTCGTATTCCGCTTCATTATTGGTGGCTCGGAACTCAAGTCTGAGTGCTTGGCTCAAGGAAGTACCCTCTGGGGTTTGCAGTTTGATCCCAATCCCAGCCCCCATCTGGTTAGAGGAGCCATCCACAAAAAGTTTCCAAGAGCCGCTTCTAAGGTCCTCTTCCGTATCTTCGGCATCACATTCTAGTAGGAAATCGGCCACCGCTTGCCCTTTAATAGCTGTTCTCGGCTCATACGTTATGTCAAATGAACTCAACTCTATGGCCCACTTTGTCATTCTGCCCGAGAGCTCTGGCTTGTGCATGAGCGTTCTGATTGGGAAAGTTGTTAGAACAGCTATGGGGTGGGATTCAAAATAATGCCTTAACTTTCTTTTTGCATTTACAAGTGCAAGTACCACCCGTTCGGCCTTTGAGTATCTTTTTTCTGCCTCCATCAGTGTTTTGCTTACATAAAATACCGGGTATTGCACCCCTTCCTTACAACGAATCAGAACGGCACTCGTCGCGACACCAGATACTCCAAGATATAGAAATAACTTTTCTTCCGGTTCTGGGGCTGACAGGACTGGTGGATTCTGCATATATTGCTTCAAATGAGTCAATGCCTGTCGTTGCTCATCCCCCCAGACCTGCCTTCCATGGCTCCGAATCGTGTCAAAGAATGGTTTGCAGTGGTCTGACAACTTTGAAATAAATCGACTTAATGCAGCTATTCGTCCTGTTAGGGCTTGCACCTCTCTGATCGTCTTTGGCTCGGCATTCTTAATCAAAGCCTCTGCTTGAGCGGGGCTAACTTCGATGCCCCTGCGGTTGACCACGTGTCCCAGAAACTGCCCGGAACTCACACCGAACGAGCACTTGGTCGGATTGAGCCTCATCCCATATCGCTTTAGTACATCAAATACCTCTTGCAGATGCTTCAGATGATCATCCTTTTTCCTACTCTTTACCACCATATCATCAATATAGGCTTCGACAATCTTACCCATTTGATTCTTAAAAACTTTGCTAACAAGTCGTTGATAAGTTGCTCCCGCATTCTTTAATCCAAAAGGCATAACTTTGTAGCAGTATGTTCCTCGCTCGGTGACAAAAGAAGTTTTTTCTTCATCTGCGGGGTCCATAAGAATCTGATTATAACCTGAATATGCGTCCAGAAAGGTTAAACGCTCATACCCAGTGGTGGCATCCACCATTTGATCAATCTTAGGCAACGGGAAGCTGTCCTTCGGACAGGCTTTGTTCAAATTGGTGAAATCAATGCATACTCGCCATTTCCCATTTTTCTTCTGCACCACAACGACGTTGGACAACCACTCAGGGTAGTGCACCTCTCTGATAAATCCCGCATCAAGCAGCCTATCGACTTCTTCTGTTATGATCTGATTACGTTCTGGAGCAAATCTTCGCTGCTTCTGTTTCACTGGTTTGAAATTAGGATTGACATTCAGGGAATGACAGGATACGGAAGGACTAATTCCAGGCATGTCGAGGTGACTCCATGCAAATACGTCGACATTGTGGGACAAGAAATCCACTAGCTCTTGCTGCTCTTCTCTGGTCAGTCTTATACCCACTCTGGTAGTTCGTTCTGGCCTGGACTGATCGATCTGCACATCCAGAAGGGGCTCCTCGGTCAAGTCGGCTGACTCCTCCACCCTATTCTGCTCGAGTGGAGGTTCCTGTAATTGCTATCTGGGGCTTGTCGACCGGACGGGCGCCTTTCCTTTCCCAGCATGCTTTAGTGTGACGGAATAACACTCTTTGGCTGCGACCTGATCCCCCCGAATGTCTATCACTTTATCTCCATCGAGCCCGAGGCACCTCATGACCTGATGCAGAGTTGAGGGTACACCTCGGACTCTGTGAATCCATCCTCTTCCCATCAGGAGATTATACGAGGGGTGAATTTCCACAACCACAAAAGTTTCCATAAGAGCTCGCTCTGCAGCTTGAACTTCTACTTCCACCATCCCGACGGGTTCCACCCTCTTCCCATCGAACCCTAATAAGGGATTTCCGGTGGGCTTGAGCCTCTCTGGTTTAATGTCGAGCCTGTCAAATGTGTCCCTCGGCATAACATTCGCACTGCTCCCAGGATCGATCAGAACTCTACGCACCAAGCAATCTGCCACTGTCAAACTGACTACCAACGGGTCGTCATGAGGCAGTTGAACACGCTGCAGGTCTGTCCAGTCGAACTTTATCTGCATTGACGGGCTCTGCTGGTGTAGAGTGGTCACATTGCCGACCCTTTTCTTCATCTGCGCCTGCCGCAGGCGCACCCGTAGCAGCTCATCTGACTCTTCACTAGGCTCGGGTCGACCATGGATAGCATTGATTATACGAACTGGTTGCGAATTGTGGGAGCTTTGTTTATGACTCCTTTTTATTTGTTCCACTGGTCGATTCTGCTCCATCGCCGAGCCTTGAACATAACTCGCAAACTCCCCTCTAGCTATCAACATCTCCACTTGCCTCCTCAGGTTCCTGCATTCGTTAGTCTGATGTCCGAAATCAGAATGAAAAGCACAATGTTTAGTTTGATCCCTCTGTTCGAGGGGTTGTCTAATTGGCAGTGGTGGATGAAACTTGTCCTTGTTCTCCTGATACAACCTCGCCAGAGTGACCTTCAGCGGAGTAATCAACTCTTCCTCCCTGGACCTTTTTTCGGCCTTCCAAGTGGTCTGACGTTGCGGCTGAGCCTGCTTCTGCCTGATCTTTGCCTTGGACTTTTCCTCGGTCGACACAAGCGACGTTGTCCGAGCATTAGCTGCCTCCTCTTCTTCGAGGCGCACAAAGCCATCGGCTCTCTCATTGAGTTCATCCATGGTAGCTGGCGTATTCACTACCAGACTGGTGTGAAACGGAGTTCCGCGTGTCATGGCTAACTTGAAGGCTTGAACTGCCGTAGAAGGATGGCATTCGATTACCATACTCTTAGTGAGATTAAACCTGGTAAGAAAGGCCTGGAGCCGTTCATCCTTGTGTTGCCGCATCGTGAACAGGCTCGAGATGTCCTTCGGCGGGCGTTTGTTCCCATAGTACTGGCTTATGAACCGATCACACAGGTCCCTAAAACTGCCAATGGAGCTCCTAGGCAAGTTTTTGAACCAGCTGAGCGCCGGTCCGGCCAGGCTTGTAGGGAAACATTTGCACATTAAAGAGTCGTTTTCCGTATTCAGGGCCATTTTCAACTGGATATGATACACATGATCGATCGGATCGGTTGTTCCGTCAAACAGAATAAAGACTGGCATAGCAAACTTCCTTGGATGCGGCGCATTCAAGATCTCGTCGGTGAATGGTGAATCCACCGTCCGAGCTGCGGATCGGAGAGCTTCATTCTCTCTCTGGAGTCCAGCGGTAGCTCTGTGAGTTATGGTTCTGCCCTCCGAACCGTGATGAGTGACAGTAACCATGGAGGGCCGGTAAGACGGATCGAACGACCGTTCCTCTATGAACTCTCTCTGCCAAGGCGACGCTACTCGACGGCGATCTACCTCCATCACTTCCTCTCGGTCAAACCTTTCCCGCTGCGGATCAACGTGAGTCGATCCTTCGTGATCTTCAACTCGACGAACATTTGGCGGCAAATTGTCCATCATCCTTTCATCACGGTGGTGAGCTGACTGATTGTTCTCGTTCTGATCGCCTTGATGCGCGATACTAGATGGAACACCTCCTTCTCCGACCGGAAGCGGATGCGAAACTGCAGGTATTTGCCGATGCTGCAGTCCAGCTTTCAATTCTGCATTTTCTTTTCTGAGAGCTTCAATCAAGTTCATCAACTCTTCAAGCTTTGTTTGCTGGACAGCCTCAATCGGATTGGAGCTTTCACCTATCATTATTCCCGAACGGAGTAAAGGCATTAATCTCAAGTTCGCAAGTAGATCTGAGCTTCGTGAGTAGGAATTTTTAGATCTGGCTTCTAATTCTCCGAATTATGCTCACTGTTTACAAGATCTGAATTGTCTGAACTCTAAATCCGTCAGATCCTGCCACAATCGAGCAACTCGTGGTTGCGTAGATCTGAAGTCACTCCTGCCAAAGCTTCAAGAATCGTAATTCCTCCAGAGTAGGTCACAATCGCTCAGATCTGGATTCAAATCCGCAAGATCGAGTCTCGATCAACCGAATTGGTTTGAATCCATTCGATACTCCTCATTGATCAACCAAACTTTCATGCGTTTCCCACAGATGGCGCCAATTGAAGATGCAAGAAACTCCTTCTATTCTTTCTCTCTCTAGAATTCTTACACCTCAACCCGAAAAAGATCCCTCTCCTCTTCATTCCAACTCCTATTTATAGATACTTACAAGATATTTACAAGATATTTACTAATTGCTGGACCTGGGCCTATTCCTCTGTAAGCCCTGGTCACCCTTGATGGGCTTACTCCCGCTCGGCCCATATGGCAGTGTCTTTCTATGGGCTGACCCAGCTGTTCGGACTGAAGGTTGTGTTTTGCGAGTCGGACCTGGCCCATGTCATCCGGGGCCTCCTCAATAGCAAAACAAAATTAGAGAGTTTAAAATGAATAACCACTGCCCCAACTATACTGCAATGGAATTAGGGTTACATAAAAAGTGTGAAATTCTAAAACACTTCCAAAAATTCAGGTAAGGTGTAGAATATTATCAGGCTTCGGACTTCCTATCACCCTCCAACATCTAGTATAAGCGAGAGTGCAAGACATAACTGGAAGATCCACTTATTTAGCTACAGATGCCTATATATATATATTTGACTTTCATAAAATATACGAATAATTCAATGCATGTTGTTATTTATTTATTTATTTCCCGGAAATGAAAGTAAACACCCACATCCACACCTACAAATGCCCTTTGTGTGGCTCAAAGTCTCAACCTCTCCCTATGGACAGAAGGGATCATACCACCTGCGCTAGAGACCCAGTGGTGATTCAGTGTACATATATCTTACTTGCAAAAGCAGCAAAATAGAATGCGCCCCTTCTATATTCTCCTATGTCATGTCTTTTTTATGAATATTAGATTCTGGAATTTTATGTTAACTTGGTCACTAATTCAGTGTGGAAAATCAGCTTGCACTCCTAAAAATAGATATAGATATTGATACCATCTTGCTTAATTAGATCAATTATATTGCAGGTATTAGTTACAAAACTATACATCCCTCCTGATGCTAATTTCTTCTGTAAAGGAGATTGGCATCATTCTAATATGTTGTTATTGTTCTTGCATGATAGTGAAAAAAATTCATTTAAGGAACAACTCAGTTAATTTGGCTTTTTTATTGAAGTGTCTGTGTATCTATTGGAATTATCTAATTACTTTCCAGTAGTTTGCCACTTAGCATTCCAACCTTAACACCGGTCAATCATGTGATTTCAATAGAGACAAAGTATCTGCTACAAATAACTGGGAACTAAAACCTCACAATCTTCTTACTGTAGAAAATCTAATCTGAGAACTGCTTCATTAAGCATCTTGTTGCGCCTTGGATGGATAATCAATGTGGTATAAACTTTTAAAATATGGTGTAGATCAATTTGGTAAAATGAAATGAAGAATGATCTTGATTTTGAAATAGGATTTCCTTGCAGTGTTATATGCAAATTATGAATTATCATCATTTATTGACAGTTCATTTAAATGGATCATTAAATACCCTAGCTATTTTGGGACCATGATGAAGTTTATAAGATCTTTTCTTTCCTTAGAATAATTGTTCATATCGACCATATATATGCATATACATATATTTATACAGTTTACAAATGAGGATTCCCTCTCTTGTGAGAGCACCATGGTCCCCTTCCTGTGAAGATTTTATTGGCATGAATACATATTATCAGGGGGAAAAAAATTTAATGTTCTTTCATGCGTGTTGCAAGTTTATATCAGGGAAAAAACATTAAATGTTCAAATTTGTTCATTTATATGGTTTAAGGGTTTGATGGTGGGTTTTACATTAATTTGCATTTTGATTTATATACGCTGTGGATTGTAGTAAGGAAGGCATTGATTGATACCACTTTGTACGAAGCTAATTATGAAAGAAGGAGAATTAGTGAATAACACTTCAACTTTTTAATATAATCTCAAAAAATAAAATTTACAAAAGAATTCTAGAAGGATAGGGGGCAGCTATGTTTAGACTTGGTTTTCTCATCTTCTAACAAATTGATTTATGTTTTTCACAATCTCTTGAAGTTCTCAACATATTTTTGGTTTAATCTTCCAACATTGGCTTTTGGAAGAAATTATTAGATTATCTTAGAACATTTGGTTCAGCCCAATCAAAACTCTCCCACTAAGAAAAGTGGATCCGAAAGGTTAAATAAGATATTATAAATAAATAAATAAAACCCGAACATATATTTTGAGAAAAATGTTTTGCAAGCCCAATACTAGCCGAGAGCATCCCAACCACGGAAGCATCCCATGGTTGGGAGAAATAATTTATTGCTCGGTTCGTATTAATGACATGGTATTACCAATTGACTAAATACTGACGCATAGTCTGACTCACTAAATGACTTATGTGACAAGATATAATTGATTGATGACAAGAATGACATAGTATAAATGGTGCAGGAAGTCTTTCTTGTTGGTTGGGATGCCCAGCACTTCGGTTGAAGCTTTGGGCTTATTTAGCATTACTCTTATTTTGATTGGACGGTATTGGTTTGTGGTGAAAGACCATTTAATAATTTCTTGGCTTTCACATAGATCGCATTTATAGTTTACTGTCATTTGGTACAACAGGAGGGGCACTTGGTCTATGAACTATGAAGACAGTCTAGAAGATAGTTTATGACACTGTCTGTGTTTCTGGTTGATCATTCAACAACTGTATTGATTTTTTTTTACTTTTGTTATACAGTAGCAGCTTTATCTTTTGTGTGTGTTTATCCTATGTTTCTGATTTGAGAGAGCGATATATAGAGAGAGAGATCAGTGTACTGTATCGTATTCCCTCTTTAAATGTTGGTCTTTGGAACCTGTTCAAATTCCAATATTACTTTTGAAAGTTCTTATCTTTTTAGGAGAGCTTTGCTGTAATAGTACTTTTAGGAGACACTGCTGACTATGATTTCGACCTCTTTGCAGACCCAATTTATGCTTGATCAGCTTTCTGATTTTCAAACCAAGGTACCTCACCTGCATTTGGAATAAAATTTCTTGTAAATCAACTTATATATATATATGCTTCCATTATTTGACATAAATTACTATTGTTCAAATACAGGAAAGGATGTGGGTTGAGGCCAACAGGGCATTAGAGAGGAAGGTACTAATCTAATGCAAAATTGACAGATTATGTGTAAAGTTAATATGCCTAAGTTTGATTTACTGCAAGCTTTGCATGTTACTTGATTTAGCTTGAATAACATGTTTTCCCCTGTATAATACATATTTTATCTTATTGTTGGCGAAAATTGCTAAGTTTTTCATTAGTTAGGATTCTCTACAGTGCACTGCAGCATGCTGTATGAGTTTTCAATGCAATCAAATCTAATTGGAAGTAATGTGTTGAAACATGATTACAATACATTAGTCAGTATTTCAACACCATTACTTTCAGCTTCAAATAATGTGTTGAAACACGATTTATTTGTATTGAAAACGTACAACACAGCCATATTAGGAAATCCGCTATAACAGAGGTTCGAGGTGCATTTTCATGTATTTTCGGAGGTTGTTAAACTATATGCATTTTAGATGTCCACAATCTGACAAGGGGACTGTTCATAGATTTTCCTCACCTTTGTTTATAGATTTTTTTAGATTAAATATGTGCCCTTCAACAATTTTACCTATTCTTTCTTCTTGTATCTTTTGAGCCCAATACCCCCTTTCCATTCTACAATAAATTTTACATATAATCTGCTGGTGTTTGGCAGCTGGATGAAATGTATGCAGAAAACCACCACATGCAACCACCATGGGCAGGTGGTGATCAACACAATCCCTTTGCCCACCACCAGCATGCTCAATCGCAGGGGTTCTTCCAGCCTCACGACTGTGATCCCACTTTGCAAATAGGGTAAGCTTTTACATTTCAATCCATATTTTATACTCTAAATGTTGGTTCAATGGCTTATTTAAACATGCTCCAAACATTTTTTTTTTCGTATACAGGTATAATACTGTAGGTACAAGCCAAATTACAGCTGCAACTCATGCCCAAAATGTGAGCGGATTAATCCCCGGGTGGATGCTCTGAATTGCTCTCAGAAAATTATCTACCAGGTAAATGGATTTTGGTGGGTGATGATATGTAAATGGATTGGCTTACCATATGTATCCTATAATAAGAGGAAAAACAGCAGTGACTGATTTTCAGACCACTATGTAACCATTGGACATGGCTTTTAAGACCTTATAGTACTTTTAATTTGGTGAATGTTGAGAGACCTGATTTCTCTCTTCATTTGAGAACAATTTGACATAAGGTTGTTTGACCATTTGAAAACATGCAATGTATTTTAATTTGGTGACTGTAATATATATATATATATATATATATAGTGTTGTTTGTAAGATTGTTGACCTTATTCTCTCATAAGTGTTGATTTTCTACTGCTTATATAACACATAATGTCTACTAATTAAAATATGCTTTCACATAATATTTGATTTTGAATGATCATAGGACTAGTTTTGATGAAATATCAACTCTGTATAAATATGTAAAAGTCAAAGTAGTATTGATTGACTGAGCTTTGATGTTTGAATTGGATCATGAAAATTTTCAAATAAAAGTTTCTTTCTAGTGAATTTTTAGGGTTCAGTCAAATTAGTTCCATTTGCATTTTGCAATACTAATATGTTCATTTGTGTGACTGTTGGAAATGTTGTTAATATATAAAGCTGAGTGCAGAGCAGATCTTCAAGTTGTTAATTCACTCAAGTCAAATAATATTTCAACTGTTTATGTTCATATTTGTATTGCAATGAGATAGTGATAGACATATGAACCATGATAGAGTCAGGCATGACAGAGAATGCAGAATGACCACATACTCTGTTAGTGAATGATGAGGTTATGATGATGTAAGCCATCGATGTTATTTATCACTTACATAAATTAAAAAATAAAAAATTAAATAAAAAAAGAAGGATGCTTTATCATTTTTCGAATTTATAATCTAGAATTTAGAAGGTCTCACTCCAGTCACTAGCCTGCCTTCAGCATTCCCCTCCTTGCAGTTAAGGTAACGACTTTGGGCATGGCTAGCTCCCATAGTGTGACGGGCGGTGTGTACAAGGCCCGAAAATGAATTCACCGCTGTATAAATGATAGACGATTACTAGCGATTCCGGCTTCATGTTCCGAATTATAATCTAGAATTTAGAAGGTCCTTCCTTAGATTGGTCCCTCTTAACTCAACAAATACACCATTTTCATTCCAAAACTAGAATGAGGTTAAAGAGTCTTAGATGTTTCTACCAAAATGAAGATTACCAGTGTTGGATTGCAGGTAAATTTGTACATTGAACTTTGGTCATTGAAATATTTTGTTGTATAAAGATATTCTAGGAGAAAAAAATGTTAAATTGAAAAGTAATTTGACTGTCAAAACTCAAAATGATTTTCAACTTTTTCTAGTCATATTAATACTTTTTGTTAATATTATTACAATCCTAGCAAGAAATCCCCGACGGTGAGTAGAGATTCGTTGTGTTCGATACACCGTGTACTGGGCTAATCTGAGTCGTGCATACACAACACGTGCTAGCACATGCACATCACGAATGGCTTAGATTAGACCCGTGCACGGGGCGTAATGAATATTTATTCCCTATAAAGAGAAGAAATATCAATAAGTTACAAAACTTGGTAGGTGAATTAAGTTCACCTCCTAAATTCTATTAATAGAAATTTCAACTTTTACACGAGACTTGCTTAGGCCTCAGAGACTTGGATCATCTCATGCACCGAAGAGGTCTTGCATTCCAGTAAAGGTTGAGATTGCATCATCATTTAACGAGAGTTGACTATATTAAATTTTCATCGCAAAATCTTGCCTAAAACCATAAGAAAAGCTATTAGGTACTCAGTATAGCAATTATTAAATACCATTGACGAATCAAAACACTCCATTTCCTACCATGAAGAGTTGAGACCATGAACACCCAGATTTACACCTCAATAGTTGGAAGGCTGTTGTCATTTGAGCTGGTTGACCTAAAGCCTAATAAAGCAAATATCAACACCAGAATTTAGTCACACCAACAGTTTGGGAAAAGAAGCAATTTTGTTCCACTATAAATTAAAAGACAAAAGTTGTGTCATTTTAAGAAATATCACTAGGCTGGTCTAGGCCAGCTAAGTGATTAACTTTGTCTAATATAATCATCTATCTATACATATAGATATAGATATAGTATTTGATTGGGACTACTGCATTATTGGGCTTTCCTTTGTCTGTCTTTTCTGGTTCCTATTAATATTTGCACATGCATTTTCTTATATTGGACATCAGTCATTATCTGTGGGCTTTCAGCCCGTCTATTAATCACATGATGGTGTTGTTGAAAAAGACAAACTTGATGTAAGACGAATTGGATCAATACCATTTTCCATTGGGAGTGGAATTTGACTTGACTAACCCGAGTAATTCGAGTTTCGTTCAGAAATTTTACTCGTAGGATTTAAACCTTAGTTCCCAAATTTATTTTAAGGCTCCATTTAATATACGTTTTATTTTTGTTATTTTTATTTTTTGATTATTATAATGTCGATTTTGACAACAAAAATATGTTTGGTGCGGCATTGTTTTATTTTACACCGTGCAAAAACACTTCGTGAATAGTGACCCAAAACCAAAACACCAAAAACTCATTTTTTTTTCTTATTTTGACAATTGTTAATGGTTCAAAACCATAACAGTAAACAATTGTTCGTGACCTAAAGTCAAAATTTTCATAACAAAATATCATTCCCAAACGTACTTCCGATTTTTTTCCAAAACACTCCTACAACAAAAACACTGTTTCATATAAAAACAGAACGCCTAAAACATAGCGCATGCCAAACGGGCCTTGATATTTAAGCAAATGTTTGACAAATTCGAGAAAGCCAAATACAAGAACAATTTGTAGTATTTATATTTTTAAA
Organism: Cornus florida; assembly: GCF_030987335.1. NCBI lineage: Eukaryota > Viridiplantae > Streptophyta > Magnoliopsida > Cornales > Cornaceae > Cornus > Cornus florida. The sequence goes on from NW_026775577.1 coordinate 8,519,773, forward strand.
GCTATATGTTATTCATATAAAATAAAGTTGAGATTGCAAAATTTATTTTTTGGTGGAATAATAATATTATTAGTAAGTATTAGCCATTTTCACTTGGTTGTTGTAAGAACTAGAAGTAAATAACATAGTATAAGTTTTCTTGCAAAAAGAAAAACATATTATTAAGTTAAGTTTATGAATTACTCCGCAAATAATAAAGAATACAAGTCTAACAGCAACATTGTTGAATCCCACTATTTTGATATCAGTTCTGATATATGCAATTGTCTGTATATGTTTTTATTTAAAAAGCTATAAATTATTTGTCCTGACTCTGAGATTATATTGCGGCACATAGGTTGGTAATTTTTCTTGCATGATATGAGTGGGATTTACTTCATTAATTTTTATTTATTTATTTATTGTTAAACCTTCTAACTTCTAATTTGAAAATGAGAAAATACCAATAGACCGCGTGCTGGTGATTTCACTTCAAGTTATTGTTCCTGTTTTAATGCATAAATTTTAACCTTTTTTTTTCTTTTATTGGCTCGCAAGCATTTAACATCAATATAGTATGCAAATAGCTCATATCTCCCTATAAGTTCTGAAAACATTTTAGGAGCGAACAATGATCTTCCCTCATTCAAACATTAATGGAGTGATAAAAATATAAAAATGCCCTTCCTACATTAAAATAAAAATAATAAAAAATTTAATTAATGTAAAATGACTATTATGGTCTTTATTAAACGACCCTGTTAGGAGAGAATGAGATTTATATAAAAATAAAGGGTAAAGACATTTGCGAAATCAAATAAGGGCATTTTTGGTATTTAATACAATTAGATAGTCATGTGACCCATGTGCGTAACGGTATATTTCTAATACTTGAATGTTGAAAAGTCCAATTTTACAATATTTATAAGTTTTCAAGAAATTATATATCCAAAATAAGAGAGAGTGAGTGTTATTTGTAAGGTTGTAACTCGGGCGGGTTGGACAAATTTGAGGTATAACTTGAACCCAACCCATCATACGAAATGATAAACTAAAACCCAACTCTAACCCTATCTTTAACCTTAACTACTCAATCCAACCACAACTCATCCTTCTACTTTTAAATTAAGGCTTGCAACTCAGACTTAAATTTCGGGTAAAAACTTCGAGTTAATTTGAATTACTCATATGACTAATTCGTACACTAAAAATTTAACATGATCTTTAATTAGTTTTAGATTAAATTACTCTTAAATAAGAAAAAGTTTAAATACTTTTTATAAATTTTTAATAAATTACAAACAAAGTTTTAGAAATTAATTCTCCTAACATTTAACAAAAGAAGTTAAAAAGAAAAAAAGTAATCATACTTTAAATATTATATGTAATGTATTTAGAAGTAAAAATATACATGAAAATAATATTAGAATTCGAATTCGGATTTACTCGGATTACTAGCACTTCAACCCAAGTCCAATCCTAATTAAATTCGAGTTGAGATTTTTCAACCCAAACCTAACCCTAATTGTAAAAATGATTGTCCAAACCCGTGAAAAATTAGGTTAGGTTCGGGTTGAGTTCGAGTTACCCAACCCAAGTTACACCCCTAGTTATTTGCTCAAAAAGTATATACATATATATTTTTCCTTAGAACACATGTATCGGCTCCAGAATATAAGCACTATTGAAGTCAAGAGTGCGGTTCAAAGGTAAGATCTTAAAAACTTACTTCCTAAATCCTTATCAACATCGCAGCGCCTCTGGGAGCCTCAAAAAAATAAATCTTATTGGTGTTTTAAATACTTAACCTTATTTTATTTACTAGAACAATTTTTAAAAACCCGTGAAATCTGTTCGGTATGGTACTTTGGGTTTGGTACTTTGGATTTGGGGAGGTATGACTTCTTGACCCGCCCAATCTGCCTAAATTCTAACCCTAGGAGTTTACATAATTTTTCATCTCCAATACTTGGTGATGCTTTATTGTGTAGTTCATAATGCGTCACGTCAGCTAATTAATTTTTGTCTTGTTTTTTCAAAATAAGTTGATGAAAGATGAATTGATGCCGCATTGAATTATAAAAGTAACGAAGAGGATTCAAATTCGACAAATATACCAGGAGGAGGTTTTGTCAAACAGTCAAACTCAAGATCCAAATTTTTTTACTTGGACCACATTTTTTGTTCTCTCCTTTTGGCTTTTTTTTTTTAACTAATTATTAAAATAAACTTTCACATAACAATCACTTTTTTTTTTTTTTTTTTTTTTTTTTTACGATATACTAATAAGAATACATATCATTCTACTGCTAACGTGGATCTATAACAAATAGATCAAAATGTTCTTTATTAATTATTAAATCAGAAATAGTAATTAACCCAACATTTCTATTTGATAAGTGAATATGCACACCCACTATTGATTTGATAATTAAAAAATAAAGTATTTATATATTATTAATTCACATCAGCGGTCAGGATGATTATACATTTTTATTGGTGAGATTTAAGCATTGTCCTTTTCTTTTCTCTTTTCTTTTCTTTTTTTAATTTTATTTTTATCCAAACAGACCTAATCCCAGTGAAAGTCTTGTAAACAAATAGATAAGATAGGATTTTAACCGAATGAGAATGATCACATTATGGAAAATTTAACTAGACAAACACTTGCCAAAAGTGATTGTGTAAAACTAAAAGGTGTCTAACAACACTTCCCAAAAGTGTGATCATTATAATTTAATAGTATGTCTCCTACACCCCAAGTTAGCATATCCATATAATAGAGAGAGAGAGAGACATATATATCAATATTATATATGTATCAATCTGAACTAATCAATCCATCATTAGTTAAATTGACCACTTGTCTAACTTCCCTTAATTGGTAATAGAACATATTTTATTACATGTACCATAACAAGAAGTAACAATGATGCAGGAAAGGGTCAAACACTCACACATAGAAGAAAAGTAGTAAAACCAAATTTAGAATAAAGAGAAGAAATAGAAATGTTAAGAGGCTCCATTTGGACAACCTCTGTCAAAAAAGAAGAACAATGGCAGCTACAATGCCTCATTTAGCCCATCATGTAGTAAATCAAAGGTAGGTTTTGGAGAGAGAGAGAGAATATATACTACTTATATACTTGTATGCTCGGTATGTACAACGTGGGTTGGGATCTGGGGCCTCTGGTTCACATTTCACATGTTGTTGTCCACATACACAAAATTATGTTTTTTATCCGTACATTTAGGGTTTAGTTGTGGTCCCTATTCTTCTTAGGCTCCGGTTGTGTAAAAAAAATTGACCCCTTTTTATCTTGTCAGAGTTTCGTTCCAATTTCTAGTCTCTATTGAAATCCAGTGTATATAAAGGTGTTAGGGTTTGTATAGTTCAGATTCAATGTTGAGAATTCCGAAATAGAGATGGAGAGAAAGAAAGGGTGTATTTGGAATTTCCGGTTCGAGAGACTTGTAATCTTTTTCTCATCTTCATTGTAAATGTGGACCATGAATCGAATTACATTAAATTTCATGTTCTGCGGGGCCACATTTGCAACAATCTGCCTCATCCAATTGGGACATTGTGATAACAACTTCAACAAGCAATGTTATTAGGGTTATGTTTGGTGCAGGATTGAGGGGCTGTACACATAAATTTCATATATGAAAACCTAAGAACAAAATGTAAATAAATAATTAAAAAGGTAAAAAAAAATTTGTAAGAGATTCTATTAGAACACATAATTTCATTCTAATTAAATTTTGTTGGAGAGTCTGTACGTGCAAGAATTATGATAGGTTGATCTTGAACCAGTGGTTAAATGTTATTCTAGTTATTTGAAAAAAGACTCAAATAGATTTTCAATTGAGGGCCGGCGAGGTTTGATTTCAAACAGTGTGTTAAAGGCCTAACGTTCTTGCTTTTATTCGTTTTCAGAAACTTTGGAATGTTTGTTGTGAGAGAAAAGAAAATAAGAGAGATAGATAGAGCTAACTACTCATCATATTTGATTGATTAATGAGGGAAAATAAAGGAAAATATAGTATTAACCTTAAATTGTGTTTTGGAGGAAAAGCCGATGGAGAGAAATGGAAGAAAAAGACACTAATAACCTTAAATTGTGATTGGAAAAATTATTGTTTTGTTTTGTAAGTGAAAAGGACAAAATTGAAATTCACTTCATTTTTTTAAAAAAAAACTCAATGCACTCTTGGAAGAATGAGAAAATCATTGTGTAAGGGGTTAGTGTGACGTCTCACGTCGCCTAAGGGTCGGCCTTAACCATGTAGAAGTGTTTTGAGAAAGACCATATGTAATACCCCTAATTTTAAAAGGATAGTCTCGGTATTTATTTATTTGTTTTAATTATATTTTTAATTATTTAATTGATTATTTGACTAATTGCTTATGGATTTAATTGAATTAAGTGTTACTAAGTATTTGATTATGTGTCTATGTATTATTTATATTTGTCTATATGTTAATTGTTTAATTAGATTATGTGCTTAAACGGTGTTTTGATTAATTGTAAATTAAATGCTTACTTTTCTTTTATTTTTCTTTTATGGTTATGATTAGTAGTAATAGACCAACCAATTGGGTCCCATGGACTATTTGGATAGGAGGTTGAATGGATACGAATTATTATCCATAGATAGTTGTGTGTGTGTGTATATATATATATTATATACATATATAAAAGGGAAAATAATTTATTAATTACTTTTATGGTAACTTTAGTAATAATATTTAATCTGATATATATGTTTTATATTTAAATAATAAAAATATACTTAGATTTGATACGTATTATGTTTTAAGTTACTTTATAATATTATGGTAACTTAAGTATTATTGGATAATACATTAATAAATAATGGGTAATTTATTAATTACTTTTATGATAACTTGGGTAGTAATATTTAATCTGATATATATGTTTTATATTTAAATAATAAAAATATACATAGATTTGATACTTGTTATGTTTTAAGTTACTTTATAATATTATCGTAACTTAAGTATTATTGGATAATGCATTAATAAATAATGGGTAATTTATTAATTACTTTTATGGTAACTTGAGTAGTAATATTTAATCTGATGTATATGTGTTATATTTAAATAATACAAATATACATAGATTTGATACGTGTTATGTTTTATGTTACTTTATAATATTATGGTAACTTAAGGTATTATTTGATAATCCATGAATAAATAATGGGATGTGTATATATACGTAACATATTTTACTTACTTTTTTAATATTTTTATTTTTATTTTTTCTTAAGTTGACTTAGATTGGGAAAAGGGTTAGGGTTAGTTTATTTAACCTATAAACATATAGCAATAGGTTGTAAAAGGGGGTTAGAAATATTCACGTGATATATTCTCGAAAGAGAGAGTTAGAGAAGGAAGGAGGAAAAAGAAGGAATGATGAGAAAAATCATGTAGAGAAAAGATCAAGGAATAAGAAGTTTAACTTTCAATCCGAAAGTTTATGGCAAGTTCTTCTTCTATCTTTTTCCCTTTGATTCGTATTTCTGTACATGCCTAGGAAATTTCATGATTTATTAAACAAAAAAAATTAAATAATTATGCATGTTTAATTGGATTAGAACATATGTTTTATGAATTTGGTTCATCTCTGTTCTTGTGTTATGAATTGATAAATGCATGATTTTGATTTGATTTCCGGTGTGAATTTTTACATGTTTAAATTATATATTTTTCATATATGTGGAATGATGGAACGTAGAAACATGCCTAGGATTACTAAATATTAAGTAGGAACTAGGTTTAGGTTTAAATAAATTTAAATAGACTCAATCATAATGATGCTGGCTATTTGAATGTTTTAAACAAACGAATGGATTTAATCTTTTAAAATGTTTTAGCAATTGAGATTAAATGTGTAGGATGAATTGGATATGACGAATGCTTATTTGACGGTATAATAAAATATCATCATGTATAAGATTCAATTTGTGTAGGACATATAATATAGGAAGCTTAAATAAATAATAAGTCATTCCTATTTTGAGATAACTTGATATCATATTATCATAGTTATTTTTAGATTGTTCGATATATTTCCTTAAGCATTACATCAATTATTGGATTGTGTGGTTTAATGCACCGGTATGGGACAGTAGCATTCTAGGGACGGATTAACTTATCAGTTAAGTCCTACCTATTTTATATAAGGGAATGGATTAACTAAAATGTTAAGTCCTACTTATATTCAAGTCAGATCAGCTGAACAAGTTGAATGACTTATGAAAGATTAATTTATACTGGATAGGATAGTTACTAGATTTTATATATATAAGTAAGGTGCCATGATATGAGTTTGAGTCTTAGGATCAGTGGTTAGGGCGCGTATATCGCCAGGGATGTGTAACTAGATATAGTGTAGTTGTGTACCCTAGTAGGTCTAGGTACTCATGCCCACTATATGTGCGTTTTGTATGTTGCCTACTATTCAGGTTGAGACAACCATATAGTCTAGTGAGGTTCCTTTAGTGTATGTATATATATGTACGAACTACTAGTTACTGTTGGATTGACTAGAATGTATACGTGTATCGGATCTCTACTTGGACTGTAGTAGAATATAACTTTTCTGTGGGCCTGACCCACCATTATATTTCAGGTGTTCGTCAAGAATAGAGGTTATTCGTGCTGAGCGGGGATCAGTCTACTTCATTCTTCCGATGCTACATAGGAGTTCCTTTATGATTCAGTTTCCTGATTTAGACAGTTATTGTTGTCATTTGTTTAGTTTGGATTTTCTATGGGTCCACACAGTATGGATTCCCGAGTTGTATTTTGGAGGATCAGTTGTATCAGAAGAGTTTATTAATTAATGAAAATATATTCTGAGATTTATTATTAGATTATCATTTTAGTTTCTTGTCAACATTTTATTTATTCTTCTTTATTCTTTTGTACTCTGTGTTCATTTATTGCCGATTTTGTTTTTGATATCCTAGGGTATTTGGGCGTGGGCCTGGCCAAACCGCATTCGGGAATCTAGGGGTATCACAGTTTCTTCCCCCCTAACAAAAGGAATTTCGTCCTCGGAATTCGCTCTTACTTTCTTCCAGTATGCTTGGAAACTGTGACCGAAAAACATCCTCCTATTCCCAAGTAGACGCAACCTTACTATGAAGGCTCCACTTAACTATAATATACTAAGTGGTATACATGGTTCATATATTGTAAGAAACACAATAATCATACAATGCATAGGTTGTGTTAAATAACAACGTAATCCTCCCATTTCAACAAAGGAATGATCTACATACCTCCAAGTGCCATAAAATATACGCACAAACGCCTATGCACCCAACGTTAATAATTTGGTAACGCTAATCTAGAGACGACTGCCTCAATTGCGAAACACAATCATCTAAAAGTCAATGTAATAAGTAAAATTGACCTTTCTTCAAAAATCGTCTTTCTTCCTACACGTAAGACATAACGAGCAAACTACTCCCTGATAGAAAATCTAGTATACGAGGTCGACTATTTACAACATCCCACTGCTGCCTCCAAATTATGCGCAGTCCATTACAAAGGGGAGTATTTCTCTTCAACGTACTTTTAAATGAAGTCAAGGTCTAATTGTACAACCCTTGCTTCCATTTCAAACCAACAAATGAGAGGTATGCACGAGGTAATATACAAAACCTCAAACGTTGTCACCCCAACCTCCTTGTGCTAACAATACCACAGACAAAAACTGAAAAACGAAGTAAATGCTTCCAATTATCCATTAAAACATAGGATATATGCCTCAAGCATATCCTTTATGGTCTAATTTAATCTCTCGATTAATTCCTCTGTCTATAGATATGAAGCAAAATTGCTGCTCCAAAATCGTTATAAAGCTCATTCGAAATAGCACTTTGCATCCATTATAATGGACATCCACATTCTATAACACCACTATCACTGAACTATAGAACTACTATTAATTTCTAAAATAAGCATCACTCAAATTTATGTCCTCAAGCGATCTTTCCCAATCCACCACTCGGATTCCATATGGAAAATTGAAATTCCAAATCAATGTCGATCCTTCCCAACGACCGTCACTCCTATTTAGTTCAACTTCCATATTTGTTATAGGAAGTGGTTAAAGATTCCTATGATATCCGATGATCAACTTTCCACCTTTGTAGCAGGTTTTACACTTAGGGCAATTATATACACGTCCATATCCATACCTGTTCACCAAAACCGACATTTGATGTCATGATGTACCTTCTAACCGTTTGGGTGTACCAAGAAAAATTATAAATTTCCATCTCAGTCACCCGACCGTCATATCACTATTTACAGAAACAACTAACACCTTCTCCAGTACCTTAAACTCTATCTGAGTAAGTGTAATAACCCTAATTTTAAAAGGATATTTCTGAAATTTAATTTATTATTTAGTTGCATTTTATGTGATTATTTGCTTAAATTGTTGTATTTAATTATTTGTTAAGTGTTTTATTTTGTTTATTTGTTTAATTGGACTTGTTTGTTTTAAGTGGTTCATTTTGTGTTCAGTGTCGTTAATTATTTAATTGATTTTTTTTAATTGAATTTAGTTAATTATTTAATTGAATGTATTTAATGAAATTTAATTATTTTTCTGTCTTAAACTTAAACGTGACTGTCATTGCTATTGCTCACATATAGTTTTTACATTAGGTTTAAACTTTATATGGGTAGCCGACGTTGTTTATAACACAGAATGGTTTATGGGCCGAGTTGGGCTCTGTCTCTAATCTTACAAGGATTAGGGTTTTAGGGATTAAAGCTTCTAAATACACCATGATAATAAGTCTAGGGTTACGATCAAAGCACTTAGTTCACAGACGTAACAAATAAACAGAAGGTTGGGAGCAGAGTATTGAAAGGTCTGTCAAAGGGAGAAGTTAGGAGGACAACGTGGAAAGGCTAAAGGCAAGTTCTAACCTCATCTCTTTCCCTTTTACTCGTGTTCTTTGCAAGCCTAAGTAGTTTCAGGAAATCATTAAACGAAATTAATTGACTATGCATGTTTAGAACTCATTACATCATTATGTGTCGAAACTTGTTGTAAACTGTTTGTCTTGTGTTCAACTGTGTAATTGTTCTTTTAAATTACTGGTAATCAATGCATAAGGGAGGTAAATAGGTTCTTTCTGGGTAGGTCTGAACATAAATAAAAGTGTTAGAAGCTGTAACAGAGGAGGACGGAAGTAGTTGAGTCAAACGGAGATGAAACAAGCAGACAGAGGAGAGGGGGAAGAGGAGACGGCTCCAAGGGATGATGGAGCCGGCTCTACATGGTTAGGAGCCGGCTCTACCATGTTTGGAGCCTACTCTACCATGGTTGGAGGCGGCTCCACCTTGTGGGAGCCTGCTTTCCTTGTGTATTTTTCCAGTTTTGAGTTTCTGCGAGTTCTGAACTGATTTTTGACATGGCAAATATGTTTAGGAGCTGTGAATGAGAATTGTGGTTGATGTTTGAGATTAATTTAGGTCTTCAAAGGGCTAGTTAATGCAAATTCAACCAATTAATATTATTGTTTAGAACAGTATTAAATTTCTAAGAAAACTAATGGACTGTCTTGGTGATTTAGGATTTAAACTACACAACTTTAGGTGTAGCGGTTTATTTGGGAATGGAATTAGGTTCTGTTCATGTTCCTGTGGTGGACTACAAGCGTGCAGGACAATGGAATGAATTACATGCCTATAATGTATGAAAGATGTTGAGGATACAATAAGGATATGGGCCGGTTATGGTTCGCGGACGTGGCATCGGGGCAAATAATTTAAATACAGCCCATGCAAGAGCACCACAAAATGGGCCAAGCTCGGAGGATCCACCGAAGAAGACCAAGCCCATTAGAAAGAAAGCCCAAAACTGATAGTCCAGCAGCATTTGTAATTGCCTATAAAAGGGCAGTGAAGAGAGAAAAAAGGGGATTCTAAATGGAAAGTGTAATGAAACTCTGTCCAAAGATAGAGAGAAAATTCTTTGCATCTTCAATTGGTGTCGTCTGTGGGAAACGTTGGAGGTTGATTCTTGTTTGATCAACGTCGTGTTGATTCAGACTGATTGGTGATGACGAAGTTGATGTCTAGAAGTTTAATCCAGATATGAGAGATTGCGATTTGCTCTTGAGAGATTCTTGATTCTTGATTGATTCTGAGAAATTGGCATTAGGTTTACGCAGCTGTGATTCACTCTATCGCGGCTCGATCCAGTAAGTTCAGACGCCGAAAAAGCTCTGATCTATCGAAGGGAAAATAACTCGTAAAATTTGAGTTCAGATCTGACGTGATTCGCGTCAGCAAGACTCAGATCTAACTTAGAATTTATGATTCATGCCTTTGCTCCGTTCTGGAATGATGACTGGGGGTGAAAACTCCAATACGGTAGAGAATGTCTAGCAGATGAAACTTGATGAGTTAATGAGCATGATCGAGGCTCTCATGAGAGAGAATACAGATCTAAGGACTGAAATACAGCGTCAAGAAGTTCCGGTGAGTCCGCGACCGCTCCCGACAGGAGAAGAAGTTGCACGTACCGATGCGGCACATCACGGTGAGGAGGTAGGGAACAATCAGACAGATCTTCACCACGAGGAGGTCCGGCCAAACGATTTGCCGCCAAATCCTCGTCGTGTTAATGATCGTGAAGGATCAATTCATGTGGATCCACGACGTAAACAGATGAGGCGAAACGAAGCCATAACTTTTGATCCACATCAAGAAATGCTCAACCGAGGAGAAGTAATGGAGTTTGATCATCACAAAGCTATACCGCCGTGGCACAAAGAGTTTATTTAGGACAGATCATTCGATCCGACTTATCAGCCTTCTATGGCGACGTTCGACTATCGCAGCTCAGAGAGGAAATTTGTAGATCAAAGAGCAATCGCAAGGTTCCAGAGGGAAAATGAAGCCCTCCGTTCAGCAGCTCAAACGATTGATTCACCGTTCACCGATGAAATTCTGAATGCTCCGAGTCCGAGGAAATTTTCCATGCCCGTTTTCATTCTGTCCGACGGAACGACCGATTCGATTGATCATGTGTATCACATCCAGTTGAAAATGGCTTTGAACACTGAGAATGATTCCTTGATATGCAAGTGCTTCCCTACAAGTCTAGCTGGACCTGCGCTCAATTGGTTCAAGAACCTACCGAGGGGCTCAGTGACTAGTTTCTGAAGCTTGTGTGATCGGTTCGTAAGCCGATATTATGGAAATAAGTGTCTAGCAAAGGACATTTCGAGCCTATTCATAATGAAACAACACGAGGATGAGCGTCTCCAAGCTTTCCTAACCAGGTTTAACCTTACTAAGAGTATGGTGATTGAATGTCATCCTTCTACGGCGGTTCAAGCGTTTATACTGGCCATGACTCATGGCACTCCATTCCACATAAGCTTGGTAATGAATACGCCGAAGACTATGGATGAACTTAATGAAAGAGCTGACGGATTTGTGCACTTGGAAGAAGAAGAGGCAGCTAACGCTCGGAAGACGTCCATCATATCAACAGAGGAGAAAACCAAAGCAAAGATCAGACAAAAGCAGGTTCAGCGACAACGTCAGACCTTGTGGAAATCTGAGAAGAGGCCTAGGTAGGAAGAGCTGGTTACTCCATTGAAAGTCACCTTAGCAAGGCTGTACCAAGAAAATAAAGATAAGTTCCGATCTCCTTTACCAATCAGACAACCCCTTGAACAGAGGGATCAGTCTAAGCATTGTGCATTTCATTCTGACTTTGGCCATCAGACTAATGAATGCAGGAACTTAAAGAAACAGGTAGAGATGCTGATAGCCAGAGGGGAGTTCGCAAGTTATATTCAAGGCCCGGCGGTGGAACAGAACCGACCAATGGAGCACGTAAAGAAGATTCAGAAGTCGAATTCTCACAATACGCAACCAGTTCGAATAATCAATGCAATTCATGATCGGCCTAAGCCTACTGAGAAGTCAGATGAACTACTTCGAACACGCCTTCACCAGGCACGATTGAAGAAGAGGATAGGCAGTGTCAACACTCTGTACCAACAGAGCGCATCAACACAGATAAAGTTTGACAGAACAGATCTATTGCGTGTTCAGATCCCTCATGAGGACCCGTTGGTCGTTAGTTTGACAGTAGACGAATGTTTGGTACGCAGAGTTCTGATTGATCCTGGAAGTAGTGCGAACGTCATGCCGAGGGACACATTTGATCGGCTCGAGATCAAGCCGGATCGGCTCAAGCCCACTGGAAATCCTTTGCTAGGGTTTAATGGAAAACGAGTGGAGCCCATCAGTACGGTGGAGGTAGCAGTGCATGCTGCAGAGAAGGTTCTGATAGAGACCTTTGTAGTTGTCGAGATTCATCCCTCTTACAACCTTCTGATAGACAGAGGGTGGATCCACAGAGTTCAAGGTGTTCCTTCCACTCTGCATCAAGTAATGAAATGCCTGGGGCCAGACGGAGCCAAGGTGATTGACATTCATGGGGACCAGGTTGCAGCTAAGGAATATATTCAGTAACGCTGAAGTATGCTGGAAAAGGGAAAGCTCCCATCTGTTTGGCAAGCCCGAGATAGCAATTACAAGAGCCTCCCCCTAAGAAAATTAGGGAGGAGGAGCAAGTGGACTTGACCGAAAAACCCCTAATTGATGTGCAAATCAATCGGTTCCGACCGGAACGAACAACCAGTGTAGGGGAATGACTTGCCGTGGAGGAGAAACAAGAGTTAGTTGATTTCTTGTCTCAAAAACGCCGATGTATTTGCATAGAGCCACCTAGACATACCTGGAATTGATCCTTCTGTATCCTGTCACTCCTTGAACGTTAATCCCAATGCAAGACCTGTAAAGCAGAAGCAGCGACGGTTTGCTCCAAAGCGCAACCGGATCATAGCCGAGGAGGTTGACAGGCTGCTTGATACGGGATTTATAATAAAAGTGTATTATCCTGACTGGTTGTCAAACGTTGTTGTTGTGCAGAAGAAGAATAGGAAATGGCGAGTGTGCATTGATTTCACCAATTTGAACAAAGTTTATCTTAAGGATAGCTTTCCGTTGCCGAAAATTGATCAAATGGTGGATGCTACTACTGGGTATGAGTGTTTAACCTTTTTAGATGCTTATTCAGGTTATAATCAGATCCCCATGGACTCTACCGATGAAGAGAAAACTTCTTTCGTTACCGAGCGCGAGACCTATTGCTACAAAGTCATGTTATTCGGACTGAAGAACGCCGAAGCAACTTACCAAAGACTTATTAGCAAAATTTTCAAGGGTCAAATAGGGAAGACTGTGGAAGCTTACATTAATGACATGGTACTAAAAAGTAAGAAGAAAGTTGACCATCTGAAACATCTACAAGACGTATTTGATGTGTTGAGACAGTATGGAATGAAGCTCAATCCAACCAAGTGCTCATTCGGCGTGAGTTCTGGTCAATTCCTGGGACACGTGGTTAATCATAGAGGCATAGAGGCAAGCCCTGCCCAAGTAGGAGCTCTGACTAAGAATGTCGAGCCGACGACAGTCAAAGAAGTGCAAACACTTACGGGACGGATACCTATATTGAGCCAGTTCATTTCCAAATTGTCAGATCGCTGCAAACCATTTTTTGACACAATACAAAGCCATGGCAGACAAGTTTGGGGGGATGAACAGCGCCTAGCATTAACTGCTCTGAAAGAATAAATGCAGAACCTTCCGGTCCTGTAAGCTCCAGAACCAGGCGAAAAGTTATTTTTATACCTCGGGTTATACAGCATCGCGACAAGTGGTGTTTTGATCCGTTGTGCAGAAGGGAAGCAATATCCAGTGTTCTATGCTAGCAAAACGATGATTGAGGCCGAACGACGTTATTCAAAGGCGGAGCGGGTGATACTCTCGCTAGTGCATGCGAAAGGAAAGCTCAGGCATTATCTTGAATCCCATCATATCATCGTTCTAACCACTTTCCCTATCAGAATAATCCTGCACAAGCCAGACCTCTCAGGAAGGATGACGAAGTGGGCCATAGAGTTAAGCTCATTTGACATAACATATGAACCCAGAACGGTAGTCAAAGGGCAAGCGGTGACAGATTTTTTACTAGAATGTGATTCAAAAGACATAGAGGAAGACCTTCGTGGTTGCTTGTGGAAACTCTTTGTCGATGGATCCTCAAATCAGATGGGGGCAGGCATTAGGATCAAACTGCAGACACCAGAAGGTACGTCCTTAAGTCAAGCGCTCCGGCTTGAATTCAGAGCCACCAACAATGAAGTGGAGTATGAAGCACTGCTGGCAGGACTTAAGCTTGCCAAAGAGCTGAAGGTCAGGAATTTGACTGTCTTTAGTGACTCGCAGTTAATTGTTCGGCAGGTGAATGGCGAGTATGAAACCAAAGATGAAACGATGGAAGCATATCATTCTGCTATTATGCGGGAAGCCAAAAACTTTGAAAAAATTGAGTTCATCCAAGTACCGAGAGAGCATAACGAAGATGCCGATCAGCTAGCCTGTAGTGCCTCGGGTTCTGGAGAAACATTAGCAAAGGTGATTCCAGTAGGAATATTAAACCAGCCATCCATTTTTTAAGAACCTCCGGGCTCAGATCCTTGGCAAGTGAATGTTATTCCATATGAGCCAAGTTGGATTGATCCAATCATAAGTTACATCCGGGATGGTACTTTGCCTGGGCAAAGAGATGAGGTTAGGAAAATCAAATCGAATGCTGCAAAGTACGCCATAGTGCATAACCAGTTATACAGGAGGTCTTTTTCTGGGTCGTACTTAAAGTGCGTCACCTCCACAGAGGCTCGACAGATACTGCGAGCTATTCATAAAGGTGTATGTGGAAACCATTCAGGGGGAAGGTCTTTAGTGCACAAAGCAATGACGAATGGTACTTCTGGCCGAACATATGGCGAGATACGGAAGAATTATCCAGAAGGTGCGATAGGTGCTAAAGGTTCGAACCACTGATCCACCAACCACCTAAGGACTTGCACGTAATGGCCACACCATGGCCTTTCGCACAATGGGGGATAGATGTGGTTGGTCCTCTGCCAACTGCAAGAGCTCAGAACAAGTATGTGCTGCTGGCTACAGATTACTTTACTAAGTGGGTGGAAGCAGAGCCGTACCCGAGCGTGACTCAGACTCATGTGAGACGGTTCATTTAGAGTAATATTATTTGCCGTTTTGGTGTTCCGAGGTCAATCGCCATGGATAATGGGACCAACCTTGACAGCAAGCAAGTAAGAGAGTTGTTGGAGGAAAATGGGATTAATCAAAAGCTGGCGGCAGTAAGTCACCCCCAAGCTAATGGAAAAGTAGAAACCACGAATAAAACAATTTTTGCTTGCATCAAGAAGAAGCTTGAAGATAAGAAAGGAAAATGGTTAGATGAACTGCCGAATGTCTTATGGGCTTATAGAACGACCCCCCGACCAACCAGAGAAAACCCATTCGCCATGGCGTATGGTACCGAGGCAGTTATACCGGTCGAACACTTGGTTCCGACAGTCCGAAGCTTAGGATGGAACCAAGAGCATAACGACAGTATGTTGAGGTTTAACCTCGATATGTTAAAGGAAAAGAGAGATGCAACGGCAGTAAGGCTCGCATCCTACCAACAGACACTTATGAATAGCCATAACAAAAAGGTAAAGTACAGGAACTTTGTACCAGGTGATCTGGTTCTGAAGAAGAATGTAGGAATGGTTAAGAAAATGGTGGCACCTTGGGAAGGCCCATATAGAATTGCAAAAGTCTTAGGGAAGGGAGCTTACACTTTAGAAACCATGGCCGGAAGACTAGTCAACAAGCCATGGAATGCTACGTCTCTGAAAAGGTATTATCAATAGAAAATCGAGTTCTAATTTTATCATTGTTCATTTTCAAATTGTGTACACACGAATGTACGAAATTTTGAAATCTATAAAGAGCTATCTTCTTATGAAAAAATTGAATGTTTGAAAATTTGCAAAGTAAGTGGCACGTGGCACTATGAGCCGAACGCCAAAAACTTGCCAAAAAAAATAAAAGAGTGAAAGTGGTAAGTGGCATTCTAGCCGAGCGCCAACCACTCAGCAAAGTAAGTGGCACTTGGCACTATGAGCCGAACTCCAAAAACTTACAAAAAATAAAAATAAAAGAGTGAAAGTGGCAAGTGGCATTCTAGCCGAGTGCCAACCACTCAGCAAAGTAAGTGGCACCTGGTACTATGAGCCGAACGTCAAAAACTTGCTAAAAAAATAAAAGAGTGAAAGTGGCAAGTGGCATTCTAGCCGAGCGCCAACCACTAAGCAAAGTAAGTGGCACCCAGCACTATGAGCCGAACGCCAAAAATTTGCCAAAAAATAAAAGAGTGAAAGTGGCAAGTGGCATTCTAGCCGAGAGCCAACCACTCAGCAAAGTAAGTGGCACCTGGTACCATGAGCCGAACGCCAAAAACTTGCACAAAAAATTTACTGTGTGGAAAAGTGACACACTGGCTGAAGGCCAGTCACTGATATACAGAGAAGAACCAGATCAGATAACATTGAATCATTAAATCAAGGGATTTATGGTAAGAGTTCAATCAAAAGTCGGCCATCTCATTAATGATGAAGTTTAAGAGTTACAAAAAAAAATGAGGTATACAGATGGCAAAAATACAAAAGAAATGAGGTCAGTATATCAGAAAGGTTCTAGCTAGAAGCATTTGCCCCGTCAGCTTCTTGATGGTGCTGAACGGCCTCCTCATCATTGTTGGCGTTACCATCCTCACGGGGAGGAGAATCGAGCTGAATGACAGAATCATTCTGCTGAGTTCTATCCTTAATAGCATTGGAAGAATCATTCTGCCTAGGGTTATCTTCAGCAGCAGTGACAGATGGAGTCGCGGTGGATAGAGGAAGAACATCCAAAGGCAGAGCGGTAGAAGGAGTAGGAGTGATCTTGGAAGAGGCAATCTCTTGGCACTCATCAAATATGCCCTCAGCAGGGGTGGAGTCTGGATCAGCATAAACACCTGGAGGATCAATCTCCAGCTCTCTGTCAACCTCATCAGGGGTAGAACCAGTCTGACCCTCATCCGGAACACGATCAGCATAACCCTTTCGGAACCCCTGAGCATATCTGAGGGCCCCAACCCTGGAAAACCGAGCATGCAGAGCTAGCATACCACCATTTACCTTACTGATGGTGTCGAGTAAAGCATTGCGCTCGTTTAGAGCCCTTTTCTCAAAGGTCATCCGAGCGGATTGCTCATCACTCAGAAGGCGTAGAAGTTTTTCCTTTTCAGCCTTAAGGGATTCTCGCTCGGTATGCCAGACGCTCTTCTCAAGCTGCAGAGTGTTCCTTTCATCCTGAAGAGAGTCTGTCTCCTTCCTCAGAGAGTCCATCTCCTTTTCAACTTTGCCGAGCTGAACCATCAACCCGGTCTTCTGAGCAACTAAAGCATCGTTCTCCTTATTAGCTGCACCAAGGCTGTCAGAGAGCGTACGAACCTTGGAATTCACCAGCTCAACCTGCTTCTGCATGGCCATCATCCCGCACAGGGTCTATAGAGATATACATGACAACTGATTAAGCAGAGCAGATGGTTAGAAGAAATCAAATGTAAAAACTGTATAAAATTTATTGACTGAGAAGCAGAAGTTACCTTCATGGCATATAAGGGGAACCGGTTGAACACTTCCTTCTGAGATAGACCCTTGGCTACTTCAATGTCCTTAGGAGTCCACATGCTCCTGTAGTATACTATAGCGGTCTGACCATCCTTGAGCATGGTCTCGTTCGGCTTCGCAGATGATCCGTCTGTTCGAATGAAGCGAGGGTTCCATGGTGCCGATCCAGAGGCAGAGGTATGCCTAGAAAGGGTAAGAGGCCTAGTCAGAGGAGGCCTGGTTAGAGGTTGCACGGATACATTTGGTCCAGAAGGCCTAACCCTCTGTGACAAAGGAACGTCATCAGGGCTAAGAGCACTCTCAGGCTGATGCCTTTTTCCTCTCGTCTTTTCCCGTGCGGTAGCAGTAGCAGAGCTGGGAAGGTTGCTGACAGAGGGGGTCACGTTCGGGTTAACGGTCGTAGTATTGGAGATCGAGTCGTTAGCCGTCACGTTCGGATCGGTGGAAGGAGTGGTATCAGAAATAGTGGCAGAAGAAGATACTGAAACTGGGGAAGAAGTTGCTGCAAGGGCAACAACGGCCCTGGGGGCAGCCTTCTTCCTGCTAAAGGAAGGGATCTGGAGCTGACTCATTGTCTTACCGAGGGCTGAGAGAGCAAGGAAGTTGTCTGAAGCAAGGAGATCCGAGCAGGAGGGAATGTTGGTCAGAACGTACTGCTCCAAGTAGTTATCCCTATCCCTGCACACACCGTAACTCAAATCATCACAATGAATGCCTAAGGAACGGCATAAGAAAGTACAAAAGCGAGAAACGCAAATCTCGCAAGGACAGTCACTCTTATGGGTTTTGTATTTTTTATATGAAGGGATAGAACACTCTCCAAAAGCGCTCGGGATAGGGAATTCCTCTGCGGCTGGAGAAAACCAGGCTCCCCTAACCCCAATTATATTTTTCCTCCAACCCTTCTCAGACTTGATTTTATCTTTGTAGATAGACCTCTTCTCAATTGGATAGAAGTGGTAAAACAGTTCATCAGTTCTGATCTTGCTAACCTTGTAATAGAGGACAATATCTACGAGGTCCAGATCTAGACCTCTGTCACGGTTCAAAAGCAACATAACAGATAAAACCCTAAGGAAATTTGGGTTCACTTGCAAAGGGGAAAGTTTCAGTTTATTAAAAACATAGTTAAAGAAGGGATGCAGAGGGAACCTAAGGAGGTTAAGATGAAGGTGGGAAAATAGAACCTCGCCGGAAAGAAAGCCGGCACCAGTTCTAATATTCACCTCTTTCGTGCAATTTCTAATTTCTATATCGTCAGGAAGATGAAGTCTCATGCGAAGAACATCTAAATCTATAGTCATGGTGAGAATGAATGAGGATTTTAAGGGAGAAAAAGAGGTCTTCCGAAAGAAAAGGGCGAATAAAACTAACCTCAGAGAGAGAAAATACCAAGGGTACTGCAAGGTCGCTAGAAAAATGAGCTTTTACAAGAGATCGCCGGAGAAGATTTGAACAACAGTAAAGCAATATGGAGACTGTAAAGAGAATCGATAGAACGTCTATGAAGCTTATAAAGACAAGGTGGGCCCGAAGGCCGAGGAGTCAGGAAAGCGAGGAGTTTTTTGAATCTCGAAGTACTGGCCCCCAAATCCAACCGTCCATTCTTCCATGCGATCTTCTCGAGCCGTCAAGTCATGATTAGCAGCCTCTAATAATTACCCCCTAATTAATAGGGAGTAATTATGGGGGCAGTTGAGGATACAATAAGGATATGGGCCGGTTATGGTTCCCGGATGTGGCATCGGGGCAAACAATTTAAATACAGCCCATGCAAGAGTACCACAGAATGGGCCGAGCTCGGAGGATCCACCGAAGAAGACCAAGCCCATTGGAAAGAAGGCCCAAAACTAATAGTCCAGCAACATTTGTAATTGCCTATAAAAGGGCAGTGAAGAGAGAAAAAAGGGGATTCTAAATGGAAAGTGTAATGAAACTCTATCCAAAGATAGAGAGAAAATTCTTTGCATCTTCAGATGTATACTTACATTAACTGTTTTATTCACTCCTAAATAACTATGTAGTATTATGGGATAAGTATGTAAATTTGTAAAACAAATCTGTCATGCTTACTTGGATTTAATTAAAGGTTATATAGATTATCTGTATTATCAATCATGGATCTGGGTGAGTAGTGTTAAATAGGTTTGTTAAATAACAAAGTTTTAACATGCTTAATGTGAAGCAGTTGATGTTTACAATTGAGCGATTGACTGTCGATTGTTGGATATACTATATTGTTAATAATTATGTTTATTATTTGTATTGTCAACTGTGGATTTTGGATTACTGTTGGATATACTATATAGTTGATAATTACAGTTATTACTTGTGTTGTCAACTGGGGAGGTTGGATTACTTGCACCGGTATGGGACGGTGGCATGCCTAGGTTTGGATTAGTTTCAAAATACTAAATCCTACCTACACGGAATAAAGGAATGGATATTAAAATAAATCCTACTTATAATTGAGTCATATAAGCTGAATGACTACTCGGATTACTCGTAAGTTATGTTAAGTCAAAAAAGCTGCACAAGCTGAATAACTAACTGGATTTTTTTATGGTTAGGACGAACTTTAAATATATGTTATGGTACTGCGATCTGAACTTGAGTCTCAGAGTCGTCGGTTAGGGAGCGTATATGCAATAGGATGCGTAGCTGGATATGAGAGGTTGAGGTATACTCTGTTAGGTCTGGGTACTCATGCCCACCTTTAGGTGCGTTTTCAAATGTTGTCTTCTATTCAGGTTGAGACCCCCTCCATAGTCCAGTGAGAGTCTTGTAGTGTGAATATACTTATGTAAGGACTATTAGCTATTGTTGAATTGCTTAGGAGGTATATGCGTATCGAGTTTCTGCTTGGATTGTAGAAGGTTATATCTTGTTTGTGGGCCTGACCCACTTCTATTTTTTAGGTACTCGTCAGTTCCAGACTTAGATCTGATTATGCTGAGCAGAGATTACTACTCACTCTTCTGACGACGTAGGACTCTCTCCGTAGTTTATTTTTTTTTTATGTTTCTTTCAGTTATCGTTATTTTAGTTTGGATTATTATTAGGGGTCCACTAGAGATAGATTCCCGAGTTGTTTAAACTATTGGAGGTTTTTCAGATTATTGGGATTTAAGTATTAATTTTAAAGAATTTTATTTTAGTTTCTTTCAGCTTGTAATATTTATTCTTAATTCATTTTGTCATCTATGTTCGCTTTTAAAATATTAATTGTTTGATATTTCCCTCGGGTTTAGGCCTGCGCTTGATCAACCCGTGTCCCGGATCCGAGGGGTATCACAGTAAGGTAACACCTTCTCTAGGGTCAGCTCCGATATTCAACATTGACCTCCTGAACTATCTTGGTAATAATAAGTGTTATTATTAAACCTGCTATACATTCAACTGATAACTCATCAACGAACCGAAAGATTTAAATACCTTATCAGTTGTTGAGAGCATCCACTTCCATAATTGCTTCCACTAGATGGAACTTGATATAAAGTGTGAATCACCACTTATATCCATCTAAACCGTCTCGTGATCCATTCTATTCGTATGAACTGAAGTCCTACCAGAAAGAAATAGACAAGAACTAAGCTGACTTAACTTATCAGTCAACTAATATCCCATCCAGAATCATAACCTTTGTGCTAAGTCAGCAATCCCTCAACTAAATCCGTGGAAAATGCTCTCTTATTTCCACTTTAATATAGGGAATGACTGTAAATGATCGAGTGATATCTGATGGTCCATCTCGACTATCTAATAAATATTACACTGGAAGACAAAATCACTATGTCCCCCCTACCTGTCCTTCAAACGTCTACTTCATACCGTGAAACATCATGTTTCCACTAGGATAAATAAAGAACTAAGAGTTATAAAACTCAATCCTTGCATCCTCTATCTAATTTGTCTGTAGAAAGTACCGTTGATTCGGTACCACCAACTTTCGTTTGTACCTATTGTTTAAATTGGAGCATCTTCAAAAGCGAATTCTGCAACTAAATCTATCCACCACTGATTTGTGATAAACTTACCGATATTAAAAGTCAATCGGTAATTCCATTTATCAATAGTCAACTAAGACTTTAACTCAACAAAAGTCAACAAACTACGACCTTTCCATACATATCATGCACCTCATCTTTATATAGGTGTTTGGTCTCACCATCTTGTCTTTGACACACCCTGCTTCTTTAAAACAAGTTAATGACAATCCGACTTCTTTGTCTAACTTCAAAAGAATATGAAATCTTTTCATCCTCTACATAAGTCATTAATTTCCAAGCAATAACTAATTGTTGCAAATTATGACTAAAAAAATAATTCCATATTATTTATGGAAATGAAGAGACTTAATTTCCTCCTCTATGTGCAACACCAGCAAATTCCTCCTAATGACACACCCTCGTGAATGAATTCTTGATTAAGAATTTACTGATGAATATTTATTCAGTCTCCTATCCTCACTCGGTGTCATTCCAATAAGTACTTAATCCAGCACTAAATCCTCCTTCCGACTTGGTAACAACTTCTGAAATTTTCAAGAAGATGTTCAGCAAATCTAGCACCTCTGATAAATCATCATAGTGTTACAGTGATCTTTATTTACCACCACCTCATACATACCGAAACATTAACAACCACCAATATCATGGCATTGTAATATGATAAGAATCCATACCTAACATAAAGTATATCAAACTAATCATTCTAGATTGTTTAACTCGTAGTGATGGTTTAACTATCCCATCCCAAAACACACCATAATGACATATGTTCAGGTCCAATAGATTGGTTAGATTTATGTGTATGTACCAAATGCTATGACCGTACGCTCACAAATCTAGCGTAAATAGCGCTATTACTCCATGTTATTAAAATAATAGTTGGTTGATCACACACTTGTGTCCCCAACTAAACCACATACCAAATCCTGAGTAATTAACAAAAAAAATAAAACACGTATGATAAATATAATAAAACAAGATATACTCCTACTTAGAATATCGTTCTTTCTAAAATAATAAAAAAAAAAGTCTCCTTTGAAATCATCCTTACTAAATTGTTTTAAAATTTCCTTTTATAATTTCGTAAATAATCATACAATCTCGAAACATATCCTTTAAAACATAGCTTAAAAACACAAATGTTTGTCTAAGCAAATACCAAGAGCTTAACCCTCATCCTTCTTATATGTGGAGTGTAAACTGTCTAACTTGGCTTTATAAAGCGAATTAGAATGTCACAACATAATACCAATGCCCTCTTGTATGTGATTTAAAAATTATGTATTTCGTTCTGATAAGAACACATCCGATCCCCAAACTCCTGAACAATACTTCTTATATACATCTTTTAGAGATGAAAAGAAAGCTTAATTATTTGTAGATTGATCAACCCCAATTCTACTAAGAACATTCGCTATACTACTAGCAATTCAGATCACCTCGCGTGATCATCCATCTTCAAGATTTAGTACCCTCTCTATTGGATACACATAAATCCCCTCCATTAGGATCCTCTTCGGCTCCTACTCCTCGCTTGTCTCCTTTTTTAGATCAACTGAAGTCGTGTTGGCCCTGATATACGGTGACCTATCACGTACACCTAAATCCTTTCTTGGCTTATACTTTTAAAGTAACGCCAAACAAACCTAAACCATCGATCCCTAACTCTGCCTTTGGCAACGAAATCGATAACGTACTCCTTTACTCCTTTGGGTCTTTATCGCTTTCACTTTGAACCAATCATTTTCCTAGTGCCAACCATTCTATGATTACAGAATATAATTGATATCAGTTCCTCCTAACAAACCGTAAATAAAGTACAACGAATCCTAATATGGGCTCTAAATTTTAAGAAATGCAACGCAAAAGTCACATAATGAAAGACACTCCTAAGGATACTTGAACCTGGAGTGCTCTGATACCAACTGTGATACCCCCGGATTCCCGAATACGGGTTGGCCAGGCCCAAGCCCGAATACCCGAGGATATCAAAAACAAAATCGGTAATAAACGAACACGGAGTACAAAAGAATAAAGAAGAATAAATAAAATGCTGACAAGAAACTAAAATGATAATTTAATAATAAACCTCAGAATATATTTCCATTAATTAATAAACTCTTCTGATACAACCGATCCTCCAAAATACAACTCAGGAATCCATACTGTGTGGACCCCTAGAAAATCCAAACTAAACAAATGACAGCAATAATTGTCTAAATCAGGAAACTGGATCATAAAGGAACTCCTGTGTAGCATCGGAAGAATGAAGTAGACTGATCTTCGCTCAGCATGAACAACCTGTACTCCTGACGAATACCTGAAAAATAATGGTGGGTCAGGCCCACAAACAAGTTATACTCTACTACAGTCCAAGCAGAGATCCGATACATGTATACATCCTAGTCAATTCAACAGTAACTAGTAGTCCGTATATATATATACACACACTAAAAGAACCTCACTAGACTATAGGGTTGTCTCAACCTGAATAGTAGGCAACATACAAAATGTACATATAGTGGGCATGTGTACCTAGACCTACCAGGGTACATAACTACACTATATCTAGCTACACATCCCTGGCGATATACACGCCCTAACCACCGATTCTAAGACTCAAGCTCATATCATGGCACCATACTTATATATATATAATCGAGTAACCATGCTATCCAGTATAAATTAATCTTCCATAAGTCATTCAACTTGTTCAGCTGACCTGACTTGAATAGAAATAGGACTTAACATTTTAGTTAATCTATTCCCTTATATAATAAATTAATCCACCATAAGTCATTCAACTTGTTCAGCTGACCTGACTTGAATATAAGTAGGACTTAACATTTTAGTTAATCCATTCCCTTATATAAAATAAGTAGGACTTAACTGATAAGTTAATCCGTCCCTAGAATGTCACCGTCCCATACCGGTGCATTAAACCACACAATCCAACAATTGATGTACCGATTAAGGAAATATATCAAACAATCCAGAAATAACTATGATAATATGATATCAAGTTATCACAAAATAGGAATGACTTATTATTTATTTAAGTTTCCTATATCATATGTTCTACACAAACTGAATCTTATACATGATGATATTTTATTATACCGTCAAATAAATATTTTTCATATCCAAATCATCCTACACATTTAATTTCAATTGCTAAAATATTTTAAAAGATTAAATCCATTTGTTCGTTTAAAACATACAAATAGCAAGCATCATTATGATTGAGTCTATTTAAATTTATTTAAACCCAAACCTAGTTCCTATTTAATGTTTAGGAATCCTAGGCATGTTTTTACGTTCCATCATTCAACAAATATGTTTCTACGTTCCATCATTCAAATCAAAATCATGCATTTATCAATTCATAACACAAGAATAGATATGAACCAAATTCATAAAACCTATGTTCTAATGCAATTAAACATACATAATTAATTAATTTTATATGTTTAATAAATCCTAAAATTTCCTAGGTATGTACAGAAACACGAATCAAAGTGAAAGAGATAGAAGAAGAACTTGCCTTAAACTTTCGGATCGAAAGTTAAACTTCTTCTTCCTTGATCTTCTCTCTATAGGGTTTTTCTTCTCCTTCCTTCATTTTCCTCCTTCCTTCTCTAACTCTCTCTCTCTAGAATATATCACATGAATATTTATATCCCCCTTTTACAACCTATAGTTATATATTTATAGGCTAAATAAAATAACCCTAACCTTTTTCCCAATCCAAGTTAACTTAAAAAAATATATATATATATTAAAATATTAAAAAGATAAGTAAAATATGTTACGTATATAATTTATGTATATCTTTATTAAATAAATAAATTATACACATCCCATTATTTATTAATGGATTATCCAATAATACCTAAGTTACCATAATATTATAAAGTAACTTAAAACATAATACGTATTAAATCTATGTATATTTTTATTATTTAAATATAACACATATCCATCAGATTAAATATTACTACCCAAGTTATCATAAAAGTAATTAATAAATTACCCATTATTTATTAATGCATTATCCAATAATACTTAAGTTACCATAATATTATAAAGGAACTTAAAACATAACACGTATCAAATCTATGTATTTTTTTCATTATTTAAATATAAAACATAAATATCAGATTAAATATTATTACCCAAATTACCATAAAAGTAATTAATAAATTACTCATTATTTATTAATGCATTATCTAATAATATTTAAGTTATCATAATATTATAAAGTAACTTAAAACATAATACGTATCAAATCTATGTATATTTTTATTATTTAAATATAAAACTTATACATCAGATTAAATATTACTACCCAAGTTATCATAAAAGTAATTAATAAATTACTTTCCCTTTTATATATGTATATAATATATATCTATATATATATATATATATACACAACTATCCATGGGTAATAATCCGTACCCATCCAACCTCCTTTCCAAATAGTCCATGGGACCCAATTGGTTGGCCCATTACTACTAACCATAACCATAAAATAAAATAATAAAATAAAAGAAAATATTTAATTTACAATTAATCAAAACACTATTTAAGCACATAATCTAATTAAACAATTAACACATAAACAAATACAAATAATACATAGACACATAATCAAATACTCAAGTAACACTTAATTCAATTAAACTCATAAGTAATTAATCAAATAATCAATTAAATAATTAAAAATACAATTAAAATAAATAAATAAATACCGAGACTATCCTTTTAAAATTAGGGGTATTACACCATAAACACTAAGTATACAAAGCGGACAATATCTACATGAGTTGAGGCAGGTTGTGACGATGATATCAGAGCCGATCCCCAACTAGAAATGGTGGCGTGCACAAGCCCATACGGGTCAGCGAGAACGCTAGATCCCAAAAGGGGATGATTGTGATGTCCCAAATCGTCTAAGGCCTTAATTATGTAAACGCATTTTGAACAAAATCATGAACACTGAGAGTGTACACAGCGAACAATATCTATAAGAGTTAGTACAGGTCGTGACAATTATTAAGTCCCCCTCTTCTCCCTTCAATTATTCCATTTCTTTCCACTTTTTAAAGGAACACAAAATAAGGTTTCCTTTCAAATCCATCCACTCTTTTACCCTCCTTTCTTTCGATCCAAGCTTTCCCTAAAGCATGAAACATATATGACTACTATATATTATTTAGCATTAGTACATTATTGACACATGAGAAATTACATAAATAACTTTGTAGATTGGGATTGGCTTTGCTGAATTTTGCAATGCCTTTGACACCTTTGAAAGATCTCATTTTATAAATGAAAGACAAATTTTATACTAAAAATGATCAAGTTTATATGATATCTCAAATTTTAAATATTTTATTTCCAAGTTAAGGTCAATTTACCTAATTATATATTTTATTACAAACTATAGGAAGTGTTAGGTGTACATAATCTCATTTAGGGGATTGCCAGCCAGTGATGCAGCTTAAATCTTCTATTGAGTCCTTATATGTTGTTTTTGCTAATATTACTCATCTTCTCTCTATCTGTGTAAGAGGTCTTCTTTGGCATGGGCTCCTAGGAGTGTCAATGGTGTAGCTCATTTAGTGAACAAATCGGCTTTGTTGGCCGCTTGTGGCAATCTGGAGTGGGGTGTCTGGCCTAAATGGCTTCTGGACGCCCTTTCTCTAGAATGTTGTTTTTCTTTTTCTCAATAAATTGTTCTCTTGTTTGGTGTTAAAAAATAAATAAATAAATAAATAAAACTGTTTCGATTTTAAAACTCGTGATCTCTTACACAATAAGTATTATCTTTGTGTCAAAATTATATAAGTGAATAAATTGAACTGAACCAAAATCTAGGAGCCCTAGCATTATAATAGAAAAAATATCTTTATGGCCGGGCCACCAAAGTCTAAATAGAAGAAAAATGACATGCACCAACCAGGGGCCCTCTCTCTCTCTCTCTCCCCTTATGCTCCACTAGTGGTGCCCTTAAAAGACTTGAAAAAGAGAATATTATTAATCATTATAATTAATAAAATTCTTACCCTATGTCTTTCTTCACAAGAATAAAAACTTTATTGGGTATTAATGGGATTTATCATTATGATAAATAAAATTCTTACTCCATGTCCTTCTCACATGAATAAAAAAGTTTGGTATATGTATAAAAAGTTATGGAAGGGTGTCCTAAACTTGTGTTGTGTGATGGGACTCTATAGATTTATGTGGCTCCATTTCAACCAAGATACAATCCAGATGCGGATCTTCACCCGTTGGGCAATGCCCACAATGTCCTAGTGTAAAAGATAAATTTTCCATTGCAATATTTTTTTTTTTAAATAATAGTAATATTTATTAAAATAAATTTATTTTCCGAAAAAATTTCCACTCCAAAAATGAGAATAACAGTAATGTATTAGTCAATTGAAGAAGATCCTCAAAATGTAAAATTTTAAAATAATAATGGAAAATTATTATTATTTTCAATTGACTTACATAATGCAGTGTTACATTTCGCTTTAGTTTGTGGTATTTAAGATTGTAACACAATTAAATTAAATTGTAATGATATTGTATTTCAATTTTTTAAGTGGTTTAATAGAAGGTGCAACATTAAATCAAGCATCCGTGTGTGTATATATATATATATATATATAGTAATGTATTACTAATAAAAACTGCAACATTAAATCTGAGTAAAAACGGTTCAGAAGAAGTTTCCATTCCTACGTCTATTGTCCCTATTTTCAATCATCTAATCAAGATCTCATGTCAATTTAACAGTGACAAGATGTCATTCACTAATCTTGTCGTCTTGATCAACTCCAATTGTTATGCTTTCACTATTCTCTTTCGTTTTCCCAATTATTTACGCACCTGCATGGTCATATTTTAATTACTGTATAATCTTGTCGTCTTGATCATCACCTTCAATTGTTATGGTTTCGTTTTCTCAATTAACACGCACCAGCATGGTGATATTTTAATTACTGTATAATTTTTTATAAAGTGGTATATTTACACTAAATATTACAGAAAAAAAGTCAAGGTTAACATAATTTACCTTTTTCCCCTTTAAAAATTAGGTTAAAAAAAACTTGTAAGTGCTACTAAATCAAGGATTAGGTCTTAAAATTTAACGGATTGAGTGTTTTGCTAGTGAACTTAAATACTTAAACTATTAAGTGAAGCTAACACTCAATCCATTTATATTCGTTTCACTTTCCATCTGGATTCAAAGAAAAGGAGAGCGTAAGTCACTTGGTCCTAGTGCCTCCTAAAACTTCAGGTTTAGGGTTTGACTTTTCTTAAGTGCAACCAATTCTTTGGAGTGGGAGTGTGAGTAACAATATCAGAAAACTTTTAAAAAAACTTATTTGATTACAAAATTTTGATACTTTAATTAAAAATTATTTATTTTCAGAAAACTATAATTTTAAAAATATATTTTTTTCCAGAAAATTATTTGTTTTCTAAATTATTTATCCAAGGGTGCTTAGTCATGTACCGGATCAAGGATTGGGTTTGAAACTGTAACGAGTTGAGTGTTTTGCTGGCGAACTCAAATACTTAAACTATTAAGTGGAGCTAATACTCAATCCATTTATACTTGTTTCACTTTCCATCCAGATCCAAATTAGGAAAGGAGATCCAAAGGAAAGGAGATCGAGTGTAAGTCACTTGGCCCTGGTGCCTGAGTGCCTCCTAAAACTTCAACTCTAGGGTTCGACTCTTCTTAGGTGCAAACAATTCTTTGAAGTGAGAGTGTGAGTTACAACTAAGGAAAAAAAAATAGAGACACTAATATTATTTTAATTTTAAAAATAGTGTATTTATAAAAAGAAATTTGATGAAGAGTTCAATTTTGAACTCCAATCTAGTTAGTTCGGTTTCTTTAAATAATAATAATATTAATCTGAAAACTATTAAGAAACTTATTTGATTACAGATTTTTTATACTTCAATTAAAAATTATTTATTTTCAGAAAACTATAATTTTAAAAAAATTATTTAGAAAACTTTAATTTTAAAAATATTTTTTTTTCGAAAATTATTTGTTTTATATAATTTCTAAACAAATTTTTATTTTCAACTAAAAAGCCCCATGTGTGTGTTGTACTGTATCTGTATGCATACATCCCTAAAAAAAAAAGTCAAAATATAAGGCTATGATCAAAGTCATACAATCCTTCTCATGAGGTGTCGTTCTCACGTTCTGAGCGTGTTTCCACTCTCACGTTCTGCGCACGCTCTCATTTAAATTCTCACTACTTATGACTTAATTCTACTGTTTTATACCTTCGTTCTCGCTCTCATTCCTATTTTATGTCACTTAGGCTATGACCCTAAAAAAAAACACTAATCCTTTTTAATTCCACATTATTAAATTCAGGTAAAAAGAATAAGCAATTTAACCCAAGTAAAAGACAAACAAAAGCTAGCAATAAGCATATGTCCTAACCAATTCAACGCACTGTCCATTAACCTGTGGACAGTAACAACTAAGTAGTACTACACCAATGGCAACTCGACAACGCATCTCGATACCACCCCGGTTTTCCCATGAAAAACAGATGGGTTTCCCTTCTCTCTCTCCCACACTGGTTTTCAAGCTTCCTATTATGTCTACACTACACACACAGTACAACACACACATGGGGCTTTTATAAATGCACCATTCACTCACTCACTCCTGAAACTTCTCAAGCCACATACTATCATCATCTTTATGGGAAAAAACCCATAACTACCCTTCTCTCTCTTCCTTTGTTTCTTCTCCAAAAATAAACTAAATTTAGGTTTTCTTGGCCTTTTGATTTCTTGGATTCTTATTGTTTTCTTCTACAACTACTATATATATAATAACCTAGGTTTCTAGTTATAGATCGTCAAGGCCGAAAATGGGGAGAGGTAAGGTTCAGTTGAAGAGGATTGAGAACAAGGTAAGTCGCCAAGTGACTTTCTCCAAGAGAAGGTCTGGATTGTTGAAGAAGGCTCATGAAATCTCGGTTTTATGCGACGCCGAGGTCGCTTTGGTGGTCTTTTCTACCAAAGGAAAGCTCTTCGAGTACTCCACTGAATCCAGGTATATATATTAAGCTCCTCACTGCCCAGATTTGATACTTTTTAGACTTCATATATACATATATATATTAACCTCCTCACGACCCAGATGGCTTGATATACATTACATTTTTTTTTTTTTTTTTGGGTATGTGCTGTTCTTCATTATTGAACTGTTAATGGCCTGCAAATATTATTTTTATTTTTATTTTTTTGATATGGGTATGTGGTGTTGTGTTGTTGTTTTTTTTTTTTTTTTGGTTATTTATTTATTTATTTTTAACATCACATATCTTCCATAGATTTCTCAGAATCAGTGTTGAACTTTAGTTATACGAGTCTCACATCGACATCTTTGGCATGGTTATACATATATTCTCATGATCTATCTCGATTTAGTAAGGAAAAGTTGAAAATGAGATTTACTTTATTTGCTGTTTCATATGTGGTTTTATTTATTATATGGATATGGTGCATTAACTGATCATATATATAGTAAATGGATGTTGAAGCTGAAAATTTTAAATAGAGTTTTTGTGTCCAGTTTTATGATTAGTCTGTTGAAAACTGACAGTATATAATAAGGGTACATGCTTCATTTTTATTATTTTTACTTGTGAATGTATATATATATTAATATATATATATGTTTATCTGTGAATGCTTTGTAACTTGTTTAAATATTTTGGGTGTACGATGAAGTTGGGTGATTAAAACGAAGCCATTGAGGTCTAAAGAGTCTAAAGTTTCGTGTCATGTACGTGGCATGCTTTTCTCATGTGAGATTGCATATATATATATATATATATATATGTAACTAGCATGTCATTCTTTTCAGAATGTAGTTATCTCTTCCTTAACTGAGATTTTTCTATTCGTTTTTGTTTGTCCGATGTGTAATGACTAATAATAAATTTGTCAGTCATATATATATATGTGTGTGTATATATTCTACAAAGGTTAACACATGAAAACAAAAGCAAAAATTAATTAAACAAATATATATATATATATATATTTCAAATATTCAAAACACTATATATTTTGCTCTCACATGCAGGACATCCATGATCCAACACTAAACTTCCTATATATATAATGAGAAAATTAATTTATTATAAACAAAAATTACAGTGTAGGAGTCTTCTCTACTCTCCTTTTTGTACTTAATTATTAATATTGCAACTAACTAGGAAGAGTACGAATCAACTCTATCTTTATAACCTTGGGATCTCTAATACATAAGAAATATATATATATATATATATATATATTCTTAACTTTTCCTATGTATGGAAATTTTAAATCACAATATTTTATTTTTTTTACTAAAATTCTTTTAAATGATTGACTTCTACATTCTACATTCCTCTTCCCTTCAAATAAAAGGTGGAGAGTTCGAATTTCTAAAAAAATAAAACAAAAGGAAAAGATGTCAGTTTTTTCCCTTTAACATTTTATGAAAAGATGTCATTACATCACATACTACTAGTCCTATCCATATGCTAAGGTGCATTAATCTCAACCTTGTTTAGTCCTGTCAATTCTCCAAGCATCATCATCCTTGTCGTCCCATTCAAATAATATGGATTTTTTTTTTTAATTCTTTTCTATTATTATTCTTGTCGCTTATTAATTCTAGTTTTTTTAAGGTCTTTTCTTGTTACTACCATCTAAGCTTACTTTCTCTTATTTTATCTCTAATAAGTGTCATTATTAATCTTTCTTTCATATTGATTACTGATTTTATAGTGTGTGAAGTTTCTGTTTTTACTTCTGCAATGTTCTTTAATTTCTCAATAAGTAAACTACAATGGTAATCAATCCTCCTGACATAAATTCATGATGATTATAAAACACAATTGATTATTTTCTTTTTTTTTTTTTTTTTTTTTTTTTTTTGAAAGGTTAATTTTCATAATCTTTGTTCTATCATTCTTTTTCATAACGTCTAGTATATGTATAATTGCTTGAATTTTGGGACTATATATATATATATAAACTCTCTAACTCCCAAAATAAATGTACAACTTTTTATTTTTTGTTGTCTCAAAATAAATGTCTCAGTTGAAAAGTCAAAATTTTAAATTTTTTTTGGGACAATACTTAGATCCTCACCTAGTGAGGATAACGTCACATTCTAATATATTTGGTAATTCATTCACTACTAATACAAATATTTATATATGTACTAAAATTCATTCTCTTAAAAAGTTAAATTCTTAAAAAGATACATTTATTTTATTTTGAGACCTCATCATAATGTAATTCATTAACTTGATTCTTTTGTGCCACTTCAGTTTTGTATATACTCTTTATTTTTTTATAAATCGGTTTAGTTTCTCCATTCATAATGTGATATCTTTTAAGATTTTGTTGAATAGGTTTGAGCCATTCAGTTGCTACCCTCCTTTGTGTACAAGGAATATGGCTCCATTTGGCTTGGAAGGAGCATTCAGACCTAAAGCAGCTCTCCTCAACTCATAATTGATGCTATCACAGAAACTATAAGTAGACTCGCTTCTATGGGACACGTGTCTAACATTTTTCGTTGGACATAACACCTAAAAAGCATATCTAATGATTCAACTTTATTATGTTAATGTTTCCAACCGAGTTAAATGCCTATATTAAACACACATAAAGAAATTATTTTTTTCTATAAAATTAAATATAAATATTAAATAATATAAATACTTCACAATGTCCTTAGTATCCTTGGTTTGAGAATTTAATATGTCTGACGTTTAGATATACACCCGCACCCTATAGACGTACGTGAGTCCAGATAGCATAGATTCTATCAAGGATAATTCTCTATTGAGGAAGATAGAAAGGACTTGGGACATCCATGGTCTCACAATGCTATGTGGTCTTTAGGTCGGGGATGGTTACTGGTCTCCTAAGGGATGCTGAATCCTGAAGTTTTTGTTAGTCAGCTAGCTTGACTTGCTGCTCTGTTTTTTTTTTTTTTTAGGTTAATGGTAAGCTTTAATAAAACGAAAATAAGAATGTACAAGAATGAGGTCCACAAGGACACACGAGCCAGAGGCAACAAAAAGAATATACAACCTTAACTCCTAGCAAGAAGAAAAACATCACAGCAAGAGGTAACGCACAATCCCTCGAAACACAACGAGCCCCCAATTAGAAGGAGCAACTTCATCTTTGAACCTGTATGCAACAAACATTTGAGCACCATTGGTCTGTTGCAGCAGCCCTTCATAACCCTAATCCGTGAGGCACCAAGCTTGGGTCCCTGCAAAAGAACACCCTTGTAGGAACAATTGATACAATTCCTCCTGGCTTCCCATTTGTATAAGCACCACACTCTTTTTGGCTTGCTGCTGTTGTTGAGCAGTGAGGCTCATTTTGTTTATTTTCTTGTCTATTGGTTTGCCCTAAGTCACTGCCATTCTATTGTCTTCTTGTGTTTTTTTTTGGTAAATTATTGTCTTCTTGTTTTGCTCCCTATTGGGATGCTTGTTTGACCTTTTAATTGTTTCCTTTACTTCTTCACTCTTATTTTATATTTGGTAGCACCAAATCGGTGTTTTGGATTTGAAATTGAAGGAAATTTAGTTTAAAATTTATACTAAATTTTCTACAATTCAAAATTCAAAGCGTCAATTTAGTGCCGCCAAACATATTATTAATTTGATTTATCATTCATCTATTATGTTTATCACTAAGATAATCTGGTGGGAACATCATAAGTGAACGAATATGGAGATCCAACAAAAAACAGAAAGCAATCATGCACGAAACACAAGATTTATGCAGTTCGGTCAAACTCAACCTACATCCATGGATAAGAAAAAAAATTCCTTATAATTCCATAGAGATGTTACAATAACAGAGAATTCTTAGCATCGGATCTTGTACACAAACTCTTTTCCCAGAGTTCTTCCCCGTGTATCACTCCACGAGACTCTCTCTCTCCCCATCAGCTCCCTCAAGAGATCACCAGCCTCCAACTATAGAATTGGGGTTACCACACCACCCTGTGCCAAGTCCTTTTTGGACAATGATTATAATTTCTCAGAGTCCAACACTTGCCTAACAAAAAATTACCTAATAAAAGACAACTCTAAAATAGAAATAGATTAAAATTTGAGACATATTCCTTATTAAATATTTTCTGACAACAATTTCATCTATCTAAATTGTTTGTTTTTTTTAACTAATATTGTTTGATTTAGTATGTACCTTTCATATCTTTGGTTCGACTTTTCTCAACTTTTTGCTTACCTGTAAATTACTTTTTCCCCTTCATTTGTACTATAAAATCTCTAGTGTATTATGTTTCCTTTTTGGTCTCAGTGCCTCATCATGCATATGGATTGATCAAGATGCATGTATGTATTCTAAACTTTCTTTTTATCTACAGTATGGATAGGATTCTGGAAAGATATGAGAGGTACTCACAAGCTGAGCAACATCTTGTTACAACTGACTTTGAATCACAGGTACATCTCCAGACCTGTCTATTGAAATCATGTCAACACAGAAATGTTCTTGTACCATATATATTCTTTTTTCGGGCAAGTGAGACAATTTTGTAAAAGAAGGAAAATGTACAAATCAAGAAGGGGCATACCCTCAAAAAGGGAGATACTAGAAACAGAAACAGAAACCTCAAAGATCCAACTAAGGGAAATAAGTTAGATTAAACAAGCTATCTAAACAAAGATTCAGGAATATTTCACCAAGCTTTTTACTTCTTTAGTCAGTTTCCATGTACTTGGAGTCAGCAAAGCATTTTGATTGTGACAGTATCGATAATGAAATTTTTGCCACGGTAGCATCCTTGTATATGTTTGAACATCAATGCTAGTTAGACCTAGCTATTTGTATTTTGATGACGTGGTATCACTGAGTGATTAAATGATGACACACAATGATAGGATCCTTTGAATTATAAGAAGATATGATTGGTTCGTAGGGCCGATGACATGGTATCACTGGTGCAGTGAAGTTTTTTTTTCTACGTAATATTTCCTATGCCGAGGTGTGTGGTCAAAGGAGTTTTATCTCTTTGGTCTATCCAAATCCCATTGGCTAGACACATCTTAGGGAAATTTGTTAGAATATAATTATTCATGTTTGAATGAAGTCTATTGTTTCTTTCTGCCTAGATGAAGTAAACTGTTGCAGCCAGAAGGAAAACAATTAACCTTGCACAATGTGGTTGTATTTCAAAGTGACAGCAGCCTAGTCAATTTGGTGATTGATAGGATGTGAGGACCATTGCAGACCTTGTACCATATATTTTATTTCTGCCTAATATATATTTTTACGAGATTGATGCACATCCTCTAATTAGTAGTAGTAACAAGTTTAATTCGCTTGAGGACAACTTTAGCCTTGTTCAGTCTTCACCTTTTTTGGTCTTGCTTGGTCCTCACTTTTTCTTTTTCTTTTCATTGATAAGAAAACACACACACCCACGTCGATACTTCGAAGACTCAAATTCTTATCATTTACTTTAAGAGGTAAATAATATATCACTAGGCCACAAGGCCTTGGTTGCTAAATCCTCACTTCGTTCGGTTTATTTTTCCTTGAAAATTTATACACAAAAGTGCATTGATAAACATTAATTAATTGTGTCGCATATTTTTTGATATAAACCAAAGAACATTAAAGCTTTATTTCGATACATAGGAGAGAAAACATAAGGAAGGAAGTATTTTAATAATCTTGGTAATCAGTTTAGGAGACTATGAGCCCATTTGATATAGCTTTCGCTTCTTCTTATACATAGAATAAAAAGAGAAGCAGAAGCTATCACTTTCTGTTGGCTTTTGTGTTAGTGTTTGGGAATTGTATTTTGAAAGAATTTTTAATGTCAGAAGAGTTTTTTTGTCTGTTTGGCAAAACCTTTGGTGAAAGCTAGCAACAAAATAAGATGTTTATCAAAACATCAACTCCGCGGCCATTCTATCTCAATGAGTCAAATAAATTGTTTTCACCATATGCTTAAAATTCCAAGGCACAATAGCCTCTTGAATGAAATTTGTGATGAAACAAAATCTGT
Organism: Cornus florida; assembly: GCF_030987335.1. Taxonomy (NCBI): domain Eukaryota; kingdom Viridiplantae; phylum Streptophyta; class Magnoliopsida; order Cornales; family Cornaceae; genus Cornus; species Cornus florida. Next base: position 8,556,577 of record NW_026775577.1, read on the forward strand.
CTCATATTTATTCTGAATCTCATGCATGATCGATAAATACATAATTTGTAATAACATGAATGATAAACATATAATTTGTGGTAGAACAAAATTTGTAACACATTTACCATGAATTTCAAGATTTTTTTTTTTTTTTTTTTTTCACTAACTAAATAACAAACTGAATTCTATTAAAAGGATTCTATAGTGCTTTGAAAAATTCAGATGTTGGAGTAAATTAAATACAACTGCTTTTATATACAAGTTCACCTATTATCCTAATTTAATTTATGGAATAATAATTATAAAAAAAAAAAAAAATTAAAGATGGAGAGATTTGTTTTCTTTATTTATTTTTTCATATATATTGTCCTATTTTCACCATTTAATTCCCATTAGAAAGACATAATTCCCTTTACAAAGACGATGTTGAAATAGTTGGATGTGGTTTGCCGGTCACCGTGATCAGGATGGTGGTTTGCCGATTATGTGACAGGAGAATTGAAATAAAGAAAAGAATAATTTTGGTTAACTATTTAAATGATATCGAATATTTATCATCGTCCGAGTGTAAACCTCTGTCGTCAAAGAAAGTTGGTTGCATTATGCAACAATCAAATGCTCTTCCAAGACTCAAAGCGTTACTAAAACACCATTTTAGCTTTTCACGTCTTTTTAGAAAAGCATTTTGGACCCAAAAACTCTTTAAAAAAATTAGCCAAACACTACTCAAGATGGCTTCCAAACTCAAAAAGCTAAAAACAGCGTTTGAAAAGTCAATCCAAACAGGGTCTATATGTCAATATGTATATGTGTGTATGTGTGTGTGGCCAATGTTAAACGATTAATGAGTAGCTGTCTTGTATTTATTCTCCCATACATTGAAATTTCTCTTTATTTGTCTTTGCCATTGGGCATGGTCACTGTTATACGGTGATTCTTGAGTCCTATGCAAATTTCTTCCCCTGCTGGTTTCTCTTGTTTTTGTGGATCTATCGATAATAGGATCGTATTGCAACAATGTTTCTCTTTTTCATTTAGAATTTAATCAGAAGTTCACGTCTGTGTCAACTCTGAAATGTAATGAATGAGTTTTAATCATTCCATAAGTTGATTTAATGCAGTTTTGATTAATAATAACTATAGTTAGGAACTCTGTGACCCTCTGTGGATATGCTGTGTAGGGAAGCCTCTCTCTGGAGTACCCCAAGCTCGTGGCTAAAGCTGAAGTCCTACAGAGGAGCATAAGGTACATAACTGGTTTCATGTCATTTGTGACAACACATAACGTACATCCATTCAATCAGCCAATTTTGCTCCTGTGGGGAACCAAGGGATCACATATATCTGGTCTCAGTCACTTTCATGACACATGCATGGCATGCTGTTCCGGAGTTTCATAACCTAATATCTAAAAGGGCTAGCCTAAGTGCACGAGGCTCCTGCCATTGCAAGGTCTCGGGAGGATTTCACAACCTAGTATCTGGTCATCATAAAGGGAACTATACAAACTTATTTTGGGAAAATATTTTCACAACCATAGCAAAGTTATAAATAATGTTCAAAAGATGGTAAATTTTATTTGGTCATGATTTTCATCTATTGTGTTAGGCTATCACATTTTATCTGGTGACCACCTGTTTCTCAAATCCATCTAATAATTAACAGAGTGGAGATATATAATGCATTTATATTGTCCACTTTTTTAGGCACTATGGGGGAGAAGATCTTGAACCCTTAAGCCTGAGAGAGCTTCAGGGTTTGGAGCAACAGATTGACACTGCCCTCAAGCGTGTACGAAAACGGGCGGTAATAGTAGAGAGCTTTTGTGACTTTTTAAGCATAGTTTATCAGATTTATACATTTCTCAGTTTATACTAACTGTATTAGCCACTCATCTATGCAGAACCAACTCATGAATGAATCCATCATGCAGCTGCAGAAAAAGGTAATATTATTATTGTTGTTGTTGTTGCTATTTTTTTCCTAGTGACAATGCCTCTGGTTAAGTTGTTGGAATGCATTTTACTTTGCTTGCCTAAATGAGTGCAAGGGATTGCATGCTGCAAGATTTCTGATGATCGATATAGAAAATAGTTTATGTTTTAAGCAACTTGAATACGAACTAAGTACGTTGGATTAGTCTTTTAATTTACAATTCTATGTACCTTGATACTGCTCACATCTCCATGCTCTTGGTGATACTGTTATATCTTAAGCTAGAACATAGTCCTTGGTTTTTTTAAAAAAACTTCCCACAGCATCTCTTGTTGCAATTTGCTAGAACCAAGTCCTCTGATCACTCAACGATTTCCGACACACCTCTTCTTGAAATTTGCTTCACAAATGCATTAACAAACTTGTGTCAAACCAGCTAAAACCAATTGTTCCCTCTCATTGATGAAACACAATCTGCATTTATTCAACAAAGAATTCATGACGTAATTTCGTAACTCAAAATCAGTGAGACTTTACTATATGAAATCCACCATCCCACAATCTGCACTTTGAGTTGAAAATTCATTCTGAATGCTATGGAGATTATGGGATTCCGTTACCATTTTTTGACCTTACCTGCATCGATCACCACCACTGCATTTTCCATCTTCTATACAATTGCAAGCTTCATGGTTTCTTTAGGGGTGTCATGGGGCTAAGGCCTATGTTACATGGACACAATATATGTATTGGATGTGTTAGATCTCTAAACATAATGACACATGGACACCATTAAATATTCATTTTATTTAATTATTTTATTTTTTAAAGTAAAATAATGTTTTATCTAATATAGTGTTTAATATACGCATTTAACTCATTTTAAATTAATAATATAATATAATTAAATGATTGAATGTGATTTTTAAGGATATGTCTATCCAAAAGTGTCTGGCGTATATCTCATAGCTATGTCCGAGAAATATGTGTCCAAATAGGCTAAGGCAAGGGGCCCCTCTTTCCCTTTTCTTTTTGTTTTAGCTATGGACATTCTTTCTCATATCCTTCACAAAGCCATTGCAATCAATCCTCAGTTCTCCCACACTGGACGTGTAGAAAATGCGGCTCCAGGGCCGGCTTGAGCGTTAGGCGACTTAAGCGGTTGCCTAAGGCCCCAGCCAATAAGAAGGCCCCAAAAATATTTAAAATTTTCTTATATTAAATTATACTATAATTATTTCCTAATATTACTAAAATAAAATAAATATAAAAAAAATTATATTAGGTTCAACTATTTATATCCTAAAATAACTTCTTGTTTTTCTCTTTTCTCTCTCCTCCCTCATTCGAATTTTCTAATAGTTCTCAAATATCATATCCTAAAATAACTTCTTCTTTTTAGTTTTCTCTCTTCTCCCTCGAATTTTATGTTTGGCCCCAAATATATATATATATATATATATATATATATATATATATATATATATATATATATATATATTTTTTCCTACTCCTTATTCACGTTTTTGTACATCCTAACCAATATATAAATTTAATATTGTGCTCAAAAATTTGTATCATTAAATATATTTTTTCCCCTCTTTCTTTCTCTCTCATTCACGTTTTTTACACTAGCACAAAAAAAAAAATTTGTGAGTAAGTTAAAATATTAAATATGTATTCTTTTTTATCTTTTATCTTCTTCTTTTTTTCAACAAATCTTCTCCTCCTCCTATCTCATTACAAGTTTACAGTTGTCTTCCTTCTCCACTCCATACTCATTATATAATCTCAATATGAATGCACTTTTATTCTACTAAAAATTTTGTAGGAGTATTGAATTTGGATTTTCTAAATCAGGTTCTATGATTTTTTTTAAAAAAATTATTTTTTAGTTTTATTAACTTTTGTTATTATAAATTTGTTTATATATATTTGTATATTTTGTTTGTGAGTTGTGACTATTTTTATTTATATTGTTGAAAGGGTCACTTTTTATTTTTTTTGGCCTAAGGCCCCTTGAGAAAAGCTAGCACCTCCCATGGCCATGGGGATATCACTTCCATCTCAATCCTTAAGAACTGCCTTGACACCTTCAGCTCACTCTCTGGATCACTGTTAATCAAGTTAACAGTGTCATCTTCTCTGGTGTTGACCTTTCCACACCCAACAATCCATTCCCTCATTTTTTCAATGTGAAGTAGGCAACCTTCATATCAACACTTGGTGTACCTTTAATTTTCTCAAAACTTGGCCTCCTGATTGTAAATGCCTTGAGGAAAAATCGCTATGAGAATTAGAAGTTGGTCCAAGCAAACTTCTCTGTTATGCCGGTATGCTGTAAGTTAGGAAACAGACACTTCTTCTAAGATGTCGTGGCAGTATCCTACATGCGGACACATGTCGAACACAGTTAGAAGTACCCTAAAATTTGAGTATTTTATTTTTTGATTGGACATGATTGAGACACACCGACACAACAGAGAGCCAAGGACATGTTTGGGACACTTCAAGATTTGTAATTATTTTTATAAAAAAATGAGATTCAATGCAATTTAAAATATTTATTGGTTATTAAAAAATAATAATATAAGTTTTAGGAAAAAAAAAAAAAAAAAAACACAACAACAACAACATAACTCTAAGTTCAAAATAAGTGAACAATTATTATTTTATACATATATCATAATATATTTTATTATTATCTTTTGACATTCCTACCGCATTCATGTTCTGTTTTTTAAAATTTTGTGGTATGATATTATCACCATATTCGTATTTTGCCGTACTTGTGTGTCCCCACTATATCCGTCCTTCCTAAATTGCAACTTACTAAGTCTGTACTTTCCATTATTAGAAGCTTCATTTGGTCCGGTTCAAATAGCTACAAGGGTAGAGGCTAGGTTCTTTGGATTCAGTTTGTGCTCAAAAATGTCTAGGTGGTCTAAGCTTTGCCAAATCTCTCATTGAAATAAGAATTTGAAACACATTTAGTTCTGGCTCAATTTCCCAACTAATTTTGGCCCAAGTGGACTAGAATCAACTGAGTTAGAAAAACAGTCATTTGGCATGTTGACATTGATGGATGCCTTGTTGCTTTTGGTGCAAGCTTATCCTTTAACTAAAAAAAAAAAAAAAAAAATTGCCCTACTGACAGCTCATGTACTTAGAAAAGGTTCTTCAGCTCAGGCATTTACCAAGACCCGTAATAAAGGTTAAAGTTGGTAATGATGAAAGCATTTCCCAATAGTTTGATGATTGATTGCCCATTGGCCCCCTCAATGTTCAGGTTAATGACTATTTCCTTCTTAGCTCCTACCTAGGAAGAAATGTTTATCTTACCTCCCTTATCCTCCTTGATGGTGAATGAGTTATCCTTACGTGTACTTTTCGAAAGCAGGTGAGACACGCATTGCACAGACATATGTACGATGAAAACATATAATTCAATCTCATTAAAAATTATGTCATATAACTCAATCTCATTATATTATTGTTTACAAAATGAATGAAATGCCTATACTAACTTATGATATATTAAGACATTATTTTAGTCCAAAATATACAATAAAAATATTAAGTAATGTGAATTTTTTTTTTATTTTTTATTTTATTTTTTTTTTTTTGACAAACACAAAAAGATTACAACTGAACACAAACAAAATTAGCCTAGGCAAGCTGCACAATATGAGCAGAAACACACTCTAAAACAATATCATCTTGAATTAGACGCTTTGAAATGTTGGCAATCTCATGAGCCACTGTATTCCTTCCTTCCTAGCATGAGAAATAGTCACCTCTTTGAACCAACTCAAAACATTTTTGACATCAAAAATTAATGCTGAAAGTTCAACTGGAGGAGGCTTTACCCCCACAAACCGTATTAATCACCGTCTTAGCGTCACATCCCACCAAAGACTCTCACATCGTAAGTGTTGAGCCCACCAAAATGCCATCCGAAGACAAGAGACCTCAGCTACAGTAGTTGAGAAAAATATTTTTTGAGTGCATGAGTGATAGAACCCTCTGAATTCCTAAACACCATGTATTCTTTTGCTTCAGATTTGACACGTCGGCCGCTTAGATGTGTACACACTCCTAACACATACCTAAGTCCATGTAGAATAGCTTTTGACAATTCCATTATATTTATACCATCTCAATCATTCTTGACCTAAAAGTTTAAATGTGGATTATTCCTGCATGGGCAGATATACTTATGTTGGTCACCCTCCTCATCTCCTTAACAGCTCATACTCCTTTCAATGGCTTCTCTCCCCTTCAAAATCTTTCTCCCTTCCTCTCACCCTTTTCTTCAGTCTCTCCCTCTTTCCCCTCCATTTCTTGGCAGCACATTGCTTGTGTTTAAACCTTGCATTCCCAAGCATAACTTTGTGCCTTGGATGGCTATTCTAGACAAGTTGCTCACCCTTTGGCAAACCTATCACGTGCTTTCTCAACACCCCTCATGAGTAATGCGCAAGCTTTTGTTTAGCAGCCATGGAAACCCAATTCCATCATATTTTTCCTTTGTTGCGATTCTCCCGAGCTAATCAGTCCAACTTCATCGTTAATTAAAACTTTGACTTCCATTGATTGATTTTGTTTCCTTCTCAATTCTAATCTTCCTTGAGAATCTTCATCTTCTTCATTACTACTATCCTTCGTGATCTTAGAGCTAATGGGTCCTACTTCATCTCTTGAGGCTTGTTCTCATGATGTCCTCCTTGTCTCCCATATGTTTTCTATAGTTTGGTTGCTTGCATTTACGGTTATCAGCTGTTGCTGTTTGGTTGCTAGCAGACTGCTATGTTACATGTTTTTTCTTGTAGAAAGATCGAACATATCTGCATCAAATCCGTGCCATGGCAAACTCAAAAGATGGCACCATTAATTGATGAGACCACAAGGCTCCCTCTCTTAATCCGGAGACCTCATTTGATGAGAAGCCTCTCCCTCACTTACACTTTTAGGTTAGAGGAGTAAGCTGCTGTACGTGAAGTCAACAGGCCTGGCAGTGGACAAATGAAAGAGGATGGGAGGTCCCAAGCCATTCAAGCTCTTCTTGCTGACAATAGAAGCCTCTCTTATGGCATTTATGTTTTTTCAAGAACTGAATTCTGGGTAAAGCGTTGTCCTTCGACAATTTTGGAGTAGAGTGCCAATGGCGCGGAGCCAATTAAGGCCCAGAGGGGGCACGAGCACCCCCTCACTTTGCTCCAACCTACATATTTTTGGATATATATATATACTTACATGATAATTTTAAATAGTGCCCCCCTCAAATTTTTAAATTCTTTTAATTTCTTTTTGAAAAAAAAAAAAAAAAATCATATATCTCTTCTTCAAATATACAATATATTTTTCCTTTTCTAATTTTTGTTTCCTTTTTCAAAAAAATTCTTTTTTCACTTATGTATAATTATGTATTTTTCTATTTTTTTAAACTTATTTCTTTTTGTCAATGACATTTGTGATTGTATTTAATTAAAATATTATTAATTAATTTTTTAATTCTTATATTTGTAACTATATTTTTTTTACGGTATTTATTTATCATATTTTTTACAACTATTTTTTTCTTATTTGCCTTTTTGATTTAAAAAAATTATATTGTCATATTTATTAAAAAAATAAAAATTTAACAAGTGCATTGTGCCCCCTCTGAAATAAAATCCTAACTCCGCCCAGCCATCCATATGTGGTAGACACATTCAAAGAGGGCTAATTTGTTAATGGAGTTCATCTTGTACAAAAACCTGTTTGGTTGACCGCTTCTGAGATCTATTTTTTGAGCCCTTAATAATTGTTTTTTGAGTGACAAACCAAGCAAGCCATACTCTCTCTCTCTCACACACACAAATCCTTTGGAGAATCACAAAGTAATGAATACTGCAATTTGATGTATTTGTACAAAAATAACTTTCTAATTTGCATTTACCTGAGCAGACGTAGATTAAAACGGGATTACTAACAGTTTACTTCAGAGTTCAGAGAAACCAATATAATGCTGTTAAATGTTTATGTGAACTCACACTCCACTTTGCGGCAGGAAAAAGCATTGCTGGACAAAAATAACTTGATTACAAAGAAGGTACGAGTAGCTATTTCGTTACTCTTTGTACTGTTTCAAGCTTGAAATCAATACATTGGTTTTTTCATGATGATCAACTGCGATGAATCTTGTGTTTATGTATATCTCCTACACTCGGAATACAGATCAAGGAGAATGAGAAGACACTGGAAGAGCGCACACAATGGGAAAATCAAAACCTGGGCCAAAACTCATTCACCTTAATGTTACAGCAACCATCACTACCTTCTCTAACAATTGGGTATCCTCTCTCTCTATATATATATATTCACACACGTATATATACACACATATATACATATACCGATATATTATCATGCATTCATGAACAAAGGACTACAATCACTATCTGAATGTAATGGGGCATTTGGGTTGAAAATGAGGACCTTAGAGTCATATCAGTGACATGCAAGCAATACATGAATTATCAGAAAAATCGAACTAACAACCAACAAATTTGCAGTGGCGCATTCCAAGCAAGAGGGGGAGCCTCAATCGAAGAGGATGGAGCCGAAGCTTGCCCAAGTTCCAATCAACCCATGCCGCCTTGGTTGCTCCACCATGTAAGACAGTAAGGATGGCAGGGCAGGAGCTTCAAGATAGCAAGTAAAGTTCCTTTCTGTTGTGTAGAAAAGATAACTAGCTAAGACCCCTAAACCCTAATATATCCATTGTGAACTCTCTACCAAGAAGTTGACTGTGTGGGACCAGTATTAAGAATTTGAAACTGTTCTATGATTGTATGTGCATGGTAATGGATGTTCTAAAACTTATGTAATGCAGCTTAGTTATTTGCCAGTTTTCGGAAGAAGTCATGTTCATTCTAAAACTTATGGATGTTCTTACAGACAAAACAAGGTACAGTATTTGAAACTGTTTTATGATTGTACTGTATGGGGACTAATGATGATTTTACAAATGTTTAACTTGCACATCCAAGATTACAGGATTTTCAGTCTGGGAGGGGGGTTTCTACCTTTTATAGTCAAAGATCTGTAAATTTGCTTCTGCTTATATGACAGCCATCTTCTACTGGAACGCTACTAGTATGACCAAAGCCTAGCATGCTCATCTCTTTACAGCCCTATCAAATTCTGGGCAAGTCTAAGATATGAACGCAATGGATATTTCCAAATGTTTAGCTCGGTTGAGCTTTTGGTTATTAAACTAAAAAAAAAAAAATGGATTGAGCCATTTTGGGTATAAGAGCTTAAAGTTCATGGGTTGAGCTTTCCAGTATGGGAGCTTAAAAGAAGAACCCGTGTCCTAGTTACTAGGGATGGCAAAATATCCCGATGGCACCCGTCTCACCCATTCTGTTTAGAACGGTTATTGAAATGGTTGAATACTTTTGGGGGCGGAGATAGGGATTAGGATTGAAAAACGCATGGTTATGGGGGATGATGAGAAAAGGTTACTCCATCCGTTTATAATAATATATTACAATTTTGCCCTTGTATGTTATTTTCTATTCAATAATATAAGGTACATATATATATTAAGCAAATCCTAATTTATTTTATTCAATTCACTAAATATTCTTTTATATATATGTTCCAATAATAATTTTAGCTGTAAGTTTCCATTGAGAAATTGAATTTTGTTTTTAATCAGCATAAGAGAAAAAAAATTATTATAATAGTTGAAAATTTGTTTTATTACTTACTTTCGTTAGATTCGTATTCCAATTATGAAAATTCTTTACAGAATCCACCTCGCTCCGTCACGCCAGCCCTGTTTAGTAAATGGTTATGAGATGGAGATGGAGGTATTCTAAACGGGGATGGAAAAAAATATTACAAAACTGCTTGCCCAAAAAATGTCTTGCTGCTACCATAAATTGAATACGGTTTAGATTCTTTCAGAGTAGCAGTGTAGAGAATTGTGTAGTGTTAGAAATTTTAAAATATTTGTAGAGTAGAGACCGGAGAATATTACAGAAGATTAGAGACATTAGTAGAATTGTGAACATAGAGTTATAGAGAGTTGATATGTGGCTATGAATAGGTGAGAGTTCATTTAATACAAATATTCGTCTTCTATCAACTAAACAAGTAAATATATGAGATAATATATAAGACAGTGTCTTGGGTCCTACTATTAAAAACACTTCCTCACATGTTTCCATGAAGTTGGTGGATAAAAGTGAATTGGGTGAATTTTATGTGCCCATGGATTGAATATGATTTAAAGGAATTTCATTTGGATGCTCCCAAGTTCAGTTCATATCCATTGTTAAGGACATGTTGTTTTGGGATTGTTCATTACATGAGTTTTAATTCAACTTGAATTTAAAAACTTGCATTTCTAATCTTGAAAAGGAGTTTGAATGTCAATAAGAATGTGATTTCAATTGGAACTTTATGAGATAGTTGATCTTAATTTCAGATATGCTCATGTATATATGTGGTTCATTTTTGGTAAATAATTTCTGAAAATTTGAGAGTTAAATTGTTGTATGAGTTTGATAGTTATCAAATTTAAAATGAAGATTTGAAATTAGAAATTTGAGATGTGAAGTTTTCAAAACTGTGGTTTCAATATGAACTGTCAAAGCCAATTGCTTTGATATATATATATATTTCTGTTAACTCTTCAATTTCTTTATAAAAAAAAAGGGGTTCCAAAATGTTTAAAAAACCGAAATTTAGGCTAGGTTAAGAAAATTAAAGAATAAAAAAATTAAAAGGTATGATTTCATTCAGAAAACAATTATTGTGTAATAGTAATCAATCCAAAGGTTGTTAGGGTGAATATTTGTGGATCTATAACATAACATCCGTTTGTTAATTCAGTTTTTGTATAATTTTTACAAAATTCCATAATAGAACTTGTATTTTATCTAAAAAGTTTCCACATTTCTATACAGATTATAACAGGGTGCCGATTTTATTCGCAAATAAAAATAATAGTAGATTATGGGAGGACAAGTTTATCAAAAGAATTGATCAAAGAACACTACTGCTGCTCACACACCTGCATCTGCACCACTTTGCTCTGAGTACAGTAGCATGCAAACGGGAGTGTAATGTCATTTTCAAAAACTTAACTTAGATAAATGGAACTCAAGTATAAAATAATATATTGAATTATCTCTCATCAAACAAATTAAAACATAGGAAGGTTGTTTAGGTTGATCAGATCAACCAATCAACTAGTCATCTACAAAAATAGTAGACCATAATATTTTGTTCATAATATAATAATATAAATAAAATCATGACCTTATCATTTTGTGTACAAAAATTGTACTAAAAAAAATATAAGTTGCATATGAAACAAATCCTTTTTAAATACTGGGGTTATAAATCAAACAATATACTAGGAGATCCCACGAAAAAAAAAAATGCTAGATCTGTAACTCCAATATGCACTAGATCCCTTTTTTTTTTTTTTAATTAATGAAGAGTCTCGAAAACATACTTACATTTTTTCGATTTCACTCATTTTACTAAGCTAATTTTTTTTTTTTTTTTTTTTTTCCCGATAATTAAACCTAGAGTTTATGGGAAATAAATTAGGACATTAGTAGTTGAAGGACCATCAAACTAAAGAAGTTACCCAAGATGATTTCAAATAGTATATAAAATAAAATAAAAATAAAAACAAATATGTCATTATAAACCTTAAAATACTGATTAAAGAAAGAAGAGGAGCATAAATACCTGAGGAGTGAGGAGACATCGAACGACGACCCTTTGATTAGCAGTAGTTTTCAGGGGTTGATTGCACGAAATGGACTTAGGGTTTAATGAATGGACTGGGCTATTTTTTTTATAAAAGGGAAAATGATATCAAATTGGGTCTGGCCGTATTTTTTGTTTATTTATTTATTTATTTTTTTTGTTGGAAAGGAAGGATTGTTGGGCTTGGGCTTAAAATAATTTCAATGATAAGAATATATGGACCTCGTTGGTTTGTAACTCTAAGAATAATTTTTTATTTTCAGAAAACTAAAAACTAGACCAAAAAAAAAATATTATACTTGGTTTTCGTAAAATTGTTTTCTGAAGAGTCAGTTATAAAAAAACCTATTTTCATATAAATGGGGCTTGCTTGATTTGTAACTATAGAAATAGTTTTCTGTTCTTGGAATACAAAAAACTCTATTTAGTTCATTTTTTAAAATCTGTTTTGTGAAAACTCAGTTATAAAAAGCCCTGTTTTTAGAGAACAGTCTTTTATAATTTTATGAAAACAGTTTTCTGTTTTCTGAATTCTTGTTAACTGCTTCTAGAGTTACAAACCAAGCAAACCTTATGCTCCGTTCGGTAGGAAGGAAAAGAATTGAATAGAAGGGAGAGAAGAAAGAATGACTGAGACATCTCTAGGGAAGAGATTAATCGTTTTCCTCTTTTTGTTCAGTTGGATGGAAGAGTATGGAAAAAATTGACACTTTAATTTGATCAATGGCATAAAAGGAAAATAAAATTTTAAGTTGTTTTTACCATTAAACTCATCCCTTACTTTATTTATGGGATTTATTAAATGTATGTGAAGGGTAATATAGTAATTTAAAACTTCCATAATATGTTAACTTATCTTCTCTCTTATCTTCTGCCCATATTTGGGCGAATGGAAGTTTGTAAAGAAGGAAGGATGACTCATTATTCCTATTACCTTTTATTTCCTTATTTCATCTCTACCGAATGAAAGAAATTTGTTCATTCCTTCCTATTTTCCTTCTACCCCTCTTTCTTCCTTCCTACTAACATAGCATTATGTGTTTTCACAAACTCTAAATAACCTTAAGTTTGTTGATCAATGTGTTCGCGAACAAAAATAACTTGATTAACAAAGAAGGCACGAGAAAGCTATTTGGTTATTCTTTGCACTCTTTCAAGCTTGAAATCAATAAATTGTGTTTTTGAAGATAATCATCTGCAATGAGTATTGTGTTTATGTATATGTATATCTCCTACACTCGGAATACAGATCAAGTAGACTGAGAAGACATGGAAGAGAGCACACAATGGGAGAATCAAAACCTGGGCCAAAACTCATTCACCTTAATGTTTTACAGCAACCACCACCATCATCTCTAACAATTGGGTATCCTCTCTCTCTCTATATATACACACACACACATGCATACATTTACCAATATATCATCGTGCATTCTTGATATGGGGCATTCGGGTTGAAAATGAGGACCTTAATATTCAGAACGGGTTCTGGGACATTCGGTTCTGTTTTGAGACCTGAATGCATGCACCATTGACAGCAGCACAGTTCTATGTGAGTATTAGTGACATGTAAGCAATACATGAATTATCAGAAAAATCAAACAAACAACCAAGAAATTTGCAGTGACGCTTTCCAATCAAGAGGGGGAGTCTCAATCGAAGAGGATGGAGCCGAAGCTCGCCCAAGTTCCAATCAACCCATGCCGCCCTGGTTGCTCCGCCATGTAAGACAGTAAGGATGGCAGGGCAAGATAGCAAGTAAAGTTCCATTCTGTTGTGTAGAAAAAACTAGCTAAGACCCCTAAACCCTAATATATCCATTGTGAACTCTCTACCAAGAAGTCGACCATGTGGACTTGTATTAAGAATTTGAAACTGTTTTTATGACTGTATGTGCATGGAAATGGATGTTCTAAGACTTATGCAATGCAGCTTAGCTATTCGATAGTTTTCAGGAAAAAGTCGTTCATTCTAACACGTATGGATGTTCTTACAAACAAAGCATGGTAAGTACCAATCCAAAAGCTTCGACCTCATTACATAATATTAATATGAACACCTGGTATTATGCTGTCAAATATGAAGTACAGGGACTAATGATGGTTTTACAAATGTTTAACTACACATCCAAGATTACAGGATTTCAATGATCAGTCATTGATAATTTAATGACAAAAAGCTCCCCTGTTTTTCGAGTCTGCCTTCTTGGATCAATAATAAAGAGATGATATACAGTTAATACACAACAACAGGATAGTTGGTAATACTGGAACCAGTTTGATTGTATTCTCAGTTCCTGACCTCTTCAAATTCATCTTCTTCGTACCAGCAATCACCAACGTCAAGCAAATGTTCCCTGTAGAGACAACAACTGGTTTACACGGCTGCTTCATCACAAGTACGCAAGTAAAATTGAAGAAATGAAAGCAGATAATATATAGCATAAATGAATGTGTAATGAATATCTACTGGAAATAATTTGCAACAAAATTCACGGCTGAGAAGATACGCTGTGTTGCAATTGCACCCGAAAAACTATACAAAAAATAGATAAGCATGCAAACAAACAAATAGCAAAGACCAGATGATCAGTGATCCTTTATATTCATTTAACTCAAACAATAAGACTAAAAACCAGTGTGGACTTCTGAATTCAAAAATAACATTCAATTCAAATATTGTTTGTAGCAAATGCCTAGCAGCCATTGACAAACAGCTCAGACTCAGCTCAATTAAAAGCTTGCTCACGCTCATTCATTCAATTAAACAAGCCAAACTCAAGCCTAAGTTTCAAGCATATTTATTGAATGAGCCACACTTGAACAAGATAGCGAATGGCAGATCTAGTCCACATTGATCCATGTAAGAACCTTCACATTTTGTCTTCTAAGTGTACTTTCAATCTGGGAAGGCGTTTCAACCTTTAATAGTCAAAGATCTGTAAATTTGCTTCCACTTATCAAACAAAAAAAAAAAAGGATATATAATTCATGATTGGGTTTGAGGGTTTGATATGACAGTCATCTTCTCCTTGAACACTGCTAGCCGCTCATTGTTCCATAGTAGTGAGGCTAGCTCAAACAAGCCAAGTACATGCTCCATCAAAAGGTTGGAAACCAAGCCTAAACAACATAAGCCAAGCTCACAAGTGCCAGCAGCATCTATACCTAGCTGACCGAAGCCTAACAGCACAATGCTCAGCTTGGCTCAGCTCTTTACAGCCCCCTATCAAATCCTGGGTAAGCCTAAGATATGAACGCAATGGATATTTCCAAATGTTGAGCTCGGTTGAGATCTTGGTTGTTAACTAAAAAAGAAAAAGAAAAAAATGGGTTGAGCTTTTGGGTATAAGAGCGAGCTTTGCAGTATAGGAGCTTAAAAGAAGAACCCAAGTCCTAGTTACAGGTTGGTTCTCAGAGTTTTCAAAAAATTTGGTACAGCCACAAAATATATAGAAGGTGGTTCACAGAGAATGAGAGCTTTAACAATTATTTAAAAGCATTATGTTCCGGATTATTTATTCCAATGACTAGACAATAGAGATGGTTCTTATCAGCTTCATTCACAAGTGTCTAGTTCGAGAAGGAAGTGGATTAAAGGATAAAAAATTCCATCACAGGGTGCAAAAAGATGAAAAATTTGCTAAAAGTAAGTTTGATCAAATAATTTAGAAACAGGAATGACAAAATGAACTTCAAGTAGGCGCTAGACAAAAAACAACTTTGGAGAACAATAGGCAGGGATGATGTATCCTATCCAAAGAGCCACAACTCTTGAGCAAAATCAATACCTTAATCTTTCACAAAAGCGTACTAGAGCATCTGATCCAGTTCTGGCCGCGATATCCTCAACCTCAGAAGCATTTGACAGAGTCAGAGTGTCTGCTATCCTGAACTCGCACAACTCCTTCAAGGAACATGCATCCGTCAACACAGCTGAATGGCCACCACCAGCAGCCAGTTTCCGTACTTCCCCAACGCACCTACATGAATAATTATTTCAGCAGAACTACTTTTATCTATGATGCTCGAAAAACAAAAGGCAGTAACTAGCTATACCATACCAATCAACGGGTGATGGATACCAAGCATATGTGGATTTCTCATTAGCAGCTTGACCATAGCTATTGTAACCCCATCCATGAATTCTTCCATCTCTTGTAGAAATAAGTGTGTGAGAATGTCCACAAGCAACAAGTTGCACATCAGCTGGGACAACCAAAACAGGGATATTGCGAAGCATCATGTCAGATCCATTAGGGACACATGAGAACAATCCAGTTTGAGGACCAAGGCCTAGCTGCCCTGCTTGACCACCACCCCAAGCATAAAGAGCCCCTTTCACAGTCATAGCACATGTATGCACACCACCACATGCAATATCCTTTATGAATATGTCGTCAAGGGAAACCACTCGCCTAGGTAATAACTCGTTATCCCCATACTGAAGAGAACAATGCCCAAGTTGACCCATATTTCCTAGCCCCCAGGTATAGCTGTGAAAACAAGAAGAAATAATGCAAATGATAAAGAATTTGCCAGAATTTGAAATGCTATGAAAAAAATGACCTCAAAGCAATCGAAAAGTGAAAGGGTGGAGGATATCTTGAATGAAAATAGTCCATCCAGAACCAGATAATAAACTCAATAGACAGAGACTGCCACGATCAATATGCAAAATATATAGGAAACTGAATTCAATTAACTCAGCTAGTAAATAACTATGTTAAATATGGAATAATAAACTCAAAAAACAGAGACTGCCAGGATCAATATGCAAAATATATAGGAAACTGTATTCAATTAACTCAGCGAGTAAATAACTATGTTAAATATGGAACTACTACATTTTTTCTCTCTTCAAGTGGAACTATTTTTATGTGATCTGCAACTAAATGGGTCATTCAATTAGGACCTACCAATGTTATTCTAATAGAATGAAGCCTATGCAAAAAATTTGATGGAAACACCAAAAATACTAAAAGAATATAAAAGATGCTTAGAATTGAGGGGATCAGAATTCTTTAACTAGAAATTATGCTCTTAATTGAAGGCCCTCGACATTAAAGAAATTTAATACATACGACATTGGCTCGGGAAATGTTAACTACCATTAATGATTAATTGCTATAAGTTACAAACTATTGTATTGTTCCTCAAGTCAAATCAAATAAAACCATACAGACCAAGGATGGTGACATGTTCATTTACAAAAAAAAAGGGGGGGGGGGGGGGGGGGGGGGGGAGAAAAAAAAAAAAAAAGATGATGGTACCATGCATGTAGGTAAATGGTGCAACTGCACAAGTACCAAGTTTGTGTCCAGCCTTGAGAAACCCAATAATCCCAACCTCTGGACGTGACTAGACAAATGTGCATGTATGAAGTAAAAAGCATACCAAAAAAAAATGGAAAACAAGAGAAAATACATACATATATATATATAATTGAAATCTAAGACACTTGAGCTATAAAAAACAATTCCAAGAAATATTTTTCAAGGCATAGAAAGGAACAACAGCAAAGAATAACAATTCAGGGGGAGGAAAGAGAGAGAGAGAGAGTTATCCTCGTCTTCAATAAATTTTATTGATGATTAACTTGCATTGTGGCATTTAAATAGGTTGACTCCAAATTTACATCACACAGTGAACATGATATTATCTTTGCAGCGTCTCTTTAATTAAAACATATAATTGATCATATTAATGATCAATTAATATGCGAACTCTTTCTGGATATATATACATATATTATACCTAGAGAGAATTTGTATAAAATTTGTAAGGGTAACAGGAAACATGCATGTCGTTTTGACTCTCTCTAGCTATATATATAAAGCACAAAAGAAAAGGAGAAACAGAGGGCAAAACAAACTTAAAAGGAAGAACCAAATAAATAATTAGGTGCCACTCCAGTTTTAGATCCCCTAATGCCGTATCCACCCATTATATGGGAAACTCAAATACCCCTTAATCGCACAATAATACAGACAATACACATGCATGTGTTCACAAGTACAAATTTACAGAACAGTACCATTTCCCATCAGTATCTAAGCAATATGAAGAGAAAATATTAAAAGCAAAAGTAAAATGCATAAGTTAGTAGCATGAACTACAAGACATTTAGAATAAAGTAATTTTCAGTGGCGTAGATAGCCAAGCTGCGGGACCAAACTCGTGAATCAAGGTGTATCACATCCACCGCATCCTGTCTGCTGACTACTGAGATCTCCATAAGAAATGTTTTTTTAACCATCAAACAATTTCACCTGTGCCATGCGGATAACCACAATTCTTTTGCTTAAAAATAGAACTTATCCCATCAAGAAAGGTCCTTCAGATCACTTACACCTCGCCTTTCTCTGAAATAGCTGCAGTGTGGTACTCCCCGCATGACACTTGGGTTATCTTCACAAGCTCAGGGGCTTCATCAAGGAACTTCGCGTACGCACTTATAACACGAGCTCCCTGAAGTCCCTCACAAGTAACACCTCTTCCAAGCTGACCATATTCATTGTAGCCTGGTTTATCAGAACAGTGATTAAATTTTAATTAATTCATTGCCTGACACCGGAGAATGAAGACATAGTCGTCCTTTCTGACGTGTATTGTGAATGAAATATTAGAAAGGCAGGTAAGTATATATGATCAGATACAAACTCTGTGCATTAATATATCTGCACACACATATTCATACATCTTTCATCAAAGAAATTAACTGAGTACATAGAAGACGGTTGCATGGAATGTATGAACTGTATTTCAGAGAAAGAGGAGAAAAAGTATAGCACTAAATCATGAATTTAGAAATGTATTACCCCAAGCTTGAAGCAGGCCATCCTCTGATAGAGCCACAACATGGACAGCCCCACAAGAAACTTGGCGAATGGTCTGAAACAAATGAAATGATTCAATATTAATATGCAAATTGGAAGTTAAAAAAAAAAAAAAAAAAAAGAGTGGAGGAACATTTTCATGTTCTTTTGATAGGAAATACTATCTGTCTGTAAAGCAACCAGGTCATGCAGAATCAACAAATGAACTCAAGAATATCAGCTTGATTTTGTACAGATGCCTTAATTATCATACAGTTCAGAACATTTAGACGCAAATCCATGCATCAGATTAAACTTATCAAACAAATGACAAGGGACCACTCTTAAAGGTAAAAGAAGTTCAAAGATTAAATTCACAAATAAAGTCTGAAATCATCCCGATGTTGTAAAATATTTGATAGATAACTGGGATGACACAGTTCCAAGCAAGAAGGTATGAGTACCATATACATTTGAGAATCTAAGAGTTACCGATTCATATTTGAAAAGGAAAATTCCAACTGCAATAACTAGTGTAAGTTACTATAGTTAATTATTCTTATATTATATGGCACTGATTAGGAATCTTGTTTAAGGTCTGGCCATTGCCCATAAATGAAACAGTTGCATATTCAATTTTATCCTTGTAGTAAATCAAAAATACATCAAATACCGTATTTGGAGTAAAGGCTCCCCAATACAAACGTGGATAATTAGAGCCCTGAGAAGACAAAAAAAACAAAAGATACTTAGAAGGATCTATTAAAAGATAAGAAATGATGAACCTAAAGGAATAACAAGTACTACCTGATTTTGCCCCCAAACCCAAAGTCTTCTAGATGAGATGGTTCCATCATTTTCACGCGGTTCTGCAATAGCAGCAGTGCAATGGGCTCCGCAAGATACTGATATTACAAATTCAGTCTGCAGTTGTTTTACTTTCTTGGGGTGTTTCCTACCGTTCTCAGTTCCATCCCCTAATTGGCCAAATTCATTTGCCCCTGAAAACTCATGCAGAATTGGTTACTGATGGTATAAGGCTATAAGCAATTAAAAAACACAGTTTTCATTACAAGGAAAATACATGTTTATCCATGCAACAATTCAGCAGCTATAATTATGCTTAAACCAACCATAATCAGGACTCCTCAGCTCATTAATTGGTTTCCCTTTTTGACTGTTCTTCTCCTATCAAACTCAGTGAGACAAACCTAAATCTCAACAATCTCCTGATATTTAGGATGTCACCTCTTTGGTACAATACTAAAGGCTCTGATTTTAACCGGATAAATTTTTTCTAAGATTTTTTCTTCTTTTTTTTTTTTAGAAAAACAAAGTTTAGAAGAATAGTGATGCTCTCCTAATCTGTTAAAAATACATGAATAATTTATTCCATATAGAAATAGAGCCTTCAAGGCGTTTTTCCATTCCATATAGAAATAGAGCCTTCAAGGTGTTTTTCCTCTGATTTTTTTTTTATAAGAACCATTTTAGCTCAAACATATGAGCTTGAGAAAAAAGTATATATTTTTTACAATTTATTTTTTAATATACAGATAGACAAAATGTAAATGTTGTGTTGATTGTACCAAGTTAATAGCATGAACAAATATATAACATTGCATCTAAATTGATTGAATGCTATATGCTAGAATAGCACTAAATATACAATTGACTACTTCTGACAACAAATTATAAGAAGTAAAAAAAAAAAAGGTGAAGAACAACAAAAATTATAAATCAAGATTTTCACAGCTCCAAAAGACGTCAGGATCTCTCTGCAGGACATCAGTAACTAAAATCTTCCGTGCCATTTTGGAAAATTATATTACAATTAGGGTTATATTCTACATCTCATGTATGCGCTGCAATTATATTCAAACTTCCTTGTTATTTTACCATGCATTCAAATTCTCATGCATCTTATATTGGAAATACAAGGATGAAGCTAATAGGGAGTGGTAGCTAGTAGAAAAAGTCTATGCAGGGGAAAAATAATCAAATCCTCAGTTCAACACTTCCGTTTCTTCTTGTATAACAAGAAAATAAGCCACCACAAGTTCACCAATCATCCTCATTTCCTTGCCTTTGCAGGCAGTGAGAATGGATTTAAGCGCCCATGGTCAGGACCCAGTTGCAGTGTAAAATGGTCAACAATGAGCAAAGAAATCACAGGAGTCATAGATATGTTAAATTTTATTTGGACAGAGCAACACCACATAAATTGGGATTGAGAATATGACTTCTACTCAAGTGAAAAAAATCACAAGAAACATAAATCCTAACCTAAGAAAATATTTTGTGGTAAATCACCAATAAATCCAATGAAAATAAGTTTCAAACTTTAATGAAATAACAAACTTAAGCATAATGCATGAGCAGAGAGCAAACCCCAAGTAAAAAGCGACCCGTCTGAGGCCACCGCCGCAGTGTGCTCTCGGCCACAAGCAATATCCAACCAGCGTGAATTAATGCCGGCAGGGCATCCGAAAAGCTCAGGTGGGAGCTGCTTCGGGATCCTCAAGTTCCTCTCTTTACCCTTTCTAGCCGTTTGCCCAGACTGGTTATAGCCCCATACATAAATTGCACTCTTGGTTGGAAGGCTCGCAGGCCGGGAGTCACCCAAAATGTCATCAAGATCCATTTTAAACCTAGAAGCCATAGTAATCAGAACATAATTAAGCAATTCAAACAACAACAATGATTAAGATGCAATTCAACAATGTGTGCAATGAGAGTTGAACAAATTGAGACCCAGACTAGCTCAAAATCCAAAATTTGTGTTACCAAAAACTAATTGAAACAGAAAATTCTGAATTTGACAGCAGGAATCAAGAGAAGTGAAATTAGGGGCAAAAGGGTATGCATAAACCAAACGATTCCATCCTTATTACATCAAAATGATCTGTTTGGTCGCTAAGAAACCTGAGGAAAACAAAAGATACTCAAGTGCGTATACCTTCTTTTTTTTATTCTTTCCTTTTCCTTGGGATTTCTCATAACCAAACGCATAACTAAACAAAGTTAAGGGAAAATCTAAATTTCGAATTGATTCAATTCAACGCAACACACACAACACTAGTGACAAACTAGAAAACCGAAAAGGAAAGAAAGCAAAAACAGAAAGGAAATGAACGAGAAAATTCGATCCGAGGAAAGAGGGAAGAGAGAATGTACCTGAATCTGAAGGACTGAATCTGAAGAAATGAAGTGTAATTGGATATCTAAATTTCAGATAAAATTAAATTGGAATGATTAAATTGGGAAGAGAGAGAACGAGAAAAAAAAAAATGAGAGATTGGATTGTATTGTTGAGGTTCCGAGAACCTTGGGAGAAGGTTTGGTGAACCTGTCCGTGCTCCAGTACCACTGTTGCATAACCGAATCTTCAAGATTAAATAGTACCACCTGATTATTTTTATTTTTTTTTTTTTCTGATAAAGAATTCTCAAAATAAGTCAAAAATAATAATGGGCCATTAAATAATGTTAAATTGCAAAAATTGTTTAAAATTACAAAATTATTACTTAATGTTAAATTACAAAATTGGCCTTAGTTTTAAAAAATTATTACCAATATTTTCTTAATTTTAACTTGAGTAATGCTTTTACAAAATCTTTGAGCACAATATTTTTCATGAGCTCTCTTTTAAATTACTATTTGGACAAAGAAAATAATGCACAAATTATATCATCATATTATAAATATTAAAGTTATGTTATTGTAAAAAAAATAATAATAATAATTTAAAATGTCATAAAATAAAATTATACGAGACACTTGCATTATTAGCAAAAATACAAATTAAAAAGAAAAATAACTTTGCTTGATCAAATTTAATAGTGTAATTTGATTGAAATAAATAGACTTATGTAATCTATTTTAAATAAATTTTAATACAAAATTTTAATTATATAATCTTTATACAATTATCTTTTTAAATGATTAGATTGTGTTTCAATATTTATAAAGGAACACAATAAAAAGATAAATGTTATTATAAAGTGTCATGGGTTAAAACTTCATTTGAGCATCACTCTGGTATATAAATATAATATTAAATGATATCTTTGAAGTCCAATCATCTAGATGATTAAGGTCTACAACTTAAACTAGGGATAAAAAGTCAAAGAAGTGATTTTTAAAAGATTAGCGTGGAGACCAACCATGAAAGAGAAGAAGAGAAAGAAAATAAGTAATTATTTATACTGTCGTCTTCATATAAAATATCTCTTTCTTTTTTTATTTTTTATTTTGGTATATGAAGACGACAGTATAAATAATTACTTATTTTCTTTCTTTTTTATGCATTCTTTGACTTTCTTTAATCCGTAACCAACTTTTCTTCTCCAATACTTCCCACCAAACTGTATAAAGCAGAAAACGTGTTTGTTTCGCAAGAAAATACACATCCTGCTGCTCAGTAGTCAGTACTCATCTGGTTTCCAGACTTTTCCAGGTTAGTTTTTGTATAATTATATATAAATATATTTTTTTTTCTCACTTTCTATGCCTGCTAATTCTTTTGGTTCTTGCTGATCATGTTCTTCAAATTTTATTTCACTGCTTTCCTGATGTAATTTGTATTCAATTCTGGTGAACTCGTTGAATTGTTGAATATTTTACCAATCTAATCAAAAGAAAGAAAACCCATTTGTAATTAAACATTATATATCCAACATCATCTAATTGCTAAACAATATCTGAAAATGTTTTCTAATTCTGATTAAGAAAGGTCAAAGTTTGGAGAATGATCGAAAATTTACCTCTTCGTGGATTCCTCTAAGGGAAAAGGGCCACATGCTTAACAAATTATTGGCTTGTGTAAATCTCTGCTTCAATGCAAGAGATATTGAACCTCAAATTGATTAATTTGGTTCGAAACCCGAAACAGCCTTTCCATGTAGAGTTAAAAGTGCATATATCAAATTCTCCTCGGACTCTGCGTACATCAAACTCTCCTCAAAATCTAATCACACGTAGAGTTAAAAGTGCCTACATCAAACTCTCCTCAGACTCTGCAGTGACAGCCCCCTCATGCACCTGGCTAGTCATTTTTTCATATTGAGGAGCCAAACAATTTTTTGTAGTTTTCTCTTCTCACACTCGATCCTTTTAAAGAAGATGGCCCGAATTATATTTTTAAAAAAAATGAACCGCTATTTGATTCCCTTCTCTGCTTAGTTAAAACCATGAAATTTGACACAAAGACATTGCTTTCTTCAAAAATGGGCTTTTTATCTGATCTTCCATACAATCTACAATAATTCCATATCAATTCAAATCCATTTTATAATTTGTAATATGCGTAAAGGAGATGAATAGATGACACTCGAGCTGAAGCTAAAAAAAAAATCTGTTGATTGAACATATGTGAATGATGGGATACTTCCCAAACAATAATTACCGGCCCTCTTGAGGACAATTTTGGCTGTGAGAAGCAGCCATCTTCTGACTTTCATCTGTACAGTGAGCTTGGTTGTGAGAGGTAGCCATCTTGAAACTTCATCTCTCGATCTTTCTCGCCCATTGGTGTAGGTTTTAAGCCAAGCCACATTAAATATTGTGTGTTCTGTGGATTGTTGTTTTTGCATCTTTTCGGACAATTTTGGCTGTGAGAAACAGCCATCTTGTGACTTTCATCTGTATAGTGAGCTTGGTTGTGAGAGGCAGTCATCTTGAACCTTCATCTCTCGATCTTTCTCGCCCATTGATGTAGGTTTTAAGCCAAACCATGTTCCCGTGGATTGTTGTTTTTGCATCTTTTCTTGGTCTTGTTTCAATTCGGATATCAGAATAACACTATCAGAATTTAGCACAAAGTTTAGGGCAACAGTCCATGGGATTTTAGTATTGTTTGTCTTTGATTAAGGCTTTTGAAGAATAATGGTTTTTCTTGGTCTTTGCTTGTTGAATGTGAAACACCGAATGGTCATTTTTCAGGAAGCTTGCAAATACACTAGATTCATGGCTCAATCAACTAGCAGAAAGCTTATTCAAATTGATGTCAGTTCAGACACTGTGTGCCCATTTTGTTTTATGGGCAAAAAAAATCTGGACAACGCCATAGCTTCATCAAATAATCAATATGATTTTGAGGTTCTGATATTTTTCTCTTCTTATATGCTTGTGTATGTTTTATGATGCTCCAACGTATGTTTTCGAGTCTGATTTACTATCAGTCTATTAGCAGATTAGATGGCACCCTTTTTTCCTGGATCCTTCTGCCCCTAAAGAAGGCGTTGACAAGAGAGAGTACTTCAGGAGCAAGTTTGGATCTCGAGCTGACCAAATGCTAGCTCGGATGTCAGAGGTTTGTTTGCTCCCATTCCTTGAATAGTGAAATTTTACATTATCGGACTGCATTACATTTAATTTGGCTATCGTGTGATTCTTCATTCTGGGAGCTTTGCATTGCAGATTTTTAAGGGACTTGGGCTAGAATTCAACAAATCCGGACTAACGTAAGTTTCAAGTATTTTTCATTTACAAGAACTTTGTCAAGAAGGGGAAGTTGTGAAGAGTGAGGATGATTTATGCAGTGATATCACTTGACATTGTTTTGAAACATGCAGGGGAAGTACTCTGGATAGCCACAGGCTATTATATTTTGCTGGGAAGCAGGGTGTTGGTAAGCAGCATAGTCTCGTGGAGGAGCTGTTCCTAGGCTACTTTACACAGGCAAAGTTTATAGGTGACCGGTAAGTGCAATATTATTTTTTTTTTTTGAGAGCATGTTTGATGCACAAGAAAGTTATAATTGGCGTGTGTTATCGAACTTTGATTTAAACAATCCTTCTTTACCCCTTGTCCAAGTGGAACAATTTGAGGTTATTCCTTGTAGAATGACCATCATGTTTGATGTTCATGTCACTTTTGTAGCCCACTGCCCTAAAGATGGAGAATAAATAAAGCTGAGGATAAAAAAAAGTGATTCCATTTGATGTCTATTTTAATTAATGCGATTTGTATCTAATGAATTTTTGAAGTTCAATGAGTTCTGATGATAGGGGGTTCACGTTAAGAGGTTATCCAATTTTTCACTTAGTCTCAACCTTTTTGAATGTTCGTTCAATCAAAACTACTTTTATGGAGTTTCAAATAATTGTGACTAGCCGTCATTTAGGTCTACTACCACTTAGCTGATGAAACAATGTAGAGCTAAAAGAAGTTTTCATCATGGAGAATGGAGGTGCAAATGGAGCTTTTATCACGAATAAAATTATCTCGTATGGAGTTGGTGACTTTTCCGAATCTTTACAGACCTTCACAACAGCCATTGACATGTGCAACCTGATTGCAGGGAATTTCTTGTGGAATCTGCTCGGAAGGTTGGCATAGAAGGAGCAGCAGAGTTCCTCGAGGACCCCAATAATGGACTGAAGGAGGTAATCTCTTTAAGAACTTCATGCTTGTATTGATTTCTAGGAAGACAATGCAAGAGAAATCAAAACCTGAAATATCTTTAAAAACAAAATAAAATAAAATAAAAAAGGAACTGAACTTTTAGTTTTGAAGTTTCTTTAATTTTTAGTGTTTTGTTTATTCTTCTGCTCCTTTTAAATTCATAATTTTCTACCCAAATTCCCATAAAATACCAAAATTAATTTTATATATTTTCTCTTCCATGATTTAGGCAATTAAATATGGTCATAATCTTTGTTTCTTTGATGTCCATGATCGAACTGAGTTTGCTGTCTATCAACAATGCAGGTCAATGAAGACCTTGAGAAGTACTCTGCACATATTACTGGAGTCCCAAATTATGTGGTGGGTGATTCAAGAATCAAAATCTACACATTTCAATTTCAATTATGATTATGACTCTGCATTATAGTTCATCCACTAAACCGGTTCTCCTAACAGATTAACGGGAAGCATCAGCTGAACGGTGGCCAGCCCCCGGAGGTCTTCCTGAGAGCTTTTCAAGTGGCTGCAAGAGACAGCACCTAGCAAAACCATATGATTTTATTATATACTGTCTGTCTTGTGAAAAGATGCAACTTATAATCTCCCTACCCTTGAAAATAAAGTGGCTTGCCCAGTGTATCATGCATTGAGTGTGTAATAAAATTTTGAACTAATGACTATGATGATGATTATATACATATATGTATTGACATATATTAAGTGTGTTCGAAAATGTTCAAATAACTCTCTATACAAGCCCCTCCATTTTTGTTCTTCCTTTTTCCTTCCCTCAACAATCCCATTACCAGTTGGAGCTTAATTGGTAAGTGGTGAGTTTCTTGTTAAGATAAAAATTGGTGTAGGTGTATTTTTAGGTTTTGAAAATTTTCTAAAATGAAATTGGGTTAATTCAAAAAACCCTAGTAATTAATTTCAAAAAACCCTAGTAACTATATATTATTACACCCGGTCGGTTTCGGTTTACTCTTTTTTGTCACTAAATATATCCTTCAAAAGTAAATATATTGAAGAAATATCCTAACCCTTTGAACGTTTACTCTTGTTTTGTCACTAAACATATCCTTCAAAAGTAAATATTATAAATATATTGAAGAAATATCCTAACCTTTGAACAACATTTAACTCCAAATAAAGTCATATTTTGGATAAAAATGTGAGAAGTTGTCCCAAATAACAAGTCAACTTAGTGATTTCCCATCCAGTAACGTGGGGGAGTGGGGACCAAGTCCAACCATCACTGTATCTCTCAAAGTCATACATTGTATAAAAATGTGAGAAGTTGTCCCAAATAGAAAATCAAAATATTGATTTCCAATCCATGAATGTGGGGGACCAAGTCTAACTTCTCATTCTGTTTCTCAAATTTTTTTTTTTTCTTTTTTTTTTTCAGGCAAGAGTAGATAAAAGAAATGGTAAATTACACTCACTTTCTTTTAAATTTAGACAAATTATACACAAATTAGATCGTTCAACTCAAATGTGATTTTAAGTGGGCAAGATTTTCATACAAGAAAAAGATAAAATTATCATTTTATAAAATTTGGTCAATAAATTTACATGGAAAAAAAAACAAAAATTTGAGGTGTCGTTGAACACATGCATCAAATCTTAAGAGAGATTAAAGTAATAAAAGTTAAACATTCATGTATATAATTTATCTAAACCTAAAGTGAGACAAATATTATTTATCATATGAATCTGATAACCATGAAATTGGAGTTTTGGAATTGGAATTAGAGAAAAGTAATTCAAAAAATAAAACTAAAATTTTCTCCAATTCTATCTATTCCAATTACAAGGCTCTAATTAATTTCATGCCCAAACAGAGCATAAAAGAAATCACAATGACCATTCTATTATAATATTTTTATTTTCAAAATAAAAAAGATGAACGGGAAAGAAAATAGAGTTATTATTTATGTTCTCGTTTTAATATGCTATGTTTTATTATATCATCCTACTAAAAAAAATATCCCCTTTTTTTTTTTTTTTTGGGTGGCTTAAAAAACAGACAATTTCCCTTTTTATGCATTTTTTTAAAAAACAAATGGATCTTTCTTACACTACTTTGTTTCCATCATCTGTGATTGTAACCAACCCTTTTTCTCCAGGACTTCCCACCAAACTATATCGAGAAGAAAACGTGTTTGCTTCGCAAGAAAATAGGCATCCTGCTACTTACCCAAAAAAAAATAGGCATCCTGCTCAATACTCATCTGGTTTCCAGACATTTCCAGGTTACTCTTTTAGTAATTGCTCATGTTCTTTCAAAATTTATTTCACTGCTTTCATGATGTAATTTGTATTCAATTATGGTGAACTCGCTGAATTGTTGTATATTTTACCAATCTAATCGAAAAAAAAAAAGCGAAAAAAAAAACATTTCTAATTAAGCATTATATATCCAATATCATCTGGGTCTGGGCCTTCGGGGTTTGAAAGGAAAAAACTTTGAATTAAACATCCAGAAAATTGTGATTTTGTCGACCCTGCTTCAGTGCTTTGTGAATTTTCCTATTTGTAAATTGGGTTTGCTCTTGGCTGTCCTAATTGCTGCAGATTGTTTTGAATGGCTGAATACTATCTGAAAACGTTTTCTAATTCTGATTAATAATGGTCAAAGTTTGGAGAATGATCCAAAATTTATCTCTTCATGGATTTCTCTTAGGGCAAAGGGCTACCTGCTTAACAAATAGTTGGCTTGTGTAAATCTTTGATGCACTGCACGATATATTGAACTTTCGACTCTCGAATTAGAGTTTAGTTGAATTACCATTAATTTAATTTCAGATAATTGAAAGGTTTGAAACTGGAAACAGAAACAGCCTAAGGCTGCGTACATTTGACCATCCTCAGACCCCGAAATAGCAGGAGCCAAAGGTTGCCTGTTGATGGAGCCAAATAATTTTTGTAGCTTTATCTTCTCAGATTCTATCCTTTGAAAGAATATAGCCTGAATTATAAAAATGAACTGCTATTTGATTCCGTTCTATGCTGGGTTAAAATTATGGAATTTTACATTATGATAAAGGCATTGCTTTCTTCAAAAATGGGCATTTTATCTGATCTTCCATACAATTTACAACTATTCTATATCAATTAAAATGCATTTTATAATTCATAATATGCTTAAAGGAGATGATACCAGAGCTGAAGCTTCAGCTAATCTGCTAATTGAACAAACGTGGATTGTGGGATAATTCCCAAACAACAATTACCTGTCCTCTTGAGGACAATTTTATGTTGTGATGGTGTCTTGAACTTGGATTTTATTTTGGGTTGCAATAGAAAGTGTTCTTTTGTATGTTAAACCTGTGTATATAAGGGCCAACTTGGTTTTTTTGAGAGACGAACTCATTTTTGGTAGGAGGATCAGGGCTTTTGGTTGTGAGAAGTAGTCATCTTGTGACCTTCATCTGTATAGTGGACTTGTACTTAGTTGTGCAAGGCAGCCATCTTGAAGCTTCATCTCTCTATCGTCCTCGCCCATTGATGTAGGTTTTAAGCCAAACCACATTAATTATTGTGTGTTACTTGGATTGTTATTGTTGCATCTTTTCTTGGCCTCATTTTCAATTTCGGATATCAGATCTGCCATAACACTATCAGAATTCCAACACTTCAATCAGAGCTAATCAATCCATCCCCTTCCACCGACTTATCAAAGTTTAACACAAAGGTCCATGGGATTTTAGTATTGTTTGTCTTTGATTATAAGCTTTTGAAGAATAATCGTTTTTCTCAGTCTTTGCTTGTTGAATATGAAACACCAAATGGTCATTTTTCAGGGAGCTTTCAAATACACCAGATTCATGGCCCAATCAACTGGCAGAAAGCTTATTCAAATTGATGTTAGTTCAGACACTGTATGCCCTTGGTGTTTCGTGGGCAAAAGAAATCTGGACAAAGCTATAGCTTCATCAAATAATCAATATGATTTCGAGGTTCTGATATTCTTCTCTTCTTATATGCATATGTATGTTTTATGTTTTTCTAACGTATATTTTCCAATCTGAATCAATCTCTCTCATATTCGCAGATTAGATGGCACCCCTTTTTTCTGAATCCTTCTGCCCCTAAAGAAGGCGTGGACAAGCGAGAGTTTTACAGGAGCAAGTTTGGGTCTCGAGCTGAACAAATTTTAGCTCGGATGACAGAGGTTGTTTGCTCCCATCCCTTGAAAAGTGAACATAGATGTTATGGGACTGTATTACATTTAGTTTGGCTATCATGTGATAAGTCATTCTGAGAGCTTTGAATTGCAGATTTTTAAGGGTCTTGGGATGGAATACAACATGTCCGGACTCACGTAAGTTTCAATTATAGATCTTTTACAGAAATTTCATTAAGAAGGGAAAGCTGTGAAGTGTGAGAATGGTTTATGTAGTGATATCACTCAACAATGTTTTGAACATGCAGGGGAAATACTCTGGATAGCCACAGGCTTACATATTTTGCTGGGAAACAGGGTGTTGGTAAGCAACATAGTCTCATGGAGGAGCTGTTCCTTGGCTACTTCACACAGGCAAAGTATATAGGTGACAGGTAAGTGCAATTTGATTTTATTTTATTTATTTAGTTAAAAAAATTTCCGATAATCTTCAATTTTAAACACACGTCTCTATATGCAAATTTTTATGGTGCTTCACATTTAAATTTTCTTGGAACTGCCAGCTGTATTTTTAAGTAGGATAATTTCATGGAACTTTGAGTTTTTTCCTTTACAAAATAAAATACTCAAGTTCGCGTGTGTTTAGTTTTATAGATGCAAATTCATGCACAAGAAATTTATCATTGGCATGTCTTACCGAAATTTGATTTAAACAATCCTTCTTCACCCTTGTCCAAGGGGAACAATTTGAGCCTATTCCTTGTAGAATGATCTTCATGTTTGATGTTCATGTCACTTTTGTAGCCCACTGCCCTACAGATCAAGAATAAATAAAGATGAGGATAAAAAAAAGTGATTCCATCTGATGTCCATTTTAATATCTTTTATTGCATGCCAATAGCATCTAATAAATTTTTGAAGCATTGAAAAACTCGTGGATACCATAGAGGGCCAATTCTGGGTTCGATGAGTTCTGATGATAGGGGGTTCACATCAAGGGATTATCCGATTTTCATTTAATTTCAATCCTTTTGGATTGTTCATTCAATCAATAGCACTTCTCTGGATGGTTCAAATGATTGTGATGAATCATCATTTAGGCCTGCAACCACTTATCTGATGAAACCAAGTTAGAAGTAGAACTAATAGAAGTTTTCAGTGGAGAAATCATTAAATGAAGAATTAGTACACTGGTAAAATGGAGCTTTTATCATGAATAATATTGTCTTGTACAGAGTTAGTGATCTTTCCAAATCTCAACAGATCTTCACAACAGCCATTGACGTTGCAGGGAATTTCTTGTGGAATCTGCTAGGAAGGTTGGAATAGAAGGAGCAGCAGAGTTTCTTGAGGACCCCAATAATGGACTGAAGGAGGTAATCTCTTTTAGAACTACTTTATGCTTGAATTTATTTCTAGGAAGACAATGCAAGAAAAATTATAACTTGAGATCTTAAAAAATAAAAATAAAAAATGGAACTGAACTGTTGAGCTGGCTGCTGTAAGTTTTCAAGTTTTAATTTATTTGTATCCATTGGCAAGCAGCACAGTGTTATGTTTATTCTTCTTCACCTTTTGGCTGCCAAGTTGGCCGAGGAAAATAAAATTCATAAACCCTACAATAGCTTTCTCTACCCAAATTGCCATAAGATACCTAATTTCAGTTTTCAAAATCGGATGAGACTAGTAATTAGTCTGTCTAAAGATTCATGACGTGATAAAAGATATTCCCGAAGCATTTTGTTGCTTACCACGCCCTTCCTCCTCTCTAGGTGCCTAGGTATCACTATCCACAGTTAGCCTTTCCTTGTTTGAACCTCTCCCGTAACTTACTTTACTGAATTGAGGATGTTCGTGCACAAGGGTACTAGATTACCTAGCAGAAAAGATTTAAAAACCATCAAATGCAGTGCAGCCAGATAGCCTACTAAAATAAAGAGGAGAAAATGATGAAGACTAAAAAATTGATTTAAGATTTTATATCGTTCTCTTCCATGCTCTAGGCAATCAAATGGGATAATAAGCTTTTTTTTCTCCGATATCCATGAACGAACTGAGTTTTTATCTCTATCAACTATGCAGGTCAATGAAGATCTTGAGAAGTACTCAGCACATATTACCGGAGTCCCAAATTATGTGGTGGGTAATTCAACAATCAAATCTACACATTCAATTTCCGTTACAATTGTGACTATACATGCTAGTTCTTCCACTAAAATGGCTCTTCTAACAGATTAACGGCAAGCACCAGCTGAGCGGTGGCCAACCCCCTGATGTCTTCCTGAGAGCTTTTCAAGTGGCTGCGAGTGGAAGGACCTAGCATCCATATGATTTTATATACCATCTTCTGAAAAGATGCAACTTATATCGCCGTACTCTTGAAAATAAAGTGGCTTGCCCAGTGTATCTTTTCCTCTATCATGCATCGAGTGTGAGGATCTTGGAACTCATGTTTGATACAAGTATGTAATAAAATTTAGAACCAATGACTATGAAGATGATTTTATATATATATATAAATGGGCATATATTAAGTGTATTCGAAAAAGATATTGTTCATTACAAATGAATTATAGGGTGCAAATAACTGGGAGTATAGGAGAGAAGAAAGAGAGACAAAAGATAGGAAGAACTTGATCTGCTTTGCTCTCATTGACAGTGCTATATTACATAGCCTGGTAATTGTTTCCTGAAAAATCGTTTGCACTGTGTCCTGTGATTCTTGTATAAAAGTCTGTTGGAGACACAGTGAACACTGTTGTGGATGATTACCCTTTTATCCAAACACTACCAAGTTCCATACACCTTAAATTGGTCATGTGACTATATTGAATCTTGCAGAGCCATATAGCCTAACTCCTTATAATGGTTATCTGCATTGCTCTCTATACAACTCTCTCAACTTCTGTTTTTCCTTTTCCCTCTCAACTTCTGCTTTTCCTTTTCCCTTTCCTCCACGATTCCATTCACATTCGGAACCTATTGGAACCTAGTTAAGCATGATCGGATAGGTGTTAGAGGGACTCATCCCACATTGGATCCAGATATGGATTGGTATCTAGCACTACTCAGTTGGTATCAAAGTCCGACCAATCATTTGATTCAATGTTGTGCCAGTCCGGACACCTTTTGATTCAATGTTGTGCCAGTCCGGATTGTCTGCTCGGTAAACAGGGTGATCCAACTACAAAATTGCTAGTTCAGGTGAGAAGAGTGGCTCATCCCAACTACAACATTGCTAGTTTAGGTGAGAAGAGTGGCTCATCCACAAATGTAGATTCGTGTGAGGAGAATGTTAGTAGCTCGTCCCACAAATGTAGATTTTATGGCAATCATTCATGCTTTTGGTTTGATTCTTTAAAAGGGGTTCACAAAAAATCTGAAAATGGTGAATAATTATCATCTGAAGTCCCTTTTTAGCTGAAAAATACTACAATGAAGGCGCTCTCATCGTAACACTGTTCCTTTAAACCTTACTTCTACACGAGTTTCTACAATCTAAGCTCCTGCCAATGCAAAGCCTGGAGAGTATACAGCCTCTCCTAAATTATTCTCTGAGTGCCAGAAATGTATTATCCTTTTGTATTCCCATCCAACTCCAATTTTAAATGACCTTTGCATGGAAAAGTCATTTCCTGTTTCGACCATGCAACTTTCATATCACAGTGGAACAACCTCAATGTTGTGCTAGAGCCCACCCTCATATATATACATATATAAATATATAAATATGTACATATACATATATATATATATATACACACACATATAACTTTCTTTATCAGACATTTGGAGCAAGAAATCATATTCTTGATTATACACATGAAAGAGCAATTACAGAAGTAAGCTAATTTATGAAATTCAGCCTACTCCCTTTCAATAGAAATTTCAGTTCTGTAACTAGAAGCAGAGAGAGAATCCACAAGGGCATAAAGATCGAAGGTAATAAAAACAAGCACTTCACCATGTCATAGGTTCATATTTTCCCCCTTTGGTTTTAAGAATTCTTCTCTTTCACTGTACAGAAGGGATTTGGAAACAGAGATTCTTCTTTCTTTCTTTCTTTTTTTCTAGTGAAAATGTAAGAAAAAATAAGAGGAAAAGCAAAACAGTGTGAAGAGAATATATTTTGAAATAAAGTTATACAAACACTTTAACATGAGATATTCACAAGGGCTTTTTACACTTTAACCCTTTCCCGTCTGTTGCTGGTTTCATCCACAATCCAAACCACTCAAGTAAGTTCACGGATTCACGAGGTCTCATCGATTTCCATCACCTGGAAATCCAGCAATACGAAAGCATGATCAAAATTAAGCATATATTCAGACAGAAGATACTTCATTCCCATTTTGTCCATATTATACATTATTCATGACTTTGCCATATGTCAAGTTGATAAAAATCAACTAATCAAGCCATGTTGTTACTTACTTTATATGTTCCATGGTGAACTACCTACTTGGGTGCTCACATGGATAAAAGCCTAACCCCTAGGCATAAGCATAATAAATGAAGGTCATGCCACTATGATATATATTCAGTTCTTTTTGCTAAAAATCACATTGCAAGGCATCAAAGATGCCACATGATTGTGCAGCATTTAACGAAAAAGAAAATATTCTAGTAAAGACGTATCAATCTGAACAATGCATTTTTCAGCTTTATTTTTTTCTGCCTTGTCCCCTTCCATCAATCTGAGACACTGACATTTAGTGAACCAAAGAACTGTTGAAACTGAATACACCCCGATCAAGAAAATTCGAGCACTAACTTGAAGGCTATTATTCAGAAGGAGATGTGTGAATTTGGAAAACTGGAGTTTTTCCTTTTATTTATCCCAGCAAATAACTTTCTGCTCTTAGCTATTGCTGAATTTGAGGCATTCAATCGTTGAGAATTGTGTTTAGGCTTTTTAAAACTCAAGCTGCCAAACACAAGAAATGTGTTAGATATGTACCAAGTCTGCCTCTTCAAGGGGACCACAAAGGGTAATGAATGGCCTCTCTCTTTTGATTGTTAAATCCATTTAGGATGTAGAAAGTATACTAAAACAAAAAGTAATTTGGAATTCAGTAAAAGACACTGAAGGTTAAACGGATTTAGGTAATTGTTTAGATTCTAGAAAAATGGAAACCTCCAGTAAGTTTGGAAAAGCTTCGCATTGGTTTTCAAAGTACTCTTCCTGAAAAACATGTTTTGGAAGAAATTTCCAGAAACTATTGAGCTAAACTACATACTTTCCCATTGTAGACACCCCATTGTTTGCAATTTGACTGGCATTTTATCCGTGTAAATACATGAGTTGGGACTTGGGAGTATAAGACTACACCATCTTCAAGATTTTATTTGGGCTGGAAAATGTGGGCTAATGATATATTGGATAAACCAGAAAATCAGGTCAAAGGGAAATCTAGATAGGTTTGTTGAGAGAATCTCTCCATCTCTCTCTTATTGGTGTAACTTCAAATACACAATAGGACGCCATCATTTCAGTGTGGTGAAAATTTCCCAAATTATTATCTTCTCTCATCGATTCTCAGTTTTTCACTGTAATAAACTGATAGTTGGCATACAGTAACAGGCAGGATGTTCTGACACTCCTAACTAGGTTCAATTAACTTAGAGAGGAATTGATGTCTTAAAGTCTGACAGGTTATCATTTAGTTGAAGCTAAGGAGGAATAAGGTGTTGACTTTAAGAGATAATCAAAAAAAGAGTAAAGTAGAAGAACATGAAGAAGGAGAGAAGGAAGAGGAGAGAAAAAGAGAGATAGATTGGGAAAGAGAGAAAGAATGAAAGAATACTTTCATCCTTCCACCACATCCTATTTATGCTAAGAAGGTTTCAGTACATTATATAAGTGATAACAAATAAGCCCCTGACAGAATAAGGTTCCTTTCCTGCCCAAAGAATAATTAGAGCAAGTACAACCAAAATGCTTTTTTTGAAGACCATTAATTCAATTCTCTGTTTCATATACATATCAAGAGTTATCATCCCTGTTCAAATAACTAGTCAGTTTTTATCAGATCAAAGCTTTACCAATCAGTTTTTAGCCTTATCTAAATTATTATGAGTCTTGGAGATCCTATCCGAGCCTCCACCCTTTAATCAATAGAAATTACCCATTACATCAAATTACCCCATTTTGCCTATAAATAGGACCTAGGATCTTTTTAGCAGTTACCCCTTCAAACCTTGAATTTAGCACTAAAAAATATCATCAGGAAATAACATATACCATAATCTCATCCTGAATAAACTACCACCAAGCATGAATAAATATCCTACCAAAGAGAACTGCACAAAAATGAAGAGAAACACTGATAATCCAAAACTATGAATTCCTTTTGTGGCAGTAGCCTTGGTGCAAATTGCTCCATTGTGACCTAGAGGTCAGGGATTCATAACGAGAAACAGCCTCTCCCCTACATCTAACCCTTCCTAGACCCCACACTGGTGGGAGACTGGTGCACTGGGCTAGCCTCTTTTTATGAATGCCTTTTTATGCATGAAGAAATAAATTGCACAAGATGAAGGTAAAAAGGTATATCGCATGTAACAACCAATCATGCAACCAATCATGCTAGTCAATAAAACATCTAAAATTTAAACAAACAAGTTCAAGACAACCTACCTTCCAGAAGGGAAAAAAAAAAAAGTTCAAGACAGCCTAAAGATGGAATGTGTTACCTTGCCACAAACTGGACAGTTTTCACTTCTCTCCATCCATTCGTAGATGCAACCAAGGTGGAAATGGTGAGAGCATTTGGTAACTATCTTGGGGTTTTCCGAAGTATATTCTGCATGTAGAAGGTACATGCAAAGGCATAAGAGAATGCATTTTAGAAGTTCAGAACAATTAGATTGTAAATTACAACAGCATTAATCTATTGATACAGAAGAATCAGAACATTTCAGTACAGTGCTTCGAACTTTCAGGTAAGTTTGGAATTCCCTGCATCAGGAAAAGATGGCATACTTCATCAATGCTGCTTAGGAATGACCACAGTTGTTTCACAGCTTTGGCCCAACAATAGGGAAAGGCAAGACCATTGGGTAAGAGCAGCAAATTGTTATTGAAGCTTCAATGCATATCAATGAACCTTACTCTTCTCAAATGACCAAATCTGGAAAGCTGTAGTTATTTAACATTTTGTGGAGGATTTGGAAACAAAAAGATAAGGGCCTCTTCTTTTTTTATTCTTTTCATGACAAAACAAGTGTCAGGTCCTCTGCATTTTGTTCTTTTCTAAATAACATTTTCCATCTGAGAAAGAGCGGCACTAGGTACACTATTTTTTTTTTTATTAAATTCATCCACCAAGGAATGTTGATTATCACAAGCTATTTTTGAATTCAAAACGATGTTAACATATTTTTACCTTCAAGGCATGTTGGGCAGACATCTTCATCTTCTGAAGAAGAGTAGATATGTGCATATCCAGTTG
The DNA here is from genome assembly GCF_030987335.1 of Cornus florida. Classification (NCBI taxonomy): domain Eukaryota; kingdom Viridiplantae; phylum Streptophyta; class Magnoliopsida; order Cornales; family Cornaceae; genus Cornus; species Cornus florida. The sequence goes on from NW_026775577.1 coordinate 8,594,087, forward strand.
TCATTTTTGCTGATGAGAGCCTCATTGAAGACTTAGAATTGTATTTTCTTAATCCTTCTTCACATGTAGACTCATTCCACTTCTCTCCAGTACTTTGAAATTCTGCATCTGCGTCTGCATCATCGACACATCTTCTCAATAGTACGGATTCCTCGTGTGAGTGACTTGAGCCCTTCTCACGTCTAGAAACCAGTCCATCCCGTTGAAAGTGCATATATCTAGGATCAGCATCATAAGGCAATGGCCTCGGAGGAGAGTGGTACATGTCAGAAAGAGAGTCATCAACTGATGAAGTTGAAGTCAAAGATGTTGTCCCCTGCATGGATGAAGGGATGGCATGTGCTTCCCCACTCCGAAATATTGTCGTATACTACCCAAGAAAAGAAAAGCAAAAAACTAGGAATTTCACCCAACTGAATAATAAAATTAATTTCCAATCACTAAAGTTGTATTGCTTTCTTACAATTATAAAAAATCAGTACGTCAGGTATTATCTTGTTGCAATGTATTCACTCTAAACTAAACTATAATATGACCTACATATAAAGGTTAGTACGGGTTATGGAAATTCACACAATGAGCAACAATAAGTTGGTACAGCATCAAATTGGTCTCCCTTTGCCCCAACCAGGTTTACAAGCAAGCGTACAAGCCCTATTGAGCTACTTAACAAACCAGACCGCGAGTTCAGCAGGGTTTTAGCCTTGCAGACCAAGTAGCATGTCTAGGGTGACTAAATCATACTGTAATGCTACAATAGATAGACCTGCATATAAGAGCAGTTCCCATTCCAGAATCAAAATAAATTCCTAGTGAAGTGCTAGCTTCTAAATATTTAGCGAGTTAAGATAATTTGTAGCAGAAGAGAACTTTAAGAATACCTAGCAGAAGAATGATAAAAATTGGAATGGCTCATGTATTCTCTTTGCTATAGTAGAAGAATGAAAAATATGTGGAATGGAATCAGTACTTTCTATGCTAAAACAAAAAGTGTGTGTGTGTGTGATAGAGAGAGAGAGGGCTCTCTCTTATATGATGGTTGTCAATATGTCCCAAACTTCATCACCCAAGACCATTCCAAATCAAGTTTCTATGTTTTACCAACTATAAGAAATTTGTCCAGCACTTGAAATATAGAGCAAATTACATTGAAAAGAGTCTATGGATTGCCTATTCTAGCTTGATGGAAATGCCAAATTCTAAAGCACTACTGCTACAGACCTCTATTCCCTTCTTCCACGTGACTCCTCAATACAAGTAGTCTATCAAAATACCTCAAGGTCTAACATGGCAGAAGTCAAAAGCAGTACTATAGCGCTCTCCCATTTTCACCAAAACATACTATTGTTGCACGATGCCTACTTCAAACAGCTAATGGATGTAAAAGTATAGCAGTCGAAGTTTTCTCGCATCACCAGTTACATCTGTAAAAGACTCTACATGTATTAATTTCCAGCACCTATAAGAGTCTAGAGTGTTTGGCATCTGAATAACATTATGATGAAATGTAGTCTTCCTCGAAAAAAAAATTCAGAAACAATGTTTTTATCTCGTACACCCGCGACGAAGGGGGTGGAGGATGACTGCTAAGTCTTGTTGTTGGGACCAAAGAAGGGGGTGGAGGATGACTGCTAAGTCTTGTTGTTGGGACCAAAAGAAGTATTTTACGCATATATGTAAACCCAAAAGCTCGTTGATACGAGCCTAAACTATCTAAAATGCTCCTCAACATGAGCTTCAAGGGAAAAAAGACATATGCTCAGAAGACATATTTCCACCAATTTATACTACATAGAATAGAAAATGAAACATGAGAGGAGAGGCAAAAATATAAACTATAAACATACCACATGTAAGAAGTTCTGAAAAAAACATCAGAAAAATATACAGTTCCTAAAGGAGGAGGGTGGAGGATGACCCCTGTACTATATTGTTGGAACCAAAAGAAGTATCTTTCCGCATATATGTAAACCATAGTACTCTTTGATACGAGTCTAAACTATCTAAAATGCTCCAACACATGAAATTAAACGGAGAAAAGACACATGCTCAGAAGACATATTTCCACCAATTCATACCACATAGGATAGAAAACGAAACATGAGAGGAAAGGCAAAAATAAATACTATAAACATACCATGTGTAAGAAGTTCTGAACAAAACATCTGAGACATATACAGTTCCTATAGATTGAGCTGTTTGGATTAACACAATCTTCACAATCCTCAAGCAAACAGCAACAAACACCACCCATGATGCCACCTTCAATCTATTCCGACCACTCAAACCCCTCCACCAACCCTTAGTTCTCCAATGTCAACCAAGAAACCCAAATGTGGTAGTCATTTACATCAAAAAAGCAACTCTTGCAGCAATTAAAATATAAAGATAAATGTAGGATAGACGAAGATAGACAAGAGAGGACGCTAAGCTCGCAGAAGTTACGTAGACTCTGCAAACCAGTACCCCCTCTCTTCTAGAAACAAACCCATCTGTCCTTGCTACAAGGATCTCAAGAAAAGATCCAACAAACACTTTTCCCCTGAAAAAAAAATAATGAAAATAACAGACATTAGAGAACCAACATTGCAATCCTCACAGCAATTATATAAACGCTAAACTTAAACTATAAAAACCATCATCCATATTGTAGAAATCGCAACCACCGAGGTTATAGTTTCCTCTACCTCTCAAGTAAAATGTAGAGGGTTGTCCCCACAGTGAATGTGTTATTTGACAGTTTTTTTTTTTTTCCCGGAAGGTAAAATTTATATATATATATATTTATATATATTGTAGACATTGCAAACTAGCTATTAATAGTGTAACCAAAGCTAATCATACATTCCCACTTCAAATAAATCAAGCCCAAAAATCCATTTTACTACCAAAAAAAAATTTAAAATCAGGAAATAATTAACGAATAAATAAAATAGAAAGAATTTCAATTTTTTTTTTCAGGGTCACTTCAAAGTCCAAAAATGGAATCTTTCTTCCAAGGTAACGAATAAATTTACACACACGTACACAATTAAAATGGAAAAAAAAAAACCATCAAGGACGAACATTATTATCCGTGTAAAAGCGTCCAAAATATAACTCAAGTAAACCCAGTTCAGATTATCCAAAATTTAAGGACATGAACAAATTCAAGAGAAGATCTAGTGGGAGATAATAGTTGATCACTAAAATAAAAGAGAAGCATTTGAGATTATGAGATTTCACAGTGCCTGGAATCTCCTAAACTATCACAAACAGAAAACCAAAAAAAAAAAAATTAAAGAAGAGAGAAGCAAAATACCTGGGACTAAAAAGTAGAGAGAGAAAAAAGGAGGAAGGTAGACAAAAGAAATCCTAGAAATCCGGAAGTGAGGTGCTTCGGATTCTATAATGCGACGGAGTGTTGTTTTCGCCGAGAAAGACCATGAAAGTGCGAAGTTAAAGCGACCTTCATCATTTTGGTGGTGGGTGGTGGAAGAGTCTAGTCTCTAGTCTCGACTTTATTATACAAGTATTATATATTATTAATATAAGATAATACTATTTAAAATATACATATATACTACTATATATTTGGCTTTTTTTTCTTTCCAAAATGTATATTGGAATATTTATTCATATATTTTTCAAATTGAGCAAATAAAAATAATTTATAAATTTAACAATTAAAATACCTAAAACATTCTTGAGACAAAATAAAAATAAAACAACACTGATTTAAGGTATTTTGGGATTTTTATAAATTAAAAATATATATATTTGGTTAAAATTGATGGTCAACAAATATTATAAAATAATTTACACATATTTTTAAGGGGTACTTCCCTATGATTTGTCATAATTACAGCAATCTCCCTTATGATTTAAAAAATTACACAAATCTCCTCTAAAAATAAAACGTTGTTACACAAATCTCCTTTTTTAAGGATTAATGATAAATTTTGTTAGTGTCGTGTATAAAATATCCTTGTCTTCTCCATCATAACTATAACTGGTTGAGTCTTTCAACAACCCCAATAACATGCATGACACAACCCATATCTTGGGTTTTTGTACCACACCTATGACCTCTCAAATTACTCCCTGAGAGTCCATATATAAGAACTCCAATAATAGGCATGAAATAGAAAAATTAGTTTTGCCTGTTGAAATCGATTAAACAACATAAAGAAGCAAATTGGAAACTATCATATATATATATATATATATATGAACAACATATAGATATATATATCAAAAGCCTTAAATCAAACGAAGATTTAGGTTGAGAATTACTAGATAGAGAAAGTAACGAAGATGGGTAACATGCAGTGAAGATAGGTCTTGGGTAATCGCCGTTCGATTGCCCGACGTCGGATTTAGCGGCTGCATTTTGGTGAAAACTTTGATCCTCCATGAACTCTGGTGAATGCGACTTAACTCTTAAATCTTAAATCCCTCTCCGACGAGAACATTTCCTCTCTCACTCTTAAATCTTCAAGACTTAATTGTTAGATTTCATTGTGCAGTTAAAAAGGTAGTTTATTCTTTTATATCCAACGGTTAAGATTTAATTCATGCATAAATTCATAATCAGTGAGCAGGTGAACAGTCCTACATATATATAAATATATATGTCGCTATAAATATAAATATATACATATGGATAGTTCAGTCATTTACCATAACAACTTGAGGGCATTTCAATAAATTAGATAGGTCTGTTAGTCTATTTGACAGTACGTCACTAGGAGCCTAAGAAGGGAGGTTTTTGTAGGAATGTTTCAGTTTTAAGGGAGATCTGTGTAATTTTTCAAACCATAAATGAGATTCTTGTAATTATAACAAACTATAAGAGAGGTCCTTGTAATTAACCCTATTTTTAAATAATAAAGATCTATACACGCATACTAATTAGTATGAGTTTTTTACACAATTTTTTATATAATATGGTTTTTTTGCACTTTATCCTAATAAGATTTTAATTCATAATATATATATATATATATATATATATATATATATATATATATATATATATTTGAGTAAGACTTCTCTTTTAACCAAATGTATTTTTAAAAATTTTTTTTGGGTGTCTTTTTCTTAACATAAATCACAATTATACCTCTAATATTTTATTTTCCTATTTATGGATTAGGAACAGTTGTGTCATTTCAATTTAAGAATAGGGTACATTTGATTAAAACGAGAGTGCCAACATTGAATTTCTTTTTAAAATTAATATATACTATATTGGGGTTTTTTTTTATTTTTTTATTTTTTTATTTTTTTATTTTTTTTTTTCAAAACGTATATTAGGTTTTCCTTGTTTCCTTTACATGCATACATACACTAATAAACATAGTAATTGTTGTAAATGTAAAATGTGTAATATTTAATCAAGTCAGAGATAAAGAATTGATAAGGTCCCTGTTATGGAATGCTTAAATAAACTTGGAGGGTAGCAATAAAAACAAATCAATCTTCCAAATTAGTGTTAGGTTTGAGTTTGGACATTTAGCCAAACTCTAAGCTTGTGTTCAAATTATAAGTTTAAATTTTAGTTTCAAGTGGAGATTGATTAAAGCAAGTTAAATATTAAGGGACTAGTCCTATTTTTGTAAGTATGTTTATTAATTTTTTATTTTGGCTTATTTATTAAATGATTCTGAAAATTTTATTCAAGTTGTTTGCTTATTTTTGGATGTTCCAATTTTTAAATTTTCCTAAGGATTAAACCCACCAGAAGGTTTTTTTATGTCGTTTTATTCTATTTTATTTCAATTAATTAATTCAACTATGACCAAAAATATGGAAAATAAAAAATCAACTATGTTGTTGACTTCTTACGGTAGCTGTCTCACTCTCACACCGACGATTGGTGTCGGCCACCGCTTTAAATGATTAGTCGCCCTTTTGAAAAGTTTAAGCAAATGAGACGAAAAAAGTTCGGCCATGAATTAAAAAAGATCTGCAAAGACAAAATTACCCTTCTATAGTGCAATTATTATGTCTCTGTTTTTCTAAGAAAAATTGGCATGAACCCATCACACACACTCTTTTTTACCCACAGGGAGGGGGCAAATATCTTCGGTCACCTTTGAAGACAAGAAAGTTGTATTATTGGACTAAATGCTCTTTAGTAACCCTTTTATGTCCAACGTATTAGAACTATCAACCAAGTAACCGGTTAGATGATCCCATTAAACAGGTTAATTTATGGGGTAAACTTATATGGTGGGTTCATTTTTGTAATTTTAATGGGGGGTTTTCTTCATAAATTTTTACAAATTTAAAATACCCTATCGCACCAATGACAACCAAAGGAGCAAGATCTAGTTCAAACTAAACCATGTGTGCCATAGAATGGCTCAAACAAGATAAACAAGGTCCTTTTACTTTGAAGTCAGGAGATCGAATCACAATGATACCCTAATGGTAAAGATTCTCATCTCACATTTTGGAGATCCGGAGTTTGATTTTCGATCCTTTGAGTCACCCCCATAAAATTTTTTCAATAATTACCTGGTGAATGTTGCACGTGCTTAGTAATGAATTGTAGGGTGTTCTAAAAGGCCCGACACTTACTATCATTCAAAAAAAAAAAAAAAACCTTTTACTTGAAAAAAATATGAGTAAAAAAATATATATATACTATATGCAAAATATACAAATACCTCCTCATATTGTTCTTCTATAAATTCCTTACATAAAATAAAAATAAAAAAAACTTTAACTTGGGGTATACACTCGTATAAAATTTCACTAAGTTACAACTTCAGGTTAAAAAATATGTATTGTAATAATAGTATAATAGTACGGTTCGAAAGCGAGATCTTACCTCCCGGATCCCTTACTAATGTTGCTATGCCTTTCAAAAACTTATTTTTCGAATCTTTTGTCAACCACTCTATGTCTTGGAACAGTAATATAAATATTAGATAAGACTTTTGAGAAGAACAAAGGTTTTGGACAACAATGCTAATGCCGTCTTGTTGAAGAGCCTCTTGAATCCTTCATCGCATAGGACAATTTAACACGTTGTTTGGACACTATGACCCTTTTTTGGGTAACGAATAAAGACTCGTACAGTATTATTGCAATATAGGAGTTATTAATGTTAGACTACCAAACTTGTCCTTTTGTGACCGTGATTTTTGGTAACATTTTGAAAAAATTGGAGGAAAATGAATCAAACCCGTCACACTTGGACAATCTTAAACTATTGAAGAGTAATTTTTTTTTAGAAACATTTAAATGTAACATAATATATAATACTTTTTTTAATTGGGAGCGAGTTTGGGCTCCTCGTGTCCGCAACCGTTTAAAAATATTGCCTTCGTCCCCGCCCAAAATCGCAGAAACAGGGAAACTTTTCATTCCATTCCTGCAACTGTTTAACATTTTTATTGAAATAGATTTACTATTTTTTTTTTCCCCTCTTCTTCAGTTTTTCACCGTTGCAACTATATACTGAGAAATATATACTAATGAAATAAATGTACTTAACTAATTTGTCTATCTAAATGGGGCGGGGCGACCTCCTCCCACCCCTCCTCTCCCAGCCCCCGCACCAAACTCACACGGTTTTTATTACATCATATCATCCTTGTCCAAATAAGTTAAACGGTCTCCCAAAATCACCAAAAACGAGATGGATAACCGCAGGAGTGGGTCAAATTACCATCCATACTTATGATCATGAATTTTGTTAACTTTTAATTAAAAAATCAAACATATTATGAAAAATGATTGACAATATATATATATATATATATATATATATATATATATAAGTTAGAACTAACAATTCAATGTAAAATAAGTTATGAATATCATTTTCAAATATCTTCTAAAGTAACACTGAAAATATTATGAATATCATTTTCAAATTTCTTCTAAAGTAACACTGAAAATATTTTTCAAAATACATTTTATCTCCAAAACAACACAACTCCAAACAAAAAAAATTATTGGTATTTTATTTGTTTGTTGTTGTTGTTGTGTTTTTTTATTTATTTTATTTTATTAGGAGAGTAACATATAAAACCGATAATTTTTTGTACGACTCCAATTAAAGTGAATCTCTATTTTTGATGCGATTAAAGTGAATCTCTATTGTTGCCACATCAGTTGGTAGCAAAAACAGATATATCATTTTCTATTTTCTATTTAATCTTATATACCCAAAAATATAAAAATAAAGGGACTAAAAATAAAAAAGAAACGAAAAAGAAAATAGACACTGCAGCTAAACCAGTATTATACGAGTAGATGATTAATACGATCTATCAACAGGCGGGACCATCTATTTGAACTTTCATGCAATTCGACTCGCTACGGTTCGAACTTCTTGTACGATCTTATATACATACACAAATGTATATACATCTTCTTCCTTCGCCGACCACATCCAATTCCAAACACTTCAAAGATTACGCAGATCTATTTACTCGTCCTACACCTCTTCTCTCTCTCTTCACTTCCTCTCTCTAGAAATCTAGGTTTTAGTCGTTAGTGGTCTCTGTACTCGTTCCTCAAATTCAGCTTTCACTCTTTCTATATATCTATCTATTTCTATATATTTTTATGATTCTATATATGCACATGATCTTCTATTGGTCTTCAGATTTGTGAATTAGGGTTTTGAAGTAGAATGTAGTGATGATATATATTTTAAATTTGTTGGGATTTTAGAACCCTAGATTTCCGCAGAATGCAGAGCTCAACGAGCTCGGTGGCCCAGCCTGAGGCCATACTCGATTGGCTACAGAAGGAGATGGGGTATCGACCGTTGGGTCCGTACATTGCGTCCAACAAGGCGGCAATGCCATCGATTGACTCGCTTCGCAAGGTTTGCCGCGGAAACATGATTCCAGTGTGGAACTATCTGTTGCTGAGAGTGAAATCGGCGAAGACGGTGGACAATATCCGGCGAAACATACTGGTTCATGGTGATGACGACAGTGGTGGCGGCGGAAATGTTGATCCTGTGAAAGCCGGCCAGGTGGGGAGGAGTAGAGGGAGGAGAAAGGAAAAGTTGGGTCTGGGAGGGGAAAGTTCGAGTTCCAGTTCAGTGGACGGTAGTAGAGAGATTGCGTTACAGGAGAGAGAATTGGCGGAGAAAGAGGTGGAAAAGTTGAGGCACATAGTGAAGCGGCAGCGAAAGGAGTTGAAGGCTCGGATGTTGGAGGTTTCGCGAGAGGAGGCAGAGCGTAAGCGAATGCTTGACGAGAGGTCAAATTACAGGTTGAATATCTCAACCTTTTTCACAGTACTTTTTCCATTCATAAAAGAAGTCCTTTACTCAGTGTTGCTGCTGCTAATGTGGGGTGCTAGAAGGGAAACAGTAGAGCTGGTATATACATAATATGTTATATAATATAGGAAACTGCACTATGACCTATGAAATGTTATAACTTTTTGCTGCATTGTAAATTTATTGATGGAGCATAGTTGACACACTCTACTTTGTTTGGATACGTTATATGAATTTGAATTCCAGAGCAAACGGTTAGTTACTAAGAGAGGATAACACAATGGTGGAAGCTATTGGTTTTATTTTGTAAACCATGAAGGGATGATAAGAGGAGCTGAAACAAGCAAGTCTTTTGTGTTTACCCGAAATATTGCACCATGTGATTGTACTGGATATACTTGGGCACATTGCTTCTAACTTTAATTTCAAATAACAAACAGTTAGGTGGTCAAAGAGGAAATTGAAATAATAGATGAGTACCTTCTTATGCTAATGCCAATTGTACTTCTATATATGCCAACTTATGTTCGCTTGGAACTCACTTTATTTTGATAAAAAGCTCTGAACTTGATCCTTAGATAGTGCGAAACAACCAATAGATGGTTGGAGAGGAAAATCAAGCAATTAATTTATTGGGTTTTTCATGTTGTGAAAAAGAACGTTTATAAGGTGTATTGACAGCTTGGCAAGAGCTGCAAGACTTTAGTGACTTGTATCTGAGTTATTGTAGTGTCAAGTGTATTTAGAATATATTTATATTTTTCTACTCGTAGTGCAGGCACAAGCAAGTGATGCTGGAGTCCTATCATCAACAATGTGATGAAGCAGCAAAAATATTTGCAGAGTACCATAAGCGTCTTCGTTACTGTGTTAATCAAGCAAGGGATGCTCAGAGTTTGAGTGTTGAGTCTTCTGTTGACGTGACTGACAGTTTTGGTACAAAAAGCGAGAAAGAGGCTGTTTATTCAACTGTTAAAGGCACCAAATCTGCAGATGATGTCATTCTTATAGAAACAACTAGTGAAAGAAATATCCGAAAGGCATGTGAATCTCTTGCCATGCAGATGATTGAAAAGATCTGCAAATCATTTCCGGCTTATGAAGGAAGTGGAATACATTTTAATTCCCAGTCAGAAGTCGCAAAGTTGGGTTTTGATTATGATGGTGAACTACCTGGTGAGGTTGGAGATGCGATTATGGACTGCCTGAAGAGTCCTTCCCAGTTGCTTCAGACAATTACTGCATACACTCAACGTCTGAAAACTCTGATTACTCGAGAACTAGAGAAAATTGATATTAGAGCTGATGCAGAAACCTTGAGGTAGTATTTATAACTCAATGTCTTATTTTCTTGATTTTTTTGGTTCTGTAACGCATAGCTTATGGTTTAATAATCAGGGGTATTTGATCCTCTGAGCTGTATATACTGATTATGCAGTTATTTAGTATTTATCCTTGTATCCATGTCGCCTTTCCATTTCAATTTGCTCAATGGATAAATATTTGAAACTTAATATTTCCTGTCAGAATGAACAGAGCTTTTGTTGCTTACCCTAATACTGGGGACAAGGCACTGGTTAAATATGGAATTCAAATATTTCTGCAATTATTGGGAATTCTTTTACATATATCTCAGTTACCATGGTTCCATTTCAGATGAATGAGCATGCTTGGTTGTGCTCCCATAATGAAATTTGAATGTTCATTTCTATTAGCTTATTGAGTTGTTCATATAGTTTTCAAACTTTACCTTAATAGCAATACTTGGGAATGGATTTTGGTTGCCATTATACATTCTATATATAATGTAAGCCTAAATTGATCTCATTTTTTTGAAATTGATAAATGAAATATGTGAACTGGTTGGAGAAGGTCAAAGATCATACATCCTGCCAATTCTGTAAGCAAAGATTTTTGGGGATTGTATTTTGGTCAAATAGGACATTTGGTTTCTGAATCCCTTCAGATGAATTTTTTGTTTTAAAATTTAAAGCATCTAGTTTATTGGAATCTACATGATAGGCTCTAGTTGACATTCTTTATGCTGACATGTATCAGCAAGGCACATATGGATTTCTCATGTTACGTTGGGCACCACTTTCCACGTTACAGACTGATATCTCCTCGTGTTATTGAAATGACTCAAAACCAACCATTGGTAGTGATTGATGCATTTGCAAGTGCAAATGTTTGACTATTTATATTCAAATTTAGTCATACTATATCCTAGAAACTTGTCAATCTTGTCTTATCAAGTGACTTTCATTTGTCTGTCTTGACTTGAACTATTCCGAGTGCTGAACTTTTCCCTAAGTTGACGTGTGCTTGATTTTTAAGTCTGCTGTATTCTAGGCACAGGGATGACATCTCTTGTTGTTACATTTAAGTGCATGTTTTGGTCTAGTCTCATTCTTGCTATGCTAAAGTACATAGCTTATGTCAGACTAATTTTCTCATCTTCTTAATCAGGTACAAATATGAGAATAACACAGTAATGGATTCTTCTACTGATGTCAGCTCATCGTTGCAATATCAACTTTATGGCAATGAAAATATTGGAAATGATTTGCCTTCAAGAGGAACGCAAAATCAACTTCTTGAAAGACAGGTCTTTTCTGAGTTTGCTTTAATCTCTTTACTACTAAATTGTTTCTGTTTGGAGTTGTAATATTTTACATATATTTGGAAATCTTCCCTGAGTTTAGTAATTATGATTGTTTTGTTGCTTTTCTGAGTCCAGATTTTATCTCTAGGTGTACATTGTTATCTAACATATCCTTGTGCTTACAGAAAGCCCATGTTCAGCAATTTGTGGCTACTGAAGATGCACTTAACAAAGCTGCAGAAGCTAGAAATACGTGTCAGAAACTTATAAAGCGTCTGCATGGAAGTGCTGATGCTGTTTCTTCGCACACACTTCTTGGAGGCACGCCACAGAATATGGGCAGTCTCAGGCAACTTGAGGTAATACTTGTTCGGTTATCACACTCGCTTCATACTCACTTCTTGGAGGCACATCACAGAATTGTATTGGGTGTAATTAGACGAATGTTTTCCAACATTGAGATTCAAAAGAGCCTAATTGTTCATGAGCAACTTTTGCTTGATTTGATTAATTCACCAAAAAGTTGAGTTGAGCAGAAGCTTGGCCTGTTTTAGGCAGGCCAATGCTTGAATTGGTCAGGTTTGTGAAAGATGGCATATACAGTCTAGAGTTTCAATTCATTCCACCTTTCTGGGACTTTGGAATCTTATAAACATTTGGATGGTTCGGGGCTTCAAGGTTTCAACTTCACATAAAAATAATCAGGGTTTCTGTGTCCTTTATCTGAGGTTTTTAGTTCTCCTACCCCTCCTTTTTTCCCATCATAGGTAAAATGATTTGTATTGTTATTTTGATTAATTTTTAGTTAAATATAGTTCTTTTAGTTTTCTATATTCATTAAATTTTTGCAGTAGTTAGGACGCTTATTTTTGGTTTGCCTTCAAATGAATTAATTGGGTTCATTTTATGTATGGTTTTAATTTGAAATCCTAAACTAACCGAATCCAGCCTATGGCTAGCTCTACCTTGCTTCCTTTGCCTTATCCTAAGGTGGGTTTCTTGTTCAATCTGTTTGCTAATGGAGTGTGTATAAATTGGGTTCTCTTTGACTGTCTTTTTTAATGCATGATTTTTATATTTGGTTAACTTCATTATAGATTACTTGATCAACTCAATGTAACCCACCGGATGGTGGGTCCTAGCCCCATTGATTTTGACTTTGTGAACTGTGGATGGTGACTTGAGAATGTAATGGAGTTGAGTTAAACTTTTTCACTAGCTGCTTGTTATGGCTAAAAGGATTCAACTCAGAAGTGCTTGAGATGGAATGGCTAACCAAGATTTATGTAGCCAATCCTATGCTGGGATAAAGTTCAATTTAGTTGAAATCATTATACAGAGGTATATAATTGTGGTTTCTTGTTCCCAAAAAAGAAAATAATATGATAACTGTGACGTTGTGGCCCGAATTTTGTTTTGACCCGACCCGGGACGCGATGCGGCCCGGGTTCGACCTGAAGAATGAGAAAAAAATTGACATATTTTCCTCTTGTGGGTTGTGGACCCTGTTTTGGACTCTCTTGTAGCCCAATTTATAAGGGCATTTAGGGTTTGGGGTGTGTAATGCGAGAACACTGAAAATTGCAGGAAAGAGAGTGAGAGTGAGAGCGAGAGCGAGAGCTAGGGTTTGGGGGCTGAAACTTGCATTTTTCTGTTTTTTACATATTGAAATCTTTCGCCGGATCTTCACTGTGGATGTAGCCTTATGCCGAACCATGTAAATATCTGTGTTCTTTGTGTGTGGCATGTTTACTTTTCTGTATTGTTTCTTAATCTGTTCTTGGTTTGCGACATTTGTCGTTACATTTACCTTGGTTTAGTGGATCATGTGGCCCTGAAAAAAGTGGAAAGGAGTAGCAGCATTGGTCTTTCTGTGCCAAATAATTGCATTGATGCTGAATTGTATTCAGTCTGCAGTAATAGCTTGAAACAGGGAAATAGTCAACGCATTCTGTCTTCGAACACTTAAGGGTGAACTCCCCAGTACTATAAAGACCCTTATATGGATATCTTTAATTAGAGAAAATTCCACAATGTTATTCTCTCTTTAATTTGTTTAATTGCTGGTAGAAATTCTTATATTCATTTAAACTCAGTTTTCATCTTTTTTCTGCTTAAGGTAAAATTCATGACTCTGGCTTATATATATTTCCAAGTGTATCTTTTTTTTTTTTTTTACAAGTAAAAGTGTAATAAAAAGTTATTTCCAAGTGTATCTGCAATTTGTGCCTTCTTTTAGCAATTCTTGTATTTCTTTTTGCAGTTGGAGGTGTGGGCCAAGGAAAGAGAAGCTGCTGGCTTGCGGGCTGGCTTGAATACATTGATGTCTGAAATACACCGGTTGAATAAATTATGTGCAGAGAGGAAGGAAGCTGAGGATTCTTTGAGAAAGAAGTGGAAGAAGATTGAAGAATTCGACGCACGCAGATCTGAACTTGAATCCATATATACTGCTTTACGTAGGGCTAACATGGTAAGATAGCTGTGTTTGGATGTCCCCTATTACGAAGCTCTAACTCAGTTATGGTTATTTATCAGATTGTCATGGAATTAACTTCATAATGATATAAAATTCCAGTGGGTATATTCTTGTCAGTCTGTTGTTTCCTTGGACTGAAGCATTGCAGATTTCTATCTTATGGAAGGGAAAATCAACTTGTGCAGCAACTATACATAACATTATGTGTTTACTGCTTCAGTCCCCCTAACGCACACACCCCACACCACCACCACCGGTCCACCACCAGCAGAAAATAAATAAATAAATAAATCCCCACTATTGCTTATTTGTCTAGTTATTTTGTTCAGTTGGACCACCAACTGAAATCTCGTTATGGATGTGAGACTGCTACTAGGGTTAGCACTGGGTTGGTTATTGTTTGAACATGCCAACTGACTATAATATTCATATGCAAAAATTTGTAGAATATCTGAACTATAATTGGTTTAATTTGGTCAATGGTTGCATCCGACCTATTCATAGAGTGAATCAAATTTGTTTATTGAATTGGCTGAGAACCTGGTTGCAAAGGATAGCCCCGCAGGTCCTGGCTAGTGTTACTAGCTGCTTATATAATGAGTATACCTACTTTCTGAAATAAACAATGCAAAATGGATTTATTAGTACATTTGTATGGGACGGAGTTATTATATTACTAGACTATGTAAGTGATCACAATATTTAATTACATTTATTTATGTGTAATTCATGCTCAGAAGGCTGTTTATATGTATTATATTACTGATTTACTCCATTGTTTTTTTATTACTTTTCTCTTCTTGTATTCCTTTCGATATTTTATCATGACATGCCATGGGAATGCCTTGGCATTTCATTTATATGAAAAGAGAAGAAGAAAGAGTAATTTCCTTGGATCTTGAAAGCTTAACCTTGAACTTTTATTCAGAGAAAACCTTAACCTTACATGGCCTCTTTTTCTTTTACTATCTTCACGGTTGTTTGGCGGGGCAGAAGAGTGGGGGAAAGAAAAGAGGAAGGATAAAGGGAAAGGAAGAGAGGAGAGAAGTACTTTCCATTTGGCCCACCATACTTTTGTCCAAATGCGGGTGAAGGGTGAAGGGAAGGGAAAAGAGGCTTGTTTTTGCCTTCAAATAACTTGCCTTTAATATGAAAGTGTATCTTGTGATGACAAAAAAATCCTTTTCCTTCCATGTTCATCCAAACGAAATGAGGAATAGGCAACTTCCTTTCCCTAGGAATGTCTTTTCCGTTCCTCCTGCCTTCCCTTCTAGTTTTACATTCCTGGTACCCAACAAATCATTCTTCTTCTTTTCAACTAACAATTTGAAAATATTCCTTACACACACACATACACACTCACAAAAAAAAAAAAAAAAAAAAAAAAAAAAAAAAAAAAAAAACGAAAAAAGAAAAATGAAATTTGGAAATATTTGATTTTTCTCGTTCACCATGCTTCTTATAATCAGCTTGCTGCTTCAACCCTGATCTGGCAAATACATGGCATACCTTTCTACTTTTGATTCCTTCTGATCTTTTTGCCATGACTTATACACAGTTTGTTTACCCTCTATATGTCTTTGTGTTGCCTTTACTAATTGTGTCATTACCTTGCCATAGGGTCAAATTGTTGCATATTTGGAGTGGGTACTGAAATTCTGTATCAACCTATATTTTAGGTATAGAATTGTATACAATCAATTTATCGAGGGACACCTGTAGCACCACTTGTCCTGTGAATTTTTGTCATTCAGTTTGATGGTGCTGTATAAAATCCATGGTTACTAAAGTTTTTTTTTTCCTGAAAATTTATATTGTTGTTTCATTTTATGTCTTTCTGTTTCTATTTATTTTTTACCTTTTATTTTAAATAATTTACATTATTCTATGGCCTCATTCTGTTAGCTTAACTGGTTTATAATCTGGATCTTGAGGTTGTTATATTGTTCTCAGTTCACCATTTAAAAGCGAGAGAAAATGGAAATACTTGAGTATTATCTATAAGCTAGGCATAGAGGGCATACCTTGTAGCTTGTCGCTCATATTTTTTTATATCAAAAGTGACTATGATGTCAATATGTTAGATGATCTTCTGTAGACAATGCAAATATATGGTGAGTGAGGTTACGTTACCTACTTACCTTTTAGGATTATACCTTTATTTAGCATTTACATTGTACATTTCTTATAGTTTTCTTTGTTTTTTAGGAAGCATTAATTTTAAAACAACTTACCTTCTAATAAATGCTTATCTTTAAAAATCACAGGTGTGGGTTCGTGATCCGTGTTCGGTTTCCTTACCTCATCATATTTTTTCTTCTACACATTTAGTTATTTTTTTCTATCTCTGTTTTTTTCTTATGTTACATGTGCATCTGGTGACATTTTAGGGAAAGAACATGCAAAAACGAACATTCCAAACAGACTAATAGTAGTCTCCACTTAAAACTGTAGATAATCTTATGTTGCTTTCTCTCACCTTTTAGGATGCTGCTACATTCTGGAATCAGCAGCCATTAGTGGCAAGGGAGTATGCATCTAGCACCATAATTCCCGCATGCACAGTTGTTGTTGACATATCAAATAATGCAAAAGATCTTATTGATAGAGAAGTGTCAGCCTTTTATCAAAGCCCTGATAATAGCCCCTACATGCTTCCATCAACCCCACAGGTATGTAGAATTTCAGAATACAATCTTTTCTATGATTTTATTATAACTCCTCATTATTGTAATTAGTAGCAATTATAGTTTCTGGAGTGTTTTTGTGAACTTTTTGCTGATGAGGAAATATTAAGTGTTATTATGTCTACTGTAAGGACTGAAAATTCACTGCTTATTATCTAGTTATACTTTACCCCCTCAGGCCCCAACATGCAATTTTTACCCTATGGGAACTCTCAACCTTCCACTTTGGGATGTGAGGGGATACCACTGGACTAAGTTACATCCTATATATATATTAAATACCATGAATTAGTGTTTGAATTTACAGTTCTAGATTTTAAGTCTGAAATTGCAAGATTGGAGCAAACAGAAGTATGTTTAACTGTTATTGATGTATTTGTCATGAACATATTTGAGACTAAAGAAGAAAGATCTGATCACTTGCTTCATATGTTTAAAGTCAATCACAAGACTTATCAATACTCATGGTTAGTGTTCTATTAACAAGGAGAGAAATATTCACAAGTTTTGCACTGGTATGTAACTTATAAAATAAAAAAAAAATAAAAAAAAATGTTTTGCACTGGTATGTAATGAGGTGCCCTGTACCAACTGTGTTTTGTCAACCATTTGTAGTTTAATGGTCAAATTTAACTTTGTGTGAAACCTGATCATATATGTCTAGACTAACGTGCTCATGCTATATCACTTCTGACATAGCTATTTTATAGCTTCCTACCATAAAATTTTGGCGACTTTATAGGTTGCTCTATTTGACATCCAATTACTGCTATTCCACTATATTTAGTGCCTGCTTCCAAACTCAATTGTTCCTCGAAAAATTCGTTGATCATTATGTCATTGAATGTGTTATAGGCTTATAGCTCGGTAAATATTGTTTCTACTGGCTTGACTATTAATTGAGGCTTTATTGGTTATGTATAAAGAAAATGTTGATTTCATTCCTGCTTTACCCTTCTATGGTAAATTCTTGTCTAGTGGTTCTACAGGAGGCGTTTCTTTTCTTTTTTCTTAAAATCATTCTGGACAGTTCTTATCTTCACCTTAATAACGACACGATATTGTTAACACTTCATATCATGGTAAATAGTGGATTGCACGTGATGACTGTACTACGGTTTAGTTTATAAATCCTATACTTAATTGGTATATCTTTGCAGTTGTCTAGTGCACTTATATGCCCTTTAATTTCAATCAATCAGGCTCTCCTGGAGGCCATGGGTGCTAATGGGTCTACCGGACCTGAATCAGTTGCTGCTGCAGAAAGGAATGCTGCTCTGTTGACTGCAAGAGCCGGTGCCAGAGACCCATCCGCAATTCCTTCTATATGCCGCGTTTCTGCTGCCCTTCAATATTCTGCTGGTGAGTCTCTATTCATCTTTTTAGAAGTATGCCTTAGATGCTTTCTGCAATATTGTGAAAGCTTGGACTGACAAACCTTCAGTCCCGGGTTTTTGAGTCTAGAGCAGCCACTTTGTGTGAAACAATGCCAAATTTTTTAGTCTGACTCCACCTTTCTCCTCCCTGTACCATGTGTCAAATGGACTTACATTGTGTGATGACCTCTCTTTTAGAAGCATGCCTTACTTGTATTCCTTCTCCACGGCTGATGTTGGTGAGACCAGATCATCCGTGCTAAATGCTACAAGTCATTTTTGTGCCTTCCTTGTCTTGACATCTCATCCTTGGCCAATTGGGGCCAAGCTCAAGGTTTGCTTGGTACCTGATCCGTAGCGATGCCTCAGCCTATCGGAGGGGTTGCCTTTCATGGGGCAACACAATTATAGACATCAGCCCTGACCATTAGCAAAAACCTGTGTCACAAAGGGAGAAGTATGTTGCCTCTAATTTGAGAACTGTCTACCAAAAGCATTAAAATATTAACGGGCTTGTGAAAAACACTCTTTGTGCACCACTAGAAAAGGAAAAGTAGAAGAGCAACTTTTGTTGGATGTCTCATTTATGTAATTAGTGACTTGGGTCAACCCAAACCAAGGACTATTTGATCCTCCTCAACTCTCGCCCTTTCCTCTTTCTTTTTTTTCTTTTTTTTTTTTTTTGTTTTTGTTTTTTTGTTTTTTTGTTTTTGTTTTTGTTTAATACTGAACAGAGCCAGATTCAAACCCCATCATATGTAATAAAATATGTGCACTTTACAAGTCTGGGGAAAACATAAAATTGGAGTACGAGTGGGATTCACTTGTCATAAGATTAAGGTGCAAAGTCTTATAAGTTGTAACATAGCAGGGGAACCTATTAATCACAAATTTATTAACACCAAGGGCTGTAACCTAGTGGTACTTCTTCAGCTTCTTGCCAAGGTAAAATGTATACGGAGTGTGTGTATATATATATATATTACTCACAAATTTATTAGTCTTGGAGCTAACAGCTGAGACTCCTTCAAGATTCTGATCTCCTTGACTTATCAAAAAAAAAAAAAAAAAAGATTCTGATCTCCTTGATTGAAATTATTCGAACTTTAAATTAATGGTTGATGAGTTTTTTTTTTCTTCTTCTTTGAAATAAATCTTGTTAGTTAATCTCGGTGACACTTACTGGAGATCACTTTTTAGCATATCGGAGCTGACATGTTTTTGATTCATCATAGGCTAGATTTCTTTAAAAATCCTGTTTCTGCTACTGATGATCTTTTCAGATTATCTTCCTGTCCTCCTTTCCCATTTCCTTTCTTTTTTTCTTTTCCTGGCAATCAAAGTCCCCTTTTCCCATTTCAGTACACTTATAGTAGTTAGCAGTTTGAAAAATAAAGGAAACAGTCTTCCTTTTACCTAGCAAAATGAAACGTTATTCTGTTACCATGAAAAAGTAACTATACAAAGCTAAATGTTTTTGACTAGGTAAATTTAGGAGTATTCTCTTTGCTTACAGAATTTTGAAATTCTTCAGATGCCTTCTAGGTGGCAATGTTATCCTTCTTTTACTCGTGATTATCCCAACTAAGTTGTCATGTATTTTTAGGTCTGGAAGGTTCTGATGCTGGTTTAGCATCAGTATTAAAGTCCCTGGAATTCTGTTTGAAGCTTCGTGGTTCAGAGGCTTGTGTGTTGGAGGACCTGTCAAAGGCAATTAGCTTGGTTCATATGAGGCGGGATCTTGTTGAAAGTGGACATGCAATGTTAAATCATGTTTTCCGTGCACAACATGAGTACGAAAGGTATGCTTGAAGTTGTTGCCTTTTTATTTATTTATGTCCAGACAGAGCTGGACACTGTATAAATCTAACCTTTTGAAAACCTTGCATCTTGCTGAAAGAAAATTTATATTTTATATAAATTTATTGAGCGGCCAAAGAAACCCATTGAAAGTTAGTCAAGTAAGAAGTGCAGAGCCGGCACTTCTATGAACGAGCCATGTCCATGCTGGACATCAATACTTTTTATACAACAGTTCTGGATATGTGTTTAACACATCTTTGAAGTGTCCATGGTTCAACAATAAAATTCTTAAATTTAAATATGAAGCCAACACTGCTTAAGTAATCATAATATGACCAAGAAACCTTGAGTATTAGATGGGACTTTCTTCAAGTATAAAAAAAATTATCATTGTTAAGGAAAATTAAATTCAGGTTTATATGGGATTTATAAGAAAGATTGACCATATCTAAAAACAAAAGTCAGACACAAGAAAGTTTTTTGAAAGTAACAAACAAATACCCCCATCCTTCACAACTGCCACCATATGTGCACTCACAGATCATCATCATATGCACACTCACAGATACAAACACAAACCAACTCATTGGGTTCCCCTTTTCCTATGTTGTTTAATTCTTTATATTTTCAATTTGTTAAGTCAGACATTGTATGGTTTTGCTTGATGTTCATTGACTACCTCTTCCAGGACAACAAGTTACTGTTTGAGTTTGGCTGCTGAGCAAGAGAAAAATATAACAGAGAAGTGGTTACCAGAACTAAAGAGTGCAGTCCTGAATGCTCAGAAATGCCTGGAAGATTGCAAATATGTCAGGGGCTTGGTATGTTACTTCCACTGCTCTGTCATTTGTTGCTATAGTTATAAAAGGTGTCCTTGCCATTCACTGAAGCTTATTATATGATTTACAGTGTGCTTATGCCTGACCTCCCAATGGATTAGATCCTTAAATCAATTTTCATTCTTCTTTTCTGTTAGGGTTGGGGTGGGTATAAAGTACCTTCTAAAGTGGTTTTCTATTTCAGCATTATTGTGCTTCAAGCAAACCTGTTACACACAATTTGACTTATCTTAAGCTTGCTTTAATTTTTATGTCACCGAAAATGCATCTGTATTGGGTTGTTTTCTCCCTTTGATTTCTCTCTCTTGGAAAAAGACATGTAACTTCTGACATTGAATTCTTTATCTGATGGGATTGCTTGAAGTTGTGACCACATAATTGTTGGTTTCATATAGTTCACGTATTCATAGTTTTTGATATGAATAATCAGAAAGACACGTGACTTTCGTAAATCATTGAAAGAGCCAAATGTGCCCTATCCCTCTCTTATGAAATAACGTCTTTTAACTTGGATGACCATCATGCAAGGGACAACAGGATTCAAACCTCACTTTCTGTGAAGAAAAGGAACCCGTAGTATTAACCTTATCTTAATTTTTGTGTATTTAAAGTATTATTATTAATTATAGAAAAAAAAAAAAATTTATTGTAATGAGTCTTGTTAAAATGAGAACTGTAATTTTTTAAAAAATAAAATAAAATAAAATAAGAAAGTACATAAAGAGATTTTTTTTCCAGACATGATGGTTCTGAATATATAAATTCAGTAGTAAGTAATTTTTTTTATTTACTTTTGTTCTCAATACTTCTGCATTTGATTTACAGCTATATAGTTTTATTTTATTTTGTTATCATTCTTATTTTTTGATTTATCTGTTTATTATCACTGCACTCTTCTGCAGCTTGATGAATGGTGGGAACAACCTGCATCAACTGTTGCTGACTGGGTTACAGTTGATGGGCAAAATGTTGCTGCTTGGCATAATCATGTGAAGCAACTTCTCACATTTTATGATAAGGAACTTCTGTGAGTTAAACTTCTAGGCTACAAGAGCAATTGGTTTTGTCTCTCTTTCTCTCAGCTGCCTCCGTTCCTTTCCTACTTCCATGCCAAATTTGGATACCGTCAGATCTTTGATGGAGTTTGCAGGTCCCGGATAAACCTGGAGCCACAAGTGTTGGCGTTTGCTGAGGATATGGCTACGATTTCATTGTGGGAAAGAAGATAGGGAAGGGGGCGAGCAGAGGTGTTTGAGGTTACTGTACGAGAAATTATTACATGGTCCGGTCAATCACATGAAAGCGAGTTTGAGTTGAAATTGACATAAAACTGACACATTTGCTTATGTGTCAGCACATGATTGGTCCGGACCAATGGTCCCAGGACCATGTAATATCGCTAGTGTGCACCCACATCATTATTTTCTCCTCCATTTGATTTTGTAGATAGTTCTTCGTACAGAAGGATCTTTTGTGTATTAATCGGACTAATAGTTGTTGGGTACATGGGGGGCTTATTCTACGTTGTATTTTGTTAGGGTCGAGTAAATTCATGGCATTGAAATGGCAGAGTGTGATTTAACTGTAGAAATTGTCTTTGTTTTTTCATTGTTTTGTGTCGCATGTTCCAAGTAAATGAAAAAGTTGATTGGTTTTTGGGCAATTATTATGATAACCCCCGACAACAAAATAATCAGTAGTCTGCAGTTCTGCACCATGTTTTGCAATTATTATGGCACATGCATGTCGCTATATTAGACGTGGTCCTTTATTTGCAGTTATTGATACTCAACGACCACTCTACATTGGATCCTTTCTATGTTATCTGTGAAATGATTTTGAAGAATAGCAATGGCAGATTTCTCTGAGAATAAGTTCTAGCACCCATATCTGTAATTCAAAGATTGGTACTGTGACCTGAAATTCATGCTGATCGCAAATGTACGTGCATATTTTAGTTATTCCGATTTCCTTCATTATTCAGGGTAAATTATAATTCAATTTTATACGGAGATCCATTTGGGTTTTAATTTTCAGTCTCATTATAAAGATTTGGGTGGTGTTTGGGTGAGTTTTTTAACATCAAAAGTCCTTCGATGAATAAAGACTTTTATAAGGAATTTTGCTAAAAGGAATTTATAAGAAAAAAGTTGTTTGGTTAATGCATTTTTTAAAAGCTTTTTAACTATTAAATTATATTTTATATGACAATAATACCCATATCTTTTTACGGCATTTTCATTCAAGCCCATCTTCTATGACCACTCTTTCCAAAAAACTTTTGAATCATTTGTTACTGTTTACAACATGAAAATTAGAATGAAGTAAACAAAAACTACGGCAACAAAGAACATCATTCAATGGCCTATTGCTGACAGAAAATTTTCAATTTTTCATCCACATTTCAATTCTTGACATAATTTTCTTCCTAGTTAGTTGACAGAAATTTATAGACCCATTTTCAATTTTTCATCCACATTTCAATTCTAAAAGGACCATCAATATTAGTTGTATCCTAAATTTTATCACTAACATCTCTGCAAATACATCCACGTGTCTCTCTAAAAATTTATGAAAATTCAACTTTGAAGCCTTTTTCCTCTCTCTCCTCTTTCCATTTTGAATCAATTAGAGAATAGATCACTACATACATGGTGGCTGTTTTGAGGACCTTGGAGATAAGTGACCCATCCAAACGTGCTCATCCCATCTTTAGAGATCGAAGTCTTTGCAGATAACTCTACTTGCAACATCTCAGATATGCCATCCCCTAGGCTCTTCCGAACTCACGCGCCTTGCACAATGCTACCGGAGTCCGTCCAAGACTTCCGGCTGCAAGATTGTGTACGTCACTAGGAACCCCAAGACACATTTGTGTCAACGTGGCACTTCATGAACGCGAGGAGGATGCCAGGCCAAGGGGCGTTCCCCATCGGTGAGAGTTTTGAGAAATTCTGCAAAGGGGTTCATAACTACAGGCCCTTTCATGACCATGTCCTAGGGTATTAGAAGGAGAGCATGACGAGGCCCGAGAAGATACTATTCTTGAGATACGAGGATATGAAGAGCGATGCGAAAGGGCAAGTGAAGAAGTTGGCTTCATTTCTTGGAAGACCTTTTGCCAAAGAGGAAGAGGTTGACAGGATAGTGTGGATGTGTAGCTTAGAAAGGTTGATGAACTTGGAAGTGAACAGAAATGGTGTGGACCCTTCTGTTGGGATTTTGAAGAGTGCTTATTTCAGGCTTGGTGTTGTTGGGGATTGGAAGAACAGCTTGTCCAAGGAGATGAAGGAGCAAAAAGATGGAAGGCTCTGGTTTAGATCTTTTAATTTAGTAGTTTTCTTGCATCTTTTAATTTAGTTTGGAACTATTGTTAATTTTTCTTGCATGCATCTCTTGTATTTGTCCACTTGTCCTAGTAGAAATTTAGAGAAGTTTCTCACCTCATGAAACTTCTCTAAAACAATGTATGAATAACACCAAATCTTTAACAAAAAATTGTTGAATTTTCAAGTAATTTTTTATTTATTTATTTATTTTTCCATCCACACACTTTTGGTTGAGAGGGAGATCCCCTGTTTTATGTTCATGCTTCCAAGTCTATGATTGGAGGAGCCAATCCATACTGATCCCTGTGCTGGATTAGGTAACATAAGGCAAAAGATAGAAACTAAATGGAAACCTCTATCTTCACTTGCAATGGCAACTATCAATTCACCAAAGACGACGACTTCTACTTCTGCCTTATTTGATGACCTCCCTCTACAAAAATATAGGGGTCGAGTTGATCTCTATCAATGGGAAATGCTTCTGGTATGCACTTCCACGCCTTGCAGCTGCCATGGAATTTCTTCATCTGACCCATAGATAAGCTTTGGACTGTCAAAATGCCTGAAAAACTCTTTATAACTAAGTTGTGCGCGCAGATTGAATCACCTTGGGAAGTCACAGGACTTGTTAACCTCTTGTTATTTTGAAAGTACTCTTTTTCTATTACATTTTTTTTTTTTCTTCGCGTTCATAGAATAGAACCAAACAGAATTGTGACTTCCATAGATCTGGTAAACCTGAAAAGTGAGGCAAGACAATGAAAACAAACAAACTATAGTAATCTATACCATCTAGTGTTTTCAAAGAACAGAACCATAGATTTGGTAAACCACTCATTTATATGGCCATTTTGTGAAATTTATAAAATCATTGACAAACAGACATAATATAGTAATCTACAACGTCTTGTCATTTTAGTATATGCAATTTTTGATACTCAACAACCATAATATAGCAATCTACACAATCTGGTCCTTTTAGTCTATGCAATTTTTGATACTCAACAAACCACTCTATATTGAATCCTTTGCCGTGAGACATTCTATGTTAGCTATAAAATATGTCTTCTGCAAAGGATGATCTACCTTCACTTGCAATGGCAACTACCAATTCACCAAAGACTACTTCTACTTCTGCCTTATTTGATGACCTCCCTATCGAGAAATGGATGGGACTTTGTTCAAGTATAAAAAAAATTAGATGGGACTTTGTTCAAGTATAAAATTTTTTTTATCATTGTTAAGGAAAATTAAATTCAGGTTTATATGAAATTTATAAAAAAGATTGACCATATCTAAAAACAAAAGTCAGACACAAGAAAGTTTTTTTGAAAGTGACAAACAAATGCCCCCATCCTTCACAACTGCCACTATATGTGCACTCACAGATCATCATCATATGCACACTCACAGGTACAAACACAAAACCAACTCATTGGGTTCCGCTTTTCCTATGTTGTTTAATTCTTTATATTTTCAATTTGTTAGGTCAGACATTGTATGGTTTTGCTTGATGTTCATTGACTACCTCTTCCAGGACAACAAGTTACTGTTTGAGTTTGGCTGCTGAACAACAGAAAAATATAACAGAGAAGTGGTTACCTGAACTAAAGAGTGCAGTCCTGAATTCTCAGAAATGCCTGGAAGATTGCAAATATGTCAGGGGCTTGGTAAGTAACTTCCACTGCTCTGTCATTTGTTGCTATAGTTATAATAGGTGTCCTTGCCATTCACTGAAGCTTATTATATGATTTACAGTGTGCTTATGCCTGACCTCCCTATGGATTATCTTTAAGCTTGCTTTAATTTTTAAATATTCAAGTGTTATGGGATGAGGGTGTCACGCCCCGCAAACTCTAATACAAGTCCAAATACATTAAAATACACCAGGATCATAAAAAAAAGGGTCAAGTGCAAAAAACACCCTTATACTATGCTTACAGTGCATATTGCACCCATCCCGTGCAAAAAACACCCCTAAACTATGACATTTGTGCAAATAAGTCCTATTTATAAAAATTGAACTAAAATACCCTTAGTAACACATTTTATAATATATATATATATATATAATATTTTGTGAAATGACTAAAAAGGGTTTGCCCCTTTTTCTTCTTTATCTTTGTTTGCCGGTGCAGAGAGGGAAGGGAAGATTGGAGAAGACCCATCGTCTCCAGCAGGCTTCCTTCCATTCAAAACAACTATTTAGCTTAAAGAATTATATTAAAACACTAAAATATGTAATTTTACAAATTATATATATATGTAGATACACACACACACACACACACACACACACACACACGAGTCGACTAACAAACTGGGGAAGAGGTTCAAGCATCAGATCGAACGCTGTAATACCCCTAGTTTTGAAAGGGATATAATCGAAATTTTATTATTTATTTTATTGTTTTCAGTATTTATTTTATTATTTTTAAGTGCTTATGTGGCTATGTGTGGAATTTGAATGACGGGTTGTTTGAATTGATTTGTGGATTTAAATAGATTGTTTTCTTTACTTGTATTTTTATTTGATTTAATTGATAAATTGTTATTTAATTGACTTGTCTGATTATTTCTTTGTATTTTTGTTTTCTTTAATCAAATTAAATAGTTTTTAATTGTGTAAATGTTTTATTGGTTTTTGAATGGAATTAATTGGATTAATGGAATATTCTTAGTTGTAATGAAAAATAGGGTTTAGTCTCTTACTATCTCACGCCGACTAAACTGGGCCTCAATTAGGTTTTCTATGGTGGATTAAGATTAGGCTTAGGGTTTTGATTAGTGCCTATATATATATACGGTAGTATGTCTTCAAAAAGGGTTGAGAACCCTATATACGTATAGTGTTGATAGAGAGAAAAACAGAGAGAGTAACAGAGAGTTACAGGGAGAATTACAGAGAGAGATAAAAGGAGAAAGTCTAGGGTTTTGCCTTAGGCTAGGGCTGAACCAAGGAGGAGGAGGAGCAGAGGTTGACTTGTGGGTAAAACCAAGAGTAACAGAGGTGGAACGGTCGTCGGAGATTTCATCGGAAAATTCAGAGACGGTTAAGGCAAGTTCTATTCTGTCTCTCTCCCCTTGGCCTGTGTTTTGTGCACTCTTAGATGGTCTATAGGGTGTTAATTAAATATTAATTGAGTTTTTGCATGCCTATCATATGCCAAAATAATCATATGTATATGTTTACAATATGTCTGAAATTTTCCTCGCATCTCTGTTCTTCGTTGTTAGTTTTAAAGTATGAAACTGTTATGGTTTTAATTGTTGTTGTGGTACTTACTATTGTAAACCAAGTACCGGGATGACAATGTATGAATATTAGATTGTTAAAGTTAGTCTTAAGGAAGAACAGAAGGGTAGGAAGAGGCCGGAGATGAACAGATAGTGCAAAACGAAGAAAGAAGCGAAGCAGTGGCTCAAAGGAGGAGAGAGCCGGCTCCAGAAATTTGGAGGCGGCTCCCCCCTTTTTGGAGGCTGCTCCAAATTATTTTGGAGTAGGCTCCAAACACTTTGAGCCTGCTCCAAAAGTTTTTGGAGCAGGCTCCCTTCAAATTAGACATTCTGACATTTTTTTTTTTTTTTTTACGAACTGTGGTTATTGCTTGAGCATGGGAATTGTTCTGATGGTTCTGGGATTTCACAGAGGAATTAGGAAGTTGATTTTTGGGTGTTATTAAGACCTTAAATTGATTAAAGTTGACCTCTAAGTCAATGGGACAAACAATACAAAATTATTAAACTTTCTACGCTGTTAACGGATAGAAAAGACTAAATTGTTAAACCTTGTTTTAAAGATTTAACGGATTGTAGGATGGACTCTAAACATGATATTAGGCTATACTAGAGCCACATTAAATAAATTAATAGCTTTGCACTCTTGGAGTTAATCATAGGAAAGTATATAGCGGTGCCGGCTGTTAACGGATGGAAGGGGTTTAATTGTCTAATTTACTTTTTAGCAATTTAACGGATTATATATATATTCATAAATCTTATTTTTGGTTGCATGCTAGGGTCATTATATATCATGTTTGATCTATGCATACCTTGGATGTTAATTGTTGGAAATATTAATTCTGTACTGCGATACATGGAATTAAGCTTGGAGTTGTAACTGCTGTAATATTAAGCACTACACAACAATTATTGGGATTAGGGTTTGGACTTAAATTGCTAAATTAGTACTTAGGTTTCGTTAACCTAACTGGAGGTTGGTCTGGAATTAATTGAAGAATTAATTGTGTATATTTTTTTCAATTACTTGGATGGATGCTGGATAATTAACTTGATGAACTATTAAATCTTGTTTTGTTAGTTACATGGATGGATTCTGGATTATAGATGATGAACTATTTAAATTATGTTTATTATCTATTTGGATTATATGGATGTGTTTGATGTACTGCATAAAATGTTGCATCATTTACGGATCATATGCATGGTATGTACCGGTATGGGACGGTGACATACGGAGGGACGGATTAGATCAAAACACTAATTCCAACCCATTCATACATACGAAATGGATTAACTAAAACAGTTAAATCCTATATGGTTTCATGTCCTCTCAACTAAAATAGTTGAACGACATATTGGATGGTTGTTTATATTTTCTGTTAATAGGAAGGATAGGGATTTAATTAAAATATTTAAATCCTAATTATATGTTGTGTTTTGGCAACGAATAGTTGACCGGCTCAACATTGTATTTGGAAGGAACTTATATATATAATTGGAGTAGGGATTTAATTAAAACACTTAAATCCTAATTTTATGTCGTGTCATGGCAACGAATCAGTTGAGCGGCACTACATTGGTTTGGATGGGAATTTATATATATAAATTATGGTACCGCGATTTGAGCTTGAGTCTCATAGTCGACGGTTAGGGAGCTAGCTACGTTGGTTGAGGTATACCCTGTTAGGCTTAGGTAGTCATGCCCACTCAGGTGCGTATTGCATGTTACCTTCTATTCAGGTTGAGACCCTCAACATAGTTAGTGAGAGTCCTGTAGTGTGGATATTTATTTATCTATTTATGGACTATATAGATATGGTTGAGACATCTAGGATGTATCTGCGTATCGGGTCTCTGTTTGGATTGTAGTTAGGATAGAACTTATTCGTGGGCCTGACTCACTATTATTTTTCAGGTAACGGACGGTTCTAGGTCTTAGAGCTTGTTCGTGCTGAGCAGAGACGTCTTCTCATTCTTCCGACGACGTAGGCGGTTCCTGTATGTTTTAGCATTGGATTCTTTTTCGGTGGTTCATTTCTCAGTGATGATTTTATTAGGGGTCCACCAGATGGATTCCCGAGTTGTATTAGAAATGGAGAATTTGGATGTAACAGACCAGTTCTTATTTATAAGATTTATTTTGAAGTTTTCAATAAAGGATTTTCATTTAGTTTCTTTCCAGCGAATTTTATTTACTCATGTTTATCTTAATTATGTTTTGTGTTCGGTTATTGCTAATTGATTTGATATCATCGGGTAATCGGGCGTGGGCCTGGCCAACCCGCATCCGGAAATCCGGGGGTATCACAAACGCCTTGTGTTGGAATTGTAAAGAATACCAGATTGATGCTAGGAAAGGGTTCAGAATAGGATATCCATGGTGGGTCACTTTCCGGTCAATGAGCTCCGGCGGGATGGAGAACTCGTCGAGCATGAAGAGAGGTATGGAGCCGGCGGGGATGCACTTGAGTCTCGAAGAGAAAGGTCTCGATCCCGAGGTTGGAGGGTGTCAAAGTGAAGTTGCTGTTCTTGTGGGTTGACATCGTCGAGGTGAATCGGAGGGGCAACGACCTTGAATTCTCCGTCGGGATTGCATTGGCCGAGTTCTCGATTGACAACTTTGAGGAGAGCCCTCAATGTGGGTGTGGATTCGATTGTGACAATCGACAAGTAAGCAAGCTTAGAACATACCCTTTTGGTGTTTCTTCGTGTTAGTTTAATTTTTTGTGATGGAAAGCATCTGTTTTGGAACTTTTGAAATGCTTTGTGATTAATCCACATGGGTGTAACTTACTTTGGTGAATTGTTGGTATTTTAATTGATTTGCTTGACTTTGTTCATTGACTTTAATGGTTTATTATTGAGCAATGCATAGTGGGAAAATAAGTAATTTCAGACCGTCGGCAGCCTCCACCTCTCCCACTTCGATCTTGGTATCAACAAGATGGGTTTGGTAGGGGTATTTTTGGAAGAGCAAAAAGGGTAAAATGGGTATTATATTAATTGATGGATGTTTTTGCACAAATTGAAAAGAATAAGGGTGTTTTTTGCACACCTTTTTAAATAGGGGGTAATATTGCTATGAAATGTATAGTTTAGGGGTGTTTCTTGCACTTACCCCTAAAAAAAATGTCATTTTTGATACAAAGTCAATTTCCTAAAAATACACAAAAATTCTCCAAAATAAATAAAATAAAATCCTACAACGCCGACTCTTCACCCTAAGCCTGTATCTAGCAATCCCCGTTCATCTTCGGTACCTGAAACTGAAGGGTGGTAAGACAAAAAGTCCCAGTAGGAAAAGCCATAACAAGAATTTCATGGAGGTTTAACAAAATAGCTTCACAAAGTATACATATTCATGTGAGTATATGGATAAAATAAATATGCATTTAATCAAAACATTTTATAAAATCATTTGAAGCAAAACCACCCCATGCCATTCAAGGTATAGAGAACCCTACACTGAAAAAGAATTATTTCTACCCTGGATCATCAAGTCATCAAACTTCTGGACTCTCTTCTGCAACTCTCGACTCCCTCACTATCCTCAAACTCTTTCTATCCCTCAAACTCCCATTGTCTTAGCTCTTAGCTCACTGTCTCTCAACTTTCCTCTATTTTGTTTTTTTTCTTTCTGTTTGCCTTTGCACCAAAGCCACAAGCCTAATTTATAGGCAAAACCATATACTCAACCCACCAACCCGCAAAAACGGGGGAACTTTCCTGTAATGTTTATTCATTTATGCAAAAGTATAAAAGGGATATTTGGTTTTTTTTTTTTTTTAGTGGGCCTCATAAAGCACTAAACACATTTTGTATCACCAAGTATCATTTTGTGGCCATGTTCTCTTCAGCTTCAGGACTGAACTCTTCTGTCTCTTCTTGATTTTCTTCTTTTATTATTTTTCTACCATTTCAACTCTTGATTTCTTACTCATCTTTTGGAAATTTTAGTTTCCATTTGCGGCAAATTGAAGCCCACGACGAGATCTTCAAATCCATACCAGCAATTTCAGCTTTTGGCCATTCTAGGGGGTCCAAAAATTGAGACCCATTTTGAGGGTTTGAGGTGAAAATTGGGGGTGCATAAAAGTAAGGTAGGGGTTCCTAATTCATGAGATTCTTGCTCCCTTGTGAATTATTCTTGGTTAATTATAGTTAAACATGCTTAATTTGAGATGAATGCCTCTAAAATGATTTGGTTTTGTATATGGAATTCATGATTATGTATATATGTAGATTTGTGTGAAAAACATACTTAAAATGTTGATTTTATATGCTTGTGTGTTTGATAACTTGTTAAAACTTACTATGTGGAAAGCATGCATAAGTGTTAATTTTTCATGCCTATGGTGTTAGTAACTCATTAGAAATTGTTAAATGGAAGCATTCTAAATTGTATAGTATAAAAGTCTTTCATTTGTCATGGCATTTGAGAAAATATGTAATGTTCATGCATGTCATTGGGTATGAAAATGGAGAAAGTTATTTTGAAATGAAAAAGGGATTTTGGGGAAGAAGCTTTGATTAAAATGTTTTATGAAAACCCGGTTGCTGCGGGGGTAGCAAATGGTCGGTGTGTTAATATAGCTCAGAGGGAACTAGCGAGATTGCCCTAACGTGGTTGAGCTAGTGTGATACCCTCAGATTTCCGGATGCGGGTTGGTAAGGCCCACGCCCGATTACCCGAGGATATCAAAACAATTAGCAATAATCGAACACAGAATAATTATATCAAAAGAGATAAATAAAATTTGCTGAAATGAAAACTAAAAGAGTAATCCAATATTTGAAAACCTCAGAAAAATAACTCCATTGATAAATAAGATATTTCAGATACAACTGATTCACCACGAACACATATCGTTCTCTAATACAATTCGGGAATCCATCTAGTGGACCCCTAAAATAACCCACTGAACTCAAAAGACGGGAAACAAAACCCAAGTCTACACACAAAATATACTCCTATGTCATCGGTGGAGTGAACAACTGTATCTGCTCAGCACGATCAAGCTCTGCAGCTTGGAACTAACGAACACCTGTAAAGAATAATAGAATAGTGGGTCAGGCCCACGAGCAAGTTCTAATCTAACTGCAATCCATACAGTGACCCGATACGCAGATACACCGTAGATACCTCACAATATCTATCTAGTCCATACATATATATATCCACACTATGGGACATTCACTGAACTACAATAGGGGTCTCAACCTGAATAGAAGGCAACATGCGAAAACGCACCCAAAGGTGGGCATGAGTACCTAGACCTAACAGGGTACACCTCAACCTACTATAACTAGCTACGCATCCACTGCATATACGCGTCCTAACCAACGAGTCTGAGACTCAAGCTCATCTCGTGGTACCATAACCATATATTTAAAGTCCATTCAAATCCATCCATAGGAACTCCAATAAATCGTTCAGCTTATTCAGCTGCACAGACTTATATAAGGTTTCCAATAAGTCGTTCAGTTTATTCAACTGCACAGACTTAACTATAAGGAGAATTATGTTTTTATAATTTGTGCCCTTCTTCCCAAAATAGGTAGGACTGAGTATTCTGAATCAGTCTGTCCCCAGTATGCCACCGTCCCATACCGGTGCATACAATCCACAAAATCCATATAACTGATAGAACATGTAAAACTGTTCACCAATTTAAAATCCATAAGGCAGGAATTAGCATTTTAAGCTAAACCATACCTAGTATGCCACCGTCCCATACCGGTGCATACAATCCTCCATATCCAGGTAAATTACAAGGCATAAATAATAAGCGCGTAATTTATAGTCCAAAACCAACCATCCACATCGTTACAGAATAGTATTTAGTATTTCAACAACTTAAAACCAAAACCATGTAAATTACAGACTATGAATGATAGTACAATAATTTAAAATCCAAAACCAATATCCAATTAATTGCAGAAGATTTTTAAATGTTTCAGCAATTTAAATCCAAGCGTTAAACCATATAGTTGCAAGAAGCAATTAATAATTCAACAACTAACATACAGAGAATGCATAGATCACCTCTAATATACCAATGACTCTATCATGCATTTAGAATAAATTCTATAATCATATTATAGTCCAATAAATTACTAAATTAATTTAAGCAATTTAATTCTTTCCATCCGACAACAGGGTACTAAGTTGTATACTTATATTCTGTTTTATCGTTTAGCCAGAGCCATGCACTATGCCCTAAGTCCAATCTATTAATTTAAAAGACTTAACTGTGCTTTTAAACTTAATTTAGAATCATTATATAACACCTTAAATTGTCACATTAAAACTAGACAATTAATTTCCTTCCAGCCGTTAACCGACGCGTAGGGGTTGAATAGCACACTATTAATTCCATTAATATAAAGAGGGTATTTTATGCCATTCAAGACCTTAATTACATCTTAGAATAATTATTGAAAACCCCCATTAATGTTTCAAAACTGTTCATGAACCCAAGTGCTCCAACAGTAAAGTTTTTACGCCTTAGAAATAAATCAAAAATGAATTTCAGAAAAGAGCCTGCTCAAAGTTTCTAAGGAGCAGGCTCTTAGAGCCTTTTTTTTTGCATGGAGCCGGCTCCATGGTTGGTGGGAGACATCTCTCTCCTCCATGAAGCCGTCTCTTTCCCTCTCTGCAAGCTTCAATCCGTTCCTGCTCTGTTTCAATCCGTTCTCTTCATCTCTGGTCTATTCCTAACACTCAATTGGTATTTAAATCTGATCTTGGGAGTTTAATTAACATCCAGTAGCATCCCATTAGTTTGTTACAATATTTGAAATCAATTGCAGAGATTTAAACAAAGCCATTAAACTAAGATGATTAAATTACAATACTGAAACTAATTGGTAGGATCAGTTCTAATCCATTCCCCCTGTCCTTCATTACCCCTGAACTTAGGAGTCCTATAACATCCCATTAACATCCCCATAGTTTGTTTACAGTAAACAAAAACAAGTACAGTACACCAAATACAATAGAACTATCATGCTTTAAAGAACGGAACTGGAAACAGTCATGCAAAAATTATATCAGTTTTAATTTCCACACAAACATACCATTAATATAGCATACAATAATATGAAGTTCCAGTTAATGATTTGTTAAATCCTAGAGGCTACCTAGGTGCACAGAACACAAGCCAGAGGGAAAGAGGAAGATCAGAACTTGCCTCTGTAATTGTTGGTTTGCTTTCCTCTGTTCTGGCCACACTGAAATACTGCTTAGCCTCCTATTACTTCTGTTCTTCCCTTCTCCTAGGTCTGACCTTGAAGCTTCAGTCGAAAAGCTCACAAACTTGCTCTGTTCTCTCAAAACCTCACTCTGTATCTCTCTGTGTTTTGATACTTGAATAGGGTTCTCCAACCCTTCCTTCAGATTATAACCGTATATATATAGGCATAGATAAAACCTAATTCTAATGATAATCTAATATAGAAAACCTAGATTAAACCCTAATCGGCCATAGGATAAAACCTACGTTATAACCCTTGTCTGCTTCCAACTACTGGACCTCTTAACAGAAAACCTAAATAATTATTAACGTAATCCAACAAAAATTAATTAACTTATTATATTAAAATTAAAATTACTAAATTACTTCAACTAATGAAAAAAAATACCAAACACATTTAAAAAAAAAAATAAATAAAACAATTCAAAAACACCAGAAAACAATTAATGCAAGTATACCTCCATAATTAAACAATTAAACCACAATTAAATCAAATAACAAAGTCAAACAATTACACACTTAAACAACTAGTCACATAAAAAATGAAATAAAAATACCTGAAATTCCAATTTTATCCTTTTTAAAACTAGGGGTATTATAGCTAGCTAGGCCAAAATGACGCAGCAGGGGTACCAAGGGTTAGGGACACTAGCCAATCATTCTCTCGTGTTACTGCGGGGTCACCAAAAGGCAGGTTATATAAACAGTTTGAAAGTGATGGATTTGAATGATGAAAATGGGGAGCGATATTGGCATGCATTGCATTTCATAGCATCATATTGTGTATGCTAGGATTGGATTTAATGTTGTACTTTCCCGACATAGTATGACCCCGATTCCTATTGTCCTATTCCTTGTTTGGATTCACGGGGACACAAGAGGTGTGTCTTAGGCACCACCTACTGAGCAATTTTGCTCATCCCTTTTTATTTAACAATTTTTCAGGAAACGGGAAAGAAGTGGCGGATGACGTTCCACCACAGGCCTAAATTGGATTAGAAGATTGTTTTGTTATTTTTGTATTTAAGTCCCATATTTTTTGAAAAATCTTAGTTTGTTATATTTGGTATAGAAATTTGTGAACTCTTGTTATTGTAATTATATTTATGAGCTATAATTTTATTATAAGTGGTCTAAACGTTGTAAGACATGGACTTTAGATCTTAACCGTGTATTGTTGGGACTGTAATCACGATATTTGGATTAAATGGTATGTGGATGTTCCACGATGAGATGAACCATGTTGAGGCATGATGAATGGATGAAATGGATGCTGGAATGTATTATTTGCATTGTGTTGGGACAGGTTAGATAAATTTTGAAAGTCCAAGAGAGACCTTTGCATTTTTATGCATTTAAGCAGGTTGTCGTAGGACCCCTTTTAGCGGAGGTCATGCCGATTTTTCTTTTATAAATGGTATCAATTTAAGGGTCGTTACAAATTTGGTATCAGAGCCTTGGTTCGAAAAGCATTAGGACGATGAGTAGAGACCTACCTAGGGTTGTCTAGGAAGTCATTTGCATTGTAAATTTCTTATTTGCAAAAGTGTTTTGCTATGTGAAAAAACATGCTTAATTGTTTCCTTGCTTACGTGCTTATGTGTTTATATTAATGTGTTCATTGCATAGTATTGCATGCTAAGTGTTAATATAGCATTCTTTTATGTTGAGTTGTTCACGGTTGGACTTTAGTTTTATCGTTATTGAACTGTTTTCTTTGTTTTATAGAACGATGTCACGGCGTGAAGAACCAAGGGAAGTTGGCCCTAGGCCAACAAGGGGTGATGTTGGCGAGAGCTCTAGCTCCAATCCGGCGGAGCCAGTTGATGAGGACACACTTCTTAGGGATTTGATTGCCCCAAGAGTTATTCCTACAAGGAGGGATAATGTGGAAGTACCCGTTGAAGAGGGTGAAAGTTCGGCGGAACTAATATTGAATCGCTTATTGCAGAGAGCCTTGAGGGCTACAATTACTTCTCATCCGCAGCCAGTACCTCAACCAGTACCACAACCTGTAGCCCAAGTTGAAGAGACGCCAGCACAGAAACGTCTTAAGATTATTAAAGGGTTTTCTCAGTTGATGCTGGTAATGTTTGAAGGTGGTGCAGATCCAATGGAAGCGGATGACTATATGGATCAAGTTGAAACTCAATTGACTTCTATGGGTGTGACGGATGATCACTTGAAAATCATCCCAGCCACTTACAAGTTTTCAAATGATGCCAAGTTTTGGTGGAAGTCGGTCACAAATCAGTATAAGATTGAATAGATGAGTTGGGATAGGTTCAAGGAGCTGTTCTATGAGAAGTATTTCCCTACTTCCAAGAGGTGGGAGTTAAAAGATCAGTTTATTGGCCTTATCCAGGACAATATGTCAGTGACAAAGTACGAGAACAAGTGTACCTCACTCTCTCGCTTTGCTCCAGAGATGGTGAGTAATGAAGTTGATAAAGTTTGGAAGTTTATCTCCGGACTTGACTACAAGATGAGGCCGTTGTTAATAGCACAGGGCATCAAGGTTTATTCTGAGGTAGTGGAAAGAGCATTGATGCCAGAGGCGGAGGCCAAAGATAAAGATGTAAGAAGGGAACAATGGAAGCAAAAGAGGAATGCAGGGTCATTTTTAGAGGGACCTTTAGGGAAGAGGAACAGAGGTGGTTCATCTCAGTTTCAGGGGCAGGCGTCTACATGATCTACTCCTACCACTCCTATGCCAGCTGGGTCAGATAAGAGTGCAGTTGTTTGTTATCAGTGTCAGCAGCCTGGATATTACAAGTCCAGATGTCCTATAAACTCGACCACAGTTTCTGCGCCATCGAGAGCTTGTTATGGGTGTGGACAGCAGGGTCATTTGATTTGAGACTGTCTAAGTCAGGGAGCAGGCACCACTAGTGGCAGAGGGTCACGGTAGAGACCGTCACAGTCGGCTACAGTTCAGTCAGGTTTCAGACCACCGCCACCATCACAGCCTGCCATGTCTTCTCAGGGTTCACGGCCAGTTAGGAGGGATACTCCTACTATGTCAGTACAACATTCAGGTGTTCAGGTTGGCAATTCTCAGGCACAAGCACCACAGGGATGTGTTTTTGCACTTGCACAAGCTTATGCATCTTCTTGTCCATTAGTTCTCCGAGGTATATTTCCAGTGTTTAGTTCTTGGGCCCGTATTTTGTTTGACTCTGGTGCATCTCATTCCTTCATATCATCATCATTTGCACTTGCATCGGGGTTGGAGGTCAGTTTCATAGATCGGGCATTATGTGTAGATATGCCAGTTGGGGTTTCAGTGTTTTTGAGCGGAATTGTGCGGGATTGTTCCATTGTGATAGCCGAACGGACCTTTGTGTTTGACCTTATCCTCCTGGAGATGACTAGCTTTGATGTCATTCTCGGGATGGATTGGTTAGCTTCCTTTCGTGCCACGATCGACTGTTTTAGAGGTAGAGTCACAGTTTGCACTCCCGAGGGAGACTGTTTCTTTTTCGTGGGAGATCGGAGTGATTCCCACATTTCATCGTTTTATGGAGTTCGTGGACGGAGTCGTAGTGATTACTTCTTGGCTAGCCTTATAGCCGAAGAAGATAATGTTGTTGAAGAAGATTATCCTGCAGTTGTTCATGATTTTTTGGATATATTTCCGGAGGATTTGACAGAGTTGCATGCATACCGAGAAGTGGAGTTCACTATTGATTTAATGCCAGGTATAGCGCCGATTCTATGGCACCGTATCGTATGGCACCAGTTGAATTGGAAGAATTAAAGAGGTAGTTCGATGATTTGAGGATGAAATGTTTCATCTGACCGAGTGTGTCACCGTGGGGGGCACCGGTCTTGTTTGCTAAGAAGAAAAATGGTTATTTGAGGTTGTGTATTGATTACCGGAAGTTGAATCGTGCTACCATCAAGAATAAGTATCATTTGCCAATGATAGATGATTTGTTTGATTAATTGAGAGGAGCCAGTTGTTTTTCGAAGATTGACTTAAGGTCAGGCTACTATCAGTTACGGGTTAGGGATGAGGATATCCTGAAGACGGTGTTTCATACTCGGTATGGACATTATGAGTTCCTTGTTATGCCTTTTGGCTTGACTAATGCGCCAGCGGCATTCATGGACTTGATGAACCGCGTCTTTCACGATTACTTAGACCAGTTTGTGGTAGTTTTCGTGGATGACATTCTTGTGTATTCACGATCTCGGGAGGAGCATGAGGTCCATTTGAGTATTGTTTTACAGATTTTGCGGGAGCACCGATTTCATGCCAAATATGAGAAATATGAGTTTTGGCTACAGGAGGTGAAGTTTTTGGGACATGTTGTTTCAGAAGGTAGAGTATCGGTGGATCCATAAAAGGTTGAAGCAGTTTTGAATTGGGAGTAACCCAAGAATGTTTTTAAGATCCAGAGTTTCCTTGGCCTAGCGGGTTACTATCAGAGATTTGTGAAAGATTTCTCCCATTTGGCAGCCCCTATGACCCGTTTGACCCAGAAATTGATCAAATTTGTCTGGAATGAAGCCTGTAAGACATCTTTTCAGGAGTTAAAGACAAGATTGACTACAGTTCCAGTGTTGTTGATACCTAAGCATGGCTTGGGTTATGTGATTTATTGTGACGCTTCACGTGATGGTTTGGAATGTGTGTTGATGCAGGATGGTAGAGTAGTGGCTTATGGGTCTCGACAGTTGAAGACTCACGAGCTTAACTACCCTACTCATGATTTAGAGTTAGCGGTAGTTGTATTTGCCTTGAAGTGTTGGAGACATTACTTGTATGGTGAGAGATTCGAGGTGTACTCGGATCATAAAAGTCTCAAGTATCTTTTCTCCTAAAAGGACTTGAACAACAGACAGAGAAGACGGGTTGAGTTCTTGGAGGACTACAATTTTGACTTGCAGTATCATCTGGGCAAGGCAAATGTGGTAGCAGATGCCTTAAGCCGAAAATCTCGTGGGACTCTGGCCTGTTTGGATATTCGGAAGTGGAAGATGCTTAAGGATTTGGCAGAGATGGGATTGTATTATTTTGATGACGATGTTGACAGTGAGCCAGCATTCTTGTTTAGTCTTGTGGCTTAACCTACTCTTGTTGTACGAGTGATTGAGTCACAGAGACAGGACCCAGATTTAGATGTCATTCACTCTT
The DNA here is from genome assembly GCF_030987335.1 of Cornus florida. NCBI lineage: Eukaryota > Viridiplantae > Streptophyta > Magnoliopsida > Cornales > Cornaceae > Cornus > Cornus florida. The sequence goes on from NW_026775577.1 coordinate 8,634,085, forward strand.
TGATCTTCAGTGGTGAGACAATGAAAGATTGGGCCTTGCACATAGATAGAGGTCTACGGTTCAGGGGTTTGTTGGTGGTTCCCATGGTTTGTCGTGAGGACGTCTTACGGGAGTTTCACACTTCCCGCTTTGTAGTTCATCCAGGTGGTACCAAGATGTATCACAATTTGAGACGTCAGTATTGGTGGAACGGGATGAAGAAAGATGTTGCTCAGTTTGTGGCTAAGTGCCTTACCTGTCAGCAAGTGAAGGTCGAGCATCAGAGACCAGCCGGTTTGTTGTAACTATTACCTGTAGCGCAGTGGAAATGGGAACATAGTGCTATGGATTTTGTGACAGGTCTTCCAAGGTCACGGAGGGGCAATGAAGCCGTATGGGTCATCGCTGACAGGTTAACCAAAACGGCTCACTTTTTGCCTATTAAGGCAACAGATGATGCAAAAAAGCTTGGTGTACTTTATGTGAAGAAGATTGTAAGGTTGCATGGAGTTCCAGTAACCATTGTCTCAGATAGGGATGCCAAGTTCACTTCGAAGTTCTGGGAAGGACTTCAAGCAGCGTTTGTCTCAGCATTACACCTGAGTACGACATTCTATCCATAAACGAACGACCAGTCGGAGCGTACTATCCAGATTTTGGAGGATATGCTTAGGGCATGTTTATTTTCATTTTTATTTTCCTTTTATATTTATTTTTTTAATTGCATTTTGTTATGTTGTGGGGCCTAGGTTGACTAGTGGGTAAGATATGTGTGTATGAGAATGTGTGTGATATGTATATCTGTGTTTGTATAGAGAAAGAAAGTGTAAGATAGACCAAAAATCCTCTCATTTCTCTCACTCCACCGACACTCTCTCTTTTCTCTCCCATTCTTTTATTTTTCATTTTACTTCAACCATTTCACCTCCAACCTTTGAGATTTTGAGCTTGTATAGAAGGAAAATTGACGGGGACTACGAGAGGAACAAAACCCCTCAATCAATTTTGGATTTGGAGCACATTTTTCTTTTGGAGTAGCTAAGGTTTGCTTCTAGCTTGAGGTAGGGGTGTATTGTGCTTATAACCTAGGAGTTCTTGGAATTTTATGACCATTGTGTGAGTTATGCATATACTTATGTGTGTGGGTATAATTAGAGAGCTTATATAATGATTTAATTGCATGTCCATAATGTTTTATTGAATTTTTATATCAATTTTTATGTGTAATATGCTATTTGTTCCATTGTTGATATTATGGATGTTAATTAAAGTCCTAGATCTTAATGTGTACAATTTCTTGTAATTAAAGTGCCTTATATTTTGTGTTTATTCAAGGAATTATCATGTATTTGTTATTTTGTGAAGGTTAATTTTGAAGATGTATATTTCTATGATGATGTTAAGCATGGCTATGTGACCGAGAGTGTGGGTGTGTTTTGAGTTATCCCGTTAATTGATTTCGACTTTTATTTTCAAGTTGGCATTTATGTGTTATTGCAACTTGTGAATTTATGTACATTACACTATATTATTTATGTTTGTCTTGATGAATGAATTAATATTATCTATGCTAGACTAGGATGATCCTATTTAGGTTCCCCTTGAGACTAGACGTTAGGGAGCATGTTCTTGTGTTGTATGACCATGCAATGTTTGTAGAATTTTGAGAAACCTAGTTTATATTCATAAGACATTCCTACGGAGCAATTCGTTGCTCACCTCGTTGATTCTTATATTTTTCAGGAAAGGGCATTGCCCAAGAGAAAGTTCCTCATCCCTAGCTTGATTGGGATCTTGACAACATTTTTGAGCTACTTGTGATAATTGTGACATCCATTGTGTAGCTTACTTTTGGACTTGTATTTTGACACATGGTGTATTTTGGATATTATATTTGATGACATGTTTGTAATATTCTTTTGGATGAGGGAAATGACGTAGGAACTTACCCATCTATCTTTTGGAGTTCTTATGGAATTTCCTCTCTTATCTTTACTCATGTAATCCCTTAACATTATTTCTCACCTTATGGATTGTAATGAGGCCATGGTGGCCATGACTTATATAGTGGGATTAAACAATTATTGTTTAAGTTGTGCACATGTGGGTTCATTTGGATAGTCTAATATAAATGGTTAATTAATCATGCTATTATTTATTTTATGAAACTATTATTATTATTATTTATGTGGTGGATGACACCGGTTTTCTCCAATTGATTATTTATTTACTCATTTGAATATAATTAATTAATTATTTATTTAATTATCTATTTTTATTATTATTATTTTTTCTTCGCAACCCAAGTCGTGGAATTCGGGGTGTGACAACGTGGTATCAGAGAATTCAGGTTCAAAAACCTAAGGACGACAGGTTGGGTTTATTTCGTGTTCCATGTTTACATGATAATTATTTGTTACGTGTTTATGTGTTTAATTGTTTAAGACATTTTGTTTTATGACTTAGCATGATTTATATGTTGTCGCATTATCATGCATTGTGTTTCATGCTTCCATTGAGTGAATTGCATGGGATTGTGAGCACTTCCATTTAATTATTGACTTACATCTATATTCATCTGTTTCCATTGTACTTATAGAACCATGCCGCCTAGACGTGAGACTGGAGAGACTTCGCGTCCTAACCTTGGGGAGCATGTATATGAGACACAACTTCTTAGGGATATGGTTCACTGTAGGAGGGATAGGAGCAAAGGCGTGGGTGTTGACCCACCACCTACTTCTTTTGATGGCACACAAGTGATAATAGAGATAACACGTGGATTTATAGTGGCCATGGAGGAGATGGTTCGGAGAGTTACTGCAGGATTGAGACCTCCAGAGCCGGTAGTGGCTAACCCGGCTATGGATTACCTCGTGATGTTTCAGAGGCTCAAGCTTGAGCCATTTACAGGGGGTTTTGATCCACTAGTTGCAGAGTTTTGGCTTGATTAGGCGGTCAAGAAACTTGACAGTATAGCGGTACCCACAGATCGGTTAAGGATCTCTCTAGCATCTTTTTCATTCACAGGTGATGCCAAAGTTTGGTGGAGATCTATCACCAACACCCATGATATTGAGATAATGACTTGGGAAGTCTTCCAGGGGCTTTTTTATGAAAAGTATTTCCCAAGGACTACAATGAGGGAAATAAGAAAGAAGTTTGATGGCCTCTACCAAGGGAGTATAAGTGTCATGGAGTATGAAAACAAGCTTACGTCTCTCTTCCACTATGCACCGACTTGGCACGGACTGATGAGGACAAGGCCTTGAAGTTTCAAGATGGCCTACACCTTAACATTAGGCCCCATGTTTCAGTCTTGGATTTGAAGGTCTATTCTGAAGTGGTAAGGCGGGCATTGCTTGTGGAGGCAGATGACAGGGACTCACAGCTGATTAGGGAGTCCAAGAAGTATTTCAGGGGTGAGGCTTTATCTTCAGGGAGTCAATCGAAGAAGTTTAGAGGAGGAAGGGGCAGTTCATACTCACAGGGGTCTCGGTAGCAGGCACGTCCTGCACCCAGAGTTCCCTTATCTTTGGGATCCACACATGAGGTAGTCTGCCACCATTATCATCAGTCAGGACACATCAGGCCACGTTACCCACAGCTTCAGACACCTACCACACAGTCTTTTGCTGCTTCGACTGGACTTTCGAATGCTTGCTTTAGTTGTGGTCAGACGGGACATTTCAAGAGGTAGTGCCCATAGAGGGGGAGTGGATCACGTGGTGGTACGGGATCACAGTTCAAACAGTCACAGTCATCCGTGGTCCAGTCTGGATCCAGGGTTCCTCAGACACCACAGCCTGCAGCTTCAGTTCAGGGCCCACAACCTGCTGGGGGCTCTAAACCTAGTATGTCTTCACAGCAGTCAGGGTATCAGGATGTTGGACAGCAGGGTTTAGGAGTGCAGGGTAGAGTTTTTGCTCCTCCCCAAGCGGGTACTTCAGTGGGACCTTCAGTTGTTTGAGGTATATTTCCTATGTTCAGTTCTTGGGCTAGAGTTTTGATTGACTCAGGTGCATCATATTCATTCATTTCATCATCATTTGCACATTCATTGGGGTTAGAGATCACATCCTTGGATGGGGTTCTTTGTGTTGACACATCGGTTGGAGGATCAGTTACGTTGGATAGGATTTGTCGGGGTTGTGCTATTGAGATAGTAGGGCGGACATTGTGGTTCGACTTCATTCCTCTTGAGATGAAGGGTTTTGACGTCATTCTTGGGATGGATTGGTTGTCTTTTTTTCGAGCCACCATTGATTACTTTCGAGGGAGGGTGACCATATGTACTCCCAATGGAGATTGTTTTTACTTTGTGGGAGATCGAAACGATTCACACACTTTGACCGTTTATGATATTGGTGATTGGGGTCATCACAGGTTCTACTTGGCCAGCCTTTTACTTGAGGAAGAATGGAGTCTGGGTGATAGTTTTCCAGCAGTGGTTGGTGAGTTCGTTGATGTTTTTCCGGAAGAGTTGACAGAGTTGCCTCCTATACGGGATGTTGTGTTCACCATTGACGTCATACCCGGTACTGCTCCCATCTCTATGGCGCCGTATCGCATGGCACCTGCGGAGTTGAATGAGTTGAAGAGCCAGTTAGATGATTTTAAAGCAAAGGGCATCATTCGCCCTAGTGCTTCACCGTGGGGAGCACCGGTTCTTTTTGTGAAGAAGAAGGATGGGTCTTTGAGAATTTGCATCGAGTATCGTAAGTTGAACCATGCTACGATCAAGAACAAGTATCCTTTGTCGAGGATAGATGACTTGTTTGATTAATTAAAATGAGCTAAGTGTTTTTCGAAGATAAACTTGAGGTCGGGCTACTATCAGTTGAGAGTCAGGGATGAGGATATCTCTAAGACCGCTTTTCGCACACGGTATGTGTAATAACCCTAATTTTAAAAGGATATTCCTGGTATTTAATTTTTGATTTAATTATTATTTTTATTTGATTAATTGTTTTATTGTGTTGATTAAATTGTTTTATTGTGTTGATTAAATGTTATTTGTTTAATTGGTTTTAGTTAATTATTTAAATTAATTTAAGTGCTGAATTTATGTAATGGGGAGTAATTAACTGTTTAATTATTAAACTGATTTAATTGTTTTATTTAGTTAATGTACTGCTTGTTTTCTTTTATGGTAACTTAGGGTTTCAGTGATAACTTGGATTAAAGTTCACGTAAAGGTAGCCGCCGTATGATACAACTTGATAGTTTCATGGGCCGGTTAGGATTGGAATTAGGGCTTAGCCTCTAATTATATATGGATTAGGGTTAGTGTTAATTTACACCTATAAATATATCCAAAACGGTGGTTTAGGGTTTAGAGAAAATAAATGTGCGTTCTGTAAACCACAAACAGAGCCTCTAGTTTGGTAGGGAAAACCAGAGAGATATAGAGAGAACCGGAGTGAGAATTTGGGTGGTTCACAAAACAGAATCAAGGAGGGAAGTTTGGTGTGTGCTACTGGACTGCAATAGGAGCAGCAAGGGTGGTTTAGCACTCAGAGACGTGGAATTAGTTTTTAAGTTTGAGACTCAAAGGCAAGTCTCTGTTCTTCTCTTTCCCTTTAATTCGTGTTCTGTGCATGCCTAGTTAGACTCCAGGGATTAATTAAAGGCTAAAAATGGATTAAACAAACATTATATCAAGTCTTGTATGCATGTATGAATTATATAAATCTCGTTGAAATAAGTGATTTGTATAATCCTTGATGTTTTTGTTATTTGTTCTTCCCGGTGGTTGCGTTTAAGTTCTGATTAAAATTGAGATCATGATTATGTATTGATGACTTGTAATTAATCTGGGTCTAAGATTGAACCCTGAATCAAGTATTAAAAATAGTATTCGACTTCACTGGATAAATCTGTTTTGAATCACTTAAGTTTTTAACTGAGATTCTGTAGTTGTTGCTTCAAAAGGTTGTGTTCAATACATGTTATGGTGGTATGTCAGTGGTTTGAGATGTACCTAGAGATTTGAACCTAGAACAAGGATTTAAAAACACCATAAAGGCTCTGTTAATAATCGGAGTTGGAGAAGAAGACGCAGAAACGAACGACGGCATCTAAGGGAGGAAGAACAGACTCTTCCTACTCTTAGAGCCGGCTGGGAGCCGGCTCTTGCAGCCTTAGAGCAGGCTGGGAGCCGGCTCTTGCAGCCTTAGAGCAGGCTCTTGGAGCCCTAGAGCCGGCTCTCACTTTGTTAGAACAGGCTCTCAAATTTTGGAGCCTGCTCTTGCTCAGAAATTTCATACTGTGTGATTTTGTGCATGGTTTGGACTGTGCAGAGTATTGAGACTTCGTTTAAACTGTTTTAAATGTTGTATGGAACTGTTTTAGACCTAAACTTAGTATAGAGTAACATTAATCTAAACTGGGATTAATTGAAGGAGCAATAAAAAGTTTAAAGAAAACTTAGTCAATTACACACTGTTGTATCCACTGGAACTTAGCAAGTTTTATGGATGATTTAATTATGTAAAATCATGTTTCCACAGGGTTCTAAGTATAGTGAATTAATTAAAATTACCTGTGCTTAGTTTGGGTTCAATTGATATTTAAATTTCTATTAACTGTATTAATTCATGGATTATGTTGGAGGATGTGAATGCTTGAATTTAATATAGCAGTTTACATCATTGGAATTGGATTTTAGGCTCTATAGTGAATGCCTGTTATTTATGTATATGCATTAAATTTATTTTGTGCATATTCTGGAGTATAGTTGATGACTATTTAATACTATATGGTCAACTGTGTTAACTGGAGGATTGTATGTACCGGTATGGGACGGTGACATACTAGGTATGGACTAGTTCAAACACTAAGTTCTACCTAATTTGGAATAAGGTATGGATTAACCATATTGGTTAAGTCCATCACCTACTTGTGTTATATCAATAAAATAATTGAATGACGTACTTTGGATTCAGGATGGATTTGTTACATATATCAAACCATAATACAATGGTTGGTATTTTGTATTGGGAGTACGGATTTTATATATATTTATTATATGGTGCCATGGTATGAGCTTGAGTCTCAAGACCATAGTTAGGGCACGTATATCGCCTAGGATGGATAACTGGACAGTAGTTGCCGTTCCCTAGTAGGTCTAAGTACTCATGACCACGTTATGTACGATTTGCATGGTATCTCTACTCAGGCTGAGACAGACCTACTGGACTAGCGAGCGTCCTATAGTGTGTACTATATATACATATATGGACTACTCTAGATATTGTTGAGTCTTTCTAGGATGTATCTGCGTATCGAATTCCTGTTTGGATTGTAGTAGATCAGGACTTGCATGTGGGCCTGACCCACTCTTTATTTTTCAAGTGTTCGTCGGTTCCAGAGTTAGAGCTTGAACGTGCAGAGCAGATACAGACATTCATTCCTCTGACTACGTAGGAATCTTTTTTATGTTTAATAATAGATTAATTTCAGTTGAGATTTTAATAAGGGTTCACTGAATGGATTCCCGAGTTGTTAAACTTATGGAGTTTGGATTATCGGATTAACAATTTTATTATTGAGGATTTCTAATTTTATTATTTTAGTTTCTTCCAGCTCATTATATTTTTCTTATTCACTTTGTATTCTGTGTTCATTAAAATATTAATTATTGGATATTCCCTCAGGTGTGGGCCTGGGCCTGATCAACCCGTGTCTCGGATTCGAGGGGTATCACAGTATGGCCATTACGAGTTCCTTGTGATGCCATTTGGTTTGACCAATGCTCCAGCAGCTTTTATGGACTTGATGAACCGTGTGTTTAGTACCTATCTTGATGAGTTTGTGGTGGTATTTGTTGACGATGTACTCGTGTACTCATCTTCGGAGGAGGAGCATGAGTCTCACTTGAGAATTGTGTTGCAGACCCTTAGGGATAACCGGTTGTATGCCAAGTACGAGAAGTGCGAGTTTTGGCTACCAGAAGTGAAGTTTCTTGGACATGTTGTCTCAGGAGGAGGAGTGTCAGTTGATCCTTCGAAAATTGAAGCAGTGATGGATTGGGAACGTCCGAAGAGTGTAATTGAGATTTAGAGTTTCCTTGGCCTAGCTAGCTATTATCGAAGATTCGTTCAGGATTTCTCTCGTTTAGCGGCACCTATGACTCGACTTACTCTCAAGGGAATCAAGTTTGTATGGAATGAGGCTTGTGAGCTAGCCTTTCGGGAGTTGAAGACTAGATTAACTACGGCTCCAGTTTTGGTGATTCCCGAACGTGGTTTGGGTTATGTGATCTATTGTGATGCTTCACGGGATTGTTTGGGTTGCGTCTTGATGCAGACGGAATGGGTGGTTACTTATGGGCCTAGACAGTTGAAGACTCATAAGCAGAACTATCCAACTCATGATTTGGAGTTGGCGGTAGTGATTTTCGTATTGAAAGGATAGAGACATTACTTGTACGGGGAAAAGTTTGAGATTTTCTCCGACCATAAGAGTCTCAAGTATCTTTTCTCACAAAAGGACTTGAACATGAGGCAACGACGATGGGTGGAGTATATGGAGGACTATAATTTTGATTTGCAGTATCACCCAGGAAAAACTAAGGTTATGGCAGATGCCTTGAGTAGGAAGTCACATGGAAACTTGGCTAGCATTGCTATCCGGGAATGGAAAATGAATGAGGATTTTGCAGAGATGGGTCTGTATTTTAATGATGATGATGCAACAGCTACTTTGTTTAGTTTTGTGGCTCAACCAACCTTTGTTAGCGGGGTAATTGAGGCACAAAAGCAAGATAACGAGATTGAGTCCATTCGCACACGGAATTCAGGTGGCGAGTCTGTAGATGGTTGGACATTACATTCAGATGGAGGTCTTAGGTTCAAGGGAAAAATGTATGTCCCTTTGCCTTGTCGTGATAGTGTCCTTCAAGACTTTCACCATTCTTGACTTGCAGTTCATCCAAGTGGTACCAAGATGTATCACAATTTAAGACGTCAGTTTTGGTGGAAGGGTATGAAACGGGATGTTGCACAGTTTGTGGCCAAGTGCCTTTGTCATTAAGTGAAGGCCGAACAACAGAGGCCAGCGGGTTTGTTGCAACTATTGCCAGTAGCGGAGTGAAAATGGGAGCACATTACCATGGATTTTGTGACAGGACTTCTAAGGTCAAAGAAGGGGAATGACGCCATTTAGGTCATAGTCGACAGGTTGACAAAGGCAGCTCACTTTTTGCCTATGCAAGTATCTGATGATGCAAAGAAGCTCAATAAACAGTATGTGGGGCAGATTGTCAGGCTCCATGGGGTTTCGATGTCTATTGTTTCAGACAGGGATCCACGGTTCACTTCACATTTTTGGCAGAGTTTTCAGGAGGCTTTTGACACAGGGCTTCATTTTAGCACAGCATTCTATCCTCAGACTAATGGTCAGTCAGAACGTACCATTCAGATATTGGAGGATATGCTACGAGCTTGCATCTTAGATTTTGGAGGCAGTTGGGACGATCACTTGCCCTTGGTAGAGTTTGCCTACAACAACAGTTTTCAGGCCAGCATTGAGATGGCATCTTTCGAGGCATTATATGGCAGACCTTGTAGATCTCCAGTTTGTTAGACCGAGGTGGGAGAAATAGCTGCCTTGGGTCCCGACATTGTTATTGAGACCACGGAGAAAATCAAGTTGATTCGACAGCAGTTGGTTACGGCTCAAAGTAGGCAGAAAAATTATGCTGACAAGAGGAGGGGACCATTGTCCTTCGAGGTGGGAGACCATGTTTTTCTCAAAATCGCTTCACGCAAGGGATTAATGCGTTTTGGACGAAGTGGAAAGTTGTCTCCTAGGTTCATTGGGCCATTCAAGATTTTGGATTGTGTTGGTGAGGTTGCGTATCGCTTAGCCTTACCACCATATTTAGATAAGGTTCACAATGTCTTTCATGTTTCTATGTTGAGGAAGTATGAGCCAGATCCGTCACACATTTTGAGATAAGCCGACATTGAGGTTGATGAGAATGCGACTTACGAGGAGGGGCCAGTGCAGATTCTCGATACTAGGGAGCAAGTGTTGAGAAACAAAACCATTCCATTGGTCAAGGTTTTTTGGAGGCATCACGGAGTTGAGGAGGCTACCTGGGAACGGGAGGAGGAGGTTCACTCCAAGTACCCGGATTTGTTTGCAACTTAAGGTATGACCTGATTTCGGGGATGAAATCCCTTTAAGTTGGGGAAGTTATGATGACCAAGTTTATTTTCATTTTTATTTTTCCTTTTATATTTATTTTTTTAATTGCATTTTGTTATGTTGTGGGGCCTAGGTTGACTAGTGGGTAAGATATGTGTGGATGGGAATGTGTGTGATATGTATATGTGTGTTTGTATAGAGAGAGAAAGTGTAAGATAAACCAAAAATCCTCTCATTTCTCTCACTCCACCGACACTCTCTCTTTTCTCTCCCATTCTTTTATTTTTCATTTTACTTCAACCATTTCACCTCCAACCTTTGAGATTTTGAGCTTGTATAGAAGGAAAATTGACGGGGACTACGAGAGGAACAAAACCCCTCAATCAATTTTGGATTTGGAGCACATTTTTCTTTTGGAGTAGCTAGGGTTTGCTTCTAGCTTGAGGTAGGGGTGTATTGTGCTTATAACCTAGGAGTTCTTGGAATTTTATGACCATTGTGTGAGTTATGCATATACTTATGTGTGTGGGTATAATTAGAGAGCTTATATAATGATTTAATTGCATGTCCATAATGTTTTATTGAATTTTTATATCAATTTTTATGTGTAATATGTTATTTGTTCCATTGTTGATATTATAGATGTTAATTAAAATCCTAGATCTTAATGTGTACAATTTCTTGTAATTAAAGTGCCTTATATTTTGTGTTTATTCATGGAATTATCATGTATTTGTTATTTTGTGAAGGTTAATTTTGAAGATGTATATTTCTATGATGATGTTAAACTTTTACACACTTGAAATTTGATATAATGATAACATGAATTTAAATGACTTTAAAATACCTAATTTGTTGACATTGCATCAAAGAGTATGCCATTATAATGATTTGGACCATATGACATAGATTGTGTGATTAGTATAATTTATGTGCACATGTGAAGTGCAATTTGGGCATATCATAGTATATAGATTATTTTGTGGACTTGTTTATTGATTTTGGGAGATACTCGGGGGTTGTTACTTTGAGAATGCTACGGCTCGGTGCTCGCGGGTGAAACATGAGTTTCCCCACTTTATATTGGCCAATCGGTTAGTTTCCGGTGGACTAGTAATCCGAAAACGACTATTTTTATTTAGGCACATAGCATGGCTATGTGACCGGGAGTGTAGGTGTGTTTTGAGTTATCCCGTTAATTGATTTCGACTTTTATTTTCAAGTTGGCATTTTTGTGTTATTGCAACTTATGAATTTATGTACATTACACTATATTATTTATGTTTGTCTTGATGAATGAATTAATATTATTTATGCTAGACTAGGATGATCCTATTTAGGTTCCTCTTGAGACTAGACGTTAGGGAGCATGTTTCTTGTGTTGTATGACCATGCAATGTTTGTAGAATTTTAAGAAACCTAGTTTATATTCATGAGACATTCCTACGGAGTAATTTGTTGCTCACACCGTTGATTCTTATATTTTTCAGGAAAGGGCATTGCCCAAGAGGAAGTTCTTCATCCCTAGCTTGATTGGGATCTTGACAACATTTTTGAGCTACTTGTGATAATTGTGACATCCATTGTGTAGCTTACTTTTGGACTTGTATTTTGACACATGGTATATTTTGGATATTATATTTGATGGCATATTTGTAATATTCTTTTGGAGGAGGGAAATGATGTAAGAACTTACCCATCTATTTTTTGGAGTTCTTATGGAATTTCATCTCTTATCTTTACTCATGTAATCCCTTAACATTATTTCTCACCTTATGGATTGTAATGAGGCCATGGTGGCCATGACTTATATAGTAGAATTGAACAATTATTGTTTAAGTTGTGCACATGTGGGTTCATTTGGATAGTCTAATATAAATGGTTAATTAATCATGCTATTATCTATTTTATGAAACTATTATTATTATTATTAGTATTATTATTATTATTATTTATATGGTAGATGACACCGGTTTTCTCCAATTAATTATTTATTTACTCAAGTGAATATAATTAATTAATTATTTATTTAATTATCTATTTTTATTATTATTTTTTTTCTTCGCGACCCGAGTCGTGGAATTCGAGGTGTGACAATTCACCATTGCAACTTTTCTTTTAATAAAATTCAATTGTTATTTTAATATTATTATATAGGGTACTTAATATATCTGGGAAATATATATATTAATGAAATAAGGATATTTAAATAATTTGTCTATCTAAATGGGGCGGGGAAGTGCGGAGCGACCTCTCCCGCCTCTGCACCAAACCCGCGCTGGTTTTTATTGCTTCAAACAATTCACGCCCAAATAAGCAAAACAATCCCAAAAAATCGCCAAAAACAGGGAGGGGTGGATCGAATAACCGCGGGGGCGAGTCAAATTGTCATCCTTAAACCCACTACTTTCCTTCTTTATCTTCCCATTTCAATACCAACCTGCCGCCACCAGGGGCGGAGCTAGGATTGTAAAATAGGGAGGGCTAAAAACAATTAAACCCATGATTGCTTAATGTGTCATCCATGCTCTAAATATATAATTATCATGCATCAGTTATTCAATTAACCCAATAATTTACAACCTTCTAACACATTTACACTTCCAAACTCTAACGTATTTTCACAGTCAAAAATCCATTGAAGTTTGTTTCATACAAGTATTAAAGCAAAAAACTACAAGAATGCAAGATATATATGTTCCTTATCAATAAATTCACAATAGAAAGTAAGACATATGTGTTCCGCCTCTGACTAGTTATTAATCCATTATATAGTAAATTACCCAATTTAACAAGAAATTATCAAGTCATCAACAAAGCCCCCCCCCCCCCCCCCCCCCCCCCCTTTTTTTTTTTTACAAAAATAAAATTCAATATTTCATTTGATTAACAATAATACTCCATGATATCCATCCACCTATGCCTTAATGCCTTATACACGAAGAGTTTATGTCTTGTTCCATAAACTAATAATGTGTTTGATTTATTGGGTTGGGCCCTATTATATTTTCTTATGGTTTATTTTGTGATTGGACATGTCTATGGTTTGTGGGCTTACTCATATTTAAGGCTTGACCTTTGTAAATTTTATTACTTTTTTTATTTATAGAAATATTATGAATTGGGCTTGGCTGATATGAAGAGGAAGAGTAGTACATAAGCTTATAGGAACAATAGTATTAAATTTTTTTTTTCAATTGGACTTGGGCTATAGCCTAAGTTAGCCCATTACTAGTTCCTTCCTTGGCCGCCACCTGCTCTCTTTCTTTCTCCATCATCATATTAAATATATATATATATATATATATATAAAAGTAACAAAATCAATGAACCCATCAAATCACTTTTCTCTCTTTTACTCCTTATATAAAATAATCAATTACCCATCACATGGCTTCCAATAACAAATATATATATATATATATATATATATATATATATATATAAGTAAATCAAATCCAATCTCTATGGGACTCGCCCACCATCTCAGTTTCCTTTCCCATTTCAGCCACAGCACCACCATTTGATGCCCAAAAAAGATTTCGTACAAAACTCCACGAACTTAATGAATAATTTATTAAAATTAACACTAAAGAATAAAATATTAATAACCCAAAATCACCAATAAAAAATTTTAAATACTCAATCTTGACTAAAACTCATAAAATATAATTTAAATAAAAATCTAAAAAATCCGCGTTATCACAGAGGGAGTGTGTGGAAACATGTAAAATATATTATTTGAAAAAGAAAAGTGAACTATTATTTTGGGACAGATAAAAAAAGAAAAGAAAGAATGACACTTATTTTGAGACGGATGGAGTATAGAATTCGATAAATTATGTAATGACCAACTTAGTTTAGTCCAAATTTCGGTTCCATGGAACCGTTGAGTGAGGAAGATGATGAAGCCGTGATAATAACGAGACGACGACGTCATATGTGTGGTTCTGAGAAAATAAGAGGCCGGAATCACCAATGAACAGGACATTGATATAGAAGATGGGAGGAGGCGGCATCACCAAAGAAGAGATGAGAGGTTTTTCATCAGACGAAACGAAAAAAAAAAAAAAGATGGATAGGAGGAGGCGGCTTCACCAAAGAAGAAATGAGAGGTTTGGTAGGTTTAAAACTTTACATTATGCTTTATTGCTTTTGTGGTTTCCAAGAAGTCAATGACACCAAATCCAGCCCTCGAGGCTTGGACAGGTTGGTAAGACTTGAAACTGCCACACACAATGCCAGTGATCGAATCTCGCCGCATCCCTTATCACCTTCGACTAACCTGATGTTATAGCTTTGGGGCCGGCTACTGTATCTCCAGTTTGATGTCTTTGGGGTGGGTCTGAAGGGCTTTACCTAAGGGAGTTCTGGGTCATTAAAAAAAAAAAAAATGACACCAAATCCAATAATGGGACCACCTGGTTGGGGAATCTGATGTCCACTATACAATTAAATATATATGGCAGACAAACTTGACATTTCATGGTATGTACTAATATAATATATCACTATACAATTAAATATATATGGCAGACAAACTTGACATTTCATGGTATGTACTAATATAATATATATACGGTTCTGATTTTCCCAGTTCGGTTTGGTTCTCACGGTTTCATGATTTCACGATTTTTTTGTGCATCCCTTTCTCTCATGTATAGCCTATGCGTAAAATTATTTTGAAAAAAAACAAGTGCAGATTTCTTTCAATATCCCAAATATATAACTAAAACCTCTATGTTTCCAACATAAACAACATTTCCTACAAACCCATCGGTTAGAACCAATCTAACCTGGAAACTGAGATCTAATGTGTGCCTCACTGAGCCTTTGTTGGGGCTACTGACCCAATCAAACCTGGAATGTCGTCACACCATATGATTCAACATTTAGCATTAATGTGCACCGCATGTGGGATCTGTCAATTAAAATATACTATTTTTGTGCAAGTATTATAAAATATGCATGTCAGATGTTGTCATTGCAAAGGTCATCTATTTGCAATTATTGATACTCAATGATAATTGCAAATAGATTTTTTAGTATAAAATATGTTGCGAAGGCAATGGATGGTCTATCTTCACTTGCAATGGCAACTCCCATTTCAGAAAATATTTACTCTCCTTCTACCTTATTTGGTGACCTCCCTAAGGAGGAATGCATGGGATTTGATCTCTACCAATGGGAAGGCTTCTGGTACTACCTTCCAAACCTTGCAGGTGCCATAAGATCTCGTTCGAGCTTCCAGGCACGTGATGAGGACGTTATCTTGGCGTCCTCTATGAAGACTGGCACCACCTGGCTCAAGGCTCTGATACCATGCATAATGCACCCTAATGTTCGTAGTATTGGTGATGGTGATGGTGATGGTGATGGTGATGGTGATGACGATGATGATTCTGATCCGTTGCTCAAAAACCATCCAAACGCGCTCATCCCATCTTTAGAAGTCCATATCTTTGCAGAGAACTATACTTACAACATCTCAGCTATGCCATCCCCTAGACTCTTCCGAACTCATGCGCCTTGCACAATGCTACCGGAGTCCATCAAGACTTCCGGCTGCAAGATTGTGTACATCACTCGAAACCCCAAGGACACATTTGTGTCAGCATGGCACTTCATGAACACAAAGAGGATGCCAGGAGAAGGGACATTCCCTATAGGTGAGAGTTTTGAGAAATTCTGCAGAGGGGTTCATCTCTACGGGCCCTTTCATGACCATGTCCTAGGGTATTGGAAGGAGAGCATGATGAGGCCTGAGAAGATACTATTCTTGAGATACGAGGATGTGAAGAGAGACACAAGAGGGCAAGTGAAGAAATTGGCTTCATTTCTTGGAAGACCTTTTGCCAAAGAGGAAGAGGTTGAGAAGATAGTATGGATGTGTAGTTTAGAAAGGTTGAAGAACTTGGAAGTGAACAGAAATGGTGTGGACCCTTTTGTTGGGATGTTGAAGAGTGCTTATTTCAGGCTTGGTGTTGTTGGGGATTGGAAGAATAGCTTATCCAAGGAGATGGAGGAGCAACTTGACGAAATCACGCGCCAAAAGATGGAAGGCTCTGGTTTAGATCTTTTAATTTAGTAGTTTTCTTGCATCTTTTAATTTAGTTTGGAGCTATTGTTAATTTTTCTTGTATTTGTCCACTTGTCCTAGTACAAATTTAGAGAAGTTTCTCACCTCATGAAACTTCTCTAGTAAATTTTTTTTTTTTTTTTCATCCACACCCTTTTGGTTGAGAGGGAGATCCCCTGTTTTATGTGCATGCCTCCAAGTCTATGATTGGAGGAGTCGATCCGTACTGATCCCTGTGCTGGAGTAGGTATTCAAAGCTAATATAAGGCAAAAGATAGAAACTAAACGGAAACCAATCCCGACCTCTATCTTCAGCAACTATCAATTCACCAAAGACGACGACTTCTGCTTCTGCCTTATTTGATGACCTCCTAAAGAAAAATTTAAGTTGATCTCTATCAATGTGTGTTGGCTGATTGATGGGCACCTTGGTTTTGATTGCTTGTAGTCACCATCTTGATTGATCTTCTTCAGAGTTTGTTTTTCCGTCAATAAGCTTCACACCCAGTTTGTTCTTGATCGAAATCAAGCTTTGATACCACTTATGTTGGTGTAGGAATGAAAGAGTCAACAAATATTATTATTCTTGTATTTAATTCTTTGTTGTGTTGATATATCTTAACAACAAATCCCTTATACTATATATACTATTTTCTCAAAGACCTTTAAACTTTTCAAAACAATTCTCAACCAGACATATGATACATGCACTCACTTGATACATGTACACTAACAAATACATAAATAAACGCAAAATGCATAATGAACATGGCATTAAATTAATTTTAACAATGGGAAGGCTTTTGGTATGCACTTCCACACCTTGTAGCTGCCATGGCAGCACGATTGAGCTTCAAGGCACGTTTGTGGTTTTGTTGAAATTTTTTTTTTTTTTTTTTTTTTTTTTTCAGTAAAATATATATATTTTTCATTTTTACTTTTTTGGTGCTTGTCAAAGGTCTAGATTGAGTTTGAGGTCGAGTACGTCTATCGGGCTGGACGTGAAAAATAACTTGTAAAAATTAATGGTAAGTTATTTTTATTAGATTTTAATTTTTTTTTCTTAGTAAATATTTTAGGACAACCAAACGCCATAAAATTAAAAAATCTAAAAAATATTTTAAATCCAAACACACAGAGCCTTCATTTAAGAATTTATATGACATTATATCTGTTCAGATGCAGTATCCAAGATCAGTATGATGATTGTATAAAACTTATCTGATGTACGAATAGATAAAAAGGTTAACTGTGTTTTACACTAAAAAAACATAATCCTAAATGGTCACTCCTTCATTTGCTTTCTTATGTTCAACACTAGCAGTTGTTGTTGATGTTGATCCTAGTATAATTTCAACATATTCAGAATACTTGACAAGAACAAATCACATGAATTGGTTGTATCTTGCTGGACTCAACAAGAAAAAAATGCTTCTGAAATCAGGACCTGTTTGGTTTCCTGGAAAATTATTTCCTAGTCAAGATCCAAATGGTTATTACTTCCAATGCTAGTATGAATCACCTTGGGAAGTCACAGGACTTGTTACCCTCTTGGTTTTTATTTTTTAATTATTATTTAAAAAAAAAAAAAAAAAATTCCAATGCCACAACTCATAATTAATCTCTTCCACCTCCTCATCTATACCATCACCCTCAAGAGACATCCCAAGAACTCAGCCTACCTCTTGAAATAAGTCTATGGATAATTCTTTTGCTTTTTGTAAACGATAAAGACATTGTCTTGGATCTCTCCAAGCTCTTCTTCTGGTATCCAACTCATCCTTATTAGGTGCATTATGCATATAGGTTTTTCCGTAGTTGCCAGTTTTGCTTCCAAAGTTGAGGAAGAAGTGCTGATGAGACAAGTGACAACTTCTCAAGGCAATGGTTATGGCAGAAAATAATTTTTGTAGAGGTATAATAAAATCTTCGTCAAGTCTGCATTATTATTAATGAAAGTAGTTTTTCTGATTCTATTTCTAAGAACAATTTGTTCTTGGACAATAGAAGTAATGAAAATTCTTAGAAAATCCGTTTACTTCAATAATGCACCATAATGCTCGTAGAATTGGCTATGGTGATGGTTATGATGATGATGATTCTGATCCTTTGGTCAAAATCATCCAAATGCACTCATCTCATCTTTAGAAATCAAAATCTTTATATAGAGAACTCTGCTTACAACATCTCAGATATGCCTTCTCCTAGATTCTTTCGAACTCTTGTGCCTTATACAATGCTACCGGCTTCCATCAAGAGTTCCAGCTGAAAGATTGTGTACATCACTCGAGATCCTAAGGACACGTACATTTGTATCACAAGGAGGATGCCAGGAGAAGGTTCCCTATGGGTGAGAGTTTTGAGACATTCTGCAAAGGGGTTCTTGGAAGGAGAGCATGATGAAACCTGAGAAGATTCTATTCTTGAGATGTGAAGATATGAAGAGAGACACTTGAAATGTGACTTTAAAGTAAAAGCAGTTACTCTCAAACTCAAAGAATTTATGCTAAATTGATACCAAAATTTTCAAATGTGGCCCCTGCCATCACTTTATCTTAGTAAGACTTGCTGAAACTATTATTGTTCAATTCAATCACAATGAAGTTTACCATCACTGTATTGAGTAGAATTTAGTAATAAGCAATTCAATGGTTGTTGAGAAAAGGGGCTCTTTGCCCCCACTCTAACCTGGAAAATGAGACCTAATGATTCACCCTTTAGTCAGTGTTCCCCACTATCTTATGCAATTATTGGAACTTTAATAATCAACCCATATTGATGCCTTTGCTGTATAAGGTATTCAAAGTTAATATATAAACTAAAAGGAAACCAATCCCAACCTGTATCTTCACTTGCAATGGCAACTATCAATCCACCAAAGACTACTTCCACTTCTGCTTTATTTGATGACCTCCCTACAGAGAAATGGATAAATCTTGCTAATCTCTATCAATGGAAAGGCTTCTGGTATCGACGTCCACACCTTGAAGCTGTCATGGAAGCTCGATCCAGCTTCAAGGCACGTGATGAAGACGTTATCCTGGCATCCTCTATGAAGACCGGCACAACATGGCTCAAGGCTCTCATACCATCCATCATGGACCCTAATGCTAGAATAGTTGGTGAGACTAATAGTGATGATAATTCTGACCCTTTAGTCCAAAATTTTCCCAATGTACTAATCCCATCTTTTGAAATCCAAATATTTGCAGAAAACTCCACCTACAATATCTTAGACATGCCTTCTCCTAGACTCTTTAGAACTCACATGCCCTACGCAATGCTACCGGATTCCATCAAGACCTCAGGCTGCAAGATTGTGTACATCACTCGAGATCCCAAGGACACTGTCCTGTCACTGTGGCACTTCATGAACTCAATTAGGAAGCCAGAGGAAAGGCCATTTCCCTTGAATGAGTTTTTTGAGAGCTTTTGCAAAGGGCTTCATCCCTTTGGGCCTTTTCATGACCATGTACTTGGTTATTGGAAGGAGAGTATGATGAGGCCTGAGAAGATACTTTTCTTGAGATATGAAGATATGAAGAGAGACACAAGTGGTCAAGTGAAGAAGTTGGCTTCTTTTCTTGGAAGGCCTTTTGCAAAAGAGGAAGAAGTTGCTAAAGTAGTGTGGATGTGCAGCTTTGAAAGGCTCAAAAACTTGGAAGTCAACAAAAATGGGGTAGAACCTGATGCTGGGTTTCCTAAGAGTGCATATTTCAGGCTTGGTGTTGTTGGGGATTGGAAGAACAGCTTATCTATGGAGATGAAGAAGCAGCTTGATGAGATTACTTGTAACAAGCTTGAAGGCTCTGGTTTAGATCTTTTAAATTAGTTAGTGGTTATTGTTTGTCTTGCATATTGTACTGGACCTACTACTAGAAAATAAAATTACAAAAATGTTTCGCACATATAGTGCAACCCATATCTAAATTATAACCACCACCAATTTTTATTTTTATTTTTATTTTGTTAACCACCATCTGCTCTAAACGATGAAGTTCTTACAGGGAGTGTCACATTAATATTTATATCCTCTAACACACCCCTCATGTGTGTCCTTCTTTTTGGTTCAACATGTGTTTCAATTTTAATTATCAGTGACATTTGTCTCTGGTACCATGTTAACCACCATCTTTAAAAACTTAAGCTCATAAAGAGGGTGTCACATTAATATTTATATCCTCCAACATTTTTGACAAAAACTAGTGGCATCTTCAACTACTTGGGTTAATTTAAAAACTTTCCACGGGTACTTGATCCCAAGGATTTTTTTATTTTTATTTTTCTTATTAACAAAGAAAATTATTGCATAGAGTATTGTTGAGTTTCATTACCATGAATGCCTTCCCATAGTTTTATCATTGGTAAACCTCTAAAATGGGTGTTTTTGAATTGCTGAGCCAAAGCTTGTTTGGATGGTGGTCAATAGTGAAAACAACTAAAGATGGCCATTTAGTCCAGTGGAACTAGGAAGAGGTGGGAAATGAAAACATGGTCATGAAAAAGTACCTCACTTTATTGAGCTTAGGTCAGTGAGACCTAAAATTGGGGCCTCTAAAACCCAAGAATATAGGGCATTGTAGGGGCTATTATGGAAAATTGAACCTGGAATTACATAGCTGAGTTAAGTCCATTTTTTGTTTTTTGCTTTGGTTGGGTCCTATTCTGGGAAATTGCTCTACTTAGAGATAAGTTAGGTTCTGTTTTGGTTTCTTCCAATCATCACACTTCATGTTTCTAGTGAGCAGTCACACACCCCTTTCCTTACTGCCATACTGCCCTTAAACCCATCCCTCCATAGAGAAAGAGAGAGAGAATCTTGATATAAAATCGGACGGCATTATTTCAACGACTATAGATTTGGAGCCAAACAGGTATCACCGCATGTTAGATTGCATTAGCTGGGGAGGTAGAAGAAATATTGAGATGATTCCTTTTCAATGTGAACTAGACACATGTCCTGTATCCCCACGTACATATGACTCACTTTGGACACTTCTCATCGACTGTGAGTCCGATCGAGCTACGCGTTGTATTGCATTATTGCAGAGGATCCTTACTCTATAGAGACCACCCATGTTTCTACTTTGTAACATTGGAACATTCATGATTTGACAAGCAGACATAACATTAAAGAGTCTCTATAACTCATCCCGTGATGAGACATAGACCCGTGAAGAGAGAGAGAACCTCTGTTGAGACAAAACCATCACTTTTAGCATCTTTAATTAACTGAAGACCTTTTTTTTTTTTTTTTTTCATTATCACAACTGTTTTACTAAGAATATTTACAACGTTTGGAATTACATTTGTTGCAGTAGAATGTCTTCATCTGACCCAAAGATAAACTTAGGACTGTCAAAAAGTCTGAAAATCTCTCTGGGTTGATAGCCAAGTGGTGAAAATTAAATAATAGTATATATTCATATGTGCACAAAATATTTAACTTGGACACAAATATGTGGTGTTGATTTCACTTAAGAATTTGTAATAATTGGTGCACTGAAAACAATATATCTATTCACATGCAATATCCAAGATGAGTATGATGACTGTATAGAACTTGTATGATTGACATATTGATAGAAAGCAGAAATTTCTTGACATTAAGCACAAATCACATCACTTGGTTGTATCTTGCTAGCCTTAACAAGAAGAAAGTTTTTTCTGAAATCAGGACCAGTTCGGTTGCCTAGAAAATTTGAAATCTAATTTCTTGTCAAGATCCAAATTGGTTAAATAGGACAGTCTCATTGCTATTTGCTACACCATTATGATACTGATACTTATTTTAAGGGGTGCGAATGGTTTAGGTGCCATTGTAGGATTTGGGAGGGGTCAGATGTATGCAATCTTACTTCTGTTGTAAAGAGACTTTTAAATTTCAAACTCGTGACCTCTAAATCACAACGGAGCAACATTGCCGTTGCGCCACGGACTATCCTCGAGAACATGTTAAACACTATCTTAGGATATAACACATATCAAGTGTCTCATGAAAAAACATTACAACTGTGTAAAGCAAACATATGGCATGACCATGCATGCAAACCACCACCTCCAATTCAGTTATTATAAATCATAAGAGTCATAGCTCATGAAATATGTGGCCACTAGCTATATGGATCTCGTGAACCAACAGCTCTTCTAGCCAATTCTACATCAAGAAACAACAAACTCAATAAAGTTAAATAACAAAGAACAGCAAAGCAGAGCCAATCACTCTCGATCTCTATCATCTTTCCATCTCAAGATTTCCTTCTTTTTGTGTGTTTGGTTGCAAGGAAATGAATCTACATTCACTGCTTATAGTTTACAGTTGACAGGTTTGTGCATGAATGACATAAAGAGGCTTAGCCCCTTGTTTCATTTCACATTATAAATTAAAGAAACCTTATCTTTTCTATCTTAGACAACTAGGAATGACACAATAATACATTCTAGTACAGAAACACACACTTGATATATATATATATAAGCCAATCCACCTAGTCATTGTTAATCATATTGGAGAGATCGAAGTTTCGAAATGTCTTGGTTCCTGACTATCATCATTCTCAGCTTCATCACATTTCATAATCTGGCAGACGCTAAACATGAGAAGAAGCAGCTTCCATCTGCAGTTGTTGTTGGCACTGTTTATTGTGACACATGCTTCATGGAGCAATTCTCAAAGACTAGCCACTTCATTTCAGGTTCATTTCAACACTAGTGAATTTAATTTGTTCTCTTTATATATATATATGCACACACACATATATCAATACTAATTTTCAATTGAGAGGGCTAAAATATGTTCATTGTCGGGAAAATTGTGCTTAGGTGCATCGGTTGCAGTAGAATGTGGAGGAGACACAAGTTCAAGAACAAGTTTCCGCGAGGAAGTGAAAACAAATGAGCATGGAGAATTCAAAGTTCATCTACCCTTTTCAGTTAGCAAACATGTCAAGAAGATTAAGCAATGTTCGGTGAAGTTGATCAGCAGCAATGAGCCCTACTGTGCTGTGGCATCAACAGCAACTTCGTCTTCGCTCCATTTGAAGTCGAAAAAACAAGGAACTCACATTTTCTCAGCAGGGTTTTTCACATTCAAGCCTCTAACACAGCCAGACCTATGCAACCAAAAACCAAGTATAAAAAATTCCAAGGAATTCAATTCCATGAAACCTTTTGTCCCAACTCCTCCTATTACAACATTTCCACCCACAATTCAAGACCCTCCAACACCAGTTATACCACCCATTGATCTGCCTACGCTTCCACCACTGCCACTACTCCCTCCTCTGCCACCACTTCCTGGATTTTCAGATCTCCCAATCCCAACAGTGCCTAAAAAGCCAACACTTTCAAAAACCACAAACAATTTAAAAAAATCTCAATTTTTAGATCAAAAGGAAATCTCCTCAGACTTTTTACCAACCATACCTCTCTTTCCTTCACCACCGGTTTTTGGAATTCCGAATCCATTTCAGCCGCCTTCACTACTTCCTCCTAACCCTTTCCAGCCACCACCTTCCTTGATTCCTCCCAACCCTTTTCAGCCACAGCCACCACCTTCAATATTTCCTCCCAACCCTTTTCAGCCCCCATCTTCACCGCCTACTTTCAATTTGCCACCATTACCGGGCTTGACTCCATCATCACCGCCGCCACCACCACCCTTCACAATTCCTCTCCCTCCATTCCCATTTCAACCATCCCCTGGCTTCCCTGGTGTTCCACCAGCTTAAAGCCTTTCCTTGATTAATATATAATTATCTAGTCATGTATAATTTTATGAGAATAACTGTCAGATGTAGCTCAATTCTACCTTTTTTTTTTTTTTTTTTTTTTTTTTGGGTTTTCATAATGATAATATGGTCATGGCCTTATTTTGGCAGAACAATGGGGTTGACTGGAACACGTAATGTGAATGTTAAGTATCAATGAGAATTGCAGGATATTAAATCATTTGTATTTGAAATAAAGCTGAAGCTCCAAAAATGCAACAATCATTTTTCAGCAGAAAATTCACTCTGAGACGGTTATGCAACAGTCACTTCATTAAGAAAACTAATATAGCTTATTAATTCAGCTGTCCCTTAGAAGCTAACTGTTAAATATTAGTCTTCTCTATTTCAATATGCACCCTCCATGTTTAAGCCAAGATTATAGCTTAATCTTCTTTTCTTCAAAGATCAATACTTTGATAGTACCTCATTGGAGTGGCAGCATAACAAATTGCAAGTTTTGTTTTATTGTTATGACAATAAGAACGCAGTCAAGAAACACGACAGTAACCACACTCCACACAAAGAAAATAAAGATTTATATAGTTCGGCGTAAAAACTACATCCATGAAAAAGAACCCATGTAAGACAGGAGGTTGCAACTTTCAACTCCCAAACCCTCTTTCTTTGTCACTCTTTAAATTGTGTCTCTAAGTGTTTTCTCATAGCATATCCTAAATCTTAATCTTCTGAATTACGAGAGTTCTCAAAGTAGTAAGAAAAAGATCGGTCAAAAAGTAAAAATTGAGAGGCAAGGGATTTGAGCCCAAACAAAATTAGAGCCACGACTTCACATTTAACATGGCCAAAAATAATATTCGCCCATCATTTTGTTAACCAGTGCAAAACTATCAAAACCCAAAAAGGAGAACTGGTTACAGTACATTAAATTGGCCTTTGTCAGAACTTAAAACTTTCATCATGGGCTTTAATCAATCAATTCAAACAGGCCATGTGGTATTGACAACATTGTTACATTGGACTCTTTTGACAAAAATGAACATATCCAATTTTTAATGTATAGCTGGTTATGAACTTATGATTAATTCATTCTAATATGACCAAGCGGTTGCTGTGGTGTAGTGGTTATCACGTTAGTCTTACACACTAAAGGTCCCCAGTTCGATCCTGGGCAGCAACAGGCCTTTCTTTCTTTTTTTTATTGAATAATTAACTAGCAACCTTTATTTATTTTTTTTTTATTGTTTTGCTACAACTTATTGCCCTCTCTTTAAATCATCCACATCTTTAATTATCTTTTATTTATTCTTTTGTTGGAACCCCATTTTTTTGAACAATTTTGCTCCAACTTATGAAAAATTATTTTGTCCCGAAACAATCATCATTTTAGATGGTGATTGGCGGAGACCATATAATAATTTTTCGCGACTTATTCTCCTCTCTCTCTCTCTCTCAAATTCTCCTACTGGAATGCCATTTCTTTTCTTTAAAATAGGATAAAAATGAAAACAATAAAAAACTAGTACCTGAGCTTGGTTTTTTAATGAAACATCAAAAAGCATTGTGGATTGCTGGCTAAGAAAACTAAAAGTCTAAGAAAGTAAAAGCAGATAAAAAAGAAGCCATGTGATACATCAGCTGACAAAGGCATGGAAAAAAGAGTAAGAAAAGTTCAAAAAAGTGGGGGAGGGTGGGGTGAGGGAAGAAAAAGGACTTGACCAATTGCAAAACCAAACAAAAGTACTGGCAGTAAATTAATACCATAGGGATCACACCACTCCACCAAAGAAATAACTTTTCACATGATAGAAAGGTTTGGTAGTCTACTTATCTTTCTCATTACCTTTTTTTTACTCCTTTTGCCTTCCACTTGTGACATTCTCCCGTCCCCAAACTTCGTAACGCCTTTATTGCAGTCAAGTCATCCTACTCATTGGTTTATAGAAGAGTTCGAGAACTTGACGTGACACTGAATCGATTAAAGAATGGATCTAACTTTGATATTAATTATTAACAGGTCGAGTGATTTGCAATTCTATCAAAAAAAATTAAACTATTAGAGGAGACTTACACCTAACTCAAATATACTCATTCACCTCACCATTCGAATCCAATGTGGATCAAGTCCAACTTGTAACAGTTAGTACCATTTCCATAATTCTTGCCATACTATTAGATTTGGATATATATATATCCAAATCTAATAGTATATATATCCAAATCTAATAGTATGGCAAGAATTATGGAAATGGTACTAACTGTTACAAGTTGGACTTGATCCACATTGGATTATATATATATATATATATATATATATATCCAAATCTAATAGTATGGGTCGCGCTTTGGCAAGAATTATGGAAATGGTACTAACTGTTACAAGTTGGACTTGATCCACATTGGATTATATATATATATATATATTGGATAATTATATATATATCCAAATCTAATAGTATGGATCGCGCTTTGGCAAGAATTATGGAAATGGTACTAACTGTTACAAGTTGGACTTGATCCACATTGGATTATATATATATATATATATATATATATATATATATATATATATCCAAATCTAATAGTATGGGTCGCGCTTTGGCAAGAATTATGGAAATGGTACTACCTGTTACAAGTTGGACTTGATCCACATTGGATTATATATATATATATATTGGATAATTACCTACTAAATTTTAAATATAACTAAGATTTTAATGTTAATGAATCTACAATGGTCTCTATGTAACATTTCGTGTGTTTTTCAATATGAGAGTTGAACCTTGAATTATGACGTTCAAGTATGATAAACTAACTTGAACGTGGCTCGAAAAATTCTTCAATATTGTCATTCACCAATCTGTCAAAATGAATTTTTGGTTGCTTAGAATTTGGAGGTATTCATTGATATATATAATTTTTTTCTCTTAATTTTGTATTCATCTTCTAATTATATTAATTATTTTCTCTATGGCTTTACAAATTATAAAAGATAATAATTTTGTTGGGGGTAGATTCTCAGTAATTGAAATTAGAAAAAAGACAAGTGAAGGGCATTTATGGGATATGATATTTTAGATTGGGTCGGTTGCCCTTATTTATCAAACAAATTACTAGTATAATTTTAGGGATGAGTCTTTTATAAAAATATTAATTTTTTTTTGGAGAGTATGCCTTTATTATTAAAAAATGACAATTACGCCACATGCCTTTATTATTAAAAAAATGGAGACTAATCTCCCACAGAATTGACGATTTCACTTGAGCGTACTGGGTTGATTATACAATTATGGGTCGAGCTTAGAAAACACTTTAAAATAATTTTAAATTTTAATTTGATTAAATTATTTTTACTATATCATTTTATAAAATATATAAAAATAAATAATTTTATAAAATGATCATAACAGATACGATTGGAGGATGTCCCTCTCGTGCAAAAAACATCCACAAAGTTTCAATCTGATGCAAATAAGTTCCTCTCAAAAATTTAAACCCTAAATTTACTAAATTACTCTTACTGAACCATTTTATAAAATATATAAAAATAATAATAATTTTATAAATGACTAAAAATGACACTATTGGAGGACGCCGGCGGGCAAGTAAAGATAAATATATAAAATAAAAATAAAAGTATGAAAGAAAAGTAAAGATAAAAATAGAAAATAAAAAACAAAAATAAAGTGTAAACTAAAGAAAATAAAATTTTGCCACACTCCGAAAACCAGTGCACACTGATATTGAGATTTTTTTTTTTTTTTTTTTGGTTTAATAATGTTGGTATGAAAAAAAAAAAACAAAATAACGAAAAAAAAATTTAATAGAAAAGAATGAACTAGAATCTCAAAAAATTCAAATTCTTATTCTACATATTCTCAAAGTTTTTTTTAAAAAAATGTTTAGAAATATATATAGAGAAAAAAAGTTTCAAAAAAAAAAAATATATATATATATATAAGGTAATGTGCACATAACACCCTATACTATGAGATTAGTAACATATATACCTTCGGCATTCTTAGAAGAGTAAAAGGAAAAAACGGGTATTACAATATTAATTTATGTCAGATAGGCTATATTTGCACAATATGAAAAGATTAGGGATAACTTTTGCATACTTTTTCAAATAAGAAGTAAAAGTGCTACACGAAAAATACTTTAGGGGTGTTTTCTACACTTATCCCGTTTAATTGTAGTTGGTAAATACTTATATTATTATGCACTTGGAGCAATATATATGGTACTTACAATGTGGGGGCATTTTTATTCCCCATATATCATGCAATTTTGATTTGCAATCAGACATACATGTTTCATTGAGTAAATCATATACTTGACATAAGAAAGCACCATTTTTACCTATTTTTTATGTATCCAAAAAAAAAGAGGTTAATATTACTGTTTACTTCATATCTTCAAATTTTTTTCTTTTCCCCTTATAATGCTCAACCATATCATCCTATTTCCCCTTGAATGCATGACAATGAGTTGGCTAACACAATGACTAAGGGTATGTTTGGAATGTAATTTTTTTTTTTTTTTTTTTTGGATTTATTTTTTCTCTGTATATTATGCAAATTTGAATTGCAATAAAAAATACTCGTTTTATTGAGTAAATCAAATACTTAGACATATGATTAAGGTCCCCTCGGTAAAATTTA
This sequence comes from Cornus florida, assembly GCF_030987335.1. Lineage (NCBI taxonomy): Eukaryota > Viridiplantae > Streptophyta > Magnoliopsida > Cornales > Cornaceae > Cornus > Cornus florida. Next base: position 8,662,692 of record NW_026775577.1, read on the forward strand.
GTAAATATTAACAAATAATTAATAACGTGTATAAAACATTATTTTCTTCCAACTTTTTTTACCGTATTCTTTTGTTAAATGCTGAAAAATGATCAATGTCTTTTATTTTTATAACATGTATTAAGTGCATGAACCATTTAACAATATTTAAAAAGCTGAAATTTAAGAAAAAATTAAAACTGTATTGACAAGGTTTTGAAAATGTTGTAGATTAAGATAAAAATAATTTGTTGTAAAAAATAAGTATTTAACAACATATAAGTATGTACCATTTAAATTTTGGGTTGTTAATAATCATTTTTCTTGTAGTGCAAGCTTTTTCTGTGGAAGGTTTAATGGTGGTTTTCAATGATATCCTCTCTCTCATTAAGGATTGTGTGGGTTTTTCCCTTGCTTGGGTTTCTCGTTGAAGGAACGTCGTAACTCATGTGTTGAGCAAAAAGGCTCTTACAGTCAAATGTGATGATGTTGAGTTGAACATATGGTTCCAATGGTTGTTAAATCTTCTTCTCTTTTCTTGTGAATGAATTCTTTTTCCTTTTTGTCAATACACACACACACACACGCAATATACTCGAGACAAAAGAAACCGCCATTTCTACATATTTCTTATTTACTTATATAAAAATGAGTCGTGATACTCGGGCGAAAATATTAAACTAATTTGTTAAGTAGAATTTACAAAAAAAAAAAAAAAAAACAAATTAATATGACAATCATATGGTCTCACTAGTATGTCCATTAAAACAACATGAATTTTCAAAGGCAAAATTACCTTATAATACATTCTCGTATCCATCCTATCTTTGTTATGATTACTTAAGTGAAATCATCGTTTCAAAAATAACTGTAATTAAAAATCCCTTAAATTTGTTTTATAAATTTTATTAGAACACTATATCTCTCTAAATAGATGTGCAATTCAATATCCATAACTTTGTTTTTAAAATTTTTATCAAAACACTCCCCCTCTCCTTTATATATATATATATATATATATATATATAGATGTTTAAGAATATGGAAAATTATATAGATAGATGTATAAGAATATACAAAATTTTGCAAAAGTTAAAAATAAATAAATAAATAAAAACCAGCGAGGGAGCCCCTGCCCTGCCTTTTTTTATTTCTTACAAGATTTCTCCCTAAAATTCTAAATTTCTAAAAATATATGATAAAATTTTCTTGTACTTTTTAAATTCTTTTGATTCCTTATTAGAAAAAATGTTATATTCCCTTTTTTAGTTAAATCCTAATTTTGTTTTCTTTTCAAAGTACTTTCTTTTTTCTTTATTTTTTTGTTAAAGACTATGATGCATCGTTAAAGCGACTAAGTCTAATTAAATTAATGAAAAGCAATGGGCAGTTGATTTTTTTTTTTTCTTTTACTTTTTTCATAAGTACACTACACCCCTTGAAATCCTGACTTGACTTGATCAACACCCTTATACAAGAAATCAATAATAGACTAAATTGAATTAGCTCGTCAATTCCAAGTATTGTAAAATGATATATTTGTGTATCGGGAAGAAAATAAAGAATGATTTGATTATAAGATAAAGATGGATGAAGAGAGATAATATGGGTAATTGAGATTCTTGGTAATTAGGATTCTGTAAGGATAATTTTGTCTTTAAAATTTTATATTTCTAAGTATAGTACAATTATAATAACACATTACTATCGGAGTGACACATTATCATCGACTTAAGTTTTAGGTTTGAGTATTCGGTATAAGTATCATTTTTTTATACAAATAGATTAATATTAGTGTTTATTTCCATATCTTCTGTTCTTTCCCCTTTTAATACTCTACCATGTCATCCAATTTTTTTTTGGAAGATATGGCAATTAATTGGCTAACACAGTGACTAGGCTTAGTTTGGTGTATTTTTTTGTTTTTGGGTTGTTGTTTTTGTTCTTTTTATATATATATATTAATTATTTTGGGCCTAGCAGCATTATTTTGGATCGTAATAGCTGTGAGTAGTGATTTGTTTTATATACTACCGAAACATTTTATGGTTCAAAGTCAAAAAACTAATTTAATATTTACATGTTTCTGCACCCTAAGAGCAACACTATGACAATGAACAGTACTTGAAAAAGAAAATTTAACTTTCTAAAGAATTATAAAATAGCGGTTTTAAACTTAGATATTATATTTTTCAAATTTATAATTTTTTTTTACAAATTGTATTTTTTCATATCTTTCACTTTCAAAAATTTTACTTCAAATTTTATGTTATCAAACGTGTTTCCAATCACTATTAAAAACCACAACATAAACATTATATCTTTTTCGAATGAAAACAGTAACACAAAATATTTTGTGTTTCTAAGCAGGCCTTGAGCTGTGGAAGGAACATTTAGGTTGATTGTTCTCATCCCCCAATCTAATCTCTTTTATTGTTAAATAAAAAAAATCCTTCAATATTCTTATTTAATAGTATTCAATATTCTTATTTAATAGTAGTGGTCGCATATGAAACCATAAAATGACAAAATATAAACAATGATTATAACATGTATAAGGAAATAAAATAAAAATGAAAATAAAAATAAAAATAATTTCAAAGTTTTGTCTCAAAATTATACCCATACCCTAAGTCATATATAGTAGGAATGGGAGCGAATTTGAGAACAGGAGCGTAAGAGCGGCATAATTAAGTTATGAATAATGAGAATTTGAGCAAGAGTGTGCACGAAACGTAAGAGTGGGAGCGCGTTCGGAATGTGAGGGTGACACGTTGTGAAGAATTGTGTAACTTAGCCCATACCTACAACTACATATGTATTTTTAATATTTTAATAAATACATTTTTTTATTAAAAAATGTTACTACCTCCGTCTCAATTTAAGTATTCTTTGTGGGGAGTATTAACTTTTAAGGAAACAAGAAAGACATGCATTATTTGTTTAGAAAATTACTAATTTGTCCTTTTAAGTTTTGAATATTTAAGTTTAAAAATTTAAATTCAAAGGATATATATGTAAAGATGTGAAAAAGAAAATGAATTATTATTTTAGGACAGACAATATATATATATTTTTTTTCAAAATTCACTGATTTTTGCAAAGAATGACTTCGAAATTAAGCAAATGCTTTAGAATACATTCCTTTCTGGTTGCCCAAATGTTATTTCACCGCCTTTTAATAACCATGTAGTATGTAATATATATATATATACATCATCATTTCCACTGAACCCTCCGCTTAAATCTTTCAATAAATCCTCTCTCTCTAACTTCACCTCAATCTTTCTCTCTCCCAAACTTAGCTCTGCAATTCGGGAGCTTCCGCTCTCCGATCAGACTCGTTTAATGCACTGATCATCAAACCACACACTAGTCCAATCGCTTCACAGTCATGGCCGAAATTGCCAAACTCGTCGAAGCTCTCTTCGAGGACAAGCCATCTAGCGATCTCTCTCAGAGACTTCGCTTCGATTCGTCAATCAAGCTAGGGCTCGAGAAGTTCTACTCGATCCTCACACACGGCGTCGAAGCTATCGGAGATGGAAAAGTAGGGCTGGAACGCTGGGACGAGTCTCAGAATCAAGCCGTTGGTTCCGTAGCCTGCGCGATAGCTTACGCCACTCGATCTCTCTCAGGTACTCTATTCATTTCCATCCAGTTCCACGAGAATTATATGCATATGTATATAGAGTTGAATTTTGTAATCAGTTTTGCGTTTATATTGTGATTGAACAGTTGAGCATGCGGAGCCTATAATTGTTGCTGTGGTGCAACAGTCGTTGAATTTCGCAATATGCTATTTGGAAAAATCAATGCGTAGCAGTGATGATTTGACTGTTCAGGTTTGTACTTGTATAGCTTCGTTTAGTTCACATGAGCTACTGTTATTGTTTGATGGAAGCATAGAGGGGATTTTAATACCTAGAATTTATAAGTTTTTCTTACTAATCAATCAAAATTTTATTACTATTTTTTTTCTTTTAAAATAAATTTGTTGATGTCCCTGTAATAAATAGATTAGGTTCATAGGTGTATCTGCTCTACATCAGCTAGTTGCAGAATTGCATCATGTTTGGAAATTAATTTCTAGGAAAATTGTATGTGGCCTGAATATCAGATTTGTTTTTTTTTACAGAATAGATATTATTCTTGATTAGGTGCTAGTTTCGTTTGTTTGCTTTTTTTTTTTTTTTGAAATGGAAAATTTAGTTATAAATTCGAATTTGCATTGAGTGAAAATCATTGTTTTGGTTAAAATGTTCAATAATGTTTGATTATTGATAGTAGTGGTTTATCTTCAATTCTTGTTTCTTGTCTAGTAGGTGCATGTTGTGGCGATGTCAATTGATTTCCTAGCTTTGCACAACCAGATAGAAGTGGATGTATATATATATTTCTATTAAATTTTATAGAATTTGCAGGGTCTCTGTTTATTTATTTACCAATTTTATATTTGTTCATTGCAACACATATCAGGTATTGTTTATTTTGGACATCTTCAGTTGGACAATTTTTTTTTTTATGGGGTGTTGTTGACTATTCACAAACACTGAACAAAGGTTGTGTTTTATTTAGTACAATTTGGAATATCTGATGCCAACCAATTGAATCACCTAATTTTTTCATGTCCAAAAAAGCCCCAAAAAAACTCATTTTTAGATGTCACAAGTCTTTCAAGCTGGAAAATAAAATATATCAAATTGGTCGGCAAAGGTGCTATGTAATACAATATGGAATGCTACTACAAGATTTCCATGAACGATTTCAGCTTTTGAGGCAATTGGAAGCTCCCAAATTGATATGCAAGTGAAAGAACTGGGTCCACTGCCCATGTGAAGTTGGTAAAATTAGTGAATGAATAAGTTCGTGAGAATTGCTTCACTTTGAATTGTTACCTATTTGGAACCTAGCTGTTTCCTGGTGTTTTTATTTTATGTTAGTGCATCTTATATATTTTGAATTCATAATCTTTTAGGTTTTGCCAAAAGTTGTAGTCGACAAGCCATTTGCAATGGTGAAGAGATGCTACTTGATATGTATATAAAGTCAGGAACTGCCTTAGTTTATTTGTCTGTCTGTTTGTTTGTCTTTTTTTTTTTTGGTGCTATGTGGCACAGTGTTATTAAAGGCTCAAGGCGCTAGAGGTCCTTTGGAGCCTAGGCGCACGGCGAGGCGCGCGCCCGAGTGAAGTGAGGCGTACAATTGAAATTTTAAACTACCATAGTAGCATTCATATCTCACAAGTCATATCAATATTCTAAAAATTAATATCAACTATAAAAAAGTAAATCCATCAACTATATAAGCATTCAAGAACCATAAAATATAGCACAAATTTGTTTTCTTGAAAGGCAAAACAGAGTATAAAAAGAAATAAGTCTATTAAAAAAATCTGGTTACAAGAAAAGAAAAGAAAAAAATAGAGCCAAAAAAAAAAAAAAAAGAGGCAGAGACAAAAGAAGTAGATGAGAAAAGAGAGTGTGTTAAAGAAGAAAAAGGAGAAAAAAATAGAGCCCAAAAAAGAAAGAAGGACAGAGAGGAGAGCTAGACGGAAGAAAGAAGTAAACAAAGATGAGAAGAGAGGAGTAGAGGAGAAGAGAAGAGAGAGAAGTAGAGGAGAAGAAGAAGAAAGAACTGACATGGCTTTGTCATTCGTCTTTGCCACTAGGGCTTTGTCGTTGCTCTCATAGTCACTCTTTTTATGTTTAGTCTTGGACTTTTTTATTTGTTTATTCTTTTGAACAAAAGATCCTTCTTTGATATGCTTAGGCTTTCTTATTTGTTTATTAAGTTGCCAAAAGTACCATTTTTGGCTTAAGAGATAGAACAATCATTTAAAAAAAAAAAACAAAAAACAGCGAGGCGCACCTAGACAATTAGGATGAGGTGCAACCGAGGCGTGTGCCTAGTAAACATCAGTTAGCCTGGGATAACAATAGGCGCTAGACCTGCGCCTCGAGCTTAGGTGCACGCCTAGGCGTGCCTTTAACAACACTGGCTAGACTACACTCAAAACTCACAATATATAGCAAATTTTTAATTAATTAGGCAATAAATTGAAAATCCATTAGATTAGGGAACATAATTTAGGGAAAGATACTTCTACCAAGCATATGTATAGAATAAACCCTATAATCAAGCAAAATAACCATAGATGAACACAAGCCCATAACCAAAATAACCATTGATTTGGATATATAATTTCACACCTCCTTATATACATCGATAGAGCTTAGCATATGTAAATATATATGTATATAACCAGACTCTTCGCATGGGTCTTCTAGATTCTTCCTCCCCAAATCAACTCCACCCTCATGCCGCCGGTGGAGCTGGTGGCTCGTTCCCATCATGATCTCCACCATCCAACGGCATCAACAATTTGGTGATGGAGCTTTGTGCCGACGGTGAGCTTTTCAATTGGATCATCGCCAAGGCACACTACTCCGAGCGTGCGCTGATATGTGTTGCCAGATAGCAACTGTTGTGCACAACTACCTGGTCTTCTGGTTGGGAGGTGGTGGTTCGTCAATGGGTGAAGAGAAAGGGAAAGGGTAAGGGTAAGGGTAAGGGGGTTTGGAGAAAGTGGTTGGGTGGTGGGCGAGGAAGGGCTCGTCTGCACGAAGAGAGAGAAAGTCCCTCAATCTCGCCAGCGTATTTGCAATCAACGAGAGCATGATGAGGGCGACTGATAGGTTAGAGGGAGAAAGTAATAAATAAATTAAATAATAAAGGGTAATTGTGATGGCTGTTTTTGGTCATTTTCCACCTTTGATATTTTGTCATAATTAATGAATTAAATAATGAAGGGTAATACAGATATTTCACTGATTTTTTTTTAATGAAAAAACTGACGGGGTGTCATTGTCCAAAAATGAGTTAACTTTCATCTGCTGTCAATTGAGCAAACTTCGGGGGGTGTGTGTGTAATTAACCCTAAATGTTATAGAGAAGAGAACAAAAGTTTACTTTGCAACACTGCTTCATATTAATCAACTTTGATCTTTCTCTCCCCTCAAAAACAGTAAGTCTGCTTCAAACTACTTGATCTCTTATCCAAGTCCTAGTGCTCATTTTGTTTTCCCCAATATCATAAGCTCTTCCACAAAGCTTTAATGACCAGACTGCCCTCAGTATGTTATAACACGATCTTTTCTTATGTAAATTAAAATTCTAATGGGTTGTGTGTTCTCATTAACTTTTTTCATTTCAATGTTTGCGTCTGCTATTGTAATGTGCTAGCACCGATGGTGTTATGCGAATTAAAATTTCTTTTGATTTTTTAGATTTGTGAGGGCTAATGTGCTTCAAAATTATTGCAGAGGGCATGTGGAAGCTTATGTGCTCCAAATGTTTTTCTATTTTATTTTTTATTATCTTTTTATGAGTATTAGGCTTATTCTTTATGCACTTTGTAGAAATCTTAAGATGCACAAATACCATCAAGTATCAGCTTTTTCATTGTGTAGAATCTTATGATTTTTATTTGATTCTATGATCTGCTAGGATCTGATTTTAAAGGCTCCCCATCAGTTCAACGTAGGATCCTGACATCGACGACCTTTTTTTTTTCCTTGGCATACTCTTTTTTAATAGTGACGATGGTATCTGTCATTATTCTGTTTCAATATTTTGTACGGCACCTTGTGTTTTGTGCATGTCTCTCTGTCTCTTCGTCTGTCTTATCTTCATCTGTTTTCTGACTACCTGTTGTTTGATTCACAGAATAATATGGTACAGCTGTTGGAGACAGCTCTAGTTGAGGGAATGGATAAAGAGTCTGATACATCGCTGCCTCATGCCGTGAATACACTTATAGACTCGTTACCGATGTTTTCTATTGAAACTGGTAGTATTGAGTTGCAGAAACACAATACATGCACGCTTCAAGGTACTGCTGGTGTTAACTTAATCAAATCTTTCTATTTCATTGTTTCAGACTAAGATTTTCTAATCCATGTTTTTCATACTTGCTTTGAAAAAGGGGGAAGTTGCTCAATGGAAGAGAAACCAGTGGATCGGCTCCTTTTGACATTAGCTTCTGAATGCATGCAACCTGATCGTACAACTTCACAGATTGGCGGACCCAATTTTCACCAGGATTTCTATAAGTTGATTTCATTATCTCAGCATTGGGCAGTTGTTCATTTGGGATGCATCAAACGTCTCATTTTACTCTGCAAAGAACTATTTGAACTTCCAGATATGTTTGATGATAAAACTGTGGGTACAAATTTTCACAAGGGATTATTTTTCTGTGTGAGGATACTCAAGTTACTCAGTATTCTTACAAAGAGCATTCCATATGTCGAATACGATGTTGAATTGTTGAATGCTGTTGCTTCATTTGTTGGTGTTCTGCCTAGCTTGTTCAGGCCAAAATTTGACTTTGTAAACATTGATGCTACTTCTGAGAGTAGTTTTGAAAGTCCCGTATTGTTGCTGTTGGATGAATTTCTTCAAATTGTCCGGAGTATTTTCTGCAATAGCTTTGTATTTCAAAACATCCAGGCATGTGTAGTAGCTTCTATGTTGGACAACTTGGATACCGTTATATGGAGGTACAACAAGTCTGCTGCTAATCAAAAGCCCCCACTGGCTTACTTTCCCCGGATTGTTATTTACATTCTGAAACTCATCGAGGATGTTAAAAAAGAAACACATCAGGAGTTCGATAAAGAACACATTGGTAGTTTTGATGATTTCCAGAAAAGTCCCCCTTCATTCCATGCTTGTTTTGAGAAAGTCTCTTTGCTAAAGAAGCACAGAAGTGAGGAACTATTGAAAATAATATTCTCTTCATCAAATCAGTGGGTGGACAATCTGATACATCTTGTTCATTTTCTTCATTCTGAGGGCGTGAAATTAAAGCCAAAATTGGAGAGATCATTTTCCTGCGGTACAAAAGTGGTCAGTACCTCTGAACCAGAAAGTGCGGTTTGCCATGAAGAAGAAGCACTCTTTGGAGACCTTTTCTCTGAGGGTGGTCGCTCAGTAGGATCTGCAGATGGAAATGATCAACCTACTGTTGCAGTCAATTCTGTCTCCAACTTCTGTAATATGCCAATTCAAGCTGCCACGGAACTGTTCAGTTTTCTAAAATTGTGTGTGTTTAGTCCTGAATGGAATCCTTCTATATACGAGGATGGTTGCAAAAAGCTTAGTAGTTGCCATATTGATATTCTGCTTTCAATTCTCAACTGTCAGGCTTGCTGTTCTGAAGATAGGACTTTTGATAGTGGTGTTGCTTTACAAGAACAGAGGAAGATTGGGTATACCTATGAACTCTGCTTTGAAATTTTGAACAACCTTCTCTCACTCCATGCTTTATCTGATTCACTTGAAGAGTACCTTGTTGAGCAAATCCTGAATATTGACAATGGTGTTTTTGTTTACAATGACCAGACCCTAAGCTTGCTAGCTCATACTCTTATCTGTAGGGTTGGTTTGGCGGGTAGTCAACTGAGAACCAAAATTTACAAGGTATTTGTGGATTTCATCTCCGAGAAGGCAAAAAGAGTCTGTTCAAGCTATTGTAGCCTCAAGGAACTTCTAGAGACTCTTCCATCTGTGTTTCACATTGATATTCTTCTTATGGCATTTCATTTGTCCTCCGAAAATGAAAAGGCAGCATTGGCAAACTTCATATTTTCTTCCCTTAGAACAATTGATTCTCCTGCTGCTAGTTTTGATAGTACACAACTGTCATGCTGGGCTTTATTAGTCTCAAGGTTGGTTTTAGTGTTCCGTCATATGATATTTTACCCCCATGCTTGTCCTTCATCATTGCTTCTGGAGTTGAAATCCAAGTTGAGGGAGGCCCCACTTACTCGATCATGTCCTCCTAGTAATGTAAATGATCATGTGTCATCTTGGGTATCAATTGCCGTGGAGAATGTGATGGGTTCATGTATCAAAGAAGGGTCTGTCAGTAGTAGCTTGCTTAAACAACTGATTGATATTGCGCCCCTCCCTGCTTCAATATGCAGAAATGACCTGGCAATTGAAAGGTTTAATCTGAAGTGGGGCGATGTATGTGGCTCTTTTTCATGTATTCTGGGGTTTTGGAGGGGCAAAAGAGCTGCAATGGTGGAGGACCTTATTCTTGAAAGATATATATTTGTGCTATGTTGGGATGTTCCTATCACCGGCTCTACATCGGAAAATTTGCTTCCCTTTTGGTGTGGCCTGCAGACCATTGACACCTCAAATATGGAGCATTTCTTCTACTTTAGCCATTCAGTTCTAGGCCACTGTGGTATTATTGGTGAGGGCATTAACTTTCCACAGGTGGTGTTTAGTGTGCTACAACAGTTGCATTCTGTGCAAACATCAGGGGACATTGGGGAATTAGGCTGGGACTTTTTGAGGAATGATTCATGGCTGTCTCTGCTACTGTCATTACTTAATGCTGGCATCTGGGAATATTGCAGAAAGAATGCAATTAGTTCGGTTGGTCCAATCTGGTCAGAGCACACATCTAGTGACAATGAGTTTCTTAGTCTTGCCGATGGCCTGGTTTCCAGTGTCTTTGGTGCGAATCAAGTAGTACTGCTGGTGAGGATATTGTCTTCTTTGTTGAGCAGATGCTTACAGGTTCATGAGAAAGCTTTCCTTGCAGCCTTTGATAATGGCCAGTACTCTTCTGACGGGTTTTCGCCTCTGTTACTTTTAAAACATATTGGATTTGACAAATGCATCCAAAATGAGCTCCTTGACAAGGGTGGATTCAGTCCTTGCCCGCTGGAGTCTGTTTATGACATTTTGTTGAAGTTGGATGGAACTGTCGACAGAATGGCTTCGGGAATCCGATCTAAGGTCTTCTGGGAAGTTTTGTTGCATGGTTTTCCCTCTCATCCTCACACACCCAGTGGAATTCTTGTTTCTTGTATTCTTAGCATTAGGGGAATCATTTGCTTTTTAGATGGGCTGCTCAAGATCAAAGATGCTAAAGAAATTATCTCCAGGGAGACTGAGGTACTTCGACAGATTCTTGATTCAGTCATGGTGGTCAAGTCTGATAGGATTTTTGAGAGCCTTCATGGAAAATGTGAATCTGTTTATCACAGCTTGAGTGCAGGCTTGGAATGGCCTGATTGCAGCAATTTGTTTATCCTGAAGAACATGGAAGAATTTTTAAAGAATATCAACGCTAGAGAAGTCATGGATGGCAGAATTCATGAATTGATAATTACCAAGGCTATTGATATCATGGATAGCTTAAGGAAGGAACCTTCAAGTGCTGTCATTGTCAAAATATTCCTCTCTGTGGAAGACATGTCTGAACAGATCAAGGTTCTGTATGGCTCACAATGCGGTGATTTACTGGTTCTGATCGATTCACTGGATAAATGTAACTCTGAATCTGTTGACATAAAGGTTCTTAACTTCTTCGTTGATCTCTTATCCGGAGAAATGTGTTCTATTATTAAACAAAAAATACAGGAGAAATTCCTTACCATGAATTTGCTTTGCCTGTCAAAATGGTTGGAAAAGCGGCTGTTAGGTTCCATGATTGAAGCTTCAGGTGGGATCACCAGTGCTAAGGGCAGTTCGGTTACTCTGAAAGAGTCAACCATGAATTTTATTCTGAGCCTTGTATCCCCGTGTTCTGAATTTCTTTCTAAAGAAGTACACAGTCACTTGTTTGAAGCTATGCTGGTTTCACTTGATAATGCATTTATGCTATTTGATAATCAGACGGCAAAGTCCTTCTTCAGTTTCGTTGTTCAGCTTTTAAAGGGGGAGGCTTCAATGAAACAACTTCTGCAACGGACTGTGATGCTGATGGAGAAGCTGGCTGGTGATGAACATATGCTTCAAGGGCTGAAGTTTCTGTTTGGCTTTCTTGCTTCTGTTTTAAATGATTGTGGGTCTACGAAGCATACCACTGAGAAATCTACTGGGAAGTCTTTGTCTAGCAATAGTTCTGGGGTGGGAACTCTTTCTTCTAGATCTCTATGTTCGAGAAAAAATTCTGCAACTTTGGTTCTTTCTGCTAATCAAGAAGGCGGGTCCACGTCTCTTGAATGTGATGCAACTTCTGTAGATGAAGATGAGGATGATGGAACTTCTGATGGTGATGTGGGTAGCATGGATAAGGATGATGAAGAGGATTCTAATAGTGAAAGGGCTCTTGCTTCTAAAGTTTGCACATTTACATCCAGTGGCAGCAATTTTATGGAACAACACTGGTATTTTTGTTACACATGCGATTTGACTGTATCAAAAGGCTGTTGTTCTGTGTGTGCAAAAGTTTGTCATCGTGGTCATCGTGTTGTGTACTCCCGCTCAAGTCGCTTCTTTTGTGACTGTGGAGCTGGTGGGGTTAGAGGTAGCAATTGCCAATGCTTGAAGCCTCGAAAATTCTCTGGAAATAGCAGTGCACCTGTTCGTAGTGCTAGTAACTTCCAGTCCCTTTTGCCCTTCACTGAGGAGGGAGATCAGCTGCCTGATAGTGATTCAGATATTGATGAAGACGGTTCCGTAGACCCAGATAACTCTATCAGGTTATCTATTCCAATAGAGGTTCAAGATGGTATGCCATTGTTACTTGAAGAACTTGACGTTGAAGGAAGGGTACTTAAACTTTGCTCTTCGTTGTTGCCTTCTATAACTAGCAGAAGGGATTCTAACCTTTCAAAAGATAAGAAAGTTATACTGGGTGAAGATAAACTGCTTTCTTACAGTGTTGATCTTCTGCAGTTGAAGAAGGCATATAAAAGTGGGTCATTAGATCTGAAAATAAAGGCTGATTATTCAAATGCCAAGGACCTTAAGGCCCATTTAGCCAGTGGTTCTCTTGTTAAATCCTTACTCAGTGTCAGTGTCCGAGGTCGACTTGCTGTTGGAGAAGGTGACAGAGTAGCTATATTTGATGTTGGGCAGCTGATTGGCCAGGCCACCATTGCACCTGTGACAGCAGACAAGGCTAATGTGAAGCCTCTCTCTAAGAATGTTGTTCGTTTTGAAATTGTACATCTTGTCTTCAACCCAGTGGTAGAGAATTATCTTGCTGTAGCGGGCTATGAAGATTGCCAGGTCCTTACTGTAAGTCATCGTGGTGAGGTTACTGATCGTCTAGCCATTGAACTTGCTTTGCAAGGTGCCTATATCAGACGTGTGGATTGGGTTCCAGGTTCTCAGGTTCAGCTAATGGTGGTTACCAACAGGTTTGTCAAAATATATGATCTATCTCAGGACAACATTAGTCCCATGCATTACTTCACATTGCCGGATGACACGATTGTGGATGCAACACTTATTGTGGCTTCCCAGGGAAGGGTTTTTCTTATTGTCCTTTCAGAACTTGGATGCTTATTCAGGCTTGAACTGTCGATGAAAGGAAATGTTGGGGCCAAACCATTAAAGGAAGTAATTCAGATTCAGGATAGAGATGTGCAAGTGAGGGGCTTATCTTTATACTTCTCGTCGACTTATAAGCTGCTCTTCCTGTCCTATCAAGATGGAACCACCTTAGTTGGCCAGCTAAATCCTGATGCAACATTTCTAACTGAAATATCCTCCGTGTTCGAGGATGAGCAAGATGGTAAGCTGCGACCGGCTGGATTGCATCGTTGGAGAGAGTTGTTGATTGGCAGTGGGTTATTTGTTTGCTTCTCTAGTGTGAAATCAAATGCTGCACTTGCTGTTTCCATGGGGGAGCATGAATTATTTGCACAGAACTTGCGGCATGCAGGGGGTTCAACCTTGCCGTTGGTTGGGATAACTGCTTTCAAGCCATTATCCAAAGACAAAATTCACTGTCTTGTTTTACATGATGATGGAAGCCTTCAGATATACTCACACGTTCCTGTTGGGGTAGATGCTGGCACAAGTGTGATGTCAGAAAAAGTTAAGAAATTGGGTTTTGGTATTCTTAAGAACAAAACTTATGCTGGTTTAAACCCAGAATTCCCACTTGATTTTTTTGAAAAAACAGTATGCATCACAGCAGAAGTGAAACTGAGTGGTGATGTCATCAGGAATGGTGATTCTGAAGGGGCTAAACAAAGCTTGGCATCTGAAGATGGATTTCTAGAGAGTCCCAGCCCTGCAGGATTTAAGGTATTATTGTCTGGTTTAGCTTGCCATATTGTGTTATTCTGATCTTCGCTCTTTTCACCTACAAGTCTGTTTAATTTCTGTGGTTTATGTTGTTATGTTTTTCTTCAGTAACAACAGTTTCTTTCACTGCATATTTGTGGTGGAAGTTGGAACCAGCATCAGCAATATTGTAATTCTTAGTGGAACCAGCATCAGCAAGATTGTAATGCTTAGTCATTACCATTTTCATATGAATTGTTTCTAATTCCATTTATAGATGATAGTACTAGAGTTTTGATATTCAAATGGTCTTGATAAAGACTCGCATGTCAATAATGTATTCAAGATTGTTTTAGTTTAGTCGTTGATCATAAACCTAAAAATTAGTAGTATGGAAATTGAGAATAATGCTGATTTAGACATTGCATCGTTAAACACTAAGGTTGAGCGAATGAAACATTTTTACTATTTATTTATATTTATCATATTTGTTGTGCAAGTAACTTCTGTTCGAGTTATGTGATTTTTTCAGTTAAATATTTTATGTTACTTCATTGATGATTGAACAAATATTTGTAGTGTCTGTTGATATTGGGTTAAAGAACAATGATGAATACTTTAATAACGATGAGAGTACCAATAAGTAGAGACCTAAGTGGAGAATTGAGCTGTCACACAAGGACCTCACTTTGAGGAGTGAGGAAGAGGTGGTGGGGCTAAGCTTTGGTAATGTCTTTTGAGCCAGAACACTTGGTATTAGTTTCGCTCTTCTCTCTTCTAACTACCATTGTTCAGGTTATTCACTCTGTTTATACTAATAGAAAGAGTCTAAGGACCCTTGGTCCAAAGAATTATCAGACATTTTCTTGCCTATTTATTTTTTATTTTTGCAAATCTCAGAGGTTATGATTATGGGTGTTCTCATTAAATGCGGGGACTCCTAAGTTACTCCACGCATCTGCCTCTTTAGAGATCACCTCCACTTCCTTTGTGGCAGGCCAAGAGAGACTGCAGTGGGAGTCTCTCGACTTCCCTGAGTGCTCAGCCGCCTGGCTGATAGGCTTCTCATTCCATTGGGGGAATAATAGTGCAGGGTCATGCCCCAAATGGACTCCGGGGCACATTCCATGACAAATTTTCCCACAGTTGGGCCCTTTGGAGCTTCAATGCTTCCTCGAGGTTTATTTGTAAAGAGGAGCTACTCAAGGGTCTTCGACTCTTCCCTGGGGTTTATCTGCAAAGGAGCTTCCCGAGGGCCTTCATTATTCCCTCAAGATTTATCCAGAGAGAGGAACTAGTATTTATTTAGTCGGTTTTGAGGCTTATGATTTGTTCAGAGGAAGTCATCAATTATTTTAATGAGCATCCTCTGGAGGGCTTAGGGGATTCCCTTGAGGCTTTATCTATTGCCGTGGCTGCACCAGTAATCTCATTTGCAGGAGGAGTGATCGCTAGCTTCAAGTTATTGACTAGAGGATTCTTTAGCCACGGGGTCACATGAAAGATTGCCTGCAGAGCGGGACTTAGTGTGATATATATATATATATATATATATTTGTGTGTGTGTGTAGATATAAATATAGAAATTAAAAATGTTTATTGGTGAGTCATCGGACACATGTCGAAATGCACGCCATGTGGCGATCTTATGGCACAAGGTCATAGCACTGGGTACCTACAGTCTTCCCTTCCTTTTTGGGTGAGTATAATTTTATTAATGAATGAGAAGAAGATTTGGCAATAGATTTGTACAGACACAAGTATGAACGTGAAATAGCACCGGCTTAATGTTACTTTGTCTGCAAATAAATCATGTGGTTGTTGTACCCATGTTTGGATCATCCTCAGTTGTGGAGAGGTTCTAAGAATCATCTTCCTTCCAGCCTTTGATATTGTTTTGATTCTGTCTTGTAAATACATTTATTTGATGAATTACAAGTAGCTACTTCAACTATGGCATAGAACTTCTCCTTGCTTGCTTGTTTCTTTTTTGGTTTGTTTTTCTTGCATTTAAATTCTGATTTTAACTTAGCTTAGTTCATTAGTACTCTTTGTTCCTCATGACTGTTTTCTATTTAAATTCTGAAACCTTTGATTTTTCTGAAATGTTTAAATATTTTTCTTAGTTTAATATTGTTTGTCTTTCTTTCTCAGATAACTGTTTCCAACTCAAATCCTGACATAGTCATGGTTGGTATTCGTGTGCACGTGGGTAATACATCGGCAACCCATATACCCTCCGAAATCACTATTTTTCAGAGAGTGATAAAATTAGATGAGGGCATGCGGTCTTGGTATGATATTCCATTTACTGTGGCTGAATCACTTCTTGCTGACGAAGAATTTACGATCTCTGTTGGGCCAACATTCAATGGCTCTGCATTACCCAGAATTGACTCATTGGAGGTTTATGGCCGAGCAAAGGATGAATTTGGTTGGAAAGAGAAGATGGATGATGTTTTGGATATGGAAGCTCGTGTTCTTGGTTGTAATTCTTGGGTTGCAGGATCTGGGAAAAAATTCCGTACTACACAATCTGCTCCTATTCAGGAGCAGGTGGTAGCAGATGGCCTGAAACTTCTATCTAGGTTTTATTCGTTATGTAGGCCAAAAGAATGTTCAAAAGCTGAGGAAGTAAGACTGGAGCTGAGCAAACTCAAGTGCAAACAATTGCTAGAAACAATATTTGAAACTGACAAGGAACCCTTGTTGCAAGCCGCTGCTTGTCGTGTCTTGCAGGCTGTGTTTCCCAAAAGGGAGATGTATTACCAAGTAATTACTTAATGTCAGACTTTCATATGAATTACCACTAGTTTCTTTCTTTATTTTAGGCTTTGTTATTTATGTATCTGTTTGTACACAAGCTTGTTGAATCACTAACTGTAACTTTTTTGCTTAGGTCAAGGACACCATGCGTCTGCTTGGTGTGATGAAATCGACCACCATTCTCTCTTCAAGACTGGGTGTTGGTGTTGCAGCAGGTTGGATTATTGAAGAGTTTACAGCCCAGATGCGTGCAGTTTCTAAGATTGCACTGCACCGCCGGTCAAACTTAGCTACTTTCCTGGAGACGAATGGTATTTTGAATATTTTTTCACATTTTAATTTTTGTTGCGGGTATGCTTTCTATGGTGCTTATGTTGGATTTAGCTGCACAAATCAGAATTTTATAGGTTTAAATTTTGAGTATTACTACTTGAAGCTTAAAATGGGATTTCCTTTTCCTTAATTTTATCAAAGGGTTAGAAAATGCTGTTTCAGTGTTTGGGCTGCTGTTATCCTGATTGGTTGCTTGGGGGCGTGGTTGGCAAGTGTAACCCTTTCCTCCTTTGGTGGTCCCAGTTGTACATATAGGTTCAGGAGCTGCTTTTTTCTGCTCTTCCCCTCTTTGTATTTGTAGTAAAATAAAGTTTGTCCAGAATTGACGCAATGGTAAAGTTACTCCATTCTGACCTGGAGGTCACAGGTTTGAAATAAGGAAACAGCCTCTCCGCATGCGGAGGTAAGGCTGCGTACATCTAACCCTCTCTAGACCATGCAATGGCGGGACCTTTTAATGTTTTTAATCAGAAGGATCAATTGACACTTTATTCTGCTTTATTTTAAGATTGTTTTTCTTTCTATTTTTATATATATTCTGTTGTGGTCAACACGGTAACATGGTATCAAAAATTTTTGCAAAGTCATGCATACACAAATAGCCCCTTGAAACTCCTAATGAGGTCGTTCGTGGATGTCGCGAGGTTGCCCCGTCTGTTTCAAGGCGGATCTGTTAGATCTGCAAACACTTATCGAGGGCATTCGTTTTTTCTGGATAATGATTCGGTGGAAAGAAGAAGAGAGGACCTTCGATCGTGTTTGGTAGGAAAGTTCGACAAGGATGTGGGTGATTGGGCTCAAATCGCGGCTTGGGCTTCTCGTGCTTGGAAGGTTTCTCCCGGGGTTGTTATCTCACCTCTACCGGATTCGTTGTTGCTTTTTCATTTTCCTTCTCCAAAGGAGGCGTCTCGTGTGCTTAAAAAAGGTCGTCATGTTTGGGGGACGGCCACACTTCGATTGGAATCTTGGTGTTTTAGGGTGGGGTGTTCCTAGGTATTGAAGGGTAAGGGTCTGAAGTTTGTGACGTTGTACGGTCTCCCGCTCCATCTTTGGAGTCATGCCCTGTTTGTTATGGTCGGCGATCTATGCGGTGGTTTCATTTGGGTGGATGCCGATGAAACAATTGACGCTGAAAGGGTTCGCATTACAGTGTCCGACGGCAAGGTTTGTCCTCCTTTTGTTTTCATCCACGATGATCGTCTCTGCTACAAAGTGAAGGTGTGGGAAGAGAAGCCTCTTGAGCTTGTTCCGACAACGGATAGCTTGGAAGGAGGTGATGGTTCGCACCTGCTAAAGGAGAAAGAATGGTTAAGGTGGGAATCGTTGGGGAAGAAAGGTTTGGCTGAGTTTCAGAGATGGGAGGAATGGAGGGACGATTTATGGAAGCAAAACTCGGACTGTTTTAGGAGGTTTTTCTCTCTTAGAAGGAAAGAAGGCTTATCGGATGGAACTGGTGTTCGAAGGCAAGAGAGATCCCGGGAAAGGCATAAGGAGGGTGGTCTCATCGGTCTTGGCCGGCGGGCGTTCATGCAGATGTGGAGAAAGGAGCGTCGTTATGATGTTTCTCACGTCAATCAAGCGCGTGGGAGGGTGAGTGATGAAGGCCTTACACGTGGTTGGCGCAGAAGACTTGGCCGTTCAATGTGGATGACAGCTGCATCCACTTTTGTTTCAAAGTCTTGGGCTACGAATAAAAGAAAGGCCGAATTTGGGGTTAAGTCGGTGGCTGGGCCTAATTTTGGGCTGAGGGATAAAGTGCCATCTACTGGGCCGGATGAAGGTAGTGCGGCCCAAACTTTGGATGTTGTTTGTGGTGGACAAGGATCCGTTGTTGTGGGTTGTGAATTGAAAGAAAGGACCGGATTCTACTATTGTTTCTTCTGGGCCAGTGTTGGGCAACCGGTTTGGGCCTTTAAGTGATGGTATTGATATCATTGAAGTCCAGTCGAACAGAGAGTTTCCTGAAGGCTCTAGAAGAAGTAGACGTGCTAAGGGGCAGGTGCAGGGCCATCGTATGAAGAAGAAAGTGATATTTCCCCTTGTGCGCAAAAAATGGTCTCGAAAGGAAAAGCAGAAGTGGATTCCGGCTTCGCAGTTCGCCGCTGGATCGGGTATGTCCTTTGCTTCGCCTAATCACTCTCTCTCTCTCCCTTCTTCTTCCACTTTTCATCCTTACGGGGTGTCTCGAAGGAGTTTGGTGCCGAAAAAGGGAGTTGTGTCTTCTGTGTCACAATGTTTATCTCCGGTTTTTGAGAAGGAGCCGGTGCTTGGTTTTGAGAAAAGACATGGTGACGATGGTGATTTTGAGGTGGGTTCCACTCGGTTGTGTGATGTTAACAGTGATGGATTTACTGTGTGTGTGGGTCGGGATGTGAAGATATGGATTGATGATGTTTCAGCAGCTGTGCTCTTGAATGAATTGAGAACTCATCTTGTGTCGAAGGGCCCTGTCACTAAACGGAATGAACGTTTGGCCGAGGAGGTGTTTGGAACTCCTCTTTCTTGTTGCTCTCCATCTCTGTCTTTTGTTGAGTTTGGGGAGGATGGGTTGTGTTCCTCTGTTCATGGGGATGCGGGAATGGTTGTGTGGAACGGATGTGAGTCCGATGTTGACTTGCTTACACCTTTGGCAGTTGTTAGACCAGAAGAGAATTTTGCGGAAGGAAGGGGATTTGATGTAGAGTTGGCTGATTCGGAGAATGATTGGAGGAAAGAAAATGGTGTCGAGATAGGCTCTCTTTTGGGTGTGTCATTTGAGGGTCGGATGGAGGAGGCGACTAATCTATTCCTAGATGTTCTTAATGCTCAGTTTGCTGATAGAATGGATTGTAGGGGGAGTGCTCCAGTGGTGAGCGAGGAGAGAGGGGTTCCAAGTCCCTCGACTGTTGTTACTTATGAAAGGAGGAGGAGGGGGGCTAGGGAGAGGGCCAGTGGGAGGAGGGGTGAGACGGTTAATTCTACTGTTTCCCTATGAAGCTCCAAATTCTCTCATGGAATGTCCGGGGTCTTAATGACCTGGTTAGAAGGAAAGTGGTGAAATCGGTGATTCAGAAAGCGGGTGGTCATCTTGTATGTCTTCAAGAAACAAAGATTGCTTCCATGAAGGAAGTGATTGTTCGAAGTTTGTGGGGTGGGAGATTCGTGGAGTGGTGTGTGTTGGATGCGGTTGGCTCTTCTGGTGGTATCCTGATTATGTGGGATGTCTGTTGGATCTCTTTGCTGGATTCTCAGGCTGAGCGGTTCTCGGTTTCCTGTCTTCTATCCATGGTGGAGGATGGCTTTCGGTGGGTTTTTTCTGGAGTTTATGGGCCTACGGAGGATAATGAGTGCCTTTTGTTTTTGGAGGAGCTGGGGGAGATTCGTAGGCAATGGTCGTTGCCTTGGTGTATCGGGGGGGATTTCAACGTTGTTCGTTCCCCTTTTGAGAGATCGACAGGGGGCAGATGGACAGCTGATATGGAGGCTTTCTCACAGTTCATTGATGCTTGTTGCTTGCTTGATTTGCCTTTGGTGGGTGGGCCTTTCACTTGGTCCAGTGGTCGTTCTCCTCCCTCACTTTCTCGTCTTGATAGATTTTTGGTGTCGAGTGATTGGGAGGTGAAGTTTTCTGATGTTGTTCAGACCATTTTGGCTCGTCCTTTGTCTGATCATGTTTCGTTGCTGTTGGACTGTGGCGGGCTGCGTAGCAGAAGATCCCCATTTAGATTTGAGAATATGTGGCTTCGGGCTGAAGGTTTCTTGAAGCGAGTTCGATCCTGGTGGGCGGGGTATGGAGTGGTTGGCACTCCGAGTCATACTTTGGCAGGCAAGTTGCGCTTTTTGAAGAATGATCTTAAAGTCTGGAACAAAGAGGTGTTTGGTAACTTAGTCTGGAGAGAGAATCGGGTTCTCTCTGAGATAGCTGACATTGATAAGATGGAGAATCAGGGTCTTTTGACGGGTCCTTTGAGACTTAGGAGGGTGGAGTGTCAAGTAGAGTTTGTTGAGATTGCTGTTATGGAGGAGATTTCATGGAGACAGAAATCTAGAGCTTTGTGGCTTAAAAAGGGTGACAATAACACTAAATTCTTTCATAGACTTGCTAATGCTCACAGAAGGGGCAACCACATTGGGAGGATTAGGGTGGATGGGGTGGTGATTAATAAAGAGGAGGAGATTAGTAAGAGCTTTTTCCGAGTACTTTTCGTCTTTGTTCACTGAGTCAGCTGATTGGCGTCCTTTGCTTGATGGGCTTCATTTTGACTCTATTTCGGGAGAGGAGGGCTCTGTTTTGGAAGAGCCTTTTTCAGAAGAGGAAGTTCTCTCTACTCTGAAGAGCTGTAATGGGGATAAAACTCCTGGTCCGGATGGTTTTACTATGAGGTTCCTTTTGGAGTGTTGGGAGGTGGTTCGTGAAGGTGATGGGTTCTTTTCATGCCTTCCATGCACAGGGTTCCTTTGAGAAAAGTTTGAATGCAACTTTTATTGTTCTTATTCCGAAGAAGGGAGAGGCAATGGATGTTAGAGACTTCCACCGTATTAGTTTGGTGGGATGTTTTTACAAGTTGATTGCGAAAGTCTTGGCCTCTAGGTTAAAGAAGGTGATGGATGGTGTCATTTCTGACTCTCAGAATGCTTTTGTGGGAGGTCGGCAGATCCTGGATTATGTTCTTATTGCCAGTGAATGTGTTGATTCCCGTTTGAGCAGCGATGTTCCGGGTGTTCTTTGTAAGCTTGATATTGAAAAGGCATACGATCATGTGAGTTGGAGTTTCCTTCTCTACTTGTTAGAGAGGATGGGATTCGGTGGGCGTTGGAGGAGATGGATTCTTTTTTGCATCTCTAGCGCTCGTTTCTCTGTCCTTGTGAATGGAGTGCCGTCGGGTTTCTTCTCTAGCTCGAGGGGTTTGAGATAAGGGGATCTGCTTTCCCCTTTCCTGTTCCTTTTTGTGATGGAGGCTCTTAGCAGATTGCTAAAGAGGGCTGTGGAACTGGGTTTTTTGAGTGGCTTTCGGGTGGGCAGGAATGTTGCTAGTCAATTGGAGGTTTCTCATTTGATGTTTGCAGATGACACTATTGTGTTTTGTGATGCGGATGAGTCCCGGTTGAGGTATTTGAGATGCGCTCTGATCTGGTTTCAAGTTGTTTCTGGCCTTGAGGTTAATGTTGGTAAGAGTATTCTTGTGCCTGTTGGGGATGTTCCGGAGATTGAGGTGTTTGCTCACATCCTTGGCTGTTGCACTGGCTCTTTTCCCATTTCTTATTTAGGATTGCCTTTGGGTGCTCCGTCGAGATGTGTGGGGAGCTGGGATCCGGTTGTGGACAGAGTCGAGAGGAGGTTGGCGGGTTGGAAAAAGCAGTACTTGTCCAAGGGGGGTCGGGTTACCCTGATTAAGAGCACCCTTTCTAGCCTGCCTACATACTTCTTCTCTCTGTTTCAGATTCCTTCTTCAGTGGCTGAGTGAATTGAAAGATTGCAGTGCAACTACCTTTAGGGGGGGAAAGGTGAAGAGTTCAAATTTCACTTGGTTCGATGGGAACAAGTGTGCCGTCCAATTCGGTTTGGAGGCTTAGGGTTTCGGAGGTTGTTACCTTTTAATAAGGCTCTTCTTGGTAAATGGCTCTGGAGGTTTGGGATCGAGAGGCATTGGTTATGGAGGAAAGTTATTGCTTGCAAATTTGGGGAAAGTCGTGGTGGGTGGTGCTCCCTGGAAATGCGTGGTCCAAGGGGAGTGGGAGTTTGGCATTGTATTCGGAGGGGTTGGGATGATTTCTGCAAGCATGTTCGTTTTCGTATTGAAGATGGAAGGAGGATCAGTTTTTGGTTGGATCTCTGGTGTGGGGATCTCCCTCTTGCTCTCGCGTTCCCACGGCTCTACAGGATTGCTTCTCATCGACAGGCCATGGTTGTCGACTGTTATCATCTTGATAACGGGAGACTGTCTTAGGATGTTCGTTTCAGGAGGCATTTTCAGGATTGGGAGATCGAGGATGTTTCTTGTTTTCTGGAGTTGTTGTATAGCCAGGTGTTTTCTATTGGGGGATCAGATCGGTGGTTCTGGATTCCTACCTCGCATGGCCGTTTTGAGGTTAGGTCCTTTTTCAGATGCCTTTCGTTTGGTCATGGAGATCCTTTCCCTTGGAAGTCTATTTGGCGGTCCAAGGCTCCCCGCAAGGTCGCCTTTTTTGCTTGGACCTCTGTTCTGGGTAAGATTTTAACTCAGGATAATCTGAGGAGGAGGAATCAGGTGGTGGTCAATCACTGTTACATGTGCTTGTGTCATGAAGAGAATGTTGATCACCTCCTTTTGCATTGCAGCATGGCCAGAGATTGTTGGGATTTGATGCTTCGTTTATTTGGGGTTCATTGGGCTATGCCTTTCTTCTCTAGAGGGTTGATTGAGGCTTGGAGAGGCGTCTCTGTTGGGGCTGGCATTAGGGATGCTTGGAGGGCTACGCCGCTCTGTATCTGGTGGTGTATTTCTTGAGAGAAATATGAGATATTTTGACGGGAAAAAGAAGCCTGTTTCTATGCTTAAGTTCTCTATTATTTCTACTCTTTTTTGTTGGGTTTCAGGGAGAGATTATAGATCTGTGGAGGAAATTATTGTTTTTTTGGCCTCTCTGAAGGTCTAAGGCGCCCTCTGGCCCTTGTGTTCCTTTTGTTTCTTTGGGTTTCACTCCCCTTTTTGAGCGTTTTTAATAAAATCTTACTTATCAAAAAAAATATATGTATATATTCTGTTGTGTGTTTAATATCCTTATTATCACCTGATGTAGGTTCTGAAGTGGTAGACGGGCTTATGCAAGTTTTATGGCGAATTTTGGACATAGAGCAGCCTGACACACAAACTATGAACAACATTGTAGTATCATCTGTCGAACTCATTTATTGTTATGCCGAGTGTCTTGCTTTGCATGGAAATGATGCAGGGGAGTGCTCTGTTGCCCCTGCTGTTTCGTTATTCAAGAAGCTTCTGTTTTCTTCCAATGAGGCTATTCAGACTTCTAGCAGGTAGTAATGTCTCTTTTAGATGTACTTTCTTATCTTTGTCTCTCAGGTGTTTACCCTCTCTCTCTCTATCCAGCTTGGCTATATCATCAAGATTGCTTCAGGTTCCATTTCCAAAGCAAACCATGTTAGGTACAGATGATGTAATGGAGAGCGCAGTATCTGCTCCTGTGCCTTCTGATATTACAACCTCAGCTTGTGGGAATGCTCAGGTCATGGTTGAAGAAGACTCTATTACTTCATCTGTTCAGTACTGTTGTGATGGTTGCTCCACTGTTCCTATACTTAGGCAGAGATGGCATTGTACTGTTTGCCCTGATTTTGATTTATGTGAGGCATGTTATGAAGTACTAGATACAGATAGGCTTCCTCCACCACATTCCAGAGACCATCCGATGTTAGCAATTCCTATTGAAGTAGAAACATTAAGTGGGGATGGCAACGAAATTCACTTATCTACAGATGATTTGAGTGATTCGAACTTGTTGCCAGTAATTGCAGATGTCAGCTTGCAGAATCCTGCTCCATCAATTCATGTGTTGGAACCCAATGAATCTGAAGAGTTTTCTGCTTCACTGATAGAACCTGTCACAATTTCAGCATCAAAAAGGGCTTTAAATTCTTTACTTCTCTCTGAGCTCCTTGAACAACTGAAAGGATGGATGGAGATCACATCTGGGCTTCAGGCTATCCCTGTTATGCAGCTTTTCTACAGATTGTCATCTGCTGTGGGTGGGCCTTTTGTGGACAGCTCAAAACCAGCAAGCTTAGATCTGGAGAAACTAATAAAATGGTTTTTGGATGAGATGAATCTCAACAAACCATTTGCAGCGAAAAACCGTTCTAGTTTTGGAGAAGTCACCATCCTTGTTTTCATGTTTTTCACCCTGATGCTACGAAACTGGCACCAACCTGGCAGTGATGGTTCTATTCCAAAATTAAGTAAAACAACAGATTCACATGACAAAAGCACAATCCAGATTCCGCCTTCCCCCTCAGTTTCTGGCACATCTTCCTTCGATGATCAAGAGAAAACTGACTTTGCTTCCCAGCTGCTTCGAGCTTGTGGTTCTCTTAGGCAGCAAGTTTTTGTTTATTATCTAATGGATATTCTGCAGCAGCTGGTGCATGTTTTGAAATCCACCTCTGTTAACTTTGACACTGCACACGGATTGAGCCCTGGTTCGGGATGCGGGGCTTTGCTAACAGTCAGAAGAGAACTACCAGCAGGTAATTTCTCTCCATTCTTTTCGGATTCATATGCCAAATCCCATCACACCGACGTATTTGGGGACTACCATAGGCTCTTGGTAGAAAATGCTTTCCGATTGCTTTACAGTCTGGTTCGACCAGAAAAGCATGACAAGGGTGGGGAGAAGGAGAAGATTTACAAAACTCCTTTTGGTAAGGAACTGAAGTTAGATGGATATAATGATGTTTTCTGCAGTTACATCAACAATCCTCATACAACTTCTATAAGAAGGTATGCAAGGAGGCTTTTTCTGCATTTGTGTGGTAGCAAATCTCATTATTATAGTGTTCGAGATTCGTGGCAGTTCTCAAGTGAAGTTAAGAAACTTTACAAACACGTAAGTAAATGTGGTGGCTTCCAAAATACTGTCCCATATGAGAGGAGTGTTAAGATCGTGAAATGCCTGACTGCTATTGCTGAAGTTGCTGCTGCACGACCTCGAAACTGGCAGAAGTATTGCTTGAGGCACGGGGATGTTTTACCCTTTCTTATGGATGGAGTTTTCTATTTTGGGGAAGAGTCCGTCATTCAGACTCTTAAACTTCTAAATTTGGCCTTCTATACTGGAAAGGACTCTAGCCACTCTTTGCAGAAAGCTGAAGCAGTGGATGCTTCGAATAAATCAGGAACACTGGATTCGAAGAAGAAAAAGAAAGGAGAAGATGGAACTGAATCTGGTTTGGAGAAGTCTTACTTGGATATGGAGTCCGTGGTACACTTCTTCAGTGCCAAGGGATGTGATGTCCTGAGGCAATTCATCGATTGTTTTTTACTGGAATGGAATTCAAGCTCTGTGCGCACGGAAGCGAAGTGTGTTCTTTATGGTGTATGGCATCATGGAAAGCAGTCATTTAAGGAAACTGTGTTGGTGACTCTCTTGCAGAAAGTGAAATGCCTGCCAATGTATGGTCAGAATATCATTGAGTATACAGAACTTGTGACCTGCTTGTTGGGGAAGATACCTGACAATATATCGAAGCAACAGAGCTCTGAAATTGTGGACCGCTGCTTGACTTCTGATGTCATTAGGTGCATCTTCGAGACGCTTCACTCACAAAATGAGCTTTTAGCAAATCATCCTAATTCCCGTATATATAACACTTTGAGCGGGTTGGTGGAATTTGATGGATACTATCTTGAGAGTGAACCTTGTGTTGCTTGTAGCTCTCCGGAGGTACCCTACAGCAGGATGAAGCTAGAAAGCCTGAAATCGGAAACAAAGTTTACCGACAACCGCATCATAGTGAAATGCACTGGGAGCTACACCATCCAGAGTGTGACCATGAATGTTCATGATGCTCGAAAGTCCAAATCTGTGAAAGTATTGAACCTTTACTATAACAACAGGCCTGTGGCTGACTTGTCAGAGTTGAAGAACAATTGGTCCTTGTGGAAGCGTGCAAAGATCTGCCATCTTGCTTTCAATCAGACTGAGCTAAAAGTAGATTTTCCAATTCCAATAACTGCATGTAACTTCATGATTGAGCTGGATTCCTTCTATGAAAATCTTCAAGCTTTATCGCTGGAACCATTGCAATGCCCACGTTGCAGCCGACCTGTCACTGATAAGCATGGGATATGCAGTAATTGCCATGAGAATGCATATCAATGCAGGCAGTGCCGTAACATTAATTATGAGAATCTGGATTCTTTTTTATGCAATGAATGTGGGTACAGCAAATATGGTCGTTTCGAATTTAATTTCATGGCAAAACCAAGTTTTACTTTTGATAACATGGAGAATGATGAAGATATGAAGAGGGGACTGGCTGCTATAGAATCTGAATCAGAAAATGCTCATAGGAGATATCAGCAGCTTTTGGGCTTTAAGAAGCCTTTGCTCAAGATTGTCTCAAGCATCGGAGAGAATGAAATGGACTCCCAACAAAAGGACTCTGTTCAGCAAATGATGGTCTCTCTGCCTGGACCTTCATGTAAGATAAACCGTAAAATTGCTCTTCTTGGTGTTCTATATGGTGAGAAGTGCAAAGCAGCTTTTGATTCTGTTAGCAAAAGTGTACAGACACTTCAAGGGCTTAGACGGGTTTTGATGAATTACTTGCATCAGAAACATTCTGATAATGCAGTCACCTCGTCAAGATATGTTGTGTCCAGGTCACCAAACAGTTGCTATGGTTGTGCTACTACATTTGTCACACAATTTCTTGAGATACTACAGGTGCTATCAAAGCACCCAAACTCCAAGAAACAACTTGTTGCTGCTGGCATCTTATCTGAGTTGTTTGAAAATAATATTCATCAAGGTCCTAAAACAGCTCGTGTCCAAGCGAGGGCAGCACTTTGTGCTTTCTCTGAGGGTGAGATGAATGCCGTGGCTGAGTTGAATAGTTTAATACAGAAGAAAGTTATGTACTGTCTTGAACATCATCGCTCCATGGACATTGCCTTGGCTACCCGTGAAGAGCTGTTGTTGCTTTCAGAGGTGTGTTCTTTGGCAGATGAATATTGGGAATCAAGACTGCGTGTTGTCTTCCAATTGTTGTTTTCTTCTATTAAATTGGGTGCTAAACATCCTGCTATATCTGAGCATGTTATTCTTCCTTGTCTGAGGATTATATCTCAGGCATGTACACCTCCAAAACCTGATGTGGTGGAGAAGGATCAAGGAACAGGGAAGTCTGCCACTGTTTCACTGTTGAAGGATGAAAACAATTTGAATCCATCTGGGTCTTTAAGTGGCCTTGTCAGTGGGAGTAAATCTGTCCAGGAGTCATTAGAAAAGAGCTGGGATGGTTCTCAGAAGACTCAAGATATTCAATTACTAAGCTATGCTGAGTGGGAGAAGGGAGCGTCGTATCTTGATTTTGTAAGGCGGCAGTATAAAGTGTCTCAGGCAGTCAAAGGTGTTCAGAAGTCTCGGCCTCAGAGACATGATTACCTTTCTCTCAAATATGCTCTAAGATGGAAGCGGCGTGCTTGTAAGACATCTAAAAGTGAGTTGTCATCATTTGAGCTGGGCTCATGGGTTACGGGACTTGTATTGAGTGCTTGTTCTCAGTCTATAAGATCTGAGATGTGTATGCTGATTAGTTTGCTTTATGCACAAAGTTCATCAAGACGGTTTCGGTTGTTGAATTTACTTATGTCTTTGTTACCGGAAACCCTTTCTGCCGGTGAAAATGCCGCTGAGTATTTTGAATTGCTCTTTAAGATGATAGATTCAGAAGATGCCAAGCTTTTCTTGACTGTGCGTGGGTGTCTGACTACAATATGTAAGTTAATAACTCAAGAAGTGAATATTGTTGAATCTCTAGAGAGGAGCCTGCATATTGACATCTCTCAGGGATTTATCCTTCACAAACTTATAGAGCTCCTCGGTAAATTTTTGGAGGTTCCCAAGATCAGATCCAGGTACGAGTACTTATCATGTTTTTTTTCCTGGTAAATGTGTCATCTTTCATTTTTTATGTACTTATTATCTTGATGCCAGATTCATGCAAGAGAAGTTGCTGTCACAAGTCCTTGAAGCCTTCATTGTCATTCGCGGCTTGATAGTGCAGAGGACAAAGTTGATAAGTGATTGTAATAAGCTTCTAAAAGATCTTCTAGACGGTCTAATGCTTGAGAGTAGTGAAAATAAACGCCAGTTCATACGGGCCTGCATTAGTGGTCTGCAAAAACATGGAGAGGACAGAAGAGGACGAACTTCTTTGGTATGGGGGAGAGACTTGGTGTTCTGTTACTTTTTTATGTTGTCCCCACTTCTGATTTTGTCTTTAATGGTTTTCTAAACAACTATAGGCGTTAACTTATGGGATTCATTCTGATTAATCTGTCTTCCATCAAATTTAAACTTATGGGATTCATTCTGATTGATCTGTCTTCCATCAAATTTAAACTTATTTTTTAGAAACTTTTTTTCTAATATGTTTCGTTTAATAGTATAAATGCCTGGCAAACTTTGTGAATTTTGTTTTTGTGTAGAACTTGGGGTTCGTTTTGGTGATTCCTTTCATTGCTTATTAAACTCAAAAACATTCTTGGAAAAATATGCAGAGATTCATTTTTTTATTTTTTTACCATGACCTGTATAGAAGAGAGCTTACTTGTATATTGATCTGATTGCTAACTTACAATTAATTTTCATCTATATCTGCAGTTTATCTTGGAGCAGCTCTGCAATCTTATCTGCCCATCAAAACCAGAGTCTGTATATCTTTTGGTTCTGAACAAGGCTCACACCCAAGAAGAGTTCATCAGGGGATCAATGACCAAGAATCCTTACTCCAGTGTTGAGATTGGTCCACTGATGCGTGATGTTAAAAACAAAATCTGTCACCAGTTGGATCTGTTAGGTCTTCTTGAAGATGACTATGGTATGGAATTGCTAGTGGCTGGAAATATCATCTCTCTTGATTTGAGCATTCCTCAAGTTTATGAGCTAGTTTGGAAAAAGTCAAATAGTCAGTCTTCAAATGCAACAGCTAGCACTACCTTGCTAGCCTCTACTGCTGTCACATCATCCAGAGATTGTCCTCCAATGATTGTGACTTACAGGCTTCAGGTTTAGTTCTATTATTTTATTCTGTACCTTTGAAATTTTTCCTTTTGGTTGTCATGTCAAGTGGGTTACTGTTCACCACTATGTATGCATGTAAACGTGAAGCAGTGTGGAGCAACTATATATATAACTCGAAGCAGTGGGATTTTCCCAAGCAAACAACAAAGCTATTAATATTGAATCAACTAGATCATAACATTCATTCTCCAGTAGATTGAATAAATGCCGTGAATCTTTCAAGAATTAATAATTTGTAAAACATAGGTGTTAAAATTGGGAACCTCAATAACTAGTCTACTATGAGACTTGAATACCCGTACAAGATGTTATGTAGTGTTTGATTCTTGTTGCATTCTCTTATGGAAATTATAGTTCTTAGTAGTTTTTGGTTTTGGGAACACTATAATTCATGAGGTGAGGTTTTCCGAGTCTCTTAGATAAACACCATATTCAACCTTCTTTTTCATTTCTACTACAGATATCTACTCTTAACCATGGCTCTGATACCAATTGTTGGATTTAAATCATAAAAAACTTGTAAAAGTCCAGAATAATAACAATATGTAAAGAGGGGAATTCCTTAATTGTACCTTATTGAGAATTATATATTGGAATACCTTGAGAATTCTATAGGAGATCCTTAGACTTATATATAAACAACAACACGAGGATGATTTCTCTACAAGCAAGGACATCTAAGCCTCCATTCCAATCATGGAAACTTAAACGCCAATGTCCCTTAATGAAAGATAAAAAAGGAAAGAAACTTAAATGCCAATAGTCTTTCTCAATAATGGATCATAAATGCTTAGTCAAGTAATATATTGGTCTAAACAGTTTTATGGTCTCAAAACTGATTTCAGCCAAGATTCGTGCAAATATAATGTGGTTTTTACAGCATTTCTTGAGATGTGTAAACTGCATATCATCTAAAAATGGGCCTCACTATGCTTCATACCATCATGATACGTCACTTGAATATATTACAACCACCATCATCCTCATCTCTAGTGTGAAGGTTTATTAGTACGGAGCCAATCCCATATCTCCCCAAGCTATCCTCATGGAGTGAGAATCACTTCTACAGGCAAACTTTAGGAATCATATTTAGAGTTACTGATGTGATGCCCATCCACATCTAGCCAAAACAACCTGATGGAACCTGATGCGAGTGTAATACCACTCCAAAGCAAATATAACAGCACATACACAAACCACATATATAAATAGTAGAATAATAGAAATGATGAATAACTTTATTTTACATGTAACTGTCACATACATTCCATCTCACTAGTCATTTTGCTGTATTATGGTCAACATTTTTTTTTTTCATGTTTGGGGGAATTTGTACAAGTTACTCTGAAGGGGTTCATGTACAAGGATGGTATGAAGTTTTGGCACTTCATTATTTATTGCTTTTCAACCTGTTTGGAGCCTAAAAGTTTTATTTTTTATTTATTTTTTATTTTTTTGTGAAAAGTTCAAATGGAGAACTTGATTTAAAGATCGTTGATGTATTCTCATCTTAAAAAATGCATTAAAACGTGGCAGGGGTTAGATGGTGAAGCTACTGAGCCCATGATCAAAGAATTGGAGGAGGATAGAGAGGAATCTCAAGATCCAGAAGTTGAGTTTGCAATAGCAGGCGCAGTTCGGGAATGCGGTGGTTTAGAAATTATTTTGGGCATGATTCAGGTGTGTGCTTATGAATTATCTTAATAGTATAGACAGTATCTTTTACTAATGTAATTTGAGGTTTATTTCGCTCTATCTGGTTTTGCTTCGTCCTTCCGTTGTACAAAGTTTCACTTTAGAAATTCTTTTGTTTAGTCAAAAGTTGGAAAAGCAATTGAAATGACAATGATAAAGATGTGGTAACATATCGAAATGTTTGGGGGCTTGACTAGAAACAAATAAAGCTGTTCGTTGTTCATGCTCGCCTCAATAAAATAATGAGCTCCAAAATATGATCAAGCTTGAGCTCCAACATATTGAAATGTTTGGGGGCTTGACTAGGAAGCAAATAAAGTTGTTCATTGCTCATGCTCGCCTCAATAAAATAATGAGCTCCAAAATATGATCAAGCTTGGCTCGTTTTATTCTTTTGCTGATTTTGGGTTGTCCAACAGCCACAAACACCCCCCCCCCCCCCCCCCCCCCCCCCCCCCCCCCCCCCCAAACACACACACACACCCCAATATTATAATAATAGTAATAGTAGACAAGTTTAACATACTTGGCACGAGCTTAATAAAATAATGCATTTTAAGCTGATCTCAAATTAGTCTAAAGCCGATTGTGAGCCGAATAACTTAATTCCTTTTAATAGGCATATTTATTCTTGAAGTATTAATGAGGTGTCCTTAGTCTAGGCGATATCACATACCCACATTGTGAAAATGATGCCGAATCAAACAGAAGGTTGTTTTGAGAATAGGCCTACGTGAATACTCTTATGTCTCAATGTCAAGCTAATGAATAGAATTCCATTTGCTATTATAAAGGAAAACTGGACGACGTAAATCATGCATACGTGCAAAAGGTGGTGTATAATGGTGAGGTGTTACTATATATATATATATATATATATAGTAACAGGCATGCAAGTCATCCTACAAATATGAACCAGAATATAAACCAATATCCTTTAATGCTATGAAGCACGGATACTTCTCTAGGGTGTCATGTCAGTACTAGACACTTGGACACTTATTGGATACGCAATATGGCTCAGACATGTGTTGGATACAACTAGAAGTATCCTGAAAATTGAATATTTTTATTTTTTGGTTGGACATGGCTGGGATATGGCATTGGACACAACAATGATATGTTTTGGACACTTTCAAGATATGGCAAGTGTGTAATCACTTTTTTTTTTTTTTTTTTTTTTTTTTTTTGAAAAAATGGGATTCAATGCAATTTAAAATATATTATGGGCTTATTAAAAAAATAATATAAAATTTATGAAAACAATAACAACAAACATCTAGCTCTAAGCTCTAAATTAGTGATTTTATTCATGATTATATGGATAAAATGGCAAAAAAAAAAAAAAATTATATATATATATATATATAATAATGTATTATATTATTATTTTTTGTTGTATCCATGCTGTACCTGTGACCTATTTTTTTGAGATTTGCTGTATCATGATGTCCATATCGTACCAGTGTTTGGTGTCCGTATCCGTGCCTCCTAGCTTTAATGCAGCAGTAATTTATTATTATTATTATTATTATTATTATTATTATTATTATTATTTTTCTAGTTTCTGTATTGATTTGTCACCTGAAGATTGAAACAAGTTTCTATGTCCTCAAGAATGTATAACTAGTAGAATGATATTATACATTATTGTGTTTGTCTCATATATAATGGAATAAAAAACCTGGTTTTAGTTTTGCGTTGCAATTTTCTTCAGGTTGGAGGTAGAAATCTCAGATTTATAAACAGAGTGGTGATATTCCTTTCTTTCCCAACTAGTAATGGAACTATGGTTTCTTGAAGATGACATGTAATTGCTCTTGTTGCAAGAGTCGCCGTTGGTTATGAATTCGTATATGATTTTTTTGGTGTAAGGGTGTCAAATCACATCTCTGCTGGGACTTCTAAAAAAAAAAAAATTACTTCTCTGCTGGGCTGTTTTGTTTTATTTTGAGATGGAACTTCTGTTACATCATGTATGGGATACACAAATAATACCACGTTGTTAGTGCATTATCCAGATGTTTATTATTGTGTTTTTATTAATAACTATTTCTCTCTTTTTTAGTCTAATCTTATTCTGTTTCAAGTTCATCATTGAACATTATCACTGTTGTAGAAACTGATTCAATATTTCCACACCTTATTTCTACACCTGATATTGGTTAAAATATGCAGTGTTTACGAGATGATTTGAAGTCTAATCAAGAGCAGTTGGGTGTGGTGCTTAATCTCCTGATGCTCTGCTGCAAGATAAGAGAAAATAGAAGGGCATTATTAAGCCTGGGCGCTTTAAATGTCCTCCTTGAAACAGCAAGGCGAGCCTTTTCTGTAGATGCCATGGAGCCAGCTGAAGGCATTCTTTTGATTGTGGAGAGTCTGACATTGGAAGCAAATGAGAGCGATAACATTGACATCACACAGTGTGCTCTTACAGTCACTAATGAAGAAACTGGTGCTGCTGAACAGGCCAAAAAAATTGTCCTGATGTTCCTGGAAAGATTGTGCCATCCTTCTGGCCTTAAAAAGTCAAATAAACAGCAGAGGAACACTGAGATGGTTGCAAGAATCTTGCCTTACTTGACCTATGGTGAACAGGTGGCAATGGAGGCACTCATCCAGCATTTTGAACCATACCTAAAAGACTGGGTTGAATTTGACCGGCTGCAGAAACAGTATCAAGACAACACAAAGGATGAGAGCATTGCCCAGCAAGCAACCAAGCAGAGGTTTTCAGTAGAGAACTTTGTTAGAGTTTCAGAGTCACTCAAGACAAGTTCATGTGGGGAGAGATTAAAGGACATTATATTGGAAAAGGAGATTACTGGTTCTGCAGTTAGACATCTGAGGGAGAGTTTTGCATTTACAGGGCAGGCAGGCTTGAAATCTAGGGCAGAATGGGCGTCGGGCTTAAAACTGCCATCTGTGCCACTAATCTTGTCTATGCTGAGGGGATTGTCGATGGGACACTTGGCCACTCAAAGGTGTATAGATGATGGAGGGATCTTACCATTGCTCCATGCTTTGGAAGGTGTGTCAGGAGAATATGAGATTGGGGCAAGGGCTGAGAACTTGTTGGACACTCTCTCTGATAAAGAGGGAAATGGTGATGGATTTCTAGCAGAGAAGGTTCGCATATTGCGGTATGCCACCCGAGATGAGATGAGGCGAAGAGCTCTAAAGAAGAGAGAAGAGTTGCTTCAGGTACAACATTTAAACTTGTGGCTTAATAAATCTGTGTTAAATGAGCTTTACTAATTTTCTTTGGCAAAATATTTGGCGGCTATAGAACTGTCAACACGCATCTTATAAGTATACTGAATATCATTTACTAGTACTTTCACAGTTTCACGTTAACTTCAGAATTTTCATCATGCATCTTAAAAATATATTGAATATCATTTAGTAGGATTTGTGCATTGCTAAATTGATCTGATCTAAAAAAAAATTATGGTAACAGGAACTTAGGATGCGACAGGAATTGACTTCAGATGGTGGAGAGAGAATTATTGTTGCTCAGCCAATCCTTGAAGGTTTAGAAGATGTCGAAGAGGAGGAAGATGGGTTGGCATGCATGGTTTGCCGAGAGGGCTACAGTTTAAGACCCACTGACCTACTGGGTGTCTACTCTTACAGCAAGAGAGTAAATCTGGGTGTTGGAACGTCAGGAAGTTCTCGTGGGGAGTGTGTTTACACAACGGTTAGCCATTTCAACATCATACATTTCCAGTGCCATCAGGAGGCTAAAAGAGCCGATGCTGCTCTGAAGAATCCGAAAAAAGAATGGGATGGCGCCACTCTAAGGAACAATGAGACTCTTTGCAATAATTTATTCCCCTTGAGAGGTCCCTCTGTTCCAGTAGCACAATATATCCGTTGGGTTGACTGGTATTGGGATAACCTCAACGCTCTTGGACGTGCTGATGGAAGTCGGCTCCGTTTGTTGACTTACGACATCGTTCTGGTACACAACCATCTTACACTCTCCCTCTCTCTCTCTCTCTCTCTCTCTCTATTTTTTTTACTTCTTTCTTCCCCCCTTTGGTGGTATCTAGGTTTTTCTTTTGGGTGTGTGATCACCTGAACATGAACTATGTGTAAGTGTGCCTCTATGTCATCCCATTCACACTGTCCCCATAATGTCACACGAGTGTGTTTTCATCCTATTTATAATGAAACCAACATCAGAAGCAAATTGTGAAGTTCTATCGTAAAGGATAATGGTCCTTCTCTTTATTGGAAGGGTGTTGATTTGTTGTTATTTGTGTTAATGCATTCACATCCGCCTTCATTTCAATGGTCATTGAAGTTTTAAGTTGCCCAGATTTTCATAATTCTGGTTGACATCTGGTTTTGGATGATGTGAATTGTTTGAAAAACATTGGAGATAGCCTTCCAGTCACTTAGGTTTTGAATTGGCGCATTAGTCATCATGATGGTCCTGCACCACTAAGCAGGCGTTTGATAGAAAACTCTGCCATCTAGGCACAGATAAATAATTTTTTGTAGTAATAAGAGTTGTGCAACTAATATGTGTAACCACTTGTAGGTATAAAGCAATCTCTAGGTCTGATGTTCATGTGTGTTGTCTTGCAGATGCTAGCTCGATTTGCAACCGGTGCATCTTTTAGTGCAGATAGCAGGGGTGGGGGAAAGGAAAGCAACTCGCGTTTTCTTCCTTTCATGATTCAGATGGCTCATCACCTTCTTGATCAGGGAAACCCTTCTCAGCAGCGCCTTACCATGGCCAAGGCTGTCACGACATATTTGTCCACGGCCTCAGTAGATACACAACCTTCTGTTGGAACAGAAGAAACTGTCCAATTCATGATGGTGAACTCACTTCTCTCAGAATCTTACGAGTCGTGGTTGCAACACCGCCGTGGGTTCTTGCAACGTGGAATATACCACACATACATGCAGCACACTCATGGCAGGAATCAAACAAGTGCTGGGAGATCAGATTCAGGAAGTTCAAGCACGGACCGCAAAAAGGAAACTGGTGGTGGTGATGATCTATTGCCCATCATTCAACCGATCCTCGTCTATACTGGCTTGATTGAGCAGCTGCAGCATTTTTTCAAGGTCAAAAAAGCAGCAACTGTGGTTGTGGCCCAGGCAGAAGGATCATCCGGAAGTGTAGAAGGGGAAGACAAAAGCGGAAACTTGGAAAGTTGGGAGGTGTTGATGAAAGAGAGACTGTCGAACGCAAAAGAGATGGTCGGATTCTCCAGGGAATTGCTGTCATGGCTTGACGAGATGACTTCTGCTGGAGATCTGCAAGAGGCATTCGACGTCATTGGCGTGTTGGCTGATGTGCTTTCTGGTGGGCTAACACGGTGTGAGGACTTCGTAAATGCTGCAATTAATGGAGAGAAGAACTGAGCATTTGATGTAATCAGAACTCAGATGTGTTTCTGATCAGTTGGTTATACCGTCGTGGATGAAGATGTAATTACGGAGAGAGAATTATCAACTGCCTTGAATTTTGATACACATTTAGTTGTATTCGTGCTTTAGTACCCATGTAGGAAAAGAACTGCCAAGTCCCTACTCTTTAAATGCTGAAATTGTATCTGTTGTACACACATTGTTCCGAGCTGAAATGAAAACTTTTTCCATGTTCTGGTGTTAATTTGTAAAACCCTAGGTTGCTGCTTTTATATTTATAGCAAAGAAAGAAGCAAAGGAAAGAAAATAATCAAGTTCTACTCTGATTTGCAGAATCAATATTTGAAGATTAATTCGTGTGGTACATGGAGGGTATGTGAAGGGCCGAGTTTCGTGGTTTTTATATTAAAGAGATTGGGTATGAGTAGGGCCAATGTGGGCCACGAAAGGTTTGGTTCGGTAGCTGGGCGAGCTTGGGGACGAAAGAGGGTTATGGATTTTGATGTTTACATTAGACAACGGGCCCAATAAGTTTTGGGCCGAAAAGATGAGTATGGGTTGAAGATGTAATGAACACCACCAGTTTTATGTTAAACAAGGAGGGGACTGTGTGTGTGTGTGTGATTTTATATTTATATATCCTGGTTTAGGGATTGCACTTTGAGTTATGTAGGCTAACCAATACAGCAGGGTTTGGAGAGGGTCAGATGTACGCAACTTTACCTCCATATGGAGTGGAGGTTTCCGGTTTCAAATTTGTGTGACCCTAATGTCACAATGTAGCAACCTTATCGATGCCGGACTTCCCAATTCAAATAGCGCACTTACTAAGAGAATGGGCAACCATGTTGGACTTGCGAAGAGACCATAGCAGCACCATACTCAAATTCTGATGAAGAAATGTTGTGATATCCCTTGTTTTATGGTACAAAACTTGAGCTATTGAGTGTTTCTTTCATATTTCCCTTTATGGTCCAATGATAGATGATGGGATATAAATTTTAAGGCATTCTTACATAAATCTGTCGAGTGTTTCTTGAGCTATTAAGTGTTTGTTTCATTTTTCCCTTTTTCAGCTATTGCTTTATGGTTTTTTTTTTTTTTTTTTAAATTTACATAAACAAATATGAGACCATCCCTTGCCCAACACAATCCTAACCTAACCTAATATTTATTGGCAAATGAAATGCCCTTCGCCAAAAAGAAAAGGAAATAAAAAGAATTGTAGTAGTAACTGTCAATAACTAACTAATCAGTTGGCCTAGTACAAATTATGGGTCATCTTTGCTTTGCTTCTACAACACAAACTCAAGCTCACTTATGACCAAAGCCTACTAACATATATAACTTGAGACTATTTGTGGAGCCTTTTAATACAATTTGGTACAAGGAGCCCAAACTATATATATATATATATAATATCTTATTCCCATATTCTTTTAGGTCCACTTTTTTTTATAAAAAAAAAAATTAAATAGTTTTAATTCGATAAAACTACATGCTACAAGACCATATAACAATTTTACATGCTCTCCAAATCCCATTTTTTATAATCCAAGTCACCACCTAGGTAGATGTGACATCTGAACTCATTGAATGGTTTTGAGTGCCAACTGTGACCATCAATGTAAAAATGAAGTTTCTTTGTCAAAGGTGGAAAAGAATTCTGCGAGTGTTGAAAGAAGAAGAAGCTAGTTGTCAATTATGAAAGCTTGACCATGAAAGTGAAACCAATCACTTGTCTTGTGTCCATAACCCACGGTGTTGATTAATTTGAAAAAAATGAATATCAAAATTACACCAATTAAGAACCTAACTTAATTATCATCTGCACTTTTCTCTCCGAGTTGAGAGAGAATCGTTGACAATCTTTTCTTGACATATTTGTCGTTAGTTATGCGATTCAATTTTTTGTTGAGCTGTACTCCGTACATTCGTGACTATGTAAACTCAATTTTTTAAATCTTGCGAGTCTCACAACAGGGCCCACAAATATAAGAATTGAGAATGTCAGTTTGTTAGGGTTGCAACAAAGTTCAGTGATATTTTCTCCATCCTTAATTGAACAAGATCAATGAGTGGATTATTTGCCAAATAAAATAAATAAATAAAAACTTTTTGTAGGGTTTAATTCCCATGCCAAAGAGGAGAAAGCATTAAATATCCGGTACCCTTAGAAGTGAAAGTTGATAGATCATGGATGTGATGGTGGGTCTCACTACATCCATGGGCTAAGAATACTCACGGATACCATACCATGAGGTATTTAATATTTTATTGCCAAACATATCACACCCATTAGTGTTTTCTCACATAGGCTTAAAGAGGAGAAAATTTTTATTGCGCTCATTGCATCGTAAAAGAGAAAAATTGTATTGTGTCTGTTGTACTGTGCAACGGGCATATCCTACCATTCATTATTATCGGCATGTGTAATACACGCGTAAATATATATATTAGACGGATGTGCTCATTGCTATGTAATAATGAGTGCAATGTATTTAAACAATGAAAATAACTAACAATCTAATTAATAGTGAACAATTTCCTTACATGCTATTTTTATTAGAGGTGTGCAAGCTGATCCTACACCAATAATGGACCACTATTATTATTAATTTGTTTGGTAAAGTACAAAGTAAATAACACCTTCAATCTTTGTTTTAACAAAATTAATATTATTATGACCTTGGTGTAAATGTATATAGTACAATTATATTATGATATTCATTTCATAATCATCATCTCAAATAACAAGTCACAAATTATTTATCTCATTATTATCATAACCATCATCAGAGTGAGTACTAACTATTTTCATTGTTGAGATTATAATCACATGACTTGACCAAAAAATGTTTTTGGAGTCTCCACCTGCAGTTATTTAGAAGATAAGATCAAAGTTGTGGAAATTAAATAAAGTCCACTTGATTGAGTGTTATTCAGATATGGCGCATTAATATCCTTTTCAATCACCTACCATTCATACCTAGTGCCACCATTTACTCTATTCTTGAATTGGTATATAATACGGAGTATAATGGTGGTGGTAGAGATTCGAGAGGTAAGTTTTTGACGTCTCGCTTTTGAACCGCACCCCTGATTTAAATAGTGAGTTTGTTCTAAAAAAAAAAAATCACATAAATTGCAAGAATAATAATAAAAATAAGAGATAATTACACTGACTTTCTCTAAAGTTTTGTCAATATACACTGACCTCCCCTCTTATTAGCCAAATAACACTGACCTCTCTTGAGATATGTATACTGCTAACATGGACCTCCCCTCCCTTAACAGAAAACACTGTTTACGAACATAAAAAGATGATGTCAGCAATTTTAAATTTCAAATTCCCATTCTACACCTAAAGCCAAGTAAATAAAGCAATTGAAATACCTAAAATAGCCCATAAGTATTTTTCCTCTCTCCTCACAGTTTCTCTCCCCCCACTATTTTTCTCTATGCACTCTCTTCCTCATAAGCGAGCACCAAGAACCAGCGGCGGTGAAGAAAAACATGGAACATCGGCGGCAAGTTTGAAGGACTGCCGTGCTCTGAACGGCGGTGAGTGCTAGCTTGGCAAGGAACGACGCGCAAAAACTCTGATAGTCAGCAAGGAAGACGTCTTACCGGTGGTTAAACTTGCAGACTTGCAGTTCCTGTTGAATCGCACCCGCGACGACAGCGAACTGTCGTTAGCGAGCTAGAAGTCTCCATTGATGTCGGCGGGAGTAGAACCTCAAAGCGCATCACCAAAATAAGCGAGAACAACTCAAAGAACATTTTCCGATGACGGAAAACCTCCATAAACTCCGGCACTGAGGTTGGCCAAGCCAATGTTGAAGTCTAGATTACTGGCATGTAAGCTTGGTGCTAGATTTTTTGCATTGGTAATAATAGTTGATGGCTAATTGTTCTGATCTCTCTCATTCTGTATATGTGCTAAATTTCTAGTACAGTTTTGCAGAAGTCAAAATTCAAATTAATAATGTGAGATGGTTGCTTGTGATTACATGAGTTAGCACCCAGCTGTTCATGCTGGTTATGTTGCGAATCCAAACACAATATGAAGAAACAGAGTGTAAGCAATAACACATGGTGAACTGAGAAGTTGCGTACGTCATTATTGGTTTCTGCATTTTTCGGGAAAATCACCTCGGATTCTTGGAGTTCTTCTTCCATGGAAAAGTATGGAATAAAATTAGAGAGAGAAATAAATGGGGGTGTTTGGAAATTAAGGAATTGGAAATGGGTTTCCTGAGAAGAGAAAGAAATGTGAGGGTGAGAGAGAGGAGCTTTTTGTCTTTTCATTGTGTTTGTAATAAATACAATATAGATATAATAAGGCTAGAAAAGTAATTTCAGTGGAACAGTTAACACCGTCCACCTAAAAGCTCTAACAGGGGAGGTCAATGTTATTTGACAAATAAGAAGAGAGTTCAATGTATATTAATAAAACCTCAGAGGAGTTCAATGTAATTATCCTTAAAAATAAAAATAGAATGTACTAGACTATGTTTGCATAGTATATTAGTATGGACATAAGTTTCCCAACCAATTTAGAAATAGTTGACATTATGTAGCACGAGTGTAAATTTTATGAGCAGTTGTGTGTGTGTGTGTGTGTGTGAGAGAGAGAGAGAGAGAGAGTGAGTGTGATATATATATATATATATATATATAGCAACTTGTGTTGTTTTGCCTGTGTATTGTGGGTGGTCATAAAATTATACTACTATTTATGTGCATTCCAAGTGGCGTTGTCTGCTGTTTTTTAATAATATAACTACAGGAGAGAAAAAAAACTATTAATCTTCTAGTCTATAATAATTAATAATGGTAACAACATTTTATTTTATTTTATTAAACGCTTCTTGGTTTCGCATTATTACATATGGAAGTATAGTATCACCTGAAATAAAAAAAAATTGGATTGGTCTGACACTCTCATTTTAAATTGGTTTGTCAAAAAAATACCCGTGCACTATTTGTAAAAGTCTTCCTTGGTATGTAATATATATATATTATTTTTAGTTTTTCTCCTCAAAATTATTGTCTTCAAGCTTTATCTCCTACAAGCGTGAGATGATAAACTGTGATACAATGGGATATAGGATGTTATAAATGCAGTCAATGTGG
Source organism: Cornus florida (assembly GCF_030987335.1). NCBI lineage: Eukaryota > Viridiplantae > Streptophyta > Magnoliopsida > Cornales > Cornaceae > Cornus > Cornus florida. Next base: position 8,704,827 of record NW_026775577.1, read on the forward strand.
CTGCCATATATACATATATATATATATATATATAGATTTTTCAATTAAGCATAACTAGATAATTTTTTTTTTTTTCATTTTTATTTTATTTTTTATAATAGGACTTAGATTCGACCTCCTATTTTAAAAAATAAAATAGATATACTTTTTTATATATTACCAATAACTTTAGTTATATTTTTACTTTTCAAGTAAAAGGTTGAAGTTTAATGGGAGTGTATACGTCTATTTAACTAATTACTATAAATGTAAGAAAGATATACATAGTTGACTTAGCATTAATGGAAGAAAAAGAAAGAACTGATTAGCAGAAACGAAACATGTCTATGTAGTGGATAAAAGAAAATGAGTGAAAACTTGGCTTTTAACATGGTCGTGACTCTTGGGACAAAGAATGCATGCGTATATATATATATATATATATACACACATATATATAGGTGAATATGTTATATATACGTATAATGATTAATGACAAGTCAGTTTTGATAGGACAAATAATCACGGGCATTTTGTCATGCTTGCAAATTCAGAAGTTGATTATTTGTATGGACTATGGACACACTGTCGTAAGAGAGTTACATCTCCCATCTTAATCAAACAAATGAGGCATGAGTTATCAATTCATCACTTTAACACTCTATTATCAAAATAAAAATTGATAAAATAATAATAATAATAATAATAATAAGAAGAAGAAGAAGAAGGATGAGAATCTTTTAAATAAGACACTGACTTGACTCCAACTTTGATATTATAATGCTTTTTTGGGCCATGAGAAATAAATATATAGTTTCTCCAAAAAAAAAAAAAAAAAATTATTTTTTTATCTCCCATGTGTAAAATAATACTTTAAAGGTCACGTTCACCGACATAATTCACTTCAAACTTTACCCTATTCGTATAAAGAGGGTGCCTTGCACGGGTGGCCCCGTGATGTAGTCAGGACAAAGCCCCCGACCACCCAATTATTACCCAAAAATAAAATAAAATAAAATAAAATGGAGGAGAGTGATTCTATTGAAAATCATAGCGTGAAAAATCACATGGGCACAATTATTAATGGAAACAATTTATGTGTCCAAATAATTATAACTATAATGCACTCATTACATGCCCATTATAGTAAATTAATAAAGCAACAATTTAATTTGATTACCAAAAATAAGATTGGAAAAAAAATGACGAAAACATGTAGGTTTTATATGACTCAACAAATTTAAGTACATGTTACATGCATGTTTGTCCCATGCAATACGCACATGAAACCTTTGCTCTGGGCCTTAATCTCTCACCTTAATCAATGATCGACCTGTTCAAGTCATATAATTCATGTTTTTTTAAGTAATTATTAATTAGATGCAATTTTTTATTTTCTTTTTCCTTTTTCTTCTTTGGCCAGGATAGTTATTGCTTGGGTACAAAGAGGATTTATATTTTTACTTATTATAGTCACATTTAAATATGTATACGCAACATATTTGTATATGTAGATCAGTAGATGGTTCGGTAAAGATATGAAGTTCGTTATGTCTTCTATATTAATAAATCTATCTGGTTGAAATATGTATAAGAAAAAAGTATGAAGTGTTATATTTGTTTTATATATATATATATATATATATATATATATATATATATATATACCTCCAAGTTTGTATCGTTTATGGTACCTATGAATGTGAAGTTGTTGCAATCTTATGCTGTGTTGGATAAGAAGAAAGGAAGAGATGTGGAGAGAAAATAGAAAGGAATGAACAAATTTCCTTTGTTGAGTAAATATATATGATACAAGTAAAGAATGGAAAATAGGAAGGATACTTTATAAATTTTCATCCATGAAAAAACGGCAGAAAATAAATTTTATTGGATAAAATGGTTAAAATAATTTAAATGTTCCTATTCTCTTTTTTTTCTATCCAACCAAATAAAAAAAAGAAAATAATATTTCATCCATCTCCTCCTCTCTCTTTTCCCTTCATATTTTCTTTCTTATCAAACAGAACATTACTGTCCTCTTCTTTCTCTTTTACTAAATACATGTGTAAATTATATATGATCAAATCAAGTTTTACAAGTTATGATAGAGAGTTTGACTCTTATATTTTAAATTATTATATTAGTATATTTTATAAATGAGTTTCACTGCAATGCATCGGTCCAAAAAATCTTATTGTATATCTATAAAGACATTAATGCTCTCTTATTTAATACATATTACTATATAGTCTTTTATGCTTTTCTATTTTAACAAACTAAACTGCACTAAACTAAATGAATTGTCAATTGAAGAAAAATAATTACAAGGGCAAAGTACATAAAACCTTCCTTCGACTTGTAACATTTTTCAGTAAATCTTTCTTATCTATTTTTTTTTATCAAAGAATCCCCCTCGACTTGTAACATTTTTTTAATAAATTCCTTTTTTCTAATTTTTTACCAAATAACCCTCTCAACTATCTGAAGGGGTAAAAGAGTTGATATTTGAATCAAAATCCCTTTTATTTAAAATTTAATTCTCTCAAATTTCAAAAATTCATATCTCACAAATCGTACATTTAAAAATTGTAAATAATATATGCACGGAAAGCCTATGAAATAAGTATTCCAGAAATATAAGATTTATATAACAAACTTTTCATAACCAGAGAGAAATGGACAATCTAAAAATCTCTGCAACAATTTTATTTTATTTTAAAAAAATAAAATACTAGAGATATTTGCAAAAAAATTTCAAAATTATTCATTTATATATGGAGCCGAATATATAAAAAAAATTTAGCCCCAACAGAGGTCAATTTCATGAAATATCATATTTTGCATCAAAATATTTTCATTCTTTTATAGACTCACCATTTAAAAAATAACTAAAAATGAATATTCGGTCTCTATTGGGGCTAATTTTTTTTATATATTATGCTCCATATAAAAATGAATAATTTTAAAAAATTTCTTACAAATAACCCGAGTATTTTATAAAAAATAAAATAAAATAAGATTGTTGCAGTAGATTTTTAGATTGTCTATTTCTCTCTAGTTATGAAGTTTTGTTAAACAAATCTTATATTTCTGGAATCCGTGTTTTATTAGCTTCCGTGCATATATTATTTACAATATTTGGACGTATGGTTTGTGAGATATGAATTTTTGAAGTTCGAAAAAATTATGGTTTAAATAAAAGGACATTTTAGTCCAAATATAAACTATTTTACCCCCTAGATAGTTGAGGGGGGTTCTTTAGTAAAAAATTAGACAAGGAATAGTTATTGGAAAGGGTTACAAGTCGAGGGGGGTTCTTTAGTAAAAAATTAGACGAGGGGGTTTACTGAAAAAGATTACAAGTCGAGGAGGGTTTTCTATACTTTGTCTTAATTACAATATGTTTTCTCTTTCTGTTGTTAATTTGCTTTCTTCTACTAATCTTTTTCAATATATATTCATGTGTGTGTCGGCATGTCTTTAAAATTTAATCGTAATTAGAAAATATAAATTCTATCGTAAAAATTTGTAACTTATAGTTTAAATTATTTAAAGATTTAATAAAAAGAGTCTCTCAAGCTAATATATATACTGTCAAGATTAAATTCAAATTATTAAGTTATATTTGGGTTTGGATTCCATAATTATAAGCTTTGCTATTTTTTATCTCCTTCTTATATTTAAGATTTTTTCTATATTCAAAATTTACTTTTAGAATACACAAAACAACCCAATAAGCATTTTCCATACTTATATATATATATATATATATATATATATATATATATATAAAAGCTAAATTGGCCAATAAGCTGTACTACCATGGAAAAAGTCAAAAAAATGTCCCTCCCAATTGATTATGGAAAACATTGTAAGGATATTCATTCAATTTGGTGGTGGCCCCATTAATTCTTCTCATTAGTTGAAAGTATTAAAAAGTGGATGGTTAAAAATAAGAATTAATGATAAAAAAATAATAATAATAAAAAATAAGAATTAATGCCACAAAATTCAGTTAATGAGAGGAACTAATGGAGGCCTCACAAAGTTATAGAATAGTGAATACTTTGATTTTGTCGCAAACCAATTATTAGGCACGTTTTTGACATTTTGCTAGTGAAAATAATTTCATATATATTTATAAAATTATATATATGTGTGTGTGTGTGTATGTGAGTCAGGATGAACAAAGGTTCCAAATAAGGGAGCAGTCACTTTGTAGCTTTCTGTAATGCTCATCAATGCACTTTCTTTTATAAGAGATTCTTTCTACTTTGAGTGCTTAATACTTTGAGTAATTATGCTCGTTTGAGTTTTATTAATATTTTTACCATTTTTGTCACTAATTTATAGGATTTCAAATTTTCTATTCAATTATTATTTCAAACATATAATTTCTAATTTCTTAATCTAAATTACCAAAATTTCTATTCAATTTTTATTTCAAACATATAATTTCTAACTTCTTAATCTAAATTATCAAAATATCCATTCAAACATTATTTCAAACATAAGAATTTCTAACTTCTTAATCTAAATTATCAATATTTATTCAATGATAAGTTCCAACATACAATTTCAAACTTGTTCAAATATAGTCCAATTTTAAGTTCGAACATAAGATTTCAAAATCTAAAATATCAATCTCTATCCAATTTTAAGTTTCAAACTTCTTAATCTAAATTATCAATCTCTATCCAATTTTAAGTTCAAACATAGAATTTCTAACTTCTTAATCTAAAGTATCAATATCTATTCAATTTTAAATTCAAACAAAGAATTTCTAACTTCTTACTTAATCTAGATAATAAATCTTTTGCTAGAAAATCTATTCAAATGTTGGATTTTCAGAGTCCAAATCATCATATTGTCTAGGAATTCAAAAAGCACATTAACATGAATACATTTAAACCAGTATAACAAGTTAACAATACACTCGTTTTTAATTCAGTTAGTAAAAAATGTCACAAATTAAAACTTGCACACATATTCACGCTTTTATTTCTACTTAAAAGTGCACGAGTGAATGTGTCATGCGAATTAGGTTAAATAGTACAGTATTAATAATAAATTAACAACACACTCATTTTAAAAACCGTTTGTCAAAAAAGTCACAAGTTAAGACTTGAACACGTATTCACACTTTTATTTCTACTTAAAAGTGCACGAGTGAATGTGTCATCCTTACTAGGTTAAATAGCATAGTGTTAATAATATGTTACACCTGAACTATATTGAATTTTAAGAAATGTTTGAAGTAATGTGGTGTTATGTGTTTAATAATGACAACAATTGAATTTTTACTTAACTTACATTTTATATATTCTGATTTAATTCATATTTTTTTCACTTTTGTGGTTTCATACAAAATTTTCTTTAAAAGATCAACACTAGATCATATGCAATTTCAAAAACTTTTTTTTTTTTTTTTTTTTTTTTAAACGGTGATCAAATCTCTAAGTATCTAAAAAGAAATAAGCACATAAAGATTTTATTTTTTATATATTGGGTAAATAAGTAACCGCGTGAGACTCAACTCAATTATGCTGACCTGTCATATCAGAATGCCACATGTACCAACTTTTTACTGGTGCAGAGCAAAAAAATTGTGGGGCCAACTATCACTTTCAAATCAACTTCAGTTTTTTTACCGTGGTAAAAAGGTAAATCAGCAACTGTAAAAAACGCAACACCGACGCCGTAATTACAGGCAATTCAGTTTCTATACAAACGCCATATAATGAGAAGAGACCCCTCCTTTCACTTCTCTGCTCTAACACACAAACAAGCCTTTCGCACCAGTTTCCCGGCGATGATTCTCGCCGGAATCTGGTCGGAGAACCCATCGGAAACCCAATCTCTCAACAACTTCACCAAAACTATCACCCCTTGTGTTTGTTTTTGATTTGATTCAGTCCATCAACACAAATCAGAAGAGTTTGTGATTGGTTGTATGTCTGTCGTATCGTGCGTGACTACTAGTAATGCAAGTTCTAGCAGAATTAGAGAGAGAAAGCTTTTTGGAGTGAGAAAATCTTTGGAGGGTTTGGAGATTTACGGGTTGCAGTGCGTCAAAATTGGAATTTCTGTGAATTTTGGGTGTCTTTTTTTTTTTTTTTTTTTTTTTTTTTTTTTTTTTTTTGAGCATTGTGGTGGGTGTTCCATGAGATTCAAGAAATTCGAGCGTTTTTACAATTACTAAGTCGTCTGTTTTTTTTGTGGGTTTTGCTTGATTATTTTAGTGCTATTATAGATTTTCGTGGTTCGAGGCAATTTTTGCATATGTTAATGAAGTTCAGAGATTCGTCTTGTTTTTTGCGTTTAGATAACATTTAAATACTTGGATCAGTCAATAGTTTTTTTCATTATATTAAAACAAACATATCAGCATAACCAATTGAGTTTTTGGGTTGTTTTATACTGTCTTTTTTTTGTTGTTGTTGAATTTGGCATCCAAATATCACTGAATCCAAGGGTTTTTGATAGTTTGAAGCTCCGTGTTTCCGCAATTTTACAGTCGAAGTAATGATGGCACAATGTGTAGATTGAATGTGGGGATAGAGAGAGGTAGGTAGGAGATGGGTATGAAGTTTCTAGGGGAAGCTAAGGCGGAGAATTCGAAATTTATGGTTTCTCGTGCTGGAATGAAGCTATGGATAATTCGAGGAATGACTACTGTACTGCTGTGGACTTCTGTTATTCAGCTAATGGCATTGGGAGAAACGTGGGGGCCGAAATTGTTGAAGGGTTGGCCTTCTTGCTTTACTCCTTCGGACATGTTTTCAGATGACAGATTGTTTTCTGTTCCACCCAGAGTTCCTACTCCACCAAAAAGTGAGTTATGTGCATATGAATGTAGTTGAAGTTGTTCTTAACTCTTCAGATTGGAGTAGTGATTGATATATATGATGGATTATCACTAGGTGGAATCTATATATTTGTATTTCAGTATTTCATTTTGGGTACTCATATGATATCTTTTCTATCTTGTATTGTCGAATTTGAGATATGTTGTGTTTTGAAGCATGGAATCAGTGTAATGGAGTTGGAAATGGAGCAAAATTGGTTCAAAGTCTAATTCCAAGGCACCAATTCCATGCTTCTATACATAGCATTAATATTTTCATATCTCACTTATCAAATAGGAACAAAACAATTACATATGTTCACAGTTCACAGGCTTATATACTTGTGAATTAATTTTATTTGCTTGCTTAAGTTTATGTCATCGATACACTTTGAATGTATCATGCTAATAAGAAGAATTGATTTGTTCCAATTAACAATAACCTGCCTACCTGGAGAGTTTTTCTGTTGATATATCAACAACTGTCTTGCCAAATATTTTGGTTTATTTCTTGTTTTTCCTTTTATTGTTTGAATTTCTGAATATTCTAATTCTGTCTGTTGGTAAGCAATTCAATTACTGTTGTTTTCAGGGGTTTACAAGAATAATGGTTATATTATGGTTTCTTGCAATGGAGGACTCAACCAAATGCGAGCAGCAGTGAGTTGTTAGCTACTTTCTTTCATAACTAGTATCATTATGAGCATATATTACTTTCCTCTGTGTTTTATCTTTGATGTGTTGTTTGTGTTCTATTCTGCTCATTCTGTACATCATCCTCTGCAGATTTGTGACATGGTTACTATTGCCAGACATCTAAATGTCACTCTTATTGTCCCAGAGTTGGATAAAACTTCCTTCTGGGCTGATCCAAGGTAGGTTAAGCTAATTTTTTTACATCTATGTGAATTTGTGGCATAATCATCCGAGTCTGAGGGCTTTTAGCTTATGCATTAGCATTCTCAATAGTTGTTAATTATGTCTTTTAATGTGGCAGTGAGTTCCAGGACATATTTGATGTTGATCATTTCATTAAATCCTTAAGGGATGAGGTTCGGATATTGAAAGAGTTACCTCCAAAGCTCAAGAAAAGAGTTGAAGATGGAATGGTCTACTCGTTGCCACCCATTAGTTGGTCTGACATTTCCTACTATCATAATCAGGTTGGTTTACACTTTTAATACTGCTAGCAGTGGCTTTTTCGTTTCATGTTTATCTCTTTTACACATAATATGCAACTAATTTTCTGAAATTTTTGCAAATAGATTCTTCCTCTGGTGCAGAAGTATAAAGTTGTACATTTGAACAAGACTGATGCTCGACTAGCTAATAATGGGCTCCCTTTTGAGATTCAGAAGTTGCGGTGTAAAGTAAATTTCAGTGCTCTGAGATTCACCTCCCAGATAGAGGAATTAGGTAGAAGGGTTGTCAGGATTCTGAGGCGAAATGGACCTTTCCTGGTCCTCCATCTAAGATATGAAATGGACATGTTGGCTTTCTCTGGCTGTGCTCATGGTTGCAAAGACGAAGAAGTGGAAGAACTGACAAGAATGAGGTAATCTTTGCTCATTTTTTGATGAAGCAAGTAGTTAGTCTTTCATTTCATTTACCATCGTCCTGTTGCCTGGTTCTGTGGTTTAATGCTTGAACATCAGTGCCATTGGTGCACATTCGAGCCTCAGACAACCACTTTGTGAAATATCAAAGGATAGGTCTGTCTCAAGTCTCCTTCCTAGAACCCTCCTATAGCGGGACCAGAACTGGTTTATGTTTCTTATGTCCCTTTATTGACTGGTAAATCATACTTAACCAGATATGCTTATCCATGGTGGAAGGAAAAAGTTATAGATTCTGAACTGAAACGGAAAGAAGGTTTGTGTCCTTTGACGCCAGAGGAAACTGCTCTCATTTTAAGTGCCCTGGGTATTGATCGTAATGTTCAAATTTATATTGCTGCTGGAGAAATCTATGGTGGAGCCAGGAGATTGGAAAGTTTGGCAGCTGCATTCCCAAACCTGGTCAGTCGATAGAAACAGAATTTCGGTATTTATTGTTAGAAAATGCTGTAACAATTTGCTTAAAATATATGAAACAGGTCAGAAAAGAGACCTTGTTGGAACCCTCAGATTTGAGGTTTTTCCAAAACCATTCCTCCCAGATGGCAGCACTGGATTATCTCGTCTCTGTGGAGAGTGATATATTTGTTCCTACATATGATGGAAATATGGCTAAAGTTGTTGAAGGCCACCGAAGGTATTACATCACTGCTAATTATATGATTGTTTTGCTTGTGTTCTCATTTTCTAGTTGATTGTTTTCGCTAAATGAGTTTTTATCCTCCCTTTCCTTGCTCACGAAGAAGAAATAAAGAATTAGGATGCTAAATCTGCTTTACCATTCTAAATTGGAGAATTTGAACTAGACTTTTCTAGTGACTATGGTATGATTAGTCAATTTGGAGATTGTCATAACCATTAGTTGTTTTAGCAGATACTGTAGAGGGTTATTAGCAGAACATCTTGGGATGCTTTCTTAGTGCACATATAAATTCTTCTCTTCTTTTTAATTGATCATCCTGTCTTGTGTGTTTCGAAATTTTCTAGATATTTAGGGTTCAAGAAGACCATTCTTTTGGATAGAAAGTTTTTGGTTGATCTGATAGATCGATACTATGATGGGTCATTGGGCTGGGAGGAGTTCTCTTCCTCTGTCAAGGAAGTTCATACAAATCGTCTGGGAAGGCCAAAGAAACGAGTGGTGATTTCAGAGAGACCCAAGGAAGAAGATTATTTCTATTCCAATCCCCATGAATGCTTGCAGTTGTCAGACGAATCCTAAGAAGTACGTGATTCCTTCTGTGCCCATAGAATGTGCCTTTGAAGCACTCGTATTAGTCCTTCACTGGAAGTTCAAAATTGGAGAACGACTGCATTCTGTCCGTCAAGTCGGATTGGGAGAACCACTGGGATCTGATGTTCTTTAGTAGTATCTTGATAGTATTTTTATATAATAATAATTAGATCGATGTATAGAAACGAAACCCTGCCATTGTAGGGTTAACATTAGATCAGCTGCTATGTAAACATAGGAGATGCCAATAGTGAATTCTTCTTTAAAGTGTGAGTTCTTGAAAATGCTTAGTCCCTTCCTGGATGTTTCATAAATGTCGCAATCTGATAAATTCTCATGTTCTGACCTCTTTGTGCCGTTCTGTCACTTAATTTGTGCAAAAGATCTGTTGTGTATGGCGCAATCTTATGCGTGCAAAGCATTGTGTGTGTGCCAATAATGGATGATGAATGATTTGGTACAAAGTAGAAGCAATCCTAATGTCAATTGCAGATGTTCAAAGTTATTTCATTCATGTCAAATCCGTTTATTCTATGCCATCTTTCAGAGATATAAAGTGATTGCTGGAGGATCTTGGTTGTCATGATCTGATTTCCAAATGTTAGCCTAGTTATATATAGAATAATCTATCCGCAAATTAAATCCTCACCATTGGATTTGATGGTTAATACTTCAGTTGTGCATATATTTTCAGGTTTATCAGGATACTTGAGTTGTGCATTATCTATCCGAGGGAAAAAAAATCCTCTCCATTACTCTCTGACTGGATTAGTGAGGGGTAAAAAAACTAATTTAGCAGTTGAGTTATATTTACCAATCTTTCAATTTATACATAATCACCATCGTTAGATGCTCACTAGAAGTCGTCTTTAGTCATCCAGTGAGAGAGTAATTGGAGAGGTAGTGATGTTAATCACCGTCATTAGATACTCACTGGATGTCGTATCCAGTCGTCTAGTGAGAGAGTAATTGGAGAGTTTTTTTTTTTTTTTTTGTATGTGAGGGAAAGTGAACATTTATATATATATATATATATATATATATACATATATATATATATATAGTTTTTGTTGTTAGAATGTTACGAGGGTAATGTATTGGCAATGTGGTCCATCAGATTAGTTAGGAGACAAGCATCTTAATGCGAGTGGAGAGGACCTGAACTACTAACTACTTTGCCTAATCACTGTACTAAAGTATTGGATTTGGTTAGAAGTGTCATTCCAAGTGGTTAGGTGTCTAAATCCATGTAACTATTTGTATTTTATACTGTTAAATACAGTATAATTCCCTTGTTGATCTACATAAAATGAGTATTAAACAGAATAATGAGATTCTAAAATGATAGCCCAACAATTCCTCATTGACTTTTTGATCTACATAAAAATAACTGTAAAACAGAATGATTTGATTCTAAAATGATAGCCCAAAATGTACTCAACCACACACGATTCATCAAAAAATAAAAATAAAAAATAAATAAATAAATTCAACATTTTTAATAGTTTGGTTTGGCGTGTCATTCCAAGTGGTTAGATGTCTAAAACAATGATTTTCCCTAATAATTTTAGGTGGTTGATACTATTTGTATTTTAAACTGTTAAATTGTTAAATATGTTACATTTCTTGGTTGACTTCATGATCTACGTAAAGTAACTATTTATTAAACAGAATGATGAGATTCTAAAATGATCCAGACCACACATAGGACACTGTTCATCCAAATTCTTGGCCTCTGTAAATGGAAAGTTTTCTAACATTTTAAGAGATTGGATGGTAAGAAAAAAAAATATAGTTGGGAAAGATTTCCACAACACCATAACTTTTTCCAAGTAAAACAAGAAAGTGGTATTTTTTTTATATTAAATCATACAAGTAGTCTTTGCAAGTCTTTCATCCTAATGAAACGAAGTATGTACATCAAGTCAATAAAGGTATTGGGTGGGGCATGTCGCCTGATCTAACCTGCACCGGTAATTTTTTTTAATTCACACCCTATAAAATATGTAATAAATTATTATTATTTTTCAAATATATGAAAAAATTTATACAGTACTCCTAAATTTTGTGATATCTAAAATTACTTTAAATTTTTATCTTTTTCCTTTTAAGTTTCGTTTGTTTGGATATAAAATATTTTTTAAAAAATATTTTTTTTATTTTTCTAGTATTTGGTTGTGATAAAATATTTACAAAGAAAAAAAATATTAAAATATAACAAAAATAACTTACATATCAATTTTTAACAAGTTATTTTACATGCCCCACCTGATGGACTCGTCATTGACCTCTACCTACACCTTTACTGAACATCAAAAAAGTAAAAATAAAAAGAATATTTTACTTGAAAAAATATATATATTTTCCAAAGAAAATATCTAAATTTCTCTCATTTTTCTTTTTCTGCTTCTACTTTTACTTCTTAAAATTCTTTTTTTTTTAAGGTGTAATATTTTATATATATATATATATATTGAACAACTTAAAATCCTGGCTCCCACATACAAGAACTTATTGTCCTTTCCATTCACATTACTTTATTACTTTCACCTCCTCCCAACACTATTTTCTTTTTAGCCAAATGGAGCATTAGTGACTCAAGACAGCTCTAACCAATAAGGTGCCTTTTATGAGCTCACCGTTGATCATCATCATATGGATAATAAATATTCCTCCTCAACTACTGCCTCCACGAGTTACCCTTTGTGGCCGTTCACGCACATAAACCACACCACCCACGTTCAGTGCGTGGTGGGTGGTGTGTTGGTCACTCAAATTTCAAATTCCTCATCAATGTTTGTCAACCTTCACACACACACAAAAACTTAAAATGCCTAAAAAAATTCATTTTTATGAGCACCAAGTATGATGGTAATGGTACTGATGTTCACTAAGCACGGGCACTAAGCACGGGTTTAAGAAGTGATATTGAACACATCCCAATCCCTATTAACTCTACCAATTTTACTGAAGACTAGTTTGGTACAGAAGAATAAAATGATATAGGAATGGAATGAATCAAATAATAAAATGAAATAATTATTCTCATTCTCTTGTTTGGTTATTGATGACCCGATGGGTTAAAATAAATACAGAATATGCATTTATATATATATATATATATATATATATATGGTAAACATATATTTTCTTTCTCTTCTTCTCTCTTCCAAACACTACTTGAATTTGGAAACTAAGGAGAGAATATCAAGAGAAGTTGCCTTTTATTGCATCTTTATGTCGAAATGGAAATTTACTACTGTTTCTTGGTCAATGGTGCAATCTCAACAACATGCATCTCTCTCATACATACATACATACATACATATATATATATATATATGGTTTACCGCCATTGACAGTAGGACGAAGGATTGATATTCATCCTACTGTCAATGGAGTTAAACCGTCAGCTGATTGATCGTCGATTGACTTCAATGAATGCAAATCGCCGGCTAATTTGAGATTAGTCATCGATCTACTTCAATGGATGCAAATCGCCAGTTGATATCAGATTGATAGTCTACTTGAATGACTAATTTTGAGTTGATTTTGGATTGGTTGTTGATCGCCTTCAATAGGTTGATTTGGTCTTCAAGCAAAGCAATTTTCAATACTCTGTATTTTCTAAGTGGGAATAGAATGCCCATTCTTCTAGTTGGCAAGTGGAATAGTTTGATGGAATGCTCATTATCCGGGAATGGTGAAAATAAACATTCCATCTTTAAAATTACTTTCCAAACAAAAGAATGGAATTAAAAGTATTCCATTGTCACCAACCAAACTAGCCCTAATTGTCGACAATGGAATCCATAGAACGGGTTGCCCATTTTTTTTTCAACCCCTGTATGTGTGACATGATCTTCCATATAAAGCGTAACCAATTTAGACCATTAGAATGAACTTTCAAACCCTAAAAAATGAGGACTGAAGTGGGGGTTGTCATTCTCATTCCTAAAGTAACAATGCACATAGTTATGGTGAATGAAGCACACTTCCAAGTATATGACAACATAACATGTGTGGCTCTTAATTCATCACTATTGAAAAAAGCTGATACATAAAAAAAGAGAATCATAAATTTTCAATCACAAAACAACTAAGCACTTGAGTTGATTAAAAGAATTATCTAGTGTTTTGATTCAATTTCTCTAAATAACATTGAAGTTTCAGACTTATTTGGCCAAATATCTGAACAGTCAACTTTGTGAAAAAATTTCCACAGTTCCAAACACGATACATCTGTCGAGGGGACCTCTGTTTTTCAATCTTTTCTCCTTAAAAGTGGATATGTCATTTAACCAATCAAGCAGCAAATCATGATTTTAAAGTCCTACGACATTCTAAAATGATGTTTGACTATCAATTTCTGACACAAATTTTTTTTTTTTTTTTTGATAAGTCTATTTCCGACAGCATATGAAGAAAATGTATTAGATATCTGGAAGAAATTTAAACAAAAACTAACATGGAAAGAGCAATAAAACAGGAAACAACACAAGAAATTTCACTTAACAAATAATTGCCCGTCGAAGGAAGAGTATATAAACAGCTTCATCTAAGAGAATTCAGGCATCCAGCAAAGCAAGAGCATAAACATAAACATATACGTACTAGTATCACCTGTGGACCATGACAAAGCAAAAATACCCCACAAAAATAGTAAAGAGAGAAATGTAGCAAGGAACGAAATGAGGGAAAATTTCAGAAGATGGGGTATAATAAACGCCATACTAGCCGAGCGTAAACATACACTGGTATTATCTGTGGATCATCACAAGGAAAAAATACCCCACTCTCCACCACAAAAACAGTAAAGAGAGAAATGAAGCAAGGAACAAATTTGGGGAAAATATCAGGACGATGGGTTATAATAAATGCCATACTAGCCGAGCATAAACATAACAACTAGTATCATCTATGGACCATCACAAGGCAAAAATACGCTGCACTCTTCCCCACAAAAATTATAGAGAGAGAAATGTAGCAAGGAGTAAAATGGAGGAAAATATCAGAAGATGGGGTATAGTAAATGCCATACTAGCCCTGTTATGGTCTAAGCCTTTTATGAGCTTTATCAGATTTTTCACCACTGCTCCCAACCCCATAATGTGCCCTTGCTTGATTGCCGGGAGATGGACTCTCATGATCCTGTACTCGAAATGAAATATTAAAATAAAAATTAAAAATTAAAAATTAAAAGATAAATATCAAAGTTTAAATTAAACACATTTGCATAAGATAAACTTGAGCATGCATATTTCATAAATTTTTTTGATAAGGCTAATACTCTCACTATTCACAATTTCAGAACACAGCTTGCAGATGCAGTCCAAAGAGGATGGTTTAACTCCTTACAGTAGTACAAAATCAAGGCTAATCATCCTACACAAATACCACATTTGATTTCTGAAATAATTTATATACTATGCATGTGCCATTTTTATTGATGGTCAACCTCAACAACTCCAATCCCCGTTGTCATTTGTACAATAAAAACATATCTAAGCAAGCAGTAGTTGCTACAAGTACCAAGAACGAAGGCTAGAAGCCTGAGGAAATTGATGTAATAGCATGTTTAAGAACCTCCAACCCTTAATTCCCCCACCCCTACTTAAAAAAAAAAAAAAAAAAAAAAAAAAAAATGGAAAATTATATATAACGATTATGCCACTACTATGAGAAGGTAAAAGTGTAGCAAAATACCACTGAATAGAAATACCAAGTCTAAAGCTAGATATCAAGAGATCTTATGAAATGCAGTGTTGGAGGTTAATGTTTGTTGATTAATTACATCTGACCCTCCCCAGACCCTACAATGGCGGGAGATTCGTGCACTGGGCTAGCCCTCGTTATTCTTTCTGAGGTCTTCTGACAAAGAATGTTCCATTTGGTGAGAACATCACCATTCTAGTCTTATATATATGTCCATATCCAAAATTTCAGTTTTGAGAAGCGATTTTAACGGATTTTTTCCCCACTCTCCCAGTTGGTGGATGATTAGTGGGGGAAGGGGAATGTGGAGAAAGGGTTGCCAGAAGTTCAAGTATCACTTGATGGATAGGTGTGGTGTGTTTCTGTTTTGGGGGAAGGAGAATGAGCAATGAAATATTGAATAGATAGGATTGTCTAATAAAGCTTTGTTAAGTTAGTGGTTTCGGTGATTGGTAGAGGACAGAGGAAGCTTGCAGAAGAGTGTGGTGTAAGAATAAAACAGAGTGGCGAGGGGAATGAACCTTTTGAAATGAGGGGCCTATACAGGGTTGGGTTGTGGAAAGGCAGCAGAAGGGGACGTGACGGAAACAACTTTCAAAGCACATCAATTTCATAATGGGGGGTGGGCAGAACCTGAGCTATCTGCATGATAATGCAGAGAGGCTCCTTTGCAGTAGATATTTTTAGAAACTTTCAAATAAAAGAAATAAAGCAACCATTGTGAATTATATTCAGATTAGGCCAATTTGGAGCGTGGCTCCTCAATGCCAATGGTGAACTTTATGGGAGGAACAAAATAGGTGCACCTTCATTGCCCCAATATCTGCATCTCCATGACATATACGTTTTATGTAAATATATATACAAGGAGACACATTGTAATAGCAGTAGTGGTAGTAGTAATATGAGGGCCTAAAAAGTAGTTGAAAATTATAGATAACCTTTGCACAGAACATTGTAGCACTGAGTCCACTATTTGCTCGTTTTCCAATATCAAGTTGCACTGAGATGCTGGCCTGCGACAAATCCACTCCTGAAGATTGCAGTGCATGGGTCAGGGTATTCAACACCCTACTCAACAGCAAAATAACAGTATATAAGATGTCCAGTCTAAGAACATAAAATTCTTATGCTCAAAATGGAAAAATAGCCAGATTACTGTTACCTAAAGAGTTTCAGAATTAATGAGAATAAAGCAACTAATCAAGTACCGACTAAATTCTGAAACCATTACAGTTTTACCAGTCAAACAGCAACCTACACAATATCACACTGGTGGAGTTCTAGGAGCCAAAAAAGATAAGAATTAGACAATGAAAAGGAGATTATATATAGGTCACTAATAGACCTCATTGCTGAATAATCTAAACCACCCTCATTGTATTCAATTATATACACATCTATAATATAAGATGCTCGTATGGATTGCTGTTTATAATTTTGGACCTAGTACTCAAATAACTATGAGACAAGCATGTTTGACACCCACGTGGAAAAAATTTCAACAACAAAAACAAATGGTATAAATTTGGGAAATGTGGATTTGTTCAGAGGCAACTGAAAAAGATGAGGAGGCCAACCTTCTAAGCATCTAATCGACATATTCCTTCAACAAATGAAAGCTTACAAGGACCCCAGTCAAAGACTTTCAAATTAGTAATATTATAATGAGAGCGCACATGCTTGGCAAGCAAACTTGCAGTGAATATAAAGTTGCAAATCAAGTCACATTAATCACCAGTCATCAGTAGAGGCAAGTCCATTTCATCACTTTATTTTCCTATGAGAAGTGCATAATTTACATCAGCAACCAACACCAAGGCATTGCAGATCATAGCCTAGAACACAAATTAGCATATACCATTACAATTGAATGCAATCCAGCAAATTAAACTAATAACAGCCAAATTTTGTACGTAATGTAACAAGATGCTCTAGAAACTACTTTAGAGGCGCACCCTTGAGAGTAGGCATTTGAACTGCTAGCTTCTCCACTCTCAATTTTCAGCTCCTCCGGTTCATTTGGAGTATAGGGAACAACATTCTCAGTTGTACAACGTCTAGCCTGCCAGAATTGGGGCTGTGACTGTGCAGCCAAGAGCTCAGCATCAGCAACAGATCCCGGATGAGGTTGTGTGGGAACATCCCCAAACAAGTTGGGATGCAATGGCATATTAGCTGGAACTGCCTCGGTCACAAGGGGGTGAGCTGTTGCTTTGTACGCAACACCCGAACTCAAGTCAGATTCTACTGGATACTGTGCATTAGTGAGCATTGATGGGGTGAGAATAATATTATCCTCGTTTCCATAGCCATTCTTTATGACTTCAGATTGATCAAGAAAACTTTCCACAGGCCCACAATTGTTTTTCTGTTTGCAAAAAGATGAGACAATAACCAAATTTCACCATAGGAAGAAGCAAAATGTACCCCAAGGGGTTGGCCTAGTTAGAAAAGACTTGGGCCGTGATGCCTCATGAAGCATCAGGTCTCGGGATCGATTCCTGCTAGGTGCAAACAATTCCTTGGAGGGGGGGTGTGTGAGTACCAACTAGGGGGAAAAAATAAAAAAGAAAGAAAAAAAAGCAAAATGTAAAACATACACCCAGACTCATACAGCTCCTATTTACAACCAAAGAACTTCCAATACATGAGAAAGAATCCATGCCCTAGTAATTACTCAATCAAGCAAACAATATGAAGAATTCTCTTAAACCAAGAGGAAGTAAAATCCCTAGATAAAAAAGGGACAAAAGAAAAAGAAACCATATAAGCATAATGACTGGCCAGATAACTGGCAAAAGGCAAAGAAATTAGATTATGAATGCGAATGAAAGATGAGCATGAGTGCATACATCGTGCAGTATTCAAACACATGGCAGCACAATGCATGAGCATACACAAGCATGCATCCCTAGACAAGCACGTTTGAGGGTAAAAGATAATGCACAAAGCCCTCTCACATCCAAGCTCCTGAAGTTGAGTTCCTAAAGAAGAGAAAATAGACAGCCACTCAATCTTATATCCCGAAAGGAAAGCATACACACATAAAGTTGCAAAATGTCATCGTGCTTCTAACTTAAAGATATATCAATTTCAGTCCAAATTGACACAGGACATGAATCGTTCTTGTTGAGGACGAAAACCAAGACATCACTGGACCATCAAACATCAAAGAGACAAAGAGTGACAGATAAAAGCAAACTAACATGGCATGAAAAAGCAATCGAGAGTTCCACATTATTACACACAGCCCCCTACACACAAACATGTCATATAATAGGATTTTACCCATGGCATCAATTTTGAGGACTCCTGACTCCAACCTTGGTAAGATCCCTCGTACATATTTAACTTCTCCTGTAAAAGATGAATATACCGTATAACCTGCATATGACACAAACATTCAATAACTCATTTCAGGAAATGAAATCATTGGTCAGAACAATGAAAAAGTAACATAAGCTATTGGAATGAAACGAAGCACCTCTAACAAGAAGGAAGCTTTATCTCTCCTCTGATCATTTTGAGGTATAAGATCCCTCAAATTTTGAAATCTGCACCAGTTTTCAAAATTTGTGAACTCCATGCACAAAATTTTCATAAAAGTTGCATATGGGTGAGTACCAGAAGAATTCAAACATTTGTTGTTGATACTGGAAATTTAATGTGCAATCACCACAGAAATATGGTCACTAATACTAAAGAAACAACAAAAATGAGTAAAAAAGATGGCACTACATGTAACAACCAACATTCTAAATTAGCACATCGAAAGTTCACTGCCATAACCCCAAAGGGTTGGCTCAAGTGGATAAGAACTTGGCTCTGATGCCTCATGAAGCATCAAGTCTAAGGTTTGAATCCTCTTGGGTGCAAACAATTCCTTGAGGGGTCGAGTATCAACTAGGGAAAATAAAATTTGAAAAAGTTCACTGCCACCCAGCAACCACTTGAATTATGTCAATTTCTAAAAATGAAAATCTAGACTCATAAAGGTCTCCAGATAAAAGGTTTCCTGAGTCTGCATAAACATTGTAAACCCAAAAGCCAACAATACCCTCTCTCTTTTTCGTTTCTTTTTCTTTTTTCTATTATTATTATCATTTGTTAGTAGTGTGGAACATAACAGTTTATTGATAAAATAGGAGTTAAAGATTAGGGTAGAGGATACTCAAAATTAAACTCACAAGCAAGGTGGGAGGACACATTCAGTAATACAATATAGCAAGGAAAACAAAAAGGGAAAAATCCATAGTCCCATCACATGGAGTTCTATCAAGGCAGCTGGTAACCTGCAGGTCCAGCAATGTGAGCATCCCACAGTTGAAAATATATTCCACTCTGAAATTAGTCCCTCACGGTATCCATACAATTGGATCCAAAAACATCATTGGCTTCCTTGGTTAGATTAGAAAGGTGCCAAGACTACCCTAAGCCCTTACTAGGACATGAAATGGCATAAGAAGAACAACCCGTTCAAATAATTAAAACGACTTACAGAACTTAAATATAAGGGAAGACACGGTGTATAATAGGAATAATGGAAAAAGAAAATTCATGTGGCCGACCCCAACCATATGGGATAAAGGCAGGGTGATAATGATGATGAGAACAGCCCGTTAGGGTTATTTAAAAAGTGTTGACATATCCCATGAAGTCGTGAAAAAAATACCCATGAGGTTGTTAGACATGAGTTGCTTGGCCATGGTAACACATCGAAGTGATTATTTGCAAACTGCCATCTTTAATCAAATTCACAATTTTTACAATTTAATCTATAGATTCTATACAATATCAAATTCATAATCGTATTTATATAACACCTTTAGGAGACAAATGTGCAACCCTAATTACATAACGGCTTCTGATGTGAAGTTGTAAACATCCAAATAGCTGTTTCTCCAGTACAATATTAGACAGAACTGAAAAACATCAGGGGAAATTTTATTTTATTTTATTTTATTTTTTCGTTCCGAGTTGTCATGGGGGAGGGTTGGAGTGGGGAAGCGGGGTAGGTCTCCTCCTCTGTGTCTGGACCTTCAACACCTACCCTAACCCGTTAAAAATTCAAACGTCATGCTAGCGAAAACAAGCTCTCTCTCCACTAATCTGAAGCAAAAACCCATATCCACGGAGACGAACGCTGCCTCCAATATTTCCAGACTACCATTTTCCAAGAAGTGCAAGGAAATCCTATTACATCACTAGAATTTCGATCCCCTAATAGCAAAACAGACCAACTGCATTATATGCGAGCCATTAAGAAAATTCCAACAAAGGAACATCATGTCCTACAGCTCTATCGACATCATATAATTCAGACAAACAAAACCACACCCTTAGCAATGTACAAAGTTGCCTTCTTTTTAGCATATAATTCAAAATCACACCCTTAGCAATGTACAAAGTTTTCTTTTTAGCATATACAGAAACAAAATATTCAATTTCCATAGAAACTCATGTAGATTCTCAATATATAACCATCTAATTGAAAGGGAAAAAAAAAAAAAATCTATTGGGTGCTTGCCTCTCATTAATCTTGCTCCTCCTACGCTGCTCCGTCTCCGAATGCTTCGAGCGATGTGTGTTCCCCTTATGATCAGCATTCTTCCCCTCTACTTTTACATCAATTGAAAAAATAGAAAAAGACAAAACACAGAATATATATATATACACACATACACATTTATGCATACATTTGTGTGTGCATATATAGTGAGAGGAGAAAGAAGGGCAATGGGATACCTATATGGGAAGAGTCACCAGGGGTTCTTGAAAGGAATTCCTCATCATCTTCTTGGTGGAGACTCTTCCTACTTCTCACCATTTCCTTTGGAACTTCGACTCTTCAGTCCTAATTGTACTGGTACTGGTGGTGCCCTAGCCAATACCTTCACCGAGTGATTAATATAACAGAATAAGTATTGTCTGCTGTACTTGGTACTGAAATAAAAATCCATTTTTAGAAATGTACTTTTTAGAAATTTAATTTTTTTAAGAGGAAGAGTTTTAATTTTTTTATTATTATTATATTGATAGTGAATAAATTGAGTTTTAATTTTTTTTATTATTGTATTGATAGTGAATAAATTAACAGAGTGAAAGTAAATGTATTTGTTTATTTTTTATAATTTTAATGAAAGAACGTTAAATTGGTGTGTTATAAAATAAAAATAAAAAAATATATATATATATAGTAGTATTTATTGGGACATCAAAAATATAAAATTAGTTCTCAATTTGAGTGGAGGCATGACCACTAACGCCTAGGTAATGTCATGAGGTGGGGGCACGGGCCTCCCTTTTACATTCCTCCCACTCAATTGTCTAATATGTCTCGTTTAGTAAAATTATAAATGGTAATTTATGTAATTTATATGTATATGAATCGTGTTACATTTATGTTTTACTATCCTGTCCTATAATATTTATGTTTTAAAAGTTCATCTCGAAAATACTTTCTAAAATTTGGTGTGTCAACGTATTTTAGTCGTAGAATTTAATGTGTTATCGTATTCGTGTCCATGCTACTTATAATATGATGAAAAAACAAATAATGGAAATGTGAGTTAGAAAGAAAAGAAATACTAATTGTTGAGCATGTTTGGTTAATTAATAATAGAATCTTTTATATTTATTTGGAAAATAATGAAAGGAAAGGAAAGAAAATAATTGTTTTATTGCAAAATTTAATAATAATTCTCCAACTTTTCAATCCATTTTCATTCACATTTGGAAGGATAAAAAATTTAATTCAAGGGGAGGGACTTAGACAGCCCCTACTATCTTATGCTTCCATTTTTCTCCACTTTTTAAAAACGTTTCCATCTAAATCATTCACTTTCTTTTCTTCTCATTTTAATCAAAAACAAATGGGCCCTTGGTAATGCCTATGTTTGAGTTAGTTTAGACAAAACCTCCCAAAAATATAATAAAAAAATTGCACATTACTCTGTTGAAAAAAAATTAACCCCAAACTGTTGGAAGTATGCAAATTAGACCAACACAGTAAGTGTCCATAAAAATGATTTATTGTGAACTTGCATCTTGAAACCTTTGGTTCTTACAAATTTTCATTGTGCTCAAACCCAAATCTAACATTATAGGAATGCAAATAGTAACCATTTATACCAAATATTTTAGTACTTATTAGATGAAAACACAATTAAGGAAACAGAGAGTTGAGGGCTAGTATGGTGTGTGTGTATAAAATATATAATCAGTTCACAAAACTAGTCTAACTTCATATATAAGAAAAGGCCTATATAATGTACAACACAAACATGTTTCTCCTCCTAGTTTTGAGCTGGGAAAATCAAACATCATTCTTATGCTTGTACTCAAAACTCATCAGAGAAACAAAACAAAGAAAAAGGTTGCTAGTTCTAAACACTGTTAGGAGACTTCACTTCTAATGGGGCAAAATTGTGAGCCTAGACCAAAACTAGTGTATATATCTACACATCTTTCTTCATTAGTCATTAGGCTTATGATTGTGGATTGGTGGCCTGCGTCGAGGCTTATCCATTCCCGTGTAATCCTTGCGTATCAGAGCCACAATCTCGTCCGCTGCCTCAAGAAGTCCTTGTGCTTCATCCTTGTGGGCAATATCATGGTGATGATCATTCGAAGAACTTTCCAAACTAGCTTTAGTTGAAATTGCCTTGGTATCTTGAGAGTATAGTGCAGTGGTGTTTAGGAAATGGACTTCATGCTCAATTCTCGAGATTCCTAAGCCTGCAGATTTCAATCCCTTTGGCTCCATTTTGTTGCTATTAATGTTCTGTGCATGGTTAAAACAAAATTGATCTTAGTGTAAGTTAGTTAGCACAAAACATAAAACAGAGGTATGAAACAAAGAAAGGCGAGAGAGAGAGCGAGAGAGAGAGGAGACCTGATTATTCAAGCAATCTTGTGATCTTTCAAGAGAATTTTTTGAAGCATCCATTTCATTTCCTGCACCAACAACCGAATAAATAATCAAACTGAACCACAAGCAAGCCAATCCTTCATCAACAGAAAATACAAATAAAGTTGAAGATTTAACATTAAAAAGAGCATTAAACTATCGAAGTGAGTAAATGGATTTGAACATTGAGATCTTTTTGTATTACATAAAAGTTTGATATTTCTCATGTACTACATCTCATGTTCTCACTAGGACAATCTAAAAAGAAAAGGGGATACTAAAAATTATGGTTTTTTTTTTTTTTTTTCTCAATCAGTTATTCTTAGGAGGGTGGTGTCTTGGTCCATGATAATCAGCAGCATTGAAAGCTACAAAACCAGCCACATTGAGCTTATGGCGAACACTGCTTTTATGTTTAAGTGTACATTCTACATTCAGCTCCCATTTTCCTTCAACATCATAAGTACATTCTTTGGCATAATGGGCTGCACCTGAAATCTTTGAAGTTTCTCCGTTAAGCACTTTTTCTTTCTCAACCTCTTTCCTCAAATTTTCATCCACCGCCATTTTCCTTCCTCCAAGCCCCATTTTCCTACTGGCAGCACTAGGAATAATGTCGGGAAGTTCCTGTTCATACATTTCGGCCTTAGTCCTTAGTTATATCTCATAATCTATAAAAGATAACACTATTAAAGAATGCATCAGAAGATCATATAATAACAAATTAAGTTACCTTTTGAACAGATGCAACATTTTCCCCGGTTGATGTTAGTACTCCAATTCCATTATTCTTTCCCCTACCTGCAAAATAGGGATGAGGAAAATATTATTTCAAACTGTCATGGTAATTTTTATAGTCTATACGAAAAATGATGGAGAAGATCGAAAACTATATATATATATATATATGTATACCTTGATGAGCATATGCAGAAGAGTTTCTTAGGGCATGCAGCAAAAAGAGAAGGGCTAGTATTAAGCTTGCAAACTTTGTGGACACCATTTATGTGTTCCTTTTCTTTCTCAGGTATATATGTTTGTTATTTTAGCAAACGAAAAGAGGAGAGACATGACAAACACAGCGAGGGTTATATAGAGTTCAAAACACAAGTCAAAGCTAGGGTTCCAGCACCTGTCAAAGCTAGGGTTCCAAAACTTACCTTCATAAAAAAAAAAATTGGTTTCCTTGGAATGTGCATGGTTGGGGAAACTGAAAATAGTAAACAATCGAATAGATTAATAAAAATTTGACCGAAATTAAGACAGAAAATGGAAGTTTTTCATAAACAATCCAACCATACTTAACCTTAGCTTAGTGACTAAGGTCAAGTTGTTCCATTTTTAAATGTTCGTAAATAATTTAATAAGTTTAAAATGAACTGCACTAAGATTTCTTGAAATTTTCGAGATGAAGCATTGGACTTGAGCCTCAAATATCTAGTGAAATCACCGAGGGGTAAGTGGCTTAGCGGTATCAGCTTTTTACTTTCTAAAAGGGAGGTCAGGGTTCAAGTCTCAGAAGAGACATGTGTGTGTGAGTACCAACTAGAAAAAATATATATATCAAGTGAAATCAGATACTAGGGCTTCATTGAGTTAAAAAAAAAAAAATCAAAGATGAGCTGCTTTCTTTCATATAATTAAATTGAGTACGTAATAAAAATGTGCAATCTGACAAAGATGGTTAGATAAAATTAATTTAACCATTGCAGAGGTCTTAGTAAGGGATTCAGTCCACAGCTTGAGAGTAAAACATTTTGATAAAACAAAGGAATTCATCATTCCTTGTAAACCATTTAGGGTTTAGGCACTCCTTTTCAACATGTAACAGTAGAATCTTTCTTTTAAGGAAATTGAAAAAAAAAAAAAAAAAAAGAAAAAGAAAAAAGTTTAGTACTACCATGCATGATGTGGTTCTGAATCCTCTGAGACACCACTCTGGATTCAAGCCTGGTCAAAATTTGATAATATAGGAACTAGGTTATGAATACTAGCAATGCAGCAGATGCTATATATATATGTATATATATGTTTTGCCATGCATATATAAATTGTTACAAATACAAAAAATTGTAATTTATTTTCTTGTCTAAATGCAGCAGAATATGGTAAATCAAAATTGAATTAATCTCCTACATACTTGTTGGAAATCACATGATCAAAGGCTTTAGCTTTTGTGTGAATATCTAGTATTACCAACAAAAACGCAATTTCATTGCGAATATCAATTAGAGGCATCACAATAACTACTTGCTACGAAAATTTTTCGCAGCAAAAAGTGAAAGATGTAAAAAGAAATCATGACATTATTATTATATGTTTCAATTAAAGTATAGTCATATAAATGTAAAGTCTTATATACAAAATTACAATATATTATCAGCTTCTTAAACTTTTATCTTTTAAGAAAACTATCTAATTCAGAAAATAAATTTGCAGAAAAAGGGTTATACTAATGTCTCTGTGTTTGTGTTGAACCTTTTTTTTTTTTTTCTTTCCCCAATAAATAGCATATATAACAAAAATATTAATCTGATCAATGCTTGATCATGAGGGTTTGTGGTTATTAGCAAAAAAAACGTAGTTCCCAAAGCATAGAGACATGAGCATCAAATGGAGAGCTTGAGGAACATGGGCAAGTGATTATTGCATAGAATTACTAACTCTTATTTATTTATTTTTTAATTTTCAAACAATGTATAAGAATAAGTAATAAGCTAGAAGTTAGTGTTTGGAGTTTCAAGGACACGAGGGCATGTCCTCCAACTTGATCCCAGTGGTTTCTCCTTGAGAATAGAGTAAATATAATGGTATGATCAATATTTGTTTGATGAATCATCTATATATGTGAATCTAAAGATTTATATAGCTACAAGATTTTATTCTAATGACAAATCTAAGTCACATAAAGCTGGAGTTAGAGCGAAGCCTGAGAGCGACAGAATTAAATAATAAACAGTGAAAATTTGAGCGAGAATGCGCGCAGAGCATGAGAGCGAAAACGCGTTCGAAGTGTAAGAGCGACAACTGTTGAGAAGGATTATGTAACTTAGTAAATCCCTCGTCAATGTGTCAAAGTCCGAAATGTAAACTTTTGTAAATTACAAATACTTTAGAAATGATAGAAAAGTAGGAGAAGCATTCTCATCCATGACATATAGTTTAGAAATTGTCCTCACCTTGTACGGACATGGAGCTTTTGATTTGGTGTTCGCTTTTGGAAAGAAATAAACATTTGTTTGCCTTTTGAGGACATTGTCACATGCACAACATTATATCATTATCACCCTAATATAATTTAGAAATCATACTTAATTCAGGACATCAGATATGATCAAGAACGTATTTGACAACCCAAGAAAAGATTCCATTTTGATCGCATTTTGATATGAAATCATTTTCTTAATGACAAAAATGCTGTCAACGAGAACTGAATTTCCTTGAAATTTCTTTTATTTTTGAGAAAATCATCCACCTTGAGCTCAATCATACTTGTTATCATCTTTCTAAAAATTGCCAATGGTGTTATAAATTTTTTAAAATCTAATGGGTACTCGGTGAATTAACTAAGAATGAAGTATTTCTAGATTACAATCCAACTAGATAGAGCTCAACTAGCTAGAGCTGACCATTAAAACGTATACTTAGCCTTTGGTAAATTTGTCTATTTCTATGATTTAAGGTCACATGCCTAAACATTCTTTTATTATAAACGGCTCTATTGTACTAACACCTTTAGTTAGACAAGAGCATTTCAATTTTCAATATTAATACAATATTTTTCTAACAAATAGCTCTGCAACTGGTCTGTTAAACTTATTTTGAGTGAGTAATGCAATTAGATAAATAAATAATTCAATTCAGAATGATAACTCCTGTAATAACTAGGTTTGAAGGAGTTAGATATTATGGTATATTTTGAAAAGTATGGTAAGAACTTTATAATTAGTTTCCTCCAACATTTCAACCTTACTAGAACAATTTATTCATGTTTAAAACATCATTGAAAAGACCAAATACTATTACAAACTTACGTTCTATCCATCTTCATCTAAAGCATAACCGTGCTTACCTATTTATTCCCACAATCCCTGTATTTAATTTCCCCATAATTCATGTATTTAACATGTTATGTTTGGCATGAATTGTTTACAAAGAGTATATGTGCATGTAAATTACTAAACGGAATGTTAAAATTAGAGTATGCATGATAAGAATTCATGGACATAGGATGATATGTATGGTTTAATATAGCAGGCCATCCCAAATTGAAAGGAAATTATGCAAATTTCTATAAATTCATTATCCAAACTCCTCAAACACATTTAATAGTTCGTTATCCAAATTTTATGAAACTATTGCATCCAACATAAATTTTGTCAAAGTATAAAATAAAGCACAAGCATATTCATGATGCTGAAAACCTCTTCCCCTACACCCTTTTGGTATCTTATGATGGTTCTCAAAAACTGAATACCAAGGCATGAATCTCATCTGATTGTTTGAAGGAAAATTTTCATCAAAACTAAATGTTAGAAAAGTAAAACATGAAATCTTTGCTATTTGATGAAATCAAGAAATGATACGTACAATCAATTCAGACTATGTAAAAATAAATCTTTCTCTTGAGAAAGAAGCTTGCTCTAGTCCCTCTAAACTCTCTCTTCAATTATGAGACCATCATGGAGATTCGAGTACCAAAGTATTTTTTTTTTTTCCACGTCGGACTCGAACCCCTCCCCTCTTTATTGATGAGCAGATCATACCATTGGCCCAAATGCCCTTTGATTTATTAATTATTGTTATTACATGAACTAGTATTAATTTACTATAAATCAGATGATGATCATGAGAATGCTTTGGTCGAACAAAATTCAAAATGTGAACTTTTATAAGTTCCAAATACTTTTAAAATGATGGAAAAGTAGGCGAAGCATTCGCATGCATCATAGTTATAGTTTAGAAATTGTCCTCGCCCTGTACGGAGATGGAGCTTTTGAGGTTTAGTTACACCAAGCATAGAGATTTGAAAATGAGATATATAAATATGTATGGTCTTTGAACACGTTGTGGGAATTTGATGCTCACTTTTGGAAAGAAATAAACATCTGTTTGCCTTTTGAGGACAATGTCACACGTATATCAACAATATTATATCATTGTCACCCTAATATAAATTAGAAATAGAGTGTGTATGATAGAATTCACTATCATACACGATAGGGTTAAGTGCATTAAACCCTTCTAAATTTTCTTCTCTTTTTCAAAAAAAAACCTTAAACCATTTAAAAGACTTTTAACTCCC
Organism: Cornus florida; assembly: GCF_030987335.1. Taxonomy (NCBI): domain Eukaryota; kingdom Viridiplantae; phylum Streptophyta; class Magnoliopsida; order Cornales; family Cornaceae; genus Cornus; species Cornus florida. The sequence continues at coordinate 8,733,435 of NW_026775577.1, forward strand.
TAATCTATTTAGTTTGTTGCAAAACGTTAGTAAGCCATTTGAAGTCTAACTAATCGTAATAATTGATGAATACTAATTTTAATGATGGACATAATTGTAATATTTTATAAATTATGATCTTGTGATATTCATAAATATTGAATTTATTTTATGATTGAAAAATAATTTTATAGTTACGCCACTTTGACAACTACCAACCTTTACATAATATGAATATTAAATTATAATGACTAATTTATTATTAATTATATCTATTATAAAAATTAATATTTATCAATCATTACGATTGTACTACTCTGATACCAACCCTCCAAAAATGGCTCCAAAATGAAAATTAAGAGTAGATCTGCTGTTTGTGAATAACATACCAAGAGTATAGTTGTTGGGTGTGGAATAAAATGGCTTGTAGTTTGTGTTTGAAAGGCATTCAATTCATCCCTGAACTACCTTTCTGTCAATTTTTCGTACCCATTAAACCACTTACAAAGAAAAAATTAGTCTGCCCGCCTCAACCTCAAGCCTCCATCCCACCTAGCTGAAGTCAAAAGTAGTTCCATCTTGAAGTACGAACAACACAAATCATTCAAATCAATAATTCAGCCATAAAACTCGTTTGAAATGAGTAAGTTATTTGGGTGTATTTTAGATAATATGATCAAAAATTTATCATTAGTTTGCTCCAACATCTCAATTGTGTAACAACAACCTTTTATTCTCACTTATAAATATTATGAAGAAGACTAAATAGTATTACAAAATTTTACATTCTACCTTTATTCATTATAATCATGCTAACTTATTTGTTTCTATAATTCATGTAGATAGCGTGTAATTATTATTATTATTATTTTGTATAAATGATATATTTACAAGAATATATGTGCATAAAAATTTCTAAACAAAATATTAAAAATAGAGTATGTATGATCAGAATTCATAAACAAAGTATGATGATATTATTTATTTTTATAATTCATGTAGCTAGTATGTGAGGATGCCAAAGACAGCTCGGGCCAGACCCAACTCGCATAACAAAGTTTGAGCCTGATAATTGACATGGGCCCAAACTTGACGTCCACAAAGCGGACCGAGTGTAGTGGATTGACTAAAAAAGGCCTTCAAAGAAGATTCAGGCCCATAACCATTTAACCTTGAGGATAGGCCCAGCGGCGGAAGTTAGTTAAGAGTGCTTTAGAATAATGCAAATGGTCTATAAATAGAAAGGAGGAATGGGGGATCAAAATTTTGGAAGTGTAATGAAATTCTGTCAATTTAGAGAGAGAAAATTCATGCATCTTCAATGGCGCCGTCCGTGGGAAACGATGAGAATTCATTGATGATTCACTCAGATTGATTTAATCTAGTGGTATAGCGCTTCAAGACGAAGCCTGATCGTTGAAGGCAGAGTTAAGATCGGTGAAATTGTGATCGGAGAAATTAGCATTCGATCTACGCAGTTCTGATTTGTGCTTGTTTTGGAGAGTTGTGAGGTCAAGAGTCGTTGAAATTGCTGAATTTGGCAAGTTCTTCGCCGGAGCAATTTAGATCTGGTTAATCACGATCAGAATTCAGCCGCACTAGAATCCAGATCTAGAGTGTCAGCATTGGCAAAACTCAGATCTGATCAGAAATTTGCGGTTGATGACTTTGCTACGGTCCGGAATGATGATCGGAGCAAAGAGTTCGACAGTGGAGAATAACCAGCAGATGAAGCTTAATGAACTGATGAACATGATCGAGGCACTGAGAAAAGAAAATGCAGAGTTGAGAGCTGGAATGGAACGTTGAGAGGTTCTGGTTGCGCCTCGACCGCCTCCGGTGGGTGAAAGAGGCGTGCGACCTAATGACGCACATCAAGGTAAACAAGAAGGAGATAACCACGTCAATTTCCACCGCGAGGAAGTTAGGATGGAGAATTTACCGCCAAACGCTCATCGAGCTGAGGATCGAGAAGGATCTGTACATCTCGATCCTCATCGTGAGCATATCAGGCGGGATGAAAATACAGTTTTCAATCCGCATTAGGAAAGGCACAATCGCGAACAGGATATGGAGTTTGATTGTCACAAGGTTAATTCGCCGTAATTCACTGAGGAAAGGTTGTCCGATCCACCTTATCGGCCTTCAATGGCCATATATGATTATAGGGGTTCGGAAAGAAAATCTACAGATCAAAGAGTTGTTATAAGGTTTGAAAGAGATAATGAAGCCCTCCGTTCAGCAGCACGGACGATTGATTCGCCATTCATTGACGAGATCCTGAATGCTCCGAGCCCGAGGAAGTTTTCTATGCTAGTTTTCATTCTGTTCGACGGAACGACCGATCCGATTGATTATGTCTATCACATTCAGTTGAAAATGGCACTGAACACTGAGAATGATCATTTGATGTGCAAATGTTTTCCTACAAGCTTAGCTGGACCGGCACTCAATTGGTTTAAGAACCTGCCGAAGGGCTCAGTGGACAGCTTCCGTAGCTTGTGTGATCGGTTCATAAGCCAATACTATGGGAATAAGCGTCTGACAAAAGATATTTCTAGTTTGTTCACCATGAAATAGCATGACGATGAGCGTCTCCAAACTTTTCTTACCAAGTTTAACCTAACCAAGAGCATGGTGATAGAGTGTCATCCTTCCATAGCAGTTTAGGCGTTCAAGTTAGCTATGACCCGAGAGACACCGTTTCATACCAGTCTGGTGGTAAACACGCCGAAGACAATGGACGAGCTAAATGAGAGAGTTGATGGTTTCGTACGCCTGGAAGAGGAAGAAGCAGCTAATGCTAGGAAGACATCTATCATCTTCATAGAAAAGAAGTCCAAAGCGAAAATAGAGTAGAAGCAAGTTCCTACGCAACGTCAGACCTCCTGGAAGGCAGAGAAGAGGCCTAGGGAGGATGACCTGATTACACCACTCAAAGTTACACTGGCAAGGCTATACCAAGAGAACAAAGATAAGTTTCACCCTCCCTTGCCAATTAGACAACCTCTTGAGCAGCGGGATCAATCCAAACATTGTGCTTTTCATAGTGATTTTGGTCATCAGACTAATGAATGCAGGAACTTAAGGAGACAAGTGGAGATGTTGATCGCTAGGGGAGAGTTTGCAGGGTATGTTCAAGGGCTGGTGCAAGAACAAAATCGTCCAGCTGAGCAGGTCAAGAGAAACCAAAAACCAAACCACCATAACGCTCAGCCCGTACGGATTATCAACGCAATCCATGGCCGACCTGAGCAGGCCACAGAATCCGAGGAATTGCTTCGAACAAGCCTCCGCCAAACGCAAATGAAGAGGCGAGTAGGCAGTGTTAACACCCTGCACCAACAGAGCTCGGCCGTGCAGATACGGTTCGATAAAACAGACCTGATGCGAGTTCAGATTCCGCATGAGGATCCCTTGGTTGTTAGTTTGACAGTGGCAGAATGCTTGGTACGAAGAGTGTTTGTCGATTCGGGTAGCAGTGCGAATGTCATGCCTAGAGTCACTTTTGATCGGCTTGAAATTAAGTCAAATGAGCTCAAGTCTACTGGAAATCCGTTGTTAGGGTTTGATGGCAAACGAGTCGAACCAATCGGCACAGTGGAATTGGTGGTCCGAGCAGCTGAGAGGGACTTAGTCGAACGTTTTGTGGTGGTGGAGATCTATCCCTCCTACAATTTGTTGATGGGGAGAAAATGGATCTATAGGGTACAAGGAGTCTCCTCAACCCTACACCAAGTGATGAGGTGCCTAAGCCCAGACAGGAGCAAGGTGATTGATATCCATAGGGATCAGGTTGCAGCAAAAAAATGCTATTCAGTGACTCTAAAGGCCGCAGGGAAGGGAAAGGCTCCCATCCGATCTGTTAATACGCAATAACAATTACAGGAACCTCCCTTCGGCATGAGCAGGGAATATGAGCCCATGATGCTGACCAAAGAGCCTCTGGATGAAGTTCAAATTGATCATTTAAGGCCAGACCGAACCACAAAAGTGGGATCGCGACTTTTAGATGAGGAAAAACACCAGTTAATTGATTTCCTTTCTCAAAATGCAGATGTGTTCGCTTGGTGCCATTCGAACATGCCAGGGATCAACCCTTTTATCTCTTGTCACTCCCTTAATGTTGATCCGAACGTCAGGCCTGTGAGGCAGAAGCAGAGGAGGTTCGCCCCGGAACACAACCAGATCATTGCTGAGGAAGTAAACCGATTGTTAGAAGTTGGGTTCATTCGAGAAGTACAATACCCGAGCTGGTTGTCAAATGTGGTTGTAGTACAGAAGAAGAATGGAAAATGGAGAGTTTGTATTGACTTCACCAATTTGAATAAGGCCTGCCCGAAGGATAGCTTTCCACTTCCGAAGATTAATCAAATGGTGGACGTTGCAACAGGGTATGAGCGGTTAACTTTTCTTGATGCTTATTCAAGCTATAATCAAATTCATATGGATCTGAACGATGAAGAAAAGACTTCTTTTATCACCGAACGAGGGATCTATTGTCACAAGGTCATGCCGTTCGGATTGAAAAATGCTGGACTTACGTACCAAAGGTTGGTTAACAAAATTTTTAAGGATCAAATAGGCAAAACGGTGGAGGCTTACATTGACGATATGGTGATAAAGAGCAAGCAAAAAGGACATCATTTGCAGCATTTGCAAGAAGTGTTCAATGTATTAAGAAGGTATGGAATGAGATTAAATCCGACAAAGTGCTCGTTCGGCGTGGGATCAGGGCAGTTCCTTGGCCACGTGGTCAATAACAGAGGGATTGAGGTCAGCCCAACCCAAGCGGAAGATTTGCTTAAAAATACAGAACCGTGCACTATTAAGGAAGTTCAGGCTCTTACCGGACGCATAGCGGCATTGAGTCGGTTTATTTCCAAGTTATCTGATCGGTGTAAACCATTCTTTGATATAATCAGAGGTCACGGAAAGCAGGCCTGGGGGAATGAACAGAGGCAGGCACTGACCAATCTGAAAGAATATATGCGGAACCCACCAGTCTTGAATGCCCCAGAGCTAGGTGAAAAACTTTTCTTATACCTCGGAGTGTCTAGCGTTGCAACCAGCGGTGTTCTGATCCGGTGTGCTGAGGGTAAGCAGTTCCCAGTCTTTTATGTAAGCAAAACATTAGCCGAGCCAGAGAGAAAATATTCAAAGGCCGAACGAGTAATCTTGTCTTTGGTAAACGCAAAAAGGAAGCTCAGGCACTACTTTGAATCCCATCCAATAGTCGTTCTGACCACATTTCCCATAAGGGTGATCCTGCATAAGCCCGATCTGTCCGGACGAATGACGAAGTGGGCGATAGAGTTAAGCTCTTTTGATATCACGTATGAACCCCAAACGGCCATCAAAGGGCAAGCGGTGGCTGATTTCTTACTGGAGTGTGATGTGGAAGAGCCAGATGCATGTTTGGAAGAATCCTCATGGAAGCTCTTCGTTGATGGCTCCTCAAATCAAATGGGGGCAGGAATTGAGGTCAAACTGCAAACACCAGAGGGCACTGTGCTGAGCCAAGCAATCAAGCTTGAGTTTAGGGCAACTAATAATGAAGCAGAGTTTGAAGCGCTATTGGTTGGTTTAAGGTTGGCCAAGGAACTAAAAGTCAAAAAATTAGTCGCCTTTAATGACTCGCAGCTGATTATTCGACAAGTGACTGGGGAGTATGGTACCAAAGATGAAACTATGGAAGTATACCGTTCAGCCATTATGCACGAGGCCAGCAATTTCGATCAGATCAGGTTCACTCAAGTGCCGCGGGAGCACAATGAAGATGCCGACCGTTTGGCCTACAGTGCATCGAGCTTAAGTGAGACTTTGGCAAGGGTGATTCCAATCGGTGTGTTGTGCCAGCCATCTATCTCAGAGGAGTCGTCAAGCTCGGACCCATGGCAGGTGAACGTCATACCATATGAGCCAAGCTGGATAGATCCAATTATGGCATATATCCGAGATGGTGTTTTGCCCGAACGAAGGGATAAAGCAAGGAGGATCAGATCGAATGCTGCGAAATATGCCGTGGTACACGATTTGTTGTATATGAGGTCTTATTTAGGACCTTATCTAAAGTATGTAACCCCTGTAGAAGCTCAGCAAATATTGTGGACCATTCATGAAGATGTGTGTGGCAATCATTCAGGGGGGAGATCCCTAGCACACGAAGCAATGATGCCCATAGTATGGGTCGTCGTCCTACCATAAGCTTAAGAGTATGCATTAAGGCGAGGGCCAAGAGTTTTACATTTATAGAAGCCACTACTACCTTCGCTAAAAATATAGCTAGGGCGAGTAGGGATCGTCCCAAGGGATTATGAGGATCGAGCAATGTCGTGGGATTGTTATTAGGGCTAGTAGGTTGAATGATCAAACAATTGGTTGGTTGGTTGGTTGATTAAAGAGCAACTCGATTAAGCTAAATGATAGCAAAAGAATGCAATTAAGAGTAAGTAAGAGAGAGAGAGATCTTGGGGTTTAGAGATCACCACCAAGCAATGCATTCCTATATCATTGACAAGTGATTAATGAGGGCAAATGGTGTGTTGCAATATTGGTGTGTGTGTGTTTGGTTGATTCAACAAGTAATGATGACTAGTTAAGCATGTATTATCTAAACATCATGTGAAAAGCACAATATATCTTAACAATGAAGCATATATTGTCTAAACAACATATGAAAGGCACAATAAATCAAAACAAGTCATTAATCCTTTCATTAAGCTCACAATCCAAATATAACACAAAGTTAGAGACATATGCTACTTGCATTCAAAAGCTTGGATTATCAAACAACAAGCATAGATTGTCCTCCTATTTAACACTACACTACAACTACACTACATCTACACTACTAGCATGAAAATAAACTAGGGGAGAGGCACAATCCATCAAGAGATAAGTATGAACCATCAAGAGAATCACAAAAGCATTCCTTTAAGCACTATGTTTTGACAATCTCCAAATTTATAGCATCAATACACATAGACATGCATCAATAACACAAAATCTAGAGACAAGCACATGAACATCTATTCTAGCATATATAGACATATAGATAGAATGAAATGATCAATTGGAAACATTAAACCACATAAATCATTGAATAAACAAGATCTATATAAATCAAAGTGTCAAAACATCAATTACAACACCAATCCCTCAATAATACACAAGATTAAGATATAGAAAGCATGCTTGGGGCTAACTCTAGCCCCAAGAGGATGTCCAGCCACTCATGGCGATGTTGCTCCAACCCTCAAGGGTTAATTCCATGGTTGAAATCTGCTCCTTGTTGATGAAGAACTCCAATGGTGTCTCTAACCTCCTTCTCCTCTAAGCTTGCTCTCTAAGAGATGATATGAAAATAATGTTGGCTCTCTTTGTAAAAAGAAATCCTTATCCTTATATATGTAGGTCAAAATGACACCCAAAATGAGCTGGGGTTGTGCATACAATATTCCCTAATGATTAGATAAAGGACAACTTTCAATGAGATGGAAATTTAACTTTTTCGCACTGAAGGAAGTTCGATCGATCTAACCTTAGACTTGGATCGATCGAACTGGTTGAGATCTATCGAACTTAGGCTGGATCGATCCAACTGGCTGAGTTTTTTGGAAAAAAACAAATTCGAGATATTTTTGGGAGATATTTATGGGAAAAGGACAAAAGTGGTTAGTGGGTGGTACAGCTGTGGATAGGATCAATCATTTTAATAAGGACAAAAGTGTTTGATCGATTGAAGGATGGTGTTGGATCGATCGAACTTTTGGAACTTTATGTTTTTGGGTTAAAGCTTGGATCTATCTTGAAGTGTTGAGATCGATCATTGTTCGATCGATCGAACCTTGAACTTGGATCAATCAAACTTTGCTTCTTGTCACATTTAGCTTCATTTGCTTCCCTTTTTCTCCACTTTGCTCCTTTCTTTGTTTAACCCCATAATTGCTTCAATTAAGCTCTTATTTGGCTGAGTTAGCTTATTTTCGGGATAAGTGTCTGAAAATGGAAATAATACGAAATCAATCTAAAACGGTAAAATAAGATAGATAAAGGTACTAGAATGCCTAAGCTTAAGGAGTTTGAATACGCAATTTTCAGCGCTCATCAAATGACACAAGGGTACTTTTGGCCGAACATGTCACGGGACGCGAAGGAATTTTCGAGAAGATGCGATAAGTGCCAACGATACGGACCCCTAATCCACCAACCACCAGAAGACTTGCACGTAATGGCCAAACCATGGCCTTTCGCGCAATGGGGGATGGATGTGGTTGGACCATTACCTACCGCCAGGTCACAAAATAAGTACGCTCTGTTTGCGATAGATTACTTCACCAAGTGGGTAGAGGCTGAACCGTACCCTAGTGTCACTCAGACTCACGTGAGACGTTTCATTTGGAGTAATATCATTTGTCGGTTTGGTGTACCGAGGTCGATCATCATGGACAATAGGACTAACCTCGATAGCAAGCAGGTGAGAGAGTTACTAGAAGAATATGGAATCAATCAGAAGTTAGCAGCGGTCAGCCATCCACAGGCAAATGGTCAGGCTGAGATCACAAATAGAACGATCTTCGCTTGTATAAAGAAGAAGCTTGAAGATGAGAAAGGGAAGTGGTTGGATGAACTCCCGAACGTTCTGTGGGTATACAAAACGACACCAAGGCGATCGACCGGGGAGAGCTTGTTCGCTATGGCATATGGTACCGAGGCGGTAATACTGGTGGAGCATCAAGTTCCCACTATCCGAAGCCTAGCATGGAATCAGGAGCAGAATGATCAAATGCTGTGGTTTAACCTCAATTTGCTTGAGGAAAAGAGGAATGTTGCGGCAGTAAGGCTTGCATTATATCAGCAAACACTTATGAATAACCATAACAGGAAGGTGAAGCATAAGGATTTTGTACTTAGTGATTTAGTTCTGAAAAGAAAAGTTGGAATTATCAAGAAAATGATGTCACATTGGGAAGGACCGTATAAAATTGCGGAAGTTATAGGAAATGGGGCATATGTGTTGGAAACTATGGCTGGAAGGCTGGTAAACAAGCCTTGGAATGCCACATCTTTGAAAAGGTATTATCAATAAAAATAAATTTCTATTTGAAGCAGTATTTACTTTTGAGTGTATAATTGCAAATTGATAAAACCTCGGGAAATTGGTAGAAGCATTGCCTTCATAAGCGCCAGGCACTTATGCAGGGTAAGTGGCAGCTGGCACTACGAGCCGAACACCAAACACTTGCCAAAAAGTAAAAAGAAGCCAAGTGGCAAGTGGCATTCTAGCCGAGCACCAGACACTTATGCAAGTTAAGTGGCAGCTGGCACTACGAGCCGAACGCCAAACACTTGCCAAAAAACAAGAAGAAGCCAAGTGGCAAGTGGCATTCTAGCCGAGCACCAGACACTTATGCAAGTTAAGTGGCAGCTGGCACTACGAGTCGAACGCCAAACACTTGCCAAAAAGCAAGAAGAAGCCAAGTGGTAAGTGGCATTCTAGCAGAGCGCCAGACACTTATGCAAGGTAAGTGGTAGCTGGCATTACGAGCCGAACGCCAAACACTTGCCAAAAAGCAAGAAGCCAAGTGGCAAGTGGCATTTTAGCCGAGCGCCAGGCTCTTAAACAAGGTAAGTGGCAGCTGGCACTAAGAGCCGAACACCAAACACTTGCCAAAAAGCAAGAAGCCAAGTGGCAAGTGGCATTCTAGCCGAGCGCCAGACACTTATCCAAGGTAAGTGGCAGCTGGCACTACGAGCCGAACGCGAAACACTTGCCAAAAAGCAATAAGCCAAGTGGCAAGTGGCATTCTAGCCGAGCGCCAGGCACTTATGCAAGGTAAGTGACAGCTGACATTACGAGCCGAACATCAAACACTTGCCAAAAAGCAAGAAGCTACGTGGCAAGTGGCATTCTAGCCGAGCGTCAGGCTCTTATGCAAGGTAAGTGGCAGCTGGCACTACGAGCCGAACGCCAAACACTTGCCAAAAAATAAGAAGCCAAGTGGCAAGTGGCATTCTAGCCGAGTGCCAGACACTTATGCAAGGTAATTGGCAGCCGGCACTACGAGCCGAATGCCAAATACTTACCAATTAATAATAGACAAAGGATGCAAAATAAAGTGGCAATTCATTCATACAAACAGTTATTGACAAACGATGCAAAGTTTGAAATCATGAGTAATAGAAATTATCATTTCCATTTATATAATGAGCTGTGAGAGTTACAAAGAAGATGATATAAAGAAAATATAATGCTCATCTCCTCATTAACCTGCTCAGCCTCATCAACCCGCTCAGTTTCAGCAATCCCCTCAGGGTTGCTGGCATTCCTTTCCCCATCAGTGGCTGTAGCATCATTGTGTGGGGGGGAATCTAGCTGGATCACTGTTTCATTCTGCAGGGTTCCGCCCTCAGCAGTGGTTGTGGATGGAACCACGATAGACAGAGGATTCTGCAGCGTTCCGCCCTCGGTAACGGTTGCAGATGGAACCACAACAGACAGAAGTGGAGCGTTCAAAGGTGGAGAAGGAGGGGCAGGTATGACCCCGGAAGATGCAATCTCCTGGCATTCATCAAAGATATGCTCGGCAGGAGAGGAGTCTGGGTCAGTATAGATTCCTGGTGGATCAATCTTGAGTTCATTGTCAGTGTCATCTGGAGTGGAACCGGTCTGACCCTCAGTAGGAAGACGGTCATTATAACCCTCTCTGAATCCTTCAGCATATCTGAGGGCTCCGATTCTGGAGAAGTGACCATGCAAAGCTGTCACTGTAATACCCCTAATTTCAAAAGGATAGTCCTGGTATTTATTTTATTGTTTAAATTTCAATTTTTAATTGTTTACGTGTATTTGTATTTGTTTCATTGATTTAATTATAGTTGTTTTATTTAATGGTTTTAATTATTGCTTTAATTGTATTGATTACATTTAATGGTTTTAAGTATTGCTTTAATTGTATTGATTACTAATTACTTAATTGTTATTTAATTATTTTTATTTTAATTAGTTGTTTTAATTATTGATTAATGGTATGCATTTATTTAATTATATTTAGTTAGTTTTCACGTGACTGTTATATAGTTTTCATAGGCAGCCGTCATTGTTTTTTACCTAGGTTTATCTATGGGCCGAGTTATATATGGATTATGGTTAATGTCTGAGTCTATAAATGCATATGCTTGCTGGAGGTTTTAGGGTTTTAGAAAAACATACGTTTACGTTTGTAACACAAGGGACTATTAAGAAACAAAGTGTGAGAGAGGGGGCATAGGAGGCAGAGCAAGGGAAAACTCAAAGACGTGGATTTAGTGTTTCAACTCTGAAACTTAAAGGTAAGTTTCTGATCTTCTCTTTCCCTTTAATTCGTGTTCTGTGCATGCCTAGTTTAGACTCCAGGGATTAAATCAAGGATATAACGGATTTAAATAAACATTATAACAAGTCTGTTATGCATGTATGAATTTTGTTTAGACTTATTGAAATAATTGTTTTGCATTACCTTTGAGGTTCTGTTCTTTGTTTCTTCTGTGGTTTATGATTAAGCTTTGTTATAGTTGAGATTGGTAATGTGATTGGAAGTCTTAAAACTATTCTGGGACTAAGTTTGAACTCAAGAACAAGTATTTAGAACAATATATAAAAATTCACTGAAGTAATCTATGGTTAGTTGCTTAAAATTTCTAACGGAGTTTCTGTAATCTTGTTACAAAACTTGTGTTCCAAACATGTTCTAATTGGATATCAGTGGTCTAAAATTTATTTAGGATTAAGTTTGAACCTAAAATAAGATTTAGAACACATTACAGAGGTACTGTAAATCACCGGAATTGAAGCAGATGAAGCTAAAACGGACGAGAACTGCTAAGAGGAAGGAGAGAAGGCTCCAAACCTCTTAGAGCAGGCTCCCAAAGGGGAGAGCCGGCTTTAGGTGTCATGGAGCCGGCTCTAGGTGCAAACATGGAGCAGGCTCTCATTTTTCTAGAGCCTGCTTTTCTTAAAAAGCACTGTAACGTGCATTTTGTTAAAACTGTTTGATTTTCAGGATTTCTGTAATTAATTTAAATTGTTTTAAATGATGTGTGGGACTGTTCAAGGCTGGTTTTATGGTGGAAAAAATATAAATTTATAGCTGGATTAAAAGTTAGAGCAAGATGAACCTAATAAAAGATGGGTAGTTTGCTTTCTGTTTTATTAGTTTTGTTTACTGGAACTGAGTAAGGTTTTTATATATAACATGCTTAGTTAGATTTGATTGATACTTAAATTTCTATTATCTGTATCAATTTATGGACTATGTTGGAGGATGTGAATGCTTGAATTTAATATAGCAGTTTACATTATTGGAATTGGATTTTATGCTCTTTATTGAATGCTTGTTATTTATGTATATGCATTAAATTTATCTTGTGCATATTCTGGTGTATAGTTGATGACTATTTAATACTATATGGACAACTGCGTTAACTGGAAGATTATATGTACCGGTATGGGACGGTGACATACTAGGTATGGATTAGTTCAAACACTAAGTTCTACCTAATTTAGATTAAGGTATGGATTAACCATATTGGTTAAGTCCATCACCTACTTGTATCATATTAATAAAATAATTGAATGACTTACTTTGGATTTAGGATGGATTTGTTACATATATCAAACCATAATACAGATGGTTGATATTTTGTATTAGGAGTACGAATTTTATATATATCTATTATATGGTGCCATGGTATGAGTTTGAGTCTCAGAATCATGGTTATGGCACGTATATCGCCTAGGATAGATAACTGGACATAGGTGTTGCTCCCTGGTAGGTCTAGGTACTTATGACCACGTTATGTGCGATTTGCATGATATCTTTACTCAGGCTGAGACAGACCTACTGGACTAGCAAGCATCATATAGTGTGTAATATATACATATATGGGCTACTATAGATATTGTTGAGTCTATCTAGGATGTATCTACGTATCGGATTTCTATTTGGATTGTAGTAGATCAGGACTTGCATGTGGACCTGACCCACTCTTATATTTTTCAGGTGTTCGTCAGTTCCAGGGTTAGAGCTTGGTCGTGCAGAGCAGATACAGACTTCTATTCCACCGACTATGTAGGACTGCTTACTTATTAGCTTTGGATCTTATTTCTGTTATTTCATTTACAGTTGGGATTTTTATTAGGAGTCCACTAGATGGATTCCCGAGTTGTTAATTGATTGGAGGTTTTGGAGTTTGGAATTTAATAAATTTATTTTTAAGGATTTTCAATTAGCATTCCTTCAGTTTATTATTTTATTTCTTATTTCATCTTGCATTCTGTGTTCGGTTTCATATTAATTGTTTGATATTTCCCTCGGGTTTGGGCCTGGGCCTGATCAACCCGTGTCTTGGATTCGAGGGGTATCACAGTCACCCCGCTATTAACCTTGCCAATAACGCCAAGCAAGGCATTGCGCTCATCTAGAGCCCTCTTCTCAAAGGCCATGCGCTCCGCTTGTTCGTTATGAAGCAAGCACTGAAGGTTGTCCCTTTCAGTCTTAAGCGACTCACGTTCGGTCTGCCAGATATTCTTCTCAAGCTGAAGGGCGTTCTTCTCATCCTGAAGGGAGTCTACTTCCTTCTTCAGACTATCCCTCTCATTCTTGACCTTGTTCAGTTGCACCATGAGTTCAGCATTTTTTGTGCTAATAATCTGGTTCTCTTTGTGACTAACTTCAACGTCTTTGGCGAACTTTCGTGCCTTAACGTTGGCAGCCTCAACATGCTTTTGCATGGCCATCATGCCAAACAGAGTTTGCAAAACAATACATAAATACTAATTAAGCCGAACGTATGTTCAGAGAAATTGTAAAATAAAGATACTTCTAAGGTGACTAAGACCTAGGTAGGAAATTACCTCCATAGCAGCCAAAGGAAAACGGCTGAACACTTCTTTTTGAGAAAGAGCTTTGGTAACCTCAACATCTTTGGGGGACCATATGTTCTTGTAATAAGCCATGGCGATTAGGCCATTTTTGAACATGGTGTCGCTCGGTTTAACAACCGATCCATCCGTTCGGACAAATCGAGAAGTCCATGGAGCCTCACCAGAGTCAGAAGCAGCGGCCGTGCCAGATCTAGAAGGAGCGACCAGTCTGATCTGGGGGGGTATAAGCACGTTTGACCCTGAAGTCCGAACCCTCCTCGTCAGGGAAAGGTCATTAAGATTGCCCTCACTGTCAGGTTGGGGCCTTTTTCCTCGCTCTTTGTCTTGAGCGGGTGCAGCGTGGGCAGAAGGGCCCTGGGTCCGAGGAGCAATGCTCGGATTGACAGAAGGAACATTGATGATTGAGTTAGTATTCATTGCATTTGGAGTAGTGTTGGAGGTAGTAGTAGAGGACGATACTGAGGCTGGAGAAGAAGAGGCTACAAGAGTCGTCACAGCCCTAGGAGGAGCCTTCTTCCTACTGAAGGAAGGGATTTGGAGTTGACTCATTGTGGAACCGAGGACTGAAATGTCACTAAGGTTTTCAAATATGAGAAGCTCCGAACAAGAGGGGACGTTGCTCAGCACGTGTTCCTTCAGGTATGTGATCCTATCCCTGCAAATGCTGTAATTGAGTTCATTATCCAAAGTGATACCAAGATAATTGCAAAGAAAAGAACAAAAACGGGAAATGCAAATTTCACAAGGGCAGTCAGCCTTATGAGTCTTGAACTTCTTATAAGAAGAGACAGAACATTCGCCAAAGGCGTTCGGGATAAGATATTCATTGGCTGCTGGAGCAAACCAAGTTCTCCGAACCCCAACAATGCTTCTTTTCCACCCTTTTTCGGATTTAAGTTTATACGTACAGATGGACATCTTCTCGAACGGATAAAAATGGTAGTAAACCTCATCCAACCTGATCTTGCTAACTTTGTAACAAAGGAGAAGATCAATTAAATCAAGATCCAAACCCCTGTCACGATTCAGAAGCAACAGAAAGGATAAAACCCTAAAAAAGTTGGGGTTAACTTGGAGAGGAGAAATTTCCAACCTATTGAATACATAACAAAAGAAAGGATGCAGAGGGAATCTAATAATGTTTAAATGATGGAGGCAAAATAAGGTTTCACCGGGAATAAGGCCTTCACCAGTTCTGATATTTACATTTGCGGGGCACTCCCTAACATGAATATTACTGGGAAGATGAAGTTTCAACATCTAGATCGATGGGCATGGTGAAAGAGATTATGAGCCTTGGCAAAGAATGCAGAGATTTTAGGAGGAGAGGGGCAACAACCTCAAAGGATATTGCAAGGAAACTGAAGATGAAGAATCTTTCACAAGATTCGCTGAAGAAGATGAGATCTGACCGAAAAAGATGCAGTTCGCCTTGCGAAAGTGGACTGAATTGATTGACAGCAGGATGTAAGAGATGCGACAAGAAAAGCTTTGATCGTGGAAGAAGGGTATTTAAAGGGAAAGTGGTCCCATTTGCCGAGATGTCAGGAAGCTGAAGGGATTCAAATTTCAAAAGGGACATTAATTCTGAGGCCGACCGCTCGGTGCCCCACACAATCGTCTTGAGCCGTTAAATCATCATAAGCCGTAAAGTCATCATTGAGTCTCTAAATAATCACACCCTAATTAACGAAGGAGTGATTATGGGGGCTGTTGAGGATGCCAAAGACGGCTCAGGCCAAACCCAACTCGCATAACAAAGTTTGGGCTTGATAATTGACATGGGCCCAAACTTGACGTCCACAAAGCAAACCGGGTGTAGTGGATTGACTAAAAAAGGCCTTCAAAGAGGATTCAGGCTCATAACCATTTAACCTTAAGGATAGGCCCAGCGGCGGAAGTTAGTTAAGAGTGCTCTAGAATAATGCAAATTGTTTATAAATAGAAAGGAAAAAAGGAGGAATAAGGAATCGAAATTTTGAAAGTGTAATGAAATTCTGTCAATTTAGAGAGAGAGAATTCATGCATCTTCAGTATGTTTTGCTTTGTATGAATTGTTTACAAATATATATATATATATATATATATATATATATATATATATATATGATAAATTATTAATACATAAAGAGATCATGAACCATCTTCCAAGTCCATTTTGAGAGATTATAATATTACACATACCTAATCTGTACATTCGTAAAAACTCACTTATTGAACTGAGACAAGACCCTTCAGTCCAGCCGCCAAGACAGTCCAATTTAATCAGCCATGTGAACAATACTTTTGTAACCCAACTAATTAATGTCCCAAATAGATATGGTTGTATATATTTACTTTCCATAGATAATTAATTTGAGACCCACAAGAGAATGTCTCAATTAATAATTTTCATTCTTTGGTATGTTTGACTAACATTATCCTGTTTGTATACTCAAGAATTAAAATAATATTATAATAGATTTCTCAATAAACTAATAAAAAATAGTCATTTTCTTGCTATGATATTGCACCTTAATTTGATATATTTTAATAAAAACTAGTAGAACACAAACATTTCAGTACGACGCATCATTATTATTTTGAGCTTCCGAAGAACCACCATCTTAATTTAATCTAAATAAAATAAAAAACATTTTTTATAAATTAAAAAAAAAACTAATAAAGGCAGATTTTTACTTTTTATTTATATTTTTTAAAAGAAAAAAAAAAAAATAAACAAAAAAAGACAGCTCATGTCGCTTGTCTCATGTGAGGTAGATTTTTTACTCCTAATTTCCTAGAGTATTTAGCACCGAAAATCCCTCTGAAGCTCTGCTTTTTCTTCACCCTTTCTCTGTCCTCCCGTTTAAAGCACATATTTTTCATAAAAGAAAAAACCCTAACAACTTTTACAAACACACACTTTACACACATATATAACTATATGTATGTATATGTAATATATATCAATATCTATAGATAGAGAGATGGAGTAAGATTTTCTGAACATACAGAATTTGAGAGATGGGAGGGGTGACTTCGTCGGTGGCGGCTAGGTTGGCGTTCTTTCCGCCGAATCCGCCGTCGTACACGGTGGCGACTGATGAATCGTGCGGGAAATTGGGGATTTCCGATTTCCCGTTGAGGGAAAACGTTGACGTTTTGAAACTGGAGACCAAGAGAGGGAACGAGATCGTGGCGGTGTACATGAAGAACCGGTCGGCGTCGTTGACGCTGCTGTACTCGCACGGAAACGCAGCTGATCTGGGTCAGATGTACGACTTGTTCAGTGAACTCAGTGTTCATCTCCGAGTTAATGTTATGGGGTGAGTGTGACTCGGTCTAGATATTAATTTTTGTATTTAATTTGTTGACTTGTAGTTTTTTTTTTTACAGTGTTGACTTGTAGTTGAAATGCTTGATATTGCGTATATTATATATACACACACACTATGAATTATAGACTTGGTAGACATTTATTTGTAGTTCTGGTATATGTTGATTATTGGGTTTGAAATAATTTTGCATCCTTACTGGAAGATTGGATTTTTATACCCATCAGTTCACATTTAAGATTTTTGAATTTTTTATTCATTTAGAGTTGATATTTAAGATTTCAGTTAGACTTGTTTATATATATATATATATAGAAACTTGGTAGACATTTATTTGGACTTCTGTATGTTGATCATTGGGTTTGGAATAATGTTGCATATTTACGGGAATATTTGATTTTTATACTTATTTGTCAGTTGTTTGATCAGTTCACATTTAAGATTTTTGAAATTTTTTATTTAGTTATAGTTGTTTTTATGTGGATTGAGAATTGAAAAAGATGAAGATGACAGAATGGGCAGTGCCGTTTTCAAATTTTGTTTTCTCATAGGTTGTCTGTAAACGACCATCTATTGATTATGTCAACACAGTAATGCCATATGCTCAAAAAAAAAAAAAAAAAATTCCATTTGAATGTTGAAAAAATCAGCTGGCAACATAACTGATTTGATGCTTGAACCAAACACTCAGTTAGAGTCATATAAAATAAACAAATGCAAAAGAATTTGAAGTTTTAGTGCTTTTTAGAAACTTCTGAATTTTGTGTTCTTTGCAGATATGATTATTCAGGGTATGGACAGTCCACTGGCAAGGTATGAGATGTAAATCACGTAGTGTCAGATTAATTTGGAAGAAGTTTTAGTTCTAAATTACAAGGTTGAATACTGATTTATATACTGTTGTTGATAATTAATAGCCAAGTGAGCAAAACACTTATGCAGACATAGAAGCTGCATATAAATGCCTTGAAGAGACTTATGGGGTAAAGGAGGAGGATGTTGTATTATATGGGCAATCTGTTGGGAGTGGGCCCACCTTAGAATTGGCATCCCGTTTATCAAGTTTGAGGGCTGTTGTTCTTCAATGTCCAATTTTGTCTGGACTTCGAGTCATGTATCCAGTGAAGCGAACATACTGGTTTGATATATATAAGGTTAATTTTTATTTTGATGCATGGTGTGAAGCTGATCTTTAACTGCCGGTTTGTCTCAAAATTAATTTTATTAATGAGATGCTACCTTTTGTGGTCCAGAATATCGAGAAAATATCATCAGTCGAATGCCCTGTTCTGGTAATTCATGTGAGTGCTCCAATTTTCTGGTTACTTTAAATTTTTAAGAGGTGTCCACGTGACCACTGCATTCAGCATGCTACTGTAATACTCTGATGAAAATTCAATGGTTAATGAAATGAGTTTCAAAATCCATGCAGAACTACATATAGATCGTTCTTTATATCTGCCAGTTTAAATTCATCTGCTCTGATCTCAGCATTGGTTGGAGTTCAAGCCTTTTTTTAATCTAGATGTGTTCATTTAATTACTTTAATTGGCTGGTATCCTACAATCTTTCTATATGATGATTTCTGCATGGCTATTTCCTTAATTTATTGTAATGAGATTCAACTATACACCTCTAGACTGTCTTAGTTGATTCCCGTTTTCCAAATACTAATATGCTTGGAACCTGCATACAGTTCTTAGCTAGTTATCATAAGTTTCTGAGTTTTATGGTCAAACCTACCTCTGTCGTCACAAATGTGGAAATGACACCCCCAATAGTAACTACCATTTTTTGTTTTTATTCCAATAACCATACAATGCTAGCATGCAAACAAGACATAGAGAGCATATGCACAAATGAGGGCAACAAGGATATATGAAATTTCCTGTTTTAGCATTATTGGTATGCATTTCATTGGAAATCTGTTAAGAAATTTGTCATTATCCAGTGAGCAAAGATAGCACATGGTGGACATGCATCTCTTTAACATGGTGAACCCCACAACATAGCTCTCTGAAAATTCAAGTAGAACCTGACATGCTACTTCACTGCGCCCTTATTCTAGACTAATTCGTGTTCTATATAGCTCCGAACTGGCTGATTCAGATTTCACCAACTTGCTGCATCAATGCAACCAGAAACAGCTAATAAGATAACCCTATTTGGAAATCTTTCCTACTCGGAAAATCTATGATATTATCATTGTATCCTCTTCCTTCTAAATCCCATTACCTTGATTAAGCTTTACTTAGAGCCATACTGGGAAGTACCCTTCTTAAAGAAGCTTTTGCTAAATTAAGTTGGGGAGAGCTTGCTGGTTGTGTCTTCTTCATGTAAAGAACCAATCAATGACATTTAAATATGAGGTTTTGATCAGTGCTAGACATCTCATCTTTTTGGCATTTTATTATTGGGTCTGGCTTCTTGTTTCTGTGTCTTAAAAAAAAAAAATTTGCTTTTGGCATTTTCTATATCGTGTTATGTGATATAATTAGTTTAGGTAATGAGTTAGCAGCAAAAGATTACAAAAAATTGAAAGAAGCAAACAAATTATATGCAAAGATTATCAACTATTTGGAAAATGAAACTTGCAGCTGGTAATGATCACCTACATTGAGTGTCAAATGCTGATTTCTACATCACCTTCTTTGTAAAAGTTGCACTTGAGAATTTACCAAACATCACATTGTTGCATTGCATTGATTAATTCTGCTCACAGAAATACTGTCACATTTGACCCAATTCAGGGCCATTGTTGGGTGCAATTGTTAAAAGCTTGGACTACCAAGCATGAAAACAGCAAGTTTGGATATGAGAGAAGCCACTTTGTGCCAAAATTTTCCGAAAGGTGGGTCTATCCAGCCCACCCCTCCCATCACCCTGATGAGACCAATGGTCCAACACCAGGTGATGGTCTAACTATACACGTTTTCCACTAAGCACTTATTGGATGCTCCTATAGGGTGGGGCATCTACCAATTGATGTGTTTTACCTGTAACCCTCTTAGCACCCATAGCCATGTTGTGTCCTGCTACACACTTGCACCACACATATTTTGACGTCTATGCAACATGGCACAACATAGCATGTCATTTTCTTTAATATCCATGGAAGATTCTCTTTCCCAGTTTGATTTGTAGTATTACTTGTAATTAGTTAGTGTATTTTCTAAGGTTCAAATTGTAGTTTCAGATTTGTAAAATATTTGCCTTCAGCAGAAAATTCAGAAATTCTCCTTGTGGATTTGGTGTGGAGAACTTAAAAGAAGCTGTTCTAAGTTTTATGCCTTGTAGGGTCTGTGGATGCTAAATTTCAATTGTGAAATTTCTTAAGCCGTTGGATTACAGTTTTTATTTTTTTTGTTTAAGAAGCTAAGTCTGGAATTGATATTCTTATTAGCTTCCAAAACAGTCAAGAGTGTGTACATTTGGTATAAATTATACGTGTCATATTGTTGTAGTTGTTTTTGTGTCATAAAATACAGGTAAGTTGCAGTATGTATCAGCTGTAAGCGTCTTTTTAAATAGAAAACATACCATATTGTGCATTACCTCTTTTTTTTCATTAAGCTGCTGATAGCCGTACTTTTTCAATTATATAATTGTCCTTTTAATTTAGAATTTTTTTGCATGCATGTCATTTAGGCTATCATTGAAGTCCATTGCGAGTATGTATGTCTAGTTTAATCATGCATGAACATGCACACACTTTTAAATGTGCTTTGAAGAATGTTTATTTGTTATGCCGTTTTAGTCCAATATTTCTTCTTGGTGCTTGCAGGGAACCGCAGATGATGTTGTGGATTGTTCCCATGGTAAACAGCTCTGGGAGCTCTGTAAAGAGAAGTATGAGCCATTATGGGTTAAAGGAGGCAAACATTGTGACTTGGAGCTTTACCCAGAGTACATAAGGCATCTCAAGAAGTTCATTTCAGCCATTGAGAAGTCAGCACGCTCGAGAAATGGTTCTGGACCTAATTCAGATTTGAAGAATCCCAGGCCAAGCACAGATCAGACGGAGAAGTCTAGGTCAAGTACTGATCAGAGAGAGAAGCCAAAGGCAAGCATGGACCGCATAGAGAAATCAAGAGCCGGCACAAACAAGAGGGAAATATCAAGAAACAGTGTAGATCTTGCTGAGAAAGCAAAAAACAACACAGACCAGCCAGAAAAAGCAAGGAACAGCATTGAGAGGTTTGCCTGAATTAAGAGTGGTTTTCATTCTCTCCTTATCTTTTATTATTTCATTGTGCCCATTGTGGCATGTTATGTACAAATAGAAGGAGTGGTTTTCTTGACTGTTGGAACTGAATGGTGGCAGCTTTGGATATATGATAAGGTCAGTTGGATTCGGCAATATTGATTGTTTCAAGCCCACAGGAGCAGTGACCTGAGGATGGTGAAAAAGTTCAGTCCAAAGGTCAGATTGTAGATGGTTTTGGTTTTACTTTTAATTTGGTCAATTGATTTACTTGACCGATACATAAATGTCTCTTTTTTATCTATATGTTTCAGAGAATCTACAGGAAATTAATTTACCCCGGCCAGATTATGTATCTTATGTGTTGGTCAATGCTAATAAATTTGACCTCTCCCCACCCCACCCCACCCCATGTATTCCCCATATTAGATTAGCTGTTTTCTGTTTCTTGTAAGTTCCAGTTCTAGTTGTACTTGGCTTATCCCAAAGAATAAAGAAAATTTATAATAATTTAAAAGTTTCCATTTTTAGTTTGACAATTTTGCAAATGGGCTATTAGTTCTTTATTGAGTCGACAATTTTGCAAATGGGCTATTAGTTCTTTATTGAGTCATGTATTTATGTCACTGTAGGCTGTAAAAGAAACGTAAAAGAAGAATTTTTTTGATTCCTTGTGTTACCCCTTAATGGTCACAAAATGGGTTCTCCTTCTCCCTCAAAGGTAGTATTGTTTGCATCTATCTATGGTCATCTGAAAATCAATTGAATTCTAATTTTTAGTTGCTCTGATAGCCTGGAGTAAAAGCAGTATTTATGCATGTGCATACACATATGTGGACATTCCTGAATTAATCGAGATTGCTTACTATTTGCTATGATGGTGTATGGACCAATTTGTTAGGATTTCCTTTCAGAGTATATTGAACTTCGAAGCAAGTATCTTTTGTCAACTTAGGACCATCAGGAAATTTGATCTTTTCATTTTTTAAGATTTTTTCCGGTAATGATTTATCTTTAAAGATCACCTTCAATTGTGTGCCACAGACTCAGAGTTATAAAATACTTACTGTGTTCGACATGCATTAATAAGTTCAGTTTCTGATCTTAAGTCCTGCTAACACAAAGACAGAATGGGAATTTTCTGTGTTTCATATGCCTAATTCACCTACTTGACGAAAGGGAATGAACTTTGTTTTGTTTCCGGGCTTATGGACTCAATTCAGTCAGCATTGACATAATTAAAAGGAAGGAGGCACTTTGGTTACCAGCAAACGCTTCCAAAGCCGACCCTTTAGCCAGGCAAATCTGTAAATCTGGCAAAGTTGACAAAATATAACCCTTGTCAAGGTGTGATTTGTATTTTAAAAGTGGTCATAATGGAATGTTTTCAAATAGTAAGTTGAAATTCATTGGCTTTCTCAAACTCAATGTGTGCTTCTCTGCCAGCACATTTTAATAATAAATTTGCATGATGCTGCAATAACATTATTGGTAAAAATTAACACACTTGATTTTGTACTTTCAAAATTCCAGTTGACTCATCTCTTGGATTCAGATGCTTGCTTTCGACAATACTGCACTAGAGGTAGCAATTTTGAAATGTGAAAACATGTTGCACCCTTGTCTATTTAGGTTGTTAGGCATTTAGGTACATAGGTGTCATTCATGGAGCTAATAGTCTCGTGGTGAATTACTGCCTGGGTTATTCTGTTACCAAGAAATCAGATGATTCAGATCAACGGAGAAAACAAATATGCTTATTGATTTTCTCTACTAATGTGCACGGCAGATTAAAGTAAGATTACCTCCCTGGGCAAAATTGTCCCTGATTGTGGATGCATCAAATCCTAACATCCTCAGGTTTTGCTTTTGAATTATATATTCACTCTTCTTTAAATTTTCTTGGTCATAGGAAAATAGAAAAGCCCCAGGAAACTTTATCTGATGCTATCATCCCTAGTGCATAGTGGAAAATGTGAAAAGAAAAAAGGAACAGAAATTTGATAGTAATAAAAGATGAGAGTTTGTTCTCTATAAAGTGGCCCTTTGGTGGTTTGTAAATGCATGCATACATAGTGCTTTGTGCCAAATCTATTTCTTAGTCGCTATGTTGTTACTTCCTTTTCATTTAACTTTGTCAGGTCATACATTTGGTTACTGTCTCTTGCAATGTTTGTCATGGTTGGATGAAGTTAAATCCTGAGTTTTATGTTTGGTTACTGTCTCGTGCTGCTCCTTTCGGTTGTAAATTTAATGTCTCCTTTTGGTGCATGATTCTGGGATTAGTTTATCTAACCTAATTTCAGCTGATTTTCATATTGTATTCATCTCTCCCCGTCCCCAGCTCAACTGCTTACTGTGTTGTGGCTGTTGAACAACTTTGGAGGTGGTGTGTGTTGCCAGCATGTTTATATACGGTGCATGTTTGTATATCTATATCTTCTCGAGCGCTGAATGTGTACTGAATGTAGGAGTCCATCCTATAATATGCCATGGCTCTGAAGGTTGCCATTTAAACAGCATTATGAATTTTAATTAGTTCATGGATTCACTGCACGACGACCAGAGTTAGGTACATCAGGAAGTACTTATACGAAGTTATTGTTGAAGATGTTGGCTTTGCTAATTCTGATAGGTTTGTAGCAATTTGAAGTTGGCAATTATAAGAGGATCCAATCCTAGTTCCACAGATTTGGGACAAGTCCTAGAGTTAGAAAACAAGATGGACCTGATGGTTATTTCATTTCTTTTTTGCATATCTTTCAATAAATTACTAAGGAAGATACATAAAAGGATATATATATATATATATATATATATATATATATATATATATATATATTTGAAAGTAGAGTGTAGTTTGTTCATATGGCAAGTAGATGTAGGTAGTCTTAATGATACAAAGCATTTCTCTCAACTTCTATCTTGCACTATGCACTATAAGAGTGGTTATAATTTGGACATTTAATACTTTACACTATGGTATGTGAAAATAACCATACCTTACAAAACTCACACAACTGCAAGGTATTACCACTTAAAACACCTTTTTTTTTTTTTTTTTTTCAATGTTGATTTTGTACATAAATGACTATTAAAATATTTCATTGCTCACAATCAACCATGTAGTATCATCTTTCCGTGTGAAATTCAAGGATCTGTTTGGTTTGTAACTATGAAAATAGTATTTTGTTATAAAAAAACTAAAAACAAAAAATTATACAAAAAAAAAATTTCTGCTCGATTTGATTTTTTGAAAACTTAGTTATAATAAAGGCTTATTTTCAAAGAACAATTTTTTTTTATGATTCTCGGAAAACTATTCTCTATTTTCTGAGTTTCTGAAAATTGTTTTCAGAATTACAAACCAAACAGACCCAAAGTTTCCAAGAGAATTGCTGGAATTTTTTTTGCTAAGACAAAATAAGTAAATGAATAAAATTCCATTACACCCCAAGTTTTCAGGAGAATTAGGGGAGTTTTTTGGCTAAGACAAAATAAGTAAATGAATAAAATTCCATTACTGACAGATAATTATAAAATAAATAAATATTTGCTGAATTTTGAAATTTTACTAAGAATTTTCACAATCAATTTAGATATTTTAAATGGTTTAATAATTTTTTTTTCTTGGTGAATATCTTAAGTAATTATGTATTGTTCTACATACCGTATTTAAAAAAAAAAAAAAAATTAATTAAATGTCAGTGTGTCAAATGTAACCAATATTTAATTATGAAAATTGTTTAAGTTACGCGGTGTAACAGATGGGTACTTACCCATTTACTTAAAATTTATGTTATTGGATAGTATTACATACTCGTCCATTTCACTTTTCATCCGGATCTAATGTGAGACAAGTACCTCTTATAATATTATCTCTCATCCCAACTTATAATGCCCTCGTTGCGATTGGGCCACCCTGCCATCACCCGGACGCCTTCGGGATGGGCATTTGGTGTGACATTGGATCAAGGATTGGATCTGTCTCTAAAATTAATTATAACAGGTGGATACTTATTCATTTATCCCAAAACTTAAATTAGTAGGTAATATTGTATACCCATCCATATATTCCTATTTCACTTTTTATCAGGATCCTGAACAAGTACCACTATAACAAATAGCGTACGCAGACTTTTATAATACCTAATCCTTTGCTATAAATTTTGGTGTTGTAATGAGTTTCAATTCTCCCATTATGTTATGGTGTCTGTTGCAAAATAGATGTAATGTTTTCAAAAGTTATTGTGTTAAAAAATAGATGTAAAATATTAAAAGAAAAACAAATTTAATGTGTTAAAAACTGACTACACCAGTTAAGGTTGCAACAGAGGATCGGGGTCACTCTGATAACCCCAAATTTTAGTACCATCAAACTTTTTTGTTTTTTTGAAAGGTAGTACCATCAAACTTGCTTAGACTGGAGTCGGCGGTTTAAAATATCACCCACGTGTGTGGTCTTATGGTCTGATTCTGGTCTCTGAAGGGCTCCAATAAACCAACACAAAAATACATGCGATTAGAAGGAACACTGCACACAAGGTTTAGGGAGGGTTTATAGTCGGCTACTACATTTCTCACACTGACTTCCTCTTTGTCTCTGTGTTGGGTTCTCAAGTCTCATGAATTCTTCCATATTTCTTCATCAACCCATTTGTTCAAATCTAATCATTGTAAATCCCATCGACCCAATCTCTCTCTTTTCTTTTTTCACTTTCTCTTGGAACTTTTGTCGAACATTTTGATGTCCATTGGTTTAACTCCCATTTCTATCGGTACAAACACAGATCGCATTATTCTATTTGATAAACCCTCAGTTTTTCAGCCAAACCCATCAAAGAAATCCACAATTATGTGGAAAAACCTTGCCAAGCTAGCATCTTCGAGAAGCCAAACCAGGTTTCCGCGTCTATCCCATTCTTTCTCTCGTACCTGTAGTTTTCTGGGATTTTCCCACGATTCGGTTTTCCCGGAAAAATTCAAATTCAGCCCTGTTGAGCTCAGTTCTTGTTCGAATGTCGGTTTTCCTGAAATGGGTTTTCGTCGAATTGGTGAATTTTTGCCACGGGATGAGTTTATTGGGCGACCCAGTTTTGGTGGTGTAAGAAATAAAGTCATTGTTAGTGGGTTGTGTCCCAAAAGTTATGTCAGTGTCGCTGAGGCGGTTTCGTTGTCATCAACGGATGCAGAGGAGGATGTTTCTGTTGTTGATGAGATTAAAGAATTGTTGGAAGTATTGGGCAAAGAAGAGAGGAAAGAGAGCCAAAATAGGCGGCGGAGGCAGCTGAGAATAGAGAGGGGAATGAATTGTAAGAAGTACCAGAAGCTTAAGAGTCGACAGGTGAAGATTGAGACAGAGGCATGGGAACAGGCAGCGAAGGAGTACAAGGAGCTTTTAATGGACATGTGTGCGCAAAAGTTGGCACCCAATTTACCATATATGAAAATGCTGTTCCTCGGTTGGTTTGAGCCTTTGCGCGATAAAATTGTTGAGGAGCAGGAATTGTGCCGGCAAGGGAAGAACAGGGCACCATATGCCCCGTATTTTCTTCAATTACCTGCTGATATGATGTCAGTTATTACAATGCACAAGTTGACGGGATTGTTGATGACTGGTGGCGAGCACGGGAATGCCAAGGTAGTACATGCCTCTTGTGCGATAGGTGAAGCCATTGAGCAGGAGGTGGGTGAGCTTGAAATGATTTATTGCTCCATTTCCTTCTTACTTGTTTTAGTTCTAACTGTTGTTGAAATTTATTAGTTCAGACTATACTATTATTTAAATACGGGGAAAAGTTTTTTGCAAGCTTGCTAAGATATCGAAAAAAGATAATTGGGAATTTGAACATATCAAATGAATCAAGTACTGTTGTGAAGGTTGGTGGAATTGAGGAATCAGAATACTTTTGTGAAGGTTGACAAAGTTATGATAATGTGAAAGCAATTAGAGGAGAATTGATTAATCTCCTATCACAATAGCTTATACCGTAAACTGGCATTGGGTCACAGTATCATATTAAGTTGTTCTACAGGAGAGCATGACGAATGTGACAAATTAATCCTTTAGCATTAGAGCTTACTTGTTGAAGGTTGGCACTGCTTTCTATATGATTATGTGATACAATACTAGGAATATTCCTTAAGTTTTACCCCTAGTGTAAGAGATCAACTCAAAGCTTTAAAAGCTTCTCTTGAATTCTCAAAACTGAACTCTATTGCCACTTAAATCCATGCATTTTGATATTATCCCTGGATTGCCAAACATTACAATGTGGTTCCATGTTTTGTTTCCTTGTTAATAAAAGCTC
Source organism: Cornus florida (assembly GCF_030987335.1). Lineage (NCBI taxonomy): Eukaryota > Viridiplantae > Streptophyta > Magnoliopsida > Cornales > Cornaceae > Cornus > Cornus florida. The sequence continues at coordinate 8,761,173 of NW_026775577.1, forward strand.
ACGCTTAAGGGTCTTTCAGGTTGATGCTCTATTCTATTATCCTTTATAAGAAGACAAACAGTGTGAGACAAGGACAAATTGTTTTTTGTTAAAATAGGTTTATCTCAATTCTCACATCTATGTTGGACATGATTCTTTGTGACAATTTCTATGCCAGAATATCATATGATTGACAATGTAGCCATTGCCATTGTGTGCTAGAGTTTCTTTATGCTGGACACTAAAATATGTATGCATTTTTTTTTTCTTCTTCTTTAGAAATACTATTTAAAGCAATGATTCATTTTGCCAACTTCTCATGCCTAGTATCTTAGGCACACAATTCTTATTCTAGACAAAGTCTCTCTTCTCCCGTCCCTCCCTCTCTCCGACTAAGCACTTATTTTTTACTATTTCTCCAATCTATCAGGTTAGGATACACAAATTTTTGGAGAAGACACAGAAGAAAAAGGCTGATAAAAAAACAAAAATTGAAGGAGATGGATCTCATGCTGCATCCCAAGAACAACATAAACTACATAAAACAGTTACTAATTTGGTTAAAAAACAAAAGCTTCATGCAGTGAGGAAGATAGTGAATCTGCAGGATGATTCAAAACCCTGGGGCCTGGATGCTAATGCTAAGGTTTGTTTGATTGCTAGTTACTACTGATAAAAACTTACATGTTCTCATTGATATCGGGTTACATAAAAGTGCTATCCTCCTGTTGCTTTTCAGGTTGGCAGTCGTCTAATTGAATTGCTAATTCAAACAGCCTATATACAACCTCCAGCTGATCAGCTAGCTGATGGACCACCTGATATTCGACCGGCGTTTGTACACACACTCAAAACTGTCATGAACGAAACAAAGTAAGTATGCATTCCTCCAAGTTCCATATATAGATTATCCATCAGTGATTTTTCAAAGCTTCAAATAATGCTTCTGGGCTTTCCATTCTTAAGGAAAACCAGCAGAAGATATGGTCTAATTGAATGTGACCCACTAGTTCTCAAGGGCTTGGATAGAACTGTAAGTGACTCTAATGGTTCTCTTCTTTTTTGGAATTCTACACTTCTACATCAGTCCATCTTATTCCATATTCTCAAGATATCTGATGCTGCATGATTGACATTGGTTATTTAGTTTTATAATAAACTAAAGGGAAAAGTGCAAAACTCCTCCCTGTTATACAGAAGGTGCTAAAAAAAAAAAAAAAAAAAAAAACTGGTGTTCAAAAAACCCCCTTACATTTTTCAAAAGGAGCAAACAAGGACATTTTCTCAATTTGAAGACTGAAATACCTAAAATGCCCTTAAAACAAAATAAAAATAAAAACAAAAACACTGTAGGGAATTTTGTCTCAAATTTCTAGTTTAATTAGGTTTCTATTTTAGAGTTGTATTTTATTAGGTAATTTCTTGTAAGGCAAGTCTTAGATTCCAAGGAATTGTAATCCTTCTCCGTCAAGGAATTGTAATCCTTCTCCAACAAGGAATTGGGATTGGAACTCTATGAATAGGTGCCTAGGTTGTGGGTAAGACTTATGAGATTGAGGGAGTTTACGAGGGAGTTGATGGGTAGAGGTACTATATGAGTTGGTAGAGTAGGAAAAACACTGGTGACACTGGTAGCGAGGAAATAGACTCATGGAGTGGTATATGGTGAAAAGGCATGTAAACGGTGTTGGTACTCTAGTCTTGTAATATCTCTACGAATCATGGTGGAATCTATTCGCATCCATGGATGTAAACCTGTTTTGGCTGAATCATGTTATATCTTGTGTTTGTGTGTGATTCCTTTGTTGGCTTTCATTGGGTCTTGCACGCCCGCTACGCCAATATGCACAAATTTTGTTAAGGGTATTTTGGGTTTATATATATATAAAATAAAAAATGGTCAAAATTGACGATCAGGGGGCAATTTGCTACAAAATTTCAAATTACAGGGATTTATATGCTCATACTAAATAGCAAGGGTGTTTCTTGCACATTTTTTTATATAACAGGGATTTTTTTTTTTTTTTTTTTGCAATCTACCATAAACTAAATTCTTGTTTAATTTGTTGATTTTCCATCAACAATTTAGCCTCTATGGTGGATGCTTTTGTTAGCCAAGCTACTTGTGTATGAGTTTCTAGGTTGTCCCATGCCTTTTGGCTTTTTGGCCCTTGATTTCAAGCTATTTATTATGTTACTCGACCATAAGCAATACGTGATCTGACGAAGTTTTGAATTTCAGGAGCTTATTTTTCGTCTTTTTTTTATAAATATTTGATCACAAACATTGGTCTCTGTCCAAACAGGCCAGGCACATGGTGATCCCTTATATGCCAATGTTGGTGCCTCCAGTTAGGTGGACAGGGTATGTAAGCTAAACTTTTGTTTTTTGGTTCGTTCATTTCACTTGGGATGGTTCCAACTTCTGATTACTTGATTGAGTTACTTGGTCATACTTTCATAGAGAGTAGTGGGCTAGTCATTTCCTTACAGTAGGTTTGGATAAGTAGGAGGGAAATGAAAGAAAATGAAAGAATAATATTAGTTAGGAGAGAATAGAAATGAAAAAAATGATAGTAAAAACCGCTTCCTATGTTTGGGAGAAATAGTGGAGAGGGAAAAAAAAAAAAAAAAAAAAAAAGAGGAAAGGAATGTTTTAGCATGTTAGCACAAACTTGTTATAAAAATAGGGGCAAAATGAGTAATCACAAACTCCCTTATCATATTTCTCCATTTCCTTCCAATTTAGATCAATAGGGCTTATGTTGGTTATTTCGTTACAAAAGTCTTCGTTTACACTACAGCTTATTGCCCCTCCAATCCCAATACCTCTGCCAAACCTCCTCTTAAATAAAATTGCCGTAAAGAATACAGAGCTGTAGATGGGCGTAAAAAGACCAATCTAGGTAAGTGGCATGAGGTGTCTCATTAGAAGGGCAAAGAAATTGTTGGGTCTTCACCACCAAAAGAGCATTCTAAATATTTAGTAGTTCCATACTTCCAATATGCTTGTTGTTTGTGACTACTGCATTCCTGCCGGGAGACAAGATATTTTGGAGGTGGAACCCAATTCTAGCATATCCCTTGTCATTGTTGAAAGCAATTCTAGAGAAGGCAATGAAGTGTCTCTAGAGATGAAAACATTAATTCTACTCATCCAGGGAAGCACCTGAGCCGAGGTGTTAAAGGAATGTGGTAAGTGCTTCTAGAGAGAGAGAAAAAGAAAAGGCGAATTCTTATGCTTAAAAGCGGGGGAAAGTAATCATGAATCTATCTCATCAGCCTAAGTAATTGTGCCCATCCTCTCCTGTAAGGATTAGTCCAAAACTTATCTTATAATCAGGATTTGAAAATTATGAAATAGAAGCTCTATTCTCACATTAATATAATTGTGCACCCAATTACAGGTGGACTTCCAACTCAAAATTGAAAGATGATGAATATGCTTTCTATTTTTGTTTTTCTCCCTTAAGCTGATTTTAAATGATCTGCCGTGCTGCTCGAATAGTGTCTAAAGAACTAGTCAGACATATTCCTCGTGTTGGTGCGGCTTATTCTATATAAATGTAGCTATGGCTATCTTTTGTCCCTTTACCGGTCCTCTTCTGGGCTCTTTGGCTTAGTAGTTGGCTTACCTAGTTCCTTAGGTCGGGAGTTCGAGAATTGGTAGATAGGGAACTGAAAAAAGTATCTTTTGTTCCTTTCAGTTACGATAGGGGAGCACACTTTTTCTTACCATCCTATGTCATGCGCACGCACGGAGCAAGACAACAACGTGAAGCAGTTAAGAGGACTTCTCAGAAGCAATTAGAACCAGTTTTTGAGGTTTGAGAATATATGCTTTTATAGTTTGACTTGACTTTGTTTCAGGAATATATATTGGTTGAAGTTTCCTGCTGAAACATTTATAATTTAGGTTGTAAAATTTAAGTTTTAGTCCTTTTTTTTTTAATTATTATTTTAGTAACAATGCAATGGTCATTTCGTTAATAAATTGACTAGGCCCTGGATACACTCGGGAATACAAAATGGAGGGTAAACAAGAGGGTACTCGGTGTCGTGGATAGAATATGGGCCAGTGGAGGTGGGCTTGCTGATTTGGTTGACCGCAATGATGTGAGTTATTCTTTACGTCGGTTTTTTTAAATTATATTTTTTTAGAATTGTACTTGTTCCTGTTTGCTATTTTTTTTTTTCCTTAGTTGGTACTTACACACACATGCCTCCATTGAGGCTCGAACCCCTAACCTCCCTTTGGGAAGTAGGGGCCTGATACCGCTAGGCCGCTGGCCTGTTGGTTCCTGTTTGCTACTTCTCCGAGCAGTCTGTTATTATGTTGGGAACTTCTTATTTTCAGCCGTGTGTTCTGTGGTTTTTTTTTTTTTTTTTTTTCTTGGCAAAAATAAGCAACTGTTTCTGTTTAACTTGTTAAATTGCAGATACCTTTACCAGAAAAACCTGATACGGAAGACGAAGAACTACTCAGGAAGTGGAGGTGGAAACTTAAATCTGTGAAAAAGGAGAATAGTGAGAGACATTCACAGCGGTGTGATTTAGAACTTAAACTTGCTGTAAGATCCTTATTGCTTTCTATGACGTTGTAAACATGTCACATTTTCCAGTTGATTTTGTGCCAACTTTTCTTCGTTGAGAACAGGTGGCGCGGAAAATGAAAGATGAAGAAGGTTTCTTCTACCCACACAATCTTGACTTTCGAGGTCGTGCATATCCAATGCATCCATATTTAAACCATCTTGGTTCAGATGTGTGTCGGGGTGTTTTGGAATTCGCACAGGGACGTCCTCTTGGAAAGTCAGGCTTACGCTGGCTGAAGATACACTTGGCAAATCTATTTGCCGGTGGCGTGGACAAATTGTCTCTCGAGGGTCGAACAGCATTTACTGAAAATCACTTGGATGATATATTTGATTCTGCAGACAAACCTCTGGAAGGAAAACGTTGGTGGTTAAATGCAGAAGATCCATTTCAGTGCTTGGCTGTTTGCATTAGTCTCTCTGAAGCTCTGAGAAGCTCTTCTCCAGAGACAACAATCTCTCATGTTCCTGTACACCAGGTACTTCCATGGCATACGCCAAATCTTGGTGTTATGAGCTTCCTTTTTTCAATTTAAGATCTTGTTTTGACTAGACATGTGGCCTCGTTTTGAACTAGGCAATTCTATTATTGTATCCTCCAGGAATGTTAATTCCCATTGTACATAAGCTTTTTCTAAAAGGAAATCTATAATCCTTTAATTTTGTGAGGATTAAGTTAGAAATTGTATTGTACAAAAATAAAAAAGGTAGTTCCTATGCTTTAGGGACCTTCAGGAATATTATTCCTTGTGTCTTTTATTTTTATATAAATTTTAAGTATCTATCCAAGTACACTATGATAAAAACAGACCAGAGATGAATTTAGGTAGCTTCCTTTATGTTGGTAAATACTGCAAGTAATGGAAGTGTCCTTTAGAAGAAGGTGTTTGCTGTTTTCTGCTTTATTGAACTAAATGCGCAAGCATTAACGTCAAATGTATATAATCCTTTTAATGAATGGCATGGATGTGTACTTGCTGTTATTATAATTTCATTACCTATGACTGTAAATTTTACTTAGATTTTATGATTATTTAATAACTAATTCTGGTTTTCTAGGATGGTTCCTGCAATGGTTTACAGCACTATGCTGCCCTTGGAAGAGACAAGGTAATGACTCTTTCTTTTGTTCCGGAGTATTATGCATTAGGTCACTCTTTCATTTATGACAAGCCTGACAAAAAATACCGAATTTTGAGAAGATGTAATTCTCCTCTACTTAGTCCAGAGAGATGCAAAGTTTATACTGTAAACTGTGTTTTCAACTGCACGTTTGTCTGCCATTTCACTGTTTGGGGGATTGTATGGACTAGCAAACAGCAGGAGAGAACAAGTTTAGGACTGGAAAGGGGTCATTTCAGGTTAGGCAAGGTCCATAACCACCCACTCTGAACTCAACCCCAAAACCTGCTCCGTTTATTAGTACCACCGGTGCCCCGCCTAACTGAAGTGACAAACTAGTGGTAGTTAGAAGTGTTTGTTGGGTGGTGGGGGGAAGGAGAAGAATCCATTACAGTGTCTCTAATATTTGGGCTGTTAGGAACAGTGTGAATTTCCTAAGCCCTCATTCTCATGCTTGAGAGCCCTCGTTCTTACTGTTCCACCAAGCAATTTACTCATAATAATTTTTAGTTATAAACATTATAAACAGTTAACAATTTTGAATGTTGCAAATTCTATAAATATTCATCATTTGTTGAAGTTTAACAACATTTTAAAGAAGAAATAAATGGAGAAATATTTAGTAATAAAGTTGTATGCTAACTGGCGATTTGTTGATGGAGGTCTAAAAATGTAAATTTAAATTTCATTCATTATTGGCTACATGTAATATTTTCACTTCAGTTGCATGTCTATTAATTTTCTTGTTAATTTTTTATTTTATTTTTTTTCCTTTTTTCCATTCAGATGGGAGCAACTGCTGTCAATTTGGTTGTGGGAGAAAAACCGGCTGATGTTTACTCAGGAATAGCTGCTAGGTAAACCAGTTTTCTCTTGATTCAAGAAGCTTGCTCTACAAATGCCATTCCGTTTCTGTTTAGCTTTGATATATAGATGGTTTTACCGGATATAATATTTGTTTTGGTGGTAATCTCCAAGCCATGAAATCAAATAATTCAAGGAACTTCCAGATCATCTGAACTTAAGTGGACAGAGCTTTGTCCTCACAACTTGGATTTTCTATGAATATTCTTTCTCATCGTGAATCAGAGGATTGAAAAGTTATTTTCAAATCTTGCCCCAGCTCAAGCAGGTTTCATGAGTGATTTGCTAAAACATTAAAAAAGGAAATTTCTACTATGGCAAACAAAGTTTGCAATTCACTTTAAAATGGGTGTATTTTCAAATAAGTATTGGTTTATTTTATCCCTGTTCCAACTTATAAGATTAAACCATAATCTCCAGTACATTGTCGGACCTTTTTTATTATTATTATTACTAAGAAGTTGTAACAAAGGCTATATAAATAAACTTTGGAATTTTCTGCGCTCAGTAAAAGCTTTGAATTGGAGAACTCCATGCTGGTTATGTGAACTTTTCAAAATTCTGGACAAGACTTTAATTAGTTGATATTAGATTTGTGCAAATCAAATTTGCAATTCACTTTAAAATGGGTGTGTTTTCAAATATGTATTGGTTTATTTTATCCCTGTTCTAACTTATAAGATTAAACCATAATCTCGACTACATTATTGGTACTTTTTTTTAATTAATTACTAAGAAGTTGTAACAAAGGCTATATAAATAAACTTGGGAATTTTCTGCGCTCAGTAAAAGCTTTGAATTGGAGAACTCCATGCTGGTTATGTGAACTTTTCAAAATTCTGGACTAGGCTTTAATTAGTTGATATTAGATTTATGCAAATTAAATGGCTTAGATTCAGAGGCTCCAGAACATTTAATTCACGTCTGTACTTGATGATGCAATATCCAAAATTAGAGATTGAAATCACCTTAGTTAACATTTTCATGATAAAATAATGTTATATTTGTTTGTTATGCAGGGTTCTTGATATCATGAGTAGAGATGCACAGAAAGATCCTGCAATTTTTCCAGATGCATTGCGTGCAAGGGTTTTAGTCAATCAGGTTTTCTGCTATGTTTATAATTCTTGTTGTTGATGTCATTGTTATTTTGGTTATTTCATAAGGTAGATATTCTATAAGTAGGGTTGAAGTTGAACTACATTAATTAAAATAAATTAGATGAGTTGAAGTTGATAAAATTATCTATGTTATTCTCCACGCTTCATTTAGGAAATACAAGCAGATCATGTTTGATGTTTTAGGTGCACGTTGCTGTTTTGTTTGGTTACATTGGTGGAGAAATGTTGTTTAATTGTTAGTTGACCTGATAACTGTACATAAATCTAGGTGGACAGGAAATTGGTGAAGCAGACAGTAATGACATCTGTGTATGGTGTCACTTATATTGGTGCTCGGGATCAGATCAAGAGAAGGTTAAAGGAACGTAATGCCATTGAGGATGACACGGAGCTCTTTGGTGCAGCTTGTTATACTGCAAAAGTAAGTCCAACATTATTAATATGGTTACATCATGTGCGAAGTAGGAGCTACATAAGTGTGTTGCTCAAGGAATTAATATATATATATATATATATTTGATAAAGTGATGCTCGAGGAATTATTATGATGGAAATTTTGATGACATGTTGGAAATTGTTAATGAAAATTCTAATACATGATTTCAAACTAAAATATTGCAAATAAATTCTATAGTTGTCAAGTATGTAGTGTTTAGGGAACAAAAACATGCACTGATGAAGAGCATCAATTATTGTAATACCATAATTACATGCGTTGGCATCGAGGAAGATTCAAACGTTATTAAAAAAAAAAAGAAAAAAAAGAAAAAAAGAAAAAAAGAAAAGCAACAATTCAATATATTCAATGCTATAGTCAGGTGCACAAAGAGTTCTTATGTAGTAAAAAAAAAAAAAATGCATCATTCCTTTTACTGTCCAAGGGTGGAGATAAAGTCCCTCTGTTAATTTGCTCCGTTTGCTATTCCCATGTTGTAATTACCATATCAATAACAACGGGCATTTCTACAAATGTGCATTTCTTGAATTTACCATATCAATTACATTATTGCACATATGCATTGCATGAGAATATTAGCACAAGTACATTCAACTGTGTCTAATACCTAATTCCTTATCTTAATACCATTAACGCATTTCTAAAGAGTTCGTAGGATGAAGCTTTAAAGCCTGCAAATCCATTCACTAATGGGCTTTAATGTTTCATTGATCATTACTGTAGTATGTTTGACGGAGTTCCTACGCAAAGATATTTTGGATATTTTGCAATATGAATGATGGTTTTTTTTTGTGATTTTTAGAATTCATTAAAAACCCATATCATAATTTTTTGTTATCCAATATATCACAAAGATGTAATATTTTATCCATTTTATACATACATTTATTGATTTACACACACATATACGTACATAAAAAGTAGTCAGGACCTCCTAGTACAAAAGTTACTATTATTGCACCCCTCAATAAACTTTTCGGAGGACCCATGTTTTCTCTAGTTAATTGTTGGATTAGGGATCTATCTTATACATGTCATGCATGAAAAATATTAAGATGATCAAGGAGCATTAATGGTTCAATCCAGAAATTCACATTTCCTTTCATTTGAAAGGTAAAATATAACTCTAATTTGGACATGGACTGGGCAGCTTGTAGTCTTATTCAATTTGATATGGCAAAGCGTGACAAGCATGGGAAGTGTTTCTAAATGAAAGGTCCATTTAGTGAGACTTGGGTGCAATAAAAATAGTTATTGGGAAGTGCAAGGGTCACAATTCGACCCCGATTTGAATGTACATGCATGCATTCATTCTTCATGGCTTTTCATCTTTATGACAAGAATGTTTTTTTACTGGTTGAGCAGATTACCTTAACTGCATTGGGAGAGATGTTTGAAGCGGCACGTAGTATCATGAGCTGGCTTGGCGACTGTGCAAAGGTGTGCACCTCAGCTTCTTTTTTCTATTTGCTTTGCTGTTATAACATATCAGACCTTTTTGTGTGTTTGTGTCAGTGCACTCATGCACACAACTAAGTGAGGAGACCACAATGAGCTAAGTGAGGACATCAAAATATAAGCGATCAATCAACTTGGTATTATTTGCACAACGTGGCTGCAGTGAACTTGAACCCACATTCTTTGTGCTGACGCTTGGCATGCCATGATTAATCACAACACCAAGCAATGGTTCATAGATATCAATTTAATGTACCTTATTTCTTTCATCATCAAATGATTATTTCTCTTGTGGGTTACTCATTTCATTTGGCTGTTATGGTTATGATAACCTATTTCATCATATTTGGCCTTGGGAATATTTTCTACCTAGAACCCTGAAAATCCTTCCGCATCTTTCTGTGTTTAGATGAAATAACAAGAAGCATACAATCTTTGTAATCGAATTTGATTAAGACATTTATTCTGCTGCCAAATGCATTTGATAGTTTATTATTTTCTTTTTTTCTTTTTGGTTAGGCAAGTTCTCACACACACACTTTTCACAAATTGCCCACTATGGGGATCAAACCCCTCACCTCTTTGAGGGAGGAGAGGTTATACCATTGTGCTAATGGCCCATTGCTGCTTATTCTTTTTTCAAACATTTTTTTTTTCTTTTTATTGCTTACAGAAAAACTTTATACATTTTGGTTGAATGATAAAATCCTATTACTGATTTCACTTATTAATTGTCGTGTTTGAATAAGTAGTAATTTATTTGGATTTTTGCAAAACTCTCTATATTTTGGTTGAATGATAAAAACATATTATTGAGTTCACTTATTAATTGTAATGTTTGAGTATGTACTAATTTATTTGGATTTTTGCAAATTTATATCTGAATGCAATTTTGGATGGTAAAGACTGTTTGAGCTCTGTGTGTGTGTGTGGGTGGGTGGGTGCACGCGCGAGCATGTGTTTGCATTTTTGGTACTTGATAATGACAACAGAAGGGTAGGAGGTGCACGTGCTTGCATTTTTGGTACTTGATTTCTCTGCACCTTGCTTTTTGACATTCTTATGATTATTGACTTTAATGCTTGAACAGATAATTGCAACCGAAAATCAGCCTGTGAGGTGGACAACTCCGCTCGGACTTCCTGTTGTGCAGCCTTATCGGAAATTAGGAAAGCATCTTGTGAGTGTTGAGTTTGAAGACGCTTAACATTTCATTGATATCCTTATCACATTAGGGACTATCAACAAATCATTTAATGTCATTAAGCTTCATTTCTTTGATTTGGATGCAGGTTAAAACTTCGCTTCAGGTTTTGACACTACAACGGGAAACAGAAAAGGTAATTCTACCTATTATGTCCAAATTTCTGCCATGTTTATATTGATGCTATTTTTTATTTTTTACGTGCTTCCCGGTGTATACTTTTTCATTAAAAATGAAAACGTTAGATGAGATATTTTAGGATAACCCAGTTGTCCATCAGGATCAAATCATCAGTGTCATTCTCATATCTTGGGAACCAACCATGCGACGTAGTTGTATATATTGGGACTGCTTTAGACAGTAATGAGGATTATTGCTCAGAACTGTATTTGGTGTCAACTTCTTACTACTGGTTAAGACCAACTTGGGGAATTAATTAGAGGTTCTAGCGCACTTCTTTAAGCCTGACTCAGGAGAATCCATCCTGTCCTTCAGCACCAGGACTTGGTCCAAGCATCCTCTTAAAAAGTAGTATTTAGGCCAACTTTATCTCCTTTTTTTCGCTGTTTATTCATTTGTGAATATAATTTCAATGCAAATATTGTTAGCTGTCTGGATTCCAAATCTCAAAAGTAATGGTTCTTACTATCATAGATCATGGTCAAGCGGCAGAAAACAGCTTTTCCACCAAATTTTGTTCACTCCCTTGATGGTTCACATATGATGATGACTGCAGTGGCCTGCAAAAAGGCAGGCTTAAACTTTGCAGGTTCGTTCAGTGAGATTCCCTTTTGTTTCACAACCTTTTTGTTCTCCTCTTTTTTCCTTGGTTGTTTTTTGACCAAGTTACCACATAACTGTATTTGACTACAGGTGTTCATGATTCATATTGGACGCATGCATGTGATGTGGATGAAATGAACAGGATACTTAGAGAAAAGTTCGTTGAACTCTATGAAACACCAATACTGGAGAATGTAAAGTATCTTGACCCTCTTCACTTCTGAAGTTCTTCTATATTTTTATGAAATTCCCATCTATTGTTAAATACTTGAATATCATCAATAAGCTCTGGGAAACTAAAGGATCGCTGTTCATCTCAAATTCTCAAGGGACCAGATCTATCCAATATTTCCCCATTTAAAGTTTGTCAATATCTCCTTTAATAATGAAAGGGAATCTTTTATTTGCAATATAAAAAGGGGATAGATTCTTAGTATCAAAAGTTTGGTTTGAATGAAACCAGTGCAGAATAAGCTTGGTCTGACCCATGTTTCTGAAATCAATAGCTTTTATTATATATATATATATATATATATATATTTTCTGTGTATGGTCTAGAGCAAGCAATGGATGTCGAGCTGTATGAACCAACGGTCGAGGTCAGTTTCTAATCAGCTCAATGGAGGCTTGCTCAAGATTGACCTTCTGAGATCAATGAGTCATGTTTGATCACATTTGAAATTCACTATGTATCAAGCCTCAATCAAGTTTGGCTCGAAAACTAATATGTATTTGGGACTAAAAGATAAAAACTATTTGGGCTTGAATCGAGATTTTACTCAATTAGAGGCTCATTCCAGATCAGCTCATGAAGAAAAAAAATAAAAAAGCTACATTTAGGAGGTCTTCAATTTTTAGCCAAGCTTGCGTAATACCCTACTTCACATAGATTTAGCTCATTTGCAGCCATATATACTGATTTTATATTTAAATTTTCATTTCAATGGAAAGAGTATCTTGCTACTTAGTACATCCAAGTTTAGAGTTGCAGGGAATATTAAGATAAAGTGTTGTATGCATCACAGCTGGTCTGAACTGTTGTTCCTTTTGAACAGTTGTTGGAGAGCTTTCAGAAGTCTTTCCCTACATTATCGTTTCCCCCCTTGCCCGAACGGGGAGACTTTGATCTGAGAGATGTTCTAGAGTCGCCCTATTTCTTCAACTGATCTGAACCATCAGCGACTCTTCATCTTTATTCTTTACAGCGACATGGTGGCACTGTATATATATATCACCATCTCTGCGCTTCCCATCCGCTACAATTTTATGAGCATGGCTAAGGAAAGGAGAGTGCTTGCCACACAATGTTTGGTAGATACTTGAGGTATGGTGATATCTTGCGCCGTGTCCTTGGGCATTGAGAAGATCTGGCATGGTAGGGTGCCGCTATGTTTGGTTCAATCTTCACCTCCAACCTTCAAAGTTCTCGCTTGTACATTCAACAAGATATTCATGGTCGCTGTAGCACGTGTAAATGCGGAATTGCTATTGACTTTGCCAAGAAGGGTTTGATCCTACTGCTGCTGTAACTCATACCTGCTACGCTATCTATATGGCTGTTCCGGGAATTGTTTAGGTCTAAGATTCAGTACTTGAGCTTTATGTATTTTTGCATCAATGTAAAGTCTCTGTAAAGTATTTTGAATTGAGATCATTGGTCCCTTAAAATAGTGACTTTAACAATATGTATTGAAGCAGAATTCCGACAAATCGATACCATGATTTCTGGTTTAGAGTTTTTTAAGTGGATACTGCATTATAACAGAAAAACAAGGCTGCCTGTAGAAAACAAAGAAGCTATTACTCCGAGCCAAATAATTGCAATTCACATGAAAATCTTACGATTGAATAGGGTGATGAGTTTTAGTGATTTTCCACAAAGTTTCAGAGAGCCTTTCTGAGTGCTCCTGTCGAGTGTAGTGAGCTTCAGTACTCTCCACCTAGTTGTAATGAAAATCAAGATATGCGCACACGGGGACAATTTGCATGATATTATATGAATATGATTCGCAGGCCAATGTATGAATATCAATTGAGCTTGCTTTTCTTTACGATTTTCAGGATTAACTTGTCTTGCAAACTAAGAAACCGCAACATTTTCATTAGTTCAACACAGAACCTGCTGTTGTTTCACGAATTAAAAGGGCTAGCCACGTGCACGAGGATTGAAAAGATGGAATCAACAATCACTTAATGGTTTCACAACCTGGGAATATCTATTTCAGAGTGAGTAGATATCTTCACTCATGTCATGCATTTGCAGCTTCAAATTTAACCCACTCAAAAAGAAAAAGAACAACAAATCTTGGACATAAACGAATTAGGATCAATGTTGAAATCGATTTCAGCAACAATTCGTAACTATATACTTATGAAGGAGGAATTTGGTAAACAGATTGCACTTTTGATTCTAACAAAGAAACATATTTATCAAGCACGGAGATTACAGCTTCAAATTCTGTCACTTGCTGTTCTATTGCATCAATCTGCTGAACATACTCATCAAAGTTGCCACTTTTGGATTTCAGCTGCTCCACAAAAACCCTTAACCCGGAAGCCACGTCACCAAAGCCTTTATACTCTTCCGCCACTCTGAGATTCATCTTCTCCAAAAGTTCTAGTAGATTGTTTGTTCCCTGAGAAATATCAATAATTTGAACTCGTCATTTCCACTGAAATGGATGAAGTATTGTCAAAGTCGGGTTATAAGTTAATCAAAAGTCGGGGTTAGAAGTTAAAACAATAGCCAAAAATTAAATTAAGGCGGCAATAGATCTTATATCTCTGAAATGGATGAAGTCATCTTGTCAAAGTCAATTAGCTCTTGAATCAGCTGCATCTTGTCAAAGTCCATAAATGGCTTAAGAATTTTCCTTACTTCATGATTTCAAAGTGCCAAACCCCGAGTAAGCAAGATTCATTTTACCGAATAACTACCATGAAAATGGTATATAAAGTACAAAATTTTAAGGGCTCGTTTGGTTGAATGGGTTAAGTGATGAAAGTGAAGGAATGGAAAATTTTCAACTTTCAAAGAGTTTGGAAATAAAAAAACAAAGAAATTTTTTTGGAATTATGTTTCCATTAACGGCTTATTCTTCTTCCAGAACTTTCCTACAAAAACACACAAGTGTATCTTCACGTAAACTTTCATGTTCTTCGAGTTATAAAACAATATTGTCCTACAGTTTTCTTGTAGATTTTTACCAAATTCCTGCAAGAAATTTTGCTTTCATCATTTCACTTTCTATTACTTCCACTTTCCAATACTTTTTTCTTTATACCCAAACGGAACCAAAGAGCCAGATTGGTTCGGTTTTCTCAGCATAATTTTCTGTAAAGAAAGAAAACAGTTCAGAGGTTCATTTGGTTGATAATTTTTCAAAAATTGATTTTGAAATTGAGCTAAAGAAAAGGCCTAATTTCGAAACATTATGTAGTTCTGTTCCTAATTTTCAATCTTTCAAAACTGTTTTCAGATAATTGAAATTTTAAAATTGTTTCTGAAGTTAAGCTAAAGAAAAGGCCAAATTTCGAAACATTATGTAGTTCTGTTCCTAATTTTCAATCCTTCAAAACTGTTTGCAGATAATTGAACCCAATAAGCCATAAACACTTAAAATAATCAAACACTTTAATCAGAAGTCACATAGATCTAAAGAGGTTTCAACTATTGTAACTATCACCTGAAACCCTAATTGTAATGGAATGCCAAAACCTCACATTCCACGTTTACTGTAATTTTAGATGCATTAAGAGCCTAAAAATTACACCTTTTGTGTTCCCATTCGAATTTGCATAGAAGTGTGTCTGTATATATCTATACACACAGTATTTGAGATAATTAATTATAGAAATGAAATCAAACCATGATCACATCAGTACAGTACTCAGAGTCTGAATCGCTAGCCCTAGATTTTGAAAAATAAGGATGCAAGGACAAACAAAACTAGAAAGAGAAAGTGTAGAGAGAGAGTACCTGAAGCTCTCCCTTCACCATGTTGAAGACGCTGGTGAAGAGATCGTTGAGTGACTCAGTGAGTTCGTCTCTTTCCTTTTCCTCTACCTTCTCAGCCATAGCTTGGCGTTGGGGACGACGAAGCACCACAGAGCAAATGGTTAAAGAATAAAGACGAGGTAGGTACGACGTCGTTTACTGAACGGAGGAAAATGCCAGGTGTAAGTAAATTCTGAATATCAAAGCGACGCCGTATTGATATTTTCAAGGTTTTAGAATTTAGACAGATTTGTTTGAATTTTATAAAAATTAGTTACTTGTAATTTTTTACTGCATTATTGGATGACCTAATTGTGAATTTTTTAACTAATATTTTTATTTGAAATAATCAAGTATTTTTAAAAAAGACAAAAACAAAAAAATTATTACAATTTTACTCAAATGAGTTGTATGTACTATGTATAAGATTAGTATTTAGTCATAAGAATTATATTTATCTAACATTTAAAAAAATGCATTCAATCATAATTTTGAACTCGGAAGAGTGAGTCTGGAGATTTGAAACTACTTATAATAGGAGTTGATAAACGTAATAAAAATTCTCAATTGTTTTTGTTAGGTTGTAAATATTCCACATATTATTCCATTCAATGACCTTAAATTTTGTTCAAATGAATTTTGTCCATTCTAACCATATGAATAGATGACGGATTTGCTATTTAAAATCAATCAAATAACCGAAAAATCAAATATATATATATATATATATATATATATATACACACATATTTTTTAATAAGTGACTTTAAAAATTAATTTCCTTGGTAGCAAGTCACTACAGATTTATTGTTTTGTTGTCTGATAAAAGATGTTGGTCCAGAGTTTCAGATTTTTTATTTTTCTCTTTTTTTTCAGGTTCAACAACAAAATTGAGATAACACTCATACATTTGCAGGAGGTTATACCATGTAGATGAAACTTGAAAATTGAGGAGGATCTGGCTCAATATTATTTAAGATTTTTGGCAAAAATATGAAAATGGCTTTTTTTTTTTTTAATATTTCAAATTCTTGATAGTTATAAAATTCCAAAATATGTGACAATAATAATGCTAATAATAATAGTAGTAGTAGTAGTAAATGGAGTAAGATTAGAGTCTAGGGACAAATGTAATGAGTGAAAAGAACAAAAAAAAAAAAAAAAAAAGGTCGACAATTTTAGACAAGAAAAAACAAAAAAGAAACATTTTAAAAGAAAAAGTAGGAAAGGGAAAAAAATCTAATAAAATATACAAAAATTTTATCAATTTCTCGGAATGAAATGTTTTACAATAGATTTAAATTCTATTGGCTTGGTAATGTATTATATTGGCGGGCCTTTGCCCAAAGTCGGAAACATTTGTGTATACGTGTTTTTAAAAGTTTTTTTTTTTTTTTTTTTAACGGAAGTTTTAAAAAGATAGATAATTCTATAACATCATCTGATAATTCTATATATATATTAATATATTATATAAGATTTTAGAAGCTAAAAGGGTTTGGTAAATATGTAGATATTTTAAGTTTTAGAAGGTATATCAAAAAATGTGGATAAGGGACACTATATATAAGTGGTTTGTATTCACGGAAATAAACCACCTAATATGGACGGTCATGGATATAGTCTATATATAATTCAACTTATAATAACCAATAATATTATGTTAGTAAAGTTATACTACTTTACTACGGAGTACAATTCATCTGAGACAATATTCATTAATTAATTTTAGAAATGTATCCCGGCAAGTCAATGTATCAATAAAATAATTTTATTATTTAAAAAAATAAATAAATAAAATAGATCAATTGAGAAAACACAAACTATTTATTTATTTATTATTATTATTATTTATAATTATTATATCAATGAATGATGGAAGGAAACAAGAGAAAAAGATTACACCATTTAT
This sequence comes from Cornus florida, assembly GCF_030987335.1. Taxonomy (NCBI): domain Eukaryota; kingdom Viridiplantae; phylum Streptophyta; class Magnoliopsida; order Cornales; family Cornaceae; genus Cornus; species Cornus florida. The sequence continues at coordinate 8,778,665 of NW_026775577.1, forward strand.
CTCAAAGTCAACACTAATCAGGAGAGTATACAAAAATTTTGTTAATTACAACAAGCAGTTTTTTAACTTTTGGTGAAGCGGAGAAGAAAAATTTAATAAAATTAAATGGATAAGTTGGGACAATCTTTACAAATCCAAAATGAATGAATGGTGGGCTTGGCTTAAAAAATGGGGAGGCTTTTAATCTTGCTCTTTTTGCAAGCTTGCATGGCGGATGGAAAGAGGTGATGATTCGTTACTCTTTAAACCCTTCAAATCCAAATATTTCAAAAATTGTAGCTTCATTGATGCCCTCATACAAATCCAGTGCTTCTTTGGTTTGGAAGAGTATTCTCTCGGCCAAAGATGTCATTAAAAAAGCCTTTTCTGACTTTCAGGAATTTCAGGAGATCTTTCGACAAAATAGGTTGCTCCATCCTTCTTCATCTCCTCCTCCCCCTCCATTTGAGGTGTGGAAAGCGCCTGATATGGACTGCCTCAAACTCAATTTTGATGCTGCCTTCAATTCCATTACGAAATCTTGCGGCGGCGGTTTGATTCTACGCAACCATCTTGGTCTCCCCGTCAAGATCGCCTGTGTCTTTCTTGAGAATGTCAGTTGTCCTACCATGGCTGAAGGCCTTATGCTCCGGGAGTCTTTGCTTCTTCTTAAAAATTGGGGGTACAACAATGTGATAGTGGAAGGTGACAGTCAGTCCGTTATGCAATTGAAGCCTACTGATAGTTATTTATAATGATGTTTTATCTCTTCTTCATTGTGTTGGCTCTTCCCTTTCATGGGGTCCACGGAAAGGAAATATTGTTGCTTATCTGTTAAGTAAGAAGGCTCTTAAAGCCGAATGTGATGATTTAGAGTGGAGCATTAGGCACCCGTGATCGTTAAATACTCTTCTCCCTGATTGTATTTTTCCTTGTTCTTGGGTGTTATGTTACTTGGTGTTAAAAAAAATAATAATAAATAATAACCATAGGCCAGTGCGAAAAACAATTTATAAAAATGCAAGTAAAAATGGTGGTAGCTTTATGAAGTAACTTTCTAGGGAAATTAACTATTTACTGCATTGCTTAACACTTTGGGACCAGAAATCATAAGTTAAACCTCCATTAACTTCAATCTAGGCATTGCATGAAATTCTTCTTGAGACTACAATTTAGTTCGAGATTATAACATAACAATATCAATAGAAAACTGTTTTGCGTTGATTCAGAAGATCCGATTTTCACAATAATAATGACCCTTTACAATCTGTTAAAAAAAAAAAAACATTCTCCATAATTTTAATAATCAGTAACTATAAATTCTCGGGCACAACACTACTAATAGGCTTTCTGATTATTATATCAAAGAATGAAGCGCATGTAACAATATGGCAAATGGAAGGAAACAAGAGACAAAAATCGGACCATTCATCTCACACACCAACAGCTTTTTTATTCCCCTTCTCATCCATTGCTCCTCAATTCTTTCCTCCTACCAAGCTTAGTGATTTTAAAAATTAATTTTCTTATTTGTTTTCCTTCCGAGTGATTTGTCCGAAATGAATTTCTAGATTCGCGGATTTATCAACATCAAGTTCGTAAAAATTCTCGTTGGCGATTATGTATGGTCAAAAAATTTAATTATGAAAGAAAAACTTTTGCTTGTTTATATTATTTTTCTACTAGATGCCGGGAATTTCTTGTACCGTGTTCCTTGTCATAGAGTATGTAGATTGTAAAGAATACTATTTTACTTTCCCCTTTCTTTGTTTTTTTAATCCAAATTGGGGCGGTGCGACTGTGTTATTATTTCCAGATTTAAATGTCATAAAATACACCAATTGTTTTTTATTCGACGAGAATTAAATTCCACTAGATACTAGACATAAGTAAGCGGGGAATAAAAACGGATAAATGCTGGGAAAAAAAATTCTAGAAGGGATTCTTCGTCTTACTAGTCTTCGACACAAGGGGGGTGTGGAAAATGCCATATAAAAAGTGAATATATTAAGGCTTCGGCCTCTCACTGATGCCTTTGCTTAGCTAATATTTATTCTTTCAAAACAAAAATTAGATTCAACAATAAAATTGAGATACATCCATCTATTTACATAAGGTTACATCATGCAAATGACACATTAAGAGACTGCATTAAAATTTGTATGGGTAGTGTTGTAAAGAAATAGAAAATTTAAAATGTTTGTATTTGTATAGAGAGTGTTATAAAGAGAGATGATTTTAGAATATTTGAGAATTTTTATAAATTAGTAGATTATAAGAGATTCTAAAATAATAAAGAGTTTCATAAATATTAAAAAGTTTTAGAGAGTTGTTATTAACTATTTATTGTAAATCATTCTAACAATTTATTAAAGATTAGAAATACAATAAATAGGTGTGACTCCTTATTGGAAAAAGGAGAAAGCAATAGTGTAATAAGCCATCAACTCATTAAAATATTAGAGTAATGATATACAACTTTATCTTAAGCGGCAAAATTAAATTCCCCGCTTTGAAGTTTGTGGCAAAAGAAAAAGAAAACTAAATATATAGAATGAGCCCAACTCTAAACCTAAATGTATGATCTTATACTCAGAAATCAATTTAATAAATATATTTTCTTATTAAAATCAATCATAGCAGCTATTATTGTTATTATTATTATTTTGTGATTGACCTTTTTATTAATACCTATCTATATTTTTGTGACAGTATCACAATCTATCCACCTAGGAAAAAAAAAAACTGAAAAGAATAAAATTACAGGATGACAACCTATCCACTTAAAAAAACTGAAGAGAATAAAATTAAGAAAAAAAAAGAATGTCAACGGGAAGAGAGACACAAAATAAAAACATAAAAAAATCGTAATTTTATAACCTCATCCACTCAGACCATTCGCATTCGCAGCGAGGACAATCTCCCTGGAAGATTTGGCAGCATGGTTCATTTTTTAGAGTGCTTTACAGATCCCCATCGAGAATGAATAAAAATAAATTACAATGTCAGCCATGCATATGAGAAAAGAACAAGCACACACCAAACTAATCTTGATCTCACAAATTGTAACCGTGGAGCCCATCACATACCATGTGAGTGCACTTTTTAAATTTTCCTAAGAGAAAATGGTGCATATATGATCCACCTCAAAATGTTAAAATGGCTACAACTCGGTGTCTTTTTTTTCCAATTACTCGAGAATATTTGTCCTGACAAAACCTCACTATTGTGAAATGAAAGGAATGCCCAATAGTAAATAACAAGAGCCAATTCCAGAAATTGGAGGTGAGTTTTGGAGCTCAGTGAATATATATAGATAAAATCCCATCAAAGAGAAATAAGGAGAATAAGAAAGGAAGAAACAAAAACAAATGTCCAAGGTATGAACTTGTAATTCTTTAACTTCATTCCATTACACAACAACATCCATTATTAAGCACAATCTAATACAATTATACACAGCAGGGATATATAGAATCCAAAATGGATACACGCCTTTGTACAATTCTAGCCAAGCAACTCAATTTTATATATTGAGTTGAACGTTTTGTCTTATTGAAAGAAAACTCACCAGACCTAGAAAAACCTGACTCACAATTGTTGCAGATGATCCTATCTTTCCGGTGTCTTCATGACACCTTCTGGTCCATTGCCTTTAACAAGCAACAAGAGAGATCATTCACGCGTTGATGGAGTCTTCTTGAATAAGGCATAGGCATCGCTATATATGGCCACCAAGTTTGAGAGCACAGCAAGGACAATCATGAAAACCGATAATATCTTGTCCCTCTTTGTTGCTATACCATGATGATTCCTTAAAGACCATGAAACAATACATACAACAGATATTATAATCGGTAACTAAAATTTTTTGGGCACAATGCTAGTAGTGATAGGCTTTCTAATTATTATGCACGTGGAAGGAAACAAGAGAAAAAGATCAGACCATTCATCTCAAAGTACATGTCAACACTAATCAGGAGAGCATACAAAAATCTTGTTAATTATAACCATAAGTCAGTGCAACAATTTATAAGAATTCAAGTGACAATGGTGGTAGCTTTATGAAGTAACTTTCTAGAGAAATTAACTATTTACTGCATTGCTTAACACCTAGTATTGACAAAATCATGGAACCAGAAATCATAAGTTAAACTTCCATTAACTTCAATCTAGGCATTACATGAAATTATTCTTGAAACTACAATTTAGTTCGAGAACAATGTCAATAGAAAATTGTTTTGCGTTGATTCAAAAGACCAGATTTTCACAATAATAATGACACTTACACTCTGAAAATCCAAAATGAAAAAAAAAAATAAAAAAATAAAAAAAAAAAAACTTCTCCATAATTTTGCTTTTCAATGGATCAAAAAAAAAAAAAAAAATCCTATCCATCATGGGCAAATCATTTCCCTCATGGCCATGGGTATTTTAAAATTCAAACAATTTAGAACTTTGAACCAAATTATAGCGACTAGGAAATTTTATGTCCAGAAGTTGCAATTTTAATTAATTAGTTGAAATTGGCCCATAAAAGTTAGTCAACGAATTTTAGAAAGACAATTTAAAAGAGGCATGTGTAATGATTCTATACCTTAAGGAGTTGCACAGTAATTTAAGCCAACATCTGTCTCCAACATGGAGAAACCATATTTCTTCCTATTTTTATGATCCATGTAAGGCCTTAAGGCAGCAACAGAGCATGAAGGCTAAACTTTTTCACACATGTTCAAATCGAAAGCGTTGCCCAAACAAGAGGTCTCATCTTTAATATAATTGGGACATGAATAGGGACTCCAAACGATAAAGACAGAGCACGAGTGGAGAGGATTTCTTATATTTCTTTCTATAGGAGGAGAATCAAATATTTCCAATGTGACTTTAAAAAGAAAAAAATAATTAAAAATAAATAAAGAACCGATTTTCAGATGTTCATATATTCAACAAAAACATTGTTTTCTGTCCTTAAGTTCCACTCAATGGATTTCTCACATTTCTTTCTACAGGAAGAGAAGCAAATATTTCTAATCTGTCAGGTAACTCAGTAAAGGCAATTTGCAGGTGTTCATATTTTCATATGCTTCAACAAGGACATTGGTTTTTTTTTTTTCCCTTAAGTTCCACTTATTGGATAGATTTTTTCCCCCTCCAGGATATCTACTGCTGATAATTTTTCATGTGGCACCACTTGTAAGGTGTTTAAGTTATTTTTTCCTTTCATATACGACCAATGTTTTTACTAACCATGATTACTTTTTCTTTGTGCAAACGACAAACCCCCAATAAAGAAAATTAATAAATGAAGTTCCTACTAATTCCAGTAATAAGAAAGAAAGGTAACTTACTTGAGAGTAATGGCAGCAGGGAAGATGAACCCAATGCAAACTGCAGCAGTTGCTCCAGTGAACTGGAAAGCGTCCCAAATGCTGGGTATGAAATTTGCACCGAAGAAGATTAGAGCAATGAGTCCAGTGCTGATCAATGCAAACCTCAAGTTGTCTGAAGCCAAAGGCCTTGACGATGGAAAGAGGAGACCATCCATGTTCAACCGCAACGGATAGAAAACAATGGGAAAGACAAGCATGAGGTGGGCAGCATAGCTAACACGAACAACATCATTTAGCAGAAATCCAAAAGGAATTGCAAGGTCGGCGTCAAAGTTGGCAAGCACATCGTCAAGAGTTGCATCACCGAATAGAAGGAACCCAAAAAGGCTTGTCAATACATACACAGATGAGCAGAGTGCAAGTGAGGTTTGCACAACAGCTTTTATCTGTGTGTTGTCTTCAAGCTCATTGTCTATTGAATGAACTGCAAAATTTTGATGTTCCCAGAAGGTCAGCCTTTATTATTTTAGAACTTCCAACTTTAAAAGGTGAAAATACTTTTGTTAGGAACTGAGGTCAGATTGCTGAAGCTGATTTGTGCCACAATCAGCCATTTAGAAATAAAATTTTGATATCTCAAACATCAGAATCTAGTTTTTTTATAAATTAATTTTAACACTTCAAACCATGATTAAACGTTCAGAGTTCATCAAACTTATTTATGTGCAGATAACTTGAAAAATCTGATGAAAAATTTATTTTAGTATAAATGGACATAAAGGAATTACACGATTTGAGTTAGCTAAATTATCAGTCAATCAGATATAGGCCAAATTAGTTGACCCAAAACAATCTGTTGTCTGCAAGCATCAGATGGAAGTTCAAAAAATAAAGACATTTAAGATAATTAATTAATTTAGGTTGATCAGACCAGGTGCACAACCCAAACCCAACCATATATAACTTACGTAATCTCGGGTAACTTGAATCAAACCTTTTTCCCAAGTAGGTTTCCACAACCTCACTCTTTTTCCGGTTTTTAACATGTTATTTCATATTTGGTAATTTTCAAAAGTACTTTTTTTGACAGTCCTCAATATATACTGAAAATCATACAAATAAATAATCCGCTTGCATACCGTTGTAGTGGCAGATGTATGCAGTGACAAGAACAGGGACTACAGTGAAGAGCTTCCAGAATGATGTCAAATCAGTAACATCCGGAAGCAATCTGGGCATCAAAATGGTTCCATTTATCAACTTAATAAATGTGATTCCCACGGTAATTACAAGGAACACCACAGCCAGTGCAACTGATAAGGCAGATGTGTATCTCAATGAATCTGTAAAACAGGGAAAATGAGAAGTGACATGTGATCACCAAAATTGGGGTATTAGGATATATCTGTATACTTCCTAGAACCACAAATTAGCAACATAAATAAAACATAATGGACCATAAGTAAGCATATGAGGCTACTTGAATCAGCTAATGTATGACGTGTAGCAACTAGGACTAAAATAAATAAGAAGAAGCTATTTCAACTAAGTACAAGATTGCAAATCATTGCCATATCAAAATAAAGACTGACCAATGCGCTTTAAGCTTGCCAATGGAGCAAATACAGCAAGGGTTGTGACAAGAAGAACAATGGTACGCCCAGTCCACCAGTGCTCTCCAAACCACCCTTCCAGAACACCCGCATGGTGAATTCCACCAGAAGAAGTTCCAGAAAGCACATCACCTTCAAAATGATTAAAAGGAGCAAAAAATTACAAAAATTAATTAGAGTTGTACTTATCAGTGATTAATTGGGCACGTTATAAGATTAAGATGCTAACAATATCTTCCATAAAACAGATATCATAATACACATGAAAAATAAAATCATAGGATGGATGTTTCATACCAATAATAATCATGTACACAATTAGTACACCAATATTGTTGATTAAAACACATATTTGCAGCAAAATCCTTCCATATTTTCCAAAGGCATCCCCCATAACACTTCCATAAGAAGTCGATTTCCCCGCTCTACTAAACCTAAGCAGCAAATCAATCGAAGCCTCCGCTAAGAATGCCATGAAAATGATCATAGCAATCCCAAGAACAAGACCCAACACTTTCATGGTGGCTGGCAAGGCCATGATTCCAGCACCAACAATTGTGGTTGACAAATTAAACACTGCTCCAGTAAAAGAAGCCCCATTGAACTCGTCATAACCAGCATCTTCTTCTTGCTTAGTGGGCAAGAGGGGGGCTTTCTCATCAACAACATGTCTGCTATTCCGCGACCTCTTCTCTTTCGCCGGCTTAAGACTTCCGGTCGTCATCCTTTGGTTACTTAATCCCAAAGTGAAAAATTGAATCTTAAATGGATAATATGAGAAATAGATCAAGCTTCTAAGATCTGAAACCTTTATTCAAGAAGAACTGTCAAATGGGTGAAAATCCAAAATTAGATTCTAAGAATGATTTGTTACAATTTCGGACTAAACTTCCAATACCCTGAAATTTTCAACAACTTTGAATTGTGAATGGGTAAAAAAATAATGATACAGTTATCAATTCAGTATATAAGTTGAAAATTTGCAATAACAGTGACAAGGGGTAGATCAACCTAAAATGCTCTGAGACATTCAAGTACAGAAAATTTGGGAAACCTGGAAACTAAACAGTTAGCAAAAGCAATTGAATCCTTCAACTGAAGGAATTAATTTCAAAGATTTAACCAAAAAAAATAGGGCTTTCAAGATTGAGTGTATAAGCTACCCAAAACAAAAACAAACTGAATTGAAACAAACCCAGTTCGTAAAAGCAATGAAAAAATAACAGTTTAGAATCCTTCAACAGAAGGAATTAATTTCAAAGATTTAACATAAATTAGGGCATTCAAGATTGAGTGTATAAGCTACCCAAAGCAAAAACAAACTAGATTGAAACAAACCCAGTTCATAAAAGCGATAAAAATATAAGAATTACCTGAAATTGGTCACAAACAACTATAATTCCGATGAATTCGTTGAAATTCGGGTAGAAGCAATAAGAGACCCAGAAATGAATTTACAGAAATCAGACTGATGAATTCAACAATAACGATTGGCTTAAAAAAACACCAATCAGAGATTCAGAAGTTTAAGAATCAAATACCAAGAAGATTGAATTGAATACAAAGAAGGAATTGAATACAAAGAAGATTGTCTGTTTGTAAATTATGTAGGTTTGGCTCCTATATATATAATGATGAAGAAAGAGAAAGCGTCACGTAATGTTTTCTAGTCTAAGAGTTGACTGAAATACGGCATTATCATAATTACGGAAAAAATAATAATAATAATAAAAATAAAAAGGGATCGATTCTGGTTTCAGGGTTACGTTTTATTTTTTTATATTACAGTTGAAGAATGTCCACAGACGTCGTTGTCAGCTGATTGTCGTTTCGGCATTCAGCCCCCACAAATTGAGGTTTATATATCGCTCCGTTGGAATTTGGAGGGAAATATAAAAAATAACGAGTATTAAGGAAAATAAATAAATTGAAAGGATTTCATTATTAATCATAAGCCAAAAAGGAAAGAAAAAAAAATTGATCCTTATATCTTTATCTTGTTCTTAATCCCATAAATCATTGAATCTCCCAAATGAATTGTTTTCAATAATTTTATTTCATGTTAATTGCAACGGTGTATTTGTCCCTTAACTTTTATGCAAATTATTTTTTATTTTATAGCACGACGTAAATGCGGCATTACCTAATTATTTAAAATTTTAAATAAATGAATAAGTGTCACATCTATTATTGTTAGTATCAAACAGATTTAGTTCTTGATTCGATATCACGTTTAGTGTCGAACTTGTTCCACTTAATTCCTCACTCACTGCCATATAAAATTAATTGCTCTTACTTCTTTTTTTTAACCCCCAAACTCTTTGGGCCATATAAAATTAGTTGGCTTAATAACGTTCAATAAATTGTTCTTTTTAATTATACGACATTCATTTGTTTCTATTTTGTCCAAGGTGTATCCTATTAGTATATATTACTATCAATCTCACAATCCTGTGCATTAATGACCTCCTTTTATTTTGAAGTGTATCCATAACATCATTAATCTTCGATTATTTACTAAATTTGCATTTAATGTATTCAATGTTAACCCTTCCAATCCTAATGCATTTTTACACCTTTCTAATTTAATTGCTAAGTCTTCTTTTGAAGTATTACTTTTGTGATTACTTATTTTGCTTGTGTTTAGAAAGGAAAAGTAAAAAGAAAGTATCTTATGATAATATGACTGTTCATGCTCTGTATTTCTTTTCTTAATTAAAATTTAGATAATCGACTTCCCTTGCTGTTTACAATGTGGAGCTGGCGTCGACAGCCGAGGGGTTTACCTAGTAATTACAAGTCCAAAGGGCGGGTGGTTGCGACAGTTCCCACGTCAAAATAAAATAAAATTCCAAAAAGGATCGCCCTCCAAAATAATAATAAGATGCTCTACTTTTTTATATTTATAAATAACATGACAAAAATAACCTAAACTATTTAATAGTCTTTTTTTTCCCGATTTTATCCAAATTCCAAATATATAAAAAGATATATATTACTGAAATAAAATAAATCAACTTTGGAGCTTCAACCAAATATAAAAAATAAAAAGTATATCCAGTAAATAATTTTGATATATTATATAAACATATATACAAATAATTTATTTTTTTTTATAATATATACATATATTATAAAAAATAAATCAATTAGAAGTCAAATTCAAAAAAATTTGTAGCTTCAAGTAAAGTTAACTTAACTTATAGGGTCCACAATCTGTTTCAATAATAAAATATTAAGCTCTTGATTTAACTGTAAGTGGTGAATGAATCTTCACAAAAAGATGAGCAATTCCAAAGTTTTTTTTAGTTTAGCTGTTAATTATATATTTAAAAGAAAAAAAAATCAATTGAACTTTTGTTTATATGGGTTCAATCAGCTTACAATCATTGCCACAAATTGCAATAGAAAAATTCACTGTTACTCTCTACAACTGTGATTTTATTTTAAATAAAAAAAATAGAAGACGTTATTAGGGATAATAAAAAGGTTATTTTATCATTTTATTTATAAATATATATGAGTAACTTATCAAATTAAAATACTAAAACAACCATTCCAAATTTTTGGAGGACAAGTTAATCAACTCCAAAGCACATTGAATGCTTCACTTCACCAATTAAACACTTAAATATTTGATCTTCTATTCCTACAATCCAACCGTAATTTCACAAATGGAGTAAAAGTCAGATTAACAAATTGAAAGCTTAATCACGACATTATAAATGTGTCCATAAGATATTGGATGTATCAATCAGTATTTAATTTTTGTTTTTGTACTTATTGTTTCTGTTAATTATTTATTTATTTAATAGTTTAAGGTTGCTGTCCCTACTTACTGTAAATCAGATGTCACGTTTTTCACTTTACAAATCAAAATAAATTATTTGTTCAATCACTATTTATTTATTTATTTATTTACTTTCACACTATTAAAAATAACAAAATAATATTTTTCTATAATTTTCTTAAATAAATTTTCATATTAGTCAAATGCATCCAAGCAAATAACTTTTCTTCTCATTTATTTTTTTTTTCTTACTTATTTCCATCTAACCTAATGAGTGTAAGTGAAATTAAGTAATTTTAGAAACAAAAAAAGAAAAGAAAAAAAGAAGTATTAAATCAACAAAAACTATTTATATGGTATTCTATAAAAAGCAAAGTCGGATTCTAGTGTTTTCTAAAAATAAAATGGGACGTGATATTCAAATTTTTTTTTTTTACTTTTAAAACAAATTAATGCAAATATATACTAAAAACTAGAGTGTGATTCTATATTTTTTTAGCATATTTGTGAAGGTGTAGCATTTTTATTTTGATTTCAAATACCAAAATTACCCCTATGATTTCAAATAGTAAAAAATAAATGAATTTATATTTGATGATGTCTATTTTTAGCAAATAAATAATAAGATGACGAATTATTAAATTTAATAATATAATTATTTATATTTAAAATAAGATTTCATAATATTTTTTTAGGTAGAAGTATAACTACTTATTATTTTAAGAGAAACGAAACTTAAAAAATAAATAACAACGAATATGAAGAAAATGATAGCAATACTAAATTTTGATAGAGATTTGATTGTATGTTGTTGTTACCAATTATATTTGGACTATTGAAAAATTAAAAAAAAGTTATTTTTGCTCAAAATTTGTCTCTTTAAAGTACAATAAAAAAAATAGAGAAAAAAGTTTTGCACAATTAAATTAACGTGTAAAATAGAAATGTCAAGACACCTCTTTTGGAAGAAAATAGGTAAGTTTCGTAAATAAAATTTTTCATTACCTGTTTTTTTTAATCTATCCAAACTTTAAAATAATTAAAATATATATTTTTTTATAAATAATTTCATCTAACGAAATGATGGCTTTGATTCTTTATTCCAATATGAGATGTAGCTTCTTGGCTTCTTCGTAAATTGGGAGCAATGGTGGGAAAGCAGAATCTGCCTACTTTGTCGGCCTGTTTGGGTCAAACACGTGGTAGCGACCAGAACCACAAACTTCTTAAATATATACTCCTACATAAAAAGGAAAATGAAACTTGTCTTAACTCGAATCAAGCCGACATAGACAGATGATTAGAGTCGAACCGAACCATACATCACTTCTAATAGACGTATGTTTTTAAAGTACAAACATTAATCGAACAAAAGACCGGACTGATATCATGGTATTAGACGCATTTAAGTGAGATTCAAATTGGTTTTAGATACTGTATAATTTTTCGTATTCACAATTTTTAAATATGAAAAAATAAGTAAATTTGGTAATGTCTACTTATTAAAATATTTTTGAAAGTAAAAATAAGAAAATATATTTGATAAAAAAAAATTATTACAAGTTTTAAAATTATAATAATTAAAATGTCATGTAAAAGATTGCTTCCCGGTAGGGCTGATAACGGATCGGATCAGTTCAATTTGGGGGTAAAGTTCAATCCAATTCGGTCTCCACAAATTGGTGAAATTTGATACTGAATCGATTCGTAGGGATCTTCAATCCGAACCAAACTGATCCGTGAAATAACTGATCGGAACGGTTCAATTTTCACTGATTAGGCTTTTCAAACAACCCAATATGATTACATTTTATGACCCATTAAAATATCAAATTATTAATTAAAAATCTCAGCGGCTTTAATGAAATGAGTAATGAGTTTGGGGACCTGGGTTAACTTAAAGAATAATGAATTAAAAAAAATATAGAAATACACTAAGTATATTGTACATATATATATATATAAGGTAATGGATCGGATTGGTTTTTGAGGGTCCAATCCGTTAACCGATTACTATTTTTTAAAATTATTACTAGATCATGAGATCTGAAAACCGAATCGAACCAAACAGAACCATAAGGATCGGATTGGTTCAGACCGGATTGACGAATTGACGGATTATTTGTTTACCCCTACTTCCAGGGGTATAGCGGCGTTAGTAAGAATTCGGAAGGTAAGTTCTTGAAGTCTTACTTTCGAATCGTACTTCTGACTTAAATGATACTTGTGTTGTGGGGAGATAAGTTTTTGAAGTCTCGTTTTCGAATCGCATCTATGACTTAAATGGTGCTTGTGTTAGGGGCTGATACACATGTTCTAAAAAAAAAAAATACAATACAATACTCAAACACATAAAAATACTCCTATTAAATTAGTGTTTCAATTTTTTATTAATATTTACAAAATATTTTGACACTGTACAAAATTGGAAGAAAATATTAGTACTAGTTATAGTACACAACCAAAAAAGGGAAACACGAGTCCACGACAACTAAATTGCTCACCGGACATGTCCTTTCGAAACATATCAGTAACCGACGGTGGCATGAAATAGAAAACACACACACACTCCAAAACAAGTGCAGACAATTCACAGCTAGGGCCTGCGTGGTCAGAAACATTTTTGTTGTATTTACCATTGGACATGGCCTGTGCAAGACACATGGATATGAACAATATGGTACTCCACTCCATAATTTATCATATATCATAATCACGTGGACCTCCATTGCTAACCCATTCCATTAATTTGTCGCGCGCGTCACCATAGTTAGGCACTAATTAATGTGCATCAGTATCAGTAACTATCAACATAATTAAAGCTAGAATATCACGGAATCATGGTAGGTACATTAATATTATTTTGTAACTTTGCTGATGGACAAAGAATTTAAGAAATTTGATGCATTGGTTAATTTTTCTACAATGACAAAGCAATTGTGTCTGATTAGGCCCATTATCCGATTAGTGGGCTGATTAACAACTACTACTTCTGTTCTAAATTAAATATCGTGTTTTGGGAATCGTTGTGAGTCACGATTTCTTAAATTAAATGTCATGTTTGGAACAGAGAGAGTATTTTATTCCGTTTAATAAAAGAATAAATGAAGTTGCTATTTCCTTATATCTCGTTTGACATGCATTTTATTTTTGTTATTTTTATTTTTTGGCTGCTACAATATCAATTTTGACAATAAAAACATATTTGGTGCGGCCTTATTTTATTTTACACCATACTAAAATACCTAAGTATTTCAAAACCAAAATACTAAAAAAATGTTTTTTTTTACTTTTACAATTGTTCATAGTCAAAAACTATAATAATAGCGCAATTATTCCGATTTTTTTTCAGCAAAACATCGTTCCTAAATATGTTTTCCAATTTTTTTTTTAAAATGCACTTACAATAAAAATACTATTTATATTTTAACCAAAAACAAAACGATTAAAATAAATCGCATGTCAACATCTGTTTTAGCCGTCCTTACTATACAAGTACAATCTTTAAATTTTGAGAGAGTCATGTTACATTATTATATAATAAACATGAGGCTACCGTTGCGACAATTTTAATGTTGCTGATGTATTGTTGACAAGAAATCTAACAAATGTGATTTATTGGTTAATTTTTCTATAAGTGATAGACTAATTGCGTATTTATATTTCTGATTAGACCCATTATCTGATTAGTGGGCTGATTAAGAATTATTTTATTCCGTGTGGTAAGAGTAATAATGAATAAATGCACTAAAGAGGAGGGAGTCAGACAAAGTGGAGTGTTATTTTCAATTTAGAGTTCATGCTAAGCACACACGAACTATGCATGCATGGGCAATGGGGACTAAATATTAAAGGATGGCAAATTTCGACATGATTTGAACATGATGCGACATAACAGAGTTTTGGTTCACCTTAGGTTTAAGTTATAAACAGGTCGACGCAATTAATTCATTTATTTAATCGTATCATGTTAAAGTTGGAGAGTTCAACTTATTTATACCCATTTAACTAAACGCGTCATAATTATAAATATGATTAGTATAATTTGTTATATGATTAGACCTACTTGCATAATATTCCTCTCAATTTATTTATTTTTTTGGTTGAATAAAAGAGAATGAAATAAGGCGACACTTCATTATTTGATGATAGCTAAGAAGAAAGGGAAAAAATGGAAATTTTAAATTTTAATATTTATTTTTATAGTATACCTTATATATAAGACTGAGTTAATAAATAAACATTTCACTATTATTATTATTATTATTATTTTTTGAAGTGTTTTCATTAATGCTTACAAGTAGAGCTAAATTACAAATATGTTGTTATTAGGAGTATCTAGTAGGTGAATCTTGTGCACATGCCTTACATTACTAATATTAGAATGGGCAAGAAAGTGGGGTTGGAACAAAAGTTAAGGTGGGCCACGCAGCCCAACAGGCATTGAAAAGCTTGTAGGTAGGGGATTGGCAACCCAGTCCATTGCAAGGGACATTTTGCTTTTAGTGGATGTGGCGCCAAGCAAAATAAAACCATCAAGATTTGAGTATCATCAGATGTCTCAATCATATAAAGAGGACCATGTGAGGGTTTATCAAAACATAAATGTATGTGTGTGTGTATCTATTACACATACACTACTACAAATGTTAATAGCATCTTTATGGTCATGTACAAATGTTTTATGGATTTTTGTGTATTGTTAATATTGTATTCGTATTGCAAATATTGCGTTCTTATTATGGTTAAAAATTAATTTACTCAAATATCGTCTTTAAATAATTTAATATCATATTAACTAAATTATATAGTCCATAGAAAAGTGATTGTGATTACCATCCCTCCATTTTAATGATGTTTATAAATTATTATTATTATTTTGAGAGCCATACTGGCTGGTGTTCCCACGCCCTTGGTGAGGGAAACTAATTCCGTCAAATACTGGGATTTGTTTAATTTATCACTAAAAAAATAGTGTTCTCATGAATTAAAAAAAAAAAAAAACTGTTTTCAAAAAACTATAAAGCATTGGTTTGTTAACAAACTTTTTCTTAATTGAGGAAAAATAGTTCTCACGAAAAAAAATTAAAATTGAAATTTTGTAAAATAATTATAAAAAATTGTCAACCGAAATAGAAAAATAGCCCATTTGGCAATCACAGTTGTTTTGCACTTTTGTTTTGACCCGAATCAGAAGCAATGTTCTACTTTAGGGTGTGTTCAACACTATTTCGAAACTTGTTTTGTAACGTAAATTTGTTACAAGATTTTTGGAAGCAAAAATATGAAAACATGTTTAGTAAAAAGTGTTGCAAGTTTGAATGGTTAGTTAAAAATGTTAGTTTAGATTTTTTTTTTGAAAAGTACTTTATTACAGTGCGGAGGCAAATAAAAGCATCATTTTGGTGCTTCTGATTTTAGCCTCAATTTTAGAAGCGATTCAACAAATATTACCAAATACATTTCGTACTTTTACTTCATTACAGTACACTAATAAAAGCAAAAATCATGAAACAAAAGCATTAGTCAAATATATATATTTTTTATTTTCAGTTATTGAAAAATAATGCAACCAAACAAGTCCTTGAATACTCTGAACATATTGGGCCTCCGGCCCATGGTGGAAGGTAGATTGACCCATAACTTAGGTCCATGAACCCCCCTCCCAGGCTCGCGTTGTCTTAAAGTCAGTTGCTTCGTTCGAGATTGTCAGGGCGTACTTCATTTCATTCTCTCTCTCTCTCTCTCTCCCTCTCCCTCTCCCTCTCCCTCTCGCCCGACAAGTTTCTTAAGGTACGTCGGTGTAAATATATGCAGCATATGTGTTAAATTTAATTCTTTTGACGATAAATTTATTGAAAAATTGTGGTGTAATTTGATTGATTCAGACATTTTTTCCCTATATATCACAAGTTTTGAATTGGGAATCTTAGATTGTTGATCTTTTGAATTTTTGGAATGTGCAGATGGTAATTTATGGTGAAATTAAATCTGGGTTCTTTCAATTATGAACACACATGCAATCTGCAAATATAATAATACACACATAGATGGATAGATTGGAAAGTATCATATAATGGATAGCTTCTATAGTTTTATCACATCTACTGTTATAGAAGATGCAAATGACAAATCACATGCATAAAACCCTAGACAAAGAAAATTATTAGATGAACCATGGTAATGATACACTTGTTGTTGTTGATGTTGTTCTCAAATTTGAAAGTTTTCATAGCTGTAAGTGGATACAAATTATAAGATAAAATTAGCTTATTACGTTGGCATACGTCGAGAGGAACAAAGATTCATGGAGATGTATGGCCATATATCTCTCTTAGCTCCAATGATGAGATGGGCTTGCTTTATGCTATGTTTGGTAGGAGGGCAGGAAGGGGTGGGAAGGGAGGGAAGGAAGGAAAGTGCTTTGATTGCAGTAAGGTGAAGGGAGATGAAATGATGGGCAGATAGATGAGGCATCCCTCTGGGCCAAGTGTGTTGTTAAAGGCATGCCCAGGCTTGTGCCTAGGCTCGAGGCTCAGGTTTAGCGTCTGTTGTCATCCCAGACTCACTGATGTTTACTAGGCGCGCGCCTCGGTTGCGCCTCGTCCTATTTGTGAGGCGCGCTTCACTGATATTTATCTAAAAAAATACGATTGTTCTATTTCTTAAGCCAAAAAGGGTACTTTTGGCAGCTTAATAAAAAAAAAGAAAGCCCATGCATATGATAGAAGGAACTTCTTCTTATCTTTGTTTACGTCCCTCTCTTTGTCTAGTTCTCTTCTCTCTCATGTCTTTTTTTTTTTCTTGTTAACAATTTTTTTTTTTTGGTTAAAATATTTATTTCTTTTTGTGCTTTGTTTTGCCATTCAAAAAAACACATTTTGCTTTGCCTTTCAAGAAAACAAATTTGTGCTTTGTTTTATGGTTGTTGGATGCTTGTATAGTTGATAGATTTACTTTTTTATATTTGATATTAATTTTTAGAATATTGATATGACTTATGAGACATGAATGTTATTATGGTAGTTTAAATTTTCAATTGTGCGCCTCACTTCACTCAGGTGCGCGTCTCGCGGTTAGGCTCCAAACGACCTCTAGTGCCTTGGGCCTTTAATAACACTGGGGCCAACCGATTTACTTCGGTCCAAAATTGGGCAGAAGAGTGGTGGAAAGAAGAATATTTGTAGATAAAATTGAAAGGACTATATTATCTTTATTAATTAATCCTTTCATGTGTATTATGTCATATTGTAAGGGCATGGGTAAAATCATGTTGATTCCTCATTTTACCTTCCTATCAAATAATGGAAGGTGTCACCCCTTTATAATTTTATTTTCCTTCTGTTCAACCAAACAAAAGGAGGAAAGAACACATTCCCCTTTTCCCTTCTATCCACTTCTCCATCCGTCTCACCAAACGTAGCATCAGGTACTCCGCTCATATATCATAAACCATCATTTACTAATAGAAATTTTGGTTCATAACAACACACACACACAACACCCCCCCCCCCCCCCCCCCCCCCCCCCCCCCCCCCTTCTTCCCTCTCTCTCCTCTTCCCCCTCTATTTTTCCCTGATTTTATGTAGATGGTAATTCATTCATTTCCACTCTCAAATAGACTTCTCACACTTAAACCCCACATTATCCGGCTCCTAATTTTGGAATGTCCTTTCACAACCCAATAAAGGAATTGGGAAAAACAAAGATACTGTTTTTAGCTTTTTCTACAAGGGCATCTTTTAACCTTGTTACCTGTGATATGTTCAATTCTTCACTTATAATATGATCTATCCTTACCTCCTTGCCCCCTCTCTCTCTCTCTCTCTCTCCCCTCCCTCCCTCCCTCTCCCTATTACACCTGATAGCTCTTCAGTAGTTACCCAGAAGTACTAACCTGATATTCCATCTTTTCAGGTCTCAGAGCTGCAAAAACTGGACCATTGGAATGGATACTAATGCAGTTTATGTTGCCACTGAAGGTGTCAATGCGGGTGAGTTGGAGGCACATTCAAGTACTGTTCACCCACTTGAAGGGATCTCGTCCAGTGGAGATATAATGCAAGAACTAGAGGTTGTAACAAGAGTTGAACTAGATGTGGCATGTTCTTCTGAGAAGTTAGTTAACTTGAATATACTTATGATGCACGTGGCTACGAGGGAGAGTGATTTTGAGGGCTTTGTTTCAGAGAGAGAACATATCTCAAGTGATTCTGCTGAGAAGGCACTGGAATTTGATCTCTTATCTGGAATTTTGGATTCAGAGGTTAGCGAATTGACTGACTTTATATCTACTCTCCAGATGGAGATCATAAATGGCCATGAAACTATATCATCACTTGAGCACTTGGGAAATGTTTTCGAGGAAATGGAAGAAAAGTTACATGATTCTGAAGAATCGTTAAAGCAGTCACTAGACCAGGTATCAGAAATAAGGATGCAGTCTGCTAAGTTCCAAAGGATCTTGTTCAGTTATGGTGGACATGAAAATTGTAAGCTTACTTATGCTTAAATATATTTATCTTTTGGTTGGGGGGTTGCCGTAAATTTAAGGCACTGAAGCCACCACTTAGTAAATCCATAAGTGCTCCAATGCATGTTCCTACTAAAACTTGCTTGGTTGACTCTGTTAGCCACCATAGAGTTGATTCATGAGAAACATTAATGCCTGCTATTTTGCTAAAACCTGAATTTCTGCAGGTGGTGAATGAAATTTTTGTATGTCATTCATATTTAATTGTCCTGGTTTTGCAGCTTCCTAGTAGTCCTCTGACAGAAAATTTGGTTTGGATTATAAAATGAGATTGTACAAGTATTTTGATATTTTCTGCAGGCATAAAGACATGTGATCCATATGACAAACCTTAGTTGTCACTAACTCTAATGAATGCATGTTTACAGGGAATGATGACAATGGAGTGGACTTTGTAGAAAATGGTGAAAACCTGAATGCAAAGATAAGAATGCAGACTGCTGAACAACAGAGGCATGTTCTGAGGATGCTAGAGAAATCTTTGGCAAGAGAGTTGGATCTCGAGAAGAAGGTAGCTGATTCAAGACAAATTGAAGATGAACTGAAACTAAGGCTGAACTCTTCAGAACATGAAGTGTTTTGCATGGATGAAGAAACATCAGTCATTTTGGAAAGGTTGTTTGAGGCGGACAATGCTGCTGAGGTTCTTATGGGAATTTCCAAAGAAATATTAGGTCAACTCCAGATAGTTCAGTTAAATCTAAATAGTTCACTTCAGCGAGAAGGAGAACTGAGTTCTAAGCTTCAAGATTCCATGGAAAAGCAGAAAGCGGAAGACAGTGCTTTACAGAAGCTAGAAAGCAGCCTCAGTGAAGCCAGAAATAAATTAATCGTCTCCAATTCAGCGGTCTCTACCTTGAGGGAGAAGGTGAGTTCACTTGAGGAGCAACTGAAAGAATCTGAGAAGGTGGATTTACTTGAGAAACAGTTGAGGGAATCTGATATTCAGATACAGCATGCGGTGGCATCTGCTGAAGCAAGTCAGGAAAAGCAAAGCATGCTGTATTCCACAATTGTTGACATGGAAAATGTAATTGCGGATCTGAAGTCAAAGGTTTTAAAAGCTGAAAACCGGGCTGAGAATGCAGAAGAGAAGTGTATTATTTTGTCTGAGTCTAACTCTGACCTCAGTGAAGAATTGAGTTTTCTTAGAGTTAGAATGAAATGCTTGGAGGCATCGATGCATCAAGCTGAGGATAAAAAAGTGGCAATGGCAAAGGATATCAACATCCGGACTAAAGTGATAACAGATTTGGTCATGAAACTGGCTCTTGAAAGAGAACGCCTTCACAAACAGGTCTTAAAGTACACATTTTCTAATTTTTTTTAGGTGCAATGTTGGCTAAAGCTTCACATTCATGTTTTCATCTCAGCCCTGTCCCCCCTCAACCGCGCCCCCAGGAAAATAGAAAAGAAAAAGGAAAAAAAGAAAAAGGATTTGGGATGTGGTCACTGAAGTTTGACAAAAAAGTTGTTTTTCTGCTTGTCCATCCCTAGCGGTGTCTGAAGAATATTAACACAAATATGTTGAGCTTTTTCAGATACTGACATATCAAATACTGACACAAAGACTAGATAATTCTAGGAAATAGAGTTTGGAATTTAAATCTATATAAAAAAGACCACTGACCTAGCTTATTTCTCTGGGATATAAAACTTTGGATCTTAATAGATTTCTTGAAGTGGAATGGTCCTATTTATCCGTTCAAATAATTTGAGATGTATATTGATCATGCTTTCCAGTGATCACTTCAATACATACTTCTCTCTCCAATGTTCCGTAATTAACTATTTGTATTTCATACACAGATATCTTTGCTGACGAAGCAGAATAAAATTTTGCTGGAGAATTTACTGCATAAGAATAAGAATTCTTCTGTAACTTTGAGCCATGACGGCAAAGGAATTGGCAAGGGAATTTTGCTTTCCAAGCATGATATCACTACCACGACTTGTAAAGAAAGTAAAGAATCAACTAAGTTCTCTGCTACCAGTTTTGAGGTAGGTTCTGGACCAAATATCTTGTTTGCTTAATAATTTGTTGATTTGCATATTCAATGATTTAATATGCAGAATCTTATGTTACTTTACTTCTAATGTGGATGAAGAAGTGCCTTCCGTTGTAAGGGATCTGAAACCACAGATGCAAATCCTCCCAGTTACCTTTTCTGACCTAGCTAATTTGCACAAATTTTGAATTAGAATTGTTTTCATATCTTACTTTATGTGAACACATTTTAGAGGTGAATTGATAAATAACTTAATTGGTATACCATTTGAATTTATGTTATGTG
This sequence comes from Cornus florida, assembly GCF_030987335.1. NCBI lineage: Eukaryota > Viridiplantae > Streptophyta > Magnoliopsida > Cornales > Cornaceae > Cornus > Cornus florida. The sequence goes on from NW_026775577.1 coordinate 8,800,204, forward strand.
GTACATATGGTACATGGTACAATATGTATGATAAATGCGGTGTATGCCTGCTCTTATTTTATTTTTTGGCATTATTCTAAATAACTGAACACAATTTTATGAAAAATTGTTGTTGAGTCCCTTAAAGTAACGGAGAATATTTAGTTTGGCTTTTGTTTTGCCCCCATTAAGATAAAACTTCTGGGCATGGGAATCTAGAATTAACACAATTTATTTTTGCCCTCTGCATTGGAGCCTGGAGGGAGTCATGGTATCTTCACTTCCTTCTTCAAATAAATTATATGGGTTCCTGCGAATTTGCCATATTGGCAAAATAACTTGAAATTTATAAATTGAAGCTTGAATAAAAGATGTAGTAACATAACAACTAACATACTTACCAAATAATTGGTTAACCAACTGTTCCTCCATGCCCTCCTTTCTCCTTCCCTCTTTCCATTCCTTTCTCTCTTACAAAGTGGAGAATTTTTTATTTCAAGTTTTTGTCATTTTCATTCCTAACAAGATGCTGTTCTATATATATATATATTATTTATTTATTTATTTTTTTCTTTTCCTTTTGTGTGTGAGAGAGAGGTTTTACTTTTCCAGTGACATAATTTTCACTGTAAGATTTTGATTTAGCATTCCTTTAAGAAAGCCTTCTTGTTTTTTTTTTTCCAAAAACCTTGTTTCACTTGTGCTACCTCATTTTTTTTAAACCTTGGCAAGAAACTCAGTGACACACCCACTTTTGCCCCTAAAGGGGACTTGAGCCCTTGACCTTCTACTTTGGAAGGTGAGGAAGTACCACTAGGCTACAGCCCTTTGTAAGTACCTCATTTCTTTGTTGACTTCTTTGTGAAGTTTTTGTGCTATTCCTTTATCCTTCTTTATAGACCTGAACACCAGTGATCAGTCACTTTTTGCTCATATTTAAATTTTAAGTAAAGAAATGAAATTGTAAAGCTTTGGTCAGCTGCAGTTTCAATATTCTTTTACGAGGTTTATGCATACATGATGACTTGGCTTAAACTCCGACACATATTTCAATAATCCTTGAGGAATCATATGGAAATGTCTCAAGCTTTGGTAGTTAAGTCGTGATAGAACTGCAATTTCTTTCAAAGTATTATTCCAGTATCACAAAGACAAAAATATCCACTTGAATGCTCAAACACTAAATTGTTGTTGTTTTTTAATCTTACCATTTCTTTGCCCCTGCTCCATGTGTGTTACTGCAAACATCACTGTGATGCATAGGGAGATTATGTATCACTGTTTTGAATCATATCTATCCCTTTTACTCTGTTTTCAGCTAGACAAGGAGCCAAAACAAGTTTCTGCTGGTGAGGCTGAATTGGGGCCTGCTGGTTCTACATCCAAATTTGAGACTCAGAGGAATATAGGTGCAAGGCAGCTTAACTTTAAGTGTGTTTGTATGGGAGTTCTCACTTTAGCGATTCCAATCATTGCAGCCTTGTTGTTTCAACATCCAAACAGCTAATTTTGATGGTTTTGGTGGACCTAATTGTCTGACCTGGGGAGTTCATGCTCTTCACTCATAGAGAACCCTAAATGCAAGAGAATTGTTCACTCCTTTCAGATTGGTTGGTGAGTTTTTGAGTTTCTTGGCTTCCCATAAGCTTCTCTCACCTTCTGTAGGAAAGCTTTATAAGGATGGGTGTTGGGAGAGCGAAAACTAGCATCATGATCGATAATTTGGTCGAAGATATGATTGTCTATGTACAATTTACAAAATTTCATCAGATCGATCTGCACTAAGGATAGTTTCAGGTATTTGTCTCCCTCAAGAAGTCGTCGAAGAAAGTTCCTTCCTGTCGAGCTTCTTCTACCTTTTTGCTAACAGATCTTATGTAGAGCCTCGAATCAAGATTTTGTTAAATAGAATGTATTAAGCAGGTTATGTAAGAGATGACCCTCATCAAAATTTTGAAGTAATGACAACTTAGTTGCAGGCTTCGATGTCTAACTATTCTATAGTATCGTTTCTTCCCTATATCTTTTCATTCATGGGTTATAATTTGTTTTTGCATAAAAATTGATTAGTTTTGTCTGAAGCCCAATTCACCGATTTCACTAGCATACTGAGTGACTGGTTTTGCAGTAATCCTTTTATTTATTTATTTTTTTTCCCTTGTCATGTCATGCACATTTCAAATGATATGGTTTGTTTTGGTTTCCATGGGTATCTTTTCATTGTTCAGAACAAAATAGCGGATGAATTGTTATTTCCTATTGTCAAGAGAAATGGTGAGTTTTCATTGGTTTGGTTGGGTGTACTATCTGGAGGTACTGAATATTTTTCTGTTCTTGGGGCTCTCTTTTTTGGTGCGTGTGTGAAATCAACACCAGCTTTATGCAGCTTATAACCTGCATTCTGGGGTTTTTATCTCCTCATAATGCTTTTAGATATGAACAGAAGAACATTGCAACATTTGGACAGAGATCAAAGCAATTGGAATTAGGAATTACTCAATGGCCTAGTTGGTAACTTGGTAGAGCGTCCAGCTCCTCGAACAGGTTTACCCGTGATCGATTTACCCGTCCCCTGTACATGACCAAGCACGACTCCAGCATCCAATGTAACTAAAATCAGACCACAGGATTCAAAGCAAAAGCACGAGTCAATCACCATTGGGTTGAATGTTCCAACAAATCAACGGGGCAGTGGCCTAGTGGTATCAGTCTTTTACTTCCTAAAGGGAGGTCAGGGGTTCAAGTCTCATAAGAGATGTATGTGTGTGAGTACTAACTAGGAAAAAAAAAAAAAAAAAAAATTTGTTCCAACAAAGTCTTTGGGCAACTTCTTTTATAATTTGATGCTAGTTTTATGAATCATTTAACAATCTAGTTGAATTTCTCGAGTCCTCTCAATCTTGTTGATCTTCGATCCGATAATGAGTAAGTCTATTTTGGTGACTATATTGCGCAAAAATCGTGCAATCACAATGCATTTGTTCAAATGCAGTAAGTTCATTTTTCAAGACAACTAATTCATGCTCCAAACATAGCAAAAGGTTTAATCAAATTTTTTTTTTTTTTGGCTATTAACCACTTCACAAGTGAATTGAAAGTTTACTATTGTGTGGACTTTGGTGGTCTCACATGTTGGTGGTGCACCATTATAGTGGCATTCTACTCTTTGGAGCTTAAACAAATATCTCCAAATTATAATATCTATCTACAAATGTCAATGTATTATTTTATTTTTTTAAAAAAGCTTTTATAAAGCATGTCTTCGTCTTGCGTTCCCTGTGGAGGTTGAGAAGAATGAGCTTCCACATTGACTATGAAAAGAGTGTATAATTGGCTCTATCCCCTCCATCCAAAAGTCCCAGAATGCCATAATTAAGAACTTAACTTGTATATAGTGTGATGCCACGTAGATATGTGGACAAGTCAAATTTTAAAAAATTAGGATACAGGTACGGCTTGGATACGATTATATATAAATATAAATTTTTGTTTATATACATGTATTGAGGATTAGTATTATAAAATTTTAATTCATTTCTAATTTTTATAGTAAAATTTGTAATGATTTTAATATTATATATACAATTATTTCACTATTTTATCATAATAGTATTTTTATTTTAAAAGAACATATATTATTTAATGCTTCGCTCATGATATGTGTATAATGTTAATTTTATCTATTCATATTATTTTCAAAATTACCGGGTAAGCTTGTGTTAGAAATATTTGAAAGTGTCGGCTAAGTGTCCAAGAAGTGTTGGTAAAGTGTTCGTACATATGTCCGAGGAGTGTCCGAGTTTGACGTGAACACGACACCGATGCGACTCTTTCGTACAAGTATCTACTTCACAGTTGTGAAGAGTTAAACTTTTGATAGAACTAAAAAAAAACTATTTCTCTAATTTTCATTTTATACTAAAATCGAAATGAATGTATATATATATATATATATATATATATATTTATTATATACAAATGGGCAATTGCCCAGTTGCTTCAAATCTATCCCTCTAAAGGGGAGGTCTAAAGGGAGTTTGCTTAACCTTCTGAAACAAAATATAATTTCTTTTTTATTAAATTTTCAATAAAACAGTACTAAAGCTTTTTTGGTGTGTGTATTTGTACATATCATATACTATGTTTGTGAATTCTTATCATAGGTACTCTATTTTCAATGTTCTGTTTAAAAATTTACATGTACATGCTGTAAACATTTCATGCCAAACATAACGTGCTAACTACATGAAATATGAAAACAAATGGATAAGCAGGCATATGCTTTAGATGAAAGGGTTTTAAGTGAATTTTGGTAGTATTTAGTCTTTTTTTTAAGAATGGAAAATTTGTTTTGAAAAGATTGTAAGATGTGAATTTTGGTAATAGTATTTAGTCTTTTCCATGATAGTTTTAAGAATGAAAAAATTGTTTTTGTTAGACTGTTGAGATGTTAGAGGAAATTAATAATAAAATTTCGAATTTGTAGCAATTTGTATTCATTGACATGGAAATGAGTACGGATACGTCCACCTACAGAACAACCGCCTTAACCAATAATGATAGAGAATTTTAGAAGTTCTCATTATTATAAAAAGGTTACCACAAGAAGTGCATAACTATATTATTATTTCAACATAGAAGCTGCCTTTAGTAGAATGTTGCACTATCAAAAACTACTATTTAATAAATTGCTTAGAGAATGTTCACTTGGAAGCCCAAAATCCCATTTATTATCTATTATTTATAAATTGCTTCTTAAATTGGATACCAAAATCCCAAAAATGTGAGAGAAAACTAGCCTATTGCCTTACAAATTTGTTCAGCATTTCTGCTTTATTGCCTCAGTTTCCTGATACTTCTCATCCCAGAACATTTTAATCCATAAACTTCTCAGATCCAAACTACAAAACTATTTTGTTGAACTAAACATGATATCGTTTTTATCATGCACACTTATATAACCTTGAATCTTTTTCATAGTGTCAGTTAATCTATGAACTTTCTGAAAGTCATTGTGACCCACTCTTGTCCTTTTCCAGCACTTCTTCCCTGTTCTTGCTGAATTAGCAAAAGCATGGGCAATCCCAGTCTTCTCATATTAGTTTCCGAACTAAATCTTGGTTCAGTGTGGGAGGGGAAGACCAGAGACATACATAATCTTGAATTATTTTGCACAAAGTGATTGCTCTTTTCAGCCTTCTCATATTCCCAAGTTCCTTTGGTGGTCAAAAATTTTGAATTCTAAATTAAAAGGGCTTAAAACTTCATATTCTAAGCTCTTCTATGTGCTCATGTTCTGTCTCCTTGTCATCGAGTATAAAATCAATATCTGTTACATAACCAACCCACTTCATTTCACCTGTTAGCACATCCAGCTTCTCATATATCTCGTTGCATCTTGGATGAGCTTTGTCCCCAACAAAAAACATATGTACCTCACTCTGCACCTCAATCCAGCTGCAACCTGGCTCCTTTTTCAGCGAACTATACCGCATCATCTTCCTCATCTTCGAAACTTCATCCCACATTCCTGCATCAGCATAAATATTCGATAGAAGAACACAAGCAGAAGAGTCTTGAGGGTCCAATTGCAGAAGAGAACTTGCTGCTTTTTCTGCTACCTCCACATTCCCATGCATTCTGCAAATACTAAGCAAAGTTCTCCAAATAACGTCATCTGCCTCAAAAGGCATCTCGTGAATAAGCTTCAACGCATCCCTAACATGGCCTGACCTCCCTAATATATCCACCATGCATGAGTAGTGCTCCAACTGAGGGTCTAATCCATAATCACTTTGCATTGAATGGAAGTAATGCTGCCCTTTCTCAACAAGCCCCACATGTGCGCAAGCTCTGAGGACTGCAAGAAAAGTCGCATGGTTTGGTTTCACATCCTCCAGTTGCATGTCCTCAAAAACCTTAAGGGTTTCTTCTCCAAGACCATGCTGAGCATAGCCACTGATCAAGGCATTCCATGTCACGAAATCCCGCTTTGGTGCTTTTTCAAACGTTAGCCTAGAGTCCTGCATGTTTCCACACTTTGAATACATGTCGACGAGAGTGCTGGATATGAACACATCCGATTGCAATTCTTGCTTGATAATTTGGGCATGGATCTGCCTCCCAAGTCCAATAGTTGCCAGATTAGCACAAGTATCAAGAACTGTTGCATACGTGAAGTTATCAGGTTCAAGTCCCTGTTCTAACATTCGAGAAAAGAATTTCTGAGCTTCCTCACTCTGTTCACGCAATGAGAACCCAGAGATTATTGCATTCCCCGAAACTGTTATTTGTTCCCCCAGTCTGTCATGAAGCTTCTCTGCCTCTTCCACCTTCGCACACTTGCAGTACATATCCACAAGAGCACTTCCCACAAACAAGTCCAACCCCATACCAGATTTGATAATTCTGTTATGGATCTCCAAGCCACTGTTCAGAGCTTGCCTGGCAGCACAAGCTTTCAGAACACTACCATAAGTGAATTCATCAGGTTCCATCCTTGAACGGAGCATCCAAACAAATAGTGATAGTGTTTCCTCTTCATTTCCATTTTGCTCGTGAGCTGCTATAATTGCATTCCAAGAGACGGCGTCTCGTCTCTCCATTTCACCAAACACACAACGAGCTTCAGCCAGAGCTCCACATTTTCCATACATGTCCAAAATGGCATTTGCAACACAAACATTGGGCAAGAAAGTAGTCTTAATTGTTAAACCATGTACCTGGATCCCTTCTAAATGCCCTTTGATTACTGCACAAGCGCTAAATGCACCAGATAGGCTTATTTCATCAAAACCAAGACCAGACTTCAACAAAAGCCAAAACAGCTGCAAAGCTTTAAAGCCCTGATCACCTCGAGCATACCCAACAATCATGGCATTATAAGATTGTAAATTGCGATGTGGCAACGAGTTAAATAGCTTTCTAGCCTCAGACAGATTGCCACATTTTGCATACATATCCAAAGTGGCAGTTCCTAATATGATATCAGATCCAAAATCAGCCTTTAATGCATGACCATGCAATTGAGAACCCAATCTCAGTGCAGATAAACCTGCACATGCCCTGAAAACACTAGCATAAGTAGATTGACTTACCCCAGCACCTTCTTTTTGCATCTCTTTGAATAGTTCTACACCACCTAGCAGCTCACCATTTTGAACACAACCCGCAATTATAGCACTCCAAGAAACCCAATTCTTCCCAGGCATTGCATGAAAAAAATGCAGAGACTCGTCTAATTTCTTACATTTCGCATACATGTCTAGAATTGCACTTCCCGTTACCACATCATGATCAAAACCCATTCGGACAGCACGCCCATGAACCTGAATCCCCACATCATAGTCTCCCAAAGATGAACATGCTTTCAAAACAACAGCAAAAGTGGTACGGTCCACAACCATACCCATCTTCCCCATCTGCGAGAAAATGTCAATTGATTTTTGATAATTACCATTTTGCAAGTACCCCGAAATCATAGAATTCCACGACACCACATCTCTTTCGGGCATCAAGTCAAAGAATGACTGTGCTACCGCAATATTTCCACAACCCGCATAACCAAAAAACATCGTATTCCAAGAAACGGTGTCTCGTTGGGGCATTCTGTCAAATACCTTGTATGCACAGTCTAAGTCGGAACACTTAATGTACATCTGAATCAAACAATTTTTAACGAAGGTGGTAGGATCGAACCCGGATACGATCATGCGAGCGTGGGCTTGTTTTCCCGGATTCAGCAATCTTTGATTTGAGCATTCCTGGAATATGTGGGAAAATGTTTTTCTATTGTGGGGTGTTTGGCGTGATGTAACTGTAGAAATCGCACAGATATGTAATGAGCATATGGGTATTATAGTGTTGTAGAGAGACTTGGATTTGGATGAGAAAAAGAAGAGTCTTGTAAGGCAAAGGGGAGAAATAAGATGTGCCATTGAAGTTCGAAGTCATCCTTTGGCGGGTCTTTTGATCGTTACATTTTCTTTTGAAAATTGGTTACCTGTCAGCCCTGAAGGCCTGAAAAACAAAACGCTGCGTTTCATAAATTTGTGTAAGTTTTTGTTTTTATGAAAGCTTAATTGGAGATAAAACTGAAGTAGAGCTTAAGAGTTGTATTGCTAGTTAGAATATACAAAGTAAATAAGTTACTCATGTGTCCCAAAAATTTTGAGGTGGTTGAAGAATCCAACTTTTTTATTATAGTGAGTTTTTAATAATTTTTTATTATATTAATAAGAGTGAATTTTAAAATTTATTCTTGTTAATCAAGTTAATGTAACATGTGTTGGGATTTATATGCCCTGGCAAAGCAAATTCCTATTTAGATTAAAGTGACATATGTTCCTGACATATCTGAAATATTTATGATTTATATAATTGGTGAATTCAATGTATTATGTTTCGATTCACTATGAAATTGATAGTGTCCCTGTGATTACAAGAAATATTTATATATATGTATGTGATGGCAATCAATGCATGATATATACGTAGTAATTATAAATTCTTCATAGTCGGTAATTATGGATGGACTCATAATTAATTAAGACTTGAACTGGATCCGCGTTAGGTTGAGATATATTGCAAGAGCCGTCGTATGCAATTGCTCCCTAGCACCGTCATAACATTTGACCTTAAGCATGAGAAAATTATAGACTCTTTTATTAATTAATAATTACTTTGATTTGTTCGGCGGATTCTTCGGAATCCTTAGATCGACACTTTGGGTAGTTATGTAATTAATAGTTAGAGGGTTATATTTTCAATATTTGCATCATTGCTACTTGTATTTATTTTGTATTGATTATGGTTGATCACAAAGTAAATTCGAAGGCCTTCGTATGTTTTTAGACAAAATGATTTATTATATATTTATTTATTAAATTATTATTTTTTTGTCAAACAAATGTTTTATTGTGATCAAGCCAGAAATAATCAAAGGTACCAAAATAAATATATTAATTAAGTAGTCGGATTGATGGCATTATTTATCCGATAACTAATTATGCATAGAGGGGTCAAAGTGCAATATTGACTTAGTGGTTATTTATTATTTAATTGGAGTTCAATTAATATCTTTTAGTGGAGTAGAAATTAATTTATGAATTAATTGAATTGGGTCCATGGACCGGGCCAATTATTAATTCATTGTAGCCAATAAAATAATAGGCCCAATGGATTCTCACTCATAGCCCAACTTGATATTGGAATCATATTAGATTTGAGACATGTGAATTAGAGAATGAGAATGATTAGTTGTTTCCTTTTCTTTACCTTTATGTTACCTATAAATATATATGGTCTATGTATATTTTAGGTGTGATTTTTAGCAGAAGGAAAAAGGAACATATATTTTCTCTCTCTAGAAAATTAGGGTTTATATTCTCATCTAATGGAGGCTCCCACAAGCCTAGTTTTCCAAGGTAATTCATGGAGGCTTATGAGTGATTCCTAAAGGCAAAATAATCACCAAGAAGATGGAGATCCAAGGAGAAGGCATCTTGTTAAGGGATCTACAATAAGTGAGAACATTCACTTTAGAGGAAAGTTTTAAAGGTTTACTCAGACCTTTGATGTAACTATTCAATCCATTAATTGAATGATACATCATATTTTTATTTTTGCATAAAACTTGTCTCTATGTGATGAATCAAGATCTATGAATCAAAATTCCTCGAAAAGTTTTTAAAACTTGCACGTTTCCCGACAGTGGTATCAGAGCGAGGTTTGATTCATTACTAGAGATCATGATTTTATGAAAATCATCATTCATGGATCCAAAATTATATTCATATATATTTTTATTGATGTATGTTGATGTATGATTTAATATGTTGATATATATTGATACGTGATGATGTATGAATAACTGTGAATGAATGATGATGTATGGTTGGGCCATGGATGAAGCTTATAGGAATATTGAATGTAATTTTATCTTTGAATGAATGTAATTAAGGCTTTGATTTAGCCGTTTGAAAGTTCAATGATGTAATTTATTTTTCCCATTGTATTTCAAGTTGTAAATATTTTTAAAGCCATGTAATATTCATCAAAGGATGCTATGAAGCTTCAAGAAGGTCCAAAAGGGTTAAATTATGCTTCAGTAATTTTCTGGAATTTTTTCGAATTTTTTGGAATTCTTCTGGAATTTTTTGAGGCTTAATTTAATTTTCTGGGAATTTTTCTGATTTTTCTGGAATTTTTCGGCGTTTTTCCAGTGGCCAGAGCATCGCCGGCGGCGAGAAGAGGCGTCGGAGGAGGCTGGAATCAGATGTGGTGCATAGAGGGTCAGCCTGGCGCGTGAGGAACACGCGTCAGGAGGTGACATATGCTGGCGCGTGCAAGCCAAGGTTGGATGACCTCCACGCGCGTGTAGGCGCGTGGAGGCGCGTCCTACGCGCCCACGCGCGTGCCAGCGCGTGGGGGCGCGTGGGACGCGCCCCAGGTGCGTACCAGCGCGTGGGGGAGCGTGCCTTCACCTGCAGCATGCCCCAGGCGCGTGTGAGCGCGTATGGGGCCCTCCAGGCGCGTTCCAAGCGGTGTTTTGCTTCTCCTGGTGCGTATCAGCCTTATGTGGGTGTTTGCAAGCCGATGGATGATCTTCCCGCGATACTTAGAGTAGTTAAATGTTAAAAGCTGATTCCATTGGCCATTTTATTTGCTTTAGCTGTTATTTATTTATTTATACGATGTATGAAATGTATGGACTATATAATTGTTAATTAATTATTATTCATGCATTGGATCCATGATATTTAATTAAATGACTTGATTTATATTAATTAAATTATGAAAATTAATTGGATTTAAATATTAATTAATTTGAGGGCATTTATTGGGAAACGAAAAATCATTTTTGTAAATTATTTTTAAAGTGTGCCTCAAATTAAATATTAGTGAATCATTTAAAGTCCAAATATTTTCTAAATTTAATGGGATTAAAATCAAGACGTTTTGCATGCATTATATCATGTAAATGAATAAAATGAAAACCCTAATTATGAATGATTAAAAATTGAGTGGGAGCGGGGATTTTTTACATTGCCCCATGGCCTTTGTTATTAACACCATTGTAATTAGATCTTTAAAAATATCGCCCCACGCATGATTTGAAGAGTTTTAATATTACAAGAATGGTTAACTCATGAAAATAATAATATTAAATGTTCATTGTAATTAGATCTTTAAAAATAAGGCCCTACGCATGATTTAAAGAGTCTAGATTATAATGACAAGATATTTAATGTTTTATTTTTCATTAGAGCATTAATAACGTTATACACTCAATCTAAAATCAATAGTGTTAGCTCCCCAACGGAGTGGTCTATACTAGGTGATTTTAGAAAGGCTAAACATAATCGGGAATCATTTCATATAGATAGACAAGGAATTGTCTTAAGAGATATGGAAATGATGGGATTTGCCCGCCAATAGCAATAATGAACTTCGCCAACCGAATAAGTTATTGGCGTATTGGTTATTCGATTTTTCATGCAGTGGTTAAGGGACCCACATACTATTTTAATGGAAGTGCTCGCCTAATAGTAAATGAATCTCAACAATAGTAATAATGAACTCCTCCAACAGGATAAGTTATTGACATATTGATTGGTTGATTTATTATGCTATAGAGTTGAGGGATCCGCATTAATTAAAAGGGATTGTTCACCAATAATGATAATGATCTTTTGTTCGATTGAGATTTATTGTATTATGTGGTTAACAAGCTCATTTTAATTTTAAATATGCATGACATTATTAATAATTCACCTAGCATATTGTATGAATGCATTTATATTCAATTTAATTATGTCTAATCCAGTTTATCTGCTTGCTTACATATTCAATGTAACTGGACGTCATTAATATTGACTGGGAAAGGAACTTAGATATTTTATTCACAACGTAAGGGTACAAACGTATTTACTACTCCTAAACCTAATCCTTTTACTTTAAGATACCCAAGAGAGCATTAATGCTTTGAATAAGTGAAATAAGGCAAATGAGATGACTTGGTGCAATATTCTAGAGTTTACCTCGAATACGCTCCAAAGCTAACATTTACATTATTTTATTTTCTTCAAGCATCATGTTAAATGTCAATATGATGTTTTGGTGAGATTAGATAGGGCGTATGCTTACGTACTATGTCAGACTTGAACACCATTAAGATAGCCTAAGGAACTCCAGTATGAAATCGAATTTTGGAAAATGATTGTTTATTATTTAAAAATTAGCTAGAGATCAATAGGGCTGACTTGAGCGGTAAGTTTCAAGTTGACATGATTATTGCCTTATTACCAAACTCGTTCGATTCTGTTAGAGTGAGCTAAATAAGGAATCAGTTTGAGTTCACACTCGCTGATATTCTTATAGAATTGGTAACAGATGAAGGGATAATCAAGAGTATGGGCGTTCCTATCAATCTAACCTAGTCTATACCATCTTCTTCTAGGCCCAAGTGGACGGGCAAAGCAAAGAAGAAGGATGATAATAGGACTAGGCTAGCACAAAACATGGGTATCCAAAAGGTTAAAGGGAATAAGGCAGTGTATGTTGAGGGCAAATTAAATTATTTCTTTTGCTGCTAACGAAGACACTAAAGGACGAACTGTCTAAGCAATGACGTGGTATATGTAAATATATATTTAATCATTGAGCCATGTTATGTGGTTGTATCTATTAATTCCTGATGAATAGATTCTGAAGCTACTAAACATGTTTGCAATTCATTGCAAGGATTTCAGGAATCCAGAAGCCTCGATGATATGGAATATATTTGTACTTGACCTAATGTTAAGGTTGTAGCTAAGTCAGTGGGAGTATTACATCTAAAATTAGAGAGTATGAGGATATTAGTATTAGAGAACTATCTTTATGCACAGATGTTAGACGCAATCCCATTCTTATTTCACTTTTGGTTTATAAAAACTGTGTTGTTATTTTTTAAAACTGGTTTTATAAAATTGAATAGATATGTGATTTCTTCTGGTGCATTGAAAGATGGTTAATATACTATAATCACAAACTCTTAAGATTTGCAGGATATAGAAACTAATGTTGCATATTATAGATTGAATGTTAAGAGAAAAATTGTTATTCCTGACTCATTGTATTTTTAGTGTCTATTTTTGGGTTATAATCAATCAAAATGAGATTCAAAGATTGGTCAAAGAAGGTTAATTACCTAGTGAGGCAGAGGAGCCTAAACCAAACTTGTGAACCTTGTTTTGAATGATAGATAAATAGACATAAAGGACAATTGGAGTCGGTACACACTGACACGTGTGGTTTTATGAACATCCAAGCAAGATTACTCATGTTTTGGATAAGTTTATCTGATGCAACACAAGTCTTAAACTCTTGGTATATTCTGAGAAGGTCAAGACTGATGTGGAGCACAGATTAGGTAAACTTATCAAGACACTTCGATCTGATCGAGGATATGAGTATTTCTTGGGATAGTGCAAAGACTATATGGTCAATGAGCGTGTTGTGTACCAGTTTTCCGCAATTGACGCTCAATGGATTGAGGTGTCAAATAGGAATAACAGAATTTCCGTTTAACATGGTTAGATCTATGAACAGTTATGCTACATTATCTCTTTCATTTAAGAGTTTAGCATTAATGACATTGATGCGCATTATGAACTGCATTCCATCTTAGTCTGTCTCAAGGATACCGTTGAGCTGTGTTTTTGACTAAATCTTAGTTTGAATCACATGCGCATATGGGGTAGTCTTGCACATGTGCGCTTGATATAGACAAGTAAGTTGGAAACAGATCATACACATGATAGATTTGATAGCTACTCTAAAATGTCACTAGGAATGATTATTTTATGATCTCAATGATAAAAGTTGATTGTTTACACTCACTGTTTATTTATAGGAGAATCATATTATGAATCACATACCTAATAGCATAGTGTTAGAGAATATGGTAAGAGTATCAGATGTACCACATATGAACACACTTTGTATAGAGATTTAGAATTATAGATGAATTCCCTATTGATGCGTCAGTATCATCTAGTACACAGATTCCTTCATCGGTACATTGATGTAGTGGGAGGATAATTATCCAATCCAACAGAATCATGTTTTTAGGTGAGACCGCTATGGACATCCCTGTTAAACATGAGTTAGACCCAGTAAGCTACACGGAAGCGTGAACCGATATGGATACAGATCGTTTTGGCGAGTTACTATGAAATCAGAGTTGGAATCTATGTATTCTAATAAATTCTGGGATCTTGTAGAACTTTCTAGTAGGGTGATACCTATGGAAGGCAAGTTAATCTACAAAAAGATACCAGAAGATTTCTTAGTGAATAAATCATGAGTGTACAAGGGAATGTCATTATTTTTCTTAATTCTATATATTGATGACATCCTACTCATTTATAATGACGTGGAAGTTTTGTTATCAATAAAAAGGTAGTTGTTCAATTACCTTTAAATGAAGGATTTTCAAGATGTAAGCTATATTCCTAGGATCAAGCTTTTGCAAGATCAGGTTAAAAGGAAAATAGGCTTATCTTAATAATCCTACATTGATAAAGTTTTGACCAGGTTTGGTATGCATAACTCAAAGAATGAGTTCTTACTTTATTGATATGGATTGCTCTATCTAGTAATTAGTTTTCCAAGACTAGCAGAGGAGATTGAGCAAATGAGACTGGAACTATATGCTTTGGCATATGGGAGTCTCATATATGCCATGGTCTATACCAAACAGGACATCCGCTACATTGTAGGGATAGTCAGTAGATATCAGTCTAATTCTGGACTTGATAACTGGTCTGTTGTGAAAAATATCATTAAGTACCTAAGGAGAACCAATGATATCATACTCATTTATGGATGTGATGATATGGTCCTAGTCAGGTATGCTAGTTCTGATTTTCAATCAGAAGTAGATACTATGAGGTTCATGACTTAGTGTATCTTCATTTAATGGAAGGGAAATCAGTTGGTAGAGTGTTAAGCAGATTTCAACTGTTGACTCAAATCTGCAGGTGGAATACATTGCAGCCTTAAAGGCGGCAAAATAAGCCTATTGGTTTGATCTCACTAATTTAGAGGTTGTGGAGCATATTAGCCTGCCTATCGAGCTATATTGCGATGATAGTGCAGAAGTAGTCCAAACCAATGACCCAAGGTTCCATAAATGAACAAAATACACTGATAGGAAGTATTATGTTCTACATGATATTGTCCGGCAGGAAAATGTACTTGTGGTTAGAACATTGCATTGGAACACAACTTTGTTGATCCATTAACAAAGGTGTCATCGATCAATAGTTTTGATCAACACCTGGATAACATTGGAGTTAGATGCAATTTGAATTGGCTATGAGGGCAAGTGGGAGCTGTTGGGATTTATATGCCCTGGCAAAGCAAATTCCTATCTAGATTAAAGTGACATATGTTCCTGACATATCTGAAATATTTATGATTTATATAATTGGTGAATTCAATATATTATGTTTCGATTCACTATGAAATTGATAGTGTCCTTGTGATTACAAGAAATATTTATATATATGTATGTGATGGCAATTAATGCATGATATATACATAGTAATTATAAATTCTTCATAGTCGGTAATTATGGATGGACTCATAATTAATTAAGACTTGAACTGGATCCGCGTTAGGTTGAGATATATTGCGAGAGCCGTCGTATGCAATTGCTCCCTAGCACCGTCATAACATTTGACCTTAAGCATGAGAAAATTATAGACTCTTTTATTAATTAATAATTGCTTTGATTTGTTCGGCGGATTCTTCGGAATCCTTAGACCGACACTTTGGGTAATTATGTAATTAATAGTTAGAGGGTTATATTTTCAATATTTGCATCATTGCTACTTGTATTTATTTTGTATTGATTATGGTTGATCACAAAGTAAATTCGAAGGCATTCGTATGTTTTTAGACAAAATAATTTATTATATATTTATTTATTAAATTATTATTTTTTTGTCAAACAAATGTTTTATTGTGATCAAGCCAGAAATAATCAAAGGTACCAAAATAAATATATTAATTAAGTAGTCGGATTGATGGTATTATTTATCCGATAACTAATTATGCATAGAGGGGTCAAAGTGCAATATTGACTTAGTGGTTATTTATTATTTAATTGGAGTTCAATTAATTTCTTTTAGTGGAGTAGAAATTAATTTATGAATTAATTGAATTGGGTCCATGGACCGGGCCAATTATTAATTCATTGTAGCCAATAAAATAATAGGCCCAATGGATTCTCACTCATAGCCCAACTTGATATTGGAATCATATTAGATTTGAGACATGTGAATTAGAGAATGAGAATGATTAGTTGTTTCCTTTTCTTTACCTTTATGTTACCTATAAATATACATGGTCTATGTATATTTTAGGTGTGATTTTTAGCAGAAGGAAAAAGGAACATATATTTTCTCTCTCTAGAAAATTAGGGTTTATGTTCTCATCTAATGGAGGCTCCCACAAGCCTAATTTTCCAAGGTAATTCATGGAGGCTTATGAGTGATTCCTAAAGGCAAAATAATCACCAAGAAGATGGAGATCCAAGGAGAAGGCATCTTGCTAAGGGATCTACAATAAGTGAGAACATTCACTTTAGAGGAAAGTTTTAAAGGTTTACTCAGACCTTTGATGTAAGTATTCAATCCATTAATTGAATGATACATCATATTTTTATTTTTGCATAAAACTTGTCTCTATGTGATGAATCAAGATCTATGAATCAAAATTCCTTGAAAAGTTTTTAAAACTTGCACGTTTCCCAACAACATGATGGTTTGAATGAAAGATCAATCAACCCAAACTGATTCGATTGTATATGTGATTAAGTAATGCACCTACTTTGTCTTTAAAGGAATTTGAATCATCAATTTTTTTTATATGATTTATACCAATTATAACTAAACATACAAATAAATGTGTAATCTTTATTTTAATTTTTACTTACAAATCAAGTTGTGATAGTCGAGACCATGTAATAAAGTCTCCAAACTATAGCCCTTAGTTTTCTCTATCGCGGGTTAAATCATGCCATTTGGTTATACTTTTCATAGTTCTTTTGTATGTACAATTTTTGTTTTTTTTAATCCAAAAAAACAAAAGTGTAGTCCAAATCAAATAGGCCCAACTGATATCCGACCAGAATGATACCTCCCCCTATGAATGGTGTGGCATGGGTATTTTGGTCCATGTAATTAGGACAGAATAACAAATCCCTAAAAAGAGGGGCTATGAGATTAGTATGGTGTATCCTCAGCCAAGCTTTTGTTATACTCATTTTCCTAAGATTCTCTTATCAATCATAGCATATTCACCTCATTATTTTGTGGCAGAAAAGTTGTTGTAATCAATAAGACTATAATGAACACCACAAAGCCAATCTCTCTCACTCTCTCTCTCTCTCTCTCTCCCTGTATAGTTTTGGTCTGTAATCAATTACTATATAAGTTTCAAAAGGAGTTAATTATTACTAACATTTTACCAAAACAAGCAAAGTTTTGAGCTCAATCCCCACCTTTCATTTTCCCTCTTTCCAAGTAATTGTTCAACTTACCCATAAGTCAAAACATGAAATTTCGTGTAAATTAATTGGAATATTTTTTTTTAAAAAAGAACAATTTAACTTTATATTCACTCTGTCTCATAATAGATGTCTTTTACGGGGAGTAAAATTTTTTAAGGGGACATGTAATTATTGCATTGTCGGTTTTAAAAATTACAAAATTATCCTTTCAAGTTTAAATATATATATATATATATACACCAAACTATCCAAAAATATCATTGAAAAATATATATACATATACACGAAACTATCCAAAATTATCCTTTCAAGTTTGAAATTTCTTAAAATTTTAAGGGTATTTTAAGGAAAGATGGGAAATATGTTATTTAAATTAGGTAAGTGGACAACTATTTTGAGACAATCCAAAAAGAAAAAATGGACAACTATTATGGAACGAAGAGAGTAATATTTTTTCGACTTTCAAAAAAGAAGGCTACTAAATTTGAAGCTTAATCCTTACAACCTTAACCTTAACTTTTGGTAAGTCAATCAACCTTAACCTTCACTTCGATTGTGATGAATTGAATTATTCAGCAATTGGCATGTAATTATACGTAAATCAAAGCGCCAAACCAGCTACTTAACGGAAAGATTTCTAAACAAAGCCCTAAACTTGTTCTCTTTTGCAATGTCTTTTTTTCTTTTCTTCATTTCTAATCAAGAAGTTTTTTTTTTTTTTTTTTAACCTAATAAGAAAAAGCCATAGGATATCTACAGGGGCAAGAATATAGAACCATTATCAAAATAAAGAAACACATCCAACGCCAAAATACACTAAACTATCCAAAACGCCAAAATACACTAAACTATCCAAAAATAACACCCATTAATCTTGGAAGAAGTGTGTGTAATGTATATATATACACGCACACGAACCGGAATTATTCGATTTAATCGCTCCTGCAGTAATGATGCTGTAGGTTTTTTTAATACAATGATCAATTTCATCTTTTTTTTTTTTTTTTTTTTTTTTTTTTTTTTTTTAACGCTTTATATTTAAATAAAAAAGTAAATATAAAAATGTTGAAAATTTGAGTTAGGTTTATTAATTTGTTTTTTTAAGTGAATTACATGGCACTTCCCATAGATTCACATAAAATGTCATGTCAAGTCTTAATTAGTTCAACCACTAATGATGACTTAAACACTTTTAATTTGGATGATCCGTAAAAGTGCTATCTTGCGAATGTGCAGTAATTGTACAGTAAGTTCTCTAGGTGATTTGAAGTGCCAAATTATATACATCTTAGATTCAAACTAGGAATAGATTAACGGTATGCACTTGTGCAAGTTGCAAATGTATCATTGTGCAAGTTGCGCACGCACACACAGACACACACAGACACACACACATATACACATCTGTGTTATATAATTTTCTTGTCTATAAAACATTTTCCATTTGCGATATATACATAGAGTTTTCAAAAGTAGTTCATTCCATGCCCGACACTCTCATTATCATAAGTAGATACTATGTTTAGATATATATTCCTAGACATAAACAGGCATCATTCATCCGTTATGGTCTCTTTTGTGATTGGATACAGTAGCCATGGTCCATAGTTGCATCTCTCAAACACCAGGAATACAGATGCACCCTTTTTTCGTCACCTTACGTTACATGTGACGTGTATTCACACAGAATTTAGTGGTTGAGATTAAATTGATAAATAAAATCTACTATGATGTAATCTCAATCATTGAATTCTGTGCAGGACTTTTCATGCACTGAAAAGAATTCTTGTCCGCGTAATGCACCATCCTAATATACGTACCACGTTATGTACCGGAGAGGATAAAGGTCTGACTGAAGTAAAAAAAATAAAAAACTTTTAAAATTGATAAGTTGGCCTGCACCAAACTGAATCATATGGTTTGATCCAGTTTTTATAATGGTAAGGTTCAATTTTGGTTATAAAAATTAAAGAATTGTTGATTCTGACTCTGATATCAACTATAACGGGTAGATACGTACCTATTTATTGGGTAGTGATATATACCTATCCATTTATACCCATTTCATTTCTTCTCCGGATATAATGTGGACAAGTTTCCCCTGTCACTTGATGGCACCAGTTCTGGTGTCTCTAAAAGCATTATGTCTAAGGTTCGATTACTCTTAAAAACAAATAATTTCTTAAATGGAGGTGTGTAAATATTAACTAGGAAAAAAAAAAAAGTCAAACCGAAGTGTGCACCCATTGATTGCACCGAGGTAATTTAATTCACCCACTTTTATATAATGTACTTAAAACATTAATTGGGCCCTACGTTACTAAAGTAACACAGATGATAAAAAATGAAGATAGAAAAATACAAAGTGGTCATTTTCAGCAATGGAGTGGAAGACCAAAGGCTCTTTTTAGTTTTCACAGAGGCAATCAATCAAACAAAGCACTTCCTCAGGAAACCTTATTATGGCGTTAGAGAGAGTACCCTTTTATGACTCAGGGTAGTTAACCCAATCATTTGGGGATTGAATAGGAAAGCATTACAATGATGTCACCTCTCTTTTTTTCTCCCTTTTTGGTGCTTGTGTGCGCTTGGGAGGGGTATATACATATAATGTGTGTGTGTGTGTGTGTGAGAGAGAGAGAGAGAGAGAGAGAGAGAGAGAGAGAGATTTGTGTGTGTGTGTGTGTATATTTGTGAGTGTGGGGGTAAATGAAGTATAGATGATCATATAATTTATATTGATTATTAATTATTGAATAACTTATTGAAGCAATTGTATGTCCTTCATGGTGGATCAAAGTAAATCCATTGTTTTCACCAAAGATATTGTCATCATTCTTAAGTTTTGAAGAAGATTTTTAATCATGTAAATGACAAGAAAATGAGTCGTGTGAGGTTGGCTATGATTTGATCCCTACGGATAAAGACGGTCCGAGTAGTATTGCCAGGTAGAGCAAAATACACTAAAGTTTACAAGTACAAACAAACAAAGAAGCACCAAAAGATTAACAATGTTTACATAAAAGGGTGCATATCGATCATCTCCACCTTTTTCAAAAGAGCAGTCTTCCGGTTCCTTTCCCCCACTCATCATCAGAATACCAAAGGATAAGTCCAAAACATTACCAAAATTTTAGTATATCTAAATATGTGTATATGTATACGTATGTATATATATGTGTGTGAGTGTGTGTGTCTGCGTGTCACAAATATGAGCCTCTGATGAAAAACATGATCACCATGATAAGGGATCAAACAATTCAAAACTTGATCAAATAGTTAGACATTAGGCATATTTCGTCCTTCTTTTTATTTTATTTTATTTAGGGCTAATTTCATAAAACCCCCCACTACTTTTAAATTTTGATCATAAACTCTCAAGTTATTTCAAAAAAATCCTTACACTTTTAAAAGTGATCACATTGGCCCAATATCTATGTCCGACTCGTTAACCAAGTTGTGAATTGACAAATTTGATCTTACTATTATTTAATGTTAAATTAAAAATTGAAAATAATTTCTCACCAATCACGACACCAAACCCAAATCAATCAACATGGTCACTTCTTCTCTCAACACTCTCATACCATCATCCATCTCCACCATTAGATTCATATGTAGCTAGCTACGGCGGCAAAATCCTCTCCCGCTACCCCAATGGCAAGCTCCGCTACCACGGCGCCTCACCCGCCTCGTCTCTATCGAACTCTCCATCTCTTTTGTCTATCAGTCCCTCAATCTTCTAAAACAAATATATATATATATATGTGTGTGTGTGTGTGCGCGTGCAGTGATGGACCTAAAAAATTTTGTGAGGAAGGGGGCGGCCTTTTAATTTGTGGGAACAAACTTATATGATTGGTCCATTTTTGTAATTTCAATAAGGTTTTCTTCATAAATATAAAAAAAATTAAAGTATGAAATGCAAAAAATAAATAAAAAATCAATGGGGCAAATTATAATTCTAGTAGGGGCATCTTTATAAATTATCAAGAATTTGAAGTATAAAATGCAAAAAAAGAATCCAGTGGGGGCAAATTGTAATTTTAGTGGGGGCATCTTCACAAATTTTAAAAAAATTGAGGTATAAAATGAAAATACTAAAAATCTAGTTAGGGCATCTGCCCCCACTGGTCTTGTGTTGGGTCCATCCCTGTGTGTGTAATATATATATATATATATATATATATATATATATATATATATATATATTGGTAGTATGTATATATGTTTACTTTGTTAGAAGATATATGTGTGGATGTGCAACGTGATATTTGTGACGTTACAGAACCATCACTTGGTCCGGTGGTGGGTCTGTTTTAGAGAGAGAGAGAAAAGGGTGAGAATTTGAGAGAGAGAGAAGGGAACTAAAGATGACAAGGATATTTTTGAAATTTTGCAAAAAAAAAAAAAAAAAAAAAAAAAATATTAGTTTTAAATTTAACATTAAATACTAAGGTCAAATTTGTCATTACACAGCCCGGCTAACGGGTCGGGTATGAATATTTGGACAATGTGATCACTTTTTAAAGTGTAGGGATTTTTTTGAAATAGATTGGGAATTTATGATCAATATTTGAAAATAGTGGAGGTTTTATAAAATTAGTCTTTTTATTTATTAAAAATGACAGGTACATTTGTGATTGGACCATATCAGTAGTTAGAACGGAAGGCAGGTAAAATATTGTCCATAATTCCATCCCATAAGGTATCTAGAATAGTAGCAACTAGTAAAACAAAAATACTACAACAAACCATCATAACCCTATCCTCAACCGTCCAAAGAGAAAATCTTTGTAATATTCTTAACCAAATCATGAACATCATAGCAAATATGATTAAAACATTTATAGAATGAGGATATAGAAACAAGAACCAATCCCAACGAAAAAGGCAGAAAAAATTGTTTTGTTTTATGACAAAAAACTTGAGCATTTTTTCACATAAGTTAATGCAATCAACATCAGCAGCAACGATGAGAAAAAATTAGGATGACAAAGATGATGTTATGTTAACTCCAAATCAAGTTTAAGAAAAATGGCCATTTCATTTTACTAACCAAAACACCATTATTATCCACATTGTTAGTGGATCAGTATGCTATTACACGTACGGAAGCAACTGTAACAATACCATCAAATTATTAGTATTACTCAAAAATGCACCACTACCTATATGGAATAATATAAACATATATATAGCACCAAAGATAGCAACAAATATAATCATCATACAAATGAGGAATTAGATTGAAAAGTAGTAAATGATTTTATTTTAATATAAAAAGGAGGGAAACATAAGCAAGAAGAGGATGAAGGTGATTGCATATAGTTTTGTTATCTAGCAGGGACATGGAATGTTGTGATTTTGGATCCAACCGTTCCAATTTCTGATTTGTCCAAAAGATAACTACTTTTAGCATTCCTAAGTGCAACTATTGTTATAAAATGGAGTCCGTGTGCAGTATTGTAGCAGACAGCCATAATCACTCATATATGTGATCGTGTCACACATGGAAGTGATCGTGGCCGTTCAATGCTGTTACGACACTAGAACTAACCTTTACAAAATGAATGCGTATATCACACAAAGAAGTTAAAGAGTTTGGATGTTTGCAATATAACACGTGTGCTATATTGCAGCGGATGACTATGATCATTCACACGTGTGATCATGTCACACGTATGAGTGATCGTGGCTATCCAGTACCATACAACACGATGCAGTTACAACACTAGATCTGATTTCTACAAAATGAATGCATGTATCACGGGTGGAAGAAGTTAAAGACGTGTAAAAATAGTGATTGTCTTGTGGGAAAGAAGAAGAGAAAGTACCTAAAAAGAGGGAAAGGAATTAAGAGGAGAAAAGAAAACTTGAAAAGCCCATCACATTGTAAATGAAAAACAGAAAGGTAGTAGGGAAAAAAGAATATTGAAGGAAAAGATTAAAAATCATATAAATCCTCTTTTATATAGTAGAACTTTAAGTTAAATCATCTGATTGTCCAAATGATACAACTTTTAGCATTCACAAGTGCAATTGTTGTTACAAAATAGAGTTTAGATATTATGCAATATAACACGCGTGCTGTATTGCAGCAGACGGCCATGATCACTCACATGTGCGATCGTGCCACACGTATGAGTGATCGAGGTCGTTCAGTGCTATACAACATTAGATCCAATCTCTACAAAATGAATGTTATACCATGGATAGAAGAAGTTAAAGACACGTGAAAATAGTAACCGGCTCGTGTGAAAGGAGGAGAGAAAAGTACCTAAAAAGAGGGAAAGGAATAAAGTGGAGAAAAAAAAAAACTTGAAAAACTATCACCTTGTAAATGAAAAACAAAAAGGTAGTAGGGAACAAAGAATATAGAAGGAAAATATTAAAAAGCATATAAATATTCTTTTATACAGTAGAACTTTTATTTAAATCATCTCATTTCTTCAGAAATTGTTTCAAATCATCTTATTTCTTTTATCCATATATATATTTGAAAATTTAAGCAAACGTATGTGCACTCACAATATTGCCCCCAATAGAGGTTCGGACACTCAATCTCTCTGTATTAACGCGGCGTCGGTCCATTGGTTTGGAGCAAAAGATATGTGCCCTCCTGAGTTAATGAATCAATTAAAATGTTAAGGTAGGTTATAGTGGGGTGCACAAATGGTCACAAAAGGTACAAGTGATGGTATCCCAGAAAATTTAAACAAACATATGTGCACTCACAATATTGCCCCTAATAGAGGTTCAGACACTCAATCTCTCTGTATTAACGCGGCTTCGGTCCATTGGTTTGGAGCAAAAGATATGTGCCCTCCTGAGTTATTGAATCAATTAAAATGTTAAGGTAGGCTATAGTGGGGTGCACCCATGGTCACAAAAGGTACAAGTGATGGTATCCCACAAAATTGAGAGCCCTATCATAGGATTGGAGGACCTGAAAAAGTCTCTTGGGCCAAGGAGTAGGATAACAAGTTGAGGGTAGTAGGGCAATAGGGGAGGGGTGGTGCACCTGGCACCCACGCGCGCTTGTTAGTGGAGCCCACGGGCAAAATATATAATGCGCCCGGGTTCTTTTCGTCGTCTACCATGGTTTACACATTTTTGGTTTACATATTTTTGGTGTGTGTTTTTCAGTGGTTTGGTACTTTTAAGGGTACCCACCCCTCCGTGCCAGACTCCCGTCCGTGTTTTTAGGGCAGTGTCCCAAGTCGACATATGCTCATTCTGTTTACCTTCCCAAATTGTCCTTTCCATTCTTTTGGATCTTTCGTACGGTTTTCCTTCCCTATGAAGGATATAATGGTAAAAATAGAAGAGATATGGGAATGGGCGTTAAAGATAGATAAAGATTTGTACACACTCAGGTGCTCAATAATTGCTCTTTCCACACCTGATAAGGAGTTGGGATGTGCATACTCCATGGATCTCAACTCACACGTATGAGTGTATAATACGTGTTGTAACTTAACCCGTGCACATGATATATGTGCGAACATGAGTGTAGAATACGTGTTGTACCTTAACCTGTGCACATGATAAATGTGTGAACTGAAATCCGTCAAATGCGTTGTAATAGGATCCCATATATCTCCTGATATAAAAAGCAATTATTGAACTCAAGTAATCTCCTGATATAAAAAGCAATTATTGAGCACTTGAGCCCTTGCTCACACATGCAAATGTTGAGATTCGTATATGCGATAAAGAATGTTCCACACACCACAGAGGATCCCAGTTCATTCTGGAAATGAGCTTGTGTGTGTATATACATATGTATTTATGTCTTTCAATTGTATTAACAACATAGAACTGCTATCTGAAATATTAGGAATATTTGTTTTGTATTAACAAATGGAGAAACAATTTGAAAATAATTGTCTTTTATAGATGCACATCAAAAACATTGATTAAAAGAATATATATCCATATAAATATGGATTAACTGTGGAATCATCCAAGCAAGGCCAAGCTTAGTGTATGAAACTCCCATCATTACGAGATCTGAAAAGGATCAAGATGAAGGCAGTCTTAGGCAAATTAAATAACCTAAACAACCCATTGTAGGCCACTTGACTTTCTTTTATCAACACAGCATGCCACTTGAGAGGGACCTTGGTCCCATGGTTAGTGCTCCATTTTGAAAAATGGTGAGACCAAGCATAGGCTAGCTCTTGAGAAATTCAAAACTACAATAAAAATTTCCCTGCAACACAGTAACCAAATAGATACCTATGGGCCATTGGTATACCCTAGAAAATCTTGTCCAGCTCAGCAATAATATATATATCTAGCTCCGTATTTCTTTTTATCTTCCTCCATATCAAACAAATGAAAACTCTGTCCATTTCTCCCCCTTTCCTTCCTCAAGCTCTTCCCTCCCACAAAAAGGACCATAAATATTTCTCTTTGCTCAGCAAAGAAACGAAAAAGGAAAAGGGAAAAGAAAAGAAAGAAAGAGGGTGGCTAAGTCATCCCTGGGGTGACTTTTTAGCTGTTAACACATAATTGGTGCATAAAGTAATGTATCTATACGAGTACATTAAACAAGAATACATACTGATATATTTACTCAAATACATTCATTAACCACCTTTATACTCCCAATCCTCATAAGGAAAAAAAAAAAAAAAAAAAAAAAAAAAAAAAAAACTTTACCAGGAAAGAAAGGGAAAAGAAAAGAAAAGGAAAGAAAGAGGGTGGCTAAGTCCTGGGGTAAATTTCTTGCTGTTGACATATAATTGGTGCATAATCTGCAGTGTAAAGTAATGTATCTATACGAGTACACCAAACAAGAATACACACTCGCATATTTAGTCAACTACATTCATTAATCAGTTTTATACTCCCAATCCTCATATCAAAAAAAAAGAGAAAACAAAAACAAAAACAAAAAAACTTTACCAAGAAAGAAAGCGAAAATAAAGAAGAAAGTAGAGGAAAATAAAACAAGGTAAGAACAATCTGAAGACAAGAAAAGAAAGAGGAGTCCATATTGTCTAATGATATTGTTGACCGTTCAGTCCACTCAACCTGACTCCACATGAAGTAGGGAGAGGGAGCACTTGCCCCCATAGGATTCTGGTTCTGGATGCATTACAAAGTTCCTTTCATTAGTGGAAGACTGCATTTCAAAGTTCCATCCATATCTTTCCCCTCACCATCCCCACCACCATATAACAAACAAGCTTTTTCCACTTCTTCACACTCAGTAAGTTGTGTGGTTGGAACAAAAGCTAATAACCTTTAAAATTTACCTGAATCAAGTTGCATTCAGAATTTGCCTCCCCGACACATGCTGGTGCAAGCTCATGCGTCCTAGAGAGTGGATAACATGTGTTAGAGATATTCAATGCAAATGCAAAACTATGACAAAATGACAAACGAGACCTACTGGTTAATGAAATAATGTATTATAGTTGTTATTTAATGTGTTACCTCAACTATATGGAATCATCAGCAATCAGTCATCAGTAACTAAATAGTTTTACATTCTTAGAGAATGGAAAAACAGAAATAAAATAAAATAAATAAATTTGTTTGGTTGAAAAGATCCAATTTTGGGTAAACATTCTTCTAGTTTTTTCTTTTTATTTAAGAGAATCAAACCAAACATACCTCAAATTACACATTTCATAATTCATGAGTTAAGCCAAAGCATCAGCTTTTAGTTACCTTCTAAATCTATCAAAGTATTTTTAGAACCTTGTTTTCTTCTAAAGCTCTACGCTTCGACTCTCATCTTACTACTGAAGTCAGCATTTGGTTTGCGGGATGGTTCTATGTTAATAACCTAGAGATGAGATAATGAGAAACTACTAGTCTTTTTTCATATATAGAACCACCATGTCATTGGCCCTGGTAGTATGAGCTCTCCTTCCCAAAGGGGAGCAAGAATTCCAAGCCCCACATGGGGTGTTGTGGTGTGTGAGTGTGTGTGCTTGTTATCTGAGAGCCTATTATTGGCATAAACAGTGGAGTTCAAGGATCTAACAAAATGATGCAGTTTCAATTTCTTCATCCTTTAAAGTAATGACTACATTATATTTTGTTATCTGAATGAATGATTCTAATTTGTCTTGCAGTTTGATGGAGAACCAGAAGAAAGAAATTAATTTTCCATGTGGAGTTCTAAGATATCCTAATAACATGGCAATTTTATCTGCTAAAATATTACATCAAAAACATTGCACTTTCCCTCAGCTTTACTGTTTTACCACTTACCAATCACGGTGGAAGGTGATGCTGTCATTCTTCCAAAGAATGCCAAGGAAAACATAATAATTCACTTTTGTCTGCAGATTTTAGCACAACAATAATTAAGACACCGTCCCTAACCATGATATACCACACTAGTTGGCAACTAAGTATGCCACAAGAAGCCGTGATCCCTAAACCCAAAATACTAAGGATTAAGCAGATTACTTTGTGACGAATCGCATCAAAGTGGTTGTTGACTCATCAATTCTTTACACAATCTTTTCCACTCAGGTGTTGCCTTCCCAACCTCCTCCAATTCCTTCACGTCACCAAGGCTAAGAACATTTAAGAGTAAAACTCATCATATATATGTTGGCTCAGCTTGGCAAATAACCCCACTTTTAAGATTGACTTTGTGAACCCCATTTCATTCATTTGCTTTATTCTACCTAAAATTCCTCCATTAATTATACTCTCTCTCTCTCTCTCTCTGATGTAAGCATTATTTGATCTCAAATTATCCACAACTCCATTCCTACTCCCCATGTATGTATACATGTGAATAGATAAAAATCACTAATATCTCATAATCTCATTGCATGCATGCTTACATTTAACATTGATTGACCATAGAGGACATGAATAATACCTACATAGGCTTAATGTTGCATGTTCCCATGTGTACATGGATATGATGCTACATATATAAGCACAGGCACATGTTCTGCATCATATTCCAATTGTCTCATCTTTAACAAACCCATGTACCTCTAATTGCCAAAGTGGGGCCACTTCAACTTTTCCCGTCCTATAAAATACGGACTCCCTTCAAGCTTCCCCTGGTCTTCTCTCCATATCAACTTCCTCTACCTGACCTCTTAAAAACCCTTTCAAAAATTAGTACCAGCAACCAAAAAAAGTTCAAAGCCATGCAACCCAGTGAGGTTACAGAACTTCATTATCTAGTTCCTTCCAACCCAACTCCATACGCTGTTCACTATAGTTTGACCCAAAACAACACACCCGCATTTCAGTTAGGCAGAGTCTCTAATCCTTTATATCATCCTCAGATGAGTCCTCAGGTTCAAGAATTCAACCCACAGTTTACATATTTAAGCAGCAACACAACTTCTGACGAAGCAGATGAGCAACAACAAAGTATCATCAATGAGAGAAAGCAGAGAAGAATGATATCCAATAGAGAGTCTGCACGCCGATCACGCATGCGCAAGCAGAAGCACCTGAACGAGCTTTGGTCACAGGTTGTTTGGCTGCGAAACGAGAATCATCAGCTCATGGATAAACTGAACAATGTTTCAGAGAGCCATGACCGAGTAGTTCAAGAGAATGCTCAGCTCAAAGAAGAAGCCTCAGAACTTCGTGAAATGCTCTCTGACATGCAGCTCAATAGTCCTTACCCTACCCTAAGGGGCATGGATGACATGCCATGTGACACGGCTTACCTCGGGACTGAATTCTCAATTTAGTCCATCACAAGTTTCAGGGAT
Organism: Cornus florida; assembly: GCF_030987335.1. Taxonomy (NCBI): domain Eukaryota; kingdom Viridiplantae; phylum Streptophyta; class Magnoliopsida; order Cornales; family Cornaceae; genus Cornus; species Cornus florida. Next base: position 8,829,466 of record NW_026775577.1, read on the forward strand.
TTACTTCATCCAGATGGTTCTAGATTTCCCTTTATCTCTTTCCGATATTTGTTGGTATAAAAGTAAATCAGCATTTATCTTCACTTAAGCTGTACGAGATCAGAGAGAGTAATTAATGCAATAGCATCTATTGTGCATATCATTCTTCACTTATGATGTCACATGTTTAAATATAGAAGTTACAGGTGTCTGGAGGTTCTATAAATAAAAATCTTCATCAACTAGGTCTCACCTCTATAACTGCAAAAACATTTAAATATTCAAACAGTAAAATAAAAGAGGATGATATTTATCACTCACCTATCAGAACACATGAGAGACTACTCCATAATCCTTTCTTCACTTATTGTATTAATAAAACCACTGACCATGACAAAAGATAGTTCACCTATAAAATGAATTAAAAAAAGAAGAAAAGAAGCGTATGTGAATCAAGCATAAGTAGGAAATTACTGAACAGAATTATAAATATTATTATCACTACCAATGATGAATTCTCACGTTAGGAGGAAAATAAAATTGGATTAAAGCACAAACTTAGAGTAGCAACATGGAATATAGGAACATTAACCGGGAAATGCAGTGAACTTGAAAAGAGTGGAAAAAGAGAATCCATGTGGCTGACCCCGTTTGTACGGGATAAAGGCAAGGATGATGATGATGATGATGATGATTGCTATTATATGAAAGGTACTAATTCAGTCAGGTGAACCACAATATAGAGAGATAGAAGTAGCCATGGATGTGTAACAAGTGTGAAGGGTGGTGGGGTGGGTTTGCTTGCTGGTATATGTAATTGTGGACTGAACAAGGTGGGAGTCAAGACTAATTTGTAAAAGAGAGACAGATAGAGAGTGGTAGTAATTAGTATCAAGGTCATTGTGGAGTCCGCAAAATTCAGGACTGAAGGCCTTACTCAAGTTCAATTCAAGTCTAAAGAGGTCAATGTCTGGTTGAGGGTTCTCAAGGCTCTTTTAAGTGGAGTGCTAAATATGCTAGTGAGTCTTTTGTGGATTCTTTAATCTTTTCTTAATATATAGTAAAGACCTATTTATAATTCAAGAGGGAGGGCAAGGCAATGCTCATATCGACATGGAGTCTAATAAGGCCATATCATGAATCTCTACCACAGTGGGGTGCGGCCGCCTGCATTATAGAGATAGCAACGCCTGACACATAGAGGAGGCCTGCAGCATCAAGTGATGCTGAGGCAATCAAGTTTCCCACGTTAGATACCAACGCGATCAATGGGATACCTCCACGTGTTAATGGGACGGTCTTGCAGAAATTTGTCACATGTAATAGGCATACTCCAATAGGTTATTACCACGCTAAGAAGCACGTATACAAATATGGGATACAAATACGAATGATACGAATACATAAAACAACGTGACTTATCCTTAAAAAATTAAGACAACAGCATATATGGTGTGATAATATATTATAAGAATAACATTGTTTTAGAAAAACTATCTCTATACAAAGTCAGGCCACCCGTATCACAGTTTTATGAAAAAATTAAACTATCTCACACTTCTTAATTTGGTGCCTGATACCCACAGTTGGTTCATAATACAACAACTGCCATAAAATTAAAAAATCTGAAAAGGTAATCCACAACACAGTTCTTATGATGAGCACATCAACTAGGTTCAGCTGGGAAAATGTCATCTTATTGACTTTTGTAGTGGACAAGCCAATGAGTTAGCATAATGACTCTCTCTTTTGATAGGACAGAAGGATAAGATGGTATCCAATAGACTTTGCCAATTAAGTTGACAATAACCTTCCACAAGGCCCATTAAGTTTACAAACATCATATTTGAAATATCCTTTTACCTATCTTTTTCAGAGCCTTTTCTTCCACAATTTGGTATTCTCTTTGCTGCTGTTTTGGTCAATTATGGCATATCAAGATATAATTTGACATGCATTATTTAAGCTAAGTTACATATTTATGTGGTTTTATTATTTTCCGCTTAAGTTACATATCTATGTTGAACACGACACCAACGTGTCAGCACCATCACCCGTGTTTGCCCCCTTATTACCTACCTTTAACGTTTTTCCAACAGATAAAAATAGTTAAAGTAGCCCATAAGCAAATGCATGATTGGCAAACATGTATTTCCCTACAAGTTAAACTGAATATTCTAAACTTTGAATGCGAGTCACTGCCTTGTATAAATATAGAATTTTTAAAAGAATACATGTAACTCGTGACAATGACATTCTAATTGACTTACAAAAAAAATAAAATAAAATTTTATGAGCAAGATAGCAAAAAAAACCCCATTTTAAAAAACAACTTACATTGAAGTCATAAACAACAATTCAATTAAAAAATACAGGCAGTTGGGTAGCCAACTTCTGGCAGAAAAACTGAACTCCAAATATTAGAAACAAAACAGAAGAAAATCTTTATCGAACCTGATTATAGACATCAATTTTTTTTTTTTTTTTTTTTTTTTTTTCTTAGTTGGTACTCACACACCTATGCCTCCACTAAGGCTTGAACCCCTGACCTTCTTTAGGGAAGTAGGGGCTTGATACCGCTAGACCACTGGCCTGTTGGTGACATCAAAATTTTAAGATGATTACTGCCATTTGATTGATCAAAAAGTCAAGTAAGATTAGTTGGGCCTCCATCAAGGCTAACTCGACCCATCACCAAATATGGGTTACATGGTTCAGACCAAATTGCCTAAAGCTCAAGTCCACTTTCATGGGTCAAATTAAATTACCCAATGAGTCCACACTCACTTCTAAAATGGGTCACAAGATAATCATGTATGATTATCCTCAAGGATAATTCTGTATAATTATCATGATAATTAGGATAATTATCAAAGGTGAAGCCTATAAATAGAGGTAGAAGGGTAGAGAAAAAAACAAGAAGACTCAGAGAGAAGATTCAGACAATACTAAACCTCCATCGAACTCTTCACTCTATCAACATTCAAGCTCTAAAGCCGAAGAACAACAAGCCCATTCAAAATCGTGCCGTTCTTCCTAAAGATTCAACAGCTTTGAAGAATCCCCAAACAAAATTGTTTGAGATCAAGCTGTTTGAGCCCTCGATCAGAAACTCTTTGGAGTTTTCTTTAACAACATATACTTTTAGAAGACTCTTGACAAACCAGATTCAAGATCATATTCGAGTAATTCTTGGATCTTGACCATAAAGGAGATCGAAGCAAAGGACAAATTCTTTCTTTTGTAAAGATATACAGAGGATTGTACTCTTTCATTTTACACAATCAATAAAAATGATTTGTTCCACATTTTGTTCTTTAATTTTGAAGACATGAAATTTGTGTGTACACTGATAATTCTACATATCAAAAAGATACTCGTTATTAAAATTTAATAAGAGACAAAAATCCAGCTAAAAGTTTATAAAGAGATGCCTCCAGTAAATAAGATAGTATGATTCCTTCTATAATAAGTAAATTCATGCATTTATGTACTCTAAACATCATAAAGGATAATGATTTGACTCTGGGATTCAGTCAACCCTATAAAACCAATGATCACATATAAGCTGAGCTAATGTCTGATGGGTTCAAGGACTATTGGTACTTTCTAGGTACTAATCGTTCACCATTTTAATGACACTAGAAAACAAGTAAACCAGTTAGTCTATTAAAAACGAAATTGATATCCAATATAAATAACATTTTACTATACAAGAAAGAATAATTGCTGCATGAGCAGTGAGCACATTGAATAAGTGAATTATCTTCTCACACAATGCCAGAACATGAAAAGATCAAAAAAAAAAAAAAACGAAATGAATGAATGAGCTATCTAAGTTGGATACCTCCTAGATACTGACATTCAAGAGAGTCTAATAGCAAAATTTGTGAACTTCCATTTGTTCTTTACAAAACATCGAGGGAGGAACTATTGTCCTCACTCTCACATATCCATGTGTACCAAAGGGAGGGAGAGGGATGTGGAAATGGCAACTACCAACACTAATTATGCTTCAACATAAAGAATTCTCAGTTCCAACAGTCCTTCACCAACCTAATATAAGAATATAAGTCATACGAGTCAAAAATGATAACTTGTAATAATCAAAAGCAATTCTAGTTTAAACAGTCACAATGATCGAACTATCCAATACAGGTCTCAAGCCAGCACTACACTCTAGGATCTTCAAATGATATCCGCTAAATAAGTAACTAGGGAGGATCTCTCTTAAATTTCAAAGGCCTCATTCACTTCAAAGTTCCAATGTAGAAAATTATCTCCATAAACGGAGTCATTTGAGAAAATGATAACCATTTCAACAAGGATTTTAAAAATCTTAAATATTGTTATTTCAATTTTAAAAAATTCAAAAAAGAAAAAGGGCCTTGGCCTGGATGGTACAACCTCCACTTTTCCAAAGGGAAGGTTGAGGAATCAAACCTCAAGAGGGAAAAATGTGTGTGCATTTGCTTATTTACCACAGATATATGTGTGTATGTATATATCAAACTCCGCCCGTGTTTCATTACACAGCCGGCCCCAAGCCCGGATAGAGGAGGAGGGTTGCTTTAGGCAGCTTAACAACCTGTGTAAAACTTTGTCCATGCCCAATATGAACATGCATATAATCACACAAAATATATATGGTGAAATCCTCTATTTTTATTGATGGCTTTGTTTTCATTGTTAAGCCTTGAAACTTGCCAGATGACTGAAATACACACCTCAAAGGTAACCATGTGTAATCCCAATTAACTAAACTCTCACATACAAATACTCAGTTATGAAATGAAAATTAATTGAAAAAAATCGAAGAAACACAACAAGATATTCCATCAGCACAATAAAAAATTGAAAATTTTATGATTCATGAGTAATAGTCACAGAAAAGAAACAAAAACTGATATATAGACAAAAAAAAAACAGAAGAAAAAAGACACATATGTATGTATATATACAATGATACATACATGGGTTTGCACAAAAACACCTATAATCGAGAAAAATTCTGGAATTTCAAAGACCAAATGGGAAGAGAATGCTTATAAGGTAGAATCGAGTGATGATTTTTTTTTTTTTTTTTTACCTTGTAACGAGCAACCAAAAATGGAATTTGGAACTGAAAACTAGTAATTCGCTCAGGACTTTGTTCGGAATTGTCTTCAATTTGTTGCTTGGACTCTCTTTCAACTTCACACCCAACTCCAAATGTTTAAAGCGCCGAGGGTGTGCCGTCCAAATTGTCATTTTTAAATACGAGTATATTTTTTTAATAGGATAAATTTTAGTGGGAATGTCCTTTTTGGTACATAACTTTTTAATAGGATAAATTTTTTAATGGATGTAATGGTTTGGTGGAATTTTTTTTTTTTTTTTTTTTTTTTAACAAGTGAGTAGTTTATTTTAGTTTTTTTTCCTCAAAGAAAATAATAACAATAATGCAAACAAGAGATTGAGACTTCAATGTCTCCTTTATTAAAGGTCTATAACTCTATTTATACAAATTTGGTGATAAAATTAGGGTTAAACTCGCATTGCTGATCATCACGAATCTTTCATAGGTGATAGTTTTCTTCTACAATTCTTCCCGTGTAAGACTCTTTCTATAATTGCAACTTGCGTGCTTCATGGCGAGCTTTGGATTGGGCTTCAGATATAGAATTGGGCTCTCTCACTAATTGGGCCGAAATATTAAACCTTTCCATAACTTTGGGCCTACATCGTTGGGCTTTCAGAGTCTAGCGGCCCAAGAGAAATATTGTAAAAAAAATGTGTGAGGTGACGTGGTGAGTTGTAATTGAACAAATAGATTTTTTCTCCCACTATTGTACCTTTATTGTCATTTACTATTACAACATATGAACAAAAATGTATTTTCAAAATTTTTGAGGGCATAATTGAATTTTAAGTATGACATCATAACAATAGTAACGAATTTTATGATAAAAGGAGGTTAGTGTTATTTTGACTAGAACTGCAAAAGAGGTTAGTATTATTTTTAATATTTTAAAATATTTATGTTATTTAGACATTCAATTGAAGAACTCAGCGTAACTTACCCTTTTTTTTAAATCACTAATCCATCTGAAGATGCAAGAAACTCCTTCTATTCTTTCTCTCTCTAGAATTCTTACACCTCAACCCGAAAAGATCCCTCTCCTCTTCATTCCAACTCCTATTTATAGACACTTACAAGATATTTACAAGATATTTACAAGATATTTACTAATTGCTGGACCTGGGCCTATTCCTCTGTAAGCCCTGGTCACCCTTGATGGGCTTACTCCCGCTCGGCCCATATGGCAGTGTCTTTCTATGGGCTGACCCAGCTGCTCGGACTGAAGGTTGTGTTTTGCGAGTCAGACCTGGCCCATGTCATCCGGGGCCTCCTCAACTGCCCCCATAATTGCCCCTTATTTAATAAGGGGTAATTATTGATGGCGTCTCATCATGACGCTGACGGCTCGAGATAACCACGTGGGGAGCGAACGGTCAGATCCAGAATCAATATTCCGGGGCTCGAGGGATTTCTTGCCTTCCCGACGCTTCGGCCCTCGGGCCCCCTTGCCTTTATAATGCTCTAGAATTCCACTTCACTTCCCTTTACCGTCTCCATCATCAGTCAAATCTCCCTCTTTCTAGAACTGTGCTAAGCCTTTTCCGGTGAAATCCTTCGAGAGTCATTCTCCCAGCGATCTTGCAGTCCTCCGAGGTTAGTTTCGTTCTTTTTACTTTCGGCAGGCTTCCATTTTCCCTCTTTTAGATTCTTCTAGCACTTCCACCATGGTTGTAGATCTGGGTGTTCTTCGTATGAGACTTAGACTTCCTGACAACATCGAAGTTAGGGTTTGCCCCCAAGACGTTAATATTACGACCGGCGCCGGCCTCCTGCCCGGCGAAGTCTTATTCACGAACCTTCAACTGAATGTTGTTAGGTTCCCTCTGCACCCTTTCTTTAGTTATGTCTTCAATAGATTGGGGATATCCCCTCTGCAGGTCAACCCCAACTTCTTTAGGATCATATCTGTTATGCTCTTATTGATGCGTGACAGAAATCTGGACCTTGACCTCATAGACCTCCTTCTGTGCTATAAGGTCAGTAAGATCCGTACTAACGAGCCCTTCTACCACCTCTACCCGTTCGAGAAGATGTCCATATGCACTGACACAATAAAATCTGAAAAGGGTTGGAGGGATAGCATAGTGGGCATTAGTGGGGCTTGGTCTTCGCCGGCTGCAGAGGATTACCCAATCCCGAGCGCCTTTGGTGTCTGCTCTGTCTCCTCCTATAAAAAATTCAAATCCCATAAACATGACTGCCCCTGTGAAACATGCGTTCCTCGTTTTTGCACTTACTTATGCCGCTCCTTGGGAATACCTTGTGATGATTTGAGCTATAGTGTTTGCAGGGATAGGAGTAACTACTTGAAGAGATACGTTCTGAACGATATTCCTTCCTGCTCAGATCTCCTCACTTCAGACAACCTCTTTGCGCTCTCATCACTCGGCTACAATATGAGCAGACTGCAGATTCCCTCTTTTGGCAGGAGGAAAAATACTCCCCCAGCCACTCCTGCTGCTGGGGCGACCTCCTCTCCAGCGTCGGCTTTTTCTTCAGCCACCATATCTGACACTGTCCCGAGCGCAGTGGCCACTAACCCTATTGCCAGCGCCCCTGCTGCCAACCAGAACGCGCCCTCCCCAGCTACCATAGCTCCTGCTGCTGCGGGGGGCGGTCGGGACAAAGAGCGAGGCAAAAGGCCTCATCCTGACAGTGAAATCGATCCTGAGGAGGAGCCTCTTATTAGAAGGACCCGAGTCTCTGGGCCGGGTACTCTCTTGCACCGAGCGATCAGAGCTCCTTCTCCCTCTGGGCCTCCTGCAGCTGGTGGCTCTGCCTCTGCTTCAGGCCCCCCTTCTATCCCCAGCTTACCGCCATGGGCCCCTCGGTACACCCGAACGGATGGGACGTTCGTGAAACCGAACGAGACCATGCTGAAGGATGGCCAGACCGCTATGGCCTACTACAGGAGCATGTGGACTCCGAAGGACATTGAGGCGGCAAAGGGCCTTTCCCAGAAGGACGTGTTCAGTCGCTTCCCCCAATCTGCTATGGAGGTGACTTTTATTTTCTAACTCATGAATTCTCTTATATTACTTGGTCTTGCCTTCGCCCGTTCTGACTATTGGTTTAACCGTTCTTATTGTGCGCCTATGCAGACATTGTTCGGGATGATGGCCATGCAGAAGCAGGTGGAGATGGGGAACGCCAGGGCCCGAAAGTATTCTGACAGCCTGGAGGTGGCTAATAAAGAAAACGACCTCCTTGCCATGAAGAATACCGAGGTGCTGGTTCGGCTTGACAAAGCCGAGCAAGAGAGAGATGTCCTGAAAAAGGAGAATGATTCCCTTCAGGATGAGAAGGACGCCCTCCAGCTTGAGAAGAGCGTCTGGCAGACTGAGCAGGAATCACTCAGAGAAGAGAAGGCAGAACTCCAACGCCTTCTAGCTAATGAACAGTCTGCTCGGATGGCTTTTGAAAAAAGAGCTCTGGACGAGCGTACCGCTCTGATCGACGCTATCAGCAGAGTGGGTGGTGGGATGCTGGCCCTTCACGCTCGGTTCTCCAGGGTCGGTGCTCTTCGGTATGCTCAAGGATTCCGGGAAGGTTTCGCCGACCGGGTTCCGGATGAGGGACAGACCAGCTCCACTCCGGATGAGGTAGACAAGGATCTGGGGATCGAACCTCTGGGGGTCTATGTCGACCCAGAACCTACCGAAGCGGAACGTATATTTGATGAGTGCCAGGACATCGCATCCTCAAGGATCATCACAGCTCCTCCTGCCGCTCTGCCACTGACCGCTCCCCAATCGTCAGCCGTGGCTCCCTCTGTAGCCACTGCTGACGCTGAACCCCAGCCGAACGACTCAGTTATTCACCTGGATTCCCCACCTCATGAAGGTGAGGCGGCTGATAGGGCCGAGGAGGCGAGTCGGCAAGACCAAGATGCTGTTGGTACTGAGGCGTCTAGCTAGGGCTCCTTCGAATTCTTCTAGTTCATATCTTCTTGTAATGATGGACATCTCTCTTTTGTAAACTAAATGTTCAATATTAATGAAATGGCCGAACTCTTTTTCTCTATGTGTTGTGCTCTGTTCAACTTATCTTCAGTATATACATATCTTTTCTCTCTTTTTCTTTTTATATTAGCTTCGCTGTGTGTTTGTACGGCAAGTGCCTGGCGCTCGGCTAGAATGCCACTTGCCACTTGGCTTTAAATTTTTAGCAAGTGTCTGGCGTTCGGCTTATAGTGCCAGCTGCCACTTATCTTGCTTAAGTGCCTGGCGCTCGGCTAGAATGCCACTTGCCACTTGGCTTTAAATTTTTAGCAAGTGTCTGGCGTTCGGCTTATAGTGCCAGCTGCCACTTATCTTGCTTAAGTGCCTGGCGCTCGGCTAGAATGCCACTTGCCACTTGGCTTTAAATTTTCAGCAAGTGTCTGGCGTTCGGCTTATTGTGCCAGCTGCCACTTGTCTTGCTCAAGTGCCTGGCGCTCGGCTAGAATGCCATTTGCCACTTGGCTTTGAATTTTTATAGTAGACCATTGGAAAAGAAAATTCTTTTTTTTTGTAAATTCCAGTAACTTGCTCATTCATACGTATTTGATTGACAACAAATAACATCCAATTAAAGCCAGAACTTAGCCTCTATTGGTAGTACCTCTTCAGAGACGTGGCGTTCCAGGGCTTGCTGACCAACTTTCCCGCCATGGTTTCCAACGTATATGCCCCTTTGCCAATGACTTCTGCAATTCTGTATGGGCCTTCCCAGGGTGGCATCATTTTTTTGACCATCCCCACCTTTCTTTTCAGAACCAGATCGCCCGGGGCAAAATCCCTGTGTTTTACTCTCTTATTGTGACTATTCGCCAGCACTTGCTGATACGATGCTAGCCTTATAGCCGCTGCGTCCCTCCTTTCGTCTATCATATCGAGGTTCAGTCTTAACATCTTGTCGTTCTGATCTCGACTCCATGCTAAGCTTCTGATAGTGGGGACTAAATGCTCAACCGGTATAACTGCTTCGGTACCATACGCCATTGCGAACGGGCTCTCCCCAGTCGGCCGCCTTGGGGTGGTTCTGTAAGCCCATAGAACGTTCGGGAGTTCATCCAACCACTTCCCCTTATGATCTTCCAGCTTCTTCTTAATGCAGGCGAAAATGGTTCTGTTTGTGATTTCTGCTTGTCCGTTAGCCTGAGGATGACTTACTGCAGCCAGCTTCTGGTTGATTCCATACTCCTCCAGCAGCTTTCTTACTTGCCTGCTGTCGAGGTTTGTGCCATTGTCCATGACTATTGTTCTGGGAACACCGAAGCGGCAGATAATGTTGTTCCAGATAAATCGTCTCACCTGAGTCTGAGTCACGCTAGGATACGGTTCTGCCTCCACCCATTTAGTGAAATAATCCGTGGCCAGTAACACATACTTGTTCTGAGCTCTTGCAGTTGGCAGAGGACCGACCACATCCATCCCCCATTGCGCGAAAGGCCACGGCGAGGCCATTACGTGCAATTCCTCAGGTGGTTGGTGGATCATTGGTCCATATCGTTGGCACTTATCGCACCTTCGAGAGAACTCCTCCGCATCTCTTGACATGTTTGGCCAGAAATACCCTTGTGTCATTGCTTTATGCGCTAACGATCTTCCCCCAGAATGATTGCCACACACTCCCTCATGAATAGCTCGCAGTACCTGCTGCGACTCCGCGGGGGTGACACATTTCAAGTACGGGCCAGAATAGGACCTTCTGTACAGCTGGTTCCGCACGATGGCGTACTTGGCAGCATTCTTTTTGAGTTTCCTAGCTTCATCCCTTTGCATAGGCAAAACGCCATCTCGAATATAGGTAATGATTGGGTCAATCCAACTCGGTTCATACGGTATGACGTTGACTTGCCAAGGGTCCGAGTCCATCGGTTCTTCGAAAATGGACGGCTGGGTCACTATTCCCACTGGAATCACCCTCGCCAATGTTTCACCGCAACTCGAAGCACTGCATGCTAAACGGTCTGCATCTGCATTCTGTTCCCTCGGCAACTGTATGAATTCAATCTTTGCAAAGTCCTTGGCTCTACGCAGAACGGTAGAACGATATGCCCCCATCATGTCATCCTTGGCTGCGTACTCACCATTTACCTGCCGAATAATCAGCTGCGAGTCACTATACACTGTCAAACTTTTGATCTGTAGCTCTCTGGCCAACTTTAATCCATTTAGCAACGCCTCGTATTCCGCTTCATTATTGGTGGCTCGGAACTCAAGTCTGAGTGCTTGGCTCAAGGAAGTACCCTCTGGGGTTTGCAGTTTGATCCCAATCCCAGCCCCCATTTGGTTAGAGGAGCCATCCACAAAAAGTTTCCAAGAGCCGCTTCTAAGGTCCTCTTCCGTATCTTCGGCATCACATTCTAGTAGGAAATCGGCCACCGCTTGCCCTTTAATAGCTGTTCTCGGCTCGTACGTTATGTTAAATGAACTCAACTCTATGGCCCATTTTGTCATTCTGCCCGAGAGCTCTGGCTTGTGCATGAGCGTTCTGATTGGGAAAGTTGTTAAAACAGCTATGGGGTGGGATTCAAAATAATGCCTTAACTTTCTTTTTGCATGTACAAGTGCAAGTACCACCCGTTCGGCCTTTGAGTATCTTTTTTCTGCCTCCATCAGTGTTTTGCTTACATAAAATACCGGGTATTGCACCCCTTCCTTGCAACGAATCAGAACGGCACTCGTCGCGACACCAGATACTCCAAGATATAGAAATAACTTTTCTTCCGGTTCTGGGGCTGACAGGACTGGAGGATTCTGCATATATTGCTTTAAATGAGTCAATGCCTGTCGTTGCTCATCCCCCCAGACCTGCCTTCCATGGCTCCGAATCGTGTCAAAGAATGGTTTGCAGTGGTCTGACAACTTTGAAACAAATCGACTTAACGCAGCTATTCGTCCTGTTAGGGCTTGCACCTCTCTGATCGTCTTTGGCTCGGCATTCTTAATCAAAGCCTCTGCTTGAGCGGGGCTAACTTCGATGCCCCTGCGGTTGACCACGTGTCCCAGAAACTGCCCGGAACTCACACCGAACGAGCACTTGGTCGGATTGAGCCTCATTCCATATCGCCTTAGTACATCGAATACATCTTGCAGATGCTTCAGATGATCATTCTTTTTCCTACTCTTTACCACCATATCATCAATATAGGCTTCGACAATCTTACCCATTTGATTCTTAAAAACTTTGCTAACAAGTCGTTGATAAGTTGCTCCCGCATTCTTTAGCCCGAAAGGCATAACTTTGTAGCAGTATGTACCTCGCTCGGTGACAAAAGAAGTTTTTTCTTCATCTGCGGGGTCCATAGGAATCTGATTATAACCTGAATATGCGTCCAGAAAGGTCAAACGCTCATACCCAGTGGTGGCATCCACCATTTGATCAATCTTAGGAAGCGGGAAGCTGTCCTTCGGGCAGGCTTTGTTCAAATTGGTGAAATCAATGCATACTCGCCATTTCCCATTTTTCTTCTGCACTACAACGACGTTGGACAACCATTCAGGGTAGTGCACCTCTCTGATAAATCCCGCATCAAGCAGCCTATCGACTTCTTCCGCTATGATCTGATTACGTTCTGGAGCAAATCTTCGCTGCTTCTGTTTCACTGGTTTGAAACTGGGATTGACATTCAGGGAATGACAGGATACGGAAGGACTAATTCCAGGCATGTCTAGGTGACTCCATGCGAATACGTCGACATTGTAGGACAAAAAATCCACTAGCTCTTGCCGCTCTTCTCTGGTCAGTCTTATACCTACTCTGGCAGTTCGTTCTGGCCTGGACTGATCGATCTGCACATCCAGAAGGGGCTCCTCGGTCAAGTCGACTGACTCCTCCACCCTATTCTGTTCAGGCGGAGGTTTCTGTAATTGCTATCTGGGGCTTGTCGAACGGACGGGCGCCTTTCCTTTCCCAGCATGCTTTAGTGTGACGGAATAACACTCTTTGGCTGCGACCTGATCCCCCCGAATGTCTATTACTCTATCCCCATCGGGCCCGAGGCACCTCATGACCTGATGCAGAGTTGAGGGTACACCCCGGACTCTGTGAATCCATCCTCTTCCCATCAGGAGATTATACGAGGGGTGAATTTCCACAACCACAAAAGTTTCCATAAGCGCTCGTTCTGCAGCTTGAACTTCTACTTCCACCATCCCGACGGGTTCCACCCTCTTCCCATCGAACCCTAATAAGGGATTTCCGGTGGGCTTGAGCCTCTCTGGTTTAATGTCGAGCCTGTCAAATGTGTCCCTCGGCATAACATTCGCACTGCTCCCAGGATCGATCAGAACTCTGCGCACCAAGCAATCTGCCACTGTCAAACTGACTACCAACGGGTCGTCATGAGGCAGTTGAACACGCTGCAGGTCTGTCCAGTCGAACTTTATCTGCATTGACGGGCTCTGCTGGTGTAGAGTGGACACATTGCCGACCCTTTTCTTCATCTGCGCCTGCCGCAGGCGCACCCGTAGCAGCTCATCTGACTCTTCACTAGGCTCGGGTCGACCATGGATAACATTGATTATACGAACTGGTTGCGAATTGTGGGAGCTTTGTTTATGACTCCTTTTTATTTGTTCCACTGGTCGATTCTGCTCCATCGCCGAGCCTTGAACATAACTCGCAAACTCCCCTTTAGCTATCAACATCTCCACTTGCCTCCTCAGGTTCCTGCATTCGTTAGTCTGATGTCCGAAATCAGAATGAAAAGCACAATGTTTAGTTTGATCCCTCTGCTCGAGGGGTTGTCTAATTGGCAGTGGTGGATGAAACTTGTCCTTGTTCTTCTGATACAGCCTTGCCAGAGTGACCTTCAGCGGAGTAATCAACTCTTCCTCCCTGGACCTTTTTTCGGCCTTCCAAGTGGTCTGACGTTGTGGCTGAGCCTGCTTCTGCCTGATCTTTGCCTTGGACTTCTCCTCGGTCGACACAAGCGACGTTGTCCGAGCATTAGCTGCCTCCTCTTCTTCGAGGCGCACAAAGCCATCGGCTCTCTCATTGAGTTCATCCATGGTAGCCGGCGTGTTCACTACCAGACTGGTGTGAAAGGGAGTTCCGCGTGTCATGGCTAACTTGAAGGCTTGAACTGCCGTAGAAGGGTGGCATTCGATCACCATACTCTTAGTGAGATTAAACCTGGTAAGAAAGGCCTGGAGACGTTCATCCTTGTGCTGCCGCATCGTGAAGAGGCTCGAGATGTCCTTCGGCGGGCGTTTGTTCCCATAGTACTGACTTATGAACCGATCGCACAGGTCTCTGAAACTGCCAATGGAGCTCCTAGGCAAGTTTTTGAACCAGCTGAGCGCCGGTCCGGCCAGGCTTGTAGGGAAACATTTGCACATTAAAGAGTCGTTTTCCGTATTCAGGGCCATTTTCAACTGGATATGATACACATGATCGATCGGATCGGTCGTTCCGTCAAACAGAATAAAGACTGGCATAGCAAACTTCCTTGGATGCGGCGCATTCAAGATCTCGTCGGTGAATGGTGAATCCACCGTCCGAGCCGCGGATCGGAGAGCTTCATTCTCTCTCTGGAGTCCAGCGGTAGCTCTGTGAGTTACGGTTCTGCCCTCCGAACCGTGATGAGTGACAGTAACCATGGAGGGCCGGTAAGACGGATCGAACGACCATTCCTCTATGAACTCTCTTTGCCAAGGCGACGCTACTCGACGGCGATCAACCTCCATCACTTCCTCTCGGTCAAACCTTTCCCGCTGCGGATCAACGCGAGTCGATCCTTCGTGATCTTCAACTCGACGAACATTTGGCGGCAAATTGTCCATCATCCTTTCGTCACGGTGGTGAGCTGACTGATTGTTCTCGTCCTGATCGCCTTGATGCGCGATATTAGATGGAACACCTCCTTCTCCGACCGGAAGTGGATGCGAAACCGCAGGTATTTGCCGATGCTGCAGTCCAGCTTTCAATTCTGCATTTTCTTTTCTGAGAGCTTCAATCAAGTTCATCAACTCTTCAAGCTTTGTTTGCTGGACAGCCTCCATCGGATTGGAGCTTTCACCTATCATTATTCCCGAACGGAGTAAAGGCATTAATCTCAAGTTCGCGAGTAGATCTGAGCTTCGTGAGTAGGAATTTTTAGATCTGGCTTCTAATTCTCCGAATTATGCTCACTGTTTACAAGATCTGAATTGTCTAAACTCTAAATCCGTCAGATCCTGCCACAATCGAGCAACTCGTGGTTGCGTAGATCTGAAGTCACTCCTGCCAAAGCTTCAAGAATCGTAATTCCTCCAGAGTAGGTCACAATCGCTCAGATCTGGATTCAAATCCGCAAGATCGAGTCTCGATCAACCGAATTGGTTTGAATCCATTCGATACTCCTCATTGATCAACCAAACTTTCATGCGTTTCCCACAGACGGCGCCAATTGAAGATGCAAGAAACTCCTTCTATTCTTTCTCTCTCTAGAATTCTTACACCTCAACCCGAAAAGATCCCTCTCCTCTTCATTCCAACTCCTATTTATAGACACTTACAAGATATTTACAAGATATTTACAAGATATTTACTAATTGCTGGACCTGGGCCTATTCCTCTGTAAGCCCTGGTCACCCTTGACCTGGGCCTATTCCTCTGTAAGCCCTGGTCACCCTTGATGGGCTTACTCCCGCTCGGCCCATATGGCAGTGTCTTTCTATGGGCTGACCCAGCTGCTCGGACTGAAGGTTGTGTTTTGCGAGTCAGACCTGGCCCATGTCATCCGGGGCCTCCTCACCATCCAATGATAAAAGTACTGAGTTATAAAGGAGAAAGCATAATACTTAATACACAATGTGTGATTTTTTTATATATATAAATTTGGTCCATTTTTAATTTATTGTCAGGAACATATATATATATATACACAGTATATTCGTAATCACCAACAAACAACTATTTCAAAATATGTGTAAAAAAATTTATAGATACTAATATTAATCCATCCATCCATCAAACAATGAGAAGTTCGAAATTGTCCCTTGGACTGCGCGCATTAAGTTTAAGTTTTGACTATTTTTTAGTGCAAATTTTTTTAAAAGAAATGTGTGAATATTAACTAAAATAAAATATTGAGAACCCATATTTTATGATAAAAAATTTGCTAGAAATATTCATTTGATTATTTCTCGTAATGAGATGTAAGAGTGTTCTTAGATTTTTCTCTTCAGCTTTAGAACTTCTTTAGCCTCCTTCACTGCAATTTTTTTTATTGGTAATAAAATTTTCATTTACTTATGAAAAAAAATAAGAATTTTCAAATGAAAATAATTATCGCCACTCTGATAAAAATAGAATAACTATTCTAAATACATATATTAATTATTAAAATATTTTATATATAATTTGACAATTGTATTTCAACCACCTATTACCAAAGAAAAATATTAACATTGCATAAAGAGAAAGAGAAAGAGAAAGAGAAAGAGAAATGAATATAATATTTCATATTATAAAGTGGGAAAAGACAAACGAGTCCTTGTGAGCAGCACACCATTGGAAAATGAACAATTCAATTTTATATAGCAGAACTTTAAGATAAATCATCTGATTGTCCAAATGATACAACTTTTAGCATTCACAAGTGCGATTGTTGTTACAAAATAGAGTTTAGATATTATGCAATATAACACGTCTCTTGTATTGCAATAAATAGTCATAATCACTTACATGATCGTGTTATACGTGATCGTGATCGTCCAGTACTAATACTAAATTCGACCTCTACGACTCACTTTTAATACTAACTTTGTAATTAAACATGTGTCGTTTTGCGTCAGTGGACCACAAAAGTGGTGAGGAGTATCCATTTGTCAAATTTTTTTTTTTTTTTTAAATTGATCCATCAAAGATTGTGTTGTTGTTTTGTTTTTTAAAATTGACCCATCAACAATTTTACAATATATACACACACACACATATAAAATTCAAATACAGCCAGGAAATATCATTCTACATCAAATTTTTCTTTCATGCAATTTTTTGTTAATTAAATTTTCAAAAATAAATAATAATAAACTTTTCCGTAATTTAGAGTTCTGAAAATTGAATTCGGTTGACACCATTCGCTAAGTAAATTTTTTTTATGGCGAGATTGCATGTTTACAGTGATAAATTAATCTAAAAGGTCCAACACTACAAAATATATATATATATACACACAATAATATACACACGCTATAATATATATACACACACACTACAAATTCTACTATATATATATATATATATATAAATTAAGGAATATATATATATATATATATATATGAAAGGGCAAAAAAAATAAATTAATAAATGATAATAAATTAATAAGTACGCAGTCCACCAACCATCTCATCCCAACTAACACGGTTGCCAATTCTGACCCGCTTGAGAGGTAAGACTATAGATTCTACTCGTGATTTCTTCATTGGATTGTTAGTATTATTAACCAATCTAACTTTTTCTCTGAAAATCGCAGATCTTTATTTTCCTGGGTTCTTACCGTCTCTGAAGCCAATTCAATCAGCTTGTTGACTGATTATAGGATATACAAGCAGGTTTGATTTCTTCTCTTTATGGGGTAATTTATAGAACTGTTCGATTTTTTTTTTTTTTTGTTTGGTTGCGCAGAAATTTGATGGCTATAAAAAGAAAATCTTGAACTTTTTAGGATCATTGAACTATGTAATGTGCCACATTAATTCCCACATATGAGAATGTTCAAAAGTTCTTATTCTTTGTTGACTTGAATACTTATTTCTTGTATGTTGTTGATTTATAGATGTTCATATATTTTTTTTATTTTTTATTTCCTGTGATGTTGACCTATTTTTATGTTCATTACGAAATCTGGGGCTTTGAAAGCTATAGATTTGATTCATTCACATATTTTGCTTTGACTCTGTTTGATTTCTGAAGAATTGAATAAAAGAAAATGATTAGAAATTTGAAGTCTTACTGATACTGAAAATGAGAAAAAAAATGAACTCTTTACATGTAGATCTGTAAGACTTAGTTGACTTGGTTATTACATTATATTGAGGGAAAAAAAAAAAAAAAAAAAAAAACACCTGGAGTTGATCTTTATGTTTTATTGGGCATCAAAACAACAAAAATCTTTCATTTTTCGATTTTACTATATAGCTGATCAATTGTTTTTTTCAGTTAAATTTCTGTAATTCGATTGCTTTTGATTTTGATGTCTCTTTGTTTTTGAATTGATGGCTCTTGGAGCTGTGAGTCCTATTTGATTTACATAATTAGAGGATCTGATGTACCTAAATTCCAAGATTCTATTATTGGTCTCTATAACTCTATGGCTTTCAGTTTTTGTATATCTTGTTATTTGATATTATTGGTTCTGAATCCGGGGGTGTCTCTCTTTGATTTACATCATTAGAAGATCTGATTTACTCTATGCATCATGAACCGCTCAAATATTTTACTATTTGTTACTCCAATGTCTGGTATCATATGCTTAGGAGGATTATAATATATATATTTTTAATTATTTTGGCGAGAAGTAGGTGGCCTAGAAATTATTGGAAAATCTTGTATTGGGAAGGAAGTTTCTTAGAATATTAGATTATTTTGGCTATAGGATATACTGATGATTTAGTTTTACACTATTTATAATGTCAGATTTAGTATTCTATTTAGGATTGGATTTTTAATAGTTAAGGAGATTATGGGCAGGTACTTTCATTTTTTATATTATTTTATTTTTCCTGAATATTTTTCAAATTATTCGACTGAAGAAGATAGTTATTTCTGTGAAAATTTTCTGCAATATCTCTATGTGATTTGTCATTTAAGTTGGTCCGTAGCTGCTTCATGATCCCCTTGATTTGTTTTTACGGACTAACAATATCTTCTATGCAAAGAGAGATCTGATTTTTTCTTCTAACTGAAGACTTTTAATATCAGAATTATGAAAAATGGAAATGGAAATTCCTCATTGATAGCTGGTAGAAGTTTTATCGTTCTTCTCTTTTGGGAATCACATGATAACGGGAAGTTATTTGTTCACCTTGGATGATAGACAGAGGACACTCAGGGAAGGGATATTCGAACAGACATAGGATGTTTGGGGTGGTACCAGAGGCTTTCTAAATTACCATTTCAATGCACCACGCTCATTTTTCCTTCTTCTATTTAAGCTCTTTTTTTTCCCCTTCCTCTTTCCTTTAAACTTGCTCTGTTAGTGTTATGATTACGGGGTTACTTCTAATTTAATAATAAAAGATCATCCCAACCACTAGTTGTGCAATTACTCTAAAATTTTCTTTAGATACACGAGTGGTGACATTTGTTAGTTTTCTGTTGAAAAACTTGAGACCTTCTTCACTAAGGGTCTCATTAGTCATACCTCTGTTAATTTTATTCCGATTTTGGAAATTTCTCACTTTTAATACTACTTTGAACAGCAAAAGAATGGCTTCCTCCCCGGACCTAACAAGAATAGGCCTTGCTGGTCTTGCTGTCATGGGCCAAAATC
Organism: Cornus florida; assembly: GCF_030987335.1. Taxonomy (NCBI): domain Eukaryota; kingdom Viridiplantae; phylum Streptophyta; class Magnoliopsida; order Cornales; family Cornaceae; genus Cornus; species Cornus florida. The sequence goes on from NW_026775577.1 coordinate 8,849,034, forward strand.
TGGCCCTTAACATTGCTGAGAAAGGCTTTCCCATTTCCGTTTATAATCGAACGACCTCCAAAGTTGATGAGACTGTTGAACGAGCTAAGAAGGAAGGAAATCTTCCTTTGATTGGCTTCCATGATCCTGAATCATTTGTTCGTTCCATCCAAAAACCTCGGGTGATTATTATGCTTGTCAAGGCTGGGGCACCTGTTGACCAGACCATCAAGACCCTCTCTGTTTACATGGAGAAAGGTGATTGTATCATTGATGGTGGTAATGAGTGGTACGAAAACACTGAGAGGAGGGAGAAAGCCATGGCTGAATTGGGTCTTCTCTACCTTGGGATGGGAGTTTCTGGTGGTGAAGAGGGTGCCCGACGTGGACCCTCTATGATGCCTGGAGGCTCCTTTGAGGCGTACAAATACATTGAAGACATTCTTCTCAAGGTGGCAGCTCAAGTTCCTGATAGCGGTCCTTGTGTGACTTACATTGGCAAAGGAGGGTCTGGCAATTTTGTTAAGATGGTGCATAATGGGATCGAGTACGGTGACATGCAGCTGATTGCAGAGGCTTATGATGTGCTGAAATCTGTGGGAAAGCTGTCGAATGAGGAACTAAAAAATGTATTCTCAGAATGGAACAAAGGGGAGCTTATGAGCTTCTTGATCGAAATCACTGAAGATATTTTTGGAGTTAAGGATGACAAAGGCGATGGAGATTTGGTTGACAAGGTTTTGGACAAAACCGGCATGAAAGGTACTGGAAAATGGACCGTTCAGCAAGCTGCTGATTTATCGGTTGCGGCTCCCACAATTGCATCTTCTTTGGATTCAAGGTTCCTTAGTGGGTTGAAGGAGGAAAGGGTAGAAGCTGCCAAAATTTTTAAATCAGGTGGTTTTGGTGACATCTTAACTGACCAGGTTGTGGACAAGGCGAAGTTGATCGATGATGTGCGGAAAGCTCTTTATGCATCCAAAATTTGTAGTTATGCACAGGGGATGAATCTGATTCGTGCAAAGAGCATCGAGCAGGGATGGAATCTGAAGTTGGGGGAATTGGCTAGGATTTGGAAGGGGGGTTGCATCATCCGAGCCATCTTCTTGGACCGAATCAAGAAGGCCTACGATAGAAACCCAGACCTTGCAAATCTTCTGGTGGACCCAGAGTTTTCAAAGGAAATCATTGAGCGTCAGTTCGCCTGGCGAAGAGTTGTGTGTCTTGCTATCAACTCGGGCATTAGCACCCCGGGTATGTCCTCTAGTCTTGCATATTTTGACACTTATAGAAGAAATAGATTGCCTGCAAATTTGGTCCAAGCTCAAAGAGATTACTTTGGTGCTCATACATATGAAAGGACTGACGTGGAAGGATCCTTCCATACCGAATGGTTCAAAATTGCCAAACTGTCAAAGAATTAAATCTTCTCTTGGTGGTATTCTCTCAATCAAACAATCTCTTAAATTAATAAATTCTACTTAGAATTTGGTGCCGGGAAGAGCTTACACCAACGGCATTTGGTGAAACCATATTCGTAGAAGATCTTTTCCTATCTTGCTCAAGTATTCAGAGTTTATTTTGGTTTTGTTTGTTGTGATTCTACTTGGCAACAATGCTCTGCTTTTGATAGATGTTTAAACTTATATTAAATATTTTGATGTCCCTTTCTAGTTTATGAAAGCATCTGTTGGTCTCTGTGGGGGCCTATTGTTGCATTATGTAATGTTGAACAAGGAAATATCACAAGGATTTCTCATTCTCTCGTTGGTTTTCTTTAATGCCTTTTATTTCAATTGCTATAATTTTGTTTCAACATCCTGATATTGTTTACGTCTTTCTTCTTCACTTATCTTTCATGCTTAGGTGTTCATGTATCTCACATTTTAATGCGTTGGTGCATGTTCTGAATCACATATTTATTTGCAAGTTCCACCAGTAAAATTGGGGTGGAATTCCGGCACAGAAAATGTATATTTATTTCACACAATTACGAAATTGTAAACTTTGCTCATGTTCTGTTTGGGTTGGCAAACATAAGACTGGCCTGGTCATGTTTTCTTTATTTTCGAATCTGAAATTTCCATCCTTAGCACTACCCCAAATCCTTCAATGTGATCTGATGTGGTAACCTCTAAACTTTTATATATGTGTATATGTCTATATTACGCTCTTGGAATAACTGGCATCTCTACTTTGACGGCTTAATGGTGTCCTATACGAACATGTATCAGACGCAAACTGATACATGTCAGGCAAGCGCCAAAGGTGGGCGACAGGTAAAGATACAAGCTAAGAACACATGGGGTTGTTGCATAATTTAAAAAATAAAAAATAAAAAAAATTTAAAAGACGGAAGCATAAAGCATGAATAAGCTAAATTAATAGAGGGAGAAGCTAAATTAATTAGAGATCAAATTCCTCTCCCAGATCGTACGAGAGAGATGTAAGCTTGTCAGTTATTTGATCCTTTTTTGATGCAGGCATAAGTTCCTGCATATTTGGACAACTACCATATATAAAACATCTTTATATTCATTGTGCCTTGCATATAGTATGTGATTATAAATTTCAATTGCAATTGCAATTGCAATTGCAATTGCCATTCATGTCATGATTTTAATAGCATGTTTTGTGTGCCAATTACTCAAAACAAAAGAAAGAAGATAAATAAATAAAGGTTAATCTGAGCTCGTTTTCTGCTGTTCCTATACTGTAGACTTGTTGATCCTAAGCTTCTGTTGCCGCAGTCTTCACAATTGTTAAGCTGATATGCCTTGGAATATACTTGTGAATCTTGTGATAAATCTCCACCAGAGAATTTTTTAAAGAGCTACAGAGAACTATGAGCACAAAGTGTGTCCAATTTATTCACAGTGCTAACACTTTTTTCCAAATTATTCATCTAGGTCATCATTGCCCCGCTTTTCATCTCCGAGCTTCCGAGTCCGCTAAAATCACTTTAACTTTTATCTAATAAATCCACTAAAATAATAAATGTTAGGTCTGTCTCAAGTCCTTCCTTTGCAGGACCATGCTGTCGCGGACAGAACAGGTAAATGCTCCTTATAGCCTGAGTAGCAAAAATTTCGTTGCTTTGAATATTACATTACAGTTGTAGTTATTATTGTACTGTTGAAAACCTGTTGGTAGCTCGACTGGTTTTGGTTAAAATAGCTATTGAATTCTTCCAGAACTGAAAATTAGCTCTAATAGAATTTGTTTTTATTGAGGGTATGGTTTATGTTCATAACTGTGTGCACACTTTTTTACTGATATTATTTCTGATGGGAAGACTGATATGACCAGGAATATCCCATGGATATGTTCTTTCGAAACGAAATTCGTGCAAAAGTAATGTAAAATTATACACAAATGTCTCCCATTATACACAGTGCCAAGATCTTTTTGGAAAATTATTCTCCTTTGCCATCATTAATCTCTTGGTAAATCATTAGATGTACCTGTCGTCGCATCGAGGCGGGGGGGTTTCAGGACTCGGGATAAACCTGATTAAAAGTTCCATGGTCCATCCGCTTTAGGCTTGGCTTTGCAACCATCTTTCTCTTTCTTGCTGCTCCTTTCTTCCCCCTTCTTGTTCTTGCCCTTTTACTTGGGTTTACTGGCATCAGGTTTGTCGGAGCCGCGGCCTAACATTATCTGACATGAAAAAAAATACTTTGTTTTAGAAAAATGAAATTACTGCTCATACCTGGAAAAGTGGAAAAAAGTACTATTCCTAAACCCAAGATGAGATTTGATCATACTAGCTAGTTCTTTTCTGCATTGTAAAGTTAATTATTTGGGGAATGTTTAGCAAATTTTCTTCAGAAAGGCATGCCCTTTTAATGGTGCCATAACACAGAATAGAAAGAAGAATGAGAGCTTGTGTCCTCAGAAGTTCCTTCTGTTCCTGGTACCCACCATTTTTTTTTTTTTTTTTTCCTATAAAAAATACCATGTTTTCCTATCCTATGATGAATAGTAAAAGTGATCTAGCTTGGTAAACTTTATTATATTCCTTTAGCAGTGAGAAATAAGTTCATTTTATTGAAATAAGTCTTGGCGCAATGGTAAGGTTGTTCTATTGTGACTTGGTGGTCACCGTTTCGAAACTGAAAATAGTCTCTCCATACAGAGGTAAGGCTACGAATATGTAACTCTAGACCCCACAATGATGAAAAAGTATTCTATGCCCCGGGGTATTGGGAATAATGCACATACACCCTTTTTTTTTTAAAATAAAAAATACCATGTTTTCCTATTTTGTGACGAATAGGAAAAGCGATCTAGCTTGGTAAACTTTATATTCCTTTAGCAGTGACGAATAGGAAAAGCGATCTAGCTTGGTAAACTTTATATTCCTTTAGCAGTGAGATATAAGTTCAATATATTGAAGTGAGCCTTGATGCAAAGGTAAGATTGTTCTATTGTGACTCGGTGGTTACCGTGTCAAAACTGAAAATAGCCTCTCCATGCAGAGGTAAGACTACGTACATCTAACACTTTCTAGACCCCGCAATGACGAAAAAGTATTCCATACCCTATGAGTATCGAGAATATAATACCACAGACAATGTTAATTTGTTATTTTCTAAAATCAAGAGAAATATGGTGTTTTTATTGGCTAGGGTATTACAGAACTGTCATTTCCGGAGTATAGAATATTTTTTCCCTAATGGCAAGGGCCTCCTGAGGTTTTTCCTTTAAATAACCTCGTTAAATTCAATCGGAGGAAAAATTACCATTAAAGACACATTATTGTTTTCTCCTTGTTCATTTTTGTGTTCATCCTCCTCATGTAACTATTCTGTTTAAATTGTTTTGGTATACTTTCAAACTGTTTCTGAGATACAGGATAAAGACAAAAACAGAGTACTGGCTCCTGGATTAAGAATATTTTTGGATACATAGGTAAAATATCTGTGCTTGACAGTATAGTTTCCATGTATCTCACAAGCTAGACAAAAAATAACTTTTTAACCGAGAGCAAAGAAAGAAAATAAATAAATAAATAAAAAAGTCAAACATCTAGTGCTAATTAGTGGAAACATAAGTTTTAATTAAAAAATTTCCGATTCTAAATTCAAATGTTTCCAAATATAATATACTTGTTATGAATTTATCGTACACTGAGCTATTTTTGTCCTAATGAGTTTGCGTATACTCTCAACTTTAAGATTAAAGGTTAAAGACCGCTAGATAGAAAAAAAAAGATAAAATGATTTCAAAAACCACCTCCATTCCCGCCACTATAGCATTCCTTGGTGCTTTTTGGACCATGTTGAAACGTGGAAAAGTAAAATATGTGTTGAGTTTCATTTTTCAATGTTTCCCATTATTCAGTGCTAGGACCCTTTTACAAAATCCTTCTTAAAGTTCATCATTAATCTGTGGGAACATGAAGTGTTCCCCATGGATAATTTTGATCACATTTATCAGGTGATCACCTAGGTAGGTTCTGGTGGAGTGTGCATTTGTGCTAAATTTTTTACATTTTTTTTTTCCATCAATTTGATTTAAGTAATTTATAATTTGGGTGGCATTTCAACCCCTTTTACTGCTTAGAATTTTATCCTTTTTGGCTGTTAGAACACAAAAGTTGGCTATTAAATTGGAGTATTAATGTTCATTGACTTCCTTCTCTTAAAAACTTTTTTTTTTTTTTTTTTCACCAAATTATCTCTACAAACTTTATTGAATCAAATATTCTCATGTCATGTTTGACAGTATTGAACAGTGTTTTGAATTTGGATTAAAAGAAATTTAATTTAAAATTTGTACTAAATTTTCTTCAATCCTAAATTTAAGGTGCTGATTTGATATCACCAAACATAAGATCAATGTCTTTAAATATAGAAGTCAAATGATTTAGCACTAAAGGGTTGAATTGAAATCACACACTGAACAACTAAAGCTCATTAAATATCTTGAATGGGAATATGTCTCAATTTAATGCATCTAAGGATCTTCCGTCCCTTTTTAATGATCCATTCTTGATTTTATAACTTTTTAAGGGGACATAAAATTAATGCATTGTCCCCTTTTAAAATTATCAAATTATCCTTTTTAATTTAAATATATATAGTTATAAAGTTTGAAATTTTTTAAAAAGATAAAGAACAATGATGGAAATATAAAAAAAGATGTTTTGACTTTTCAAGGACGACAACTAATTTGGGACATGTAAAAAGAGAAAAATGGACTACTAATAAGAGACGAAGAGAGTACTTCATTTCAGTTCACTCTATCGTTAAATGTCTTGAATCGAAATGCGTCTCAATTCAATGAATCTAACATCCTTAAATTGTTCGATACTTAATTTCAGTTCAGTTCATTATTAAATGTCTTAAATTGAAATGTGTCCCAATTCAATGAATCTAATAACTTTAAGTTTTTCGGTACTTGATTTCAGTTGAGTCCACCATTAAATCGAAATGTGTTCCAATTTAATGCATCTGATGACCTTATTTATTGGGTACTTGATTTCAATTTACTCCATTGATTTAAAAATCATATATATATATATATTTTTTTAGAGTTTATTTCATGACTCAAATTCATTGCATTTTTGTGAATCTCATGGGAAATCTTGTTACTTTTTCTGGCTTGTAAGTTTGGTGTGCGTTACCCTATTTATAAAGAAGAGGGGAGGAGTTCGAAACCTGTAAAAAAGTATGTGTGTTTGTTTTGCTAAAAAATTAAAAAAAAAAAAATAGTGTGGTGCTGCACAAAAGCTTCTCATCCACACACCACTTTTAGTGCCAATATTTTATTGTCTACAGCTTTCGTTTTCTAGACCTCAAAGCGGTCCCAGATCCACCCACCCACATAATCTAACATTTTTTTAAACACATTTTTCATTTTCCCCTAATTTATTATTATTATTATTATTATTATTTTTATTTAGTAGATAAGTTACTCAAATACTCATATGACACACCTATTATTACTTCTAAGGAAACTTGAAATGTCTACAAAAGGAGATAGAGAGATTGCTCGAGTTAATTAGATCAATTTATCAATTACTAGGGATGTTATCAAGTCGGGTTCGGAATGTCCCACAACAAAGTTAAAGGGTAGGTTCGATACATATTTTTTTTAAAAAAATAATAATTTAAATTTGAACAAATTTAAGATAAAGTTTATAAATTTTTGTCAGGTATAGTCAAATATTTAACAATAATAGTAATAAAAAGTTATTAAATTTTAAAATTATCATAAGGAATAAGAAAAAGAAAAATTATAACTAATAAAAGAATATTTATTTATACATTAATTATTAATGGGGATGGGTTCGAAATTTTACAAGGTTTATTTTATTTTATTTTATTTTTGGAAAATCAAGCAAATTTATTAAGTAAAGGGTTTATAAACTCTCTTCAAACCTGTTTCAATAAGCCTTGAACCATCATCTTGGTTTCAAATTTGTTGGAGCTACAAATTTTGGCATGAGAAAAAAATAATAATAATAAAAATTAAAATTAAAATAAACTGTTGGACAGGATTGAAAACTCCATGCATGGCAATGATCATGATTTCAGCCACATATCAAATCTATTTAACAAATTATTGTATCATTTTACCCTTGTTGTTAATGTGACTGGTGTAATGGGTGAGTGCTTACTTATTTATTCAAAAGGATAAGTTATTAGGTAGTATTGTATATTTACTTATTTATACCCAATCACTCAATCACGTCAGATTTGATACGTGACAAATCTCTCTTCTTAACATACTTTCCCATCCGAACTCGCAATACCCTCGTTGAAGTTGGGCCACCTTGTCCACCCAAGTGACTCACCATTTTTTAGATTAAGCGCTTGGCGTGATATCGGATCAAGAACTGAATCTAATTATGATATCAACTATAACGGATGAGTATTTGCCTATTTACTTAAAAATTTAAATTATTAAATAATGTTATATCCATCCGAATCCAAATTTGATATGGTACAAATATAGAGATACACACATACACTCTCCATGAGAGAGAAAGAGTGAGGCTTAACTGGGTCAGATTTTGTCAACTTCAACGAGAGCCAAACAAAAAAAATTGTCAAAAAAAAATGATTTCATGTCTGCCACGAAAGGAGATGATGTGGCGGGTTTTCAACTTCTTTTGGACTAATATGACACATTTCAAAGGAGTCCACTCTTTTAACTTACTATATTGTCCCAAACTTGTTACTTAGCAAAAGCCATCAAACAAACAATTAATGTAACGCATGTTCGAGACGCCACGCCCATCGTCAACCTCATCCATTATCGATTTTTAAATGAATTTCTTGTCTTTAATGTCAAAAACGGTTGGCTAATTAATTAATTCTGTCCTTTATAGTATTAAAATTAGATATGCTAATTGGGATGATTACTTGAAGATTTAGTGTTTGATTTAGAGTTCTTGATCACTTCGGAAAAGAAGCCTACCTAATTTAAATTTAAATCTTACGTGCTTCAATTTCTCACTTTTGTATTAATGTGAAGTATCTGCAGTTGCGATTGTCACGATTGACACAATATCAGTCTCAAGATTGCACAATATCAACTGTTAAATCTTGTGTGTCCTTAAACTTGAAATATATAAATCCAAAACTGCACTCCCTTATATATATATATATATATATATATAATTGTCTGTTACTAAAAACGGTAATCTCTTTCTTTTCGGAAAAAAGAAAAGACATTAAATTGTAAATAAATGGTACTACTGCACTTTTTAAAGATTATTAAAGTTCATTAGTTAGAAGCTTCTTAATCGTGGGTGTTAAGACGTACTCAATGGTGAACTTAACATTTGACAATATTTTCACAAAATGATATTCTCATTAGACAGTTTTGGCCTCTTGCCACTGCACCAAATAATGATGGGCAGATTAAATTGTTGCAATTTAATTTTTTATATGATTTAGAATTTTTTTATCCCAAGACTAATTAATAATCATTGACATTCTTAAAACTACATAGAAATAATCATTAATTATCTATTTCCCCCCTAATTTTTAACATTTTTTTTTTTCCCTGTAATTCAATGCTCATATTTTCTAAACTAGCAAGTAGTAATATGAGCACTCCTTAAGAAAAAAAAAATTAAGAGCTAGCTTGACTAAAATTTGTTAATATACTCATCAAAGAGAAGAAAAAGAATATTAGAGGACAAATCCAACGTAATTTATGAGATAATTCATAACATGTTATGTTATACTCATCAATTTACATTCCCGAAAACTCTAACAAAAACAACCAAAATCAGGTCTGTGAAAAACCACTATCATAGACCAAAAGCAAAGAAAAGAAGAGGAAAAAAAAAAAGAAAAAGAAAAAAGGAAAAAAACTAATAGAGAGTTTTCTAATTTCTATATAGTAGTATTGTGTGTGAAGCATGAGATGATCAGACTTGTTGACTATGGAGAGAAGAGGAGAGAGGGTTGGCCAGGTAGGTGGGGTTGTTGTCTCCGGCCATGATGACGACAATCTTCGGCTCCATTTCCGGCTGCAGTATGTGCAGGAGCTTGGCTGGTTTTTCTTCAACTTCATTTGAGGAGTGATCATGATGAGTAGAAGAATATTTTTTGTATGAGCAAGCTAGGATTACCAATGCGAAAGCGATAAGTCCCAACATAAGGGCTAGGCCGCCAAAGAGGTAGGGCGTCGGTGAATTCCATCGCCGGAATTCAGTGGTGGTGGTGGTGGTGGTCATGGTGGTGGTTTGCCTCATAACTCTTATAGCCTCTCTTTCTAAAGTTTTTTGCAGTGCAATGCAACGAGGGTTAGTAATCTTTGTATTTATAGGAGGGAGAGACACTTACACAGTGCATGTAATAGGACAGAGGGTCGATTTGTTGAGTTCCAAAAAAGCCCTTTTCGACAGGGTTTCCAATGGGGATATTCTTTCTTTTGCTTTAGTGATCCTTAAGCATTTTTTTTCAAAAGAATTCATTAATTTATTGGGAAGCTTATTTGTCGATTAGGCTTTGCTGACAAACGCCATGAACCAACATCCCAATTAAGAAATATAAACCCATTACAAAAATTTACCTGGTTCAATTTTAACCTGTTTACTGTCGGTGTTTTGCCTTTCACTGTGGATTTGGTTAGCATGAAATAAGTAGCGAAAATTTTCAGAAAAGTAATTTTTTTTTTGTAACTACTTAATTTTTTTCAAAATTTTTCTGAGTAGGAAAATTTTACATTTTCATGAAAGGGGTGCATTCACATCTTAATTTCTTATTATGTCTATGTCAAGCTTCTCACTTTTCACAAATTTTTATAACAAGTTAGTTTTATTCTTTTGTAAATTGCTTATAAGATCATGTAAATATTAATTTAATTGTATATAATTTTATATCAAAATTAAAATTTTATTTTATTTTATTTTTTTCCTTCCACAATTAATAATGATTGAGAGTAATATATATATATATATATAAATCTAAGTATTTAGTAACAAAATATTAGATAAAAAATTAGGTTAGTATCTTTACGTATACAAGTTTTTAAATTATAATTTAATTCATATATATATATTTTTATATATAGACTTCTCATGACTTTAGGACTCACTACTGAAATATATCAAACTCATTTAATTTTATATATCAAACTCATTTAATTTTAACTCTTCATATATTAGATATACCAAATTAATTTAGTTTTAACTCTACGTATATTATATGTACCAAACTAATTTAGTTACAAGTATTTTATTTCTATTAGACTGAAGTTTTTTTTTTTTTTTTTTTTTTTTTTTTTTTTTTTTTTTTTGACTAAAAGTATGTATATTAACTTCAACCTTTTGTCCTCAAGAATATTCGGATCAAAATTTTTTATTAATTAAACTTGTACCTATAATCACATATATTTAATTATTAAACGAAGACAAATACTATAATGTCCATTAATTTATCTTTAAACTTAAAATTTTAATTTTGTTCATAATTTTGGAGATATGATACTATTTCAAAAGAGTACAAAGTAATTTTATAATTAAAAGTACAAAGTAATTTTGAGAATTATAATTACTTTCTTTTCACTTTCACTATTTCCAAACTCAGAAAACAATATCTTTTCACTTTCATTATTTCCAAACTTACAAAACAATATTTTTTCACAAAAATTTTCTTGCTAACCAAATTTATATCTAACCAAACAAACCCTATTGGATTAGTATAAATAACGCAATTTAGGGTATAATTTTTTTAAAGGTAATTTAAAAAACAAAAGGAAGTAACCAACGGTGAGATATTTTGATTTTTTTTTTTTTTAATCTTTTAAATTACCTTTTTAAATTACATACCTTATACCGTACCGTTTATTAAAGAGATCCTAATCCTGATTTTAATTGTTAGAAATTAGCAAGTTTTGTGTATATATATATATATATATATATATATATATATATATGCCAGGAACCATAATCAGTCAAGGAAACCAAATCTATCAAGGAAACTCTAATCTCCTATCAGCGTCAATATTTTTTCCAATAAGAATGGACACCAAATCGATCATTAGTTTCTCCCTGAGGTGTGTTCTCTCTCATCGTTAATCGTTCAAATAAGCGAATTAGAATTTCAGAATCGATCTACAGTCGAAGTGAAGTGTTCACTGTCTTACGAACCAATGTCGAAAGACAGCCAGGAGTGTTTAGCGATGGAAAATTTTAGAATGGCTGTTCGGGAAAAAGCAAGCCTGTGTTCAAACAAACCCTTAACGGAGACCCAAAAAAGTCTAATTGATGAAGCCATTCGAAAGTTCTTCACCCACACGGCCACCCCCGATCATCCCACCTACTCTCAGGTAATTTCTTTTCAATTTTTAATTTCAACGACTACATATATATATATATATATATATATTGGTAAAGATCATAGATGAACTTTTAGCTGGGATTATTTTTTGTTTTAAAAATTAGGGATTGTGTGTGAAGATCCATATGTTTGTATTTGTTTTGTTTTGAGGTGAAAAAAAGAAAAGAAAAAAATACCATAATTTTCTGAATTGGAAAAATAATTCAGAGACTTTGAACAAGAATAGAGTTACAGAGGCGTGTGTGTCTTGCTCTTTTTGTGTGTTAGTAGTGTGTGTACATTGCATGTTGATTGATGAAATTTTTTGATGGTGCCATGTAGATGATCCATAGGGCAATTCGAGAGTTGAACGAGGAAGGTGGTTCTAGTGAAGAGTCAATATCAAATTTTATTAGGAAGGAGTATAATGATCAATTGCCATGGGCACATTCTACATTCTTGAATCATCATCTGAGGAAACTTTCTGAGAGTGGTGAGATTGATTGGACTCTTCACGATTCTTATTTGCTTCCTGGTGCAATCACGAAACACTCTAGCTGTGGCTCTAAGAGGAAGGAACCGAAGAGAAAGCCGAGCAAGAAGCAGCAAAAGCGGGGCAAGAAGCAGGAGGGAACAGAACTGGTGCAATCAGAATATCAATTGAAAGAACCAAGGGAAGTCATTGAAGAACAAAATCGAGTTGATGATGGTGAGAAGGGTGATGGTAGGAAATTAAAGGTAGTGCCTGTTGAGTCTCTTGAGCCCATTATGGAAGAAGAAAAGAAAGAATTAGGTGTGCAGCCACAACAGCAATTAGGTCTTCCAGTAGCAGAATTGGATCAGCTGGAGCAGTGGACACAGGAGAAGCCACAATATATGCAATTATGGCCTCCACCTCCCATAGCTGGACCAACAACAGCTACAAGTATGAGGCAATTACAGCCTCTACCTCCCAAAGCTACAAGAATGACCGAATCGTCGCCCTCACAACATCAGCATGAGCAACCAGAGTGCCAAGCCCAAGTGTGGATTCCCCAACCAAAACCGGTTATGGCTACAGTAGTGTTGCCTTCATCTAATCAGCACCAACAAGAGGAGCAGCAATTAGGTCTTCCAGTAGCAGAATTGGATCAGCTGGAGCAGTGGGCACAGGAGAAGCCACAGCATAGGCAATTTTGGCCTCCACCTCCCACAGCTGGACCAACAACAGCTACAAGTATGAGGCAATTACAGCCTCTACCTCCCAAAGCTACAAGAATGACCGAATCGTCGTCCTCACAACATCAGCATGAGCAAACAGAGTGCCAAGCCCAAGTGTGGATTCCCCAACCAAAACCGGTTATGGCTACAGTAGTGTTGCCTTCATCTAATCAGCACCAACAAGAGGAGCAGCAATTAGGTCTTCCAGTAGCAGAATTGGATCAGCTGGAGCAGTGGGCACAGGAGAAGCCACAGCATAGGCAATTTTGGCCTCCACCTCCCACAGCTGGACCAACAACAGCTACAAGTATGAGGCAATTACAGCCTCTACCTCCCAAAGCTACAAGAATGACCGAATCGTCGTCCTCACAACATCAGCATGAGCAACCAGAGTGCCAAGCCCAAGTGTGGATTCCCCAACCAAAACCGGTTATGGCTACAGTAGTGTTGCCTTCATCTAATCAGCACCAACAAGAGGAGCAGCAATTAGGTCTTCCAGTAGCAGAATTGGACCAGCTGGAGCAGTGGGCACAGGAGAAGCCACAGCATAGGCATTTTTGGCCTCCACCTCCCACAGCTGGACCAACAACAGCTACAAGTATGAGGCAATTACAGCCTTTACCTCCCAAAGCTACAAGAATGACCGAATCGTCGCCCTCACAACATCAGCATGAGCAACCAGAGGGCCAAGCCCAAGTGTGGATTCCCCAACCAAAACCTTATATGGCTGCAGTAGTGCAGGAATTGTTGCCTTCAGCTAATCAGCACCAACAAGAGGAGCAGCAAGCACCATCATTGCAAGGCCAAGGAAATGCTCCTAATGTTAGAGGCCGGGGGAGACCTAAGAAGCAGCAGGAGCAACAGAAGCAGCAGGAACAACCAAAGCGTCGAGGGAGGCCTCCTAAGCCCAAATCAACTGGCAGTATAGATATGAAGAGTCTTGAAGACTCGGTGAAGCAGCAGCAGCAGCAAACGCAGCCCTAGTGTGGGTACTAAAGCTGGACTAAGGAATTCAAGGACAGTAACTGTGGTAAGTGAAATTTTGTACTTTTGACTAGCATCAACACCATAGTGGTTGGTTTATGCAACATAGTATACTTCAACTGTGTTCTTGTCACTGGCAGTCATTGCTTAGTTAATTAATTTGTTGCTGTTGTATATGAGTTGGTTTTGATTCCTTTGTGTTTTTACCCATTCTTCGAGTTAACCTTTGCGCACAATAAATATCTAGATGACATATATTTACAAGAACCAGAGTTATCAAGATGCAAAACTACTAAGCATATATATTACTAATTCTTTGAAAAACTATTAGATTGAAATTTGAAAATGATATGTATTAGTTGTAGCACTAGTTGAAAGAAGCAAAAATTCTCTTGTGAAGATTTTCTTTTTCCTCTGTTATTGTCGGATTTAGAATGATGGAACAATGCCATATCCATGTTCTTGTCATTAGTGTTGTAGACAGCATCTGGTCCACTTCGACATCTACATTTGTTCTCTTTGCAGACCGGCCTTTGATCCGGAGTCTGGTTTCTGTGTAGGCTTTCCTTTGAGGCATACCTGATTGTATTTTCAAACTTCCTCGTCTTCTCTCTGTAATTTGAGGAGGGATCTGTATGGGAGTATTCGTGAAAAGGTCAATTGTTCCAAATATTCCAAAGAATTGTAGGGATGAGTCTTCTACAAACTTCCTTTGTGATGGTATTTGATGCAAAGGAAGCAAAAGCCTACTCAACTAACTAAACTATAGTTTGAAAAGCAGGCAAGTTCTAATGCAGTAGATCTAAAAGGCATCTTGATTTCTTTCTGATTATCTAAAAAGGATGAAGATGGTGCAGATCTGACATCTATGTATGTAGTTCAGTGGGGAGTTATTCCATACTTAAATGATATGGTAGTGGATTTATGTATATAATATATATATATATAAACACGAAATCGACAGATTGATGAATATTGAAGGCGTAAAGCCGAGCTCGAGTTTGCCCAAACAATGTCGAGCTGAGCTCGAACGCCTATCTAGATATGTCGAGCATGGCTCGAACACCATTAAGCTTAGCTCATTTAGAGCCCTAGTGTGACAAGGGTAATCTTGTCCTATATCAAATTCGGATGGGAAAGTAAATATGTATATATGGGCTGGGTGTTAACCCACCTAACAGCTTAAACTTTTGAGTCCGGATCGCAAAGTACCTAATCCTTACACTTAGTTACTAGGAAAGATAGGACCACTGATGAAAGAGCGAGTAAAATTAGGGTGAGAGTAAACTTAGATTGTTCATCGAACACCTGGTAATTGTAATAAGAGTTAAGAAACGAAAAAACCATCCAAAAATAATATGGAAAAAATTCATGTAGTCATCCCGTTCCTATGATTTCATTTCTGCCACAAAATTATATGATGGGGTTTTCAACTGCCTCTGGACTAATATGACACATTTAAAAGGAGTCACTCTTTTAACTTACTTTAGCAAAAGCCATCAAATCAACAATTAGTGTAATACATGTTCGAGACGCGACGCCCGTCATTAACCTCATCCATTATAGACTTTTAAATGAATTTCTTGTCTTTAATGTCAAAAACAGTTGGCTAATTAATTAATTCTGTCCTTTATAGTATTAAAATTAGATATACTAATTGGGATGACTGAAGGTTGAGAGTTTGATTTAGAGTTGTTGATCATTTTGGAAAAGAAGTTGCTTAATTAATTTAACTTAATTTTTGGTGTTTCGATTTCACAATTTTGTAATAAATAATATTAATTGCTTTAGTAATGGCAATTGACTTTACTTAAAACAAATGACATGAAACATTTATGAGAGTTGCTCTTTGCAGTTGTGACTGTCACGGTTAACACAATATCAGTCTTTGAATTTGTGTATTCCGAGACTGCACAACTTTAACCGTAGAATCTTGCGAGTCCCACAGTTTAGAGCACACAGATCTAAAACTGTACCCAGTATTTCGAAACATTTATTTACTTATATATATATATATATATATATATATATATATATATATATATAAACATACACATACTTTTCTTTTAAAAGATCAGAAAATTATGGCTGTAGTCTTTTGTTTTTTTGGATGTTGTAGTTGTAATTGTCTGTTACTCAAAAAGTCCTACTCTTGAAAGGGTTGCTTTGCAAGTTAAATCGAAATAACGAGATGTAATACGAAAGTTGGATGTATTTTAATGATAAGTAATGATAAGAAGTATGAAAGTTGAATGTATCTTACTATATGAGTGAGAAATGATATTATTAAATATGATGATGTCATTTCTTACTCACATAAATTTAGTTGAATGTGTTCGACTTGGGCTCTTTATCATTACTCTTCAAAATGTGATATTTTTGTTATGAAACTAGACCACAATGGTCTTCTACTGTTCAACACATAGACCTTTTTTTTCCCGATTAATCCTACTTATTTCAAGAAGTTTAGGACTGCCCGTAGTTAGAAGCCGGTAATCACCCAATTCAAAATGATTGTTTCCAAATTCAAACCACATCCTCACTTGACAGTTTGGACTCTTGCCACTGAACCAAATAATGATGCGCAATTTAAATTATCCTAGTTATTATTTATTTATTTATTTATTTTTCTGTAAAGAAAATTGTTTTATAAAATGTCCTAGTTAAATTTGTATATGATTAAAAAAAAAAAAAAAAAAAAAGGAGAAAAGGGAAAAAAACTTATAATAGAATTTTCTATAGTATTGTAAGTGAAAAGCATGAGATGATCAGACTTGTTCACTATGGAGAGAAGAGGAGACAGGCTTGGCCAGATAGGTGGGGTGGTTGTCTCCGGCCATGATGACCACGATCTTCTGCTCCATTTCCGGCTGCAGTATTTGCTGGGGCTTGGCTGGTTTTTCTTCAACTTCATTTGAGGACTGATCATGATGAGTAAAAGAAGATTTTTTGTATGAGCAAGCTAGGATTGTCAATGCAAACGCGATAAGTCCCAACATGAGGGCTACGCCGCCAAAAAGGTAAGGTGTCGGTGAATTCCATCGCCGGAATCCGCTGGTGGTGGTGGTCATGGTGGTGGTTGGTCTCATAAATACTCCTATAGCCTCTCTTTCTAAAGTTTTGGCTGTGCAATGGAATGAGGTTTAGTTTGTCTTTGTATTTATAGGAGGGAGAGACACTTACACAGTGCATGGGTTAGGACATAGGGTTGATTTGTTGAGTTCCAAAAAAGCCCTTTTGTACAAGGTTCCAATGGGATATTCTTTCTTTTGCTTTAGTGATCCTTAAGCATCTTAAGCATTTTTTCAAAATAATTCATTAATAAAGAAAATTTTCACTAAAAAAAAAAAAAAAAAAAAAGGAAGGAAGAAGAAAACACATACTGCATATGGAACACAAAGATTTATGTAATTCAATGTAAAGTACTCTATGTGTATATTAAAAACTTGTTGAAAAATTTTACCATTCGAAAAATAAGATATTATAAATTTTAACCCCAAAACCCTTTATATCTAAACTGCAACTTTTAGTATTGTTCTCTCTCCTAGTACATCTCAAACCTTGAACGTGATTATATATTTAGTCACAAGAGAGTACTAAAATCGAGTCCATTGTTACAAGAAAAAAATGAGTTTAAGGTTTTTTTTTTTTTTTTTTTAAGGAGCAGATTAGGGGCCATGTCTAAACAAAATTTAGACCACAACTTCAAAGGTTTCTAAATTTACCCTTTATTCAATTAATGACACATGTCTAAGGTCTAACGATTATAGTTGTTAAGCTTATGCAAATCAGTTTCTTTACATTAATATTTGAACTACTGAACATTATTCATTTTGCTAAAAAAAAAAAAAAATTCACATTACTCGTCTATGCAAGCAAATTATTTCCTCACAGGGAATATCCACAAGAGATCAAGGTTTGAAAGGGTAGTTTAGTCATTTACTAGTCACAGCCATTACGTCATGTGTTAACATGGTATTTTATATTTTATAAATTCTCTACTTTAGGAGTCCATGTTTAATGAATGAAGCAACGAACCAGAAAAAGAAGAGAATAAGTGTGAACTTAACCTTAATTGCCTTTATTTACCCTAGAGTAAAAACCCCACTAAAAGTGTCCTCAAAGCTATATTTTATTCTTTAATTCTCTCATTTTTTTCTCTAATTTTCTCACTGTTCTCTACTTTAGAAGTCCATGCCTATCAAAGGACCAAATAATCCAGTGGTATCACCCCTTCCCTCTAAAGAGAAGGTCGGGGGTTCGAATTTCGGTGGAGGCAGAGTGTGTGTAATTGCTTTAACTTCCAAATAAAAAATAAAAAGTCCATGCCTTTATATGGTCATATATTAAAATTTTATTTTCATTTCCATTTAATTTCCAATTGAAAATTTTCATATTTTAATTATTGTTTATTTTATAATAAATTTACATTTTAGTTGGTATTCATGTTCTGAATGTTAATTTCCAAACATGTTGATGTATCAAAATCTAATTTATCTTTATATGTTATTTTATGTAAAAATGTAATATTTTATTTTCCACAGTGAGGACTGAGGAATATGATGGATTCAATAAAAAAATGCTTTTTTCTCAACTTCTAATGTTATCCCTTCCTGCATCTAGTATTGGGGTGGATAACTTAGGAATTTCATATACCATTCCCTTTAATTAAATCTAGTTCTTTTCATTTCTTAATTATGCAATATTGTTTTTGTGAATGAGGTCTTATTGACTAGAAAATATAGAATACTCTCGGGACAATTGGTATCCTTCTCAATATAAAATGTATTAGGTGTGTCTGGCGCATCGTGTACCGAGTTCATCTGAGCCGTATGTGTTGTGTACGCACGACTTAAATGAGTTGACGACAGACACGGTGCACCTGACACGCCCAATATCTATTCTTCCTAAAGAAGCGTGTATCATTGTAATTAAATTTTTATTCCTGTAATAAATATTTCAATTTTCCTTTAACAATTAAGACTTTAGATCAATTTTAGTTAAAATTAGTCATTATTATAATCTAATTTTTTCTAAATAAAAATTAAACTCGAACAATGCATTAATTACATGCTGTCTTCAAAAAAATTTATACTCTAACAAAAATGGACCCTTTTTATTATTATTATTATTATTATTATTATTCTTGGTATTTACACACACTTGTCTCTTTTGAGATTTGAACCCTTGACTTCTCTTTAGAAAGTAAAAAATTGATACCTCTAGGTCACTGGCTCGTTAGTTTATTATTTTTTTTTATAAACTTAGG
The DNA here is from genome assembly GCF_030987335.1 of Cornus florida. NCBI lineage: Eukaryota > Viridiplantae > Streptophyta > Magnoliopsida > Cornales > Cornaceae > Cornus > Cornus florida. Next base: position 8,868,252 of record NW_026775577.1, read on the forward strand.
AAGTAAAAACAAGCCTACCTTAAAAATAATATAAAATTTTAATTTTTATTCATTTTATCTATATCATCATCATCCATGAAATCACTTATATATATTTCTTTTTCTTATGTATATATATATTTTAATTACCCAAAATGAATAAGTTTCGAAGAATAATATATTTTTTAATACTTTACTTTAATTGTAATCATTGTGCCTTCTCACCGTGTCAGAAGTCAGAACTAAGTCACATAATGATAGTGCGGGTGCAAAAACGGGAATATAAAATTAGGTTTATATTTATATAATTATTTTATATGAAATATTATTATATTAATTTACTAAATATTTTTTTTGATATATTTATTTTAATTATATATTTTTTATATTATATTTACAAATATATTATTATGTAGTAAACATTAATAAGTCCATGTGCTAACTTAAATAATACAAATCAGGCTCAAAAATAATTGAAGTTCAAAATGATGAGATCCAAATTTAAAGTGAACGAAGGATCTCCTCTATTTCTAAACTTGAGGACTACTAAACATAGTCGCACTTTCTATTGGATAGCTTTAAATGAATTCAACTTTCTATCTTCTTACAGTTGGATTTTAAATGGATTTGACTTCTTCGTTTTTTACGGTTGTGTTTTAAATGGAAGCAATTGTGACACATCTAATTGGTTGAAAAACCCAATCATAGAAATTGTAATTAATTCTTCTTTTCTATTTTTTGAAACTATAAAACTTTAACTTTTAAAACCAAATTATCCTTATTTATTTATTTATTTATTTATTTATTTTTCTGTCCTTGTGTATATATATATAAAACCTTCATTCTTCTTTATTTACCTATCTTATTTTTTTCTCTCTCTCTTTCAATTGTTTTTAACTATATATATATGTTCACCGTGTATGGTTTCTCACTCATTCATCTTCTTTAGATAAAGAGAAAGCAAAAAAAATTATAAATTTTAGTGAATTGATTGCTTCTTTCCTATTTTTTTTTTTTTCAATTATTTTATTTTATATATGCATATATATATATATATATATATATGTATATGTAGTAGTTAACCATACTGTAAATAGATTGGAAAACGATACTTCTCTTATCTCATATATTAATTAAAACTCAAATTTTATAATATTACTTCAATTAAAACTCAATCTCCTCAATATCATACAGTTATTTTAATTAAATTACAAAAAATTTAATAAAAAATCCATCAAAGTGGAACATATATATATATATATATATATATATATATATATATATAAGACAAGTGAACAAAAAAGAAAGAATGAAAGTAAAGAATGAAGTATAGCCATATATATCCAAGAAAGAAAGACAAGAAAAAAGAAGACAATTGTTAAAAAATAATAATAATAATAAAGTTAAATATATGTAACAAAAGAAAGAAGAAAGATTATTAGGTATAAAGAAAGATAAAATAATTTAAAAAAGTAATTTGGTCATAAAGTTGAAATTTTATAATTCCAAAAAAAAAAATAAGAACGACGCACTAATTACAATTTATTTTTTAACTAATTCAGAGCCACTTTCATTTAAAACACAACCGTAAAAAATAAAAAAGTCAAATACATTTAAAACTCAACTGTAAAAAGATATAAAGTTAAATTCATATTCAATAGAAAGTGGCAGGTGCAACCGTGCGACCATGGATCTACAGTCGCAAATGCGACCGTGTTTAGCACTCCTCTTCCAAACATATACAGTATTATCTTGTCCATCAATTCATACATCTGCCAACACACACACATATACGCATCTCTCTCTTTCGGTCTAGGAATTCCCAAACCACCGGAACTACCAAACCCTACTCACTTCACACTGTTCAAACAAACCCAACAATGTCGAAAGACATCAATGAGGACTTGTTGGCGATGAAAAATTTCAGAGCGTCGGTTATGGCAATGGCAAGCGCTGACCCAAACAAACCCTTTACGGACGCCCGAAAAAGCCTCATCGATAAACTCATTCGAGAGTTCTTCGACCACACTCGCACTCATGACCATCCAACCTACTCCGTGGTAATTATTTCTCTGTTTTTTTAGTTTCAATGACTATATATATGCAGAGATATATATATATATATATATATATATATATATATATATATATATATATATATATGTATGTATGTGTGATTTTTTTTTTTTTTTTTTGAAGATTTCGATACATAAATGATAAAATTGGAGGCTTAGAGATCGAATTCACTATCATTCTTAGTTTTCCAAATTTCAGATTTTAAAAAGTGAGGGTTTGTCAATTGGGGATTGGAAGGTTAAGGCGCGGAATTGGAATTCGATTATTTCTTTATATTTTAATTTCAAATATTATAGATATTAATTTCAACAGAGTAGTAAATATGTAGGTCTTCGAGTTACAGTACAATCAAGTTCTTATTTTTAAAATTTACTTTGCAAAAAAAAAAAAAATCTTATTTTTTAAATGTTGGAATATTTTAAATCTGGGTTTGGCTGTTGAAGAATGGAAGGTTACAGAGGCGTGGCATACTTAATTCTGCTTTTGTTTGTTTGTAATATATAATACTACGTATATGATATATATTATATCTGTGTGTTTGTTACTTTTCGCATGTATATTTTAGTATCGTGTACATTGCATGTTGATTGATTTTTGGGTGGTGTCATGTTGTGTAGATGATACATAAGGCGATTGAGGAGTTGAATGAGGAAGGTGGTTCTAGTGAAGTCAATATCGAATTTTATTGGAGAGGAGTATAATGAATTGCCATGGGCACATTCTACATTCTTGAATCATCATCTGAGGAAACTTTCTTAGAGTGGTGAGATTGATTGGACTCTTCACAATTCTTATTTGCTTGCTGGTGCAATCACGAAACAAAAATCTAGCTCTAGCCTTGGCTCTAAGAGGAAGGAACCGAAGAGAAAGCCGAGCAAGAGAACTGGTGCAATCAGAATATCAATTGAAAGAACCAAGGGAAGTCATTGAAGAACAAAATCGAGTTGACAAACAAAATCATGATGGTGAGAAGGGTGATGGTAGGAAATTAAAGGTACTGCCCGTTGAGTCTCTTGAGCCCATTATTGAAGAAGAAAAGAAAGAATTAGGTCTGCAGCCACAACAGCAATTAGGTCTTCCAGTAGCAGAATTGGATCAGCTAGAGCAGTTGACACAGGAGAAGCCACAACACAGGCAATTGTGGCCTCGACCTCCCAAAGCTACAAGAATGACCGAATCATTGCCCTCACAACATCAGCATGAGCAACCAGAGTGCCAAGCCCAAATGTGGATTCCCCAACCAAAACCTGATATGGCTACACTGTAGCCGCTACAGTAGTGTTGCCTTCAGCTAATCAGCACCAACAGGAGGAGCAGCAAGTGCCATCATTGCAAGGCCAAGGGAATGCTCCTAATCGTCGAGGCTGGGGGAGGCCTAAGAAGCAGCAGGAACAACCAAAGCGTCGAGGGAGGCCTCCTAAGCCCAAACCAACTAGCAGTATAGATATGAAGACTCAGTGAAGCAGCTGCAGCCCAAGTGTGGGTACTAAAGATGGACTAAGGAATTCAAGGACAGTAACTGTGGTAAGTGAAATTTTGTACTTTTGACTAGCATCAACACCATAGTGGTTGGTTTATGCAACATAGTATACTTCAACTGTGTTCTTGTCACTGGCAATCGTGGCTTAGTTAATTTGTTGCTGTTGTATATGAGTTGGTTTTGATTCCTTTGTGTTTTTACCCATTCTTCGAGTTAACCTCTGCGCACAATAAATGTCTAGATGATGTATATTTACAAGAACCAGAGTTATTAATATGCAAAACTACTAAGCAGATATATTACTAATTATTTTAAAAACTATTAGATTGAAAATGATATGTATTAGTTGTAGCACTAGTTGTAAGAAGCAAAAATTCTCTTATGAAGATTTTCTTTTTCCTCTGTTATTGTCGGATTTAGAATGATGGAACAATGCCATATCCATGTTCTTGTCATTAGTGTTGTAGACAGCATCTGGTCCACTTTCAACTTCTACACTTGTTCTCTTTGCAGACCGGCCCTTGATCCGGGGTCTGGTTTCTGTGTAGGCCTTCCTTTGAGGCATACCTGATTGTGTTCTCAAACTTCATCGACGTCTTCTTCTCTCTGTAATTTGAGGAGGGATCTGAATGGGAGTGTTCGTGAAATGGTCAATTGTTCCAAATATTCCAAAGAATTGTAGGGATGAGTCTTCTACAAACGTCATGTCTGATGGTATTTGATGCAAAGGAAGCAGAAGCCCACTCAACTAACTAAACTATAGTTTGAAAAACAGGCAAGTTCCAATGCAATAGATCTAAAAAGCATCTTGATTTCTTTCTGATTGTGTAAAAAGAATGAAGATGGTGCAGATCTGACATCTATGTAGTTCAGTGGTGAGTTATTCCACAGTTAAATGATATGGTAGTGAATTTATGTATATAATATATATATACATATATATATAAACACGAAATCGACATATTGGTCACTGAGCCGAGCTCAAGTTTGCCCAAACAATGTTGAGCTGAGCTTGAACGCCTGAGCATGGCTTGAACATCATTAAGCTTAGCTCATTTAGAGCCCTAGCGTTACAAGGGAAAGCTTGTCCTATATCAAATCTGAATAGGAAAGTAAATAGCTATAAATGGGTTGGGTGTTAACCTACCTAACAATTTAAGCTTTTGAGTCGGATCGCGAAGTACCCGACTCGTTACACTTAGTTACTAGAAAAGATATGACCACTAATGGAAGAGCTTGTAAAATTAGGGTGGCAGTAAACTTAGATGGTTTGAACACTTACATCGAAGACCTACTAACATGCAAGTCAAAAATAAAAAATAAAAATAAAAATAAAAGTGTAATAGGAGATAAGAAACGAAAAAGCCGTCCAAAAATAATTTATGAAAAAAAAAAAAAAAAATTTAGTATAGTGTACATTGCATGTTGATTGATTTTTCGGTGGTGTCATGTTGTGCAGATGATACATGTATCATAAGGCGATTGAGGAGTTGAATGAGGAAGGTGGTTCTAGTGAAGAGTCAATATTGAATTTTATTAGAAAGGAGTATAATGAATTGCCAAGGGCACATTCTACATTCTTGAATCATCATCTTGGGAAGCTTTGTGTGAGTGGTGAGATTGTTTTGACTCTCAGTAATTCTTATTTGCTTGCTGGTGCAATTGTGAAACAAAAACCTGGCTCTAGCCGTGGCTCTAAGAGGAAGGAACTGAAGAGAAAACGGAGCAAGAAGCAGGGTAGGCCACGTAAAAAAGAAAAAATTGAAGCAGAATATCAATTGAAAGAACCAATGGAAGTGATTGAAGAACATAATCAAGCATTAGAAGATCATACTGAAGTGGTTGATAAACAAAATCAATAACAAATTGGTGAGATGTTGCTGGCCTGTGATGATGGTGGCTCTAAGAGGAAGGAAGTGAAGAGAAAATGGAGCAAGAAGCGGGTAGGCCACGTAAAAAAGAACCAATGGAAGTGATTGAAGAACAGAATCTAGCATTAGAAGATCGTACCAAAGTGGTTGATAAACAAAATCAAGAACAAATTGGTGAGATGTTGCTGGCCTGTGATGATGGTGGCTCTAAGAGGAAGGAAGTGAAGAGAAAACAAAGCAAGAAGCGTCACGTAAAAAAGAAGAAATTGAAGCAGAATATCTATTGAAAGAACCAATGGAAGTGATTGAAGAACATAATCAAGCATTAGAAGATCGTACTGAAGTGGTTGATTTTTGGTGAGATGTTGCTGGCCTGTGATGATGGTGGCTCTAAGAGGAAGGAAGTGAAGAGAAAACGGAGCAAGAAGCGGGGTAGGCCACGTAAAAAAAATTGAAGCAGAATATCAATTGAAAGAGCCAATGGAAGTGATTGAAGAACGAATCAACCATTAGAAGATCGTAGATAAACAAAATCAAGAACAAATTGGTGAGATCTTGCTGGCCTGTGATGATAGTGAGAAGGGTGATGGTAGTAAATTAAACGTGCTGCGAGTCTCTTGAGCCTATCATGGAAGAAGAGAAGAGAGAATTTTCAGAGGAGAAAGAGCAGCTGATGAAGAAGAGTCATGGAGAGGAAAGTTTTGATATCGTTGGTTTTCAGCCACAACAACAATTAGATCTTCCAATTCCAGAAAAGTCTTCAGAACTAAAATCCATAGCAGAGAGTTGTACCCAGGATCAACTGGAGCAGCGGATGCAGGAGAATTCACAGTGCAGGCAATTAGGGCGTCGACTGATGCAGGAGAAGCCACAAGTATGCAGGAGGAGCGCAGGCAATTACGGCCTCGACCTCCTGAAGCTGGATCACTAGCAGCTACAAGTATGACCGAATCATTGTCCTCATATCAGCATGAGGAACAGCTGGACATCTCACCAATTTGTTCTTGATTTTGTTTATAAACCACTTCAGTACGATCTTCTAATGCTTGATTTTGTTCTTCAATCACTTCCATTGGTTCTTTCAATTGATATTCTGCTTCAATTTCTTCTTTGTTACGTTGCCTACCCCGCTTCTTGCTCCGTTTTCTCCACTTCCTTCCTCTTAGAGCCACCATCATCATCACAGGCCAGCAACATCTCACCAATTTGTTCTCTTCAGCACGATCTTCTAATGCTTGATTCTGTTCTTCAATAGCCTAAGAAGCAGCAGGAGCAACCGAAGTAGCAGGAGAAACCATATGAAACTCAGTGAAAGCAGCAACAGCCCGAGTGTTGGGACTTTGGAAGGTCGCTAAAGCTGGACCAAGGAATTCAAGGACAATAACTATGGTAAATGGAATTTTGTACTTTTGACTTGCATAAACATCATAGTGGTTGGTGTATGCAACATAGTATACGTCTAGTAGAAGTAGATTGTTGGGCTTCAACTGTGTTCTGTCACTGCCAATCTTGGCTTAGTTTACTTGTTGCTGTTGTATATGAGTTGATCTTTTGTGTTTTTACGTGCGAGTTGGTTTGGTATCGAGAAATTCTGATAATCACTTGGATTAGGCTCTCCAGTTCTTCTGGATAACCTTTATTTGTTTAGCTCCTCAAACCCAAAATTTTAGAATTGCAAATATGGACTCAGAAGGGGAATTATCGTTGCACATAATAAATGTCAAGTCCTGACATGTATTTACAAGAGAACCAGAGTTATCAAGATACAAAACTACTAAGCATATATATATAAATATATATATTACTAATCATTTGAAAAAACAATTAGATTGAGAGAGGTACATATTAGCAGTAGCACTAGTTAAAAGAAGCAAAATTCTCATATGAAGATTCTTCTTCTTTTTCCTCTCTTGTATTCGGATTTAGAATGACGGAACAATGCCATATCCGTGTTCTACCATTAGTGTTGTGGATAGCATCTGCTCCTCTTCAACTTCTACATTTGTTCTCTTTGCAAACCGACCCTTGATCCGGGGTCTGGTTTCTGCGTAGGCCTTCCTCGAGGCATACCTGATTGTCTTCTCAAACTTCCTCATCTTCTTCTTCTCTCTGTACCTTAGGACTCTGGCTTCCCTGTCCATCGGAGTATTTTGAGGAGGCATCTGAGTGGGAGTATTCGTGAAAAGGTCAATTGTTCCTTTGGAAGGTCTTGGGTGAGAGATTGAGACATCGCTCATTGTAGGTTCAGGTTCAGGTACGACACCAACATCCATCGATGAAGGAGAGACCTGATTACAAAATTACATAAAACACAAAGAGTCAGTTACTTGGAAAAATTATAGCATTATGTTGTATAAGCACCAAAGCTAAGTTATTAACAGAAGGAAAAAAAAAAAAAAAAAAAAAAAAAAACAGACACTGAAGGCGAAAGAACCAAAAAAGACAGAAAAATATATGAGCCCATAAAGTAAAAGTAAAAGTAAAATCAGAATATCCCAGTTTTCAGGGAAAGTTGAATGGCCTTACAGAAAACAGACCTCTTCTAAATTAAGTAAAGAAGAGTAGAAGACAAGAAGAAATTTGATATTATTCTTGGTTACACGTCTATTATGTTTGTTCTTGAATCTTTGTGTGACACTTAATTATTTTGAACTTGTAAACACGAACAATTAACAAGTGATTAGTAAATTTGTGCATGTATTTCTTATTGATATGAACATGATTTTAGAGAACAACATAGCTAGACTACACACGCACACACACATATATATATAGTTATGGTTAGGAAAGACTCACACTGTGACCAATTGAAGTATGGTAAGTAGACGCAGATTTTGAGGTCTGATCATAGTCCATCCCAAACTGAAAACTAGTGTGGATTTGCGGCTGGTTCTTTCCTTGATCTCCACACTGAACCGGGACAACCCTATCACCTCCATAGCTCTTCTGAGGAACACTGTACTGTTGCTGCTGATCAATATATCGATCAGAGAACTGATTATCTTGACATGGGTTATAGTCAACAAGATCCAAATATTGATCACCAAACAATGACCCACTATTATTTTGATAGCGGTGGTTGTTCTTAATAGGGTTAAGCAACAACCATGAAGCTGCTTCATCTTCATCTTCTTCATCTATGGTTTCCTCGGTCTCTTCGGCTAAGAAGCTGCAGTCCAGGTCATTGGTTGCTGACCCGTCGGTGGCTGGTGGGCCGAATAGGCAGCCAGAGATGGGCTGAACCGGGACACGGTGGTGGCGGTGTGCTAATGGGTTGGCGGAGTGTATGTCTTTGTCACACACGGTGCAAAGCGACGCCGCGTCGGCCTTGCACAGGACGGCTGCTGGAGCGCGCTCGCACGCGGCGCACACCCGCACGCGCTTGTGGTGTGACTCCACATGGACACGGGCATCGCACCAAGTGCACAAGTAGGCCGAGTCCGCTAGGCAGTACACTGAGGACGATGCGAATCGGCATAAGTCACACACGCGAGCCCAATTGTTACTTACACCATCTACACTGACACACTCTTCCTTCAACATCATTTTTTTCTCTCCCCCTTTTTTTCCGTCTCTCTTTCTTTCTATGAGGCTTTGCTTTGGGGATGAGTGAGTGAAGAGGGTAACTGTAGGCAGAGAGAGAATCCAATAAATGACACTTGTCGACTATTTAGTGGGTCAAAAAAGTTGTTAGTTATCTTGTGGTTGGCTAACTTTCCGGCGGGCCCGGGTCGGCTGTGGAAGTCGGAGTTTTCACGGGCCCCAGTTACTTTGGAATCAATTAATGGGCGTGACCGTCATGCATACTCTCTCGAGTAGACTAAATTCAGTAAACTCGCCATTCGGTGATGACTCGTGTCGATATGCTGACTCGACCCATAAAGGAAGGTTAAGATACTGTATGTGTTACACGTGTCAGTTGACTTGTGAGTATGCAGATGGTCTTGTGTAGTGCGGACATGCTGAGTTCTACCAAGTTTCAATTTTCTCCATTCTCTCTCCTAAATTAGAAAATTCAATGAACTTGATCAAACATCTTTGTATACATTAAAGTTGTTTGATTAATTGTTTCCATTTTTCTGTCATTAAATGCTTAAAAATTATAGCAAGACCTAGAATTAGAAGAGAAGTTATTTTAAAGTTTGAGTTGAGATGGTTTTCTTCGTGACAGAAGATATATATATATATATATATATATATATATATATATATTATATAATTGGCACTTACACACACATGTTTTCATCGAGACTCGAATTTTTAACATTTCTTTGAAAAGTAAGAATCTGATACCATTAGTCATGTTAGTAACAAAAAAATATATTTTCATTATATCGAAAGTTACGTTTAGTATAAAACTTGCTTAGGATTAGTTTTAAGGTCATTTTCTTCTATTGCCTTTGCCTCGTGTATCTCACCTTTGCGTTTAAAATTTAGGGGTTATGGTTTAATGTTATTAATGTGGCCACATGGACCTGATCAAGTTGAACACAACATAGTTTTAGGTTTGGTTAAATTAGTAGAAAACCAAGAGTTGTTAAGGCTTGGTTATATATCTGATGACCATAACTAACTTTAGCTATTTTCAATCACATGATACAGATGAAGCCACCATAAAAGAGGACCTATATAGATAACCATGAAATAAATGTGGTTGAGTCGTAAAATAAATTGGTGCGTGTGTTTGTTTGTATTCTCTTTCTGAAATTCACTTTAGTTTTTGAGTTTCTTTATTCATTTTTGCTTTTAAGGATCCGCTCGGTATGCGCTTTGTTTTAAGCGTTTTATTTTTGGTTAAAAAACAAATAGTGTTTTTGCTGTAGAAGTGTTTTGAAAAAAAATCAGAAGCACGTTTGGGAACGATATTTTAGGCGTTTTGTTTTTGGCCTATTTTGTGCTACTATTATGATTTTGGGCCATGAACAATTGTCAAAATAAAAAAAAAAATAACTTTTTGATGTTTTGGTTTTGGGTCACTGTTCACGAAGTATTTTAGGATTGTGTAAAATAAAACAAGGCCGCACCAAACATGTTTTTGTTACCAAAATCGACATTATAGTAATTCAAAAATAAAAACACTAGAAACAAAACGCATGTTAAACCAGCCTAAGTAAAGTTTTGTGGTATAAAACATGGTTTAATGTGGGGCCGAAAAAGTGTGACAGCTCACCATCCAATTGGATGCTGACTTGTCTTGTATTCTCACGTGCTTTCGACCTTTTGGATAAAGGTAAAAGCGTGTTCTCGTGGAACCAGTTGAGTCCATTCATTATAGACTACCACAAAGCTGACTGCCCAAGTGGAAAGTACTTGTAGCCAATAGGACATCGACACGTAAGAAGCATCAGATGAGGATGTACCTTCACCACAAGTTGGCAATACAAGTAGACTGACCTTTGGGGCATAATTAATGTACTCAACCTCTACCGTCTATAGGTCTTCATAAGTATTTGAGGAATTTTGCTACAATTGATTGGTTGGGTGCCGCCAATTTTAAAATTTTCTTATTTGAATTGACTTGTCCTCGCTACCGGACAAAATGTGCTGTCATCACATTGTTGGTGGTGTGGCATTAGTTATGTGAGACACCACACTTGTCAGGTGTCGTCAATTTTGAGTTTTTTTCATATTTGAATTGGTTTGATAACTGTTGAACAAAATGTGTTGTCATCACACTGTTGGTAGTGTGATATTGGGTATTGCGGAACAGGAATGAGAAATTCCCCCGCCTCGTTTATAGCGAGAATGGGGACAAATTATAAATTCCTGTTAGGATCGGAGTCGGGATGGGGTAAATTCGTCCTGCCCCGATTAAGTGTGAAGTTACTAATTTATCCTTATATATAATAATTTATTACTAAATTAAATTTATTATATATATGAAAATAAAAAAAAAATGTGTTTTTTGTTAATAAAAAAAATTATGAGGTCGCGGCCGAGGCCAAGGCCAGGGCCGGGGATAAAGTGTCGAGGGCGGGGACGGGGATGGGTATGGGGATTCTGGCAAAATTTTAAACAGGATGGGGCAGAGATGGGGAATAAAAAATGCATCAGGAATGAGAATGGAGAATGAAATCACCGTCCCAACCCGTCCCGTTGCCATCAGCCCATTGTAATTATTACTTTTGAAAATATGTGGATAAATGTTGGGGCTGGGACAAAAGTTATGATCTTGCATAAAAAGTAAAGTCTCTGAACAGAAATTGAAGTAAGTGGGTGACAAGTTTTTTTATTGAGCTGACCTGAGTGACTGATTATGACAATGGCTTTGATCCTCTACTTCAAACTTTTAGCTGGCTTTGGAGTTTGGAATGTAAAGCCTCTTGCTAGAAGCTATGCAATTTTGAAGTCGAAGGATAAGCATTGATGTTATATCAACATTGTGGTTTATATCAAAATGCATCAATGGCCTAAAAATCAACCCTTTTGCCCATCAATGACCCTATTAGAGTTCCTCTACCCTTCTTAAAATTTTCATTTAACAAAAAAAAAAATTGACGACTACTATTATTTACTATGATGGTAAAATACTACTCTTAAACTTTAGAGTCATTTTGATACAGTTTGACTGTCTAAGTAGTCACTTTGTGACAATAATACCAATGCGTGGGTCAATTTCAGGTGTACGTACCTTCCAACCGAATCTCAAATCCCTATATGTGGAATGCGAATTCGAGGACATCCATGTGGAAATTAGTCCATTTCTCTTTGGGATGACCTCAAATGGGCTTGAAGTGTCAAACACAACGGTGCAGGTATGCAATTTGGACCAGCCTCTTGGTTGGCCTAGCCATAGCAGTTTTAAGAGTCCTAGATTTGTGCATAGTAATCAATGCCTTGTTTTTATGTTTTGAATACATGGTGACTCGTCTTGGAATCAAGAATATTCAGCACTGAAAGAATATGGAATAGTACTTGCAAGAATAATTCAGAAACTGGGATAATTTTGAGTCACAGAAAAGTGGGGTTATTTCATGTTTGCACTTGCTTGAAAAGTACACTCGGACAGTTAAAAGATATCCCACTCATCATTAGAAAGCAGCATATAATGTCTTGATTGATGAAATGGACCCTTCACAACTCCATGAAAAAGTCATATAATTATTTCTTTATGTCTCTTAAATCAAGTGGTTACAAATTAAAATATAAAATTGAATGTCACATATGATTGTGAGTCCCACCACAGTAAGTTAGGATTCGTACATAGCTGTGGGTTCCCCCATAACAGCGGTGGTTCTCATATTTGAATTGGCTTCTCTTGATCATTATTGAGCAAAATGTCCGGTCATCACACAGTTGATGGTGTGACATTGTTTGTGGGATTGGAACAAAAGTTATTATGTTATTTTAAGTAAAGTCTCTAAACAGAAATTGAAGTAATTGGGTGACTAAAAGTTTTTATTGAGCTGACTTGAGTGACTGATTATGACAAAGGCTTTATTTTTCTTTAGCCATGTCCCATGATGGTTTTCACACTTTTGGCTGGCTCTAGGGTTTGGAATGTAAAGCCTCTAGGTATGCACTGTCAAAATTTTGTAGAAGAAGAATAAGCATTGATGATATGTCAACACTGTGGTCTATAGCAAATGCATAATATGGCAGCATATGTTTAAATCAGTATTGATTTTATATTGTCGAATTTCATCAAGTAACAATGGAGCCAAACAGAAAAGGAATGACTAGAAAAAGAAAAAAAAAAGAAAAGAAAAAGTAAAAGAGGATATCTCATAACCCATAAATTTGGTATATGAAGAGGACATATTAAAATGCATCAATAGTCCAAAAATCAACTCTTTATCCTGTCAATGACCCTATTAGAGTTCCTCTTCCCTTTTTAATGACAACTATCATTGCATGGTACAATTGTAGAAGCCTAAACTCGAAGGGTCATTTTCGCAGTCGGAGTAGTCTAGTTACTTTGAGATAATAATTCCAAAGCTTAGGACAGTTTCAGGTCTACCTCTTAAGTCCCAACCAAAATCTAAAATCCTTGTAGGTGGAAGGAAAATTCAAGGACATTCATGTGGAAATTAGTCCGTAGGGAAGACTTGTCCCACATCGGATCCGGATGGAAAGTAAAATGGGTATAAATGGATGGATATGCAGTACTACCCAATACCTTAAGTTTTTGGATAAATGGACAAGCGCTCACTTGTTACAGTTGATATCAGAGCTAGATTCAGTCCTTGATCCGGCATCACGCCAAGTACTCAGCCCGGAAGGCACCACGCCAAGCACCCAGCTTGGAAGGCGTCTGGGTGTGCCACCTGGGTAGATAGGGTGGCACGGCTGCAACGAGAGTATTGCGAGTTCGGGTGGGGAAGAATGTCACAAGGGGAGACTTATTCCCCACATCAGATCCGAAAGGAAAATGAAATGGATATAAATTGATGGGTATCCATAACTACCCAATATCTTAACCATTTAGTTAAATGAGTAAGCACCACCCCCGTTACACTATGCTAGTTGTCAATGTCTAATTGGGATGACCTCGAATGGGTCTGAAGTGTCAAACACAATGGCTTGCTATTTGGACAAGCTAAGGGCCTTAATTTCCTGCATGGTAATCAATTTCTTGTTTGTATGTTTTGGACGAGTCCGGATATAAATACCTATCCGACTGCATTTATATGAACGAAAAATGACATCATTATAAAATCACCCTCAGTAACCGAGTAAGAATGTGGGTTGGTGATCTTGCACACCCACCTTTAAACAAAGATTGGATTTGATTCAACCCTTCTATGAATAGTATAGTATCTCAAAACTCTCAATGCCAATGTCATCTCTCATTTGTATAAAACAGTCCGACTATATTATTTTTGAATTTGGATACATGGTGACTCATCTAGGTACCGAGAATATTCGGCACTGAAATAATTTGGAATACTAATTATAAGAAAGCAATATATATCTGCAGTATATTCACTTTCAGGTTAGAGATTCACTTATCACTTGAAAGCAGTATATAATGAATTGAAGTGTGAAATGGACCCCTTCACAACTGTCCATGAAAAAGGCACAAGTATTTCATTGTCTGTCTCTTGAAACAAGTGGTTATAGATTGAAATGTAAAGTGGGACATTAATAACATTATGTTACTGATATGATTCGTATGAACCAGAAGACTTTACGGAGATTCCCAAATATTCATATAATTTTTGATTACTATGACTTGCTTCCATATTATAAAGGTGAAATGTTCTTGACAGAATTGATGAGCATCTATCAAGCTTATGCTCAAACGCATATATCATTGACTTTTAGATCCATTTCCGCCCAAGGCACCAGCCCAGACTTACCACTAGAGTCAACCCCTCGGGTTACAACGTCACAACATTTATAGAGAAATATTTGAAAGTTCATAGTTTCAGAACAGTGTGAAATAAAAACATATATATATATATATATATATATATATATATATATTGTGAAGTTGTGGCCCAAACGCGGCCCAATTATGACCCAAATAATATTTTGACCCGTTTTGTCTTGTGGGTCATGTACCTGAGTTTCAATGCTCTTTTTTAACTTGGCATGGTGTTAGGATTTGTCGCGTAACACGGAAAGCCATTTTAAAGGGTGAGAGAGAGAAATAGGGTTGGAGGTTCGAGAACTTGTAATCTTAATATATTGTTTTCTTCTCTTAGTGAAAATTTTCACTGATCTTCTCTATGGAATGTAGGTCATTCCGCGAACTACGTAAATATTTTTGTCTTGTGTGTGTAGTGCATGTTTATTATTATTATTATTATTATTATTATTTTTGTAATTTCTTGATTGTTTTCTTTGTTTCACATCGTTTGTTGTAAACTAATGCCAAAAAAATCCAAGGATACAAACAAAACCTGAGGAAAGAACATTATTCTTTCAAGCTAAAGGTTTTAACTGGACATCCCATTAATTTTCTCAACTCGGAAGACACAGAGATAAAACTCTCAATCTAAACTCATGTAATTCCTCAAATAAATTTTTGTACACTAAAGAAATAACATCAAAGCCCTTTGGAGCTCTGATATACTACTACTATTATACAACACAACAACTTGAACTATTGTATTCTCCTTTTGAAATTCTAATCTTTATATTAAGTCACAGAAAGAATGTAACTAGTTTACTTTACCTTGGACCAGAGAGCTCTATGGCTTGTACAAGTAATGAAGAGTCATCAGTGAGATCAGAGTATCTCTCTGATGAAGATAGCTCGTGCGGCTTATACTTGGATGTGTCAACTCTTTGAGATGCTTCCCATCTCTCTGCAAGTCCATCCCCTTCGAGCATTCGAACCACTTCCGACATCTTAGGTCTGTGGCCGGGAAGATATTGGGTGCACAATAGAGCCACTCGGACCATTTCTTCGTGTTCATTTCGATCATAGTTGTTCTTCAAGTCCTTGTCGACGAGCAAATCAAGCTTCTTCTCTTGATGAACTTTCTTTACCTGTTATAATGAATTAAACATAAGTAAATTTCATCCACAACACAAGAAGAGTTTTGATAAAACCTTTAGCCAATCACTATAAAGGGCTCATTTGGCATAGCTTTTGCTTCTGCTTTTACATAGAAGAAAAAGAGAAACGGAAGCTATTACTTCCATTTGACACAGAAGAGAGGATTTGATAAACCCTAGAAGAGAGGATACAATGAATTAAACATAAGTAAATTTCATTCACAACACTAGAAGAGATGATTTGATAAACCCTTAGGCCAACCACTATAAAGGGCTCGTTTGGCATAGCTTTTGCTTTTGCTTTTACACAAAAGAAAAAGAGAACTGAAGCTATCACTTCCATTTGACTTCTACGTTAGTGTTTGGTAACTATAATTTAGAAGAGTTTTTAGTGCCAGACGAGTTTTTTGAGTGATCATTTAAACTGAACTAGAACCTCAGAGAAAGGGTACTCACCCAGTCGAGCATTGCTCCTTTCTGATTAGATGCCTTGCCAAATTCTAGGGCTCTCTGCCCTGTCATCAATTCAAGGAGAAGGATCCCAAATCCGAACACATCTGTTTTCTCAGAAGATTGTCCGGTGGAGAGATACTCAGGGGCTATATGCCCTACAGTGCCCCTCACAGCAGTTGTCACATGTGAATCCTGGTGATCCAAAAGCTTTGCCAAACCAAAATCTCCCACCACTGCCTCACAATAGTCATCGAGCAATATATTCGCAGCCTTCACATCCCTGTGAATTATCTTTGGATCACACTGCTCATGGAGGTACAATAACCCCCTTGCAGCTCCCAAGGCAATTCTCTTCCTAGTGCCCCAATCCAGCACTGGTTTTGCTGTTAAAATTTAAATGAAAAGTACTAATTCAGCTACCCAAAAATCAGTACTCTAGGTTTCGAATTTATGTATACATTATAGACATAAATGTCAATATCTATGGTGTGTGTGTATATAAATATATACCTTTGAGACGAGAAGCAACGCTGCCATTGGACATGTGTGGGTAAACTAGAAGCCTTTCTGTGGCAGTCATACAGAAACCATATAGCCTGAGGAGGTTGCGATGCACTGCTAGGCTGATCATCTCTACTTCTGTCTGGAATTGCCTCTCCCCTCCCATGGCACTGCCATCTTTGAGCCTTTTTACGGCCACAGCAGTTCCATCTCGGAGATAACCCTTGTAGACATTTCCAAAGCCACCTTTTCCTAGTATGTTCTTGCTGCTGAAATTGTCTGTTGCAACCTGAAGTTCCCTAAATTGGAACCTTGTCAAGTTTCCTAGGGAAACCTCCTCATGATGCCGATCTGAAATTTCATACAAACATTGCAGATTAGAGGGAACATTAGCCACATTATAGAATATAATTAGTCCTTTAATTAGCCAAGCTTTGTTGTGATTTACGAACCATTAACATCGAAGAATATCTGCTGCTTGTGCCTTTGGCGCCTCCATAATATCAGCGCGATTCCAAGGATAAACAAGCAGACGCACCCAACGCTTGTCCCAATTGCAAGAGCAAGTTTGTGACTTTTTGTTCTCCCAGAAGGCAAAGCTGCTTAGCAGCAGAGAAATCAGGTGAGCATAAACAACCAAATATGCAGAAATGTTGAAGTCTTCAACTTACGAAAAGCAAAGACGTTCAAGAATGGTTAAGAAACAGAATTTAAGTACAGAAATTATGGCAATTCTTAGTATATCACAAGAAGAGAGAATAAAAATTCCTTACTCTGTGAACTATTCAAGTTCATGGACATCGGCATCAATGTCGATCCATAGCAATCTTGCTCAGACCCCGCGCAGATTAGAGGGTTTCCAACAATGCTGCAATCAGAGAACAGAATTAAAAAGAGTGCAGAGAAGTTTAGTATCCCAAACTGTAAAAGGAGATGTATAAGCAACTTACTTGATTGTTTTAGATGGAAATCTAGGTATAGGACCACTCAAATTATTGAAAGACAAGTCCCTGCAATGATCAGACACATAGAATGACAAAAACATTCTTGAAAATACACATTTCATACCGAAAACAAACATATTTAAGCTAATAATACAAGTAAGTTGAAGAAATTTACAGAAACTCAAGCTGAGTCATGCTGGCCAACGACATTGGAATCGCTCCGAAGAGACTGTTATTGTTAAGCCTCCTAAAATCAGAGTTCAGTTGAATCATATCTATCTAAATTATTATCTATAACTATATTACTGAAATTTTCTATTTGGAAAATTCAAATTTCATGCTTACATGTACTGAAGGCTATTCAGGTGACCTAGAAAAGAGGAAATTTCACCAGTGAAATAGTTATTAGAAAGATCAAGTGTGTGAAGCTTTGAAAGCTTTCCAATCTCTCTTGGGATTGGTCCTTTTATGTTATTGTTCTGTAAGAGCCTGCAAAACACCTCATTCATTAAAAAACATTCTCATTCAGAAATTCCAACAAACACAAACAAGTGTGTGTGTACTCACACAATCTGGAGATTTGTTAAGTTGCCTATGCTTGGAGAAAGAGTACCAGATAGATTTTGACTAGGAGCTCCACTGCAACATGACCATATACATATATATATATATATACAAATTAAAAACTCATGATCATAAATTAGTTGATTTTATGAACTCTGTTTGGTTTGTATTGAAATAAAAAAAGGGTTATTTTTTAGGCAAGACTTACAAGCCTATAACCAGATTCTCAAGAGAACAAGTGACCATAGACCAGCAACATGGATCAACAGAGTCACCATCCCAATTATCAAGAACACCACGAGGATCTTCTAAAGATTCTTTTATACCCATCAAAGCTTGCACTGAATTAAAAAAAAAAAAAAAAAAAAATAATAATAATAATAATAAAATCAGATCAGCAATTCCATTTTTGCAGTACATTTATAGCTAAAAATAACAAAACTTGTAGTAGAGTACACAAAATAGAATTGAAGAATATATTGTTACCTTCAAAGTTTACACCTTTGGGGGAGAGCAAACCATTTGCAGGAGTCCAGAACCAGAAAAATGTGAAGAACACACAGAATGCAGCCACTCTTCTTCTTTTCATTTTCTGTTTGGAATTGGAATTGGAATTCCCGAGAACCAAACACACCCCAGATGCTAAAACTAACTTTAAATCCCAGCCCTCAATTGGGTGTCTATTGTCTCATGTTATCTCTAGATCAGAATCTCCATCTCAATCTTTCCATGCCAGAAATCCATTTATCTGAAATTTGTGTCAGACCCAAGAAAAAACCGTGTGTCTTTGGGCAGTATAAAAAGAGAACTAGCATGCTTGTCACTGAGTCATGAGCAAGTAAAGAAAAGAATATATTATAGCCTTCGAACTTACAAGACAAAACCAACAGAATCGTAAATTTGTAAAGTGAAGGAGAGAATTGGAAATTCACATGGTTGAGCAATCATGCATTTGCCTAGAAAGAGTATATAGGCATTATTTAATATATGAACAAATAAACAGGTAGTTCTTTAAACATCTGTCTGCCATGTCATAGTATTCACAAACAGAACACTAAGGTTGTTCAATTCTAATTTAGATGGTATCGGTTAAAAGTTACAATAGTAAAATTATTTAATTGTAATTTAGAGATTACGGTTTAAAGTGCGATGTATAGTTAAATTCTTTCCAAACTTTATGATGGTGAGATATTACGAGTTCAAAACAGGAGTAAAAATATAATTTTGTATGTCACACCCTCCTCAAAATCCGACAATAACGATAGTCTTTTTCAATGGAAGGGTCGTTTATTACATACCATTATGTATTGCAAATTCTGTAATCATGTTATTTGTCCTTTGGAAACTATAGAATCATTCAATATACAAACTATACATATATACATGCATATCAATATATCATGGAGGAGGGGAAGAGAATCCGACATTCCTTGAGTCGGGTCATTCAATAAAGTCCCAAATTCAATATTTTTTAAGGATTAAAGACTGAGAATCTCGAGGGGCTTGAGATTGGTGGTGGGTTTGGTTACCTGTTCATGACCACCACTATGGCATGATTAGGAGAGAGAGATGATTTCAACTGCCTTAGAGCATTACTTTTTCTTTCTTTTTTTTATGTTTACAATACACACACACACACACACATATACTTTGGATGATGAGAGGTGCGATTGCTTTATTGATTCCACAGACCACTCTGTCAGCTAACACTCACACGCTTATCTACCTTAAGCAGACAGTCATTCCAAAAAACTATTCAAAAAGAGTAACACTTTTAAAAGCAAAAGCTGCCTCCACTCTCACCTCTCTCTCTCTCTAAAAAATCATTGAGATGCTTTCCACGCGCGTGATTATTATATGTAGCTGCAAAAGTACTTTTTCTTTTTCTTTTTTTTTTTTTTTTTTTTTTTTTTTTTTTTTTTGTGATAAAAATATTGGTTGTCCATAAACGTTTGGACGAAACATTATCAAATTTAATATATAAAAAATTCGACCTTTTGGATCATAATGTTTCGTTATTAAATTATTTTTTAATACGACAACAAATCCCTGGAATCAACCAATAACAATCAAGAAATATAAAAAAAAGTAAATAAGAGATACAAATATTTACGTAAAGTATACCAAGGTGAAAATTCAAAAAAAATTTGCTGCAAAAAGTAGGAGATTATCAATTTTAGACTCTAAAGCCTCTCCCTCTAAACTTCGATTTTCAATGTTCTTCTGTATTACACGATTTTATATATTAGGCTAAAACTTACAAGAGAGTTTACGACTTGAATTCATGTTCCTACAAAGAAAACCAATAAAAAAAAAATTCTTTTCGGATCATAATTACATCCAATTTGAAACAAAATTTGGATTGCAGTTTTACAGAAAACAAGTGAAACAAATCATATAATGGACTTTATTAACACATTCTCATATACACCTGATGATTTGTAAATAATAATCCAAATCAAGAAAACTTCAGCAATGAAAGAGATGAATGCCTAATTGATTAATAAACCTAAAAATAAAGTACCTGGAATGTTCTATCTCGTTAATGGATAATGGTTTTGAAACCATTATATATAGGCATATGAGGCATGTCTTTCTCTAGAAACCCTTCCCATAATAAAAACTTAATATATCAAATAAAGTTCAAAATTAGAAAGTAAAAACTTAAGTATCTAGACTACTTTTCTAGGATTATAATGGACAAACATGAAAAAGGAAAATAATAAAAAAATAAAAAGGGGTTGCTGTATAAGTTTGATGCCTAATTCTTTTTTTGCACTGAAAAAAAATAATAATTTACACACCAACTCCAAGATGGAGAGTGTACTCCACGTGCCTCACTTGAGCGTGGGCTTGAAATCTGTTCACCCATTTCTTAACAAAGCGCATACATGATAACAAAAATACAAAGACAACCCTAGGACATTGATATATAACGGTCTGAAGGATGTACATACTCTGTATACTGTATAGTTTGTATGCTTCTTGTTGTAGGATTGTTTCGATAAATGGACCAGATTGGACTACACCATTTGATTTGACCATATGGATTGCATCACGATCTGATTCAGATGGTGTTTCTCTATGTAAAAATAGAAATAAAACAGTATATATATGACTATATGTATATATATCATATTAGAAATATGCATATAAATCTGAATATAAATTACTTGTCGTTTAATGCTCACACTTGACTAATCTAGAGTTCATGTAAATTTTATGGTTTGATGCCCAGTATTTGGTGTTTGGCATATGGGTTAAGTTGGAACTCTTAATAGGTTTTTTTTCTTCTCATTTTGACTGTGTTTGTGCGTAAAACATGGTTCGCAGTATCAGTTATAATCGCGGTATCGATTACAGTCACCGTATAATAAATTCGGATAAAATTAATGTAAATTGACATGTATGAAATGCGTATCGGACTTAAAAAAAAAATCGCGTATCGAATTATACATCAAATTATGGAATACAATAATCAGAGTCACAAGGTCAAGAAGGAGAAAGCTTAAAACAAGGATGCTTGTTGTAAGAGGCTAAGCTCCCCTGCATCCAAACAGCAGCTCACTGGGATGGATATGGAGAACCCAATACTACTTAATTGCTATTTATGCATGCTTTAGGCAAAAGAAAGAGGAATTGAAACCTAAAAGGATAATGGAGAACCCAATACTACTTAATTGCTATTTATGCATACTTTAGGCAAAAGAAAGAGGAATTGAAACCTAAAAGGATAATCTAATGGTAAAAATTTTCACTTTATATTTTTCAAGGAGTTGTGATACACTTTGACTATATCCGACTTGGCACTGTCTCACAATGCTATATATGAACCCCATCTTAACAGAGTGGGGCCCATAACATTTTGAGTTTTTAATTTTGAGATTCAATAATTGTCCGATACACATGAAACGGATATAAGATATGAAAAAAGAGAACAAATGTTTTAATACTGAGAGTAATGATAGAGAGTCTGATAGTCGGATATATCTGAATATTTTTACGTAAGTAAAGACTGATGTTATCATGACATCATAAATATTAATGATATTATAATAATATTAACTCACCCACATAAATTAATCATATTTGTTCAATTTTTAAATTCTAAATCATTATCCTAATACTGGAGAATGACAAAATGTCCATTGATTAAGGTCGGTTATAGATTGAAGAAGGATAGGCGTAAGTGTCCCTTTTGTTTATCACATCACCACAAGTCTACAACCCGTTTAAAAAAGCGATTCACGTAAGTGGATTCCAGGGACCATTATTAACTTATTAATAGTTTAAGTGTTTAACCCTTTTGTCTGCAATTACATTGCATGCCCTTTGTCTAAAAAAGGCCAAGAAGGAACCAATAAGGTGACAGCTATGACTGACATACAAATTGGACAGCCCCTCAAAGCATGACAGATCTACAAAGATATTGTGACTAGACTGTTCACCTACTTCACCCTTAATGGTGGATCTTAAAAAAAAGGGGGACTCAAATGCCTAGGTATATAAAAAAATTAAGTGTTTTACTAATTAGGTCACTAGGTAATGCTCGTAAATCTGTAATTTATGAATCATTCAAAATTCCAAAATAACTAACTGATGTATCATTTCCAAAAGAGTTTATAGACAGTCATTCCATTGCAAGATTGATTTCCTTTGCATAAAGAAAAGCATCGGTAAGATCACGCAAAGAAACATGTTTAAATTAGAACATGCATTGACACCACCATCATCGGCAAAAGAAAAAGAAAAAAGGCATACATTGGACATGATGTATCTAAGTCAAGACTGATCGGACAATAAGTCACGAGTTTGAATTCGGAACAGTCTCTCCATGCACTGAGTTAGTCTTTTTAGAAATTTGTTTGCAGCTATTTCATTATTGCACTAAAGAATAATCCAGAGAGAGCTTTTAAAATTTTTTTTTTTTTTCCAAATATTCTAGAGAGAGTTAATTGGAGAAAGAGAGAGCAAATTGACCATAGTCCTAATGAATAACTGCACCAAGGAATTGTCTTCTTACTAGTAGTTGATGAGGATTGAATGGGGGAAAGAGCCACCACTTACCCTTCTTAGTTTCTTCCTCCTCCCACTAGATTACTCAGTACACATCCAGATGTTATTTACTTCTTCAATGCACTAGAAAATAAGACCAACACAAGGCCCCATCCAAGCTTGGTAATTAAGTGTAGACACTCTCTTGTACCCCATCTCCATCTTGTCTCTATGTCTCACACACCACTCTGGAAACCTCCTCCACTTCTTTGTACTTGGGAAGATCTTCAGCATCCACTATTATTCCCTCTCTCTCTCTCTCTCTCTCTCTCTCTACACACAAATTGTTACGGCCTATCTCATTGAGTAGATATTGTTTACTTTACATACTCTCGTACTCAGGTTTTTTTTTTTTCAACACACGCCTGCACAGTGATCGACCCAGAAAATTTCGTGAGGGGAGGCCACCTTTTAATTTGTTAGGGCAAACTTATATAGTGGATCCATTTTTATAATTTCAATACGGTTTTCTTCATAAATTTTAAAAAATGTAAAGTAAAAAATTAAAAAAAAAAAAAAAAAATTAGTGGAGTGAATTGTAATTTTAGTGGGGGCATCTTCATAAATTCTCAAAAATTTGTAATATAAAATGAAAAAAAAAAAAAAAGAATTCAGTGGGGCGAATTGTAATTTTAGTGGAAGCATCTTCATAAATTCTAAAAAATTTAAGATATAAAATGACAATATTAAAAATTCAGTGGAGGCCCCTACTGGTCCTATGTTGGGTCCGTGCATGCGCCTACACAGTGGGGGCGAATGCCTTTACTATTGTCCACCCATATAAGTGTCAACAACCTTTCCCTCAAGTGTTGTGAGCAGGCACGAATCCAATTCAAGCCAGTGGGGAGAGAATGCCTTCACTAGATTTTTTTCAATTTACATTATTATCTATAGTTTCAATTAAGATTTTAAAAATGTCCCCAATCGATTTTTTCAAATTTACATTATTACCTATAGTTTTAACTAAATTAAAAAATGCCCTTACTGGATTTTTTCCAATTTACATTATTACCTATATTTCAACTAAAATTTCAAAAATGCCCCACTCGATTTTTTTTTTTTTTTCCCAATTTACATTATTACCTATAGTTCCAAATAAAATTTTAAAAATACCCCACTCAATTTTTTAAAATACTATATTTCACATTTTTACCCCACTAATTTTTTAAAATTCTTATATTTATTATTTTATTTTTAAAATATTTGTCTTCAATTTTATTTATTCTTCAACAATACCCCCTTTAAAAAAATTCCTCGTCTGGTTGTGGTTGTGAGACGTCGCACATTCGACACATTTTCTTTGTGAAATTTTTGGTGGTTTCATAGGCCAATTCTTTATTTTTTTTTTTTTCCTAGTTGCGAATTCATCATTTGATTGCTACTAAACATGTTAATTATGTCACTACGTGCGATACAAAGACTTTATAAATATATTAACAATGTTTGAAAAATAATCATAGCACTAGTAATAATGTTGCAGTGGATGGTCCAATTTGATTTTTTTTTTGGGTGGCCCTAAGCAAAGTGCTACTGGCCCTCCTACAAAATTTGAATTAACCCTCTTTATAAAAAGGAGGATGATCAAAACTTCTTTCCGCTAAAAAAGGGTCACTGAACAACTTTTTTCGGCAATTGAAAGAAAAAACAAACAAAAGGTGAAGGATGGGGAGGAAAAGAAAATTCAGAAATTGAGCATATGTGTCCTTAACATGAAAGTGAAAGTAATCAAATGTTTCACTTGCTGGAAAACAATGATGGTACCAACTTGGGATTGGATAAAGATTTGTGTCAGGGGCATGGTATGCCCTACCTTGATTGCCACTGCAATGGATGACATGTTTAACATTTTGAAAAGACATTGAAGGACCCATCAATTTAAACATGATTTTGTACCCTTCCAGACTTGCCAACAAAATAATTTGTTCTTTTAGCACATGGACCTCTTTTTTTTTTTTTTTTTTTTTTTTCACATTATTTGAAACTTTGGTTCTTATCCCATCCCTCGTTTCTAGGTGATGATTGGCCATTCACATTATTTGACTCTTTGATTCTTTTTTCTGCAAGATGTTTGATTTTGTCATTCACAAAACAATTTTGAAGAATTTGTAAAATGATAAAATAAAATAATTTTTATTTTTATTTTATCTTTTTAAGAAAATTATACAAAACAATTATCCGAAAATAGATAACTTCTTAATTCAGGTACCTTCTTAATGGAGGTTTTAAAAAATAATTCACAACTAAGCATATCTTTATACAATTTTTCAGATTTTGAGTTATCGACCCTATGTTTTGAAATTAGTCAATCTATCATTCTTTAGTTAAGACTAAAATTATTTTTCCGCACAACAAACATGGGATAAAGTGAAGGACATTTTGTGGCATGAAGCTTAAAAAACTTGACACATCAGTATTGACCATCTTATACTAACAGTGGGAGCCGATTTGGTATACACATGTAATTAGAAATGAGGTAAATGTAATTATCTAAAAACGGGGTAAGAGTAATAAATCCTAGAGGGGAGGTAAGTGTAATTCAACCTATATTTTTTAGTTTTCCAACCAAATTTCTGAATAAGTTCATTATTCTTATTTGAATTAGTTAAAAAGTTTAAACTTGAATTTTTTTTCCCCTGAATTTTGGCTATATTTTATGAATCCATAACCAAATAATTTGTATTAGTTTTGATTATATTCAATTCATTACTCTAATCTTAATCCAAATTCAATCAAATTTTGTGAATTCAGATAAACCAAGTGTCTTGACTAATAAGCATAAGCATCTTGCATTCCTTCTGTAAGTTCAATATATTCCTAGCCTCTGAAAATGCATAGAAGCATTCCTACCCTTTATTTATTTATTCATTTATTCTATTTTTTTTTTTTTTTTTATGTATGTATGTTCAGAAGCATCAAAACTATGCCAAAGTTAAATGTTGAGAGCAGTTTGCCAATTTTAGACAAACATAAACAAATTTATTCTCATGTCACTCAAAATTTTTATTATCAAACTATATCAATTATTGGGTTGTTCTAATTAACACTAACCACACAATTAGGATTATAATCAATAATAATAAATCCAAAACTCAAAATGCAACTTTGCTTCCAACAAAATAATTTGTTCTTTAGCACATGGACCCTCTTTTTTACATTATTTGACACTTTGGTTCTTATTCCATCCTGGTTTTTAGGTGTTCTAGTATGGATTTTTTTATCTAAGGATTTATGAATGTTTCTTAAAAGTAAAATTCATCGTGTTTGATTTATCATTCAGAAAACAGTTTTTTTAAAAAAAAAAATTAAAGAATTTTCTTTTTTTAAGATAACTATAAAAGACAGTTATCTGAAAACAGTCACCTTCTTAATTTAGTCACCTTCTTAATTGAGTTTTAAGAAAATAATTATCATGAAATGTCAACTAAATAGATTTTTGTACAATTTTTCTGATTTTGAGTTATCAGAAAACTGAAAACTGAACCAAGCAAGCCCTATGTTTTCGAGTTAGTCCGTCTATCTTTCTTTAGTTAAGACTAGAGTTGTTTTTTCGTACAACAAACATGGGATAAAGTGAAGGACATATTTGTGACATGAAGTTAAAAAACTCGCCACATCGGTGTTGACCATCTTTCACTAACGGCCGGAGCTGATTTGGTATACACATGTAATTAGAAAGGAGGTTATTGTAATTATCTAAAACACGAGGGATAAGTGTAATAAACCCTAACTAGAGGGCAATTTGCCAATTTTAGACAAACATAAACAAATTTATTCTCATGAGGTGACATATAAATATGTAATGCACACAAAAATTTTATCATCAAACTATATCAATTATTGGGTTTTTCTAATTAACACTAACCACACAAATAGGATTATAATCAACAATAAATCCAAAACTTGAAAATGCAACTTCTATACTCAATTATTGGCATTGTTACCAAACAAACCCTAAAAACCAAAGTTCTGATACGATCTTTTCTCCTACTGAATATAAGGCTCAGAGAGGCCTCAACTTTTTCTGATCATGGTCCCGCTTTTTGCAGTAGAATTCTGTTTTTAACAGAGGGCCTGCAGTGAAGAATATGTACCCCCGTGATAGCAGCTACTATATAATCATCTCAAAATAATGGCATTTTGTCACATTGTTTCTTTCCTACTTCCTAAACAGGTCACAAGGATTTGAGTATATGTCAATTACAAGGCTCCAAGTGAGAGTTTAAGCAGTTCATTTATTTTTGAAGATAATGTGCAGAAAAAACTATGGAGTGTGACAACAAACTTCAATGCAGGGCTTGCCTGGTCACATTCATCGCATTTTGCTCATTGAAAGGTCTCATTCGATTCCCTAGGCCACCAGAAATGGTACCACCGCGCCCTATGGATCGAATGTTGTGTTCATATGGACACCAAGAAAATAGTGACAACAATGGCAGTAACAAAAAGTACAGAAATTAAACACCAATGTAGCATATAGTATATTGTATGTATGTGCAGTCAGTTGATAGTGTATAGAAATTCATTAAAACCAACCCCCCATCAAGCCCTGCATTCATTTAACCACTCCACACACACACACACAGTCACACAAATTATTTTGGGGTTCCCATCATCAAACATGAAGCATGAGCATTTTGATTTACCATTTTGGAGTACATTTTTTTTTTTGAAGTATCTCATTCCTACATGAATATTTCATATATATTGACAAATTATTTGGTGAATTAATGAAGAAATATAAGTAAAAATGGTGATGGCTAGCTTATCAACTCGATTGTGAAGCATCCATAACCGACACAAAATTAACACTGATCATCTACAGTGATGAGTTTGACAATCCAACTACTTAGGGGCCAAAATGATTCCTTAATATATTCACATACAGAATAAAAAGTGATCACAAGACTTAGATAAGATAAAAATTGAATTATTAGATAGAATTTGTATCCCCAACCACAATTTTTTGGCAACCATATATATATATATATATATATATATAAGTATATAATAGTAACCTTAGCTTTAAAGCAAAGAAAGGCACAAAACATAATGTAAATGCAGGATGATATATATCAATAAACATAATCTTACCAAATCAAATCATTCAATCAAGGCTCACAAAGCACCACCAATGGTAAAGGAAGATTATAACTTTTTGATCATTTGTTCAACTTTCTAAACCAGACATTGAATCAACCTTGTGATCGAATTCCCAGTTCGAATTTTCCTTTTTGTTTTTTCTTCCCGCGTTTTTCAACTAACAAATATTGCAGTTGAGACTTCTGTAAATATGCAGAATCATTCCTTGGAGCCATCTGATCATCAAATGAATTTACTATCAGTTTAGCGGTTGGTATTTTTGGCTTCAAGGATATTGTGATCATATCATCAGAATTGTTTTAGTGATGAGTACCGATTATGGTTTGCAATCGCGGTATCGATTACGATAATGGTCGCGGTGTAACGGACTCAGCTGAATATCGGTGTAAATCGGCCAAACCATCCAGTTCATGAATGTGTGGGACCTTAAAATGGATTACGAAACGGACGATACATGAGTATTGACCGATATAGCGAACCATGGTACTAATGAAATATTGTGATTATATTGCCTTGTAGAGGTTGCTTCTCTCTCTCTCTCACACACACACACAAAGTACAAGAATTTTGCAGTATAAATTTAAGAGATTATTATATAGAGCTAGAAAGGAAGATTAAATTTTTGATTAATAAATAGTCATTTGATTAAATTGACAACTCCATGAGATAGAGTTCTCTTTCTTCCTTCAATTGACAAACAAATTATGACCTCCTAAACAGGAGAAACAAAAAGACTACCAAAATTCAAATGAATTTCAAGATTTAAACCGGAAAGTTACTTATAAAATTCGGGAAACAAATGAACAAATTAAAGGATCAATGCAGCTTCAATTCATGCCGGTTGCATTCTTGACTGCATCAGCTGCGCCTTGCGCCTTGGCCTTCGCTTGCTGACCAGCCTACGCGAATATATATATATATATGATACAATTTATTAGAAAGATTGAAATTTTGATGTGACCACGAAAACAAATTAACATGTGCATTGATTGAAAATTTGAATATGATTGAAAGTTTTCGAGACCTCCTGCACTGATTCCTTGCATGACTGGGCAGCATTGCTAGCCTTGTCCATCATCTGGTTGCCCTTTTCCTGAAATGATCAGAACACACATCACTGTATGTCACTATATATTGATCATGTGTGCGCGCGTGCGCGCACTTGTATGTATAACACCATGGTTGTTTTCATAACCACAAATGAAGAAGCTCCCATGCGTGTTACATGCATATATGATTAAAGCATACACGATTTGGATATGTCGAGAGAGAGGATGGAGATCATCTCACAAACGTGTAGACCCGACCGTGAGGGGTCTCCGCCATTCTCAAGTGCAGTGTATTGTGGGTCCCACACCAGTTTTGGAGTTGGGAATGCAAGCCACAACTCCATTTCAAAATATATGAATGAAAGAAACCTAAAAAACAGACTAAGCTCACCTGGGCTTGGCCCTTGGCCTGGCCAGCTTGGTAATTCGCATTCTGAGATTGGTCCATGTTTTGGTTTCTCTACTTCAAATCGAACACACACGAAACAATATTGTTGCTCAAAAACTCAAGTTTTGGTGATGAAGGTCTCATGATTGCCATAATTTATAGTTTTTTAAACCAACTCGGTGATCGACACGTGTATCGCAATTTGACATGTTGCATTTTCTCTTTTTTTCCTTCCTAAAGTTGGGGCAGCTAGTATGGCCGTTTGACAAGGTAGCTGTTGAGAAGATCCATTGTTCAATTCAAAGGTGGTTAGGATTTACAGGAGTTAATTTTGACTGAGTTGTTATATTTCAGCTAATAAAATTAAGTTGATTAGTGTTAATGATATTGTGATAAATACTATAACACATTGTCAATCCAATCTCTAAACATCTCTAAACGAGACAAAATTGTATTTCAGGTAAGTAAAGACTAAAATCCTCGTGACATCACACATATTAATAATATAGTGAATTGTGATAACTTCAACTTCCATTCGCATAAACCAATTCGAATTCGAATTCTAAATCATTTATTAAACTTTACATCATCATTGAGTAATTGAAAACTATGATAAGAATAAACTTAAATTTTGCTTGAAACTCTCAAACAATGTAATCTTTATTAATTCAACTTATGTGGGGAGGACGGTGTAATTGAGGTTATCTTTCACCAATAAAGTAAACCTCAGAATGCGTGCCACCTTGAATATTCTACACTCGCATATAAATATGTAGGATACTACATACTAATTCTCTAGAAGTTTTGATAACTTGGAAATTTTCAAATATTCTAGAGGAGTATTCTAGAATTAGGTAAATAATCTAGAGGATCTTATAGTATACTGTTTAAACATTATGGAATGATAAAAGACAAGCAGACATTCATTCCATAAAAGTTCTCTAAAATTTCTCTAAATATTACAAATCTAGAATTTTCTTAGTTTTAGTCTCTAGATAGTTGAGACGACCATATGGACTTGCCTACATAAGAAGGTGAGATGTCAGTAACGCTTTCCATCCACCTAAACATTCTCAAGTATACTTGCCTTCTTTTCTCATTTCTAGCTTGCATGTTGGAAAAATTAATCCTTCTACACGTTAATTGCGGTGTGACCCATTATAATAATGGTATGTTTGCGTTATTTTGATAGGGAAAATTTTATCACAGGAAGTTATCCGTGACCTTGTAATAATTTTCAGTCTGAGGCTGATGTTTGATTTGGCTAAGTTCCTAAGAGGGATAACTGAAAAATAAAATAAGTAATGTTTTCTCCGTAAAAATTAAATAATAATAATGATATAATAATACTAAAATATTGATTTTTTATTAAATGTTGAAATATATACATATAATTAAAGACATATTCCATATATATTTTAAGTTTGTGATGGGCACTAAATATGAGAATATGGAACAAAAAAACTTTTTATAAAGAGAGAAATTTTTGTATAAAGAGTAAGGAGGAGCTCTCGCATAAGCAAGTGAAATATATAGACGTTGAAAATTAAGTTTTGATAGTTTTTTTTTTTTTTTGGGTAATTAAGTGAGTCATAAATTACATAGTTAAAAAATAATTAGTCATACAAGAGGCAAGCCCCAGGAGACCATATGGGCCAGGAGCCCAAAATCCAGACGCCAAAACAAAAGACACCAGGAGACCATATAACCGAAAAAACGAAGCATTTGAAAGCCACAATCCATATTGTCCAAAGATTGGCCCAATGTGGATACAAATTAAATCTCAAGCCCATTCCCTAAAAATAGGCGGGATTCCATCAACAAAAATTCATTAAAAATTTCCTGTAATGGTGGTGGTGGTTTGGCAATGGTGGTGGTGGTGGTGGTTGTGGTTGTTTAATCAGAGGAGAGATTTCACACAGCCCATTGACATAATGGTCTGTGTGGTGGTGGTTGTGGTTGTTTAATCAAAGGAGAGATTTCACACAGCCCTTTGAGATATGGGCCAGTCTATTAGCAGATTCAGAAGCCCAGTCCAACTGAAAACTGGGATGGGCCTTCAAGAGGAGAGCAATATCTTCAATAACAACGGCTTCACTCTGTAGCTCACACTTTAGAGAGAGAGAGTTTCGTCGCTGCTGCTTCAGAAGCAAAAATTCAAAAACCACCAAACCCATGGCCGGCCCTGGCCCAAGGAGAGAAAGGCGGTCCCTGGGCCTCAAATTTTATAGGGCCTCAAAATTTTAAGGCCCATAGAGGATGTAAAAAAAAAAATTAAGTTTGGACAAGTCTTGGTCGCCTTGGCCTCAAATTTTGAGGCCCATAGGGGATGGACAAAAAAAAAAAGTACGGACTATTAAGTTAGGGCAAGTTTCAGACGACACAATCTGCTTCGACACTCCGCAGGACGCAGCCTCCGCTATCGCCTCAGGTGACAAGGTATGTTCGTCCTCTTTCTCTCCTCTCGCCTTTTGCACGAATCGATCTTTTATAAATGTTTCTATCTTTCGTTCATCTCATCATTTGATTTGTTCTAACTTTGGTTCGTTTGATTCGGGCCTTTACCTTTGTTCCAATAGTGAAAAGTAGCTTCCAAACTAGGGTTTTTTTTGTGTGTGTGTCACTGTGTGTGATGGCTATCAAAAGCTGAATGAATATATTATGATTCTCTTAGTATTTTAATAAATGTGTGCCTTTCTACATGTGTCTTTCATGCCGATCGAGTCCATAATCTATGGCAGGCAACTTTTTTTTTTTTTTCCTCTCCCTAATTCCATTCCAATCTCACAACAGCAGCAATCATACCCATTTTCCTCATAAGTTTTTGCATTTTCACTTTCAATCCTACGAAAATTAGGGATCCCTTCTAGTGGGTTGAGCCGTTGAGGTAATAATTAACTTTTTCGATCTCTAAATTATGCTCAGACTTAAAAGTGCCAAATTAAGGGTTTTTTTATATTTTATTTTTCTATGAAGATACATACCAACATTATTGATGTTATTTGAAGTTGGCTCAGCTAGAATTTCAGTTAATAATACTATCAAAGCACTTGCCATCAGAATGTACAAACACATGGAAATCAAGAGCAGGCTTTAACAAAACAAAAGTTAATGGTTTTTTCTATTAATTTGCACAGGTCTTCTGTCAATCACTGCTACTAAAGTTGATTCCTCATCCTGAAATCAAGAAAGGGGTAATTGGCTCCCAAAAAAAAAAAAAAAAAACACAAAGTGTAGTTAATATAAAGAGTGAAAGACAAAAACTATATATGATAGTGGATGCCACATGGCCCATATATAACCTAAAAGTCCCACTACTTCTTCAGCACTACAAGTTCAGCCTCCTATATATATAGTCACCTCATCTCCACATATTTTTGTCATCTGTAGTCATCAAATTTTAGCAGCTATATAAACAATGAATGTAAAAAAGAAGCTGCAGTTTTCTGTTCCCCATTTCCACTTTTGGACTGTATTTTGGATACTCTGTTTTGTCTTCTCTCCTCTCCTTCAGATTCCAGTGAAAACTCCAGCCAGGAGATCATTCGACCAAACTGCTTGATTTTAGATTTTTTTTATTATATTTATTGTATGATTGGCAATGTTTAGTTATTATTGTTTCTGTTTGATTCTCCATCTGTTTTATGTTAATTGTGATCTTCTTTCAGATGCTAGCAGGACACTCTTCTTAGGATCTCGTGAGGTTATTTGCCTTGAACTTGAATCAAATCATTGCATATTGAGGTAATGTATATTTTCTTTAAACAAAGCAAATTATTATTATTATTATTTTTTTGAAGTCTAGTTTTATGTTGATTATGGTTCCTGTTATTTAGATTTCAAGAGATTTCATTATGTCTACAAGAAAATTTGAATTTGGGCATGAAAAAAAAAAAAAAAAAAAAGAAGAAGAGAGAAGAAGAATTGATTCAATCTCAAAAAGGAGATAATCTTAAGTTTTTTAGGAGCAATACACAAATAGAGAGTTTAGTTGAAGATTTGGTGAATGAAGAACATTTGAATGCAAAAGCAAATGAAGAAAATCTCAATAAACATGAAGATTTAATGAATGAAGATCATAGGAAGTTGGTCAATGAACGTGAAGATTTAATGAATGAAGATTATAGTTATTAGTTAGTTGTCTTATGCATAATGCACATGTCCACAATTAAATTAGTTATAGAATTTGAAAACATCGTATGAAAATTCCGCACTCTTATAATATTTTTTGTGCGTGTGAAACTTAAGGGCCTCACATTTGAAAGTTTGCCTAGGGCCTCTCAAAATATTTGGAATCTCAGGGCGGCCCTGACCAAAACCCTAATCTAAGAAGACCATGATCGCCCAACGATCCATCTTTCGATCCTCTGGCCAGGCCAGTCTTTTCAATCAAGCTCTTCGGATCTTCGATCCCATTTCTGATCGCCCCTTCAATGCGCCCTTGTGTGCGTCCAATAACTCTCATCTCTCAGCGAAGTCCCTCTCTCACAGCTCACAACACTCCAATGCTTTCCCAGGCAAGTTACTGTTTCGTTTAACTTTTACAATTATGTATGCATTTGTCTAATCATATATATATATATGTATGTATATCCTGTTTTGGCTTCTGTTCCGTTTGTTTTGATAGAGAAATGTTGCTGGAAAATTTTCTTGAGGGTGAGTTGTATATGGGCTTATGCTCTATTTGGTTAATTTTTGGAGGATCTAAATGGTTTCTTGCTGCCGAAATGTATGAGATTCTCAAGAAACCCTAGGTAGGTAATTGGTGAATATAGTGTATGTCCATTTCATTTTCAAATTTGAACAATTGAAGGATCTAATTTGTAAATTTTTAAGGGAATTTTTTCAGCATGCCCACCTTGTAGTACTGCTAAAATTTGATTCATATTTAGCAATCTAGATTTTCACTCATTTCTGTACCTTAACAGAAAAAGAATTATAATTTCAGTCCAAGTAGTTGGGATAACGCACTAGCTTCATTGATTTTTCTGGACAAAATAGGAAAGGAAGATGCTTATCGAAATTTGAGTAATTTTATGTACGGTTATATTATCCTGATTCAGTCCCAATTGATATCTTCACATTGTTGTCTGAATAAACCTGAAACAAATTCCTGATTTTCCTCTTTTTCCCCAAATTTACAACACAAAAGTTGAATTAATAGTT
Source organism: Cornus florida (assembly GCF_030987335.1). Taxonomy (NCBI): domain Eukaryota; kingdom Viridiplantae; phylum Streptophyta; class Magnoliopsida; order Cornales; family Cornaceae; genus Cornus; species Cornus florida. The sequence continues at coordinate 8,903,327 of NW_026775577.1, forward strand.
AGTGCACATTTCTCAACAGATTATTTCCTAGGCTCCCTTTTGGCAACTTTCAAGCCATGCCATATACCCTCTTTCTTCTGGTAAATCAATTTTTTGTGTGTGATTGTGAACTTTCAATCCGCCAACCCCAACGATGATCAAAATAGAGGTGGCTTTGTTGTTGGTATGTGATCAACATTTGGGGAGTTAATTGCCATTTATTAGATCCCCCAACATAACTCAATACTCTGCCACAGTTTGCTAACTTCATACGATTGATGTGTTATATATCTAGGCAAATATATATTTCAAATAAAATGTCTTATATATCTATGTATATCAGGTTGTTGGATTTCATTTCCAATATATGGTTAAATTGGGCTCTCAAATGAGATGACAAATCAGCCCAAGAATTGCCCCTATTGGCTCCACCAGAGTAAATGTTTTCCATGTCAATTTAGTTCTTTAATGGAAATAATTGATTGGTGGGTGTAATAATGTGTGTTTTCCTGAATGAAAGGGATTATTGGGAATCTTCCATTAACATTGTTTTATGGGCAGTAATGTAGAGGATGAGAAAAGGTTGTGCATGTGTGTGCGTGTGCGAGAAACAATTTAGAAGCGAATGAGTTTATTGAGAAACCTTACATAAACAAATGGTGAAAAAAAAAGTGGATAATTACCAAATTATATAATGTGTCTGCTTAACTGTAGTATTATCATTGTTATCTATAGAATATGCCTGGCATTTGCAGGTTGTGTAGAGAAATTGAAAGGTGGCTCTCGTCATCATGCTGCTGATGTGTTGGGAGGAGATTCAAAAGCTGGATCCCATTTTTTGGGAGATTTTGGTATGAAGTTGGGTTTTATGAAAGCAAAGGAGAATGTCTTTCCACCATCTGCTGTGAGTTTTAGAAGTTTTATACATTCTGAGAGTCGGAAGGAAGCTGAGATGGGCAAGAATACTAGATCCATGGACTTCGTGCGAGGAATTATGGATGAAGATGGGAAGGACGGCAGGGGGGATCCTCGAAATCATGCTGATCAAAATGCAGACATTGTCCATATCAAGATATTGCGCAACAATACCTTTGTTACTCTGACTGATTCTGAGGGTAACACAAAGGCTAAGTCTACTGTAGGATTATTGGAACAGAAAGAAGGTACTAAATCATCGGGTCGATTTTCTGGTGAGGCAACTGCAGAACAGGTTGGACGAATCGCAAGGAGTATGGGAGTAAAGTCGGTTGTTGTAAAAGTGAGTGGGTTTACTTATTTTAAGAAGAAAAAGCAAGCAATCTTGAGCTTCCGGGAGGGCTATACCCATGGTCGAGGAGATCAGAATCCAATCGTATACCTCGAGGACACAACGCGACTTCCCCATAATGGGTGCCGACGACCAAAGAAACGTCGTGTATAAATGGTGGTGAGCTGGAGCTTCACATGCATGGTAGCAAGCTGGATGGTCACATGCATGGATTATCTTGAAATTGGGACGAGGCAATAGTTCGGTGAAGATTCTAAGCTCATGGGTCACATAAATTGATGTAACATGGGTTTGGACTGTTTGTTACTTGTTTTGATTGGCTATAGGTGAGTGGTAAATAGACACTTAAAGGAGTTCAATTACCATAGTGTATGTTTAACCTCCTTGTGGCTTTTGTCTATGTTTCTGAATTAAGAAATTTGTATGCCTTTTTTCTTCGGACACATCAGTTTTTGCAGTGTTAGAACTTCTACAGTTTTGATGAGATTATGTTACTGTTATACAGACTTGTCTCTACTGTTTATCTAATTTTATTTTCTAGTTTCATCTATCCAGTGCTGACTAAATAGATTATCCAGTGCTCGTTTCTTTAAATGCAGTGTAGCAATTACCTACCTTCATCTCATGCTGTGAGCATAACAAAATTCATTCTGAATCCATTTCATGTCATCTCATCACATGGATCAAAAGGTCTCATCGATGAGTAATTCATCATTTGTTATGTAATTCGTAGCATGGAGGATTTTGATAGACAGATTTCAGTTTTAACTATTCAATTATATCTATCAAAAATAAACTACACGGATCAAGTATATGCCTTATTTCATTTTATGGTGTTTTAATTAATGAGAAGACATTAAGTGAGTATTATTATTATTATTAGACAAATGTTAAAAGACCTGACTACTGTTCACCCGAAAGAAACCGACACACACTTGTCAAATGTAGATTGGTACAACTAGGCAGTGACTTTTTTGCCTTTTCTTCACGTAACTTTCCCCTCTGTCGCTTCTCCTTCCTCCCTCCAGACCGCTCCACCGCCGCCGACCTCGGTCCGGATGAGTCCAGACGGATAGCTCGGTTCAACGGATTAACCGATGTAAACGGCGATTTCAATGAGTGACTGTATTTCGTTGGTGTTCTGCTTGTTTGGGTGGTCGCCATTGGCAAGCAAGGCTGAACCCACGGGACGGCGACGATTGTTCTCTAGCGATTTGGTTATGACTGGGTTGAAGCTCCCTGGCCGGCCGGCGTCTCAAAAACTCTGCATCTAAAGGCCATGCTTTGCCGCTGCTCTCTACATCGTCAACACCACCCTCAACCGTCACTGACTTCTGCCGCTGCTCTCTGCATCTTCACACAGAAAAAGCCCACGCTCCTGCGAGTAATCTGACTCGCCCTTCACGCGCCCACGCGCTCCTTCATCTGCCTATGTTTTCCAGTGATCTTCCATCTGTCGTTGTTTTCATTTTGTGTTTTTTTTTTTTGTTTTTTCTGATTCTCTGATTTATTCTATTAGTTGCATACAATTTATCAAAATAAAAAAAAAAAAAAACCTCCACCACCATCAATGGTTTCTCTGTATCTTGAATGTGACCTTGAAAACCAAATAAGAACCCAAAAGACGCATCAGCAATATTACCAAACCCCTCTCTCTGCTCACTCTCTATCTACATGATAAAATAGATGCACAACAAATCTCTATATTTTTTTAGGTAATTACAAATATCTATATATATATATATATGCTTGCCTCAATGGGTTTGTTTTTGGTTGGGTTGTTGAGGTGAGATTGAAGTGGAGGCCATGGAGGGTGATGGATTGAGCTCTTTGGATTTGTATATGGAGATCGATCGCCCCCAATTTCATCAAGGGTTTGAGAAACTGACTCTGTATTTTTTTTTTCTGACAATGAAAATGGGTCTTCGTTTCATGTACTGGTTTCGAGAGAGAGAATTTATTGGAGAGGGATAAAGATAGTTTTGATGGAGAAGATGGGTTCACCGGTGGTCGCAGAATGTTCGCCGGAAAGATAGGTTTGCCCTCGATTGTTAGAGAGAGAAAGAGAGGAGGGAGAGAGAAGGTGCATCTGGTTCAAAAAAAAAAAAAAAAAAGGAAAATTGCCACGTTGGACAGCCACGTATGATAGTCGGTTGGTGTCGGGTGAATAGTGATCGGGTCGTGTAGCACCGCCCTTATTATTATTATTTTTGTCATTTCATGCAATGAATCATAAAAACTCTTTTATGAGTATTGTAACATGACAAATTGGAAACACTTTAAAGACACAGAGCCATGTTGGTAGGTGAAAATTTTGGCATTTGAATTCTCATAACTCGTTGTTGGGAAGACAATAAGAAAATTTGAAAAGAGCAGTAGTTGGTATAAACTGCTACAGGTATTTCTTCTTCTTTTTGAAGAAACAACTTCCATTGAAGAAGCAAATAGATAGACAGAGCTATGTTGAAGATGATTGTTTATATGAATTTCCAGTTTGGTGACTGCCTCCGACTCTGTCAAGACAATTGGCACATTTAAGGGGTGGTGAAGAAGGTAACATGTGATAGAGGTAGACACTTGGGGTTGTGATTTGTGATATATAAAAACAAATCACAGTTTAATGGATTTGGTTTGATCTACTAGGATCTGCTCTAGAGTCCTCAAAGACTAGTACCATTAGTTGTGCCTGAAAATATGGCTTCAAACGGTGAGATTCAGATGCTAAAAAGTAATTGAGTTTGCAAGTTGAGGAAAAAAATGTCTTAAACTATAGCTCCATTATTAATTGTTGGTGCTGTGGAATAGATGATAAGCTGTTTTAAGTTTGAGGGAACAAGGTAGGTGCACTGTAGTAGCCGTGTGTTACAAGTGGAGATTTGTCTCGCATTCGATTCGGATCGGATTCGGATAGGAAAGTGGATGTGTATATACTGGTTGGGTGTTAAGCTCACCTAATAACTTAAGCTTTTGTGTTAAACTTAAATCGCGAAGTACTCGACCTGTTATAGTCGGTATTAAAGCAGATTCAATCCTTGATCCGGTACCATGCCAAACACCGGCCCAGGTAATGCTTCCAGTTTCCCTTGTTCGGCTAGAACTCCCATGTAATATATATATATATATATATATATATATTTTGGTGTTTGATTATCATAAAATATTTTCAAAAAATAAATAAATAAATAAATAACAAATAAAACATAACAAAAATAACTTACCTATCAATTTTTGATAAGTTATTTTTTACACCCCATATAAAGGAATCGGCTTCAATCTCCACTTGAACATTTGCTAAATACCGAAAAATAAATTTAAAAAATATGTTATCTGAAAAAAGATATTTTTCGTCACCCGTTTCGTGTGTGTGCTCAACCTCCTCCCGGCACGGACCCATGAAAGGCTCAATGGGGCAGTTGCCCACTGAATTTTTTTATTTACAAAATTACCTACAAATTTTGTGAAAATCTTAAAAGTTTCTCAATTTTCTTGAAAATTTTAAGAATGCTCACTCAATTTTTAATGATCCCACTATGATTGTTGATCAGGGCCACCCCTCTTATACAATTTTCTAAGTCCCTCACTGCTCCTTTCCATTAACATTTGTCCTTTTCTTTTATGAAAAGATATTAGTAACCTTCTAATTATCATAGGCTAGAGAGGTTCTTGTGCATTCTTATCAATTTTGAATACCGTAAGCTAGAGACGTTTTTAAGGATTTGAAGACATTTGGTATTGGAATTTTTTTTACTTATAATCAACTGCTCAATGAGTTTTCCACCTTCTCTGGTCGCTCTCCCAATAGCATGGCTCAAATTGTGATTATAGTTTACATAATCATTGATTAATCAAAAGCTACAAAACATCTTTTTAATATAAAATCTCGCAAGTCCAACATGAAATCTCTCTCTTTTTTCCCGGTAAATTCAAATATTGAAACATAAATAAATGGAATTGTGAGGAAAGAAAGAAAAAAGGCACAAAATATGCTCAAAAGTGGCATCCAATGACTTGAAAAAAAAAAAATAATAAAAAAAATAAATTATCTTACGAGCGGAAGGGCGCGGTTTTTATTTCACTCGTAATCTTTATCGAGACAAATTCACTTATTTATTTCAGTCCAAATCTTCACCCACTGCTTCATTATGTTAAAATTGAAGGTTGCGTCATGCAAACGCCAAGTAGGTGCCCTTCCTAAGTGTGGAGGGCTTGAATATTTGTGAAGAATTGTGTAACTTAACCTAAAAGTCTCTAAAAAAGATTTAGCAACATGTAAATATTAAGATTTCTTTGTGCAATATTTTAGAACTATGTAAAGATTTGTAGAGAATTCTATAGGAGCCCTTGAAATGGTAATGGCATGCAGACATTCATGTGATCGATATATATATATTTTTTTGGGTATGAGAAAATAACTTTTTAGAATTCTTGGTAACTTGTATATATCATATATCTTTGTGAAGTATTTTAGAATATTATTAGTAGTTGGTTGTAACGTCTTCAGCTTATATAAGAGGCTACAACTCGTTAGCTTCTTCCATTCACCCAAACTCGCTCCGATATACTCGTATTCTTTTCTCTTGTCTATTTTTTATGTTAGCAAAACTAACACTAATGAACAAACATTTCTAAAGAAAGTTAAACATGCAAAAAATATAGCTATTAGTTGGAAGGATATTACTTATCATTATATTAAGGTTATCATTATGTGTAATCTTACAAGAAGATTGAAGGTTGGTCGAGTTATAGCATTACTATAATAATTTTTTTTTCTAACTTTAGTTTTGTATTTTTTATACATAAGTTTTTATAATTTATAAAAGTATCCCACTAAACTTTTAAAATATTCATAAAAGTTCTTAAGAAAAAAGTCCCTCATTTTTTTAGTTCATTTGCCCAACAAGTTTTTCAAAAATAAAAAAGACCTAGGCTTAAAGAATCAAATTTAGAAAACACTCTTCACTCGCTATTAAATTTTTGTTTTTTTATATTTTCTATATACAAATCTTAATAATTATAAAAGCTGCCCAGAAGCTGTGACTATTGCGAAACCTGCTGGTTTTAATTTGTGGTGGTGTAGTTAATTGAGAAAATGTTCAATCCTCATTTTGCTTGAGGCTCCTAAACAATTTACAAAAAATCCCTAAAAATAAATCCAAAATTCACAATGACCTCTCAATTTCTCAACAATTTTTTTCAAATTTCAGAAAAGACCCACGTTTTTTCTCCTTTCACAGGCTTCGCAAAATCTTAAGAATAAAAATTTCAAAAAAAAACCCTCCGTGTATTTTAATTTTAGTTCAAAATTTCTTATCATATTATTGGTTGCCCCGTCAAACAAAATTGCCGAATCTGCCTTCAAACAATGTGATTCTTAATTTTTTATTTCGATTGACCAAACAACTTGTCTCAATTTAGGCCTTGAATCCGTAACTTTTTTTTTTTTCGGTACCAACCGGACTGGTAGTCCCGTGGTCCCTTCTCTCATTTAATTTGTTGCATTAAATTTAGCCTTTCAAAACCATAATCAGAATTCTTTTTCAAAACCCTTTTAGAAGCCCTAACCGTGCATGATCATTTAAGGACGGCAAAAAACAATAACTAATTAAACAAAGGTGCTATTTTTTAAAGGGTAAGTTACACTAAACTTTTCTGAGATTTGGGCTAATTACTCACCATATCAAACTTATGAGTTTTGTTGCATTGACTTATGGACATTAATTTTTTGAGTAATATGGTAAAAACATAAATTTACTCAAAAATGTAACTTTCATATGTCAATCTGTTACACAGGATATTAGTGCAACAAAATGCATAAGTTTGATGCGGTGTATAATTAAGCTTGGAGTTCAGTGTAATTTACCCCGTTTTATCATTATTCACAACATTGAACAACAACCGATTTCTTTAATCTTCCAACCTAAACCCCTAGCTTCACAATCCTACCAATAATTTCTTACCATATAAAACCTTCCTCTAACATGTTACACCCTTGTAATGGTTGCAATCTTGCAATTGCAATAGCTTTTTAGTACATTCCTCAAAAGAATAATTCTACTTGGACAAATTCAGAAGTTGAAGATGTATGATAGCATGTGGGACCCACCACAGTTTGTTGATGGTCCAGGTCCATAAATACTTGGTGAATCAATTCAATTCAGACTCTTCAATTGAAAAAATAGCCCCACGATAGTGTATTAATATATTTTAAAGAAATCTCAACAACGGTATGAATTTAACTGTACGTCACGTGTCAAATGGACCTGGACCATCTAATAATTTCTACTTGAGCGGAATCGGCCAAGTAACACCACCTGTCCAAAAATCCCAGGGTATAGCTAGTCCTGATCCCCTTTTGTACCCTAATACTCTTAATTTCACAAGTTTTCCTTAACCAAACCCATAATAAAATTGTTTACACCATAATTATCAGCCACTTTCTAGTGAAAGGTTACCCTGATCGATTCCAATGGAAGTTACTTTAACGTTCCAGTGGAAATCACTATCTTCTAAAGACTTTGACTAAAAACCAATTCAAGTTGGACACGTGACTTAATAAAAGGGCCACAACTATAACTATTTGCACCATAATTATCGATCACTTTCCAATCGAAAGTTGTAGCCAATTCTAGTGGAAGGGTGATATGCAAACGTGGATGCAATCATAAAGCAACACATGGATTCATCTAAGAAAGCCATTTGGTGAAGTAACCTCCTTGGGACATGTGGTAGCTAAGGAAGCAAGCAGTTACATGCAAGTGGAAAGTCATGGGACACGTGGCATCCATGGAAGCAAACAGTTACATGCAAGTGGAAAGTCATGGGACACGTGGCATCCATGGAAGCAAGCAGTTACATGCAAGTGGAAAGTCATGGGACATGTGGCAGCCAAGGAAGCAAGCAGTTAAATGCAAATAGAAAGTCATGGGACACATGGCAGGCCAAGAGGTAAGCAGTTAGAAAACATGATTTCCAAGTAGGACACGTGGCAGAATTTCTAATAAAAGAGGGGTTATTCCAATGGAATGTGCAAGATTCCAGTGGAATGTCATCCGAATAAGTAGTAGAAATGGCAAAACGTGGACTATAACGTGGTTACAAGTTGAGCGCACAACCTGAAAACGTGGGACATGTGGAGGATTTCCATTGGAAGAGTGGTTCTTCCCGGCCAATGGAAAGTCATGCTGAAAATGGTAGAAATGTAGGAAAACATGGTCCTACACGTGTAAGCATTATGAAGGCTGAAGAATGCAGTAGGACACATGGCATGAATCTAACCAATCCACTTGGAGGCATCTAAAGTTGGTAATAAAACTGCCCATGCTAACTGCCATTCCACAATTCTATAAATAGGGCATGATTTGTAACTTAAAATGTCTGTTCAACACACACAATAATACAGCATTTCAATACAATTTATATTTTCATTGCAATGCAATTTTAATATGTCTAGCTTAAGTCCTGCACTTTATTGTTTTACATTACAGTATTTTATATTTCAAGTCCTTTACTTTCAAAAGTAGTTCATTCCTTCCTAGCCAAGTAGTAGTCTCGAAGTCTTTTTTTCAAAGGCAAAAAGAACCCAGAGGTATTCATTTCAGACCTTTTCACAATCGTCTGGTCTTGCAATCTTCCATCTGGAATATTGTTTGGATCTTTCTCTGGAACTATAGCAATTCCTGGCATGCCCATCCGGTTCCATCGGAACTGATCATTTTTATAGGCCAAACAAAAATCAAGAAAAATTGAAATTATTACTTTTTATAATGCTCTGTTACTTCTACAGTGCTGCCCTGTATCCACCTTCTGACCATCATGTCACAGTTTATAGGAGTCACACTAATCCTACATCACAATCAATGATGCAAACAATCTAAAAAAAACCACCTTTACACATTAGTCTTTACAGAAAAACTACATTCCAACAATTTGGACAACAGAAAGATGAATTACAACAAATTGTTCAATCCTCATGGAAACTGAAGGTCATTGTGAACAATAGAAGTTGATGTTTCGCTAATTAGTTCGTTTGTTACCACCATTCCGTTGTAGATATCTCCATGTATATGTGCGCCAAATGTTCATGCATTCGCCAAAGATCATCTTGATGCAGTATGGAACTTGTGCTTGCAACTTTAAATCTATCCCCAATTTTCCTCCAAGACAGTAGTTTCAAATGTTGGATATACTTGAATGTTGTTTTCGAAATTAGGCCTCTCTTGACCAAACGATCCAAAAAAATATCTAAGACGGCATGGTCAAGAGCACAAGCATCACTGAAAAATTTTAAGATCTTGAGTGTTATCATCAAACCCCTTATGCACATTTCATCCAACATATTTGAAGCAACAATTGTGTTACTTGCTTTCAATGCAAGCATATGCCAAACCAGTGCAAACAACACCATCTCTTAATATTCCTCTCCCCTGCATTATATTGAATATTCTTTGAGCCCAGTCAACCTTGTCTTTTTTACAAAACCACCTTCGTATTAGTGCCCTGTATACTGAGACATCAAGGCCAATATCTCTCTCAACAAACTCGGCCAGCAATTCTATTACCGCTTCTCCGTTGTGTTGGTTGCAGTAACTATCCACAAGCCAACCTTACGTGCAGTAGCTTAGAGAAAATCCCGGCACCAAGTATGTCAAACAACGAGTCCTTGGCACTGTCCAACTTCTGTGCATTGCAGAACCCATGAAGCAATGCCTTGTAAGTAAACTGACCAGGTTTCAGTATAGCATCCAACATATTCTTTCTAACTGTAAATGCAGACTCTACATCTCCTTATTTACAATAAGCATTAATTAATGTGCTACACTTGATATTATCCCGGCGCAATCTTCTTCTCACTCATCTCATTCAAGAGTTTATTTCCATCCTAGATCCTGCCTTCTTCAAACGATTTGGGGAAAATTGAATTTCCCAAAAAGTTCTTAAAGCCTCCCTCATTTTAGCTTCTTTACAACACCCATAGATAAGGGAATTATACTTTACAATGTCGGGACAAATCCCACCTCTTTCCATCCTATCTTGAACAGACAAAGCTTCATAGTGCATACCCTTCTTGGAATACAATGAAATCAGTGTATTGTAAGTAATATGATTAGCAAAAATACCTTTAAGCTCCATCTCACTTAACTACTCTTTTGCCTTCTCCACATCGCCGGACTTGCAACAAGCATGAATCAACACATTGATAATGTGAATATTTGGAACAACCCCAACTTTTAATATCTTGTAAATTTTCCATATCATGTCAGTCAACCCAAACCTTCACCAACGAACTCAAAAGCAAGCACAGTACAAGCATGCTTATGAGGCTTGAACCCATCAACCCTCGTGTGTTCAAACACTTGAATTGCATCTTGGGCCATCTTTAAATTGGCGTAAATTATCACCAGCCAGCTCAAAACTTGGAATTTGAATCTGGACAATCATGGGTCCTCGCCAGAGCATTCAAAACCGCTGGCAACAAAGATTGTCTCAAGCAGGTTCTGTGTAGGTTTGAAGTGCCTTTGCTTAGTCAGAATGTGAGTCATGATGGTCCATGAGGTTTGCAGAGAATGCTTGTAGTTGGGAATGGCCGTGAAACAGAAGGCACAGATGAGAGAGATAAGAGTACATGGTTGATGGGTGGTTGAGGGTTTTTTTTAGAGTATTATGGTTGCCTATTTTAGAATGTTCCTAATTCTTGATGCTATAAAAATGTAGTAGTCCATTGGTAATAGTTAAATGGCAAATATATTCATCAGACACAAACCAAAGTAAATGCTATTTATGTACTAAAATTCTAATGTTGCATTTTTTAATATTGATTAGTACTTTTAAATATGGGATTAAAGGAAATTTAATTTAAAATTTTAATTAAATTTCTTCTAATTTTAAATCTAAGTTGTCAATTTGGTACTCTCAAACATAGCATAAGGTAAATTATATCGACCTTCCCTAAGTCTATTATTTCAACCTTCTTTGAGATTTGGTGTGTGCTCAAAGACACCCCATCATCTTCTTTCTAGCAGATCGACCAAATTTTATAAAATGATAATTTTGCCATATTTCTTAATATAAAATGCAATACAATATATTATTATAATATAAATACATTACTTACTTTAACTCAAAGTCAATTTTCGGTCAACGGCTAATGGGTTTAGGAGGTCAAAGTAATAACCGTTAAATGGTCTACTACTTCCTAATCTGTCCAAACTTCAAGAGACGCCAGTAGAATGACTCAAATTCTAATCCTAGTACGTGAGATAACTTCTCGTTTAGTTAGAAGAAATTAATGATGGAAATAAAAAGTAAAAAAAAAAAAAAAAAAAAAAGGTGAAGTGAATTAAAGAAAAATAAAATTTTCGTAGTATAAGGGCCCGTTTGGCATACGCTTTGTTTTTGGCGTTTTGTTTTTAGTTAAAACAGAAACAGTGTTTTTGTTGTAGGAGTGTTTTGGAAAAAATTCGGAAGCTCATTTGGGAATGATGTTTTGCTATGGAAATGTCGAAAACAAAAACATGCAAAACGTGTTTGGTAAGTCATGCGTTTCAAAATTTTTGAAAACAAAACAAGTTTGGTCAGTCCAACTGTTGTCAAAAAAAAAAAAAAAAAAAAAAAAAAAAAAAAAAAACAGAAACAAAAAAACATGTTTGGTTATCCTTGTTTTTAATTTGTTTTTATAAATTTTATGTATATTTATAAATAGTTATCATATTTTTAATAGATATGGAGAAATTTGAACCCACAAACATATATATATATATATATATATATATATATATTAATTTTTTCAATAACCTATTTACAAGTTGTTTGCAATAACCCACTTCAATTTTATTATCATTATACCTGTATAGTCCAACACAACATTAAAAATAAAAACATTTCTAGTCACATTTTACTATACTACATGATAGTCAACATTTGTAAAAAAAAATTAGCAATAACCTATTTAAGAGTTCTTTGCAATAACCTGCTTCAATTTTATAATCCTGTTACCTGTATAGTCCAACACAACATTAAAATAAAAACAAACCCAACTGAAAGCATAATTGAAATAGAGTATATACCATTTACAAGTCTTTAAATATTTAACCAACAAATTAAACAAGTTTAAGTTGTACATAAAATGTTCGGAACAAAGCATTAACAATACATAGTTGTCAGTAAAAATGGATAAGAAGTTCATAAAGTGAATGACAATGGCAACGACACATCATCTTCGTAACAGCACATGTGGCCTTTAAGAGAGCATCAACACACTTCATATCTGCAATAATAGCATTTAAGTTGAATTATATATCTGCAAAAATGATTTATATTACATATATATATTACAAGCTTACAATAGCAACAAATATATGACATATAAAAGAAAAAAATGTACCATCACTTTCAGAAGGATCAAGAGTGCTAAAGACAATTCCAAATTCGATCAGCAATAGTATTACGCAACTGATCCATTTCTCGAAGCTAAGCCGAAGGTACATGCTCAACAATCTCATCATCTTCACCATCACTTTGAGGAGGATCGTTACCATCAAATAAATCATTAGGCTGATGCTGATTTGTGATGAAATTGTGTAATGTGCAACAAGCCATTACAATCAATACTTGTGTTGAAAACTTATAAGGAGACATTGCCCTCAAAATAGCGAATCTCATGTTCAACAACCCAAAGCTTCGCTCAATTATAGTTCTTAAAGATGAATGCCTATGATTGAACACTTCCTCCCGACCACGAGGTTGTCTAGTCCTACGGTATTCCTGAAAGTGGTAAGTATGACATCGAAATGGGGCCAAATAATCAGGCATGTTGGCATATCCTAAGTCCACTAAATAATACGTACCTGCCATGTTTAGAATACATAAAGATATATACAGTATGATAAACAAACCATATATTAAGTGAATTTGTAAGATAATATTACCTACTGGGGGAGCTGGAAAGTTCATTGCCTCATTCTCAATACACTCCTTTAGGATTCTCGAATCATTAGCGGAGCCTTCCCACCCAGCTAGCACATTTGTGAACCTCATGTCAAAGTCACATACAGCCATTACATTTTGTGTGGTGTAACCCTTTCTACCACGAAATGGAAGTTGTGTACTTGCTGGCAGAGTTGCAGGAATGTGGGTTCCATCTATAGCTTCCACGCAATTCTTGAAGTAAGGGAAAAACCTAGAAGACTCTCTAATCTTATTCGGAATCACAGAAAAATCAGGAGGGGCAATGATATGGGTGCCCAACTGACATACTGCATGTAACATAGCATCGAAGTGTCTGGAAATGGTTTCAGTGGAGTGTTGAAATCTCTCAGCTACAACACGATTCCTTTGATTATGAGATAAAGTGAGCAAAAAGATTGCCACTTGTTCATAAACAGTTAAAAATTTAGAATCTTTCAGCCCTATACCTTTCAGGGTACTAAACAATGTTCTAAAATCTTCATGGTACATCCTAAAATTTTCATAACATCTTTCTCTGTGGCCGTTTAAAATCTCCATAACATACGTTTCCCCTTTTAAAATGGAATCATTACAACGCCTCTTTTGATAGAAGTTCTGCTCTTCTAAAAGAGTAGCAAATATTAAGACACTCTCATTGTCCTCCTCATCGTCATAAAATTGAATTATTCTTCTTATATGGTTCCACATATCCATTGCCCTATTTAAAGATTTAATATAAGCAAAGCATTTAAGTTAATAAGCAAAACAATTAAATAATAAACAAAACATTTAAATAATAAACAAAGCATTTGAGTTAATAAGCTTAACATTTAAGTAATAAATAAAATATTTAAGTTAATAAGCAAAACATTTAACTTAATAAGAAAAACATTTAAATAATAGCCGTACAGTCATCCAAGAAATAAAAATATTTAGTTATTACAGTCATCCAAATGTGAGATAGTAATAAGTTAAACAAACAACAAAACAAAATCATCCATAAAGAAAGACTCAAACATTCAGTGCCCAACCAATTTTTATCTCCTCAGAAGAATTGAGAAAAACTTTCTGCCACTTCTCAGAATCATGTAACAACTTCGATACCTTAGCGAATTAGGCCATCTCAATTCCAGGTATTTTTTGTAAAAAGAGCATGCAGGCTTCAAACATTTCATCATCTTTATCCTTTTTAGAGGGAGAGAGAACTTCATCATCTCATTTCTCACATGAAGATACACGAGTAGAAGTAGAAGATGCTTTAATTGTTTTCTCTATTGCAGCTTCCATTCTCTCAGTTCTCCTCACAGAATTCTCATCCATGCCTGACAAGAGTGCAGCCATACTGGGAGATAAACTATCTCCTTTAGCTTTCTTACCTTTACGTAAAGTTGGGGGACTGACGTGATAACCCTCTTCCTCATCATCGTCATCATTGGGAGTGGGCAAAATGATTGCGGGGGGTGCTGTATTGGAGGGGTGGGCATGCATTCCTGTTGCATATGTGTCCCCAAATATAGTCGACATCTTGTCAAAATGCTTATATCCATGTCTACGAAACTTATTTGCACCCTTAATAACCTACAAATTTTGTTACAATATTAACCTCATAACAAATAATATACGATATTTTATTATTTATTTAGGACTAATAATTAAATTACTAACCTTGCTCAACCTGCCCCATCTCTCTTCCTCAACTATAACCATGCCCGTCTCATGATTATATCCCACGCCAGTCTCCGATAACATTTTCTTAAACTCGATATAAATTGTCCTCAATTGGTTAAACTTATTCCGAAGTTGGGTTTTGTCAAATTTTCTCCCTATTTGAACCTTCATTTCTTTTACCATAGTAGTCCAACCTTTTGGATTAAATGTTGTGTCAGTACGATTGACAGCCCTAACTTGTTCCTCCATAATATTACAGAATTTTTCAGTAAGTGAGTCATCCCATAACAATTTTCCATCTTTCGTAACTTCAGCCACCCCTTCTTCTTCAATTGTCAGATATTCACCACATTGTTCCAAATTTTTAACATTGATATCCATCTAACAGATTAATAACAACACTAACAACAAAAATAATATATATTACTTCAATAACTCATACTATTACTTCAATAACTCAAAGCCCTATAAGTTCAAGCATCTCATGAGTTAAAAGTAATTCAATTGGGGATGCAACTTGAGAAAAATGAAGAGAAAAATAGATCTCTAGCAGCAATTGAAGCATCTCATGAGTTAAAAGTAAAACAATTGGGGACGGAACTTGAGAAAGAGTGTACCAAACTGGCTAATGTATAGCTAAAATTACAAGGTATTTCTTATTTTTTATGATCTAGTTGTGGACATATACATATTCTCATCTTGAGTTTCTGGTCTGATATTCTATTTTTGTTCCTAGAGGAACAGAAGTTGAATGGATCTTTTCAGGAGAAGTTGAACTCACTAAAAGTGGATAATAATAAATTAAGTTCTTACTTGGTTTCTTATCTTCTCAGAGTGATGGCTAGTTTGGCCTTTTGACAACTAATTAGTTAAAGTTAGCCAGAATTTTTCATTTTTATTCTGATATCCGGGGATAAAATATCAACAATGTAGTTATTTTATATTATGCGATTGTGATAGTCGTGACCATGTCTCAATCCTCATTACCTATCAAAGGGGAAGGGGAAAAAAAAAAAAAAAAAAAAAAAGAAGACTAATGGACCCAATTTGGGAAGAAGCCAGATAACTATGGCTTCTATTTTTAGAGCTTTCCATATTTCAAAAACTCAATAATTAAACCCAACGCAAAATTGTTTAAATAGGGTTAACTCAATACTTTCACTCTGCCCTAAAAGAACTTGAATTATCATAATGGATCCCATGTGTCAAGTATTTTATTAGTCAAAATGTGATAACAACTAGCTTTTGCTAAACTGGGACATGGGGTGTTAATATACTTTTTGTACTATGTACATAAATAAAATAGAAAGATGAAAAGTCAGAGCTTCGTTTTTCATAAGAATGAGAGAGAGGGGCCTGATCTTTTAATTATATCCATAAATCAGCATTGGGTTATTGATTGGTATAATGGTAAAATTTTGAGCTGCGATGCTAGAGAACTCAGATTCGCGTACAAAGGCAAAAGGGTTTACTCAAATTCAAATTCCTTCAGGAAAGAGTTACAGATACGATCTGCATATTTGTAGTCTTAGATGGCATCACTGGCATAGTTTTGGGAATTTAGGGTGTGTGTAAAACATGAACTTCTCGCATTATATATCCGTCAATATGCATTTAAATAATAGCATTATAGTTTTTTTTTTTAAAATTTATAAATTTTAAATTATGGGCTTTTAAACATCCGTATTTATTTAAGTGTTTAGAATTGGTCTTTGGCTGAGGGCATTGACAGTGAAATTAGCCTGAGTATTCTCTTTTTTGTCTCTTTCTCTCTCTAAAATTATATCTCACCATCTACATTCCCCAATTTTGTCTCTAACTTGGAGGGACCCTCGTGCTTTATTGAACTTAGATTTATTTGTTTGTGCAAAATATGCATCTCAAACTAAATGTGGAGACCAAATCAAGTCTTGCCAGGCAGATTTTGAAGCATTTCTAATATGGGTCTTTGAGTTTATCTCTGATTAACTGAGGTAAAAGGCTCTTCCCTTGTTAACTGTCTATGTTTGTCCTGTTTTTTCATTATCTGAGCTCTATTTATATTGTTTGTAAAAGACTAGAAGTGAACACCAACTGTCTATGGATTAACCAGATAGAGATAGAAAAGGGAAATCAAGTTCTTTTGGTGTCAGAATGAAGGATTTTCCTTCTTGTTTCGGTGAAAGTGGGGTTCAAGTTGCTGATTTCTTGTCTAGTACCAGTAGAACTGCTCAGAATTTAGTTTCTTGTGTCTATCAATGTCGATTACGCGGCAGGCCATGCTTGATTACAGTGTCATGGAGTAAGAATTTGATGCGTCAAGGATTTAATGTGGGGATTGATGATAACACCAATCAATGCCTCTGTAAGGTTGATATAAAACCTTAGTTGTTCTCTAAGTAGAAAGGATCAAAAAGTTTAGAAGCAGATTCTAGTAAAATTAATATTTTTTGGGACCTTTCCTCGGCTAAATTCGGATCTGGGCCTGAGCCATTGGAGGGATTCTACCTGGGGATTGTATTCGAGTGACGAATGATTCTCCTTTTGGTTAGAGATTTTGATCATCGATTGAAGAGCATACATAGGCAGACTTCAAAAACCCACAATACATACAGATATACATACAGATATATACGACCATACTTCCAACGCTAATCATACGATTAAGAGTCAAAAGTTTGGAAAAGATAAAATAAGAGAGAGAGGCATGCACCTGGTTAGAGATCGTAGAACAAATCGGCTGAATACAGTAGTGGAACCGCTGTCGCCAAGACTCGCTCAAAATCGCCAGACCAAACGAGGAAACGCAAACCCTAGGATTATTGCAACTTTTTCATTTTATACGTCAAACAATTGTTGCATCCACTACAGTTAAGGGCCCGTTTGGCATACGCTTTGTTTTTGGCGTTTTGTTTTTAGCTAAAACAGAAAGAGTGTTTTTGTTGTAGGAGTGTTTTGGAAAAAATTAGGAAGCTCGTTTGGGAACGATGTTTTGCTGTGGAAATGTCGAAAACAAAAACATGCAAAACATGTTTGGTAAGTCATGCGTTTCAAAATTTTTGAAAACAAAGCATGTTTGGTCAGTCCAACTGTTGTCAAAAAAAAAAATAAAACAGAAACAAAAAAACATGTTTGGTTATCCTTGTTTTTAATTTGTTTTTATAAATTTTATGTATATTTATAAATAGTTATCATATTTTTAATAGATATGGAGAAATTTGAACCCACAAACATATATATATATATATATATACATATATATATATATATAATTTTTCAATAACCTATTTACAAGTTGTTTACAATAACCCACTTCAATTTTATTATCATTATACCTGTATAGTCCAACACAACATTAAAAATAAAAACATTTCTAGTCACATTTTACTATACTGCATGAGAGCCAAAATTTGTAAAAAAAATTAGCAATAACCTATTTACAAGTTCTTTGCAATAACCTGCTTCAATTTTGTTATCATGTTACCTGTATAGTCTAACACAACATTAAAATAAAAACAAACCCAATTGAAAGCATAATTGAAATAGAGTATATACCATTTACAAGTCTTTAAATATTCAACCAACAAATTAAACAAGTTTAAGTTGTACATAAAATGTTTGGAACGAAGCATTAACAATACATAGTTGTCAGTAAAAATTGATAAGAAGTTCATAAAGTGAATGACAATAGCAACGACACATCATCTTCATAACAACACATGTGGCCTTTAAGAGAGCATCAACACACTTCATATCTGCAATAATAGCATTTAAGTTGAATTATATATCTGCAAAAATGATTTATATTACATATATATATTACAAGCTTACAATAGCAACAAATATATGACCTATAAAAGAAAAAATATACCATCACTTTCAGAAGGATCAAGAGTGCTAAAGACAATTCCAAATTTGATCAGCAATAATATTACGCAACTGATCCATTTCTCGAAGCTGAGCCGAAGGCACATGCTCAACAATCTCATCATCTTCACTATCACTTTGAGGAGGATTGTTACCATCAAATAAATCATTAGGCTGATGCTGATTTGTGATGAAATTGTGTAATGTGCAACAACCCATTACAATTAATACTTGTGTTGAAAACTTATAAGGAGACATTGCCCTCAAAATAGCGAATCTCATCTTCAACAACCCAAAGCATCGCTCAATTATAGTTCTCAAAGATGAATGCCTATGATTGAACACTTCCTCCTGACCACGAGGTTGTCTAGTCCTACGGTATTCCTGAAAGTGGTAAGTATGACCTCGAAATGGGGCCAAATAACCAGGCTTGTTGGCATATCCTGAGTCCACCAAATAATACTTACCTACCATGTTTAGAACACATAAAGATATATACAGTATAATAAACTAACCATATATTAAGTGAATTTGTTAGATAATATTACCTACTGGTGGAGCTGGAAAGTTCATTGCCTCATTCTCAATACATTTCTTTAGGATTCTCGAATCATTAGCGGAGCCTTCCCACCCAGCTAACACATATGTGAACCTCATGTCAAAGTCACATACAACCATTACATTTTGTGTGGTGTAACCTTTTCTACCACGAAATGGAAGTTGTGTACTTACTGGCAGAGTTGCAGGAATGTGGGTTCCATCTATAGCTTCCACGCAATTCTTGAAGTAAAGGAAAAACCTAGAAGACTCTCTAATCTTATTCGGAATCACAGAAAAATCAGGAGGGGCAATGATATGGGTGCCCAACTGACATACTGCATGTAACACAGCATCGAAGTGTCTAGAAATGGTTTCAGTGGAGTGTTGAAATCTCTCAGCTACAACACGATTCCTATGATTATGAGATAAAGTGAGCAAAAAGATTGCCACTTGTTCATAAACAGTTAAAAATTTAGAATCTTTCAGCCCTATACCTTTCAGGGTACTACACAATGTTCTAAAAACTTCAGGGTACATCCTAAAATTTTCATAACATCTTTCTCTATGGCTGTTCAAAATCTCCATAACATACGTTTCCCCTTGTAAAATGGAATCCCTATAACGCCTCTTTTGATAAAAGTTCTGCTCTTCTAAAAGAGTAGCAAATATTAAGACACTCTCATTGTCCTCCTCATCGTCATAAAATTGAATTATTCTTCTTATATGGTTTCACATATCCATTGCCCTATTTAAAGATTTAATAAAAGCAAAACATTTAAGTTAATAAGCAAAACAATTAAATAATAAACAAAACATTTAAATAATAAACAAAGCATTTGATTTAATAAGCTTAACATTTAAGTAATAAATAAAATATTTAAATTAATAAGCAAAACATTTAACTTAATAAGAAAAACATTTAAATAATAGCGGTACAGTCATCCAAGAAATAAAAATATTTAGTTATTATAGTCATCCAAATGTGAGATAGTAATAAGTTAAACAAACAACAAAACAAAATCATCCATAAAGAAAGACTCAAACATTCAGTGCCCAACCAATTCTTATCTCCTCAGGAGAACTGAGAAAAACTTTCTGCCACTTCTCAGAATCATGTAACAACTTCGATACCTTAGCGAATTGGGCCATCTCAATTCCAGGTATTTTTTGTAAAAGGAGCATGTAGGCTTCAAACATTTCATCATCTTTATCCTTTTTAGAGGGAGAGAGAACTTCATCATCTCCTTTCTCACATAAAGATACACGAGTAGAAGTAGAAGATGCTTTAATTGTTTTCTCTATTGCAGCTTTCATTCTCTCAGTTCTCCTCGCAGAATTCTCATCCATACCTGACAAGAGTGCAGCCATAACAAGAGTGCAGCCATACTGGGAGATAAACTATCTCTTTTGGCTTTCTTACCTTTACGTAAAGGTGGGGGACTAACGTGATAACCCTCTTCCTCATCATCGTCATCATTGGGAGTGGGCAAAATGATTGCGGGGGGTGCTGTATTGGAGGGGTGGGCATGCATTCCTGTTGCATATGTGTCCCCAAATATAGTCGATATCTTGTCAAAGTGCTTATATCCATGTGTACGAAACTTATTTGCACCCTTAATAACCTACAAATTTTGTTACAATATTAACCTCATAACAAATAATATACGATATTTTATTATTTATTTAGGACTAATAATTAAATTACTAACCTTGCTCAACCTGCCCCATCTCTCTTCCTCAACTATAACCATGCCCGTCTCATGGTTATATCCCACGCCAGTCTCCGATAACAATTTCTTAAACTCGATATAAATTGTCCTCAATTGGTTAAACTTATTCCGAAGTTGGGTTTGTCAAATTTTCTCCCTATTTGAACCTTCATTTCTTTTACCATAGTAGTCCAACCTTTTGGATTAAATGTTGTGTCAGTACGATTGACAACCCTAACTTGTTCCTCCATAATATTACAGAATTTTTCAGTAAGTGAGTCATCCCATAACAATTTTCCATCTTTCGTAACTTCAGCCACCCCTTCTTCTTCAATTGTCAGATATTCACCACATTGTTCCAAATTTTTAACATTGATATCCATCTAACAGATTAATAACAACACTAACAACAAAAATAATATATATTACTTCAATAACTCATACTATTACTTAAATAACTCAAAGCCCTATAAGTTCAAGCTTCTCATGAGTTAAAAGTAATTCAATTGGGGATGAAACTTGAGAAAAATGGAAGAGAAAAATAGATCTCTAGCAGGAATTGAAGCATCTCATGAGTTAAAAGTAAAACAATTGGGGATGGAACTTGAGAAAGAGTGTACCAAACTGGCTAATGTACAGCTAAAATTACAAGGTATTTCCAATTTTTTATGATCTAGTTGTGGACATATACATATTCTCATCTTGAGTTTCTGGTCTGATATTCTATTTTTGTTCCTAAAGGAACAGAAGTTGAATGGATCTTTTCAGGAGAAGTTGAACTCACTAAAAGTGGATAATAATAAATTAAGTTCTTATTTGGTTTCTTATCTTCTCAGAGTAATGGCTAGTTTGGCCTTTTGACAACTGATTAGTTAAAGTTAGCCAGAAGTTTTCATTTTTATTCTGATATCCGGGGATAAAATATCAACAATGTAGTTATTTTATATTATGCGATTGTGATAACCTTGACCATGTCTCAATCCTCATTACCTATCAAAAGGGAAGGAAAAAAAAAAAAGACTAATGGACCCAATTTGGGAAGAAGCCAGATAACTATGACTTCTATTTTTAGAGCTTTCCATATTTCAAAAACTCAATAATTAAACCCAACGCAAAATTGTTTAAATATGGTTAACTAAATACTTTCACTCCGCCCTAAAAGAACTTGAATCATCATAATGGATCCCATGTGTCAAGTATTTTATTAGTTAAAATGTGATAACAACTAGCTTTTGCTAAACTGGGACATGGGGTGTTAATATACTTTTTTGTACTATGTACATAAATAAAATAGAAAGATGAAAAGTCAGAGCTTCGTTTTTCATAAGAATGAGAGAGAGGGGCCTGATCTTTTAATCATATCCATAAAGCAGCATTGGGTTATTGATTGGTATAATGGTAAAATTTTGAGTTGCGATGCTAGAGAACTCAGATTCGCGTACAAAGGCAAAAGGGTTTACTCAACTTCAAATTCCTTCAGGAAAGAGTTTACAGATACGATCTGCATATTTGTAGTCTTAGATGGCATCACTGGCATAGTTTTGGGAATTTAGGGTGTGTGTAAAACTTGAACTTCTCGCATTATATATCCGTCAATATGCATTTAAATAATAGCATTATAGTTTTTTTTTTTTTTTTTAAATTTATAAATTTTAAATTATGGGCTTTTAAACATCCGTATTTATTTAAGTATTTAGAGTTGGTCTTTGGCTGAGGGCATTGACAGTGAAATTAACCTGAGTATTATCCTTTTTGTCTCTTTCTCTCTCTAAAATTATATTTCACCATCTACATTCCCCAATTTTGTCTCTAACTTGGATGGACCCTCGTGGTTTACTGAACTTAGATTTATTTGTTTGTGCAAAATATGTATCTCAAACTAAATGTGGAGACCAAATCAAGTCTTGTCAGGCAGATTTTGAAGCATTTCTGATATGGGTCTTTGAGTTTATCTTTGATTAACTGAGGTATGTGGCTCTTCCTTTGTTAACTCTCTATGTTTGTCCTGTTTTCTCATTATCTGAGCTCTATTTATATTGTTTGTAGAAGACTAGAAATGAACACCAACTGTCTGTGGATTAACCGGATAGAGAAATAGAAAAGGGAAATCAAGTTATTTTGGTGTCAAAATGAAGGATTTTCCTTCTTGTTTCGGTGAAAGTGGGGTTCAAGTTGCTGATTTCTCATCTAGTACCAGTAGAACTGCTCAGAATTTAGTTTCTTGTGTCTATCAATGTCGATTATGCGGCAGGTCACGCTTGATTATAGTGTCATGGAGTAAGAATTTGATAGGTCAAGGCTTTAGTGTGGGGATTGATGATAACACCAATCAATGCCTCTGTAAGGTTAATATAAAACCTTGGTTGTTCTCTAAGAAGAAAGGATCAAAAAGTTTAGAAGCAGATTCTAGTAAAATTGATATTTTTTGGGACCTTTCTTCGGCTAAATTCGAATCTGGGCCTAAGCCATTGGAAAAGATAAAATAAAAGGGAGAGGAATGCACCTGGTTAGAGATCGTAGAACAGATCGGCTGAAAACAGTAGTGGAACCGTGGTCGCGAAGACTTTCCCAGAATCGCCAGACCAAACGAGCAAACGCAAACCCTAGGATTATTGCAACTTTTTCGTTTTATACGTCAAACAATTGTTGCATCCGCTACAGTTAAATGATGTTTTTTTGCTTCTCCCGCTACAATAATTGTTACCCCAAATAGGCCCAAAACAACAAAAAAACACCAATTTGGTGTTTCATATTTTGGGCCCAAATTTTAAAATGTTTTACAACTGTTTGAAACACAACAAACCCAACCAAACATGTTTTAGGCTTGAAAGAGGTTACTGCAGCAAGCCTAAAACAAAACAAAACACTTGCCAAACAGGCCCTAAATGATGATTTTTTGCTTTTCCCGCTACAGTGATTGTTACCCCAAATAGGCTCAAAACAACAAAAAACACCAATTTGGTGTTTCATATTTTGGGCCCAAATTTTAAAATGTTTTACAACTGTTTGAAACACAACAAACCCAACCAAACATGTTTTGGACTTGAAAGAGGTTAATGGAGCAAGCCTAAAACAAAACAAAACACTTGCCAAACAGGCCCTAATTATTTAGCATGGATTCTTTTAAAGAAAATTATGAAAAATTATTTTTTTTATGGTTTGAATAACATGAAACATTATTATAAGTTTATAAAGCATTCTCAATAGATTAAAATTTTCTTCTTTTTTTTGTAAGCAAATTTTAGAAAAAAAATATATTTTGATGGCAAAAATTAAAAAGAAAAAAAATATTTAGAGTGACTTTGAACTCAAGAATAGATAAATAGTAACTAAACTTAAAAAATTATAAAACCATTTAAAGTTTAATCTTTTAAATATCCTCCTGTCACAACCTCACCATACTCCACCACAACCACCAGCTCATTCTCATTGGCAAGCAATAGTGGTAATCCTCAACCAATAGGTTATATTGTGAGACAATAGTAGACTATACGGACTATAATTTTGTAAAATGTACATAAATGGGCTTGCCAATAAGGAAGCCCAAAAGATATGAGTGGGGAAAGAGAGAAGTCCACCAAAGGAGTTGGATCAAAATAACAAGGGAAAATTACATATAAATGGAGTTAAAGTTCCATATTTACTTAGAGGCTGAGTCAAAGTTCTATATTTCTCTAAAAGGGATTGCTGAGGTGGCACATGGTTTTTTACTGTTTAGAAATTGTGATGCCTAAAATACCCTTCCGCGAAGGTACTACTTTTTCTTCAAAGGTACTACTTTTTTGAACTGAAGGTACTACTTTTTGGCGTCCAGGTACCATGTTTTTTAAACACTCGCGAAGGTACTACTTTTTCTCCGAAGGTACTACTTTTTTGAATTGAAGGTACTACTTTTTTGAACTGAAGATACTATTTTTTTATTAGGGAAGGGCATTTTAGGCACCACAATTTTTTAAACAGTAAAAAATCATGTGCCACCTCAGCAATCCATTTTAGAGAAATATGGAACTTTGACTCAGTCTCTAAGTAAATATGAAACTTTGACTCCATTTATATGTAATTTTCCCAAATAACAAAGCCCGATGATACCTTTTTGTGAAGTTGAGGAATGAAGGTATCTGACATACCAAGCCCGTAGTGCTCTAGATTCAATTCCAACCCACAGGTTATATAGTTTACATTTTGAATACGGAAACCCTATATATATATATATATATATATATATATATATATATATATTATACACACACACATCTATGTGTGTGATATTAACTAGTGATTATTATTATTTATATTAGATAGTGATTTATACCATTGGGTTACTTATAAATAATCCAAATTAATTTAACTTTTCATGAATACCGTAGTCCAATAGTTAGTTGCTTCTGGGCAAGGGCGGAGCCAAGAATTTGGTTCAGGAACATGTTAACACTGATAAAATAATTTTTTTCTAAACAAGCCGAAAATATAATAGCGCAACAACATTACATTAGAATAAGTGAATAAAAAGAGAAAAAAGAAAAGAAAAAAAGAAGGTTATTGCAGATAAAGTATGCATAAGTGCAAGAAAAAAGAAATTTTTAAGAAGAAAATAAAATAAAAAGGAAAAAATATGAGAGGATTTTGAAAAAGAATTTTGAGAGAAGATGACAAAAAGAAATTTGAAAAATGAAAAAGAAAAGGATAAAGAATTAAAGACGTTTTTAGAAATAGATAATTTTTGAGGAGATAATTTATAAATTTTATGACAGTATTTTATAAATATTTATAAATTATATGTTTAAAATAAAATAAAATATAGTGGATTCAAGGAAAAAAAATTATTTTATTAATTTTAGAGAGTGATTTTATTAATTTTTACAAATTTATGCATAATAAAAAAAAATAATAAAAATAAAAAAATTTAGTGGACCAGCATGGGGCAAGGGAGCACATGCTGGCTCCGCCCCTCTTTCTAGTAACCCATTTCAAACTTTTGCACTTTACTAATTTCTAATCTAAGCCACGAAAAAATATAAAATAATAATAATTTCTTTTCAAATCGAAATTTCAGTCCTAATTGAAAATTCGGGTTCAAAAATGTCAAAAGCTACTCAAGTTAGGGCCTGTTTGGAGGCCCATATCTGTTATTGTTTTCAAGTTTTGGTTTCATTTTTAGGCCAATATCATGTTTGGAGTGGGTTGATGTGGTATTGAACATTGTAAAAATATTATGAGATTTGGGCCAAAACCCATATCAAAGAATTGGTGATATTGAGTGATATGGTTTACTGTAGCGGCCATACCAACCCAAACTAAAACCATATCAACCCTCATTTAACTGTAGCGGTGATATCAAGTATAAAAAATCGCATATCAGAACCGAGCCATTTTTCATCGTCATTTTCTCTCTCATCGCGCAGCTCCTTTGGAGGCGATTTCATGGGCGATTGTTCTTCGTTTTCGTTACACCTTCGTTCTTAGGCTACAGATCAATCAATCCTCCTATACTTGGTTTTCAGCTCATTTGTCTCTCTGTTATGTATTTGTGTGACCCGAATCTGAAACCCTAGATTGTTCTTCATATTCATTTTCTCTCTCATCGCGCAGCTCCTTTGGAGGCGATTTCTGAAGCCGATTGTTCTTCGTTTTCGTTACACCTTCATTGCTAGGCTACAGATCGATCAATCCTCCCGTACTTGGTTTTCAGCTCAATCGTCTCTCTGTTAAATGGAGTGTGACCCGAATCTAAAACCCTAGAGTTCTTCGCAACCATAGATCGACGCTTCTTCTCTGGAAATTTCTGTTGGTCATACATTCTGTGTATCGATTTCGTTAAGGGCGATTCTTTCAAGTGCTCTTTCTTTCTCTCTCTCTATATATATATATACAGTAACAAAATTCCAGATTTAGTTCCATAACTATAGTTCCACAATTCCATATTCTTTCAATAGCAAATACAGTAGCATAATCCAGATTTAGATATAGTTTTATTCTCTGCAAAGTGATGAATAATTCTGTGTATATAGAAATGGGAGTGCATAATTTCATAACTCAATTTTAATTTTATAGCTAAAAAGTAAAGCCTATTTCAGCAACTTATGAAAATTTATAAAGTATCATTCAAACCAATTATTTGAAAATTTAGCCTTTGTTAGTAACTGAGATCATATGACATGTTTAGAAATATAAATTGTCTGATTCAATTAAATTAATAAATTAGAAATAAGCATGAGATTAAAAATAAAATACCTAACTTTATGTCATACAATCCCTATCCGGCCTTATTATATTGTAATTAGATGTGAGATTTTTGTATCCTCATATTTTATGCAATTACCAGGCACAATAAAATGTGAGATTATAAGTTGCATTACCTTGAATCTGATACGTTGAGAGAGTTTTAAGATTTGAAATCATATACTTTGACAGATGTAATATAATAATTCTTGTCTGTGTAATTTGAAGGTAGAAAATTTAAGAACAATGTAGGTTTGGATCGTGATTACTGTATGTTGTTCACGTGTTTGGTTTTTCATGAGGTCATTTGCACTCCAAATTTGCAACATAGCCTGAAAAAAGGTTAGATATATCTTGCTTAGTACTGTTAAATTACTTCATTTCTACCATGTATTATTTTGTTTATCTCTAATGTAGTTCATGTGTTTGGTTTTGCATGAGGTTATTTATACTCCAAATTTGCAACTTAGTCTGAAAAAATGTTAGATGTATCTTGTGGTTGTTGGAATAGTTTAAGAGCAAAATAGGCAATTTTACTTGGATTTGTGGATTAATTTTGTGGGCGGTGTCCCTTATAAAATTGATTGAATGAATTTTGTGAGCGGTGTCCCTTGTTGAAATAATTTTGTGGACGTTGTCCCTTGTGTTTATTATGATAGGTTCAATTTTGAAAATGTCTATTTTTAAGGAGAAACCATGCCGGATTTTCGAAAAAAAAAAAAAAAAAAAGGAATTTAAACTTTGATTCCAAAAAGGCATGTGGTTGATTTTTTAAACTTGAAATGGATTTTTGAAATATATAACAGTAGAAAAATGTGAAAAATATAATTGTGAAACATATAACAATTTTTCAAGCTTAGTAAAATGCAGCTGTTTTGTGGTGGAGTTGAAGGACATGGTAATAAGTTATGGGCAGTGGCACCGGTGGGATTTATAGGAAGCATTCTCCAGTTGTTGCAACTCCAGGAAGCTGGTGATCTCTAACTTAAGCAAATGGAGGCTTATGCAAGTATAAAGAAGTGTGTGTACATTTTACGGAATGAATTTTAGTGATTTCTAGATGTAGGTGTGTACATTTTATGTAAGTATAATGAAATGTATATATACACACATATTAATTTTAAGGAATGTCTAGCTCCCTATACGTGCAAGTATATATGTGAATGGTGCAACAACAATTTATTAAGTTTGTGATGTACCAAAAAAACTTGTCATTTCATGTCTAGCTTCCTTGATTGCTTGCTTCTAATAATATTCCTATTTATCATTTCTAATTATGGTTGGAGATTGTATGAAATATTCAGAAGTTGCTTATCAAAATAAATACTCAGAAAAAGGAGAAATGGTCTCAAGAGTTAATAATAAAAATATTAACACTTTGAATGATCTCCAACACAAAATTTTAAACTAATCTCAGTGAAGTAAACCCATTCACAAGCTTCAATGTCCACGAAGCCTCAACTCCTGACCAATTCAAGAAGATCAACGTTTTGGCTTTACTTTTTGTTAGTTTCAACTACAAGGATCTCTCTCTATCATTCATAATGAATTTAAATAATATAAATATATATATATATATGAAATAAAACAAAGTTAAATGGAGCGCAAACCAAAAGAAAAAGATAAATAGAGTGCAAAGATCTGCTCTCATTGAAAGATTATTACAAAGTTAGATTTGTACTTTGGTTGCCACTAATCATGTCTATGCCTCATAAACATCCCACATGATCTTATTTATACATGTAAACTTATTCATAATTTTTTTTCCCAACTCTTTAATGCAAAATATTTTTAGTTTAACAAATTATGTTAAATCATAAAGAAAATGGATTATTACATGTAAACTTATAATTGTATTCATATATATAATTATTTAAAACAAAAACAAAACAGACTTTACCAAACATGTATTCTATTATTGATTCAGAATTTTTGAAAACAAAACAAACTTCCCAAACGTGTTTTGTTTTCGAATTCTTTAAAATGCATAACATTGCCAAACGTATTTTCATGTTTTTGATATACAATTAACAAAAACAAAACACTCGTTATCAAACATGGATCCGATTTCTATTAAAAACATACCAATACCAAAACGATTGTTTTCATATCATACCAAATCATAACATATAACGTTATCGCGATCCAAACAGGCCTTAAGTTTTGAACCTCTAACCCGCCCGAATCGCAGCCCACCCATAGAACAAACCCAATTTCTACTCGACTTCAAGCCCTACTGTTTCGTTTATGTTCCCGTCTCTCTGTGTGCAACCTGCATTCCAAAGTATATACATACATACACGTATATGCAGGCATAAAGAGAGAGAGAGAGAGAGAGAGAGAGGAAGGGGTTGGGAAAGAGGATTGAGCAAAACCCTAGCTTCTCTGGCCGATCAATGACTGGTCATCGGCGCGAAACTTTGGCATCTTCTCGGCTCTTCTCTGGTAAGCTCTCTCGCCTCTCTCTCCCTCCCTCCCTATCTCCCCGAGAGGGCCGAAACCCTAGCTCTCATTTTTCTGAACTTCAGGAATTTTGATTCTATAGCTTTTTAATGCACGAAACTTATATTACTAGATGAACCTCAATTTGGATTTCCATGTAGAATAAGCTTCAATCTCAGCAATGCTCAGTGGCATTCTATGAACTACTTCATAAAATTTCCAGACTTTAGCTTCATGGTCCTAGTATGGAATCTCACGCGGTATATTTCATAATAGTCCATGATGTTAAACTCACAAATTAATGGATTATGGCTCTCAGGAATTTGTTTGTCAGATGTCAAGCCAATTTTATAACTCCAGACACATTTATGACATATTTTAAAGATTATCTTCCATCCTAAAGAACAAAAATTAAAAATCTTAGGAGGAACATCCTCGTAAATTAGTAAATTGTCTTGTTAATTTCCAAGGTTCAGTATTTGTTTATCTGCAAGACACTTAAATTGATATTGCTTTGCTCTTTTCCCCTAATTTTTACTTCATTACTTGTTCTGGTGTAGTTCTCTTTGAAGTTTACTGAAGTTTCTGCCTTTTAATGTGTTTTTGTTGTTCCCAGAGGAAAATATTAAACTAAAAGAAAAAAAGAAAAGGAACAGATCTTCAGGGCAGAAGAGAAGAAACAAGGAAAAGGGGGAAGAGATTGAAGCCACTGAACTCAATCAGTTCAATGTCAATGGTGAAAATATATTTGACCGACTAATTGTGTGTTTAAAGGAATTTAATTTATGGGTTATTTCTTATGCTAATTGGGTAACTTTTATGGCTTTTAGCTTTTAAATCAGATGAAGCAATGGAAGAAAAGAAGAACAATTTGTTGCGGGTTAAGAAAAGAAAAAATTCAAAGATAAATGAAGTTGAAATCTCTGAAGTTGATGAGCTCCACAATGAAGTGGAAGATGGTTTCGATGAAGAGATAGGAGTAGATGCAGCTGGAGAAAAGAGAAAGAGCAAATTGAGGAAAAAGAAAAGAAAAAATGCAAAGATAAATGAAGTTGAAATCTCTGAAGTTGATGAGCTCCAAAATGAAGTGGAAGATGGTTTCGATGAAGAGATAGGAGTAGATGCAGCTGGAGAAAAGAGAAAGAGCAAATTGAGGAAAAAGAAAAGAAAAAATGCAAAGATAAATGAAGTTGAAATATCTGAAGTTGATGAGCTCCACAATGAAGTGGAAGATGGTTTCGATGAAGAGAAAGGAGTAGATGCAGCTGGAGAAAAGAGAAAGAGCAAATTGAGGAAAAAGAAAAGAAAAAATGCAAAGATAAATGAAGTTGAAATCTCTGAAGTTGATGAGCTCCACAATGAAGTGGAAGATGGTTTCGATGAAGAGATGGGAGTAGATGCAGCTGGAGAAAAGAGAAAGAGCAAATTGAGGAAAAAGAAAAGAAAAAATGAGAAGATAAAGAAATCAGACATTGTCAAAGCCAAGGATCTCTATGATGAAATTGAAGATGGCTATGACGAACAAAATGGTAAGATTGGAAGTTTATGGTCTTATTCTTTTTCTTCTTATATACCTCAGAAACAAGGAGTTCCATAAAAAAGGTTTTAGAGTGTGAAAATCTTGATGTAGGAAGTTCTACAGCTTATTGTGCAACAGGTCTGTTCTTTTCTCCTATTCTGCTTTTTGTTATTTTGAATTTCTATGGTGGTGTTTCTCTTTGTTTTTGCAATGCATGCATACAAAGTGCAAAGTGTAAAATGAGAAGGCCATATAGCGTTTTCTTTCTTAGAAGTTGAATAGGGTAAAATTGTCAAGGCCAAAATTAGGCTTGTGGCTGGAACTTTTGAAAAGCAGCAATGTCGCATCTGTTTGGGCTATCTGTAGCATTAATAGTTTATTGGCAGTTGGTTCCGTGGTAACTGGTGTTTTTACAAAAATGTCCTATTGACTGGTTTTGCTGGCCAAGGAAGCAGACAATGCAGAGACTTCATTAACCTTATTCTTTTAGATGGAGTAATATATTTGGGCACGGTCGATAGGGTATACCACATCCTGGCATCTTCACTGTAATTTTTTTTTTTTTTTTTTTTGTGGGTTAGGTAAGTACTCACACACACATTTCACAAATTTCCCACTACAGGGCTTGAACCCCTCACCTACCCTTTGAGGGAGGAGAGGTTATACCATTGGGCTAGTGGTCCATTGGTACCATTCAGAAACGTTGCTTAGGAACTAAGAATTATTTTATAGCAAAGAGTAAGATTGCTGGAATTAGAACATGGGGGCATTAACTTAGTATGGTGTTCCTTTGTTTAATTGTTTCCATCTTGGTAGCGGCTGAGGTGATATTTAACCTTCTTATCATTCATAGAGATGCAGGATCTACCTAAAAGAAAAAGAAAGAAAAATAAGAAATCATGTATTTAATGAGTATTAATAATGATTGAATTGTCTGTTCTTCCAAATGGCTGAATATTTATTAAACTGTTTCTTTTTCTTCCCCCTTTTTTGTCTTGGTATTTTGTGTTTTTTTGTCTTAAATTTAGTTATATCGAATTATCAATCTTAGACAATTGTGTTGATCCTTTTTAGTTATAGGCTTATAGCACATTCCTGCAGTTATAGGCTTATAGCACATTCCTGCAGGTATAGGCAAAGTCTTCAAGAATTCATTTAAATGCATAGGAAGCTACATAATACAAAGGGAGTTGCATAAATATTAAACTTGTCAAGGTTTAATTTTAATAGAGATATCAAACTTGTCAGGGTTCCCTAAGTTCACTATCCCAGTAACATCCATTTGTGTACTGCCTTATGGCATTTAAATTTGTTTCTTCATGCGTGCCCAATTATTTTGTATGGTCTGAGAGGATGGGGTTTAGAACTTTAGGTTGTTAATTTTACTCAAAAAGTGTCAATTTTATAGTCAAGTACAATTCATCCCAGACTTTCTTTTTTAGCATTCAGCATTAAGCTAATTATGTTTCATCTCAGATGACAGGTGGGAGCCGGCCAATCTGAGTTTCAAGATTGGAGTGAAAGTACTGAGCAAGCCAAAGAGGCTGATAGTAAAATAAATGCTATATCTTGTAACAAATAATGTGTCTTCATATGAGTTGCAGAAGTGCTTAGTATTATGCTGCCAAGCCTGCCATTGTAATATCAGTGGTATAGCGTCTTGTTTTTGTTATCCTGCAGTATTATGTCATTGAAATACATTCTTTTGCTGTAGGTAACTTAGAGAAAGCTTGTAAAGTTACAAAGGGCCATCTATCCTCAAAGGAAGATGGAAAGTTACTGGATAAGAGAGGAGAAACTGAACAAGATGAGGTTTATCATATATCTTCAGGGGATGAGGACTGCTCTAGAGGAATGAAAAGTATGAATTGTTGCTTTTAAAATGCACTTGTTTCACCTTTGGTAATTATATGTTTTAAACAGCTCACGATTTTTTGGCATCAAATACGTTCAACAGCCAGACAAATAAGATAAGTCTAAACTTAGTGTGTCGTAACTCTTGCTCTAAAACCTTTCTTCTGAGTTACTTGGGGTCAATTTGATTCAAAAACCTGTTTTATCATCCTTCTCCATCTCGTTTTATTACAATATAGGTGATTTGTTTATTTTTCCCATCTAGATTTAACTATTTAAGACCTCTTCAAGGTGTCTTCAATAAAACTACCTTCTTATAATTTGAGGCTTTTTAAGCTGATCAACATGCACAATTACATTCTTTTCTTCTGAATTTGTATTGGCGTTTTTCCTTCACTTCCATTAATTGATAAAATACTAAATGGTTTAGTTTCCTAAATATTCATTTCCTGCATAAGAACATAATGAGCGTTTCTTGACTTATAGAATGGACTATGGAATACTATCAAAGTAGACCAGGGTTGAAGATATTGCAACAAAGGATTGATGACTTTATAACTGATCATGAAGAACAAGAAGAGAAGGTATTTCCCCTCTCCCCCTCATGCACCTATCTGTCGATATTGTCATTGATAATTTCTGACACAAGCACATCAATGAATCTCATTATGTTTGCGCTTTTTATTTTCGGTTGATGGAGGGTAGTGTGTCTTGTGGAGCTTCTATTACATATAGATTTCTTTTTTCATGTGCATAAATATGTTATCTTTTGATTTAGGATGTGAAAAATGTTTTTAAGTATTTAATGTATGCCATTGAGGTTTTAAATTTTTTTTTTTCTTTACCCCTTGGCTATGCCATTGAGTTTCTTTCATGAATTCATGTCTTCTGAAATTTTGGCACATGTAGAAGTACACTGGTGGAAGTTTGTCCTGCGTAGTTGTTTATTATTATAATATATATATATATATATATATATATATATATACTATTTTTTTTCTGTCAGTAATATGTAATCAATCAATATTTAGGTAGATTGATTTATCCAGTTTATAGTGTTTTATCGATTCTATTTATTTGTATGTTGCCATAGAATTTTGACATCCTATTTAAGTTAATTTTGGCATCTAGTCCCAACTGTTCTATCATTCAATTTGTGTGGTGTCAGGCAAGGAAAGAAAGAGAAGAACTTGCTGCAGAAGACGGATGGACTGTTGTTGCACATCACAAGGGTAGGAAAAAGACAACAGATTCTGAAAGTGGGATTACTGTGGGTTCAGTTGCCCCTGCTGCTGTTCTGGATAAAATGGCTAAAAAGAAAACTAAAGAAGTTGGTTTAGATTTCTACAGATTTCAGAAAAGGGAGGCCCAGAGGAATGGTATGCTAATCTTGTTAAGTAATTTTGTTTTTACTATTACTTTTCTACAATTGTTAGCGCATATGTTGGTAGTACAGTTAGAAGATGTTGAAATAAAAAACTTAGAACGCAGTTCCAGATCACTTCCCATCTTTTTCTTTCCGTAACTTGATTTATAAATTTACATTATGATATATCTGATAAATCCCACATCTGAGACATGTATGCAAATCCATGTGTCACAGCTTATTGTACATTTGGTTTCTAGACCTATTTCAGCATATGATGAATTTGCACACATGTAAGTTATGTACCTATCAGAGTTCCTTGCAGTGGTTTGTTGGAGTCCGGATCCATGATAAGTTGGTGTTTGAATAGGAGTTTCTTTGCAGTCTAATGTGTTAAGCAAACTCATTTTGGTAGGCTAATTTTAGAAGTACACATCTTTTTTTCATGATATCGTTGCCACAAATTGTTTCAGTACTTTTCAATAGGGAAAGACTAAGCATAGCATAATGATTTACAAAGAGAAGTATGTTTCCCACATTGAGTGGGGTGATCCCTCCCAAGATATTCCTGTTCTGATATTGACAAATGGAATATCAAAGGTGGTGTCCAGAGCCAGAGCCTCTGTTTTAGGAATGGTTATTAAACTTCCAATCCGGATCTTATGATCCTGTGGGTGAGTAAGGTGGGTTTGCTTGTTTTTGGTGTCTGCAAGCCCAGTCCTTTGATTCATTCTACGACTTTGAGTATATTGTCAAAAAAGAAAAAGTTCGGCCCCGTTTACACGCCAATTAAACATGGGAGAGGATTAAAGCAAGCTTACATTGCCAATGCGTATGTCCAATAGCGGCCAACCGCATCAAAAACTCCTCGGCAAGAGGTTGAGCTTTCAATCAAATAATAGGATCTGACAAATTATCTTATGTAACAAAGAAGGTGGACAAAATTGCTTATGAGTTCAAACCCCATCTCTCTCTCTCTAAAGCTCAATAATTATGCTTCAATTTTTTATTTATTCTCTCTCTCTCTCTCTCTCTCTCTCTATGATATAGGCTCTCTTAGAGTATAGTTGGACAGGTAGCGTATTATTTTTTTTCCCCTTTATATGTCAAAAGATTTTCAGATAATGTATGTCACAGGATGATGATTTATGAAGTTTTTATTCAATATTTAAATCTAATATTGACTTGCTCATAGTTAGTTTGATATAAATACAACATTTTACTTATATATATAAATGCAACATTTTTTTATACTAATAATTTGTTTCTCCCTAAGGAATAATGGGCCAAAATCATTAGGGCGTGTTTGGAGATTTATGCATTCAGAATGCTCGTCTTATTTCTTCTATATTTTTTAATTTTAGGTTTTCTCATATGTCTTTTTTAAGAATTATTTAATGCACAAATACTTTTTAGTATATCTTTCTCATGTCTTAGATTCTTACGATTCTTTATCCGATTCCACAATCCGATCTTGAGGACTCAAATCGATCCAACATAGGATCTGGATTTTAATAATGTTGGTTTTATGGTGCTGTACAATTTTTAAAAATGGACTCCTAGGAAGTACGAACATGCCTTATAAATGCATCTTTAATTATTCATTAGGTTTCCTATGTCACATTTGCTGTCAATTTTATCAATGTTTAATTAATAATCCAAGAGAAATATATGTGGGTTATATATTTGTATATTGCTCTTTTCAGCCATTATTATATGATCTTGCAATTTATTTGTTTCAGAGATTATGATGCTGCAAAGCAAATTCG
Source organism: Cornus florida (assembly GCF_030987335.1). Lineage (NCBI taxonomy): Eukaryota > Viridiplantae > Streptophyta > Magnoliopsida > Cornales > Cornaceae > Cornus > Cornus florida. The sequence continues at coordinate 8,939,448 of NW_026775577.1, forward strand.
AGCAGGATAAGAAACGGATTCAACAACTGAGAGCTGCAAGGAAGTTTCGGCCCTACTGAATGCTTTACAGACTGAAATATCCCATTTGTTATATCAATTGTTACTATTTGAAAAGTAAACGGCTCATTGCGGTAACAATCTTTGATCTTTTTTCCCCTTTGTGAAGAGATGAGCAAAATCAGAAGCCAGCAATGGTAATTTATTGTTACTCATGCGAACAATTTGAGCTGAATTATTGAATGATGTACCTCTTAATTTTTGAATTACAGAGTATTAATTAGCTCAGTATGGTTTCTTTATTTTTGAATTATTATTTGTTTTAGCTCAATATGGTTGGTTGTATGAAAGCAACTAGTTTATATTCAAATCTAATAGAGGTGATAACTGATAAGTTGGCAAGGATGAGTTCCTGTTTATAAACAACAATCTGTACAAAAAATGTCTCGCGTGCTTTTCAATAATCTGTGCCTGACACTTTATCATACTCGAAACCTGTCTCGATCATGAGCTGAATGAAGAATTGACCGAAACGTCTTAAGGAATGGTGACGGAGACGCTGAGCAGCTGAATGATTTTTGTATCAGGTTCTTTATGGTGGCCAGAGACGAAGAATACGGTTCTCTTAGCAGAGAGAGAGAGGTGGTGAATGGTTGATGCAAATGGTACATTTTTGTAGGGACCAAATTGTCACCTATGGGCAACATAATTTCCTGGTAGATGCTATTTGAAATATTGTTGAGGCAACATGCAAATGGTGGTGTATTCCACATTAGAAGGCACAAACTTTGTTGTCAGCCAAGTGGTTGTGTGGTGCGTGTTGGTGCTCTTCTAATGGGAGCCACTTCAGGACAAGCGCCCGTGGTGTGTGTGTGTGGGTGCGCGTGCTGCTATGTCTGTTGGTAGTACTACCATTTTGATGCTGCTTGTACAAATGTTTGAGGTGGTGAATCAGTTCACGCACCTAGAAGGTCCAAGTCAAAACATGTGGAGATCAGGCATCTAAAATTGCTTTTGATTGTAATATGTGGTGATCGATGGTTAGGGTAAAGGAAAAAAACATGTATGATTATGAATCTGATTTTCGTTTTGTGATGGAACAAAAAAGGAAAATGATTACGAGACGTTCTATTATTTTAGAGCAATAATAGAGTTTCTGAAAGATGCATCATTCGGCATTCTGAGACTCCTTTTACGCATCATTCATTCGGCATTCTGAGACTCCTTTTACGCATCATTCATTCGGCATTCTCCCATATTCGGAGAATGTTTATTTTTCTTAACCACAAAACCTTGAATCCAGTCTGAACCCACTATCCACTTTTATTCCCACCATTGGTCGAATTTTGCATCCCTCTCACACATTACCCAATCATCCGTGTGGACCTAAGGGCTAGTTTGGTGTGGTGGAATGAATTGGAATGGAATGAGAATGGAGGTGGGAATGGAATGGGAATGGAGGTAGAAATTCTATTTGTTTGAGAGTGGAATGATTTTGATGGAATGATCATTCCATTTTCTTTTATTTTATTCCACCACATCAAACTAATCCTAAGAGATTCTCTTTCTTTTTAAGCACTCCCCTCACATATCACTCACTCATTCAGCATTATTTTTCTTATCCTCAATTCCTGGTGACAAGGTTCCTGATCAAATTTTGAACACCCAGAGTCTTGCCTCAATTCCTACCCAAAAACATAAGTACAACGAAGACAGCTGTGACCAATTTGTAGGAACCCTAATAATCACTCCACCAATCTGTACCATTCGAATATATTAGGGCCAAAAACAGATTTATGTAGGAGTTACGAATGATAAAAATATCACGCGCTTGAAAATCATTTGTCCAAACCTCAACCATTAGAAAATAACAGAATCCACTTATGATATCAAATTGAGATAATAATAATCAAAAGAACATACATATATTGATAATAAAAGACTTGTGAAACGGCACAAGTTTCCATGACAAGACAATATTAAGTAAAATGCTAAAAAGAAACAGACCACAACATCTGATCTAGAATTTATTTCTTTTCCACTTCATCTTCTTCATCGCTCTCACTCCAGCAGCCCTGTAGGGTGGACCTTGGACACCCACAGCAACCAACCTTCGTAAAGCTTCGGTAGACAAATGATCCTCCATCGCCAACCACTTTGTAGCTCCTTTCTTCACAGCAGTATCCTTTCACATTCAGAGAGATCTCAGGACCAGGTTCCTTACCCACAAGGTCGGTGTGCAACGCTATAGAAAACTCATTTGGTTCGAAGCAAGCCAACACCCTGTCGACTAGGTTCGACAAATTCACAATTTTGAAATCATAACCAGCTGCTTCAAAGCTTGCATAACTAAAGCCATCTTCCGGAGTAACATGGATTGTAGAAATTGCTTTATCTTCAATGGCATTCATAGAGTAGCCGCAAGGATCGAACTCAAAATCACATATATCAGAATCCGGAAGAATCATCCTAATACCAGAACTTTCAGTCATTGCAGCTGCAGAGCTTGCATGGGTCTTGTAGAACACAGATGCCTTCTTACGATCCAAACCAGTCATGCACATCTCCATAGTGTAAACCGCGTCTGAGGGATTCGCCATCTCAGCAGCAGCACAGTAAACATGCCATTTCTGTTGCTGCTCAGCACTACCCATCACATAAGCCTTGCTTCCAGAACCAAGTTCGCCAAAATAGCTATCAAGAATGTCTACCTCCTCAGAGAAGCTACGGTGGGGAAAGGACTGTGCACTAGGAAATATGAAGCTTCCACGAGTGTAGTTAACAGTTTTCACAGGGAGGGAAATAGAAGCAGCTAGCTTTAGGATGGAAGGAATTGCAAGAAGCAATTTTGTAGTTCCACAAGTTTTGATAATAATTTTGTAAGGGTAGACAAAGAGGCTGGATTCTGAAAGGACATAAGAGTCAACATGATCATTTGACAACGAAGAAACAATGGTGCATTCAGCAGGCTGTAGGATTTCATCCAATTGGGATCTAGATAAAGATCGGAGGCCCCTGCCTTCAGGGTCAACAAAGATGCCAGGCTCAAAAAAGGATATCTCAAGCCTCTTTTCATATCCTTCAAATCCAATTGCAGATACCGACAAGGCCATATTGACTTAAAATGAAAGACGATGCTAAGACGAGAAAAGCAGAAAAGAAACTAATACTAGAACAGAAAATTGGGCTGTAAACCACCTTTGGTGGTTATGTTGCAACGTAGAGAATCTCAGGATGGTTTCCGAGCACACTGCACACATAGAATACAGGATGAGATGTTAGATTATGTAGCATTTTAGGGATTGAAATTTTAACCATCAAGTACCATTATGAAATATGAATGAGAATAGAACAGAACTTACGTTGGAGTAAGCAGCAGATTTGAACTTCTGGATTCCACCGTGGGGTCGAACGTCTTCAATGCTATAACCTAGGGGAGCTTCATAAAACATGGATTTACTACTGCTAGACTTCTTCTTTCCACCTTTAGACTCCATTAGATCATTCAATTTTTTCCTGTTCAAACCATCAAAACATAAAATCAGAACCAATTGCAAAGAGTGACTTAACTAAGCAAAGAGAATTAAAACCAGCAGACAAGACATTCTTAAATAAAGAGGGAGGCCCTGTCATGAATAGAAAAACAGAACCACAAAAATAAACATATATCATATTGCCCTTAACAAAGCATATTGCAATTAACAAAGCATATCATAAATATTACTTGTGCCCTATAAGCAAAGGAACTCTACATGCGTGTTATTTGGAGAGAGAAGAATATGAAACTCTACATGTTCTAATTCATTAGAAGAAGTCTAAAGGCATTTGAAAACAACGTGAACAACATCAGCTCAATTAAGATTCCTAAAATTTTGAAGTTAAGGATATCACGTAACTGGTACTATGGAAAAAGTGAATTCAATTGCTAAAACAACATGAATTAATTTTGTTATTGTTAAAATTTAATCAGCACAAACAATTCTCTTGAATTCTTAATGAAATTAATCTTAAATCATAAAACAAAGTTCCATACCAAATTAAAAATAAATCTATGGCTAGAAAGGCCATAGATTTCAAAAGGGTAAAATACCCAGTTAAAAATCTATGGCTAGAAAGGCCAAAAAAGAATTGAAAAAAAAAAAATTTGAAAGAACAATTTCACATCAAAAAAAGGCAGAGGGAAACAGAGCAAGAACAAAAGCATAATAGTACAAAGATTCTAAAGCCACATGCAAAATAAATAAGAAAAGAAAAAAGAAACAATACACAAAACAAACATATATGTATAGGCATATAAACAAATACTTAGAAACGAGTATAAACAAACTCTACAAGAAACCCAACAAATACTTTTTAACGATCGTATAAACAAAACCCTAAAAAAAAAAATCAAAAAACAATTAGAAACGAGAATTAAAAACTATCATACTTACAGATATAAATTCTTGATATACAATACTAAATCTCTGAGATAAAAACTGTTCTTGGTCCCTTTTTGAACCTTCGATCAATGAAGCCCTATAAAACAAAAAAGATACACGCAAATCGTTTAGAATATATGAATGTATCTGAGAAACAATTGTATAAAACAAACCAACAATATATGAATCATTGTGAACTTACAGGTAGCAGAGCAACGAACCGAAAAAAACCCTAGATTGGACCTTTTCGACCAATATCAGAGATGGTAGAACCACCAGATATATAGAGAGAGAAAGAGGAGAGAGAAAGGGCGAGGGGCGAGAAATAATCTGCGTCTCTGTTAAGCGACAGAAAACTGGGTGAGATTGTGTTGCAATACTCGTAAGGCGGAGCGGATGTCTATATATAGGGGGTTCAAGCGTGGTGTTCAAGGATTGCCACAAACTTCGCAGAAATTTACTGTTCTACCAATCGGGATTGAACACGAACCTTTCAACTACCACTATTTGCCAGTCAATTGACCTTTCTACCCTTCACTTTAGATGGCATGAATAGTTATCCTAATTTGAGCATGTCTTTTTTTTTTTTTTTTTTTTTTTTAATACATATTAAAAAAAATCCACACAAAATATAATAAATCTAATTCTACATATATATCTTTAAATTTTTTTTTATAATACATTTTTAATAATAATAATTTACCTTGTTTTTTCCTGATTTTATTCGGCTTCTAAATTGTGTTTTTACTTGCTTGTTACTCATATTAAAAAGATTCTAAACAAAATACAATAAATCTAATTCTATCTTTATTTTTTTATATTTATAATGTATTTTTAATAATAATAAAATTTACCTTTTTTCCCAAATTTTATTTGTTTTCTAACTCTTTCTTTTTTCTTTTTCTTTTTCTTTTTTTTTTTAATTCTATTTTCTTTCTAACTCTTTTCATTTTCTAATATTTGTGTTTCTCTTTCTAATCATAAATATATGAGATTATTCGTTATATACCTGTCTAAATGTTTATACATAATCAGAATAAAAAAAATTAAAGCTGATAAAAAAAATAAAAAAACTAGAGAGGTCATAAATATGCTTATATGAAAACGATTTCATTGCAATATTATTTTTATTTTATTTTATTTTTTATGAATTTTAAGGTCATACGCGTGTGCATAAGACAACTAATTTATCTCAATTACTGATATCATTTATGACAATTAATTTTATCTCAATTACTGATATCATTTATGACAATTAATTTATCTCAATTACTGATATCATTTTGGTCTATAACCGTCTAAACACATTCTTAAATCTTGTAAATTTTATCGTGAAATTCAACCCCATATCTACTTTGAAAGTAAGTTACGTAACTACATTATTAAACATACATGAGTGGAAGTACGTGTATAACTGTAAAATAAAAAAAATTATATATATATAAGAAAAAATTTGCATTATTATTTATTATATAAAAATAATATTAATTAAGAAAATAAAAAATTCATAATAATTAAGTAATTTGTGTTAGAATTTTATAAAAACTCTTTTTGTAATAATAGGTAATTTGTGTTGGAATTTTATAGAAAATATTTTAAAAACTCTTTTATATTAATTAATAAAAAAAATTTGGACTTTGTTTATTGATATCCTTATTTTATTTTAGTTGGACTTTACTTATTGGTATTTTAGTATTACGTTCTCTGTCTCAATTTAAGTGTCGCTTATGGGAGTAGTAATTTTTAATGAGACATGTGGGACATGCATTGTCCTTCTGAAAAGTTACTAACTTGTCATTTTTAAGTTTTAAATATGTTGAATTTTTTTTACTCAACGAACATATATGGAAGATGTGAAATACTCAGTATATTATTTGAAAAAAGAAAATAGACACTTAATTTAGGACGGACAAAAAAAAAAAAAAAAATATATATATATAACATTTATTTTGAAACGGAAGGAGTATATTTTAGTTAGAATTTGCTTATTGATATTTTATTTAAATTTTTTTATTAAATTAATTATAAATCAATAATTTGAAATTTTTTAACCCCTTGTAATTTTAATAATAGTAATAGTATAGATATATATAACCTAAACTCTATATTGGATATTGGTATATAATTTTTTCTGTTTTTAATAATAATGTTGTAACTTGTTCACAAAAGAAAGTACGTATATCATGAATAAAAAAAAGAATTGCTTTTTGGGGGTATAGTATTGAAATCTAAACCAATCAACCAGTGCCACGTATGAAACTTGAGTGCCACAGATAAAGCCACGTCCTCAAGGTAATAGCTCTCAACCGTAACACGTGTCCTGCATTTAATCCTCCTCAATATTTGTGGTGCGATGGACGATAAGATGCCTCAGTTAGCTGGATTGTCGTCGTCTTGTTTGATCCTTCTACTCATTTCCAGGCCCAACTTGAACTCTTCTTCCTCTGGGCCCACTTCATGGGTCCTCCCTTCTTGATGAAAATTTTTCAACCTTTTTTTTTTTTTTTTTAGGAGAGAGATTTTCTCTTTCTTACTATCCAAACGCCTATATTTTTTTGTTATTTTTTAATTCACTTTCCTTTTTTGCTAGTATATTCTAATTTAATCAAATGGAGCCTAAAATCATAGCATTGCAGTTAACATAATTTCAAAATAAATGTCACGTTTTAAAGTTTTAATATTTTAAGAGTATGAACTTTAATATTTTATTATTATATTGATAATGAATGAATTATGTTCATAAATATGTGATGATTTACTTTTTACAATCTCAATGCAAATGGCTAAGTTAATAATGTTATAAAAATAATACTTTAACTTTTTAATTGAGATATTTATTTTGAGACACTCAAAAATAAAAATTTATTTTGAATATAATATAAGTATAAAACACACTTGTGCAAGTGGGTTATATTTAGCATAAAATATTTATTATTTTGAATATAATATAAGTATAAAACACACTTGTGCAAGTGGGTTATATTTAGCATAAAATAATAACCTTCTAAAGTGTTGGAGGATAAGAATGCCATATCAAATAGAAGAATCATCATGAGCTGGTTACACTCTTTACACACATCCATGTAGGAAGAAATGATGCCACGACAAAATGACTAGATTAATTATTCGTTAAACTTTACATACATCAGCTCCAGCTAGGGCTTTTTTTTTTCCCCTGTTATTAGATTAACAATCCAGTTAATAAAGTAATTGGGGTTTCTGGTATAATAATAATGAACAATGTTGAAGGGTAGGTAAGGAGAAAACTTCAACCGAATCCTTTCCCTAGGATATTTAGGACTTTAGCTGCAATCTCCGAAAAATTATTACATAATCCCGATCAATCAGAAGCTGTTACCCAAACAAATGTGTCAATTTTATTCATTATTTTGCTGGATGTCAACTTTTGTTTGGGTGACTATTTTTGATTAGATAGGACCATATAATAATTCCTCGCAGATTCACTCTGGGTCCCACTACAATGCTTCCTATAGAAGCAAAAGCTTTTGCCGAAGATTTTGGTCCCTACATTGCCATAGTATAGATACCTGAGAAATTAGAGAAGTAGGTAAGAATGTCAAAAAGAAACTGTATCCAAGACAGGAGTAAAGAGATTGTATCCAAAATTCCATCTTATTAGCTACCACAGTGGCATTGCCACTTTGTCTTACAAAAAATTCTCACATACAATATCACTCACTCTATAATCACGGGCAAATATGACATTTACTACATGCAACTATTGAACAAAAATTGTGTTATGACAATGAAATGGTCAAAATTTAATATACAGATTGACAGAGACAAGATTGTCAGACAAGGAGAAAAAAGAAAAAAGAAAAAAGAATCAGTATGTATGTATTGACAAGTTGGCCTAGCTACTTTTCAATGTGAAGCACCTTCAATTCATCTGGGGTTGTGGCTGCTTTTGCTTTCCACTTGATTCTGCTAGTTTCTCATTATTCTTTTCGTACTGCTGCTTCAGTTCCTCCAAATGCCTCGATACCTAACAAGTGACCAAAACATACATACACAAATGACGAGAAAAAAACGATGACAGCGACAACTAATAAGTAGTCTTGCATACCCAAGAAAAATAGGAAGTACTACAAGTAACTTATATTGAACTGGAACATTTTATTTTCTACTCATTTTTTTTTTTTTTGGCACTCCTATGCACACATGCCAGAACCTATAAAACACCGATACCTCTATAAGGGAATAAGAGTACCCATACCGAGTATTCATACTTGTCAGATATTTGGTGATATGTCTTTGATACTTCTTAAACATACCCATAACTTCAATATATATATATATATATATATATATAGATAGATATTTAAATTCTCAAAAGCATATCCCATACTCCTCAACTACTCCATATGGAATATGTTTTCTTAAATCATAGTATAATTTTTAGGAACATATAAACTATATGTTCTCATCCCATCTCCACCTAGCACACTTTCTGAAGTTAGTTGTGTCTTGAAGATTCCTATAAGTCAGTTCAGGGGTGAAGATTTAAAGATATGGGTTTCACTTCAAATGGGAAATGGAGTGTTAAGACTGCTTACAAACACAAAACGAGGATCTAGAACATTTGGATTATTTAAGAACAAGAATTTCTCCCAACTTGTCAATCCTAAAATATTCTTTTTATTTTTGGCAGTTAAATCCTAAAATAATTCAACTTACTCTCCGGTTTCTGAATTAGCATTTTTGTTACATTACAAAGCACCCCTCAACTCTTAGGATGATGTTTCTATCTGCCATCGATAGATTACAATCGAGCTTATTTATAGAACACATTAATGCTCTCCCAACCATAGGGGAGGATGGCTCAGACCTAATGATCAAATCAAGGTTCCAAAACAAGAAGTGGCACCATATAGGAGGATTTTGGTGCAGGTGAAGTGAGGTGGCATGCTAGAAACAAAAAATATAAATATATCATAAAAAATGCCAGAAGCACAATGCGTTTTCTTTTTGCAGTTCAAGAAAAATTAAAAGAAAAAGATAAAGTAAAGTAGCATGCCGATCATAAGAAGAATCTTTTCACACAAACAACCTATCGATAATCTAGAGAAAAATGACATGCAAACCTCAGCAATGAAAAAAGATTATAATAATTAGCATTCTAGGAGTTCATAATATATAACGCCAACACGTGCATAGGAGAGAGAGAACCTTGATTGAGTAGGCCATTGGTAATAGAGTATCTGGGTTCATTGCATCCTTAGGGAAGTTGCGCAAAGAATGTATGAGTGTCTCAAAGGGTAGTTTTATCTGAACAAAAATATTATCTTTATATAAGCAGAGAATTACAAGTTATTTGGATCTAATGGGGACACAAAAATGAGAAATCGTGAAATACTTACCAAATCATTCTGGCAATGCTTCAGTAGGGCCAAACCAACTTTAAAAACAATTTTTACCCCCTGGTCCCGAAAAGGAATAATAGAATCAAGTTCAATTCCACATACCAATCCAAGGGAAAAACATATGTATAATAGTGCTAGCCCCAGTGCACGAGGATCCCGCCATTACGGGGTCTGGACAGGGTCAGATGTACGCAGCCTTACCTTCGCATGCGGAGAGACTGTTTACCATTTCGAACCCATGACCTTCTAGTCACAACCGGTGAGCTAGGGCCAGCCATCGGGGAAAAAATATAGGTAATTAAGATTACTAACCTCAAAGAGAAAGGCATCCCATATTCGAAGGGACAAATGGAATGGGAAAGAGTACGAGAAAACAGTTATGAACCACTGGCTCGCATACATGCTAGGATTTATCATTTCTTGTGTAAAATGCTCTCCCAATTTTGGCAAGTACTCTCTCATCAAATGGTCAAACTGAAAAAGATATTGCTGTACCAGAGGCAACCCAACCTACTCAGTAGCATCAGATAACAGTTTTAAGAGTTCCAAAATGTGTTTAAAATGGACAGAGAAAGTAAATAAAAGGCTTTGACATAGTAATCAACCAAAGTAAGTTTAATAGAACTAAGTACTTTCTATGACCAGGCACGGACCTAGTTAAGGCCCAGTGGGGACATCCGCCCCCACTGAAATTTTTTCTATTTGCATTTTTGCCTATATATTTTATTAAAATTTAAAAAATGCCCTCACTCATTTTGTAAAATTACTCCACTTCACATTTTTACCACCACTGATTTTTTTGGATCTAAAGGATAATCGTCTCTCTTTTTCACTCTGTACCGTCTCCGCATTAATGGTAATCAATTCTCTCTCACACACACTCATATTCCCACCCAATTTTTTAAAAAAACCCACTATATATTATTGCACTTTTAGTCCAAAATCGGCTCTCTTGTTTCTTCACCCTCTACTGCCTCACATCTAAAAGGTCATAAAATCTTTGTCTCGCACCAACACATGTTAAACACGACCCGGCACGAGTCAAACAAGCCACAAAAAATAAAATTCTTATATATTTAATAATAGCACAGCGTGTGGAAAGAAAACTACAAAGAAAACAACACATCATATATAAACCTATGGAAAATTCAATGCATCCATGAAAAAAAGAAAGAAAATTACTTTACCTTCCTTTTCAGCATATTTTCAAATTAAAGAAACAAAGCTCGGATATTTTCAAAGATTATCGAAAATCTCTCCAACCAAATCTACCACATAAGCAAAAGGCAGCAGCTCCAAACATGTTGAATAATTCAAGAAATATCAAATACAAAATTTTGAGACCAACAGAAGCTATAATTTGAAAATAATATTATCCACTGTGTAATTAAATTATTGACAAATACTGAATGCACAAAACACAATATCAGTACATATTATCTTAAGATGCAACACCCATACCATCATGCTTACAAATTTCCTCTAATCACAAATAATAAAGAATAAATTAAGATAGTTCATTTTAATGGAAAAACTAATTTAAACTAAAATTTATTGTTCCAATGGAAGAGTAGCTGATTATCCAACTTGTCTATTCATTATTTTTTTCTTGTACAGCAGTTAGCACAGTAATTTGAAAAGAACTGATTATCCGTAGGCTAAAATTTCCTAACCTTCACGTCTTCACCTAGCATATTAAAATAGTCAGGAACTCCACATCTATGTTACTGATATAAATAAGCTAGCATACTAAGGTGTACCTTGCATCATGATGCAATAGCAGAACAACGAATTTGGTTTAGAGCAAGTCTACCGTGAAGGCACTCTCAGTGAGCTCACCTCACACCCTCATCATAGCCTTTTCCTTTGGTTCATGCAGAAACCATTTCTAAGAACTTCATATGCTTTCAATATACACATTATCCATAAGCACTCTGTATTATGGTATAAACCAAATTAAGTCAAAAGTTATAATGAACAACACCCTATTAATTTTATGATTTGTTCAGGAAGTTAAGGCATTAAGCGGACATCAGTTCTTCCTCCTAATATTTTAATAAAGTCGTAACTAGCAAACGAACCATTTTTGCTCTATTTAACACCACATAATTTGTTCATCAAAACTTCTCAATATTTTGGACAGGTCTCTCACACAATAGTACAAAACGGTTAAAATCACTCACCAATTATATATTTGTAAGCTAAGCCAAGTTCATCCTAAAAGTAAAGTCAACATGTTCCAGGACTAAAGAAGTTACCAAGTATAATCCTTCCATTGGAGCATGAACAGCTCCTTTCAGTAACGCCACCAATAACCAAAACGCATCTTCTTCGCTCATATAGAGAAGCAACAGACCAGCGATAAATCCCATTCCCTGTAATAATTAATTAAAATAACAATTTAGTATCCCTCAAAGAGTAAATAGAACAGTGATGGGATCTATGATCATAAAACCTGAACATATCCAACATCTCTATAATAAACAGAGTATGCCTTCAAAACATTGTACAGGGACCGTTGACCAGGTCCATGTCTCTGCTGAAAGAAAACATGTAAAGGGAAGGTACGAGATATGTCCCGAATTATATCCAGTTCAGAAGCCGACGTCTCATAAATTACTAGTTGCTGCAGCAGCCAAACAGTTCCATTAGTATAAATTAGAATGATAATTTGAAATAGATCTTTGAAGAGGGAATAAGCATTTGGAAGGGATAGACCCGAAATATAATCAAGGACTATAACAAATGAAGGAAGAATAGGAGCTTCAAGAATTTTATCATGAATCCCAACCTCTTATGAATTCACTTAGATCACACCCTAACCAACTTCACTAACTCAAGAATCAAAGGAAGATAAGGTCCTTTCAGATTTCACCCATCAAAACCCCGACCTCCTTAAAAGGAAATAAAATAGAATAATTAAGAAAAATAACTCACTAGATTAAAACTAACAAAATTGATCTCTCTATATTCAGAACTTGACAAGTCTATGATTGAATTTGGTTATTACCTTGCTGCATATATCTTTTAATGAACTCATAGCCAATTAATTTGATAGCATTATAGGCCAAATTTCACACAACTTTACTTATTACGCAAATATGTAACACAAGTTTCAGGATCACTTAGTATAAGAATGAAATTAGTTAACTTTTGATTATGCAACACTAAATCAGATACCTGTATATATATATAAATATATATGTTTATTTATTTATTTCTGGTTCAAATAAATTTTTAGGAGAAATTCTTCTGTTGAATGTGCCCAGAGGATAGCTAATTTGTCATGAGAAATAAAGAACACAAGTTTGCAGCGAAAATATATCAGCTCAATCACACTATTCATATTGTAAAAATAAGGGAAGGGAGAAGCTGTGTAACCTTACAGTTACTTTTAGAACTGTCTCTATTTTACCACAATTTATGAGAGGTGGGAGTGCTAAGTGACACTGTGGCATATAAAATTTGATGTGAGGAAAGGAAAGAAATTACCTCATAAACACCAGGGTTCATCAGCAAGAGATCCCGACTTCCTGACATCAACTGCCAGACAAGACCCCTCAAACAATCGGGAATTCCTTTTCTTATACGTCGTTTGACAACATGAGGCTTCCTCCTAACATAATGTTTCCAATCACTACCTCCAATTCCAATCATTTTCCTCCATTTTCTAGTCCTTCTTTCAACCCTGAAAATTCCCTCATTGATTATAGCATACAGAGATATACATACACAAATGTAATCAATTTATTCAAATAAAACATAATAACTTTTCTTTTTGGTACAAAAACAAAACCCCTAGAAGTTCAGTTATTTGTGTGCGTGCACAAATATAAATGCATATACAGTCATTGAAGCTCTTAAGTTTAGGTTATAGAAAGATACTACAGACATAAGTCTATAAAAGCCAATAGTTGATGTACCAAAAATCATATATTTTCTTTTGAAAATGAGATTCTGCTTCAACTAGAGTTTAGAAACCCTAGAAGTTCACAAGACCATTTAGTTGGTAGGTTGACTTTTTAATACTGTAAGTTTTAAAATTTATAACATACCAAAGAGCAATCAAACAAAAGGTATCAGAGTTCATGGCAATACCTTTGGAAGAATATTAGTTTTTCCATAATACAACTATGAAATCAAGGCTGCCTAGTTTATTGCTGAAAATTCCAAAAGAATGGACATCCATAGGAAGAAGGCATTAGGGCAAGATATGTATAGATAAAAGTCTAGCTATGTTAAATGACCTTGGGCACGTGTGTCGTGTGCGGCTATTTATCCAATAGTTGGACAAGTCAAATCCTAAGACAAAGGAAACATGGACATTGAGGATATTCACATTATTTATTTATTTATTTTATTTTTATAGTAAAATCATGTCTTTATGTAACAGTGTTGAATATAGAGTTATAGACCTTTAACTCGTTTTAAAAATGTAACAGAACTTGAATTGCTGGATAGATTTTCGGTGCATGTCCAACCATAAGTGTCGGTCATATATATGACAGACTCATACCCATGGCCAAGTATTGTTGTTCAACACCCATACATCACCTGCTTTTGAAGATTCCATGTAACATAGAGCTCTAGTAGCACAAATGTTTCCTTAACATATGGTAAATGTTACAAATGTTGTCACTACAAACACCATAACAAAATGACCATTTCACATTAACACCTTACTCCTAGTCAATTCATAGGTTCACTATAAATGCAATATATCACAAAACAAAAGGTATCAAAATGTTGTTCCGAAACAAACAAAATGCAAATCATTTTTTTGACAGCACACAGAATTGCTCTGTACAAGAATCACATACCTCTGATACTCGAAGGCTGACCTGCTCCTGGCCAAACCTTCAGGAGAGTTATCCTGCTTTATAAATCCAAATCTGTCAACTCTCACAGGTGGAACTGGTCCTGATTCATAGTCATCTATTCTTTTCTTCTCCATCCCACCCCCTCATACCAGCTACCGCACCCCAAAATGCCAATAACACAACATTGTGTTCCATACATGGTCGCCCATTAGCCAAATTCTAAATTACAAAGCACAAAATCTGAAATGGGTACAAAAATAAAAATAAAATAGCAGTGGTTATTAATCTTAAGAAACAAGTGAACATAAACTGACACAATTTCAAATGACAAAGTATTGACAAACTGATGAAACTAATGAGTTTTGGGACAATGACTCAATTACATAAAGAGCAATGGAACCCTAATCCAGTAAAGTCGAACAATGGGGAGAAAACCACAATACCCATCCCAAAACAAAACAAAACAAAAATCTTTTGACTATGCTACTACAAGACAATATATATAATTTTCATATACTAACTACTATTGAACTGGTTTAATCAATAATTTAAATATGAATCAAACACCCAATAAATAGAATGCAACAGACTAATCAAAATATTTAGCTTCAATCAAAATACCCATGAAAGTAAACATTTTAAAAAGTAAAGCAATAAAATAAAAACCCATAATCGCTTTCAATTAACATGTTGTGGGTTCGGAGGAAGAAAATGTTGTGGGATAATTAGAAGTCTAGAGAGAGAGATAGGGGGAATTTAGATACCATGCAACCTATAATATCTAAAGATAAATTTGAGAAAGGGAAAAAAAACCAACATGTCTGACGATTTCTGAGAGGAGGGATAGGGGGTTTCGATCTGTCTTGCGACGGAGCCTTTTGGCTTGCGAGAAAATATGATTTTCTGAGAAAATGAGTCTTAAAGGAAATTTGATTGTTTTGCCATTTCAATTACGGGATATCGATGTAACCTGTATACGCTTGTTCCAGTGATGATTAACACCCGCATGAACGCATTTAGGTTTTACGGTTGAATAAAAAAAGTAGCAAATTATCTACTAACCATTTTAAAATTAGACTGGTTTTGGACCTATGGTCCACGAACAAGAACCAAATTTAGAATCCAATCCTGCAATCATTGGGTTGCAGTCTTGTATTATGATGTACTGAAGGTTACTCATTATTTTGTAATTGACAAAAAAAAAAAATCATTTTGTAATTCATGGAAAATTACAAATTCTTATTTACCGAAAAAAAAAAAAAAAAAATTCTTCTAGCTGAAGTTTACCATTTTAACCTTTAGGCGTGGTAAATGTAATTCTTAAAGTTTACCATTTATCCTTAAAGTTTGAACAAATTACATACGAATAGACCATTCAGAGTTTATTATTACTTTGCCCTCCTAAACTAGTTCACCAGCTGTCCGAAAATGATTTTGAGTGTAAAAAATCAATAATGACAAAATAAAAAATAATAAAGTGAAGGAAAATTACTTTTACATCCCCTGAAGTATGAACAAATTACACATTATTACATCATTCAACGTTTATTACTTTGACCTCCTCTAACCTGGTTCATCGGTGGTCGAAAGATGACTTTGAGTATGAAAAATCAGTAATGGTTAATATGAAAATAGTGTAACTTGTCCAAACTTCGAGGGATGTATGTGTAAGTTACCTTATTGTCTTTTCATACAAGGAAATAGTAAAATTATCATTTTATAAAAGGTTAATTATACTCACAGCCCTAGAGATTTGCCCTTTTGACAACCAATAAAAGTTGACTCATTTTTTAACAATGACACTCCTAAGGTTTGATAAAGTTAATAATGACACCCCTACCACTATTTGACGCAAGGTAATTTGATCTTATTACCTTTTGACTTATGAATTAACCAATTTGAATAATGAAATTTCCATCTAATCCTCTAATATTATTTGATGCAAAACAAAAAACTACATTGCAATATTTACATATGTGTGTGTGTGTGTGCATGCACACATATTCTCTATTGTCTTAATCACCCACAATCGCTACCACCATCATCCTCACCCCCCACTAGACCTATTAATGGATCGGATTTTGATCAGAATCCGATCTAATTATCCGAATATGATTCAATAAAAAAATCTGATAATCCGAGGATCCAAATTAGATTATCCATTACCTTAACAAATTGAATGTAAACTATAGGTAATATTTGTGTATATATAGATATATATTTATTTATTACATTACAATATACAATATATAAATTATATATATATGAGTTATATATTATTAAATTTATACATATTAATTATCTATCATTATATTTATTCGGTTGCATAATTATATTATGCATCATCTTATATATTAACAATTCTCCACTCCATCTAAACTAATAATTAGATATGCTAGTGCATAAGATTTTAATCTGATTCCGAATCCGATCTAATCCTCAGGAATTGTGAGTGTAATTAACCATTTTATAAAACATTAATAGGTCGATCGGAAAGAAAATACTAAGGGTGTTGTTGAGTATACGGGTTAAAACTCAGCAAAGTTCAAAGTAATAAATATTGAACGGTCTACTCATAATGTGTAATTTATCTAAACTTCAAGAGAAGTTAGTGTAATTTAACCAAAAAAATATGATGTAAGTTAAAAATATATATATTTATTATTATTTGAGGTACATTTATAATTATACTCGTGTTATTGACACAAAGTTTTGATTGTTTAAAATTTTCCCATTGCATCATGTAATGGTCTCATAATTATTAAGGTTATAACTTATAATGTGTGTAAAGGGAAAAAAGTAAAGCTTGAATTATTAGTTATTGAATTTTGGGATAATTACATTGACCTCCCCTGAGGTTTCTTCATCATACATTAACCTCCCTTCTTATTTGCCAAATAACAATGACCTCCCCTGTTAGAGATGTTGAATGAACGGAGTTAACGGATGGAGTGAAATTCTGAAATTGCCCAGATTAAATTTATTTGTATTTTATTACAAAAATGACAAATTTTAAAAAGACAAAAAAGCCCATCTCTCAAATCCAATTCTCATCCTTCACCTAAGCAGACCCAAAATAAGTGTTCTGTGGTTTATAAATGGTAATGGACATTACAGTTGTAAAATTAAAGACTCAATCCCATTCATTTGCATTATTTGGAAATCCATGTAGATACGTGTTAGATTGAAAATCAATTTGCAATTCTATCATTTCTATGGTAGGTAACATAGGTAACTATGAACAGACCTATTTTTCTCACTCTATTTTGTTATCAAGCCTTGGAGATTCTGATTTTTGGTGGAGGGTCTAGTCATAGTGGTGGAAGTGTTAAAGCCATGTTCATTCATGTATATGTTCATTCATGCATCTATTATTGTACATGTATCAAGTGGATACATGTATCAAGAGTGTACATGTATCAAGTGTGTGCATGTATCATGTGTGTGGTTGAGATTGTCTTGAAAAGTTCAAAGGTCTATGGGAGAATAGTATATATAGGGTAAGGTATTTGTTGTTTAGATATGAACATAACAAAGAATTCAATTCAATACAATATTTGTTTCTCTCCTCTCTTCACTTAGAAATTATTTAGTTGGTTGAAACTATAGCCAACATAAGTGGTATCAGAGCTTGATTTCAATCAAGAGCAAACTGGGCATGAAGCTTATTGACGGGAAAACAAACCCCAAAGAAGAACGATTGTGACGGCGACTACATGCAATCAAAACCAAGGTGCCCATCAATCAGCACTTCCCATTTTTGATGGGGAAAATTATGATTTTTGATGGGGAAAATTATGATTTTTGGTATGTGAAGATAAAGACCATTTTTCTCTCATATGATTTATGGGATTATGTTGAAGATGAGTATGATGAATCAGAGGATACAACAACTTTGACGAATGCCGAAAGACAACAATTGAAAGATCATAAGAAGAAAGATGCAAAAGCTTTAGGCTTGATTCAACAAGGAGTTGCTGATACAATCTTTCCCAGAATTATCAATGCTTCTAAAGCAAAGGAGGCATGGGATATTCTTGAGAAGGGGTATAGAGGCAGCACAAAGGTAAGAACTGTAAAACTCCAATCTTTGAGAAGAGATTTTGAAAATATGAAAATGAAAGAAATGGAGTTGTTGAAAGATTATTTTTCTAAACTTATGGAGGTGGTAAATCAAATGAAGACCTATGGGGAAGATATTTCTAATCAAAGAATTGTTGAAAAAATTCTGATTAGTTTGCCGGAAAAATATGACTCTATTGTTGCTGTTATTGAAGAGACTAAAGAGCTTGAAAACTTGAGTGTTGAAGAATTGATGGGTTCAATAAAAGCATTTGAGCAAAGGTTGAGTAAGCGCTCCGAAAAGACAATTGAAAGTGCTTTTCAATCCAAGCTCAATGTTAGTTCCAGAAATCAAGAAAAATACCCATCAAGTTTTGATCGATCCAAAGGCGAATCTTCTAGAGGTGGAAGACACGGACGAGGAAGAGGAAG
The DNA here is from genome assembly GCF_030987335.1 of Cornus florida. Classification (NCBI taxonomy): domain Eukaryota; kingdom Viridiplantae; phylum Streptophyta; class Magnoliopsida; order Cornales; family Cornaceae; genus Cornus; species Cornus florida. The sequence continues at coordinate 8,958,564 of NW_026775577.1, forward strand.
AGGAAGAAATTCAAGAGGAAGAGGAAGAAATAATTTTGAGAGAAGTGGAAATATAAAGTCCACTCAACAAAATTGTGGAATTTGCAAGCGAAGTAGCCATGTTGACAAAGATTGTTGGTTTTGGGGGAAACCTCAATGTTTCAATTGCAAGAAATTTGGACATGTTCAAAAAGATTACCGGTTGAAAATAAATCAGCAAGCTAATTTTTCCGAAGAGCAAGAAGGTGAAACGAGCATGTTTTATGCTTGTCATTCGACATCGGAACAAAATGATGATGTGTGGTTTCTTGATAGTGGGTGTAGTAACTACATGACCGGAGATAAAAACATATTCTTGGAGATTGATTTTTCATCCAATTCTCAAGTGAGGATGGGAAACGGTGCCTTGGTCCAAGCAAAGGGAAAATGTACTATTGCCATAGAGACAAAAAAAGGAAGAAAGCATATTCGGGATGTGTTACTTGTTCCGGATTTGGAGCAAAATTTGTTAAGTGTTGGACAGCTTGTAGAGCATGGGTACTCCATTCATTTTGATGAGGACTCTTGCAAAATTTATGACAAAGAATCCTATTTTCCATAGTCGCACAAGACATATTGCAATCAAGCATCACTTCATTAGAGAAGCCGTGGAGAATGAAGAGATTCAACTCATGTATTGTAAGACAGAAGACCAAGTTACGGACATTTTTACCAAAGTACTTCCAAAAAATAAGTTTGAATACTTTAGAGAATTGTTGGGTGTCACAACATGGCATTAACCGATTCTAGAGCCACGGGTGATCAAGTACGGGCACAGATTCGAGGGATACCAAACAATTAATAGGTAATTGAACACAGAATATAAAAACAAAATGAAATAAGATAAAATAATAATAAGCTGATAAGAATTCTAAATACGAAAAATCATTCAAATAAAATTTTAATATAATTTAAACCTTCCAAGTCTTACAACTTGGGAATCCACCAAGTGGACCCCTAATAATCTTCAACTGTAAATGAAATACAGAATTAAAACCCAAAACTAAAATAAGAAAGAAACTTCTATATAGTCGGAAGAGTGAGTGTCTGTATCTGCATCACCACGATCAAGCCCTAAGCTTGGTAATACGCAGACACATCCTAGATAGCTCGGCAATAGCTAAAATAATCCATATAGATATAGATACACACTATAGGACGTTCACTAGTCCAATAGGTCTGTCTCAGCCTGAGTAGAGATACCATGCAAATCGCACATACTGTGGTCATGCGTATCTAGACCTACCAGGGAACAACACGTGTGTCCAGTTATCCATCCTAGGCGATATACGCACCCTAACCATGATCCTGAGACTCAAGCTCATACCATGACACCATAATAATATGTATATAAAGTCCGTATACTTCTAATACAAAATATTATCCATCTTTTATAGTGGTCTGATATAAGTATAACAATCCATCCGGAAACCAAATTAGGTCATTCAATTCATAATTGATATGACACAAATATGAGTGGAACTGAACCTTTATGGTAAATTCACACCTCAATCCAGAATAGGTAGGTTATAATGTTTGAACTAATCCATACCTAGTATGCCACCGTCCCATACCGGTGCATACCATCCTCCATCCAATATAGTTGACAAATTAATAATAAATATTCATCAACCATACTCCAAAATAAACATAAATACAGTCTATTATATGTATGACCAAATTATTCATCCAGTATATGATTATAATCATAAAACTTCCATTTAAATTGTTAAAGCATTGATAGACAATTTAAACCATCCATATCCATCCAATTGACAAAACAGAAATTTTAATAGTTCATCAATTAACACCCACACCATGGTATAATGACTATCAGAAATATGAGCTGAGCACATTATACTAGACATCCCTAACCATACTCTCATACTAGTTCATTTATATTATTAAAACAAAGACTAGTAATGAAAATCCTTCTTAATCCTTGACGACATGAAAATTATCGTTTCATTACTTAACGTCCTTTTTAATCCTCCATGTTAAAACCTGTGTTTGACATAATATGTCAACTAAGAAGTCTCACAACACATTATATACAACCCCAATGGTATTTTATACTTACCAAAATAAACTAGTTAAAACAAACCGGCAAATAAAACTCCTCCACTCCTGACAGCATGCAACAATGTATTTAAATTACATGACGTCCACAACCACAACCCAACCAACCCTCATGGAACTTAAATATATCACAAATATCTTTGGTACAACATCCCTAAAATATCTTTCAATTCAGTCCATTCAATTGGCTAACCAAATTAGAAATTTAAGACTTTCTCCTTCCTGGACAACATGCACATTAATTTTTTTTAAAAAAATTCATGATGTCCATTTATATTAACACACTAGCATATACTAACTATTTTATGGTTTTAATAGGTTAATTTTAAACATCTAAAACCCCACGCTACTTTTCATTAATTTCATTTAAGCCCCTGAAATCAAAAAAACCACAAAAACCCACGTACTGGGCATTTAGCAAATTAGAGCCGCCTCCAATTTTAAGTTGAGCCGGCTCCAATTTTAAGTTGAGCCGCCTCAACTCTTTGTGGAGCCGGCTCCACTTCAATGGAGCCGCCTCCATTGAAGTGTGGAGCCGCCTCCACTTCCCCAGCCTCCGTTTCTCACTCTCTGCTTCCTCTGTTCTTCGTCTTCGCTTCCAGCGGAAATTCCAATTGTCTGTTCTAAGTTTCTTAAGAATTTTCAAGGTTCAATTTAAGCCCAAATACTCCTAGAAACTTCTCCAATTCCATTATGAATTAATTGACAAAAATCTAAACTGAAAATAAAAACAGTTTATGTTTCTCTGTTCGTCTTCCTTGATTCCGGTAAAGTTCCATCCTCTATTCCAAAAGTTTTCTTAAAGTTCCTAAGGTGCAAGATAAGTCCCAACAGTCCTAGAAACTCCTTACATTCCTTTATGAATTAATTTACCAGAGTTTAAAACATAATCCAAACAGTTTATGCAAAGAAAGCAAATCTGAGTTATTTATACGTTAATTAGTTTACAGCCCCGCAAATATACATCAAACACCAGTTTTAAAAAAAAATTAATTAATTCCTGGAGACTATATAGAATGCACAGAACACAAGTTTACAGGAAGGAGATAGAATGAAACTTGCCTTTAAATTTCAGTTTGAAACCTTACAACATCGTCTATGGAGTTTTCGACAAACGGACGACCGGCAACCTTCCTACTGCTCAGTTCCAATACCACAATCCATCCACTCCTTCCTCCTTGATACGACCTTTAGGTCACGGTTGAACTCCTAACTGGTGGCCCATATAGTTTCCTCTCAAAACCATAATGTGTGCCTCTGTTTTCTCTTTCAAGAATTCTTACGAGCACAAGTTTTTTTTTTTTTAAACCCTAGCAAACTTGTAAAGTTAAATATATAGGCTACCATAAAAACTTAACCCTAATTCCAACCTCCTATAAGTCGGCACCCATAATTACATAATCGTAACACCCTAAACCTAATTAATTAATTACATGTAAAACAAATAAGGAAAGCAAATAAATAATACTCAAAACACATAAATAAATTCAAGAAGGAAAACAAATAAATAATCACTCAAAACACATAAATAAATTCAAGACAATAAATAATTAAATACATACCCACTATTCACAATTAAACAATATTAATTTAAATACACACTATTAATCACTTACGAAAAACAAAACAACTAAATCATATAATTAAATCAATTAATCAATACAAAAAAATTAAGTAAATAAATAAATAAAAATCCCAATTTTATCCTTTTTAAAACTAGGGGTATTACAGGTGTGTTAAAAATAATTAATGCCATGTTCATTCATGTATATGTTCATTCATGCATCTATTATTGTACATGTATCAAGTGGATACATGTATCAAGAGTGTACATGTATCAAGTGTGTGCATGTATCATGTGTGTGGTTGAGATTGTCTTGAAAAGTTCAAAGGTCTATGGGAGAATAGTATATATAGGGTAAGGTATTTGTTGTTTAGATATGAACACAACAAAGAATTCAATTCAATACAATATTTGTTTCTCTCCTCTCTTCACTTAGAAATTATTTATTTAGTTGAAACTATAGCCAATAGGAAGGTGGCAACGGGTCCATGGTTTGGTGGCGTTGAAGGTGGGATTGTGGGAAAATATAATTGGGTGTCTAGATACGGCAAAGAAGAGAGAGAGATTTAATAGGGACTTCTAGGTCTAGGTTTGTGCTGGAGTTAATGGAGGTTTTTTGTCATCGGAAAATGTTTTTTGAGCTATTCTTGCCGATATTGTTGCTGTGGTTTGAGGCTCCACTCCCGTCGACTTCAATGGAGACTTCTAGCTGTGTCGATAGTTTTATGTCGTTGCCAGTGCGATTTAACCAGGACTACAAGCTTCACCGCAGGTAAGACGTTATCCTTGCCGATTGTTCAGAGTTTTTGAACGCCATTCATCACCAAGCTCTCACTCGCCTCCGTTCTTTATGCTTGCAGGTAAGAGCATCGTCGCAAGTCCATTGTCGACATTTCAGTCTCACCTTTGCTCACCTTCACCATTGGTTCATCCCTGCCGCTTCAGCGTCGGCATTTGGTCAATCCGAGCATCCGTTTCCAAACGTCGTTCCTCGCCTAAGTCAGCTCGGGAACTGAGGAAATAGAGTAGAGAGAGAGAGAGATAGAGAGAGAGAGAAATTGGAGGGGGGAGAAATAATTATAGGGTATTTTAGACACTTTAGTTGCTTTATTTGCACAGCTTTAAAGGGTATAATAGGAATTTGAGAATTAAAAATTGATGACATCATCATTTTTCGTAAGTAACAGTGCTTTTCATTAACAGAGGGGAGGTTAGTGTTATGAGTATGCAAACCATAGGGGAGGCTAGTGTTATTTGACAAACAAGAGGGGAGGTTAGTGTATAATGACGAAACCTAAGGAGAAGTCAGTGTAATTATCCCTTGAATTTTTTATTAAATTTTTTGCAGGTGGACATTACATTCTAGCCTTTAATTTAAATTGAAAAATGGAATATCAAGACCTTGGCTCTAATTTTATTATCTTAGTAATTTTTTTTTTTTTTTAAACCCAAAAGTAGTACGGAATATATTATTAAGAAATTATAGATGAAACAGCACTGTTCAATACATCAATAAGCTAATAAGGTCAAATTTGCCCACTTCATGGGCAGTGAGGAAGCAGGAATTTTTTTTCGGAGCACATTGTACACTAAACACATACAAATTAGTGTTTATAGAGTATATATATAGAAGAGAGACATGGATGATTACATAGAGATTGATATTTTTGGGATGAGGTAAATTAATAAATTAAATATAATGAAACAATTTTTAAAATAATAATAATAAGGAAACATATATATAGTATACAGGGGAAAGAGAAATTTGAGGGGGGCGGGGGGCATTTTTACACATTTCTAAAAAATATATACATATTATAAGAAAATATATATAAAAAAATAAGGGAAGGAAAAAATCCAGAGGGGACACGTGCACCTGGTCCTATGCTGCCTCCATCCCTGTTCATGGGCATCCTAAGTTACAAATTATGGGAGCCCATCTCACTTCAGAAGATAGAAACAACTTGATGTCTTCCAAGATGGGATTTGAAGATTTGAAATCTAAAATGTATGTAGATAAGTATCCCTAGTAAGCAATTTCAATCCCTCTAAATGACCATTTGAACCAGAATCCTCCTGATTTTTTTTTTTACTTTGGAAGTAATATTGTGTTTGATGTGCAAAAATGGAATGAAATGTAAGTGGGAATGAAATAGTCATTCTCATTCTATTATTTGGTTACAAAAATGAAATGTGTACGTAGGAATGGAATGATAATAACCATTATAGTATTTGGTAATTTAAAATTTAGAATGAAATGAATTTAAATTGAATTCTCCAAAATACCCCTTTTAGTGACAAATAAACTAAAATAACAAAATAATATTTTTCTATAATTTTTTAAAAGAAATGGTGGTGGTGCTGGATGGCGGTAAAGATGGTGGTGGAGGTAGAAAGCGGTAGTGGTGTTGGAATGCGGCGACGGTGGTGGCAATGGTGGAAGGCGGCGATGGTGGTGGCTGCCAATGGTAATGGTGTTGGTGGAATGTGGTGGTGGAAGTAGTGGTGATAGTGGTGGATGGCGTCAGTGGGGTAGGCGATGATGGTGGAATGCAGTGCAGTGACAGTGGCAGTGGTGTGGTGGTTGTGGAATGCGGCAGTGGTGTAAGTGGTGGTGGAAGGCAATAGAGGTGACGATGGTGGTGGTGTGGAAGACAATGGAGGTGACAATGGTGGTGGTGTGGAAGGTAGTGGAGGTGACGCTGGTGGCGGAAAGTGGTGACAACGATGGTGGTGGAAGGCAGTGAAGGTAAAAGGTAGTGGAGGCGGCGGCAATATGGTGGTGGTTGTGGAAGGTGACAGTGGTGTATGTGGTGGTGGTGATGGTGACAATGACGGTAGTGATGGCGGTAATGGTGATGGTGGTGGCGGCAATGACGGTGGTGGAAGGCAATGGAAGTTGCGGTGGTCGAATGTGGTAATGGTGGAAGATAGTGGCAATGGTGAAAGTTGGCGGTGGTGGAAGCAGTGGAGGTAACGATGTGGTGGTCGAAGGCAGCAACATTGGTGACGGTGGCAGTGACGGTGGTGAAAGGCAATAGAAGTGGTGGTAGTGAAAGACAACGGTGGTTGTAATGGCAGTGGGAGGCAGTGGCGGTGGTGTTTCTTGGATTTAGAATATGAAGGTTTTTTGGGAACTTGATTTTAAAAAAAAATAAAAATAAAAATAAATAAATAAATAAATAATGTGGAAATGAAATGGCCATTCCATAGGTTTAATTGTGGAATAAATTTTCATTCCAATGGAATAGCATCCCACTTTAAATTGTATACCAAACAAAGGAATGGCTAGAATGGCCATTCTATTCCATTCATGCACACCAAACGCAACATAGAAGATTGATGATTCAAGTCTATAAAGATAAAAAAAAAATAATAATAATAAAGGATTATGGTAATTTTCTCTTTCTCTTTGGTTTAAATGCGATAGGAGCTAATCTAAAAAGCAATTTGTTTGGTAACTTTTTAATGGGCATGTACATTTTTATATTCTCAGACACAAAAATAAGATTGTTCATGAAAATTTCAGGATTGGCTCGTTAAATTCATGAAAAAGTTTTGATGAGCCAAGCCTATGAGTCAAGTCCGAATCCGAATTCAACCTTTTGAACTCGTCACAATTTTGAATTGAGTCCACAAACAAACGAACCGAACCTAAACAAAGTTAAGCTTAACTAGGCTTGATTCATTGGCAGCCCTAGTCATGAGGAGGGAAAAAAAACCCTCTACCACTTGGAAAAGCCCGCTCAAGTGTGATAGCCATGCCCGTTGAGAAGAATTGTATGACTTAGCTTGCAACTCTCATAGAAGCAAAATGTCTCAATTCTGGCGGAATGGTAAAAGAATCCAATTTTCAGATGAAAATGGATTAATTGGTCTAAGCTTTGCTCTCCAAATAGAAAAGAGTATCTCAGATTCAAAGAAGAGCTCTTCAAACCAGTCCTAGCGAAACTTGGTTGGAGACTTCTGTTGGGATTTATATGCCCTGGCATAGCAAATTCCTATTTGGATTAAAGTGACATATGTTCCTGACATATCTGAAATATTTATGATTTATATAATTGGTGGATTCAATGTATTATGTTTCAATTTATTGTGGAATTGATAGTGTCTATTTGATTACAAGAGATATTTATATATGTATGTGATGGCGATCAATACATGAATATAAATGGTAATCATAAATGGTTCATAGTCAGTAATTATGGATGGACTTATAATTAATTAAGACTTGAACTGTATCCGCGTTAGGTTGAGATATATTGCAAGAACCGTCGTATGCAATTGCTCCCTATCACCATCATGGCATTTGACTCTTAAGTATGAGAAAATTATAGACTCTTTTATTAATTAATAATTACTTTGATTTGTTCGGCGGATTCTTCGGGATCCTTAGACCAACACTTTGGGTAGTTATGTAATTAATAGTTAGAGGGTTATATTTTTAATATTTGTATCATTGCTACTTGTATTTATTTTGTATTGATTATGGTTGATCACAAAATAAATTCGAAGGCCTTCGTGTGTTTTTAGACAAAATGATTTATTATATATTTATTTATTTAAATTATTATTTTTGTCAAACAAATGTTTTATTGTGATCGAGCCAGAAATAATCAATGGTACCAAAATAAATATATTAATTAAGTAGTCGAATTGATGGCTTTATTTGTCCGAAAACTAATTATACATAGAGGGGTCAAAGTGCAATATCGACTTAGAGGTTATTTATTATTTAATTGGAGTTCAATTAATTTCTTTTAGTGGAGTAGAAATTAATTTATGAATTGATTGAATTGGGTCAATGGACCAGGCCAATTATTAATTCATTGTAATCAATAAAATAATAAGCCCAATGGATTCTCACTCATAGCCCAACTTGATATTGGAATCATATTAGATTTGAGACATGTGAATTAGAGATTGAGAAGGATTAGTTGTTTCCTTTTCTTTACCTTTATGTTGCCTATAACTATACATGGTCTATGTATATTTTAGGGGTGATTTTTAGAAGAAGGAAAAAGGAATTTATTTCCTCTCTCTAGAAAATTAGGGTTTATGTTCTCATCTAATAGAGGCTCCCACAAGCCTAGTTTTCCAAGGTTATTCATGGAGGCTTATGAGTGATTCCTAAAGGCAAAACAATTACCAAGAAGATAGAGATCCAAGGAGAAGGCATCTTACTAAGGGATCTATAATAAGTGAGAACATTCACTTTAGAGGAAAGATTTAAAGGTTTACTCAGACCTTTGATGTAAGTATTCAATCTATTAATTGAATGATACATCATATTTTATTTTTACATAAAACTTGTCTCTATGTGATGAATCAAGATTTATGAATCAAAATCCCTCAAAAAGTTTTTAAAATTAGCATGTTTCCCAATAGTGGTATCAGAGCATGGTTTGATTCATTACTAGAGATCATGATTTTATGAAAATCATCATTCATGGATCCAAATATTATATATGCATATGTATATATTTTTATATGATTATGATGTATGTATATTTGTGATTGGATGAATGTTGATGTATGTATGGGCCATGGATGAAGCTTATAGGTTCATTGAATGTAATTTTATCTTTGGATGAATGTAATTAAGGCTTTGATTTAGCCGTTTGAAAGTTCAATGATATAATTTAATTTTTTCCATTGTATCTCAAATTGTAAATATTTTTAAAGCCATGTAATCTTCGTCAAAGGATGCTATGAAGCTTCAAGAAAGTCCAAGAGGGTTAAATTAGGCTTCAGGAATTTTCTGGGATTTTTTAGAAATTTTTCAGAATTTTTTCTAGAATTTTTAGAGCCTAAATTTAATTTTTTTGGAATTTTTTAAATTATTTTTCTGGAATTTTCGGTGATTTTTCGACGACTGGAGGGTCGCCGGAGGCGAGGCGACGTTGGAGGAATGTCAAATGATCACATGCTTCGCGGAACATAATTAAATGGTGCAATTGGAATCTCTACCACAGAATTACAATCAGCGAAGGGATTTATTCCATGTAGCGCAGCCCACAGTGCGCTCAATGCGCACCTAATAAACATGCACGTGATTCTCACGCGCAGAGGGAGCCGGCATTTTGTATGCAGCTGGCGCGTGGTCCTCACGCGCCAGCATGAGTTGACCCTTTGACCAGCGCGTGGTAGCGCGTGAAGCACGTGCCATGCGCCTATTGATCACCCCAACGCGTGCAGGTGCGTGGGGGACATGCTACACGCTCTCCTAGCGTGTGTAGGCGCGTGGGGACGTGCTGCTGCAACCCCAGGAGCGTGCCAGTGCGTGCAGGTCCCTACGGGCGCGTTCCAAGCGCTGTTTGGCTATCCCAGGTGCTGTTTTTGACCAATCCAGACGCGTACAAGTCTTTGCAAGTGTTTACAAGCCTTTGATTGTCCCTCACGCAATACTTAGAGCAATTAAATGTTAAAAGCTAAATTCATTGGCCATTTTTATTTGTTTTATCTGTTATTTATTTTTTTATTTGATGTATGGAATAATTAATTGTTAATAATTATTGTTCATGCATTGGATCCATGATATTTAATTAAATGACTTGATTTATATTAATTAAATTATGAAAATTAATTGGATTTAATTACTAATTAATTTGAGGCCACTTATTGGGAAACGAAAAATTATTTTTGTAAATTATTTTTATAGTGTGCTTCAAACTAAATATTAGTGAATCATTTAAAGTCCAAATATTTTCTAAATTTAATTGGATTAAAATCAAGACATTTTGCATGCATTATATCATGTAAATGAATAAAATGAAAATCATAATTATGAATGATTAAAAATTGAGTGGGAGCGGGGATTTTTATACATTGCCCCATGGCTTTCGTTATTAACACCATTGTAACTAGATCTTCAAAAATAAGGCCCCACGCATGATTTGAAGAGTCTTAATATTACAAGAATGGTTGTCTCATGAAAATAAAAATATTAAATGTTCATTGTAATTAGATCTTTAAAAATAAGGCCCTACGCATGATTTAAAGAGTTTAGATTATAATGACAAGATATTTAATGTTTTATTTTTCATTAGAGCTTTAATAACGTTATACACTCAATCTAAAATCAATAGTGTTAGCTCCCAAACGGAGTGGTCTATACTAGGTGATTTTAGAAAGGTTAAACATAATCGGGAATCATTTCATATAGATAGACAAGGCATTGTCTTAAGAGATATGGAGATGATGGGATTTGCCCGCCAATAACAATAATAAACTTCGCCAACCGAATAAGTTATTGGCGTATTGGTTATCCGATTTTTCATGCAGTGGTTAAGGGACCCACATATTATTATGGAAGTGCTCACCTAATAGCAAATGAATCTCTATAATAGTAATAATGAACTCCTCCAACAGGATAAGTTATTGACATATTGATTGGTTGATTTATTATGTTACAGAGTTGAGGGACCCGCATTAATTAAAAGAGATTGTTCACCAATAATGATAATGATCTCTTATTCAATTGAGATTTATTATATTATGTGGCTAACAAACTCATTTTAATTTTAAATATACATGATAGTATTAATAATTCACCTTACATATTGTATGAATGCATTTATATTCAGATTAATTATGTCTAATCCATGTTATCTGCTTGCTAACATATTCAATGTATGTGGACCTCTTTTATAATGACTGGATAAGGAACTTAGATATTTTATTCACAACGTAAGGGTACAAAATGTATTTAATACTCCTATACCTAATTCCTTTATTTTAAGATACTTAATGAGATGTTTTAGTGAGATTAGATAGGGTATATGCCTAAGTACTGTGTCAAATTTAAATATCATCAAGATAGCCTGAGGAACTCCAGTTTGATATCGGATTTTGAAAAATGATTATTTATTATTTAAAAATTGAACTGGAGGTCAATAGGACTGACTTGAATGGTAAGTTTCAAATTGACATGATTATTGCCTTGTTACCAAAGTGGTTCGGTTTTTCCAGAGTGAACTAAATAAGGAATCAGTTTGAGTTCACACTCGCTGATATTCTTATAGAATTGGTAACAGATGAAGGGATAATCAAAAGTATAGGCGTTCCTACTAATCTAACCTAGTCTATACCATCTTCTTCTAGGCCCAAGTGGAAGGGCAAAGTAAAGAAGAAGGATGATAACAGGACTAGGCTAGCACAAAATATGGGTATCCAAAAGGTTAAAAGGAATAAGGCAGTGTATGTCGAGGGTGAAGGAAATTATTTCTTTTGCCGCTAACTAAGACACTGAAGGACGAACTGTCTAAGCAATGAAGGACGAACTGTCTAAGCAATGACGTGGCATAGGAAAATATATATATTTAATCATTGAGCCATGTTATGTGGTTGTATCTATTAATTCCTGATGGATAGATTCTTAAGCCACTAAACATGTTTGCAATTCGTTGCAAGGATTTCAGGAATCCAGAAGCCTTGATGATATGGATATATATTTATCTTTTGACCTGATGTCGAGGTTGTAGCTAAGTCAGTGGGAGTATTACACCTGAAATTAGAGAGTATGAGGATATTAGTATTAGAGAACGATCTTTATGCACAAAAGTAAGACGCTATCTAATTCTTGTTTCACTTGTGGTTTATAAAAACTGGATTGTTATTTAGTAAAACTGGTTTTATAAAATTGAATAGATATGCGATTGCTTCTGGTGCATTGAAAGATGGTTAATGTACTATAATCACAAACTTTTAAGATTTGCAGGATGTAGAAATTAATGTTGCATCTTCTAGATTGAATGTTAAGAGAAAAATTGTTATTCCTGACTCATTGTATTTTTAGTGTCTATTATTGGGTTGTAATCAATCAAAATGAGATTCAAAGATTGGTCAAAGAAAGTTTATAACCTAGTGAGGCAGAGGAGCCTAAACCAACTTGTGAATCTTATATTGAAGGATAGAAAACCCTAAGGGCTTAATCAGCCAAACGAAATAGATATAAAGAACAATTGGAGTTGGTACACACAAACACGTGTGGTCTTATGAACATCCAAGCAAGATTACTCAAGTTTTGGATAAATTTATCTGATGTGACAAGAGTCTTAAACTTTTGGTATATTCTGAAAGTGTCAAGACTGATGTGGAGCACAGATTAGGTAAACTTATCAAAACACCTCGATCTGATCGTGGATATGAGTATTTCTTGGGATAGTGCAAAGACTAAATAGTCAATGAGGGTGTTGTGTACCAGTTTTCCGCAATTGATGCTCAATGCATTGAGGTGTCAAATAGGAATAACAGAATTCCACTTAACATTGTTAGATCTATGAACAGTTATGCTACATTATCTCTTTCATTTAAGAGTTTAGCGTTAATGATATTAATGCGCATTATGAACTGTATTCCATCATAGTGTATCTCAAGGATATCTTTTGAGCTGTGATGTTGACTAAATCTTAGTTTGAATCACATGCACATATGGGGTAGTCTTGCACATGTGTGTTTGATATGGACAAGTAAGTTGGAAGCAGATTATAGGCATGCTTGATTTGATGGCTACTCTAAATGCACTAGGATGGATTATTTTATGATCTCAATGATAAAAGTTGATTGTTTACATTCACTGTTTATCTATAGGAGAATCATATTATGAATCACATACCTAGTAACATAATGTTAGAGAATATGGTATGAGTACCAGATGTACCACATGTGAACACACTTATTATAGAGATTGAGAATAATATATGAATTCCCTATTGATGCGTCAGCATCATCTAGTACACAGATTCCTGCATCGGTACATTGATGTAGTGGGAGGATTATTATCCAATCCGACAGAATCATGTTTTTAGGTGAGACCATTATGGACATCCCTGTTAAACATGAGTTGGACCCAGTTGGCTACACGGAAGCGTGAACCGATATGGATACAGATCGTTTTGGCGAGTTACTATGAAATCAGAGTTGGAATCTATGTATTCTAATAAATTCTGGGATCTTGTAGAACTTTCTAGTAGGGTGATACTTATGGAAGGCAAGTTAATCTACAAAAAGATACCAGAAGATTTCTTAGTGAATAAATCATGAGTGTACAAGGGAATGTCATTATTTTTCTGATTCTATATATATCAATGACATCCTACTCATTTAGGATGATGTGGAAGTTTTGTCATCAATAAATAGGTAGTTGTTCAATTACTTTGAAATGAAGGATCTTCAAGATGTAAGCTATATTCTTAGGATCAAGCTTTTGCAAGATCAGGTTAAAAGGAAAATAAGCTTATCTTAATAATCCTACATTGATAAAGTTTTGACTAGGTTTGGTATGCATAACTCAAAGAATGAGTTCTTGCTTTATTAATATGGATTGCTCTCTCTAGTAAGTAGTTTTCCAAGACTAGCAGAGGAGATTGAGCAAATGAGACTGGAACTATATGCTTTGGCATATGGAAGTCTTATATATGCCATGGTCTATACCAAATAGGACATCCGCTACATAGTAGAGATAGTCAAAATATATCAATCCAATCTTAGACTTGATAACTGGTCTATTGTGAAAAATATCATTAAGTACCTAAGGAGGACCAAGGATATCATACTCATTTATGGATGTGATGATATGGTCCTAGTCAGGTATGCTAGTTCTGGTTTTCAATCACAAGTAGATACTATGAGGTTCATGACTTAGTGTATGTTCACTTAATGGAAGGGAAATCAGTTGGTAGATTGTTAAGCAGATTTCAACTGCTGACTCAAACCTGCAGGTGGAATATATTGCAGCCTTAAAGGCAGCAAAGGAAGCCTATTAGTTTAATCTCACTGATTTAGAGGTTGTGGAGTATACTAGCCTGCCTATTGAGCTATGTTGTGACAATAGTGCAGAAGTAGTCCAAACCAATGACCCAAGGTTCCATAAAGGAACAAGGTACAGTGAGAGGAAAGTATCATGTCTTACATGATATTGTTCGGCAAGAATATGTACTCATGGCTATGACATTGCATTGGAGCACAACTTTGTTGATCCATTTACAAAGGTGTCATCGATCAATAGTTTTGATCAACACCTGGATAACATTGGAGTTAGATGCAATTTGAATTGGCTATGAGGGCAAGTGGGAGCTGTTGGGATTTATATGCCCTAGCATAGCAAATTCCTATTTGGATTAAAGTGACATATGTTCCTGACATATCTGAAATATTTATGATTTATATAATTGGTGGATTCAATGTATTATGTTTCAATTTATTTTGGAATTGATAGTGTCCATTTGATTACGAGAGATATTTATATATGTATGTGATAGTGATCAATACATGAATATAAATGGTAATCATAAATGGTTCATAGTCGGTAATTATGGATGGACTTATAATTAATTAAGACTTGAACTGGATCCGCGTTAAGTTGAGATATATTGCGAGAGCCGTCGTATGCAATTGCTCCCTATCATCGTCATGGCATTTGACTCTTAAGCATGAGAAAATTATAGACTCTTTTATTAATTAATAATTACTTTGATTTGTTCGGCGGATTCTTCGGGATCCTTAGACCGACACTTTGGGTAGTTATGTAATTAATAGTTAGAGGGTTATATTTTCAATATTTGTATCATTACTATTTGTATTTATTTTGTATTGATTATGGTTGATCACAAAGTAAATTCGAAGGCTTTCGTGTGTTTTTAGACAAAATGATTTATTATATATTTATTTATTTAAATTATTATTTTTGTCAAACAAATGTTTTATTGTGATCGAGCCAGAAATAATCAATGGTACCAAAATAAATATATTAATTAAGTAGTCGGATTGATGGCTTTATTTATCCGATAACTAATTATGCATAGAGGGGTCAAAGTGCAATATCGACTTAGAGGTTATTTATTATTTAATTGGAGTTCAATTAATTTCTTTTAGTGGAGTAGAAATTAATTTATGAATTGATTGAATTGGGTCCATGGACCAGGCCAATTATTAATTCATTGTAACCAATAAAATAATAAGCCCAATGGATTCTCACTCATAGCCTAACTTGATATTGGAATCATATTAGATTTGAGACATGTGAATTAGAGATTGAGAATGATTAGTTGTTTCATTTTCTTTACCTTTATGTTGCCTATAAATATACATGGTCTATGTATATTTTAGGAGTGATTTTTAGAGGAAGGAAAAATGAATTTATTTTCTCTCTCTAGAAAATTAGGGTTTATGTTCTTATCTAATGGAGGTTCCCACAAGCCTAATTTTCCAAGGTCATTCATGGAGGTTTATGAGTGATTCCTAAAGGCAAAACAATTACCAAGAAGATGGAAATCCAAGGAGAAGGCATCTTCCTAAGGGATCTACAATAAGTGAGAACATTCACTTTAGAGGAAAGATTTAAAGGTTTACTCAGACCTTTGATGTAAGTATTCAATCTATTAATTGAATGATACATCATATTTTATTTTTGCATAAAATTTGTCTCTATGTGATGAATCAAGATCTATGAATCAAAATCCCTCAAAAAGTTTTTAAAATTAGCATGTTTCCCAACAACTTCATCATGGTAAAAAATTTCCTCTTTTTTTCGACATACTCAGAAGGCACACACTTTCATTCACGCAGGTACCTTTGTTCGGGCTCGGCTCACTTTGTTCGGACTTCATCATTCATTCATGCATCCCTATCACCCTCAATGAATTGAGACCCTGCTGTCCCATCCCATGCCATACATTGAGTCAACCAGCTCATCAGATTGAGACCTTTATTGTGACATATTATGCACTTAGTGAGAGAGATCATCATCCCTAACCACACAATATGCAGAAATTATGTGTTAAATTTCATGATCAACGCTAGAATATTATGCTTGTGGATGTTCACAGATGAAGCAAATCAACAGGATTTGCAGTTTAATAAAACTTAGAAGAGTACATACATCTCTGAAACTGCAGTGTCACTAAAATCAAATGAAACAACACAAATATGCTTCAAGCTAAAGTAGTTGTTCATGTACAATTTTGATTCATCGAGAGGCTTGATCGTTCTTCAAAGTGAATCTTCGCTTTAAGTCTCCTCTTCAACTCCTTCCTGCAAGTAGATCGAAGAACAAAAAAACAACATATGAAACCAAAATCAACCTTTTTGTTCTATAGATTCTTATACCCTTTTTTAACAAACTAGTTTACCTCATGAGGTGTCTGTCAATGGTTGAAGTAGACAAGAGCCCTCGGTTCTCTTCAGCCCTCCTTAGAAGGTAGGGCAAAACTTGATTTAGAGGTCCAAATGGCATGTACTTGCTAACTTGAAAACCTGCATTTCTCAAACCAAAAGAAAGTGCTTGAGCCATTCCATACAGCTGAGCAAATTGGAGCTTCAAATTTTCCTTTTCGATCCCCAATTCTAGTGCTTTCGCGGCTGCCATTTTCCCTATCACCATCAACAACTTACATGTCAAAACAATATAACTACAATTGACAATTCCTTAACATAGTTCTAAATACAATGTGTTAGTTCCTTACCTGATTCAACATTGTGGGTAGCAAGAACTACTGCACCGGAGCCATGAGCAACCTTCTCGAGCATGAAAGAAGCACAATCATTGTAGCACGCGTGCGTTTGGTGAATGGTATTGTGGATTGGAGACTCAACACCCAAAGAAGCAGCCAATTGCCTTTCACTTGACATATAAGCTCCCCTCACCAATTTAAACCCCATTGGCACACCTAGTTTCTCTGCAGCTTTCGATGCATTCAACAGTCTCTCTTTTGCATCTTTCAAATAGGCCTGAATTGTCCCATAAATGATTGAAATGTTATCTTTGTTGTACATGATCGCGGCAGAGTACGTGAAGTAATCGATGGCAGGTTGAACCGATGTGTCCTCTGCATCAATTGTTAAGGGGACATCAGCTTCTAGACATTTTCGACAAATCTTTAGGAGTCTTTGGTGGCCTAAGTGGAGATCATGCTCTTCTTGTGGGCTTAAAGGTTCTGGTTTTTCGAGTGTGTGATAAAGAGGGCTGGACTCGGAGAAAATTGGAAGAGTGTTGAGTTTCCATGGCAGATCAAAAGAACTGTCCTTGTATTCCCATCTTAGTAGATCACTCACTCGCTTGAGCAATCTCTGAGGGCAAATTGCAGTCATCTTCACAATGACAAAGCTAACCTGTGGGGGTAAAATTTTCATCTTTTCGATCAATCATTCACGGTGTTGTCAATGTAATATGTAACACAAAATGCAAAAAGTTGATGGTTCTCTAAATATATAATGACTATTTTTCATCTTTGATATCTTTACATTCTCTATCTCAAACCTAGTTCAGGTACTAAATTTTATGTTCATACTAAGTGTAAACATCTTTTAATATGTTTAAAAGGAGAATGGTTTCGAGTCTGAAAAATATACATATTTGACAACGTGTTTGAAAAGGAAAATGGTTTCGAGTCTGAAAAATATACATTGTTGACAACATGTTTGAAAGGAAAAATGGTTTTTGAGTCTAACTAGAAAAAAGGTAAAAAAAAATGGATTGAGTCTGAAAAATATACATTTTTGACAACATGTTTGAAAAGGAAAATAGTTTTGAGTCTGAAACTCCAAAAAAGAATGTCAGAAGGGTGGTGGGCCCTATACCCAGAATTTGAAAATGGATTCTGAAAACAATTTTTAAGAATTCTGAATTAAGTTTCAAAAAATCATGAAAGATTTTTCAGACTTTTATTTAAAAAAAAAAAAAATTCATTCTTCTAATTCTCAAATTGTTTTATGTTTTTAAATACTGAACTAAATGTCTTGGAAAAGATTGAGTTTTTCAACTTAAGCTTACAGAAGAATGTGGAAGCGATTTGGTTGATTTAATGGTCTGAATAAATCCGTCCAAATTCCGATCACACGTCTCATTATCCGTTGCATGCTCCAACCCATAATCGAGCATTCCTCTCAGGCCGGCGTCCCGGAGCTTGAGGACCGTCCGGCAGGCCTCCTCGGGACACTCACCGGCACAGAAATGCTCGAAAAACGTATGCTTTACCGTCCCCAATATAGTCTCACGCAAGACAGGCACTTCCATGAGCCTGGAATTCATCACCCACATGCCCAAATCCACCACCTGCTCCATCGCCACCACGTCTAGCGTTATCGACGACCGCACCAGCTTCACACTCGAAACCGTCGAGAAAAGCTCCTTGGCACTATCAAGATTGAGAATTGAATCAGCAGAGGTGGTGGTGGTGGTTGATGGTAATGTTGATACGTTGGTAACCAGTTTTCTGTCAAAATTGAGAGGCGGAAGGGTGGCGGTGGACGTCGGAGCAGAGTTGAGAGGCTTGACGAAGTAGCGGAGGTTATGGAGGAGCTTTGGACGTACAACACGGGTGGCCATCAATGGGTGGTTTTTTTTGTGTGTGTTTTTTTCTCTCCAAATGTTTCAGTTTTTAGTGTGTTTTACCAAGTCCTATATGTATAGAGTGATTGAGTGTAAATATATAGGCTAAATTTAGAGGGCTTTTACTGGGTTAAATTGTAAATGTGCGACAGTTGAATTGATTTGATTTGGGTGAAACTGTATTTATAAGTAACGTTTGGGATGTTATCAACACGTTTGACTGTGTTTGAATGTGATAAAATTGCGATATTAAAGCAATAAAATTGCTTAATATAAGGTTAATACAATGCCACGTTTGTTTGCAACGAAATCTTCAAAACCTAACTTCTCTTACTTCTTAAAGTAGTTTTTGGGATTATATCAACACGTTGTAGTGTCTGGGATGATATCAACAAGTGTGTGTATATATATATATAGTCTTTACTTTTTCCAGCTGTTAATGTTAAAACCTCCCTCCTAATTCTACTCTGACAGTTAATGGTTTACTCAATGATCTATATATGGAAACAAATGAGGTCTTGGAATTCAAAATTGTATTTGTATATTGTTATTACAAATTAATTAAAAGCTAATCTAAGTAATCTTCTAGTTATTCAATCTGTATTGTGCAAATACTAGTTGATGCAAACACTGATTTGTTGCAGTGTTAAATCTGTCAAAAACAAAATTAGTTTAGTAACTTACATCGTTTGTTGTTGTTATTTATTATTATTATTTTTTAATAAAAAATAACAAGATGGTGGACTCTACCAACTTTACCCAACACTATGTAGTGGGAAGTGGCGAAAGTGATTACAAATTTTATTTTTGAGTACCATTACGTGGCGTCATTATGACATCATATAATATAGTCCACCACCACGCTTACATAAATAGAATATATATAATAACAATTCAACTCGGTCATAAATCATTATTCATTGGATGTAATATACATTTATCTCATCAAATTAGGAACTTCCACCAGGAATGTAGGAATAGTTTTATTATACCATCCCTGTGGGCGTAGCAAAGATGGTTGGTAGGACGAGCCTTCAAGTTTTGGACCATTATATCTAGTGTTTGGGTGTGGGTTCGAATCCTCGCCATTCTGCAAGTTCTTACTTAAAATGCTACTCGCACTGTGAGACCGGATGGATAGTCAAGGTTTATCTGGTAATTACAAATTCAAAGAGCGGGTAATTGCAAGAGTTCCACGTCATTAAAAAAAAAAAAAAAAAAAAAAAATCTTTGTT
This sequence comes from Cornus florida, assembly GCF_030987335.1. Taxonomy (NCBI): domain Eukaryota; kingdom Viridiplantae; phylum Streptophyta; class Magnoliopsida; order Cornales; family Cornaceae; genus Cornus; species Cornus florida. The sequence continues at coordinate 8,978,788 of NW_026775577.1, forward strand.
GTACTGCCATCACCAATTTTATTCTCAACACGTTTTATTTTGTCACACAGCAGTTTACCTTTTTGTAGACAGTTGCATGTGTTTGATTCTGCTCAGGTTTTTAGGGCTTGTAACATGACACCATTTGATAGAGTTTTATTTCTCATTCTATTATCAACCGTAACTATGAAGAGAGGGTTTGGGGTTTATATGTATACTCAAATTTAGATTTATAAATTATTATTTTAATTAAAAGGTACATGAACTTGGGTTGTAATTAGTCATCCAATCTTTACTGGGCAAATACTATTTTGGGTCATAGTGACGGTGTGGAGTGTGACGCAGGCATTGCATGACTTTCGCTTATAAAATTTCGCTCATGAGGAATCTAGTTTATTTAGTTATTATTTAGAAACAAAATGTATTTGCTTTTTTGTGCAATTTAAGATACCGGAGAAAACCAAACAAAGAATTTTTTCTTAATAGCTTCCTTTGTTAAAAATTAAAGCAAAAAAACGGCCATCTTTTTGTTGAATTATATTTTGAAAAATTATTGTATATTAGTGTGGAGAAAAGTATTCCCTATTCTGATAATTTGTGGCTCAATATTGTGAAGGCAAGTTTGTGGGATATCCAATAACTGCTATAGATATTTTAATATAAATATATATAGTATTTAATATAATTATTTATTATATTTATAAGGATGATTATTATTATATGATTTAAATAATATTTATGGGGTTATATTACCTTGCACGTTACATATGGTATAGTGATATGCAGGTGTGTGATATGTTGCTGTGAACGTATTAATAAAATATTATTTGTCTATCTTTTTTTCCTTGAGGGTACGAGTAGTTTTACATATTGAGTTTATGAGCAACTACATTTATATAGATTTGGACCTAATCTTCGTGTGGTCGTACACATGGAGGAGACGCCGCTGCTAACTGATTGGGTTGTATTTTGATGCTGACTAGTTTCGCCAATACCTATAACACTTTCTTACCTATTTTATTATTATCGTTTTACTTCTTAATTTATATTTATATCCATATTGTTCAAATGATGTATTATTCGGTTTAATGGAGAATTATTCTTTGATTATTCATTGGTGTTATTGTTCATTAGTTTGAATCATTATGTCTGAATTTTATATTTTATATTTTTCTATAAATATGTGAAATTTTCACAACAATCTAAAGCTAATATAATATATTGTATTTTAGAAGTATTGGTTATGTATTTAGTATACTATTGTTAATTTAATCAGACTGTTTTTGGATTGTATCACATTTTTCATGGCACGTATTTAAATGAATGTGTGTATAAATTTGATGCATGGACTAGGTAAACTGACATTTTTTATTTTAATTATATATATATTATTTGTGCTGATCCGTTACCTAATTTAAAATTATTTTGGTTGCTTTATTTGACAACGGCTAGTATGATTTGTTCGTATGGAAAGTTACTATGGCCAACGGATTTAATCAAATGACTGTAAAAAGTAGTTATCAATAATAAATCTATTATTAATTTTGTTTATTGCACATGTAATTATAAATTTGTATATTTAGAAAAGGTTACTTATTTATATTTGGAATGATTCAAATATAAACCATGTGATAAATATGGAGGTTTGAAAAATGGAATTATTTCTTTGTTTATAATTGGAATGAGCATCCTATATAGTTTACCTTTATAATCAATTAGCTAGTCAGAATTTTTTTTTTTAATTGAGATTTATAAATGTGAAAAGATGTAACGGTAACCTAATAATGAATTAATTGAGTTTCCTTTTTTCCGTCTCTTCCAAACTAGATACAGATATACATATTATATATAATTTAATTCATTTTAAAAGGAAAAAAAAAAATCTCTACATTAATTGTTTGCTATTCTGTTCATGATTTGCAATAACAAGAAGAAATAGAACCATGGTTCACTAGTAGTTGGGTCGTTAATGGTCGTTAGTCTCATCTAGCCTAATATAAATCGGATTATGACTCTGTTATTAGTATACTAACAAAATTTTATTTTGTGATGCATGGCGAAACTACTACTATCAAAGGAAGAGCACCAGATGTTAAAACCAACGGCTAAAATTGGAGTTGACCAAGTTTTCAAGCAAAAGAATTTGGGAGGAGAGATAAATAAAATATTTTATATGTAGTTCGTGAAAACCCGATAAGGAGAAGGAAGGAGAAGAGGTGGATTGAGAATGACATTGATGCGAATCTCTCCCATCCAGTATTTTATTTTATTTTAAAAAATAAAATTATTGGAATAGATTTTTAGATTGTCTATTTTTATTCAGGTTTGTTATACAAATCTTATATTTTTAGATTCTTATTTTATAAACTATATAAATTTTTGAAGTTCGGAACAATTAAGATTTAAATAAAAAGAATTTGGTCAAAATATCAATTATTTTAACCCTATTCATAGTTGAGTGGTTTTTTGGTAAAAAAAACATAGATAATGGAGATTTATTGAAAAAGGGGTACAAGTCAAGAGGTTCTTTTGTAAAAAAATAGACAAGGGGTTTATTAAAAGGACTTTGATCATTTAAGTTAAATTTTCTCTAAGTTATCATATGACATTTAAAATCTATCTATTGTTTGTGTTAAACTACGTCCCCAAATTAAAATTCTCAATAATGGATTTTACAGTTAAATTTCAAAAAAAAAAAAAAAAATTTGAATTTTGCAATTTAAATTAAAAAAAAAAGAGAGTGAAAAAAGAGAGGAATTTTGTAATTTAGATTTTAGAAAAAGAGAGTGAACCAACTGAGCAATTTTGTAGTTTAAATTTCCAAGAGGAGGAAAGAGAATGAACTATCTTTTTCGAAAAAGATGAGGGAGAGAGAACGATATTAACGTTGTTAAAGTATGAAGAATTTTTCTTATTTTAAAATGGTGCAGTTTTCAAAGTTTGGTAAAATTTTTTTATCTCAAAACATCGCAGTTTTTAAGTTTTTTTTAAATTAGTTGACGTGTTTAACACAAGTCATAAATAAATTTTAAAAGTCACGTGTCAATATGTAGAGAATTTAACTTAGGATAAAAAAAATTTAATTTAGAGGATCCAAATTCTTATGGAGGGGATTTCTGTGCTTTACCTTCTTTTTATTATTATTTTTTATTGACCAGACAGTTTAATAATGAGTTCTTTAAATTTATTCACATTTATTAATAAAAAATTAAATATGTTCACATCAGCTATTAAAAAAAATTCATAAATCCTTTAAAACAGGTGGTTAATTGTTTTAAAAAAATTAATTTTATAAGTTGGCCCATTTGATTTTTAAAAAAATAATAAATAGGAAGCTACTAGCCTACTAATAAAAAAAATTATAATCTTTTGAGTTCATATAATATTAGATTTTTTTTTTTTTTTTTTTCAAATGTAATATTTTCCAGGACCCAAGCCCATCTACAATTTTAACCTAACATAAAACCCTAATTCCCATTTGATTTTCATTTTTCACGCTGAAGAGAACACGGCCGCCTTAGAAGGAATGACGAACATGTTGAGGAGGGTGGTCCAGAATTTGGTGTTGGGTGATTTGGAGATTGTAACGAAACAGATTCTTGTCAACTTAGATAGCATTGAGAGGAAGGTTGATGAGTTGTTGAGGAGGACGGGTGGAGCGCCTATTGAAGAAATAGTTAGGGATGGGAAGAACAGCAACAGTTATGAGAGCTCAAACAAGTCCAATGGAAACTCCGGTAATAGGGTTGATCACAACTAAGGAGAATATATATACATATTTGTGGTGTTTAAACAGTGTTATTACAGATTTCATCACATCTAGATGGGTGTCTGAGATTTTGTTTATCTATGATTTATAATCAATATAGCAATACCTAGTTTGAGAAATCAATTTTTTCTGCGTGGTGTTGATTGTTATTTTGATGGATGTTGATTGAATGATTGGTATTGATGGGTAATATTACTTTGTTTATTTGGTATTCACAAGTTTTAATTTGTTGTTAATTTTGCCTTTTTGTTTTTTATTTAATCCAATGAGATATCAGCTGTGAAATCTTGATTTCTTTTTTAATTTTTGCGGAAATATATATATATAAATATTTTTTAATTTATGAAGGAGCACTGATGACTCATTCATATACTCTTCTTTTCTCTCTTTACCAAACCAAAAAAGGATGAAGATCGATGAATGTTGATAGGTGAGTCGGGCTCAAAAGGCGAACCCAAATACCTCTAAAATCTGTTCGGCTGGACTCCACTGGTGATATATAGCCAATAGAAATTCAAAAGCTCGCCACGAAACATAAGGGCATGTTTGACTTTCAGAATACATAAGATTTCATAGAAAAACAGAAGCTAATTCAATCAACCCCTCCAAGTGTCCATACCCATCCAATTAAGTATCAAGTATTATTTCGTTGTCTGTAATTTTATCTTTTATATGTAGGTGAACTAATTTTTTTTTAAATAATGCATTGTCAATGGTTGGACATACCAATCAGTATTTACTGAAGGTTATAAAAAAAAAAAAAAATAGAGTATAATTCCAAAAAGAAAATTTTGATTTTTTTTTTTTATTTATTTTAAATTTAAAGAACAAAAGGAAAAAAAAGTTAAAATAATTTTTGAAATTAAAAATTTGGGGGCGTGATACATAATTTTTCATAGGGCTAGGTCCACGTGCCCCATGAATGGAAAGGAGTATTTATTTTAAATTCATTATTAGTAGCATCCTCTAACAAGAAGCCTAGGAGTAGATCCAATTTTCTATCTGATTTCAGTATAGCCATTGAACATCCCTCTCAGGCTCCGTGTTTTACAAAGTTTGAGTTCAGTCAACCAGATATCAAATTAATCACCATTTTACTGTTATGTTTGGCGGCATAAAATTGGAGTCATATAATTAGAATTGGAAATATAAAAAAATTTGGTTCAATTTTCTGAATTTCTTATCTTTAAAACTCCAATTTTATACTGACCAGTAAACCATAACTTCATATTTATATACTCTAACTCGTATTGTCTCAAGCAACCAGGACTTCAATTTGAAATTCTATCACGGGTGTTTTATAGGTAGATGATTATGAGTTACTAATTTTAATATTATTTTCATATATTCTATGTTTGTAATTGTGAATTTTTGATCAACCTTTTATTTTCTTTTATTTTTTTTCATAAATATCTATAAATATTTATTACTCTTATATTTAGTTGTTAGATTTTTTTATTTTATTTTATTCTAATTTGATGCTAATCCAAGGTCAGCCCAACTCCAATGCTAAAAGTTATTTTCGCATACCAAATTTATATTTTGACAGGTGCTACAGTGTCAAAATGTTACATTTGTAGCAATTATGCTCCAATGGTGTATTTCATGTAAAATGCTTTTTTGACACAATCACCATTCTTTTTCAACTATCATTCCCAATATTCATATTTGCATCAATAATATTAATAATAGGCACATTCCAAGTTAAGTTGTAAATATTAGAAGGAAACTAAAATAGCAAAAATCTAAAATATCTTGTCAAAAAAGGACCAAAAAAATAAAAAAACAAATCATTGGCACACTGAATCCTCATGCAGCTGCATCACACCAGATGAACCCACTTATACTAACACAATCCAATGGCCCAGATCTTTTAAAAAAAATTAGGGCAAATCATTTCAACCTCACCAATCGCCTCTATCTCTATTTTCGTTCTCAGATATGAACTTGCTCCCTCCCTCCCTCCCTCTCTCTCTCTCTCTCTCTCTGTGCAACTGCAAACTACAAAATCTATAAGAATCAGAAGTTCAAAACCCATATTTTTAAGTTTATCTATCTGTCTGCAAGAATCAAAAGTTCAAAACCTATTAGCTATATCAAAAGCCATATCAGCCATATCATTTCAGATTGTTCAAAAAATCAAAACCCATATCTTTCACTTTCCATCGCCCGCTGTTCCAGTTCGGGTTCACCGTTCGCAAGCTTTAGCCGCTGTCTCTCAACTCTCAAGCTTCCCTCCCCCACCTCTCTCTGCAACTGCTAACTTGTATGTATGGGTTTTTTTTTTTTTTTTTTTTTTTTTTTTTTTTTTTTTTCTTCTATAATCAAGGTCTGTAATTCTTGTTTTGCAAACTAAATCCTATTTGGTGAAATTTTTTATGATATTTTTTAAATATATATATATATATACACACACACACAAAATATATATCTATCTATCTATCTACCCCCCCCCCCCCCCCTTCCCCAATCTCTTTATGAAATAGCTACTATTATTTCTTGTGCTACAATTGGCATAAGAAATAGCAAAGTTACAAAGTAGCAACCAAAATAGCATTACATTGGAGAGCCCATTTTTAAATATTTTGAATTGGCAGTCCATATGACAGCCTTATTGGAGATGCTCTTAAAGCATCTCCAACCCAATGCTATTTAGGCTGTCATTTTTAAAATATAGCAGATGGGCTTCAAATGAACTCTCCAATGGGCTGTTAATTGGCCTACCAAATTTTAACTTTGCCAATTTTAGTGCCAATTGTAGCAAAAGAAATGGCAATTGCTATTTCTAACCAGCTCCTATTTCACTCCTATGTCTCTAAGGCAACAGAGAGAGAGAGGAGAACGGCTGTTATTTCTCGATCAAACCCCACCACCAGCATCCCGATCAGAGCTCGACCTCAGCCCCGCCCTCATCTCTCCCTCTCTCTCTCTCTCTCCTACACCGCACACTCTTTCCTCAAACCATAGACAACTTGCCTACACCATAGCCACTCCTCCGTCGCTTTGAAACACTAGAAGGAAGCAACAGGTACAAAACCTATATATTTGCGCGCGCGCGCGCGCACATACACACACATATATATACATATATTTGCATATACATGCTTTCTGATTTAAAAAATTTCAATTTCATTCTAAAATCCGGCATGGGCTTTGTATTTGGGATCCAGATTTCTCTCTTTGTGCATATGTTTTGTGTTGATTTGATTTCCATATGTGTGTATATGTATTTTGCAGTCTTCAATTCAATTTCAGTGTTGATTTGTTGATTAGCTTCCTTTAGGTATTATTTCTGTGATTTCCCAATTGGGTTTTAATTCTTAATGATCTGTTTTACAAGTATGTTTATTGGGTAATTGTTAATTTAAGCTCCAGCCTCCTAATATGAAGTGAATTTTGGATTAATTTCCATTATGTGTATTAATATGAAGTTCTGCTAGCTGTTGACAATTTCTGAAACTTCATACATCTTTTTTTCCCCATCAAATAAATGGAACTTTTGATTATCACAGTTAATTTTAAGATTTAGTAGTTTAATTTTGGTTTTTAGTCTCTCACTCATCCCTGAGATGTATACCTCTATCTGTTTCTGTCTTTGTACTCACACATGGCTGACTTATTGTTTGCCTTTTGGTTGTGTTGTTAATGCTGCTCTATTAATGAATTGGGTCTGCATTTTCTCTTCCCTTCTCATCCTTAATTCCACCTAGGATGTGTAATCTACCTCTCAAGATGCATCAGTATGTTCTAATAAGAACATAAAAAATTGATTCTTTTGATTTATATGCACTACATGAACTGGCATGAGCAATCTTGTTAGAATACTTGGATGCTTCTTTTCTAAAATAGCATTTTGCATGAAATGCACCATCGGAGCAGAATTGCTAAAATGTAGCATTTTGACACTGTAGCGCCTGTCAAAATATAGATTTGGCATGCGAAAATAGCTTTTAGCATTGGAAATGCTCTAAGTTCTTAGAATTTGGTATCATTATGATATTCCATGAATTTAAAAGTTTTATACCTTCAGTTGAGTTTGACTTGATCCTTCAACCTGTTCAAGGAGTTGTTTGCTACTGTTCATTATACGAAATGAGGTAAAAAAAAAAAAAGGCAGCAATTTCAGTGAAATTGGTTGTTAAAATATGGTTGACATATTGCCACGTTTTCATATATATATATATATATATTTGATAGGAATCATTTAGCTCGATGCCAATCCAAGATTCACTTTGAAGTAAAAATTCTTCAATGCTAATTCCAATTCTACCAAACCCAACATAACATTAATTTATTCCTATATAGCTATGTAAGTAAAAATCTGTCAATGAATCAGATTTTAATCCGAATTCTATTCGAATTCGATCCGATTAATCGGATATGAATTGAACAAAAAATTCGATAACTCAATTACGATCCAAATCCAATAATCCGATTCCTTAACAAATCGGATATGAATTTATGCGATCTAATCCGATAATAATCCGATCTAATTATATAATAATAATAATAATAATAATAATAATATATTATATTATATATATACAATACTCCTATCAGATTTATATTAAATGTAACCGGCCAAAAAAAAAAGTTATAATCTTATATGTATAATAGCGTGGTGTTCTTACTTACATACCAATAAATCTCCTAATATACATTTTTTCTTCTTTTTTTTTTTTTTTTTTTTGGGATAATTGTAGGTGTCCGGGCCAACTTGCGCGCACCTCGACTAATCCCACGAGGCCCTGAAGTTAACGACCGAGTAAGCTTTCAGTGGCCTACGGAGACTCGAACCAGTGACCATTGGGGAGCAAACCCAAGGTCTAACCAACTGAGCTACCCCACAGGGTTCCTCCTAATATACATATGGATAATACCATACTATTTATTCATTAACAAAAAGTAAATGATTTTTTTTTTTTTTTCCTTTTCCTTCCATATTTTTATTTATCTTTTGTTTTCTACCATTTTTCTTTTAATCATTGTTATTTTTATTTTTTTTATTAAAAAATTACACTTTTATCGAATCAGATTGAATATTCGTTTATTAATAAAACTGATATGAATTCACTTACAAAAAATCTATCGAATTATCTGATCGGATCGGATCGAATCGAGCAAAATGCTTATTGGATTTGGATCGGATCAGGCCATATCTGATCCGAATTCGACCCGTTGACAAGTGTATATAAGTATATATGAAAAATTATGTAGGAAAAATGATAATAAGATGAAAGTGGAGTCAATGGTTTATGAAAATAAAATATTTATGAAAAATTCACACATAAATCGTTCCATAGTTTATTATTTACATGAGAAGAGAGAGACCACATTGTATGACGGTTGAGTTTAAATTTAGTTAAGACATTCATTTATATTGTATTTATATGTTAGTGGAATGGTCAAATCATTTGAAAAGAAAAGAACAATGTTAGTTTAAATTTATAAGACATGGGAGGTAACTAAATAAAATATTTCTTATTGTGAAAGTTGTACTATTTTCTTTAAATAGTGAAAAAGTTTAAATTAAATTACAAACTATCACCAATTGAATTTTTGGTAACTCAGATCATTTTGAGAATTCAGACTAGTTTGTCTAAGGATGGAGGATGTTGGTGAACATTGGACTAAGTTTTCAAAATATTTATGTGATTTTGTAAGATTTATATTGTCTCCATGGTGCCTGGGGAAGATATACGATTTTTTTTTTAATTATTAAAAAATTATACATTTAGTTATTCTTTTAAAAATGAATTATATAATTCTTTTACAGTGTTTTCGGTTACTTTTGGACCAATATGTTATCAAAAAAATATGGCAAAGTTTAGTATTAATTACCATTTGCTCACTCAATACTTTCACTTTCGAAAAAAGATATTCACATAGTGTCAAATAATACTTTTATTATTTAGCTAAATATTGAATATTTTGTATATTGCCTACCGTTAGTAGGGGTGAACACGGTTCGGTTCCGTACGTTCTTGTTGGAACCGGAACCAGAACTGTGAGCAGTGGAGTCGAACCGTGAAATCGGTTCAGTTCCATAGAACCGTTGACCAAACTGAGACCGGAAGCCGAAGAAATCTGAGAAGTCTTTCATCGAGACAGTAGCTAAATCCTCAACAAGTGCTTCGCTTTTATATATATATGAAAGCGAAGAGGGGTAGACCGTGGCCTGAGATTTGCGAAGCACTTGTTAAGGATTTAGCTGCTGTCTCGACGAAAGACTTCTCAAATCTCTTCGGCTTCCTGTCTCAATTTGGTCAATAGTTCCATGGAACCGAATCGATTTCACGGTTTGGCTCTTTGGCTTCTAGTCTCAGTTTGGTCAACGATTCCATGGAACCGTTGACCAAACTGAGACTGGAAGCCGAAGAGATCTGAGAAGTCTTTCGTCGAGACAGCAGCTAAATCCTCAAAAAGTGCTTCACAAATCTCTGGTCACGGTCCACCCCTCTTCATTTCTAAGGCTTGAATCTTGATATGAAAGCGAATCTCGACGAAAGACTTCTTAGATCTCTTCGGCTTCTAATCTTAGTTTGGTCAACGATTCTATGGAACCGAACCGATTTCATGATTTAGCTCCATTGCTCATGGTTCCTGTTCCGGTTCCATTTTTTTAGGAACCGACCGGTTCCAGTTCCAGCAAAAACGTACCGAACCGAACCGTGTGCACCCCTACTAACGGTAGACAATATACAAAATATTCAATATTTAGCTAAATAATAAAAGTATTATTTGACACTACGTGAATATCTTCTTTTGAGAGTGAAAGTATATATATATGGGTTTTGATTACAAAACAAGAATTACAGACCTTGATATATATATATATATATATGGGTTTTGATTACGAAATAAGAATTACAAAACAAGAATATCTTCTTTTGAGAGTGAAAGTATATATATATGGGTTTTGATTACAAAACAAGAATTACAACCTTGATATATATATATATATATACACAAAAAAAAAAAAAATTACACTTGATTTTAGTTTGCAAAATAAGAATTACAGACCTTGATTAGTTTATTTAGAAAAAAAATTAAAAGAAAACCAATACATACAAGTTAGCAGTTGCACAGAGGGAGGGGGGGGGGGGGGCAAGCTTGAGAGTTGAGAGACAGAGGCTGAAGCTTGTGAAAGGCGAACCCGAACTGGAATAGCGGGCGATGGAAACTGAAAGATATGGGTTTTGATTTTTTGAACAATCTTGAAATGATATGTCGATATGGGTTTTGAACTTTTGATTCTTACAGATAGATCTGAAATATATGGGTTTTGAACTTCTGATTCTTGTAGATTTTGTAGTTTGCAGTTGCAGAGAGAAAGACGGACACAGAGGAGAGGGGGGCAAGTTCAGAGTCAAGAACGAGAATAGAGATGGAGGCACTTGGGGAGGCTGAAATGATTTGCCCTAAATTTGTTTTAAAGGTTTATAAATATAGAGTTACTAATATTAATAATATAATCAAATATATATAATATATATATATTACGGTTCAGTTCAGTTCCGAAACCGAATCGTGAGACCGGAACCGAACCGAATCTCGACGGTTCTCATGGTTTCGGTTCCACGGTTCTTTTGTGCACCCCAAACCGTTAGTACAAGTGACTTTAACATTGGGATGTAACTCTTTAAATTTGGCAATAATTTTTAGGATGCTCTATTTTTTGTGATAATAAATAACAACATTAATAAGATGTTGAATTGAGTTAGACTTATATGTGACATTAGTTATCCGCATTAAGGTCGGAGTCAGGAATTTGGTTCAGGAGCATATTAACACTGACAAAATAATTTTTTTCTAAATAGGCTGAAAATATAATAGTGTATTATTGCGCATAAATTATGCATAAGTGCAAGAAAAAGAAAATTTCAAGAATAAAAAGGAAAATTTTAAGAAGAAAATGAAAAAAAAAAAAAAAAAATGAGATAATTTTAAAGGATTATTACATATAAATGGGGTTAGGGCACTATATTTACTTAGAGGCTGAGTCAAAGTCTCAAAGTTTCTCTAAAATGTGTTTGACCCAAAAGTTGAGGTGGCACATGAAAAAATACTGTTTCATATTTTTGTTGCCTAAAATACCCTTATTCTTATTTTATGTATTGCCTAAAATACCGTTTTGTACACTTACCTATTTTCAAGCCCTAATTCCTCTTTTCACACTCCATTCGTGCCGGCCTCTCTCTCTCCCCTTCTTTGTAAATAGCAGCGATCAACAAACCTCTAACCATTTCCGTGCCTTTCGTGTGATGAAGAAGACGATGTACAACGAACAGCGACCGGCGATCAACAAACCTCTAACCATTTCCGTGCCTTTAGGTTTTTAGCTCTCCACTTTCTCTCTCTCCAAACAAACCCCCATTCGTTGCATTTCACAAACTTTTTCTGCAATGGCCACAAGGTTCTTGTTTTCAAGAACGATAACCCAAAACCTCTACCAAACTCTCCATCATAGTTGTTGCAATGACACTCCCAGTATCTCAAAGTTCCTCAGAACCCTTCACTCTCTTGTTTCCACATAATTCCAATTCCATCCCTCAAACATGTCTTCTTCCCCCAACTATGAACCCTAAGACGCCGGAGCATCTGTTGCCGCTGCGTTAAATCTTGATAATCAGGTTCCCGCCACCGTCATCATCGGCTTTCTGGTTCTGGAAAGGTTAGATTTTTCTGTTTGAAAGCATTAATATCGTTGTTATTCTGATTATTTATTTCATATTTTGATTTGGGAGCCTCTGTTTGGCTGCTGAGAAAACTGAGGAGAAGAAAAGTTCAACATTTTGGGGCCATTTGTTATTTCTTTGTGGTTGTTGAGAAGAACGGTGGAAAAGAAAAAGAAATATAACAATTTGTTGGTTATATGTTATCTTTGTATCAAAACAAAACTCTAGAACTAAGCCAATAAATTTATTAGGCTCTTGAGTTCGAGGATTTTGTGGCTGATCCTAATAATGAGTGTTTTCATTTTGGTACTACATTAAATAAGAACATTTTTATCAACGGCATTTATAATTACTTCTTTTTCCTGAATTGTTTAATTTGAAATCTAAGCAGAATTATTTACTATTATTACTATTATTGTTAATATTATTAATTATTCAGATGAAATCAGTAAATTCACACATGCTAAAATGAACTCACATGTGAAAATATGTGTAAATATGCAAGTATTTAGTTATTTTTGTGTGCATGTTTTGTTTTTGTTTTGCTTTTCAAAGGGACAAATATAAATTCAGATGTAAAAAATTAAAAAAATTGAACATGTGTTGATGTATGTATTTATGCTAGGTAAAGAGTCTAGATTAAGCTTTGGCTTGATATAGGTTTTGTTATTGGTTTTTGGAAGATATGAAAGCTTTCATACATTACTTATTATTAAAATTGTGCATTTGGGTCCAATTATTGAATTTTGCTTCTGTTCTTCTTAAAAATCTTGCTTACATCATTCATACTATGGCAGACCACTCTGTTGAATCATATCTTGACATCTCAACATGGGAAACGGATCGCTGTCATTGAAAATGAGGTATTAAGGTCTACCTGTCTTGAAACTCCAAATTTTGGGCTACTGCTTTTAGTTTTTTTGGAGTATACATCTCTCTCTCTCTTCCCCTCCCCCCTCCCCCCTGCCTCTAGCAATTTCATCTATTTATGTATATTTTGTTCCCCTACCCCTCCAAGACTTTTAGAGCTGAACTGTATCTTTTCTTGCTACTAGCTTTGATGTTTTTTTTTTTTTTTTTTCCTAAATGAAGGAAAGTTTTTATGAATACAAACAATATAGTACAAGAGAAAAAGTGGGGGCATACCCCCCACACAAGACAGAAAATCCTTAAAGAAAAGAATCCTAGGACAGGCCCTTGGAAACAAGCTAACTAGTTAATAAAATCAAGAACATCGTGCAAGCAAACCCCCACAATGCCCATCACTTCCCACAGAATACATTTAGCCAATTCAGTTGAGTCTTTGGACTTATTGTTGTGTAGTCTATCATTCCTCTCCATCCAAAGAAAATATAACGCAACAGTGAAGAGAATTTTGAACATTTTGTTTTTGATGGAGCTCCCTGAGAATTGTTAAGTAAGATCCCGAGCCATATCATTGATTAAAAAGTATCTCTATAAATTCCATTGGCAAACAGATGGCAGGTTTGACAACACCTGCCAAGCAAACTCACAACAGCAAAAAAGGAGGTCCACATCTTCTATGTTCTCTTGAGACCAGAGATATCCCTCTTTGTTGAAGATACAAGTTGGTAAGGATAGACTTCTGTAACACCAAAATAGTATGGGTTGACCATCTACGTCTCCTTTCATTCCAACATAACTCAAACCAGTAAACCTTCTGTCTTTTGACCCGACATGCATCCCATACAGATTTAAATATGAACTGTTTGGAGTGCCATCCAAACTTATCATCTCCCCATGAATAGGTTGTTGAAGGAGATATTGAAGCACCCCATTGGTGATGTTGTGACTGTTGTCAAACTTGGACACATCCCACTAGCCTGCTGCAATAAATTCTTTTAAACAGATTTGATGGTTTTATTTTAATTGATTATAGATTATTATAGTAGGTTATGGTCTTGAAACTTTTTAATGATGGTAAACATAAAGCTTTGCATTAAACACAACATGCTTCATTGCTTTTCAACCTTTGATAAATTATTCATAAAACAAATTTCTTCCTGTTGTGGTTTGAGAAAAAAAGGAAAAAGGATGTCTTCATAATACAAAAAACAAGAAGGTAGAAATAAAAAAATTAAAGGATGAGTTTTATGTTTATCTTGAATAGCATCCCTCGCGCGCGCGCTGTGATACCTCCGAATTTCCGAATGCGGGTTGGCCAGGCCCACGCCCGAATACCCGAGGATATCAAAACAAATTGATAATAAACGAACACAGAGTACAAAAGAATAAAGAAGAATAAATAAAATGCTGACAAGAAACTAAAATGATAATCTAATAATAAACCTCATAATATATTTCCATTAATTAAGAAACTCTTCTGATACAACTGATCCTCCAAAAAACAACTCGGGAATCAATACTGTGTGGACCCCTAGAAAATCCAAACTAAACAAATGACAGTAATCTAAAACAGGAAACTGAATTATAAAGGAACTCCTATGTAACATCGGAAGAATGAAGTAAACTGATCCCCGCTCAGCATGAAAAACCTCTACTCGTGACGAACACCTGAAAAATAATGGTGGGTCAGGCCCACAAACAAGTTCTACTCTACTACAGTCCAAGCAGAGATCCGATACACGTATACATCCTAGTCAATCCAACAATAACTAGTAGTCCGTATATATATATACACACACTAAAGGAACCTCACTAGACTATAGGGTTGTCTCAACCTGAATAGTAGGCAACATGCAAAACGCACAAATAGTGGGCACGAGTACCTAGACCTACCAGGGTACACAACTACACTATATCTAGCTACACATTCCTGGCGATATACGCGCCCTAATCATTGATCCTGAGACTCAAGCTCATATCATGGCACCATACTTATATATATATAATCTAGTAACCATCCTATCCAGTATAAATTAATTCTCTATAAGTCATTCAACTTGTTCAGCTGACCTGACTTGAATATAAGTAGGACTTAACATTTTAGTTAATCCATTCCCTTATATAATAAATTAATCCTCTATAAGTCATTCAACTTGTTCAGCTGACCTGACTTAAATATAAGTAGGACTTAACATTTTAGTTAATCCATTCCCTTATATAAAATAGGTAGGACTTAACTGATAAGTTAATCCATCCCTAGAATGCCACCGTCCCATACCGGTGCATTAAACCACACAATCCAACAATTGATGTAACAATTAAGGAAATACATCAAACATTCCATAAATAACTATGATAAATATGATATCAAGTTATCACATAATAAGAATGACTTATTATTTCTTTAAACTTCCTATATCATATGTCCTACACAAACTGAATCTTATACATGATGATATTTTATTATACCGTTAAATAAGGATTCTCCATATCCAATTCATCCTACACATTTAATCTCAATTGCTAAAATATTTTAAAAGATTAAATCCATTCGTTTGTTTAAAACATTCAAATAGCAAGCATCATTATGATTGAGTCTATTTAAATTTATTAAAACCCAAACCTAGTCCCTATTTAATGTTCAGGAATCTTAGGCATGTTTCTACGTTCCATCATTCCACAGATATGAAAAATACATAATTTAAACATTTAAAAATTCACATAAGAAATCAAATCAAAATCATGCATTTTATCAATTCATAACACAAGAACAGATATGAACCAATTTCATAAAACCTATGTTCTAACCCAATTAAACATGCATAATTATTTAATTTTATGTGTTTAATAAATTCTGGAATTTCCTAGGCATGTACAGAAACACGAATCAAAGGGAAAGAGATAGAAGAAGAACTTGCCTTAAACTTTCGGATTGAAAGTTAAACTTCTTCTTCCTTGATCTTCTCTCTAAAGGGTTTTCTCCTCCTTCCTTCCTATTTCTCTTTCTCTCTCTAACTCTCTCTCTAATTCTCTCTCTCTAGAATATATTACATGATATATTTTCACTCATTTTTCAACCTATAGTTGTGTATTTATAGGCTAAATAATAACCATATTCCTTTTCCCAATCCAAGTCAACTTAATAAAGAAAAATAAAAATAAAAATATTAAAAAGGTAACTCAAAATATGTTACGTATATAATCTATGTATATCCTTATTAATTAAATAAAATATATACATTAGATTATTTAGTAATACTAAAGTTACCATAATATTAAAATGTAACTTAAAACATGTTATGTATATAATCTATCTATATCCTCATTAAATAAATAAAATATATACATCAGATTATTTATTTATACTAAAGTTACCATAATATTAAAAAGTAACTTAAAACATGTTACGTATATAATCTATCTGTATCCTCATTAAATAAATAAAATATATATATTAGATTATTTATTTATACTAAAGTTACCATAATATTAAAAAGGTAACTTAAAACATGTTACGTATAAAATATATGTATATCCTTATTATATAAATATATAAAATATATACATCAGATTATTTATTAATACTAAAGTTACTATAATATTAATAAATTATTTTCCTTTTTATATATATGTATATACATAAATATCTATATATATACATATACAACTATCCATGGGTAATTATCCATACCCATCCAACCTCCTATCCAAGTAGTCCATGTGACCCAATTAGTTAGCCCATTACCACTAACCATAACCATAAAATAAAATAAAATAAAATATTTAATCATTTAATTTACAATTAATTAACATTAATCAAATACATCATTTAAGCACACAATCTAATTAAACAAATAATACAAATAACACCTAGATAAAATACAAATAACACATAGATAAGTAGCCAATTAATCAAGTAACACTTAATTCAATTAAACACATAAAGAATTAGTCAAATAATTAATTAAACAATTAAAAAAAATACAATAAAAATAAATAAATAAATACCGAGACTATCCTTTTAAAATTAGGGGTATTACATTATTCACCCCTAACAAAAGGAATTCCGTCCTCGGAATTCGCCCTTACTTCTTTCCATTATTCTTCCATTATGCTTGAAAACTGTGAGCGAAAAACATCCTCCTATTCCCAAGTAGACGCAACCTCACTATAAGGGTTCCACTTAACTCCAATATATCAAGTGGTAGACAGGGTTCCTATATTTTAAGAAACACAATAATCATACGATGCGTAGGTTGTATCAAATAACAACGTAATCCTCCCATGTCGATAAGGGAATGATCTACATACCTCCAAGTGCCATAAAATATATGCACAAACTCCTATGCACCCAGCGCTAATAATTTGGTAACGCTAATTCAGAGGCGACTGCCTCAATTGTGAAACACAATCTTCTAAAAGTCAATGTAATAAGTAAAATTTACCTTTCTCCAAAAATCGCCTTCTTCCTACATAGAAAACAGAACGAGCAAATATACACCTCAAACATATCCTTTATGGTCTAATTTAATCTCTCGATTAATTCATCCGTCTATAGATATGAAGTAGAGCTGCTGCTCCAAAATCTTCATAAAGCTCCTTCGAAATAGCACTTTACATCCACTAATATGGACATCCACATGCTATAACACCACTATCACTGAACATAGAACTACTATGAAGTTCTAAAGTAAGTATCACTCAAATTTATGTCCTCAAGTGATCTTTCTCAATCCACCACTCAGATTCCATATGAAAAATTGAAATTCCAAATCAATGTCGATCCTTCCCATCGACCGTCTTGATATCCGATGATCAACTTTCCACCTTTGTAGCAGGTTTTACACTTAGGGCAATTGTATATGCATCCTTATCTGTATCTGCTCACCAAAATTGACATTTGATGTCATGATGTACCTTCTAACCATTTGGGTGTACCAAGAAAATTATAAATTTCCATCTCAGTCGCCCGACTGTCATATCATTATTTATAGAAATTACGAAATCCTCCTCGAGTACCTTAAACTCCATCTGAGTAAGGTAACACTGTCTCCAAGGTCAGCTCCAATATTCAAAGTTGACCTTCTAAACTACCCTAGTAATAACAAATGTTATTATTACACCTACTATAAATGCATCTAATAACTCAACAACTAACCGAAAGATTTAAATATTCTATCATTTGTTAAGAGCATCCACTTCCATAATTGCTTCCACCAGACGGAACTTGATATAAAGTGTGAATTACCACTTCTATCTATCTAAACCGTCTCGTGATCCATTCTATTCGTACGAACTAAAGTCCTACCAGTTCAAAATAGACAAGAACTAAGCTGACCTAACTTATCAGTCAACCAATATCCCATCCAGAATCATGACCCTTGTGCGAAGTCAGCAATCCCTCAACTAAATCCGTGGAAAATGTTATCTCATTTCCACTTCAATATAGGGAATAGCTGTAAATGATCTAGTGATCTCTAATGGTCCATCTCGACTATCTAATAAAAATTACAATGGGAGACAAAATCACTATGTCCCCCCTCCTGCCTGTCCTCTAAACGTCTGCTTCATACCGTGAAGTATCATATTTCCATAGGATAAATAAAGAACTAAGAGTTGTGAAACTCAGTCTTTGCATCCTCCATCCAATTTGTTTGCAGAAAGTATTGTTAATCCGGTACCACCAATTTTCGTCTGTACCCATTGTTTAAATTGGAGCATCTTCAAAAGCGAATTCTGCAACTAAATCTATCCACTACTGATCTGTGATAAACTTACCGATATTGAAAGTCAATCGGTAATTCCATTTATCAATAGCCAACTACGACTTTAACTCAACAAAAGTCAACAAGCTACGACCTTTCCATACATACCATGCACCTCATCTTTATATAAGTATTTGGTCTCACCATCTTGTCTTTGACACACCCTGCTTCTTTAAGGCAAGTTAATGACAATCCGACTTCTTTGTCTAACTTCAAAAGAATATGAAATCTTTCCATCATCTACATAAGTCATCAATTTCCTTGCAACAGCTAATTGTTGCAAATTGTGACTAAAAAAATAATTCCATATTATTTATGGAAATGTAGAGACTTAGTTTCCTCCTCTATGTGCAATACCGGCAAATTCCTCCTAATGACACACCCTCTTGAATAAATTCTTGATTAAGAATTTACTGATGCATATTTATTCAGTCTCCTATCCTCACTCGTTGTCATTCCAATAAGTACTTAATCCAGTACTAAATCCCCCTTCTGACTTGGTAACAACTTCTGAAATTTTCAAGAAGATGTTTAGCATATCCAACACCTCTGATATATCATCATGGCATTTTAGTGATCTTTATTTACCACTACCTCACGCATACCGAAACATTAACAATCACCAATATCATGGCGTTGTAATATGATACGAATCCATACCTAACGTAAAGTATATCAAATTAATCGTTCTAGATTATTTGACTCATAGTGATGGTTTAATTATCCCATCCTAAAACACACCATAATGACACATGTCCAGGTCCAATAGATTGGTTAGATTTATGTGTGTCAACCAAATCCTACGACCTTATACTCACAAATCTAGCGTAAATAGTGCTATTAGTCCATGTTATTAAAACAATAGTTAGCTGATCACACACTTGTGTCCCCAACTAAACCACATACCAAATCCCGAGTAATTAACAAAAAAATAAAACACGTATGATAAACACAATAAAACAAAATATATTTCTGCTTAGGACATCGTTATTTCTAGAAAAGAAAGTCTCATTTGAAATCAACCTTACTAGATTGTTTCAAAATTTTCTTTTATAGTTTCGTAAATAATCATTCAACCTCGAACATATCATTTAAAACATCGCTTAAAAGCACAAATATTTTCCTAAGCAAATACCAAGGGCTTAACCCTCATCCTCCTTATATACGGAATGTAAACTGTCTTACTTGACTTTATAAATCGAATTAGAACGTCACAACATAATACCAATGCCTTTTTGTATGTGATTTAAAAATTATGTATTTCGTTCTAATAAGAACACATCCGATCCTCAAACTTCTGAACAATACTTCTTATATATCTCTTTTAGAGATGATAAGAAAGATTTAATTATTTGTAGATTGATCAACCCTAATTCTACTAATAACATTCGCTATACTACTAGCAATTTAGATCACCTCGCGCAATCATCCCTCTTCAAGATTTAGTACCCTCTCTATTGGATACACATAAATCTCCTCCATTAGGATCCTCTTCGGCTCTTACTCCTTGCTTGTCTCCTTTTTGAGATTAACTGAAATCATGATGGTCCCGATATGCGGTGACCTATCACGTACACCTAAATCCTTCCTTGGCTTATACTTTTAAAGTAACGCCAAACGAACCTAAACCATCAATCCTTAACTCTGCTTTCTAGCAACGAAATCGATAACATACTCCTCTACTCCTTTGGGTCTTTATTGCTTTCGCCTTGAACCCATCCTTTTTCCTAGTGCCAACCATTCTATGACTATAGAATATAATTGACATCAGCTCCTCCTAACAAACCGTAAATAGAGTACAATGAATCCTAATACGGGCTCTAAGTTTTAAGAGACGCAACGCGGAAGTCACATAACGAAAGACACTCCTAAGGACACTTGAACTTGGAGTGCTCTGATACCAACTGTGATACCCCCGAATTTCCGAATGCGGGTTGGCCAGGCCCACGCCCGAATACCCGAGGATATCAAAACAAATTGATAATAAACGAACACAGAGTACAAAAGAATAAAGAAGAATAAATAAAATGATGACAAGAAACTAAAATGATAATCTAATAATAAACCTCATAATATATTTCCATTAATTAATAAACTCTTCTGATACAACTGATCCTCCAAAAAACAACTCGGGAATCCATACTGTGTGGACCCCTAGAAAATCCAAACTAAACAAATGACAGTAATCTAAAACAGGAAACTGAATCATAAAGGAACTCCTATGTAGCATCGGAAGAATGAAGTAGACTGATCCCCACTCAGCACGAACAACCTCTACTCGTGACGAATACCTGAAAATAAATGGTGGGTCAGGCCCACAAACAAGTTCTACTCTACTACAGTCCAAGCAGAGATCCGATACACGTATACATCCTAGTCAATCCAACAATAACTAGTAGTCCGTATATATATATATACACACACTAAAGGAACCTCACTAGACTATAGGGTTGTCTCAACCTGAATAGTAGGCAATATGCAAAACGCACATATAGTGGGCATGAGTACCTAGACCTACCAGGGTACACAACTACACTATATCTAGCTACACATCCCTGGCGATATACGCGCCCTAACCATTGATCCTGAGACTCAAGCTCATATCATGACACCATATTTATATATATAAAATCTAGTAACCATCCTATCCAGTATAAATTAATCCTCTATAAGTCATTCAACTTGTTCAGCTGACCTGACTTGAATATAAGTAGGACTTAACATTTTAGTTAATCCATTCCCTTATATAATAAATTAATCTTCCATAAGTCATTCAACTTGTTCAACTGACCTGACTTAAATATAAGTAGGACTTAACATTTTAGTTAATCCATTCCCTTATATAAAATAGGTAGGACTTAACTGATAAGTTAATCTATCCCTAGAATGCCACCGTCCCATACCGGTGCATTAAACCACACAATCCAACAATTGATGTAACAATTAAGGAAATACATCAAACATTCCATAAATAACTATGATAAATATGATATCAAGTTATCACATAATAAGAATGACTTATTATTTCTTTAAACTTCCTATATCATATGTCCTACACAAACTGAATCTTATACATGATGATATTTTATTATACCGTTAAATAAGGATTCTCCATATCCAATTCATCCTACACATTTAATCTCAATTGCTAAAATATTTTAAAAGATTAAATCCATTCGTTTGTTTAAAACATTCAAATAGCAAGCATCATTATGATTGAGTCTATTTAAATTTATTAAAACCCAAACCTAGTCCCTATTTAATGTTCAGGAATCTTAGGCATGTTTCTACGTTCCATCATTCCACAGATATGAAAAATACATAATTTAAACATTTAAAAATTCACATAAGAAATCAAATCAAAATCATGCATTTTATCAATTCATAACACAAGAACAGATATGAACCAATTTCATAAAACCTATGTTCTAACCCAATTAAACATGCATAATTATTTAATTTTATGTGTTTAATAAATTCTGAAATTTCCTAGGCATGTACAGAAACACGAATCAAATGGAAAGAGATAGAAGAAGAACTTGCCTTAAACTTTCGGATTAAAAGTTAAACTTCTTCTTCTTTGATCTTCTCTCTAAAGGGTTTTCTCCTCCTTCCTTCCTATTTCTCTTTCTCTCTCTAACTCTCTATCTCTCTAGAATATATTAAGTGATATATTTTCACTCCTTTTTCAACCTATAATTGTGTATTTATAGGCTAAATAATAACCATATTCCTTTTCCCAATCCAAGTCAACTTAATAAAGAAAAATAAAAAAAAATATATGAAAAAGGTAACTTAAAATATGTTACGTATATAATCTATGTATATCCTTATTAATTAAATAAAATATATACATTAGATTATTTAGTAATACTAAAGTTACCATAATATTAAAAGGTAACTTAAAACATGTTACGTATATAATTTATCTATATCCTCATTAAATAAATAAAATATATACATCAGATTATTTATTTATATTAAAGTTATCATAATATTAAAAAGTAACTTAAAACATGTTACGTATATAATCTATCTGTATCCTCATTAAATAAATAAAATATATACATTAGATTATTTATTTATACTAAAGTTACCATAATATTAAAAAGGTAACTTAAAACATGTTACGTATAAAATATATGTATATCCTTATTATATAAATATATAAAATATATACATCAGATTATTTATTAATACTAAAGTTACTATAATATTAATAAATTATTTTCCTTTTTATATATATGTATATACATATATATCTATATATATACATATACAACTATCCATGGGTAATTATCTATACCCATCCAACCTCCTATCCAAGTAGTCTATGGGACCCAATTAGTTAGCCCATTACCACTAACCATAACCATAAAATAAAATATTTAATCATTTAATTTACAATTAATTAACATTAATCAAATACATCATTTAAGTACACAATCTAATTAAACAAATAATACAAATAACACCTAGATAAAATACAAATAACACATAGATAAGTAGCCAATTAATCAAGTAACACTTAATTCAATTAAACACATAAAGAATTAGTCAAATAATCAATTAAACAATTAAAAAAAATTCAATAAAAATAAATAAATAAATACCGAGACTATCCTTTTAAAATTAGGGGTATTACACGCGCGGGGCTTGAACAGCTTTTCTAATACTTGATGATTGTGACATTCAATGACGGAACCAAAAATTTATTTCAGTGGAGGTGACTTTGAACTGTAAGGAAATAAAAAAGAAAATTCAACTAAATTAATATTTAAATTAATTGTAGATTGGTAATATTTTCATAAAATACATTCACAATTGTCGTCAACTAGTTTCATGAATGTTGCAAGACTACTAAATGTATCACCAAAGGAAGTAACTCAGTGGTATCTCCTCTACCTCTCAAAGTGAAACATTTTGAGTTCAAGTCTTCATAAGGTAAAAATGTGTACCAGATTATTTTCATGGATAAAAAATTAACAATGCTAAATATGTATTTCTCAATCTCTACGTGACAGTCCTAATTAGTAGGACTTCTCGTACCATCTTCAGACTAGCACTTCTTCCATGAAGAGATAGATTGTCAACGAAAAGAATAGAAAGAAAATTATTTTTTAGTTATTCAAAGAGCGAGTCGTGGACGGTGAAGGGAGGGATAATCAAGATGCAGACTAGAGATGATGGAGTTCTTGTCTTGAATAGATTACCCAGCATCTCTAGTCTGTATCTCGACTGAGTTGAAAGATTCCAAGAATCAAACGAATTGATAAATTCTTGATGTGAAGACAAACTAAAATTGCGAACAGAATCCAAGTCAATTGCTGTGATGCAGCTGTTGCGGTTGATATCAATTAGGGTTTGAGATTGAAGAGTAACAAACTGCTGTGGCAAACAGAGAGAGAGATAATCGATGCTATAAAATTATATGCGAGACCCAACTGTGGACTGAAAGCGAGATGAACAGAGGTTGATGCAATTGTGAAAGAAGTGGAGCTACCGTTTGCAAAGAACCGAGGTAGATGTGCAATTAGAACAGAAGGAGAAGAACGACAATGTGTTGCAGTTGTCTGCGATTAGGGTTTGCCATTGATGATGTGTACTGATGGTGTGATAGAAGAGTTGCAAGAAGAGAAGCTATTCAAGTTGCAAAAAGAAAGAAATCTGATTGTGATCTGATAACGATTGCAGTGGTTGCGATTGATACAAATCTGATTGTTCATTGTAACTATTGAACTATTGACATCATGATCTTTCACTGTACAATCTCAAAATGTAATAACATCTCAAGTGTATCCCGAGGATAGGTAGCATCTCTTATCTGTAAGTTCCCTAATAAAATGTATAACATAGGAAGCCATGGGTCAAAATTGTGATAAATATGCTGATATCACATGGATTGAGTGACATTGAATTCTAATTCATCTTTAGATAACCAAAACCAAAATGCTGATTCTAGTACATAATTGGTGTAAGACTCTGGTGGATCACTACTTTGGAACCCCTTGTTTCCTAGTTGTTGTTGTCAAAATTTTCATATACGCATGTTGTTGGCATTGTCTCATGCTGGTAATGACTGCACATCGATCAGCCACCAAAGGATTATGCCGTTTGCTATATTCAATAAAAAAAAGTTATTTCTATTGCAAAGTTTGTGAAACATGAACATTAACCCGTAGTCTAGAGTGGCCAGAGGCCAATTTCTTGTCTATACTCAAAACTGAACCTTTATTTTTTTACAGTTCTACTGCTGGTTCAAGTAAAACCTCACTTTCTTATGCCTTTTTTCTCGTTTTTCATTGCAGTTTGGTGAGGTTGATATTGATGGTTCATTGGTTGCTAGTATTATTTTAGACAAGGTATATTAGATTTCTTCTCAATAATCAGGAACTATACCTGACTTATTATGACTTCCTTTGGAATTCAATGAATTCTTTTTCTACTATCTTTATGCTCTTCATTGTATAATGTTGGCAGATAGATTTGGTGACTGAGGCTGACTTGGAGGTGTTGACAAAGCGAATTTAGGTAGGCTTTCACCTTGTACATAGATAGATTTTACTTGTATCTTTGAAATGTGGCTACTCATTGAATTGGGAGGGTTAGAGGTGTTTTTAGACTGTGCCAAGAGAAACTGAACTTGTATGAATGTGGAAAGTGGTAAAACGGTTGTTGGCATTTTTATATCTATTTGATTCCGGCACAATGATCGATTCTTTGAAGTTTAGGCACTTCTTTGGTTAGTTTAGCTGTGGGTTTTGCTGTTGCCTTTTGACAAGCCAAATTTAACTTTAGTCTGGTTTTGATATATATTTTTCCATATTAATGTTATGGTCAACTGGTCTACTGAAAATTGCATTATGTGAAATTTCTTATTTTAAAATTTCTGAACATAAAAAGTAATTACAATATTTTACACAATAGGTATCTGTTTGTGCAGTCAATGGGGTATAAAATTAAAAAAATAGAAATGAAAATTTAAGAATGCATTTGAAGCTTACATGTCTATAACAAACTAGGGTTAATACTGAAAGTGCTTAATAGGTTCAATTATTCAACTTATTCATGTAATAGCTTATGGTATAGCCTTGTGTTAGTATGTTGCTTAATTTGTCATATATGTTCTACTGGTATAGCTTTATGTTAAATGAACAGTGAATTCTCTTTCATCTTTCCTTGGCATGCTATTGATTCTGCAGCTTTTGGATTTTTGGTGCACTTTTGTCAGCATATCAACGGGATGACACAATTAAAGCTGGCTAAATATGGCGTTGTCGACATGGACTTTGTTTTGGGAGTGGGCGGTTATGATCTAGATAGGTGATTCAGAGTTTTTTGCTTTTTTCATAGTATTTTTTTCCCTATTTGTGGTTAGGAAATACAAATGGCGCTGCATACCCATATCATAAGTGGTATTGGGTAATATCATATTCCATGACGTCTGAACATGCAATTCATTTTGCAGAATTGATTCAGAGGTTCAGTCGGATAGTTCTCATGGTGAATCCCATCAGTGTTGTTAAAGGCGCGCCTAGGGTCGAGGCTCAGGTTTAGCGATTGTTGCCATCCCAGGCTCACTGATGTTGGAAATGAGAAGGACCGGATCGAGGTGAAAATGAGAAACAGTGTACAGAAGATGGTCATTTCCAAATGGAAAGGCATCACCACCATCAAAATCAACAACTGAGCTTCCATCGCTATCCTTCCGAGCTCATCCTGTTTGCTTAATTCTTTTTTAGGGTTTGTTCATTGATCGATTGATCTCTTTTGATTTCACTATGTTCTAGTTTTTGAAGCTTTGAAAAATGTTGATGCTCTGTGTAGTTGAATGGATCTTTTGTTTGAGGGTTCCCAAATCCCAACTGAAAAATGTTGATGCTTTGCGTGTGCACAACAAATTTCTGTGTAGAAACATGCCAAATGGGAGAATACAAAATCTCTTTCTAATTTCTGAACTTATACGACATCATAGCTTTGAATCTTTTGCTAATGGAAATTGTCTAACATGACAGCTTGAGGAAGAAAATTTCGTTTGGAAAGAGAATGCTACTATTATCTCATAGTCGAGTCGGGTCACTAATACCATGGACACCCAAACTGCAAAACAGCAAATTACAATTTCCCAATGCATTTAAAAGAAATTAGTCTTGCTTATGTTTGTGTTTCCAGATAAGATTTCCAAATCAATTAAGCGAAATTTCTGAGGGATACAGAGCAAAACCAGACCAAGAGCATGAGCATTGGAACCTTGAGAAGCACAGTGGTAAGCAAAATGCTAAAATACAGACCACGAAAATTTTAAAAACATCTGATTTATATTGAAGAAACAATAAACAGGTTAACCCACAAAGACTACCTTACAACTTTGGAGAAACAGGTTCCCGTCTGGAAGACTACAGGATCTCAAAATAATCATTGCACCAGAATTTGATGGAAAAAAGGAGTCAGGTGACATGGTGAAAGCTTAGACTGCCCACTGTAAGGAGACTTTTTTAAGTATGAGATCAGCCATTTCGTAGGCTGTAAACAAGCTAAAAGATAGGTGAAACGCATGAAAAACTTAAATTAACAGGATAATCTACCAAGGAATGCTCTATGATGTCTCTAATTACAACAATACCAGAGTCAGGAGCCAATTACAACAATACCTGAAAAAGTAAGAGCTATCCTGAAAAATTTAGGAAGAATCAAGAGAATTTTTGTAATTTTACCGAGATCGTAATAAAATGTTAAAGTGAGAAAAAGTTGCCAAAAGATTTGGAGGGAGTTGCTAGAATTTTAGAGAAACAAATATTTTAAAGAGAACGAAGTATCACAATAAATTTCAGTGGAAGGTACTGACTTTTAAAGAGAGAATAAGAGGATAGACGTACTTTGACATAATTGCTGATATTTTAGAGAAAGAATAAAAGAGTGTAGAGAACATCTCAATAGGAACAGAGTAACAGTTTTAGAGAACTTAGAAAAGGAAAATGGAAATTTTGGAGAAAGGGGGAAAAAAAGAAATTTTAGAGAGAGGTGGTAATGGAGGTGGGGGGGGGGGGGGGGGTTATGGAAGTGAATTTGATTGTCATGGTGTGAATATGGGATAGACAATGACAGTTATGCAATTAGGTTTCAGTAAAGTTGATTGTGATGAACTGATGGTTATCTACAGATGTCAGAGTGGTGAGTTTTAGTGGAGTTGCTAGCAGACAATTAGGATGGTGGATGGTGGCCATGGTGATGGAGTTTCAACCAGAAATGGAGAAGTAATATTCTGGTGGTGTAGGTAGTTGTCAAAAATATTGTAAGTGATTAGGGAGTGAGTGATGTGCTAATCAGATGTGGCTTTATGCTAAGAAGGTCAACAATTTAGCTAGTGGAAAGACTAATAGAAAGCTTTAGCTAGAATAAGAAAGATCTTTCTATGATTTTTAAAGATTTCTTGGAAATCTGTGATAGGGTCTTAAGAAATGTAACATGACGTATCTTAGAAAAGGGAAAAAGTAATAAATAGCACATATTAACATATAAAAGACACATATAATAGAACTGTGACTATAATGAGAAAATTTGGGGGGAAAACAAGTGACTTTCTAATTACTATAACTTTACATCATGGATCAGCATGGAGACGTTATCTTTTGTCTTAGTTATGTATGAACTGAAAATATACATTAAGCTGAAATTACTTAGTACATACCATGTACTGGTGCTATTATTTTGATTGATGGAACTAATGTAGGGACAATCTAATTATAGGTATTGAAAGAAATTCTAGAAAATAGAACTAAATATTTGTAATGTAAATTTACTTAAACTAGGAATACAAATGAAGATAAAGCAAAATTTGAAAATTATTAGATACTAAAATGCGAATAATTTCATTACCTAGGCTTTATTGTTCATATAGAAGGACAAATTGAAGATGAAATTCCTTACAGAATTTAAAACAAGATACATTAAGTGGGGGAGTGTTTTTTTATGTGTAGCTAACGTATACCTTTAAAACTAAAAAAATTATTATATAAGCCATACATAATTTATAGGATGGAATGAGGGGTGATTAACAAACATGTTCATAGATGGAGTGTAGGGAAATGCAAATATTGAGAAAATGCATGCTGACACAAGAACGAATAAAATTAGGAATAAATACAATTTTCAGATGGTGGTTTTTCTTTCCTGGCAATGCATTCATGAGAGTTGAGACAAATAAAGCAACACACATTGGGAATAAGATAAAATAAAATAAAAAAATGATTAAGTTGGTTAACAATAACTACATATACAACTAGGAAAAAAATAACTACATACGCGACAAAAGTGACATGGTCCACATTGAAGACAATGCAAACGGAAGGACAAGATAAAACTAAACATGGATTGAGATAGTAACAAAGGAAAGCAAAGTCACAACACATATTCTGCTACAGATATGCAGGCTTTAGAGTGTGATGACACACACACAAACAAAGAAGACAACAAGAACTAATATTATTTAATATTATTTTTTTTAGTTTTTCACCATGTTAATTCCATTCTATCACTAAGTTGCTTTTAGGAAAATTATAAATAACATAACAAAGGAAAACAAATGTATCAGCAAGCATGAGTGAAGACTTCTCAGGTGATGAGTCCACGCAGTGTGAGTAATAAGACACCAGAGAAGTCTGCAATATAGCCCATTCAAGAATTTATACCAGACATAAAGGCTTAAAGGAGATAGGATGCACACGAAACAAATCTCATGGAAAGTGGGTTAAAAAAATAGAAATAAGGCGCACTTGAATTTCCCCAAAACCTAAGAGTGAAAGCAGACAATTAAGGCATAAATATAATAATTTAACCTACCTCACCAGTACTGAAAGCACCAAGCATGGGTGAAGGCTTATAAGGTGATGAGTCGACACAGAGAGTAGTAAGACAGCAGAGAATTCTGCAATATAATCCATTCAGGACATAAAGGCCATTTGGTTAAAAAATTAGAAATAAGGCACTTGAATTTCCCAAAAACCTAATTAGGAGAATAATTTAAATTACCTCACGAGTACTGTTGTCTACGTGATCGTGATCAACCTCTTTGACAATCCCATTACGGTGGGCTTCTTCAAGATTCAAGAGTCAAAAAAAAAAAAAAAAAAAAGAAAAAAGAAAAAAACAAAAAAAAATACAGATTATTAACTGAAGAGACAAATTACTCATAAATCAAAATTGGAAAAAATTATAACTTACCGATAGTTCGTCATTTTGCAGTGTTTGGGCAGCGATGGCGCTCTCTTGAATGGGTTGGAATTAGCACAAACAACTTGTGATTAGGGAATTCTTCTTAAAAATCGATACATTCCCTCTAGAAATGTGCTCTCCCTCACCCTCAAACTCTATGAGAAGGGGATAAGAATGAATTGGGGATTCTTTGAAAACCCTCTCTAAAAAAGTCTGCTTGCACGAATGGAATGTTAGGGTTAGGGGTTTGTTGATCGTTTTACAGAGAAGGGGGGAGACTGAGGGCTGCCTGTACGAATGGAATATGAAAGAGGCGCTGTAGGGCTTGCAATTAGGTCATTATAGAATAGGGCATTTTAGGCAACAAATAAAATAGGATGAAGGGCATTTTAGGTAACACACATTATAAACAGTATTTTTTCATGTGCCACCTCAACTTTTGGGTCAAACACATTTTAGAGAAATACTTGACTTTGACTCAACCTCTTAGTAAATATGGAGTCCTAACCCCATTTATATGTAATAATCCCTAATTTTAAAGGAAAAAAATAGGTTTTAATTGTAAAAAGAGAATTTTGAAGATGACAAAAGAAAAAAAAAAAAATCTGAAGAATAAGAAGGAAAAAAAATAAAGAGTAAAACACGTTTTTTTGAAATAAATAATTTTATGGACGATAATTTATAAATATTTACAAATTATACACATAAAATAAAATAAAATTCTACACGATTTTGAAAGATAATGATCTTTATTTGGAGCATCATCCTCTAACAAGGAGGCGGCATTCATTTTGAAAGATAATGGTGATTTTTTTTCCAAAAATAGTTAAGGGGGAGAGAGATTTGCAAAAGAGGGTAACTCTATCATTATCAAAAAAATTTGTGATTGTCAAATTGAAAGGTTTTGAGTCTCTTAATTGATGTATATAATTTAAGGATTTTTCTGCCATTTATTCATTATATATGGCACAAAACACATTTAAAATGCCAAATTCGAAAAATCATTCACCATATTTTTTATTCGAAGATGCACATGTCTAAAAAAAAAAAAAAAAAAAAAATCATATTTACATAATGCATGCTTATCAAACATTTTAAAAATTTTATTTATTAGTTAAACTATAACTTCATATTTTGAAATTCATCGCGTGCGTTTTATAGGTAGACGATATTCTTGGTACAACTCAAACCCAATCCCTTTTTGCGAGTTAGACAACTAATTTTAATATTATTTTCATATATTCTATGTTTGTAATTGTGATCAACCTTTTTTCTTCTTCTATTTTTTTCATTAATATTGATAAATATTTATTACTTTTATATTTAATTGTTAGATTTTTATTTTTTTAATCTAATTCGATGCTAATCCAAGATCAACCCAATTAGTTGTTAGAATTTGTTATCACTGTGAGAATCTAACTAATCCAAGATCAACTCAATTAGTTGTACCTTTTTTTATTTATTTAGGGATAATCTAACTTGATGCGAATCGGAAATCAACCCAATTTTCACTAACTATTCAATTTGGGGTCTTTTTAAAATTTTAAAGGTAGGTTGGCCCAAGTTGGATAGCTTCATTAAAAGTTTTATACTTTAAGTTGAGTTCGACTTGACCCTTCAACTTCTTTAAGGAAATTTTTTTTCTTAACCCTGGTAATAAAAAAGGCATACGGCATCTACAGGCAAAAACATGAAAACATATTACAACATAAAAATATAGTCAGTGCCAAGAATACATAACGATCTAAACTAACACCCCCAATAGTCAAGATATCATCCTTGACAATAACTGAGAATGAGATTGTTAGTATCCCAAACAAAGCACTCAGAATGGGATTCTTTAAGGAATTGCTTGCTACCGTTCTTTATACCAAATGAGACAAAAAAATAAAATAAAATAAAATAATAATAATTATAATATTAGTTGTTAAAATATGGTTGACATGTATTCGCTTTGGCGTAAAAATTCTTCAATTCTAATTCCAAGTAATTGAGTCTAGCATTACTCTATTCTTATCTAGTTCGACAAGTATATATGAAAAATTATATAGGAAAAATGACAATTAGATAGAAGTGGAATAGTATGAAGTCAATGGTCTATGAAAATAAAATATTTATGAAAAATTAACACATAAATTGTTCCATAGTTTATTATTTACATGAGAAGATGAGCACATTGAATGAGGGTTGAGTATAAATTTAGTTATATTGTATTTATAGGTTGTGGAATGGTCACATGGGAGGCTAACTAAATCAGAAATAAAATAATTAACAAAGCAAAAAATATAGTAAACGTGTCGAGAGCAACACCACTGGACATTGAGTGCTGATTTTTAAGACATGCATGGTGTGCCAAGAAACGAAGGATATGGTTCTCAATTGAGAATAATGCGTGACAAAAACTAAAAAAATATATTTACGTAAACAAAGTAGTTATATTCAGGCGTTAGCTCCATTTTCATTAATTTATTTATTTATTTGTCATTAAAGAAATTTTCTAGATTCAAATCACATCCTATTATAGAGAAAATGCAGTTATTCAAATTAACCTCTTGATTAATTAATTGGAGTGATGTTTATTAGGTTGAGTTATGGATTGCCTTTCTTTCTCAATCTAACGTTAATTTGTTTAGCGTTAATAAAGACGGTTCTTAAAGGTGACAATTCATACCATCGTGTGGATGGGTATCGAAAACTTGGGTCCTACACCACGCATCTGGTGGATGGGGAGGGAGCACTTCGATCAGCTCCCCATTCGGTTGGGCTTTTTAGCCACTAAATTATTTTCTTTTATATATGTGGGAATATTGGTGTTTCTAGGTATGCAAAAAATTATTGTATATATGTGGGAATATTGGTGTTTCTAGGTATGCAAAATTTTTTATTTTTATTTTTATTTTTTGGGTTAAGGATGAAATCAAGGGGGCTCAATTTAATTTGAGGCGTAAGGAAAAAAAAAAAAAAAGTGACTTTTAATTATTGTATAATTTTTTAATTCTTGTAGATGGCTTGTATTGAAATTTTCTTCATCACTGTGGAGGAGTATAGTGGCAGTGAGGGATATCCTTAGACTTAATAGCATATGTAATTGGTGATGGAAATGGAGTTAAGATTGTTCTTGATCCTTGATGTGATGGACATTTTTTTATTATCAGATATATATAGTCAGAGGTGTTACATCAACTGAATAGAGATAAGAAGAGATGCATTGGTGATTTTCTTTTTGAAGGTTAGTGGGATGTGAATAAGATTCTACTGGAGATGCAACAGGTTTTATTTCAGCATATTATTCATGGTGGGGAGGATAGAATCTCTTGGCAAGGTACTCAGTTTACCTTCAAATCAGCCTGGAATGCCTGTAGAATGAGAAGGCAGGAGGTTTTCTGGTGTGATCTTTGTTGGAATGGTGGTAGACACAGATGGTCTACTCTTGCTGTGCGGGTTTTGCAGAATGCAGTGATCACAAACACTTATTTGTAGCAAAAAGGTTATTCCCTGGCTTCTAGATGTATATTCTATTGCAAAGGTGTGGAGGATAGTGACCATATCTTTTGTTGTTGTAGGTTTGCTTGGAAGGTTTGGAGGTCTCTGGCAGATCTTTGTCATTGGAGAAATGGCTTTGGATTTTACAATGCAATTCAAGATGAAATCGCAGAGGACAAAGTTTTATAAGATATTGTTCAGTGCCACATTGTATTTTCTATGGAAAGAGAGGAATGACATATTGCACAATGGAATTTTTGCTTCTCCTGTTGAAGTGGCTAAGTGTATTTTGTGGGAAGTTATGGACATCTTGGAGGTATGCCTTCAATATGTTATTTCAATTTTTCATTCGGTGTTTGGGTTGTTTTTACATCTTGAGGTATGCTTGAAGATGTTTTTGTTTTCTAGGATTGATTCCTAAGTTGTTGTTGTAAGATATTTTTTTATATTTGTGACCCACATGATTTGGACACGTGATTTACTTTTTTTATTTGGCGATTAAATAAAATAGATATTAGATTAATATTATATTATTTGGTCAACTTATAAAATTATCTTTTTGGTAATTAATTATTGGAAAAGTTTTTTTTCCTATTTATTCCTTAATTTGATGGAAAGTGGAATTAAAGTTACTAAAAGGAAAATTGGTTCTCTCTTTACCTTTATAAAAGTGCATATTCCCATCACTTATGTACGCTAATGAAAACAACACGTATAATGTTTTATGTGTGCAAAAGGCCAAGAGAGAGAAATCGGTTCTACGCTTTGGCTATTGCAGTTTATCACGTTGTTCGTTCCACAGAAAGAATCTCGACGTTGAACTTGATCTCTACGATATTTACAATTATAGATCAATCGAGGTATTTATTTCTAACTATATTTATTTATGCATTATAGGTATGTGAGAATAATGAAGTTCTAAGATTTGGGATTCATATTTATTTGTGATGGATAGTTTGCACGAATAAATTATAGTTTATATGTGGTATCAGAGCTTATGGTTTAGGAACTCATTATTTTCCTCTATAGAAATAATGTTTAAATATAATGTAAAATTAAATATTTGTATAATTTAATTTTCTTATGTATGTTTTGATTGGTGTGATTTTGATTAGTGTGATGGGTATTTGAAAACTTTGATTTGTGATCTGAAAGAAAAAATAATAGCGTATTTTACTACTATCATGTTGATCTGTTTGTGCGGCACCAATTAAATTTGATTTGAGTGAAAGTGAACTTCACTTGGAAGTAAAATATACCTCAAGTACCCACTAATCAGCATACATATGGATACATATGAATAATTTATTTTGATTCATCTTGTGGTATTGTTGGAGAATTCCCGTATGTGGGCTTATTATGTTTTATGTATGTTGATCGAGGCAATCAAGTGAAATAATGATGTGTTTGGTTCTTGTAATACCCCTAATTTTAAAAATGATAGTCCTAGTATTTAATTAATTATTTAATTGCATTTTGGTTTGTTTAATTGTTTATTTACCTGTTTATTTGAATTAATTGTGTTATTTGTTTTAGTCAATGAAATTACATGTTTTAACTCTATATTGGTTTAATCGTATTCTTTATTTTATTTAAATGAATTAAATGTTTTAATTAATTATTGATTAACTTTGTTTTATTAATTGTTTAACGACATAAACTATTATTAGGGTTTTGTGTTTATGGCATCGTGGGTTAGCCGCTTTGTGATTTGTATGGTGTTAAAAATTAGGTTTTCTGTTACACCTATATATATTCTCCCATTAGGTCTATGTTGGAAACGGCATTAGAAAACGCAAACTTTGGAAGGATTTTTAAAAGATTCCGCTAACAATTTTTTGCGAATCTATTGACGAGCGCGTTCCTCTCTGCGAGGAGATGAACGTGGTATATTTATTTTTCTCAAATCCGTTTCCGGGTGAATGAGAAATTGGCTCCAAAGTAAGTGATTTATAAAGCCTAAATGGGTGTGAATAAAGTGGGAAATGCTTGTCCCACATCGAAAAAGTAGCAAAGCAACCTTGAGTATATATATGTCTAGTATGGGATTTGGGTTTGGGCCCAAGGGCACCCAAGTTTTTAAGAGGGGGAGGACCTAGGCTAGCCTGGATCCGAACCAACTACCACCCGCCCGACCCGACCCGGTCTAGGCGAGGGCGGGGCTTGATTGTGAAATGGGTTTAACTTTTTACACAAAGTTGGGATGGGCCTGTGTGGTTGAATTTTATTTTGTTGCTGGACTTATCAAAATGGGCCTGTTTACTGGGCTGATGGCCGCCGAGTTGGATTGTTTGCTGGCTGGGCTGGATCAGAATTAAAACGGTTTGGGTTTATTTAAACCATAAATTAGTTTTATTTTTGAACCAAGGGTTGCACCCTTTACAAATTAAAAACCACCAACAGATTTTTAATTTTGATTGGTCAACAATGGTTGCACCCATTCGGACTATGGGTGCACCCATTCAGAATAGGCACCAACAAGCCTATAAATACCCATCATTGGGTTCATTTCAATACACACCAATTCAGAAATCTTCTTCTCTTCTTCTGATTAATCTTTGTTCGGTTCAGCCACTGGTTTGGGTTCAACCTAAACTGGTTTGGATTGGGTTCGAACCTTGGTTTCCAAGTTTGGGTTCAATCTTGGTCTCCGAGTTAAGGTTCAATCCTGGTCTCTGAGTCTGAGTTCAACTGAGAGTACTACACCGAGCCGGTTCGCCTATTCCATTGGTTTGAAGTGCTACTACTAAAGGAAGAAAAGTCGTTGTATCCTGGGAGTTAGACGCCGAAGAGTCCGTTAGCATCGTAGCGGGGCGTATCTGTCTTAAGGCTATAGAATTAAATTCTAGTCTCGACTTTAACAGGTTCTTTTATTTTATAGTTTTATTTTCTTGATATTAAACTATATAAATATATATAGATTATTATAATAAATATTATATTTACAAATAATATTTAAATAAATTATACTATAGTATATGATACATTTTTGCTCAACAATCTTAAGACAGATAGACTTTATACTATAGTGATAATTATTTAATTATTATTGTTGTTATAATTATTATAATTTGACTCGTGGTCTGTATATCAATATATAACAGACAAATGGCAAGTACGAGTATTACCGTGCCTAATGTTCCCGTCAGTCATAGGGAGAAGCCCGAAAAATTCAACGGGACGGAGTTTAAAAGGTGGCAACAGAAAATGATATTCTATCTTACAACTCTGAATCTAAGCAAGTATCTGACTGAGACTGCTCCAGTGTTAGATGAGGGTGATACATACATTACCAAGCTTGGAGCTGTTGATACATGGAAGCATGGAGACTTCCTATGCAAGAACTACATCCTCAATGGATTGGACAACACCTTATATAATGTGTACAATCCAATAAATACTGCTAAAGAGCTTTGGGAGTCGTTAGACAAAAAGTATAAAACAGAGGATGCTGGCTTGAAGAAATTCGTGGTTGGACGATTTCTGGACTTCAAAATGATAGACTCCAAGACAGTCGTGAGCCAAGTGCAGGAGCTCCAGCTGATCCTACATGAGATACATGCTGAGAAGATGACATTGAGTGAATCCTTTCAAGTAGCTTCAATCATTGAAAAGCTGCCACCTACTTGGAAAGATTTCAAAAATTACTTGAAGCATAAGCGCAAGGAAATGGGGCTCGAAGACTTAATTGTCAGGCTGAGAATTGAAGAAGATAACCGTACATCTGAAAAGAGAGCCGAAAATTCTTCAATGGTGTCAAAGGCAAATGTAGTGGAAGCTGGACAGAAAAATAAGAAGATGAAGCACTCTGGAGAAGGTCCTAGCCAAGGAAACTACAAGAAGTTCACTGGGAAGTGTTTCATATGCGGCAAGCTAGGACACCGAGCTAAAAATTGTCGTAGCCACAAAACACATCATAACCCCAAGAAGAAGACCACTGAGGTGCACATAGCTGAAGAAGATAAGTTGACAGCTGATGTATCAGAGTTAAATCTTTCAGCTGTGGTTTCTGAAATCAACCTGGTAAGCAACAACAGAGAATGGTGGGTGGACAAAGGAGCTACTCGTCATGTTTGCTCTGAAAAGAGGATGTTCACTACCTATGAAACTATAGATAATGAAGAACAACTCTACATGGGGAATTCTTCTACTGCAAAGGTTGAAGGACAAGGAAAGATCAAGCTACTAATGACCTCAGAGAAAGAGCTCACTCTTAATAATGTGCTGCATGTACCAGACATCAGGAAGAACTTGGTTTCTGGGTCACTACTAAGCAAGAATGGGTTCAAGCTGGTCTTTGTATCTGATAAGTTTGTGCTGACTAAGAATGGGGTGTATGTGGGCAAAGGGTATCTAAGTAATGGACTATTTAAGTTCAATGTAATGACTGTTGTACCCAAAGCTATTAATGATAATAATAAAGCTAGTGTTTTTTCTGCTTATATTATTGACTCATCTGATGTATGGCATGGTAGGTTAGGACATGTTAATTATGATACTATTCGTAGATTAATTAACATGGAATCTATACCTAAATTTAATATTGATTTAAATCAAAAATGCCAAACATGTGTAGAAGCAAAATTGACTAGAACCTCATTTCACTCCATAGAGCGAAGTACTGAACCTCTAGCATTAATTCACAGTGATATCTGTGACTTTAAATCTGTGCTAACTAGAGGTGGGAAAAAGTATTTCGTTACTTTTATTGATGACTGCACAAGATATTGTTATGTATACTTGTTAAGAAGTAAAGATGAAGCCTTGGAAATGTTTAAACATTACAAGAATGAGGTTGAGAATCAACTTGGAAAAAAGATAAAGATGTTTAGAAGTGATAGAGATGGTGAATACGAAGTACCATTCGCTGACATTTGCTCAGAACATGGTATTATTCACCAAACTACCGCTCCTTATTCACCTCAACAGAACGGTGTTGCTGAACGCAAAAATCGTACCTTAAAAGAAATGATGAATGCTATGTTGATAAGTTCTTGTTTAACCCAGAATTTGTGGGGGGAAGCATTGCTCTCTGCTAATTATGCTCTCAACAAGGTACCTCAAAAGAAATCAAATGTGACACCTTATGAATTATGGAAAGGTCAAAAACCTTCCTATAAATTCTTTAAAGTGTGGGGGTGTTTAGCTAAGGTTGTGGTTCCTACTCCTAAGAAAGTTAAGATAGGACCAAAAACCTTTGATGGTATTTTCATAGGCTATGCACAGAATAGTAGTGCATATCGTTTTCTTGTGCATAAATCAGACATTCCTGATATCCATGTCAATACAATTATTGAGTCAAGGAATGCTTATTTCTTTGAGGATATATTTCCATGCAAAAATCATCTTAAAAGAAATTATGATACTGCTAATAGCAATATACAAGAGAATATAGACCAAGAGTCTATAGATGATGAAAATGAGGAAGAACCTAGACGTAGCAAAAGAGCTAGAACGTCTAAGTCATTCGGTCCTGACTTTCTGACATATATATTGGAGAATGAGCCACAAAGCTACAAGGAAGCTATGTTTTCTCCTGAAGCTAATTTATGGAAAGAAGCCATAAATAGTGAAATTGAATCCATCATGCAAAATCATACTTGGGAACTGGTGGATCTTCCTCCTAGTACTAAACCTTTAGGGTATAAGTGGATTTTCAAGAGGAAGATGAAGCCTGATGATTCAATTGAAAAATATAAAGCCCGACTTGTTGCTAAGGGATACAGGCAAAAAGAAGGCTTGGATTATTTTGATACATATTTACCAATCACAAGAATAACATCCATTAGATTGTTACTAGCTATTGCAGCACTGCAAAACTCAGAAATACATCAAATGGATGTTAAGACTGCCTTCTTAAATGGTGAATTAGAGGAGGAAATCTATATGGAACAACCTGAAGGGTTTATAGTTCCAGGAAAAGAAAAGAAGGTGTGCAAACTTGTAAAATCCTTATATGGATTAAAACAAGCACCTAAACAATGGCATGAAAAATTTGACAAAGTGATGTTGTCAAATGGTTTTAATGAGTGTGATAAATGTGTGTATGTGAAAAACACTCAAAATGGATATGTCATTGTATGCCTATATGTGGATGATATGCTAATAATGGGTAGTAATGATGTTATAATCAAAACTACTAAAAAGATATTGACCAAAAATTTTGATATGAAAGATTTAGGCATAGCTGATGTCATACTAGGAATTAAGATTTCTAGAATATCAGATGGTCTAGTATTATCTCAATCTCACTATATTGAGAAAATATTAGAAAAGTTTAATAAAGAGGATAGTAGTCTTGTAAAGACTCCTGTTGATGTAAATCTTCATTTATCAAAAAATACTGGTCCTAGCATATCATAACTTGAGTACTCTCGCATTATAGGAAGCTTAATGTATTTGACGAATTGCATACGACCAGACATAGCATACTCAGTTAATAAATTGAGTAGATATACTAGTAATCCAGGAAAGAACCATTGGACTGCAATAATCAGGGTTCTAAGGTATTTAAAATATACTATAAGTTATGGATTACATTATTCTAGATATCCAGCAGTACTTGAAGGATACAGTGATGCTAATTGGATATCAGATACAAAGGATTCTAAATCCACAAGTTGCTATGTCTTTACTATTGGAGGAGGTGCTATATCTTGGAAATCTTCAAAACAAACTTGTATTGCCAGATCCACTATGGAATCTGAATTTATTGCTTTGGATAAAGCTGGTGAAGAAGCTGAGTGGCTTCGTAATTTCTTAGAAGATATTCCAAATTGGCCTAAACCGGTACCCGCTATATGTATACATTGTGATAGTCAATCAGCAATTCGAAGGGCACAAAGTAATATGTACAACGGTAAGTCTCGACATATACGTCGACGACATAATACCGTTAGACAATTGCTCTCAAGTGGGATAATCTCAATAGATTATATCAGGTCAAAAGATAATTTAGCGGATCCATTTACAAAAGGTTTGACAAAAGAGCAAGTGTATAGTTCATCGAGGGGAATGGGATTAAAGCCGAAAGCTAACGAGTCATCTTAATGGAAACCCAACCTAGTTGACTGGAGATCCCAAGATCTAGGTTCAAAGGGACAACCGAAATTCTGAATGGCTCACCAGAAGCACTAGGAAGATTTAATCTTCTACCCATTTCTATGATGAGACAATGTTACCTACAGCGATGAGTAGGATATGCTATGCTTTTAATGACTCTTATACCTTGAAAATTCAAGTGGGGTATGGTAAGATACTCTTAATAAGAAGTCACCTATATGAGTGTGAAGTGGGGCCGCTTCTATGAAAACTTCTAAGGCTAAGTTTTCTAAAGCTCTCATGAAATACCAGGCGTTGTTCAGGGCCATATGAACACAACCATGAGAACCGACTCTGTGCAGGAAGGAACTGTGTGTTTACTATTGTCTTGGTTTACATAAACGGCTGAACAGTTCAAGACATCATGTTCACTGGTTAGCCAGTAAATCCGATAGTAATACATTAGGGAAGGTTCAAGGCCAAAAGCTACCTATCCCGATGCAGTAACTTTCCAATAGTACTCTCTATAGTGTCTGTATCTTCTCCTTTTGTAATCTGCGCAAATTTTCATTCATGTGGGGGATTGTTGGAAACGGCATTAGAAAACGCAAACTTTGGAAGGATTTTTAAAAGATCCCGCTAAGAATTTTTTACGAATCTATTGACGAGCGCGTTCCTCTCTGCGAGGAGATGAACGTGGTATATTTATTTTTCTCAAATCCGTTTCCAGGTGAATGAGAAATTGGCTCCAAAGTAAGTGATTTATAAAGCCTAAATGGGTGTGAATAAAGTGGGAAATTGTGATACCCCTCGGATTCGAGACATGGGTTGATCAGGCTCAGGCCCAAACCCGAGGGAAATCAAACAATTAAAGTATTTTAAAACGTACACAGATGAAAAAAATGAAATAAGAATAACTTTTAAAAGCCGAACAGAATACTAATATAAAATCCTCAATAGCCTGATAAAACTTAATAAAATCCAACTTCCAAAACTTCCATGAATTACAACTCGGGAATCCATCTACTGGACCCCTAAATAAAAATCTCAACTGAAACGCAAACAACTGACATAAAACCAAATACTAAAATATGGAAGGACATCCTACGTCGTCGGTGGAATGAATGATAATCCCTGCACAGCACGATCAAGCCTAAGACTGGAACCGTCCGATACCTGAAAAATAAGAGTGGGTCAGGCCCACGAACAAGTTCTAATCTAACTGCAATCCATACAGTGACCCAATACGCAGATACACCTAAATACCTCACAATATCTATCTAGTCCATAAATAAATATATCCACACTAGAGGACCTTCACTGGACTATAATGGGGTCTCAACCTGAGTAGAAGGCAACATGCAAAAACGCACCCAAAGGTAGGCATGAATACCTAGACCTAATAGGGTACACCTCAACCATCATATCCAGCTATGCATCCCAATGCATATACGCTCCCTAACCAACGACTCTGAGACT
Organism: Cornus florida; assembly: GCF_030987335.1. Lineage (NCBI taxonomy): Eukaryota > Viridiplantae > Streptophyta > Magnoliopsida > Cornales > Cornaceae > Cornus > Cornus florida. The sequence goes on from NW_026775577.1 coordinate 9,021,060, forward strand.
CATGCCCATATCGTGGTGCCATAACATATATATAAAGTCCGTCTAACCCAAGGTATGCCATTTTATTGTTTATTGAATTGACATAAGAATTTTAATCCAGTTTAGTCATTCAACTTAATCAGTCGATCTGACTTAAACACAACCAACATTTAATCCAGGTAGTCATTCAACTTAATCAGTCGATCTGACTAAACAAGGTTTAGGATTCAATATTTTACAATCCTTCCCTTAAATCCAATAGGTTAGGTTTATGCATTTTGAGCTAAACCATCCCTAGTATGACACCGTCCCATACCGGTTCATACCACCCTCCACAACCATGTAATTGACAGAATCTATTAATTCAGCAATTAAAATTCCACATATATATATAATCGTTTAGCGATTTATAATCCAAAACCAATATCCAAGTAATTGCAATTAAATCTAAGCATTTAAACCATATAGTTGTAATGAATGATTTCATAATTCAACAACTAACATCCAGACATGCATAGATCAAATCTAATATATCATTGACTCTATCATGAATTTAAAATCCATTCCATAATCATATTATAGTCCAATAAATTGTTAAAATTATTCTAAACAATTTAGTTCCTTCCATCCGGTAACAGCGTACTAAGTTGCGTACTTGTACTCTGTTTTATTCCTTTCAACACAGGGCCGTACACTAATCCATAAGTCTAATTTATTAACTAAAAGACTTCTCCAAGCATCTAAAATATAATTTAGAATCATGTTTTAGCATCCTAAATTGTCAAATTAAAACTAGACAATTTATTACCTTCCAGCCGATAACTGCACGCAAAGTTGTTAATTAGCGCACTGTTAATTCCATTAATATAAAGAGGGTATTTTGTGCAATTCAAGACTTTGATTACATGTTAAACTAATTATGTAAACCCCCATTAAAGTGTCAAAATTATTCTAGAACCCCAAGTGTTCACACAGTAGCTAAAAAATCCGAATTTCACCAAAATTAGAGAGCCTGCTCTTTCAAAACATTGAGCAGGCTCTAAAACTCACATGGAGCTGGCTCCATTACAACATAGAGCCGGCTCAAAAGGGTTAGAGCCAGTTCTTTACTCCTAGAGCCGGCTCCCTCTTTCATGGAGCCGGCTCTCTCCCTCTTGAGAGCCCTGAACTGCCTTCTGCTTTGTCTTTTCCGTCTCCGGCCTCTTCCAACCTTTTTGTTCATCTTTAATACTGAGTTTAAGAGTCCTATTTACACCTAATATCATCTCCATGACTTGTTCAGAATAATTTAAAATCAATTACAGAGATTAAACAAAGCCATTTAAACAAGCATTGTTGAAGAACAACACTGAAACTAATCTGTAACCCCAGTTCTATTCCATCCCCTCTGTTCCTCTTCAATCCTATACCTAAGGTCTTAGAACATCCCATTAACATCCCTATGATTTGTTAACAGTTACTAAAAGCCAGTACAGTAAACTAAATTACAACAGAACTCATCATGCTTAAAAGGAACAAAACTGGAAGCAGACATGCACGAATTTTAAATAGATTTGATTTTAAAACAAACAGATCGTCAATAACATATATTAATCACATAACTTCCAATTATTAATTGATTAAACCCTAGAGACTATCTAGGTGCACAGAACACAAGCCAAAAGGGAAGGAGATAGAGAAGAACTTGCCTGTTCAGCCCTTGCTTGTTCCGGCAACACAACCCTCTATCCAACCTTCTTCTGGTTCTAGGTAGTCCACCACCACTACACCTCCTTGGTCCTCCCTATTCTTCCCTTGACAAACCTTACAATGCTCTGTCCTTACAAAATCCCTCTCTGTTTTCACTCTGTAACTTTGAGACGTGACAGAGCTTTTGGTAATTTTTTTAAAACCCTAGGCTAAGACACAACAGAGTATTTATAGGCTTACCATTAAAACCCTAATCCGTGTATAATTATAGACAGAGCTCTAATGTAGTTGGCCCATAACAACACCGACATTTTAAAACAGTGTCGGCTACATACGTGAATTCCCTTATACAATTAAAACTATACCCTAATTTAATAACTAAAATCTTTAACTTAACTTCCTTAAATAAATAAAAGCCAAATAAAAATACAACTAAATAATTAAAGACAGAAAATGCATATCATAAAAAAAATAATTTACCAAATAAATCAACTAAAATAACAAAACCAATTAGGTCAAATAAATCAAACAAAATAAGCAATTAAACAATTAATTTAATAAAAATGCACACAAATAATTTAAATTAACAGCAATCAATCAATTAATCAAATAAAAACACAATTTAAACAATTAATTTAAATTAACAACAATCAATCAATTAATCAAATAAAAACACAATTTAAACAATTAATTAAATTAAAATACTATTTAAACAATACATTAAATACCAGAAATATCCTTTTACATCTAGGGGTATTATAGAAATGCTTGTCCCACATCGAAAAAGTAGCAAAGCAACCTTGAGTATATATATGTCTAGTATGGGATTTGGGTTTGGGCCCAAGGGCACCCAAGTTTTTAAGAGGGGGAGGGCCTAGGCTAGCCTGGATCCGAACCAACTACCACACACGCGCGCGCCGCCCGCTCGACCCGACCCGGTCAGGGCTAGGGCGAGGCGGGGCTTGATTGTGAAATGGGTTTAACTTTTTACACAAAGTTAGGATGGGCCTGTGTGGTTGAATTTTATTTTGTTGCTAGACTTATCAAAATGGGCCTGTTTACTGGGCTGAATTAATGGCCGCCGAGTTGGATTGTTTACTTACTGGATTGGACGAAATTAAAGGGCTGGGCTGGATCAGAATTAAAACGGTTTGGGTTTATTTAAACCATAAATCAGTTTTATTTTTGAACCAAGGGTTGCACTTTTTACAAATTAAAAACCACCAACAGATTTTTAATTTTGATTGGTCAACAATGGTTGCACCCATTCGGACTATGGGTGCACCCATTCAGAATAGGCACCAATAAGCCTATAAATACCCATCATTGGGTTCTTTTCAATACACACCAATTCAGAAATCTTCTTCTCTTCTTCTGATTCATCTTTGTTCGGTTCAGCCACTGGTTTGGGTTCAACCTAAACTGGTTTGGATTGGGTTCGAACCTTGGCTTCCAAGTTTGGGTTCAATCTTGGTCTCCGAGTTAGGGTTCAATCCTGGTCTCCGAGTCTGAGTTCAACTGAGAGTACTACACTGAGCCGGTTCGCCTATTCCATTGGTTTGAAGTGCTACTACCAAAGGAAGAAAAGTCGTTGTATCCTGGGAGATAGATGCCGAAGAGTCCGTTAGCACTGTAGCGGGGCGTATCTGTCTTAAAGCTATAGAATTAAATTCTAGCCTCGACTTTAACAAGTTCTTTTATTTTATAGTTTTATTTTCTTGATATTAAACTATATAAATATATATAGATTATTATAATAAATATTATATTTACAAATAATATTTAAATAAATTATACTATAGTATATGATACATTTTTGCTCAACAGTCTATCTAGGGTTGAAGACTTAAATTTAGTTTCATGAACAGAGAGTTGTGAGGGGCAGAGAGAAACAGAGAGTGAAACTTGAGAGATAAACAGAAGGGTTCAAGGAGGACGGGATGGATTACTTCTGGATTGAACCAAGAGCAACGGAGGTGTGGAACGGCAGTCTAGGAGGTGGTCGGAAAACTCAAAGAATGAGGTTTAAGGTTTTGAACGGAAACCTAAAGGCAAGTCTTTGTTCTAACTCTTTCCCTTAAACATGTGTTCTGTGCATGCCTAAGTAGACTCTAGGGGTTTAATTAATGTTAAAACATATCTTTTATGCATGTTTAAACTGTATTTAGCTTCGTGGAATTAAATTGGTTTGAGAATTCTTAAAAGTTTTTAATTGTATCCTGCTGTATTTGATTTTAAGTTTTGTTTAATTGAGATCGTTGATTGTAATACTCCTAATTTTAAAAAGATAGTCTCGGCATTTTTATATTTATTTTTACTGCATTTTTTAGTTGGTTATTTGTTTATTTGCCTGATTATTGTGATTATTTGATTACTTGTTTTATTTATTTTATTTAATTGAATTGTTGTTTGTTAAATTGTTTTATTTTCTTTAATTAAATTACTTGTCTTAATTGTTAATGGTTTATTAATTATTTTAAATGGAATAAATGGAATTAATTGGATTAAATTAGTATTATTATTGTTCAGATATAATTAGGGTTTTAGTTCTATTTAGGTAATTAGGCTGGGCCGACTAGTTTTAGTTTCTTTAAGTTTTCCGTCTCTTATTATGTCTAGAATTAGGGTAAACTTATTTGCTTACATAAATACGTATTTAAGTCTACCAAGGGTTTTAGAACCCTATTCACGTATTGGAGGCAGAGAGAAATAGAGAGAGGCTTGAAAGGAAAACAGAGAAGGCCAAGGAGGTTGATTGTGGATTAGAGCCAGAGTAGTAGGAGGCTTGACGGTATTCAGTAGTTGCTGGAAACTTAGAGACGATGCCAAGATTTCAAAACTGAAATCACAGGCAAGTTCTTTTCTTTCTCTTTCCCGTTGGACTGTGTTCTGTGCATACCTAGATAGTCTCTAGGGTTTTAATTGATCAGTAACTGAATCTTGCATGTTTATTATATGTTAAATTTATCATCTGTATGTGTTGAATTAACTCTGTTACAGTTCTTGCAAGTTTGAGTATAGTGTTTGTTTTCTTAAGCATGTTAAATCAGTAAGTGTTCTAAGGTTCTTAATAATACAAACTGGTTTAAATAATGGTCTGGGATGATACTGGACTCACTTAGGACTCTTAGGATCAGTTTTAAAAACAAACAGAAAGGTTGAAAGAGGCCGGAGTTGAAGCAGATGGTCGAAAACGAACAAGGGCTCTCAGAGAGGGAGAGAGCCGACTCCATGGAAGAGGGAGCCGGCTCCCTCAACTTTAGAGCCGGCTCTAGGGAGACCAAAGCTGGCTCCCATACTTTCTGAGCCGGCTCCAAGAGGCATGGAGCCGGCTCCATGCTTTAGGGAGCCTATTCCCAAGTTCTGAGAGCAGGCTCTCTCATTTTTGTGCATTCTGGAGTTTTAACGGGTACTATTTGAGTGTTTGGTTCTTTGCGATCAGTTCTGGGACTTCACAGAGGGTTTAAATATTTAACTCCAGATGTTAATAAGACCTTAAATTGCATAAGTTATCCGTTATATTAATTGAATGAACAGTATGAAATAAAACCACTTCACATGCTGTTAATGGTTGAAGGGAAGTTAATTGCTTAGTTTTAATTCAACGATTTAACGAATTATAACATGATTTTAAATCTTGTTTTAGATGCACAGTAGGGTAAATTATTTATCAGATTTAACTTATGCATACTCTGGATTTTAATTGTGGAAATATTTGTCCCTTTTCTGCAAACAACTGAATTAGGGATTGGATTTAGTTGCTGAGATATTATACATCATTCTGCAATTATCTGGATTATGGTTTTGGACTTTTGTTGCTGAACTGCTATTTATGTTTATGGTTTACATGGTTTTGGACTTAAATTGCTGAACTAATACTTAGGTTCTATAATTTACATGGAAGTTAACATGGATTTTAATTGAGGAATTATTTACTTATATTCTATTAATTATCTGGATTTGTGTGTTGGATTACAATTGCTGAATTATTTTATTAAATTATGTCAATTGTCTGGATATTATGGATTGTATGCACCGGTATGGGACGGTGGCATACTAGGGATGTCTTAACTTAAAACGCTCAGACCTAACCTATTGGACTAAAGGAATGGATTGTAAAATATTGAATCCTGATTATGTTTAAGTTAGATTAACTGAGTTAGTTGAATTACTACCTGGATTAGTTGTTATTTATGGTTAGGTCAGATCAACTGTATAAGTTGAGTGACTAACTGGATTATAAAGCTTATGTCAGATCAACGAAGAATTGAATGACATATTCTGGTTTTGGACGGACTTTAAATATATGATTTGGTACCACGATATGAGCTTGAGTCTCAGAGTCATTGGTTAGGGTACGTATATGTAGTGGATACATAGTTGGCTATGATATGTTGAGGTGTACCCTGTTAGGTCTAGGTATTCATGCCCACCTTTGGGTGCGTTTTTGCATGTTGCCTTCTATTTAGGTTAAGACCCCCTTTGTAGTCCAGTGAATGTCCCTTAGTGTAGATATATATATATATATAGATATTATGAGATATTTATGATGTATCTGTATATCGGGTCACTGTATGAATTGCAGTTAGATTAGAACTTATTCGTGAGCCTGACCCACTCTTATATTTTTCAGGTATCGGACGGTTCCAGTCTTAGGGTTTGTTCAGGCTGAGCAGAGATGGTCATTCACTCTACCGACGACGTAGGATTTCATTCCATGTTTTAGATTTGGTTTTGTTTCCAGTTATTTTATGTTCAGTGGGATTTTATTGAGGGGTCCACTAGATGGATTCCCGAGTTGTACTCTTGGAGGTTTTGGAGAGTTGGATTTAATTTATCTTTAACTTTAGAAGATTTTGTATTTAATAATTCTTTCAGCTTTATTATGTAATTCTTAAATCTTTTTATATTCTGTGTTCGTTTATATATTAATTGTTTGATATTTCCCTCGGGTTTGGGCTTGGGCCTGATCAACCCATGTCTCGGATTCGAGGGGTATCACAGTGATGCATATCGATGTCTTATAAATAATCTGGGACATTGAATGAACACTAGAACAAGTATTTAAAACATTATAGAGGCCCTGGGTATCACCGAAGACGAAGAAGACAAAGCAGAATCGAGTAACGACTTCAGGGAGTGAGAGAGTAGGCTCCCAAAAAGAGGGAGCCAGCTCCCTCAATGATGGAGCCGGCTCCAAGAAATGTGTAGCCGGCTCCCAGCTCCACAGAGCCGGCTCCCAAGTGAATGGAGCAGGCTCTTAATTTGTGAGAGCCTGCTCTCGCCCAGAATTGCATATTAATTGTTTTTAGGCTGTGTTTGGGCTGTACTGGGTCTTTTTAATCCGTTTAAATTGCATTAAATGTTGTAGGTAATTGCTATGAACCTGTGAAAATATAGGGAAGCATTAATTCATAAATGGATTAAATAATGGAGCAATATGAAGTTAAGGAAGAATATACATGTTGCACACTGTTTTGTTAATTAATTTATTTACTGGAACTTAGAGATTCTTTTGCATATGATTTGATACTGTTTAATCACATTTCAACAGAGTTATAAGTATAGTGGATTATCTAAAATTAACTATGCTTGGTATGGATTTAATTGATATTTAATTGGCCGTAAACTATGTCAATTTATGGACGGTTTGGAGGATTTAAATGCTTAGATTTATTTTAGCAATTTAAATGATTGGAACATGATTTTTACGTCTTATAATGAATGCCTAATATTGTTATATATGTATTAAACTTTATTTATGTATATCTTGGAGAATGGTTAGTGAATACCTGTTGCTATTTTATCAGTTATGTTATTTGGAGGATTGTATACACTGGTATGGGACGGTGACATACTGGGGATGGATTAGTTCAAACACTAAGTCCTACTTATTCTAGATTGGGGTATGGATTGACCATAAAGGTTAAGTCCTACTCATATTTGTGTCAGGTCAATAAACAATTAAATGACATACTTTGGTTTCTGGATGGATTGTTATACATATGTCAGGCCACTATATCAGATGGATAATATTTTGTATTAGGCTTATACGGACTTTATATATTTATACTTATGCTGCCATGGTATGAGCTTGAGTCTCAAGACCATGGTTAGGGTGCGTATATCGCCTAGGATAGATAACTGGACATAGTTACTGTTCTCTGGTAGGTCTAGGTACACATGACCACGTTATGTGCAATTTGCATGGCATCTCTACTTAGGCTGAGACAAACCTATTGGGCTAGTGAGCGTCCTATAGTGTGTATTTATACATATTTGGACTATTCTAGTTATTGTTGAGCTATCTAGGATGTATTTGCGTATCAGGTTTCTGTATGGATTGTAGTAGGATAGAACTTGCATGTAGGTCTGGCCCACTCTTATTTTTCAGGTGTTCGTCAGTTCCAGGGTTAGAGCTTGGTCGTGCAGAGCAGATACAGACACTCACTCCTCCGACTACGTAGGACTGCTTTCCATGCTTAGCTTTATATTTTGTTTCAGTTGTTTCCTTTTCAGTTTGGGATTTTATTAGGGGTCCACTAGATGGATTCCCGAGTTGTTAAATTAAACGGAGGTTTCGGATTATTGAATTTTAATAATAGTATTTTGAGGATTTTTAATTTAGAATTCTTTCAGCCTATTATCTTATTTTTATTTCAGTTTTGTATTCCGTGCTTATTTACATATTAATTGGTTAGTATCCATCGGGTCTGTGCTCGGACTTGATCACCCGTGGCTCTAGAAACGAGGGGTATCACAGTTGGTATCAGAGCACTCCAGGTTCAGTGTCTCTAGGATTCTATCGTATAAGACTTCCGCGTAGCGTTTTCTCTTGATTAGAGCTTAAGTTTAGGATTCATTGTATTCCTTTACGGTTCATTTAGAAAGTACTGATGTCAAGTTTATTTTGTAATTTCTGAATATTTGGCACTAGGAAAAGGATGTGGTCCGCGATGAAAGCAAAGAAGGACCAAAGGAGGAAAAAGATTACTCTGACGATTCCCCTGCGACAGCCGACTAAGAAGGCTGAATTGGAGACCAAGGAATTGGTTCCCATAGGTGTTGCTTCGGAGTACAAGTAAAAGAAGGTTTTTGGTGTGCAAGATTGGCCACCATACCGTGGACCTAACACAACTTCGGTGGTGCTCAAAGCTGAGCCAAGTGGAGAGAAAAACCCCGAAGAAGATTCAAATGAAAGAGATACCAGAGCGAAGACCCTAAAGAAGATCCGGATGGAGGAGATACCAGGACGTCCAAGCTGGAGGGTATCGGAGTTCAATGATGAATGCTCTTTTAAGAGTAATTTTACTTACTAGTAGTAGTAGAGGTAGTGTAGTATGGATTTAATCACGCACACTAGTACTATGTTAAAGAATATTTTACGATTTTCTTTTGGACAGATTTTGGTTTAAAGAAGTTTTTAATAAAGTAAACCAGTGGTTTTGGTTTTTCTCTTGTGTTTATGAGAACATTTTAGTGATGATTACACATATAATTTTATTAAACTGTATTGAAATGTGTATTTTGCGATAATAAAGAAATATCATAGTGGAGTTATTGGTATAAGTATAGGCAAACAAATTTTTGCTTATAACTATGTTGTGTGGGTACGAGACGATTAGCAAGGCATTTATAAAGTACTTGTGTAAATTAGTATGGAAAGTTTTATTTCGAAAGAAGAATTCACAGGATAAAGCGATAGTCTAAAAGTGAGCTGATTTCGGAGCATTTTGTTTTACCTTATGTGTTTTGCTCTACGGAGTATTCTGAAACGTTGGGTTGTTATAGTTTAGTGGTGACACAAGTATGCAATAGACCTCAGGATATATCTACATCGTTATGCAATACTACCATTTTAAATGAAATTGATGGGCCTGTGACACTAAAGGCTTTTATTTATCTACGTGGCTATTTGAATTGTTTATGCATTTGTTTTAAATTTTTTAAAGGCTTTTATTTATTTATTTTATTTAAATTTATTTATCTACGTGGCTATTTGAATTGTTTGTGGGGTGTTTAATTATTTAGTAGAGATTCTTTAGTTAATTTTTTTTTTTTTTTATTGGTGCTATTTTAGTTTTTTTTTAGTTAATTGTATGGTTAGAGATATATATATATATATATATATATACACACACACACACACATATATAATTTATTTAGGTTATATATATATTTGTATATTTATATATATATATAGTGATATATATGGGTATATACTTAAAGTGTATATATTTGCACAGTTTGTTAAAATTTGGTAATTGAGATTGTTATTGTTATTATTTTATATTTATTTATTTTTATTATATAATGTAGCATTTATTTATATTATATTTACTCATTTATATTATATAATGTTGCATTAGTGGGCTGAACGTGGTATTGGGTGGCTGGTGGTTGTAATGGGTAAATGGTAGTTATATGGTGTGGTTGGTAGTATGTAGGTTGGTGGTGTTACTTCCAGTATTTGTTTTCAATTCAAATTTTAAGCATGACATGTGTATTTGAGGGATTGTCTATGGTTGGTCCATAACTAACTATGACTTTGATCTTTTGAGGACTATATTGCTTAAAATTTAAAAATTGCTTGACTTGAGAGTCCAATACTCCTTGTATGCCTTGTGGATGTCATTTAGGAGTAAATTTTTCGAAAGATTGATATCTTGCTTGCACTTGTGATCCATATCATCCTGATTTTGTGATTGTTTTGATATTCACTCTAAGATTCTACACTAGCATAGGCGCACACTAGCATTCATTTGTGGGGTACATGCTTTGTTGATTATTGAACTGATTATATTCCAATTGGGCTAGTAGTGCATTGAAAGCTTTTATTTTGATAAAAGTGGATAACAAACCCTTTTCATTGAGTAGCTGGGATTCTAGCCTCATTAAGCACTGAATTTCTCGCACCGAAAGGTGGAGGGCCCAAACTCTAGGTTAATAATTGAATGCTAAAAAAAAAAAAAAAAGGAATGAAGAAAGTTGTAAAAGCAAAAAAAAAGTGAGGACTTCTCTCAAAAGATGAGAAGTAGGAAATAATTAGATGGAGATTATTTTGATTTATAGCCTAGTTGATTTGAGCTTGTAAGTCCTTAGGGGTGTTTGAACACCTAGTGTCCTAAAGCCATCCGGTTTGGGAGTCATTGACCTAACGCTCAACCTCATGGTAGGTTTAGGAAACTTAATAGATCACTACATTGCACCATGCTTCCATCTTTGATCCTTAGGATTAGGAAAAAAAAAAAGAAAAAATAAATTGAGTAAAAAGAATAAGCGCACCTAGATGAATAAAGTTTTAATAAAAGGTCTACTCTTTGTCTTGATGATCGGTACTAGATTTGTGTACAAGTTTGAGGGTAAGGATATGATCATTTCTTTAGTTGGCTTAGATAATAACATATTTGATGCTGGTCCACTCAAAAAGGATTCTAGTGTTGTTTTGATTTGCATAATCAGTTTCTTGATGTGTGGAGGACCATACTTGCTTGCTTGATGTTAAAATTTTGGGAAATTGCTTGGAAAGGGTTGAAAAATTGCATACTTGAGGTAATTTTCTCCCAATGCTTGTTTGCAATATTGGTGCCTCTTTAGTGAGAATGAGCTTAATGTTTGTGGGTATCATTTTTGGAAACCCTCACGAGACTTCACTCGTCCACTAGGGGTAACCTAGGAGTTTAAAAAGCTTGTTGCATTTGCTAAATGCAATCGTGTTCCCTACGAAAATGGTGTTATCCATTTATTGCTCATAGTTGTATAGTTGTTCATTTCATTCCTTTGCTTTGTAGTTCATTGCTAGGCACTAGCAATATTTAAGTTTGGGGGTGTGATGAACGTTGAAAAGTGCGCTTTTAAACCCCTTAAGCTTAGGTATTTTAGGACCTTTATCTATCTTACTTTCTCGTTTTAGACTAATTTCGTGTTATTGCCCTTTTTAGGTGTTTATCCCCAAAATAAGTTAATTCAGCCAAATAAGAGCTTAAAAGAAGCTAACTAAAGCTGGATGGAAGAAAGGAGCAAAATGGAAGCAGATTGAAGCAAAGTGTGGAAATCAGCATGTTCGATCGATCTCAAGAATACTTCGATCGATCGAAAGTTCATCGATCTAAACTCTCCAAGATGGATCCAAGCCCTATTGTCCTTATCCAAAGATCCCACAAAGTTCGATCAATCCAACAAATCTCAGATTGTGATACCCCTCGATTCTAGAGCCACGGGTGATCAAGTTCGAGCACAGATCCAAGAGATACCAAACAATTAATATGTAAACAAACACAAAATAAAAACTGAATTAAGAATAAATTAATAATACGCTGAAAGAAATCTAAAATAAGAATCCTCAAACTTGAAATAATAAATTAATATAATTTAAAACCGTACAACTCATGAATCCACCTAGTGGACCCCTAATCCCAAATCCTTGAATAAATTTACAGAATTAAAATCCAAAATTAAAGTAGAAATGAAATCCTATGTAACCAGATGTGACACCCCCGAATTTCCGGATGCGGGTTGGCCAGGCCCACGCTCGATTACCCAAGGATATCAAAACAATTAGCAATAATCGAACACAGAATAATTATATCAAAAGAGATAAATAAAATTTGCTGAAATGAAAACTAAAAAAGTAATCCAATATTTGAAAACCTTAGAAAAATAACTCCATTGATAAATAAGATATTTCAGATACAACTGATTCACCACGAACACATATCGTTCTCCAATACAACTCGGGAATCCATCTAGTGGACCCCTAAAATAACCCACTGAACTCAAAAGACGGGAAACAAAACCCAAGTCTACACACAAAATATACTCCTATGTCATCGGTGGAGTGAACAACTGTATCTGCTCAGCATGATTAAGCTCTGCAGCCTGGAACTAACGAACACCTGTAAAGAATAATAGAAAAGTGGGTCAAGCCCACGAGCAAGTTCTAATCTAACTGCAATCCATACAGTAACCCGATACGCAGATACACCGTAGATACCTCACAATATCTATTTAGTCCATACATATATATATCCACACTATGGGACATTCACTGAACTACAATAGGGGTCTCAACCTGAATAGAAGGTAACATGCGAAAACGCACCCAAAGGTGGGCATGAATACCTAGACCTAACAGGGTACACCTCAACCTACTATAGCTAGCTACGCATCCACTGCATATACGCGTCCTAACCAACGAGTCTGAGACTAAAGCTCATCTCGTGGTACCATAACTATATATTTAAAGTCCATTCAAATCCATCCATAGGAACTCCAATAAATCGTTCAGCTTATTCAGCTACACAAACTTATATAAGGAATCCAATAAGTCATTCAGTTTATTCAACTGCACAGACTTAAATATAAGGAGAATTATGTTTTTATAATTCGTGCCCTTCTTCCCAAAATAGGTAGGACTGAGTATTCTGAATCAGTCTGTCCCCAATATGCCACCGTCCCATACCGGTGCATACAATCCACAAAATCCATATAACTGATAGAACATGTAAAACTGTTCACCAATTTACAATCCATAAGGCAGGAATTAGCATTTTAAGCTAAACCATACCTAGTATGCCACCGTCCCATACCGGTGCATACAATCCTCCATATCCAAGTAAATTACAAGGCATAAATAATAAGGGCGTAATTTATAGTCCAAAACCAACCATCCACATCGTTGCAGAATAGTATTTAGTATTTCAACAACTTAAAACCAAAACCATGTAAATTACAGACTATGAATGATAGTACAGCAATTTAAAATCCAAAACCAATATCCAATTAATTACAGAAGATTTTTAAATGTTTCAGCAATTTAAATCCAAACAATTAACCATATAGTTGCAGGAGATGATTTAATAAATCAACAACTAACATCCAGAGCCTGCATAGATCACATCTAACACATCAATGACCCTATAATATATTTAAAACCATTTTATAAATATATTACATCCCACTGGAATGCCTAAAAATAAGCTTAAGCGTTTAAAACTTCATCCATCCACTAACCGCATACAATTGTACATAAGTGTTATACAGTTTGATCCGTTAATTTAGAATTAACCTTAAATCAATTTAGGGTCTTAATAACACCCAAAATTAACTATTTAATCCCCCCCGTGAAGTCTCATTAAATTTCTAAAATTTAATCAAGCCATTTAGTTCCTTTCTCTGTTAGTAGCATACACCGTTGTATATTTTTACACTGCTTCATCCTTTATCTTAAAGACTTAAATCATGCAACAATAAGTTTAATAACACTTAAAATTAACTACTTTGATCCTCTGTTAAGTCCCTACAGTTCATTAGAATCACTCAAAAGCTCAAACAGTGCTCAAAACACCAAACAGAGCCTTAGAAAACACTTTCTGGACGTAAAACAAATTGGAGCCGGCTCTTGGAATGGAAGAGCCGGCTCTTCCCCTATTGGAGCCGGCTCCAATTCCCTAGGAGCCGGCTCTTGCTGAAGGGGAGCAGGCTCTTGACTTTCTAGAGCCGGCTCTCTCCCTCTTGAGAGCCTCTAGTTCATCTCTGCTCCGTTTCCGTCAATCTGCTCCTTCTCCGATCGATTCCTACCCCTTCTGTTCTTCCTTGAGACTAATTTAATGGTCTAATATTTATACCACATCATCCCAATACTTAGTGTACAACAGTGAGTATCACAACAACAATTAAAGCCATAACAGTTTTATGCTTTAAAACCAACAACTAAGAACAGAGATACGAGGAAACTTTCAGACATGTTGTAAACATATACAGATGACTAATTTGGCATATGATAGGCATGAAAAAACTCAATTAATATTTAATTAACACCCTAGAGACCATCTAAGAGTGCACAGAACACAGGCCAAGGGGAGAGACAGAATAGAACTTGCCTTTATAGTTTTGGATTCAAAACCATGTAGCCGTCTCCTAAGCTTTTCGACGATGTCCGAGTACTGTCAACTCCACCCTCTACTGCTCAGCCTTCCCTTCCCCTAAGTTCAAACCCTAAACCGCAGCCGAAGCCCTCACCTAGGTTACTCTGTTTTCCTCAAACCCTCTCTCTGTTTGCACTCTACAACTCTCTGTATTTTCACTGTACGTGAATAGGGTTTGTAAATAGGGTTTGGGTTTATTTTTCCAAAAACCCTAAGAAAATATAATGATGTATTTATAGAGGTTTAAGGAAAACCTAAATAGAATTCTGAAATTCTGAAAGGAGCCAGAAAAACTCGTGAGAATAAAACAAAACCCTAAAATTATAATACATATTAAATTAGGATTGATAATACCAGTTTAATTATTAATAAATACTAACAATTAAACTAACCCTATATACAGATATACTCAAATATACATGTATATACTTCCATGGGTAATACTGTACCCATCCCCCTCTTATCCGAATAATCCATGAGACCCAAACGGTTGGTCCATCACTACTATCCAAACCCAACTTCCATTAATCAATAAAACTTAAATTTACAAATAATTCAATTAACATTAATCCACATAAAAACATATATAAATACATTAAACAATATATAAATACATATTCAATTTAAAACAATTTAAACTTTAAACAAACAATTAAACATTAATTCAAATAAAAACATATATAAATACATATTCAATTTAAAACAATTTAAACATTAAACAAATAATTAAACATTAATTCAAATAAAAACATATATAAATACATATTCAATTTAAAACAATTTAAACATTAAACAAACAAAACACACATAACTACAATTACATCAATTATTAACAAAGTAAAACAATTACACACTTAAATAACTAGTCACATAAAAAAAAAAATGTAATAAAAATAATTGAAATTCTAATTTTATCAAATTTTATCCTTTTTAAAATTAAAGGTATTACACCAGAAGAGTGAATGTCTGTATCTACATCAACACGATCAAGCTCTAAGCCAGGTACTGTCGAACACCTGAAAAATAATAGAGTGGGTCAGGCCCACATGCAAGTCCTGATCTACTACACCAAACAGGAATCCGATACGCAGATACATCTTAGATAGACTCAACAATATCTAGAGTAGTCCATATATGTATATATTACACACTATAGGACGCTCACTAGTCCAATAGGTATGTCTCAGCTTGAGTAGAGATATCATGCAAATGTAATCATGTGTATCTAGACCTACCAGGGAACAAAACCACTGTCCAGTTATCCATCCTAGGTGATATACGCAACCTAACCATGGTCCTAAGACTCAAGCTCATACCATGGCACCATAACATAAATATATAAAGTCCGTACTCCTAATACAAAATATCATCCATCTGTATAGTGATCTGATATATGTATAACAAATCCATCCTGAAACCATAATAGGTTATTCAATTTATTTGATTGACATGACACAAGTAGGTGATGGACTTAACCTTTATGGTTAATCCATACCTTAATCCAAATTAGGTAGAACTTAGTGTTTTGAACTAATCCATTCCCAATATAGGTAGGTCTTAGTGTTTTGAATTAAGCCATCCCTAATATGACCCCGTCCCTTACCGGTTCATATATATCCATATAAGTAGGACTTAACCTTTTTATGATTAATCCAACTCATTCCAAATTAGGTAGGATTTAGTGCTTGAACTAATCCATACCTAATATGTCACCGTCCCATACCGGTACATACAACCCTCCAGTTAACATAGTTGACAAAACAATATTAAATAGTCATCAACCACATTCCACCGTATGCATAAATACCATTTAATACATATAACAAGTCAATAGGAATTATTACAGAATCCAAACATCACATTTTAATCACCTAAAATGCTAACACAAGTCATAGTATTCCAATCCTCCATTGAATCCTTAAATTGATAGAATTTATTAACAAACATATCAATTTATTCTCAATCAAGAATAGATGATTTCAAGCACTTACTATTCTTATAACTGTTTAAATATAATTAAACAATAAATTATATAATACAGAAATTCCAAACTCCAGTACATAGTTTAATGTTCAAAACAGTCGATAAATCGATACAATTATAACAATTTGAATATCCAATTTAAACCCAAACTAGGTATAGTTAAATATAAGTAATTCAAAATACTTATAATACTGGAATAATATTCAATTATACATATTAGATCATATATAAAAACCTTACCAAATTTCAGTAATTAAAACCAACAAGACAGTGTGCAAGCTACCAGTTTTCTCTTCGGTTCTTCTTGCTCTATTCTTTAATCCAATTATGAATTTATATTTTCCCATCATAATACAAATCTTATATAGTCCTACACATCACTTTAAACCATTTAAACAAAGTGCAGAATCCAGTTTAGCCCAAACAACCTTTAAAATAAACAAAACTGTGCGTTTTAAAATAGAGCAGGCTCTAGAAAAATTGGAGCCTACTCTTTTCCATCTAGAGCCGGCTCTAGACTCTTTAGAGCCTACTCTAGTACACCAAGAGCCGGCTCCACCTTCCTAGGAGCCGGCTCTAAGGAAATTGGGAGCCTGCTCTCCCTCCCCTTAGCAGCTTACGTCCGTTTCATCTTCGTCTTCTCCGATTTCTGTGAGTACCAGTCCTCTGTAGTACTTTTAATTACATGTTTTAAGGTTCCATCCTCTTCCAAATTAATCATAAAACAATGATATTAAATCAAAACATGAATTTAAAACACAAGTTGTATTTAAAACAGAAGTTGTTTCACTCCAGTAGTTAAGTTTAAGATTGAATTTTTAAACAACTAAGAACAGTTTTACTTCCACGAATTTAAACACTAATTAAACATGCATAAAAGATGTAATTAAGTCTGAGTTTAATTCCTGGAGGCTATCTAAGCATGCACAGAACACAAATTCCTGGGAAAGAGAAAATCAGAAACTTGCCTTTGAAACTCAAACTTGCAAAGCCAATTCCACGTCTTTGAGTGTTAAACGACCCTTGTTGCTCCTACTGCAGTCCAGTAACACACCAAACTTCCCTCCTTGATTCTGTTTTGTGAACCACCCAAACTCCCACTCCGGTTCTCTCTGTATCTCTCTGGTTTTCACTACCAATTTAGGGCTCTGTTTGTGGTTTACAGAACGTACGTTTATTCTGTTCTCCAAACCCTAAACCATGTATTGCTTTATATTTATAGGTGTATATTAATACCCTAGTCCACGAATAATTAGAGACTAAGCCCTAATCCCCATCCTAATCGGCCCATGAAACTATCTCAGTTCTAAGCTACGGCGGCTCACCTATACGTGAATTATAAGCCAAAAATTATAACTGTACCCTAAGTTATCATACAGAAAATAAATAAATATTACATTAACTAAATAAAACAATTAAACAAGTATAGTAATTAAACAGGTAATAAATCCAAGTTACATATTACTAAGGCAATTAATTTAAATAAATTCCAATAATATAATTAAAACAATCTCAATTAACATGTAAATTAAATACACACAAATATTAATTAAATCAATTAAGCAAACACAATTAATTACTTAAAAAAAACAAAACAACTAAGTCACATAACTAAATCAATTAATCAATAAAAATTAAATTAAATTTCCAATTCTATCCTTTTGAAAACTAGAGGTATTACACAGATCGATCGAAAAGATTCCATCTTATCCTGTTGTACCACCCTACCTACCATTTTTGTTTCTTTCCCTAAAATATCTCAGATCTGTCCTTATCCAAAAAGGCGCCGCCATGGGAGGATCGATCCAGCCAAAGTTTGATAGATCTCAGCCATGTTCGATCGATCTCAACACAGTTCGATCGATCGAACTTCCTTAAGTCCCAAAAAAAATATATTTCCAACTCATTAAAAGTTATCTCATTGTGTAATCATTGGAGGAGCCCTTGTGTACGAGCCTAGACCATTGGGTGTAACATTTGAGCTACCTATATAAGGAATATGAGCCACTTTTACACAGAGCTTTTTTAAATAGTCTTGGATATACTTTTGGGAAAAAAGGAGATACAATTCTTAGAGGGGAAGAAAAGAGAAGAGGAGGCTAGAGACACATTCTTGAGAGGTTTTCCATCTTCCTTAAGAAAAAGAGCACTTCTACCATGAAGATAGCCCTTGAGGGTTGGAGGACACCATTCATGAGTGGCTAAACATCCTCTTGGGGCTAGAGTTAGCCCTAAGCATGCTTTCTTTACCTTGATTTATGTATTTTTTAGGGGATTTGTGTTGTAATACATGTTTTGACATATTTGTTTACATAGATCTTATTTATTCAATAATTTGTGTGGTTTAATTCTTCCAATTGATCATTTTATTCTATCCATACTTCAATGTATGCTAGAATAGATGTTCATGTGTTTATCTCTATCTCTTGTGTTGTTGATGCATGTCTATGTGTGTTGATGCTATAGATCTAGAGATTGTCAAGATATAGTGCTTAATAGAATGCTCTTGTGGTTTATTTGATGGTTCATACTCATTTCTTAATGGATTGTGCCTCTCCCTTAGTTTAATTAGTTTAATTTCCATGTCATTAGCTTAGATGTAGTATAATTACCTTAGTTTTTAAATGAGAGGACAATCTATGCTTATTGTTTGATGTTTCATACTTATGAATGCAAGTAGTATACTTATCTAATTATGTGATGTGTTTGGATTGTGAGCTTAAAGAAGGATTAATGACTTAGTTTGATATATTGTGCTATTCATTGTGTTGTTTAGACAATATATACTTAATTGGTCATCCATGCTTGTTAAAATAACCACACGCACTCACTATCGTTGCAACATATGTTTTCCCCCTCATTAATTGTGAATTGAGTGTATAGAAAAATGATGCTTAGTGGTGATCTCTAAGTCCCAAGACCTCTCTCCCTTATTTTCTCTATCCTTTAATTACTTGTTTTACATTGAGTTTGTTTAATCTTAATTGTAGTTTAATCAACCAAATAACCTACCTTTGATCACTCGACCTACTAACCCTAAGCATTGTTTCCATTACTAGTAGCCCTCTAATCCCTTGGGACGATCCCTACTCATTCTTGCTACGTTAATAGTAGTGGTAGTAGTGGTTTTTATAAATTTAAACTTTACCCAAAAGGCTTTTCTTGAACCTACATTCACTACATTAGTTTGGCGTATAGGAACGGTTAAGATACCGTCAGTGTGTGCAACGGGGTGTTCAACATTAATTCCAACTGACATGCAATAATCATCAAAAGCTTGAGAAGAAAATTCATCGGCATTATCAAGACGAATTGTCTTAATTGGGTAATCAAGAAAGTGTGCCCGTAATTTGATGATTTGAGCAAGAAGTCTAGCAAATGCAACATTATAGGTAGAATGCAGATAAACATGCGACCATCGTGTTGAGGCATCAATTTAAACCATAAAATAGCGAAATGGTCCACAGGGTGGATGAATTGGCCTACATATATCCCCGTGAATTCGTTGTAAAAATGGGGGGATTCAACAATGACTTTTGAAGGGGATGGTCTGATAATCAACTTATCTTGTGAGTAGGCGGTGCATGGATGATTATTTGGTAAGATGATTTTTTGATCCTTTAGTGGGTGTCCATGTGAATTTTCAATAATTCGATGCATCATTGTATTTCCCGGGTGACCAAGTCGATCATGCCAAAACATAAAAAGTTTTGGGTTACAAGATTTTTTATGTATCACAACATTTGACTTAATTGTCCTAATGGTTATATAGTATAACCCAGAAGAGAAAATATGGAGTTTTTCTAATATCAGCTTTTTGCATGAGGTAATGGAAGTAATGTATAGATATTCCACATTTCTTTCATTTGCGGTCTCAATATGATACCCATTACGACGTAAGTCTTTAAAACTCAATAGATTTCTTCGAGATCTTATAGAATATAAGGCATCATTGATTTGTAATCTTGTTCCTCGTGGTAAAATGATGTTGGCTTATCCAGAGCCTTCAATCAAATCGGTGGGACCTGATATTGTACTGACACTAGCATCTGTCAAAATTAGATGAGAAAAATATATATCTTTACCATTTATTTTGGGATTAGTCAGATCTATTTCTATTCATACAAATTTAGAAAAGAAACAGTTATAACAAAAGAAATTTTAATACAAGGAACATAAAAATATGTTGAAGATAACGTAGTAGAAAGAGTAAAAAATAGGATTAATTGGTGCGGACATTTCCATCACCAATCAGGTGGTTTATTTTTCCATCACGGTCCTAAAAAAATCTGATACATCCAGATTTGTGATGTCAACTAGCTCATCATGATCAATGAAATTCATTTCTTTCCATTTCCCCTTTTCTTTCATTGGGGCTTGGTAAAGTTCAGCCAGATGCTTAAGTGTATGACAAATGCTTTGTCAATGCCCTGTCATTCGATAACAAGTATTATCATGTGCAACATGTGCCATAGAAGGTTGAGCAACATCTTTCCCTTTTACTTGTTTCATTTCATTATAATCCCTCATTTGGGAATATGGTGTGGATCTCTGATTGCGAAAGTTTGAGGATTGATATCATTCACGATAATAAAAGTGAATTTTACCACAACCATATTCAATATTGTCGTCATTTCTACCACCATGATTATGTCTATTATTATATCCACGTCCACGTGATGAGGCAATATATGTTTCAGGGATCGGTGTCAATCCAATTGGACGGGACTGGTGGTTTCTTAACAAAAGCTCGTTATTTTGCTCTGCTACAAATAAACATGATATCAGCTCTGAATATTTTTTTTTTTGAAATCTACGCTCTCGATGTTGTTATTGTAAGAGCACATTCGAGGCGTGCATGTTTTTTTTTTTTTTTTCAACAAAAGTTCATCAGTGATGGTATCTGTGATACCCTTCGGACCCAAGACACGGGTTGATCAGGCCTAGGCCCAAACCCGAGGGAATATCAAACAATTAAAGTATTTTAAAACGAACACAGATGACAAAACCAATAAAGATAGAATAAAACTGAAAGAAATAATAATAATAAAATCCTCCATGTGTAACTGAAAATTTAAAACCCCAATCCTCCAAAACTTCAAAGTTATAACTTGGGAATCCACTGATGGACCCCTAACTAAAGATTCAACTGAGACTGAAACTGAAAATAGATAATACTAGAAACATCGGGGAAAGTCCTACGTAATCCGATGAAAGTGAGACTGTCCTCGACAAGCACGATCAAGCTCTAAGGCTGGAACCGTCCTGTACCTGAAAAGAATAATAAATGAGTGGGTCAGACCCACGAGCAAGTTCTAATCTAACTGCAATCCATACAGTGACCCGATACGCAGATACACCGTAGACACCTCACAATATCTATCTAGTCCATACGTATAAATATATCCACACTAAGGGACATTCACTAGTCTATAATAGGGGTCTCAACCTGAATAGAAGGCAACATGCGAATACGTACCCAAAGGTGGGCATGAGTACCTAGACCTAACAGGGTACACCTCAACCTATTATAACCAGCTACGCATCCACTGCATATACGCACCCTAACCAACGAGTCTGAGACTCAAGCTCAACTCGTGGTACCATAAACATATATATAAAGTCCGTCCAAATCCAGGGTATGCAGTTCAACTATTTATTAAACTGACATACAATAAACCAACTAGTTAGTCACTCAACTTATTCAGTTAATATGACTTAACTACCATCCGTTAATCCAGGAAGTCATCCAACTTGGTTACAGCTGATCTGACTTAGTCACAATTAGGATTCGATATCTTTCAATCCATTCCATTAATCCATTAGGTTAGGTTTATGCGTTTTGAGCTAAACCGTCTCTAGTATGTCACCGTCCCATACCGGTACATACAATCCTCCATATCCATGTAAATTACAACATATATAACAGTTCAATAATTTACAGACCAAAAACCACCATCCAATACTTGCAGAAGGAATCTTAACAATCTAGCAAATAAAATCCAGTAATAATCCATGTAATTGCATCGGAGAATAAACTATTCTAACAATTAACATCCAACACATGCATAGTTCAAATTTAATAAAACAATGACCCTATCATGTATTTAAAATTAGTTCTATAATAATATTATAGTCCAAAAAATCGCTAAATTAAACTAAGCGATCTAGTTCCCTCCATCCGGTAACAGAGTACTAAGTCATATACTTATATTTTGTTGTATCCTTTAGCACAGAGCCCCCACTATGCCACAAGTCCAATACATTACTTTAAAAGACTTCATCGTGCATCTAAAATAAATTTAAAATCATTTTATAGCACCCAAAACCATCAGATTAAAATTAATCAACAAATCTCCTTCCAGCCGTTAACTGTACGCAAAGTTGTCAAATAGCGTACTGTTAATTCCATTTAAACTAAGGGGTAAATTTATGCAATTCAAGACCTTAGTTACAAGTTAAAATTATTATTTAACACCCAACTAAAATTTTAAAACTGATTAATAACCCAGATTGCCCAAACAGTGCCTTAAAACTAAAAAAAAAAAAAAAAGAATTAAATGCATATTGCAAAAGGGAGCTTGCTCCAAATTTTGGGAGCAGGCTCTTTTGCACTAGAGCCGGCTCTAGGAGTCCTTAGAGCCGGCTCTACTTGTTGTGGGAGCCGGCCCCCACATCCATGGAGCCGGCTCTCACCTCCTTTGAGAGCCTCTTCCCCGTTTTGCTTCATTTCAGTCCGTCTACTCCCTCTCTGATCAATTCTTACATCTCTATTGGTTTCTAAAAACTAATCTTATGAGTCTTAATTTAGTCTAGAAGCATCCCCAAGGTTGTTTACAGTAATCTTGAAAACAATTACAGAGTTTAATCAAGCCATTTAAACTAGCATTGTTGAAGAACGGCACTGAACCTAATTTGCAACATCAGTTCCATCCCAACCCCTCTGTTCTTCCTCCAATTTAAATTTGAAGGTCATACATTACATCTAGTATCCACTCAGACCTTAGTTGATTTCAGTAAGATTCAAAATAAAAGTTAGAACAGTGGGACGTTATGCCAAAACAGAGTCAAGAAAACATACGTGCTATAATTGTTTTGTAAATAAATTTTTCACAGATAAAACGATCAAATAAAACATATATAAAACATGCATGGTTCAGTTTAAGGCCAATTAATCTCCTAAAGACTGTCTAGGTGCACAGAACACAAGCCAAAGGGAAGGAGGAAGATAAGAACTTGCCTTTGAGTTACAGACTTGAAGTTCTAAATTCCCAGTTTCTGTAGTCTTCCTTGAACTGCTATGCCAAATCCCCAGTTTCACGCTCTATTTCTTAGCAGCCCTTGGTGATACAGACGCAACTTTATATTTTCTAAAACCCTAAACCCCAGTATGTACATGTATATATAGGCTTCAATTTACTCAACCCTATTCCAAGTCTGACTATAAGTCGGCCAACGATAAATCCTAAAACCCTAACTTTAGATAAATAAAATAATTACCCCGTGAAAAAATTAAACATTTAAATTAAACCAATTAAGTTAAATAAATTAAATTAAGTCAATTAATCAATTCAAACAACACCAAAACCAATTAAAATCACAATTAAATAAAATCACAATTAATTCAAACATTCCAGCAAGCAAATAATCAATTAAATAAAATAAAATACAATTAAACAAATAAATAAATACCAATTAAATACAATTAAATACATGTCACATAGGTAAACAATTAAATAAAATAATTAAACCAAATAATCACGCAAAAATACCATAAAAATAACAAATAAATGCCGAGACTATCCTTTTTAAAATTAGGGGTATTACATTCTTCCCCCCTAACAAAAGGAATTCCGTCCTCGGAATTCGCTCTTACCTTCTTCCAACATTTCAGGAAACTGCGAGCGAATGACATCCTCCCGTTCCCAAGTGGACTCAGCCTCATTGTGATGATTCCACTGCACACGAACCAAAGGGATAACCTTATTGCGAAGGATTTGATCCCGACGGTCAACAATACGACATGGTGGCTCCAAATAAGTTACATCCGGCTGCAACTCAATCTCCCTAACATCGATATGCTGATACCGATCCTCATTGCACTGAAATTTTCGCAACATGGAAACATGAAACACGATGTGAACGCGATCCAAGTTATCCGGAAGTGCCAACCGATAAGCAACAGCTCCCACTCGATCCGTAATCATGAATGGACCGACAAACCGCGGAGACAACTTCCCTTTCTTCCCAAAGCGCATCACACCCTTCATAGGAGATACTTTAAGAAGAACCTGATCCCCAACCCGAAAATCCAAAGCACGAGTGCGACGATCAGCATAGCTCTTCTGCCTACTTTGGGCAGTACGCATGCGATCTCGAATAAGAGCAATCTTTTCAGAGGTATCCTTGATGAACTCAGGACCTAAGAATCGATTCTCTCCAACCTCCATCCAACAAACAAGTGATCGACACGGTTGACCGTATAACGCCTCAAAAGGTGCCATCCCAATAGTCTTCTGGAAACTATTGTTATAAGCAAACTCCACAAGTGGCAAATATTCCTCCCAGTGGCCCTTGAAATCCAGGACACACGACCGAAGCATATCTTCCATAATCTGATTCACCCTCTCAGTCTGTCCGTCAGTCTGAGGATGATAAGCAGTACTAAGGTGTAACTCCGTACCTAAAGCCTGTTGAAAACTCTTCCAAAATCCAGATACAAAGCTCGAATCCCTGTCCGATATAATAGACAATGGAATGCCATGTAGCTTCACATTCTCTGAAATGTAAAGCCTCGCCAACTGCTCCGAAGTGTAGTCAGTGCAAATAGGCAAGAAATGAGCTGACTTGGTCAACCTATCTACAATGACCCATATGGAATTATGCCCCTTGAAAGAATTTGGCAACCCTTCCACAAAATCCATAGATATGCTATCTCATTTCTACTCCGGAATTGGTAGTGACTGTAGAGCTCCTGACGGCCTCTGATGATCAATCTTAACCATCTGACAAGTACTACACTGAGAAATAAAAAGAGCAACGTCCCTCTTCATACCTACCCACCAAAACTGCCGCTTCATATCTTGATACATCTTATCGCCTCCTGCATGAACAGAGAACTCAGAGTGGTGAGTCTCAGTCATCACATCGTTCCTCAAATCATCAGCAGAAGGTACCACTAACCGTCCCTTGTACCTTAAACCTTCATCAGCCCCAACATAATAGAATGGAACCTCTCCGGAAGCTATCTCTGTGACCTTGTCGACACACTGCTGATCAGTAAGTTGTGCTTGTAAAACCTTGCGAATGATGGAAGGTGTAACCACCATGCAAGCCATAAAAACATCCGATAACTCATCCACACTCTTTAAAGCATTCCACTAAGTAGTGAATAGAGCAGAAAGACTACCAACAGGTCGGCGACTGAGTGCATCCGCCACCACATTCGCTTTCCCTGGATGGTACTGTATAGAAAAATGATAGTCTTTTACAAACTCCAACCATCTGCGCTGTCTCATATTCAGCTCCCGTTGAGTGAACAAGTACTGCAGACTCTTGTGATCACTGAATAATCTGAAGGACTCACCCAACAGATAATGCCTCCAAATACGCAAGGCAAAGACCACTGCTGCCAACTCCAAATCATGTGTTGGATAATTAAGCTCACGAGGCTTAAGTTTCCGAGATCCATAAGAAATCGGTCGCTCTTCCTGCATCAATACACATCCAAGACCCTGCAACGAAGCATTCGTGTAAACAAGATACTCTATCCTGCTCTGCGGAGTAGCCAAAACCGGTGCAGAAGTCAGCTTCCTTTTCAGCTCATCAAAAGCTCGCTGACAGTGTTCATCCCACACGAACTGTACACCCTTCTTGGTCAGATGAGTGAGTGGTCCTGCTATCTTGGAGAACCCCTGGATGAATCTTCTGTAATATCCTGCCAGACCGAGAAAACTCCGAATCTCAGTAGGTGATGTAGGCTGTCCCCACTCAACCGCCGCTGAAACCTTGGCCGGATCCACTACTATCCCCTTTTCTGACACCACGTGACCCAGAAATTTCACCTCCCGCTGCCAAAATTCACACTTCTCGAACTTGGCATATAACTGGTGCTCACGAAGCGTCTGCAAGAATATGCGAAGATGTCTAGCATGATCGTCCTCCGACCGAGAATAGATCAAGATGTCATCAATAAAGACAATAACAAACTGATCCAGATAAGCCCGGAAGACTCTATTCATCAAGTCCATGAACACCGAAGGTGCATTAGTTGTCCCAAACGGCATAACACGAAACTCATAAGAACCATATCTCGTGAGAAATGCTGTCTTAGGAATATCCTGCTCCCTAACCCTCAGCTGATGATACCCAGAACGCAGATCAATCTTGGAGAAGTATGTGGCTCCCCTTAACTGATCAAACAAGTCATCAATCCTGGGCAAAGGATACTTGTTACGAATCATAACCTTGTTCAACTCCCTATAATCTATACACAGATGAAGCGAACCATCATTCTTCTTCACAAATAGAACCGGTGCTCCCCAAGGTGACGTACTCCTACGAATAAAACCCTGGCTGAGTAACTACTGAATCTGATCCCTCAGCTCTCTCATCTATACTAGTGCCATCCTATAGGGTGCCCTAGCAATAAGCGCAGTGCCTGGAGCTAAGTCTATCACAAAATCGATCTCGCGACTAGGTGGCAACCCTGGAATATCCTGAAATACATCCGGGAAATCCTGTACAATCGGTATGTTATCCAATGACACAGTAATCCCCTCCTTATTTTCCCCCTCCACATGGAACAAATAGGTGCTACCGTCCCCTTTAGAACGTGGCATAACTACTACATACATATCCTGACCAAGTATGGTAAAAATAATAGATCTATCAAAATAATCAACTTGGGCATGGTGGTGAGACAACCAATCCATCCCAAGTATCACATCATAAGTGTGCATGTCCAGGACCAGTAGATTGGCTAGAAATCTGAGTCTGCCAATATCTAATGTCACAAGCACATCACTCTCATGTATAATAGCTGTATCACCCAATGGTGTAGAAATACCCTGAGGTCTAGTGCATACCCTCGTCCTCATCCCAAATAAAGTAACAAAAGTCCTAGCTACAAATGAGTGTGTAGCACCTGTATCAAATAAAACACGTCCATGCAAACCATGAATAGGAAACTTACCCTCAATAGTCTGAGGTGCCTGAACATCCTATGGCATGGGGTTATACACCCTGCCATAGTGCAACTGCTGTGGTGCCTGTCCCTGAGTCTGCGGTGGTGCCGGTAAAGCTAGATGTGTCTGTCTCTGAATCCGTGGAACCTGTGGAGCTGGTAGAGGCACTGGCGCCCTCTGTCCCTGCTGCACATACTGTCTCTGTCCCTGTCCCAGTCCTGCTTTAAGACACTGCCTGGTGGTATGACCATACTCTCCACAAGTGTAACAACTACCCTGGAAAGTACCAAATGGCCTCCTCTGTCGGTTAGCCTATGGCTGACCCTGTCCTGCCTGTGGTCCCCCATTCTGTTGCCTCTGAATAGGTGCCCCATTCCGGTGAGCATCTGAACCACCCTTGTGCTTCTTCCAAAGCTGTTGCCCTTGGAACTTGCCTTTGTCATTCTACTGGTGACCATTGTCGTTCCCCTTTTCAGCTGACTGGTTAGTAGAGTCTTTATCACCCCGCTTCTCACCACGAGCCTGTCTGATGTCCACAGTCAACTGATACTGTTGTAGCGCGGCGTCTACCACCTGAGCATAGGTAGTATAGGCTGGACTACCTGTAATAGATCTCTTGATAGACCACATCAGTCCCTTGACGAAACTGTTGCGCTTCTTCTCCTCTGTATCCACCTCCTCCGGTGCAAAGAGAGACAAGCGTGTGAACTGCTGCTCATACTCCGCCACTGTCATGTTTCCCTGCTGCAGATTTAGAAACTCGGTCTTCATAGCTGCCCTGACTGCATAGGGAAAATATTTCTCTTCAAAGCGAGCACTGAACTCATCATAAGACAATGTCATCCTCTCCTCTGAGGTGGTAACTGACTCCCACCACTGCAGTGCATCCCCAACTAGCTTGAAAGTAGCAAGCATCTGCTTCTGAACCTCCGTGCACTGAACCAAACGAAGATGACGCTCAATGTCCTGTTTCCACTGGTGAGCTGCTCTCGCATCGGTTGAGCCTGAGAACACAGGTGGACTCCCCTTTGTGAAAGAGCTCCTAGCCTTTCCCCAAGAATCCGTCTGAACCACTGGTGCTGGTACAGGTGCCTGCTAAATCTGTGGTTGGTTCCGGAGTGCAGCTATTACCCCAGCCTCTATAACCCGAGCAACAAGGTCATTGAGGTGTGGAGGAATCTCTGGATCTCTGACCCGACCCTGAGTCTGTTGAACTTCCTCCTGCTCCTCCTGAAACCCTGGCATTTGCTGCTCTTCTTCCATTTGCCGATGTTGTAGACGTTCCTGCTGTCTACGTGCCGCTCTCCTCTGTCGACTGTTCATGTTCTGTCCTCTTCCAGTGTTAACCATGCTGTTAACATAAAAAGACAGACATCAGTATGAGTTTAAACGAACCGTAAAAGAATTCAACGAATCCTAAACATAAGCTCTATATAAAAAAAAACGCTACGTGGAAGTATTAATACGAAACGTCCTAGAGACACTTGAACCTGGAGTGCTCTGATACCAACTGTGATACCCCTCGGATCCGAGACACGGGTTGATCAGGCCCAGGCCCAAACCCGAGGGAATATCAAACAATTAAAGTATTTTAAAACGAACACAGATGACAAAACCAATAAAGATAGAATAAAACTGAAAGAAATAATAATAATAAAATCCTCCATGTGTAACTGAAAATTTAAAACCCCAATCCTCCAAAACTTCAAAGTTATAACTTGGGAATCCACTGATGGACCCCTAACTAAAGATTCAACTGAGACTGAAACTGAAAATAGATAATACTAGAAACATCGGGGAAAGTCTTACGTAATACGATGAAAGTGAGACTGTCCTCGACAAGCACGATCAAGCTCTAAGGCTGGAACCGTCCTGTACCTGAAAAGAATAATAAAGGAGTGGGTCAGACCCACGAGCAAGTTCTAATCTAACTGCAATCCATACAGTGACCTGATACGCAGATACACCGTAGACACCTCACAATATCTATCTAGTCCATACGTATAAATATATCCACACTAAGGGACATTCACTAGTCTATAATAGGGGTCTCAACCTGAATAGAAGGCAACATGCGAATACGTACCCAAAAGTGGGCATGAGTACCTAGACCTAACAGGGTACACCTCAACCTATTATAACCAACTACGCATCCACTGCATATACGCACCCTAACCAACGAGTCTGAGACTCAAGCTCAACTCGTGGTACCATAAACATATATATAAAGTCCGTCCAAATCCAGGGTATGCAGTTCAACTATTTATTAAACTGACATACAATAAACCAACTAGTTAGTCACTCAACTTATTCAGTTGATATGACTTAACTACCATCCGTTAATCCAGGAAGTCATCCAACTTGGTTACAGCTGATCTGACTTAGTCATAATTAAAATTCGATATCTTTCAATCCATTCCATTAATCCATTAGGTTAGGTTTATGCGTTTTGAGCTAAACCGTCCCTAGTATGTCACCGTCCCATACCGGTACATACAATCCTCCATATCCATGTAAATTACAACATATATAACAGTTCAATAATTTACAGACCAAAAACCACCATCCAATACTTACAGAAGGAATCTTAACAATCTAGCAAATAAAATCCAGTAATAATCCATGTAATTGCATCGGAGAATAAACTATTCTAACAATTAACATCCAACACATGCATAGTTCAAATTTAATAAAACAATGACCCTATCATGTATTTAAAATTAGTTCTATAATAATATTATAGTCCAATAAATCGCTAAATTAAACTAAGCGATCTAGTTCCCTCCATCCGATAACAGAGTACTAAGTCATATACTTATATTTTGTTGTATCCTTTAGCACAGAGCCCCCACTATGCCACAAGTCCAATACATTACTTTAAAAGACTTCATCGTGCATCTAAAATAAATTTAAAATCATTTTATAGCACCCTAAACCATCAGATTAAAATTAATCAACAAATCTCCTTCCAGCCGTTAACTGTACGCAAAGTTGTCAAATAGCGTACTGTTAATTCCATTTAGACTAAGGGGTAAATTTATGCAATTCAAGACCTTAGTTACAAGTTAAAATTATTATTTAACACCTAACTAAAATTTTAAAACTGATTAATAACCCAGATTACCCAAACAGTGCCTTAAAACTAAAAAAAAAAAAGAATTAAATGCATATTGCAAAAGGGAGCCTACTCCAAATTTTGGGAGCAGGCTCTTTTGCCCCAGAACGGCTCTAGGAGTCCTTAGAGCCGGCTCTACTTGTTGTGGGAGCCGGCTCCCACATCCATGGAGCTGGCTCTCACCTCCTTTGAGAGCCTCTTCCCCGTTTTGCTTCGTTTCAGTCCGTCTGCTCCCTCTCTGATCAATTCTTATATCTCTGTTGGTTTCTAAAAACTAATCTTAGGAGTCTTTATTTCGTCTAGAAGCATCCCCAAGGTTGTTTACAATAATCTTGAAAACAATTACAGAGTTTAATCAAGCCATTTAAACTAGCATTGTTGAAGAACGGCACTGAACCTAATTTGCAACATCAGTTCCATCCCAACCCCTCTGTTCTTCCTCGAATTTAAATTTGAAGGTCATACATTACATCTAGTATCCACTCAGACCTTAGTTGATTTCAGTAAGATTCAAAATAAAAGTTAGAACAGTGGGACGTTATGCCAAAACAGAGTCAAGAAAACATACGTGCTATAATTGTTTTGTAAATAAATTTTTCACAGATAAAACGATCAAGTAAAACATATATAAAACATGCATGGTTCAGTTTAAGGCCAATTAATCTCCTAGAGACTGTCTAAGTGCACAGAACACAAGCCAAAGGGAAGGAGGAAGATAAGAACTTGCCTTTGAGTTACAGACTTGAAGTTCTAAATTCCCAGTTTCTGTAGTCTTCCTTGAATTGCTCTGCCAAATCCCCAGTTTCACGCTCTATTTCTTAGCAGCCCTTAGTGATACAGACGTAACTTTATATTTTCCAAAACCCTAAACCCCAGTATGTACATGTATATATAAGCTTCAATTTACTCAACCCTATTCCAAGTCTAACTATAAGTCGGCCAACGATAAATCCTAAAACCCTAACTTTAGATAAATAAAATAATTACCCCGTGAAAAAATTAAACATTTAAATTAAACCAATTAAGTTAAATAAATTAAATTAAGTCAATTAATCAATTCAAACAACACCAAAACCAATTAAAATAACAATTAAATAAAATCACAATTAATTCAAACATTCCAGCAAGCAAATAATCAATTAAATAAAATAAAATACAATTAAACAAATAAATAAATACCAATTAAATACAATTAAATACATATCACATAGGTAAACAATTAAATAAAATAATTAAACCAAATAATCACGCAAAAATACCATGAAAATAACAAATAAATGTCGAGACTATCCTTTTTAAAATTAGGGGTATTATAGTATCACCATGCAATTTCGGTGTAGAGCTGATTTTAAATAAGGCAGAGTTGTATTCAGCTACAGTTTTAAAATCTTGCAACCGCAGTTGCTGCCAATCAGCCCAAGCTTTTAGAAGAAAAGATGATGATCATATATTTTTTTCAAAAATTTCCACAAACTCAGTGGATCTCTTTTAGTGAGGTATTCAGTTTTTAGTTCCTCACTAATATGGTGATGAAGGAAAATCATAGCCTTTGCTTTATATAACATAATATGAAGTATTATAATTCTAGTATAATTAGACAACAAAGGCGGTAAAACCAGTCATAGTAAATAAATTATTCATAACGGCGGTAAAACCAGTCATAAATCATTAAATAATAAAGGTGGTAAAACCGACCATAATTAGTAGATCATTAAATAAAAAAGGTGATAAAACCGACCATGTAAATTATTAAATAATAAACGCGGTAGAACCGACCATAGTGTGAGCATATATATCATTTAAGTAGACAAATTAATTCATGAACAATAATCAATAATTAAGATTTTCTTACTCTTTTGAGTTAAAAATACAATTTTCTTCAGTAAAACAAACAAACCCAACAATCTATCAAAACTAATATCACAAAAGAGATATACAGTTGAGATAGAAAGAGGGAGAGAGAGCTTCTTTTTTAAATCTAAGATGGATAGAATTCGTGCTGATATGAATATATATATAAATATATATGTATATAGAGTAATATTAAGTGCGGGAGAGAGAGAGCTTTCAACATATTCAGAGAGAAAAAATATAAGAACGGGAAACTGGAGAGAAGGAGGAGAGAGATTGATTGCTTATCATTTCTTCATATACATTGTATACACATAATGCCTATTTATAGGCCTTGTATTCGTGGGCAGCAAGCAGCTTATTGATCAAGCTGTACTGCCATTGAAAATGCTTCAATATGTGCAGCAAATTTCAACTACAGTTGGACCCCACACAAAACAGACACATATATAACAATATATGTTTTATAACTAATACAAATACGCGTTTTATCAATTATTTTATTATTATTTTTTAACTTAAATCTTCTTAATTCCTTGTCCTCATGTATGCAACTTGTGCCTTAATTTGACATGATTTGTGAAACCTACGACAAAGTCAAAAAAAAAAGTCTTCTGACTTATGCTACTTCAATAGAATCATAATATGCTACTAAATATTAAGTTATTTCATTTTAAATATGTACATGACTGTACGTAGTGTTGATTATAAAATTTTGAATAGATTTATTTAGTTTATTTTCTCACTTTTTAGCATCAAATGGAAAGCAATTGACATATTGGAGAAAACAAAAAACGAAAGCAAACAAATGGTGTTGAATGACAAATTGTAATTTTTTTAAATTTTATTTAAAACAAAAAATTATACAAGAAAAACAAAGTTATACAAACTCCCAAATAATTGGTCACTAAATTTTAGTAAAACAAAAACCCATACAAATACCAGACAAAGTACCTCATAACAAAATAAAAACTGCCTAAAACAAAGTCACCACTAGAAGTAGACAATCAACACACAGATAAATGATAGAGGATTTCAATATATATATATATATATATATGGGGATATTAAAACACAATGATAGAGAATTTATTAAGCGTCCTAGCCCGCATTTTGGGAGATGATGACAAATGCACCCACATACACTCTTTTTCTTAACATAAATGATAAACATACCTCTAATATGATCAGTTGATAGAATATTTTATAACATGAATAATATGATAATTCAATTTTTACTGAACTATTTTAATTTAATCTCAGTTTAAAATTTTGAACGTGACTGTCCTTTGAGCAAGGATTAAAAGTTTGCTACCCTATCTGTTGGGTTTGTGGCTCAAAATTCATCTGCTGAAAATTAGTTTCCTTTTTCGTTTTGGAAGATTGATATTTTTAAAGGAAAGTGCATCCCATTAAGTTTCTGTTTTAGAGTTGAGATTGATATGATAACTCCTTATAGGTAAGTTAATCTTTGTCTAACAAGGAATTGGATTTGAGGAATACTTGTCCAACAAGTAATTGGGTTTTGAAGACTCTATAAATAGAGATGGGTACGAGGGATTTAAAGAGAGAGAGAGAATAGAGAAAATATGTAAGGGGTTTAAGGGTGAGTGTTGTGAGGAGAGGGAAGAGTATATGTAATTCCCGAGTGTATACATGTAACCTCAAAAGAGATGATGAGTGAGTGGGTGGGGTTTTGATATGTGATTGTATATTCTCTTCCTTGATTCATAATAGTGAAATCTCTCTCTCCCATGGACGTAACCCTAGAGTTGGGTGAACCATGTAAAATATTGTATTGTGCGTTAATGTTTATGATTGTTATCTCCATATATGCTTGTGTTGATGTGATGTAATGATGCTTCCACTGTGTGTGATAAAAGAGGGATTTAACCCTCAATAACAGCCGACTGTTGAGTGGGTTGGAAGAGTTAATTATCCCCAACAACTGGTATTAGAGCCGATGGTGGGTCAGAGCCTGTGGTTGGTCCTGAAGATCAGAACTGAAAATTGGTGGGAAGTTTGGCAAAACAGAAGATGATCGTGAGGTGTTATGGAGATTCCATCAGAGTTGATGATGACACGAAGATATGAAGAAGGTGATGGTGTGAAGCCCATAAGGAACAAGTCTTATGACAAGCCAG
The DNA here is from genome assembly GCF_030987335.1 of Cornus florida. NCBI lineage: Eukaryota > Viridiplantae > Streptophyta > Magnoliopsida > Cornales > Cornaceae > Cornus > Cornus florida. The sequence goes on from NW_026775577.1 coordinate 9,055,933, forward strand.
AGGATGCTCGTTTTCAAGATGGGGCAAAGGTGATAGAGGTGAAGCCTACAAGGAACAAGTTTTGGGGACAAGCCAAGAGTGAGTGCTAGTTCTCAAGATGGGGCAAGGGGTGTGAAGAATGAAGGGGTTTGCTCTAAGCCGATAAAGAGCAAAGGGGAATATGAAGAGGAGAGGTTTGTTGCTTTAAGCCAAAAAAACAATTGATGAAGATGAGTTGAAGATTGGTGGGTTGCCATGCGTGAGCAATTGAACATCAACAGGGTGGATAGAGAAGACAGAAGAAAACAAATGAAGAATGATGAATTTGAGAAAAGGTGGAGATTGTTAGAGTGTTTCTCAAGTTCATGATAGTGCTTTATTTGAGGTGGAGAAATTTTGAGTTGAGGTGGAGCTATGAAGAGCTTGAGGTGGAGCTATGAAAAGATCCTTATTCGAGGTGGAGTTATGGAGAAACACGTGAAGATTGAATATTGCGCCAAAGTGGAGATTGTTGAGTTTGTGGCTCAAAATTCATGTGCAGAAAATTAGTTTCATTTTTCGTTTTGAAAGGTTGATATTTTTAAAGGAAAGTGCATCCCATTAAGTTTCTGTTTTAGAGTTGAGATTGATATGATAACTCCTTGTAGGTAAGTTGATCTTTGTCCAACAAGGAATTGGATTTGAGAAATACTTGTCCAAAAAGGAATTAGGTTTTGAAGACTCTATAAATAGAGATGGGTATGAGGGGTTTAAAGAGAGAGAGATAGAGAAAATATGTAAGGGGTTTAAGGGTTAGTGTTGTGAGGAGAGGGAAGAGTATATGTAATTTCCGAGTGTATATATGTAGCCTCAAAAGAGATGATGAGTGAGTGAGTGGGGTTTTGACATGTGGTTGTATATTCTCTTTCTTGATTCATAATAGTGGAATCTCTCTCTCTTATGGACGTAACCCTAGAGTTGGGTAAACCATGTGTATGATTGTTATCTCCAAATATGCTTGTGTTGATGTGATGTGATGATGCTTCCGCTGCGTGTGATGAAAGAGGGATTTAACTCTCAACAACAGCCGACCGTTAAGTGGGTTGGAGAGAGTTAATTATCCCTGACACTATCATCATATGAGATGATGGGAGAAAAATGCAATCTGGGTGAAATTGCTTATAATTTGGTATATATTAACACATTTTTTCCGTAAATATTTACATTTTTTCCGTAAATTATATTAGCTCATTTATTTGTAAAGAAATTTTCAGAACTTTAACCTATCAAAAGTCTTAACCTATTTTCTCGTATCTATAATGCTTATAGAAAAAATTAAGAAAATAAAAAATAAAAAATAAAAAAAAATAAAAAAAAAACACATGTAAAATTACATAGGAAAAAGGACAATTACATGAATTGGAACGTGTTAAATCAATGATCTTTAAAAATAAAATATTTATGAAAAGAAAGTTAGAATTTACACATAAATCATGTATTGTGGTTAGAGTTGTTTTGCATCACAATAATGGTAAGATAGGCCGCATTGCATGACAGTTAATTGTAAATTTAGTTGACCCCATTTATTATATATGGTATTTATTTTGGGTTGAATGTTGCCTGGAAAAAAAAGACTATTTTAATTTGAATGAGAGAAAAAATGGTAGTTTAAACACTTCGGACATTGGAGAAAATTAAATAAAAAATCAATAATTATTTGATCCACTGAGTCACTGATTTCATTGTTGATCTTTCTCACAAATTTCTATATATTCAAATTGTCTCTTTGTTATGTCTATTGCAGACAGGTGAAGAGGAAGGAGAGGGAAGAAGAGTAATTACAGAACCATTAAGGGTGGAGAAATAAATGTCAAAAGATCCTGTGCAGGTCCAAATTTCATGAAAGAAAATGCTTTCACTAGCACTCCAATAGGTTATCTTTTTTTTCTTCTTTAATTTTCTTTAAATTTTTTTTAAGGATAAACGGTAAAGAGAGAATTTGAATTTGATAAGCTTCTTCCTAGACATGAAATTTGTGAAACCCAATTCATATTTTAAACTGATGAAAGGTTTAATTTAAGGTTATCATGCAGCAAAGGATTTGTGTTGGTGGTGCTAAAATAATAAAATGTTTAATTTAAGTTTATTATGTAGTAGTGATTTTGTGTAGGTTGTGTATCATCCCCACTATTTAGTTAAAGTAGTGGATGATGTAGCTCTTATAAAAATGAAAAATAAAAGTAATAAATAAATAAATAAAAGTTAATTAGGTTTTGTAAGAACATAATAATAACAAGTTTCAGGTAAATCAATAAAAAATATACATTGATATATCCCTTAAAATGAAGGGTTAATAGTAAAAAACAACTGCAACAAATATATAAGTTTCAACTATTGAAAACTACAGAGAAGTAAAAAAAAAAAAAAGGAAGAGGCACAGCCCAAAACAAGAAAGAGGGCTATAGCCCAAAATCAGAATGACAAAAACAGGTCGAAACCTTAATAGGGAAAGCCTAACGGTCTTAAAGCAAACGAGATGCTAAGGTCCGACTTCATATTCCCAACATTTGAAAGGCTCTAAGCCAACTTTCAAATGCGAGACTTCTTATACATAAGGTTGGCAAAAAAATTTATAAGAGTATGGAATTTTTATTAAAATGTGACGATAAACATATAAAATATATTAATGTTAAAAATATACAAAATAAAATTCGGTCTTGGTACTTTATAAAGAGTACGATCCAATTTATATCAAAAAGTTAAAAAGAAATATTCAACACAATTTCGTCACAAAAGTCAAAATTTAACTTCATATCAAAATAAATGTGATCGTCTTGCATTTTGAGAAACAAAATTATCAATTAAAGTATTGCAATCAAGTTTCTCCAACATATCTTTTTCAATGATATCATAGCCACAAATCCATTCAATCTCTTTTGTGACATCGTCGTGATCCAAGCATTTAGAAAATAAATGACCTAGCCTTCTATAAAATTCAATACTTCAATTGTCTTTTTTGTTTCTCTAGGTAGGTCTGAAAATAATTATGTCCCATCAATATCAGAAATCGATGTTTTAAAAGATTTTAAAGGTTATGACAAGAACACATCAAACTAAAAATATCTGCAGACTTTACCCACTCCAAATTAAACAAAAATTCAAAAGAGTCGTCATATTATTGAAATTGTTCAAATTTACTCTTAATTTTCAATGCATTTTTTTGTAAGATAATATAATTTACCGAAAGCATCTTGTTTTTAATATTTGCCATATAGTTTTTGTTGATTCTAATCTTTTAACTCTTATCATAACTAAATGAATTAAATGTAGTAGTTGTTGTTTCTAATAGGGCTTTTGAATGTATTTGTTGTTCTAATGGTCTTTTGAAAGCCTCATTGTGGGCTTAATGGGCTTCTTTCAAGCTAAAGTAGTTCCTTATTGTAGTTAGGCCTTATTATAGTTTTGGGTCGTTCCTGTGAACTCCCATATTGTGTTCTTTTGGGTAGTTTCTATGTTTGTCTTTTGGGCCAATTGTCCAGTCTTTTTTGTATTGTTTCTTATTTATATGTATATTTTGCTTATGTTTTTAAAAAATAAAACAAAAATAATCCAAGATGACATTGATAGAATATTTTATCAATACACTCTTTTTCTTCAACATAAATGACATTGATAGAATATTTTATCACATAAATAAAATGACAATCCAAGATGAACGTTGGTTGTTCTTTGAGTAGGGATTAAAAATTTGCTATCCTATCATCATATGAGATGATGGGATAAAAATGCAATCTCGAAGAAATTGCTTATAATTTGGTTCATATATTAGCACATTTTCTGTAAATATTTACATTTTTTTGGCTAAATTATATTAGCACATTTATTTGTAAAGAAATGTTCGATCAGAACTTTACCAATCAAAAGTCTTAACCTATTCTCATATGTATAATGGTTATAAATAAAAAATTAATGAAGAAAAATAAAAATAAAAATAAAATAAAATAAAAACGTGTAAAATTGCATAGGAAAAATGACAATTAGCTGAAGTGGAAAGTTTGAAATCAATGATCTTTAAAAATAAAATATTTATGAAAAGGAGTTAGAATTCACACACAAATCATTTCGTATGTATGGTTGTGGTTAGACTTGTTTTGTATCACAATAATGGTAAGATATGTCGCATGACTATTAATTATAAAATTAGTTGAGTCTCATTTATTATATATTGTATTTATATTGGGTTGAATATCTTCTTATTTGAGAGGAAAAAATAATACTATTTTAATTTTAAGTTTTGAGAGAAAAAATGGTAGTTTAAACTCTTGAGACATTGGACAAAATTATATAAAAAATTAATAATTATTCGTTGCAGTGACCCACTGACTTCATTGTTAATTTTTTTTATAAATTATTGAGTTTTCAAAATTTCTTGTTCTAAAATAAAAGATTCAACTCTACCTAACACTTGTACTCGAGTTCGTGTATAAGAAATTATTTCAATACAAGTTACAATAGTGGATTTGTTATAAAAATAAGGAAATATCATGGCAAGATTTGTCTTTTCACACATTATTTTTAGTACAAGTATCTACGGGGTTTGCTATGACTTTTTGCTATTGTCAGACGGTCACCGAAACTTTTGCCTCGGTTCAATACATAATGACTAAAGCTAATTTTGGTTGGTTAATCCGATCAGTTCATCAATGGTCGGCAAGTATGATGGTCCTAATGATGATCCTGCATGTATTTCATGTGTATCTCACCGGTGGATTTAAAAAACCTCGCGAATTGACTTGGGTTACGGGCGTGGTTCTGTTGAAATGAAAATATATTTATTTGTTTTTAAATGAAAAAAAAAGGCTTTCACGGTCACTCAATATATTTTCTTCTTTAATTTTCTTTAAAATATTTTTTAGGGTAAATTGTAACGAGAGGATTTGAATTTGATAAGCTTCTTCTTATACATGAAAATTGTGAAAACCCTATAGCCAAATCAAAAGGTTGGTTTTACCTCATTAATTCTGATAATTCTTTACGTGAGTAATATAGCCCAATTCATATTTTAAAATGATGAAAGATTTCCTAATTTATATTTTAAAATGATGAAAGGTTTAATTTAAAGTTATTATGTAGGAAAAGTTTTGTGTAGGTAGTGTTAAAATAATAAAATTTTTAATTTAAGTTTATTATGTAGGTAGAGTTTCTCTTTAAAACTTGTAATTTTGAAAATAATTATTCCCCTTTAATATCAGAAATCATGTCATGTTTTAGAAGATCTTAAAAGTTATGACATGAATACATCAAACTATCATTATTGGTATAATTCAAGCTCTCCAAATTAAACAAACAAAAATTCAAAAGATTCGTCATTGAAATTGTTCAAATGTAATCTTAATTTTCAATGCATTTTTTTGTACAATAATATAATTTACCGAAAGTTTAATCTTTTTAACAATTTCCAATTTTTTTTTTTTTGGTAATTCTAATCTTTTAACTAATCATAACTTATTTTGTTAGGGCTAGTACGGCGGGAAATAATTATAGATGTTGCTCTAATAGTCTTTTGAATGTATTTGTTGTTCTAATGATCTTTTGAATGCCTCAGTGTTGGCTTAAAGGGCTTCATCGAGAAAAAGTTGTTTCTCATTGTAGTTAGGCCTTATTATAGTTTTGGGTCGTTCTTGTGAACTCCAATATTGTGTTCTTTTGGGTAGTTTCTAACTTTCTATGTTTGTCTTAATTAATTAATGTCTTTGTGTATGTGGTTTATAAATTAAGGATAGATATTTTGTTAAGAATGAAGCCTTGTTTTTTTTTTTTTTTAGTCTTATCACTAATTTGGCAATGATGTCTGATGGAATAAATGATAATTCATATTTACCATCTTAAGAAACATTTTCAAGTTAAAACTTGTATACTAGAATTTATACATTATGATTCCTAGAAACACCTATATATATATATATATATGTAAAATACATTTTTCATGTTACAAGCACCTTTTTTGCTTGAAGACTTTGCAATAATTAATTAATTCCCTTCCTTTTTGATTTAACATACTTTTTCACTAATATATGTAGATATAGTGGAGAAAATGTGGACCTCCTTTTTATAGAGAAATAAAGAATATCATGTTGTGGTTAAACATGTCCAGACAAAATCCACATCACCACCAACTCCTTCCACTGCATGCCTTCTTGACTCAGAGTCATAACTTGTTCCATTACCTTCAAATTAAAACATAAAGGGACAAGTCGTATGGTATATATATATATGCTTCTTTATACATAATCCTTTTTTATTCTTCATGACTTATCATTTATTGTCTTACATTGATCACCCTAATCAACGCGGCATATATGACATTTTGTGTAGTAGCATTTTATAAGTTGTAATACAAGATGGCTTTATAACAATATAACTAATGGATGGTTATGCATATAATTATAATTAGTTTAAAGTTTAAGTCAAGAGATAAGACATTATGGGAGCACTATAGGTTATATATATATATTAAATGGTTTACACTAACGTTATGTTTGACAGGTATGAAATTGAAGTTTTGGAATTGAAATTAGCGGAATTGGAGAAAATTAATTTAGAAAATTAAACGAAAATTAACGTTATGTTTGACAGGTATGAAATTGGAGTTTGGAATTGAAATTAGCGGAATTGGAGAAAATTAATTCAGAAAATTAAACTAAAATTTTCTCCAATTCCACCTATTCCAATTCCAATACTCCAATTCCTTACTGCCAAATACAACCTAAATATTGTTATGGACTAATATTTTAACTTGCCATTATGTATTTTAAAATTTTAGACTATCAAGTGTGCGAATAATATAATTTCTAATGTAGGATTAATAAATTAGAGACTTTTATTGCATATTTTAAGTTAATCAAACAATTTCTCGTTTTGGTCTTAGCCCCTTAATTTGAATGCATATTTTGTTGGAAACGAGGCATTAAAAATATAAACTTTGGATGAGATTTGGGATAGATTCCGCTAATAATTTTTTACGGATCTATAAACGAGCGTGTTTCTTTCTACAAGGAGATGAACGTGATATATTTACTTTCTCAAATTCGTTTTCGGATGAATGAGAAATTAGCTCCAAAGTATGGTATTTTGATAAGCCTAAATGGGTATGCAAAATGTGGGAAGTGTTTGTCCCACATGGAAAAAATGTTGAAACAAATTGAAATTTAAATAAGCTGAGTTTAGGATTTGGGCTTGGGCTTGGGCCTAATTGTAAAGTCCAGATTATTCTTTTTTATAATTTTGGATTGGGCCTAATTTTGGGTTGGGCTTATTTAAATGGGTTTCACAAATTGGTGGGTTTTTTGGATGGTTGGTTTTTTGAATTAAAAAACTACTTTTTAGTTTTTCTAAAAGGTTACACCTTTTAAATTAAAAAACCATATTTTAGTTTTTCTAAAGGGTTACACCTTTTAAATTAAAAAATCACTTTTTAGTTTTTTCAAAGGGTTACACCTTTTTCCGAACCATCATAACTCATGGTTGCACCCACTCGAAAAGGCACATTGCAACCTATTGGAATGAATGTGTCTATTGCTAACAGACACCATGTGAACCATTGCAACCTATTGCAATGGTTGTGTCCAATAATGAAGAGATACACCCAATCCGAAAAGGCATTTCTGTTTCTATAAATACCTCCCTTTGGATCATTTGCAAGTAGTTCATTTTTCTTCTATCTCCCTCTCTAGACTTAAACCCAACCCAAGTGGGTTCAAACCATAGGTTAAGTGGTCCGAACCACTTCGACCCTAATCCAATTTCATCGAGCCATATTAAGATTGGTCCGAACCATTTGATTTGGATTGCATCCAATTCAGTATTTATATAGTATAGATGCATTTTTGAGTCAAAGAGAGTATTACACGGAAAAGATTCGCCGTATCCACAAGTTTGTAGTACTGCTACTGGTGGATGTAGACCGTTATATCCTGGGAGAAAGACGCTACTGAGTCCGTTAGCACCATAGCGGAGCGAATCTGTCTTAAGGACATAGTATTCAATACTAGCCTCGATCTATGTTCTTTATTTATTATTTATTAATTTATTACTTTATTTTTCATATTTAATTAAATATATATTTGCATATTTAATTAATCATTTCTTAACATATTGTTAATTATCTCATAACATATAAGTATAAGAGTTGTTATATCTTAAATGTCACATGAAACATATATTTTTACCAACATATTTAACGAAAGGGATGGAGAATTCTAATTTTCTCTGCAAAAATTTAGTTAAACACATGGTAGATTATTATAATCAACTCCAAAATCAATCCTCAAAATAGATAGTTCCAATTTTATTTACTTCTTTATTTAGTTGGATACCCTTTTAGAGTTGAGTATTGGATATCTAATCCATGGAAAGAGAACTCAAAGTAAAAAATTACTCATAGAGATAAGAGAGCAAATGGTAAACCTATTGTAAATAACAAAAACCAACTCATTTTAACATGGTTGCAAAATTAAGGACCACTTTTGTGTGTGTGTGTGTGTGACCACTTTGATGCCTGCAGTGGCTAAATATTTGATGAACATGCACCATATGTTTCTGATATAGTTCTAGAGAGAGCGGTGAGAACCAAAACAAAAAACAAAACAAAAAAAACAATGAACCTTTTATCAACTAGTGGAAACCATATATGGTGGATTGAACATGAACATTATGGGGAAGAACACTAGTTATATATATATATATATATTGATTCAGATGAACATTCATATAGTATAGTAGTGTTTGCTCTTTGGCGAGTCGGCGGTTTTCAAAGTCTTCTCAATCAGCTTCCGAGCCTTCCTGCTCCTTATCTCTACTCTCATACTCTCACTCTTCTCAATCTTGTCATAATTCTTCTTCATTTTCAGAGAACTCAATTTCGATTTCAAAGTCACCACCAACCTCTCCAAACCCATCATCACCATAGCTAAATCTGTCAAAATTAATATAAGAAACTCATCATTAATATATTCAGGAGAAAGAAAATCAAGACTAGAAAAGAAAATAATAGAAAAGAAACCTCAAGAAAATTGAAGAAGAGAACCGTGAGAATTATAGCTAAGATATTTTGGCTTTGGCAAAACCAAGCAATTAATTCTCTAAAAGGATAAGCCAAGGTACGTATGGTTGAAAGAGAAGGAATCTGTGTGTATGGGTCTAGAGAGAGAAAGAGATAGAGATAGAGATAGAGAGAGAGAGAAAGATTGATTGGAAGAGTGGATGATATGAATGAATTACAGTTGGGTGGATTGAGAGCTTTGAAGGCAATGGTCCAGAGCTAAGGACCTTATGAGTAAATGAAAGTGTCATATTATGTGTGTCATATATATACGTGGATATAAAACACAACTGGGCACTATGTACAAGGTTTCTTTTGTTCTATTACTTTTTTGGGATATATATACGTATGTGTGTGTGTGGTAGAGGAGTGACCAAGTGAATGAATGGATATATTAAAAGAGTAAAACATGAGGACATAATTCTATTATTGCTTGTGTTGCCAGATTGTTGGATTTTCGGTGCGTTAGAACTCGTGTTTGAACCGGACACCCTTTTCCTTACCTCTAATAACTATTCTTGTCAAACTTAAATTTATTATTTATTTTAAGAAAAATTAGTTTTATTGCCTTTGTTTTTTTAAGTGCTAATTTTATTTATTTATTTATTTTATTTTATTTTTTTCCATTTCAATTTAGATCTTTACTTTGAGACTACACATGTAAGTAGTAACTTTGTTCATTTGGTTGATAACAAGGTTTTTTTGGAAGTATCGAATTCACAATTTTCTTCAATTTCAATTTCAATGCATCGATTCAATGCTCCCAAACATAATATTAGTAAATTCCATTTCATAAATTTTCATTAGATCCTCCATGTATTCTTAAAGAGAAGAAAAAATAACATGATCAGAACTCATAAACACTAATTGTTATAGGTGGGCCCTTGCCAATTTATTCAAAAGTTTAAGTTTTGGATAATGTTGCAATGAGGGCCATTCTGCCCCTCTGGGTGGTTAATCTGGATACCTTTCGGGTCATGCGCTTGATGTGGTATCGGATCAAAGAATGGGTTGGCTCTGATACTAACTATAGTGGGTGAGCGCTTGCCACTTACCCAAAAACTTAAGATGTTGGGTAATGCTGTATACCCCTTTCACTTTTCATTCAGATCCGTATGTCGTGGGACAAATACCCTAGTAACACCAGTCCAGAAGGTATATTATGCATGTCTTTCCTTAAAATGAAGATTAAGTGATCTGAGTCATGTTAAGAGTAATATTGTGTGTGAGTGTGCATTTGACTTTTGAAATATAATAGTAATTTACATTTTATTTTAATTTGTCTGATTTTCCACATTTATCAGTCTAAAAGAACAAAAATGTGATTTACATGTATGTATGTAAATATATATTATATGGTTATGAATTATTCAGATTCTCTTTAATGCATGGACCTCTCATGAAAGAGAAGTGGTAGACCAGTAAGTAGTGCAAGTTGATAATGGAGGATCGATCTGTCCATTCCAAAATTGATTGGCGGTTGCAACTTGTTAATTAAAAGGCACCTCTCTCTTCTACTTTTGTTTTGGAAAATGGAATTCTTTCCACCAAGCCATGTCACTGCTACATCACTAACACCTTTCACTAACTCCATGTATCTCCTACATTCACAATCTCCTGTCCAAGAAAAAGGTTGTCATTTTTCTCTTGGAAATCGAACCTTAATATATTTAGGAAGACCTACGTCAGATTTGTGTTCAAGTCGCTACCAACATAAAAGATCCTACCCGACTCGCCGACTATGTGGGTATCATAATAATATAATAGGTTTTTTTTTTTTTCTTTTTATTATTATTATTATTATTTTTTTTAACATTTGTGGTGCCGGGTCTCTTACAACAATCATAATCTACCACATACCCAGTGAACTTGATTATTTTCATGATCTTTGACCTTGATATGGGATATAATTTTTAAGCACAATAATTTATTACTTTCCTTGTTTTGAAATAATAAAGGATTTGTGAATTTATGATTGGACTAGATTAGAGGTGCGGTGAGTAGGTAAGTAATATCTAATTTTTAATTCTTGCATTTGTGACAATGTGCTCAAAATTATCAGAGCAAGATCAGGTAGATGTGCGTTCGTAACACAGCAATTGAATTGTTTTTCGTTATCCATAGCAGCCAGCATGAGCCTTCACACTTCTAACATAACATTCTTGTACGAGGAAAAAAATAATAATAATAATCGGGTGGATGTTGGATGAATAGGCCTAGCCATATGAACCTTTTAGGTCAAGCAAAATTGGTGGTTAAAGCACCTATTTTTAACCTGGCCCAAGCTGCCAAGGAGCAAGAAAGTCGGGCCCTTTCATGCGTTGGCTATGTAGCTAAATGTTTGGCACATATATGTTTTTAGAGTTTTGTTAGGAATAAAAACTTTCATCTAATTTCTTGTGTTTAATGGATAGTATACAGATTTGATAATACTGAGAGGATGCCTCTCTATCAGGCCTTAGGACCTATTGGAAAATACTCGGAGATGGGTACAGTGTAACAAAATCGGTCGCAATTGGATAAATATTGTACAAGATATTTTGCTTGTCTTGCTCTTTATTATACTCTGTTTTAATAATTTTCCAGAACAAGGTTTTTTATTTTTGGGTGTAAAGATTTTCCTGAGAAAGTTGGTATTATCATATCAGCTAATTTTTATTTATTTTTTTTTTATTTATTATTTTTTTTGGGAAGATGCCTAAATCTTCATAACAACTTCAAATATAAAAACACGTATTTATATATATATATATATAATACAACAATTTGTATGGCAATGCTAACAATAATTTATTTACGTCCCCTCCTATCAACATAAAAAAATAAAAATAAAAAAATTTATATTTAAACTCAGAAACTTGTGCATAAATGACAGGTTCTGTTAAGCCCAGTTTAAACAACCAAAATGACAAAATTATTTACAAAGTTATAAGTCTTATTAGAAACTATACCAAGAGGAACAAAAAATGCAATTGAGATTTCAAAGTTAAAGTTGATCAAATCTTATCTACGGTCGATGATATATTGGAGAGACTTAATTGGAATACTTGAATTGATAATTTTGCAGTTCAAAATGTAAGACGATCACATTTATTTTAATATGAAGTTAAATTTTGATTTTCAAGATCAGGTTTATTTTATCGTCTCATTTTAACGAAATTTTGCACTCTTATAAATTTTTGGCACGTGTGAAATCTTATGTATAAAAAATTTATTCAGAAAAAAAAATATATAATATATATGTATAAAAAATTTTGCATCTAAAAATTCATCTAAAATCTCTCAAAATTTTAGGAGTCTCAGCCGGCCGTGGTGCTTGGCAGGACCCATTGACACTAGAGTTGAATTTTTGCTTCGAACGCTGAAGAGGGAAGCTTAGAAGTAACATGGTATGATGGTAGGCTGTACCAAAATGCTAGTTTAAATGAAAATCATGTAAAATTCTTTGATTGCCCACATTTAGTCACTTTTGAAGCTTTGATCATTTTATTCCACTCCAAACTACAAATTGAAGCTGTTCCAGACAATATATTCAGACAAATCCAAAACCGCCCATCTCAGATCAAATTTTATGACTTTATATGTGCTTGCTTCATTCTAATAAAATGCATTTAGCATATTATACAGGCTGAAAACAGATCACTCTGTTCTGGAAGTTTTAGGCACGCCGATTTCCATTGTTATTTTCGTAAAGGAAAATGATAGGTAAACCAAAACCCCTACCCTATTTCAGAAGTCAAAAAAACTGCAACTTTAGATAGTTTAACATCGGATCTAAGTGGGTCCTATGTTAAATCATCTAAAGGAAGAAAACATTTCCGTTCATGCAATAGGTGAGGATTTCAATTAGTATAGCACGATTCTTTCGTAAAAGAAATATAATGACTGCCTTAATCTCATTTATATATGCTCATTGATGTCAATCGGCAAGTAATAGCAATTTTATTGAAATAGTATCTTAGAGAATGAATCCCGCAGGGTTGGCCTAGCGGGTGAGAACTCGGGTCACAGTGTTTCATGAAACATCATATATCAAGTTTGAGTATCTGAATAAACAGTTTCTGTGGAGGCATCTATACGGGTTAAGTTGTACTTAGATTGAGTTATGTACTTGTCCGATCCTACCCGGTGCACGTGACTTGTGGGGTGTTGTGTGTATTCCAAAGTAAATTAATCTCACCTGTAAAGATTTGGCGATACCTCCTCTCTGAGAAAAAAATATAATAATAATAAATCATGGGAATGACATTATCAGCTACTTGCATACACAAGTGATGGATATGTTAACCTACACTTTTATTATAACTAAGACCATTGGGAAGTATATGGACAAAAAGTCTATTTGCCAAAGTAATGATAATGTTCTTGAAATGACATTCATCAATTAATTTCTGAGGTGACATGTTGCCTACAGAATTGAAAAAATATCGTTGCACTATATTAAGACTGCATTTTCAATTTAGCTGCCTACATGTTTTGGTAATAACCTTCCAAATAGTTGAGTTGATATAAATCCTTTGAGCATGATTCCAAAGTCTTTCAATTCTAGGAATCAAAATCGTCTCCAATGAACCTTTTTCGAATTTCTGTCTGGTGGGTGAAGTTAATCGCTATCAATGTAACTTTCGTTATTATAATGGTGTGAAATGGGTGAAATTTAAATTTTGTTACTACCTACTTACAGGTCCATTTTATAGGAACAAAAGTTTCCTTCGATAGTGATGAATTTCACCGAGTGAAACCATGAAAAAAAGCATGAAGATTTTGATCCCAATTCTTGAAGGGATTACGTCTCCGCTCTGCTTTTACCCAATCACCATTCCAACATTACCCCCAAAAATAAAATAAAAAATGGTAATGAACGAACTTATATTATGATAGATAATTAGAATCAAACAACTCAATTATCTATAGGCATAAATATAAATTGTTACACAGCTTAGATTTTGAAAGATTAGGGTTCAATTACCTTGCTCCTTCCTTCTTCTTTTTCATAGTTGGTACTTCCACACGCATGTCTCTACTGAAGCTTGAACCATTGACTTCTCTTTGAAAAGTAAGGGCCTGATACCGCTAGGCCACCAACACAGTGGTACCTTGCTCCTCCAATAATAAACCAAGCATACCAACAATAATTTGATTGAACAATTTAAATCTTTTCTCTCACTCAAATTCCATTGAAGGGTGGGAGTACATATTATCAACCACGTGACATTTCTTAACAAGAAAGGATTTAGAAAGTTCATCACCAATGGGTCAATTCAGCTACAACATGGCATGCTATAGCTTCATTCGGCAACGATGAAAAATACTCTCACACTGCAAATTAGCCCTAGCCCTTTATTTCCCACATGAAAACCCCCCATGCACTGCCCCCAAAAGTGGACTTTATAAAAGAGATGGCAAAGCCTAGCAATCATCAGCTAATTTGCCACCAAGCTACGCCAGGGTACTTAGCACTATAACCACCAATCACTCTCTACTTATGACACCTTGTGCGGATAAAGACATGAGGTGGCCCTATATGATTGATGCACACAATAGTCATCAATTGCATAGAAAATATTGACCAATGATTAGATACAAGAGTTGGAATTCTCTGCTGTTACAGCACGAACAGTCAAATCATTCACACATGTAAAATTGTCACACGTGTGAACGATCCTGACCGCCCACTATAGTACAAGACGGTACATCACACACATGTTGTACTACATAGGATCCAGATTCCAAATAGAAAACCTACCAGTATGATTCAGAGGTGAAACCTTTTCTGCCTCTGGTTTTCAATTGGGAAATGGGGTCTTCATTACAACTTACGAAGTGGACATCTCGGCAGATCATTTTGTCACTAGCCAAAAGATGTGTTTCACATGAATTTGAATACATTTTTTGGTTCATTTGTTAAAGAGTATATGTCAGTTGCTTTAACCTTCAAAAAAAAAAAATGTAATGCCTAGTTTGGAAAGAAGCTTTTATCCCACTCTTTCAAAAGTATACCTGGTGCATAAAACTGCCATATTCTATCAAATTTTTAACAAATGTGAGTTGTGTAAGATTGTCACCATTATAGCCCAATTGGACACCGACAATACTCTATTTATACATATACATATATGGTCGTTAAAAAGGATTAGTTAATCAATAATGAAAGCAAAGTTTTTCTTAGAAATAACAATACTTACAAAATAGAAAAATAGAATCACAAATGTACACTGTCGGTAATTACTGTACAAAATAGAAAAAGTGATAAATAAGAATAATAATTTCTTTTTTTGAAATAAATTAGTCAGTCCTCTCTGATTTCCTTATTTATCATTTTTTTAATTTTGTAATAGAGACTATATGCATTTATGATTGGATCATATCAAGAGTCAATATAATTTCCTTATTTATCACTTTTCTAATTTTGTAATTAGAGACTATGTGCATTAATGATTGGACCACATCAACAGTCAATAGGATGACCTATCACATTAAAAAAAAAAAAATGACTTATGCAATGCTTTTTCATATATCACATTTTATACATATATATATGTGTGTGTGTGTGTGTGTGTGGTTACTAAAAAGATTAATTAATAAATGATAGCGAAGCTTCTTATGCCGACAATATGGTTGCTAACAAGATTAATTAATAAATGATAGCAAAGCTTCTTATACCGACAATATGGTTGCTAACAAGATTAATTAATAAATTATAGCAAAGCTTCTTATACCAACAATAGTCTATATATATACACACACACACACACACACACACACACACACACACAAACACACATCTATGTTTGTTGAAGAGGTTAATTAATTAATAATGATAGCAAAGCTTCTCCTAAAAACTCATAAACAATTAACAAAGATGACTTAGAAATGATTTGAATAAACCAGAGTCTCTTACACTTATTGTATAACTTCAATAAATTTTAACCAGAACTTAAATTTTCTGAAGCAATAAAATTTTTTAGTATCATGTGCAAATCATTGTAGACAGATAATTTGGTATATTTATCCAGCTAATATCCTTAAAATATTGATCAACTTTCAATAACAAATACCTTTAAAAAAATGGTTGATAAGGAAAAGATGAGAGTTATTATTATATTTTCCACGTTTGTCTTTAATGATATATCATAATAACTATTATGTTAGCCAGCTACACTCGAATTAACCATAAAAAGAGACATCTAAAATGCAATGACACAACTTTGACTTGTATACTTCACCACCATACATTGCACAACATACTTCACCACTATACATTGCACAATACCATTCTGAATCTATAAATCTATATATATATATATATATATGCTATCCCAAAGTGAAGTTGCTCCATTCTTATTATTCTCAACTTCTCAAATGAAGCATAGTGCTACAGAGTTTCCCAGTGGGAAGAACACACCCCTCAACAGCATCAAAAAGTGTGTCATACCAATCATGACCTTGATTCTCATCACCTCAATCCCCACCTATCTGCATAAAAACTCATATTCGTCGTTACTGTCTCTAGAGGTTCGCGACAATGGTACAAGCCCTTTCTATCAGGAGAGCAACGCGTTCTCGCCATTGCAGTCTCCAGGGGAAACTTCCAACGATTCTCTAGAGGTTCGTGACAATGGTACAAGCCCTTTCTATCAGGAGAGCAACGCATTCTCGTCATTGCAGTCTCCTGGGGAAGCTTCCAACGATTCGAAGAGTATAAGCTTAGAGCACAAATGCAACATATTTAGCGGGAATTGGGTGCCATATCCGGATGGATTACCTTACTACACGAATGAGACACAGTGTTCCATCGACGATCGACAGAATTGTCTGAAGTTCGGGAGGCCGGACACCGAGTTCTTGAAATGGAGGTGGCAACCAGATGAATGTGATCTACCTATGTTTGACGGAGTGCAGTTCTTGGAGCTGGTTAGAGGGAAGACACTGGCATTTCTGGGAGACTCAGTAGGAAGGAACCAAATGCAATCATTAGTGTGTGTCTTGGCTAGTGTAAGTGCTCAATAAACTCATGGCATGTATAATGTATTCATTTGCTTTATTCATAAGTTTGATGATCAACTCAACAAAAAATTGTTCCCAACTATTGAATATAGTGATGGTTGGTAGATATATATATACACATATAGAAATATAAATGCATAGATACACTTTGTATGCATGCGACACAGGTATTTAAAATCTTTATACCATATCCTATTGTGAAAAAATATATATATTATTTTATCTTTATATTTCCTTTAATAGTGTAAGTCGTCATCATCATCCTTATCCTTTTATCCCATATGCATGAGATCAGTCAACTAAATTTTGTTTTTTCATTTTATTCTCTTACAATTTATCAGCCCTGATATTTAAATTTTTTTTTATAAATTTCTAATACTTCATCTCAAGTTGGTTCCGGATAGTCTTAAATAAATATTCTAATTAAATCTTTTATTAGAAGATTGGATAGGTCATATGTCTCCTTACAATCTTGACCTTTGTCTCCTCCTAACATTAGTATGATGTATAATTTTGTTGTATTAAAAAATAATTTGATTCTTCATAACAGCACGTCTCTTCTAACCACCCTTTATAAAATAAAATAAAACAAAAACAAAACTGAAATTCTAGCACATCATCTCATGTACATATATCATATACAAGGAAAAGACTAAACTACCCATATACAAAAAAATTCTCTAACATTTTGAAAAAGATCTGTTACTACATTTCTTTCCTTTTCCTAATAATCAGTGTTCTAATGGTAGATGCACATGATTTCATGGAACAGACCCTAGTTAAATTTGTTTCACTTTCAAACTTATAGTTATAGTCACTCCTACCACCAAACTGAACTCAACTATATATAATTTTTCAGGCAGCCACTCCCATAGATGTTTCTTATGTATCAGACACAAGATTCAGACGATGGCTCTACAATGATTACAATTTTACCATAGCAGCACTCTGGTCTCCACTCCTGGTCAAAACCCGTGAAACCGACCCTAACGGTTTTTCCCAAGACAGCCTCATGAGCCTCTACTTAGATGAGGCTGATGAGGCGTGGACGGCTCAGGTTGAGAAGGTCGATATAGTGATCATCTCAGCCGGGCATTGGTTCCTTCGACCATTCATGTACTATGAGAATGGTACAGTTGTGGGATGCTACAGGTGCCAGAAAGAGAATGTGACGGACCTTACATTTTACTACGGATATAAAATGGCTTTCCGTACAGCCTTTAGGGCGCTTCTAAACCTTCAGAACTTCACGGGACTGACATTTCTAAGGACATTCTCACCGTCACACTATGAGAATGGGGACTGGAATAAAGGAGGGAATTGTGTGAGAACGAGGCCGTTTACGAAGCAAGAAATGAAGTTCGATGGGTATAGTTTGGAGTTGTACAAGACCCAGGTGGAGGAGCTAAGAGCAGCAGAAAAGGAAGGGAAAAAGAGGGGCCTCAGATTCAGGATCCTAGATACTAGTGAAGCAATGGTGCTAAGGCCAGATGGACATCCAAGTCAATATGGGCATTCGCCACAAGAGAATAAGACCATACCTGACTGTGTCCACTGGTGCATGCCGGGCCCCGTCGACACGTGGAATGAATTTTTGCTTCAAATGTTGAAGATGGAGAGTGGAGGATCAATAGGGAATCTTCAATGAATGGTCAGCAGAAATCAGATAGATTTCGGATGAGCAAATTAATTATTCCTTTTGTATTTAACTTGTGAAGGTGTAACTACATTGTTTTTATTTATACATATTTCAATGGTAAAAGTTAGATATTTTTGCACGATTAAATTTTTTAATGTAATTTTCTTCATTGACGATATAAGAGAACAAAGGAAGATGAATGATGAGATACTACAAGAAACGTTTGTAGGAATGTGATTACATCTGCTGGTTTAGAGCATAAAGCTTGTTGAGAGTGTGTGCGGCAGAATGGTTGTGAATATGGATAGATAAGCTAATGGTGATGGTAAATATATTTAACTTATTTTTTTATCCAATTTTTACTTATTTTAATTTTACCGAAATAAAACTAAAATCAAATTACATAGCAAAAATAAAGTGCAAGTAAAGTAAATAGAGTTTGAGAGATGACACCAAGATTTTATTAAGAAAATCCCAATTGGTAGAATAGACCAATTGTAACAGAAAAAATCTCGTTAGACTCTCCAGTCCTAAGATAAACGATCCATTATGTTTGAAGCAAAATACACCGAACTTTGACTCAGTCTCACACCCTATCATTCTACCAAAAACCAATTGCTAACAATCCCTGACTTTGCGACTCTCCCGTCCAACAGCTCTCGACCTCAGGCTTATTCTCAATCTCTGTAAAATAGTTGCAGGTAGATCAGACAACACTCCATGAATGCTCTGATCCATTCAAAGTGTGATCGCTTCACCCCTTTTCTTCTAGATCTGAATTTGACGAAGAATGAATGAATTCTGCTTTTCCGGAATTTCTGAATCGTTAATTATGCTTTAATTTCGATGAGATAGAAAACAACACTCCTAAATCACTCTTGTGTTTATGTATGTGCTCTCAAAAATAAAATCAGAAAAATTAGATTAATTTTTTGAATGAATAAAAAATTATCTCTCAAAGATGGCTCTCAATTGGATCTGAATTTTCTATGCAAAAGTCGTGAATAAACCTAGATGACTATCAAGGTTTATATAGAGTTTTAGAATGTCCTAGTCCCTCTGAAAATATAATAAAATTCGTGCATAAGACTTGGAACAATTCTAAACCAACTAGGAAAGAAATCAGAAACAGGAAACTAAACTTTCCATAGGCTATCAGGACTCTTGAACCTGTTCAAAGAATTGAGAACCGGTTCAAGGATAGTAGAATGTTTTTCGAGGCCAATGTTGAAGGCATGGACCTGTTCAAAGAATTTGGAATAGATTCAAGATGACAAAATGATTTCTAAGCCAAATTCAAATAGCCTGAACCTGTTCCAAGAATCATGCACAGGTTCAAGTCTGCCAGACTTGATTCTGAAGGTTCTAGGCACTATTTTTGGTATATTTTGAAACTTACCAAATATGAAATGTGTCCTAACCTTTTTAGATTTCTTCCTAACATGTTGTTCTTCCTTTTCTGTGATGATCGCAGTTATTGCATCTTTGAACAACCTTCCAATTCCGCATTCGCTGTTAATCCCGATATAGTAACTTGAAATTACAACTCGACTATGACTTATTTTAACATTGAAAGTTACCAATTACAAAATATAAAAAAATTTCACAATCTTCCCAAAATTTATATATCTCACAATCTTCCTCTTTGGCAATTTCGTGACAAAACCCTAAAAACAACATGTAATCTACCCAAGCAGAAAAAGCAAATTACAATGATTGTCGAAGAAATAAAACGGAACTCTTCTTGAACATCATGAAGCTTCAACACATGTAGCAACCAGTAATCTGCACATTCGCTCAACACAACTACCCGTGAAGCTTAATCAAGAAAAATAAACAATCAATCTACATCAATATGTGAAAATCAATGTATATGTATCTCCCTCTCAATTCTAAAAACTCTCCTCCTCAATTATGCACATTTTCCCCCTTTTTGTTACAAATTGACAAATAAAACTCAACAAAGAAGGAAAAAAAATGATGTGGAAGAATTAACAAGAAAAGAGATTAAAACTATCACCCATACAAAAGATATTGCAATAAGCACAGAAACATGATGATATATAGTAACAATGGAACAAAAGACAAGTATCCAAGATAACACATGTTCCATCCAAAGATATATAAGACCAATCATGCTCAAATTCACATATGACATCTCCATCCAATCGAAAATCAAAAATTCCTAATAAAAACTAAAAGGAAAATCTTTTTGGATTTTTTTTTTATTTTTCAATTTTTATTTTTCAATTTTTTGATATTTGAACAAAAATAATATGAGATAACAATTTTCATGAATTTCAAGCATATATGAGATCCAAAAATTTCTGAAGAATTCAAGAGAATTTTAAAATACAATTTTTAGACCCCACAAATTATTCAATCAGATCAATTTTCAAGCATGCAATCATAACATGAAATTCAACTTGCAATTTTTATAAAAATTTAAAAATTTGTCTAACAAGTTCACATGTGTATGTGTCTAAACCATATTTCAAGCATCAAGATAAGATTATTTTAAGCAAATTTTTCTAAGCAAGGTGCCTTTTACTCTTAAAAGTAGACAACAATTCTCTATTTCGACTTATCTCCTCCTTTCTTTTTGCTCAATTAGCTCCTCTTCAAAGTCTAGTAGGAGCTTTCGAACGAGTCTCGATAGGTAGCCGTTTCCTTAGCAAAGATTTTCAGCATTCTTTTGATTTTTCTTTTCTTTTCATACTGAAATTTTTCATTTTTTTTTTTCTTCTCAAACACATGCTCTATATTTTTTTAAAAACAATAACCTTTATAACTTTTATGACATAATCAACTTCACAATGATTTCCAATTAAATTTCTTAAAGTTAGACTAGTGCACAAGAAAAATATGAACTCAAGAGATTCATCTCTAAAATGAAATAAACAAAGCAAATTGTCTTTCGATATATAGATTACACATCAATAATCTTTTCATCAAATAATCATGTGTCCCCAATTTGCATTCGAAAATAATTAATTCAAGAGAAATAATTATCACTCATGCATTGACAAGAAAAACATGATCATCACTTTCTCATGAAAGAAAAACAACCTAAATCCTAAACTACAAGATATGGTCCAATGGAAATAAGATGTTTATCAAACCATAGTCTATGACCATAAAAACCTCTTTAGCATTTACTCTGGGGATTTTGCACCCAATGATCTATTGGAAACAAATTCCATAACATCTATAGGCACATACAACCTTAAATCCTCTTTCTTCACCCACAGCTTTCATCTTCAACTTTTGAAGAGATTTCTGAGGAAAATTAAGAACATTCTTTTTCTTATGTGAATTCCTTTTAGCATGAGAATTTCTAGGTTTATTCCAATTATTTTGCTTTCTAGCATGAAACCTATTCTCTGTAAAGGAATTATTACCATGAAAATCAGAACAACAATTATCCATTTGTAATACCCCTAAAATTAAAAAGGATAAAATTGGGATTTAAATTTCATTCTATGTGCATTTTTGTCTATTGATTTTGTAATTGTTGTATTTTGTTTGTTTTATTTAATTATTTGTAAATTGTTACTTGTGTATTTGTATTTCCTTATTTGGTTAATTATTTTCTTTATTTGAATTATGGTTTGTTTAGTTATCTGAGTTATTGTATTGTTTGTTTTATTTTAAATTGTATTTTAAATGCCTTATTTGGTTAATTTTTTAATTGTCTTTAATAAGTGCTTAAGTAGAAGTTGAATTAATAGTTTTCAGTTAGGGTTTCTTGGAGCCGTCATACAAGTATTTAACGTGTATGTGACTTAAGTTTATGGGCCGACTCTAGTTTAATTAGGGTTCTGTCTTAGCTCTAGTTTAATTAGGGTTTTCTAAAGGCCTATATATAAATAGTTTAATTAGGGTTTTCTAAAGGCCTATATATATATGTGTATGAGTTTCACTAAGGGTTTTGGAAGAACCCTATTCACGGCACAGTAAAAATATAACGTAACAGAGAGAGAGTTAAGAGAACAGAGGCAATTGTAAGAGCTACCAAGGACAAGAACAGAGAGGGTCAAAGGAGGGTTGTGGTGGATTAGATCACACCCATAGAAGGCTTGAAGGAAGTTAGTAGTTGCCGGAAACTTAGAGACAACGCCAGGATTTCATAACTGAAATCACAGGCAAGTTCTTCTCTTTCTCCTTCTCTTTGGCTCGTGTTCTGTGCACCTAGATGATCTCTAGGGTTTAATCAATCAATAACTGGAAGTTATATATTTAATATTTGTTATATGAATGAGCTGTTTGCCGTAAATTCAAATCTGTTTACAGTTCATGTATGGTTACTCACAGTTTTGTTCTTAAAAGCATATTAAGTTTTGTTGTAATGTTTGTTACTGTACTTGCTTCCATCTTCTATAAACGAACCATAGGGATGTTAATGAGGTGATAGAAGACTTTAGGTTCAGTATTACTGAGGAACAGAGGAGTTGGAATGGAGCTGTGGTTGCAAAATAGTTTCAGTGTTGTCTCTAAAACATGTCTAGTTCGGTAGCAAATTTGATCTATGTAATTGATTTAAATCGTTAAAATCAAACCTTTGGGATGTTAGTGGATATTAATCAGACCCTTAGGATCAGTTTTTGAAACCAACTGAAGGGCAAAAACATGCCGGAGAAGAAGCAAAAAGTCAGAACGGAGCAGAACTGGGACAGAGGCTCTCAAAGGAGGTGAGAGCCGGCTCCATGGATGTGGGAGCCGGCTCCCATACTCATTAAGCCGGCTCTAAATTCTATAGAGTCGGCTCCAGGCTCAAAAAGAGCCTGCTCTTGGAATTTAGAGCAGGCTCTTTCAAATAGTGGTTTTCTGAATTTTTTTTTTACAATCTGTTTACAACTGTTGGAGCATGGGAACTGTTTGGATGGGTCTGGGTATACACAGAGGTATTAAGAAATTTATTTTGGGTGTAATTAAGACCTTAAGTTGATTAATGTTGACCTCTAAGTTAATGGGACAAATAGTATAAAATTAAAGAATTTTCTACGCTGTTAACGGATGGAAGAGAAATAAATTGCTTAATTAATTTTCAGCAATTGTTATGGGATTTAGTAAGTTATTAAAACTTATTTTATATGCATGGTGAAGTATTTTAATTAACCAACTGGACTTGTGGCATAGTGTATGGCTCTGTGCTAAGAGATGAAACAGAATACGAGTATATAACTTAGTCCGCTGTTATCGGACGAAGGGAACTAAATTGCCTAGATTAGTTTAGGAATTGATTGGACTATAATATGATTATAAAAATTAATTGTAATGCATGATAGAGTCATTGATATATTAGATGTGATCTACGCATACTTTGGATGCTAGTTGTTGAACCTTTAAACCATTTCCTGCAAATACATGGTTTAACTCTTGGATTTAAATTGCTGAAACTATAAATAGTCTCCTGCAAGTATTTGGGATGGTTCTGGATTATAAATTGCTAAACTGTTAATTATGTGTTGTAATTTACATGGGTTGGATGTTAATTGTGGAATCTTCTATATTATTCTACAGTTAATTGGATTATGGTTTTGAACTGTAATTATTGTGACATTGTATAAACTATTTTGCAATGATATGAATAATTGGTTTTGGACTGTAAATTACTTGCTTATTATTTATATGTTGTAATTTACATGGATATGGAAGATTGTATGCACCGGTATGGGACGGTGACATACTAGGTATGGTTTAGCTCAAAACGCTCATTCCTACCTTATGGATTTTAATTGGTGAATAGTTTTACCTGTTCAATCAATTATATGGATTTTGTAGATTGTATGCACCGGTATGGGACGGGGGCATACTAGGGACAGACTGATTCAATTTTGGATTAAGGGCGAATTATAAAAACATAATTCTCCTTATATTTAAGTCTGTGCAGCTGAATAAGCTAGATGGATATGAATGGATTTTAAATATATGTTTATGGTACCACGAGATGAGCTTGAGTCTCAGACTCATTGGTTAGGGTGCGTATATGCAATGAATGCGTAGCTGGCTATAATAGGTTGAGGTGTACCCTGTTAGGTCTAGGTACTTATGCCCACCTTTGGGTGCGTTTTCGCATGTTGCCTTCTATTCAGGTTGAAACCCTTACTGTAGACCAGTGAATGTCCCTTAGTGTGGATATATCTATATGTATGGACTAGATAGCTATTGTTGAGATATCTAGGATGTATCTGCGTATCGAGTCACTGTTTGGATTGTAGTTAGAGAAGAATTTGCATGTGGGCCTGACCCACTCTTATTTTTACACGTGTTCATTAGTTCCAGACTTAGAGTTGGATCGTGCTGAGCAGATACAGTCTTCACTCCACCAATGACCAGGATTTTATTTCATATTTTAGACTTGGGTTTCATTTCCAATCTTTTGAGTTCAGTGAGATATTTTAGGGGTCCACTAGATGGATTCCCGAGTTGTAATAGAAATGGAGAAGTAGGATGTATCAGAATTATTCTTTGTTAATAAAATTTTATTATGAGGTTTTTGAATTATTATTTTAGTTTCTTTTCAGCAATTTATTTATTCCTGTTTTCTTATTTGTATTCTGTGTTTGATTATTGCTAAATGATTTGATATCCTCGGGTAATCGGGTGTGGGCCTGGCCAACCCGCATCCAAAAATCCGGAGGTATCACACCCTTTTCTTTTTATAACAATAGTGTTGACTATGTCCAATTTTACCATAATAAGAACAATAAAGCACTTTGGACACATTCTTAGCATGTATAGGCCCAACAAAAAGCTTAAGCTTAACAATAAGCACATTCAAGTTTATAGATTTAACAAAAATAGTTTCTCTTTACTAGACGAAGCCTTATTAAAACCTAATCCAGTTATATCATTCACACTCTTACCAACATTAATCATCTCATCAAGTTTAATATGCCCAAAAGTAAATCCAATCAATATTTCTTGTGACTTTTTCAATTCAATTTCAAGAAATTTCAATTTAGAAACAAGAGATTTATTTGCAGAATTAACTTGACTTATCTCGCTCTCGAGAATTTTTATCTTACCTTGAAGATTTTGAAATTTTACTTTATTCTCCTCAAACAATTTCTGTTTTTGCTTATTCTCCTTCTTCAAGATATCATTCTCCTTTTTCATCAACTCTAATTTCACAGATTTCTTCTGACTAGCCTTTAACATTGCCTCAAACATTTTCAATGTATTGTTTTCACTTGGTTCTCCATCAATTTTCTGATCCTCCAAATCATAAGAACCAACCTTGCTTGATATCCCAAATTTGGTAAATTTCCTACACAAAAAGAAGAATTATTAGCAGTATCATTATCAACATTAGCAAGAAAAGCAATAGAATCGTCTTTCTTATTTTTCTTATCTTTGAATTTAGAAGGATCTCCTTTACTAAAATTTTTATTCTTTCTATTTTTAAGAAGTTTTCCATATCTGTTAGATAAACGAGAAAGTTCCTCATCAGAACTTAAACCTTCAAAAACAAGATTGGAACTTAAACCATCAAAAAGAATATCCAATTCACCCTTATTCATAGGATTTTCCATCATAAATTTTTGAAAACAAAATTAATTTTATTTTTCAAAAAAAATTCCACAAGGATTAACTCAATGTATAAAGGATGGCTCTGATACCACTTGTTGAGTGTGTGTGCGCAGTGGAATGGTTATGAAATATAATATGGATAGATAACCTAACGGGGATGGTAAATATATTTAACTTGTTCTTTTATCCAATTTTTACTTATTTTAATTTTATCAAAATAAAACTAAAATCAAATCACAAAGCAAAAATAAAGTGCAAGTAAAGTAAACAGAGTTTGAGAGATGACACCAGGATTTTATCGAAAAAACCCCAATTGGTAGAATAGACCAATTGTAACAGGAAAAACCTCGTTGGACTTTCCAACCCTAAGATAACAGATCCACTATGTTTGAAGCAAAGTATACCGAATTTTGACTCAGTCTCACACCTTATCGTTCTACCAAAAACCAATTGCTGACAATCCTTGGCTTTGCGACTCCCCTGTCCAACATCTCTTGACCTCAGGCTTACTCTTGATCTCTGTAGAAGAGTTACAGGTAAATAAGACGACACTCCACAAATGCTCCGATCCCTTCAAAGTATGATCGTTTCACCCATTTTCTTCTAGATCTGAATTTGACGAAGAATGAATGAATTTTGTTTTCCCGGAATTTCTGAATCTTCAATTATACTTCAATTCCGATGAGATAGAGAACAACACTCCTAAATCACTCTTGTGTTTATGTGTGTGCTCTCAAAAATAAAATCAGAAAAATCAAATTGATTTTCTGAATGAATAAAAAATATCTTTTAAAGATGGCTCTCAATTAGATCTGAATTTTCTATGTAAAAGCCATGAATAAACCCAGATGACTATCAAGGTTTATATAGAGTTTTAGAATGTCCTAGTCCCTCTGAAAATATGATAAAATTCGTGTATAAGACTTGGAACAATTCTAGACCAACTAGGAAAGAAATCAGAAACAGGAAACTAAACTTTCCATAGGCTATCGGGACTCTTGAACCTGTTCAAAGAATTGGGAACCGGTTCAAGGATAGCAGAATGTATTTCAAGGCCAATGTTGAAAACTTGAACCTGTTCAAAGAATTTGGAACAAATTCAAGGATGACAGAATGATTTCTAGGCCAAATTCAAATGGCTTGAACCTGTTCCAAGAATCATGCACAGGTTCAAGTCTGCCAGACTTCATTCCTAAGGTTTTAGGCACTATTTTTGCTATATTCTGAAACTTACCAAATATGGAATGTGTCCTAACCTTTTTGGATTTCTTCCTAACATGTTGTTCTTCCTTTTCTATGATGATCGCAGTTATACCAACTTTGAACAACCTTCCAATTCCGCAGTCGCTGTTGATCTCGATATAGTAACTTGAAATTACAACTCGACTAGGACTTGTTTTGACATCGAAAGTTGCCAATTACAAAATATAAAAAAAAATTCACAATCTTCCCAATATATATATATATATATATATATATATATATATATATATATATATCTCATAAGTTGGATCGATAAATTGTCCGGTCAGATCATTGTTCTCTTTTTGTCAGTTGTTTTGATCCTATCTACATTTGATTCTAAAGGACAATATTTTTACTGCTAAATCAAAATAACCATTGGAAGGATGGTACTCTAAAGGTTGAATCAATTACGTAAACCTGAAGAAACTGTTAGGTGGAAGAGAGCAAAAGACACTAAGCAAAGGCAAAAGGGAACAGCTCTAGTTTAAGTGCCAACCTAGTTACAGCTTACAGAGGGAATATAAATGGTTTTCCAGAGCACAATAATTCAGTAGCAAGATTTTGGAGTTCGTTGTTTAAAGGAGATACTGTCGATAAGCAGCAAAACAGAAATTTATCTCACTGTTTACACCATAAATATTTTCCAGATGGAAAGGTTGTCGTGGCCAATCCCATTGGAAAGGTGATATACAAAACGCGTAATCATGAAGCAACACGTGGCTTCATCAAATGAAGCCATTTGGTACAAGATCTGCAGTCGGAAAGACGTGGACTTTCCAAGTGGACACGTGTAAACATCTGAAAAGCCATGTTTACCTTTGACCTAGTCATCAAGAATGAAACTCCCCCTACTCCTATAATATCTCATAGTTTGTAGGAGTGACTCCAAGAATAAGGCAACCACTTGCCTTATTTAGGTGAGGAGGTTGCTAAAAATCAACAAAGTGGGCTGAAAACATGATGCATTTACCAAAGAAAGATGAGGAAAATATGGGACACGTGGTATGATCTGGACCTTCCAGATAGAATTTCTCAACTATTGTTGCAACTGCTGGAATTGCTGTCTTTCCATCTGGGTAGTTCCAAAACGTGGGAGAAGGCCTACAAACATGTATTCAACTGCCAAAAACCACTATTTATCAGTTGTAGATCATGGGAGAGCATGTTCTTACATGTGTTAACACTATGAGAAGACTAAGGAAGACATATGACACGTGGCATGATCCGGACCTTCCCGGTAGAATTTCTCAACTACTACTACAACTGTTATTAGAATTGTTGCCTTTTCATCTAAGCAGTTCCAAAACATTAGAAAAGGCTTGCAAACATGTATTCAACCACCAAGCCCACTATCTATCAGTTATAAATCATGGAAGAATATAGTTTTACACTTGGTAACATTTAGAGAAGGCTGAAAGATCATGGGACACATGGTAGTCCGAGATTTGGCCACGTGGAAATTGTTGAAGCTACCAAATCAAGCTGCTGTATGTATGAAGGAGCTCTATAAATAGAGCACTCAAGGCTAGTTTGCAAATCCTGCCTACCTAGCCCAAACAACACATCAACACAAACATCTTTGTTTTCATGTATCTCTCATTTCAACAATGAGTTTGCATTATGTCTAAACCTAGCACTTTGCTAGTTCAGGTATTTCCATTCCAGCAATGAATTTACATTCTTTTAAGTTGAGTCCAGTATTTTGCTATTCTATGTAGCATTCATTCCATGCAATGAATTCTCATAATGCTTAAGTTAATTCCAGCACTCTTTTGTTATTTCCAGCCCAGCACTGCATTTCCATGTCTCTAATTTCCAGTCATGCACTTCAATTATCCTAATTTCTAGTCCTGCACTTTAAATTACTTTAATTTTCAGCTTTATACCTTCAATACCGTCTTCATTTTTATTAGCCATAGAATAGTTTGAATCCTTGTTCAAAAGCAAAAAAGACACTTTAAAGGTGGTCATTCCAGACTTTCGTACAATTGCCTAATTCTTACAAATTTCTAACTGGATTATTGTTCGGATCTCTACTTTGGAACTACTGTAGTTCCTGGCACGCCCGCACACCACACTATTCCATTCCGCCATTCCATGCATTCCAGAGAGCAAAGTCGGCTCCTCTTTCCGCGAGCCGAACATATTTGGCATGCCTGGTGGGACATCTAGACAAATTGTTCAAATGATCGTTGGAAGAAAGCAAAGCCAGTCTATCCAAGACCCTACCGAGATTGAAGATTTGCAAGTCAATGAACTTCTAGTTGAAAGTTCACGATTTGCACCTGATGAAAGTGATATGGTGGAGAAATTTGCCCAAATAATGGCAAATGGTTTTATCATGGACAACATTCGCATGATGGCAATGCAGCAAGATAGGTTTACGCAAGACCAAACAAAAGTCACTCAAGACTTGGCCAGAGTTGCTCAAGACCAATCTAAAATTACTCTTTCTCAAGAGCGGAATCCAGCAAAATTGGTGGACCAAATCTCACGTAGGTTTGAGTCCATATTGGAACGGACCCTTGGAAGCTCGAACCAAGGTTTGGCCCCTCGGCCAAATAACTCTGAAGGGTCTCAACAGTCGACCTTCCAAGCTAGCAGGCCGACCACATTTGTTAAAGGTACTTCCTCTCAACAACATGTAGGGCGTTCCCTCCAATTCAGCAGCAGATGCAGTTTCTTACATTCCAACTGCACTTGTGACCACTTCAGTAGCACAGGTGACTGTTCTACAAACGGCGCCAATGCCAGCCATTCAGCAAGTTCAGAACTTTCCACATGTGGCGTTTCCACAACAGGCTTTGTATTATCAGCCTGGCCAACCATGGCTGTATCACATCCCTCAAGCACAACAGAATATTCCATCAGTGAACATTCAGCCAACCGCATCTACTCTTCCAAGGCCACATATGGCCATTGCGGTTGGGGGCCAACCTTTTCCAAGGGAGCCACTCCTGGATCAAGGGGAAGGAACCGTTGGAGGAATAACCTTTATGATGCCAACCTACTATCGATGGCAAGTGGGGGGCATCAAGAGGTCAATCAACCTCAATGTTGGCCAAATTACAACCCTCCACAGCCAATGGCGCTTGATAGAGGCCAATTTGCAGAATTCTTCCAATAGGAATTGGCCTAACTCGAAGGGGTAGAAGACTAGCTTACAGACAGCCCTATCCAAAGTTCATTGATGAAGTTGAGTATCCAACAATTCCAGAATTTCAGAATTCGCAACATTCAATGGAAAAGGTGAACAATCCACATTGGAACATATCAGCCACTTTACTGTCCAATGTGGAAGAGTAGTAACCATTCCACCAGTTCAGGTCCACTTCAAGTGGAACTCTAAATACAGAACCTTCAACCAGTAAAAGTTCAACCACTTCCACTACAGGTGCAGGTTCCACCTCAGGTGCAGTATCTTCCACCACCAATAGTCCAACGACCTCAATTTGAGGTTCTATTTATGAGCATTCAACGATTTGCAACCAAGGCCACCTATTACCTTTCCAATGGTGTTTGAAGGACAACCCACTCCAAAAAAACTTCGATGGAACAACAACCTTCTAGGAGACCTAAGCCCACTTCTAGTAGTGTTTGGGGGGGGAAAGTATGATTAATCAACTATTTATTTGGCCAGAAGATGTACAAATCCATCATCCTCACAAACCTCTAAATCCCAGTGGGGACAACGAATTGGAAGAAGGAATATCGCGCTTCCATCAATTAAGATTGGAAATTCACGGTGCTTCAATCGGCCAGTGAAAGTGGCCGGTGCTTCCTTTCCAAATAAATCGGAAAGCTGGAAAGGAAGCATATGGCCATACATGGCCATTCTAATAGTTAAGTCCGAGCATGTGAAGGATCATTCATTCAAGGGATGAAAGGATAAGTACTTGGAAATAAGTGCATTGGCCAGAGCCATGAAATGAACTTAGCTGTATTTCCAAGATCGGCTAATTTCCTAAGTATGGAACGTTTCATTGAAAAGGGACTACAATACATGTTCCAATTTCTATTCATACTGGAAATTACTCATCTTGCTTGTTTTATATGCATTTCCTATTAGTAGTTAGTTTTATTTTCTGAAAGGCAATATGAGTTGTGAAAAACAATGAAAGCTACAATGGCAGCCACTATGGAAGGTTTTTGTTATATGCCAAAGCCTCACTCAAAATTTAAATCCCACGCCTTATGATCGAGTACTCCATAAGGCATGGAATTTAGGGGGCATATATTTACACCATAAATATTTTATAGCTAGAAAGGTTGTCGTGGCCAATCCCATTGGAAAGGTGATATGCAAAAGCGCAATCATGAAGCAACATGTGGCTTCATTATATGAAGCCATTTGGTACAAGATCTGCAATTGGAAGACGTGGACTTTCCAAGTGGATACGTGGCAAACATCTGGAAAGCCATGTGTACCTTTGACCTAGTCATCAAGAATGAAACTCCCCCACTCCTATAATATCCCCTAGTTTGTAGGAGTCATTCCAAGAATAAGGCAGCCACTTGCCTTATTTAAGTGAGGAAGTTGCTAAAAATCAGTAAAGTGGGCTGAAAACATTATGCATTTACCAAAGAAAGATGAAGAAAATGTGGGACACGTGGCATGATCTGGACCTTCCAGATATAATTTCTCAACTGCTGCTGCAACTATTAGAACTGCTACCTTTCTATCTGGGCAATTCCAAAGCATGAGAGAAGGCCTACAAACATGCATTCAACTGCCAAAGACCACTATTTATTAGTTGTAGATCATGGGAGAATATGGTTTTACACTTGGCAACATTTAGAGATTGCCGAAAGATCATGGGACATGTGGCAGTCCGCGATTTGGCCACGTAGAAATTGTTGAAGCTGCCACATCAAGCTGCTGCATGCATGGAAGAGCTCTATAAATAGAACACTCAAGGCTAGTTTACAAATCCTGCCTGCCCAGCCCAAACAACACATCAACATAAGCATCTTTGCTTTCATGTATCTCTCATTTCAACAATGAGCTTACACTATGTCTAAACCTAGCACTTTGTTAGTTCATGTATTTTCATTCCAGCAATGAATTTACATTCTTTTAAGTTGAGTCTAACACTTTGCTATTCTATATAGCATTCACTCCATGCAATAAACTCTTATAATGCTTGAGTTAAGTCCAGCACTCTTTTGTTACTTCCAGCCCAGCACTGCATTTCCATGTCTTTAATTTCCAGTTATGCACTTCAATGTCTCTAATTTCCAGTCATGCACTTCAATTATCCTAATTTCTAGTCTTACACTTTAAATTACTTTAATTTTCAGCTTTGTACCTTCAATACCATCTTCATTTCCATTAGCCATAGAATAGTTTGAAGTCCTTGTTTAAAGGCAAAAAAGACCATTCGAAGGTGGTCATTCTAGACTTTCGTACAATCGCCAGATCCCTACAAATTTCTAACTGGATTATTGTTCGGATTTCTACTTTGGAACTACTGCAGTTCCCGGCATGCCCGCACACCACACCATTCATGCCCGCACACCACACCATTCCATTCCGCCATTCCACGCATTCTGGAGAGCCAAGCCGATTCCTCTTTCCGTGAGCCGAACACTCACAATTAGAAGAACTTGAATTGAAAAGCCATAGAAAAAATAACATTTCATTAAATATACAAAAGACATGTTTTTGTACAACCTGGAGTAAGATACAACAAAAATAGGTATCTGGTTGAGCACAGCAACAAAATTTTAGAAATTTTGACATAAAAATTATATTCGGGAAGATCTATGAGAATGAAAGCTTCATGAAGACTAAGATGTGCAGAGCTAAAATGTAGAGCACAAAAGCCGACCTGAGCAACATGAGCCTCTGCTGGCTCTCAGTTCGACCACCCATGTGATAAGGAAGTTTGTGACGAGGGTCAACGATGAAATCTGAGGAAAACGAACCCTTCTCAGAGTTGCTTCTTCCGAACCGGTTCCTAGCAGCATTCCCCTCAGCATTGTTGGTTTCGAACCTCTTGCACAGCCCATTTAATCTTTCCAGCTCCATCTCCTTCAGATGGATTTCACTGACCAGACCTTCTGCTTGGGCCTACATACAAGCAATGACAAAAATACAGGGGAAAAAATAAAAATATGTTTCTAAAAGATAAACCCTTTAATATACTTTTAAATCTAAACCAAAATTGGTTAGATTTGTAGCTCGGGCTCATTGGTTAAAGTAACTATTTTTAACCTGGCGCAAGCTAATAATGATCCAAATCATATTTGTGGACTATAGCTTGGGCCAAGGTGCAAGAAAGTTGGGCCCTTTAATGCGTTGGCTATGTAGCTAAATGTTTTGGCACATGTATGTTTTTAATGTTTAACAATAGGAATAAAAACTTGCATCTAATTTCTTGTGTTTAATGGATTGTATACAGATTTGATAATAATGAGAGGAGACCTCTCTATCAGGCCTTAGGACCTATTCGAAAATACTCGGAGTTGGGTTACGGTGTAATAGAATCAGTCGCAATCGGATAAATAATGTACCAGGTATTTTGCTTGTCTTACTCTTTATTATGCTCTGCTTAATAATTTTTCAGAACAAGGGTTCTTTTTTTTTTTTTGGTGTAAAGATTTTCGTGAGAAAGTTGGTATTATCATATCAGCTAATTCATATTATTATATTTTTTTTTGGAAAGATGCCTAAATCTTCGTAATAATTTCAAATATAAATAATGGATGTCTTCTTTTTCTTTTTGTCTTTTTTCAATTTTGTCTCGTGATGATGTTTTACTAGGTTACTTAAAATACAGTTGTTGCTATCATAATTGAATTCTCTCCTTTCTTCATGAATCATGATTTAATTGAACAAACTTGTGGTCTTTCCATAAACCATTTCTTTTTTTTTTTCTTTTCATTACTATGAAGTTTCATTCTCTCATTTCTTCATGAATCATCATTTAATTGAAAAACTTGTGGTTTTTCCATTAACTTTTTCTTTTCTTTTTTTCAATTATCATGTTTCAATGTATACTCTTTTCAATAATGCTTCTCTCGACTAGCTTTCATCTTTTTAATAGTGCTTGTCAATTTTATGTCAAAAACCTCATTTTCACCACACAAAGGTGATGTATGTGCACCATACACAAAGGTGATGCTTGTCAATTTTTATGTCAAAAACCTCATTTTCACCACACAAAGGTGATGTATGTGCACCATACACAAAGGTGATGCTTGTCAATTTTTATGTCAAAAACCTCATTTTCACCACACAAAGGTGATGTATGAGCACCATACACAAAGGCGATGCTTGTCAAATTTTATGTCAAAAACCTCATTTTCACCTCACAAAGGTGATGTATGTGCACCATCCAAATTTAAAATGACCTCAAATTTAGGATCATAATGTAAATATAGAAGTATGTATATTTGATCATAATTTCTAAAATTAAAAGGCAATACACACTTATATATCATGTAAATTTATAGCTATAACCAAAATGACATAATTATTTTCAGAGTTATAAGTCTTATCAGAAACTATACCAAGAGGAACAAAAAATGCAATTGAGATTTCAAAGTTAAAGTTGATCAAATCTTATCTATCGTCGACGATATGTTGGAAATACTTAATTGGAACACATGAATTGATAATTTTGCAGTTCAAAATGCGGAGACGATCACATTTATTTTAATATGAAGTTGAATTTTGATTTTCAAGATCAGGTTTGTTTTGTGTGTTTTCAACATTAATATATTGTGTTTATCATCTCATTTTAATGAAAATTTTGTACTCTTATAAATTTTTGGCACGTGTAAAATCTCAGGAAATAAATATTTATTCAGGAAAAAAATATATGTATGTATAAAAAATTTTGCATCTAAAAATTCGCCTAAAATCTCTCATAATTTTAGGAGGCTCAGGCGTGCTTGGCAGGACCCATTGACACTAGAGTTGAATTTTTGCTTCGGATGCTGAAGAGGGAAGCTTAGAAGTAACATGGTATGATGGTAGGCTGTACCAAAATGCTAGTTTGAATGAAAATCATGAAAAATTTCTTGATTGCCCACATTTAGTCACTTTTGAAGCTTTGATCATTTTATTCCATTCCAAACTACAAATTGAAACTGCTCCAGACAATATATTCAGACAAGTCCAAAACTGCCCATCTCAGATCAAATTCTATGACTCTATATATTCTTGCTTCATTCTAATAAGATGCATTTAGCATATTATACAGGCTGGAAACAGATCACTCTGTTCTGGAAGTTTTGGGCTCACCTCCATTGTTATTTTCGTAAAGGAAAATGAAAGATAAAACGAAACCCCTACCCTATTTTGGAAGTCAAAATGACTGCAACTTTAGATAGTTTAACGTCGGATCTAAGTGGGTCCTATGTTAAACCATCTAAAGGAAGAAAACATTTCCGTTCATGCAATAGGTGAGGATTTCAATTAGTATAGCGTGATTCTTTCGTAAAAGAAATATAATGACTGCCTTGATATCATTTATATATGCTCATTGGTGTCAATCGGCAAGTAATAGCAATTTTATTGAAATAGTATATTGGAGAATGAATCCTGCAGGGTTGGCCTAGCGGGTGAGAACTCGGGTCATGATGCTTCATAAAGCATCATGTCTCAAGTTCGAGTATCTGAATAAACGGTTTCTGTGGAAGTATCTATACGGGTTAAGTTGTAGTCAGATTGAGTTCTGTACTTGTCCGGTCCTGCCCGGTGCACGTAATTTGTGAGGTGTTGTGTGTACTTCGAAGTGAATTAATCTCACCTGTAAAGATTTAAAGATACCTCCTCTCTAAGAAAATAATAATAATAAATCCTGAGAATGACATTATCAGATACTTGCATACACAAATGATGGATATGTTAACCTACACTTTTATTAGAACTAAGACTATTGGGAAGTATATGAACAAAAGTCTATTTGCCAAAGTAATGATAATGTTCTTGAAATGACATTCATCAACTAATTTCTGAGGTGACATCTTGCCCACAGAATTGAAAAAATATCATTGCACCATATTAAGACTGCACTCTCAATTTAGCTGCCTACATGTTTTGGTAGCTAACTTTAGAACTTGATTCACAAAAAGTATGAAACTAATAACCTTCCAAATAGTTGATTGATATAAATCCTTTGAGCATGATTCAAAGTCTTGTATTCAATTCTTGGAATCAAAATCGTCTCCAATGAACCTTTTTCGAATTTCTGTTTGGTGGGTGAAGTTCATCGCCATCACTGATAACTTTCGTTACTATAATGGTGTGAAATGAATGAAATTTAAATTTTGTTGCTATCTACTTACAGGTCCATTTTACAGTAACAAAAGTTTCTTTTGATAGTTATGAATTTCACCCACTGAGTGAAACCATGAAAAAAAGCTCACTGGAGAAGATTTTGATCCCAATTCTTGAAGGGATTACGTCTCCACTCTACTTTTACCCGATAACCATTCCAACATTACCCCCAGAAATAAAATAAAAAATGGTAATGAACAAACTTATAATATGATAGATAATTAGAATCAAACAACTCAAATATCTATAAGCATAAATATAAATTGATACACAACTAAGATTTTGAAAGATTAGGGTTCAATTACCTTGCTCCTTCCTTCAATAAACCAAGCATACCAAAAATAACTTGATTGAACAATTTGAAGCTTTTCTCTCACTCAAATTCCATTGAAGTGTGGGAGTACATATTATCAACCATGTGACATTTCTTAACAAGAAAGGATTTAGAAAGTTCATCACCAATGGGTCAATTCAGCTATAACATGGCATGCTATAGCTTCATTGGGCAATGATGAAAAATAGTCTCACACTGCAAATAAGCCCTAGCCCTTTATTTCCCACATGAAAACCCCCCATGCACTGCCCCAAAAGTGGAATTTATAAAAGAGTTGGCAAAGCCTAGCAATCATCAGCTACTTTGCCACCAAGCTTCGCCAGGGTACTTAGCACTGTAACCACCAATCACTCTATGCTTACGACGCGTTGTGCGGATAAAGACATGAGGTGGCGCAATATGATTAATGCACACAATAGTCATCAATTGCATATAAAATGTTGACCAATGATCAGATACAAGAGTTGAGATTCTCTATTGTTACAGCTCGGACGGTCAAATCATTCACACGTGTGAACGATCATGACCGTCCACTGCAGTATAACACGGTACATCACACACGTGTTGTACTACATAGAATTCGAACCCCAAATAGAAACCCTACCAACATAATTAAGAGGTGAAACCTTTTCTGCCTCTGGTTTTCAATTGGGAAATGGGGTCTTCATTACAACTTATGAAGTGGACATCTCAGCAGATCATTTTGTCATTAGCCAAAAGACGTGTTTCACATGAATTTGAATACATTTTTTGGTTCATTTGTTAAAGAGTATATGTAATGCCTAGTTTGGAAAGAAGCTTTTATCCCACGCATTCAAAAGTATACTTGGTGCATAAAACTGCCATATTCTATCAAATTTTTTACAAATATGAGTTGTGTAAGATTGTCACCATTATAGCCCAATTGGACACCGACAATACTTTACTTATACATATACATGTATGGTTGTTAAAAAGGATTAGTCAATAATGAAAGCAAAGTTTTTCTTAGAAATAACAATACTTAAAAAATAGAAAAATAGAATCACAAATGTACCGTCTGTAATTACAAAATAAAAAAAAAGTGATAAATAAGAATAATAACTTCTTTTTTTGAAATAAATTAGTCAGTCCTCTCTGATTTCCTTATTTATCATTTTTCTAATTTTGCAATCAGAGACTATAAGCATTTATGATTGGACCATATCAAGAGTTAATATGATTTCCTTATTTATCACTTTTTTTAATTTTGTAAT
Source organism: Cornus florida (assembly GCF_030987335.1). Classification (NCBI taxonomy): domain Eukaryota; kingdom Viridiplantae; phylum Streptophyta; class Magnoliopsida; order Cornales; family Cornaceae; genus Cornus; species Cornus florida. The sequence goes on from NW_026775577.1 coordinate 9,094,276, forward strand.
TAAAAACTATATGCATTTATGATCGGATCACATCAAGAGTCAATAGGATAACCTATCACATTAAAATTGACGTATGCAATGCTTTTTCATATATCATATATATATATATATATATATGTGGTTGCTAAAAAGATTCATTAATAAATGATAGCAAAGCTTCTTATACCGACAATATGGTTGCTAACAAAATTAATTAATAAATGATAGCAAAGCTTCTTATACCGACAATATGGATGCTAACAAGATTAATTAATAAATGATAGCAAAGTTTCTTATACCGACAATAGTCTATATATATATATATATATACACACACACACATCTATGTTTGTTGAAGAGATTAATTAATTATTAATAATAGCAAAGCTTCTCCTAAAAACTCATAAACAACTAACAAAGATAGACTTAGAAATGGTTTGAATAGACCAGAGTCTCTTACACTTATTGTATAACTTCAATAAATTTCAACCAGAACTTAAATTTTATGAGGCAATAAAACTTTTTAGTATCATGTGCAAATCATTGTAGACAGATAATTTGGTATATTTATCCAGCCAATATCCTTAAAATATTGATCAACTTTCAATAACAAATACCTTTAAAAAATAGTTGATAAGGAAAAGATGAGAGCTATTATTATATTTTCCACGTTTGTCCTTAATGATATATCATAATAACTATTATGTTAGCCAGCTACACTCGAATTAACCATAAAAATAGACATCTAAAATGCAATGATACGACTTTGAGTTGTATTCTTCACCACCGTACATTGCACAACATACTTCACCACTATACCTTGCACAATACCATTCTGAATCTATAAATCTATATCTATATCTATAAATATATATATATATAGATATGTATGCTATCCCAAAGTGAAGTTGCTCCATTCTTATTATTCTCAACTTCTCAAATGAAGCATAGTGCTACAGAGTTTCCCAGTGGGAAGAACACACCCCTTAACAGCATCAAAAATTGTGTCATACCAATCATAACCTTGATTCTCATCACCTCAATCCCCACCTATCTGCATAAAAACTCATATTCGTCGTTACTGTCTCTAGAGGTTCGTGACAATGGTACAAGCCCTTTCTATCAGGAGAGCAACGCGTTCTCGCCATTGCAGTCTCCCGGGGAACCTTCCAACAATTCTCTAGAGGTTCGTGACAATGGTACAATTCCTTTCTATCAGGAGAGCAACACGTTCTTGCCATTGCAGTCTCCTGGGGAAGCTTCCAACGATTCGAAGAGTATAAGCTTAGAGCACAAATGCAACATATTTAGCGGGAATTGGGTGCCATATCCGGAGGGATTACCTTACTACACGAATGAGACACAGTGTTCCATCGATGATCGACAGAATTGTCAGAAGTTCGGGAGGCCGGACACCTAGTTCTTGAAATGGAGGTGGCAACCAGATGAATGTGATCTACCTATGCTTGATGGAGTGCAGTTCTTGGAGCTGGTTAGAGGAAAGACTCTGGCATTTCTGGGAGACTCAGTAGGAAGGAACCAAATGCAATCATTAGTGTGTCTCTTGGCCAGTGTAAGTGCTCAATAAACTCATCATAGCATGTATAATGTATTCATTTGCTTTATTCATAAGTTTTTTGTATGCATGTGACACAGGTATTTAAAATCTTTATACCATATCCTACAGTGAAAAAATATATATATTATTTTATCTTTATATTTCTGTTAATAGTTTAAGTCGTCATCATCATCATTACCCTTTTATCCCTATGCATGAGATCAGTCAACTAAAATTTGTTTTTTCATTTTATTCTCTTACAATTTATCAGCCCTGATATTTAATTTTTTTTTTATAAATTTCTAATACTTCATCTCAAGTTGGTTCTGGATAGTCTTAAATAAATATTCTAATTAAATCTTTTATTAGAAGATTGGTTAGGTCATGTCTCCTTACAATCTTGACCTTTGTCTCCTCCTAACATCAGTATGATGTATAATTTTGTTGTATTAAAAAATAATTTGATTCTTCATAACAGCTCGTCTCTTCTAACCACTCTTTATAAAATAGAATAAAATAAAAACAAAACTGAAGTTCTAGCACATCATCTCATGTACATATGTCATGTCATATACAAGGAAAAGACTAAACTACCCATATACAAGGAAAAATAAAACAAAAAAATTCTCTAACATTTTGGAAAAGATCTGTTACTGCATTAGTAATCAATGTTTTAATGGTAGATGCACATGATTTCATGGAACAGAACCTAGTTTTCTAAGTTGTTTTACTTTCAAACATATAGTCACTCTTATCAAAAAAACTGAACTCAACTATATGTAATTTTTCAGTCAGCCACTCCCATAGATGTTTCTTATGTATCAGACACAAGATTCAGACGCTGGCTCTACGCCGATCACAATTTTACCATAGCAGCACTCTGGTCTCCACTCCTGGTCAAATCCCGTGAAGCCGACCCTAACGGTTTTTCCCAAGACAGCCTCATGAGCCTCTACTTAGATGAGGCTGATGAGGCGTGGACAACTCAGGTTGAGAAGGCCGATTTAGTGATCATCTCTGCCGGGCAATGGTTCTTTCGACCATTCATGTACTATGAGAATGGTAAAGTTGTGGGATGTCACTAGTGCCAGAAAGAGAATGTGACGGACCTTACATTTTACTACGGATATAAAATGGCTTTCCGTACAGCCTTTAGGGCGCTTCTAAACCTTCAGAACTTCACGGGACTGACATTTCTAAGGACATTCTCACCGTCACACTTTGAGAATGGGGACTGGAATAAAGGAGGGAATTGTGTGAGAACGAGGCCGTTTACGAAGCAAGAAATGAAGTTCGATGGGTACAGTTTGGAGTTGTACAAGACGCAGGTGGAGGAGCTAAGAGCAGCAGAAAAGGAAGGAAAAAAGAGGGGCCTCAGATTCAGGACGCTAGATACTAGTGAAGCAATGGTGCTAAGGCCAGATGGACATCCGAGTCATTATGGGCATTCGCCACAAGAGAATAAGACTATACCTGACTGTGTCCACTGGTGCATGCCGGGCCCGTCGACACGTGGAATGAATTTTTGCTTCAAATGTTGAAGATGGAAAGTGGAGGATCAATAGGGAAGCTTCAATGAATGCTCAGCAGAAATCAGATAGATTTCGGATGAGCAAATTAATTATTCCTTTTGTATTTAACTTGTGAAGGTGTAACTACATTGTTTTTATTTATACATATTTCAATGGTAAAAGTTAGATATTTTTGCATGATTCAATTTTTGAATGTAATTTTCTTCATTGACGATATAAGAGAACAAAGGAAGATGGATGATGACATACTACAAGAAACGTTCGTAGGAATGTGATTACATCTGCTGGTTTAGAGCAGAAAGTTGGATCGATAAATTGTCCGGTCAGATCATTGTTCTCTTTTTGTCAGTTGTTTTGATCCTGTCTACATTTGATTCTAAAGGACAACATTTTTACTGCTAAATAAAAATAACCGTTGGAAGGATGGTACTCTAGAGGTTGAATCAATTACGTAAACATGAACAAACTGTTAGGTGGAAGAGAGCAAATGGGAACAGCTCTAGTTTAAGTGGCAACATGTAACGACCAAAATCCGATGGTCCGAATCGCTAATCGGGCCCTTACCTGAACCCGAGATTAACTAAAAACGTTACCGTCATTTCTTATTTCAATACATAATTTACGTGTCATCCCAGGATTTATAAATAATAATAATAATAATAAAATGAGATCATAGCTATAAAATATGTCAAACGGTCCACCAACCCATCAAAACCTGTGGAGAAACGTTGTCCGCCACTTCCTTCCCGTGACTTGAAAAATGTTAAAATGATGGGGTGAGCTAAACGCTCAGTAAGAAGTGTCTAAGACACACCTCTTATGACACGTAAATCCACATAGAGAATAGAAAGCAAGAGAACGGGATCATATCTCGGGAGTTAAGTAAAACCATTGTATCATCAACAAGCATACATATCTCAACAAATTACCAAATGCACCATGTATGCCAATGATGTGTCACCCGTTTCCGAAATCATACCGTTTCAACTTCCAAACCGTTAGTGTAATCTGACCCAAGGTCCAAGGCGTCACGAAAAGGGGATTATCTAACCATCCATGACCACAAGGCACCTCCAATGTGTCGCATCCGGCCTGGTTAGCTCAATCACACTAGGGTCTCTGCCTAGTCCCCTCTCTAGACCACACTAACACCATAGACCACTAGGCGCCTCCAAGGGGTCCGGGTTTTCACAAACACTTTTCAAAAAAAAATTTCCTAAAACAATTTCATTGTGTTTTAAGAAAATATACTTTTACCCTTTTTCTTTCCCAATCGATGCATAAATGTTTCACGATTCCAAATGTCAAATTCAACAACTATATTCCATATATTTTACACATATCATAATCACAACTTGTAAAAGAATATTTTAAACATTTATTTCTACGAGTATGACATCAAATTTCCATGGCAATTGAAATACATAAAGTAAACAACTTGTCATTTCTAAGCATGCTTCTTCACTACAAGGATGTAACTAAATTTACAAACTCATTTATCACATAGCATACATCCACCACTTTACATATAATCAACCACAATCACATAGTCAAAATAATTGAAATTAAACATGCTTATAGTCAATTTAAGAAGGAAAATTCTCGTAGAACCTAAAAAATTGTAAATTAGAGCACTCCTACCTCAAAAGTAGCCAAAATACATCCCCAGCCGGAAAGTAAATGCCGATCAATGCGGTCAATGCCGGTTAACAAAAGTCAACGTCAGTCAACAGATGCGGAACAGAAAATTGTTCGGTGGGAACGTAGTCATCGATGAGGAGATTCTCTTGTTCCAAAGGCTTAGCTCCGGAATCTGACTCTGAGTGGCCCAAAACCCCCTCTGAAGTCTTAGATCGGAAAATTTTAAAAATTCGTAAAATAATCACCATTCCTCCAAAAATTAAATTCTTTTAATATGTGATAGAGAACGACGAGATGAACGTTTTCTGTTAAGGAACCAAGACCGGAAACCTGACCGATTGGCCGAAAAATGGAGGAGAAAAAAAAATGAAGCTTAAAAATAATGAAAAACAAAAACAAAGAAACTTGTAGAGAAAGAAACAAATGCTACGTGAGAGAGAGGAGATTCTGGCTGAAAAATGGATAAGTGGTGATATATAATCACTTTTTATCTAAGCGGGTCGCATGTGTCAAAAAAAAAATCTCCTTTGCCTCCTTATATTTATATATACATTATACACACTACAATTGATACAATTATACACACAACCACATAATCATGTTCCAAATAATAATATATGAAGTGCAATAGCCCCGTAAAATAATTCCCGTGCACCAACAATACCGGTTACGTGTCCCACCCAGGATCTCCCATCTCATAAAACTGAAAAATACCTAAATGGCAACCAGTGCATTTCTAAGAGTCCTAAACTCAATGGAATGCCCCAACCAACTCTCGGACACACCTGGCACACCCTACGGTGTTTGGCACGTAAAACGAGAAAAGACAAAATTGCCCTCGTAAAATCAGAAAATTCTAAAAAATGGAAAATGGTAAAAATTGTAAATATTACAATCTACCCTCCTTAAAGAGATTTCGTCCTTGAAATCTACCCTCCTTAAGAAGGAGACTCACAGCCACTAATCTTCCCGAAAACACTTCACAAAACCCCAAGATCATAAACTCACCAACCTTATTACCTTTGACATGGGACGTCATTAGGCAATCAGACACAACTACTACAAAACTCCAACGCTCATCACCCTACGAGGGCACTCATCACTCAAAACATCACAACGCAAAACCAACTGGTATGCTCTACACTATACATGACTCAAAACGGATATCAGTCTACTCTATACAGTCATGAAATGCTCCAAAGCCCGAAAAAAGAACACACCACCGAAAAAGGCAACATCAAACCTCAACTCATCCTCTAAAGGACACGCAAAATCCCAAACAAGAAACCCTATCCATCACACAATCAAGCTCAAACTAAATTTACACATCTTTGTCAAACCAACACTCGTCATCTATCACACAGCTACACCATTACATACTATTATAAGTGACCACCAACCACACCATACGACAATCATCATACTAAACAACTTCAAAAAGACAAAACAACAGATTTCCCAACGACTACATAATCATGAGTCACCAGAACAATAAAACGTATTATCCTGTATCTTGGACACAAATCCTTAAAATGAGATTCTCAATAATCAATGATCATACCGCAAACCCTTTATTGGATACTTGGTCCTACCTAACACACCTCGTCACTCAAGACAAATCATCTAAATCCACACTGTCATACCAACACAACATACAATATCATGCTCTCACTGTCCCTGACAAATCAAAACAATCATTGACCTTTAACCCGACATCGTGCTAAAAAGGGACTGATTAAGGAGAAATGGTTGGCTAGGCCATCCTCATCATCGATCCAGTCTTAGCACAGACATCGTTCATGTCCTCAAGTCCAAACCTCAAATACAATCTCATATAGTCCACAAGATAACCATGAGATCCACTCACTATCCATCCATCGCTCTACATAACCTCAACAACTATACAGTCACATATCAACATGCTAAAAGCAACACGGCAATTATTCCTTGATCACACAATCATAACTAGCTAAAAGCAGCATGACACCAAACGTCACAATCATCGACCAACACTAAAGATCCCTAATTTCCTCATAACATCCATACTAGGTAAACAACTCATAACATTACTCGATTCAATTCTTACCCCGTCAAAACACACAATGCGACTATCTCATGCCTAAAACCTCAAAACCAAGGTTAATCACTCATACAGTTCTACAACGGAATCCTATAATCACGTTTTAGCTGCAAAACATTCAAACAATGCCAACACTTGTCCTCAAGACACTACTAGAATCAATCACCTCTAAAAACATCCAAATACATGGGTCACATCACATCACCTAATTATCCTCAAGCTGCGATTCACGAAACATTTCCTAGTCATCACCACTAGTACAAAACATCGAAAACACAACCCATATTCAGCAACCTGTGATACCCCTCGATTTTAGAGCCACGGGTGATCAAGTCCGAGCACAGATCCGAGGGATACCAGACAATCAATATGTAAACAAGCAAAAATAACAAAACTGAATTAAGAATAAAATAATAATGCGCTGAAAGAAATCTAAAGTAAAAATCCTCGAACTTTTAAATAATAAATTAATATCATTTATATCCTCCAAATCCGTACAACTCGGGAATCCAACTAGTAGACCCCTAACAATCCCAAATGATAAAATTTTAAAGAATTAAAATCCAAAACTAAATAAGAAAGAAAATCCAATGTAGTCGGAAGAGTGAGTGTCTGTATCTGCATCAACACGATTAAGCTCTAAGCCTGGTACTGTCGAACACCTGAAAAATAAGAGTGGGTCAGGCCTACATGCAAGTTCCATCATACTACAATACATACATAAACTCGATTCACAGATACCTCCTAGATAGCTCGGCAATAGCTAAAGTAGTCCATATAGATATAAGTACACACTGTAGGACGTTCACCAGCCCATATAATCCGTCTCAACCCGAGTAAAACAACCAGGGAAACATCATCAGGCCTAGTTATCAATCCCAGGCGATATACGCACCCTAACCGTGATTAGGAGACTCAAGCTCGTATCACGGCACCATAAATATATATGTAAATTCCTTCCTAGTGCAGAAAGATAAAACAAATAACCATTGTGTCGTTCAACTGTTTTAGTTGACAGGACATGCATCTATGTAGGATTTAACTGTTTTAGTTAATCCATTCCTCATGTATGAATGGGTTAGAATTAGCGTTTTGATCTAATCAGTCCCTCCGTATGTTACCGTCCCATACCGGTACATACATGCATATGATCCACAGATGATGCACATTCAAATGAACATCAAATATATCCAGAAACCAGCACAATAGAAAACAGATATTATTAAAATCCCATCATGCATCCAGTATATGACCATAATCATAAAACTTCCATTTAAATTACTAAAGCATAATCAACAATTTAAATCATCCATATCCACATAATTGAATGAACAGTACTTTTAGCAGTTCCTCAATTAACATCCATAGCATGACATAATAATATTCGGAATTTTAACCTGAGCATATTATATTAAAATTCCCAACTAGTACTTCCATATTAGTTTATTTAACTTACTAGAACAACCTAACAATTTAAATCCTCCTCAGTCTTTAACGGCATGCAAAACAACATTTAAATTTTATGACGTCAAATTCATCCTCCAATAAACCCAGAGTATAACATAATGATACACAGAAAATATGAGCTGAGCACATTATATGAAATTCCAGACCAGTCCATTTAGATCACTAAATCAACACTAGCAATTAAAAGCTTCTACAACTCCCGACAGCATGCAACGGAACATCTAAAGTTCATGTGGTTAATAACCATATCCTAAACCAATCTTTTTGGTCTTCATTAAGTTATATACATCCGTTATATAACATCCAGTAAGAAATTTCACAGTTTGTTTAGGTTGCTAAACAAATTAACAACTTCATCCTTCCTCTTTCCTTAACAGTATGCATAATCACATGTTTATTTTTCATGACCTACCTTTTAAGATTAGCAAACTGACTTATCCTAACTATTTCCATGTTTAAATAAGTCAATTTTAAACCTTGAAAACTTCCCACAACTTTCCAGAAACCTTTTACAATCCCCTAAAACCCAAAACCCATCTGAAAACACCCGTAGGTGTTAACAACTAAGGGAGCCAGCTCTGGAAACCCTTGGAGCCGGCTCCTAAGCTTCTAGAGTCGACTCTACTTCTTGTAGAGCCATTTGTACTTGTTGTGGAGCCGGCTCTACTTCTTGTAGAGCCGTCTCTGCTCACCTAGCCTCCATTTTTTCCCTTCTCCCAACTGTCTGTTCCAAGTTTCTTAAGGATTTTAAAGGTTCAATCTAAGCCCTAATACTCCTAGAAACTCCTTTGATTTCACTAACAATTGTTTGACAAAAATCTAAACAGAAACAGAGCAGTTTATGCAAAAACACCAATCACAGTTAACTGAACATACGAACAGTTTAAAATCTGATCCCATGCATCAAAATTCCGTTTCAAAGTTTAATTAACTTCCTAACCATCCTATCAACTCCTCATATTCCATTATGAATTAATTTACAGATGTTTAATACATAATCAAATAGTTTATGCAAGAACCGATTTCAGTATTTAAATGTAATCATAATATAGTCTGATTAAACATGCATCAAAGGTCAGTTTTAAAAGTTAAAATTACTTCCTGGAGTCTATATAGAATACACAGAACACAAGTTTATAGGAAGGAGATAGAATAAAACTTGCCTTTAGGTTTCGGTTTGAAACCTTTCAACATCCGTCATCCGTCTGCAATTTCTGGCAATCCCCCAAGACCTTCCCTTCCTCCTCTGGTCACTACTCCCTTCCTTTATTGCTTCTTGGTTCCATCCAGAAGCAACCCCTCTGTTTAACTCTTAAGACACTCTGTAAATCTCTTTCTGTGTTTTCCTCTCCAGACCACTCTCTGGTTTTTCCTCTCAAGACCCTGTCACGTGAATAGGGTTTTTCCACAACCCTAGCAGACATCTAAGAATATATATATATATATATGCATCCCATATCCTAAGTCGGCTTAAACTTATATTTACAAGGTTTTAATTAAAACCTAGTATAAGTCGGCGTCCTGATCATACAAAACAATAAAACCCTATGACACAAAACAAATTATAAAAGCTACCAAATAAAATCTGCCAAAGACACGTCAATTAAAACATCATTAATCAAATATCTAAATTAACCACAATTAAAACTAAAACAATTTCAATTAAACAATTAAATTAAAATAAATACACCCGTAATCACTTAAGCAAATAATAAAACCAATTCACCATTAATCAATTAAGGAATCAAAACACATAAGTCACAAAATTAAATTAAAAATACAATAAAAATTAAAATTTAATTCACATTTTATCCTTTTGAAAACTAAGGGTATTACACAACCCGTGCCTCACATCCTACCAGTCAAAACCACTCTCAAAACAAACACTACAAAAACCGAAGACTTCACCTCCCTCCGTGGGAGTGAATCGACCCCTTCAGTCAGGACCTCAATCGATGAACTCTAACAGCGTAACAAACCGCTCATAAATCCGTTTGCCTACGGACGCGCACAACTCCTAAATAGAGTACAAGTCTCGTGACAAACGACGTCCTTGCCAAGACTAAAACAAATGGAAAGGATAACAAACCCCGCTCTCACAAGAGACTGACGACTCGTACCTAAATGCACCCGACACCTTGTCGCATACTACACACCAACTGTCCAACCATGGATACCCAATCTCACCTGAGAGGAACTAAACTCCTTACACACAAAGAGAAGAACCAAATGGATACCCATATGGAACTATGAACTCAATTCTAGGCGACCTCGCTATTAACGAACCACTATACACTATCAACACAGAAACCTCGCATATGATACCCCGCAATACCCATGTTAACCAAAACCAATCAGATCCCTACCACCCATTCGTCGAGTACTAAGATACAACTCACAACACAACCATCAGACAAGTGTATCAATGCTCACACACATACCAACACTAGAAACAATCACAACCCATCGGACACCGCATCCCATCACTCCCAAATGACAACCCCCATGCCATAAAATGACACTTTACCACCCGTTCCATCACTACCTTCCTAGATGATACTACCTCGATCACCGTGCACACCCGACTCTTAACCTCAGTCACAACCACCCACTGACTAGTTAAAATAACAAGTTGTTTATCTGGCAACATCATCCTCTCTAGATCTAAAGACTAAATTGACTACAATCGCCTCAACTGGCGCACAATCCCATCACCTACCCGACAACATACAACAACAACTCATACTCTCCAATCCACCCTCTAATCATACATCAAACAATTCTACTCATCAATACTAAACATCTCGGCATAACACCTCTACTACCATCATCATCGAATGACAACTCAAACCTCTCACCTCACCAGATCACCAAATCACTACCAAGCAATTCTTCCTATGACACCATCATAACAAAAAAATAAGCATTACTCTCAATACCTCCTACAATAGCCACTACTTGCCACTAGAAAAGAATCTTTATACGATAATACCATTCCGACAAATCCCAAAAGAAAAATGAGTGCAAAAACCAGAATACTCAACATCTAAATGTCTCCTTAAACCATCTATAACACAATCAGTCACCAACACTTAATTGACTACTCCGACCATTCTTCCCAAGACAATTTATGTGCCTGAGTAAGATAACTTCACTCCATTGGTTCAACATCATCACCTCTTCTCTTCACATTTCCTCAGAGCACTCTTGATTCCGACAAAAGTCAAATGGGGCTACCAACTAGACCTACAGGATCACCCTCGTCTCAATCATTCTAATCATCAGTCTATCTCTTTGAATCCTTAAACAACAAGTACTACTTCCTCGTACCCCATATGCAACGTAAAGTTCAATTCCCGTCCATAGCTTAAAACTTCCAAAACAAAGTTCATTTGGTAGCACAATACTTACCATCAATCACTTCATCCGCAAATGACCGAACACTTCAATGACCTCATACAACCTGCCTTATAGCGCAATCCTGCTCTACACAAGTAAAACTAACCACTATACACTACTTCGAGACTTTCTAAATAGTCATGCCAATCAAAAAACCCGCTCATCAACTGAGCCATGCAATCAACTCCCCGAGAGCCAATTACCCGCAACGTACTCCTGCAATTTTTCAAATGGAAAAATCACCTCTCAACTAACCATAACCAACACACTTTCTTAAACGGCACTAGAACACCCGCAATACACATCTACAACCCATACACTGCATTCGTGACTCAAATAACTTTTGTCACACCTACCATGACCGGTTCGAAAAGAACCTCCGCACCAAACTGTGACCCAAGTCATAAACACTAATCTCCTAAGGTCATACTTTTCTCCCTCGAAACCTTCACTAGCACACTTGACCTCCACGGTCACAGGAACCCATTCTAAAGTCGTGCCCTAAGTACCACACAAAATGTAACAAGAAAAATCAGGATGATTACACACTGAATAGCTCAATCCACGACTTAGAAGTCCACACCATTTGTTCGATAAGAACTGGCACCCCAAACAACCCTGGAGCAACCGAGCTCTTCACCTACTCAGATCAAAACCCACACAACCATCCATGCTCAACCGTATACTCTTATACATGTATACATATATATATATAATAACCGTATCCCATACCATGACACAATTATGTCCCGTCATTTAAATTTATTTATTTATTTATTTTAAACACCCCGTCTTTCATTTTTTAAAAAATATATACTTGCATAACCATGCCTAATAACCATCATAATACCATACGAGACATGCTTGTACCTACCGTGCTCACTACTTGCCACATTATCATTTAAAATAAAACTACACACACCATGCCTACCACTTGCCGTTACTACCTAAATCACACTTGTTATCATATCATAATTAATATGTTTTCAATTATTTATACATTTCATCGTCATAACCATATAACACACATTTTACCAATTAAACATTTAAGCATGTAAACACTTAACAAATAAGCATGCCTTTTACAACCGTAAACACATAAGCAATTACAAGTAAACATGCTTCTCAGAAAACAAATCCTTTAACACATAAACACATAAACAGTGCAATCCATCTTCCACACAACCCTAGGTAGGCCTCTACCCGTCGTCCTATTGGTTTTCAAACCATTACTCTGATACCAAATTTGTAACGACCCGAACCCGAGGGTCCGAATCGCTAACCAGGTCCTTACCCGAACCCGAGGTCAACTAAAAATGTTACCATCCTTTCCTATATTAATACATAATATACGTGTCATCCCAGGGTTTATAAATAATAATAATAATAATAATAAAATAATAATAATAAATAAAAAAAATGATATCATAGCTACAAAATATGTCAAACGGTCCACTAACCCATCAAAACCTGTGGAAGAATGTCGTCGGCCACTTCCTTCCCGTGACCTGAAAAATGTTAAAATGATGGGGTGAGCTAAACGCTCAATAGGAGGTGTCTAAGACACACCTCTTATGACCCTGTGAATCCACATAGAGAATAGAAAACAAGAGAACGGGATCATATCTCAGGAATCAAGTAAAACCACTGTATCATCAACAAGCATACATATCTCAACCAATTACCAAATGCACCATGTATGCCAATAATGTGCTATGCCATGCAATATCACTCCCCGTTTTTGAAACCATACCGTTTCAACTTCCAAACCGTTAGTGTAATCCGACCCAAGGCACCTTCAAGGTATCACGAAAGGGGGATTGGCTAACCATCCACAACCACAAGGCACCTCCAAGGCGTTGCATCCGACCTGGTTAGTTCAACCACACTACGGTCTCTCCCTAGTCCACTCTCTAAACCACACTAACATCACGGACCACTAGGCGCCTCCTAGGCACTGGGTTTTCACAAACACTTTTCAAAAACTTTTTCCCAAAATAATTTCATTAGTTTTAAAAAAATATACTTTTCTCCTTTTTCTTTCCCAATGGATGCATAAATGCTTCATGATTCCAAATGCCAAATTCAACAACTATATTCCATACATTTTACCCATATCATAATCACAACTTGTAAAAGAATATTTTAAACATTTATTTTTACGATTATGACATTAAATTTTCATGGCAATTGAAATACATAAAGTAAACAACTTGTCATTTCTAAGCATGCTTCTTCACTACAAGGATGTAACTAAATTTACAAACTCATTTATCACATAGCATATATCCACCACTTTACAAATAATCAACCACAATCACATAGTCAAAATAATTGAAATTAAACATGCTTATAGTCAATTTAAGAAGGAAAATTCACGTAGAACCTAAGAAATTGTGAATTAAAGCACCCTTACCTCAAAAGTAGCCAAAATATATCCCCGGCCCAAAAAGTCAACGACGGTCAACGTGGTCAACGTCGGTCAATAAAAGTCAACGTCGGTCAACGGTTGCGGAATAGAAAACTGCTTGGTGAAAACGTAGCCGTCAATGAGGAGATTCTACTGTTACAAAAGCTCAACTCCGGAATCCAACTCTAAGTGGCCCAAAACCCCCTCCGAAGCTTTAGATCGGAAAATTTCAAAAATTCGTAAAATAATCACTGCTCCTCCAAAAATTAAATTCTTTCAATATGTGATAGAAAACGACGAGATGAACGTTTGCCTCCTTATATCTATATATACATTATACACACTATAATTGATACAATTATACACAACCACATAATCATGTTCCAAATAATAATATATGAAGTGCAATAGCCCCATAAAATAATTCTTGTGCACCAACAATACCGGTTGTGGGTCCCGCCCGGGACCTCCTTGCCCTAAAAATTAAAAAATGCCTAAATGGCAACCAGTGCATTTCCAAGAGTCCTAAACTCAATGGAATGCCCCAACCAACACTCGGATACACCCGACACACCCTACGGTGTCTGACACGTAAAACGAGAAAAGACAAAATTGCCCTCGTAAAATCAAAAAATTCCAAGAAATGGAAAATGGTAAAATTTGAAAATATTACACAACCTAGTTACAGCTTACAGAGGGAATACAAATGGTTTTCCAGAGCACAATAATTCAATAGCAATATTTTGGAGTTCGTTGTTTAAAGGAGATATTGTCATTAAGCAGCAAAACATAAATTTATCTCACAATTAGAAGAACTTGAATTGAAAAGCCATAGAAAAATTAAGATACAACAAAAAAGGTATCTGGTTGAGCACAGCAACAAAATTTTAGAAATTTTGATAGAAAAAGTATATTCGGGAAGATCTATGAGAATGAAAGCTTCATGAAGACTATGATGTGCAGAGATAAAATGTAGAGCACAAAAGCCGACCTGAGCCGCATGAGCCTCTGCTGGCTCTCACTTCGACCCAGACCCATGTGATAATAATAATCAGGTCGATGTTGGATGAATAGGCCTAGCGCATATGAACCTTTTAGGTCTGAAGCAAAATTGGTGGTTAAAGCACCTATTTTTAACCTGGCCCAAGCTAATAACGATCCAACTCATATTTGTGGACTATAGATTCGGCCGAGGAGCAAGAAAGTTGGGCCCTTTCATGCGTTGGCGATGTAGCTAAATGTTTTGGCACATATATGTTTTTAGAGTTTTGTTAGGAATAAAAACTTTCATCTAGTTTCTTGTGTTTAATGGATTGTATACAGATTTGATAATAATGAGAGGAGATCTCTCTATCAGGCCTTAGGACCTATTGGAAATTACTCGGAGTTGGGTCACGGTGTAACAGAATCGGTCGCAATCGGATAAATATTGTACAAGGTGTTTTGCTTGTCTTACTCTTTATTATACTCTGCTTAATAATTTTCCAGAATAAGGGTTTTTTTTTTTTTTTTTTTTTTTTTTTTTTTTTTTTCAGTGTAAAGATTTTCCTGAGAAAGTTGGTATTATCATATCAGCTAATTCTTTTTTTTTTTTTTTTTGGGGGGGGGGGGGGGGGTCTCCTAAATCTTCATAATAATTTCACATATAAATAATGGATGTCTTCTTTTTCTTTTTGTCTTTTTTCAATTATGTCTCGTGATGATGTTTTACTAGGTTACTTAAAATACAGTTGTTGCTATCATAATTGAATTCTCTCCTTTCTTCATGAATCATGATTTAGTTGAACAAACTTGTGGTCTTTCCATAAACCATTTCTTTTTTCTTTTTTTTTTTCTTTTCATTACTATCAAGTTTCATTCTCTCATTTCTTCATGAATCATCATTTAATTGAAAAACTTGTGGTTTTTCCATAAACTTTTTTTTTTTCTTTCAATTATCATGTTTCAAAGTATACTCTTTTCAATAATGCTTCTCTCAATTAGCTTTCATCTTTTTAATAGTGCTTGTCAATTTTATGTCAAAAGCCTCATTTTCACCACACAAAGGTGATGCATGTGCACCATACAAAAAGGTGATGCATGTGCACCAAACACAAAGGTGATGCATGTGCACCAAACACAAAGGTGATGCTTGTCAATTTTTATGTCAAAAACCTAATTTTCACCACACAAAGGTGATGTATGAGCACCATACACAAAGGTGATGCTTGTCAAATTTTATGTCAAAAACCCCATTTTCACCACACAAAGGTGATGTATGTGCACCATCCAAATTTAAAATCACCTCAAATTTAGGATGATAATGCAAATATAGTAATATGTATATTTGATCATAATTTCTAAAATTAAAAGGTAATACACACTTATATATCATGTAAATTTATGTCTATAAATAACTTTTAAAAAAATTATGATAATAAACACACGTACTTGTAATATAATATTATATATATAATATTATAATACAACAATTTGTATGGTAATGCTAACAATAATTTATTTATGTCCCCTCCTTAAAAAAAAAAAAAAAAAAAAAAAAAAAACTATATTTAAACTCAGAAACTTGTTTATTTTATTATTATATTATTTTTGGACTCATGTGTATGCATGATAAGCTTCTTTTTTTCCTAATTAGTACTCACACACACGTCTCTTCTAAGACTTAAATCCCTGACCTCCCTTGGGAGGTAAGAAGTTGATACCGCTAGGCCACTGGTCCGTTGGTATGCATGATAAGCTTTGTTAAGCCCAGTTTAAACAACCAAAATGACATAATTATTTTCAGAGCTACAAGTCTTATCAAAAAGAAGAACAAAAAATGCAATTGAGATTTCAAAGTTAAAGTTGATAAAATTTTATCTACGGTCGACGATATGTTGGAGAAACTTAATAGAAACACTTTAATTGACAATTTTGCAATTCAAAATGCAACACGAGCACATTTATTTTAATATGAAGTTGAATTCTGATTTTTAAGATCAGATTTGTTTTATGTGTTTTTAACATTAATATTTTGTATTAATCGTCTCATTTTAATGAAAATTTTGCACTCTTATAAATTTTTGGCGCGTGTAAAACCTCATGTATAAAAAATTTTGCTTTTGAAAGTTTACCTAGAAACTTAATAGAAACACTTTTTGGCAGGACCCATTGACACTAGAGTTGAATTTTTGCTCCGGATGCTGAAGAGGGAAGCTTAGAAGTAACATGGTATGACGGTAGGTTGTCCCAAAATGCTAGTCTGAATGAAAATCATGTAAAATTCCTTGATTGCCCACATTTAGTCACTTTTGAAGCTTTGATCATTTTATTCCACTCCAAACTACAAATTGAAACTGCTCCAGACAATATATTCAGACAAGTCCAAAACTGCCCATCTCAGATCAAATTCTATGACTTTATATATGCTTGCTTCATCCTAATAAGATGCATTTAGCATATTATACAGGCTGGAAACAGATCACTCTGTTCTGGAAGTTTTAGGCAAACCGATTTCCATTGTTATTTTCGTAAAGGAAAATGATAAATAAACCGAAACCCCTACCTTATTTCGGAAGTCAAAATAACTGCAACTTTAGATAGTATAACATCGGATCTAAGTGGGTCTTATGTTAAACCATCTAACGGAAGAAAACATTTCGGTTCATGCAATAGGTGAGGATTTCAATTAGTGTAGCACGATTCTTTCGTAAAAGAAATATAATGACGGCCTTGATCTCATTTATATATGCTCATTGGTGTTAATCGGCAAGTAATAGCAATTTTATTGAAATAGTATCTTGGAGAATGAATCCACAGGGTTGGCCTAGTGGCAAGTAAATGCTTCATGGTGCTTCATGGAACATCATGTCTCAAGTTCAAGTATCTAAATAAACAGTTTTTGTGAAGGTATCTATACGGGTTAAGTTGTAGTCAGATTGATTTATATACTTGTCCGGTCTTACCCAGTGCACGTAACTTGTAAGGCGTTGCGTGTATTCTGAAGTAAATTAATCTCACCTGTAAAGATTTGGAGATACCTCCTCTTCGAGAAAAAAAATAATAATAAATTCTGAGAATGACTTGCATACACAAGTAATTAGATAGACTATTGGGATGTATATGAACAAAAGTCTATTTGCCAAAGTAATGATAATGTTCTTGAAATGACATTCATCAATTAATTTCTGAGGTGACATCTTGCCTACATTGCACTATATTAAGACTGCACTTTCGATTTAGCTGCCTACATGTTTTGGTAGCTAACTTTAGAACTTGATTCACAAAAAATATGAAACTAACAACCTTCCAAATAGTTAGAGTTGATATAAATCCTTCGAGCATGATTCCAAAGTCTTGTATTCAATTCTTGGAATCAAAATAGTCTCCAATAAACCTTTTTTGAATTTCAATCTGGTCAATCTGGTCGGTGAAGTTTATCGCTATCAATGATAGCTTTTGTTACTATAATGATGTGAAATGGGTGAAATTTAAATTTTGTTACTACTTACTTGCATGTCCATTTTACAATAACAAAAGTTTCCTTTGACAGTGATGAACTTCACCCATTAAGTGAAACCATGAAAAAAGCTCACTGGAGAGGATTTTGATCCCAATTCTTGAAGGGATTAAGTCTTCGCTCTGCTTTTACCCGATAACCATTTTGACATTACCTTGCTCAAATAATTGACAAACTTATATTATTATAGATAATTAGAATCAAACAACTATCTATAAGCAAAAATATAAATTGATACACAGCTTAGATTTTGAAAGACTAGGGTTCAATTACCTTGCTCCTTCCTTCAATAAACCAAGCATACCATAAATAATTTGATTGAACAATTTGAAGCTTCTCTCTCACTCAAATTCCATTGAAGGGAGGGAGTGCATATTATCAACCATGTGACATTTCTTAACAAGAAAGGATTTAGAAAGTTCATCACCAATGGGCCAATTCAGCTATAACATGGCATGCTATAGCTTCATTGGGCAATGATGAAAAATAGTCTCACACTGCAAATAAGCCCTAGCCCTTTATTTCCCACATGAAAACCCCCATGCACTGCCCCCAAAAGTGGACTTTATAAAAGAGATGGCAAAGCCTAGCAATCATCAGCTACTTTGCCACCAAGCTACGCCAGGGTACTTAGCACTATAACCACCAATCACTCTCTCCTTACGACACGTTGCGCGGATAAAGACATGAAGTGGCCCTACACGATTGATGCACACAATAGTCATCAATTGCATAGAAAATGTTGATCGATGATCAAAGACGAGAGTTGGAATTCTCTACTGTTACGGCATGAATGGTCAGATCATTCACACGTGTAGAACCGTCACACGTGTGAACGATTCTGACCGTCCACTGCAGAACCAAACGGTACAACACACACATGTTGTACTGCAGAAGATCCAAACTCCAGATAGAAACCCTCCCAATATAATTGAGAAGTGAAACCTATTCTGCCTCTGCTTTTCATTTGGGAAATGGGGTCTTCATTACGACTTATGAAGTCGACATCTCAGCAGATCATTTTGTCATTAGCCAAAAGATGTGTTTCACATGAATTTGAATGGTGCATATTTTGTTCATTTGTTAAGGAGTATATGTAATGCTTAATTTGGAAATAAGCTTTTATCCCACTCTTTCAAAAGTATTCTTATTGCATAAAACTGCCAAATTTTCTCAAATTTTTAACAAATATGAGTTGTGAGATTGTCACCATTATAGCCCAATTGGACACCGACAATACCCTACTTATACATATACATATACATATACATATACATATATGGTTGTTAAAAAGACTAGTTAATCAATAATGATAGCAAAGCTTCTCCTAGAAATTAATAAACAATTAACAAAGATGACTCGAAGTCTCGGGCAACGCTTATATACATGGTTGCAAAAAAGATTAATTAATAAATAATAGCAAAGCTTCTTAAACCGACAATAATCTACTTATACATATACATATGTGGTTGTTAAAATATTAATTAATACTATGAGTAGGTGATTTCTAGTTATCTTTGATGTGGTTCAATCATAAATACACAAGTAATATGTAATTACAAAATCAAGAAAGTAATAAATAAAAAAATATATAACTTTTTAAAAATAAATTCAGCCACCTACCGTATTTATTACTTTCATAATTTTTATAATTATAAGTTATGTATGTATTTATAATTGGACCACACCAGCATCAGTATACCACTTACTCGCTAGTAAATAGATAAGTATTATCCAGCTTCTCTTAAAATCCATAAACAATTACTGTAACAAAGATGATGACTTGGAAATAATTTCAATAGACCAGTCTCTTCTTATTGTTGAACTTTAACAAATTTTAATCTTCTGAGGCAACAAAAATTATTCACGCGGTATATAATTAACCTTAGTATCATGTGCAAATCATTGTAGACAGATAATTTTCGTATATTTATCCAGCTAATATCCTTAAAATATTGATCAACTTTCAATAACAAATACCTTTAATAAATGGTGGATATGAAAAGATGAGAGTTATTATTATATTTTCCCGTTTGTCCTTAATAACTATTATGTTAGCCAGCTACACTCAAAATTAACCATAAAAAGAGACATCTAAAATGCAATGATACAACTTTGGCTTATATACTTCACCACTATACATTGCACAATACCATTCTGAATCTATATATCTATATCTATATCTATATATATATATATATATAGATATTAACCCAAAGTGACGTTGCTCCATTCATATTATTCTCAACTTCTCAAATGAAGCGCAGTGCTACAGAGTTTCCCAGTGGGAAGAACACACCCCTCAACAGCATCAAAAGGTGTGTCATACCAATCATAACCTTGATTCTCATCACCTCAATCCCCACCTATCTGCATAAAAACTCATATTCGTTGTTGCGGTCTCTACAGGTCCGTGACAATGGTACAAGCCCTTTCTATCAGGAGAGCAACGCGTTCTCGCCATTGCAGTCTCCAGGGGAAACTTCCAACGATTCTCTAGAGGTTCGTGACAATGGTACAAGCCTTTTCTATCAGGAGAGCAACGCATTCTCGTCATTGCAGTCTCCTGGGGAAGCTTCCAACGATTCGAAGAGTATAAGCTTAGAGCACAAATGCAACATATTTAGCGGGAATTGGGTGCCATATCCGGATGGATTACCTTACTACACGAATGAGACACAGTGTTCCATCGACGATCGACAGAATTGTCTGAAGTTCGGGAGGCCGGACACCGAGTTCTTGAAATGGAGGTGGCAACCAGATGAATGTGATCTACCTATGTTTGACGGAGTGCACTTCTTGGAGCTGGTCAGAGGGAAGACTCTGGCATTTCTGGGAGACTCAGTAGGAAGGAACCAAATGCAATCATTAGTGTGCCTCTTGGCTAGTGTAAGTGCTCAATAACTCATCATAGCATGTATAATGTATTCATTTGCTTTATTAATAAGTTTGCCATGCTCGGTTGATGATCAACTCAACAAAAAATTGTTCCCAACTATTGAATATAGTGATGGTTGATAGATATATATACACATATAGAAATATAAACGCATAGATACACTTTGATATGTATGTGACAGAGGTAATTAAAATCTTTATACCATATCCTATTGTGAAATAAATAAATCATTTTATCTTGTCAAAAATCATCACCTAAATTTTGTTTTTTTATTTTATTCTCTTACAATTTATCAGCCCTGATATTAATTTTTTTTATAAATTTCTAACACTTCATCTCAAGTTGGTTCTGGATAGTCTTTAAATAAATATTCTAATTAAATCTTTTATTAGAAGATTGGTTAGGTCATATGTCTCCTTACAATCTTGACCTTTGTCTCCTCCTAACATCAGTATGATGTATAATTTTGTTGTGACAATATGTATTAAAAAATAATTTGATTCTTCATAACAGCTCGTCTCTTCTAACAACTCTCTATAAAATAAAATAAAATAAAAACTGAAGTTCTAGCACATCATCTCATGTACATATGTCATATACAAGGGAAAGACTAAACTACCCATATACACAAGGAAAAATAAAACAAAAAAATTCTAACATTTTAAAAAATATCTGTTACTACATTAGTAATCAATGTTTTAATGGTAGATGCACATGATTTCATGGAACAGAACCTAGTTAAATAAGTTGTTTTACTTTCAAACTTATAGTTATAGTCACTCTTATCACCCAACTGAACTCAACTATATGTAATTTATCAGTCAGCCACTCCCATAGATGTTTCTTATGTATCAGACACAAGATTCAGACGCTGGCTCTACGCCGATTACAATTTTACCATAGCAGCACTCTGGTCTCCACTCCTGGTCAAATCCCGTGAAGCCGACCCTAACGGTTTTTCCCAAGACAGCCTCATGAGCCTATACTTAGACGAGGCTGATGAGGCGTGGACGACTCAGGTTGAGAAGGCCGATATAGTGATCATCTCAGCCGGGCAATGGTTCTTTCGACCATTCATGTACTATGAGAATGGTAAAGTTGTGGGATGCCACAAGTGCCAGAAAGAGAATGTGACGGACCTTACATTTTACTACGGATATAAAATGGCTTTCCGTACAGCCTTTAGGGCGCTTCTAAACCTTCAGAACTTCACGGGACTGACATTTCTGAGGACATTCTCACCGTCACACTTTGAGAATGGGGACTGGAATAAAGGAGGGAATTGTGTGAGAACGAGGCCGTTTACGAAGCAAGAAATGAAGTTCGATGGGTACAGTTTGGAGTTGTACAAGACGCAGGTGGAGGAGCTAAGAGCAGCAGAAAAGGAAGGAAAAAAGAGGGGCCTCAGATTCAGGACGCTAGATATTAGTGAAGCAATGGTGCTAAGGCCAGATGGACATCCAAATCATTATGGGCATTCGCCACAAGAGAATAAGACTATACCCGACTGTGTCCACTGGTGCATGCCGGGCCCCGTCGACACGTGGAATGAATTTTTGCTTCAAATGTTGAAGATGGAAAGTGGAGGATCAATAAGGAAGCTTCAGTGAATGCTTAGCGGAAATCAGACTGATTTCAGATGAGCAAATTAATTATTCCTTTTTGTATTTAACTTGTGAAGGTGTACCTACATTGTTTTTATTTATACAGATTTCAAAAAAAGAAGAAAGATATCTTTGCATGATTAAATTTTTTAATGTAATTCTTCTTCATTGACGATATAAGAGAACCAAGGAAGATGGATGATGATATAGTACAAGAAACGTTCGGAGGAATGTGGTTACATCTGCTGGTTTAGAGCAGAAAGTTGGATCGATGAATTGTCCAGTCAGATCATTGTTCTCTTTTTGTCAGTTGTTTTGATCCTGTCTACATTTGATTCTCAAGGGCAGCATTTTTACTGCTAAATCAAAATAACCGTTGGAAGGATAGTAATCTAGAGGTTGAATCAGTTACGTAAAGCTGAAGAAACCGTTAGGTGGAAGAGAGCAAAAGGCACCAAGCAAAAGCAAAAGGGAACAGCTCTAGTCTAAGTGGCAACCTAGTTACAGCTTACAGAGGGAATAGAAATGGTTTTCCAGAGCACAATAATTCAGTAGCAAGATTTTGGAGTTCGTTGTTTAAAGGAGATACTGTCGATAAGCAGCAAAACAGAAATTTATCTCACAATTAGAAGAACTTGAATTGAAAAGCCATACAAAAATTAAAATTTCATTAAATATACACGACATGTTTTTGTACAACCTGGAGTAAGATACAACAAAAATAGGTATCCGGCTGAGCACAGCAACAAAATTTTAGAAAATTTGACAGAAAAAAGTATATTCGGGAAGATCTATGAGAATGAAAGCTTCATGAAGACTAAGATGTGCAGAGCTAAAATGTAGAGCACAAAAGCCGACCTGAGCAGCATGAGCCTCTGCTGGCTCTCAGTTCGACCACCCATGTGATAAGGAAGTTTGTGATGAGGGTCAACGATGAAATCTGAGGAAAACGAACCCCTCTCAGAGTTGCTTCTTCCGAACCGGTTCCTAGCAGCATTCCCCTCAGCATTGTTGGTTTCGACCCTCTTGCACAGCCCATTTAATCTTTCCAGCTCCATCTCCTTCAGATGGATTTCACTGACCAGACCTTCTGCTTGGGCCTACATACAAGCAATGACAAAAATAAAAATATGTTTCTAAAAGATAAACCCTTTAATATAATGGCAAAATGTCAAAATAATATAGAAATAAATGAGCATCAAACCTGTTTTGCAGCTAGTTGTTCAATTAGGCTGTGGAGTTGTTTGTCCAATATTTTCTCTCTCTGAACTATAAATATAAGCAAGAAATCAAAACATAATACTCCCAAAGTAAAAAATAAAAAAAATAAAAAATAAAAAATAAATAAAAACCCACTATTATTGCAAATGATATAATGTAGTCTTACTTCACAAAAATCAAGCAGGAAACAATAGGTTCAAAAGTTTTCATATTACATAATAAATACAGAAAAACAGTATAGGGCTATGAGAGGTTTCAACGCGATAAAACAACAAAATAGAGTCACTGGGAGAACATATAGGAGGTGGGAGTTCTGCTTCCTGAAAGTGCACTTCAGTGATCCGGATCACTACATACGAAGATGTAAAGGAAATGGATTCAGAAATGCACAACTCACTCTTGTTTTAACAGATCTTTTTGAGGTTTGTGCTTCTAATAGTTTGCAACCATGCTTTCAGCATTAAGAAGCAACTAAGATTAATTAAAGCACATTTCTTTTTCTCAAAAATTAGAGTCATTCACAAACTATTTCCTGATTATTGCTACGACTAATAGAGGTAATGATAATCTATAAATAGCAATCAGTCCCTTGAAGATAATCTTACAATTGCACTGTTCTTCCTGAAATTATTTCAATATCCACTAAAGGCTGTCATTTTCTTCCTCAAGTAAGGCTAGATTGTTCAAAGAAATAGCAGCAACTACATCCTAACTATAAAATTGATACCCATTCCGATCTTATAAGATGAGACATCCAAAAAGGAGCCATGTGCATGATGCACATTGTCCATGTTATACACCATCTTTAGCTTAAAAATCCTTTGACCACGTGTTGGACGTGCCCATAGCCTGTCTAGAATTGTAAAACTTACATGGAAAACTTAGCCTACAAGCTGTTGACACAATTTGAACAAGTGGTGCCAAGACATGGGTATTCTTTTTTCAGTAAGAGAGAACACATTACTGTAAAGAAAATATGATATGAGAGGAGAGGAGAGGAGAAGTGTGAAAAAAAATAATAATAATAAAAAAAATAAAAAGTAACAGAAAGGAAGAAGGCATCTGTGCTGTGTCTTTGTCCTGCTTTTAAATTTTTTTGCATGTCAGGCCATCCATATTGTATCCAATATGCATCACATATCCACGTCCACGTTCATTGAACAATGATAATGAAAGGGAATGTTACCAGAAAAATTGTTAAAAAAACGAAGTTAATAGGAGATACCGTCATATATAAACTGGTAGTTCAAAATATAAACACGTATAATTCAAAAAAAAAAAAAAAAGGGTGTATAAATAGATGATGTAAGATACCTGGAGAAGGCTGCTTTAGTGCATTCTCCTGAACCTGTGCCCACTTTTTCTCCAAGTCTTGAACAATCTCCTCCGCTGAACACTGAAAATAAAAGATTGTCAGCACTAAAAATAAGAATCGAAAATATTAAAGAAATAAGGAAAGAAGGAAAGTAAAAACAAAAGAATATCAAGCAGAGGAAATATGAATCAGACCAGTTCTTTTTTCTTGTTCTCTAACTTGTCCAGTATAGCAGATTTTGAAGCTTCTGTATCTTCTTGAGATTCAACTGTCATCTTGGACTCACATAAAAATTCTCCAGATTTTCCAGCTTGACAATCATCCAATGCAGCTTTTGCATTTTCCAACTCAGCTTTTAGATCTTTCTCAGTCAAGTCCATTTCCTGTAAGGTAACATTTATTTATAGAGAAAATTATCAATCAAACAATGATTACAGCTCAGACAGAGTCAAGTGGGGAAAAAGGATATATTTAGCCAAAGTAGTGGGGTTTAAAACTTGGGTGTTCATTCAGGCAATTGAGAAACATAATATAAAAGAATCAGTAACCAAATTTGCACGCAAGATTATTAGTTAAGTTATTTAAGGCTTCTATAAAAAATAATTGACACAAAAGATTGTTCAGCCATCCAACACAGGCCAGGCCGCACATTGCTCTGAACTTAAAAATAATAATAACAATAAGAATAAGGTTTCTCCCAACTCGGGGTGTTTAACAGAGATTGTAGCAGAGATGCAAAGGCGAAGCAGGACCAGTAGCTGGCTTGGCAACCACTTGCAAGCTTGAAGCTTTAGAATTGAATTAATCTTAATGATTTTATTCTCTTTTCTTCTATCTGATTTCAGTTTTAGATACTACCATTAAGCTAAACGTTTTATGAAGCAATTAGCAATGTGGAGACAGAGGTTACAAAATTGTAGGAAATACTACTTTCACGGCAATTCCAAGCGTTCAGCAAGCCATCGATATATCACAGTCAAAGACTGTGCTGTCACTTTACTATGTTCCAAATTCAATGTTGTCACATTATTTTGTTATTTTTTATCATTTACATTTCGGAAAATCATCTCAGAAGCCAATTGTAGTTACAGCACATTTGAAATGTATTTCTAAATAACCAAAAAGGAGAAGAAAAAATAAAACAATACTAATTGGTTCCTCATCAGACCAAACTTGCTGAACTAGAACAATTCTTGCTCCTTGAGTATGGATATATTGGAACTGCCTAATTTTTCAGGATATTCTGGTTATTTGAACATATGAGCTGTTTCATGTCAAAGTTAATTTGATTAAGGACTGTACTCTAGTTTTAATTTTGTGTTTGGAGTTTATTCAAATAAAAACTATCTAACCTCTTTGTCATGGTAAGTTCCCAGTTTTCTTTTAACTAGAATTGCTGTTCCAAGTTAGAAATTTTTCAGTCTAAACAGAAAAAGTTGAAGGCTATTAACCAATGTTGATCCCGCCTACATGGGTGTTGCGAAGGAAATACAAGAGACAGAATAACATTTTATCATTATTTTGCACTAAATGACTGCTCTGGGACTAAAGTTCAGTTCCTCACACTTGCTAGTCATAACTTTTCATGGGAATGGCCCATTCTAAAGAATCTAAACAAAAATAATTATGATGCTAAAAATCTAGTTGTCATGTTATTTTTAAGCCATTAAGGACGTCAAAGATTGGTGTAAGCCAATATACATGTGATATATAAAAATATACTAGAAATAAAAGAATATGTTTTCTCTGAACACCATACAAAACTCAACTGTCTCATGTAGAATTTAATAAGGTAAATTTTTTTATCTTATCAAGATGTTGTCTCTCAACTTAAGTTGAAAGATTCTCACAGCAAAAGTTAGGATTTACAGCACTAATGTTTTCTAAACAACAAAAAAAAATTGACCATTGTGTAAATTGTAAAATAAGATTATCAACCAATTTTAACTTGCAATCACAATTGATTAGATGCTAAATTCAGAGATGATATGTCATTTACAATCAATTTTAGCTTCCAACCTATTGTGAGAATACACTGCTCCAATATCACAATGGCTTATTACCCCCAAAAAAATGAGGCTAATGGCCTTGTACATATCTTGGGACATCAATTTAATTTAGCTTCTACTTTTATCTAAAGTCCAGTTCTGAACATAATCAGAAAACCACAGCATCAAAACTATCGAATTCCTTTAAATGTAAAATGCAGACACATTTTAGACAATTTTGCTTGGATATAGAAGGTTAAAAGTATATTGGGTTAACAGTATATCATTCCCAATAGATAACAAATACGAAAGAAGGATGAAGAAACAAATTTCGGAAAATTTGCTCTAACCTTTAATTTGCTCCGAAGTTGATCTTCCTCCTGCAGCTTCTCCTCTATTTTATTCTCACAATTTGATATAGCCTTTTCGTACGCAGCATTTTCTTCTTGCAGCGTGATTGCTCTCAATTGTGCCTAGCCATATGGTTTGGTGCAAAAAACATCAAGACTTTTGAGCAAAACTCATATGACTAATAACGTATATGTGCCTATAAAAGAATGCTCAAATGAACATATACAAGAATACTCAAATGAACATTCACATACCTAGATAAGAAAATAGTGAATATGAAGAATTCCTGTTCTATATATGCAAACATCCACTAGTACAATGTGATCAAAATTCAGATCCCCAATATTCTAATGAAATATACGTGCTTATAAGAGAATGATCGAGAATGATCAAATGAACTTTCACGGGCCCAGATAAGAAAAGAGTCTGAATATGAGGAATTTGAAGAAAAAAAATGTGTGTTTGTAAAAGAATAATTGCATAGTTTAAAAGACCCAGATAAGAAAGAGTGTGAATTTGAAGAAAACATGGTCTATACATGTAAGCACACTAGGGTACAATGCGATCAAAATTCAAAGATCCACATAAATTGAGCAACATATATGTGTGTAAAGGGATAATTGCATTGAGAATCGAAGACCCAGATAGGGAAAGAGTGTGAATTTAAAGAAAACCTGTTCTCTGGTGGCGGAGTGAGAGTTCAATTGGAGGGCGAGAGCGGCGTTTGAGGCGAGGGAGTGGGCGTGGAGGTGAGGGAGGCGCTGAGAGATGTGAGAGGGAGGGAGTCTGAGCCGTAGATCTTGGATCGAACGGCTGAGAGAAGCTGCTTTCTGATCCAAGCCCCTGACGTAAATCTGCTGATCGGGAGTGAAAAATATAGGGATTGAATTGGCTTCGTCTTCGTCGTTGATGTGACCACCACCTCCTACTACATCTGCTGCCCATGCTAGCAATCCTGCCATTTCTCTCTCTCGTCAGACAATATTATCAAAGATTGGTTCCGGTGAGAGATTCAGAGCTTATGTATGTATCGTCACTGCCCCTCCGATCAACTCAAGTCGGGTTTCGTTGCAGGATCGGAATCTTACGTCAATTCAGCATTTTAGGGTGGCAATTCGGGTCACGTGCGAGAGTTATTATTATGTTATATCGCTGAATACCAACACTCTATTATTATTTATGTTAAGTAATTCTGATACGAACAAGATTATTACACCATAAATACACGATAAATAATATGGCACGAATAAGTAAATAATTTATTTATTTACTGCTTTATTAAATAGTTCAAGTTGGGAATATAAAATAACACGATGAAATATGTTTAAATCATTTCGACATAAACACAACAAATTTATTCAATAAGAATGACAAAATAAAATAACAACATTTTAAGTAAAATTATTCTAAGAATGATAAAATAACAAAATATTAAATTGGTTGCCCGGTCCTTACAGTTTAGCTCATCATGTTGAAGGAGATCCAAAGAAGATTCAAAATTACCAAAGAGTATCAGAAAACCTCATACTCTTTAAACCCTTCCAAACAACCAGACCCTCCATTCCTACAAAAGTATAAATTTCAATTAATGGTCTTATTTTCATGTTACTACTATTTTATGTTGTTGCGTTTCATGTTACAATTTCAATGTCATATTTTCAATCATTTTGAGAAACTATAATCAGAAATTAAATTGCTTTTGACAAAATGAAGTTGACTTTTAGTTAGAAAAGGCAACAATTTTATTTCTGGGCTAAAATTTGTTTCGTATTCTCTAGGCCCAATAGAAATTAGCCATATGATTTCAAATCTTCAAGCCCTCGAATTCAATAATGGGTCAGTGTGGACCGCCCAAAGTCAAATTTTAATGGTCATAAAAATAAAAATAAAATAAAATAAAAAAGAATTAATTTCATTATGATGACAATAAAGTCCACTGTAG
Organism: Cornus florida; assembly: GCF_030987335.1. Taxonomy (NCBI): domain Eukaryota; kingdom Viridiplantae; phylum Streptophyta; class Magnoliopsida; order Cornales; family Cornaceae; genus Cornus; species Cornus florida. Next base: position 9,124,160 of record NW_026775577.1, read on the forward strand.
CACCTTGCAATTCTTGTGTTGGCTTGAATCAGGGTTCAAATCCCGGAAAAAATTGAAATAATTTTTATTTTTTAAATTTTCTAGGCCCAATAAAAATCAACCATTTGAATTGAAGCCCAACAAAACGTCGCTCATATCACTTTTTACATTTCGTTCTGGAATTGAATAATGGTGATCAGTAAATATTTTAAATACAGTTAATTTCATTACTTTGACCACAATATATACTGTAGCACCTTGGTAATTATTGTTGATTAAAAGAATCCGGTTGAATTCCAGGCAATTGAATATTTTTCTAGTTGCCTTATATTCTAGAGGCCCAATATAAATCATCTCCAGTGTGGGCCTTGCCCAAAATCAAATATTAATGGTGATTAGTTATTATTAAATATAATTAATTTCATTAATTTGACAATAAGGTCCACTGTAGCACCTTGGTAATTCTATAGCATTAAAAGAATCCGGGTTCAAATCCCGGCAGTGGAACACATTTTTTTTTTGTTTTTTGTTGCTAATGCTGAGTGTAGTAGTGGTTAAAAGAATCTGCAGGAGCCAATTATATATATAATTAATACCGTCCCACATATTGAAAAATTATTGAGTATATATAAATTGAGTGGTAGCACAACTTAATAACTTTTAAGTCTTTAAATTTGTTAAAAAAAACTTGTTACACTATGCTTGACAAAGCAGTTGCAGAAGGAGAAAAGTCTTACAATGGCGAAGGTAGTTGTTCTCATGCTTGCAACGATATTTTGTGTGATTGTTAACATATTCAACAAACTCACGACTAGTAATGACATGTCAACCTCCGTTCTCACCGAGTACCGATTCATCTTTGGAACCATGTTGTTAGCTCCTTTGACCATTTACAAATCATGGTACACTAAATCAATTTTAGCTTTCTTTGTTTGTTTGGTTTCTAGCTTCGATACTCTTTTTCCTCCCTTTATAATAAACAAAATTTGGAAACGTTTTAATTGCTTGCTTTGTTTGGTTTCTAGCTAACTTCCATACTCTTTCTCTGTCTTTATAATAAACAAAATTTGGAAATTAATTAGGGATTTAATCTTTTGTTTTGGATAAGTTGTTTTGGGGTTTCATGTGAGCTACTGGTGTAGAGAGAGAAGAGATCGAGTTGGGTTGTGTAAGAGAGAGAGTTGTTGATGGATGAGTTATGTGACTTGACTTCATACTTCATACGGTGTTGAAGGGGAGTACGTAGATGAACTTCAAATCTTCTCATTTAGATGGTTGTCAACGCAGGGCTTAAAGCATTTATCGTGGAATTTGAAAAAGACGTAGCAATTGTTTTTTTATTTTATCATCTAAATAGATATATTTGTCTAAATATTGCAGGAGAACCACCCACAATATGATATAGAACGGATATGCCTTATATTTATGTGTGAGTTGTTTAGGTAAGTAAAATCATACATATCAATAGTCTACAACTCTCCATAGGACTTGCACATTTTTAGAATCAGTTTTATATAAATTCTAATGTTTGTTTTTATTCTTTAGCCAACACTACTTTCTTTTTGTAATTTGTCATCAAACTAACAATTTTTCTAATTAAATTAATTTTAGGGGTCCTTTGTATCATAATTTGTTCTTAGAGAGCTTGCGTTTTACGTTTGCAACGTTTGCCACAACTATCATCAACCTTACTCTTGTTGTCACATTCATTCTTGCAAAAATTCTTGAGTCCTTAATAATCTTAAACTTATTCTTTATTGTCTTTCTTTTTCTTTTTTTATTATTATATATTATTATTTATGTATTTATTTTGGCAAGTTAAAGACTTTAGAACTTAGAACATTAGCTAGGAAATTAAAAATAATTGGGATCATATTGAGTCCAGTAGGTGTTGTGCTCCTCACTTTCTGTCACCGCATGAAAATCAACATTGGGTCGATCAAATTTGACCTACTCTCCCATGTCAAACATGAGACGGAAGATAATCACAATTTGGTGTTAGGATTAGGTCTAGCTGTAATGGTCAATCTGTGTAATGCAATCTCCTTGATACTTCTGGTAAATTAATACTACTTTGTTTGAATAATATTATGATTTATGAGACCATTCAAAGATTTGGTTGGACTTGGGTTCATTTTAACTTTGGCTCATACTCGAGCATAAGGCTTGAAATGGAACAGGTACGAAGTCCATTTTTGGATGGCTTAAAATTTTTGAACCGAATTCAAATCGGTTCAGAATTCGAGTCGTTCTCATCTCGTGATCCAATATCAACCCCTCATAGGGTACACGACCCCTCTGGGCCCTATGCGAGCACCGGAGAGATCTTACACATTTTTTTTTTTTTTTTTTTTGTAATACCATACTAATGATCATAGCGTTCTTCCTCCTCCACTTTGATTGCAGAAGAAGATTGAGGATGATACCGAGAGCATTTTACTAATCCCCGTCTTTGATCAATGTAATGGGTGCAATTCAGGCTACTATATATGCCCTACGTGTGGAGAAGGATTGGACCCACCGGAAGCTGGGATGGGATATCAGACTTTTGGCTGCACTTTTTGGGGTAATATTTACATAATCAATAATTTGGGATCTTACTTTAAAAATCAAAATAAAATAGAATTGATTTGTGTGATCTTTTATTTTCTGAAAAGGGTTTGTTTTGTAGGGAGTTTGTGGGTCTGGGCTGAATACAACAATTGTTTCTAAAATGGAACCAGTATTTGTTTCTGCATTTAGTCCGATGGTCCTCATGCTAATGGTAGTAATTGGGTCACCCCTCTTTTAAAGGTGGAACCGAGGAGTGTAAGAATATTTTTGGAACAATGAGAACATTTTTCGAAGGACAATTTTGTTATTTCATTTATATTTAGTTGAAAAAAAGCTAAAGAAAAGATGAATGCAAATACTGTTTTGCATTCTAGATGGTACGATTGCTACAGTGAAATGCATTATATTGTTTATTTTTCATGTTTTCCACTAACCCTGGAAATAAATATCCTCAAAACTAACATGTAATTTTGAAAATCACAGCTTGATAGCAATAGTGATAACAATAATTGCTATGGCGATGCTACTTTGCGGAAAACTCAAAGAAATGCCCGCCAACGCCAATGCCAATGCCGACGCGTAGCGGTTAGAAGGACCTAAAGTTGTCTAAGAAGGCTGAGGTTGCATCCTCAATTTTTACTAAACAATTAGGGCTTTAGATATTTCATTTATAAACATAGTTCGCGTATTTCATTTATAGGAATCAGATTTTATATCTAATGCCTAATTGTTTAGTAAAAATTGAGGGATGCAACCTCAGCCTTCTTAGACAACTTCAGGTCCTTCTAACCACTCGGCATCGGCATTGCCGTTGGCATTAGCATTGCCGTTGGCGGGCATACCTGGAGAAGGCTGCTTTAGTGCATTCTCTTGAACCTGTGCCCACTTTTTCTCCAAGTCTTGAACAATCTCCTACGCTGAACACTGAGAAAATAAAAGATTTTCAGCACTCAAAATAAGAAAAGAAAATATTAAAGAAATAAGGAGAGAAGGAAAGTAAAAACAAAAGAATATCAAGCAGAGGAAATATGAATCAGACCAGTTCAAAGAATATCAAGCAGCGGAAATATGAATCAGACCAGTTCTTTTTTCTTGTTCTCTAACTTGTCCAGTATAGCAGATTTTGCAGCTTCTGTATCTTCTTGAGATTCAACTGTCATCTTGGACTCAAAATTTCTACTGATTTTCCAGCTTGGCTATCATCCAATGCAGCTATTGCATTTTCCAACTCAGCTTTTAGATCTTTCTCAGTCAGTCCATTTCCTGTAAGGTAACATTTAAATGGACTTAGAGAAAATTTTCAATCAAAACAAATATTACAGCTCAAGACAGAGTCAAGAGGAGAAAAAGGATATATTTAGCCAAAGTAGTGGGGTTTAAAACTTGGGTGTTCATTCAGACAATTAAGAAACAAAATATACAAGAATCAGTAACCAAATTTGCACGCAAGATTATTAGTAAAGTGATTTAAGGCTTCTATAAAATATAATTGACACAAAAGATTGGTCAGCCATCCAACACAGGCCAGGCCGCACATTGCTCTGAACTTAACAATAATAATAACAAAAAGAATAAGGTTTCTCCCAACTTGGGGTGTTTAACAGAGATCGTAGCAGAGATACACAGGCGAAGCAGGACCAGTAGCTAGCTTGGCAACCACTTGCAAGCTTGAAGCTTTAGAATTGTATTAATCTTAATGATTTTATTCTCTTTTCTTCTATCTGATTTCAGTTTTAGACACTACCATTAAGCTAAACGTTTTATGAAGCAATTAGCAATGTGAAGACAGAGGTTACAAAATTGTAGGAAATACTACTTTCACGGCAATTCCAAGCGTTCAGCAAGCCATCGATATATCACAGTCAAAGACTGTGCTGTCACTTTACTATGTTCCAAATTCAATGCTGTCACATTATTTTGTTATTTTTTATAATCTACATTTCGGAAAATCATCTCAGAAGCCAATTGTAGCTACACCACATTTGAAATTTATTTCTACATAACCAAAAAGGAGAAGAAAAAATAAAACAATACTAATTGGTTCCTCATCAGACCAAACTTGCTGAACTAGAACAATTCTTGCTCCTTGAGTATGGATATATTGGAACTGCCTCATTTTTCAGGATATTCTGGTTATTTGAATATATGAGTTGTTTCATGTCAAAGTTAATTTGATTAAGGAATGTACTCTAGTTTTAATTTTGTGTTTGGAGTTTTTCCACTCACCTAGTTTCTATGGCGGGAGGAGTTGGGGTGTGGAAATCCATTCAAAAGGAATGGGATGTTTTCTCTTCCCATAGTAGATTTAAGGTGCGTGACGGTAGATATGTTCGTTTTTGGGAGGATTTATGGTGTGGTGATCAGCCATTATCTCGCACCTTCCCAAGTTTGTACAGTATTGCAACCGATAGACATGTTTGCGTAGTTGACTGCTATCGGCTTGATAGTAGTGGGATCACATGGGACGTAAGCTTTCGGCATTCCTTTCAGGATTGGGAGGTGGATGAGGTTTGTGTTCTATTGGACACGTTGTATAGACAGGAGGTAGTTGGCAGCGGTAGCAATGATATTAGGTGGATTCCCTCATCCCATGGCCGTTTTGAAGTACGATGCCTAACCAATTTCATAGGCATTGATTTTCCATGGAAGACTATATGGCGTTCTGCTGCTCCTCCTAGAATGTCATTTTTTGTTCGGACAGCTGTATGGGATAAGATTTTGACGATTGACAATTTGAGGAAGAGAGGCAACTGTATTGTTAATTGGTGTTGCCTTTGCAAAAGTAATGGTGAGTCAGTGGATCATATTCTCCTACATTGCCTAGTGGCGTACGCCTATTGGAACCTCATTTTTGGGTTATTCGGTATGTTCTGGGTAATGCCTGGATCTTCGAGGGGATGTCGTGTGAGAAGCAGTGTTCGCAATTTCTGGAGGGCAATCCCGCATTGCGATTGGTGGTGCATTTGGAAAGAGAGGAATAACAGAATGTTCGAAGCAAAGGAGTCATCCATGGCGATGCGAAAACTTCATATGATTCGTTCTATTTTTAGTTACGTGAAGAGGAGTTCTTATTCCTCTCCCGATGTTTTAGTTAATTTCTTGGATTCTTTGGGTCCTTAGAACCTGGTTCCACTCTTGTTTTGGGACGTTTTCCCCTTTTGAATGCTTTTTAATCGATTATTATTTATCAAAAAAAAAAAAATTGTGTTTGGAGTTTATTCAAATAAAAACTATCTAACCTCTTTGTCATGGTAAGTTCCCAGTTTTCTTTTAACTAGAATTGCTGTTCCAAGTTAGAAAATTTTCAGTCTAAACAGAAAAAGTTAAAAGGCTATTAACCAATGTTGATCCCGCCTTCATGGGTGTTGCGAAGGAAATACTAGAGACAGAATAACATTTTATCATTATTTTGCACTAAATGACTGCTCTGGGACTAAAGTTCAGTTCCTCACACTTACTAGTCATAATTTTTATCATGGGAATGGCCCATTCTAAATAATCTAAACAAAAATAATTATAATGTTAAAAATCTAGTTGTCTTGTTCTTTTTAAGCCATTAAGGACGTCAATGATTGGTGTATGCCAATATACATGCGACACAACTAAGAAATAAAAAGAATATGTTTTCTCTGAACACTATGCAAAACTTAACTGTCTCATGTAGAATTTAGAAAGGTAAATTTTTTTATCTTATCAAGAGGTTGTCTCTCAACTTAAGTTGAAAGATTCTCACAGCAAAAGTTAGGATTTACAGCACTAATGTTTTCTAAACAACAAAAAAAAAATTTGACCATTGCGGTAAATTGTAAACTAAGAATATAAACTAATTTTAACTTGAATCACAATTGATTAGATGCTAAATCCAGAGATGATACGTCATTTACAACCAATTTTAGCTTCCGACATATTGTGAGAATACACTGCTCCAATATCACAATGGCTAATTGCCCAAAATACAATGAGGCTAATGGCCTTGTACATATCTTGGGACATCAATTTAATTTAGCTTCTACTTTTATCTTAAGTCCGGTTTCTGAACACAATCAGAAAACCACTCTAGGACATCAATACTATCGAATTCCCTTAAATGTAAAATGCAGACACATTTCAGACAATTTTGCTTGGGTTAACATTATATCATTCCCCATAGATGCCAAATACGAAAGCAGGATGAAGAAATAAATTTCGGAAAATTAGCTCTGACCTTTAATTTGCTCCGAAATCGTTCTTCCTCCTGCAGCTTCTCCTGTATTTTATTCTCACAATTCGATATAGCCTTTTCGTAAGCAGCATTTTCTTCTTGCAGAGTGATTGATCTCAATTGTGCCTAGTCATAAGGTTTGGTGCAAAAAATATCAAGACTTTTGAGAAAAACTCATATGACTAGCCCAACTGCAAATCTAATAACGTATATGTGCCTATAAAAGAATGCACAAATGAACATTCACATACCTAGATAAGAAAATAATGAATATGACGAATTCCTGATCTATATATGCAAGCAACCACTAGTACAATGTGATCAAAATTCAGATCCCCAATAATCTAATGAAATATACGTGCTTATAAGAGAATGATCAAATGAACTTTCACAGGCCCAGATAATAAAAGAGTATGAATATGAGGAATTTGAACAAAAAATGTGTGTTCGTAAAAGAATAATTGCATAGTTTAGAAGACCCAGATAAGAAAGAGTGTGAATTTGAAGAAAACATGGTCTATACATGCAAGCACACTAGGGTACAATGCGATCAAAATTCAAAGATCCACATAAATTGAACTACATATACGTGTGTAAAAGGATAATTGCATTGAGAATCGAAGACCCAGACAGGGAAAGTGTGAATTTAAAGAAAACCTGTTCTCTGGTGGCGGAGTGAGAGTTCAATTGGAGGGCGAGAGCGGCGTTTGAGGCTAGGGAGTGGGTGTGAAGGTGAGGGAGGCGCTGAGAGATGTGAGAGGGAGGGAGTCTGAGCCGTAGATCTTGGATCGAACGGCTGAGAGAAGCTGCTTTCTGATCCAAGCCCCTGACGTAAATCTGCTGATCGGGAGTGGAAAATATAGGGATTGAATTGGCTTCGTCTTCGCCGTTGATGTGACCCCCACCTCCTACTACATCTGCTGCCCATGCTAGCAATCCTGCCATTTCTCTCTCTCGTCGGATAATATTATCAAAGATTGGTTCCGGTGAGGGATTCAGAGCTTATGTATTTTCACTCGCCCCTCCGATCAACTCAAGTCGGGTTTCGTTCCAGGATCTGAATCTAAAGTCAATTCAGCATTTTATGGTGGAAATTCGGGTTCTATATGGTTAAGAGAATCTGGGTTCAAATCCCGGAAGTGGAACAAACTTTTTTACGTTTTTTTTGATGCTTCTGCTGAGTGTTGTAACTCTTGTTTACAAAATTACAATTAACATAGCAAAATATTTAAAAATATCAATGAATCTTGCATTTAAAAGAAATCAATATGAATAATTATTTGATTGCTTTGTTAATGGGTGGCACGATGAAGCATTTTTGTTTCTATCTTTTTTATTTTTTATTTTTTTTTATGTACTCATTATTGCGTTGAGAATTTTTATTTAATTTTAATTTCTTACCATCTTTATTTGAGTTTATTTGTATAATGAAATGTTAATTAAGATTATAAATCTGCTTATAGTATATATATATTGGCTTGACATTTTTTGGGCACTAAAAGGGTTTGGGACCTTTTTATGCAAACGGGGATGGGGATAGAAATTTTTTTAAAAATCTAGTGAAGTGGGGACGGAGATAGAGTAAACCCGCCCACCCGTTTAAGTTATACATTAACTAAAATACTTTTATATATTATGATATATTACCAAATTATATTAAGTATATATAAACATACTTTTGAAAATAAGAAAAATTATGTGTTAAAAAAATTACAGTGTATATTAAATGAGGATAGGGATTGCGGGACAGTATAGGGAATGGAGGGCGGGGCTGGTACGGTGATTGAAGTGAAATTTTAAATGCGGATGGGCACGGGGATGGGATGAAAAAAATTACTGGGCTTGGGGATAGAGAATGAGATCCCCGCCTCACCCCATTGCTATTATGCACAAAAGTTCATTTAGAAAATATTTTAACAATTGTTGCCAAACACCGAAAAATAAAAAATAAAAAAACATTTTACATGAAAATGTTTTGTTTATAAAATATTTTACAAGAAAAACATTTTACGTCCAAACAATCCTAAATTCAAAATTGAAATCTAATTTTATTTTTTTCTTAATTTTATATATCTCAAATTATGAATATTGGCAACTCTTGTGTCCAAAAGAATCCGGGTTTAATTTCCGCCCCTGGTCTCCACAAACTAACAAATCATTTCTCTTTGATGATGTTATCAGAACCGGCCAGAGCTTATCCGTTCACTCACCCCTTCGACAAATGGAAACTGGGTCTTCGTTGCAAGATACAAATCCTTGTTATCCTAGATACTATGAATTGTTTATGTTTAGGCTTTATACGTATTTGGTGGTGTTAGGAGGTAGGTATGGTGATGCCACCTTTCTTAAAATTCTTAATTTTTTTAATTTTAATAATTAGATAAGTTGATTTATCTTCCTCATTTAGTTATTATTATAAGAAGAGTTTTGTCCCATATATTGACTGAAAATTTATTGAGTACATATGAATTAAGTCATAACACAACTTAATAACTTTAAAATCTTCAAAATTTGTTAAAAACTTCAGTAATCTTATTGAATCTTTGAGTTTCGGATGGTAAGGCAACCAGCCCGGAAGGGGAAGAGAAAGCCTTGAAATTCCGTACGAGAGATAAGTCTTTATATCTGAAATATTTGACCCTAGGTTACATTATGCTTTTCAAAATCTGAAAGCACTCAGGGGCGCCACTCTGAAGCTGGGTCCTACAGAAATATAAATATTAGCCAGACAAAGCAGCGGTAGAAGCAGAAAAGTCCTACAATGGCGAAGCCAGTTCTTCTCATGTTGCTTGCAACTATGTTTTGTGTGATTGTCAACATATTTAACAAACTCGCGACTACCAATGATATGTCAACCTCCGTTCTCATCGCATACCGATTCATCTTTGGAACCATGTTTGCTAGCTCCTTCGGCCATTTACAAATCATTGTACACTGCTCCAATTTTAATTGCTTTCTTTCTTTGTTTGATTTCCATACGCTCCCATGTCAGATTGTACCTGGTTCCCCTGCAATACTTAGACAAATATATCTATTTAGATGATAAAATTCAAAGAAAAAAAAAAAAAAATTGCAACGTCTTTTTCAAATTCCATATATCTGGGGTCAAAAACCTAGACTTTGAAGTTCTTAGTTTTAGTCATCTACTAGTACTCCTATATATATATATATATATATATATCTGGTATATATGTTAGCTTTAATACTATGCTGGACAATATTTATTGGAGTCGCACAAAAAAATCAATCAAGCATGGTAACATTACTCAACAAGGATATAGACACAGTTTTGCACATTTTTTCACAAAAACAGCATAAAGGGAGGAAAAAGAGTATCGAAGCTAGAAACCAAACAAACAAACAAAGCAATTAAAATTGGAGTAGTGTACCATGATTTGTAAATGGCCAAAGGAGCTAGCAACTTGGTTCCAAAGATGAATTGGTATGCGGTGAGAACGGACGTTGACATACCATTGGTAGTCGCGAGTTTGTTGAATATGTTGACAATCACAGAAAACATCGTTGCAAGCAACATGAGAAGAACTGGCTTCGCCATTGTAGGACTTTTCTGCTTCTGCTGCTGCTTTGTCTGGCTAATATTTATATTTCTGTAGGACTCAGCTTCAGAGTGGCGCCCCTGAGTGCTTTCAGATTTTGGCAAGCATAGTGTAACACCTAATCATAGGGTCAAATATTTCAAATTTAAAGACATGTTTTTTTTACAAATTTAAAGACTTAAAAGTTATTAAGTTGTGCTACCACCCAATTCATATATACTCAATAATTTTTCAATCAATTATGGATGTGGGACAAAACTCTTCTTAAAATATAATAGACTAAATAAGGAAGGTAGATCAACTTATCTAATTATTAAAATTAAAGAAATTCATTACATTTTACTAAGGATATAAAATGGCTTTTCATACAGCCTTTGGGGCACTTATAAACCTTCAAAACTTCACAGGACTGACATTTCTAAGGACATTCTCACCGTCACACTTCGAGAATGGGGACTGGAATAAAGGAGGGAATTGTGTGAGAACGAGGCTGTTTACGAAGCAAGAAATGAAGTTAGATGGGTAAAGTTTGGAGTTGTACAAGACCCAGGTGGAGGACCTAAGAGCAGCAGAAAAGGAAGGAAAAAAAGAGGGGCCTCAGATTCAGGACGCTAGATACTAGTGAAGCAATGGTGCTAAGGCCAGATGGACATCCAAGTGATTATGGGCATTCGCCACAAGAGAATAAGACTATACCTGACTGTCTCCACTGGTGCATGCCAGGCCCCGTCGACAGGTGGAATGAACTTTTGCTTCAAATGTTGAAGATGGAAAGTGAAGGATCGATAGGGAAGCTTCAATGAATGCTTAGCAGAAATCAGATAGATTTCGGATGAGCAAATTAATTATTCCTTTTGTATTTAACTTGTGAAGGTGTAACTACATTGTTTTTATTTATACATATTTCAAAGTTAAAAGTTAGATATTTTTGCATGATTAAATTTTTGTATGTAATTCTTCTTCATTGACGATATAAGGAACAAAGGAATATGGATGATGAGATAATACAAGAAACGTTCAGAGGAATGTGATTACATCTGCTGGTTTAGAGCAGAAAGTTGGATCGATAATTTATACATTCATTTGATAAGATCATTGTTCTCGTTATGTCAGTTGCTTTGATCTTGTCTACATTTTTACTGCTAAATCAAAATAACCGTTAGAAGGATGGTAAACTAGAGGTTGAATCAATTACGTAAACCTGAAGAAACTGTCGGGTGGAAGAGAGCAAAAGGCACCAAGCAAGAGCGAAAGGGAACAGCTCTAGTCTAAATGACAACCTAGTTACAGCTTACAGAGGGAATATAAATGGTTTTCCAGAGCACGATAATTCAGTTGCAAGATTTTGGAGTTCGTTGTTTAAAGGAGATATTGTCGATAAGCAGCAAAACAGTAATTTATCTCACAATTAGAAGAACTTGAATTTAAAAGCCATAGAAAAAATAACATTTCATTAAAAATACACGACATGTTTTTGTACAACCTGGAGTAAGATACAACAAAAATAGGTATCTGGTTGAGCACAGCAACAAAATTTTAGAAATTTTGACAGAAAAAGTATATTCGGGAAGATCTATGAGAATGAAAGCTTCATGAAGACTAAGATGTGCAGAGCTAAAATGTAGAGCACAAAAGCCAACCTGAGCAGCATGAGCCTCTGCTGGCTCTCAGTTCGACCACCCACAAATAGATGATGTAAGACACCTGGAGAAGGCTGCTTTAGTGCATTCTCCTGAACCTGTGCCCACTTTTTCTCCAAGTCTTGAACAATCTCCTCCGCCGAAAACTGAGAAAATAAAAGATTTTCAGCACTAAAAATAAGAATCAAAAATATTAAAGAAATAAGGAAAGAAGGAAAGTAAAAACAAAAGCATATCAAGCAGAGGAAATATGAATCAGACCAGTTCTTTTTTCTTGTTCTCTAACTTGTCCAGTATAGCAGATTTTGAAGCTTCTGTATCTTCTTGAGATTCAACTGTCATCTTGGATTTTCCAACTCAGCTTTTATATCTTTCTCAGTCAAGTCCATTTCCTGTAAGGTAACATTTATTTATAGAGAAAATTTTCAATCAAACAAATATTACAGCTCAAGACAGAGTCAAGTGGAGAAAAATGATATATTTAGCCAAAGTAGTGGGGTTTAAAACTTGGGTGTTCATTCAGGCAATTGAGAAACATAATTTACAAGAATCAGTAACCAAATTTGCACGCAAGATTATTAGTAAAGTGATTTAAGGCTTCCATAAAAATAATTGACACAAAAGATTGGTCAGCCATCCAACACAGGCCAGGCCGCACATTGCTCTGAACTTAAAAAAAATAATAACAATAAGAATAAGGTTTCTCCTAACTAGGGGTGTTTAACAGAGATTGTAGCAGGGATACACAGGCGAAGCAGGACCAGTAGCTAGCTTGGCAACCACTTGCAAGCTTGAAGCTTTAGAATTGAATTAATCTTAATGATTTTATTCTCTTTCTTCTATCTGATTTCAGTTTTAGACACTACCATTAAGCTAAACGTTTTACAAAGCAATTAGCAATGTGAAGACAGAGGTAACAAAATTGTAGGAAATAATACTTTCACGGCAATTCCAAGCGTTCAGCAAGCCATCGATATATCATAGTCAAAGGCTGTGCTGTCACTTTACTATGTTCCAAATTCAATGCTGTCACATTATTTTGTTATTTTTTATCATTTACAATTCGAAAAATCATCTCAGAAGCCAATTGTAGCTACAATACATTTGAAATTTATTTCTACATAACCAAAGAGGAGAAGAAAATATAAAACAATATTAATTGGTTCCTCATCAGACCAAACTTGCTGAACTAGAACAATTCTTGCTCCTTGAGTATGGATACATTGGAACTGCCTAATTTTTCAGGATATTCTGGTTATTTGAACATATGAGTTGCTTCATGTCAAAGTTAATTTGGTTAAGGAATGTACTCTAGTTTTAATTTTGTGTTTGGAGTTTATTCAAATAAAAACTATCTAACCTCTTTGTCAGGGTAAGTTCCCAGTTTTCTTTTAACTAGAATTGCAGTTCCAAGTTAGAAACTTTTCAGTCTAAACAGAAAAAGTTAAAGGCTATTAATTTATTAACCAATGTTGATCCCGCCTACATGGGTGTTGCGAAGGAAATACTAGAGACAGAATAACATTTTATCATTATTTTGCACTAAATGACTGCTCTGGGACTAAAGTTCAGTTCCTCACACTTGCTAGTCATAATTTTTATCATGGGAATGGCCCATTCTAAATAATCTAAACAAAAATAATTATTACGTTAAAAATCTAGTTGTCTTGTTCTTTTTAAGCCATTAAGGACGTCAAAGATTGGTGTAAGCCAATATACATGTGACACAACTAAGAAATAAAAGAGTATGCTTTCTCTGAACACTATACAAAACTTAACTGTCACATGTAGAATTTAAAAAGGTAAATTTTTTTATCTTATCAAGAGGTTGTCTCTAAACTTAAGTTTAAAGATTCTCACAGCAAAAAACATCAAGACTTTTTAGAAAAACTCATATGACTAGACCAGCTGCAAATCTAATAAGGTATAAGTGCCTATAAAAGAATGCACAAATGAACATTCACATACCTAGATAAGAAAATAGTGAATATGAGGAATTCCTGATCTATATATGCAAGCATCCACTAGTACAATGTGATCAAAATTCATATCCCCAATATTCTAATGAAATATACGTGCTTATAAGAGAATGATCAAATGAACTTTCACAGGCCCAGATACGAAAAGAGTTTGAATATGAGGAATTTGAACAAAAAATTTGTGTTTGTAAAAGAATAATTGCATAGTTTAGAAGATCCATATAAGAAAGAGTGTGAATTTGAAGAAAACATGGTCTATACATGTAAGCACACTAGAGTACAATGCGATCAAAATTCAAAGATCCACATAAATTGAACAACATATATGTGTAAAAGGATAATTACATTGAGAATCGAAGACCCAGATAGGGAAAGAGTGTGAATTTAAAGAAAACCTGTTCTCTGGTGGCGGAGTGAGAGTTCAATTGGAGGGCGAGAGCGGCGTTTGAGGCTAGGGAGTGGGCGTGGAGGTGAGGGAGGCGCGTAAAACTCTCTAAAGATCCATAGATCTTGGATCGAATGGCTGAGAGAAGCTGCTTTCTGATCCAAGCCCCTGACGTAAATATGCTGATCGGGAGTGAAAAATATAGGGATTGAATTGGCTTCGTCTTTGTCGTTGATGTGACTACATCTGCTGCCCATGCTAGCAATCCTGCCATTTCTCTCTCTCTCGTCAGATAATATTATCAAAGATTTGGTTCCGGTGAGGGATTCAGAGCTTATGTATGTATTTTCACTCGCCCCTCCGATCAACTCAAGTCGGGTTTCGCTGCAGCATCTGAATCTAAAGTCAACTTCAAAGATTGGTTCCAGTGTGAGAGTGATTATTATGTTATATGGGCCAACGACCAACGAGACGAATTATTCCCGGCAATGGAATATTTTTTAGTTGCCTAGAGGCCCAGTATAAATTAGCTCCAGTTTGGGCCTCGCCCAAAATCAAATTTTTCTTAATTTGGCAAGAAGGTCCACTGTAGCACCCTGGCAATTTTATATGGTTAAAAGAATCCGGGTTCAAATTCGGGCAGTGGAATAAATAATTTTTTTGTTTTTCATATTCTATACTAATGCCGATGAGTAAAAAGTATTAAATAAAATTAATTTCACCAATATGACAAAATGGTCCACTGTAGCACCATGGCAATTCTATCGGATTCAAAGAATCCGGGTTCAAATCCCGGCAGTGGAATATTTTTTTTTTTTTAATTGTTGTATGCTAATGCTGAGTGTTGTAGTGGTTAATCTTTTACTTTTCAACTCTCTTTTATGTAATTTGAATATGAAAATTAAAATTTTTTATAGATATGATTTTTTTTTCTAGTTGAAATTCACACACACATGCCTCCACCGAGTCTCGAACCCTTAATTCACACCCTATTAATTAGATAGATATGATTTTTAAAATAATAAATAAATAAATAAATTGGTGATGCAAGATATATTTCATAATCATAAATTAAATTGCTTTAACAAAATGAAGTGGACTTCTCATTAGAAAATGCAAAATAACAAAAATTAAATTGTTGAACATTCTTTAGGATGAACATGTTGAAGGAGATTCAAAATAAAATTAACACTTGATTTTTTACTAGTGTGTGTGTCTGTGTGTGTATATATATATATACTAGAAGCAAAACAGAGAGAAGAAATTGAAAATAAGAAACATTAAAAATTAAAAGAAAAAACCCGATAAGCAAAATCAAAAGAACAAAGAAGAAATATATTATTGTAAAATTGCTATTTAGGGAAGACTTAGAAACAAAATAAAATTGAGTTTATTTATAATTATTACTAAATATTCCTTTTATTGAATCCATTTCTAATTAGATTTTGTTGGGACTAAATATTCCTTTTATTGAATCATTTTTTTATTAGATTTTAGATTTTCTTCAGTTCAAATATTCTTTTTATTAAAAAACAATATTCTACTTTTAGATACTTTTAATAATATATATATATATATATAGTGGTTTAACATTTTTTGAAGGCTGAAAATGGCCTCATATTGTCTCTTAGCCTAATAGAAATTAGACAAATAATTCCAAAGTTATTACAACAATGAAATCACTTGAGATGGAATAATTATTAATTTTTTATTTAATTTTCTCCAATATCTGAAGGGTTTAGACTACCACTTCATTCAAATTAAAAGAGTTTTTTTTAAGGCGACATTCAACCCAATATAAATACAATATATAATAAATGGGGTCAACTAAATTTATAATTAACTGTCATGCAATAAGGCCTATCTTGCCATTATTGTGATGCAAAACAACTCTAACCACAATACATGAATTCTATGTGAATTCTAACTTTCTTTTCATAAATATTTTATTTTTAAAGATCATTGATTTCAAACTTTCCACTACATGAATTATATTGAATTCTAACTTTCTTTTCAAAAATATTTTATTTTTAAAGATCATTGATTTCAAACTTTCCACTTCATCTAATTATCCTTTTTCCTATGTAATTTTACATGTGTTTTTTTTTTTTTTCTTAAATTTTTTTATAAGCATTATACATACGAGAAAATAGGTTAAGACTTTTTATAGGTTAAGCTCTGAATATTTCTTTACAAATAAATGTGCTAATATAATTTACCAAAAAATGTAAATGTTTACGGAAAAAATGTGTTAATATATACCAAATTATAAGCAATTTCAGCCGGATTGCATTTTTATCCCATCATCTCATATGATGATAGGGTAGCAAACTTTTAATCCTTGTTCAAAGGACAATCAACGTTCACAATTTTGACCTGAGATTAAATTAAAATAATTGGATGAAAATTGAATTATCTTGGATTGTCATATTATTCATGTTATAAAATATTCTATCAATTGATCATATTAGAGATATGTTTGTCATTTATGTTAAGAAAAAGAGTGCATTTATCATCATCTCCCAAAATGCGGGCTAGAACGCTTAATAAATTATCTATCATTGTGTTTTTATATCCCCAATATATATATATATATATATATATATATATATATTTTAAAATCCTCTATCATTTATCATTGTGTTGATTGTCTACTTCTAGTGGTGACTTTGTTTTAGGCTGTTTTTCTTTTGTTCTGGTTGAGGTTTTTCTGGCTTTTTTTTTTTTTTTTGTTTACTAAAATTTAGTGACCAATTATTTGGGAGTTTTTATAACTTTCTTGTTCTTATGTTAACTAAAATAACAAAAATTTATGTTAATTATTTGGGAGTTTTTATTATTATTTGGGAGTTTTTATGTTAATTATTTGGGAGTTTTTTATTAGGGAGTATTTTAAAAAAAAAAAAAAAACTAAAATTTAGTGACCAATTATTTGGGAGTTTTTATAAAATAAAAAAAATTACAATTTGTCATTCAACACCATTTGTTTGCTTTAAATATGTACTGTAGTGTTGATTAAAAATTTTATAAACACAGTATACATTGAATGATTTGTGTGGATTCTAACATCTTCATTTTCTACTCCATCTGATATGAAAATTTATAAGGTTTATTTCATTTTCATGGTTGATCCAGAAATATATTTTGGAGTGGGCTAGAACTACTAAATTATTATTATTATTATTATTATTATTAGTAGGTACTCAAGCCCACCAGAACCCCCTTGCATCCACCCTTTTCGGACATATAAAGGTTTTTTTTTTTTTCATATATGAAAATTTTAATATAATGCCCTCTAAAACTTTAATTTTTAAAATTGTATAATAACTTTTTCTTTTCTTTTCTTTTTCTTTTTTATCTTCAAATTCATTTAAACTCCAATTTTGATTATATATATTATAAATTTAACCACTATAACATTTGATTAATTTTAATTTTAATTTTATCACTTTATTCTAAAATTAAACTTATATCAAGCATTATTAACATCTATTGCCAATAGGTAATATTAATTATCATTCTTTGCTCGGTGCATACACACACTTCTTTGTTTAATACAAGTTGCGGTATTGCATTTCTTATGATCACAATTATTCACATAAAGGTTAAAAAAAACTTTGCCAGTCGAAGTCACAGTTTGGTGGGACGTTTTTTATTCCGTTTATGGTCGGGTCGCCAGAAAATTTGGGTAGGTTGGGATGCTTCCATTCTACTTTTAGCTTTCTTGTTTCAGCTCCCAAACCAAAGCCCGGTAATTTTAATCACATGAAAAAAGTTAAAATCTGTATCTCAACCTCAACAAATGAATAAGCCTTAATTAGGTGGTATATACATGTATAACTGTGAAAAATAGTTTGTATAAAATTAAGGTGAGAAAAAAAAATATTTAAAACTAATTAAAAATAAATGAAGAAAATGAAGATGAGAGTAACTCAATTATTGCATGTGTAGTGTTCAACATTCTCTCTATAGAAGTGTATCTATAATCTATACATATATATATATATAATATACACACACACACACACAGAGAAAGAGATTACCAAATACAGCTAACAAGACAACTGCCAAGAAAGCTACTTTAAGTGAAGTTCCCTTCGTATTCTTGGTGGTGTTGCAACTAGAAGATATGATGATGGGCTTTGTAGTTTTATACTCCAACAATGGAACTTGATGCTAAATTTATAAGACAGTACTTAGTTACTATTCATCTGTGAGTATTAAATGCGCACATAGTGTAATTTCAAAATAATTAATAAGGAAAACAACAATTTTTTTTTTTTTTTAAGATAAATTCAGCCACCTTCTCTGTTTTTCTTACTGCTTATTGAACTAGATCAACGCTTATTGGACTATATCAGCATATCACTTACTCACCCACCGTTAAGTAGTTAAAGCATTATCTAATTTTATGAGGCAATGCATATTAATTTCATGTTGGCATAATAGTCTTTCTATATATAAATGTAATACAACAATTTTCTCCATTTGTCCCATATTAAGTATTCCTTCTGACCTTCTAGAGATGTCCAAATTAGTTGTTATCATTCCATAATTACTGTTTTAAGTTTATTAAAAAAATCTCAAAACCAAGTACAATACATAATTTAAACTTAAAAACAACTCGATAATTTTATAAAGGAAACAATGCCAATAATTACAAATTCCTTTAAAAAGTCTTTAAGAAAATAGTAGACAACTAATATGGAATAATGGAGTAACTCAAATGCCATATTGCATGCTCATATTACCATCACCATGCCCACATATTTTAATTCCGACAAATAATGTTAAGGTGTATTTAGTGGAATAGAATTGGGGTTTCAAAATTGGAAGAGTTGAGATAAAAAAAATAAAAATTCAGACACATCTGACTACATTTTCATGAGTGGAAGATTATCATGATGTCATCATCCTCCACTTACATGAAGTTCATGTGCCTTTCTCTTGAAAAAAAAAAAAAAAATGTATCCATAGAAAAAATTGGAAAAAAAAAACTCTTTAAATTATACCTAGTTACAGAAAACTCTCCAAACCTTTCAATTTCACATTAACACTATCAAAATTTTATAATCAAAATCATGTACTGCAACCACTCATAGTATCATTGTGCTGTAAACTATTATCAAGGTGGATTTCAGGACTAAAACTTCTCACACCTGTGAAATGAAGAATTTAATTCTCAGTAAAATTTAGGAAAATGCATAACAAATTGAGACATTAATAGATATGTCATAAAAAGGAATCAATCATGAACTTGTGAAGATACTTCACATTACATATTGGTGTTCGATGGTAATTGAAGAAAATAAGTTTAGTTAGAGCCTCTAACTAAAAATAAATTAATTATCATGCTAAGTTTTATTTTTATTTTATTTTTGATAAATGTAAGCAAGATGCATATAAATATGAAACTGTACAAAAAAACAAAAGTTAGAATAGACAATTGGCCCAAAAGACAAACATAGAAACTACCCAAAACAACACAATATGGGAGTTCACAGAAACGACCCAAAACTATAATAAGGCCTAATGTAACGGGTGGGCACTCCATTTACCCAATAACTTGAGTTATTGGGTAGTATTGCATACCCACTCATTTATACCCAATCACTTTCCCATCCGGATTCGATGTGGGACAATTGACCTTTATTACATTCTCCCCCACCTGAACCCAAGCAACGCCCTTGTTGCAGTCGGACCACCCTGCATATCTGGGATGAAAACCCGGACGACCTCCGGGCCGGGCGCTTAGGATAACATCGAATCAAGGACTGAAATTGGCTCTAATATCAACTAAAACGGGTGGGCGCTTGCCCATTTATCCAAAAACTCAAGTTGTTGGGTAGTGCTGCATATCCACCTATTTATACTCAATCACTTTCCCATCCGGATCCGATGTGGGATAAATGACCCTTATTACACCTAACTACAATAAGCATTGAAAATTAAGAGTATATTTAAATAATTCAATATTATGATGACCCTTTTGAATTTTTGTTTAATTTGGAGTGGGCGAAGTTTGCAGATAATTTTAGTTTGATGTGTTCATGTCATAACCTTTAAGATCTTCTAAAACATGACATGATTTCTGATATTGATGGGACATTATTATTTTCAAAGCTACCTAGAGAAACAAAAAAGACAATTGAAGTATTGAATTTTATAAAAGGCTAGGTTATTATTTTCTAAATGCTTAGATCACGACGATGTCACAAGAGAGATTGAATGGATTGGTGGTTATGTAATGACCCGAACTAGTGGGTCTAAACCGTTAACCGGATCCTTACCCGAATCCGAGGTCGATTAAGGGTACAACCGTTATTTCTTATGTCAACACAAAGCATGAACCTCATCCATACTTCCACAACCCTCCCAAACGATGAACACCAATAAAGGATCACAATGCCAGGTGAAGAAGAGAATCGGCCGGTTGGCAGCCCTATGTCGGCCGACTGATACTCAAGGTTCGGTCTGCTGACCTAAATGGTCGGCTGGCTGAAACGATGCACAAATGTGTATGCTCTCGGGACTTTCGTAAATGGCCTCTCGGCCTACTGGAAGTGAGGGTTTGGTCGGCCAGAAGTGGAGGTTCGGTCGGCTAACAAGGCTCATCAACCGGCAGAAACGCCACTTCCAGAGACCCAACTCTCTGGAATATGCAAAAATGCACTGTCGGTTGGCTAATACTCCTTACCAGCCGGCCGACAGGCCCAGAAATACTGCTATCTGCAGCTAAAACCCAAGGAGAACCGAGCTCGTTATGAGCCAAACCTGATAGACAATCAATGCCGAATTCACGGCAACAATACACAGAAAATGACATGATCAAAACACTTTCAATAATTCACAAGGACAACCCATCATTATCACATTCTATACAAGTCATCTACATAGTCATGAATTACATCAAAATATTGTCGGGATTATAGTTACAAAATATGGCTATGCTTTACACAAAACAAATACATTTTCAATGTATCACTTTACAAAAGAATGGAATCAAAATACAAAAGATAGCAAAAAATGAACTTCTAGTCCCTTAAAGCCAATGGAGGATATTCTTCCGCCATTTCCTTTCCATGCCTAAAAATGTTAATAATAAAAGGGGTAAGCTAACCGCGTAGTAGAAAGTATCTAAGATATACATCTTACGACCCCATGAATCCACATAAAGAATAGACTGAAAGAGTATAGGGTCATGCCTCGAGAGAGCAAGTAAGGCCATAATGCGTCAACAAGTACATAGATATGTCACCTAACTACCAAGTACGCAATGTATGTCAATGATGCGCCATGCCATGCAATGTAACTCCCCATTTCCGAAACAATACCGTTTCACCTTCCAACCGATAGTGACCCAAGGCGGCTCCAAAGCGTCACGAAAGGAGGATTGGCTAACCATCCAAGACCACAAGGCAACTCCAAGGCGTCGTATTCAGCCTAGTTAGCTCAACCACGCTAGGGTTTCTCCCTAGTCCCCTCTAGACCGCACTAACACCACGGACCATTAGGCAACTCCTCGACGTCTGGTTTTCGCAAACACTTTTAGAAAAATTTTCCCAAAAACAATCTCATTTATTTTTTTAAAAATCTTTTCTCTTTTTCTTCCTAATGAATGCATATATGAATTCGTGCTTCCAAATACCAACTCAATAATTAAATTCCACACATTCCATCAACATCATATTCACATTTTAAGAAGGAATTCTAAACATTTATTTTCACAACTAATAATCTCAAATTTGTGTAACAATTGGAAATCTTAAGACATATAACATGTCAATAGTAAGCATGTTTCTTTACCACAATAGAATAGACACAAACATGGTTTTAATTAACATATTAGGCACATTCATCATCATGAATACATGTAATCTCAATAACCCTAGATAAGATACTAAAATTAAGCATGCTTGGGACCAAATTAAAAGGGGAAATTCACAAGAAATCAAAGAAGTTGTAAATTAGAACACCCCTACCTTACAATAGGGAAAAAGCTCTAAAATGTTCCAAAATTTTGAAATCCTAACAGTGGCCAAACGGAAATTGGCTCTGATCAAAACGACGGCCTCAACGCGCTCCTCAACTTTGTCTCAAGTGGTTAGATCAAATTCCTAAAGGTGTGGAAATATCAAGCTTAGAAGGTTATGGAAAAGAAAAAGTAAAGAAAGTGAAGAGGGGGAGAGAGAACCTGCCAAGAGAGAGAATAAATGAGGCTATGTAATGGCTTCTTGACCATAAAAAGAAGGTAAGTGGTGGTGGGTCCAACCAATAAAATATATCATGAAGATGCAAGAAATTCATTCTCCTTTCTCTCTCTAGAATTCTTATACTTCAATAGAAAAAATCCCCCTTCTTATCCACCCGTAATGGTCTATTTATAGACCATTACAAATAATCTCACTAACTGATTACATTAGGCCTCTATTCAAGGGTTTTCTTCCTTTTGGGCCTGACTTTCCAATGGGCTTGATCTTCCTCAGTGGATCCTCTAAGCTCGGCCCATTCCGTGGTGCTTTTGCATGGGCCATACTTCAATTGTTCGACCCGATCCCATGTCAGCGAGCTATAACCGGCCCATGCCACTTACTGCATCCTCAACTGCCCCCATAATTACTCCCTATTAATTAGGGGGTAATTATTAGAGGATGTTAATCATGACCTGACGGCTCGAGAAGATCGCGTGGGAGAATGGACGGTTAGATTTGGGGGTCGGCGTTCCGAGATTCAAAAAACTCCTCGCTTTCCTGACTCATCGGCCCTCGGGCCCACCTTGTCTTTATAAGCCTCATAGATGTTCCATCGATTCTCTTTACCGTCTCCATCTCATTTTCTGTTGTTCGAATCTTCTCCGGCGATTTCTTGCAAAAAATCCTCCTTCCAGCGACCTTGTAGTACTCTTTGCCGTTCTCACTTTCTGAGGTTAGTTTCATTTGCATTTTTCTTTCAGAAGACCTCTTTCTCTTCCTTAAATTCTTCATTCATTCTCACCATGACTGTAGATCTAGATGTTCTTCACATGAAACTTCACCTCCCTGACGATATACAAATTAGAAATTGCCCTAGAGAGGTGAATATTAGAACCGGTGCTAGCCTTCTTCTCGGCGAGGTTCTGTTTTCACACCTTCATCTTAACCTCCTTAGGTTCCCTTTCCATCCCTTCTTTTGCTATGTTTTCAACAAACTAAAACTTTCCCCTTTGCAAGTAAACCCAAATTTCCTTAGGATTTTGTCTGTTATGCTACTTCTGATCCGTGACAGAGGTCTAGATCTGGACCTCATAGATCTTTTCCTCTGTTACAAGGTTAGCAAGATTAGAACTGATGAACCGTTTTACCACTTTTTCCCCATTAAGAAGAGGTCCATCTGCACAGATAAAATCAAATCCGAGAAGGGTTGGAGGAAAAATATAATTGGGGTTAGGGGAGCCTGGTTCCCTCCAGCTACGGAGGATTTCCCTATCCCGAGCACTTTTGGAGAGTACTCTGTCTCTTCTTACAAGAAATACAAAACCCATAAGAGTGACTGTCCTTGCGAGATTTGCATTCCCCGTTTTTGTACTTTCTTGTGCCGTTCCTTAGGCATTCTTTGTGATGATTTAAGCTACAGTGTGTGCAGGGATAGGGATAACTACCTGAAGTAGTACGTTCTGACCAACGTTCCCTCCTGCTCGGACCTCCTCACTTCAGACAACCTCCTTGCTCTCTCAGCCTTCGGCAAGACAATGAGTCAACTTCAGATCCCTTTGTAATACCCCTAATTTTAAAAGGATAGTCTCGGCATTTTTAATATTTATTGTATTGCATTTTTATTTATTTTATTGTCTTTATCGCATTTTTATTTATTTTATTGTTTTTCATTTGTTTAATTGGTTATTTGAAATTTGAATTAAATTGGTTTTATGTGCATTATTTGGTTTATTTAAATTCTTAATTGTTGTGTCTATTTTCGTAAATTATTAATTGTATTATTTGTAATTCACTGTTTTAAACTTAGCAAATTAACTTACTATAATTCTTGTAATATTAAAATTAAGTTACGTGAGTTTTTAAATACATTAATTGACTCACAGTTTCTTTTGGGCATCAACATAGAATTTAATCATAGGTTTTGTTTATGGGCCGACTAGGATTAAGATTAGGGCTCTGTCTCTAAAATGACAAGGATTAGGGTTTAGAGTTAAACCTATAAATACAACCATTATGCTTTAGCCTAGGGTTTACAATCATAATTCAGATTACATAAACGTGAAGTAAGTTCTTAGCACAGAGGGTTATGAACGGAGGCACTGTAAGAATTGACAAAGAGAAGAACAGTGAGTACCAATGGAGGATTTTAGTGGATTAGACCAGAACTAGAGGAGGCTAGAAGGTAGTCTGTGGTTGCCGGAAGTTAGGACGACGGCGACAAGTTTTGAGTCTAAAACTACAGGCAAGTTCTTCTCTTCCTCCTTCCATCTGGCTTGTGTTCTGTGCACCTAGATAATCTCTAGGGTTTAATTAATTATTAAAACCAGAACTTAAATGCTTACCATATAAAATATTGATGATCTCTGCGTGTTAAAATAAATTCTGTTAAATGTTTGCAAGTCTTATTTGAGTCCTCTGTTTAAGCATGTTTTGTTGTTAGCAATTTTAGTTTCTGTAATTGTTTTTAACCTCTGTAAATAAATCATGGGGATGATTATGGGGTGTTATAGGACTCTAAAGATCAGTAGTGAAGAGGAACAGAGGGGTTGGACTAGAACTGTTAATGCAAAATAGTTACAGATTTGTTCCTAACGCGTGTTAGTTCGGTAGCCAATTTAACCTCTGTAATTGATTATAATGGTTGTTATCAAACCTTTGGGATGCTCAAGGGTGTTAATAAAATGCTTAAAATCTATTTTAGAAACCAACAGAGTGGTAGGAATTGATCAGAGAAGGAGCAGATGGACTGAAACGAAGCAACGGGGACAGAAGCTCTCAAAGGAGGTGAGAGCCGGCTCCATGGATGTGGGAGCCGGCTCCCACAACAAGTAGAGCCGGCTCTAAGGACTCCTAGAGCCGGCTCTAGGCTGAAAGAGCCTGCTCCCAAAATTTGGAACAGGCTCCCTTTGCAATATACGATTAATTTTTATTTTATTTTTAGTTTTTAAGGCATTGTTTGGTATTCTGGACACTGTTTGAGCCTTGGGATGCTTCTAATGGATTGTGGGGATTTTTCAGAGGATTTAATTACTTGATTCTAAGTGTGATTAAACTAGTTGATACATGGTTTAAATCTCTAAGAGAAAGGATAAAACAATATAAAAGCGTATGACTTAGTACACTGTTATCGGATGGGACGAAATAAATTGTTTAGGTTAATTTAGCAATTTGTTGGACTATAATGGGATTATAGAATTTGTTCTAAATGCATGATAGAGTCATTGATATATTGGATTGGGTCTATGCATGCTTTGGATGCTAGTTGTGTAAACTATTAAACTGTCTCCTACAACTACATGGTTTAATTCTGGGATTTAAATTGCTGAAATCTTAAATACTTTTCTGCAATTATTTGGATGGTGGTTTTGGACTGTAAATTACTTGTTCATTATGTATACATTGTAATTTACCTGGATATGGAGGATAATATGCACCGGTATGGGACGGTGACATACTGGTGACGGTTTAGCTCCAAACACCTAAACCTAACCTAACGGATTTAAGGAATGGATTTATAAATGTTGAATCCTAATTTTGGTTAAGACTTGTCAACTGCAACTAAGTTGAGTGGCTTCTTGGATTAATGGACGGAGGTTAAGTCACATCAACTGAATAAGTTGGGTGACTAACCAGTTGGTTTGCTGTATGTCAGTTTATTAAATATTTGAACTACATACCCTAGATTTGGATGGATGTTATATATATGTTTATGGTACCACGAGCTGAGCTTGAGTCTCAGACTCGTTGGTTAGGGTGCGTTTATGCGGTGGATGCGTAGCTGGTTATAATAGGTTGAGGTGTACCTTGTTAGGTCTAGGTACTCATGCGTTTTTGCATGTTACCTTCTATTCAGGTTGAGACCCCTATTATAGACTAGTGAATGTCCCTTAGTGTGAATATATTTATACTTATGGACTAGATAGATATTGTGAGGTGTTTACGGTGTATCTGCGTATCGGGTTTTTGTATGGATTGCAGTTAGATTAGAACTTACTCGTAGGTCTGACCCACTCCTTTATTATTCTTTTCAGGTACAGGACGGTTCCAGCCTTAGAGCTTGATCGTGCTTGTCAAGGACAGACTCACATTCATCTGATTACGTAGGATTTTCTCGATGTTTCTAGCATTTTCTATTTTAAATTTTCAGTTTCAGTTGAACTTTTGGTTAGGGGTCCACCAGTGGATTCCCAAGTTGTAACCTTGAAGTTTTGGGAGGATTAGAGTTTTATTATTTCAGTTATGCATGGAGGGTTTTATAATTAATGTTTTTTCAGTTTTATTCCATCTTTATTATTTCATTTTGTCATCTGTGTTCGCTTTAAAATACTTTAATTGTTATGATATTCCCTCGGGTTTGGGCCTGGGCCTGATCAACCCGTGTCTCGGATCCGAGGGGTATCACACCCTTCCTTTGGCAGGAGGAAAACTGCCCCCAGGCCTGTTATCACCCCTGCAGCTTCAACATCTTCCTCTGCTACCCTTTCTGATACCACTCCTTCCACCGATCCGACCATGATGGCTACTGACCCGATCGCCAACACAGCGACCTCCAGTCCGAACATGACCCCCTCTGTCAGCAATCTTCCCGGCTCTACTACTGCTTCCGCACGGGAAAAGGCAAGAGGAAAAAGGCACCAGCCTGATAGTGCCCTCAATGTTAATGATGTTCCTTTGTCATAGAGGGTTAGGCCCTCTGGGCTGAATGTGATATCTCTAGCAAGGCCTCCTCAGACTAGGCCCCCTACCCCTTCTGGGCATGCCTCTGCCTCAGGAACGGCACCATGGAACCCTCACTTCATTCGAACAGACGGATCGTCTGTAAAACCGAACGAGACCATGTTCAAGGATGGTCAGACCGCTATGGCATACTACAGGAGCATGTGGACTCCCAAGGACATTAAGGTAGCCAAGGGTCTGTCTCAGAAGGAAGTGTTCAGCCGATTTCCCTTATCTGCCATGGAGGTAACTTCTACCTCTTAGTTAATAAATCTTTATACAGTCTTTACACTTAGTTTCTTCTAACCATCTGCTCGGTTTAACCAGTTGTCCTGTATATCTCTACAGACCCTGTACGGGATGATGGCTATGCAAAAGCAGGTTGAGCTTATGAACGCCAAGGTTTATGCGTTCTCTGACAGCCTTAATGCAGCGAACAAGGAGAACGATGCTTTGGCTACTCAGAAGACCGGGTTGATGGTTCAGCTTGGCAAGGTTGAAAAGGAGAGGGACTCGCTGAAGAAGGAGACCGACTCTCTTCAGGATGAGAGGAATGCATTGCAGCTAGAGAAGAGCGTCTGGCATACCAAGCGGGATTCCCTTAAGGCTGAAAAGGAAGAACTGTTACGCCTTCTGAGTGATGAGCAATCCGCTCGGATGGTCTTTGAGAAAAGGGCTTTGGACGAGCGCAATACTTTACTCGACACCATTAGTAGGGTAAATGGTGGTATGCTAACTCTGCATACTCGGTTTTCCAGAGTTGGGGCCCTCAGATATGCTCAAGGGTTCCGAGAGGGTTATGCCGATCGTGTTCCAAGTGAGGGTCAAACTGGTTCTACCCTTGATGATGTTAATAGGGAGTTGGAGATTGACCCTCCAGGTATTTATGCAGATCCAGACTCCACCGCTGTTGTAATACCCCCTAATTTTGGAACACGGGTTGATCAAGCCCGCGCACAAAATTAAAGGATATCAAAACAATTAAAGTATTTAAACAAGCACCGAGTACAAAAAGAAATAAAAAGAATAAATAATTCGCTGAATGAAAATCTATTAAATAAAAATTTCATTAATAATTCTCCCAAAAGTTACAATTCAGAAATCGTGTAAATCAAGGATCTCTGATAACATAATCCAATAATCCAATGGTCTTTAAATAATATCCATTATCTAACAATAAGAAAATATCCTACATTGAAATAAGATGAATGAATGGATAAGTCCTCTAGCTGCGAATCCTCAACCTTGAGACTTGAACTTCTAATAACCTGAAAAATAAATCGCGAGTTAAACCCTACGAGCAAGTTCTCTCTACCAGATCTCTGAAAACCAATAAATAGATCATTTCTGATCAAAACCAAACCTAATAAAGACTTTAATCTTAACATACCATAATATATATATATATATATATATATATATATATATATATATATATATATATAATAACAACTATAACTAGGTGCATTAACTCCAAAACAATTATCAATGATTAACTAATAATCATACCTAGTCTAATCCACAATTTCTTTTTAAAGAAATTCCTCTAAGCTTAATACCATCCTGGACAACAATTTAATAATTTAAACAATATAATATAATTAAAAGAATATTACATTTAATTTCCAAAACCAATAATGATTTTAAGTATTTAAATCACACAGCCAATATCTAGGCTTTGACAAATCATCCATGTCACCACCAGTATTATTTTATTAATATGTATAAAATAATACACTAACCTGTAAGTACTAGAATATTCTAATTTAAGAATGTCTAATCTTAATCCAACTTATACACACAATAACCATAGATGATATATTTTAATCATCAAACACATAGAAATATAATTATACTTTGGCAAATCAACCATGCCATTATAAATAAATATGCCTTCTAAAGGTATATTTATTTATACCCTGGCAATTCAACCATGCCTCCTTAAGTATATATATTTATACTTTTAATTTAGCAACTCATCCATGCTTCCTATTTATATTTTATTCATCCCTATACTTAGGCAATATATTTACACATTTAGCAACTTATCCATGCGTACAATTCAACCATGTACCAAACCTTAGAAGCTAATTTATCAACTAAACAATTCATACATAAGCAAATTAACTTATCAACAAAACAATCCATACCTAGGCATTTTATGCATATCATATGCATATAATAAATTTAAAAATCAGCCTATCCATATATTCCAAATAAGACTAATAATTTAATCATCTTAAACGATATATACATATACCAATATATTATACAATATATATATGTGCAACACCTTCCAAAATAATCCTTGACTATTTAAAATCATATATATATATAAATATATATATATATACCTCTTTCCATACTTATCACATACAGACAATTAATATATAAATATATCTATATATATATATATATATATATATATATATATGCGCGTCCTTCCATAACCAATTAATTAACTAATTATAATTACACCAATTAAACGCAACTAAATATTGTAGTAGTATCCTACAGCGCTAAAACATCTAAAATAAATCCTTTAATGATTAATTTCAACGTTAACAAGTTTGAAATAAATTTTGGGACATCACCGGCACCCACAAAAACTTTCCGGGACATCACACGCATCTCCACGCGCCATCATGCGCTGCCACACGCGTCTAGAACACCTACGCGCGCTTCCACGCGCTTCCCTTTACTAGCAGGCGCGTTCACGCGCCTACACGCGCTCCCACGCACCAGCTACACACCCGGCGTGAGGTGGCGTCCTCTGGTTGGC
This sequence comes from Cornus florida, assembly GCF_030987335.1. Lineage (NCBI taxonomy): Eukaryota > Viridiplantae > Streptophyta > Magnoliopsida > Cornales > Cornaceae > Cornus > Cornus florida. Next base: position 9,154,144 of record NW_026775577.1, read on the forward strand.
TTATACTCTTCCTTCTGGTGAGCCGCGCTACACTGAATAATAATCCTATTGACTAGACCAAGTCAATGGTTTAGATACCCATGCGCACCAGATCTCCATGTACTGCACCACACCTAATCAATCCACAATCCATCAACACTACCTACGGCTCAGATCAGCGTGTGCATCTTTCCCTTTGCACACGCCCGCACCAGATCTTCCATTATTCATCAGGACTATGAATGGTTCTGATCTAAGCACACCGTAAGCTTTACCGTATCGCACCGAATCTTCGCCCATAGTGGATGCGCCGATTCACACAGCAGCCACATATATGTATATATATATATATATATAAAAATACCAGAAAATTCTACAAAATTTTAGAAAATTCCCAGAAGTACTATAAACCCTAATTAACCTATTTGAGTCACAGATCCACCTATAGATTGATTGTAAAATATATATACAACACCTATATATATCAATTAGATTCCAATAATCCAAAAATTAATTATAATAATTTATAATTTTAATTATTCCAATCTAAACATTATTTTAAACAAATCAATTTAATCTACACATTGATACTCAAGGTGAAATCCTTATGAGTTGTAAGAGGAAAGTTAGAGAAGAACTCGCCTGAAGGTTTCGAAACGAAACCGGCGCTTCAAGCTTTAATTATCTCTTCCAATTCTAACATCTTCCTTTTCGGATCCGACCTCCTCCTTGTCAGCCCTTCTTCTTCCTCTCTCTTTATCTCTTTTATTTTTCTAACGTATCAAACTTTTAACCCTAAAGCCTTATGTGTTTATTTATACACATAAAAACTTAAATCCTATTCCTAATAAGATTACCAAATAAAATAATATAAATAATAAAAATCATACTCTTTAAATAATATAATATATATAAACATATATTATATCACAAATACATATATATATCTCTCATAATTAACCATTGATTAATTAAATCATATATCATATATGTATATATAGATATATCCATAAATATATATATTCTTCCGTAAAACTTATTAATTAATTATATTTATATATATAATTAAATATATATTTTTTATAATTACACCAAAACTAATCATTTAAATAATAAAATAACCATAGGCCTTTATTAATTAAACTAATAAGGTTTCATTCATTTGGTTTAACATTCCTTAAGCCCAACCCGATTAATTTAAATAAATAAAATAATTAAATTAAATCTAATAATTACAAAACAATTAACAATCAATTCACACAAGTATAAATACACACATTACAAATCAACAATTCAATCATAACATTCCACAAATCATTACATCACAGCAATTCATCAAACACAATCGCGAAATATAGTTTAACACAAATAAAACAATTAAATCATAACACTCAATTAAATAAAATAAAAAATCATTTAAAAACAAAATAAAAGCAATTAATTTCAATTAAATCAAACAAATCAATTAAAAATAAAATAAAATTAATTAATCACAATTAATAAATATTTTAAAATATCGGGGTATTACAGCTGTTGAGGGCATATTTGATGAGTGCCAAGAGATTGCATCTTCCCGAATCACTCCTACTCCTTTTGCTGCTCTGACTTTGGACATTCTTCCTCTGTCCACCATGACTCTATCTGTTACTGCTGCTGAAGATAACCCTCAGCGGAATGATTCTTCCAACGCTATTGAGGGTAGGACTCAACAGAACGATTCTGTCATTCACCTCGACTCTCCTCCTCGTGAGGATGGTGACACCAACAATGATGAGGAGACCGTCCAGCACCATCAAGAAGCTGACGAGGCAAACGCTTCTTAGTTAGAACCTTTTTGATGTATTGACTTTCTTTCTTTTGTATTTTTGCCATCTGTATACCTCATCGTTTTGGTAACTCTTTAAACTTTATTATTAATGAGATGGCCGACTTCTGATCAAACTCTTTCTGTAAATTCTTTGATTTAATGATCTGATCTGGTTCTTCACTGTATGTCAGTGGTTGGCTTTCAGCTAATGTGTCACAATAAAAGTATTTTTTAGTGCAAGTTTTTAGCGTTCGGATCATAGTGCCAGCTGTCACTTATTTTGCTGAGTGGTTGGCGCTCGGTTAGAATGCCACTTGCCACTTTCATTCTTTTATTTCTTTTGGCAAGTTTTTAGCGTTCTACTCATAGTGCCAGCTGCCACTTACTTTGCTTAGGTGTCTGGCGCTCGGCTAGAATGCCACTTGCCACTTTCATTCTTTTATTTCTTTTGGCAAGTTTTTGGCGTTCGGCTCATAGTACCAGCTGCTACTTACTTTGCTTAGGTGCTTGGCGCTTGGCTAAAATGCCACTTGCCACTTGGATTTTTATTTCTTAGCAAGTGTTTGGCGTTCGGCTCATAGTGTCAGCTGCCACTTACTTTGTTTAGGTGCCTAGTGCTCGGCTAGAATGCCACTTGCCACTTGGCTTTTTATTTTTTAGCAAGTGTTTGGCGTTCGGCTCATAGTGCCAGCTGCCATTTACTTTGCTTAGGTACCTGGCGCTCGGCTAGAATGCCACTTGCCACTTGGCTTTGCTATTTTTACTTAATCAACCTCTTAAAGAGGAATATTATTTTTATAAATCTCATAAACTTGTACATTCGCCTGTATTTAATTGAAAATGAACAAAATTCAATATTGAAATTCAACTTTTTATTGATAATACCTCTTCAGAGAAGTAGCATTCCAAGGCTTGTTAACCAGCCTTCCGGCCATGGTCTCTAAGGTATATGCCCCCTTTCCTATGGCTTCTGCAATTCTGTATGGACCTTCCCATGGTGGCGTCATCTTTTTGACTATCCACACCTTCTTTTTCAGAACCAGATCATTCGGTGTAAAGTCTCTGTGCTTTACTTTTTTGTTATGGCTATTCGCAAGCGTCTGCTGGTAGGATGCGAGCCTTACCGCCGCTGCATCTCTTTTCTCCTCCAACAAATCGAGGTTAAACCTCAACATACTGTCATTATGCTCTCGGTTCTATGCCAAGCTTTGAACAATCGGAACCAAGTGCTCAACCGGTATAAATGCCTCGGTACCATACGCCATGGTGAATGGGCTTTCTCCGGTCGGTCGCCTTGGGGTCGTTCTGTAAGCCCATAGGACGTTCGGCAGTTTATCTAACCATTTTCCTTTCTTTTTTTCAAGCTTCTTCTTGATACAAGCAAAAATTGTTCTATTTGTGATTTTCGTCTGTCCATTGGCCTGGGGGTGACTTACTGCCGCCAGCTTTTGATTAATTCCATATTCCTCCAACAACCTTCTTACTTGCTTACTGTCAAGGTTGGTCCCATTATCCATGACGATTGATCTCGGAACACCAAACCCACAAATAATATTACTCCAAATGAATCGTCTCACATGAGTTTGAGTAACGCTCGGGTACGGCTCTGCTTCCACCCAATTAGTAAAGTAATCTGTAGCCAGCAGCACATACTTGTTCTGAGCTCTTGCAGTTGGTAGAGGACCAACCACATCCATCCCCCACTGTGCGAAAGGCCATGGTGTGGCCATTACGTGCAAGTCCTCAGGTGGTTGGTGAATCAGTGGTCCGAACCTTTGGCACTTATCGCACCTTCTGGACAATTCTTCCGCATCTCGTAACATGTTCGGCCAGAAGTACCCTTGCGTCATTGCTTTGTGCGCTAAAGACCTCCCCCCTTAGTGGTTTCCACATACACCTTCATGAATAGCTCGTAGTATCTGCCGAGCCTCTGTGAGGGTGACGTACTTTAAGTACGGTCCGGAAAAAGATCTTCTGTACAACTGGTTATGCACTATGGCATACTTTGCAGCATTCGATTTGATTTTCTTAGCCTCATCTCTTTGCTCAGGCAGAGTACCATCCCGGATGTAAGTTATGACCGGATCAATCTAACTTGGCTCATATGGAATAACATTCACTTGCCAAGGATCTGAGCCCGAAGGTTCTTCGAAAATGAATGACTGGTTTAATATTCCTACTGGAATCACCCTTGCCAATGTTTCTCCAAAACCCGAGGCACTACATGCTAGCCGATCGGCATCCTCGTTATGCTCCCTCAGAATTTGAATGAATTCAATTTTTTCAAAGTTTTTGGCCTCCCGCATAACAGCAGAATGATATGCTTCCATCGTTTCATCCTTGGTTTCATACTCGCCATTCACCTGCCAAACAATTAACTGCGAGTCACTAAAAACAGTCAAATTCCTGACCTTCAGTTCCTTAGCAAGCTTAATTCCTGCCAGCAGTGCTTCATACTCCGCCTCATTGTTCGTGGCTCCGAATTTAAGCCGAAGCGCTTGACTTAAGAATGTACCTTCTGGCGTCTGTATTTTGATCCCAATGCCTGCACCAATCTGATTGGAGGATCCATCGACGAAGAGTTTCCGTAAGCAACCACGAAGGTCTTCCTCCATATCCTCTGAATCACATTCTAGTAAAAAATTTGCCACCGCTTGCCCTTTGACTGCTGTTCTGGGTTCGTATGTGATATCAAATGAGCTTAACTCTATGGCCCACTTTGTCATTTTTCCTGAGAGATCTGATTTGTGCAGGATTATTCTGATAGGGAAAGTGGTTAGAACGACGATAGGATGGGATTCAAAATAATGCCTGAGCTTTCTTTTCGCATGCACTAGCGAGAGTATCACCCGCTCTGCCTTTGAATAACGACTTTCAGCCTCAGTCATTGTCTTGCTAACATAGAACACTGGATATTGCTTCCCTTCTGCATAGCGGATCAAAACACCACTTGTCGCGATGCTGGATACTCCGAGATATAAAAATAGCTTTTCGCCCGGTTCTGGAGCTGACAGGACCGGAAGGTTCTGCATATACTTTTTCAGAACAGTTAACGCTAGGCGCTGTTCATCCCCCCAAACTTGCCTGCTGTGGCTTCGTATTGTGTCAAAAAAATGGTTTGCAGCGATCTGACAATTTGGAAATGAACCAGCTTAATGCAGCAATCCGTCCCGTAAGTGTTTGCACTTCTTTGACTGTCGTCGGCTCGGCATTCTTAGTCAGAGCTTCTGCTTGGGCAGGGCTTGCCTCGATGCCTCTGAGATTAACCACGTGCCCCAGGAATTGGCCAGAACTTACACCGAATGAGCACTTGGTTGGATTGAGCTTCATTCCATATTGCCTCAACACATCAAATACGTCTCGTAGATGTTTCACATGGTCAACTTTCTTCTTACTTTTTACCACCATGTCAACAATGTAAGCTTCCACTGTCTTCCCTATTTGTCTCTTAAAAATTTTGTTAATAAGTCTTTGGTAAGTTGCTCCGGCGTTCTTCAGTCCGAATGGCATGACTTTGTAGCAATACGTCCCGCGTTCGGTAACGAAAGAAGTTTTTTCTTCATCAGCAGGGTCTATGGGGATCTGATTATAACCTGAATAAGCATCTAAAAAGGTCAAACGTTCATATCCAGTAGTTGCATACACCATTTGATCAATTTTTGGCAGCGGGAAACTATCCTTCGGACAGGCTTTGTTTAAATTGGTGAAATCAATGCGCACTCGCCTTTTCTCATTCTTCTTCTGCACAACAACAACATTTGATAACCAGTTAGGGTAGTACACTTCTCTTACAAACCCCGCATCAAGCAGCTTGTCAACCTCCTCGGCAATGATCCGGTTGCGCTCGGGAGCAAACCGTTGCTGCTTCTACTTTACAGGTTTTGCATTGGGATTAACGTTCAAGGAGTGACAAGATACAGAAGGATTGATCCTTGGCATGTCTAGGTGACTCCATGCAAATACATCTGCGTTTTGAGACAAGAAATTAACTAACTCCTGCTTCTCCTCCTCAGCGAGTCGTTCCCCCACTCTGGTTGTTCGTTCCAGTCGGAACTGATCGATCTGCACATCAACCAAGGGTTCTTCAGTCAAGTCCACTGGCTCCTTCTTCCCATTCTGCTTGGAGGGAGGCTCCTGTAATTGCTATCTCGGACTTACTGAACGAATGGGAGCTTTCCCTATTCCGGCATGTTTCAGTGTTACTGAATAACATTCTTTAGTTGCAACCTGGTCCCCATGAATGTCAATAACTTTGGTCCCGTCTGACCCCAGGCATCTCATTACCTGATGCAGAGTTGAAGAAACACCTTAAACTCTGTGGATCCACCCTCTGCCCATCAGAAGATTGTAAGAGGGATGAATTTCAACAACCACAAAGGTTTCCATCAGAACCCTCTAGGCAGCATGTACCGCTACCTCCACCGTACCGACGGGCTCCACTCGTTTTCCATCAAACCATAGCAGAGGATTCCCGGTGGATTTTAGCCGATACTGCTTGATCTCGAGCCGATCAAATGTATCCCTTGGTGTGATACCCCTCGGATCCGAGACACGGGTTGATCAGGCCCAGGCCCAAACCCGAGGGAGTATCAAACAATTAATATGTTATAGCGAACACAGAATAAAAATGAATTAAGAAATGAAAGTTTAAAGCTGAAAAGAAACTAAAAGATAATCCTTAAATAATTAAATACTTAAATTTGATAAACCAAATATCTATAATTTGAACAACTCGGGAATCCATCTCTAGTGGACCCCTAATAAAAATCTCACATTAAAAGAAAGTAAAAAGAAAGATAAAACCCAAATCCAAGATCTGGAAAGAAATACATCGTCGGTAGAATGGAAGATCGTCTCTGCACAGCACGAACAAGCTCAAGCCTGGAACTGACGTACACCTGAAAAATAGGAGTGGGTCAGGCCCACGAACAAGTTCTATCCTACTACAATCCAAGCAGAGACTCGATACGCATGTACATTCTAACCAACTCAACATTAGCTAATAGTCTGTATGTATATATATATAATCACACTAAAGGACTCTCACTGGACTACAGGCCGGTCTCAACCTGAATAGAGGCAACATGCAAAACGCACACAAAGTGGGCATGTGTACCTAAGCCTAACAGGGTACACCTCCAACCATCATAGCCAGTTATGCATCCCAATGCATATACGCTCCCTAACCGTCGATCCTGAGACTCAAGCTCATATCGAGGTACCATAAAAATATATCTAAAATCCATCCAGAATCCATTGACACTACAAATCCATAGGATTTCACCCTTAGTCAATCCATTTCCTTAATCCCAGAATAGGTAGGACTTAGCGGTTTTTGAGCTAATCCCCCTTGTATGCCCCCGTCCCATACCGGTGCATACATTCCATCCATCCAGTAGTTGATAATACAGACCATGCATGTAAATATCAACTGATCCATAAATCCAACAATTTAGAATAAAAATATTAAGCTAGACATTCAATTGTTCCATAAAAAGCATACAAAAATTATGTAATTTAATATGCTGATTTTTAAACTACGCAACCATAATCTAGTAATTGGTGATATAACAGTATATGTAATTATCAATTTATCCCAGAATCCATATTATTGAGAGAACATGAATAAATATCTACCTCAATTGATTCCATAGCAAGCATAATGAACATTGACAAATTATCATGCTTATATCACCAATCCAACAATTGATGCGATAAATGCTGAAATTTAAACATCAATTACTCCTTAACAAGCATAGTAAAAATATATAGATTTTAACAATGCTTATTTTATACCATTAATACATGACTAGAATTTGATAATCATTTACAGAAAGTTCCTACAACAAGTTAAGCAACTTAAAACCACTTGCATTCCCTAACAGTTTACAACTTTGTTTAGAATTGGTTATTGTTCAACTAATAAACCCCAAGTGGTTTATTAACCATTCCCACACCCTCTGGAGCTTTAATATAACCTTAAAACTCATTTAGGTTCCCATGTACAGTCCCTGAATGTCCCAAACAGATCAAAAACTCAGCCAAGAAGCAAAATTCGTCAAAAATTGCATCAAAAGGGGAAGGAGCCGCCTCCCCCACATAGGGAGCCGCCTCCCCCTTGTGTGGAGCCGGCTCCACTCCATGTGGAGCCGCCTCCACACACCCTAGAGCCGGCTCCACCTTGTGTGGAGCCGCCTCTTCCTCCTGTTCCCCTCTCTGCTTGCGTTCCTTCTTCAGTTTCATCTCCGGCGACCCCCAGTTTGATCTGTCCTTAACTCTAAAGGTTTCTCTTGACTAAAACTAGGTTTCTAATGTTCCATATAATTTAAAACTCATTAATCTTCAATATACTTGAATCAGAACAGGAAATAGCAAAGATGAGTTATAACAAGAAATCTCGAAGCATGTAAACACATGCGGTTCGAAACGAACCTACCATACAAACCAGATCTCTGTTATTACTTCCCAGTGTATTACAGACTAATTCAACACGGTTCATGTTAATCTACATGAATTAATTCAGGAGTTACGCAAGAAAGAATCCGAAACAACCAATACGTAACATGTAACCACAACCAGTTTTGTTTTTCATTCAGACAAGCCATCCGGTTTAATATTAATCTTTATTAGTCCTGGAGTTGCATTAAACATGTAATGAACACAAGTCCAAGGGAGAGAGTTAGGAATAGAACTTGCCTTTTGCCTTTAGCCTTGCACAGTCGTCTTCCTACTTTCTCCGGCAACGTCCTACTGAAATCCTCCTCTGTTCTCTCTTTCTACCTCCCCTGTCGTGAATAGTTTATTTTTTCTAAAACCCTAAGCAGACTTAATACTTATATTTATAAGTTTATGCGGAACCTAAAATCAAGCCACACCCTACAATGAATCCTAACCGTCCCATAGAGAATCCTAATTAAAAGCTACGTCGGCTACCAAGACTTAACTTCCAAAACAAAACCCTAAAGTAAACGTTAACTAAACCCTAATGTAAATCAATTAAGCATTTAAAAGAATTAAAAGAATTAAAATACAAAAATAAAATTAACTAATCAATTAAATAAATTAAAACACCATAAGTCAAACAAGTAAGTCAAATCCTTAAAAAGTCAATTAAACATAATTCAAAAACAATTAATCCTTAAAAAGTCAATTAAACATAATTCAAAACAACTAATGAACAGATAATGAACAGAAAACAATTAATTAACAGAAAGCGATTAAACAAAAATACCGAGACTATCCTTTTGAAAATTAGGGGTATTACACTTGGCATGATATTCGCACTACTTCCAGGATCAATCAGAACTCTACGCACTAAGCATTTGGTCACTGTCAAACTTACGACCAACGGGTCCTCATGAGGGATCTAAACACGCAATAGATCTGTTCCGTCAAACTTTATTTGCGTTGATGCGCTCTATTGGTGCAGAGTGTTTACACTTTCCATCCTTCTCTTTATCTGTGCCTGGCGAAGGCGTGTTCGAAGCAGTTCATCTGACTCTTCAGCAGGCTCAGGCCGACCATGAATTGCATTGATTATTTGGACTGGTTGCGTGTTGTGAGAATTCGACTTCGGATTCCTCTTCACGTGCTTCATTGGTCGGTTCTGTTCCACCGCTGGGCCTTGAATATAACTTGCGAACTCCCATCTGGCTATCAGCATCTCTACCTGTCTCTTTAGGTTTCTACATTCGTTAGTCTATTGGCCAAAGTCAGAATGAAATGCACAGTGCTTAGACTGATCCCTCTGTTCGAAGGGTTGTCTGATTGGTGAAGGAGGTCGGAACTTATCTTTATTTTCTTGGTACAGTCTTGCTAAGGTAGCTTTCAATGGAGTAACCAGCTCTTCCTCTCTGGGCCTCTTCTCAGATTTCCACGAGAAGCGTTGTGGCTGAACCTGCTTTTGTCTAATCTTTGTTTTGGTCTTTTCTTCCGTGGATATGACGGATGTCTTCCGAGTGTTTACCGCCTCTTCTTCTTCCAAGCGCACAAATCCATCAACTCTTTCATTAAGTTCATCCATAGTTTTCGGCGTGTTCACACCAAGCTTGTGTGGAATGGGGTGCCACGAGTCATGGCCAGTATAAATGTTTGAACTGCCATTGAAGGGTGACATTCAATTACCATGCTCTTGGTAAGGTTAAACCTGGTTAGGAAAGCCTGGAGATGCTCATCAGCATGCTGCTTCATTGTGAATAGGCTCGAAATGTTCTTCGTTGGACGCTTATTTCCATAATATTGGCTTATGAACCGATCACACAAGCTTCGGAAATTATCCACTGAGCCTCTCGGCAGGTTCTTGAACCAATTAGAGCTGGTCCAGCTAGACTCGTAGGAAAGCACTTGCACATCAAAGAGTCATTCTTAGTGTTCAGAGCCATTTTCAACTGGATGTGATACACATGATCGATGGGATCGGTCGTTCCGTCGAACAGAATGAAAACGGGCATGGAAAATTTCCTCGAACTCGGAGCATTTAGAATCTCATCGGTAAACGGTGAATCAACCGTTCGAGTTGCTGAACGGAGTGCTTCATTTTCCCTCTGGAACCCCGCGGTTGCTCTCTGGTCTACAGATCTCCTCTCTGAGCCGTGATAGTCGAACGTCATCATGGAAGGCCGATAAGTCGGATCGAATGATCTGTCCTCAACAAAGTATTGAATGATCTATCCTCAACAAAGTCTCTGCGCCATGGAGGCATAGTTTTGTGACGATCCAACTCTATTGCTTCACCTCAACTGAGCGTTTCTTGATGTGGATCAAAAGTCATTGCTTCGTTTCGCCTGATCTACTCACGCCGTGGATCCACGTGAGTCGATCCTTCACGATCATCAATACGACGAAGATTTGGTGGCAAACCGTCTGGCCGGATTTCCTCGCTGTGAGGATCTATCAGATTGTTTTCGACCTCCTCGCCGTGATGTGCCACATCAGTACGTGCACCTTCTTCTCCTACCGGGAGCGGACGCGAAATTACTGGAGCTTCTTGACACTGCATTTCAGTCCTTAGATCCTCATTTTCTCTCCGGAGAGCTTCGATCATGCTCATCAACTCATCAAGTTTCACCTGCTGGACGTTCTCTACCGTATTGGAGTTCTCACCCCCTATCATGATTCCGGATCGAAGTAAAGGCATGAATTATGAACTCCGAAACAGATCTGAGCGTCACCGATGCAAATTCCGCTAGATTTGGGCTCAACTTCACCGAATCGTGGTCACCGTTTGCTAGATCTGAGCTTTTCTAGCTTTGAACTCACCGGATCTGACTGCAATTGAACAAATTACAGTTGTGTAATACCCCGTAATTTTAAAGAGTGTATTTAAATTAATTTTGTGTTAGGTTAATTCTTTAATGTGTAGATTTATTCACCTTGTAATTATATATGTTAGATTAGTTAACTAATTTTATTTATTTGTGCATGTAATATTGATTTTATGTTCTATATAGTATAATGATTAGTTTTGAAATTTTTATTGGTTATGTTTTAGATTAATTATTATTATTTAATTAAAGTATTTAATTTGTATTGAATAATAATAATAATATAATAATAATATTTATAATAATAATAATTATAATAGTTTATTAATAATAATAATAATAATAATAATAATATTTATTATAAATAATAATAGTATTAAATCAATGTAATGATGAAGAAATTAAATCTTAGGATATGATTTCATTCCCATAGTTAAACCTTAGGACATCTTGCTTGACTTGGCTTGCTTGCCTTAAAGCCATATGGTTGGGAATGTGGTTAATTAAATGCAAAAATAGATATTCGTAATATTTATATTATATAAATTGTATATAAATTAGCTAGCCTACCTTAGAAGGAAGGAAAGGGAGTTAGAATCAAATTATAACTTTTAGTGAGCCATTGTAAAAGTGTGGAAAGGAAGAGAGAGAAAGAAAGGAGCTTGGACTGGTGTAGGAAAAATTTACCCGACTACGCGCAACCGGCGGATTTATTTTAAATCCAAAAAGGCAAGTTATTATCTACTTTTCCCCTTTGAGTCCATAAATTATTCATTACATTTATTCGGCTATTTTTTTTGGTTAGAAACCATGCTAGGACAATGAGAAATTAATTATTTAATTTATTAAAATAAGGTGATATTAATTATTTAAGGGTTAAATAATTTATTATTGGCCTAGGTAATTAATTGAAACTTAGGAAATTGTTATTTAAGGCTTTAGAAATTTTTCTAGCATTTTTGGGCAATTTTCGGAATTTTTCTGTATTTTCCGGCGACCCTCCGGCGAGTTTTCCGGTCGCCGGCAATGGGGGAGATGACCGGAGTGATCCGGTGTGATGTGGCGCACCATAGGAGGGTGTGCGCGCGCATCCTGGGCCTTAGATGAAGCCGATTGATCCGGTGCATCGCGGTCCATGTTACCGCGGTACACCCGGATCATTGACCCTTGGAGTAGGTGAGATGAGATGAAGTGATCCTGTGTAGCGCACCCACAGCAAACCAATACAGCCAACCAACCAGGAGGTGCCACGTCTGCATGAGACTTAAACACGCGTGTGGGAGCGCGTGCACGCGCGTGGCTGATGCCAGACGCGCGTGGAGGCGCGTGGGAGAGTGGGGAAAGTTGGGCTGCGCGTGGGGAAGCTTAGGGCGGCGCGTGGGGGCGCGTGAAGGGCCCTTTCAGCTGCTGGAAATTACCAGAATACCCCTAGGGCCTGTTTTGTAAATTCCAGAACCTTAAACTTGGATTTTTAGGTACTGTGTTGATATTTACGGGTTTAACGGGCCACGAAATTATTATTTTACTACCCGTTACTTATTCTTATGGCCGATTAATATTTCTAAACCTTAAATGGCATGTTTACTGTACGGATATGAAGGTGATTCATTTATCAACATTATTATAGATGCTGTTATTGTTTTATTAAATGGTATTCAGTAGTACTGTTAATAATGTCACGGTTATCGTCATATAAATTAGCCATTAGATATTATGGGATATTTATATTGTTAATCATATATCAACCATGAGTATTATGCTGTGTGCATTTCAGAGAATAAATGGACTGTTTAAATTATGTCGCATTTATATTACATGGATGTGTTGCCATATAGAACCATGTGAGCTGGCTAATAAGTTTAGACTCATTTATACCTTATGCATTCGTTGCTATAGACAGATGTGTGGCTGTCGGGGTATGTGGTTTAATATTATTGGCATGTGTTGCCTAATTTATATGCTCAGTATATTCATCAGTACTTTGAGAGGTGTTATCACTGTGTAGTTCGTTATAGTCGGTGTTGTCAGTACCGTGCACCATGTATAATAGCTGATTTCCCGGGTAGGGAAAGGCGACACTTAACCACCTAGTGTGAGTCTAAGTGATCACCGTCTATTCTGGTTGAGGTCATGTTATACATTGGATAGTTCCCTTAGGATGTATACAGATATAGTACTCATCCGATTCATAATGATTAAGTTATTTGATTATCTGATTTGGGTCATAGTAGAGAGGACTTGCTCGTGTGGTTGACCCACCATTGTTGTTATTTCAGGATACGGTCAGTACCCGTTCCAAGGTTGAGGTTAGCAGTGAGGGACCACCATCCGAACTCATCTACTCTTACGATCCAGTTCAGGGTAGAAGTTTTATGTATTACTTCAGTTTCAGTTTTATTTACTTTTGACGTTGAACTCTCAGGGTTATATTTAGGGATCCTTGACATAGGATTTCTAAGTTGTAATGGAGTACTGTATTAAATAAAGGATGGATGGATGTTGTATTATTTAGTGTTCCTTTCCTGTCTAAATTCTTTTATTATCATCATTTCGTATTCCATGCTTGTATATTGCCAATTGTTTTTGATATCCCTCGTTTTTCATGTATAAGTCTGATCAACTTATGCGTGGAAAATGTTGGGGGTGTCACAAGTTGTGTCATTCCGAAGCAAATGCTTCAGAATCCACCATAAGCAAGAATTCTCTCTGAACAAACTACAATCTCACTGATCTGGATTCAACTTTCAGAAATCAAACTGTGTGCTCACAAACTTGATTGAACTAACATGATACTGATCAGGCTCGAATCGATCTTCTTCGTCTTTCCCACAGACGGCGCCAATTGAAGATGCAATAAATTAATTCTCCTTTCTTTCTCTAGAATTCTTACACTTCAATAGAAAAAATCCCCCTTCTTATCCACCCGTAATGGTCTATTTATAGACCATTACAAATATTCTCACTAACTGATTACATTGGGCCTCTATTCAAGGGTTTTCTTCCTTTTGGGCCTGACTTTCCAATGGGCTTGATCTTCCTCAGTGGATCCTCCAAGCTCGGCCTATTCCGTGGTGCTTTTGCATGGGTCATACTTCAATTGTTCGACCCGATCCCATGCCAGCGAGCTATAACGGGCCCATGCCACTTACTGCATCCTCATCTCACCTTTTTTTCCTTTAAAATTAATATACATATATATTTATATACACAAATTAATTCACCACCACATCATTAATCATTTAATTAAATAAATATGCACAATGAAATAATGCATGACATGCAATGGACCCGTGACACAACTCTCGTGTACAACAATTCCAGTAACAGGTCCCACCTGGGACTTCTCAATCTGAAAAATAGAAAAATACCGAGATCGAAACCAATACATTTTCGAGAGTCCTAAACTCAAGGAAATATCCCAAACAGCTCCCTGACACATCCGGCATGCCTCATGGTATCTGGTTCACAAAATGAGAAAGGATAAAATACCTTCGAAAAACAGAAATTTTCAAAAAACGAAAAATGACGAAAATTAGAAACATTACAAGCTATGATATCATTGAAAAAATAATGTTGGAGAAACTTGATTGCAACACTGTAATTGATAATTTTTTTCTCAAAATGCAAGACGAACACATTTATTTTGATATCAAGTTGAATTTTGATTTTTGAGACTAAGTTGTGCTGAATATTTCCTTTTAACTTTTTGATATAAACTGGATCGTGCTCTTTATAAAGCACAAAGATTGGGTTTTATTTTGTATGTTTTCAACATTAATATATTTTATGTGTTTATCGTCACATTTTAATAAAAATTCCCCACTCCTATAAACTTTTTACGTGTATGAAATATTATGTATAAAAAGTCTCACATTTGAAAGTTGGCTCAGAACCTTTCAAATATTGGAAATCTCGGTACATCGTTTACTTTAAGACATTTGGCTTTCCCTATTAAGGTTTCGACCCGTTTTTGTCATTCTGATTTTGGGCTATAGCCCTCTTTCTTGTTTTGGGCTGTGCGTTTTTTGATTTATTATTAGAATGATTTTGCAAATTATTATCATTATTTAAATTAATATACTAGAATGACCATTTATGTAAACCCTCAACTTTGTAACTTATATTGGCTTTACATAGATAGACCCATAAGAAAAAGGGAAAAAAAAAGTAAAACATCTATGAATCTTGCATTTTAAAGAAATAAATATGAATAATTATTTGATTGATTTGTTAATATTATTCATTACTTAGGGTGGTACGATGAAGTATTTTTGTTTCTATCTTTTTATGTTTTTTTAATTTTATTTTATTGTTATGTACTCGTTATAGCTTGAGAATTTTTATTTAGTTATAATTTCTCACTATCTTTATTTAAGTTTATTTGTATAATGAAATATTAATTAAGATTATAAATCTGCTACTAATATATATAAGTCCCAGCACTTTAAGTAAATTTAATTTCATGAAATTAACAGCTGAGTCCACTGTAGTAAGTTGGCAATTCTTTCGGGTATAGATCCGTATCCAAATGATGGAATTAATAAAAATCATTATAATGGTAAATCTATCCAAAGAATCCGGGTTCGAACCCCGGCAGTGGATAATTTTTTTTGGTTTTTCCGGTAACTGTATGAGCCTCATTACACACGGGGACAGTTTGGAGGGTCAATCCAAAACGAGCACGTTGATAGATTAATATCTAATCTAATTTAATCAAATTAAATTAATTTTTAGAAAAACTAAGTAGACATGTTGACATCCAAGAGTAAAAGAAAACAAAATATTAGATGTTTATACACACACATAATATCTTCGACTGAAAGTTAGTTTTACGTTAGATTACTTTAATTTGGAAAAAAAAAAAAAAAATTATAAAAATCTAATGTAAATGGCTCAAAAAATTTCTAGTTACTTAATTTTTAAATATTAATATTCAAATAAAAGGAAGATGAAAAGAAAAGAGTGATCATAAAATTCATAATTTGATATTATAAAATTAAGAAAAAAATTAAATTAGAATTCGATTTTGGATTTAGGCTCGTAAAATGTTTTCCTTGTAAAAATATTTTATAAACAAAACATCCCCCCCAAACCATCCCTTCGTTACTTTCTCCCTCTTTTTCGTTACCTTCTCTCTCTCCTTTTCGTTACTTTCTCTCTCTCGTCTCTCTCTATGCCAATTACCAGAACGTATTCTCGACCCAAATTTGTTCATTGACCAATCCAAATATGTGCCTCCCTTTCTTTCTCCTCTATTTATTTCTCATCTCACTCTATCTATACATGTATAGAGAGAAAGAAGACTAAATATTAAATTTTTAGATTGAGAGGACCGAAAAGGATTAGTTGTTAGAGGGATAAATGGGTTCAATAAGAATATGAATGATTAGATGACCCAAGATAGCATATGAAAAATGACTTGCAAAATTTCTTTTGGTAAATCATTTTCAGTTATTTGAGGTAAAATGATTTACATGAAAAATAATTTCATAACCTTGGAGTCTCCCAATTACCCAAAAATAAGGAAAATGATTTTTAAAAAATATTTTACGGAGAAACAAACGAAGCCTTAATTTGGGTTTGCACACACCTCTACCCAAACCCAACTTCAATTGTAAAAATGTTTTCTCCCCGATAATTTGGACTAGGCTTGGTGGGCAGGGGAAAAGAAATAAATAAGAAGAGAAAAATGTGATGCAAGATTGAAAAGACAAAACAAATCCGGATTGTTTTATGGGCAAAAGGATAAGAAAATATATTTGCTCATGTCTAGTACTTGGTGGGAAATGAAAAATGATAATTATTGAAAGAAAACTGAAGGAAATAAACTCTTCTTTTTTTCTTCCTTTATTCATCACGAGTCCAAGCTAGACTCTAAAACCAATAACATATTAGAATTTTATTTTTTATTTGAAAAAAGACTCTTATTTTTACAAAATGTTGTTGGTCAACGTTCGGTTGCTTTTCAATCATTTCGAGTGCTAAAAAAATAAAGAAAATGATTAAGTACAGAAAATATCCATATAATATGTTTATAGTGCATATTGCACTCTTTACGTGTAAAAAATATCCCTAAATTATGATATTTGTGCAAATAGGTCGTACTCACACATTTATGACTAAAATGTCCTTAGCTACACATTTAATAATATATATAAAAAATTAATATTTTGTGAAATTATTAAAAACCCACAATGCCAACACCAACCCCATACAAACAACCCATAAGCGAGACCCAATTAAACCATGGCCAGAAAGGACCGAAAACTAGAAGGAAACCACATCCAGTTCGCCGGAGGAAGAGAATATGACAACCTAATTTACCAATTCGGCCTACTATAATCAAGAACCCAGAAAATTCATTAACAAATTGATTAACCAAACAATAACCAACCATCAATACCCACAAGACCGCTGGAGCCTTTGAGGATAGGCGAGAAGCTGAATTTGGCGACGATGGAGGAGGTGGTGATGAAGCAGAAGCCACCGGAGCCGATGAAGGTGATAGGTTTGTATCTATGGACTTGTCGTTGTCAAATATACTCCATATCAAGATTAAATACCTATAACCATTTAACTAAAAATGTCTAATGGCAAGTAGAGTCGAATCACGTATTCAAAGTGAGTTTTTATTTTTAAACAAGAACTTTTAAAAACATTGATTTTGAGGTTTGTCACGAACTATGGAAATGAAATTATAACTCCACAACATTAAATAATTAAATGAGAATCAACAAGAAATTAAAGCATGTAAATGAAACTAACTTGCTTGAAATTAAATGAGAATGAAACTTATGAACATAACTTGTATTAAATTAAATAAAACTTTAAAAAAAATTACAAAAAAAAAAAAAAAAAACTCTCAATAAAAACTACAACCATCTCTAACTACGTAACTATCTAACTCCCTTCCACCTTTCAAGACTTGGCTATTTATAGCCAAATTCATCTTCCAACACTCTTTATTTTACTATACCTCCGTTCACTCTCGTTACTTTACAATTTCCCCCATCACTCTCCCACATGGTTTCTTACATATTCCCTTACATATTCTCTTTCTCATATTCCGTATTCTTACACATTCTTCTTCTTTAATCTTTTCTTCCATCATCCCATGTGACATATATACAAACAATATATATATATATTTCAAATGTTGAGATAACATGGCATAGAATTCTTCAGTGATGATGTGGCGATGGTGACTGGATAATAACTGGGCAAATTTGCTGACGTGGCATATGACTGGGCGAGAATGCTATGTTTTTTAATTTCTTTTTTTCTCATTTTGGAGTTAATACCTACAACATATAAAATACACGAATAAGAAGCATTAAATGATAAAAATGTGTAAATAAATATTTATTTTGGTGCATGAAATAGTATGTTTTGTGCACTTATCAGGACTCTTCCTGGGAAGAGGGCCATGGGAAGAGAGTAGTGGGCAATTTTATCCACTCATCGGCTTCAGGGTCAAAAGCGAAGGCTTGGTTGTTCTTCAAAAAGATGTTGCTCAGGCCGTAGAGGAAGAACAGGGGCTTTTTCGCGGCGGAGACGCGAGTGGAGAAAGATACAAAGGTGATGATCGAGTGCCAGAGCTTGCAAATTGTAGTGGTACGAACAATTGACCGAATTGGGAGATAAGAAAGAATCAGTTCCATTACATCATAACTCACAGTTGAATGAATCTGTTTGAGAATTGGGTTTTTCCATTATCAGATCGTTACAGTTCCATATATGTTTTGGATTGGGTGGAGTTAAAGACGGTGGTTGGGTTGGTTTCATCATGTGGGGGATGGGTTTTGTGGATAATTTCAATTCAAATGCCAACTAATAAGGCAAACAAATAGAGGAATTGTGGTTGAGAACGGTTGGTTTAGTGTTGAAATGCCACTCTGATAAATCCAAAATGCTAGAGCAAGAAAATCTTAACCTTCTACATTTTCTAAATTCATCAACCTTGTGAACGCAGACCTCTCCAACAGTCTATTCCTGGCCGTCAGTAACCTCCACCGAGAGAAGACGGCTACCCAAGCACCGATACCCGCAAGACTGCCGGAGCCGATCAAGACCCAGTTTCATGGTCGGTGCTTGCCTGGTGGTTGTGGTTTTGGGGTTGGGTGTAAGGTTTGCTAGGGACATTTTTGAAAGAGTAAAAGAATAAAATGGGCATTATATAAATTGAAAAGTATTTTTGCACAAATTGAAAATGATAGGAGTGTTTTTTGCACACTTTTTAAAATATGGGGTAAAAATATTATGAAAAGTATACTTCATAAGTGTTTTTTTTGTAGTTACCCTAAAAAAAAACAATTCAAGAAATTAGATTGCCTTTGACAAAATGAAGTTAACTTTTAATTAGAAAAGGCAAAATAACGAGATATATATATATTGGGGGCTAAAATTTGCTTCATATTCTCTGGGCCTAATAGAAATCAGCCATATGATTTCAAGCCTTGGAATTTCAATATAAAAACGTTAAATAGAATTAATTTCAACACACTGGCAATGAAGTCCACTCTAGCACCTCGGTAATTCATGTCTTGGAGCGAAACCCTTCATGGTTCAAATCATTAAAACGATTCTCATATCACTTTCATGACATTTCATTCTGAATGTTTTAAATAAAGTTAACAATGATATCCATTGTAACACTATGATAATTCTTGCGTTTAAAAAAATCGAGTTCAATTCTCGGCAGTGGTAATTCTTGCGTCTAAAAGAATCTGGGTTCAATTCCCGGTAGTGGAATATATATATATATATTCATAATTTAAGTCCAACAAAACGGTTCTCATATCACTTTTATGACATTTTATTCTGAATATTTTAAATAAAATTAATTTCAATATTTCAACAATGATATCCACTGTAGTACTTTGGTAATTTTTGTGTCTAAAAGAATCTGGTTTCAATTCCCAGCAATGGAAATTTTATTTATTTATTTCATATTTTAAGCCCAACAAAACGGTTCTCATCCACTTTTATGACATTTCATTATGAATATTTTAAATAAAGTTAATTTCAATATTTTAACAATGATATCCACTATAGCAATTCTTGCGTCTAAAAGAATTTGGGTTCAATTCCCCGCAATTGAAAATTTTTTTTTCCTCAATATTTTAAGCCCAACAAAACAGTTCTCATATCACTTTTATGACATTTCATTTTGAATATTTTAAATAAAGTTAATTTTAATATTTTAATAATGATATCTACTATAGCACTTTGGTAATTCTTGCGTCTAAAGGAATTCAGTTTCAATTCCCACTGGCCAAGTCCAGTTTGCCCCACCAATTAAGAAGGAAACCCAGCAACCTCCCAGCCCACTCATTCTCATTCAAGGCCTATTTTGACTTACGAATCGGCCCAAGCGAAGGTTGAGCTTGTTGAGGAAGGATTACGCCCATATTATCTTAAGGTTTAGAAAGAACCAAGGAATTATTAGGGTAAGAAGAGACTTCTATAAATAGAAAAAGAGCAGAAATGTAAAAAAAATTCTATTAAAGTGTAATAAAATTACTTTCCTAATAGAAAGAGCATTTTACTGCATCTTCATCTGGCGTCGTCTGTGCGAATTTGACGAGTGATTTTCTGATCCATTTGATGACACAGCTACGTTCTGGAACAATGATTGGCGAGATGACTACGCAAAGCCATGATTTGGCCGAAACGACCACCAGGAGGATCTCTGGTAGTTGATCCAGACCCTGCGTAATGAGAGCACAGAGGTCATGGAGATATTGCACCGAGAGAACGAAGTGCTCTGATCACGACTGGAGCGTGGATCAAGATTGACCCCCAGAACGATCGTGCTTGATCCATCCACCATGACCGTGCAGGATCCATCTACCATGACCAAGTAGGATCCATCTACCACGACCGTGCATGATCCATTCACCACAACCGAGCTGGGTCTATCTACCACGATCCATGTCTAAAGGAGCTTGACAATAGACAGAGGGATCAGTCGGTCGATCAAGAGAGTACTAGCAAAACGGTCGCTCAGAGATCAAACACGCACCAGGTGTTTGAAGAAATGTCAAGGTCAGATATCAGAACGCAAGTTCAGCGAGAAGTCGACGAATGGCTTAAGGATCTGAAGGCACCCACATTGGTGGACATGGCCCCCATGGTTGACTTGCCCTTCACTGACGAGGTATTAAAGGCACCAAAGCTGAAGAAGTTCGTGATCCCACCCTTTGCGTCGTTCGACGGCTCAACAGACCTAATAGACCATGTTTATCATGTCCAGCTGAAGAAAGTTTTGCACAACGATGATGATGCCCTAATGTGCCGAGTGTTTCTGACAAGTTTGACCGGACCAGCTCTTAAGTGGTTCAAACACTTGTTGAGGGAGTCAATCAGAGGTTTTCGCAGGTTGTGTGAAGTGTTCATGACATAGTATTTTGGCAATCAGCAGATCCAGAAAAGTGTATCCAGCCTATTCACTATGAAGCAACACAAGGGAGAGAGGCTTCAGGCCTTTCTCACCAGGTTTAACCTTAAGTTGAGCCTTGTCAAGAGATGTGATAAACGAGTAATAGTTAAGGCTTTCAAGCTGGCTCTTATCCCTGGTACTCTATTCCACAGTGCGTTGGTGCACAAAACGCCTAAGAATATGGGAGACGTGGGACAAAAGGCACAAGGTATCCCTGGTACTCTATTCCACAATGCGTTGGTGCACAAAACGCCTAAGAATATGGGAGACGTGGGACAAAAGGCACAAGGCTACATCCAAATGGAGGAAGATGAGGCCATGCGAACTCATCAGGCCACTATGGTCACTGTGGAAAGCTATTCACGTGACATGATCAAAGGGCAGAAGGCACCGACCCAAATCGGTTAAGCATCCTTACTGAAACATTAATAGATGTGTCATAAAAAGGAATTCATCATGAAATTGTGATACTTCTGTTCGTGCGTTTTTAGTCTCACATCGACCGATGGACTTTGCGGGCGTGCCTGAGTGTATGTAAATACTTGAAATATGACTTGAACACCAACCTATCCCTTTTTAATTGATGGCTGACTTCAGGTGATTGTGTGGGGAAGTGAATAGTAAGAACTCCCAGTACGATTCTTTTTCTGCCTTGTTTGCAAGGACTTTTATAATAGTGTTATTAAAAATACAATTTAAAGTAAAGTAATATAAATAAACTGGTTGAATTTAAATTGACTTTAAAAGAAGATGGCTGAATGGAAATAGACTTTAAAAGAACTGGCAGAATGGAAATTGCATGGAAAGTAAAGAATGTAGTGAAATGAACCGGCTGAATTTACATGACAAGAATCCGATCAAAGATTGCCATTTAATTCACTTGAATAAAACAATAATTGATAATGTAAACATCATAATTAAATCATTGCAAAAGAAGAGTAAGTTACTGGAACTCATATTCTTTGAATAAAATTTGCCATTTGGACAAAAGAAATAAAGAATTGATAAGATGACGTAAAGTCAATTGAATGAATTTTGATTCATGTTTTGTGGGTGGTGCTAGACAATTTGGAAAGAATACAAATTTTTCTATTTATAGAATTTTCTCTCAATTTATTTTTCTATTTTCTTGTTAAAATATATCCTTCCTTGATTTTCTCTCATTTGTAATTCAAATTGGGTTTGATGTTGACTACGTCTCTTTCTTCAAATGAACTTCCCATCTCCAGCTATAATATACGGATTCCTCTCCATCATGGCCTTCCATTTGAATTAGTCAAAACCCATATTCCATATTTGTCTCAAACTAAGTCAAAATTGGAGCTTCCTTATTGTAACTCAACTTTCCTTCCTTATTCGTAAGGCTTTAGTTATTGACCCAGTGCCAAATTCCAATATTTCTTTTTAAGTCAGCAAATATGCTATGAAATAGTCAACTATTTGTTGCTAAAATTCAGCAACCTTCCATTTAGCTGGCAACCAAACAATATATTCAATATAATTCCACGGGTCACCTCTTTTTTCTCCAACAATTTCCATATGGACAATCCTTATGGTGCCATGTGAAAATATTTGTCACCTTATTATTGGTCCACGTCATCGCTGAAATGGTTGCCAAGTTTTGATACCAACAAATGCCCCCCAAATTTCAAATGTCTCATCGGGCCGATAAGTTTTTTAGAATTTTAAAATGTATTGAAAAGAAACTGGCAACCAATGAACTTCTAAACTATATTTCTTTCAGACCACCTTTAAATTGGTCTTTATTTTGCGTCAGCCAGGACTGGCCGATCCTGGTTCTTCCATTATTCCCACAAAGCTGGCTGATACCCCTCAAAATATTGGCCATTTATAAATCCTTGATGGTCTTTACCATTGAAGTTTTCCAACTCTATTAGCAAGGCAAATCGTGATCGGCCGGGATCAAGTTGTTATGTAATGTCATTTGGGCCAATCTAACTGGCTTCTCTATTGGAAAAACAACATTCTGCCAATATGAAGCTTCTCTGGTGGTTGATCCTCTTGAATTTTTATATTCCCATAGAGCTTCTGAAAGTACCTCATCCCAAGATTTTGAATCTTCATCTTCTTTAATGATTTCAGCTGTATCAGCTGAAAATACCAAGAATAATATTTCTTTTATGGTCGATTTTTTATCTGCCGAGTAAGCTTTCAGAATGTCAGTGGCCATAATGGTCTGATTCCTTCTTGATTCTTTATTTGGCACCTTAACAGCTAGCCGATGAAGCATTATCCTTGGCCAAAATACCTTTTTGACTAACCTTTTAGAGTTAACATTAGCTAAACTTCTTTTCATAATAGTTGATGCTGGTTGCCCTATTTTATTTGTTCTTTTGAAACTTAACAGAACATGATTCTTGTCGTCTAGTACTGGATCGGCCACGTAAAATTTTGCATTATATGGCCGATTTATTTTCTTTAGCGAATTTCTTTTCCATTTAACCCTTTTTAGTTTCCATCCCTGCTTTCTTTTCTTGAAATTCGGTTCAGGACGACGAGCTAGAAGAATTCTCTTAGCTAATGATGGTTCTGACTGAGGATTATATACCACTATCGGCCAAGCATTCTGGTAATCTGGCCGATTTGATCATCGGTTAATAACCTTCTACTGAAGGCATCAACCATGTTGAATGAGAGCAGATTGTGTTTCCTTCAATTGTTCTTCTAATTCTTCCACCGCTTTGGCACTTGGAGTGGCTGACGGTTTGCTCTCAGCAACCTTAGGCTAATTCCCTTTATCAACCTTTTCTTTGGGAGCCTGGCCGATTACATTACTACTTGCTATGAAAAGATCATTGTCGACCTATATGACTTCATCATCCGCTCCCTTTTTGGCCGATACGGTAGATGTTCGAGTGTCGAATGTGGCTGATTTTGGCTTTTTGTATATTGGTCGGCCTATTAACCCAAGGCCATTACCATATTCTTGCTTAATAATATCAGCCAGCTGAATCTTATCAATCATCGTTGACTAATTGGGCTGATCAATGACTAGTCGATCTTGATTTACCACCAGCGGCTGATTGGCCATTTACTACCCCCCAAGTACCAAAGATTTTGGCTGATGTACCACTGGCGGCTGATTATAACTCGGCCAGCCTTCTGGCTGATTAGCTATCAGCTGCCCCCCCTCTGAGTCCTGGCTGTGGTGGTTCCTGAGCATATAGTGGATTTGGAGCACTTCACCTTACCTGGTTCCCCCCCGGGTTAAAAAGTTTTGGCTGATGTACCACTTGCGACTGATTTACCACAGGTGGCTGATTGTAAATCCGCCAATCTTATTGTGATTGATTTACCACTAGCGGCTGATTTTTCACTGGTGGCTGATTATAATTCGGACAACCTTCTGGCTGATTAGCCATCATATTTGGTTGAAATAGAATAACCTGTGACGAAATAGGCTGAGTGGCTGATTTCAGATTGTTGGAACTCCCAGCCT
The DNA here is from genome assembly GCF_030987335.1 of Cornus florida. NCBI lineage: Eukaryota > Viridiplantae > Streptophyta > Magnoliopsida > Cornales > Cornaceae > Cornus > Cornus florida. The sequence continues at coordinate 9,179,094 of NW_026775577.1, forward strand.
AAGCAGGCCTATTCATAATGGCGGCTGAAGCTGAGATATTGTTTCGTGCAGGTCGTTTTAACTTGCACTCATTCTTCCAATCGCTTCTAACAGAGAGCACACTTGTGTTTGAACCATTGATACTTTTGATGGTATAGCTAGTTCATCCACAGGACCCAATGTAGAGCTACCAACCTGAGCTGGCTAATGTTCTTCTTTCGGATCATCATTTGTGGCTGCGGCTTTAGAATTTTTCGGCTGCGGCATTGCATATTCGTTTAACACCAAGTGGGGTTCCACCGGGCGTGCCAAAATATGTTTGCACGTTTTTAGTATGTAAATACTCAAAATATGAATTGAACACCAACCTATCCCTTTTTAATTAATGGCTGACTTCTGGCGATTGCGTGGGAGAGAGAATAGTAAAAACTCCAGCGAAGTTCTTTTTTTGCCTTATTTGTAAGGACTTTTATAATAATGTTAAAAGAATTAAAAATGCAATTTAAAGTAAAGTAATTTAAATGAATTGGCTGAATTTAAATTGACTTTAAAAGAAGACGACTGAATGGAAAGAAACTTTAAAAGAACTGGTAGAATGGAAATTGCATGGAAAGTAAACAATGTAGTGAAATGAACTGGTTGAATTTACATGATAAGAATTTGATCAAAGATTGCCATTTAATTCAATTGAATAAAACAATAATTGATAATGTAAATAGGATAATTAAAGCATTGCAAAAGAAGAGTGAGTTAGTGGAACTCATATTCTTTGAATGAAATTTGCCATTTGGACAAAAGAAATAAGGAATTGATAAGATGATGTAGAGTTAATTGAATGAATTTTGATTCATATTTTGTGGGTGGTGCTGGACAATTTGAAAAGAATACAAACTTTCATACTTATAGAATTTTCTGTTAACTTATTTTCCTAATTTCTTGCTAAAATATATCCTTCCTTGATTTTCTCTCCTTTGTAATTCAAATTGGATTTGATGTTGACTAGGCCTCTTTCTTCAAATGAACTTCCTATCTCCAGCTATAATATACAGATTCCTCTCTAGAGAGAAATCTAGTGTAATTGTTTCTTCTTTCCTTTTGCTTGAATTGACAATTCCTCTAGTTTGCCAAAATAGGAAACATAAATGTATAAAAGAATAAGTGTAATATGTATTAAAACTAGAGGACATTAATGTCTTTTTAACTATGGCCATATCAAATTCAAGGTCACATCGAGACTTATAGCACCGCTCAATGTTTTTTCATCTCCTTGATACATAATGTACAGAATCCTCACATTATCAAGTAAAGAAATCAATTTATTACTTAGTTCAATCCGACCATCCATTTGATTCAAAGCGTGTGAATCTATTCATCTAAATACGTTTAGTAATAATATCTTAACACAAAAAGGATTACCTTACATGTTACCGAATCCCATGATTTGATTCATCAATTATAAAGTGACTTTTAGATTTCCCTTCTATACTCATTTGGATTACATAGTTTAGTAATTATGATCCTTGTGATCTAACACTGGCATCTGGATCAAAGATGCAGATGGGTAGGCAGGGAAAAGTCAAAGTGTAAACCTCTAAAAATGGAAGAGAGGAGTGAAAGGCTCAAACATCTCCAATGGCTTCTTAAATGGGCTTTCAAATTCAAAATATAGTAGATGGATAAAAATAAGGCACTCCAATAACCTCTCAAAAGACCTCTCATATTTTAAGATTCTCAAATGTATTATCAAATATAACAGCTCTCAAATAGTCTCTCAAATTCAAAATATAACAGGTGGATGAAAATAGGCACTCCAATAGACTCTTTTAAAAGACCTTTCATATGTTGAGATTGTCAAAAGTTGCTAAAATGAAAATAAGGCACTCCAATAGGCTCTCAAAACATGGAATGGTTATTGTGTTAAAAAAATAACATGTTGGATGAAATACACCATTGGAGTAAAATTGCAAAAATATAGTATTTTGACACTATAACTCCTCTCAAAATATAGATTTGGTATGAAAATATAGCATTTTGCATTAGAGATGCTCTCAGGAATGAGAGAAAACCTCCATACAGAGGGCTTTTTTGCAAACTTTTACATTTTTTTCTGGATAAACCATATTTACCTTTTCTCAGCTTTTGCTCGAACCCTCAAATATGGTGCAACTATGATAAATATGTAGTATATATATTGTAAATGACATAGGCATCCCTTTGCTTCAATGAAAAGACTTGAGAGGACTTTAAAGAGGAAGGCATCTCTCACGAGTAAATAATTCAAACGAAAGTAACCAATACATATCTATTGATTTAATGTGATCATTTTTATATAGTGGTTATGTAAATATAAATAAGATAATTTGCTATTTGATAATCGAATTCAATAATTAATTTTAAGTAAATTAAATAATTTATTAAATTAAGTGTATTTGATAAGATATTTTTATATTATTTTTAAAAGTAAATTGTATTAAATGAAATAGAATTTTAAGTGATTGAATTCAATTATGACTAATGTTGAATGATGAATACTTAACTTTTTTTTTTTAAAAAATAATATTAAAAAATTTTCAATTTACATTATCACTTAAAATTCAGTTCTATTTTATTTTATTTTTTATTAAACAACGTTGAGTTCACAACTTCTCACTTTTCAATTAATCAAGTTGATTATTCTTTAATTAGGTCAACAAATACTACCATGCAGATGTTTCTCTAACTTATAACTTTTCTTGTCTTGTTAAAAAAAAATAAAAAAAAAATAAAATACCTATCTCATGTACAAGAGTCTTGTGGCCCACCGAAAATTTCTTTCTCCACCTCTCAGAGGCTTGTGAGTTTCTTGTCTGCCAATGACCGAAAAAAAAAAAAAAAAATCATATTTTAATTTCCAAATCACACCAAAGTTTACAACTTCTTGTTAGCTGATAACAATTCTCTTGATTTTGTAATTTTTTCTCTCCACCTAATCAAGTCAACAAAAACTATCATATTTTAAATTTCACTTGACGGGTAGTTGGGTTATCATCTGTTCTCTTCTTAATACTGTAAATAAATGACAAGATTCTCTTAGTAAATAAATGAAGTCCTCATTATTAGTTTAATCACATCCACACAACAAGGGAAGAAGTCCTCATTACTAGTTTAATCACATCCACACACAATAAAGAAGTCCACATTGTTAGTGTAAAAACAAATGCGCACGCACAGACACAGACACACACACACACAGCGCGCACAAGATTTGTCTGGCTTACTGCATCTGATGGAGCAGCAGCCAGTGACTTCATCCTTTTTTCACCCTTTTCTCTTCTCTTCTCTTCCCATATTATTCATAGCATTCCTCATCAAGAAATTGCTCCTCAATACTTCTACTATCAACAAACACCTACCACCTTCACCACCAAAGCTCCCAATTATAGGGAACTTCCACCAACTGGGCTCGCTCCCTCACCATCCACTCCGATCTTTAGCTCAACGATATGGCCCTCTCATGCTGCTTCACTTCGGCAGCACGCCGACACTCGTCGCTTCATCCGCTGACGCTGCTCGAGAGATCATGAAAACACATGATCTTGTCTTCTCAAACAGGCGGAAATCGATCATGGCTAAACGGCTTCTCTACAATTACAAGGATGTATCCATGGCACCTTATGGTGAATTCTGGAGGCAGATGAAAAGCATTTTTGTGCTCCAGCTTCTAAGTAATAGAAGAGTTCAGTCTTTTCACTTTGTCAGAGAAGAAGAAACCGCCCTCCTGATGAAGAAGATTGAAGAATCATCTTCTTCATCCTCGGCATTGAATTTAAGCGAAATAATCACGTTGCTAACGAATGATCTGGTATCTAGGGCTGCTTTCGGGAGGAAGTACAGTGGAGTGGAAAGCGGGAAGAAGTTTTTGCTGTTGTTGAAGGATTTCTCGGGGCTATTGGGCAGCCTTGATGTTGGGGACTTCATTCCATGCCTTGCATGGATCAATCATGCCACTGGTTTTTATGCTAAATTGGACAGAGTTGCAAAAGAGGTTGATGAATTCCTAGAGCAAGTAGTTGAAGAGCGTATGAATGTCCTGAAAAGGAAGAGTAATGGTGATGAGAGAGTTGAAGACCACGGCAGGGAGGATTTCCTTGATATCTTGCTTAGGATCCATAAAGACAATACTGCTGTTGATAAAGATTGCATCAAAGCACTCATCTTGGTAAGGATCGATCTCTGTGTGGGTGTGTGTCAAATTAGAAGTTTATTAAACCAGCAAGATATAACACAACACACACTCATCAGCAAAACAAGAAATGTTAATTCAACAATACAAATGAAACATCCGCATCAGAAAACAACAAAGGAATAAAAAATAGAAATGAACAGCAAAGGAATACAAATGAAATCAGCAAATATATCTCAGAAGAACTAGTTGTAGTATATATTTTGCTAAATTACTAGACTTGGCCCACCTAAGTCTCACCAAGAGCTTCCAATTCGCAAAATCTATCGATTTATCTGATTGAACTGCATCTAACAAAACTGAATTGCCTCCTCCAACTTTTATATCAACTTTTCCAAAAACATATATAGAGTTAGAATAGAACTCTTCAGAATTTGAGCAACAAATATATATATATACTAGAATCTTTTCTTCAACTAAATTGTTGAAAACCCAGATACACCAGCAAAAAAGTTCACTAATTTGAGTTAAATGCACTTTAATTCAACATGGAAAACAAAGAAGAAAACATGCATATAGTTCAATAGTTGTATACATCAAATTGAGTGATTACTTATTATATATTGTTATACACTCGATTTACCTCCTTGTTAACGCCAGGATGGTATTTTAGAGCAAGTTTCCGATAAGCCCTGTTCTAGTTGTTAAAGGCGCGCCTAGGCTCCAAAAAAGCCCCAGGCTCGTCAAGGCTCAGCTAGAGCGCCTCAACCTACTAAGGGCCAGGCTCCTTCAATCAGGCTCACATAAAGCCCTCATGTTCACACTTTTTAATAGGCTACAAGCTAAAAAAAGGCCACGCCTTGTATGTTTTAATCATTTATTCATATCATTTTCTTTTTTACTTGATGACTAGTAAATTAAAATGTTCTATATCATATATCTTATTGTTAAACCTTTTGAAATATTTGACAAAGTTCATAAATTTATGGTTCACTAGTTACATTAACTGCAATTACTGCTTGATTATGAATATATATAATAATATATGTTTAAATATGCATTATTACATACACGCGCCTTACTTCGATCAAGCTCGCGCCTTATACTGCGCCTTGCGCTTAGGCTCCACATGGCATTTGGCTCCTTAGTGCGCCTTGAGCCTTTAACCCTCTTGATTTCATCAGGAGTTGCAGAGGAGGTGACCCCCCAATACTTCATATGGAGACTCTCTGCGGCTAGATTTCACAAACTGTCTAATACTGCTTCTTTTCTTCTTCCTTTTATTTCTTTAACTTGGTGAAAACGCTTGTAAAGCATACGCAAGAAGGTTATAATTGCCTCCATAGCCTATTCTGCAACTGGGTATTGAAGTTTTGCTTGGTTTTGCGGATACAAAAACCTACAATGACTAGATCTTGGACAGAGATGAGATAGAGAGAGGACGGGATGATTGGTGTTAAACACAGAGCAAATTCGCGCATGAGAAAGAGATGAGAGAGAGAAGAGAGAGCAAATTCATGGACAGAGATGATAGAGAGAAGATGTGGGTCAGATCGGTTGGTTTTGGAGTAAGGTTGAATAGCAGTTAGTTTTGATCAAGTAACATTTGTAGCAGAAAGGAAAGAGGCTTCAACTGAAGACCAGCTTTCCAAACTTAGAGCAATCCAGTAAAGGAACTCTTACTAGATATTTCCCAATTACTAGCCTTACAAGATATATTCAACTAGACTCGCAAATCTAATCCAATCCAGTAAGATAAATTTTTAATGCAAAGAGGATTGAAAAAGTCTCAACTTTTCAATTGAAACAGAATGGAGCTTTATCTAGTGTATAGTGGACTTCGCACAAATAATGAAATAAGTCATCTACCCTAAAAATTTATTTAGGCTGTATTAAGTAAAAGACCAATCCAGCACAACCCTTTACAAATCTGATTGATATATAGTTGCTAATCGTTTTATAATTGCAACAACTAATTTTTTTTTTATGCAATTCGTGTGTGTGTGTGTGTGTCTGTGCACGATGGCTAGTTGCAAGAATATTTACATCAAGGATACTCACATATTTTGAACAAACTATACTAACCATCTGAAGTTGTTTTTTTCTTCTGATTCTTGCAGGACATCTTTGTTGGTGGAACTGACACCACTTCCACAGTCCTAGAATGGGCAATGACAGAGCTATTAAGACACCCAAGAGTCATGAATGATGTGCAAAATGAAGTGAGAGAAATTCTTAAAGGTAAGCCACACATAACAGCAGAAAATCTGGATAAAATGCACTACCTTAAAGCAGTGGTCAAAGAAACTGTTCGTTTGCATCCTCCTTTCCCATTACTCGGACGTGAAGCGAGTGAAGATGTCAGAGTAATGGGCTATGACATTCCAGCCGGAACAGCAGTTATTATCAATGCCTGGGCAATCGGAAGGGACCCCGTGACATGGGTTGAACCTGAAGAGTTTCAGCCTGAGAGGTTCTTGAATTCTTCTATAGATTTCAGAGGGCATGACTTTGAATTGATTCCATTTGGAGCTGGCAGGAGGGGCTGCCCAGGGACCTCCTTCGCAATTGCCACCAATGAGTTTGTGTTAGCAAATCTAATGCACAAGTTCAACTGGGCATTGCCTGGTGGAGCCAAGGGAGAACATCTGGACTTGACTGAATGCTCTGGTGTTACAATCCGCAGAGGAATACCTCTCCTTGCTGTTGCAACTCCATGTTCTTGCTAGTGTAATCTGTGACATTGTCATGTTTGTTGCATGTTTCCTGTTTTCGACAATAAAACATAACTAAAAAGAGTGTGTGTAAAAATAGACCAAGTACAATTAGCTTAAAGAATTATTGGATTGTGAATTAGATAATGAGAACTGAAATCCTAGAAGAAACTTTTCTGACTTGTCACATTTGTTTGTGTTACACTCATCTTGTCTGACAAAGCATGAAAAAAGATTACACTTGGATACAAGATGCTGTCAAGGTGACTAACCCAGTATATAATTTTTCCAGTTAATGATAACACGAGAGACAAAATGAAAAATCATCACTGTTAGAAAGAGCTTTTTGAGTCCAAGTGACTGCAGTAATTTGGAATATGGAATTCCACTTAATCAAATCACCTACAATACCAGATACCTCATCACTGGAATTATAATCCCTGGCTGAAATGTCATGTGGTAAAATGTGGGTGGCAAACGACCCCTCCTGACCAATATGGGAACTGGCACACCCTGACCCCAACCGATGTCCAGGTTCTTTCAACCCATAGAAATTGGAATAAACGTTTCTCTGTGGAGGAACAGAATAACAATTTATTCCATGTAACCTACATCAATCCATTTGACTTCTTTCGCTAAAAAAAAAAAAGTACCTTCAAATTGATCGCAACCCTACTTAACCCGCTAGACTTTTTTTCTTTTATTTTCATCCTTAATGATCCGTGCACGCAGTATGCTGTGTTTAGAATAATGTAATAGAAAGAGTACTAGCAAGGGCAAGAATAGGATCAAATACGACCATGTGTTGGCTTTAAGATTCATGATAACGAAAAGCTACACAGATATCTCAAATCATATACAAATTAGATCTGCAGTAACAAGAGATCAAAGGGTTTAAACCATTCCTATAAAGTATAGCCATGTTTGGTTTAATTATTTAACAGAGTATGATATTTGAAAAAGAGAAATAGTTTTCAAAATATTATGAGAGATTCTCCTCTAAAATTGAACAATAAAATACTATTCAAAGTCATGTCTAGTTTAACTAAATTAATTTCAATTCCAAATTCAAGTCGCTGATTCGGTGTTCCCAAACGCAACAACAATGAAATCCTCATTAGTTTAAAAACAAGTGTGGGCGTGCACAGAAAAGGGATGTGTCTAGTTTTCTGCATTTGAAGGAGAAGTTACTGACTTCACATATTGTTTAATACTTTAATCTCATGCAGACACATAAAGAAATCTTCATTAGTTTAAAAACAAGTGCTCTAACACGCATACTAAGGGATCTGTCTAGCTTTCTGCATCTGAATCTGATGGAGCAGCTAGTGTCTTCATTTCTCTTGTACCCATTTTTCTTCTCTTGTCTTCCGTTATTATTCGTAGCATTCCTCATCAAGACATGGCACCTCAATACTTCTACTATCAACAAACACCTACAACCTTCACCACCAAAGCTCCCAATTATAGGAAACTTGCACCAACTGTACTTGCCCGCTCACTGCTCACTCCGATCTTTATCTCAACGACACAGGCCTCTCATGCTGATTCACCTCGGCAGCAGGCCGACACTTGTTGCCTCATCCGCTGACACTGCTTGAGAGATCATGAAAACACATGATCTTGTCTTTTCAAACGAGCCAAAATCGAACATTGCTAACTGGCTTCTCTACAATTACAAGGATGTGATTACGGCCCCTAATGGTGAATTCTGGAGGCAGATGAAAAGCATATTTGTACTCCAGCTTCTAAGTAATAGAAGAGTTCAGTCTTTTCATAATGTCAGAGAAGAAGAAACAGCCCTCCTGATGAAGAAGATGGAAGAATCATCTTCTTCATCCTCGCCATTGAATTTAAGTGAAATGTTCACGCTGCTAACGAATGATGTGGTATGCAGGGTTGCTTTTGGGAGGAAGCACAGTGGATGGGGAGATGAGAAGAATTCTATGCTGCAATTGAAGGATTTCGCGGGGTTGTTGAGCAGCTTTGATGTTGGGGACTTCATTCCATGGCTTGGATGGATCAATCATGTCACTGGTCTTTATGCCAAAGTGGACAGAGTTGCAAAAGAGATTGATGAATTCCTGGAGCAAGTAGTTGAAGAGCGTGTGAATGTCCTGAAAAGGAAGAGTTATGGCAATGAGAGAGTTGAAGACGAAGGCAGGGAGGGAGGATTTCCTTGATATTTTGCTTAGGATCCATAAAGAAAATATTGATGTTGATAGAGATTGCATCAAAGATCTCATCTTGGTGAGGATCTGTGTGTGTGTGTGTGTGTGTGTGTGTGTGTGTGTGTGTGCATGTGTGTGTGTGTCAAATTAGAAGTTTAATAAAGAACCAGAAAGATACAACACAACACCCACTCATCAGCAAAACAAGAAATGTTAATCAAACAATACAAATGAAACTTCCACATCAGAAAACAGCAAAGGAATACAAATGAAATCAGCAAATATATTTCAGAAGAACTAGCTTCGACTGAAGACCAGCTTTTCAAACATAGAGCAAACCAGTTAAAGTACTTGATGTTACCAGATATATTCAACTAGCCTCACAAATCTAATCCAATCTAGTGAGATCAATTTTTAATGCAAAGAGCATTGAACAAGTCTCAACTTTAGATTTACAGGGGAAAAAAAAAAGTCTCAACTTTCCAATTGAAACGTAATGGAGATTTATCTATCTATAGTGTATAGTGGACTTTGCACAAATTAGCAATCCATTCTGAATATTTCTTTAGGCTGTATTAAGTAAAAGACCAATCCAGTACAACCCTAAACAAATCTAATTGATATATAGCTGCAAATCATTTAATAATTGAGACAACTAATTTTATGTCATGAATTGTCTCTCTCACTCTTAAGTCTGTCCTCTCTGTGTGTGTGCATGATGGCTAGTTGCAAGGATATTCACATCAAGGATACAAACATATATTGAGCAAGCTTTACTAACCATCTTAATTTGTTTTATCTTCTGATTCTTGTAGGATATCTTTGTTGCTGGAACTGATACCACTTCCACAGTCCTAGAATGGGCAATGACAGAGCTATGAAGACACCTGAGAGTCATGAATAATGTGCAAAATGAAGTCAGAGAAGGCAAACCACACATAACAGCAGATGATCTGGAGGAAATGCACTGCCTTAAAGCAGTGGTCAAAGAAACTGTTCGTTTGCATCCTCCTATCGCATTACACGGACTTGAAGCGAGCGAAGATGTCAGACTAATGGGTTATGACATTCCAGCCAGAACAATGGTTATTATCAATGCTTGGGCAATCGGAAAGGACCCCATGTCATGGGTTGAACCTGAAGAGTTTCAGCCTGAGAGGTTCTTGAATTCTTCTATAGATTTCAGAGGGCACGAATTTGAATTGATTCCAGTTGGAGCTGGCAGGAGGGGCTGCCGAGGGACCTCCTTCGCAATGGCCACCAATGAGTTTGTGTTAGCAAATCTCATGCACAAGTTCGATTGGGCATTGCCTGGTGGAGCCAAGGTAGAACATCTGGACATGACTGAATGCTCTGGTGTTACAATCCGCAGAGGAATACCTCTCCTTGCTGTTGCAACTCCATGTTCTTGCTACCGTAATCTGTGACATTGGCATGTTCGTTGCATGTTTCCTGTTTTCGAGAGTAAAACATATTTAGAAAGAGATTGTGTAAAATATTGACTAAGTACAATTAACTTAAAGCATTATTAGATTGTGCATTAGATAATATTTAACTGAAATTCTACACAAATAAAAAACAACCTTTTGGCTTATCACATTTGTTTGTGTTACACTCATCTTGTCTAAAATATGATAGAGGAGTGTTGGAATGTAATTCTATATAGAACACGGAGCATGAAAACAGATTGCACTTGGATACAAGATGCTGTCAAGGTGACTAACCCAGTAAACAATTTTCCCAGTTAATGATATAATATTTTGAGCTCAATCAATAAAAGTGACAAATGAAACATCATCACTGTTAGAAAGACCTTAATGGATCCAAGTGACTGTAGTAATTTGGAATTTGAAATTCATGTTAATCAAATCACCTACAATACCAGATACTGCATCACTGGAACTAAAATGTTCTATGGTAAAATGTGGATGTCAAAGGACCCTGCCTGGCCAATATGGGAACTCACCCACCATAACCCAAACCGGCAACCCATAGAAATGATAACGAAAATGTACGCAGATAGCTCAAATCATATACATATTAGATCTGTAGTAACAAGAGATCAAAGAGTTACCATGCCCATAAAATACATGTTCTGGTGGGACAGACATAGTATAGCTTCCCCTTATTGTTATTATGGTTGTACTTTGGTACTTTGATAGAAGCTATTTTCCCACAACAACAAATTATATTCTTATACCTCAAATCTTCACCATCATTAGATTGTGTAGTTGAAGTAGGACAGTTTCGATTTCAATTTACAACTGTGAACAAAATAGTCATTACCAGTTACATCAGTCAAGAACGCAGATACATAAAATATTTGTGCGAAAGCAATTTCAGTAATGAGAATGACATGCATAACAGTAATCACTAAGTTATTACTTGATTAGTACGAAACGATTTAGGGATTTGATAATGAAATCGAGTTGTTTGCTTTAATTCATTATAAATCAATGAGTTCATACACCATCTGTGCGAAACAATTTAGGGATTTGATAATGAAATCGAGCTAATTCGTATTATGACATGCAATGACCTAAATTCGTGCTGTGAAAAGGGAAGAATACCTACGGTATGGTTGCGAAGCAATTTCCAATTGCTAGGGCTTCGGATTGACCATTATGAGGAAGAAGAAGATGGCCTGCGACAACTTGCTAGGGTTTTGAATTGAAGCTTGATGAAGAAAGATGACCGTTGTGACTTGTGCAAATGTAATGGATGGTAGCGCGATTCGGGTCGGGTAATGTTGGTAAATTTGAAGATAGCTCTTTTGCCCGTGACACAAATTATTGGCGTTGTGACTGGAGAGAGCATAGAATATCCGGGTACTTGCATCTTCAACTAATGCATAAAAATGCGTTGTGGAATAAATTTTCATTCTTAATCTAAATTGTATATCAAATAAAGAAATAATTGAAATAGATATTTAATTTTATTTCTGTACATTAAATATAATATATGTGTATAATTTTCTGCATCTGATGGAGCTGCTACTGACCTCATTTCTTTGGCATCCATTTTTCTTCTCTTCTCTTTCCATATATATATATATAGCCACGAACCAACCTTAAAAAGCAAACTAATGGAGCCACTTGCTATTGTTATTATTAATTTTCCTTCTGTTTTTGTGATTTTTGAAGTTCGGGTTTTGTTAGTAAAAGGGTATATGATTGGCACTGTAATTTTTTAATTTTATTTTATACATTCATGAAGCTATGATTCCAGTTGAAAAATGGAGATAAACTATATATATTATACATGAATTGCTAGTGTTTCTAGTGATTGAAGGTTAATAACTTTGTAACAGGTAAAGCTGTACGTGGTCTTCGTCAGTTACAGAAAAGAAGAGATCGAAAACCTTTTAAAGTGATGCAGGTAGGGGTAGTTTGGGCATTTAAAATTTTTATTTGACTGAAATTTAACGGACAAGTTAATATAGGAGCTATCTGCTTAAATAAATGTCGGTGAACACATACACAAACAAATCTGTCGAGTTTTTGATGATGGAGTTGCTGCTAACTTCATTTCTTTGGCATCCATTTTTCTTCTCCTCTTTCCGTACATATATGGTCTTCTCTTTGAATTAGTCAAAACCCATATTCCTTATTTGTCTCAAACTAAGTTAAAATTAGAGCTTTCTTATCATAACCCAACTTTCCTTCCTTTATAGGGCTTTAGTTATTGACCCAATGACAAATTCCAATATTTCCTTCTAAGTCAGCAAATATGCTATGAAATACTCAACTGTAATACCCCTAATTTCAAAAGAATAGTCCTGGTATTTCCTTTATTGGTTAAATTTCAATTTTTAATTGTTTATATGTATATGTGTTTATTTAATTATTTTTACTTTATTTACTTGTTTTAATTATTGATTTAGTTGTCGTTAATTTATTTAATTGTGTTACTGTTTTACTTATTGATTTAATTGTATTAATTATTTAATTGTTATTTAATTATTTTGTGCTACTTTGTTGTTTTAATTATTGCTTTAATGATATATTTTAATTACATTTAATTAGTTGTATTGTGACTGTAGGATTGGTTGCATATATAGGTTACACAGTTTATAGCCAACATTGGTATTAACCTAGATTTTTGTATGGGCCGAGTAAATCTAGTTAGGGTTTAAGAGAGCTAGGATTAATGTGGCCTATAAATACTCACCTAGGATGTCTACCTAGGGTTTTAGAGATTTACTACGATATAGTAAGGTTGAGAGAAGTTTTGGAGACGGTTGGGAAAGAACAGAGGATTTGCCGGAAATTTGAGACGAACGTCGGTGTAAGGCAAGTTCTATCCTTACTCTCTCCCTTAGGCTTCGTGTTCTTTGCATTCTTAAACAGTTATAGGATTAATTGAATCAATTATAAATTTTCTCTGTTCGTGCTTAAACTGAAACATATCAGTATGTGTTGCATGCTTGAAAAACCTGTCAAAACATGTTATTTGCTTGCTTAATTCTCTGTTTAAACCTATGTAAGGAAGGTGTTAATGATTTAAACATGGACTGGGAACCTACTGGGATTGAGTTACAACTTCTAGAAACGATAGCGTAGAGCAAAGAAGTTGCAGAAGACGTCTGAAGAAGAGGGAAGGCAAAGAGACGAGGCAGAGAGGGAGAGAGCCGGCTCTCCCTCCCTTTGATGTGGAGGCGGCTCCCAAGTGTGGGAGCCTGGTCCAAGGCCTAAAGAAGGCAGCTCCACTTTTGGGAGACGTCTCCTTGCTGAGTTTTTAATTTTTTTTCTCCGTTTTCGTTCAGTTTTGGTTACAGTGGTTGGTTCTTTAAGGTTTCAGTTGAGTTTAGTGCTATATGTGAGGTGTATGGATGATGCTTAGAGACAATTCTAAGACTTCAGGAGGCATGTTAATAATCTAATTATGGTTGTCACTTGAACAGTATACGTTGTAAACAAAATAACACACTGTGGTTGGAGTCGAAAGAATTAATACGGTTTAATTCTCTGTGATTTGTAATCTTCTGAGACAGATAATATAATTAAAACATGTTTTATCATATATCATGATCATGTGTCTGAATTATATTTGTTTTGGATGAATTGGTGTTAAGTGACTTTAGGATTTAAACAAACTTAGCACTATACTGGATTTTGTGAAAACATTACAGATCAAGCATGTCTATGTGTATACTGTAATTCTGTGCTGATGTTTTCATTATCACTGTTAGTAACAATTATTGGAGGCATGGATTTTGTTGATGTTTACCTTAACTATCTATAATATCAACTGCTGGAGGTTGAATGCTATTAAGATTTAAACTTGGCACGAAATCGGATTGTATGGAACAACCTAAACTGAATAGGTTTATATATATACCGTGACTATGTTAATTGATGCTTACACTATAGTTGTTAGTATCAGTGATGGATATAAAGCTGAACATATTTATGTATAAGGTTAACTGTGTTTATTGATGCTTACAATATGACTGTTAGTATCATCAATAGAGATATGGATTTAGTTGATATTTATTGTAGTCGTCTGTATTATCAACTGCTGGATGATTGGATAGTATACACCGGTATGAGACGGTGGTATACTAGGGACGGTTTGGTTTCAAAATACCAAAACCTACCTACTCTGAATTAAGAATTGGATTAACTAAAAGTTAAGTCCTACTGATTGTAGTGAGGCAACGACTAGTTGAGCGGCACTACTAGGATACATAATGGATTTTAAATATATTGTTATGGTACCTCGATATGAGCTTGAATCTCAGGATCGACGGTTAGGGAGCGTATATGCATTGGGATACATAGTTGGATACGATGGTTGGAGGTGTACCTTATTTAGGTTTAGGTACACATGCCCACTTCGTGTGCGTTTTAGCATGTTACCTCTATTCAGGTTGAGACTGGCCTGTAGTCCAGTGAGAGTGCTTTAGTGTGACTATATATATATATTTACGGACTATTAGTTATTGTTGAATTGTTTAGGGTGTACATGCGTATCGGGCCTCTGTTTGGATTGTAGTAGTATAGAACTTGCGCGTGGGCCTGACCCACTTCTATTTTTTCAGATTCACAATAGTTCTAGACTTAGACGTGTTCGTGCTGAGCAGAGGTTTTTACTCAATCTACCGACGATGTAGGATTTCTCTCCATAGCTTATATCATGATGTTCTTTCAGTTGTTTTAATTTAGTTTGGATTTTTATTAGGGGTCCACTAGAGATGGATTCCCGAGTTGTTTAATCTATTGGAGGTTTTGGATTATTGAGATTTTATATTATTATTTTTAAGGATATTCAGCTAGAGTTCTTTTCAGCCATTTTATTTACTTCATATTATTTCATTTTGTATTCTGTGTTCGATTTAAGTATTAATTGTTTGATATTTCCCTCGGGTTTAGGCCTGGGCCTAATCAACCCGTATCTCGGATCCGAGGGGTATCACATCAACTATTTGTTATCAAAATTCAGCAACCTTTCATTTAGCTTAGTAGCCAAACAATATATCCAATATAATTTCACGGGTCACTTATTTTTCTTCAATAATTTCCATATGGCCAATCCTCATGGTGTCATGTTGAAAATATTTGTCACCTTGTCACTGGTCCACGTTATCGCTGAGATGGCTGCCAAGTTTTTGTGCCAACAAATGCCCCCCAAATTTCAAATGTCTTATCGGCCACTCAGGCCAATAAGATTTTTGGAATTTTAAAATGCATTGAAAAGAAACTAGCAGCCAACGAACTTCTAAATTTTGTTTCTTTCGAACCATCTCTAAGTTGGTCTTTATTTTGTGTCAGCCGGGATTTGCCGATCCTGGTTCTTCCATTATTCCTACAAAGCTGGTTGATACCTCTCAAAATATTAGCCATTTATAAATCCTTGATAGTCCTTACAGTTGAAGTTTTCCAACTTTACTAGCAAGGCACGATCGTGATCGGCTGGGATCAGGTTGTTATGTAATGCCATTTAGGCCAATCTAACTGGCTTCTCTATTGGAATAACAACATTTTGCTAGTACGAAGCTTCTCTGGTGGTTGATCTTCTTGAATTTTTATACTCCCATAGAGCTTCTGAAAGTACTTCATCCCATGATTTTGAATTTTTATCTTTTTTAATGATTTCAGTTATATCAGCTGAAAATACCAAGAATAGTATATCTTTTGTGGCTGATTTTTTATCTACCAGGGAAGTTTTCAGAATGTCAGCAACCATGATGGCCTGACTTCTCCTCGATTCTTTATTTAGCACCTCAACAACTGATCGATGAAGCATTATCCTTGGTCAAAATACCATTCTGACTAACCTTTTAGAGTTAATATCAACCAAACTTCTTTTCATAATGGCCGATGTTGGTCGCCCCAAGTTTTGGTGCCATCAACTTCGCATTACATATTGGTGTTCGACGGTAATTGAAGAAAATAAGTTTAGTTAGAGTCTCTAACTAATATATATATATATATATATATATATATATATATATCATACTAAGTTTTATTTTTATTTTATTTTTGATAAACGTAAGCAAAATGCATATAAATATGAAACTGTACAAAAATAATAATAATAATAATAACTGGACAATTAGCCCAAAAGACAAACATAGGAACTACCCAAAACAACACAATATGGGAGTTCACAGGAACGACCCAAAACTATAATAAGGCCTACCTACAATAAGGAACAACTTTTGCTCGAAGAAGCCCATTAAGCCCACACTGAGGCATTCAAAAGACTATTAGAACAGCGAATACATTCAAAAGCCTATTAGAAGCAACTAGGGTTGATCACGAATCGAATCTAATCGGTTGGGTTTTGGGTAAAATTTAAACCAATCCGGTCCTCACAGAATGGATAAATCTGAAACCGAACCGATCCATGGGGACTTTCAATCCGAATCAAACCGATCCGTGAAATAATAGATTGGTTCGGTTTGGTTCACACGGATTGGGCTTGACAGAACATAACTAAGAAAACTGAAATTAGAGGCAAAATGTTATTTTCGTCTGAGTCATGCATGAATTTAAAGGGAAAAAGAGAATCTGCTATTGTTAACTCTGTTTCGAAATACTGATTTTCGTCTAAGTCGTGCATGAATTTCTAAAGACTACACATAGTAGTAAATAGGCTATGAAAATGACAAGGTAGAACTGAAACTAAGTAACGAGATGAAACAATCAAGATTTTTTTTTCAGAAGAGAAGAACAAAAATTCATAGAAGAAAATAATGAAAACTTATGAACTCACTAGAAATTAGATGTAGATGAAGAGGAAATGATCAGTCGATGTAAATTGGAGATGCTTACTTGTTTGGGTTCCATAAGCGACCAAGAGTATTGGGTAACCTGGGCCTTCCATGAGAGACTATGAGCAGAGCAGTGGGTTTGTGGGATCAGATGAGACTTGATGGGAGGCCAGAGACACGTGCAAATGAAAGAAATATAAAAACTAAAAAGTGTAAAACACTAAGCCACAAAGCAATAAAGCATCTTGGGTTCATAAAATAATAAAACTTTTGAAAACTTAATGATTAAATAAAACAAAAACATCAATAATGTATTATGCATATACCGTATACTATATATGTTATATAATATGTGTATATTAGTTCTATGGATTGGCCAAGAATCATTTTACGAATCGGTTCAGGTTTTTTCAGCACCTAATTCGTTAACTGATCCGGACACTATGAATTACTAATTTTTTAATCCATCACCAAACCATGGCACTAGAAAACCAAACCGAACCGCACAGAACGGATCGGTTCGGTTTAGCAGATTAAAGATTATTTGAATACCCCTAGAAGCAACAACTATATTAAATTCATGTAGTAGCCCTGACAAAACAAGTTATGATGAGTTAAAAGATTAGAATCGACAAAAACTATTTGGCAAATGTTAAAAAGAAGAAGCTTTGGGTAAATTACATTATCGTACAAAAAAAATGCATTGAAAATTAAGATTAGATTTGGACAATTTCAATAAAATGACGACTCTTTTGAATTTTTGTTTAATTTGGAGTGGGCGAAGTCTGCCGAAAATTTTACTTTGATGTGTTCATGTCATAAACTTAAAGATCCTCTCAAATATGACATGATTATTAGCTTCGACTTTCGATAAAAAAAAAAATGGCACAGCCCCAAAACAAGAAAGAGGGCTATAGCAAAAAACAAAAACATGTTTTTTGCCATAGCCCACTTTCTTGTTTTGGGCTGTGCCTTTTTTTTTAGTCGAAACTTATATATTTGTTGCAGTTTTTTTTTACTATTAACCCTTCATTTTAAGGGATATATGAATATATATTTTTTATTTATTTACTTGTAACTTGTTATTATTATGTTTTTACAAAACCTAATTAACTTTTATTTATTTTTTTATTACTTTTATTTTTCATTTTTATAAGAGGTAAATCATACACTCCTTTAACTAGAAAGTGGAGATGATACACTACCTACACAAAATCACTGCTACATAATAAACTTCAAATAAATATATTATTATTTTAACACTACCTACACAAATCCTTTGCTGCATAATTACCTTAAATTAAACCTTTCATCATTTTAAAATATGAATTGGGCGGTATCACTCACGGAAGAATTATCACGTGATTTCTTCCATTTCTATGTGTTTTTGAGATTGCTTTAGGAGCTTGAAAATAAATTTATTAATAATTAAATTCCTATTGAAGAGTTCAATTAAAATTATTTTTGATCTCTTTTCCGTTATGTCATGTCAGTTTTATGGTCCTTCATCATTCTTCATAATTTTGAAGTTTTATTAATTATGTTTTATAGAATAATTTTTGATTTATTATTAGAATAGTTTTGTAAATTATTATCATTATTTAAATTAATATACTAGAATGACCATTTATGTAAACCCTCAACTTTGTAACTTATATTAACTTTACATAGATAGACCCATAAGAAAAAGGGGAAAAAAAAAAAAAAATCTATGAATCTTGCATTTTAAAGAAATAAATATGAATAATTATTTGATTGATTTGTTAATATTATTCATTACTTAGGGTGATACGAAGAAGCATTTTTGTTTCAATCTTTTTATGTTTTTTATTTTATTTTATTGTTATGTGCTCATTATAGCTTGAGAATTTTTATTTAATTTTAATTTCTCTTGAGAATTTTTATTTATTTAATTTTAATTTCTCACTATCTTTATTTAAGTTTATTTGTATAATGAAATGTTAATTAAGATTATAAATCTGCTTACAAGTCCTAGCACTTCAAGTAAATATAATTTCATTAAATTATCAAGAGAGTCCACTGTAGTAAGTTGGTAATCCTTGCGGGTCAGGGTCAAGATCCATATCCAAATGATGGAATTACAAAAAATCATTACAATGGTAAACCTTCCCAAAGGATCCGGGTTCGAACCCCGGCAGTGGAATTTTTTTTTTTTTTTTCTCCCGGTAACTGTATGAGATATCATCACACACGAGGACAGTTTGGAGGGTCTAGAGAGCACGTTGATAGATTAATATCTAATATAATTTAATCAAATTAATTTAATTTTTAGAAAAACTAAGTAGACATGTTGATATCCAAGAGCAAAAGAAAACAAAATATTAGATGTTTATACACACACATAATATCTTGGACTCAAAGTTCGTCTTGCGTTAGATTACTCTGAATTGTAAACAAAATTATAAAAATCTAATATAAATGGCTCTAAAAAATTTCTAGTTACTTAATTGTTTAAATATTAATATTGAAATAAAAGGAAGATGAAAAGAAAAGAGTGATCATAAAATTCATAATAGAAAAATATTAAATTAGCATTCGATTTTGGATTTAGGCTCGTAAAATGGTTTCCTTGTACTAATTACCATTCCTCTTTTTTTTCTCTCTATGCTCAACCATTCCTCTTTATATTAATTAACAAAACATATTCTCAACCCAAATCTGTTCATCGACCAATCCAAATTAGTGTCTCTCTTTCTTTCTCCTCTCTTTATCTCTCCTCTCACTCTATCTATACATATAGAGAGAAGATTAAATATTAGATTTTTAGATTGAGAGGACCGAAAACGCGAAAAGGATTAGTTGTTAGAGGGCCAATTGGGTTCAATAAAAATATAAATGATTAGATGACTCAAGATAACCCGTGAAAAATGACTTACAATTTTTTTTTTTGATAAATCATTTTCAATCATTTGAGGTAAAATGATTTACATGAAAAATAATTTCATAACCTTGGAGTCTCCCAGGTACTGAAAAATAAGAAAAATAATTTTTAAAAAACATTTTACGATGAAGCAAACAGAGCCTTAGTTTGGGTTTGCAACACCTCTACTCAAACCCAATTTCAATTGTTAATATGTTTTGTTGAAAGAGAAATTTACGCGGTCCGATATGACACTGTTTTTCTATACAGAAGATAGTAGAAGATCGATGAATCTTGACAGGCACCGAAGAAGTCTGGCGCGCGACTGGCACCACACTGGTGCCGTCAAGATTCATCAATTTTCTACTCTTTTCTGTGCAGAAAAACGGTGTCGTATCGAACCGCATTGATTTCTCCCTCAACATGTTTTGTCTCTAATAATTTGGACTAGGACCAACGGGCCAGTGGCCTAACTGTATCAGTTTCTTACTTCCCAAAGGGAAGTCAAGGGTTCAAATTTCAGAAGAGACAAGTGTGTGTAATTACTAACTAGAAAAAAAATATATATATATAATAATAATAATAATAATAATAATAAGAGATAAATAAAAAGAGAAAAATGTGATGCATGATTGAAAAGACAAAAACAAATCCGGATTGTTTTATGGGCAAGAGGATAAGAAAATATATTTGTTCATGTCTAAGTAGTTGATGGGAAATGAAAAATGATAATTATTGAAAGAAAACTTAAGGAAATAAACTTTATTTATTTATTTCCTTTATTCATCAAGAGTCCAAGCTAGACTCTAAAATCAATCACATATTAGAATTTTATTTTTTATTTGAAAAAATACTGTTATTTTTACAAAATGTTGTTGGACAACGTTTGGTTGCTTTTCAATCATTTCGAGTGCTAAAAAAACGATTCGAGAAATTAGATTGCCTTTGACAAAATGAAGATAACTTTTAATTAGAAATTAAAGGCAAAATAACGAGAAATTAAATTGCTTTGACAATATATATTTATATTGGGGCTAAAATTTGCTTCATATTCTCTGAGCCCAATAGAAATCAGCCATATGATTTCAAGCCTTGGAATTTCAATAGTGTGAACCTCCCCTTTAATGGTAATAAATAAAAACGTTAAATAGAATTAATTTCATCACACTGGACTTTAGCACCTTGGTAATTCATATGTTGGATTGAAACCCTTCATCATGGTTTAACTCCCCTCTGTGAATTTTTTATATTTTTATTTATTTATTTTTCATATTTTAAGCTCAACAAAACAGTTTCAATATTTTTAAAATGATATCCATTGTAGCACTTTGCTAATTTTTGCGTCTAAAAGAATCCGGGTTCAATTCCCGGCAGTGGAAATAATTATTTATTATTATTTATTATTATTATTATTATTTTCATATTTTACGCCCTTTTTGTAATTCTTGCGTCTAAAAGAATTCGTCGAATTCTAATTCCTTGCAGTTGAATATTTTTTCATATTTTAAGCACAACAAAACGATTCTCATATCACTTTTATGACTTTTCATTCTGAATATTTTAAATAAAGTTAATTTCAATATTTTAACAATGATATCCACTGTAACACTTTGGTAATTCTTGCGTCTAAAAGAATCCGGGTTCAATAAATAAATTTATTTATTATTATTATTATTTTTTTCGCATTTTAAGCGGTTTTGGTAGTTCTTGCATCTAAAAGAATTTGGGTTCAATTCCTGCAGTGGAATATTTTTTCATATTTTAAGCTCAACAAAACGGTTCCCGTATCACTTTTTTGACATTTAATTATGAATCTTTTAAATAAAGTTAATTTCACAATTCTAACAATGATATCCACAGTAGCACTTTGACAATTCTTGCATCAAAAAGAATCCGGGTTCAATTCCCGGTAGTGGAATATTTTTTTATAGTTTTTTTCATATTCTCTAGCCCAAAATTAA
Source organism: Cornus florida (assembly GCF_030987335.1). Taxonomy (NCBI): domain Eukaryota; kingdom Viridiplantae; phylum Streptophyta; class Magnoliopsida; order Cornales; family Cornaceae; genus Cornus; species Cornus florida. The sequence goes on from NW_026775577.1 coordinate 9,201,180, forward strand.
ATTTTAATGCTGATAAGTTATTGTTAAATAAAATTAAATTCATTTAATTTTACAATGAGGTCCACTGCAGCACCATGGCAATTCTAACTGATTGAAAAGAATGTGAATTCAAAATTCAAAATTCAAATCCCGGCAGTGGAACCATTATTTTATTTTTTTATATATATATTAGAAAAATGTTTAAATACATAGTATTATTATTATTATTTTTTTCCTGAATGGTACATAGTATTATTTTTCATCTAGGTAATAGAATTCAATCATATGATTTTAGTAAATTCATTCTTCCAGAACTTTGTTCTCAACTATAGTGACCAAACTGAATACATCCCACCTATGTCTCATCAAATCTTCCCTCTCCTTATTTTCTCTGTCCTGTCCATTTCACTTATTCAACTCTCTACATTCATCCACCAAAATTCCAACATTTCTGCACCAAACATTAACAACACCACCATTTTATTTCAACTCATCTAATATCTTCATACACCAATCTAAACACATGTTTCGGATGCTATACGGCTCCAAATTATTATTCTTATTATAAAATAAATAAGAAAAAGAAAAGAAAAGCTCAAACCCTAATTAATTAATAACTAAGCCATTACCTGGTCAAAGTAAAATCAAATACAGACAGTCTTAAGGGATTTGGTTGGATTATTCTTTTTCAATCCACAAAGGGTTAGAGAAAAAGGATTAGAAGGAGAACAGAATTATTCTACTTTTTCTTTTAAAAATAAAGAATTTGAAAAAGGACGGCAAGGGAATTAGAGGACAATGAATCAGAATTATTCTGAAATCATGTGCTCTAAAAAAATATTACTTTTTTTTTTTTTTTAATCATGTAACATGTTAGGCATTAGAAGCCATCTCATGTGGCCTCATTAACTTTTGATTTCAATCCACAGTTTTTTAAATACTTGAATTATAAATAATCTCTACCAAAATGTTACTTAACAAGTACTATTGTAATCGCAGTTTTTTAGAAGTGAACACTATAAATTTCAATCATTCACGTGGGTATTTTAGTTCTACGCGGCATTGCTCCATCAGACTTTTTATGAACTTGATTACACATTGAAATTTTAATTTTTAATTTTTAAACAGAATTATTCTATTTTTACTTGATTACACATTGTAAAATTTTAATTTTAATTTTAATTTTAATTTTTACTTAAAAAACAAAGTTTTGAGAGAACTTTGAAAAGTCAATGAAATGACCAAAAAAATTGCTAGTCAATGCTCAATGGCATATTCATTGTTTTGAAAGAAAAGATTTCATAAACAAATTGGTTTGTGCAGCTACACAATATTGAGAAATTAAATTGAAAAGTTTACTTTTTTAATTATAATTACCATATAAAATAATTAAAATAAAAATTGCTTTGACAAAATGAATGAACTTGTCTTTTTCTTGAAATAGCCAACAAAAGTAACTTGCTTTGTCAACTAATGTAAAGTAATTGGAAAATCCAATTAATGGGAAGCTCCAGAAGAAGACTATATCTTTATCTGACTTTCCTACCTGCCAAACATTGGAGCTTCACATGTTCAAATTTATAATCTTGTTTGTATACGGTTTGACAACTATAAGGGAATATGAAAAAAATAAAAAAGAGAGAGAGAGAAAAAAAATATATCATTAATTATAAAAGACGTGAAGGGAATGAAAAAAGAGCATAAACTTTGCTATATTTTGGATAAGGGATAAGGGAATGATATTCGTATCCCTTCCTCCGTTGACATAATTATATTCTAACACCACGAATACTTTATTATTATTTTAAAAAGTAGTCATACCTTTCACTTTTGAATAATGCATTTTTATCAATTTATTTAAAATAAATAAATATATATATTTTTGAAGTGGACTGGGTTATCACTTTTTTTTTTTTTTTTTGAATAATTAGAGCATCTCCGACCATTGTGTATATATATTTTTTTAATGTAAATCTGATGTGTAATTTTGAATTATTTAATTTTAACTCCAACTATTGTTGTATACTTTTTGTGTAAAAATATATCTCCAAATGATAATCAATCATGTGTCATGCCAGGACCCTACATAACCTTTATAAATTTACTTAATATATGGTTGATTTTTTAATGGAACGAGAAAGGGGATGAGAAAGGAAATATGTTGATATGTTAGTGTAAAAATATTATGTAAAATACACAACCCTTTACACATTGGTGATATGACAATGTATCTTAACAGATTGCTGAAAATGGAAAAAATCTACACATCATAAAAATGGCAGTGTATATTTTATACAAAAAGGTATTTTAACAGACCGATATAGTTAGGTAATTGAAAATTAGAAAAAATTAAAGAAAATTAGAGAAAATTAAAGAAAATTAGATGAGATAAATATTTCTATAAGAGTCATAGAGTCGGATAAATTATACTAAAATTATGTTGATAAAGAATGACGGTCATTTTACATAATAATATTTAATAACATCATGATGATATTATATCTTACTCATGTAAAACAGTCTGACACATTCCAACCGAAAACTACTTATTATTATGTTTTATTTACTCATCACATTATTACCGTATTTTTGTCTTTAATCTATAATTTAGATAAGATTTTTTATTTTTTATTTATTTTACATGTCTTCTCTTAAATTAATTTTTTTTTAACCCTTATTGATTAGTCATCCCAAAAATGTTTTATTTACTCTTATAAATAAATATTCACTTATGAATTATAACGGTAAATAAATATAAAGTGAATACTTCTATATATATATATATATATCCTCTAACTAAATTGCTTTCCTCTCCCTTGCAATGCGTATAACCTCTCTCTCCTGTGATGCTAAACCAGGGTCAACTTCATTCCCTTTCTTCTTCCTCCTCGCATTGCGCATGCCCTCTCAGTCATAACAATGTCTCTTTCGCATGCCCCCTCTCTCTTCTAGATCTCAGACAACATTTGACAAAGAAAAGTCAACGCTCTCCATATTCTCCTTGCTTGTATCGAATCTAGTTAGAAGAAACTGATTCAATCTCTCTTCTCACTACATATATGTGTATATATATATATATATATATCTAATTATTTTCACAGATTTATATGTAATTCAGTTCATTCCTTCATCATGTTGAAGGAGATTCAAAGAAGAGTCAAAACCACCAATAATTCCCCAAAACCTCACAAATTCCATAAACCTTCACAACCACCAAGAATTTCAGTTTCAATGTCCTTTACTTCAATGTCTTTGTTTTGTCTCATTTTCATGTTATCATTCAATGCCATTTGTGGCAGTGCTACCAAGCCTATCATTCTACATGAATCCCTCAAAAAACCAACCTTTCCTTTCCTCTTCCCCAAAGCCAAATCCTCTGTCCTCCCTGACCCATCCCTTTTCTTCTCCCCTCACCTCCTCTCAACCCCTTTGCCCACAAACTCATTCTTCCAAAACTTTGCCCTCAACAGAACTGCCCAACCTGAATACATCCACCCCTATCTCTTCAAACCTTCTCTCTCCTCACTTTCTCTCTCCTACCCATCTCAGTTCTCCAACTCTTCCATCATATCCCAAATTTTTAAGGCTGATCTCACCATCTCTGAATCAAAAAACAATAACAAGAAAAACCATTCAAACCATGTAATCTCTTCATACAGTGATCTTAGTGTCACCTTAGACATTCCCTCAAGCAATCTGAGATTCTTCCTTGTCAGGGGAAGCCCTTTCTTGACCTGTTCCGTCGCAAAAAGGACTGAGCTTTCCATTTCCACCATTCATACCATTCTTCGTTTATCTTCAAATAGTGCTCTAACCAAACACGCCATCAAGCTTAAAAATAAGCAGACTTGGCTTTTGTATAGTTCTTCACCAATCAAATTGAGTACTAACAAGTCCGTGATAACTTCTGATGGGTTTTCCGGCATCATTCGGATTGCCATCTCGCCGGATTCCGACGACGAACCAATCCTTGACCGGTTCAGTTCTCGCTATCCGGTATCCGGAAATGCCATATTCACTAAACCATTTCAGTTGGAGTACAAATGGGATAGTGAAGGTAATGGAGACTTGCTCATGCTTGCCCATCCTCTTCACATTCGGCTTCTTTCGGCCAATGATTGTAAAATCACTGTTTTGAAGGATTTCAAGTACAAAAGCATTGATGGTGAGCTTGTTGGCGTTGTTGGAGATTCATGGGTATTGAAAACTGCCCCAATTCAGGTAACATGGCATTCCATTAAAGGGGTAAAAAAAGAATCCTATCCTCAGATCATTAATGCACTCCACAAAGATGTGAAAAGTCTCCAGACACTCAATTCAACAACATTAGGCTCATCATCTTATTTTTATGGGAAAAGGGTTGCGAAAGCCGCGAGGTTGGCATTGATTGCTGAAGAGGTGAGTTATCCCAAGGTGATTCCTGCAATCCTGGATTTCTTGAAGGAGAAAATTGAGCCATGGTTAGATGGAACATTCGGCGAAAATGCTTTCTTGTATGATGAGAAATGGGGTGGACTTGTTACCAAGCAAGGATCCAATGACACTACGGCTGATTTTGGTTTTGGAATATACAATGATCACCATTTCCATTTGGGTTACTTTCTTTATTCAATTGCAGTGCTTGCAAAGATTGATCCTGCTTGGGGGCAAAAGTACAGGCCTCAAGCTTATTCACTTGTAACAGATTATATGAACTTGGACACGAGAGCAAATTCGAATTATCCTCGTTTGAGATGCTTTGATTTGTGGAAGTTGCATTCTTGGGCTGCAGGGCTGACTGAGTTCCCAAATGGGCGAAATCAGGAGAGCACAAGCGAGGCAGTGAACGCGTACAATTCAGCAGCGTTGTTGGGGTTGGCCTATGGTGACACCAATCTTGTTGCCACTGGATCGACACTCGAGGCAATGGAGATTCAGTCAGCTCAAACATGGTGGCATGTGAAAGAGGGCAGCGAAATGTATGCGAAAAAATTCACCAAGGAGAACAGGGTGGTGGGCATTTTGTGGGCTAATAAGAGGGACAGTGCACTTTGGTTTGCTCCACCAGAATGGAGAGAGTGTAGGCTGGGAATTCAGTTGTTGCCAATTCTGCCAATCAGTGAGGTCTTGTTCTCTGATGCTGAGTATGCCAAAGAGCTTGTGAAATGGACACTGCCAGCTTTGAAAAGGGAAGGAGGGGTTGAAGAAGGGTGGAAGGGGTTTTTGTATGCCTTGCAAGGGATTTATGACAATGGTGGTGCTCTGCATAACATTAAGAACTTGACTGGATATGATGACGGAAACACGCTTTCGAATCTTCTGTGGTGGATTCACAGTAGAGATGTGAAGAAGATTGATGTGAAGACCAAGTGAGAGTGTTCTTGTATGATCAATGGATTCACTAAATTAATATAATAGCCTCGTGACTTCAGTGGTCTAGTTGGTAGAGAGCTCAGCTCCCCGAGCGATTTTACCCATATTCGGGTCGCCTTGACCAAAGCGTTGTTTTGGTATGCATGTGAGACAGGCTCATTATGTATTTTAGTTTTTAAAATTTATCCTGATTGTGCTTCCTCCTCCTACTAGTGTTTATTATGGACTAATGTAGAAATCAAATTGTGTCGATTGATTTTTAATTTTTTTTTGTTTTCATTGGAGATTTTGGGTCTTCATATTAGTCTGGTTGAGGAGGCCCCGGATGACATGGGCCAGGTCCGACTCGCAAAACACAACCTTCAGTCCGAACAGCTGGGTCAGCCCATAGAAAGACACTGCCATATGGGCCGAGCGGGAGTAAGCCCATCAAGGGTGACCAGGGCTTACAGAGGAATAGGCCCAGGTCCAGCAATTAGTAAATATCTTGTAAATATCTTGTAAGTGTCTATAAATAGGAGTTGGAATGAAGAGGAGAGGGATCTTTCCGGGTTGAGGTGTAAGAATTCTAGAGAGAGAAAGAATAGAAGGAGTTTCTTGCATCTTCAATTGGCGCCGTCTGTGGGAAACGCATGAAAGTTTGGTTGATCAATGAGGAGTATCGAATGGATTCAAACCAATTCGGTTGATCGAGACTCGATCTTGCGGATTTGAATCCAGATCTGAGCGATTGTGACCTACTCTGGAGGAATTACGATTCTTGAAGCTTTGGCAGGAGTGACTTCAGATCTACGCAACCACGAGTTGCTCGATTGTGGCAGGATCTGACGGATTTAGAGTTTAGACAATTCAGATCTTGTAAACAGTGAGCATAATTCGGAGAATTAGAAGCCAGATCTAAAAATTCCTACTCACGAAGCTCAGATCTACTCGCGAACTTGAGATTAATGCCTTTACTCCGTTCGGGAATAATGATAGGTGAAAGCTCCAATCCGATGGAGGCTGTCCAGCAAACAAAGCTTGAAGAGTTGATGAACTTGATTGAAGCTCTCAGAAAAGAAAATGCAGAATTGAAAGCTGGACTGCAGCATCGGCAAATACCTGCGGTTTCGCATCCACTTCCGGTCGGAGAAGGAGGTGTTCCATCTAATATCGCGCATCAAGGCGATCAGGACGAGAACAATCAGTCAGCTCACCACCGTGACGAAAGGATGATGGAAAATTTGCCGCCAAATGTTCGTCGAGTTGAAGATCACGAAGGATCGACTCACGTTGATCCGCAGCGGGAAAGGTTTGACCGAGAGGAAGTGATGGAGGTTGATCGCCGTCGAGTAGCGTCGCCTTGGCAAAGAGAGTTCATAGAGGAACGGTCGTTCGATCCGTCTTACCGGCCCTCTATGGTTACTGTCACTCATCACGGTTCGGAGGGCAGAACCGTAACTCACAGAGCTACCGCTGGACTCCAGAGAGAGAATGAAGCTCTCCGATCCGCGGCTCGGACGGTGGATTCACCATTCACCGACGAGATCTTGAATGCGCCGCATCCAAGGAAGTTTGCTATGCCAGTCTTTATTCTGTTTGACGGAACGACCGATCCGATCGATCATGTGTATCATATCCAGTTGAAAATGGCCCTGAATACGGAAAACGACTCTTTAATGTGCAAATGTTTCCCTACAAGCCTGGCCGGACCGGCGCTCAGCTGGTTCAAAAACTTGCCTAGGAGCTCCATTGGCAGTTTCAGAGACCTGTGCGATCGGTTCATAAGTCAGTACTATGGGAACAAACGCCCGCCGAAGGACATCTCGAGCCTCTTCACGATGCGGCAGCACAAGGATGAACGTCTCCAGGCCTTTCTTACTAGGTTTAATCTCACTAAGAGTATGGTGATCGAATGCCACCCTTCTACGGCAGTTCAAGCCTTCAAGTTAGCCATGACACGCGGAACTCCCTTTCACACCAGTCTGGTAGTGAACACGCCGGCTACCATGGATGAACTCAATGAGAGAGCCGATGGCTTTGTGCGCCTCGAAGAAGAGGAGGCAGCTAATGCTCGGACAACGTCGCTTGTGTCGACCGAGGAGAAGTCCAAGGCAAAGATCAGGCAGAAGCAGGCTCAGCCACAACGTCAGACCACTTGGAAGGCCGAAAAAAGGTCCAGGGAGGAAGAGTTGATTACTCCGCTGAAGGTCACTCTGGCAAGGCTGTATCAGGAGAACAAGGACAAGTTTCATCCACCACTGCCAATTAGACAACCCCTCGAGCAGAGGGATCAAACTAAACATTGTGTTTTTCATTCTGATTTCGGACATCAGACTAACGAATGCAGGAACCTGAGGAGGCAAGTGGAGATGTTGATAGCTAAAGGGGAGTTTGCGAGTTATGTTCAAGGCTCGGCGATGGAGCAGAATCGACCAGTGGAACAAATAAAAAGGAGTCATAAACAAAGCTCCCACAATTCGCAACCAGTTCGTATAATCAATGTTATCCATGGTCGACCCGAGCCTAGTGAAGAGTCAGATGAGCTGCTACGGGTGCGCCTGCGGCAGGCGCAGATGAAGAAAAGGGTCGGCAATGTGTCCACTCTACACCAGCAGAGCCCGTCAATGCAGATAAAGTTCGACTGGACAGACCTGCAGCGTGTTCAACTGCCTCATGACGACCCGTTGGTAGTCAGTTTGACAGTGGCAGATTGCTTGGTGCGCAGAGTTCTGATCGATCCTGGGAGCAGTGCGAATGTTATGCCGAGGGACACATTTGACAGGCTCGACATTAAACCAGAGAGGCTCAAGCCCACTGGAAATCCCTTATTAGGGTTCGATGGGAAGAGGGTGGAACCCGTCGGGATGGTGGAAGTAGAAGTTCAAGCTGCAGAACGAGCGCTTATGGAAACTTTTGTGGTTGTGGAAATTCACCCCTCGTATAATCTCCTGATGGGAAGAGGATGGATTCACAGAGTCCGGGGTGTACCCTCAACTCTGCATCAGGTCATGAGGTGCCTCGGGCCCGATGGGGATAGAGTAATAGACATTCGGGGGGATCAGGTCGCAGCCAAAGAGTGTTATTCCGTCACACTAAAGCATGCTGGGAAAGGAAAGGCGCCCGTCCGTTCGACAAGCCCCAGATAGCAATTACAGAAACCTCCGCCCGAACAGAATAGGGTGGAGGAGTCAGTCGACTTGACCGAGGAGCCCCTTCTGGATGTGCAGATCGATCAGTCCAGGCCAGAACGAACTGCCAGAGTAGGTATAAGACTGACCAGAGAAGAGCGGCAAGAGCTAGTGGATTTTTTGTCCCACAATGTCGACGTATTCGCATGGAGTCACCTAGACATGCCTGGAATTAGTCCTTCCGTATCCTGTCATTCCCTGAATGTCAATCCCAGTTTCAAACCAGTGAAACAGAAGCAGCGAAGATTTGCTCCAGAACGTAATCAGATCATAGCGGAAGAAGTCGATAGGCTGCTTGATGCGGGATTTATCAGAGAGGTGCACTACCCTGAGTGGTTGTCCAACGTCGTTGTAGTGCAGAAGAAAAATGGGAAATGGCGAGTATGCATTGATTTCACCAATTTGAACAAAGCCTGCCCGAAGGACAGCTTCCCGCTGCCTAAGATTGATCAAATGGTGGATGCCACCACTGGGTATGAGCGTTTGACCTTTCTGGACGCATATTCAGGTTATAATCAGATTCCTATGGACCCCGCAGATGAAGAAAAAACTTCTTTTGTCACCGAGCGAGGTACATACTGCTACAAAGTTATGCCTTTCGGGCTAAAGAATGCGGGAGCAACTTATCAACGACTTGTTAGCAAAGTTTTTAAGAATCAAATGGGTAAGATTGTCGAAGCCTATATTGATGATATGGTGGTAAAGAGTAGGAAAAAGGATGATCATCTGAAGCATCTGCAAGATGTATTCGATGTACTAAGGCGATATGGAATGAGGCTCAATCCGACCAAGTGCTCGTTCGGTGTGAGTTCCGGGCAGTTTCTGGGACACGTGGTCAACCGCAGGGGCATCGAAGTTAGCCCCGCTCAAGCAGAGGCTTTGATTAAGAATGCCGAGCCAAAGACGATCAGAGAGGTGCAAGCCCTAACAGGACGAATAGCTGCGTTAAGTCGATTTGTTTCAAAGTTGTCAGACCACTGCAAACCATTCTTTGACACGATTCGGAGCCATGGAAGGCAGGTCTGGGGGGATGAGCAACGACAGGCATTGACTCATTTAAAGCAATATGTGCAGAATCCTCCAGTCCTGTCAGCCCCAGAACCGGAAGAAAAGTTATTTCTATATCTTGGAGTATCTGGTGTCGCGACGAGTGCCGTTCTGATTCGTTGCAAGGAAGGGGTGCAATACCCGGTATTTTATGTAAGCAAAACACTGATGGAGGCAGAAAAAAGATACTCAAAGGCCGAACGGGTGGTACTTGCACTTGTACATGCAAAAAGAAAGTTAAGGCATTATTTTGAATCCCATCCCATAGCTGTTCTAACAACTTTCCCAATCAGAATGCTCATGCACAAGCCAGAGCTCTCGGGCAGAATGACAAAGTGGGCCATAGAGTTGAGTTCATTTGACATAACGTACGAGCCGAGAACAGCTATTAAAGGGCAAGCGGTGGCCGATTTCCTACTAGAATGTGATGCCGAAGATACGGAAGAGGACCTTAGAAGCGGCTCTTGGAAACTTTTTGTGGATGGCTCCTCTAACCAGATGGGGGCTGGGATTGGGATCAAACTGCAAACCCCAGAGGGTACTTCCTTGAGCCAAGCACTCAGACTTGAGTTCCGAGCCACCAATAATGAAGCGGAATACGAGGCGTTGCTAAATGGATTAAAGTTGGCCAGAGAGCTACAGATCAAAAGTTTGACAGTGTATAGTGACTCGCAGTTGATTATTCGGCAGGTAAATGGTGAGTACGCAGCCAAGGATGACATGATGGGGGCATATCGTTCTACCGTTCTGCGTAGAGCCAAGGACTTTGCAAAGATTGAATTCATACAGTTGCCGAGGGAACAGAATGCAGATGCAGACCGTTTAGCATGCAGTGCTTCGAGTTGCGGTGAAACATTGGCGAGGGTGATTCCAGTGGGAATAGTGACCCAGCCGTCCATTTTCGAAGAACCGATGGACTCGGACCCTTGGCAAGTCAACGTCATGCCGTATGAACCGAGTTGGATTGACCCAATCATTACCTATATTCGAGATGGCATTTTGCCTATGCAAAGGGATGAAGCTAGGAAACCCAAAAAGAATGCTGCCAAGTACGCCATCGTGCGGAACCAGCTGTACAGAAGGTCCTATTCTGGCCCATACTTGAAATGTGTCACCCCCGCGGAGTCGCAGCAGGTACTGCGAGCTATTCATGAGGGAGTGTGTGGCAATCATTCTGGGGGAAGATCGTTAGCGCATAAAGCAATGACACAAGGGTATTTCTGGCCAAACATGTCAAGAGATGCGGAGGAGTTCTCTCGAAGGTGCGATAAGTGCCAACGATATGGACCAATGATCCACCAACCACCTGAGGAATTGCACGTAATGGCCTCGCCGTGGCCTTTCGCGCAATGGGGGATGGATGTGGTCGGTCCTCTGCCAACTGCAAGAGCTCAGAACAAGTATGTGTTACTGGCCACGGATTATTTCACTAAATGGGTGGAGGCAGAACCGTATCCTAGCGTGACTCAGACTCAGGTGAGACGATTTATCTGGAACAACATTATCTGCCGCTTCGGTGTTCCCAGAACAATAGTCATGGACAATGGCACAAACCTCGACAGCAGGCAAGTAAGAAAGCTGCTGGAGGAGTATGGAATCAACCAGAAGCTGGCTGCAGTAAGTCATCCTCAGGCTAACGGACAAGCAGAAATCACAAACAGAACCATTTTCGCCTGCATTAAGAAGAAGCTGGAAGATCATAAGGGGAAGTGGTTGGATGAACTCCCGAACGTTCTATGGGCTTACAGAACCACCCAAGGCGGCCGACTGGGGAGAGCCCGTTCGCAATGGCGTATGGTACCGAAGCAGTTATACCGGTTGAGCATTTAGTCCCCACTATCAGAAGCTTAGCATGGAGTCGAGATCAGAACGACAAGATGTTAAGACTGAACCTCGATATGATAGACGAAAGGAGGGACGCAGCGGCTATAAGGCTAGCATCGTATCAGCAAGTGCTGGCGAATAGTCACAATAAGAGAGTAAAACACAGGGATTTTGCCCCGGGCGATCTGGTTTTGAAAAGAAAGGTGGGGATGGTCAAAAAAATGATGCCACCCTGGGAAGGCCTATACAGAATTGCAGAAGTCATTGGCAAAGGGGCATATACGTTGGAAACCATGGCGGGAAAGTTGGTCAGCAAGCCCTGGAACGCCACGTCTCTGAAGAGGTACTACCAATAGAGGCTAAGTTCTGGCTTTAATTGGATGTTATTTGTTGTCAATCAAATACGTATGAATGAGCAAGTTACTGGAATTTACAAAAAAAAAAAGAATTTTCTTTTCCAATGGTCTACTATAAAAATTCAAAGCCAAGTGGCAAGTGGCATTCTAGCCGAGCGCCAGGCACTTAAGCAAGACAAGTGGCAGCTGGCACTATAAGCCGAACGCCAGACACTTGCTAAAAATCTAAAGCCAAGTGGCAAATGGCATTCTAGCCGAGCGCCAGGCACTTGAGCAAGGCAAGTGGCAGCTGGCACAATAAGCCGAACGCCAGACACTTGCTAAAAATTTAAAGCCAAGTGGCAAGTGGCATTCTAGCCGAGCGCCAGGCACTTAAGCAAGATAAGTGGCAGCTGGCACTATAAGCCGAACGCCAGACACTTGCTAAAAATTTAAAGCCAAGTGGCAAGTGGCATTCTAGCCGAGCGCCAGGCACTTAAGCAAGACAAGTGGCAGCTGGCACTATAAGCCGAACGCCAGACACTTGCTAAAAATTTAAAGCCAAGTGGCAAGTGGCATTCTAGCCGAGCGCCAGGCACTTGCCGTACAAACACACAGCGAAGCTAATATAAAAAGAAAAAGAGAGAAAAGATATGTATATACTGAAGATAAGTTGAACAGAGCACAACACATAGAGAAAAAGAGTTCGGCCATTTCATTAATATTGAACATTTAGTTTACAAAAGAGAGATGTCCATCATTACAAGAAGATATGAACTAGAAGAATTCGAAGGAGCCCTAGCTAGACGCCTCAGTACCAACAGCATCTTAGTCTTGCCGACTCGCCTCCTCGGCCCCATCAGCCGCCTCACCTTCATGAGGTGGGGAATCCAGGTGAATAACTGAGTCGTTCGGCTGGGGTTCAGCGTCAGCAGTGGCTACAGAGGGAGCCACGGCTGACGATTGGGGAGCGGTCAGTGGCAGAGCGGCAGGAGGAGCTGTGATGATCCTTGAGGATGCGATGTCCTGGCACTCATCAAATATACGTTCCGCTTCGGTAGGTTCTGGGTCGACATAGACCCCCAGAGGTTCGATCCCCAGATCCTTGTCTACCTCATCCGGAGTGGAGCTGGTCTGTCCCTCATCCGGAACCCGGTCGGCGAAACCTTCCCGGAATCCTTGAGCATACCGAAGAGCACCGACCCTGGAGAACCGAGCGTGAAGGGCCAGCATCCCACCACCCACTCTGCTGATAGCGTCGATCAGAGCGGTACGCTCGTCCAGAGCTCTTTTTTCAAAAGCCATCCGAGCAGACTGTTCATCAGCTAGAAGGCGTTGGAGTTCTGCCTTCTCTTCTCTGAGTGATTCCTGCTCAGTCTGCCAGACGCTCTTCTCAAGCTGGAGGGCGTCCTTCTCATCCTGAAGGGAATCATTCTCCTTTTTCAGGACATCTCTCTCTTGCTCGGCTTTGTCAAGCCGAACCAGCACCTCGGTATTCTTCATGGCAAGGAGGTCGTTTTCTTTATTAGCCACCTCCAGGCTGTCAGAATACTTTCGGGCCCTGGCGTTCCCCATCTCCACCTGCTTCTGCATGGCCATCATCCCGAACAATGTCTGCATAGGCGCACAATAAGAACGGTTAAACCAATAGTCAGAACGGGCGAAGGCAAGACCAAGTAATATAAGAGAATTCATGAGTTAGAAAATAAAAGTCACCTCCATAGCAGATTGGGGGAAGCGACTGAACACGTCCTTCTGGGAAAGGCCCTTTGCCGCCTCAATGTCCTTCGGAGTCCACATGCTCCTGTAGTAGGCCATAGCGGTCTGGCCATCCTTCAGCATGGTCTCGTTCGGTTTCACGAACGTCCCATCCGTTCGGGTGTACCGAGGGGCCCATGGCGGTAAGCTGGGGATAGAAGGGGGGCCTGAAGCAGAGGCAGAGCCACCAGCTGCAGGAGGCCCAGAGGGAGAAGGAGCTCTGATCGCTCGGTGCAAGAGAGTACCCGGCCCAGAGACTCGGGTCCTTCTAATAAGAGGCTCCTCCTCAGGATCGATTTCACTGTCAGGATGAGGCCTTTTGCCTCGCTCTTTGTCCCGACCGCCCCCCGCAGCAGCAGGAGCTATGGTAGCTGGGGAGGGCGCGTTCTGGTTGGCAGCAGGGGCGCTGGCAACAGGGTTAGTGGCCACTGCGCTCGGGACAGTGTCAGATATGGTGGCTGAAGAAGAAGCCGACGCTGGAGAGGAGGTCGCCCCAGCAGCAGGAGTGGCTGGGGGAGTATTTTTCCTCCTGCCAAAAGAGGGAATCTGCAGTCTGCTCATATTGTAGCCGAGTGATGAGAGCGCAAAGAGGTTATCTGAAGTGAGGAGATCTGAGCAGGAAGGAATATCGTTCAGAACGTATCTCTTCAAGTAGTTACTCCTATCCCTGCAAACACTATAGCTCAAATCATCACAAGGTATTCCCAAGGAGCGGCATAAGTAAGTGCAAAAACGAGGAACGCATGTTTCACAGGGGCAGTCATGTTTATGGGATTTGAATTTTTTATAGGAGGAGACAGAGCAGACACCAAAGGCGCTCGGGATTGGGTAATCCTCTGCAGCCGGCGAAGACCAAGCCCCACTAATGCCCACTATGCTATCCCTCCAACCCTTTTCAGATTTTATTGTGTCAGTGCATATGGACATCTTCTCGAACGGGTAGAGGTGGTAGAAGGGCTCGTTAGTACGGATCTTACTGACCTTATAGCACAGAAGGAGGTCTATGAGGTCAAGGTCCAGATTTCTGTCACGCATCAATAAGAGCATAACAGATATGATCCTAAAGAAGTTGGGGTTGACCTGCAGAGGGGATATCCCCAATCTATTGAAGACATAACTAAAGAAAGGGTGCAAAGGGAACCTAACAACATTCAGTTGAAGGTTCGTGAATAAGACTTCGCCGGGCAGGAGGCCGGCGCCGGTCGTAATATTAACGTCTTGGGGGCAAACCCTAACTTCGATGTTGTCAGGAAGTCTAAGTCTCATACGAAGAACACCCAGATCTACAACCATGGTGGAAGTGCTAGAAGAATCTAAAAGAGGGAAAATGGAAGCCTGCCGAAAGTAAAAAGAACGAAACTAACCTCGGAGGACTGCAAGATCGCTGGGAGAATGACTCTCGAAGGATTTCACCGGAAAAGGCTTAGCACAGTTCTAGAAAGAGGGAGATTTGACTGATGATGGAGACGGTAAAGGGAAGTGAAGTGGAATTCTAGAGCATTATAAAGGCAAGGGGGCCCGAGGGCCGAAGCGTCGGGAAGGCAAGAAATCCCTCGAGCCCCGGAACATTGATTCTGGATCTGACCGTTCGCTCCCCACGTGGTTATCTCGAGCCGTCAGCGTCATGATGAGACGCCATCAATAATTACCCCTTATTAAATAAGGGGCAATTATGGGGGCAGTTGAGGAGGCCCCGGATGACATGGGCCAGGTCCGACTCGCAAAACACAACCTTCAGTCCGAACAGCTGGGTCAGCCCATAGAAAGACACTGCCATATGGGCCGAGCGGGAGTAAGCCCATCAAGGGTGACCAGGGCTTACAGAGGAATAGGCCCAGGTCCAGCAATTAGTAAATATCTTGTAAATATCTTGTAAATATCTTGTAAGTGTCTATAAATAGGAGTTGGAATGAAGAGGAGAGGGATCTTTCCGGGTTGAGGTGTAAGAATTCTAGAGAGAGAAAGAATAGAAGGAGTTTCTTGCATCTTCACTGGTAAATATGTTTTCCTCAATCTTGGGTGAGCATCAGCTACTGAGTTTAAGATGGGTTTGGTTCTGGCAGCCCCTAAAACAAACTATGGAAAAAGATGGGAACTTAATAGAACTTGCCTTCCTACCAATTAAAATTGGAGAGAGAAACAGAGGTTTGGGGATAGGAAGGGAATGGATAATGATTGGGGGATTGTTAAGAGTTTTGCAGCTTTAGTTGAGGTGAGTCAGGTGACCATAAGTCTTTCTTCCACATTCAAATTTATGGTCCATTTTAATTCCCACTTTTTGATTGAGAAAAATAGGACCACCAAGTCATCAATGAGAAGATGAAAAAAACTCTTCCATTCTCTCTCTCTCTCTCTTTTTTATTTATTTTTATTTTTTTATTTTTTATTTTGGGTAAATTTCTTTGGAATACGGTGAATGAAAGGAAAATAAATTGTGTATTAGATTAGCATGAATATTTTTTTTTTAATAAAATTATAAGAAATATTACTACGGGAATAATATGAAATTTATCATAAAATAAATGATATATTATTGGAAGTTCATAAAGAATGGAAAGCTCAAAAGATTCCTATGATTTTTGCTAAATATTTCCTTTTTAAGGGTTTACAAATTCCCTAGGGTTTAAAAATATCCTCTCTTTTTTCTATTTAACCAAACACCATTTCAACTCTAAAATTCCACCAAATCTAGCCATTCCAAACGGAGTTATTATTAAAAAAAAAATTCTAAAATAACAAAACTTATCAAGTTATTCTAATGGGTGATTGATCTATTAAATAGGTTATGAAATATTAAATTTGACTTTATTATTTAATATTAAAATTATAATTATAATTATAATTTTAAAAATTTAAAAATACACCTTTATGATAATATTATTTAATGTTAGATTGGTTATATCAAATTTGACTTTGCTATTTAATATAATTATAATAATAATTATTTTTTGTAAATTAAAAAAATACACCTCTATAATAATATCATTTAATGTTAGATTGGTTATATTACTATGATCTATTTTTGCCTCTAATATTATTTTTTTAATTTTAAAATAATAAATATGATTTTTAATTTAATATTAAATAATAAAATAAAACATTTCACAATAAGTTTGGTTAATTTACATAATTTTTTAATTTTGCTTTATGGAGGAGGAATTCTAGGCTAGATGGAGTTTTATGATTTTCACCCATCCCAAAAGTAAAAAAGTACAAGTATCGTGACATTCGAAACTCCCAAGTCCTAAAAAGTAAAAGAAATCACAAGGTTAGGAGTGTTCTCAACTTCGTCGTCTACGTCAATCGATAATCCGAAAACTGGACTCAGAAGATCGGCTCGAATTGCTGTGCGTGCCATCGCCTACAAGAGTCCCGACGGGGACGCAGACTCTCCGAAGCCAAAAGAGGCAACTTTCTTTTTCCCTCTTCTTACACATATATATAATAATCATCATATATTATTTATGTTTTTTTGATTATTTAGTGAAATTTTCAGGTTTTATTTTTTTTATTTTTTTAATGGTTCTAAATAGTTTGTTTGTTACAATGATGTGCCTATGTATGCATAGATTGTAAACTTTCTGGTTGATGCAAACCAACTGCTCGGTTAAATGCCCCATTGAAGGGATTATGGTTAGGAAAAATCAGTAGTGGTGCTGAGTATTACTTGATAACTTGATAAGGGCACCGCCAGATTCTATGATTGGGGGCCGATTTAATCCGAAATATATATATATATATATATATATATATATATATATATATATATATTTATTTATTTATTTATCATACACCAGAAGATCTAATGTTAGACTATTTATAACTCAAAAAATTTTACCATAATTTTTTTTATTTTGTATCATACATGAGAAGATCTAATGTTTGACTATCTATAAGTCAAAAATATTCTATTGTTTATCAGATGCATACAAAAATATATGTAGCCAACCTTTGGCAAATTATTTTACAAAAATGGGCAGAAATAAAAATATTTATGTATATCTAGTCAAGTATGGCATAGATATGTACGGAAATAATTTTTAAAAAAATCTGTCAACTAGAAAAAAGAAAAAGTAAAAGTATCATGCTACCAAGCTTTTTCTTATTTTATTCTTCTCAGGTTAGTTTTGGTTTCACATTTCACAATAAAAAAAAAATAGTTTTGACACTTTAAGTAGTTTTACTTTTAAAAACAAATAAAAGTAATATGATATATTATTATATTATATACACTATATAAATGATTTATGATTGCTACTGGGCTTAATAAACTAAAGCTATTGGATTTGAAAAATAAAAAGGCCCAATAAGACTAATAGAGTTTGAATTTCTTGGGGGCCATGTTTAGGCTTTTGCACCTTCTGGGCCATATATATATATATATAACACTTTTTAGAACTTTTGGGGGGCCATGGCCTTTGGCCCTTGGCCCATAGCTAGCAAGCTTTGCCCTTGGTTCCAGTGAAGGCCATTGGTGACACTGTGCATACTCTTAGCTGTTGGTTTTCTTTCTTTTTCTTTTTTCTTTTCCACTATAGAAGAAAGTAAAATGACATTTTACTTTAAAACTCAGAATTCAAGCATTCCATAATTAAAGTGCTCTTACATCTCACTTTTGAGGATAATTTGTGTCATCTTACTCATTAAAAAATTAATTTTGGATAATGTCAATATCATTTTCTTAAAAAAATGGAAACAAAAAGGAAAGTGCAATGGTGTGTTATTTTTTTCTTGTGGTTAGAGGATAATACAATTCTCTCTCAAAAGCAGTTCCACAGGTCACACAGCTTAAGTACTCTTGCATCCCCCAAATCAAAGCACCTCACAGCTTAAATATATCACGCTTTTGAGGGGATAATCGTGTTATTAAAAATTTAAGTTAGTGTACATTTGGTTCTTGAGAAAAACGTTAACCATTCCGACTTCTAAAAATCAGTTGAGTTACCTAGCTAGTTTTAAAAAACTTTCTATGCAGTTTCTATTCATTGTGGACTCTACTTGTGATCCCACCTTACCAATTAGTCAAATTTTGAGGGTGTAGTCTTCCTACAATTTTGATTTGTATACCACAACTCTTTCTTGAAAATTTGGAAGAAATAATATGAGAAGTGCAAAACTATCAATCGAAATGCTTTTGACTCAACAAGTGAAAAGTATATACATGTGTGTAGAGAGGGGCGAGAAAGGGAGAATCATGCAAGACATAGAGAAAGAAATTACTCATGTTAACTATGTCTTATTTTTTTCAAAAGAGAAGGAGAGGGGTGGGGGCGGTCAGGGGTTGGGGAAGATAGGGTATGTAGTTACTTTGCTCATCGTGATTTTTAAAGTTTGGGCTCTAAATTTTAAAAACAAATGCGTAAAATGCTATTTATGATATATGATAAATCTGTCAAGTGTTGTATATAAGCATATCTACTTGTAGGCTGGAGTTGTTATTCACTGTTTGCAATATGAATGTATCCTTGTGGAAGCACTTTGGTAAATATTACTACTGGAAGTTGACACCACCTTCACCTTTAAACATTATTACCTGCTAATAACTAACTTTCCTAGCCTCTCTCTCTTAAGTAAGGATGATAATAAGAAATTAACAATGTACCATATCCATATTTTTCCAATTCTCAAACTAATTATTGCATTGATCTAAGAAGTTGTAAAAATGGGATTTATATTTATTATCTTAGATATTCAAGATTCAATTTTCTTTCTCTAAAACCAGTTGTACTAGTTTATGATTTGTAACTGAAGGATCCATGAAATTAAATTATCTAAGTGAATTAGTATGCTCAATACTTGTTTCTTGACATGGAATAAGGTACACTTTGTAGAGAGCTTCGGTTTTGCCTTTGGTAAAGACCATAGGTCAAGAATTTTATCCATCTTTGTCTTCCATCCAATTTTTTCTTAGTTAGTACTCACACACACATGCCTCTACTGAGGTTTTGACCTCTCTTTGTGAAGTAGGGGCCTAGTACCGCTAGGCCACAACCTGTTGGTTTTGGCTTCCATCCAATTGCGTGCATAGATTTATTATTATTATTATTATTATTTTAAAAAAATCCAATTGCGTGCATAGATTTTTTTTGTTGATTTTGGTGGAAGGTGTTGCGTTTTTTTTGAGAGGCGTATCCTTTTAAAAATTCTTTTTTTTGCTTTCTTTAAGTACAGATGTTCTACTACAAATTTCTAAGGTGTGCTCTTTTAAAAATAGTATAGGTCTCCTTGGTAGGTTCATTTATTTATTTATTTTGTATATTCTTGTAAATTTCATATTATAAATTTGCTCTTTTAGATCCTATTTAAAGTTTCAATTTTTTATTTTTTATTTTTTGGAAAAAAAGAGTCACTTTTTAAAGTTGCAGATGGCTGGAGTTAATCGTATTTCCGATAAATTAAAAGTGGTTTCTTCTTCAAGTAGAAGAAAGAGGAAAAGAAGTCCATTTTTTCTTCCTGAAGAGATCCTATTTAGCATCCTACTTAAGCTTCCTGTTGAGGTTCTTTGCAATGTGATGAGGTATGTTTGCCGAGAGTGGTATAATGTGATTAATGACCCTTGTTTCATTGATGCACACCTTCAAAAATCAACCAATTGCCTTTTAATCCAAAGTTACCGCTTTCCAAATTTTTTCCATTTTGTGGAGATACACGACAGCGATATTCAGACAAGAATGGTAAGATACGAGTTTCCTATGTCTGCTTACTCTAGTTGTGACGGTTTAATATTGTTTCGGTGCAATGAAGAGGGTATCTTCTATGTTGCAAATCCTACCACGATGCAACTAGTAAAACTCCCACCATTATCTTCAAAGTGGTGCTTTATACGTGCTCCTCTTTTAACATATTTTCGCTCTACCGGGAGATGCAAAGTGGTGCTTATCCTCCGTGATGAAAACAATCATAATGTCTGTTTAATATTAACGGTGGGTGCTGATAGTGCTTGGAGACAGATTGATACTAAACATTTTCCAGACTTTGCTTCGCATTCATTTTCATGCAAGTCGTTTTCTACCGGAGGGTATATTTATTTGACTTGTGATTATGCTTCTCATCTTTTTGCTTTGGACGCTGAAGCTGAAATATTTCACCGGTTTCCTAAACCAGACTGCACCATAGGAGGGAAGTATATGGTGTGGAAAAGCTTTCTAGGTTTGGTGGCTCATCATGCTGCATTTGTTTGGGAGCTTTGGGCCTTGACGGACTTGAATACCGGAAAGTGGACCAAGCTTCTTTACATCGACTTGAGAGGTAAAAGATGCAAGATTGAGCAAAAATTTGATGTCCCGTATGGCGAATCGTCTGTGCAGGGTTACTTATCAAGAAAAAATTTGTCTCTGGATCGTTGTTTGGTTCCTATTGCCTCATTAAAAAATGGAGAGGTGTTGATCTTCCGTGGTACACTTCCATTTAAAACTTACATTGTTTTCAATCTCAAAACCAGAAAAGTTTCTTCATTTGTGATATGCAGAGGTGAGGAACATGCATCGAACTTCTACGTATGCCACATCAATAACTTGGTTTTATTGAATGCCTCTTAGTTCCTCCTCACTGGTGAGGTACAGTTTTGTTTTTCTTTTTAGTTTTTTTACCATTGTTTGTCCCAAATGTGATGTTACTGGTACTCTCCTGATGAGAATTATATAGTTGCCTTGCTTATTTACATGTCCTCTACTATATGTGAATGACTTTCTTTTTTTTTTTTTTTTTTTTAATCCCATATCACTGAGTAGTTATCTCTTGTATCTTTATTTTCATTAATTTTAGTAAGATTCAGTTTTATAATGGAACCACTGGTTTCTAAGTATATTCATGTTCTAGTTAGGAAGTTAATATACTGACCTTTAATTATTTAAAGTAGAACAATACTTGAGTTCTCACCGGTAAAAATGTACACTTTCATTTATGAGAATGTAAACCCCACCACATGACATTATGTGGTGTGGCGTATGCCCCCTCACTAACAAATTTCATTCACATCTAGTCAAAAGATGTATTAGTATTTCAAAAAATTTGCAGAAAATAATCTTGCTGATCATTGCCAAATAAGCTTTGATGGACGTTGAAACAATTTTTTGTTTTGTGAAATAATATTTAACAATGCTTTGTTATAAAGTTTTTTACTTCACTGCCGACAGATTTCGTTCTTAAATACGTCATTTTAATGCATATGCAATACTTATTGTATAGAAAATATAACACATGCACTATTTACTATATCGAAAATACAACATACATAACACTAGCAATCTACATTGCAACATTAGATAATGTGTTTATATAATGAGTGTTGCATTTGTTGTTAGAGGAGAACATCTGACTCTCCAATTTGTTTGTGAAATTCTATTTAACAGGTCCTAAAATAATTGAAACTACAAAGAGACAAAAAAAAAAAAGATTTATTTACCAAAGAGAATATTAAGCCCCCTATAAGAATTTTGAAGAAGCTTATTTAATAGAGCTTTGAAATTAAATTTATTTACAAAAAAAATTTACAACTTTTCCTTAATTCAGAGCAATTCTACCCTTTGGTATATCATTATAACATCGCAGGTCATATATATATACATACATACATACCCAAATAATAGGTCATTGTCTACAGTGTATAGTAGAGAGAATGAAATCTTAAAGAAAGAAAAAGGTATGAATAGAAAATTTACAAAAAGTCAAAGGCTAATTTTGTCTTTTAACATAGCAAAATTTGGAATTAAAAAGGTATTGACTGTCTCTTAAAATTAAATAAAAAAAGAAAAGTTCTCAAATTTCATATTCTGGGAATTCAAATTCAACCAAATGTAACTCTGGCGCCTCGTTTAACATTTGGTAATTCGAAACTCCCAAAAAAGTGAAAGAAATCACAATATCCACACAAACACCAGAGAGATATAAGTGAAGAATGTTCTGAGTATGTCGTCGTCATTATCGTCAATCGGTGATCGGAAAATTGGAGTCAGAAGATCGGCTCGAATTGCTCAGCGTGCCATCGCCGGCAAGAGTCGCTATGGCGACGCAGACTCTCCTAAGCTAAAAGAGGCAATTTTCTCTTTCCCTCTTCTTAAACATACATATAATATTCATGATATATATATATATATATATATATATATTTGATTGTTTAGTGAAATTTTATGCTGAATATCTTGTTGATTGTTCTAAGATAGTTTATGTTCTGAAGCAAGATGCTTTGTTTGTTACAATGATGAGTCAATGTATGGATAAATTGTATAATTTTTGGTTGATGCAAACCAACTGCTCGGTTAAATGCCCAAATGATGGGTTGGGGATTCATGGGAAGTAATTACATAGGCCAATGTCATTTTTGAGGTTAGGATCCTGAAATTGATTAGGCTACATTTTATGATATGAAAAATCCTTTTGTGGTGTTGTGCATGAGCAAATTTCTGGTTGATGCAAACCAACTGCTCGGTTAAATGCCCAATTGAAGGGTTGGGATTATTTAGTTAAATAAGAGGCTTTCACTTTTATTGTTAAGAAAATCAGTAGTTGTGTTGTGTATAAGCACATTTGTTTCAAGCATATCACTAGTCAACAACTTAAAAGACTAATGTGTTAGCTGTTGATTGTTGTGTTGATACTACATGAAACATTGGTTTTCAGAGAAAGGCAGTGGTGACACTTTTTATCCATTTATATTGCTTGTATCTGATTGTGTGCATACTCTTATCATGTTGGTTTTTAATGAAAGTGATGGTGGTTAAATATTTGAAAGACATTTCCTTTTGAATTCATGTTACCATCTGTTTTCTTATATATGTTTTCCGTTACAGTTCTTTAATGTGCTCTAAACAAGTTTATATATGTTGTTTTGTTTCTTAATTATAATTTTGTGTATCAGATCTTAGAGATTTTGCTATATTTTTCCATCTAATCATTTTTAAAGAAGTTGCAAATATCTGGAATCAATTTTATTACTCGGAGTTATAATGTTGTTAGCTTTTCTTTACGAGGGAATTGTATTTAGAATTCTTCTTTGATTTCTGGCTGACATAGTTCACAGTTCTAATTTGGATACTAACTTTTCCACATCCACAATCGTTTGAGGTTCCTTAAATGTTCCAAAGAGTTTCACACCTGATCTGAAATCAAAAATCAAACGATTACCAATCGCCCCTAAAAGGTGGGGAACCTAAAAAGACGACTACTTTGTCATTAAGTGGAAAACCATAATGGGCATGCTAGTGCAGCCCAAGTATGTGCATGGTGGAAGAAACTCTGGATAGGAATGTCTCAATATGAAGGATCCTTGTGGAAGCACTTTGGTACCAGTTGAGTTTACACAGTTTGTGTTGCTTATTTGTTCTGGAAGTTGATGCCTTAATCCTTAAACATTATTACCTGCTAATGACTAACTTAGCTAGCCTATTTCTATTAAACAAGTATGATAATAACAATGCAGACGTCCTCATTTTTCCAATTCTCAAACTACTAATTGCATGAATTTCCCGAAAAAAATACTTATTGCATTGATCCAACTAGTAAAGCAAACGTATTTTCATTATCTTAGATATTTTGGATCCAATTTACTTTATATAAAACTAGTTTTACTAGTGCATGATTTGCAACTGAAGCATCCATGTCAGAATTATATATTGGACTGAACTCATAAAGAAATTAAATTACATGGATGTTGAATTAGTATGCCCAATACTTGTTTCTTGAAATGGAATAGTGTAAAATTTCTAGAAAGACTTGGGCTTTGCCTTTGGTGAAGAACATAGCTAAAGAATTTTATCCATCTTTGGCTTCCAGTGCTCCGGCCAATTGTTTATATAGCGTTATTTTGTAATTTTGGTTGAAGCTGTAGCCTTTTTATTAAGGAAAAAAAAAAAAAAAAAAAATTCGAAACTGTTAAGAGGGCATACCATTTAAAATTTTATTTTTTTTGCATTCTTCTATATATGTTCTATTACAAATTCCTTAAGTGTGTTCTTTTAAAATTATTTTAGGTTTCCTTGGTGGGTTTATTTTTATTTATTTTTTCCTTTTGTGATATATATTCTGAATTTTATTATAGGAATGTTCTTTTAGATCCTATTTAATGTTTCATTTTTCTTATAAAAGTCCTTTCTAAAGTTGCAGATGGGTGGAGTTAATCGTAACTCCAATAATTTTAAGGTTGCTACTTGTTCAAGTAGAAGAAAGATGAAATTCAGCATACCTTTTCTTCCTGAAGAGATCATATTTAACATCCTGCTTTGGTTACCTGCTGAGGTTCTTTACAATGTGATGAGGTATGTTTGTCGAGATTGGTATAATATGATCAGTGACTCTGGTTTTATTAAAGCACACCTTCAAAATTCAACTGATGCCCTATTAATTGATAGTTGCCACATTTCAAATTCGGCCTCTCTTGTGGAGATCCACAACTGTGATGTTAAGATAAGAAAGTTAAGATACAGGTTTCTTCGGCATTGTTATGGTAGTTGTGATGGGTTAGTTTTCTCTCGCCACGATAATATATACTATGTTGCAAATCCTATTACGAAGCTACTAGTGACCCTCCTGCCGTTTTTTAAGACAAGTTATATATGTTGTCCTCGATTAACATATGTTCGCTCTACCGGGAGATACAAAGTGATAATTATCATCCGTTATGAAAACAAGGACTATTTCTGTTTAATATTAACTATTGGTACTGATAATGATTGGAGATTGATAGATACTAATCATTTGCCAAACTTTAATCGGTATTTGTTATTATGCAAGTCATTTTCAACTGAAGGGTATATTTATATTACTAGTAAGAGTGCTTCTCATCTCTTTGCTTTGGATGTCGAAGCTGAAATATTTCACCAGTTTCCTGTTCCAAATGTCTACCACAACGCAATAAGAGATACTTATATAGTGTGGAAAAGCTTTCTAGCTTGGGTGGCTCATTGTGGTGAATTTGTTTGGGAGCTGTGGGCCTTGACCGAATTGAATACAGGAGGATGGACCAGGGCTTTTAGCATTGACATGAGGGGTCAAAGATGCATTATTGAGCAAATATTTGATGTCCCGAATGGTAATTCGTCTTTGGATAGTTACTTATTAGAAAAGAATTGGTCTTCTCGTTAAAAAATGGAGAGCTGGTGATCTTTCGTGGTGTAGATCCCTTCAAAACATACCTTGTTTTCAACCTCAAGACGGGAGAAGTCTCTTCATTTGTGGTAGGAAATTGGGAGAAACATATGTCAAACCACTACGATTGCCATGTCAACAGCTTGGTTTCATTGAAAGTCTCTTAGTAAATTCTTTAGTTGCCCTGTTATTAAAAGTCTTTGTTTGTTTTTTTGATTGAGTTGTTATCTCTCATCAGAAACTATATTTGTGTTTTTATAAATTCTAGCAAGATTTCATTTTATAATTGAACCATTGTTTTCTGGATTACTTCGTTATTGATTGGTATGTTCTGTTATCTTAGTTTTAATTTAATGAGTATTAGTTGGATCTCTAGAAATTCTTAAAGAGAAAAAAAAAAAAAAAAAAAAAAAAAAGCTAGCGAAAGAATAAAGTAAGAGCAGTATGCATTTGTTCACCTGTTAATTCAGGGTGCAAGCATAAACTAAAAGAGCAGTATGCATTAAAACAGTCAATCTGTATAGGAGCCCTTTTAAGTGTAAAAAATCTGAAGGAATGCTAGGTAAAACATTAAAATAGGAAGAAAAAATAAAAAAAATAAAATTAAACAGAATTTTCTCAACTACTACAAACGTCCATGTCACCATATTCTTCCTTTTTGTTTGTTCATCTGTTGCTTCTACTCCTCCAAATCCTATACATAATAAGATATTTGGTAAGTGTGTGGTTGATAAAATAACATTAATTCAAAATTGAGTACCAAAAACAATTTAAAGTTAAAGTTGAGTATCGTAGTAGTTAAATCTGGTTCTTTTTATCAATTACATTTCTCATTATGCACTGCCTCCTTGTAGCTGAAATGATAATTATTAATAAGATTGATGATGATAATGATGATGATAATAATAATAATGAATAATTAGAATAAAAAAAAAAAGTATTACACTTCAGTCTTCTCCAAGGTTCAAATAGTATTACTCTTCTCCAAGGTTCTCGAAATAGATCCTCTCTCTCAGTAATCAGATTCCCAAACAGAGATCCAGGCATGTAATCTGTGGCCACTTGGAAGGTTAAAAGTGGCTGATTACCCCATTTTCGAGTCAAACTTTCTTATAAAGCCAAATCATCAGCTACTTGCTGTGCATCTTCACTATATGAATCCTCACTAGTTGAATGTTCAAATGTAGGAATAAGTTTTAAAGAAGGAGAAAGATTATTACATTATAAAGAACTTAGTAGAACAAAATTACAAATACAAAAATGGTTTTAAAAAAATACCTAATCTCTGGGAGGTTTTGAGATTGGTGACGCCGCTTTCTGTGCTTAAGATTATTGAATTGAATAATTCAAAAATGATAGAACAATATTTGTATTGAATATCTGTCTCATTGGAAACATTCTTATTTGAAGTAGCCGTTTACGCATTCACGGAGTGAGATCTAAAGAAAAACCGTTCAAGGAACAAATTTGCAATTTATTCTTTGATTATCGAGTAATGATATTTACATAGACTATTTTAACTTATTTGACTGACTATCCATTTAATAGTGTGAATAAGCTCAAACATAAATTTTACATCAAATGGATAGAAACAGCTCAGACTAGACAAATAAATTTGAGGTTTAGGTTCAAAAATCATTTTTCTTGATTATTTAATCAAGACACACATATTTAATTAAAATGATACTCAAAATGGGGATGAGATCTCAAAAATAAATAATATATTTACAAGATTTCAAATTGAGATTCTTTATGAATCTTTTAAGTTCTACAATTTGAAATCTGATCTCTCATTCAAAAAAAAAAAGAACAAATTGGAGTAGTTTCAAAGTAATAAGTTGACAATATTATAAAAACTCATCAAATTCCAGTACTATGTATGAAATTTCATATCATATTAAATATAATGTCAATTTAAAATTTTTAATGTCGAGTATGGAATACTTAATTCGACATCTTGAAATTAAAATATAACAAAATAAAAAAAAAATTTAAATTATATATTTTAGGAATCTACCTCTTCAAATTTAAATTTCACCAAATTTAATCATTTGAAACAAAGAGATATTGGGTGAGCCAATCATAGTGTGTCATTTGTATGCCCACCCAATAAAATTGATATTAAATATAAAAACTTTCCTCTACTAACTAGAATAGTGTAATTTAATTAGTTTGTGTGATATACCTTAATTCCACAATTCTTTGCAGCTCTCACGATTATGTTTTGTGACTTAATTTTTGCAACTTTCTTTTCTGAATTCGCTCGAACTCCCGTTCCGCTTGGTTTCCAATTTACCAATGTCTGTGATATAACCAGCATACTCAATATCTTCTCATTCGGAACACAAAGTTAATGGCCCCACTTTTTAAAATTTTGTTACTTTAGCAGCAGAAGTGTTCTCACATCTAAGTATGTCGTCGTTATATTATCGAAAAATTGGACTCAGAAGATCAGCTAGAATTGCTGAGCTCGGCAAGAGTCACGATGGCTGCGCAGACTCTCCGAATCTAAAAGAGGCAATTTTCTGTTTACCGACTGCTTGTTAAAACGTCCAATTGAACTATTGGCAAATTAGGAACCAAATATTGATTTGTCTACATTTTATGATGTGCATAAGCTCATTTGCTCGAAGCATATCTAATGCTAGTTGACAACTTAAAAAATTAATGTATTAGTTGTTAATCATGTCCATATTTTCCAAATTTCAAATTTCCTACTGTGTTAATTTAAGAAAAAGAAATTCATCTAAGTGAAGCAACAAGTCAACAACATAGTGTTTATAATGAAAAACAGAGTCTATCAACGCATATTGATTTAATTTCATCAAATTACAAATTTGATGACTGGACGCTAACGATAACGGGCGTTCATTGGAGATGAGAGGGAGAGAGAGACACCAATCTCTCCTAATGGGTAGGTGCTCCTTGTGACCTGATGGTGATTTGATCTCGGGTTGGTTTGACTAGCTTGAAAAGATGAATTCCCTACTGACGTCAGTAAAAGACAAAGCTGCCTTTGATGGCCTAGTCGGTTTTTCTTAGGACCGGAGACTACCAAGGGAGGCTGGAAAACAAGGTAACCAAAGGGAGAGAGAATGCAATGAAAGGGAGAGAGACAGGATTGAGGGAGAGAGACGGATAAGATTGAGGGAGAGAGACAAAACGGCATCGTATACAGCAATAATAGAATTTGACAACCGTTATATTCGATGAGAGAGACAAAATGGCATCGTATACATATCGTATACAATAATAACAGAATTTGACAGCTATTATATTTGAAAGAGAAGATTTGAGAATCTCAAAATTTGACTGCCAATTCGAGAGCCAATTTTTTATCCACCTCTTCTATTTTGAGATTGAGAGCTTATTAGGGTTGCTTTACACTACTCAATTAGACTCAAATTGACTTCTTTATTTGAGAGAGGTCCAACACGTATATATTAGTCCTCCCCTGTGATAGTGAGTTTGATAGAAATTGCAATATTCAGGTTTTGAATTATTTTATAAAAATAAATTAATTTTCAAATTCAAGCAAATGTAGAAGAGGATAAAAGAACAATATAAATAGTTTCCAAAGCCAAATTTCCAAGTGTGGTTGACTATTAGTTTCTCTATATTATGGAAGCTAGCCATGTAAAGTCTTGCTTAGCGCGCAACAATGCAGAGGAGTGGTGATGGAGTCTCACAAAAGATGATATATGCTACCAAGTGTCTCCTCTCTGACTACAACTTCTACTTTCCACACACACACACACACACACACACACA
Organism: Cornus florida; assembly: GCF_030987335.1. Taxonomy (NCBI): domain Eukaryota; kingdom Viridiplantae; phylum Streptophyta; class Magnoliopsida; order Cornales; family Cornaceae; genus Cornus; species Cornus florida. Next base: position 9,230,497 of record NW_026775577.1, read on the forward strand.
CACACATATATATATATGATCTCATTAATTTCCTTTGGGAATCTATATTCGAACATGTACCAATCAAAATACCAATATGTTGTTGTAAATTGGAGGGTTTTTTTTTTATTTTTTTTTTTAAATTCTCAAATTCAAGCAAGCTTAGAAGAGATAAAAGAATAATATAAATAGTTTTCAAGTTAAAATACTTAACCATTTGAAAAGGTGTAATTGAATATATTATTTAATCAAAACACAAATCAAACCTAAGTCACTTTAGACCTCAATTTCAACCCTTAAATCATATTGAAACACAAATCAACCAGAAGAGAAAGTAATAACACAAACCCTTAAATCATGTGTAAAATACAATGGATCGATTTTTTAAACAAGAACCAAGGGAGAGGAAGAGGAAGAGGAAGAAGAAGAAGAGAGAGAAAAAGACCACTACCCGAAGCTCCAGTTTGTGAGGCCAACAGAGAGAATGGAGACTTTTCAATAACGCATGAAGTAGAATCAATTCTAACAAAATTAAATATTAGACGCTACGTACCACATTAAACAAAACAAAACGTTGAATTATATTGTGCAACACAATCTATTAAATATTAGATGCTACTGCATTACACAAAATCATGAACCGACATTCTCAGGAATGAGCCCCAATCATCGGTTTTGCTTTATTGCACCCTGGTCAAAGAAGCTTTGAACTTCCAAAGTTTACAAATCAAAGAGTTCTTACTCGGAGATATCAGCAGAACAGAGGGAGAATTCTCTTTTTACATAAGAAGAATGTTGACGGGAAGGTCTCTTTTCCCTATCCTGACGACTTCTATGAGAGGATTCATCCTCATCTTGTTCTATCAATCGATGTGGAATTCATATTGTACCAAATGGACCATGGAAAAAACTTGTCTACTCTGTTGCTATATTGGATCTTGCATTTCTTGGAGTGATCGCTCAATATTGATGTCCCTGTTGTTGTTGTTGTTGTTGTGTTTGTTGTTGAGTTATCGGAAGAAAATATGATCGTGACATCCTCACAAGTGAATCTCGAAACAAAATTGATGGGAAAGTATGTGTATGGCAGCGAAATAGAACTCACAGCATCATCTATGCTCATCGTAAAATTCACTACAGCGCCATTTTTTGACCAATCACCCACCAAAATATCATCGTTGGCCACGAATAAGGCAGCCTTCTCTAGTGATCTTTGATCCTCCCCCAACTCACACTGATAGAAAGGTGAGATAATAACGGTGGAGAGATTAACCTTTTTATAGAAGATTGAAACATTAATTGCTTGATATATATAATTTTTTGATACTTGTAAGGATTTTGAAAATCGAAACTAGCATTCCAACCGATGATCACAGTATTATTATTTACTTGTGATGGAGGAATACGTGAGACATTAATGGAGAGTGAATGAAGATGAAATATTGGAGGGTTTAGGATACTTGGCAATATTATAATCATCCAAATGATTAGACAAAACAAGAAGAAATAAATAACCATCACAGTGATAAAAGATATTAAGAGAGCGTCGCACTTGGACTTGGGCGGCGCTGGCTCAAGCATTGGTACAGTGTCAACGGTCATATTAATTTTGGTGTGTGCTTCACGTTGACCCAAAGTTGATCAATATTGCTTCAACCTGCTTAATAAAATTAATGTATCACAAGGAATGAAAAGAAAGTAACTGGTAACAACTTCTACAGAAGAATATATGTAAAGAATATATGTAAAGAATATATATATATATATATATGTTTGATAATGAAATCTCAATTTCGTCTAAAGAATGAATTAGTAAAATTTAATTTAAAATTAATATTTAATAAAGTAATGATATAATTATTTTTTAAAAAGATAATTACAAAATCTGAACAATAATAAATTAAAAAATTATTCTATAAAATATAATTTGCAAAACTCTAAAAATGATCAATAAACATAAAATTGACACGTAAAAAGATAAAAATAATAATTATTTATTAAACTTTTCAATAGAAATTTAATTATTGATTTTAAATTCCTCAAATAATATCAAAATCAAGACTCAATTCACTAAATTTCAGCAACAAATTCAATTCAAAATCAAGAAGTACAACCCAAACACACACACACACACAAAAAAAAAAAAAAAACCATTGATATTTTAATATCAACAACTTAGCAACCCAAAATTTGAAACAACTGTATATTAAAAGAAAATATCATGATGCTTTCAAAAATAATTTTAAAAAAAAAATTGAAAAAAAAATCAAAACTTTTTCAAATCCAACCCAAACGCCAAAAACATTGAAACCCCATGTGTGACTCAAAACAATAAATTAAGATTGAAACAAAAATTAAAAATTAAAAAAAAAAATTAACATATCAAAAACGTTCAGCAACAAATTTAATTAAAAATCAAGTCTAACACAAACACAAAAACATTGAAACCCTAACTCAAACTAAAAAACTAAGAATGAACCAAAAATAAAAAATAAAAATAGGAAGAAAAAATTTCAATCCAAAGTAAATTTATAGATAGTAGGTCAACAACGACTATGGTTGTCTTCTCAATACCAATTATGAGTAATTGGAACGGAATGGGTGCTCTTAGTGCAATATATATAGGTTATATGTGATATAGTTTTATAGAAAATAAAATAGGTAATTCGTGGTAAGAGTTTTATAGAAATTCTTTTTATTTTCTTTAAATATTCCTTGTCTAATTAGATTTTCTTTTATCAAAAAACTAATAATAAATAGGTAATTTGAGTTTTATAGAAACTCTTCTAAACACCTTATATTAATTAAAAATAATAAAAACTCATAATAAATGGGTAATTTTTGTAAAAAAAATATTTTTATATCAATTAATAAATAATTTTATTATATTAAAAAATAAATAATACTGAAACTTATTTATTTATTTTATATATTTCATTGTCGAATTAAATTTTCTTTTATTAAAAAACTCATAATAACTCTTTTTATATCAATTAATGAATATTTATTTATATAAATAAATAAATAATAATGAAACAAATTTATTTTCTTTATATTCAAAGAGAAGGTTATAGCGAGTGCAAAGCTTGAGTGCGGTCTTGTCTAATTAAATTTTTTTTATGAAAAAAAATCTTAATAAATAGGTAATTTGAGTTTTATAAAAATTAATAATTCATAATAACTTTTTAAAAACTCTTTTTATATCAATTAATAAATATTTTTTTTTATCAATAAGTAAATCCTGATATATGAAATACTAAAACACAATAATGTACAAAACTTCTTTGTACTTATTAATATTCAACAAAATAATTAAATAATTATTTTCTCAATGGTAGTCAAAAAAACTCATAATAAATAGATAATTTCAGTTTTATAGAAACTATTCTAAATACTTTATATTAGTTAAAAATAAATAAAAACTCATAATAAATACGTAATTTGTGTAATTTGTTAGAAACTCTTAACTCTATTAAGACGTAAATATTTCTTTTATACATTTTTTTGATCTAATTTGAAAGACTAAATTATTTATTTTCTTTACATATTTTCTTGTCTAATTGGATTTTATTTTATTAAAAATTTAATAATAAATAGATAATTTGAGTTTTTATTCTAAAAAATAAAAATTCATACTAAATACTTAATTTATCGATCTAAGAAATTGTAAATGTGAATTTTTTTGAAAGACTTAGTTTTGCCTTTGGTGAAGACCATAGCTAAAGAATTTTATCCATCTTCGGCTTCCTACCAATTGAGTGCATATCTATTTTGTTGATTTTGGTTAAAAGTGTTGCTTTATATATATATATATATATATATTAGGATTGTTCACCTGCTCACTGGTGTGTAAGGAATTTATGCACGAATTAAATCTTAATCGTTGAATATGAAAGAATATACTAATTTTTTAACTGCTTAATATAATCTAATGGTTAATACTTTAGGTATGCATACATTTTCTTGCATACCAGAGAGCAAGTAAATAATTCTGTATATATATATATAAATTATTTTTATTAGTTATTGGAGAGGCCCTTTTAAATTTTAGTACTTTGCTTTTTCTTTTTAAAATAGTACTAGTAGGTTTTTATTTATTTATTTATTATTTAAACTCATTTGTACGAAGCATATCTAATGCTAGTGGATTTCATATTATGAATTTGTTGTTTTGGTTTTTATTTAAAATTGCATTTTTTTTTTTTTCACTTTTAATTTTTGCTTCCTAAAGATGCAGATGGTTGGAGTTAATCATATCTCCAATAATTTAAAGCTATTGACATGGCCTATGTAATGGTTTGATATATGTCTATCGTAAAAGCCTACCTCAAATGAAAAAACCTTTCCTGTTTGGAGGTTGTAAACAAAGTAAGTTTTACATGGATCTACCCCACGAAAGATAACCAGCTCTCCATTTTTTAAAAAGACAATAGGAACCAAACGACAATCGAGAGACAATTCACCATTTAAGACATCAGATATTTGATCAAGAATGCATCTTTGACGTCTCAAGTCATAGCTGTAAATACTCTCAACCAAACATCTGTGACGTCTCAAGTCATGGCTAAAAAGCCTCTCAATCATGCATCAGTGACTTCTCAAGTCGAGGCTCAAAACCCTGCTCCACTCTCTGTACTCAATTCCGTCAAGGCCCAAAGCTCCCAAACAAACTCACCACAATGAAGCAACAAAGATAGATAGCTTTTCCACACTACATAAGTAGCTCTTATTGCCGTGAGGCAGACACTCGGAACATTAAACTGGTGAAATATTTCAGCTTCAGCGTCCAAAGCAAATAGATGACAAGCACCAGCACGAGTCGCATAAATATACCCTCCTGTACTAAATGTAGCACAACATAACAAATAATTACGAAAGTCTGGCAAATGTTTAATATCAATCTGTCTCCAAGCATTATCAGTACCCACAGTTGATATCAAACAGTCATCAAGGTTGTTTTCATCACGAATGATAACCATCACTTTGTATCTTCCCATAGAGCGAACATATGAAATTGCAACACAACTTCTAGACCATGTTTTATAAAATGGCGGGAGGTTCACTAGTTGGTTCGTAATAGGATTTAGAACAGAGTAGATACGCCTATAAATGCAGTAAGAGAAAACTAAACCATCACAACTACCATAAAAATGCAGAGGAAACTCGGGGCCTAACTCTCTTATCTGAACATCACAATTATGTATCTGCACAGAATAAACTAAATTTGCAGTGTTGCGACTTCGGATTAAGATGCCACCAGTAGATTTTTGAAGGTGTGCATTAATGAAATCAGGGTCATTGATCACATTATACCACTCTCGGCAAACATACCTCATCACATTGTAAAGAACCTCAGCAGGTAACCAAAGTAGGATGTTGAATATGATCTCTTCAGGAAGAAAACGTGTGCTGCTTTTCATCATTCTTCTACTTGAACAAGCAACCAACTTAAAATTACTGGGAGTACGATTAACTCCAGCCATCTGCAACTTTTTTAAGAAAAATACAACTTCAGATAGGATCTAAAGGTGGGGGTGGGGGATCCTAATATGAAAAACATAAAAATATAGAATCGAAAAAGAACCAACCAAGGATATGCCTCTAAAAAAACACATTCAACCTGTCTTCACCAAAGGAGAAGCCTAAGTCTTTATATAAAAAAAACTAAACTATTCCCCTTCAAAAACAAGTTTTGAACATATTAATTAAACATCCAGGTAATTTAATTTCTGTGTGCCCAGTACAATATAAAATATGTTGCATTTCCTCATCTCAAGCAGTGGTTAAACCAAAAGTGCCAGATTAACAATAAAATTGCACCACAAAGAACGTAACACATAACACAGAAGAAAACCAAACCTCAATTTTATTTTATTTTTTCTTAGTTGGTACACACAGGTGCTTCTATTGAGACTTGAACCCTTCACCTCCCTTTAAAAAGTAAGGACTTGATATCGTTAGACCACTGGATGTGTTTACACGTAATATCCAATGAAAAGGTAATTGGTGTTGAGAGCAGCACCCCATTTCGAAACAGTTGAATTAGCATGGAAGTGACTATGGATGTCACCACTATAATATACTATGGATGTCACCAGACGAATGGAATAGTATATTCTATTCTGTTCGTCCGGTGGAATAGACACTTCACTGGATGTAATTTCATTCTTTGTGTGTATATATACTTTTTTTCTGAATAAGATTCAGGATCCTAACCCTTATAAATGACAGTCGCCTATGCAATTACATCCCAGAAATCCCTAACCCTTCAAATGGGCATTTTGCCGATGAGTTGGTTTGCATCAACAAATTTTAGGAAGTCTCTTTGGCTCAGAATGTAAACAATCAACAAAATATTAAGCAGAAAATTTCACCAAAGAATCATAAGCATATAAAATGATTATGATACATATGTGTAACAAGAGGGAGAGAAAAAATTGCCTCTTTTACCGTGGGAGAGTCTGCGTCACCATCGCGACTCTTGCAGGCGTTGGCACATCGTGCAATTCGAGCCGATCTTCGGACGGGAATTTCCCGATAACCGATTGACCACGACGACATACTCACAACTCTCCTCACCCTCACCCACCTCTGCCGCTAGAGAATATCCTTGTGATTTCTTTCACTTTGCTCGGAGTTTCTAGAGACCAAAGGTTAAAAGAGGCCCATGTTAAAAAGGGACGTTAGCCCTCCAAAAAAGCAAAAAAACACAACGAAAGCGTAATTAACTCCGTCTGAAATTTGAATTTCAAATTTTTTTTTTTTTAAAATAAAATAAAAGAATTAAGTACAAGTTATATATAAAATGAGCAAGGAATATTGAGTATTTAATAAGTGTATATAAAATCCCTATATTTTCAAATCTTAGAGCAAATTATCCCCTGATCTTCAAATTTGACCAAATTTTCTTTAAAAGCCCCAAAATACCTTTAATAAACAAACACACTCTCTAATCTCTCCCATCTTCTTCGGCCCAGTCCCAAACCACGTTGGCACTCTGCAAATTGGGTAATGATGTGTGCAGCTATTGTTAGCGGGTATGGGAAACGAAAACCAGCTTGGACCAGCACTTAAGGCTTTCCAAAAGCTTTCTTGTTAAACAAACACAGCAGTCATAACAGGCACAATCATAAATATACACGTAGGACGGTTTTTGATTGAATTCGGCCAAAATGTGCCCCGCCTCGACAGCGAAACTACCAATATTTGCAAGTTCGGCCGTTTCTAATCAAACTATCTCTTTTCTGACAAAAAACGGATTGGTCAAAATCATCCGGAAAAAACTAGTCAGCTCGCCTGTTTAACCTTTTGACGGTCCAAACGATTCCAAAATCTTCAGTCACCTGTTCTGCATCAGGATCCAAGTCTAAATGGTATATTGGACTGAACACGTATAGAAATTAAATTGCCTCAACGTTGAATTAGCATGCTCGATACTTGTTTCTTGAAATAGTATAGTGTAAAATATTCAAAAAGAATTAGGCTTCACCTTTATCGATCTTTGGCCTCCACCAATTGTGCCTGATGATTTATTTTGTTGATTTTAGTTGAAGGTGTTGCTTTTTTTTTTTTTTTTTTTTTTTCTCTCTTCTTTTTTTCTTTTCTTTTCTATTTTAAAATTATTAGAGAGGCATATCCTTCAAAAAATCTGTTCTTTGCTTTCTTCACGTATTGATGTTCTACAACAAATTTTTAGGTGTGCTTTTTTAAATTTAGTATAGGTCTCCTTGGTGGGTTTTTATAAAAAAAATTTTTATTCTATATTTTTATGGATTTCGTATTATGAATTTGTTGCTTTAGATCCTATTTAAAGTTTCATTTGTTTTTTTTTTTTTTTTTTTTTTTTTTTTTTTTTATTGAAAAAAAAAAGTCCTTCTGGAATCACAGATGGGTAGAGATAATCTTATCTCCAATAAATTTAAAGTGGTTGCTTGTTGAAGTAGAAAAAAGATGAAAAGATCCTATTTGGTATCAAGCTTTTGTTTCGTGCTGAGGTTCTTTGCAATGTAATGAGGTATGTTTGCCGAGAGTGGTATAATGTGATTAATAACCCCCGTTTCATTAATGCACGCCTTCAAAAATCAATTGATTGCCTCTTAATCCAAAGTTTCTTTTGGATAGCAGAGAAAGTCGTTTATTAGGATCCCTTTATTTTGTGGAGATACACAACGGTGATATTCAGATAAGACACTTAAGATGCAGATTTCCTCTGTCTGTTTACTCTAGTTGCAATGGTTTAGTTTTGTTTTGCCCCAATGACAATTGAAATTTTATTCTTTTCAATTTGTCTTCTTTCTTTTAAAAAAATCCCAAATCAATAATCCGTAGTTTTGTAAATCAATAAACTCATTCTTTCAAAAATTTAAAAATTCTCGACACTAACCTGACCTATTTATTAAACAGATTAACAGGTTAATCAGTTTAATGACATATTTGTTAAAGTGAGAGATTTAATATTCAATCAAATAATAAATACTAGAAAATTTTTGTCAAAATTAAACCAAATATTCAAAATAAGAAGAAGAATAATAAGGCGTAGTCAAGATTTATGTTAAAATTTATGTTGAAATAACTTAACTGTCCGTAGTAATTGGATTTAAACATGTAACATATTATATATGTCATATTCACGATTCTAACATGTTGAGTTAAACGGGTATAAATGGGTTACACGGATTGAACCACCTTAACTCTAAATGGGTTAATCGTATCAAATCGTTTATGACCTGAATCCGTTTAAAGTCAATCCAAACTCGCTTTTTTCGTATCGTGTCGGCAAGTTGTGTTGAAATTTGCCATCCCTAAATTGGTTGTGGTCTACCACCAACCCCCAAAAAAGCTTTTATTTTAATTTATTTATTATTATAATTTTTTTTTTTTGAAAAGTTTTTCAAATGTGAAATTCAAATTCCAAAAGAGAGTTAATGGCGCACTTTTGAAAATTAATTTGGTATTTTCTCTAACTATGGAAAATGTTGTGTATTAAATTACTTTTCCCTCGTGAAAGAGACACTATATTCACAATCAGCAGGGGTAGGTTTGGAGTGCTCTGAGTATGTCGTCGTCGTCAATAGATAATCAGAAAATTGGGCTCCGAAGATCGGCTCGAATTGCTCAGCGTGCCATCCTGTGCAAGAGTCGCCATGTCGATGCAGACTCTCCTAAGTTAAAAGAGGCAATTTTTTCTCTCCCTTTTTTTTACACATACATATAATAATCACACACACACACACAATATGCTTATGATTGTTCAGAACCCCTTTGACATGTGATTTGTTTTTAGTGTTTTGTTTTTGGTTAAAACATAAATAGTATTTTTACTATAAGAGTGTTTTGAAAAAAAAATTTGAAGCATATTTGGGAACAATGTTTTAGACGTTTTATTTTTGGCCCGTGTTGCACTACTATTATGATTTTGGGCACGAATATTTGTCAAAACAAGAAAAAATATTTTTTTGCTGTTTTGGTTTTGGACTACTGTTCATAGAGTGTTTTAGCATTATGTAAAATAAAACAAGGCACACCAAACATGTTTTTGTTTTCAAAATTGACAAGCAGAAACAAAACGCATGCCAAATTGAATGTGGTGAAAATTTTTGCTGAATATTTTGTTGATTGTTTATGTTCCGAAGCAAGCAGCTTTGTTTGTTACAATGATGGGCCATCGTATGCATAAATTGTAAAATTTCTTGTCGGTGCAAACCAACTGCTTGGTTAAATACCCAACCGAAGATAATTTATGTTCCAAAGCATGAGTCTTTGTTTGTTACAATGATGCGTCCATGCATGCATAAATTGTAAAAATTTTGTTGGATGCAAACCAACTGCTCGGTTAAATGTCATTTTAAGGGTCAGGATCCTGAATGTGATTCAGATTTCAGAAATACACACACACACACACACACACACACACACACACACCTATGTATGTATGCATTAATGCATGTATCCATCCCTAAAAGTCAAGCAATGATACGACAGCTTGGTGGAGGAATGGGATGTACAGCTGGTGAAGTGTCCGGTCACCCTCTGCGGTGCGGTGACATCCACAGCCAGGTCCATATCATCCTTGAGCTGTTTAGAATCAGGGGTGCTGCTCCCAACTCCAATTACCTCTTCACAGGAGATTAAGTGTTATGTGATGTCAATTTGATGTTTTATTTTCTTATTGTTTGGGTTATTTGTGTTGGATGTGATGTAATGTTATTGTTAATCTGGTATTTTGGTTTTATCATTTATTGAGAATGTGAAATGTTGTTTTTAAGGTTTTAATTGATAAGACAAGACAGATGAGTTGAACTATAATTACAACTCAATGGTTTTTCAGTTTAGTCAAGGGCTTTCACCAATTTAATTTTGATGAATGCTGTTCCCATATGTTGCTTTCTTTTACCATCAGTATTATTAGTGACTTAATGTCCAATGACTTGTTTTTTTCCATTGGATGAAAAAGAAAATCATTTATCCTCCAAACTCATAAATTCAAGTATTCACCCATATACTTTAATTGATTTTACATCTCACTTTTGAGTATTATTTGGAGTGTAAAAATTAAAAAATTAATTTGGAAAATTTGAATATCATTTTCTTTGAAACAAAACGGAAAGTTGTTCTTTTTAATGTAGTATAGATCTCCTTGGTGGGTTTTTTTTTTATTTTTGATTCTATATTCTCGTGAACATCATATTAGGGTTTTTATAATTTTTTTCTGTTAGGTCCTATTTGAAGTTGTATTTTTCTTAAAAAAAACAAATCCTTTCTAAAGTTGCAGGTGGCTAGAGTTAATCGTACCTCCAATAATTTTAAGGTTGTTGCTTGTTCAAGTAGAAGAAAGATGAAAAGCAGTGCACCTTTTCTTCCTGAAGAGATCATATTCAACATCTTGCTTTGGTTACCTGCTGAGGTTCTTTACAATGTGATGAGGTATGTTTGTCGAGAGTGGTATAATATGATCAATGACCCTGATTTCATTAACGCACACCTTCAAAAATCAATTGGTGGCTTCTTAATCTTAAATTGCGACATTACAACTACGATTTATTCTGTGGAGATACGTAATTGTGATGCTCAGATAAAATTTTTAGGAGAGATGGGTAATTGTGATGTTCATATAGGAATGTTCGGACGCGAGTTTCCTTTGCATCTTTGTGGTAGTTTTGATGGTTTAGTTTTCTCTTACTGCGTTTATAGGGGTACCTACTGTGTCACAAATCCTATTACGAAGCGAGTGGTGAAGCTCCCACCATTTTTCAAAACAAATTGGACAAGAGCTCCCCATATAACATATGTTCGCTCTACAGGAAGATACAAAGTGATGATTTTTATTCATGATGAAAACAAACTTGATGCGTGTTTAATATTAACTGTGGGTATTGATAATGCTTGGAGACAGATTGATTTTAAATATATGCCAGACCTTCATCCTTATTTGTTTAAATGTGATACATTTTCCACCGGAGGGTATATTTATCTGGCTGATCATCGTGCTCGTCATCTATTTGCTTTGGATGCTGAAGCTGAACTATTTCACCAGTTTAATGTTCCAAATGTGTGCCACACGGCAATTAGAGTTACTTATATTGTGTGGAAAAGCTTTCTAGCTTTGTTGGCTCATTGTGGTGAGTTTGTTTGGGAGCTTTGGGGCTTGACGGAATTGAGTACAGGTGAGTGGACCAGGATTTCGAACATTGACTTGAGTGGTCAGAGATGGAGGATTGAGAGGGTTTTTAGCAATGACTTGAGATACCAGAGATGCATGATTGACAGGATTGTTGGCAATGAATCGAGTCCTCTGAGTTTTGGTTGGGATGGTAGGGATGACTTAAGACATCAAAGACGCAAGATTGATCAAATATCTGATGTCCGTGAGATGTCTCTGGACCGTTGTTTGGTTCCTATTACCTCGTTAAAAAATGGGGAGCTGGTTGTCTTTCGTGCGGTAGATCCATTTAACACGTACTTTGTTTATAACCTCCAGACAGGAAAGGTTTGCTCATTTAAGGGGTACATATACGACAGACATATATCAAACGTATGTTTCACTGAAAGCCTCCTAGTTCATCTTGTCATTCCTTCTTCAAGGCGAGGGTTACAATTGTGTTCTGTATTTAAATTCGTTTATTATGTTTTCATCAATTGTGACTGAGTACTGGTACTGTCCTAAGGAGAATTCTATAATTGCCCTGCTTATGTTGGTGCTTTGATATATATATATATATGTCAATGATACATATTTGGGAAAATTGATACTTCAATTTTGGAATTAAAGGAAATTTATTTCAAAATTTAAAATGATTTTTTTTCAATTCTAATTCCAAACTGTGGATATTGTCATTCTAAACGCAACATTAGAGTAGCTTTTAAACTTAAAAATTAGGGTAGTTTTTAAACTTAAAATAAGACTGGCTTGTTAAACACGTTAGGTAGTTGTTTACTATATTGACCAAAAAAAAAAAAAAAAAACTGAGAGAGGGCATGTGTTGGATTTTTGTTAAAAATAAAAAAATAATGTTTTCACTTTAGTACTTCATGGGAGTGAGATTGTTTGGTGAGTTTTCTAACTGAGTTGAAATTCAGAAAACAATTTTTTTTTAGTTCTTGTTCTTTGAAAACTAAACCAAATAGATCTAAAAAGTTTGAGGGTCTTTATAAAAGGGTTTGTTTGGTGAGTATTCTAACTGGGAGTTGAAAATCAGAAAATTGAAGAAAAATCTGTTTTCAATTTTTTATTTAAATTTTTTTTTTCTTTTTTTTTTTTTTTCAGAAACCAATTTTTTTAGTTCTTGTTCTTTGAAAAACAAACCCAATAGATCTAAAAAGTTTGAGGGTCTTTATGCAGTCGATATAGTCTTTAATTAATGGGTAAATTATATTGAGGCCAAATTTTACACCTCAAATTATTTTTTAGGATGTATCACATCTGAGAAATTAATTATTACAATCGTTACAACGATTACATGATGCAATAAACGGTTACTCGTGATCGCGCCCGCGGACGAACTTTTCAAACTCGCTTTTTTGTTCATATTACTCGATCAAATTTGCGTCGAATTCATTATAAGGTTGACGCACTCCCCGTGATAGGGGCTGCAACACATCTCGCTATTATTGTAAAACCTGTTAGCGAGTCGTTTTGCTTGGCAGGTTTTAACAATGATTATTTTGCATGTGCACCTACGGAAACTTTATACGACGAGAAATAAAGTTAATAATTTGACAAGAAATATTACACATGCATTTAACCATATACTTTTTATTTTTAAAGGTGAGGGAGAATAGCTAAACTATTGCCTTTGAGACAATTTTCACACAATCAACACTCATTACAGCGATAATGGAACACCCGTGACTTTCACTGCATTAAAAATATAAAATATGGAATATTTTTACTTTCAGAATGCAAAACTATTATTTCAAGAATGTGTTTCATTTTGTATACAATGAGTATTGCATTTATTGTGCTAGAGGACTCAAATTTTTTTTTTTTTTGAAAAACCTTATTTAGTAGGGTCCTAAAAAAATTGAAATTACAAAAAGGTTAAAATTTTATTAATAAAAACTATTAGGCCCCCAAAATAATGTGAAAAATCCTACGGAGTATTTAATAGCCTTGAAATAAAAAATTGTAAAAAAATTACTTACAAGAAATATTTTAGAAAAACTAACATTTGACTTCGTAAAGTTTTGTAAATAATCTCAATTTAAAATCTTTTAAGCTTTACTTTTTGAAATCCACATTTAAATAAAAAATGAGGATATAATCCAATTTTTTCATCCTCTCCTTATTTTACTTTAGATTTTCTTGGTCCAGTTTATATAAAATATATATATAGATATTATACATGCCAAAATTAGTTTATAAATTATCTTTTCTAGTTTTTCAATTTTTTTGTATAAAAAATAAATAAATAGAAGACTATAATAACATAATATTATTTATTTATTTATTTATCTTAAAAAAATTATATACTAGTACTAATTTGTTGGGGGTGTCTACTTTGTTGTACTGTGAAATGAAGATTGTAATGGAGTTCCGTTACATAGTTTTTGATAGTCATCAAATTCACAGTTCATTACGCGCTTTTTTTAGACACAAACGGCTAAGATTTCGGAAGTTCTCACACACACTGATCATGCTGCGACTTTTGTGTATGAATGATTTTATTTACATTCTCTCTCTAACGTCTCCCTTTCTCTCTCTCCCTCTCTCAATCGCGAAGACTGCTTCGGAGAAGCCCCACGTTTGTTTGCACATTTATTGGGCGCTTCTATACCCAATTTTCTCTCGGAGTAGCTTCTGTAGAAATGCTCTGCAATTCGAAGATTGCAATCTAGGAATAAGAAAGGAACAGAGAGAGAGGTATAAGTTTATTGAGTTTTGAACATTTTTTGTTTGTTTTTCTTGTTTTTGTTGCAATTTTGGTTATCTGGGTTTACTGCGTTTCGGCATTGTAGTTTTGGGTTGCAGAGTTTATTTCTGAATCTGGGTATTACAAGAACTAGTTTAGGAATTTAGGGTTTGCTCAATTTCAATTTTGTTGATCCATTTTTGTCCAAAATCCTGGAATTGGTGTCTGGGTTTTGCTTACATTAGGGTTTTGTCAGTTGGGTATTGGATGTTTTGGGTTGCAAAATTTTAGTTTTGAATGTTGATGTTGCTGGAATCAGTTTAGGGATTTAGGCTTTGTTGATCCTTATTTTTTTTGTTGTTCAAAATCTTGCAATTGGTGACTGGGTTTTGCTCACATTTGGATTTTCTTAGCTGGCTTGTGCTTGGTTAGTATAAGATTGTTTCATCCTCAGTGAAATTTAAAGCTTTTCTCTGGTATTTTTGGAGAATTTTGGTGCTTATAGTAAACTGGTTTTGGATAATTCGACAATGGAATGAAGTTGCGTCGTATGTTTTAAAAAGCGTGGATATTTGGGCTTGTTAAATGTGCAACTTTCTAAGATGGATTTATAAGGAAAGTTTCTTAACGAATGGATTCATCACCGCCTGCTCCAAACTCTTCACCACCTCCTCTTGAGACACCGACTCCTACAACCCCTTCTGGTTCTTCAGCTCCACCTCAGTCTCCTCCACCAGCATCTCAATCTCCGCCACCAGCAAATGAGACAAATGCTTCACCTCCTCCATCTCCTCCGAAATCACCACCACCTTCTCCTCCAGCATCTCCCCCGCCTTCAGCTCCTGCTTCCCCTCCTCCAGCGCAGAATTCGCCCCCTCCAACTTTGTCCCCACCACCGCCTCCTCCCCAAGCCTCCCCAAATGTGACTAACCCACCTCCTAATGTTACTTCACCTTCTCCGCCACCTGCACGAGTCCAATCACCTCCTTCCAACAGTTCTTCACCTCCCCCACTTGCAAAGCCACAGGAAGGGTCTCCTCCTCCAGGTCCTGAGTTAACACCTTCTCCTCCATCTACTTCTCCGCCCTCAACAAGTACCCCCCCAGGTCCTCCATTGTCTCGTCCTCCTCCCCGCTCATCATGGTCACCACCTCCTCCCCAATCATCATGGTCACCTCCATTTCTCTCTCCTCCTGTTCCTCGAAGTAATTCATCAGTCACTACAACTCCCCCTACCTCATCATTATCCCCTTTTCCAACAGAGGAACCAACTGCAGAATCAACTATACCTGGTTCAGATACAACATCAGATGCCTCATCCCCAGATACTGGGGGGGTTATGTCCGGACTGGCTATTGGCACTGTAGCTGGGGTTTTGGCCCTTAGTCTTGTCATTATGGCTGTGTGGTTTACACGGAGACGAAAGAAAAGCCAGACTGGATGCGGTGGTGACTATATTATGCCTTCTCCATTTGGTTCCTCCCAAAAATCAGGTGAAGAGTTGAATTGTTATTGTTACCGTGTTATTTTCTTTTTAATTACTTATTATAAAATCTTAGGTCTTGAAGTGCGTTTCTTCAGGTTCTGTTTTAGATTATTTTCAGAATGCTCAATGAATTACCAGTCCTTCTCTTAGTGGCAGTATAATAATTATGAGTTATGACTCTGAAAAAGCATTCATAATTTAGTAACAGACAACATATCTCACCCAATATACTGCTTTACATGATATTCTCTTTTGAGGGACGAATTGGGATATTACATCTGAATATGTTCTGTTTGAAGAAATTTAAAACTTATGTGCCATGTTTTCAACAAATAACTCAGAATCTCAGCTCAGTTCCACTCAATAAGTCTTGGCCAAACTATTCAGCAATGACTATACTAGATTCTACTCAAAGAAACTCATCCTAGATTCTAGTCAAAGAAACTCATCCAAAATAATAGATCAGCTACATAAATTTTGTTTCACCATTCTACTCCATCTAGGGCCCTTTGGTTTTTATTTTCTGTGAGGTCCTGGATGTCCAAAAGAAAAAAATAAAAAATAAAAAGGGAACAATGCGGCTGTAGTAATGAAGTTAATGAGGCATAGATGTTTCTCTTCAATTTTTTTTTTTTCAATAAATCTGTTTATGAAGATGTAGAATCATATGATAAGTTGGGCCATTTGTGGCTGTTGTAAATCTGTAATTCTCTTCCTCTTCTAACAACTTATCAGCAGTCAAGTGATGCATAATGATTTCAAACATTATATTTCCGCTAGTGACATGCCACAGTGCATATTATTTTTCGATCCATAGTTTGGAGTTGGTTGGCAGCTGCAACAAATGTTTTCATCACTATGCGGACATGAAAATGAAGTTGATGGGAATTAAATATTTTTCCAGATTCATTTTTTATGAAGCGCCGAAAGTCACCTCATCTAGCTAGAAATGCTTCATGTTTCACTTATGAAGAATTAGCTGAGGCTACAAATGGGTTTTCAGCACAAAATCTTTTAGGTGAAGGCGGGTTTGGTTGTGTTTACAAAGGAATCCTAGTCGATGGAAGAGAAGTTGCTGTTAAACAGCTAAAGATTGACGGTGGACAGGGGGGACGTGAGTTCAGAGCAGAAGTTGAGATTATCAGCCGAGTACACCATCGCCATTTGGTCTCACTTGTGGGTTACTGTATATCTAAGCATCAAAGATTGCTTGTCTATGACTACGTCCCAAATAACACCCTTCATTATCATCTCCATGGTAAGATACACTTTTTCTCAAATTGGATTACTTTTGACTTCTCTAAGCATGCCATCTTTATGTTATATGGATTTGCAAAGACAAATTGAGATCCAAGTAGGTTCCACATCAAGTATCTATGTAGAAAAAGATTTGGTCCAGATGTGACCATTCATAATTGATTTTACATCAATAATCTTTCAAGAGATGTTCACGTTGTGGTGGATCTTCTTTTATTGGCCATGTGCACATGCCCACTTAAGGTGCTTTGAGAGAGTACTTTGGGTTGAGATTCAACTGAAAATTGTCATTTAAAAAACTGTTGTGAACTTGTGATGGCAATTTCACCTTTTTACCCTATCCTTTTTGGGCTTTTTGCAGGTGAAGGTAGGCCAGTTATGGATTGGGTAACTCGGGTAAAAGTTGCTGCTGGTGCAGCTCATGGAATAGCTTACCTGCATGAAGACTGTAATTTTTATCCTTTTGTCTATTTCGTCTTTTTGGTACTTCTAAAAAAGTCTGTATACTGTAGGTACATAGTTATCAGAGACTAACCCCCAATATTATGATGCATCGAAATATTTGTTTATTCATAGTGTCCCACTTTAAGTACTTTGCGATTTATTCTTTGCTGCAGCAATGAAAGATGCAGATGTTTTGTGATCACAAATTAGTATAAATTGCCAATCTTTTTATTATGTCTGAAGAATAATAAAATCCATAATTGGAACAAGTTTCTTATTATTGGATCAAAGCTACTAATTACTGCAGTATGCAAGGTAAGATAATAGTTAATTTATGGCGGCTGATCCTTGTTGCCGATCACTAACATCTATTGAGACATTTATAATTCAAAAATTATTTTTAACGGATCAACTGTGTTTGAGGTTCTTTATGGCAAAATTATGGTGTGCTGTCCTTGTTACATACATTTTTCCTCCTCAGATATTTTCATAACTGACATCTGCTGAGATATAATTTTTTTTTTTTTCATTTGATATGTTTATTAGGTCATCCCCGGATTATTCACAGGGATATTAAGTCATCAAACATACTCTTAGATAACAACTTTGAAGCTCGGGTATGCTTAATTTCTGCAGCCTGGATGCAATGTTTTCTCCTAACTCTTGTTGTTTCATGCCTGGGGCTGTACTTTTCAAGTGTTGTTAATATTAACCAAATCGCTGACATGCCTCAAATATCCCAATATGACTGGCACTTTGAGCATCCGATATTTCTTTTATTTTAATTTAGGCCTTTCTTGTGAACAATTAGTGTGCTTAACTTGCATGTTCTCTCAATGACAGGTTGCAGATTTTGGGCTTGCAAAGTTAGCACTGGATGCAAATACACATGTGACGACACGTGTGGTTGGAACCTTCGGGTATGTAACCAGCACATGTTTAGTTCTGGCCCCTGCTAAAGAATTCGGCAGGACATGTGCTGGCACATTATATGTGTTAGTTTATGTTTTGTGTTGTATAAGCAAATTTCAATATTGAGGCACGGGAACCAAAGACATTATGATGGTCTCTACCATTGATATCTGCCCCAACATGGAACTTGATTAAAAGCTTATAATAATAAATGAAGGTATCTCATACCAAGGGGGGCATAAATATTCTGTCTTTTGGTCTAATACATGTTGAAGAAGGCATATGTGGAATGAATGGTCATGGATGTATGCCATGCTTTCACTTTCTCATTTGGATTCATCTGATGAATGACCTTTGGTGATTTTCCAGATACATGGCACCGGAGTATGCATTAAGTGGCAAGTTGACTGAAAAATCTGATGTATTTTCATTTGGTGTTGTGCTTCTGGAGCTCATTACCGGTCGTAAACCTGTGGATGCATCTCTGCCATTTGGTGAGGAGAGCCTGGTTGAATGGGTAAGCTTCATATACACAAACCTTCTTTTTTTGTTTGCCCTTCTTGCTTATGTCATCTATTGTACAAATTTTTTATGTAACGTCTTTTATGGAGTGCTGTATCTAGTTCTGACAACATTAAAAATCTGGAAATGTGAATATAAAGAAAAGGTTAAAAGTGCTTAGAATATCACAATGACACAAGATTAAATGTTAAATCCTTGGTCATGCATGACATGGTGTCATGTGCAACTTTAGGGCATCCCCATATTCTAAAAGTTCAATGCCAATGCTAGTTGTCAATTTCTTTTTAGAAAGATGGTCTGCTTTTTCCGCAGAAAAAACAAATTGATAATGCGACTTTTTATTACCCACATCTGCCACGCTTTGGTTGGAAATACGTTCTATTAGCTCTTGGAGATGAGTTTTTGCATATCAGTCAATTTTGGTGGGCACCTTGCAATGATGGTTTTGTTTTGCTACCTGTGGATTTCACTTCTTATCTAATCTTCAATTTTGGTTCGGCTCAAAAAACCTAATATATATATATATATTGTATAAAAATGGCGAATTTGATTTTAAATTGTTGAATTGTTCAAAATTTGGATATATTGCAATTCTTGGAATACATTGAAATAAGGCAAAATTGTACTAAAGTCCCTGAAATATCCAAATTTCCCGAAAAACACCTTTGAACTATATTTTGTGCCAAGGAACTCCTTCAACTTTTCAAAAGCTGCCAAACTACACCCCTGGACTAGATGGCTATCCAATTCCGTTGATTTTCATTGTGATTTACAATTTTGCCCTTAAAAACCTTTTAATAAAAATATATATATTAGAACTCTTTTGGGAAAGTGGTTGTGGAGATTCGGTAGGGAACGACATCGCCAGTGGAGAAGGATTGTTTCGTGTTGTTTTGGGGAGGAGATCGGTGGCTGGTCCTCCCGTCCAATCTCTGTTGCAGGAGGCGTCGGCATGTGGAAATTCATTCGAAAGGGTTGGGATGTCTTCTCCTCACATATCAGATTTAAGGTTCGTGATGGTAGGCGCATCCGCTTTTGGGAGGATTTATGGTGTGGAGATCAGTTGTTGTCTTGCTCCTTTCCTAAACTTTATGGTATAGCCGAAGATAGACACGCTACGTAGTTGACTGTTATCGGCTTGATAGCAATGAGATTACGTGGGATGTGCGTTTTAGGCATTCTTTTCAGGATTGGGAGATGGATGAGGTATGTGCCTTTCTAGATATGTTGTATCAGTAGGAGGTAGTGGGTAGAGGTAGTGATGACATTTTGTGGGTTCCTTCCTCCCACGGTAGATTTGGTGTTCGGTCCATGTTCCTTTGTCTTTCCAACTTCGTTGGTCCCGCTTTCCCATGGAAGACTATATTGCGCTCTAAGGCTCCACTTAGAGTAGCATTCTTTGTTTGGACTGCCATTTGAGGCAAGATTTTGACGTTGGACAACTTGAGAAAGAGAGGCAACACTATCATTAATTGGTATTGTCTATGCAAATGAGATGGTGAGTCTGTGGATCACATTCTTATGCACTGTCCTGTGGCGTACGATTGTTGAAACCTCATTTTCGGCATATTTGGTGTACGTTGGGTGATGCCTTAGTCTTCCAAAGGACTGATTAACGCATGGAGAGGATGCCCAGTGAGAAGCCATGCTCGCGACTATTGGAGGATAGTTCCACACTATGTTTGGTGGTGCATATGGAAAGAGAGGAATAGCAGAATTTTCGATGGGAAGGAATTGCCTTTGGCGACCTTGAAACTTCATATTCTTCGTTCTATTTCTTGTTATGTAAAAGGAAGCGTTTGCTCCTCTACTAATGACTTAGTTGATCTTTTGGACTCTATAGGTCCTTAGGTTCAACTTTCGTTTTATGTATTAGGGACGCGTTCCCCTTTTGAACGCTTTTCTAATCGATTATTACTTTAAAAAAAAAAAAAAAAACCTCAGAGAAGCATAAGCTGGAAATGGGGGGCTTATTGTGTTTCGATATGGTCATTCAAAGAGCTATCAATGTCCTCTTCTTCTTCTTCTTCTTCTTCTTCTTCTTCATTCATTCTCTCATTTCTTTGCAAAATCACAGCGTTTGATCGTGGCTTTTAACTCCATTCAGATCTTGTGCCTTGAAGCTCCTCACTTCTACCGAATAATTTATGCACAGATCACCACACAACTCATTACAGCGTCACAGGACTCAGCTTCAGACTAGAGCCAACTAGAGATCATATATGCCTAAAGTTGTCAATAAGAATGACTTGGACAAACGACTAAAATAAAATTTCAATTTATTCTTATAGCCCACAAATTACACCCCAGTTCTAACTTGTAATCTTATTCAATTGGAGCATTAATTCTTTGGTCCGGGTATCTAATCAAAACCCATTTATTCAATAGCTGAGGTTTGCTTCCAGCTATGACAACTTGGAATCAAATAATACAAAGCATTGACCTAAACATTAACATCAATTAACAAAAATGAATCACATTCATTTAATGAAAATACACATTAAAAATACATATAT
Source organism: Cornus florida (assembly GCF_030987335.1). Taxonomy (NCBI): domain Eukaryota; kingdom Viridiplantae; phylum Streptophyta; class Magnoliopsida; order Cornales; family Cornaceae; genus Cornus; species Cornus florida. Next base: position 9,251,961 of record NW_026775577.1, read on the forward strand.
ATATATATATATATATATAATATTTATACATACATTCCATGGTTTACAACAATGACTTAATCGTAAAAGTGAATCAAAATCTATCAGTAAACCAAACAGTGAGCCCCCCATTTGGTTGCTAGGAAATCAAAGGAAAAGAAAAATAAATTAATTTTGATCTTATAAACTTTACTTACCAAAATTTTTTTTTGATCTAATTATCTTTATCGTGGACCAAAGTGATTGATTTATGGAGAAACCCTGAATGATATACAATCAGAGCAAAGTGAGGAGAGGACTGACCTGATCTGGGGATAAATGATTCTGTAGAAGCGAGGAGCTTCGAGGCGCAAGGTCTGAGTAAATTGTTCCACACTTCTTGTCAAAGGGATATTTTGGGTAATCTTTATTGGCCAAATAGTAAAATACCAAAATCACAACGAAGTTTAATGGAATTGGACGGTCGTCTAGTCCAGGGGTGTAGTTTGACATCTTTTGAAAAATTGAAGGGTTATTTTGCACAAAATATAGCTCAGGAGTGTTTTCCGAGAAATTTGGGTAGTTCAGGGGGCTTAGAGCATTTTTGCCTGAAATAGCTATAAAGTGTTTAGAAATCTCTTTGAAATTTACAACCTTAAGCCTGCATGGCGGCCATCATGAGCCACTTTCCTCAACTACTGCCACTTCTTTTACTCTTAGAGTTCTCTCTCCTTTCCATCCTTACATTGCTCGTGGACCACTCTATTGTTGTGAATTCTTGGCATGCCTTAAAGAATACTTGGGGCATGCCTTAAAGAATACTTGTCATAATTTGGATCAATTAGATCACTTTAATTCTCTAGTATCTTGATCGAGCCTATTGACATTGATAAATAGGCATTGGATGTAGTTAGTAGCTATAGTAATTATTGTTTGGATGATATCGTTCTCGGTGAGTTTCTTGTAGCCATCATGTAATCCATGTGGTACAAACCTTTGTTAACATGCAACTCACAAGATTCACAACTTTGTCTCTCAACAAATTGGCATACATGACGTTATGCCGCTAGGCAAGCACGTCTTCAAATATGTGGCTGCCTCATTTGGATTTACTGGTTCCTGGTTGTAGAACCGCATGAATGCTATTGGCTGTGTTTCTGGATCTAGTTTAGATATATATTTCTATTTGATAACCTTTTAACTGTTTTTTTTCCCCCCAAGTTTCCTCCTTCTGGCTCCCCTGTTCTGATCATGGCTGTCAGACAGAGAACTACATATTTCTCTTCTACGGCATTGTATTGATACATAAAATAAACCAGTCAACATCATAGTTGAAGGAAAGGAAGTGGAAGCAGAAAGGATCAAGGGCAACTGAAGTTTGACGTGGTTACAAGGGAAAAGAGGAGGCGAGAGACAATTTTGAATTGAATTGGAAGCTTATTATGATACTTATAAAGAAATTCTGATAAAATCAATGTGAAATACTGGAAAATGTAAATTCAAAAATTAATGTTAGAATATATTGGAAAACTTAAAGGAAAAGTTATTTATATTTGTTGAAAGAGAGTATGAAAAACACATAAAAATAATAAATAAATAAATAAAAGAATATGAGAAGTGCATTTCTTGGAAATTTTACAAAAAGTTAGCCAGTGTCTTTGGGAATTTCATTACAATTTTTTGAAGTTTCCAAAATGTTTGATAGCAGTTACTCTGAACTTTTTTGGGGCATTTCTAAAATGGCGTCCAAGGAAATAAATGTCCCTATAAAATAAATTTGCTGGCAACTATGGTCAAGCTAAATGCAACCAGTTTAACCTCAATAAAGCTTTAGTAGACCGTGGGTTTGTGATGCTAATTAGGATGATAAAGGAGTTAATCTGAACATGACAATGGAATCTAGAGAGAAAGTAGAGCCTAGGTGGAAACCAAATAAGTGAGAGAGAGAGAGAGAGATGACGATGTATCACTTCTTGAGAGAACGATGAGGACATATCGCTTCTTGAGGTCCAAGGGAAAATCAAATTTCTCCAATTTCTCCTCTTGATTGTAATAATGAAGTCCTCAGTTTGGTAGGTTTATTGTCATAAATGAGAGGGAACCTCTTTATATAGTAACGGGATCTGAAGGACGTTTAGGTAAAGATTCCTGTTTAAAAGGTTTGTTCCTGGCTAAATACATCAAACAACAAGACATATTGTTAAAGTTAAAGTTAGGCATGGTTTTCTAAGACAACATAGATGGTTCCAATTTGCAAAGTTCATTAAATGTGAATCTTTGACACTTGTAAAATAAAAAAATTTATGCGAATGATAGACACAATTCAGGTTTGGTGGTTGAGTTCATTAAATTTGATAGGATAGGTTGATAAACTCAATTTTCCGTCTCAAGAACCATGGAGTCCTCCCTCTCTTGTACCCTACCAAGTTACTCTTCTTTAGATAAAATTTAAATTCCAGCCTCTACGCCAAAAATACCCTAGGATCATGTTACATATCGTCTTGTTATACCACATCTTTTTCTCAAGTTCTACTCCCAACTTTACGTGTAGAACCTCGTTATGATGTGAGGCATGCTTGCGGAGAAGTTTGCAAGACTCCCTAGGAGTCCTTGAGGTGAGGTATGCATGTAGGCGAAGTTTTGAGGTTTATCCATGTGTAGAAGGGTTCTTGGAGTTGGAACTTGATATACATTGTTCCCATGATCTATTAGTTTAAGCTTTTGGAGCAATCGGTTACGTAACATGGTATCAGAGCCTTGGTTTTGGGTGGTCTTGGATTCAAGGCTCCATCTCTGTGTTTGCTCCAGGTTTGGCGTGTAAGTTAGCACTCGTTATGATCTTGGTTTGGTTTGTTTGCCTTGACATGTGCAAGACAGGTTGTGGTGTTGGAACTTGATAGACATTGTTCGGCCCATTATCTAACAGTTTGAGCTTTTGAAGCAAGTACTAATCTAACACCATGAGTGAAGTGTGCTTGTAGAGGAGGCTTAAGACTTATTAGTGGAGATGAAGTCGTCAAATTGAATTACATTTACACCGGCTGTGAAATTTTGACTTTTAAAAAAAGGCATCCTCATTGTCATATGTGAAAGTGCCTGTGGAGAGGGCTAAGGCCATTTATAGATGTGTCCTCATGTTGGAATTTTTACTTCTTTTGAGATTTTCAGTAGTCTCTTGCGGGCATGACTTGGAGGGTTTCCAAGCCAACTAGACCAGATCCCTGTTGCCATCAATTTCATGTTCCCATGTAGGCCAAAGATGGTGTAGTAAATTTCCGTTCAGGTCTTCATACTCCAGTTCCCCTTTAATTGAGAAACACTAATATTTTGGCAAGCAGAGTGGACAATAATCGCATCAAATATGCTAAACTTTGTCAAACAACAGCTTTGAATATTTTAATTGATGATTGATGTTAGAAAGAGGCTGGGGTGACTCAAGGCTACCATTTTCACCTCTTTTAAAACTTGAAGCATGTTTTGAATATAATTACATATCAGGGAAATAAGCAGACTAATTTTTATTAGAATTCCATATTTGTCCTATAGGCTCGACCATTGCTAATTCAGGCACTTGATAATCAACACTTCGAAGAGCTTGTAGATCCAAGGCTGGAAAAGAATTTCGTTGAAAATGAGTTGCTCCGAATGATTGAAGCCGCTGCATCTTGCGTTCGCCATCTATCTTCAAAGAGACCGCGAATGAGTCAGGTGCTTATAATCAAATGCCTTTTTGTGTGTGTGTGTGTGTGTGTGTGTGTGTGTGTGTGTATATATATATATATATATATTATAATTTGTTCTTTTATTTCAGTCAGAACTTGAAATGATTCCCCATCTTTCCCTCTCAGGTGGTGAGAGCTTTATATTCCTTAGTCCAGTTGTCAGATATAACGAATGGAATGAAACCTGGACAAAGCGAAGTCTGGCAACAATCAACGGAAATCAGAATGTTTCGGAGGATGGCATTTGGAAGTAAAGACTGGAGTACAGATTTTTTCAGTGAGTCTAAGAAGAAAGTGAATAGTTAAGAATGCAGCAACCGGCACATATAGGAAATCACAAGTTCATAATGGATACAACAATAGACCACAGTGTGGAAACATTGTGTTTACTTGCAGGCAAACAAGCAATGTGCCTGGAAAAGCTAGGAAGTTCCGTCATATACTTGGAAGCAGCAATTTGAAAGGCACCCAAAACAGAAAAAGAACTTGTTCGAAACAGTGCCGACTTCTCTTGATCACAAGCATCATGAATTGAATATTATGTAATTAAGTCCCTTTGCGCATCTCATGTAAAATCTTAAGCATTTTTCCGTGTAATTTTGTTGTATCGATTGGTTAGCATGATTTGCTTGTAAGGATACAGTTCCCTTCTTCTGTATTCTCTGTATATTGAGATTCATCAGTTTATCCTCTCACCGCATTTATTCTCATGTTATAAGATTTCAGTTGTTTAATCTTAATACATAAATTTCCCTTTTACTTCAAATAACTTGAATTCTCTTGCTTGAATGTGTGCAATTTTGATATTTCTAGACTCAATATATTCTTCTGCAATTTCGGGCAGTTTAATAATAATTCATTGAAACGGTTGTTTTGGAAGCAATGGATGTTAAAGTCAATAGAAAAATTGTGGATATCATGGTCAAAGGTTAGACATGAAATTTTCTATTGAAATTTTCTGTTTGGAGAATGGGTGGTGAAAAGACAGAATTGTACTTTTTTTATCACATTATTGCAGGATTTCAAGAGAAAGGCGCAGCAGAAACAGTGTTTTGGATTCAAGTTTTGCCAAGTCGATTGATTTGGTATCCTATCAAATAAGAAGCCAATATTATATAAATGCCTCAAGTTCAGTACATATTTTACCCTAACAAGCAAATTAAGATTTTTTTTTTTCAAAAAAGTCACGACCAGAAACTCACACACTCTTGCGGTGAGGACTTAAACCCTGGACTTTTTGTTTTGGAAGACAATGATGTGTCACTGGACTACAGCCCTAGGGTGGAGGCAATGCAAAAGGGATTTGAATCTGGATCCGTCTTGTGATGCGATACTGTGCCTCAAATTTGGGATACTGTGCCTCAAATTGCTGCACAAGCCATGTAAAGGGACATTGAGAGAATTGGGTTAAAATTTGTTCACGGATGTGTCCTAACTCCTGATTGGTAGCTTAATTGATCTCTATCAGTGGAGGGTCCACTTGACACATGAACTAATAATTATATCCTTATAATTGTTTGACTTTTTCTTTTATAATTTTGACTTCAGGTATTTAATATTATTACTCTCTCCGTCTTAATTTAAGTGTTGTTTTTGTAGAGTAATAATTTTTAAAGAGACATATGGGACATGCATTGTCTTCATGAAAATTTATTAAATTATCTTTTTAAGTTTTGAATATTCCAATTTAAAATTTAAAATTCAAAGTATATATATAGAAAGATGTGAAATATATTGTTTGAAAAATAAAAATAAATAATTATTTTGAGACAGAAAAAAAAGGAAAGTATGATTTTTATTTTGAGAAGAAATTATTAAATTGTTAAAAATTATTTTGGGAGAGAGAGAGAGAGTATCTCCATAGAGGTCCAAGTGTGCTTATAATATTGCCACATAAATGGTTGGGATAGGACTAACAGGTAAAATGTCTTTGTTTCTGACTCATAGATAGAGAATGCAATTAAATGTCTCGTGCATTTCCATCTAATATTCTCATCTACCACGTCCATATCTATTAGAAGCTTTTACATGCATTGAAAGAGAGAGAGAGAGAGAGAGAGAGAGAGAGAGAGAGAGAGATGGAGTGCTACAGAGAAGAAGTGGTGGTATCAATACCATTAGAGACACCAACTCTTGGTGATGAACAAAGGAAATGTAATGGGAATGTTTTTAGCTGTAGTTTGAGTGCAAGAGAGAGGAAATTGGTGTGTGTGACTAGTGGGAACTCTTACTTCGGTTCTCACTTGGTCAGGAAGCTCTTGGCTCATGGCTACCTCGTAAGAGTCACCATTCAAAACCAAGGTGCCTTTCTCTCTCTATATATATATGTGTGTGTGTGTGTGTGTGTGGGTAGGGGCTGCTGAATCTAAAGCTCTAGTGGATCGAGCATACCTGATCTATACATAGAGAATGTTGGATAAAATGACTAATTCAGTGCACAAAGCTCCTACCATTGTGCGCCTAGAAAGGGTCAGATATATGCAGCTTACAGTAACATTATAAATAGGGTCTTTGTTATTGTTTACCTATTTTGCTAGTACATGGACTACCAATTAATTTATGAACTGTTTCAGAGCACTTAAAATTCTTCAACAAGGTGAAGTATATAAAAAAGAATAGTTCAAAAGATCAGATTCTTATGCCCCAGTTTGCATTGTCATTTACCCATATAAAGATGTAAAAATGGAAATCTAACTTGTAGTTTTTTGTTGGAAGATATCAGTACGTAAGTTTAATATATATAAATTAACAAAAAAAATTAAAATATATATAGCTAGAGTGCTAGACATAGTAATATCCTTTTCATTTTTCTCCTTTGAGCAGTGGACATTGAGGATATGAAGGAGTTGATAAGAGAAGAAGAGATGAATAAACTAGAGAGTGTTGTAGTAGCAAAGATGGGAGATTTGGAGAGTCTCTGTGATGCTTTTAGAGGTTGCCATGCTATTTTCCACACCTCCTCCTTCGTTGATCCGCATGGTATCTCCGGATATACGGTTAGTACGATTTGCACATTCTTGCTTCATTGCACAAACTATACGATGATGAGCTATTAGGAACCATACGAAATGAAGTTATTCGATTTTGGAATGATAACACGACGGTTCTCTTGTATTTTTTGTCGTTATTATAATTTTTTTTTTTTTTTACAGTAAAATTGTGTTTGGGAGCATTGAATCGGTATCTTGAATTGAAATTACAATTCCAATTCCACAGCCTCGATTCAGTGCTCCCAAACATAGCTCGAGTCAAATTCCTCTGTGACTCGAGAGAGAAGTAGTTTCACCTCAAGAGATCGAGGCTAGACTTCAAGCCTTGTAACCTTTGAAAGAACCAAAGACACAGTATACATAAGCTTGTGTCTTCTCTCCTGCCCCTAAGATAGCATCATTTACTAATCATCCTGTTCTTGCAGTTTAGTAAAATTTCTAACTCAAAAAAAAAAAAAAAAAGTGTGTTCTAAAGGAGATGCATAATTAATTTCAGGAGCAAATGGCATTTCTTGAAACTGAAGGAGCAAAGAATGTCATTGAAGCTTGTGGCATAGTAGCATATGTGAAGAGATGTATCTTCACTTCTTCTCTGCTTGCTTCCATCTGGAAACGCGACAACGCGGACAGGGTTGTGGATGAGGGCTGTTGGAGTGACGAGGAATTCTGCAGAGAAAATAAGGTATTTCAATTCATTGTGTCATGTCATAAATAATACCACATTCTGGTTTTTTAAAACTTTTTATTTAAGAAGATCAAGAAAATTGGCTTTTTTTCTTGATCCTGTTGGGAGATTTTCATAATTTGAAGTATTAGATTTTTTATATTGGAAAATTGTAGAATTTTTCTATAACATATTAGTATTTTATATTTAGAAGTTCAAGTTCTCTCCCTCTTTTAACAATTTACATCAGAAATAGCTGAAATTTCCAACCAACTTTTCCTGGTCACACTTGTGTTATTTTATTTTTTTTCGCAGTAAGCAAAGAAATTTGTAATCACTTTTCTTGGTCACACTTTAAATGTTACCATGTTTCATCAATTGCAGTAATTTAAAACACAAATCACTTTAGTGTTTACCTATTAATAAACATGTTGCATCAATTTTTGAAAAAAAAAAAACCAGTTCTGGCTTGCATTGGGTAAGACAACAGCAGAAAAGGTTGCTTGGAGGAAGGCAAGGGAATTGAAGGTGAAGCTTGTGACAGTGTGCCCTGGCCTTCTCATGGCTCCATCTTTCCCAAACGCGCACTTTGAATCCTCTCTACCATATCTTAAAGGTAATTATATCAATCAAAATTTACGACATTTAACTCAATACCTCAATAAAGAACAAGGTGATCAAACAAGATAAATTTGCTCTACATTTTTTGCATTTGATTCAAGTCTAGACAAAGTAGGCTTACAACTTTATTTTCAGAGTACTAATTTAACATGACACGGTCAAATGTTGCATAGGCGGCCAAGTCATGCTGCAACGAGGCATCTTGGCAACTGAAGACGTCGATAGGATGGCAGAGGTGCATGTCCATGTTTACGAAGCAATGGATCACGGAGCCTGTGGACGCTACCTTTGCTTCAACAGAGTAGTAAGAAGATCGGATGAGGCCATTCAACTTGAAAATGTGTTGAAGATGCATGGTTTATTGTCTGCAGGATTAAGAAACGTGGTGTTAGCAGAAGACACTGATGAAATACCCAACAGGCTTAGCAGTTCAAGGCTTGCCAGATTGGTTTTTCGTGCTTCTCAACGTTTATTCTGCGAACAGTGCTAGTAAATCCACATTGCCGCATGATGAGAATCGAGAAAGAAATGTTCAATTGTTGAAACTTAAATTCAGCTATGGCAGTTACTCTGGCTTGTGGTACTGTGACAAAACTTTTCATGCTAATGTAATTAGAGTTATGGAAGGTATTTGAATCTTCTACATTTGTTTTCTTATAGTGTAATGAATATTTGGTCAAATTAAAATTTTGGTTGAGAGCTAAGAACAAATCATGAATATAGGGTAATGAATCTTTTCATGCTTGTAATTAGAGTTGCAGAAGATGTTCTCTTTCTACAAACCTTACCTCTATGGTTGAATAGATAATGTCTGCATTGCACACTCTTCGTGCTCACGGTTTTTAAAACCCATCTACAAAGTTAGAAAACATTCACAAATATAAGTGCTAACGACCCTTCTTCGCAGAGGATGTGGGACATCACAAGTTGGAAGAAATTATCATTTTTAGATCTTTTAACCTAATTATGGTCAACCTTTTCATGCACCAAATGAATGATTTACTTACCTATCATGAAGAAGAAATGAATGGTTTGTGACAGATTTTCTAAACATGACAATGGTGGTGGTCAATTGGTGATAAAGGGTCTCAACCTCATCTAGTTAAAGTTTTTCTTTTTTTTCTTTTTTTTTTTTTAAATTTCACAATCATAATCAAAATCTTCTAAGATTTACAAATGAAAGCTCCTGTTTGTTTCGGAGTAAAAATATATATATATTTTTTAGATAAAATATTTTCTTCTATTTTTATTTTTTGATATTTTGCAAAGGTCTAAGTCGAGGTTGAGATCGAGTTGCCAAAAATTGACGAGTAAGTTATTTTAAAAAAAAAATTTCTTTGTAAATATTTTATGACTGCCAAACACCAAAAAATGAAAAATATTTTTTTAAAAATATTTTACATCTAAACAAAATGAGCAAAAATGAAGGTTAAATTAATTTGGAATTCATAATGTAATTACAAAGGTAAATAATTTGGAAAACACTATCCAACCAAAATTTGTAAACATATATATACATGTATATGTATATGTATGTAACACTAATTGGAGATGCAAATCTAACTATTATGTAACAATGTTCAAGACACTTGAATTAGTTGAAACTCTAAAAAATGTTTTTGCGATGGTGAATAAGCATACAATAACATATAATTTGCTAGCATGGCACATCCTACATAGTTATGAATCCTATGATAAAAAATTGTAGTGTAAATTTGTGTTTCACAGTGTAAAAATTTAAGAGGAGTACTTTTAATTATATTATCATCATCACTCTTATTTTTATTTCGTATTACTAATATACAATAACATAAGAGAATAAAATAAGTGAAAAAATAAATAAATAAAATTATTGTTCTACAACAAAACATGGATACTTAAAGGCTTAAAGCGAACAACATATCATTAAAATTTAAAGAGTAAAACATTTACTTAAATTCTTCTAGTGTTTAATAGGGGAGTAAATTATTGACTTAACTATATTTTATTTTAAAGAGCAAGTGTTAAATCTCTTTGGAACGGCATACGACGTCGTGGTGCGTTAATTGCCAAACAAACGATCGAGAAAGGACGACTCTCCGTTTTCACTTTTCAGTCCTCTACGGCTCTACCATCTGAAAGAACGTACTGAGAGAGTGAGAGAGAGTTCAGAGAGAGAGAGAGAGAGAGATGGGGGAAGAAGAAGATCCGCAGAGGCTGAAGCGAATAGCAGCAGCGTCCTATGACTACGAGAACGACCCAAGATGGGTGGAGTATTGGTCCAACATTCTCATCCCTCCCCACAAGGCCTCTCGCACCGACGTCATCGACCACTACAAGCGCAAGTTCTACCAGCGCTATATCGTTCGTACCTTCATCAACCCCATTCTTATACATATTGTGCATATATATATATATAGATGCGCCTGTTTGTGTTTTTACTGCTTGATTTTTCTTGGAAATTGAACACTGGCCCAAGGGTTTTAGTTATCTATTGTTTGAAGCTGTGAATCTTATCATCTAAATTACTGAATCATATGAACTAATGGAATTGGAGATGAGTACCGCCGAATCTGATTTAGGTCTCATTTGGGTTTGCATATTGGTGGTGTTGTGCTGATTGCGTTAGAACTGAAATTGGGGTTTTGTTTAGTAAGAAGATATTTAGTTTTGATAAATTTGCTGTCAAATTGTAATCATATGAACTAATGGAATTGGAGTTGATTACCACCGAATCTGATTTAGGTTTCATTTGGGTTTGCATATTGGTAGTATTGTGCTGACTGCGTGATTTTCTTGCATTAGGACGGGAATTGGGGTTTTGTTTAGTAAGAAGAGATTTGAGTTTTGATAAATTTGTTGTCAAATTGTAACTGGTTATCTTTTTTGAATTCAAACCCCCAGAGTCTTATCTGGGTTTTATCTGTTTTGCTTTTTGGATGTCCATTGAGTTTTTGCTCTTCATTTTATGGATTATATATATATATATATATATATATACATGAATTCGCAAATGGCAATGACCAAAAACCCCCAATATATATATATATATATATATATATATATATATATTGGGGGTTTTTGGTCATTGCCATTTGCGAATTCATGCCTTGAGCTTGGTGACCGTGGTTTGACTTTAGAATTATATCGGAGTTCACATCAGTGACCGCCTGGGTGAGGCTTGAAGTAGCATATTTTGCCCTATCTCGTCCTAGCCAGAGCTTGCCATGTGTCATACCTCCACTATCACCTACTCTGATAATATATTGTTTCATAGGTTAACACACAGTGCATTGATCTTGGACCTTGACGTGTGAGAAGAGCGATGTTATTCTGCACCTAGAGCTTACCACTTTGGCTTGAGATATTTCCTTGGCTGCACAATCTCACATTGCATGTTTTAGTTGGTTCTTATCTCTAGTCTATCTCCAATATGTTGTCCTCCCGAAAGCCACCTTTGGAAGCATGCACCTTGTCTCATTTTATACTTGCCTAGGTGACGTGCAGCAGTCGTGGTGTGTCCTTGGGTTGTGTTTTGATTTACAGTGGGATTTTATTGTCTACCCCAACAACATCTAGGGTTCCTCGAATAATACGAACCATGCTGATGGCATCTTAGAATGCTGACATTGAACAAGTTATTGTTCAATTGAGGCGGGATGGTCAATACATGGTGTCTGTATTGGTTTTTTTATGTTTGATTTTATTTGGCTATTGACGATATATTTTGATGAGCAGGATCCTGGTTTTATTGTTGAGGCAATGCCTTCAAGCAGTTCATCTCAGCCAGCACGACCTTCAGCACCACCATCATCAACTTTGAATGACCAAACACGTTCACGTAACTCTGGTACATTATTTACTACTAACATTGAAAAAGTTGGTGAATCTAGTTATGTCGCTATGCAATATAGATATAGTCATCTTTATTTGTCCTTTGCCAATCAGATTTTTAATTTGAATTGAATTCAAATGTGTTGTAGGATCTACTACTAGAACATCAGGAACATCAACTCCAGCTGCAAATCCAGCTTCTCTGCGCTGGGATCGACAAACCGTACAATTTTCCGTCAATGCTTGGGTACGGTTCACGCATATGTAGATGAATGCACACATGCACCTAGTCAAGTAGTGAACACATTTCCTGACGAACTTTAATCCACCTGAGTCTAATTGGGATATGGTTCAGTTTTTAATAATTGCAAGGAGTTTGTGTTGGTAAGTAAATTACTTGACACGCCCTCCATCCCACTGTATTTGTTCGTCTTTCTTTTTTCAATGTCTCAAAATGAAAGTCCCCTTTGAAAAATTAAACTACAAATAGATGTAATTTTTCTTTTTTGACAAGTCAAATAGTTGTCAATTTTCTTACTTATCAAATATATATAGTTGTAAATTTTCTTACCTGCCCTTTTCTAATTGAATTTGAATTGAAGTTTGCTTTTGGAAACTAATACTTTTAACTTGAATTGAGTACATTTAATCCTTATCTACTTCATAAGTAGGAATACTTTAGATGGACAAATTTTCTTACTCGCAGGATTGCTTGAGGTGTTGTTTCCAATTGAAATATCCAAAGCTAATGCGGTCATACTTCCCATTTGTGTATAGCAAAGCTTATAATCTAGTTATTTGATTCATTTAGAAGTATCTAAGTGATTGTAATATTTGAGCAACTACTATATCTATATTTCATTGAAGGGTACATTTATCAGCCATAGTTCTTCTCTTTGGAATATTTTCTCCTCTTCGGAATATTTTCTGCTGTGGGAATTCCATTGAAACATTGTGCAAGTGCTAGTAAATCTGGTCTATTGTTCTCCTTTCTTTTCAGTTTTGCATATTTTTTTATTCTATTTTCTGTAAATTTTATGCAGGTATTTGTTGTGGCTGTGCTTGCAATATTTCCCCTTATACCTAGAAATCTTTCAAATAGGGCATATCGGCTTTCCTTCATGGGCACTGCATGTTCTTCTCTGTATTCTTTGTACTCTCTGTATGGGGTAACCTTCCTGTTCCTGTCTTTCTGTCTTTTTTTATTTTTATTTTATATTATTCTATACTCTTTTTTATTCAAAATATGGTACCTCTTACCACTTATTGCTTGCAGAAACCTAGAGAATGGAATTTACAGGCTGTGCAAGTGTGGTTTCAGTCCGTGATTGCAACTAAGGATTTTATCTACTTCATTTACTGCCTTACTTTTGTCACTTCACATCTTTACCTCAAATGTTAGTGCAACATGGCCTCTATTTCATATTATATATATATATATATATATATATATATATATATATATATATATGCCCATTATCGTGCTTGGAGTGGCAGGTTATTTTCCATTCTCACACCTGGTATCCTGATGTTGAAATTTTTTGCAGTTGCTTTGATCCCCATTTTATGCCGAACTCTTGAACATGTTGCAAAATTCCTTAGGCGTAACTTCAGTCGTTCCTCCTTGTACAGGTGGCAGATTTTGCATATTTTCATTAAATTGAATTTGATTGATTGTATGTGGGCTTTTACTTTTTTTTAATTATGACTGTATAATTGTTAGTAATTTTGCCATTTTTGACACGCACCACACTTGAATGGTCTGAGTTGCAGGGAGTTCCAATTTGACTAATTGGATACTACAATTTGGCACTTATATTCTTATTTGTGTTAGTGTTCTTATAATATGTTTATTTGAGGATGTTGGCCTTCAAGGCTCAAATCAACAAGGCAGCCATACATATGCTGGCCTAGAACTTTTCTTGTGTAGTTGATCTAATTACTAATTAGACTGGCCAATTTTGACCATGTGAAAATTCTACCAAAATTTGTTTGTGGTTTTGTTATGTTTACTTAGTCATAACGAGTGTCTAGATTTGAGGCTCAAATCAACAAGGCAACCATACATACGTTTGCCTAGAATTTCTCTCTCTCTCTCTCTCTCTTTTTTTTTTTTTGGCAAGTACTCACACACACTTTGCCCACACCGGGGCTTGAACCCCTTGCCTCCTCTTTGAGGATGGGGAGGATATACTGTTGGGCTAGAGACCCTTTGGTTGGCCTAGAACTTTTCTTGTGTAGTTAATCTAATTACTAATTAGACTGGCCCAATCTTGACCATTTGAATTCTAGTCTACCAAAATCTGTTGGTTTTTTTGTTATGTTTACTTAGTCACAACCAGTGTTTAGAGTCAGTTGCATGTTTAGGAGTGATAACCCAGTGATTCAGTTGCATGTTTTGGAGTTGCAATATCATTTTGAGCACTTGTATCTCCACTAATTTAATTTCTTAAAACATGCTTATTATTCTTAATCTGTGAAACATGTTTACTGTTTGTCGAGAAGATAATTTGGGGTCTCTTTTCCTTGAGAATAAATTTTTTGTTGTTAAATATCCCTTCATGCTTGGGAATACGCATCTATGATTGGCAGTTTTTATTTTGTTTTTGCTTTTCAATATTTGGTTTTGTGGTTGACAGACCTTTGTCCTAAAGGTGCTAGATAGGTGTAAGGTCTTGGTTGTATTTCAATGGAAAATAATTCGCCTATTCTTTTCAGTCTTGATTTGTTAGTAAATGCAGATACTTTAGTTGATTCCAGTAGTATAGAAATGGGCATTTGAAAGCAATAGATAAAGTATCTAGACATGGGGAATTTTCCTACTCAGTTGTATCATGGATGGTGCTGCATGCATAGATAATAGCATATTTACGTCAGTGGATGCTAATGCTCTACCCTTTTTTTCTAAAAGAAAAAATTGGCTGGGAAAATTATGAACAAACAATCGTTAAAGGTTACACTTTATCCATCCATTTTCCTGGACAACACCTCATTTGGACGCGTTTAATTTAGTTTCAATCCCTCTTGCTCCAAAAAATTAGAAGATAAACTTCAATAGCCTCAAATATTTTTGGCCCAGTTTATGTAATACTAGCATATCTTTTCTCATTCATTTAATCTTGTGCTCCCTCTAACTAGCAATTGTTTGAAGTTTAAAACTATTACATGGAGAACGTTGAGCCTATGTACTTAGTTTGATTGAAATTGTGCACAGTTTGGATAGTGCTGTATCATGCTTTGATGAATGGTCCTGTTCTATATGAGTTCGTATACTTGCAGCAGGGGCATTTGTTCACAAGACTGGGTCTCTCTCTCTCTCTCTCTCTCTCTCTTCCACAGTCTCAGAAATACTTTTGGCCCGGTTTCTGTAATACTAGGATACCTTTTCTCAATTATTTAATATTGTGTTCTCCCTAAAACAATTACACAGTGAACGTTTAGCATATATACTGTAGTTTGATTGAAATTGTGCACAGTTTGGATAGTGCCGTATCATTCCTTTATGAATGGTCCTATTCTCTCTAAGTTCTTACACTTGCAGCAGGGCTGTAGGAAAAATTAGCGTAATGAAAAAATTTGGTGCTCCCCACAGCCCACACTACACTCAGCATTCCTTTATGAATGGTCCTATTCTCTCTAAGTCCTTTTTTCCCTTCTCATGTTTGTGACTTTTGGGTGATGTTCACAGGAAGTACTTGGACGAGCCATGTGTATGGGTAGAGTCAAACATAACAACACTCAGCATTCTATCTTCGCATGCTGAGATTGGACTTGGATTTCTTCTAATCATTTCTTTGCTCTCGTGAGTAGCTTAACTCATTCCCTAATTTTTTTTGCTGTTATTTCTAATCACATTATTTGTCCTTTATACCATCTCTAATGCATAATTTGTACATGCAGGCGGCAGCGCAACATAATACAAACTTTCATCTACTGGCAGGTTTGTTTAAATTTCATCCTTTTTCAGCTTATGTTTTTCTGCCTTAACAATTTCGTGAAAGTAGATGTTTACTGAAATCGATATCATAATTTAAAAAATTGTAAGCTGCTTCATTTTTATCCCTTCGAAGATGCCATTGGGGAATGGGTGATGATATTGCACTCCACTTTTATCCACTTGTGCCCCATTTCCATTTTTTAGAAAAAGAAAATGACAAAATTATCCTTCAATATGCATTCACAATCCACAATTATTAAAGAAGATTAATTGTACTCTTCATTTTGAAAGGGTATATTCATTTCAATCATTTAAAAATTCAAGTGAGTGCCAGTGGTGAAAAGTGGAGTGTAAATACTATCTTCCTTGGAGTACAATTAACCCCAACGGGTTGGCCTAGTTGGAAAAGACTTGGGCCTATGTGCCTCATGAAGCATCAGGTCTCATGATCGATTCTTGCTAGGTGCAAACAATTCCTTGGAAGGGGATGTGTGAGTACCAAATAGAAAAAAAATATATTATCTTCCTTGGAGAATTAGGAAGGGTAAGTAGTTACCCACACTTGGGAATATGAATTGTGTTAGACCTAAAATTGTATACAAGTGTTTGTTGGTCATATTTTATTGGATTCGGTGGTGGATTCGCAAACCTGTGTTTTGTGTTGGAAATTTGGAATTGGTGTCTCCCACACCTCTCTTGTTGCCAGCCTTTTTAAGTGTAACTATGTAATTTTCTTGGTTAGAACTTTCTTATATGGGTTAAGGTTCAGGCTTGGGACATACTGGCATGTTGTAGTCAGAATGAATTTAAAGAATATGCAGAAGTCCCAAGTCATTCGCGAATATGGAGTTTGGTAGTATGGCTCTATGGCATTAGTGGAAGACTATAATTTCTTGCATTGGTCTTCACATTCGTTGCAGCCCCTCACATGACAAACTACATATTTCTTTCATTGTCCTGTTTGATTTCTGGTTACATTTATCGTCATGTTCATATACTCTTGCATTAAAACCATTTGTGTATGTGTGTATGCGCGTGCGCGCACACACATATATATACTATTGCATTTGATAACATCAAATTTTCACATAGATACACAACTACCAAAAAAAAAAAAAAATGTATGGCTAGCGTGCATGAAAATTTAGATGTAAATTCCCTTCGAATCACATATCAATTTTCAGATATGTCACCATGTGCAACTTTGCAAGAATATCAATTTTGACCTTCATCTCTTGTTTGGAATTCTATTGGGCAGCTATTGAAGCTCATGTATCATGCTCCCGCGACTGCTAGTTACCATCAAAGTGTTTGGGCTAAGATTGAGAGGACTGTGAGTCCATTGGTCAACCGGTATGCGCCATTTTTGAACACTCCAATTTTGGCTGTCCAGAGATGGTGGTTCCGGTAAAAGCTCAGAGGAAGAAAAGTGAGAACAAGCTTATGACAGATTGCATAAGTACAGGATTTACTTTTTCAGTCTTGTAAACTCTTTCAAGAAAAAAGAAAAAAGAATCACCGACTTTCAGATATATGATCACAAGTCAGCTTAATTAGAATTGGTTTATGAAACTTGTACTTGTATTATTTTATAGGACCATTTTTGTTCCCATATTTTACATTTACAGAATGGGTTGATCAAAGAGGTCTTTCCCACTTGATTTTACATTTGCAATTATTTTAAATTACTTGATTGATATGAAATTTACAAATACCAAAGTGGTATCTCCTCAACCTCCCTGAAGGGTTTGGTGAGGGTTCGAGAGTCTGTAGGGACAAATGGGTGTGTGAGTTTCTTGCCAATTATATATATATATATACACACACACTAATCTATTATGGAGAAAGATATAATCAAAACCTTTGGACCTTGATTTCCAGTATTTGCAAATATTGGAAAATCTTGTAGGTCTGGTTCATTGTTGCTGCAGTATTTTACCTGTAAGCATTATATCTTGTTCCATGAAGCATAGAATTTTGGATTTGTAACTATTTGTGAGTTGGCTATGCATTGATATGAGCATATAATTACTGCTGCTGCATTTTTTATTTTTAAAGTTATAGTGATTCACCCACGCACCTTGTCTCCATGAGGTTAAACCCTGACTTCTCTTTGGGAAGTCAGGGCCGGGTACTGCTAGCCATTGTCCGTTGATCCATGGAACCTGTGAATTAGTGGCAATTAGAATTGGACAGCATCCAAGATCAAATTTTAAATTAATTTTGTTCCGATTCCAAATCAAATTTTAAATTGATTTTGTTCCGATTGCAAATCAAAGGTGTGATTTCAAGCTACCAATATAGCATCATTAGATTAGTACAGACTTTGAGCTCACAAAATTACATTGACATTGTCTTAGAGAATCATGTGATGAAAAGGCCATGCATGTTTATTAAGCCATATGTTTTGTAGTCCTAATTTTGCAAATGAACTAAAATGTTTATAAATAGTTTTGACCTCAACTTGTTAAAGGTTTGATTTATAACCAAACTCGAATTTATTTTTCAAACTCGTTTGAACAAAGAATTAACCTAAAGTAGTTTGGAAAACAGAGTTTGTAGCTCATTTTCATGTAGGTTTACGCATTCATAGTCCAATAACCGAAACATATGCAAATTAATCAAATTAAGAGCTGCTATGTCCCCTTTATATATGTGTGTCTATATATATTTATATACAGAGTATTATTTTGATTTTTTCTATTTTCCAAGATTATTACATTTTTAATGGACTTATAATGATATTTTTCTAATTGTTTGAGTTAGATAACCCACCAAAATGTGGCTTTCAATGTTGAAGTGTTGAACCAGTTGGTCAGCTGCTGATGTGTTGGGATATAACTGTAATGAATGAAGCTATTGCTAAGAGGACAACGTTTTTCCAGGTGTCAGTGTAATCTCAACAAAATTCGGTCGAAGTCTTTAGAAAATTCTGCTTTGTTCGACAGTGACGTTCAGTTGAATGCCCATCTATCTACAATATATATATATATATATTGTAGATATATGTAGAGGGCAACAAAGTCATGTGGTGTGTTTGACCATCCTAGTTAATGGGCAGACATTGAGATCCAAAAATCCACATACAACCGACCAGCAGGAAAAGTACATGTTCTCAAGCTTCAAACCTCAAAAGTAAAAATAAAAAATAAAACTAAGGAATGTTATTTTAATTTATTTTATAAGACCATAAAAAATATATATTAAAAATAAAATCATTTGATGTTATTTTAATTTATTTTATAAGACCATTGGATATATGGAATGGTTATTCAAGAAAAGAAAATTTTATTTTATAGAAAAATATCATCCAATTCGAAAAGTCAAAATTGAATTCTTCAATCCCGTTTGACATGCTTTTTGTTTTTTTTTGTTTTTGTTTTTGGGTTGTTACAGAGTTAATTTTGGCAACAAAAGCATGTTTGGTGCGACCTTATTTTATTTTATACAGTGCTAAAATATTTCGTGAACAGTGACCCAAAATTAAAATATTAAAAAATTATTTTTTCTTATTTTGATAACTGTTTATGATCCAAAACTATAAGAGTAACAAAAAAACACTCCTAAAATATAGAGTATCCCAAACGTACTTTGGATTATTTTTTTAAAACATTCTTATAATAAAAATACTGTTTTTATTTGAATCAAAAATAATATGTCTAAAACAAAGCAATGCCAATGAACCAATGTATAGACATTCATCCTGCTAATGAGTGCCCGTGATTTTAACATTATAATGAATGACTCCCTCTTATGAGCTTTCAAAAAGCATTTTTGACATCTTCTTGTAAACGCCAACAAGAGTGGGGTAGTCACAATCATAGTGCCACTCTTGTTAGATTTTGACTTTTTAATGTACAAATTACAATTTAGATACAATTATAAATATTATTATTTTAACGATAGCTCTAGTAGATATTAAAATATAAATTGCCAAGTTATATTATGAGTTCAATATGAATATGATATAATTATTATTTGTGTCACGATTATTAAAGATATATTTAGTTGAACAAGTATAATTGAGTTAATAAGTCAAACACGAACATATTACTTTGACATAATTAAGACCTGATCAAAGATTAAATCAAATTTTAATTCACTTAGTGCTATCTTGACTTGTGTAAGAGTCAAATTTATGAAAAAATATTAGATTATGATATTGATAAATTATTATTTCTTATTATTAAGAAAAATGGGATTCTCTGTGTATTTTTATTTATTATTTAAAAATAATAATAATAATCAAATTCAGATCTCAGATCATTTTTCTTTTTTCTTTTTCTAAAAAACTGGTGGTCATCATTTAACCGTTACGACCCTATACAACCGTTACCCAAATGCTTCTTCATTACACAAGCAGCATCATTGACTGGTCCGCAAAACAAATCAGAAGCAAAGCACAAGGCACGAGATTCCTCTGACACCACCATGCAAAAACCAACTGTTTTGAATTTCTGACAATATTTTTCTCATCATCATCGTATATGATACATAGCATACCTCTCAAATCAATCCTCAGATCCACACTACCTGCTCTCTCATTCCTTTCAATCTCCGATCATTCTTCTTCTGCCGGCCACCCAATGACGGCGTTGCAGGCGACTCAAAGCGATCGTCTGTATCCACAAACATCGTTGGACGACGACGACATGAAGCAATCGGACACCAAATCTCTCCTTTCTAGGGTTTCCAGTCACACTTCCGCCAACCAACAGAGGAGGCGGAGAACCGCCTCCAAGCCGTTTGCGACGCAGTCTCTGCCCCCTCGCCGACCGTCTTTCAGTCGTGACATCGGTCACGCTGCCGCCGAGACCTATTTGGTCACTCACCTCAGCTTCAAGCTACTCTCATATCTTGGGTACAATTCTTCAGTCAACCCAATTTTTTTTGTTTAAGAATTCCATTGCATGAGTTGTCTACTATATACATATGTATGATACATATGCTCAGTGACATTAAGATTAAAATAATATATTTCTGTATTCTTCAAATTGTGACTTACAGGTGCTTTGACATGTTCTGTCAGAATTTTCCGGCTATGAAATTAGATTTCTGCCATTATTGAAATTTTGTACTTAAAAATGGCTTACTTTTTGGACACTTTAAAGCATTTGCATGACTTTTCTCTCCTAAAACTAGACGGAGAGTTAAGAATACAGGGGTGTTAGCAGCTTATGGTTGTAACTTATAAAAGGTTACATAGTTTTAATAGGCTCCGTTTCTAAATTTCTTTCTGTCAAGATGAGTAATGGTTTTGCCCAACCCAATTATCTTATTGTGATCACATTCGGGCAATGGTTGGAGTAGCACCAATTGTAGATAAAATGAGAGAGGTTAAGACGGTTTGGAAAAGTGCCATAGTCCACATTGATGGTAATACTAGGGGAAGAGGAAGCCCAAAGTTAACGTCGGTAGAGTTAGTAAACAAAGATAAATATGAGATTCGTGTAGCAGTACCAAGTAATTGGGAAAAGGATTGGTTGTTGTTGTTGTTGTGTTATGTTAATGCGGGTTCGTATTGAAGACATGATTGAGGGATTAACATGAGATGCACAAGGGCAAACCAGTGGAGTTAGTTCAAGAGAATAAAAGGGGTTGCAGATTTGTAGAAATGGACAAAGCAGAAACTTCAATCTGATTTTTTTTCTCTTCTTTTTGGTAGGTAATCTATGGCAATCAGTTATGATCCTAAAATAGTAGCACATGCTTTTACAAATTAGAAGTAGAATAACTGCAAGCTACATTAGCTTCATCTTTTTTAGGTGGTGGAATGAGCAGCATAAAGAATTATAAAGTTACAATTGGAACCTGCTTACACATTCTTAGATGGTGAAATCATACATGGACTTGAAGAAGACCAAAAATATTAACACAGTGCGGGTCAAAACAGTGAGCAGAGATCCTTACCCCCACCAAAAAAAGAAGAAAGAAAGAAATAAAAAAAGGGCGGTGAGCAAAGATGGTCAATTAGAGTACAGGGTATGACCTTAGATCTAAAAGGCAATAAGATATATTGTGTATCAAAGCCCTAAAGTAGTTAGGATTTAGGTTGTCTTTTTTGGGCTTAATGTTTTTGTATTGGCTGGCTCAGTTAGGGATTTTTTTTTTTTTTTTTTTTTTTAAGTGGACCAGTTCGGGTTATTATTAGTAATCATTATTATCAGTGGCCTAGGCTTACAGCTACCTTCAGTAAGGCCTGTGGCCAGTGGACACCCCTAACTTGGGTAAAAGTGGTCATGTATCTGTCAGATGATGGAATTTGTTGTTATTTCCTTTTTGTAGGAGGAACCTATAAATTGAGAGGGTAATTGTATGGAGTGCCTATTACGTTGCTTTATATTCACAAGTTCAAAAAATAGATTTTGGATTGGTGGCGGCCTATAATTGTTCTGGCTTCTTGTCAGCATAATCATATTACAGGTACTAGGTAGACATAGATTATGGCTCTTTAACAACTAAACTCATTTGGAAATTAGACATGTCTTTAAGGGGCCTTCTTATAAATGAATGGAGGCTTTAAGCAGTCTTAAACAAGATTTTAATTGCTGAGTAACTAATTATAACAAAATGGGTATGCTAAAAGAGAGGCGCACATGGTGCAAATAAGACTTTGAGGACATGGAAAGTCTCTTGTTTTCTTTTTCCAAGTGGACTATGTGTTTTTTATTTTAATTTATTGCAATGAGAACTGAACCCTTGGCGCCAGCCATTTCTTTCAAATGCATGCCATCACTTTTACCACTTTGTCAAGTGTGGTTCTTTAAACTCCTTGTCTTCCAGGAAAAATGGAAGAACTAAATATTCATTTTTTCCACTAAATGCCAAAACATTCGATTAACTTAGAACTATATTCATATAACAAGTATGCATTATGAATCGCTTTCTAAACGTTCATTTTCATTCAGGGTAGGTTACCGGTGGATGACAAGACTTCTTGCCCTAAGTTTTTATGCCATGTTACTTATGCCTGGCTTTCTTCAAGGTACATCTTTTGTGATTTGTTGCTAAAGATCTGATTGGTTACTTCACCTTTACGCTCCTCTGTTTCCCTCTTCTTTTTAATTGATCAAGAATACGTATGCACTGGGGAAAGTAAGAAAAGGGGGTCTTGCAAACTCTATGTTCAAAGCTAATTATTAATTTTGCTCTTAAAGGACTCTACCTTCAAAGCTATGTGTTCATCTATTAGTCAGTGCCTTTGTAAGCTTAAAACACGACTGTCCCAGAAATCCGTGAATCATGATCAAATTCCAGTTTGACTAGATACTCTGATTTCTTCCACTCATTCCACTCTATATACTTAGTCATGATCACATCCCTGTCATCCTTCCTCTAATGGCTTTCTTTCATTTTCATTAAATCTCCCAAATAACCATTTATTTCCTCTGGCCTTCTGCTTTGTAGAACAGTTGAGTTTGTCTTGATAATTTTAAAAGGTGGTTGATGTCTTTAGGTCCATTGGATGTGAAAGTTACCCTGAATATCATGGAACAATCCAAGGGTATTGTTTATTTTCCAACACGTTTGCTTTGTTTGTCAACATGTGATGAGAAAAAATGCACTCACACATTAGGCTATTACTTGAGCACTTGGCAACTTACATGTTCCCGTAACACTTACATAGTTGTATCATTAACTATAAGCAGGTGTGGCTTTGTATATCTAATAGTTACATTGTTGGATTAATAGAACATTATGAATGTTTGGCAGTTGCTTATTATTACTTCTTTTCAAGCCAAGTCCGCCGGAGTATTGTTTACGGAGATCAACCAAGAAATAGGTATGTAATCGTGAAATTTAGGTCATATTTGCAATCTATCTTTGATATCAATTAACTTTCTCATGTTATTTATAATCACACATTTGTGCCACAAACTGTCTATTTACCATTGTGATTGTGCAGGTTGGATCTATACATGCCTACAAATTGCGATAGCCCAAAGCCAGTTGTGATATTTGTAACAGGTGGAGCCTGGATTATTGGGTGAGTAAGAAGGCCAGCAACTCCATCACAACACTATCTACTGAACTTCTCAATTAATGATCATAATTTTTTGGTGACCTACTCTACGTAGTGGGGGGCAATACTAATACTCAACAAACCTAGCCACCCATAAACCTTGCTACATAGTATTCAGCGTATTCAAAATTTATAAAATCTTTGATTAATTTACTAATGAAACAATTGTTGTATGATATTTAATTGCAAAGGTAGTCTTCCACTTCCATTATGGTGATTAGGACAGCCACTTGGTGCAATTTGGAGATTGTAGCTCTTTCAAAGTTTTGCACTCAATGATTGAAATAAGCGATGGAGCCAAAAATTTCATTAGGTGGTTGTAGTACTTGGCCATTTGATGCATTGTTGGTCATGCTTTTTTTCTGCCCCAAAGAGTCTTTTGCAACAGGACATATGCCTCTACATATTAGATTTTGTCCTGTCCCAAAGGAGGAAACAAACTGCAGCTTTTAATCATTACCACAATTAATGTTGCTGAAATCCAGGTTGGCTATAATTAACTCTTATAACTTAAGTGTAGTATTAACCTTTTGAGTGGTCAGGAAATGTTACTTGTTACATGATTAAGAATAGCAAAACAGTTGGCTTCGTAAAATTCAACAATTTGTAACTGTATAAACATTTTCACTACTTGATGATCCCCCAATATGGATTAGACAATTCAATTACTAGTTAATACCTAATATGGATAAGGCAACTAGCTGTTGTTGTTATAAAAATTATTCATTTGCACATAGGAAGCTCTTTTAATTTTTATGCAACTTGATGTTGTTGTTATAAAAAAATTATTCATTTGCTCATAGGAATTTCTTTTAATTTTATATCATTAAAGGCTCTCTAGTTTTGGTGATGTAGGTACAAGGCATGGGGTTCGCTTCTAGGAAAGCAGTTAGCAGAAAGAGACATCATAGTAGCTTGCATCGATTACAGGTATTGGTACTATGCTGTAGTGCATGGTCCACGTTTATCCATATATGCACGTTTTGACAAAGTTTTTTAAGGGAGGATACTGTAGGTTTGATACTTGTTACATTGCAATGGTTTTGTACTAAACTGTTTAGCTCTTAAGAATTAATTTAGGAAAAATTAATTCTGTGGTGATACTTGTTTGAAAATGGATATCCATATTTAATGAACATTGTTGGATACCAGAAAGCGTCCAAAATAGATACCCTTGCATTATGCTTTATTGCTAGTTGATTTATTTGATGATTAGACTTATGCATAATCTGGATTGGCATTGAAAATGACTAAAGATAGCATCTTTCATTGAACCTGCACAAGAGATTGCAGCCCAAGTTTCTAGTCCTTGCAATGTAATAAGCAGTGGCTTCACGAGATAAAAGCTTTTTATAATTGTCAAAAACATAATATTTTCCCAGTGTTTGCCCACCGTATCAGATCATCTTACGATTGGAATATGCATGCAGAAATTTTCCTCAGGGGACCATCAGTGATATGGTTGAAGATGCTTCTCAAGGGATCTCATTTGTTTGTAACAATATTGTTGAATATGGAGGTGATCCTAACAGGTAAGAGAATTGTATATTCTTTGTTATATGCCGCATATGCTTTTATCTTCTAATTATTCATTTTTCTTCATGATTGTTTGTAAAGGTTATATCTAATGGGCCAATCAGCCGGTGCACATATTTCTGCGTGTACTCTCGTGCAGCAGGCAATCAAAGAATCTGCTGGAGAGAGCATTTCTTGGAGTGTCTCTCAGATAAAGTCTTATTTTGGTTTATCAGGGGGGTAAGTGTGATGTGATGTATTCCAGTGTCATTACTGTTGCTGTTATTGTTATTGTTATTGTGATTAAAAAAACATAAGCTTTATGCAAGGAGGAGGATATCCCTTAATAACAAAGAGGAGCAAAATGAATAGCAAGACTGAACCCAAAGAAAGGAAAAGGAAAAAATGAAAAATGAAAAAGAAAAAAGGAAGAAGACGGCGAAAAGAAAATTGGGTAAGGTAAGATAGAATTTCCAAGGAATAATGAAATGCAGTGGGCTATTCCCTGGGGTAAAAAAGCCACCTCTAAGCTGTGTGATCTAGAAAGCTAATGGAAGCAATCCACTAAGGGTGAAAAGAGGTTCACTACTTATTTGCACAAGTGGTGAAATGGAAACGATTGATAAAGACAAATTATCAACCATTTTTATAACATTGGCGCAGGACAAACTTGGCCTCTTTAAAAAGCCACCTCTAAGCTGTGTGATCTAGAAATCTAATGAAAGGAATCCACTAAGGGTGAAAAGAAGTTCCCCACTACGATTGATAAAGACAAATTAGCAACCTTTTTTATAACATTGGTGCTAGACAAACTATGCCTCTTTACATTCCTTCAAACCTCACAATATGGTTAACATCTCCTTAGTGAATAACTGCCCATACGAATAGATCTTGATAGCATAAAACAATTTTGCTTAATGGTTTCTACAAATGTCTTGATTCATCTTTTTCCCGAGTTTTTAAGGGAGCACACATCTAAGTTCAAGTCAACGACCTCCTTGGAGTTGACTATGATAAATGTAGATGTGCAGAAGAGGTTACGCTGGTCAAAGTCATAGGAATATTGTTTATGGAAATCCTCTTGTCTCATGATTGACAAAAGCCCAATCGGAAGCAATTTGTGTTATTCTTTCCCATATAGGTAAGAAGTTGAAGACAAGTTTGCTTTCCTCTCTTTTGCATAAGTTACTCCTGGAACTTAAAGCAACTGCCTGAGAGGAACTTGAATTCTATAATGTTTTTGGATTCTTTAATTTTTTCATGAGTAAATGTGTTTGGAGGATCTACTACATGGAAAAGGGAAGTTCTACTAAGATCAGATACTCAAACACTTTTGTTGAAGATGAACGGGATAAATGAACATGGTTATCAATTGAAGAAGCTTTAAGGTCTCATAAATTCTGAATCATCAAATGTGCCTACATTCTACTTTCTGAAAAGGATTAACTATGTTACATGGTAGGAGTCGCACTTCTTTGGCTGCACACCTTAAAGATGTGCCAGGCAGAGTCTAATTTTATATGTCACTGCTGTAGCCAATTGCATGTACGGGTTCTCAAAACAGGTAAACTCTCACAATTTGACAAAGGGGACTGAAGAGGAATGACTAGTAATGAGAGGGCTGAAGAGGAAGTATTATCTAGAAATAAATTGGGAGAAGTGTTTAACTCTCACAATCTGGCAGAGGGAACATTTGGGAAGTCGTGCTTGCAACAGAACTAGACAGATTACTCATGAGAGGGGTCTGAAGAGGAAGGATTGTCTGGAGACAAATGGGTGAAGTGTTATATCAGTATTATGGTCACCACGATCGTGTTACCCTTCTTCTTCTTCTTCTTCTTCTTCTTCTTCTTCTTCTTTTCTTTTCTTTTCTGAATTGTTTTCTTTTCTTCCTAAATTGTTTTCATAAATGTGTGGTGACTCATGAGAATAACCATCATAGTCTAATTCGCACATGCAAGTTAATTTAGGTTCACCAGTCAAATACATCCAAGTCGCAAGTGTCCATCCTTCTGATGACCTAGTCAAGATGCAACCCAGCATCTATTGTATACACTTTGCCTCTATACGAGACACAGGACACAATGTGAGTGATTAAGGATCATGCTTCAAATTGCCCTTAGCTTAATCCACCGAGGAAAGAACACTTGCGGGTTGCAGGCAGAATAACGGCACGACATTCTTTAATCAAACCATATTTGCTTTACAGTATAGTGCATAGTCCAGAACATGATCTTCCACTATGATCACGGGATTACATCATGATGCCAGGGATCTTCCTGAGTACTACCTCCAGCTCATGTTAGTGTGTTGAACACTTTTTAGTATACCATATTGAGTGGTTAATGCATTCTTTGAGCAACATGGAAGAAGAGTAGCATATGTCACCATGCAATCAAGTCCATATCGAAGACATTGATATTTTGCCTTATTTCAATGCGATTGGTGTGTCTTTTGTGCAACCACCATTCTGCAGATGGTGCTTGCACTTGTATCATCCAATCATTTCCTTCTTTTCAATTTCTTATTTTTTTGAGCATCTTTGCTGCACTCTCCAAGTGTCGAGCATTGTATTATTATTATTATTAATGGTTCATATTGGTTTATATAATATATTTTTTTCTTTCAACTTCTGTGAACAGGTATAATTTACCAAACTTAGTGGACCACTTCGATGGTCGAGGCTTGTATCGGTCCGTCTTTTTAAGGTGCCAATTACTGATATTTTTGCTAGAAGCTGATTTGAGCATATACTTATTTGAATTAAAGTTTTTAGGCTGTTGTGTTTGCTCCCACTGACGTGCTGACATACCATTGCAGCATCATGGAAGGGGAACAATCCTTGAAACAATTTTCCCCTGAAATTATGATACAGGAACTGAGCACTGAGAATGCTGTTTCTATCCTGCCCCATATTATCCTTTTCCATGGAACGGCAGATTATTCCATACCATCAGATGCCAGGTCTGTATATCTTCTGAATGATGCTGTCAAACTAACTTGTTTTTCATATAGGATATGATGCCTCCTTTCAAAGGAATGCTAATTAATCTGTAACTTCAGATGTGATAAGGTGCATGTTGTTTATGAACAGTCCCTTCTTGTTATCATTTACTGTTTTACACTTCAAATTTTAGATTATGAAGAAATATGATGTACTAGAGCTGTGTTACATAGTTGTAAACAATAAAATATAAATTGAAGAGAGAAATGAAACGAGTAGAACACATAACTATTACGTGGTTCAACCACTAGGGCCTGCATCCATGGCACAAAGAGCCCAAAGGGCTACATCACTTTTATAATACTCTCTCAACTCATACACAATACAATGGTGGAGGCTCTATATAGGAGAAGAAATGATGAGAATGGAAAGAGATGGAAAATAGGAAACAAGGAAGTTGTTTCTCCACTGATTCCTCTAGTAACAGTAAATCTTCAATAATAGGAAACAATATCAATTACTAGAGGATTTTCGTCCACTGATTCTTCCATTAAATCTTCAATAAATATTGACATTTTAATACCCCTCTTGCCACTGACATATGGATACATGACTTAAATTCTATGTCATTATGCCATGTGGACATATGGTAATATCAATGGCACCTTCTGCTCAAAGCTTGTTTTAGATTTGCCTCTTCTATGCAATGAAGGCAAGTTCAGTCTCGGGTGGGTGGCTGTGCAAATGGGATAACATAGTTTATTTGGTGTTAAGTAATGAAGCTAGTCCTCCTGTGTTGTTAAATATGCTGATTGAGGACTGTGCACTTTTGCCAAAGCTAGTTGATGGAGCCCTGACCTCGGGAGGTGGTTGCCCGTGTGATTGCCAAGCAATTCTGGATTTCGGATCATTGCTAGGTCAGGCCAATTAGTTGTATAAATGGATTCGAATCTTGGTTGAATTTTAGGGGGAAAAGAAACAACTACTTTTTTTTTTTTTTTTGATAAGTGGGAAAAGAAACTACTACTTCAGGGAAAAGAATCTGGAATGAAAACTCTCTTTTGAACCACATTTTGGGAAATAGCAGTAAATTATCAGGTAAGGGATCTGGTATTCACTGGGATCTAAATGGTATTAATTCACCGATGGATTACATTATTTATTTATCTTTCTGAGTGTAGAATAAATGGCATGCCAAAGGAGTGAAATATATTCATACATACTCAAAACCTGAACCTAGATACTAGTGCACTATACGTAAGCCTAACATACATGCTTTTTTTACTTTAGTTTCTATGATTTGATGGACTCTACTCAAGCATCTATACCTCATGCCATATGTGTTTTATTCTATTTTGCATATGCTTGCGGCAAGGAGGGGATAAGTGAGAAAAGAATTTTTAAATTTTATTATCCTCACAACTATCGTACTTTGACTCTCAATTCTGAACAAAATTTATGAAAATTTTCTGGATTACTTTTATTCATTAAGTGATCATATTAATATTTTGAATTGGTCTCTAATTTTGTATGTCATTCTTATCATATTTATTGTTAACTAAATGGAGTTGCATCGTGGTCGAATTTGTAACACATTCACAATGCTATTTTCTTTTTCTTTTTCTAATGCCGAATAAACTAACATTCAGGAAGGAAAGAATTACTTTTTATCCCTCATCAACAAGTTTATATAGCACATTTTTTTGTGAGTGGATCAAAATTGCACTTATTCGGACCTCTTAACGCAGCCAATATGTTCAATAGTTTCCTCTCGCTCTCTGGGTGTGGCTCACAGGCACTTTTGTGTGTGTGCCTGTGGCCATCTGCTAGACACGTGCACCCATGAACGAATATTGGAATTTTAATATTATAAAGTTGTGAACATCCATAAAAAACAGAGTCAGTGTGGTCTTTCATCTGACACATATTCTGAAAATTATTGCCTGATGAAGAAAGAAACCTGTCGCCTCTGGTGCTCTCTTTCTCTTAGCTCCACCATGCCCCATCTCTGTCTGCGACAGTTTCGGGGATGAATGCTCTTCTATGGAGGGCATGGGGTTTCCTGGACCAAGTCCTTTCATCATTGCAATTCCCAGGCACTCGTTGATGTTTTTGGATACAAAAGGCTTGCATTGTTCAATGATGGTTCACTCAAAATGAATTTCTAAGCTTTTGTCATCTCTCCAAATAAATTATAGAGCCAATATATACAAGTCATGAACCAAAATGGAAGACGTTTTCCTTCTATATTTATCAGTTATATTAAACATAAATGCATGTGTCTGATTTACACGATTGTTTTGCTTTAAGTAAATATAGATTTGGTAACCATTATATTGATTTTTCTAATGAGGGAACAAGTTAGTTCTCTTCTTCATTTGTGCTTTTTTGTTGTATCCTACTCTGTTGTGACTCTCTTTCATGGCACATATAAGGAATTACCAGAACATAATCAACAATTCTAATACGTTCCTATTTGCAGTATTACCTTTGTAGATGCTCTCCGGAAGGTAGGGGCTCAAGCTGAATTGGTTCTGTTTGATGGAAAAACTCATACAGATTTATTTCTTCAGGTAAGTAAAATTTGGATCCCTTCTTTCTGTTTGTTATTGTTAATTATATAATTTGTGAATGGGAATTACTAATTAGCCTGCATGGCTGCACCCCCCTCCTTTCCCCTTGGATGGGTGGCAAATGATACTTAGCATAACTGGTATTAGTGTATCCCAAACCAAAGGGCTTAGAAACATATCATAAAAGGTAATTTCAAGCAAGAAAGTAGTTGGATGGGTGGTTGGAATTTAATGAAGCTTAATTGCATTTTCCTAACAGGTGATTTACACCTCAGTGCAAATATATATCATGTCTTGCTATTTAGTTGTCTTTTGTTGGTATGCCTTGCAGTAATTTCTATTATAATAGTTCCACTTATCATCATGTAACTACAGGAAGGGTCCAATAGGTTTAATCTCTTCTTTTTTTTTTTTTAATACAGTTTAACTTATTTAATGCTAGAAGTGAAAGTTTTGTGGTAATTATCAATACCGTGCTTTACGTTAAGAAAAAAACCTGGAAGCACACACAACACACACACACACACAAAAAAAAAAAAAAAAAAAAAAAAAAAAAAAAACATCTGGAAGATGGCTTTAAACAAATTTGAATGCCGTGGTGAATTTTAAAATTTAGGGATCATTGCCCAGTGCAAATCGTAATGCTGAGACTGACAAGTCTGGGAACATGAGTTCCACTTATCATCAAGTACAGGAAGGGCCAATAGGTTTAATCTTTTCTTTTCTCTTTTTATTTTTACAGTTTAACTTATTTAATGCTATAAGCGAAAGTTTTGTGGTAATTATCAATACCTTGCATTACGTTAAGAAAAAACCTGGAAGATGCCTACACACACACACACAAAAACACATCTGGAGGATGACTTTAAACAAATTTGAATGCCGTGGTGAATTTTAAACTTTAGGGATCATTGCCGAGTGCAAATAGTAATGCTGAGACTGACAAGCCTGGGAAGTGGGAACACGAGTTCGAATCTTAGGTCCATCTCTAGGCTTACCCTCTCAACATCCAAGGTAAGCAGAACATACACTAGCTAAAATAGATGGACCCAATGGAGACATGTAAATTGTAGAAATGTAATGAATGTACTTTTGGCATCAGAGTATGAGACCTTTCCAAAGGCCCCGATGAATTTTAGGAGGTAAATGGAGCCCAAATGGAGAGAAGGATTTTCCCGGAAAGACTTTTCAGGAACTATTTTGCATCAAAATGGGTGGGAAGGAAAGTGTTAATTGGTGAATTTTTAAGGGCATTCATAGAACATAATAGCATTTGTGCTTCTTTGTTATGAAATCAACTTAGCTTAAACAAAATCGTTGTCATAGCTATATGGGTCGGCTACATGAATCTTATCTTCCACTTGATTAATTATTTATTTATCATAAACCACTATTCCATAAACACACAATTTGTAATAATTCTAGTAATTGCACAAAGCCTTATAGATGAAGTAACTGCTATATGTGATTTGCTAAGTTGATATGATGCGCTTTGTAATCTGTTGGATGTTTCCTGGCGTTCCTTTTAGTTTTCTCATGCCAATTGGACGCCATCCTTTTAACTGCACCCGAACTCTTTGGCCTCATATGCAGGATCCTCTGAGAGGTGGTAAAGACGAGCTCTTCGACCATTTGGTCGCTGTCATACATGCAGGTGATGAAGAAGCTCTTGCTAAGGATGCTATGTCTCCTCCTCCGAGAAGACGCCTTGTTCCTGAAATTTTGTTGGAGTTGGCTCACAGAGTGAGCCCATTTTAGGCCTTGCATGCCTTGTCCCTAAAATTTTGTTAAAGTTGGCTCACAAAGCATAGTTGTTAAAGGCGCGTCTAGACTCCAAAAAAGCCCCAGATTCGTCAAGGCTCAGCTAGATTGCTTTAACCTACTACAGGCCAGGCTCCTTCAATCAGGCTCACATAAAGCCCACGGGCTCACGCTTTTTAGTAGGCTCCAGGCTCAAAAAAGGCATGCCTTGTATTTTTTAATCATTTATCCATATCATTTTATTTTTTACTTGATGACTACTAAATTAAAAAGTCCTACATCATATGTCGTATTGTTTAACCTTATGAAATATTTGACAAAATTTATAAATTTATGGTTTACTACTTACATTAATTGCAATTACTACTTGATTATGAATATATAATAATAATATATGTTTAAATATGCAACATTATATACATGCGCCTTGCTTCGATCAGGCTCGCGCTTTATACTGCACCTTGCACTTAGGCTTAGTAGGCCTTTGGCGCCTTAGTGCGCCTTGAGGCTTTAACAATTATGTCAGAGAGTGATCTTTTAGGTGTTGCAGATTTTTCAAAGTTGATCAGTGACAGCTTATGACGCTTGCCATAGTTTATAATTTTTAAAACCTGATATTTTAGAATTTCTTGAAGAAATCGCTTCACCATTATTATTCACTTTGCTGAACTTAGTTGCACCCTTGTGCACTGGTTTAACCTTTCTTTTTTCTTTTTTTTTCTTATTTCTTTTTTATGTTCAACCGATTTATGTAAGAAAAAAAAAAAGTTAATTCCACTTACCTCTCCTGAGGTTTGTCCGTATATCACATAGACCTCTATGTTTCATAATTCCACTTAAAAAAGTACAAACATACAACATGATTTTATTCTTATTTACTGGGGTGAAGTTAGTGTGTGCCCCCTACCCTGGCCCGCCTAGCTTAAAATATGGTTGATTTTTAATTTATTTTAATATTTATAAGAAAATTTCTATAAAATGCCTCCCTAAAATTTTTAATTTCTAAAATTATATCCTAAATGTTTCTTTCTTCTCTCTTATATTCTTAAAATTCCTTCGAATTCCTTAAAAAAAAAAAAAAAAAAAAAAAAGGGTTAAATTTTCCTTCTTCAATCAAAGTCTAATTGTTTCTTTTCAAATATCTCATTTTTCTTTCCTTTTTATTCTTCTTCTTCTTCTTCTTCTTCTTCTTTTTTTTTTTCTCTACTTAAAATTCTTCTTTTTGCACTTGCCAATGATACCTGTGTGTGCAATTTTTCTTCTTTTTGCACTTACCAATGATACATGTGTGTCCAATTTTTTTTCTTTTCTATTTATTTTAATTTAGTACTCCAATTTATGAAGTTAATGGGTGTAATTTTCATGCATCAATTTCAAAATAAAAGACCTACAACTATATTCAATAAAAATATTAATTATTAAACAGTATTTTAGTTCTTATATTCATCATATACTTTTATTTCTTAAACTATTCATTGATTTAGTATATTTGCAATGATTTTTTTTTTTTTTTTTTTCTCCTTCATTTGAACAATTTATATTTGTCATGTTTGTTATTTTTTTTTACACTGTGCCCCTGAATTGAAATCCCAACTCCACCCCTACTTATTTACTCTTTTAATTTTGGAAAGCATACCATATATATATATATATGCAATTTACTCTTTTCATTACCGCCGTTGTTGATTTTTATGCGATTTATTTTTTCTATCAAATAATTCACACACCCACTTTGTCATAAACTTGAATATGGACCTTTCAGTTTGGAAAGTGATACAGTGATTGTTAATGCTAAAGTAGAGTTATTACCCGTTATTTTATAAAACTAAAAATAAGTTTTGAATATTTTAAGAGGTTATTTTTGCCGAAGTTTTAAAATAATAATAAAAAATAATTGTGAGTGTTCAAGTGATGAGTGATATTCTTATTACTTCAAATTTTATCTTATTTGTACTTCCTGTTTTGACAATGATTCTTAAAATTTGTTATTAAACGCATTTAATTGAATAAAATCTTTAATTGGTTTATAATTAAACACTGAGATGAATCAACACGTGTTTAATCGAGAAAGACCAATGGTATAATTAGTACCAGACAAATGAAAATAATAATTAGTCCAATGAAGTCAAAATAAATAGAAAAAAATTGATTGATTTACCGTACATAAATTTTGCTATGAATTTTAGAAGGTATAAACCCGAAAGTAATTTTTTTTCAAACCGTTAAATGTGTGTCTCGATATATATTTGTGCATGGTCACAATAAATAAAGAGAGTTCATCACTACTGTCATGAAGTTAAATCATTACATATGATGAGAATATACGATCTTGGAATTGCAGTTTACGATCTTCATATATATATAACAAATATATAACAAATATAAAAATTACTCATAGAATTGGGGAAAAGCATATACCGTCTTTGGTTTTAAAATAAGGATATAAAGTCGATTAAAAAAAAAAAAAAAAAAAAAAAAAAAAAAAACATGTACACACACAGAAACGCAACTATTTGCGAAAAGATGGGTTCCCGCCAAGCAATGAGCGGTTAAGTAACCGTTTTTGGCTTAAGCAAACCCTAGATAATAAGTGTGACACCTCTCCCTCTCTCTCTCTCTCTCTCTGCAATTCCAAAATAATTTTCTGCAAAACAATGCCGACCCAATCCCTTCTCATTTTGCTCCTTATCGTCCGATCAGCTTCCAGTGCAACTCAAGCGACGCAATTCCAGAACTACCCATCCAATTCACTCTTATTTTCAGGTACATATCAATTCACTTGTAATTTCGCTAATCTTTCTAATGAAGACATTAGGTTAAATTTGTTTGCCCTTTTGTTTAGGTTACTGAATATCGTAGATAAGGTCTGTTTGGTTTTGAAAACACAATATAACTTATTTTAGCTGTATTTTGTACAATAATGGTTGAACTTGAATTTGTTGCCATCGTCTTCTGATCATGAGGTTCAGATCACTGTTATTTGTTAAAAATGTAAAGATGCAATTTTTCTTTCTTTTTTTGGTAAGCGCACACACACCACACTCAACTTTACACACACTATGGGAATTTGAACCATCAACCTCCCATATGGAGATGATGGGGATAGATTGTGTGATTCCTGTTGAAGTATATATATACTCGGGGTGTGGGTATAGGGCGGACGATTTTAAAGCAGACTCTCCATTCATCAGATAGACAAGATCACCAAGATTTTGTGATCCCCCTAATTTGTTCCAATTCCAAGAGCTCGGATCAAATTCGGTATATCAATACATCCGGGCTCTCTTATTGAATTGCTCACTGAATGAGCATTTCTCAATAGTGTGCCTTGAAGAGGAATCGAAACCTCCACGCTCTTTAGCACAAGATTTTGAGAGCCGCATTAAAGGCTAATTGAAAAAGAAAAATGCAATTGACTGAGGAGGCATTGCAACAATAACAACCATAATGATAATTTTTGGGTTTATTAAGGGAGGATTCGAAAGATGATGTTTCTATTAGGAAATATTCTCATGGAGGCAAACAGTGACTCTCAAAGTGAAACTTTCGTAAAAATGTAAGATATTACTCGAGTAATCTGAGGGGACGCATGAGTTTCATGTTGAAATTCGCAGTGTCATTTGGAGATATTGATATAGATTTCTAAAATAAAGTAGAACAAAATCATTCATAGGAATTCTATACAGTCCCTTTTTCTTTTTTTTCTTTTTTAAATAAGAAGAAATTATCACTTAAATACAATTCAAGACATTAAATGATGTGCAAAATGCAATAGACTGGTGCAGAACCGAGGGACATCTTAACACCCATAAGGTTTTTCAAAATCTTTATCATGGTTGAAGGTTTAAATATTTTATTTTTTTCATTTCCCACTCACATATTATCTAAATAAATTGATTGTTTTCCAGTTTCACTATGGTATTTAATTAACTACATTGGGTATGTTTTTAAGGGCACATGATTTAGTAGTGCAAAGTAAGATAGGCTGGGAGGAATATATCTGTGAAAAAAAGAAAGAAAAAAAAAAGCTCTCTTCTTGATGAAGTGATGCAAGTGATATCATGGTGCATGTGAGGCTGCTGCTGGCCGGCTTTGAGATGCGGTAACTGATACTAGTGAAACAAAACAGATGGCTGATATGGGCAAGACTTCTTGACTGTCGGAACGGGTTTATCTCTTTTTTTTTTTTTTTTTTTTTTTTTTTTTCTCATATGCATCTTCTTGGTGCTGATGCAGATAACCTGGAATGTGATTTGATTTATAATACTGGTAGACAAATTTGAACATTTTTATACGATTTTAAATATCTTGGAGATATCTAGGATCGAATCCCATGCATCCCTCAATGTGGGACTGTGTCTATGCGCAAAATGTTTTCTTTGGGCAACCTATATAGAAATTGAAGCATGTTACGTATTGCATTTTAACAAGAAGTCAATAGTTGAATATGTTGGAGATATTTTTAAGCTCAACTTATACTTGCTCATTCAGTGTTTCACTGCAAAGGAATATAATTTATGATGCAACTCTTTTTCTTTTTCTTTTTTTTCAGCTCAAGAGCCTTTAAGAAAAACTGCTTGGAAGCTTTCCAAACCTCTAATTCGAGATGGAAGAATTTATACTTGCTCAGGGAGGAACTTTTATGCATTTGAAAGTAATGGTTCCATTGCATGGACCATGAATCTTAATTATATATGCAATCATGATATAGCTCCAGTTCATGGTGGCTCAAGAAAGGTGAGAGCTCTGCCTTGTTTATTTTTCTTATATCAATATATAAATTTATTTTCCTCGAGATTTTTGTATTAATGTAGCTTTGAATTACTTGAAATTGGTTAGTTGATATATATATATATATATATATTTCCTTGAGCGACTGAAATTGCATCAGTAGAGCTATTAGAAAAATTACTCCCAGATTAGTGACTGCATGAAATTAAGTCTTGGAAAATCGGTTTGCTGTTGCATTAATATCTGTTAATACTGTAATGAACAATGTCATAATGTTCGGATGTAGCAGATATAAGATTGAGATGCATTACAATGAGAGTTTCTGCCTTGTGATGATTGGATGATAGGTTAAGGACATAAAGTACTCGTTCAGTGATTGAAATATTGCACTGCAGAATTCCT
The DNA here is from genome assembly GCF_030987335.1 of Cornus florida. Classification (NCBI taxonomy): domain Eukaryota; kingdom Viridiplantae; phylum Streptophyta; class Magnoliopsida; order Cornales; family Cornaceae; genus Cornus; species Cornus florida. The sequence goes on from NW_026775577.1 coordinate 9,289,615, forward strand.
CTGGATTTTAGAATAGAGCACTTCATTGATAATAAGAATTGACTATTTGACCTGTCCCAATCATATAACACAATTTCTTTTTGGGTCGGTAAATCGGCCAAAAAAAATAGTATTAGCAGGAACTGGCTTTACAGAGCACTGCAGCATTGCAATACAACACAACATAATGAACCTATTGTTTGATAGTGTCAAATGGTGGAATAGGATTACACACGATTAAAATGATGTTAATCCAACATTCCCAACCAAAATGTTTATCAAGACAAATTTCGTGCTCCTCATGGCATATATATATATATCTGTCTTACACTGGCCAAAAGTAGACTGTTACTCCAATATATTTTCCTAATGTGTTACCCTGTTATATCCTTAACTTCGAGCAACTAATCTTGTCTGATGAGATATGGCTAAAAGAGATTTGATTGAGCATGACATGTGATAAAGAAACCTTTAATGTCATCAAGTTCTCACATTTGCATTGGCTTATCATGAATAGTTTCATATAACAGCGTTGTGCATTTTCACATTGTCTGTTTAGGTTTGTTTTTTTCATTTTCCTTGCAAATATTTTGTCTCGCATTTTACACTTTGCAACCTTCTGTGTTCATTGATTTGCGCCAGGCCAATTATTGGCAGATATATTTGGTTGCAGAAAACAGAGTGCTGAAAATCAATCCTTTAAATATTGGAACCTCTAACACTGCTGCAGAAGTTTTCTTCGGTCCAGAACCGGGTGAAATTATTGGGATCTCAGTAAGCACATTAAGTTCGTCTATATTTATCAATGTTAAAAATAGGGGACTCTTTGCATATAGGTTGCAAGGACAAATGCTTTGGAGTGGTGGCCCCTTGCTTTATCAGTCTGGCTATCGTCAAGGGTGTCGGAAAAATATTACGGATTGTTATTTTTCTTCAATCCCTGTGATTGATCTGTGTGAAGCTAGTCTTTATGTAAGGTTTTCTCTTCCCTTTATTATCTTCCTTTCTTATCCATTTTCCGGTACTCTATGGTCTATGCATTTTTGTTGAAACTGGAATAAGTTCAGTTTACTTCTTAATATTCAAAGTCACAACTGTTTTTTATTTATGAAATGATTTTCCAAGGCAGTCTGTTTTAGGAGCAAGCCAGAACTGATGTAGTTTTTGGATCACTTTGCAAAATAATTTTTAGAGCGACTTTGTTTTTACACTACTGCAGTAAGATTTTCTTTGAAAAGCTACATCCAAAGCCTGTCACTGCATTCGCCACATCAAATATGTCTTCAGGTTTTTCAACTGCAAGTTTGTTTTTTCTTTCTTTTTTTTTTCTGCTTTCATTTTTAAAAAGGTTAAGTGGCCCGCAAGAATGGACTCTCTTTTTTATATGTTGAACATGGATTTTAATCTATATTTTTGTACTTGCAGATTTCAAATACCGAAGGAGAACTCTATGCGATGCCATTCCAGAGTCCTCATTTTAAATGGATTCAAGATTTTAGTTCATTCGACAAGATTTTCGTTGTTACTCCTGGAAATAATGGCCATTTGTATGTTACTGTACCAATTAGGGCTACTATACTGGCGCTTGATGTTTTTACCGGAACTGTTCTGTGGCAAAGAAGTATCGGGCCATTAAGTACAACAGATGTTGCACCAGTCATTGATTCTAATGGTAAATATCTCTGCAAATTAAGCACCATTAATAAAGCTAATGGTTTAGGGAATATTTAAATTTATTCAAAATGAGATGGCATTCTGGGCACATCAGGAAATATCACAAAGCATGTTGCCATGATAAAATATGAAAGAAAACTTTTAATAATATATTCCAGTGAGAGAAAACACTATATTTTGGTGTGGTGAAACATGGAATTATTCAAACAACTGGCTTTTTTTTCAATTTTAAGTAAGGTAGCTTTTGGAATTGCACATTATTTAATGAGGTTGCATATGCTTAATGAAAGGTTGTCTAAGAGTCAATTTTTAAGAATTCGAACAACTTTGTTGACGTACTTACTAACTTTTCAATTACTACAATCTATGTAACAGGCTGGATATCTATCGGTTCATTGGATGGGTTCCTGTACTCATTTTCACCAACTGGGACGTTGAAAAAATTCCGAAAAGCAGCCGTACTGGATTCTGTGGTCCAAGTTAGTCCACTTCTTGATTGCTCTGGCTATGCAGTTTATATTTCTCAAACTGAGATGGAGGGAAAGATTAGCCACACAATTGGGGAATACACTTACGTATCGGCAATGAAACCAAGAAAGGTAGTCTTCACCATGCTTGTTCCATCAACAGGGTTCATCTATTGGTCTGAAAGCTATCCTGGTAATTCTGATTTTAGCAATCACTGTCTTTGTTTTTAGCTTCACCATTTTAATATTTTCTGTCCCCGGACATTTTATATCTTAACCTATTCTCATCATTTCCAGTGGTTGATGGCACCAGGTGAATTTTGGTCCTCATTGTCTAAGAGTGATCTGCAGCATTTTGTAGTTGATGAGAGCATCCTTCTTGCTTTCATTACTGCTTCAAGTGAGATTTCAGAGCAAACCATTCGTTCTTGTGATGATGTGTTTATGGATTCATTGTATTACTTTTTGCCGCTTGAAAACTGTATTCCATGTAAATTTCGTCTAGCTAGAAAACTCGTGCCGATTTTTTTCCATAGCTGGATGATTTTAGATGCCCCATTTATATGTAAATAAGGCAATGATGACGATGATGATGATAATGGATGATTTTAATACTTATATGTCATTAAATTTAAATATTACCCTATTAATAATTAGATGGCCCAAAATCATATTATTGCTGAATGTTTTACCATTTTGTTGAGTTCTTCTACCCTTGCTTTCCAAGCCATGTTGTGCAGACTCTGCACTATTGTGGACCCTGAACTCTATTCAACATTTTATATCAGGGACTTGTGGTTCTATTACATGTTTAGGGAGTTTTAAAAGGATGACTCTTTATTACCCTTCTGTGGATAATTTCTCTCATCATTTTTACGTTTCTTCATTTTTTAGCTGTATTGCCATTGAATTTATGGTCTCCGTTTTCCCATTTATGCAGAGATTGGCAATCCATTTCCATGCCGTAGCACACGTAATGATCTCATAACTGTCCCAACAATTTCCTTACTTCATAATGTGCCTTGCTTTATAGTAATTTTTGTTAGTTATCAGGTCAGAAGCTCACATCCAGCTGCTCCCAGGCAATGGTCAAGCATGTCAGCATCTATACAGGTGACTTTGTGTTCGGTTGAGTGATATGAGTAGGCATTCAAGAAAAGATATAGATATATCTATATATTATATGGATAATGCCTAGAATCTTTTGAATTGTATAATTCCTGCTACTTCTTTTCAGGTAATGAAAAGGCAATTCTGTTGTTCCTGCTATTTGAAACTGTAATTTTGATAGTTCTAGCTGCACTCGTACGATTCTGCTGTATATTTTGGAGGAAAAAGAAGCTCCAAGGTCAACACCTCGGGAAGTTCCTGGAAAAGCGAGTAAGTTTGATTTTGCATTTCCATGATTTTGTATAACAAAAAAACTTCCACCATGACAATTAAAATACATTGGAGCAAGTTTTCTCATGAAAATAAATTCTATGCTGCCAAACACATTTTTTCTTCCATACTGCCCTGAGGACTCTGAGTACACTTCTTACTTTGTTTTTCTTTTCCATTTCAGCATTCTCTTAGGCTCCAAAAGAAAGCATTTGATAAGACAATAATGGATCTACAGCAAAAGGCTTCAGCGGAAGCAGGGGCTAGTGAAGTGCTTGAAAAACTAAGCGATTTGGTAAGAGAAAGGGAAGGCATAGAGAGGAAGCTCTCAACAACCTATAGTTTGGGAAGGGATAGAACCGGCTCACACTCAAACTCTCTCCTTCCACTGCATGATGGTAAAACAAAGAGCTTTTCTTTTCGAGGTACACAGGAAGAGAGTGTTACCATCTTCCACACGTTAAGTGATACTTCTTCAGGAGACAGCAGCAGCGAAAACAAGGCTGACCAGAATCTCCACGAAGATAAGGAGTCAGCTGTCAAAGCAAAGGCAAAGGCAAAGGCAAAGGCACCTATTGAACTAAGGAGTTCTAGTGATGGTGAGAATTACGAAGAAGCCCATCCGGGGAGTCCTTCAGAGTCAGCATCGAGCTCAAAAGGATTCGTGAACCCCTCATTCATGAAGCATGAATCCGATGTGCCAGGGGAGGTGAAGGAAACTGTGGAGGATGGCAGTAGGAGCATAAGGAAGAGGACATTGTCTTCGAGTAACTAGAAGCTCAAATGCATTTTGTAAATCTTAATTGTCCTGTGTTTGCACTTCTGGTTGATGACTGATGAAGTTGGTTGTTAATACACTTTTATTTGTGAGTACTTATGTGTTGTTAATGCAGTTGTTACAAGCTTTACATTCACAATGTCTTCTCACACTAGCAAGTAGTTTTGATACTTTCTGTATTCATTTCTCAACATGAAACTAGTGTATTATCTATTATGTCCTTTGCCATAAGGATTGTATTATTGCTCGGTTTTCATGTAGGACGTACATTGGTTATTATTTTTCACAAAGTGACTATTTTGAGTTTTGGACTCGTAAAGTCAAATTTGTTAACCAGAATCGGAAGTTTTTTTCATTTTACAAATGCCCACACAAAAGTCTTCTGAGCATGTCTGAAGCAATGGCAGGATATCTTCAACATATGATATATGCATAATTGCATATAGATACACAACTATATTTCTCAACCATGTCTTGTTTGTGCTTGTATCGCATATTTAAAGGATAGTGCATGAAAATGGAGAGAAAAAACCAACAATAATATTTCTTTAATGATTATTTATGGTGATTATATTGTCAAATCATATATTTTTAGTGATCTCGTGTTAATTTAAAAATCACATTTGTATCTTTATTTATGACACATTCAAAACGTGTTTATGAGAGACTTGTCCAGTTGACTTTAGATGAGTCAACTGCAATTAATTCATTGTGGGATGTGTTTTTGTATAAATAATGAGACTATAGGTGTGAATTTGTGAAGTGTGTACAAAATATAAATTCTCAATGATAGGTGGTGCACCTTCTCAACTATCATGTGACTTCTAATTGTTTATAAAAATACTGAATAATTAATATTGAAGTCTTAGGTAAAAATCCAAAGTTCCCCTTACACAAAAAAAATAAAAATAATAATAATAAAAGCATTTTGGTCACTCCTTGCAAAATTTATAAGAATGTAAGGCCATCTGGTATGAAAGACAATTAGAGAACTAACAATCAATTTTGTCAAAAAAAAAAAAAAAAAAAAAAAAAAAGAAGAAGAAGAAGAAGGTGGTGCTGAGCTAACTAATTAAGAGCCCCACACAAATAATATTTCTTTCCATTCAAATATAAAAAAAGTTTTAAAATTGAAGAAATATTTTGTTCCATTCAAATATAAAACATATTTATTTACTTATTTGTTGAAGAAAACACAAACAAACAAGTAAATTAATATGTTTTAATTTTTTTATTTAAAATATTAAATATCTATATAAATAAATAAATTAATAAAATAATAAAAATTATTTAATTCACAGACTAAACACACTATAGCTAACCAGCACATGGCAGCCGAAATAGCAATTGGTGCCCTAGAGACGGCTAGAATCTTGATGGACTCTAGGTAATGTTAATCGAACAACCAATCTTGACTCCGAGATTGAGTGCCATCCCCAAGTCAACAGAGAGACTACCCTGTACTTCGACATACTCGATAATAAATTATAAATAATATCTATAGGACTAGGAGATCTGTCTTTTCGATTCTAAGCTTCTGGTCCGCGAGCTTTTGCCTTCTCTCTCTCTCTCTCTACGCTGCAACTTGCCATTGGAGAATCTTTTCGTCAAGGTAAATTATATGCCTGAAACCCTAATTTCACTCTCCCTCTCTCTATAATTTCTCTCTTCCACGCAATTTATTTTCTTGGATTTTTTTTTTCTGGTGTTCTTGTCTCATTGGATAGCTCGGAAAATTGGGGAAATCAAAAACTCGGAATCATTATATTGATTTTCTGTATTTGGTCTTGTTTGAATAAAGTCTTTGTGATTTCACAGTGAAATCCTTGAGTTCAGTGTAAAATTGGTGGCAATTGCGGCGTGCAAATAATTATTGTAAAACCCTAATCAATGGGGTCAATTGCTCGGTGCAATGTTAAAAGCTTGTACTAACAAGGTCGCCACTTTGTGAAATTTCATTAAATCCCTAATCTTACTCGCGGATATAACTGTTAGTTGTTGTATCAGTAATCCTATTTAACTCATAGTAGCACATTATGTGTTTATAGATGGTTTAGATATGTAATTCAACACTGTTTTATTACTTTAATTAGTGTTTTTTTAAAAAATAATAATTTGAAGTCACAGTTCAGCTGGTTGATTCATCTATTATCATCAGTTTGGGCCTCAAAAAGAATGAAACACAGTAGATCATACCCAACATATCTATTAGTAGTCACTCCATAATATTAACCTTTGAAATTTATTAGAGCCCATGTTAGAAGCTTTGATTTTAGGGGCCATGGTGAAGAAAAACAAGGAAAAATTATTTGTTTGACTAGTTTCTGGTTTATTGAATTTTTCTTCATTTTTTTTATTATTTTAGATCCATATTTTTTTGTTAGTTAAGATCATATTTGAGTGTTAAAATCTCATGTTAATACGGATTGGTTGTTTTTAGTGAACCATGGATGAATATAATTTAGATGGTTTATTTGAATAAATTATGATTAATGTTTTAGAATTAGTTAAGTTTCTGGAATTTGTATTTTTGCATCTTGATTTAGTTCTTTAATTATATTGCATGTTCTTTGTATTAGGGTAACTATTTCGTTAATTTAGATGATTTACATTGGACTTCTAATTTTGATTCTTGAGTTTGATATTTGCCCTAATTTGAATTTCAAAATATGATAGCACAGTTTTATTGTTTTAGTCTAAATATTTATTGTTTTATTATTCCAAAATACAAATTAGGAATGGCAATGTATTCCAAAATATTAATAAATATTAGGGATGAAAATAATAAAACAATGAATTCAAAATAATAAAATAGGTTTTGCTAGAATTCATTGTTTTATTATTTTCATAAACTTTGGGCTTTGATTGAATGTCTTGGTTTGTTGTTTTAAGCATGATTGATTTCTGGAGTTGCATGATTTATTTAGTTTAGGGTTTTTATAATTAGTGCTCTCTTGTGTCATATCTAGTGTCTTGGATAGTCTCTAGTGCATGGTATGGTTATAATATTTTTATTTTTCTTCTTTGTTTTTATTTTTGGCTTCATCAATTTTAATTTGTTTCTGAACTTGGCTTTTAATGGAACTGCTTGCATCAAGGTACGTGGTATGCCTCTTTTCCCTTTTGACTTTGCATACTTGGTTGGATGTTAAGGGGCCATTGCTTAGTGCATTGGTAAAATGCTAGGGTTGTCAAGTCTGAGGACTCAGGTTCGAGTTTAGGGCTGCATCCAGTATTGGGGACCATATTGCATAATGACCCAAAATGACCCTATGCTTGGTCGGATTTATATGTTGCATATGATCATTTCAACCTTACACTATGTGCTTCAATTTATAGATATATTTTTTTGTTTGAAATATGATCGCTGTACCTGTTATCCCTAGAAGGCACATTGGACTTGGGTGATGAGTAGGCCCACCTTTGGTGGCACGTGGTGGGCGCCTTTCTGTTCTCATACTGTAATCCTCGATCTTGGTTCTTAAGTGATGATTGCACTAGCCTTGTCCGAGGAGTCGTAATGGGCAAAATTGACTCGGGAGACCTCCAAATCAAAATCTGCAGCATCACAGTTCTGGAGCACAACACTCAGTCTGGTAGATGTTCATAGGTTGCCTGTACTGAATGGACTGTATAGACTATAGACTGGTCCGCTCAATACAATCAATAAATTTTGTTTTTCTCCAGGTTCCTCATTTGTGTGCTTCTGGTACCTTAGGCTGATAGAAAAGAGAAAAAAGACAGAAGAATAAGGGAAAGAGATGAGGAAATAGAGAAGAGAGAAGGATTGTGAGAAACAGAGAACATAGAGTGAACTCAGACTGGATTAGTCTTTAAATTTTATTACTACAGAAAGGTAAAATTACAAGGATGACCTTAGTCCACAATAGCTCTTGTTAATTCACAGCCGTACTTTTTAACCTTTCTACCTTTCCATTCATATGAATATGCTATGATATGCCCACCTCTTTAACATTTTCATTTTCTTCCCGGGCAATAATAGTCAATGGTTATTGGTTTTCTAGGTGAAGAGCTCTTGGAAACGAGGTTCTGGTGTGACCTCTAATTTCATAATAAAGAAATGAAGACATTATTATATTGTTGCTTCTTGCTAGTACTAAATAACATTATTAAGCAAGTCATAGGCTTGTTTGGTCATTGAGCTAGAAGCCTAGAACTCATTACTGTGTTTTGATTCATTGTTATTCATATTATCATGTTTTTTAGACAATTATTATTCATATTATCATGTTTTGAGATTCATTGTTATATATATTATCATGTTTTTTGATTGTATCTCGTATGTATTTTACCTCGTGTATTATCTCATGGATGAATGTATTTATTTTTTTGTTGGGAAAGTTGTATTATTTTTATCGAATAATAAGTGAATTTCCAAAGATTCTCAAATTCTCATTTAGAGTGTTGTTCAATAGTGATGCGTCCCTTGATTATGTGTACACTAACTAGGGTTCATCTCATGCAGAGTAGTTTTCGGTCTGATTTGTTCCTCATCACAAGGAAGTAGCCTTTAATTTGAATATGGAAACTGAGGAGTTGATAGGCTTGCCTGCTTCGAGCAGTTCCGACAGCGAGAAAAATGACATTCATAATTCAAATTCTGAGCCTGAAATGGATTCTCAATGTAGTAATTCAGAGATCAAAGAAGATGAGCTAAACGGGGAGATCTTGGATAATAGGGGTGAAATTGGAAATAAAGATCGTCAACTTTTGCTGGCTGCTGACATTGATGAGGACTTGGTTGACAATCCATCCATCTTGCAAGTTAGTGTTGAATTGACCGAAACTGTTGCAGTTTCAGAAAAGATTAATTGCCTAAACACTAAGATTTGTACTGAGAATGGTTTCATAGCTGTTCGAGGTGGAAGTCCCATTAGCAATCATGAGAAAGATGTCAGTTGTATCCTTTTTTCATTTTCTTTCATACTTTTAACTTGGTACTCACAATGCAATTCAGAAATAGAATTCTAACTACTTTCTCAAAAAATTCCATATTTAAGAGTAAGAACTGATCCTCCCCATGTGTGCGTCTACAGAAATAATTATCTGCCTGCTGTTTAATAATTAGTTCGCTGATCTCTTGTTTTCCATAATTTGACATGATAGCCATATCTGGTGTTAAGAGAGCCAGAGTGGCAGTTGATGAACAACCTTCAGTGCATGTCATGTATAATTCTTTAACAAGGTATAAACAGCAATATTGTTTTCATAAAATAAAGTTGCATGTTTTTAGTTGATATTTTAAGATGTTGTACACTTCCTAATGGAGGACTTCCTCAGAAGCAATTTGCTGGCTGTCTAAACTTTAAGTGGGTTATGTTTAACAGAGACAGTAAGCGGAAACTTGGGGAACTACTACAGCTGTGGTCAGAATGGCATGCTCAACATTGTTCTGCATCTCATGTAAGCCTTGTTCATCTGTGAAAAGCAAATTTGTGGCTTCTGTATGTTTCTGTTAACATCTGTATGGTGTCCAGCTTTTCTTTTTTTCAAAATGCTGTCATTGCCCAATGTTGGTACCACCACTATGGGCTGCTGGGATGGACTCTTTGCTGTTTGACTTTTGAAAATTTGTACCTGTATTACCTAGATTGTGTAATCATTTTATTTCCCTCTTCATTTACCTATTAGTTATACTTCATTACAATTATTTGGTGGAATTCTGAATTATATGCTTAAATCTGTGAAGGATTCAAATGAAGTGTTAGAATCTGGTGAAGAGACATATTTTCCCGCACTCCATGTTGGTCTGGATAAGCCTTCTGCAGTGGTATGTTTCTTTTTCAGTGCCTCTAGTGCACGCATTCTGTTGTTGGTTAAGAATTAACGTGATATCTTCTTTGAGGGTAATTGAAGTTAGTTTTGTACATTTAGTGCCCACTTCCCTTGATTACTATGTGATTTTTTTTTCCCTTGATTACTATGTGATGTTTAATTTATTATTATTTTTATTATTAGGAATTTTTTGAAACTAGAGGGGTGTCCCTACCCTTTTGGGTGGGATTATTCCCCCCTGAACATTTGGTAGGCCCAATGTTGCATGCCTATTTTAATCCAGGGAGAAACCCATTGGTTGATCTCAAGGATTGATGGGTAAGTGACCATCAGTTCTACCATCTTTGGTTTCTGTGTTGTTTCTTATCAAAAAAAATAAAATTTCTGTACCTATTGTGCTAATTTATTTTCATCATAGGGTATGAGGTGATTTATAAGCACTATCAACTCTCTAACAACAAAATGGCTTTACATATTTGATAACTTCAAACAAATGCATTGGTTCATTTTATCTACTGACTGCAGAAGTCAGTAGATAAAAATATATATATATATATATATATACAGTAGATAAAAATATATATATATATATATATATATATATATATATATATATATATATATTCATTAAACACATTTGTTAATCTCAAAAGACTGAAGTGCACAATTCACTTTAATGGGAGTAACAAGTATCAACCCAACTGACTGGGAAGGATTGTCTTTGTTTCAATCACAGCTTATGATATTTTTAGTCAATATCACAATTGCTCTTAGATGAGCAAAACAAATTAATTAACATCGACTAAGAATGTCTGTTTGTCATCACTTTATTATAAAGGTTGTGGTAATATCAAATATGTGCTTATTGGCAAACTTCCATTTCACATCAAGCAAGATATTTTCACCCTTTCCTTCTCACTTTTAACCAGAGTTCCATTTTCCTCTTGAGCATTACAAGATGTTGAACCTTGTTGGTGATGTTAAGTATAGCATTTTATGGATTTTACTTCTCCAGTGAGTTCTTTTCATGGGCATATTCTTGTTAAGATGCCAAAAAGTTTGCTATACGGTCAAATATCTAATAATCAATAGTAATTTGAGACACTAAATTTTTAAAAATAAATAGAATCATCTAGTATCATATTATTGTAAGTAGTGTATATTCAAAGGCAAAAGGAAACCAAAAATGAAATATTTCTTTATATTAATTTATTGGCTGGAGCCTCGTGCATTGGGCTGGCCCTTATTACATTATTGGCTTAAATTTGGCGAGACATGCAAAATCATCTTACAAGCTATTAACCAGTGTGGTTCTTGTCGAGGGTGCCGCAATGGCTGAACTGGATATTGACTGACCTTTCACATTTTTTGCCCAAAGTGGGTGCCCTCAAACGTAAAACTTGTGTTCTTCTGGTCGGCAGCATGAGCTTTTTCCACTGCAAACAATGGCCCTGCAAGTGCAAACCACCTTAGACTATTTAATTTGTTGAGAATTGCTCCAAACATGTCAGAAATCAGAGAATATTAAATTTTATGCTATGTGATTGTTTATATTTTTGTATATGTTTTCATTCTAATAATCAATAGCATAATATGTAGATATATATATTCAAAAAAAGTATTAGTTAACTACCATCCATAGTTTCATCAAAAGAATATTGACTTATCAAATATTTTATTATTAGAGGGTCATCTGTAGGTTGTTTCTTGGATATGATTATAATTTTAAATGTGATGATAAAATTTTAAATGAATATTTATATTTATGTCAAGATCAAAACAGCTTCCTAACTAGATTATATTGACAAAATGTTGCAAATTTGATGACTGGAGTAAAAATGATGCTGAAAACTTGACTTTACGGGAGGTCAGTGTTATGTCCAAGTTGATAGCAGAGGTTTCAGATGTCTAAAATATATATTTTAACAGTAATTAATACGTAGCATGAGTGATTTACTTCTGCTTTGTGAATCATGTTCTAATTTTGCTTAAGCATTTTTCTTTGGCAAACTCTCTGGCTCACATTCTCTTTCAAGGTTTTGTAATGTTGGAGAATGGTTCTACCATTTCAATGGATGACAAGCTAGCATTTTTTCCTTTATAACGTTTCATTTTAAAGTCAATTTATCTTCCACTATTTTTTTTCCCCCCTTCTCAAATTAATGTGGGCACTGGGAGTGTAACTCAACTCACTTGGTCGTACTACAACTCCCTATAAGATAACAAATGAGGGAAAAAGAAAGGAAAGAAAAAATTGGTTGCTTAGATTCGTTGCCACTCTACCAGGATAGGGAAAAAATTCTATTAGTTAAACACTTCTACTTCCTGATACTAAAATTTTATTTTATTTTATTTTATTATTTTTTAATATTTCTCTTAAAGTTCCGGTCATGAAGACAACTTGAAAGTTGTTTGCAAGTTTCCCATGCAGTGTAAGTTGTGTAGAACTTGTCTTATCAAGTACCTTTTTATGTGTAGTCTTTCTGGATGGACAATCAAACGAGGAACCTGCAGAGCAAGGAGTTTGTTCCGTTGGAGAGTAACTCTGTCCCTCTTTATGATCGTGGATACTCATTGGAAGGGTACAATTTTGTAATTTTTGTTTATGAATGTGTACACTTTTTAATGATCCATTACTTGATGCTTGCTTCGAAAAAAATAAGCTGTGATTTTCACCTTTATGGGTAAGAATGTTCCTTTTTAATCTGAAGACACTTGGAGATGTAACTGATTAGTTAAAAGTTACAATTTATTTTTTTCAAACCTTTTAGGCAAAAGGTATTAGAAAGAATATCAAGTAGTTTATGTGCTAAGCATCCTATGGAGGTGGAATTTGAGCTTTAGTGATGTAGGGCTGCAAAAGATTCAAGCAGATTACAGGGAGCGGCTCTGTCAGCAGGGTGCGCGATGCAGCGGACCATATCTATGTGCTTGCGGTGGTCTTGCCCATGGTGTCAATTGTCTTTACAACTGAACATTCAGGAATGTGGCCAAAGAATTCTAGGGATCTAAAGAGATCAATCAAAGTGCTATCGGCTGTCCAAACTATTGCCAATTGCCAATAGTCCTTGAAAGGATAGACATCTGGAACTTGCAGATCCATTTCCTAGAATTTGACCGACCGAGTTGTTCTTATTTTTTGTAGTTTATAGAAGTCTTGATTTATATTAGGAAAGGTTGGGCTGCTTTTTAAAAAAAAAATCAATTTGATATTTCAAATTCTTGGGGCTTATTTTTTATTTTTGTGGGTTTCAGTAGAAAACTAGTAAATTTTGTATATTGTCACTTTTTTAAGGTAAATACAACACCCCCCCCCCCCCCCCCCCAAAAAAAAAAAAAAATCCACTATTGGGGTTCGAAACCTCACCTTTTATTTCACTTGGACCGATGGTCTGTGGTTAGTGTATTTATTTTGACCTTTGCTGCTGTTTAATTTTTCTTGAACCTCAGTAAGAGAACAGCATTTTTTAGAATTAATGAATTTTTAGAATTTCCTTTCCTTTATTCCTTGTGAATTCAGGGAAACCCTTGATTGATTTTAGGTCTCGCTTGATGGCTTTGGCCTGTGGCCCTCCACATGCCCCCCTTTGCCCAGGTTAGTAGAAGTGCCTCATCATTGCGTGCCTGCCTTTCAGAGGAAGAAGCTCTTTGAAGAGTTCAAGCTAAGGACCTTTTGATATAATAACCATAAAATGTTGAACATTCCTTGACCAATAATTGATGGTTTTTTTAATTTATTTTTTTAATACTAATAAAAAAAACAAACAACAATGACAACAAAGCCTTTTCCCAATTATTTGGGGTCGGCTACATGAATCCCATGTTTCCAAATTGACAGTACGTCCACAGCCAAGTCTTAGAATTGGCGTTACGTCTTACAGCCATCTTGTTCATGTAGCTCACTGCCTTATGTGGTCTGTTCTTAAATGTATGTGTTAAATGCCGCTCTGTTGGGATTTGAGGGACTTCTGTAAAATGGTCGATCTGGCCAATTCTAGTAGTCTAAGGATATCCTCTATTGGCTCACAGTCTGTTGAAAAGAAACCCTTAAAAATGACCGCCTTAAATGTACATCTAGTTGATCATTCATTGTTGACATGTTTCATGGCTCGTTTGTTGTCTCACAAGAATCCAGAGTCCCAGCTAATAATTTGCTACTTCATTGGTCGTTATAGTTCTCTTTCTTCTTTTCATGTGGTAATTAATAATTTAATTTATAATTTTCATGTAGTTCAAATTTTCAAGTCAAGCATTTTTTCTACCTCTGGACCATATTCATGTTGTTTTAATTGTCTAACATGTAATTTAATTTGTTGCATGCTGTTTGTTATGTTATAGAGGTTTGGAAATAGTAGATGCTTCCCGTTGTTTCAATTGTGGTTCTTACAACCATTCAATGAAGGAATGCCCAAAGCCTCGTAATAATGTTGCTGTCAATAGTGCTCGCAAACAACACAAGTCTAGACGCAATCAGAGTGCCAGTTCCCGCAACCCAACTCGATATTATCAAAGTTCTCCTGGGGGAAAGTATGATGGCTTAAGGCCAGGTGTCCTTGGTGCAGAAACACGGCAACTCTTGGGTCTTGGGGTAATATAATTCATCCTTTCGCATGGAAAAAGGGTTGGTTCTTTTTTATATGTGTTTTTGTTTATGGGTCAATTGTGTGACAAAAATGCCAATATTAAATTGCATTATGTTAAGTTCCTTTCCGACTATCCGGGTCATACCGGTCTTGACACATATTTCATTCTCAGTACTTGCATCACATCCTATCATTTTTGGCATTAATCTGTCAAATATTTTGAAGAGTAAATGCATCACTGTTACCAACAGGCCAGTGGCCTAGCGGTATCAGACTCCTACTTTCCAAAGGGAGGTCAGGGGTTCTAGCCTCAGTGGAGGCATGTGTGTGTGAGTACCAACTAAGAAAAAATAAAAATAAAAATAAACAAAAATAAAAATAAAAATTGCGTCACTGTTATTGGTTATCTCAATTGGCCTTTTAAAGTATTGACATTATTTTTTATGACTCGAATTGGGGCTAAAACGTTGTTTCAGTCCTCATAAAGTCTAGAAATGCTTCCTTAAAACATCTTTAAATAATTATATAAATATATATTTTTTAATGGTTTATGTTCCATATCATATGAGTAAAGTTGGGATTGTATAACATATATGCTTTTATTAGAAACTTAGAATTAATACGCTTCGGTTAAGGATGAGTTCAAGGTGATCATCGTCAGTCCTGGGACATTGAGATGGATGGCTGTAAGAATAATCCAATATGTATTTCGTATGGATTGACTGTTTTAGTGTTGTACACAGAGATGAAAGGAACGTGAATAGTTTGAGCCTTGGAGAAAATATTTAACCTTAAGGCTTCGTTTGCTTGGATGTAAAATATTTTTCAGAAAATATTTTTTTATTTTCTGGTGTTTGGTTGTCGTAACATATTTACGAAGAAAAAAACTATTAAAACTTAACAAAAATAACTTACCCGTCAATTTTCGGCAAGTTATTTTACACGCCTTCTCGATAGACTCGGTCTCAACCTCGACTTATATCTTCGCCAAACACCGAAAAAGCAAAAATAAAGAAAATATATTACCTAAAAACGAAAAATCTTTTACGAAAAAAATATTTTACGTAGAAACAAATGGAGCCTAACTGTGAATGAAAAATTTCATCTCTAATTATGATGGGGAGTTTCCACATTGACCAAAGAAGCCCATTAGATGTCATAAAGAGTAGTAACCTTATTACGTCACTATGAAATAGTGACTATGAGTTCATAAATGATCTGTTCACAGTTATAGATATTCTAAATAGAGAACTGCAACCATTGAGGCCTATTGAGGATAGGTTTCTGCATCATGACTTCATTTTGAGTTTCATCACTGTAAAGCTTGAAGTACCCGTCTCCTTTTTGATTTGAGATTGACAGGCGATAATATCCTCCAATCCATCATTCTGTTATCTAGTTTTGATTGCTAGTCAACTCCTCTCTTCTTTTTTTTCCACTTCAGAATAGCAATAACATAGGAATTTTATGTATGGTAATATATGTAATGCTTTAACTACCTAAGTTATAGAATTGTGGCTTCTTGTTTCAAATTCCTTATATTTTTTCCCTTTCCTTTTTGGTGGTGAACTACAGGAGCTGGATCCACCGCCTTGGCTTAACAGAATGCGAGAAATAGGATATCCTCCAGGATATATAGGTAACTGAAATATTTTCTTATATTTAGTAATGAACTAAATGTTTTGTTCCGAGTAATCAAAGTATGTTTGTTTCTAATTTATTTTTTATTTTTGAAATTGCATTACTTTGGTTGTGGAATGCAAATCCTAGTGATTAAATTCAGCCCTGTATATTTTATAGAGTATGTGTTGGCGCTTTGTTTCCTTGTCACATCTACCTGCACACTTAGGCTGTATGGGAACCCGGAAAATTATTTGTTGCCCCCCATTTTACTTTCCTTGGATAGGTCAAGGACTCATGGCCAACCTTAAGGCCTGTTTGGTTACTTCAGTTTTTTGACAAGATCTCAAAAAATAGGAAACTTTTTTCAATGAACTATAAAAGACTCTTATCTGAAAACAGTCTTTTTTTTAATTGAGTTTTCAGAGAACAATTTTCAGAAAACTGACAACCAGACGGAAAATTGTTCTCAGAAAACTAAACCAAACAGACCCTTAATTATTCAAAATTTTGGAAAGATTTTTTGTGATCTTTCCTGGCATGTTGTGGCTCATATAGGGTCAATTTATAAGTTGAAGAACCATGTGTTCTCCATTATTTATATAGATTGTTTAAGCAGGAAGAAAGAGCATCTAGATTTACGATTGACAGTCATTTTCGTTAGTCAAATCTAACCTTAAATGAACTGGTTAAGCACAATTACACAGATGTAATTGTGTGTTGCACTTGAGATTGGGTAGGCTCACCATTTTCTCTCTAGCTTGAAGGGACAACAATAGTAGCAGAGCAATTCCTTTTGTTTGGGATGTCGGACAAGCATCAAAGAGGCTAGAATTGTAAATAAATCCGTATTTACTGCGGAGACAACAGTATAGTTGGTAAAATTGGCAAATGGATTCAAGCTTGTCAATAATCAGGATACTGTGTGAGGTTGATGAGAGGTCTTTAGGATGAGATGTCGTATGAGATAAAAAATCGTGTATAATTCTACAAATGAGAAACAACGTTCTTAGTATATTTGTACTTATTAAAAAAACATTCCTAGTATATTTGTGTATCTTGAGAATTCTTTAAAAACCACAATGAGCAATCCTAAAACTTGAAAACTTTCAAGCCTCGTACAAATAGAAATAACTATTAGCATAAAATATATTTAATTTACAATGATGGTATCTAACAATCTTAGGTGTAAAATGTTAAGACTAAAAGTTCATGAATTATGAATTATCATAATTCATGTGAGGAATTGGATGGCTTAAATTAGTTGTTAAAGCAGTTGAGAAGTTGAAGTATTAGAAGAGTAGTTGTAAATTGAGAAGAAATTTTGACATAATTGTCCTATTTAGGATATTAAGGTGGGTCTCGATTTTTGTTTTATAGTATTGCTTTTGCGTCAAACCCCAACTTACAAAAATGCACACAAGAATTACATATAAATTGCAAAGTCCTACGGAAGAGGAATCCTTTTTGGAAGTTACCATAAGAGTAAGAATCCATTTTGAGGAAGTTATTTCACTTAGCAAGGTTGGGTCTCACCTTATCTTTACTTGCATGTGATCCTATCTACGACGTGGATGCTTTGCAAATGATATTAACACATTTTGTTATTTAACTCCTAGTATTTTAAATAATTCTGACTTGATCTACTATTCATCTCTTAGGGTTCCATTTGGATAAGGATTTGAAATGAATGGATTTATGTTAATCATTCAGGCCTGAGGCAAGGATGAATTAAAGTATTATAACATAAATCTAGAAATGGTAATTTAGGTTTGAGTTTTAACAGTGTGGATATAATTGATTTGAGAGCCATATATTTATGGATTTGAAATAACAAGGTGGAAGGAAATATTTGAAATCCATGCTTGGCAACAATTCTTACTACAGAATGATTGCAATAAAGTCTCTTTCTCCTACATTTAATCTAAATATCCATTTGAGTTTCGGGATCAAACTTCAATGAACAATTTTTTGTTTCAACTTAAATCCTCTCATTTCAAATCCATTTCCTTAGGTTTTGTAATATTTATATCTATAGCCGTCACTCTCAATTTTGCACTTCACCAGTATATATATTTTTGTGTTCTCTTAACATTTTCCTTGACATTTTTTAGATCCAGAAGAAGAAGACAAGCCTTCAGGGATTACAATATTTGGTGAGGAGGAAAGCAAGGAAGAAAAGGAGGATGGGGAAATCCTTGAGAAAGACTGTCCTGATCCACCTACAAAAATGAGTGTTGAATTTCCAGGAATAAATGCACCCATACCTGAAAATGCAGATGAAAGACGTTGGGCAGCTCGGCCTTCAAGTTCTGATCATTCTAGGAGTCGATCACAGCGCATAGTTAACCATTCATCAGAACCTATCAGCACAGGCTCGCGTACCGAGCAAAGGTTCTCAAGGGATTACAGATATGAAGGCCCCCCTGGCTGTGACCTAGGATTCAGCCCCGCCTTACCTAATCATTCACAGAGGTATGGTTATGATTCTAGTTACGCTTCCTACAGTCCAGGAGGTGATCTTCCAAGAAGCCCTAGTTTCGGAAGATCTCTGTCTGACAGAGATAGGAGAAGCCCTTTAGTCCATGATGGTTCTTCATACAATTCATTACCATACTCATCACCAAGTAGACTGCTTTCATCACATCGATATGGATCAGGCAGTTTTGACTATCGGGATGAAGACAGTCGGCATGAGGTGCACCACCGTCATAGAAGGTGAACGGCATTGATGAGATAAATCAGTTAAATTGTAAGTTGCAGATGGTCTATTCATAACCGACTAAATACATTAGATTTCTTCAGCACCAACAATTAGGGTGGTTTATATTCAAATATTAGACGATTGATGACTAGATTAGATGGGTTTGTGAAGTATCTTTGTATGTATAATTAGCTGATTATTGCACCATTTTAAGTCTTCTAACCGAATTTAGTCTTGATAAGATTCACAATTTTTGTTTTGTACTGTATAATAGACATTGTTTCCTATTGTTCTGTTCAGTGCCATTGATTGATGGACTTTGTCCCTTGGTTTGGTTTAAGCTGTGTAACATACAATGTATCCGTCAACCTATGAAGGACGGATACGGATACGGCGACACGGTAAATTTTTCAAAAATAGGACATGGACATGGCCCAATAAAATATTTTATATATATATATTTATTCAAAATCCACAATACAATAAATTTAATCTCACCGAAAAAATATTGCATTAAAAGAAATACTTTAATTTATCATCTAAGCAATTAAGAACCTAGCAAAGTTATTAACAAAATTAGACAAATAAGATCAAGAACATTTCTAGTATGTTTAACATTTTTCATTCATCTGTTGTTTTTTAAATTTTTCAAAATTTTACTTTTAAACATTTAAAACTACATTTGGTACCTTTTTTAAAAATAAAAAAAATTACAAAATATACCCGTCGTGCCCCGTACTTGTACTTCGCGTATCCCATCCGTGTCCAAAGAAAAAATAACTTCTGGACACTTAACCCGAGAGGGGTGTCAGTGCTTCATAGCTATCAACATGCATAAATGGGAAAATGTTCAACGTAGTTTTTTTTGTTTTTTTTTTTATTATCAATTGTTGGGATTTTTGATCATCGCCATAGTACTAGGTCTGCAAACGAATGAACATATCATCAACAGCTTCGGATTGCCAAGTTTAAAGTTTGGTTCAACCTTGTTTATTAAGTAAACGAACCGAGTTTGACTGCGTTTGATTTTGAACCTAATTATGCGTGTATGGGCTGGTGAATGGTCGGCTTGTTTGTGTTCTTTCGCAGAGTCATGGATACATTCATAAAAATAGACTTGTTTAGGTTTGTATGCTCGTGAACATAGACTTGGTTATCTTATAAGTTGCGAATGCATCAAAGTAATTCGAGTCTAGCTACATCTCACAATCCCGAGCTTTTTAGAATAATGACAAACTGAGCGTGAGCTCAAATTTTGGAACTCATCAAATTTTGGAACTAACACTTGGCTAGATTACCAAGGCAATGGTGAGATTGATAATTGTGTTTTCTTTAAAGAATTATAGAAATGCACATTATTATTATTATATATTTTTAAAATTTTTTGAATTAATTTCAGTGATACTTCCTTAAATTTGATCAATTTTCACCCTCAAATATTTTTTGAAAATAAGTATCACTTATATTATAAATTTTTGCTCCATTTTTCGCTCACACCCAACCGTTAATTGAATAGTTCTGACATAATATAAAATAACTTAAATACCCTTTTATTTTGTTAAAACAACTTTTTACCTAAAGGATATATTAAAAGACTAAAATACCCCTAATTTTTTTGTAAATTTACCAAATTATATATATATATACACACACACACACTCTGACAGTAATGTATATATACACACAAACAAACACACACACACACACACATATATATATATGAGTAATGCTATTGCTAGCGAGCTCTCCCATCTAAACCGTCAGATCCAAATGGCTTGAGATTAGGAATAAAACAAATGTTTTTTAATTTTTTTGGTCTCCCTTCTGTCTTTCCTCTCTCCTCAAGCTTTTCTTTTTTCTCTCTTGAAACTTTCAGACTCTTTTCTTTGCCACAAACTTTCTTTCTCTTTCTATCTCTGCAGGTTCTCTTTCTTTCTCTTTGTTAAACATCTTCCTAAGCCGGCCATTAAAAACGTAGAAATTGGGTAGTTTTTTTTATAGCCGACGGAGACCGGTGAAAGGAATGTTAGGAATTATGTCTCAAATTCCCATTATTATTAGTTTCTATTTTAGAGTGTAATTTTATGGTAATTTCTTATAGAGACGTGAATTGGGCTCTAAGAAATTGTAATCCTTGTCCACAACGGAATTGGGTATGTGACTCTATAAATAGACACTTAGACTATTGTTGAGAGTTATGAGTTGAGAGAGATGTAACCTCATGAGGGAGTACGATGATGGTAGAGGTGAGTTACGGGTTTGGTAGAGTGAACACTGATGGCGAGAGGGAGTCTCGTGGCGTACGCAGAGAACTCGGTCAAGAGTTTGTGTGCATGGTCTTGAAATTCTCTACTATTGTAATATCTCTACATATATAGTGAATCTTTTTTCATCCGTTGATGTGACCTTGATTTTGGGTGAACCACGTATATATCTCATGTTATGATTTGAATTATTGTTTTTCTCTCCCAACAACTGGTATCAGAGCCAAAGGTGAAGGAGACCCAGAAAACACAAGAAGTCTCAACATGTGCTACAACGGGCTTTAGTTGTAGGTGGAGTCAATCGGCTTGATTACATGGCATGGAGCTTGAGTAGTCAAGGTGAAGCCTTAGGGTTTAACTGATTAAGCAACGTATAATGAGGGGATAATCCGAGTTCTGCAATAAGATCGCGAAGATTGAAGTTGCAGAGAATTGTCCAGATTCAATTTCCATAAGAAGCGATGATTGACGTAATGGAATTTGAGTCAAGGTGGAGATTGCTAGGAATTATGTCTCAAATTCCCATTATTATTAGTTTCTATTTTAGAGTGTAATTTTATGGTAATTTCTTATAGAGAAGTGAATTGGGCTCTAAGAAATTGTAATTCTTGTCCACAAAGGAATTGGGTATGTAACTCTATAAAATAGACACTTAGGCTATTGTTGAGAGTTATGAGTTGAGAGAGATGTATCCTCATGAGGGAGTACGATGATGGTAGGGGTGAGTTACGGGTTTGGTAGAGTGAATGTGATACCCTTCGATTCTAGAGTCACGGGTGATCAAGTGCGAGCACAGATCCGAGGTATATCAGACAATTAATATGTAACCAAGCAAGAATAAAACTGAATTAAGAATAAAATAATAATGCGCTGAAAGAAACTAAAATGAAAATCCTCGAACCTTAAATAATAAATTAATATAATTTAAATCCGTACAACTCGGGAATCCACCTAGTGGACCCCTAATTCCAAAACTTTAAATAAATTTACAGAATTAAAATCCAAAACCAAAATAGAAAGGAAATCCTATGTAACCGGAAGAGTGAGTGTCTGTATCTGCATCAACACGATCAAACTCTAAGCCTGGTACTAGCGAATACCTGAAAAATAGAAGTGGGTCAAGCCCACATGCAAGTTCCAATCTACTACAATCCGTACATAAACCGGATACGCAGATACATCCTTGATAGCTCGGCAATATCTACAATAGTCCATATATATATATACACACTATATGATGCTCACTAACCTATAACATAGTTCAGCCTGGGTAGAAGGTGACATATAAAACATGTTTTTCAGCAGCCAGGTACCTAGACCTACCAGGGAACATTAGCTATATCTAGTTACTCAACCTTTGCAATATACGCACCCTAACCGTGATCAGGAGACTCAAGCTCGCATCACGGTACCATAAATATATATATAAATTCCTTCCTAAATGCAAAAAGATAAAACAAACATCCGTTATGTCGTTCAACTGTTTTAATTCACAGGACATGTACCCATGCAGGAGTTAACTATTTTAGTTAATCCATTCCGTATGTATGAAGGGGTAGGACTTAACTTTTTGATCTAATCCATCCCTGATGTGTCACCGTCCCATACCGGTACATATAATGCAAATGATCCACAAATGATGCACATTCATTAGAACATCAAACATATCCAGAAACCAGTATAATAGAAATCAGATATTATTTAAGATCCTATCATGCATCCAGTATATGATTAAACCATAAATCCTTCCTTTAAATTGTTAAAGTAATGATGACTTCTTATTCCTAGACTCCTACAAGACATAGAAAACAGTATTAAAGGAAACACGAGAAAAGGGGAAAAAACAGAAGAGAAGAGGGAGAAGAAAGATAACATGGAAAAAAATGTTGGGAGGAAATATTAGAGTTTGTGGAAAGGACAAAAAAGGAATTTGTTGGAGAGGATTTTTGTGATGAAAATTATTGGGAGAAAATAAGAAAAAAGTTTGAAAAACTGGAGAGGGAGATGCTAGCCTGCTTTAGTTTTGTTTGGATTAGAAGAAGAATAGGACGGGGAAGAGGAAAGGAAAAGTAGAGTGCACAATTAACCTGATTGGCCATCCTTGGATTCCGATGTTTGCATGCACACCTTGCCTTTGCTCATTGAAGACGAGAAAAATTGTAGCTGTAGACTTGTAGTCGCAGATCCCCCTCTTTGCAGGAGAATTAAGATTGTTCAGTATAAAGGGTTTTTAAAAAAAAAATCTATAAACTGACCTATTTTATAGAATTTTGAATTTATTTTGGGCCTAATCCCTCTTAAAAAGTGTTATTTTTGCTTTGTTTTGTTACTTTTTCAATATCAAATTCGAACTAACATTTGATGCTTGTGATGAAGGATTAAAATTTTGTTTCAGAATGTTATTTTGTTCAGTCCTGAAATGGAAACATTAACGTTTCAGAAATGCAGTAACAATGGTAAAAAAAATGGAAATGCTTGGAAACACCCGAAGTACATCTTATGAAACCCCAAAAGTATTCCCATACAAGTCCATTTAGTTCGTTAAAATAAAGCTAGCAACTAAAACTCCTACAACTCCTGTCGGCATGCAACCTATCAATTAAAATTACATGACGACCCTAACCATAGCATAAACCACCCTCTTAGAACTGAAACATGTCATTTATATCATTGGTATAAATTCCTAACACTTACCTTTATAGCAGTTCATTTAATTTGCTAGCCAACCAACGATTCCAGTTCTCCTTCCTTCTTGACAGTATTGAACATTCTTATTTTAAAATTTATGTTGTCCACTCCCATGACCTGAATCAATACATCTTAGGTCTTCAACATCCTCTGTACACCATTTAAGAACCCCCATGAAACTCCAAAATTACCCTTTTACCCCTGAAGTATCAAAAATCACCAGAAAGACCCCCGGAGGGGTTTCTGTTCAAAGGAGCCGGCTCCCCCCCATGGGAGCCGGCTCTTCATCTTCCAGAGCCGGCTCTCCCTCATGGAGAGCCGGCTCTACCTTCTTAGGAGCCGGCTCCCTCATTTAGGGAGCCGGCTCTCTTCCCCTGAGAGCCGTCTCTGCTCCATTGCTTCGTCTCTGCTTCGTTCGGTTGCCGTCTATGCTTCCGGCGAAGTCCAGTGTTCTATTCCAGACCTTTTTAAGATTTTTAAGGTTCCATTAATGCTCTTAAATCCCTAGAGACTCCTCCTATCCCAATGTGAACCAATTGAAAAACAAAACTTAAACTACACACACAGTTTATGCAAGAATAAGTTTAAACTTAAAACGCAGAACAGATTTCAGAAAACACCAAGCATGAATAAAGTCTATTTTTAAAAGTTTATTTAAGTTCCTGGAATCTATATAAGATGCATAGAACACAAGTTTACAGGAGAGGAATAGACTGAAACTTACCTTTAGATTTTGGTGTGAAACCTTAAGCGTCGTCTCTAAATTTAAGTTTCAGAATTCTCTAAGTCTGTTTCCCCTCTGCTCTGCTCACAGTTCCCTTCCTCTATTGCTTCTCGGTTCCATCCAGAAGCAGCCCCTCTGTTCTTCCTCCAGTCTTCCTCCTTTAGCCTCACAGATTATATTCCGAGACTCTCTCTGTTTTCCTCTAAAAGAAACTATTTCGTGAATAGGGTTTTTTTTTCCTAACAGACGTAAAAGAACATAAATATATATAGCCGTCTATAAAACCCTAACCCTAATTCCAATCCTAACATGTGACGGCTAAAACTCACAAAAGAAAACCCTAAATTTACACTATATATAAAACCAAATAAAACAAATAATCCATTTAAACCATAAATTAATCAAATAATTAAATTAACTCACAAATAAAACAATTTCAGTAAAACCACAAACTAATCAGATAATTTAAATTAAAACAATTTCAATTCAATAATTAAATTAAACACATACAAATAGTAATAAATCAATTAGGCAAATAAAAACAATTAAGCTAAACAAATAACAAATAAGTCCAATTATTAAATTAAAAAAAAATGAAATTCAAATCAAAATTGAAAATTAAATTCCCATTCCCATTTTATCCTTTTGAAAACTAGGGGTATTACATTCTTCCCCCCTAACAAAAGGAATTCCGTCCTCGAAATTCACAAAAATCTGAATTAATGTCTTTGCAAAATTCATTTCCGTTTTCGTGTGGCACAGCCCCTTTAGATGAGCGCCACCCAAATTCCAACACATCCAACCATATACAAGATTCCTATGTTTAAGAAATAGCATAAATGTGCAACTCCTACATTGTATCTAGCAACGATCCAATCTTACCCAATATTTAATGAAGGGTAACCATCCCTCGTCCTTCCAATTCCATAGAACTAACACATAAAAGTCTTATGCATCCAGCACTTAACAAGTTGGTAACGCTAAACAATAGGCTATTACCGAAACCAATAACCAAAACCCGTGAAGAGTCAGTGCGATACATAAAACTGACTTTCCTCCAAAACACATTGCTTCCGATACGGAAGACCGCTCAAACAACCCTTCCCTGATAGAAAACTCCCATGTACGAGTTCAACTATCTACAAAATCCGACTGTCGCCTCCAAACTGTGAGCACTCATTACCAAAAGAGAGCATGGTTCTCCAATATATCCTTATATAAAGTCAAGGTCTTATTAGATAACCTCGCTTCCATGCCGGACGAACCAGTAAGAGATCAGCACAACCCGACTATCTAAAATCCCAAACATTGTCGCACGAACCTCCTTGTGCCAACAATAGCACAGATAATATCTGAAATGGTAAGTAACGCTTTCAATTACCCATACCATCCTAGGATATATATCCTAAGCATATTTGCCATGATTAAATAGAATATCGCGATCCAATTTCCCGTCTAGAGATGCGAAGCATAGTTGTTGCTCCAACACCTTCAGAAAGCTCCTTTGACATAGCACCGGTTATCTTCCATATTAAATAACCACATGCTATAACTCCGTTATCAGCGCAATGTACAACTGATAAGAAACGCCAAATTAAACTCCACTAAAGTGTAGTCCACAAGCGAACTTGTTATATCCACTACTCTTAAACCATATGGAATTAAGATTCCAACAAATGTCAGTAATTTCTACCAACCATCCCCTCCTGATTAGTCCTACTCCCATTTCGATATAAGAAAGGACTAAAACCTCCACTGATATCCAAGTATCAATTTTCCACCTTACTAACAGATGATACTCTTGGAGACAGTTATGGACATGTCCCTATCCGTACCGTACCAAAACTAACATTGTATGTCGGGATGTAGATGTGATACCCCTCGGATCCGAGACACGGGTTGATCAGGCCCAGGCCCAAATCCGAGGGATATCAAACAATTAATATTTTAAAACGAACACGGAATACAAAAGTGATTAAAGAGATAAAATTTAAGCTGAAAGAAACTAAAATAAATCCTCAAATATAAATATTTAAACCTTGACAATCCAAACTCCATAAGTTTAACAACTTGGGAATCCATCTCTAGTGGACCCCCAATAAAATCCCAAACTGCATGGAAGAAAACTGAAGATAAAATCCAAATCTAATATCTGGAAAGAAGTCCTACGTTGTCGGTAGAATAGAAGTCTGTATCTGCTCTGCACGATCAAACTCTAACCCTGGAACTGACGAGTACCTGAAAAATATAAGGGTGGGTCAGGCCCACATGCAAGTCCTGGTCTACTACAATCCAAACAGGAATCCGATACGCAGATACATACTAGAAAGACTCAACAATATCTAGAGTAGTCCATAAATGTATAAGTACACACTATAGGACGCTCACTAGTCCAAAAAGGTCTGTCTCAACCTAAATAGAGATACCATGCAAATCGCACATACTGTGGTCATGTGTATCTAGACCTACCAGGGAACAACACCTCTGTCCAGCTATCCATCCTAGGCAATATACGCACCCTAACCATGGTCCTGAGACTCAAGCTCATACCATGGCACATATAATAAATATATAAAGTCCGTGCCCTCCTATTACAAAATATCAACCATCTGAAAAGTGGTTTGATAAATGTAAAGCAAATCCATCCTGAAACCATATTAAGTCATTCAATTATTTGATTGATATGACACAAGTAGGTGATGGACTTAACTCATAGGGTTAATCCATACCTTAATCCAAATTAGGTAGGATTTAGTATTTGACTAATCCATACCTAGTATGTCACCGTCCCATACCGGTACATACAAATTCTCCATATAGCATAGTTATTAAAACAACACTATATAATCAACAACCATCCTCCAGTATATGCATTGGTATAAATTCATACATATATCAATATTAGGTATTCACTACAGAACCTAAATATCATGCTCCAATCATTTAAACAGCTAGAATAAGACATAGCATTTGAATCCTCCAAAACAGCCAATAAATTGATACATATTAAACAAGTTAAATGTCAATTTAAATCCAACTAAGTATAGATAAATATAATTAATTTACCATACTTATAACACAGTAACAATATAGGGTTATATATAATTGAATTATATATAAAAACTTTGCCAAGTTCCAGTTATATAAACCTAGCAAAAACAGTGCAACGTATAGCCATTATTTGATCTGTTCATTGCTCCTACCCTTAAACCATTATGGTATTAAATGCTTTAAACATTTATTTAAGTCCCTAACATTTAATTACATCTCACAGTAGCTTTTAAACGGCTTCAGAAAACACTGCACAGCCAAACAACCCCTTAAAACCAAATATGTGCGCAATAAAAGAGAGCAGGCTCAATTTAAACATTGAGCCTGCTCAATTTTCCACTTGGAGCCGGCTCCATTAGCATTGAGCCGGCTCCAAACAAAGATAGAGCCGACTTCTTTGCCTTTGAGCCGGCTCTAAGGCTTTTTAGAGCCTGCTCAATCCCCTTCAGTAGCCTTTTGCCCGTTCTAGCTTCATCTTCTCCAGCTCCGGTGATTACAGAGCCTCTGAGGTGTTTTTAAAACTTTGTTCTAAGTTCAAGCTCAGTCCTAGGCACATATTAAACCACTGATATTCAACTAAAACATGCATGGAATACAAGCTTTAAAGCTACGATTACAAAACCTCTGTTGTCCAATTTTAAGTAAGTTCCAAGAGAAATTTATTTCAGTTGAATTTAGTGTAACTAAATCCTGTTCTAAGAATTTGTTCTAGAGTTCAAACTCAGTCCCAGATTAGTTACAAGGCATTAAGTCGCATCCCTAATCTCAACCATCAAAGCTTAATCGTAACCCATAAAAGGAAACAAAAACAGAATAGTAAGATCATGCAAAACAATTAATTCACGAGATTAAACATAAATTCCTATATGCATAAAACATGTTATTATGTTTATTTACAACCGTTTTAGCATTTATTAAATCCCTGGAGTCCAACTAGTCATGCACAGAACACGAATTAACGGGAGAGAGAAGAACAGAACTTGCCTTGAGACTTTGGTTTAAAAACCTCCAACTGTTGTCTCTATCTTCTTTGGCTACCTTGGTTGTATCAAACAGCCTCTGCTGCTCCTAATTCAGTCTCGAACTCCTCCTTGAATCACTCAAGTTCACTATGTATTTCCTCTCAATCTTTCTCTCTGTTTTCTCTCTATCACACTGTATACGTGATTATGGTGAATATGATTTTTATTTGTAACCCTAAATCAACGTATAAACAATATATATATAGACTCTACAGAAACCCTAAGTCCATACAGATATCACTCGGCCCATAGGTAATCCTAGGTTATAACAATGTCGGCTATGATAAAACCTAAAACCCTAAGTTACAATTAATGCATTTAAAATACATTAAACCAATTAACATAAATAAATAAATAAACAATTAAAACAATTAAATTAAAAATAAAAATAAAACATTTAATTCAAATAAAATCAACTAATAATAATTAAATTAAACAATATCAAGTAGTTCAAATAAATTCAGATAAAATCAAATAATACACCAATTAATGAAAATACACACTTAAACAATTTAAAAATGCAATAAAATAATTAATAAAAATATCAGAATTATCTTTTTGAATTTAGGGGTATTACAGCAAACCATAACCAGTTGACTGCACCGTAAAATTTATGAATTTTACAGCTCAGTCACTCCGACCTTCGTAGAAACAGAAAGATAACTATTAATCTTCCTTCAGTACCTTAAACTCATCTGAGTAAGGTACTACCTCCTGTAGGATCAGCTCAAATATTCTAAGTTGACCACTTCCATTTCCCTGGTAACAGCAGGTGTTATAATTTCCACATGTTAAACCACAACGGATTGCGCAATAACCACCGAAGGTTCAATTACCATACCGGTTGATAAGATCATCCTCTTCCCTATTACTTCCACCAGACGTAGCTTAACGCAAAGTATGAATCACCACATCTATCCATCTAAGCCGTCCCGTGATCCGCGCTATTCGTAGGAACTAATATCTTACTAGTTCCCAAAATAGACAAAATGAAACTGATTTAATTTTATCAGTCAACGATCTCCCAACCAGAATCCTGACCCTTGTGTAGAATCAGTAATCTCTCTTCTAGATCCGTGGAAACTACTCTGTCAGTCCCGCTCTAGCATGAGAAGTGGCCGAAAGGATCTAATGATCTCTGACGGTCCATCTAGATTATTTACCAAACATCAGACTTTGAGACAAATATTAGATGTTCGGTCTCATCTTCAAGTCTTTGACATCTTATTTTTCTAACACAAGTAAGTGTCTATTAGACATCCCGTTTAACTGCAACCGCATATGGAAATCTTTTCATCCTTCAAATAGTCAAAAAATTTCGAGCAACAACTACTTGTTGCGAACGGTAACCTAAAAAATTTACATATTATTTGTGCAAATGAGTGACTCTGCCTCCTCCTTGATATGCATCGCCAACACCTCCTCCTAATGACACCCCCTGATGAGAATAAAATTCTTGATTAAGAATTGACTGATGACTAGTAAATTCGTCTACTAACCTCAGTCGGTGTCATTCCAACAAGTACTTAAACCAGTACCAAAATCCTCTTACTGACTTAGGAACACGTGTTTAAAATTTTCCTATAAGATATTCAGCCAAACCAGTTCCTTCGATAAACCAGCATGACGTTACAGCTTATCCAATGAATCTATATCATTTGACTCAAAACTGCTAGTTTTTTTCTTATCCCAACATGAACACATACTACAACCACGCATGTCTAGGTTCATTTGATTGACTAAAGTTAGATATACTAACCAAATCCTATGATCACATGCCTACAATCCTAGCGTAATTAACATTATTCCTCCAAAACGGTAATTAACTGATACTTGACGAAAAAGAAACACATAAAGCACACACAATAAAACACAATAAACTCCTACGTAAAACATCGTTCCTCCTAGCAAAGAAAATCTCTTTTGGAAATCAACTTTACCCGATTGGTTCACAATCTCCTTTCTACAGTTTCGGAAGTAATCACCCAACCTCGAAACATAGCTCAAAACCAACTCCATTTGCCTCAGCAAATGCCAAAGGCTTAACCTTCATCCTCCTTATACACAGGATACAAACCGTCTAATGCAGCTGCATAAAGCAACTTAGATCGTCAAAACCTAATCCCCATACTCCTCGGAACGTGCTATATAATATTTGCTTCGTTCTGAGAAAAACTTCATCCGATTCCAAAACCCCTGAAGAGTTCCCTTTATCTACCTCGTTTAAAGGTAATACACAAGGTTAACTATCCACCTCAACTCTATGAGTATCGTTCACTATACTATTAGCGAACAAGATCACTTTCATGTGATCCTTGATTTTCAACCTTTAATACCCTCTTTCTTGGGTTTGTTGAAATCTCCTCCACTAGAATCCTCTTTGGACTCCTATTCCTCGGTTGTCTCTTTTATAAGAATAACTAAAATCGTGTTAGTCCCTTTATACGGGTACCTAAAACACACTCCTATATCCCTCATTGGCTTATACTTCTAAAAGTAGTATCAAACGGAACTAAACCTTAAATCCCAAGTTCTGCTTCTGATAGAAAACTCGATAACGTACTCCTCTACTCATTCGGTCTGATTTGTTGTCGCCGCAGACCCCATTCTCCTTCTAGTGTCAACCATTCCATAATTATGGAATATAATTGACATCAGGAACTCCTCCTAATGAACCGTAAAAAAGTACAACGAATCCTAATATGGCTCTAAGTTTTTAAGAGACGCAACGCGGAAGACTTCTAACAAAAGACACTCCTAAGGACACAAGAACCTGGAGTGCTCTGATACCAACTGTGATACCCCTCAATTCTAGAGCCACGGGTGATCAAGTCCGAGCACAGATCCGAGGGATATCAGACAATTAATATGTAACCAAGCAAGAATAAAACTGAATTAAGAATAAAATAATAATGCGCTGAAAGAAACTAAAATGAAAATCCTCGAACCTTAAATAATAAATTAATATAATTTAAATCCGTACAACTCGGGAATCCACCTAGTGGACCCCTAATTCCAAAACTTTAAATAAATTTACAGAATTAAAATCCAAAACCAAAATAGAAAGGAAATCCTATGTAACCGGAAGAGTGAGTGTCTGTATCTGCATCAACACGATCAAACTCTAAGCCTGGTACTGGCGAATACCTGAAAAATAGAAGTGGGTCAGGCCCACATACAAGTTCCAATCTACTACAATCCGTATATAAACCTGATACGCAGATACATCCTTGATAGCTCGGCAATATCTACAATAGTCCATATATATATATATACACACTATAGGATGCTCACTAGCCTATAACATAGTTCAGCCTGGGTAGAAAGTGACATATAAAACATGCTTTTCTGCGGCCAAGTACCTAGACCTACCAGGGAACATTAGCTATATCTAGTTACTTAACCTTTATAATATACGCACCCTAACCGTGATCAGGAGACTCAAGCTCGCATCACGGTACCATAAATATATATATAAATTCCTTCCTAAATGCAGAAAGATAAAACAAACATCCGTTATGTCGTTCAACTGTTTTAGTTGACAGGACATGTACCTATGTAGGAGTTAACTATTTTAGTTAATCCATTCCGTATGTATGAAGGGGTAGGACTTAGCTTTTTGATCTAATCCATCCCTGATATGTCACCGTCCCATACCGGTACATATAATGCAAATGATCCACAAATGATGCACATTCATTAGAACATCAAACATATCCAGAAACCAGTATAATAGAAATCAGATATTATTAAGATCCTATCATGCATCCAGTATATGATTAAACCATAAATCCTTCCTTTAAATTGTTAAAGTAATGATAAACAACTTAAATTATCCAATTCCATACAATTGATTGAACATAAATTTTAACAGTTCATCAACTAACATCCATAGCACAATATAATGACAAATAGAGTTATTACTGTGCACATTATACTAGACTGCCAAAAATACCTCCATACTAGTCCAGTTCGTTTGCTAAAACAAAACTAATAATCACAACCTACATCATCCTTGACAGCATGCCAAGTAATGGTTAAATTACATGATGTCCCTTTAATCCTCACTATAGATCATGTGTCTGATATAACGACACTCAGAAATCTACCTGAAGTACATCTTATGAAACCCCAAAAGTATTCCCATACAAGTCCATTTAGTTCGCTAAAATAAAGCTAGCAACTAAAACTCCTACAACTCCTGTCGGCATGCAACCTATCAATTAAAATTACATGACGACCCTAACCATAGCATAAACCACCCTCTTAGAACTGAAACATGTCATTTATATCATTGGTATAAATTCCTAACACTTACCTTTATAGCAGTTCATTTAATTTGTTAGCCAACCAACGATTCCAGTTCTCCTTCCTTCTTGACAGTATTGAACATTCTTATTTTAAAATTTATGTTGTCCATTCCCATGACCTGAATCAATACATCTTAGGTCTTAAACATCCTCTGTACACCATTTAAGAACCCCCATGAAACTCCAAAATTACCCTTTTACCCCTGAAGTATCAAAAATCACCAGAAAGACCCCCGGAGGGATTTCTGTTCAAAGGAGCCGGCTCCCCCCCATGGGAGCCGTCTCTGCTCCATTGCTTTGTCTCTGCTTCGTCCGGTTGCCGTCTATGATTCCGGCGAAGTCCAGTGTTCTATTCCAGACCTTTTTAAGATTTTTAAGGTTCCATTAATGCTGTTAAATCCCTAGAGACTCCTCCTATCCCAATGTGAACCAATTAACAAACAAAACTTAAACTACACACACAGTTTATGCAAGAATAAGTTTAAACTTAAAACGCAGAACAGATTTCAGAAAACACCAAGCATGAATAAAGTCTATTTTTAAAAGTTTATTTAAGTTCTTGTAGTCTATATAAGATGCACAAAACACAAGTTTACAGGAGAGGAATAGACTGAAACTTGCCTTTAGATTTCAGTGTGAAACCTTAAGCGTCGTCTCTAAATTTAAGTTTCAGAATTCTCTAAGTCTGTTTCCCCTCTGCTCTGCTCACAGTTCCCTTCCTCTATTGCTTCTCGGTTCCATCCAGAAGCAGCCCCTCTGTTCTTCCTCCTGTCTAGCTCCTTTAACCTCACAGATTATATTCCGAGACTCTCTCTGTTTTCCTCTAAAAGAAACTATTTCGTGAATAGGGTTTTTTTTTTCTAACAGACGTAAAAGAACATAAATATATATAGCCGTCTATAAAACCCTAACCCTAATTCCAATCCTAACATGTGACAGCTAAAACTCACAAAAGAAAACCCTAAATTTACACTATATATAAAACCAAATAAAACAAATAATCCATTTAAACCATAAATCAATCAAATAATTAAATTAACTCACAAATAAAACAATTTCAGTAAAACCACAAACTAATCAGATAATTTAAATTAAAACAATTTCAAATTAACAATTAAATTAAACACATACAAATAGTAATAAATCAATTAGGCAAATAAAAACAATTAAGCTAAACAAATAACAAATAAGTCCAATTATTAAATTAAAAAAAAATGAAATACAAATCAAAATTGAAAATTAAATTCCCATTCCCATTTTATCCTTTTGAAAACTAGGGGTATTACAGTGAACACTGATGGCGAGAGGGAGTCTCGTGGCATACACAGAGAACTCGGTCAAGAGTTTGTGTGCATGGTCTGGTGTTAAAATTCTCTACTATTGTAATATCTCTACATATATAGTGAATCTCTTTTCATCTGTGGATGTAACTCTGATTTTGGGTGAACCACGTATATATCTTGTGTTATGATTTGAATTATTGTTTTCTAATTAGCGGAATAACTCTTCTCCCTATATGCAAGCAAATATAGTGTATCTCTAATTTTATATGTGCTGAAAATAATAGAAAAGAAAATCAATCACATTAAACCACAAGAATACAAGCAATTTTTTACGTGGAAAATTTCCCCAGTGTGAGGAACAAAAACCACGGGACCTAGTCCAATTGAAATCTCCACTATTAACCAAATAATGGGTACACAAAGTCTTCTCTAATCGTAATTAGAGGCTACAATACATCTTATCAAGATATCAACAATCTTGGCAAAAACAAAGAGAATTGAAGAGGAAAAATACCAAAACCCGGTTACTGTTCACGAGTACGAATCACTGTTCCCGAGCTCAAAATCCGATCTTCACCGTTCAGATTTTAACTCATTGAGTCGTGAACCTCTCCTCCAAATTTCAGCTCGATCGGACCACGGACGAAGCGGAATTGGACGTTTGATGAAATCTGGGCAGAATGAAAAAAAAAAAAAAAAAAAAAAAAAAAAAACCGGTTACTGTTCACGAGTACGAATTACTGTTCTCGAGCTCAAAATCCGATCTCAACTGTTTAGATTTTAACTCATTGAGTCGTGAACCTCTCCTCCAAATTTCAGCTTGATCGGACCACGGACGAAGCGGGATCGGACGTTTGATGAAATCTGGGCGGAATGGAAAAAAGCTACGTTTTTCCTTCTCTTCTTCTGAAACTTGCGGCTAACCTCTCTCTCTTTTAATTCTGACTTCCTTAGGGTTATTTACCCTAAAGAGCTAAATTTTGGGCTTTAATAAAACCCACTTGGACTTTCCTCCATATAGAAGGAAATAAACCCAACAAGAGATCTTCCACCTCTGCTTCACAGTTCTCATCTCTTCCCTATATTGTAAAATAGCCCATCAAATGCTTAATTCTTTGTGATTTTGGGTTGCTTTGTTGATAGGTTGATAGGCAGGTCTTGCACCGCAGCGGGTGTAGGGGGGTGGCGATCTCAGGGTGGGGACGAATCGAATCAATGGACGCCGGCGATTGGAATGCAACTGTGCTCCGGTGATTCTTTGGTGTAGTTGTAATCGTATTGTCCCTAGTTTCCATAAATTGTGGCGAAGCTTGCTGAAATCCCAACTGAGGAAATTCTCCGGAATTGACGTCCGGGCAATTTTTCGATGACGATTCAATTGTTGGTTCTGGTTTTTGAGTACCTTTTTGTTGAATTGAATTTTGCCGTCCTAATTAATATTTCTTAAACCCGAAATTGGCTTTAGAGATGGAGGCAGAAAGAAGGAAAGAGAAAAAGAAAACAAAAAAAAAAGGTTTTGCAAGAGATTCTTTTTAGAGAGAGAGCTTTCTATTTTAGGGAGGATGGTGGTGGTTGTTCATATAGAGGAGAGAGAAAGGACAAAAAAAAAAAAAAATTGATTTGGGGGAGAGACGGAGAGGAAACAGAGGAGAAAAGGGAAGGGAAAAAGAAGAAGAAAGGATGGTGGGGCGAAAAAGATAAGGGGGCAAAAAAAAAAAACGGTGTTATTTGTTCATGAAGGTTTAATTTTCCGGCGAAGGTTGCTATTGGTGAGGTGATGAATTTGGATCTGGAGAGATCGGGTTTTTTGGGTTTGTTTGATCTGGGTTTTGTTTTATTCCTAATCTCAAGCCATTTGGATAGATTGAGAAAGAGAACCTTCACAGATAGAAAGAGAAAAAGAAGTTTGTGGAAAGAGAAAAGAGAGAGAAAGTTTGAGGAGAGAGAAACAAAAAGCTTGGGAGAGAGAAGGGAGACGAAAATAATAAAAAGATATTTGTTTTATTCCTAATCTCAAACCATTTGGATCCGACGGTTTAGATGGGAGAGCTCGTTAGTGCTATTGCGAGCGCGCGCTCGCAATAGCATTACTCTATATATATTATACACAAAAGCAAAACACCGGCGAAGATGTCGGCGCAAGAGGCGGCGGTAGGGCAGGCGCCAGAGACGACGGCGACGGGGCAGGTGCAGGAGACGATGATTGGGTGCCGAGGAAACCCAGGTACAGAGGTTGCCTGAAGAACCATGTCATGTACGGTTGCAGAGAGCCCATCAAAGGCGTCAAGACCTCATACATCAGTCACGTCACAGTCAACTGATCTGGGTGTCTTCGCCTCCATCGCCTCTGTGCTTAACCGATGTCGTCGTCGTGGGTTGCAATTGAATTTTCCGGAGCAGCAACGAGGATGCGGTGGTGCCCAATTGATTTGGGTGCCTTCACCGCCATCACCTCCGTGCCAAACCAATGTCATTGCCACGGGTTGCGATTGGATTTGCCGGAGTAGCACCAAAGATGCGATGGTGGCGATTTTGATGTTGGCGGAAGCGGTGGTTGGCGTTTCTAATTCCACCATTTTTATATTCTTCAAGCTTTTAATGCAAATTAATGAGGCCAGAAATCATTCAATCACAAAATATATACAGGCATTGATGCTCTCCCATGATCCAATTTGCAATCAACTCCGAAATTACTCCACAAATCAACCCCAAAACAAATACTGTAGTTTCGGCCAAACAGTTCCGGCGAAGTGGAAAACGGTGGTTGTCGTTTCTGATGGCAGGTCTGGGGTTGTGGTGGTGGGTACTGGGTATGTGTATTGATAAGGGTATATTGGTCATTTATGTAATTTAATATTTAGGAATAAATGGAATTTAAAAAATAAGGGTAAAATTATCTTTTTACATATATTTAACAGAAAATGTAATGAAAAATTGAGAATGGACCTAACGAAAAAGTAAGAATGAACCATAGTTTTTTTCGAAAAAGGTTTGAGGGTGAAAAATGGCCAAACTTGAGGGGCCGTGAGTTAAATTAATCCTAATTTTATTTTTATTTTTATTTTTATTATTTTTTTTTTTAAGGAGTTATATATAGTAATAATTAGATATGGTGACATGACCTTAAAACAGGGGGAAAATTTGGACCCATTGACATTTTCTAGTCGATAACCAATGTCTCGGTGAGAACCTTAAATTTTCATCACACATTAGTAATTTCATTTTTCTAAGCAATTTCATTAGTAAATATCCCTTTTTATTCAAAAGTTGAGACAAATGTGTAATTATCAAAGATGGATTTTAACGTCAGCTATCTTAATCATGATGTGTACAGAAAGTAGTAAGAATGGGGGATGACAACTTTGGTTAGACTTATTATGATTTCAAAATAATAATAATAATAATAATTTCTTCTTACATTAATTATAATTTTTTCTTTTAATTTTTTTTTTAATAAAAAAATCACTAGACAACTTATTTAACAATATTAATTAAATTGTAACGCTTGAAATTAAAAAATTAATGTAAGAATTTTTTTTTTTTTTTTTTTTTGGCATTCAACCATCAAAATAACTTAGATAATTTTGTGTCTAAAAATATTTGGTTCATCGAAGTTAGGTCGATTTACTTATTCAACACTTAATCTTAATTCGTTTATGATCCCGTTAAAATAGACTGATAATGAGTTATTGAGTCCACTAGTGGATTTGACCAATCAAAATAGCCCAAATTCACCCAATTGCCACCTTTAGATTCCTCGTGAGAGAGGAGTTGTGGCTGATCCGGTGAAATCCATTGTGAATATATGAGTTTCATAGTCTGCTGGTCCGGCTCCAGCCTTTGATCTCCAAAGCTAGAACTCAATGTCAATCCTTTTCCAAAGCTAGAACTCAAGCACAAAGAAAGAGGTTTTTATTCCTCAAGCTCTTGATCTGATCTTTCTTATGTCTGCTCTCGTCTTGTCGCCTAATATTGAACCCGAAATTATCGTGTGTTGTGTATGATTCTTGACATACAACAAAAGACGATAAAAAGTAGAGTTGAAGAAGACTTTGAAGTGGAGTACAATTTAATTTAATTTTATTTTTCATCAGACATTAGTAATTTCATTTATCTAAGCAATTTCAGTAGGAAATACTCCCTATTTACTCAAAAGTTGAGACAAATTTATAATTATCAAAGATGGGTTTTAATGTCATATATCTTAATCATGATGTGTACAAAAAGTAGTAAGAATGGGGATGAAAACTTTGGTTAGACATATTATGATTCCAAAAAAAAAAAAATGGTTAGATTTATTTATATTAGAACAGTGATGTGGACAATTTAGATTGTGATTTGTAATGCTTGAAAGCAAAAAATTAATGTAAGAACAATTTTTTTTTGAAAAATGATAGGTCTTCCGACGTTAATTATCGACTATTTTTACGAATACAACATGGTTGGATCCTATTAGAACTCTTAAAAAAATTCCCGTAAACATCTCTTTCTCTTCGACTCATTCCCAACCACGTTATATTCGGAAGAGTAGTCGGCAATTGAAGTCGGAAGATATATCACTTCTCTTTTCTTTTTTTTTGGTATTCAACAATCAAAATAACTTGGACAATTCGTGTCTAAAAATATTTGTCAGGTAGGGTGTGGATTCACTTACTTATTTAACACCTAACCCGTTTATGATCCATTATAAACGAGTTATTGACTTATTTGTGATTTGATCACTCAAAATCGGCCTAAACCCACCCAAATTGCTTATTAAAGACATGAATATGATGTTTATAGCCTGCAAAATGATAAAAAAAAAAACAACCATCCGAACGACCTTGATGTTTTCGGAATGGAAAAAAAAAATATTGGTTTCCAAATATCTGATTGATCTTGATTTCTAATCGCCTCGTAGAAGTCAGATTTTTTCTGAAAAACTGCTTCAGACTCAGTGCTCGTTTGGCATAGTTTTTGCTTCTGCTTTTAAGCAAAAGAAAAAGAGAAGCAGAAGTTATCACTTCTATTTTGCTTATCTGTCACTGTTTGGGAACTGTATTTTAAAAGAGCTTTTAGGCCAGAAGAGTTTTTAATGTATGTTTGGCAAATCATTTGTTGAAGCTCTTTTAATGCTAAAATAACTATTTTGCCCTTGAATTGAGTGTTTTTTGGACGGTTTGGTAACATAAAGTAGTTAACATTTCAGTATAATCAAATAATCCAACATGATATATACAAACAACTTATTCAATATAATCAAATAATTGCCGTATATAAAATATTACATTGTATTAAGCATCAACTAATAAAATAACAACCCATTCAATATAATTAAATAATATAAAATGTCATAGCATTAACTAATAAAATATTTATACAATCATGAATTTCGTAGCACTGCCACACATGATGTTGTAACGATGATTTGATTGAGCTATATATCATCTCTTTTAACAAGTTCTAAAATCCCCTCATATATGTTTTTCTCAATATCACTATCATTCTCTATCACAAAACTTAAAAAAACAAAAAAAAAAAAAAAAAA
This sequence comes from Cornus florida, assembly GCF_030987335.1. Lineage (NCBI taxonomy): Eukaryota > Viridiplantae > Streptophyta > Magnoliopsida > Cornales > Cornaceae > Cornus > Cornus florida. Next base: position 9,329,465 of record NW_026775577.1, read on the forward strand.
AAAAAAAACAAAAAACAAAAATTAAATAATAAAAAATGAGAGGTGATTAATAAAGAATGAGAGGTGATTACGCATTGGGCTAGATACTCTAATTATTATTAAAGTTTTCTCCAATATCTCAAGCACAATATAAAAAGTATACTCATAATACTATCTCAAACATAGTATAAAAAATATAAGTATAACAAATGTTATAATGTTGTATATGTATCTATATATCATGGGAAAATAATTGTTCATACAAAAATGATTGTTTAAGTGTTCATACATATATGTATGTATATGTATCCATACAACAATGTTCATATGCGAATGATGCACGTCATCGATTAGGGCATAAATAAAAAATAAAAAATGGGTTAAGAAAAACAGTATGATTAATTAGTTCAAAATTTTGGTCATCCCAAACTTCACACCATATATTCAATCCAACATTCATATATAATATAGAATCAATCATTCATTTACAATAAAGTAATAGATTACAATTATTCTTATTAAAGTTTTCTTCAATATTTCAATCACAAACACTCATAACAATATGTCAAACACAGTATAAAAAGTATAATTATAACAAATGTTATAATGTTGTATATGTATATGTAAAAATGGTTGTTCATACAAAAATGGGTTATTTAATGATGCAACATATCGATTAGGGACATAAATAAAAAATGGGTTAAGAAAACAGTACGATTAATTAGTTCAAAATTTTGGAAACTCCAAACATCATACCATATATTCAATCCAACATTCATATACAAAGTAGAGTCAATCATTCATATACAACAAGTAAAATAATACAGTACTCGATACTTTAATTATTATTACAATTTTCTCCAATATTTCAGTCACAGTATAAAAAGCATACTTATAATAATATGTCAAATATAGTATAAAAAGCATATTTATAACAAATGTTATAATGTTGTATATGTATATGCATCCATATATCATGGAAAAATGGTTGTTAATACAAAAATGAAGGTTTAATAATGCAATATTCACGTGATTGATTAGGGCATAAATAAAAAATTGGTTAAGATAACAGTACAATTAATTAGTTCAAAATTTTGGTCACTCCAAACTTCACACCATACATTCAATCCAACATTCATATACAAAATATAATCAATCATTCATATACAACAAAGTAAAAGATGTCGTATCCTTGCCTGAAACGAAAGAGATCCTTAAAGCGAGAAGTTGTCATTTGAGTTGTCGTTAGGGTTTAGAAGGAAAGTGACGATCTTGCTCGTTTGAGTTATCCTTAGGGTTTAGGAATAATATGATATCTTTTATAATGGCAGATGTTGTAATTTTATTTTCTCAATGCCTAAAAGAAAAGGGTACGCTTGTCATATTGAAAGATTCATTAAATTCATAAACGGCTTCCCGTGTGTATCTAGAAGAGCGTTTTACCAAAGCTGGGGTCCCCAGCTTCTCCAAAACGCTCTTCTAAGAGCTAAAAGCTTTTCTATAAAATTATCCAAACACACTTCATAATAGCTTCTAAGCCCAGAAAGCCAAAAGCAGCGTTTGAAAAGCCAATCCAAACAAGGCCTCAGAGTGCTACCTACCCAACTTGACTTCTTTCTCTGGTGAGGGGGTTGGTTTTTTTTTTTAAGAAAAAAAAAAATTTGTTATCGGAATAGGTTTCGGAGTTGGTCAAAGATCGGGTTGCAATTAATATATAGGGGCGAGTTTGACCTGTCGTGAGACCCGTGAGACCAAAGAACCCTTAAAAATTACTTGTTGTGATCCCACATACGACAAAGTAGAGTTGAAGAAGACTTTGAAATTTACGCAACGATGAAATATCACCCCTTCCTTTCTAAAGGGAAGGTCGGGAGTTTGAACCTTGGTAGAGATAGGGTGTGTGCGTATTTACTTTAACTTCCAAAAAAGAAAATAAAAAAAAAAAAAACAAAAAAATAACAAACAAACAAACAAAACCGTAGCTGAGAGAAACGCACCTAGTAAATTAATGGTTCATGCTATGAAATTTCGGGAGAAAGTATGAAGGTTGCTAAGACTAGACCTATAAATTACAAAAGATGTCATATTGTATTGCTATAAATTGGAGAAAGCTTATGAGAGGATACATACTTAAAGGAATAGTGCGGTGGGCTTTATAAAAGAAATGAATCACAGAAAAATAAATAAATAAATAAAATAAAAATTGACATAATAAAGGACATAATGATAGAGTTGTAACTTACTAAAATCACTTCAGGACAGAATATAGTTTACATGATTGATCAGCATTAGGTCTACGGTGTATTTGTTGTCGCTTTAATTAATTATTTTGAATGATGAAATTAAAATAGGTGAAAATGCGAATTTAGACACTTTTGGGGAGGTTCTCGAATCAATAGGATTCAAACTAATTATATGGGACATATTCTAGGAAAAAGTAAAAATATAAACGGGAATGTAATGAAGAACAAGGGTTAAGAGCTTAACTTATGTGATACCCCTCCGATCCGAAACACGGGTTGATCAGGCCCAGGCCCAAACCCGAGGGAATATCAAACAATTAATATTTTATAACGAACACAGATGACAAAAATAAAATATGAATAAATATTAAAAGTTGAAAAGAATACTAATATAAAATCCTCAACTGATAAAACTTAGTAAAACCCAATTGTCAAAACCTCCATGATTACAACTCGAGAATCCATCTCTAGTGGACCCCTAATAGTAATCCAAATTGAAATAAAACAACTGAAAGAAAAATCCAGAAATAAGCTATGGAGAGAGTCCTACGTAGTAGGTGGAATGGAAGTCCGTATCTGCTCTGCACGACCAAGCTCTAACCCTGGAACTAACGAGCACCTGAAAAACAAGAGAGTGGGTCAGGCCCACATGCAAGTCCTAATCTAACTGTAATCCATACAGTGCCCGATACGCAGATACACCCTAGATACCCTCAACATAACTAGATAATCCATAACTATACATATATATACACACTAAGGACATTCATTGGGCTACAGTAGGGGTCTCAACTTGAATAGAAGGCAACATGTAAAAACGCACCCAAATGTGGGCATGAGTACCTAGACCTAACAGAGTACACCTACCTACTATATCCAGCTACGCATCCACTGCATATACGCACCCTGACCAACGACTCTAAGACTCAAGCTCATTTCATGGTATCATAATCATATATCTAAAGTCCGTCCGAAACCATAGTATGTCATTCAATTATTCAATGAGGAGACATACAAAATACCATCCAGATAAGCACTCAACTTATTCAGCTGATGTGACTTAACTACAACCAATTAATCCAGGAAGTCACTCAACCTAGTCAGTTGATTCGACTTAAACACATTAATGGATTCAATATTTTACAATCCATACTTTTCATCTGGTAGGTTAGGTTAGCGTTTTTAAGCTAAACCATCCCTAGTATGCCACCGTCCCATACCGGTGCATACAATCCTCCATAATCATGTAGATTATAACACATAAATAATTATTAAGTGATTTACAATCCAAACCCTCATCCAAGTAATTGCAGAAGAACAGTTTATATTCTAGCAATTTAAATCCGAGCAATAATTCAGGTAATCTCAAAAAAAGATTAAATCTTTCAACCATTAATATCCAAAGCATGCATATAACATATTTATTAAGTAGATGACCCTAATATGCATTTAGAATCAGTATATAAACACATTATATTCCACTGGATTCCTAAAATTTAGCCTAAGCAACTAAGTCTCTTTCCATCCATTAACCGTATACAATATGCATAACTTTTATACAGTTTGTTCCGTTAATTCAGAGACAAGCTTTGATCAATCAAGGATCTTATTAACACTGAAAATTAGCTTCTTAATCACTCTGGAAAGTCTCAGAATTGTCAACACAGTTCAGATACTCAAACAACTCCAAACAGTTCATCAAATACACCTTCAGGAAGCAGTTTGAGAGAGAGCCTGCTCTAATTTTTAAAGAGCAGGCTCTTTGGAATCCTAGAGCCACCTCTTAGGAGGGTAGAGCCGGCTCTACCTTTCCTAGAGCCGGCTTTACAATGGGGGAGCCGGCTCTTTGCATTCCAGAGCCGTCTCTCTCCTCCTCCTCAAGCCTTCTTCAACCTTTGTTACTCCTGCGACTTTCTGCAGTGTTTTCGGCCATTCTCAACATGTCTATTTGGTTTTAAACTGGTCCTAAGATTCCTAACTATGTCCAGTATAATCCCCAAGATGTGTTTATAGCAGTTGAAAACAAATATAGAGGCTACAAGTTCTATAGATTTATCATGCTTTAAGAAACATACAGATAACAGATATGCACGAACTGTAATTGAATAAATTTTAACACATACAGAACATCTATATAACATCTATTATACATAAGAAACTCAGTTAATGCTTAATTAAATCCTAGAGGCTATCTAGGTGCACAGAACACAGGCAAAGGGAAGAAGAAAGAAAAGAACTTGCCTTTGAGTTTCAGATTTGAAACTCTAATTCCACAGTTTTTGAATGCTACGTTAGTGTCCTATACTGTAGGTTTACTCCTCCGGTGCTTTGGTTCTATCCGAAACAACCCTGTTCCTTCCTCTTTGAACTGCGTTGTTAAGCACCCAAGGTCACTCTGTGTTTTCTCCTCTGTATCTCTCTGCCTCTCACTCCAGGAATAAGGTTTGTTTCAACCTATGAAGCACGGACACGTAAGAATGGGTAGTCGTACCGGTGTCGGACACGTGTCCAACACGAACACGTGTATCCGAGCCTTGGACACGTGTCTGACACCTCTGTAGAGGTGTCCTATTTTTCATGACGGACACGGTGAAGGACACGCTGGCGACACGCATAGGACACGGATTCAGCTTTTTTGTCAAAAAAGAAAAAGAAAAAAAGAGATATACACAGGCTAGAAGAGTGCAGGGATCTTCTTGAATTTATCCAGACACAGCCCGAGCCACCGGACTGGTTGATTGGCGAGAAGGTGTTAGATCAGATCTACTTCGTTCCCCCTCACACACCGGACTTTGGATGGAGTCTATTCTACTCTCAGAGTTTAATCGACTTGAACACTTTGTTCTTGGATCTCTCTCCAGCAAATGATCGGTAGGATGATGCTTCGGATCTGCTCTGTGGCTTTCTCTCTCACACACCAGACTACCGATCTGCTCTGTCGCTCTCTCTCTCATACAAAAGATTGTGGTGGCGTATAAAGTGTGTTAGTGCGCTAGGGTTAAGTTGCTAGTTAGTAGTTACTAATTGGGCTTGGGCTCAATGATGCTTGGGCTTTATTTTGGGACTGAAAGTTGTGTTTATTAAATAATGGGCCTAAAAGTTGTATTTATTAAATATAAATTAAAAATTAAGTAAAAATAAATAAATAAATATATATATATATATATATATATATATATTATAATATATATATTATTTTATTGCCGTATCCTGTTTTTTTTTTTTTAATTTGCCGTATCGCCGTATCCGTGTCGTATCGTACCCGTGTCCCGTGTCCGTGCTTCATAGGTTTCAACCCTAGGTAGAACGTATACATGTATATATATAGACCTATAAACCCTCAACCCTAATTCTAATTGTAATCCAAGAATAAAAATGATACCATAATTAATTTAATACTAAGTCGGCTACACATTTAAACCTAAAACTCTAAGTTATGATACACAACGTAAATAAACAGTTATCAATTTAAGTAATTAATCAAAATAAGTAATATTATTAATAATTTAGCAAATAATAGCAATAATAAAGCAAATAAAATCCAACTAATTAATTAATGAAGCCAATTAAACAATCACAGAAAATAAACAATTAACCCAATTAAATAAGCATTAAATAATTAACCAATTACGCAGATAATCACAAAACAAAACAAATAAATAAAAAAATGCAATAAAAATAAAAATAAAAATGCCGAGACTATCATTTTAGAATTATCCTTTTAAAATTAGGAGTATTACAACTTAATACAACCATTGTCGACTTCTCTAGGTCGTGAATGTTGTCTTTCTATTTCATCTAACAATAATAGTATTTGTATGTGACATTTAGCGTTAGGAAGAATTAAATTCATAATTTAATTACCTTATTTAAATTGTGATTTTATAAAACATTTCATCTAAGAATAACATTTTAGTATCAAAACATAAACATTAAAAACTTAATTAAGTAGTTTGCTATTAATAGGCACGGACCCAATGTGGGACCAGTGGGGGTGGCACCCCTATTGGATTTTTTATATTTTCATTTTATATCTTAATTTTTTAGAATTTATGAAAAAATCCTCACTAAAATTACAATTTGATCCCACTAAATTCTTTTTTTTTTTTTTTTTTTTTTTTTTTTTTTACTTTAAATTTTTAAGAATTTATGAAAATTCCCCCACTAAAATTATAATACGGCCCACTAATTTTTTTTTTTGGCATTATATACTTTATATTTTTAAAAATTTATTAAAAAATCCAATTAAAATTATAAAAATGGACCCACTATATAAGTTTGCCCTCACAAAATTACAAGCTGACTCCCTCACAAAATTTTCTGGGCCCTGACTATTATTAGTAAGTAAAATAAGTTATCCCAATTGAAATTTGGATTAGGCTTATGTTTTTAGTATGTCTTTGTAAATTATTTATTTATTTACTTATTTTTGGCCTAAAGTTTAATGTTTAGATTAGAATTAAATTTTAACTTAACTGCCCATAAACAAATAAGGAAAATACTTGACGTGGCCACATACGCCATGTGTCCAATATTATTGTCCATTTTTGCAGGGTAAACCCGCTTCCCCCTTGTCAGTCTCTCGAAATGCAGAAGACCCAATTTTTCTTCGGTCTCAGCCTCTGCCTTTCCACTACTTCTCCCACAACATCACTGCCGTCATCCTCAACGCCCTTCGCGGCGGCACACTCGGCCCACACCATGGCTCTCAAGAGCACCGTCGCTGCGAGCGGTGAAGGTTCGGGCTTTTCAGATCTGTAGAGAGAGAAATCGAATGACCTGACTCGGTTTAGCAGAGACGGGACTCGGACGAGTTGGGGTGAGTCGCGTTCACCGAATTGTTGATGTTGATGTTTGTTCTGGGTTTTGGAGTTTGAAGTGATGAATATTGTGATTTGTGCCGATCACGAGGTTCAGTACGCAAGAGGACGGCGGCAGTTAGGAGGCGGCGGCATAGAGCTCTGAAGAAACCACCGGCGACTTCTCGGTCGACGGCGGTTGTTGCTGAGGCGGTCGGCGGTGAGTAGAACATCGGCGATCTGGAGGAAGAAGATGACGGAGGTCGCATGAGACGCGTGGACTTACAGTTGCGATGAAATATTTTGGTTCTGGAATGTTGGTGATGGCGCCGAGAGTGAAGAGGTTATGGTTGCCGATGCCGACGTGAAGCCCGTGAAGGCGGTTCCGGAGCCTAGTGAAGGCGGGACCGGTGTGTGCCGCCTCTGGAACTGAGGAAGGCATCAAATTGATGTGAACTTGATAATCAAATGGCCAACCCAGAACTGAGGAAGGTATCAAATTGAACTTAATTTAACTATAATGGAAAGGCGGAGGCTGGGGCAATGAAAAATTGGGTCTTCTGCATTTAGAGAGAGAAGAAGAAGAGACTGACAAGGGGAAGCGAGTTTAACCCCTGCCCATTCTAGTATTGGACACTTAGGCGTAAGAACAAGTGGCCACTTCAGCAGGGAGAATGAAATTCATCCTCCATGAAAGTATTGCTCGACAGATAAACCCAGCCCCCACACAACCCTAAACCTAAAGTTCCCTCTTCACTACTCTCAGCGCCGCCACACGACCTACTCATTCCCTCTTCACTACTCTTCCTCTCTTTCCTTGCCATCACTGGCTTAGCTGCACAGCCTACACCCCCACATTCTCAGTTGACAACAAAATTGAAGATCTGTCTCACTCGGGTACAACCGAGTAACAGACAACAAACCGACTTCTCAGTAATCAACCACGGATTCATCATTTTTTCAAATTCGGTAAGATTTATTTCAATTTTTAGGTTTTGTTAATGGATGTTAATGTTCTTCGGTTAGTATTTCAGATGTCTTTTCGGAGACTGTTGGTTGTGTTTTACATGTTTTGGGGTTGTAATCGGGTAGTATTCAGTGTTTTGGGGATGGTTTAATTGTTGGTTTGGTTTTGAGGATACTATGTTTTTGGATCTTTTCGAATTTCTTCTCTCATTGTCTGTTTAAGAAAATCAGGACTGGGTTGGAAGTCTGCACTAAATATTGCTAGAGATTCATTATTTTTGTAACTTTTCTTGGCCAATTACATGACCAATATTTTTGTTCCTTCTAGTGTTTTTATTTGATAAAGGTGTTTTGTTTGACTAAAATTCTAGTTGTTTTTGATCCTGCTTGTGTTTTTAGTTTGTGGTTTCTTCACTGTTGTTTTTCTGTATTTTTTTTTTTAATTCTAGATTTTAGTTGATTTTTGTGTGTTTATCTGCTGTATATCTATTCTCCCTTTATATCTATATCAACTTCCTTCAAATTAGTTCTTGGTTTGAGTTATTTGTGGTACTATTATTTCATTTTTTGTTTTTTTATTTTTATTATTATTATTATTATTTTTTTGTATCGGGTCTGGATATTTATTATGTCTTTAAATAATTAATTACGTAAAGATGAAGTCATTTTACCTTTCACTTTCATGCAATGGTAGCCCAGCATAAATTAATTTTGACATTATTACAAAAGCAGAATTACCTTTTTAAAAATGTAAGTTTACATGATTGATCAGCATTAGGCCCATGATGTATATGTTGTCAATGATATTGAGCTTTGATTAATTGTTTTGAATGATGAAAATAAAATAGGGGCAAGTGCGAATTTAAAGAATTTTGGGGAGGGGTTCTCGAATCAATAGGATTCAAACTTATTATATGGGACATATTCTAGGAAAAAGTAAAAACACAAATGGGAATGTAATGAAGAACAAGGGTCAAGAGATTAACTTAATACGGCCTTTTTCGACTTCTCAGGGTCGTGAATCTTGTCTTGCTCTTGCTAGTCCGCTCTAAAGGCCATTAACTTCGTCAAATCACATGCTATCATTTCTTTCCTTATATCTAAACTGATGTTAGTTTAGTCTTTCCATTCTCTCAACTTTACTTTCAATATGGATATGTTACTCTTCTTTATTGGTGCAATTGTTGGTCATATAAAAGTATTAGTGCTATCACAATTTTCTTGTGAATGACCATGTATGCTTCAAATTCTCTGTCCTTGTATAGAATTCTAAAAGTGCTCATGATTGTTTTTTAAAGTAACATTCGAGTAATGTAACATGGCTTTAATTTCAATACACTACACACTATGCACAAAATTTCATGGTTATCTTCTATTGAACAACCATATTGTGGTGTTGTACCTGCATTTGTCACTGCAAAAATTGACATGTTTAGAAATTTGGAATTTGGGCATAATATGAGCTCTTCTTCTAGATATGTCATATGATGCTATTGCTTCACCTGTTATGTAATTATTCAGCCTTTGTTCTTGGTTTGCAGAATGAATAAACTCTTATAAACAAGATGGACATAAAAGCATACCTTTTGCGGAAGTTCAGCGCCCAGACACCAAACAGATCTATCAAGGAAAACATAGTTCAACATGAAATATGCGATGCTAATGGCAGTCGACAAGTACCCTTCTTTCCGGCTTCCTCATTTTCACCCATTTGCATGTCAAATCCAGCTCTGGGTATGACCGCTAGAATTGGACGTAATATATTGAGGATTGGCAATGCTTGTGACCGGGAGTTCTCTTTATTGGTCAGTTAGTTCGGCGGGAAATATGTGACACTAATGCCAGGCAACAAGTACCCTACTTTCTCAAGACTCAAGTTCATAATCCCCTACATTTGATTGCTTTGTGACTCCCAGAATCGGACCTAATATGTCGAGGACCATCAATGCTTGTGAATGCGACTTCTTTGAAGGTGAGTCATTCTTTATGACTAATGGCTGAAAATTCTTGTAATGGATAATATCTCATTCTTCAGTACTATGCTGGGTCCTTGCATAATGGTTATAACCTGTTATTGGGCACTATTGTAGTTGCTTGTGAAGGAAACAACAAGCTTTCATCACCAGAGGGCGTAATTCAGATTGCTAGCAAGATGGTTCCTTCTCAGATTTCGTCCAAAATAGCACTTCCTGGGCAGTACTGGAATTTTGATAATGGACCTTTTAATGGTGGACCAACTCTTCCTGGCAGTAATTTACAGTATATCCCGGAGGAATCATTAGAAAACTATATTCAACAGCGATATCATGGTCAGGATATACTTTCCAATTATGCAGGTAAAATTTTATAGAATTTATTAGTTGAATTTGTGCACATATTAATTGAACGAAAACCTAATTTGATTCCCTATAATTCCCCAACTTGCAAGATTATATGAACATCACAAACATTGTCAAACATTCCTAAACAATTGACAAAATCTTCTTCTTTATCTACATTTGCTCCCAATGACATTAATTTTTGACATTTTCTTTTATTCTGAATATTTATTCATACATTACCTTGCTGATCCCATACAATTCAACACTTTAAATTTCCAAAGTTTCCAAATTGTTCCTTACACCATAAAATCCCCTGAAAGCTGAAGCATGTCCTGAAATTGTGTATCTGGACAAAGTGGTGACATTATGGCTCATTTTATCTTTTTTTTTTTGGTAAATAATTATGGCTCATTTTACCAACCCAGAATCTGGCAAAAATAATTCCTTCAAAAATTTGGTTGACTTGACTCAAATGTTCTATTTGACTTCCTGTACTAGGTTAAAATTGGGATTGGTGTCACCTTTGCCCTGCAGATGTACCATCAATATTTTATGGAGTTTATTGCTGAGATTCTGTCATCCATTCTCCACATGCCCAATTCTTTTCTCCTTAGCTGCTCTGGAGAATGATCACAAACACTATAGAGGTTTCATGGAGAATGATCACAATGTTTGCGATGTAGGTTTTCCATCACCGTGGTAGCAAAAATTGGAGTTTCCTTATTCGAATTTGCATAACTCACAACAGGGTACACAATGGATTCCTGAAGCCTCTGATATTTTGAATAATCTGATCTACAATTCTTCCAAATCAACAATTGAGGATTTATTGCAATCTCAGCTGTTGATGCCAAGGTCTCAAGGGTTTCATCAGTGGCACCATCAGTCTTATGTGTAACTTGATAAGCCGTGTGAGGGCCTGTCACAGTGTTACCTGGTTGAAGACGAAAAATGTTGTAATGGAACAGCAGGGCGAGAAGCATATAAGCTCTGCCTGAGTCAGAACAATCTCATGGTATTACTGGTGAACTTTACCAAAGATCTAGAAAACCAAATAATGGTCTCAAAAGGGCTTTCTCGGATAGAGATCTTAGTGACACCAACTCCGTCATCACAGAAGATGTTCTGTCTCCTTCAAAATGTCTGAAGACGGAAAATTCTGATTCCTTTGAAAGTGGAGTTTGTCATGCAGTTGATCCTGCAATTAATCAACCTTATGCATCTGAACAACTTTCACGCTTGATGCAACGGCAAGAAACTCCAGTAGGTGATAGTTCAGTTGTAATGGAGGTGGACACGGAATTTCTAACTCCCATACAAGGCTCCACAAGAACTAGTGTAACTTGGAATGATGCCCCAGATACTGCTCAGAGCTTGGACTTCAAGAGTACACCTATTCCTGCTGAAGTGTTTATTGGGGGTTGTAGACACGGGGAGATAGAGCACACGTGCATAAGTGAGAAAAGAACTGCTGTCGGAGAAATTTGTCACTCAAAAGAGCCCCTTGATAGTCATAAAGAGGAGGAGATACAAGTGAGGACCATGTCCGACACGGCCAACCCAGAAACAAAAGGTGATTTAATTGCCCCTGCAGCTGTTAATGAGTCTGCAAAGAAGTCAGAGGAACCAAATATACCAGTTGTGTCTTTTGCTGATTTTTTCACGGCAGAGCAAATAAAGGAGCATATTTCCAGTCTAAGGCAATGGAATAATCAGGTTTGTAGGTCAATTTTGAATTGCTGTTATTGGGTGATTTACTTTCACTTTATTACTTCTGATTATATACTCATTAAAATGGTTTGTTGACGTAACAAGATTATAGATGTTATATACTCTTAAATTTTCAGTTGTTGGGAAGAGTGTAACTTAAGTATTTTATATAATCGCTGCCCAAAAAGCTTAAATTATTAGAGAGGGTGTAACTTAAGTATTTGTATACTTGACATTTATTTAGCTTGAGATGATGTTATAGCACTTTCATTAGTTTGCTTCATTCTGCATTGGAAATAAAATAGATTATTTTAGTTCATCAGCCATCTTACTATTACTGGGGAACTTGCTGTTCTTCAACGTGGAGTCCTTATATCGGGTTTTTTTTTATTTTTTTATTTTATTTCCTATCACGTAAATGAAATTTGAAAGTGTGGATATTTAACCAGAAAACTTATTTAAATTGTTCCTATTAACTGAAGTGAAATTTTCTTAAAACTTCGACTTATTTGATCGATTACTTGCAGAATAGGCTTGCGGATTGGAGTGTATGCTGTAGAAATTTTTTTATACAACCAACTATTTTGTGCCATTAACGGTCTCTCTCTCTCTCTACCTATGTATATATATAGATATATCTTTGGTTCTAACGATGCATGTAATATTGACTTGCCTAAACATGATCTGATGTAAATGACTAGTATTGCGATGCATTCCATTTGAAACAGAGTATCATGAAGGAGGGATCGGAAAATACAATCGCACATTCTGTTGGTCAAGGCTCGTGCCAGTTGTGTGCCATGGGAAAGCTTTTGTTTGCTCCGGCACCTAAGTGTTGTTCAACTTGCGGTGCTCGACAAAACCCAGTTTGTTTTGTTTTCATGGGCTGGATGAAATGGGTACACAACATTGCTTTTGTCCCTCATGCTTTAGGGGGTCTCGTGGTGGTAGCATCTCATTCCAAGGGGTTTCCATTTCCAAAGCAAATCTGTACAAGGCTTGTAATGCTCTGTCAATTTGTCCTCTGATAAATCTATTCTTTAAATTGTCAAAAATTCAGTTTTCTGACTCTTGTGCTATTGCAGTGGGTTCAATGTAACAAATGTGAACAATGGCAACCCCAGATATGTGGTCTCTACAATAAGAAACAAGACTTGGAAGGAAAAACAGAGTACATGTGTCCAAAATGCCGTTTAGAAGAAATAGAAATTGGACAGCAGATGCCTTTATCAAATACTGCAGCATTTGGAGCAAAAAATCTGCGACAGACTAGGCTTAGTGATCACATTGAGGGAAGGCTCTTTTGGCGTCTCAAGCAAGAGAGAGAAGAGAGGGCAAAGGCTTTAGGAAATAACGTTGATGAGGTAAGATGGAAACGCTGTTGAATGAGTTTGAATTTTAAATGGCTTTAATCATCAAAACATATTTAATTAAAACTATATATTTAGAATTTTAGACAAAAGAAAATTAATAATAATCCAGTTAGTGATGAATGTATATTACTCAAATACTGTTGATTGATCCATACAAATCTAGACTGAAGTATAAAACATAAATTGTTGAAGTAGGATCAATTTACACCTGGTGTAAAACAATGTCGTTTTACATCATATTTGTCCAAGCCCACCATTTGTATACTCTTGCCATGCTTGCCATGCATAACCATTTGGCTGGTTGGAGACTCAAGAGTTATTACATTTAGAAAATTTTCAAATAGGGTTTATTTATTTAAGAATGAGATGGCTAAAGATATGAGATCACATGATATTCATCACGGAGGTACCCAATTTAATGATAGGCCTGGACAAATTACAAATCCTGCATAAAGTTGAGTGGAGTAAAAATTGTTATATTCTTCTACAGGTGGAACTTGATCATGCCCTGTGTAACTAATATTGTATGGGATTCAACACATTTGACAATCACTATATAATATGCATTTTTATGTCAACCAATACACTTATATGTAAATGTACTTATTTTCTGTGATTGCATGCCACTTATCCACTTTATTGTGTTCTTTGTATCGAACTTTTTTGGTCTTTTATTGTATATGAGTAGCTCATACCATTTATGCTTCTCTTTTTCTTTTTTTTTTTCTTTTTTTCTATTTTTTTTTCCTTCCTTTTTGGTCATTTAATCTACTTCAGCTGCTTGATATTTCATGTCTAATGTTTGACCTGTTATTAGGTACCTGAAGCAGCTGATCTCGTTGTCAGAGTGGTGTTATCTGTCAAAAAACAATTGAAAGTGAAACAACAATTTTTTGATATCTTCCATGACGAGAATTATCCTGCAGAATTCCCATACAGATCTAAGGTGAGACAAATTAAAGTGTTCCATAAATTTTTTTTGCTTTACTTAATCTTTATTAGGGCAACTTACTGAAAATCACCTGAGATTCTGAAAGTACCAAGCAGACCCCTTTGGGTTGATTAATACCATTGATCTTGTTTTAAATACCTGAAATAATAATAAACTCCTTTGAGGTTTTGGATTGACTTCTTGTATTCACCGCTGACTTCTCCCTGTTATTAATCTTCAGTTGATTATTTTCTTGTTCTTTTCACTCTTTCAATGGACTTTACTATTGTAAGGGCCAATACAATCAGTTTTTCATCAATTGAAAATAAAAAGGATGGAAGTGAGTGTGTGTTGATATATAGCCACGTGGGAGGTCATGTTATTTCAAATACTCTAAGAAAAGTCTGTTATTTTCCTGAAATATTCTTTTTTGTGGCTTTCCCCATGTTTTGGCACCGCTGTTAACTATTTTTGTGGTTTTCCCAATCAGGTGATTCTTTTGTTTCAGAAAATTCTAGGTGTAGATGTATGCCTTTTCGTAATGTATGTTAAAGAGTTTGGTTTAGAATGTTGTTCGCTATCTTGATTCTGTCAAGTACTTCATACCAGAGATAGAGACTGTTAATGGCGAAGCTCTTCGCACCTTCGTTTACCATGAAATATTGGTAAATACATTTTTTTGTCATTATTTGTTCAATTCTAGTTCTTGTATGAGCATCCAGAGTTTATATATTGGATTAAAGAGCTTCTAAAGTTTCTATTTTTTGATAGGATTATTTAAAATTTCTAATTTACACATGTAAATAACCAGATTTGCTGCTTCTTTTTTTCTGTAGAACAATCCTTTACAAGAATTTTCAGCCATTAGTCATAAAGAATGATTCACCTTCAAAGAAGTCGTATTCACAAGCATTGATGGTCCTCAACATATTAGGTCCGATTTTGAGAGTCACAAAGCAATCAAATGTATGGGATTGTGAACTTGAGTCTTGAAAGAGCTGGATTTGTCATACATATGGGTGAATATGGGGAAGCTGAAAAGCAAGGTACTTGTTACCTGGCATTAACATCACATATTTCCTGCCGAACTAACTGACTATTAAAGAAGTCCCGATCACAAGCATTGCCAATCCTCAATGTATTACGTCCAATTTTAGCGGTCATGCTAATCAAATGTAGGGTTTTGTGAAGTTGAGTCTTGAAATCCAGGGGACATACCAAGAGCTGGATTTGTCATTCAAATGGGTAAAAATGAGGAAGTTGGAAAGAAGGGTACTGGTCGACTACCATTAGCATCACAAATTTCACGCGGAATTATGTTTTCTTGATAGATCTGTTTGGTATCTGGGTGTTGAACTTCCGCAAAATGTATGCTTTTATGTCCATCTTGTTGTTTATGAGAGTTTATTCCAAGTTACACTAGTTCTTGTGGAGTCTTGTATGGGAGTTAGAAGTTCTGTGTCCACCTCCATTACAACTGAATTATCACCTACCGGAGTTTCATGCCATTGCATCAATCGTGAAAGTTGTTCAGATGCATAAGGTTGATTAATTGCAGGATCAATTGCATGACAAACTCCACTTTCAAAAGAATCAGGATTTTCCGTCTTCAGACATTTTGAAGGAGACAGAACATCTTCTGTAATGACAGAGTTGGTGTCACTAAGATCTTTATTAGAGAAAGCCCTTTTGAGACCATTATTTGGTTTTCTAAATCCTTGGTAAAGTTCACTAGTAATACCATGAGATTGTTCTGAATAGAGCTCAGAGCATAAATGCCTCTTGCCCTACTGTTCCATTACAACATATTTCGTCTTCAACCAAGTAACAGTGTGTTGCGGTGCCACTGATGAAATGCTAAGATTGCAATAAATCCTCAATCATTGATTTGGATGGATTGTATTTGTCGACTGCCATTAGCATCGCATATTTCATAGTGAACTATGTTTTCCTTTGGTAGATCTGTTTTGTATTTGTGCGCTGAACTATCATAAAATGTATGCTTTTATGTACGTCTTCTTATTTATAAGAGTAATTATTTGTAATAATGTCAAAATTAATTTATGCTGGGCTACCACTATATGAAAGTGAAAGGTATAATGATTTCATCTCTACTGTTCACATGAACAGTACTCGCGGGGTATTGTTCCAGGGCAAAAAAAAAAAAAAAAAAAATTTTACATTCCCAAACGAGCAAGCTTGGGAATGGGGGGCAACGGAAAAATAACTTACCTTGACCAGGAGCCGGACCTTTTCATTATCAGAGATAAAGATTTTCATCGAATAAGAATGATAACATTTCTTATCTAGGATAATGAATGACGACGTGGTTCAACAGGGTGAAGATAACCTTGGCATAATTTGAGAAAGTCAAAGGAATAAATCATATTCCCGACAAATCTGGCATCTCTTCTGATCTCCCACAAGCAGATCTCCCGCAGGACCAATTTGATTACAATCGACAGCCATAAATAGGGCATCAAGCCGTTAAAGAAGGTATAAGAAAAAACCCCTAAAGAGAATATACATAATTATTATGTGATACGATTATAAGTATTAACTTGATCGTCGGAGGGTTCTTGGCCGGCACCCCACCGGTGCAATCGAGATAACGTCCCTTTGTTTTGTAGATAAATGCTGTCGTTCCGAGTCGTGAAGATTTTCGCATCAACAAACACAAACAAGCTTAGCATTCATCAGCGATCAGCCCATACACTCAGACTCAGCTCATTTTTTAAACAAGCTCAAAAATCAAAATCAAACTCAAAGTCTGTTCGTTTACTTAAAAAACAAGGCCGAACAAAACTTTAAATTTGACTATCCGGAGCTGGTGATGAGCTGTTCATTCGTTTGCAGCCCTAGTGGTATGGCAATGATAAAAAAAATCCCTACAATTGATTAAAAAAAAAATAAAAAAAAATAAAAAAAAACCTACACGGAGCATTTACCCATTTATGCATGTTAACGGATACAGCTTAAACCAAACCAGGGGACATAAGTCCATCAATCATTGGCACTGAACAAAACAAAAATTGTGAATCATTGATGTGAATCTTATCAATGAGACTAAATTCGGTTAGAAGACTTAAAAAGGTGCAATAATCAGCGAATTATACATACAAAATACTTCACAAACCCATCTAATCTAGTCATCAATCGTCTAATATTTGATTATAAACCACTCTAATTGTTGGTGCTGAAGGAATCTAATGTATTTAGTCGGTTATGAATAGAACATCTGCAACTTACAATTTACGTGATTTATCTCATCAATGCCGTTCACCTTCTACTATGACGGTGGTGCACCTCATGCCGACTGTCATCGCCCCGATAATCAAAACTGCCTGATCCATATCCTTGTGATGAAAGCAGTCTACTTGGTGATGAGTATGGTAATGAATTGTATGAAGAACCTTCATGGACTAAAGGGCTCCTCCTATCTCTGTCAGACATGGATCTTCTAGGGCTTCTTGGAAGATCACCTCCTGGACTGTAGGAAGTGTAACCATACCCAGCACCCAAAAGACTGCATTGCCGTGCATGGATGAAGTATCTTTTGATTTTAAGGCACATTGGGTTGCATGGCATTGAATGGCATGTGGTAGAACAGCCGCTAATTCTCTCAACTGCACCACCAAATTACACAAAAGTTCAAAATTCCCACAATGATATTCATGAGGCAGGGAGTGACCAACAATTGGCCAAGAAATGCTTATAGAAATCCCTAACATTTGAAAATATGTGCAAATTGCCCCTTAACTGTCAATTTTGACCAATATTTTTTTTTATAAAATCCCAAAATACCCTTAATAAACAGTGTTTTATGATATCAATGATTTTTATTTTTATATTTTGTCTTAAGGGCATTTTAGGTATTTTTATATTTTAGGTATTGAGAAAATGTCCTTATTTACTCAATTTGAAAAATGTAGGTTTTTTTTTTTTTGAGTTTGAACAGCAAGGGGCACATTATGTATATAACAACCGTTTTTTTTTTTCACTTTACCATTACACTTATTGTGTTAAAGTGTCATATTTGATTATAATGATTCACTATTAGATGCCAAACAATCTGCCTTCAACAATAAAAATTGTATCATTGTGTGTTTAATTGAAAGTATGCATTAAATTTTGTATTCCAGGTCCAACAATAATATTATTTGTATGCTACATCTAACATTAGGGAGACTTAAATTCATAATTCAATTACGTTATCTATTTTTAAATTTTACAAGTCATCATTATCTACCATATAGGAATAACAATTTTATATCAAAACATAAATATTATAAACTGAAGTAAACAATTTTTTATTAGTAAGCAAAATAAGCTACCATAGATTGAAAAAATCTAAATTGGATTATACTTATGTTTTTTAGTATGTCTTTGTAAATTATTTATTTATTTTATTTTCCTAATGTTTAATGTTTATATTAGAGAGTCATATTAAATATATATGAATCTTAACTCAACTTGCAATTTTTTTTACAATATTTTGTTTTTTTTGTGTTTTCTTCAATGTTTTTAAAGTTTGAAAATACATAGCACACCTCAGTCAGTTCAACATTTTGTGGGATCCATTAAATTGTTCATTCCTTTTGTTAGATGACATTGATATTAATTGAACAATCTGCCTTCAACAATAAAATATTTGTATCATTGTGTGTTTAATTGAAAATATGCATTAAAGTTTGTATTCCATCAAACAATAATATTATTTGTGCTATGTCTAGCATTTAATTTTTTATTCGATCAACAATAATATTATTTAGGGTGAATTACATTAAACCCTCCTTTTCTATCTGTGTTTTTCATTAAACTTCTTTTTTCTATTTTTTTGCCAAAAAAACCCCCTCAACTATTTAAGGGGTGATTTAACTTATGGAAGTTAGTTGAAAGAGAACTGAAATATAAATTGACTTAAATACTCATTAAAGCTTATTTGAAAATCTACTTTGCTTTTTTATTTTTTAAATAACCTAAACGACATCATTCACATAAATTAACACTTTTATTGTTTTTTTTCGTTTTAACATTTTACTAAAGTGACAAGTTCACATTCGTCATGGAAGGAATTTTTTATTTTTTTATAGAAAAAAATGATATTGAAATTTATATAAAATAAAAAAATAAAAAAAGAAGAAGAAGAAAACATGTAGGCATAAATATTAATATAAAAAAGGAAAAAAATAGACATTATTTCTCCTAGTGTCCCTTTAATAAAACTATATAAAATGAAAATCAATAAAAACTAAATAAATGAATGCACAATATAATTCTCAAATATATATATATATATATATATATATATATATATATCAGATAAATTTCAAGAAAAAAACCTATCAGATAAATTTCAAGAAAAAAACCTAGATTTATATTGGTTTGAAGGCTAATGAAAATATAGTATAAATAATATTTAATGGTACATATTATATATACCATTATATTATAATGCAAATTATATATAATATAATAATGATGGAAGAATACGTGTTGTTTGCAATGGTGGAAGATATGCGGCTAAGAGTGATAATAGAATAAATATATATGTGAGGGTAATATTAAAATAGGTACAAGGATATTTTTGTCAAAAAATATATAGAATATTAAAATAGGTACAAGGATATTTTTGTCAAAAAATATATAGAAATTAAATTTCCAAACAACTCACTTTCAGCTAACTTCCATTAGTTATATCACCCCCTCGAATAGTTGAGGGGGGTTTATTGACAAAAAAATAGAAAATGGGGAGTTTAATGTAATTCACCCTATTATTTATATGCCACATCAAAGTTATCTAACATTAGGGAGACTTAAAATTATAATTCAACTAGATGTTTCGATAGCTTAGTAGTTAGTTCCTCCGGTGAATTTTGGGAGTGCCAAGTTTAGACCCTTTGCATCTACTAATCTAATTTCTAACCCTCGTTATCTAAATTGAGATTTTACAAGTCATCATCATCTACCATATAGAAATAGCAATTTTATATGGAAACATAAATATTAAAAAGTATAATCAACAATTTGTTATTAGTAAGCAAAATAAATTACCATTATGCTTATAGTTTTTTTGGTATATCTTTGTAAATTATTTATTTAATTTATTTGCCTAATATTAAATATTTAAATTAGAAAGTCACATTAACTATATATAAATCTTAACTTAACTCATTTTTTTTTTTTTTTTTTTTTTAACAATATGTTCGCCCCCATATATATATATATATATTAAGGTAAGAAATTAGATTAGTAGATGCTAGTCGAAGCCTAACACTCCAAATTAAGTCGTCAGTGATATTAACTGAACAATATATTTTAAATAATAAAATATTTGTAACGGGTCTTAATTGAAACTATAACTTCAAATCTATTTCGACCAACAATAATATTATTTGTATACTACATCTAGCATTAGGGAGAGTTAAATTCATAATTCAACACCTTATTTAAATTGAAATTTTACAAAATATCTAGAACTCCTTTTGTTTCAAGGTAAAATATTCTTTTAAAAAAATATATATATTTTTTGTTGGTGTTTGACAAAGGTTTACGTAAAGATTGAGTCTTGACTCCATCGGACAAGGCATGTAAAATAACTTGTTCAAAATTGATGGATAAATTATTTTTGTTAAATTTTAGGGTGAATTACAAAAAACCCCCTTGACTATTAGTCCTTGCAAAAAAACCCCTTAAGAATTTTTTTTGGCAAAAAAACACCTCAGTTATCTTGAAAGGGGTATTCTAACTGATGTCTGTTTAGCAATTTTTTAAAACAATTTTTTAGATCAAATTACCCCTCAACATTACAGAATTAGCCATGGTTAAGTCCTCCATTAAATCCGGTGAGCACCAAAATCTGCCAAACCCAGAACTTCCGTTCAATTCATCAATAATCTCTCCAACCCAAATCTCAAATTGTGGCCCAACCCAGCCCAATTCAACGTCCCTCATTGCTCTGACTCTTCAATTTACCGATGGAGGAAAAATAAAAATCAACACAGATTTGGCATTAATTCATCAAATAGAAACTCACCAAATGATAAAAACCCCTTATCTCTCTTTAATTCTACAAAGAGAATGAAAGTTTTCACTACCAAGCCAATCATCGAGTGAGGAAAGGGTGATGGCATGTTAGCAGAGAGAACACTGAAGAACCAACCGGCGACGGCGAGCAAGAAAGGCGAGAATCAAGATGATGCTTCGACGGTGCAGAGACGACCACCGGTAACCAGACGCACTCCCAACGCCGGCGTCTCCGGTGCTTGACGTTGGTAGAGAGTTAATGGTGAGGGCAGAGGGCGCGAAGAACGCCGGCGTCTCTGGTATTCTAACTGATGTCCGGTCTTTTTGTGTGTGATCAATTGAATTTGTGTGCGTCTTTTTTGTGTGTGATGATCTATTGAATTTGTGTGTGTATATATATATTGTTAGCCCCTTGACGGTGGCCCAAGTGTCGTAGGCAAATTCGTGGTGTAATTTAAGTCCCATAACATATATATATATATATATAGAACTAGAGCCCTAGTTATCCCAATTGGAATTTGGATTAGGCTTATGTTTTTAGTTTGTCCTTCTAAATTATTATTATTATTATTATTATTATTATTTTTTTTTTTGACCTAAAGTTTAATGTTTATTAGAAGGTCATTTTAATTAGAATTAAATTTTAACTTAACTCTTAATCAACCCACGCCCATAAACAAATAAACCCTAAACCTCCTAAACCTAAAGCCGCCACACGACCTACTACGCCGCCACAAAATATTCCATCGCCGCCACACGACCTACTCCTTCCTGTTGGTTGGGGTTGTTTATCGGAACAGGTTTCGGAGTTGGTCAAAGTTGGGGTGGTTTCACGCCATCCCATACACCTCCCACCTATCCATTCTCGGCTCGATCCCATGAATCTTGTCTTGCACCGATAAAACAGGAAAGAGTGATCGTGCTTGTTTGGTTTGGAATATGAGATGCCTACGAAATAATGCTAAAGGTAGAGATTTCTTCAATATCGCGTGTTGTGGTCCTACATACGACAAAATTGTTGAAGTTGACGCAGACACAGAGAAAAGCACCAAGTAAGGAATTAATTAATACTTTCTCTCTCTAGAAAAATTTTACTAGTACTTTTTTTTCTTCTTTTGTCTGCGCCCTATGTCATATTTTTAGGGTTCTTCTTGATGTGATGCTCCAAATAGTTTAATCGAATCTTTGCAAGCGGAAATTTTCTTTCTTGCTAGGGTTTCAAACTTTTTTGTTAAGGTTTTTAAATTTAGAGCAATATTGAAATTTGAAACCTAAAATCCAAAATCATGCTCCGAAATTGGGTGTGCCTTTTGTTACAATTTAATTTAATTTTAGTTTTCATGCTAAAATTTATCAAATCTTTGGTTCTACTGTTTGGGAATTGGGATCGAGGCTAATTAAGTAATTATATGACGCGGTCAAAATTCAATTTTACATTAAGGGTGGAGTTCAATTTGCTGAACATATGGTGTTAAATTGCACTGTGTTGATTACTTAGGAATGCGTATAAAATTATATACTTGGACTTACAAGAAAATGTATATGTACACGCAACAATAGTCAGTTGGTACTGTGATAATAGTTCAAAAAGGAAGTTGAGCTGAAAATTTCCTACTAGTGATCGATCGATCGAACAAGAGAATCAAACTTAAGATAGCAGGTTGTTTGTAGAAGTATTTTTTTTATCATGTAGAATATAACTTTTATGGACAAAAATAGGTATATTTTAGTATTATATCCTTGTCATCTTCGTGTGATACTTTTTTTAGAATTTGTATTTCCTTGTCATCTATATATATAAATTAGGGATATGTTCAAAATTTACAAATTATTGCGTTAGTAAATTAATGTGTTTCGTGCTATGAAATTTCGGGAGAAAGTATGGAGGTTGCTAAGACTAGAACTATATTTTATAATGTTGGAAAATGAAATTGTTTACATACTTAACATATTGTATTGTTATAAATTGGAGAAAGTTTATGAGAGGATGTATACCTAAAGATATAGTGCGGTGGGTTGTTTTTGAAAAGAAATGAATCACAGGAAAAAACAACATTGACATAATTAAGGGCATAATGATGGAGTTGTAACTTACTAAAATCACTTCAGGAGAGAAACGATTCATGTAAGTCTACATGATTGATCAGCATTAGGTCCATGGTGTATATGTTTTGAATGAAGAAAATAAAATAGGGGCAAGTGTGAATTTAGAGACTTTTGGGTAGGGGTTCTCAAATCAATAGGATTCAAACTTATTATATGGGACATATTCTAGGAAAAAGTAAAAAAACAAATGGGAATGTAATGAAGAACAAGGGTCAAGAGATTAACTTAATACAGCCTTTTTCGAGTTATCAGGGTCGTGAATCTTGTCTTGCTATTCCGCTCTAAGGCCAATAACTTCATCAACCACATGCTATAATGTCTTTCCTTTACTCTCAATACGGATTTGTTACTCTTCTTTATTGGTGCAATTGTTGGTCATATAAAAGTGTTCTGACTACCATAATTTTCTTGTGAATGACCATGTATCCTTAAAATTCTGTGTCCTTGTATAGAATTCTAAAAGTGCACATGATTGTTTTTTAAAGTGACATTTGAGTAATGTAACATGGCTCTAATCTCAATACACTACACACTGTGCACAAAATTTCATGGTTATCTTCTATTCAACAACCATATTGTGGTGTTGTATCTGCATTTGTCACTGCAAAAATTGACATGTTTAGCAGTCACTGTAACTTTGGAATTTGGGCATAATATGAGCTCTTCTTCTAGATATGTCATATGATGCTATTGCTTCACCTGTTATGTAATTATTCAGCCTTTGTTCTTGGTTTGCAGAATGAATAAACTCTTATAAACAACAAGATGGACATAAAAGCATACCTTTTGCGGAAGTTCAGCAGTCAAATACCAAACAGATCTATCAAGGAAAACGTAGTTCAGCGTGAAATATGCGATGCTAATGCCAATCGACAAGAACCCTTCTTTCCGGCTTCCTCATTTTCACCCATTTGCATGACGAATCCAGCTCTGGGTACGTCCCCTGGATTTCAAGACTCAAGTTCACAATGCCCTACGTTTGACTACTGCATGACCGCTAGAATTGGATGTAATAAATTAAGGATTGGCAATGCTTGTGATCGGGAGTTCTTTAATGGTCAGTTAGTTCAGCGGGAAATATGTGATGCTAATGCCAGACAACAAGTACCCTGCTTTCCAGCTTCCTCATATTCACCCATATGTATGACAAATCCAGCTCTGGGGATGTCCCCTGGCTTTCAAGACTCAAGTTCACAATTCCCTACATTTGATTGCTTTGTGACTCCGAGAATCGGACCTAATACGTTGAGGACCATCAATGCTTGTGAACGTGACTTCTTTGAAGGTGAGTCATTCTTTGTGACTAATGGCTGAAAATTCTTGTAATGGATTGTTGTACAGTAGTATCTCATTCTTCAATACTATGCAGGGTCCTTGCGTAATGGTTATAACCTGTTATTGGGCACTACTGTTGTTGATTGTGAAGGAAAAAACAAGCTTTCTCCACCAGAGGGCGTAATTCAGATTGCTAGCAAGATGGTTCCTTCTCATGAACGTATTTCGTCCAACAAAGCACTTCCTAGGCAGTACTGGAATTATGATAATGGACCTTTTAATGGTGGACCTACTCTTCCTGGCAGTAATTTACAGTATATCCCAGAGAAATCATCAGAAAACTATATTCAACAGCGATGCCATGGTCAGGATATGCTTTCCAATTATGCAGGTAAAATTTTATAGGATGTATTAGATATATTTTTGCACATTTTAGTTGAACGAAAACCTAATTTGATTCTCTATAATTCCCCAACTTGCAAGATTATATGAACATCACAAACATTGTCAAATATTACTAAACAATTGACAAAATATTCTTCTTCTTTATCTACATTTGCTCCCACTGACATTAATTTTTGACATTTTCTTTTTTCCTGAATATTTATTCATACATTACCTTGCCGATCCCATGCAATTTAGCATTTTAAATTTCCAAAGTTACCAAATAACTCCTTACACCATAAAGTCACCTAAAACCTGAATCATGTCCTAAAATTGTCTATCTGGACAAAGTGGACATTATGGCTCATTTTACCAACTCAGAATCTGGCGAAAGTAATTCCTTCAAAATTTTGTTGACTTAACTCAGGTGATCTATTTGACTACCTGTACTAGGTTAAAATTTGGATTGATGTCACCTTTCCCTTGCAGATGTGGCATCAATATTTTATGGAGTTTCTGGTTGAGATTGTATCATCCATTCTCCACGTGCCCAATAATTTTAAATTATATTATCTGCTCTCTTTACTTTTTCTTCTTGGCCAGGTGAATTGAACTATTCACACTATAGAGGTTTCATGGAGAATGCTCATAATGTTTGTGATGTGGGGTTTCCATCACCGTGGGAGCAAAAATTGGAGTTTCCTTATTCAAATTTGCAAAACTCACAACAGGGTACACGGTGGATTCCTCAAGCCTCTGATGCTTTGAATAATCTGATCGACAATCCTCCCAGATCAAAGATTGAGGATTTATTGCAATCTCAGCTGTTGATGCCAAGGTCTCAAGAGTTCCGTCAGTGGCACCACCAGCCTTATGTGCAACTTGATAAGCCGTCTGAGGCCCAGAGTTGCCTGGTTGAAGACAAAAAATGTTGTAATGAAACAGCAGGGCAAGAGGCATCTAAGCTTCCTGAGCTCCATTCAGAACAATCTCTTGGTATTACTAGTGAACTTTACCAGGGATCTAGAAAACCAAATAATGGTCTTAAAAGGGCTTTCTCTGGTAGAGATCTTAGTGACACCAAATCTGGCATTAAAGAAGATGTTTTGCCTCCTTCAAAATGTCTGAAGACGGAAAATTTTGATTCCTTTGAAAGCGCAGTTTGTCATGAAGTTGATCCAGCAATTAATCAACCTTATGCATCTGAACAACTTTCACGCTTGATGCAACGGCATGAAACTCCGGTAGCTCATAGTTCAGTTGTAATGAAGGTGGACACAGAACTTCTAATTCCCATACAAGGCCCCACAAGAACTAGTGTAACTTGGAATGATGCCTCAGATACTCCTCAGAGCTTGGACTTCAAGAGTACACCTATTCCTGCTGAAGTGTTTATTGGGGGTTGTAGACACGGGGAGATAGAGTGTACGTGCATAAGTGAGAAAAGAAATGCTGTCGGAGAAATTTGTCACTCAAAAGAGCCCCTTGATAGTCATAAAGAGGAGGAGATACAAGTGAGGACCATGTCCAACCAGGCCGGCCCGGTAGCTGATAGTTCAGTTGTAATGGAGGTGGACACAGAACTTCTAACTCCCATACAAGGCCCCACAAGAACTAGTGTAACTTGGAATGATGCCTCAGATACTGCTCAGAGCTTGGACTTCAAGAGTACACCTATTCCAGCTGAAGAGTTTATTGGGGGTTGTAGACACGGGGAGATAGAGCGTACATGCATAAGTGAGAAAAGAAATGCCGTCGCAGAAAGTTGTCACTTGGAAAAGCCCCTTGATAGTCATGAGGAGGAGGAGATCCAAGTGAGGACCATGTCCGACCAGGCCAGCCCAGAAACAAAAGGTGATTTAATTGCCCCTGCAGCTGATAATGAGTCTGCAAAGAAGTCAGAGGAACCAAATATACCAGTCGTGTCTTTTGCTGATTTTTTGACGGCAGAGCAAATAAAGGAGCATATCTCCAGTCTTAGGCAATGGAATAATCAGGTTTGTAGATCAATTTTGAATTGCTGTTATTGGGTGATTTACTTTCACTTTATTACTTTTGATTATATACCTTAAAAGCTTAAATTGTTAGAGAGGGTGTTACTTAAGTATATGTATACTTTGAAATTTATTTAGCTTGAGATGAAGTTATAGCACTTTCATAAGTTTGCTTCATTCTGCATTGGAAACAGAATAGATTATTTTGGTTCATCAGCCATCTTACTGTTATTGGGGGACTTGCTGTTCTTCAACAGAAGTTCCCATATCTGGTTTTTTCTTTTTCCATCATGCAAATTAAATTAGAAAGTGTGTGGATATTTGAATAGAAAACTTATTTAAATTGCTCCTGTTAACTGAAGTGAAATTTTCTTAAAACTTCGACTTATTTGATCGATTTCTTGCAAAATAGGCTCGCGGATTGGAGTATATACTGTAGGGATTTTTTATATTACCAACTATTTTGTGGCATTAATGTTCTCTCTCTCTCTCTCTCTCTCTCTCTCTCTCTCTCTCCCCCTATATATATAGAGAGAGACAGAGATATCTTTGGTTCTAACGATGCATGTAATATTGACTTGCCTAAACATGATCTGATGTAAATGACTAGTATTGCGATGCATTCCATTTGAAACCGAGTATCATGAAGGAAGCATCAGAAAATACAATCGCACATTCTGTTGGTGAAGGCTCGTGCCAGTTGTGTGCCATGGGAAAGCTTGTGTTCGCTCCGGCACCAAAGTATTGCTCAACTTGCAGTGCTCGTATAAAACCCAATTTGTTTTATTATCACGGGCTGGATGAAAAGGGTACACAACATTGCTTTTGTCCCTCATGCTTTAGGGAGTCTCGTGGTGGTAGCATCTCATTCCAAGGGGTTTCCATTTCCAAAGCAAATCTGTACAAGTCTTGTAATAATGAGGAAAATGAAGAATCGGTAAGCTCTGTCATTTTGTCCTCAGATAAATCCATTCTATAAATTGTCAAAATTTCAGTTTTCTGACTCTTGTGCTATTGCAGTGGGTTCAATGTAATAAATGTGAACAATGGCAACACCAGATATGTGGTCTCTACAATAAGAAACAAGATTTGGAAGGAAAAGCAGAGTACCTTTGTCCAAAATGCCATTTAGAAGAAACAGAAATTGGAGAGCAGATGCCTTTATCAAAGACTACAGCATTTGGAGCAAAAAATCTGCGAAAGACTAGGCTTAGTGATCACATTGAGCAAAGGCTCTTTAGGCGTCTCAAGCAAGACAGAGAAGAGAGGGCAAAGGCTTTAGGAAAGAACTTTGATGAGGTAAGAAGCAAACACTGTTTACTTATCAAAAAAAAAGAAAGAAAGAAGGCAAGAAGCAAACACTGTTTAATGAGTTGGAATTTTAAGTGGCTTTAATCATCAAAACATATTTAATTAAAATTATATATTTAGACAAAAGAAAATTAATAATAATCCAGTTGGTGATGAATATATTTTACTCAAATACTGTTGGTTGATCCATAAAAATCTAGACTGAAGGATGAAACATAAATTGTTGAAGTAGGATTAAATTACACCTCGTGTAAAACAATGCCGTTTAAAATCATAGTTGTCCAAGCCCACCATTGGATTGCATACTCTTCCCATGCATAACCATTTGGCTGGTTGGGGACTCATTATTACATTTAGAAAAATTTCAAATAGGGTTTATTTATTTAAGTTAAGAATGAGATGGCTAAAGATATGAGATCACATGATATTCATGACGGAGGTACCCAATTTAATGATATGCTTGGACAAATAACGAATCCTGCATAAAGTTGAGTGGAGTAAAAATTGTTATATTCTTCTACAGGCGGAACTTGATAATGCGTTGTGCAACTAATATTATATGGGATTCAAAACATTTGACAATCACTATATAATATGCATTTTTATGTCAACCAATACACTTGTATGTAAATGTAATTATTTTCTGTGATTGCATGCTACTTGTACACTTTCTTGTGTTCTTTGTATCCAACTTTTTTGGTCTTTTATTGTATATGAGTAGCTCATACCATGTATGCTTCTTTTTTCTTTTTTTTTTTCCTTCCTTTTTGGTCTTAATAAGAGAATATTGAAATCTACTTCAGCTGCTTAGTATTTCGTGTATAATTTTTGACCTGTTATTAGGTACCTGAAGCAGCTGATCTCATTGTCAGAGTGGTGTTATCTGTCAAAAAACAATTGAAAGTGAAACAGCAATTTTTAGATATCTTCCAAGACGAGAATTATCCTGCAGAATTCCCATACAGATCAAAGGTGAGACAAATTAAAGTGATCCATAAATTTTTTTCGCTTTACTAATCTTTATTTGGGCAACTTACTGAAGATCATTTGAGATTCTGAAAGTACCAAGAAGCTCCCTTTAGGTTGATTAATACCATTGATTTTGTTTTAAATACCTGAAATAACAATAAACTCCTTTGAGGTTTTGGATTGACTTGTTGTATTCACTGCTGACCGAGCCCTGTTATTAATCTTCAGTTGATTATTTTCTTATTCTTTTCACTCTTTCAATGGACTCTACTATAATAAGGGCCAATACAATCAGTTTTTCATTGTTTGAAAATTAAAAGGATGGAAGTGATATATAGCCACATGTGAGGTCATGTTAGTTTCAAATGCTCTGAGAAAAGTCTGTTATTTTCCTGAAATATTCTTTTTGTGGCTTTCTCCATGTTTTGGCACCGCTGTTAACTATTTTTGTGGTTTTCCCAATCAGGTGATTCTTTTGTTTCAGAAAATTCAAGGTGTAGATGTATGCCTTTTCGTAATGTATGTTCAAGAGTTTGGTTCAGAATGCTGTCCACCAAATCAACGTTGTGTTTATATATCGTATCTTGATTCTGTCAAGTACTTCATACCAGAGATTGATTCTGTTAATGGCGAAGCTCTTCGAACCTTCGTTTACCATGAAATATTGGTAAATACATTTTTTGTCATTATTTGTTCACTCCTAGTTCTTGTATGACCATCCAGAGTTACATATTGGATTAAAGAGCTTCTAAAGTTTCTAGTTTTTGATAGGATTATTTAAAATTTCTAATTTACACATGTAAATAACAAGATTTGATTCTTCTTTTTTCCCGTATCATTATCAGATAGGATATCTAGAGTATTGCAAGAAACGAGGTTTTGCAACCTGCTATATATGGGCCTGCCCACCTTTAAAAGGAGAAGATTATATTTTATATTGCCATCCAGAGACACAGAGAACACCAAAAGCTGATAAGCTGAGGCGGTGGTAATTCCCTCTCTCTCTCTCTCTCTCTCTCTGTGCGTGTTTGTACGTGTGTTTGTCTTTCTGTTCTGTCTGTGTGATTGTGTGCACTCACATCAACATATATATGATTGCATGGGTGCGATTAAGATATGTGCAAACTGGTAGCATTTCATGTGCGTCTTGCTCTTGAGAATTATTAAACTTGTACCCAGATCAGCCTTTTGGGTGAGGTGGCTGTTTCCATATGTGGTCATCACACAGCAAAGCATAACCTGAATAGTGAACAGTCCATTACTTCTGTTGATCTAGGTAGTTTGTGCTCAGATTCCATGTCTGTGGCTTTTGCCTGTGTGCATGTCTTGACTGGAAGATGTTCCACTTGCAGGTACAAGTCAATGCTAAAAAAAGCAACCAATGAGAACATTGTGGTGGATACCACTAATTTATATGATGAATTCTTTTTTTCTACTGGAGAAAGCAGAACCAAGATAACTGCAGCTCGTTTACCATATTTTGATGGTGACTATTGGTCAACTGCTGCTGAAAATGTGATTAGAAAGATTGAGGAAGAAAGTGGAGGAGATTTACAAAGGAAGGTGAAAAAACTAACGACAAAGAGAAATTTAAAAGCCATGGGGCATACCAATCCTTCTGGTGATGCAGTGAAAGATATTCTACTGATGCATAAAGTAAATTCTGCTTGACTTTTTCCTTTTATTCATATAATGTTTACAGATGTCACTGATTTGTGTTATTTAGGGCTCTGGTTGATTCTTACTTGTGCTATAGGATGACATACTGTGCTAGGCTTTTAGTATATATCTTCGGAACTTCTATGGCTAGACAATGGCAACCTAATTTTAACAACAGTAATTACTTACTTTGGCCATTCTAGTGCCCCAAAGTTGTCAAATCAGGGCTCATAAAGTGGCCATGCAGTGGCCAAAAAGTTTGGAACAACTCTGGGTTGGATTAAATAAAGCTTACCAAGGTCTTAGGCATGGCCCGAATGGGTTCCCCCTAATGTAATCTAGAAGCCACCTTAGTGGCCCAAAAAATAACCCATGCCCCCAAAGACAAAAAAAATGAAACTGAAGATAAGTTAGTTTGTCGTGTCGCTGGTAAAGTTTCTCCAAAAGAAAAAAGAAGAAGGCATTTCTCCCTATTATACATTGTGAGCAAATAGAAGGGAAATTTTCCATTAAATATAAGGCTTTCTCTCTGCATGGGAGACTGGATCTTCAACAATGTTGAATTAAAGCAAAGACCAATTAAATAGCAAGGATTAGCTGAAACTGCTTATCAAATAAGATTATTTATTTATTTCTATTTTTGTTGTTTAGACTGCTTGCTGATAGATGATGTGTTGCGTGATTCTAAATAGGGATTAGAGTTCCTTTAAGCAGAAGGGGTAAACTTCCCTCATAATAGACCACATAATGAACGAATTTTTTGCTTTCACAAAAAATTAGAAAGTTACCTGTATAAATTAGCATAGGCTTATTTATTTATCTTTTCATGTGTTTGATCCTTCTCCCTCCACAACATGTAAAGGATAACATGCCTTCTTCAAATGACATAGCAAGCTCCAAAAGAGCTTAATATAAAATTTGTTTTATGCTCTTAGTTCAAAGGTTACCACCAGGCTAAGGTCAGGTGGTATCTAAATTGGACTCCAACAATTAAAAAATTGTTTTATGCTCTTAGTTCAAAGGTTAACACCAGGTTAAGGTCGGGTGGTATCTAAATTGGACTCCAACCTATGTGTCAAAGGTTCAAGTTTATGTGTTGTCTTGAAATAAAGAAGGTAACTGAAGCCATGATTTCATGCCCATTCTTGTAGTCACTTGGTTATGACTTCTTCCTGGGACCTAATACAGTCAAGGGATCCGGTGGATGCCTAATGGACACCTTGATTTACTACAGTTAAAAAAAAAATTATCTGGTACTGATAGCCTATCTGGCATCTTCAGTTTCATGTATTTGGTAATTTGAGAATCTTGTTCAACTAAATTTGGACTATGCCATCATTTTTCAAAAAATTCTAAATCATCAAAGAATGATGATAAACTGAAAACTCTCCCTTGTCTTGCGTGGTACCCTATGATACGTGAAACTTCAAAATTTGTACTTTTGCTTGTGGGCCACAACTTGTCATGGGACTATATAGATATGGGATATGTATTTGATGCATCTAGAACACATCATTTTGCATTATATCAAAAGCTATTGCTTTTCTTTCTATTTGATGAGATTTTAACAGTTTGTTATTGCTGTTGTTCTTTTTCCCTTGATAGCTGGGGCAAACCATCTTACCCCTGAAGGAAGACTTTATAATGGTCTCCTTGCAATACACTTGCACATGCTGCCATGAAGTGATACTAACTGGAAGCAGATGGATTTGCAATCAATGCAAAAAAGTTCAGCTATGTGAAAGGTAATTGCAAGCTTTCCTATTAAAGTCGTGTTTTATTATTCTTTTTTCCCACTTTTGTTCTTCATCCTTACTAGAGATATACATCTTTCATGTGCTATGGTGTATGCCTTTATAATCTGGTTATTGTTAAATACTTAAATGCCTGTTATCAGTTTGTTTTCCCTCCCGCAATCTCTTGTATTTTTATTTTTATTTTTATTTTTTCCCAGTAAGTTCATCTCTTCTTTTTTCTTCTCAACTCTTACATTTCTTGTAATGAATATCCAATTGAGTGTTTCTTACAGCCTTCCTTTAATTGTAAGCTTTCCTAGTTCTCAAAAGTCATTTCATCCTATGAAATATGAAAAAGTCAATAAGGAATAGGAAATTAGGAATTAGATCTTTAGTGGCCTCTTTGGCATTCTTTATTGGTTAACATAGGTGTTACAAATCCATTTATTGTTGAGACAAATTTCTATGGCTTTGACTCGTTTTTTTAATATAATTTGCCTCAGGTAGGTATAGGAAGGGTTGAATATGTAGGTATAGGAAAGGTTGATTATGAAACGTGACTTAGGTCAGCTAAATGAATCATTCCCGCTCTAATGCCATAACCTCAATCGAACTACTCGTTATCTTATGGTTCCTTACAAACTCAACCCATGGTCTTCCCTTTGCCAGCATTACTCTCAATATGGACCATGTTGTTCTTCATACTAGTGCATTTTACTGT
Organism: Cornus florida; assembly: GCF_030987335.1. Lineage (NCBI taxonomy): Eukaryota > Viridiplantae > Streptophyta > Magnoliopsida > Cornales > Cornaceae > Cornus > Cornus florida. The sequence continues at coordinate 9,362,968 of NW_026775577.1, forward strand.
TCTTCTTTACACTATGTATGATGTATATAAGAGCTATATCCACATCTGTCCCAAATCTTTGCAGACCTTGAAATTGAATTTCATATATTAAATGAACAAGAAAAAGTAGGCGGAAAGGTAGAGATGAACAAGATTGATGAGGAGAGGAAGAGAGACTGGTTTGTTCAAATCATTCAATACATACATTGGGAATATCCCTAGCCTGTTTATATGTAGAAAAAATGGAAGGAAAAAAAAAAAAAAAAAAAAAGAGTAAAGCCAAGAGAACAAAAGATGGAATTATCTTTATTTGTGGTGGTTGAAATCTTTATTATTAGCCGACCCAATTAGTTGGGGAAAAGGCTTTGCTGATTTGACTCGAAATCTTCATTATCTGCTCCCGAAAAATATGAAGAAGATGAAATATAATATCATTAGTATCTGCATAACAGTGTTATGAATGTTGTAAATTATTTAGAGTTCTCTTTCTTTTGCAAGGTGGTGCCCGTTCATATATTTCTTCCTTATATTCTCCAGAGTTTTGCTTATTGTTCTTGATCTCTAACTAGTATTTTTCTCAAGGCTTACTTCACCTCATATTGGAAACTGTCATCTGTTTGAAGCTCTGTTCCAGAGTTCTATTTATTGACTTCATGAAGTGTATTACAGTAGTCATCTTATAATACTTTATTTTTTATTCATCTCACCCTTTCATATATGCTTCAGATGCCATGATTTTGAGAAAAATGTCAATGACGATGTATTTCAGGAGTCATCTTATAATATATTTTTCTTTATTCATCCTATCATATATGTTTCAGATGCCATGCTGTCAAGCAAAATGTCAATGAGGATGGAACGCACACTTCCCAGAGTGGGGAAAGACACTTACTCTTTCAGGTGAATCCCGAACACCAAAATTTCCAGTCACCACCAATTGTCTTTATAAGAAGCAGGAATAATTTATTTAGCACATACTTTAATTTATAATAACTTTCAGTACCTGTTCCTGTTTAAATTTTCTTCCTTATGTATATTGTTTCTTATATTTTTCAGGTGGTGGTGGATGACGTGCCTGCTGATACTGAGGACAATGACTTATCTTTCGATAATGATTTCTTTGAGATTAGGAATACTTTCTTAAACTTCTGTCAGGAGAACAATTATCAGTTTGATACACTTCGTCATGCCAAGCATTCTTCACTGATGATCCTGTATCATCTCCGGAATCTGATAGCACCAAGTTCTGGGACCAGCTGCAGCATTTGCCATAAGGATATTATGGTAAACCAGGGCTGGCATTGTGAGACATGTCCAGAGTTTGATGTTTGTGCTGCATGCTATCAAACAAAATGTGGTGAGTGTTGTGTTCATCATAAGTTAGCTAGGCGTCCTGCTGCTGCTAATTGTGAGTCAAACAGTAAACAGGCTCAGCCTCAGCGAGTAAAGGTATGGAGAAAATCTCTTATAAGCTTAATTATAATAGTTAGATCCCACATGTCCAATAATATCTGTTTCTTTTCACATTCAAACCGAGACACGGGTCATTATTTTTAAATTGAATGTTAAAGCAATAAAGTGTTTAAGAAACAAAATTGGTGTTCTACTTTTAGATTATTTGCCAGCGATATTTAGCCAATTACAGAGGAATGTATTAACAAATATCTATTCCTTGATCGCAACACTCAAACCAATGCAGCAAGGACGTAGTCGTCCTTTTGGTTGACCAAGAAATGGAACTATCTTGGAACATTTCCAAAACACAATAATTATTGCAAAAGTAAATTTGAAATTCTTAGAATATAAAGTAAAATTATATGAATTCTTGAATATAAGTCAAATAATTTAATAATACAAGGGCTGCTCGGCCTAAATGAGAGGAAACAAGTGTGGAATTGATTAGTAAATGCAAATATAAATAAATCATCAAATAATATAAACAGTACTTTACTGGTGAAAAACAAGCATAAAATATTTTAAAACTAATTTTGGCATGTAGTGAATCATTATAATCAAATATAATCAATAAGTATAATGGTAAAGTGTAAAACAAGTTTTAGTATTAACCTTGCAATATGAATAACTTTGATTTTTTAACTCAAATTACATGGAAAATTATAACCAAGGTGAAAATTTAGCAAGTCAAGATAATTAGCGAATAAGCATTACAATGAATTCTTCTATCTCCTCATTTGTTTTACTTCTGCTTCTGCTTATTTGCTACTTCTCAGAGGAACCAGAAGAATTTATTGTGTTTTGTGTTTAAATCCTTCAATCACCCCCCTCTTCTTTTGAAAACTGAAATGGACACTACCTTTTTGTTGCCTGTTGAGATTGTTGTTGACATGGAGGAATTTTTTTTAACCGTGTCAGTATTTCAACCGTTCTTTTGTATGTTTCAAAGTAGGCAAATTTCGATAGAAACATGTCAATTTTAGATTTTCACTTATGTGTCTCTTCATACGTTAGGCTGTTTCTGTAGAAACAAAGTAAAATTTGATCCTTAGTTTAATGTAATGTGTTGTTATTGATGTTTGCAATTGGCTTGTTAAGAACTTTTATTAGCATTTCTTGGCCAATTGTTGCTCACTCCGTGCCTGATGAATATCATTGTGGGAATTTTGAACTTTTATGTAATTTGGTGGTGCAGTTCAATGAAATATTGGATGTTATACCACATACCGCTCAATGCCATGTAACGCAAAGCAATCCCTGTTCCTACCCGATGTGCCGTATAATCAAAGGAAGCCTCAGGCATGCAAGTCAATGCAGTCATTTTGGGGGTGCTGGGCATTGTAAACCATGCCATTTAACCAAGATGATACTGGAGGTCCACTCAAAATTTTGTAGAGATTCAGATTACAGAGTACCGCTTTGCAGGTGCGTTACTCTGACAGCTCTCAATTATTAATTTCTAATGGAATTAGTATTAATAATGCCTGCCGAAATCCTAATGTGCATTGTGTAATTTGAACACGCAGGCCTTTGAAGAGTAAGTTAGAAAACTTTAATTTCAGTCTAAAACTCCGTGAAGGGCTGCTACGACTGTTCGGGAAGCACCCGAGGTTGCTGGAACTGGTTGATTGTCCAAGTGTATAGTTATTGATGGAGCATCAACGACAGCAGCCGCTTATACTGATCAATACAATTCAAAGTAGCATTGAATATATACTGACTTGTTTCTTTTGACGGTTGTATAGACTGCACTTGCAGTGAGTTCATTCAAACGGTGATTCATGTGAATAAAAGGATGCTTATTAATTACTATTCATGAATAAAAATATCCAGTGATCAGTTTTGCCTTCTAGGCATGAAATCAACGTGTGTGTCGTGTGTGTGTGTGTGTGTGTGTTTTTTTTTTTTTTTCCTTCTCTCTCTACTGATAATTTGATTGTGCCTTGACCAATTAAGCTTTCAGAGAAATTCAATCCCTTGAATTCCCTTGATTGGGATTGGCGATGCCCATAAGACCTAATGGTTCTGAACTGCTGGCTTTGGTAATTGTGGCCTAACGGAACATTTGGTTTGTATACTCTAACTTATAGTTGTTCTTAACAAGCTTATTATTGGCTTCATATTTAATTTTTTTCAAATTGTTGTGTCTGAACTAATTTTGTGTCTGGGAATTTTGTTCAATGCAGGTGAGAAGCCATATTTGGCAATCTCCGGTGTGTCATGGAACTAAATATGTTAGTCTGGATTGGGGTCTGGACTATTTAATAATTTCTCTTATAGCGTTAAAATATCTTTTAAGTGAATTTTAACATCTAAAGAATAGAAGAAAAAGAATAGCACCATTGTAAAATATCCCAATGCTTTTTATTTTTTATTTGTTGTATTCTTTTGTTTGTTCACGTATCCAAATGCTTTTTCAACGCATAATATGAACAAGTAATATTATTGTTATTATTTTTAGAGAAACAGTTATCAATGCCCTTGATTATGCGAATCATTTCCAAAGAAATTGAAATTGCAATTAATAAACTAAAATAAAATAATTGTCCATCTAACACATCTTTAATCTCAAGGGAAGCCAAATAATCCGATTCACCCCACCCCCGATTCCAGTTAAAATTAAAGATTAATTTAACCAACACCTTTTTAAGTTTGGTCAATTTTTACTTTCAAATATCTTTTAAAAATAATTATTACAAGTGAAAATACAATTTTACTCATACTTTTTTTTAATACATTTTATTTAAAAATATCAAAGAATAAAAGTAGTAAAATACTCTTACACTCTCTCTCTCTCTCTCTCTCTCTCTCTTCCAATTACTCTTTATCACTCCGTACACTTTTACTCTTCTCTGCTACAACCCAAACCTCGTCTTCGGGCGAACTTTTTGGCAACCCATATATATGTTCTCTGACAAAACCAAACCCATCATAACCCATCTTCTCCTCTTTATGGTTTGAATCCGATGGTGACCAATTTGCCAACTCCAGGATTTCATCCTACAACTACAAGCATCCAATTACAAATGAAACAGCATAGAATCAATCAACAACCTGGAAACCCAATTAAAACCCAAAATCATTCTAAAAAACTTGGGCATTTTCGGCACCATTTCAATCAAAACCAACTTTAGATATCAATTCCATACAACAAAAGTAACAAATTAACAACTAAATATGGTGAAATCAAATTATATAGCATATATATACATATACGTATGGAGAGAGAAGAACCTGAAAATTGCTATGTGTGTATTATATATATATATATATATGATTATAGATATATATTTTATATTGATGGTTAAGTGTATTAAAAAATATCCCGTGTAAAAAGGTCTTTTGTGATATAAACTTCCCATATACTATCAATTTAATACAAATAGATCCCTGTGTGGTATAAAATGACGATAAATCCCTCAGTTGAATAAATTAATAACTATAAATACAAGCTATGTAAAATGACCCTTTTGTCCAATTTGTGTAAAATTGTGTTTCTTTAGGACAAAAATAAAATAAACCTCAATTTATATAAAATTGTGATAAGTTAAACCAAAGAAACCTAAAACTGGATATAATAAAAATCGAAACCAAACAGTCCCCTACTATATAAGACACACACTGTAGCATTATTTATCCAAAAAGAAAATCCCAAAATCACCCATGCGGCCTCCTCCCCACTATGGCCACCGCCTCCTCCCACCTCCTTCCCACCATGGCCGCCGCCTCCTGCCACCTCTTGCCGCTGCCCACAATCATCTCTCTCCTCTCTAAACCCATCAATAATATAGCCATCCCTGTCGCACAACCGACCACCACCATCCCTGTCGCAAAACCGCCACCACCTTCCCCACACATAATCACACACTTTAGGGTATCCATTGTGTTTACCCTAACATAATTATAATTATAATTATAATTATAATTTTATGTGTCTGTTGAATTGATAAAAAAAATTAAAAAAAATTATAACATAAGAAATATATATATATATATATATATATATATATATATATATATATATATCTCATAAGACACATTTTCTAACCCTCAAAGAGAGAGAGAAATGGAGGAGAGAGAGGGGCGAGGAAATGGGTATAAGGGGGGTTATATGCACATATGGGTGAGGGGCAAAATGGGAATCAAAAGGGTAAAATAGGGTTTTCATATTTAGTTTTTGTCAAAAAGTGGTCAGAGGGGCTTTGAAGATGCAAGAAATTTATTCTTCCTTTCTCTCTCTAGAACTCTTACACTTCAACAGAAAAAATCCTCTTCCTCTATCCATTACTTCTCCTATTTATAGATACTTACAAACATTAATGGACTGCTAGATCTGGGCCCGTTCCTCTGTGAGTTTTGGTCATCTTTGATGGGCTATTCGCGTTCGGCCCATATGGCAGTGTCTCTCTATGGGCTTGACCCATCTGCACGGATCGGATGTCGTGTTCGCGGGTCATATCCGGCCCATGTCACTTCGGGCCTCCTCAACTGCCCCCATAATTACTCCTTGTTTAATAAGGGGGTAATTATTAAAGGCGTCTCATCATGATGTTAACGGCTCGAGAAACCCTTATGGGGGAACGGACGGTCAGATCCGGAATCAATGTTCCGGGGTTCGATAAATTTCTCGCCTCCCTGACGCTTCGGCCCTCGGGTCCACTTCGCCTTTATAAGGCTCTAGAATGCCACTTCATGCCTTTTTACCGTCTCTATCATCAGTCAAATCTCTCGCTCATCTTTTTAGAACAGTGCTAAATTTCATCCGGTGAAATTCTTCAAGAGTCATTCTTCCAGCGATCTTGCAGTGCTCTTTGTTGCTTTCTACCCCAGAGGTTAGTTTTGTTCCTTTTTAATTTCGGCAGACTTCTTTTTACCCTTTTAGATCCTTCAATCGCTTCCACCATGGTTGTAGATCTAGATGTTCTTCGTATGAGACTTAGACTTCCTGACAACATCCAAGTTAGGGTTTGCCCTAAGGATGTTAATATTATGACCGGTGCTGGCCTTCTTCCCGGCGAGGTTTTATTTACAAACCTTCAACTGAATGTCGTTAGGTTCCCTCTGCATCCTTTCTTTAACTATGTTTTCAATAGACTGGGGATCTCCCCCCTGCAGGTAAACCCCAATTTCTTTAGAATCATATCCGTTATGTTACTGTTGATTCGTGACAGAAGTCTGGACCTTGACCTCATAGATTTTCTTCTTTGCTATAAGGTCAGTAAGATCCGAATTGACGAGCCATTCTACCACCTCTACCCGATCGACAAGATGTCCATATGTACGGATACAATCAAATTTGAAAAGGGTTGGAGGGATAACATTGTGGGTGTTAGTGGGGCCTGGTCTTTGCCGGCTGCAGAGGATTACCCAATCCCGAGCGCCTTTGGCGTCTGTTCTGTCTCCTCATATAAGAAATTCAAATCTCATAAAAACGATTGTCTCTGCGAAACATGTGTTCCTCGCTTTTATACTTTCTTATGTCACTCCTTAGGCATACCTTGTAATGACTTGAGCTACAGTGTTTGCAGGGATAGGAGTAATTACTTGAAGAAATACGTTCTGAACGATATTCCTTCTTGCTCAGACCTCCTCACTTCAGACAACCTTCTAGCGCTCTCATCCCTCGGCTATACCATGAGCAAGCTTCAGATTCCTTCCTTTGGTAGGAGGAAAAATCCTCCCCCAGCCACTTCTGCTGCTGGAGCAACCTCCTCTCCTGCATCAGCCTCTTCTTCAGCCACCATCTCTGACACCATCCCGAGTACGGTGGCTATTGATCCTGTTGTCAGCACCCCTGCTACCAACCCGAGCACATCTCCACAAATCACTACTACCCCTGCTGCCGCTGGGGGTGCTCGAGACAAAGAACGAGGCAAAAGGCCTCATCCTGACGGTGGAGTCAACCTTGAGGAGGAACCTCTTATAAGAAGGACCCGAGTCTCTGGGCCGAGCGCTCTCTTGCATCGCCCAGTCAGAGCTCCTGCCCCATCCGGGCCTGTTGCAGCTGGTGCCTCTGCTTCTGCTTCAGCTTCTCCTTCTATTCCTGTTTTACCACCATGGGCTCCTCGGTACACCCGAACGGATGGGACGTTCGTGAAGCCGAACGAGACCATGTTAAAGGATGGCCAGACCGCCATGGCGTATTATAGGAGCATGTGGACTCCGAAAGACCTTGAGGCGGCGAAGGGTCTGTCCCAAAAGGATGTGTTCAGCCGCTTTCCCTAATCTGCCATGGAGGTGACTTTTATTTTCTAACTCATGAATCCTCTCATACTATTTGCTCTTGCTTTCGTCCGACCAGGCGATCGATTTAACCAGTATTCATGTATATCTATGCAGACTTTGTTCGGTATGATGGCTATGCAGAAACAGGTGGAAATGGGGAACGCCAGGGCCCGTAAGTTCTCTGATAGCCTGGATGTGGCTAATAAGGAAAACGACCTTCTTGCCAGCAAGAACACCGAGATATTAGCTCGGCTTGAAGAAACCGAAAAAGAAAGAGATGTTCTGAAGAAGGAAAACGACTCTCTTCAGGATGAGAAGGATGCCCTCCAGCTTGAGAGGAGTGTCTGGCAGACTGAACGTGATTCAATCAGAGATGAAAAGGCAGAGCTCCAGCGCCTTCTGGCTAATGAACAGTATGCTCGGATGGCTTTTGAGAAAAGAGCTCTGGACGAGCGCAACGCTCTGATTGATACCATCAGCAGAGTGAATGGTGGAATGCTGGCTCTTCATGCTCGGTTCTCAAGAGTTGGAGCTCTTAGATATGCTCAGGGATTCCGAGATGGTTTCTCCGACCGAGTTTCGGCTGAGGGCCAGACCAGCTCAACTCCGGATGAGATTGATAAGGATTTAGGGATTGACCCTCTGGGGGTCTATGTTGACCCAGAACCCACCGAAGCCGAGCACATATTTGATGAATGTCAGGAGGTTGCTTCCTCCAGGATCACTACAGCTCCTCCTACCGTTCAGCCTCTAACCGCTCTTCATTCGTCAACTGTGGTATCTCCCATAGTCACTGCTGACGTTGGCCCTCAGCAGAACGACTCTGTTATTCATCTTGATTCCCCACTTCGTGAGGGTGAGATGGCTGACGGGAACGAGGAGGTGGATCAGCACAACCAGGAGGCTGTCGGTACTGAGGCAGCTAGCTAGGACTTCTCCAGACTCTTCGATTCCATACTCTTTTGTAACTATGTGACTTGAATACTTCACTTTTTGTAACTTCAATGCTTATTATGAATGAGATGATAAAACTCTTTTTTCTCTCTTTTTTTTGTGCTATACTCTGTTCAAACCCATTTTCAATATTTTTTCATATTAACTTTGTCGTGTGCGTGTTTTTGGCAAGTGTCTGGCGTTCGGCTTATGGTGCCAGCTGCCACTTATCTTGCTTAAGTGCCTGGCGCTCGGCTAGAATGCCACTTGTCACTTGGCTTTTCATTTTTTAGCAAGTGCCTGGCGTTCGACTTATGGTGCCAGCTGCCACTTATCTTGCTTAAATGCCTGGCGCTCGGCTAGAATGCCACTTGCCACTTGGCTTTTCATTTTTTAGCAAGTGCCTGGCGTTCGGCTTATGGTGCCAGCTGCCACTTATCTTGCTTAAGTGCCTGGCGCTCGGCTAGAATGCCACTTGCCACTTGGCTTTTCATTTTTTAAAACCCTTTGAAAAGGAAAGCTATTTTTATAAATCTCAGGAATTTGCACATTCATACGTACTTGATTGAAAACAAACAACACCCAACAAAACTGAAACTTAGCTTTTATTAATAGTACCTCTTCAGAGACGTAGCATTCCAGGGCTTGCTGACCAACCTTCCCGCCATGGTCTCTAATGTATATGCTCCCTTCCCTATGACCTCTGCAATTCTGTATGGGCCTTCCCAGGGTGGCATCATTTTTTTAACTATCCCCACCTTTCTTTTCAGAATCAGATCGCCAGGGGCAAAATCTCTGTGTTTCACTCTTTTGTTGTGACTATTCGCCAATACTTGCTGGTATGATGCTAACCTTATTGCTGCAGCGTCCCTCTTTTCGTCTATCATATCGAGGTTCAATCTTAACATTCTGTCGTTCTGATTTCGACTCCATGCTAAGCTTCTGATAGTTGGGACCAAGTGCTCAACCGGTATAACCGCCTCGGTACCATACGCCATTGCAAATGGACTCTCCCCAGTCGGCCGCCTTGGGGTGGTTCTGTAAGCCCATAGGACGTTCGGGAGCTCATCCAACCATTTCCCTTTATGGTCTTCCAGCTTCTTCTTAATGCAGGCGAAAATTGTTCTGTTTGTAATTTCTGCTTGTCCATTGGCCTGGGGATGACTTACTGCAGCCAACTTCTGATTGATTCCATACTCCTCCAGCAGCTCTCTTACTTGCTTGCTGTCGAGGTTCGTGCCATTATCCATGACTATTGACCTTGGAACGCCGAAACGGCAGATAATATTGCTCCAGATAAATCGTCTCACATGAGTCTGAGTCACGCTTGGATATGGTTCTGCTTCCACCCACTTAGTGAAGTAATCCGTGGCCAGTAGCACATACTTGTTCTGAGCTCTTGCCGTTGGCAGAGGACCGACCACATCCATCCCCCATTGCGCGAAAGGCCATGGCGTGGCCATTACGTGCAAATCCTCAGGTGGTTGGTGGATCAATGGTCCATACCGTTGGCATTTATCGCACCTTCGAGAGAACTCCTCCGCATCTCTTGACATGTTCGGCCAGAAATACCCTTGTGTCATTGCTTTATGCGCTAACGATCTTCCCCCAGAATGATTGCCACATACGTCTTCATAAATAGCTCGCAACACCTGCTGCGACTCTGTGGGGGTGACACACTTCAAGTATGGGCCAGAGTAGGACCTTCTGTACAGCTGGTTATGCACGATGGCGTATTTTGCAGCATTCTTTTTTATTTTCCTAGCTTCATCCCTTTGCATAGGCAAAACGCCATCTCGAATATAAGTGATGATGGGGTCAATCCAACTCGGTTCATACGGTATGACATTGACTTGCCAAGGGTCAGAGTCCAAAGGTTCTTCAAAAATAGATGGCTGGGTCAGTATTCCTATTGGAATCACCCTCGCCAATGTCTCGCCAGAACTCGAAGCACTACATGCTAACCGGTCCGCATCTGCGTTCTGTTCCCTCGGTAACTGTATGAATTCAATCTTTGCAAAGTCCTTGGCTTTATGCAGAATGGCAGAACGATATGCCTCCATCGTGTCATCCTTGGTCGCGTACTCACCATTTACCTGCCGAACAATCAACTGTGAGTCACTATAAACAGTCAAACTTCTGACCTATAGCTCTCTGGCCAACTTTAACCCATTCAGCAACGCCTCGTATTCCGCTTCATTATTGGTGGCTTGGAACTCAAGTCTGAGTGCTTGACTCAAAGAAGTACCCTCTGGGGTTTGCAGTTTAACCCCAATTCCTGCCCCCATCTGGTTAGAGGAGCCATCCACATAAAGTTTCCAAGAGCCGCATCTAAGGTCTTCTTCCGTATCCTCAGAGTCACATTCTAGCAGGAAATCGGCTACCGCTTGTCCTTTGACAGCTGTTCTCGGCTCATACATTATGTCAAATGAGCTTAACTCTATGGCCCACTTTGTCATTCTGCCCGAGAGTTCTGGCTTGTGCATAAGCACTCTAATTGGAAAAGTTGTTAGAACAGCTATAGGATGGGATTCGAAATAATGCCTCAACTTTCTTTTTGCGTTTACAAGTGAAAGTATCACCCGTTCGGCCTTCGAGTATCTTCGTTCTGCCTCGGTCATTGTTTTGCTGACATAAAATACCGGGTGTTGCACCCATTCCTTGCAACGAATCAGAACGGCACTTGTCGCAACACTAAATACTCCAAGATATAGAAATAACTTTTCTTCTGGATTCGGGGCTGACAGGACTGGTGGATTCTGCATATATTCCTTCAAATGGGTCAATGCTTGTCATTGTTCATCTCCCCAGACCTGTCTTCTATGACTCCGGATCGTGTCAAAAAACGGCTTGCAGCGATCTGACAACTTAGAAATGAATCGACTTAATGTAGTTATTCGTCCTGTGAGGGCTTGCACCTCTCTGATCGTCTTTGGCTCGGCGTTCTTAATCAAAGCCTCTGCTTGAGCGGGGCTAACTTCGATGCCTCTGTGGTTGACCACGTGTCCCAAAAACTGACCGGAACTCACATCGAACGAGCACTTGGTTGGATTGAGCCTCATCCCATATCGCCTCAGCACATCAAATACATCTTGCAGATGTTTCAGATGATCATCCTTCTTCCTACTCTTTACCACCATATCATCAATATAGGCTTCCACAATCTTTCCTATTTGATCCTTGGAAATTTTGCTAACAAGTCTTTGATAAGTTGCTCCCGCGTTCTTTAGTCCGAAAGGCATAACTTTGTAGCAGTATGTCCCTCGCTCGGTTACAAAAGAAGTTTTTTCTTCATCCGCCGGGTCCATAGGGATCTGATTATAACCTGAATAAGCATCCAGAAAGGTTAAACGCTCATACCCGGTGGTGGCATCCACCATTTGATCAATCTTTGGCAGCGGGAAGCTATCCTTCGGACATGCTTTGTTCAAATTGGTGAAATCAATGCATACTCGCCATTTCCCATTCTTCTTCTGCACGACAACGACGTTGGACAACCAATCAGGGTAGTGCACTTCTCTGATGAATCCCGCATCAAACAGCCTATCAACTTCCTCGGCTATGATTTGGTTACGCTCTGGAGCAAATCTTCGTTGCTTCTGTTTTACTGGTTTGAAATTGGGATTGACATTCAAGGAATGACAGGATACGGAGGGATTAATTCCAGGCATGTCTAGGTGACTCCATGCAAATACATCGGCATTGTGAGACAAGAAGTCAATTAGCTTTTGCCGCTCTTCCCTGGTCAGTCTTACTCCTACTCTGGTAGTTTGCTCTGGCCTGGACTGATCGATCTGCACATCCAGAAGGGGCTCTTCGGTCAAGTCAACTGACTCCTCCACCCTATTCTGCTTGGGCGGAGGTTCCTGTAATTGCTATCTGGGGCTCGCCGAACGGACGGGCGCCTTCCCTTTCCCAGTATATTTTAGTGTGACGGAATAACACTCTTTGGCTGCAACCTGATCCCCACGAATGTCTATCACCTTATTTCCATCGGGTCCGAGGCACCTCATGACCTGATGCAGAGTTGAGGGTACACCTTGGACTCTGTGAATCTATCCTCTTCCCATCAGGAGATTGTACGAGGGGTGAATCTCCACAACCATAAAAGTTTCCATAAGAGCTCGTTCTGCAGCTTGAACTTCTACTTCCACCATTCCGACGGGCTCCACCCTCTTGCCATCGAATCCTAACAGGGGATTTCCAGTAGGCTTGAGCCTCTCTGGTTTAATCTCGAGCCGATCAAATGTGTCCCTCGGCATGACATTCGCACTGCTTCCGGGATCAATCAGAACTCTGCGCACCAGGCAGTCCGCCACTGTCAAGCTGACTACTAACGGGTCTTCATGGGGGACTTGAACACGCTGCAAGTCTGTCCTGTCGAATTTTATCTGTATCGATGTGATCTGCTGGTGCAGAGTATTCACACTGCTGACCCTTTTCTTCATCTGCGCCTGCCGTAGGCGCGCTCGGAGTAGCCCATCTGAATCTTCGCTGGGCTCGGGTCGACCGTGGATAGCATTGATTATACGAACTGGTTGTGAATTGTGGGAGCTTTGTTTATGACTCCTTTTTACTTGCTCCATCGGTCGATTCTGCTGTATCGCCGAGCCTTGAACATAACTCGCGAACTCCCCTCTAGCTATCAACATCTCCACTTGCCTTCTCAAATTCCTGCATTCGTTAGTCTGATGACCGAAATCGGAATGGAAAACACAATGTTTAGTCTGATCCCTCTGTTCGAGGGGTTGCCTAATTGGCAGTGGTGGATGAAACTTATCTTTGTTCTCCTGATATAGCCTCGCCAGAGTGACCTTCAGCGGAGTGATCAACTCTTCCTCCCTGGACCTCTTTTCTGCCTTCCAGGAGGTCTGACGTTGCGGCTGAGCCTGCTTCTGCCTGATCTTTGCCTTGGACTTTTCCTCGGTCGATACGACCGACGCTGTCTGAGCATTGGCTGCCTCCTCTTCTTCTAGGCGCACAAAGCCATCGGCTCTTTCATTGAGTTCATCCATAGTCGTTGGCGTGTTCACTACCAGACTGGTATGGAACGGAGTGCCACGTGTCATGGCTAACTTGAAGGCTTGAACCGCTGTAGAAGGGTGGCATTCGATCACCATACTCTTAGTGAGATTAAACCTGGTGAGAAAAGCCTGGAGAAGTTCATCTTTGTGCTGTCTCATTGTGAATAGGCTCAAGATGTCCTTCGGCGGACGCTTGTTCCCATAGTACTGGCTTATGAACCGATCGCACAGGTTTCGGAAGCTATCAATGGAGCTCCTAGGCAAGTTCTTGAACCAGCTGAGCGCCGGTCCAACTAGGCTTATAGGGAAACATTTGCACATTAAAGAGTCGTTTTCCGTATTCAGGGCCATCTTCAACTGGATATGGTACACATGATCGATCGGATCGGTTGTTCCGTCAAACAGAATAAAGACTGGCATAGCAAACTTCCTTGGATGCGGGGCATTCAGGATCTCGTCAGTGAATGGTGAATCAACCATCTGAGCCGCGGATCGGAGTGCTTCATTCTCTCTCTGGAGCCCAGCGGTAACTCTGTGAGCTACGGTTCTGCTCTCCGAACCACGATGAGTGATTGTAGCCATGGAGGGCCAGTAAGACGGATCGAACGACCGTTCCTCTATGAGCTCTCTTTGCCAAGGCGACACAACTCGGCGGCAATCAACCTCTATCACTTCCTCTCGGTTGAACCTTTCCCGATGCGGATCGAAGGTTATGGCTTCGTTCTGTCTGATCTGCTCATGTCGCGGATCAACGTGAGTCGATCCTTCGTGATCCTCAACTCGACGAACATTTGGCGGCAAATCGTCCATCCTCCTTTTATCACGGTGGAGAGCTGACTGATTGTTCTCGTCCTGCTCGCCTTGATATGCGATATTAGATTGAACACCTCCTTCACCGGTCGGAAGTGGACGCGAAACCGCGGGTATTTGCTGATGTTGCATTCCAGCTTTCAATTCTGCATTCTCTTTTTTGAGAGCTTCGATCAAGTTCATCAATTCCTCAAGCTTCGTTTGCTGGATAGCCTCCATCGGATTGGAGTTTTCACCTATCATTATTCCTGAACGGAGTAAAGGCATTAATCTCAAGTTCGTGAGTAGATCTGAGCTTCGTGAGTGCGAATTTTTCAGATCTGGTTTCGAATTCTCCGAATTATGCTTACGGTTGACGAGATCTGAATTGTCCGAATTCTAAATCCGTCAGATCCTGCCACAATCGAACAACTCGTTGTTGCGTAGATCTGAAGCCACTTCCGCCAAAGCAACAGGAACTAAAATTCCTCCAAGTAGGTCACAATCGCTCAGATCTGGATCCAACTCCCAAAGATCGAGTTTCGTTTCCACGAATTGGTCTGAATCCACGCGATATTGATTAATGATCAATTAATCTTCCACATTTCCCACAGACGGCGCCAATTGAAGATGCAAGAAATTCGTTCTTTCTTTCTCTCTCTAGAACTCTTACACTTCAACAGAAAAAATCATCTTCCTCTATCCATTACTTCTCCTATTTATAGATACTTATAAACATTAATGGACTGCTAGATCTGGGCCCGTTCCTCTGTGAGTTTTGGTCATCTTTGATGGGCTATTCGCGTTCGGCCCATATGGCAGTGTCTCTCTATGGGCTTGACCCATCTGCACGGATCGGATGTCGTGTTCGCGGGTCATATCCGGCCCATGTCACTTCGGGCCTCCTCAGGCTTATTTGCACCTTTTTTGAATATGCACATTTTCAAAAAGTATGAACTAGTTCTGCACGAACCCTATATATCAGGGCCTTTTTTTGCACTTAACTCAAATTTCAAAAATTAATTGAGAATTTGAATCTTATTCTTATTTTAATGGGGTACAATTTTGAATAAAGTCGGATAACTTTGCTAAATAGGAGTGGTTATGAAATAAAAGTCCGGTTGTCGTCTTTAACTAAAACTTGAAATTGAGATTTACAAATCCTTAAATGTTGTCGTACTTCACTTGAGTTGCAATCCAATCTATATTGACAATAAATGTTGACATCTCGTGTGTGTGTGTGTGTGTGTGTGTGTTTTGAAAAAATAAATAAATAATTTTGTTCACTACATGACTCACGTGTGCTAATTGGTGTAAAAAAATAAAAACAAAAACTCACTCTCTGAAACCCTAATTTCACATACTCTCTCTCATTTATCCACGCAAGTTGTTTCTTGTAATTTTCCCCACTTTTCTTGTCCCATTTGGTAGTTCGGGAAAATAGGGGAAATGAAAAACTTGGAATCAATGTATTAGGCCCTGTTTGGAGGAGCTTCCTGATGTGAAAAGTCATTTCACCATAACGGGCTTACAAAAATCACTTTAAATGAACAAATTTAGAAATCAAAAGGTGTTTGGTTGCCTTACTTTTAAAAAGTTCATTTATCTAAAAAAATCATTTTAGTCACATGATATGTGTTTGGTTACAAAGTCCTTCTACTATTAAATAACTACAAATTTACATGAATACCCTTATAATATTTACCTACATTTGACATGGTACTGAATCATATTAACAATAATTTTGTAATCCAAAATATATATATATATATATTATTGTAATTATTATTTTAAAAAGATAATAAATCTCAAATAATGTAAACATGCTTGGACTTTAAAAACTAATTTCAAATAAACAATTAATCAATACACATCAATACTATCACTTTTAAATACTTAAGAAAATTAATCTTTAATTGCAGTAAGCATGTTAGCTTTTGGGAATATATATATATATATATATATATATATGATACTTCATGTCGCTATTTTAAAGAAGATGTTTTTCAGTGGAAAAAAATATTGTAATAAATTGATATCTTGATCTCCAAAGCTCTTAAGAGCCTGTTCAAATATCTGAAATTCAGGTATAACCCAGTAAACTATTTAATGTAAATTGAATGAGATAAACAGAAATATATATGGCTGCTGTGTTTAGAGAATTAGAATTACATTAAAATTGAAATTGCTAAGATATTTGTTGAATGAGATACTTGTCCACAAAATTCAAGATTGAGAGGAACATACTGAAACATTGATCCAGATCGGAAAAAGAGAAAAAAATAATAGTGCAGTGTTGGAATTGGATGAAGAATGTCTATGCTCCGTTTTAACAACTAATCTGGTTAAGAAAATATTCAATTAGAAATTATGAACTTGAGATGAAAAACATGGTTCTCTGCAACTCTTCCTTCTTCCAGTGAGATATGATCGACTACTTTAGGAAATATATTGGGGTAAAATTGTCAATGTAATATGTTACTTAAAATGATTCACTTGATTTCCGAAACGTGAATTTAAAAAGCAAGTTTTGTAGACTTCTCCAGAACGGACTTTCAGGGACTTTCATTTTTCTTAAAAGTCCATTTTACATTTCACGCCAAACACTCTATTTTTTTCAGAATGAACTTTTGGGTTTGGAAGCCCGTTTCAGGCACCCAGGAAGCCACGCCAAACAGAGCCTTAATTTCTGACCAAGTTTTGGTTGAATAAAGCTTTTCTTGTCCCACACATTGAAATGATTGAGTTCAGTGTAAATAGGGAATTTTTTTTTCTTTTTGACTCTTTTCTAGTTTATTTTATTTTTCAACAATTTATTATTTATTATTTTAGTTATAAAATTTTATTTGTTAGTTAAGATTTTATTTGAGTCTTAAAATCTCATGTAAATATGCATTGCTTATTCTTAATTGAATATTGGTTTGATGTTCTAAGCATTGCTGGAGTTGCATGATTTATTTAGTGTCTTGGACAGTTTCTAGTGCATAGCTTGGTTATAATATATATTATTTTTCTTCTTTGTTTTTATTTTTGACTTCATCAATTTTAATTTGTTTTTTAACTTGGCTTTTAATGGAGTTGGTTGCATCATGGTATGAGGTATGCATCTTTTCCCTTTTCACTTTGCATGCTCGGTTGAATGTTAAGGGATCATTGCTCAGTGCTTTGATAATTGCTAAAGGTTGTCAAGCGAGAGGTGCTGTGTTTTAATTCAATAATTCATGTAGAAATCAAGAATAATTAATTAAAGAGGAGAATTTAACCATCCTACTTGATTGATGATTAAACTACCGAGCACTTTTAGATATTGGATAAGATCTTTAAAACCTTTGAGAATTTCCTGCAAAATATTGGAGTGTTTTACCCCCTTTTGAGAGTTGTCCTTCGATAAGGCTGAATAATTTAAACCCTTATGTATAATAAAAACAAAGGGAAACGGCTTCTCTAAAAATAAACATACCTTAGTCTCCCTTTCTATCATAGAAACTTAGATATCAATAGTTAGAATTAAATCATACCAAATAAGTTGAAAAAACACAATCCAACGCTATAAAACCATACTCCCAATTAGACCACTAAATTGGAAAGTACAACCCAATTCATCAAGTATCAATAATCACATTGCAATCCTATTTTAGAAAACGTAATGCATAGGACCATAAAATAATTTTTATTATTTATATATAAAAATTTCCAACAATCTCCCATTTGCTCCATGCATTCTAAGTTTTATAAAAAATGACACTATGAATTGCAACACACTGTAGAAAAGTTGAGTGGTTACTCATTTTATTTTGTAAAAATACAATTTTCGAAATAAATGGATTAATACTTTAAAACACTCTCTTCCATAGACTTCCTCAATAGTGGGTCATGAATACGTAGACAAGTAATATATTAGTCTAAATAGTTCTATGATCTTAAAACCGATTCCATCTAGGATACAAGCAAATATAGTGGTTTTTTTATTGTATTTTATGAGATGAACAAACTGCATGTGGTCTAAACGCATACCTCACTATCTAACCTGTTTCATACCATCACAGTATGTCACCTAAACATATTACAGTAAACTGCCAACCTTCTGTTCAGTATGAGGGTATACTAATATGGAGTCAATCCCATTTTTAGCCCAAACTATCCTCATGGAGTGTGAAACACCCCCACATATAAACTTTAATATTTATATTTGGATTTGCCAATGTGGTGTCAAACTCACATCCAATCCAAAAAACCTATAAGTGAAATAATACTCCCAGACAAATCTTATGTTTAGATTTACCGATATGGTGTCAATTTCATATCTAGCCCAAACAACCTCATGAGTGAAACACCACTTGTAATACCCCTAGTTTTCAAAAGGATACAATGAGAATTTAATTTTAAATTTTGATTTTTATTTCATTTTTATTTGATTATATGACTTAGTTGTTTAAATTAATTGTTTTATTTGGTGAAATTATTTTATGTGTATTTGCTTAATTGCTTAATTATTATTTATGTGTTTAATTTAATTGTTGAATTGAAATTGTTTTAATTTAATTATTTTATTAGTTTGTGGTTTTAACTGTAATTGTTTTATTTGTGAGTTAATCTAATTATTTGATTAATTTGTGGTTTAAATGAATTATTTGCTTTATTTGGTTGTATATAGTGTATGTTTAGGGTTTTCTTTTATGAGGATTAGTTAGCCATCATATAACTAGTCATGGAATTAGGATTAGGGTTGTAACAGATTCTATATATATAAGTGGTATGTCTGCAAGGGGGGTTTGAAAACAAAAACTCTTTTCCCCGTAACTAGAGAAAGAGAGAAACAGAGAGGTTGAGGGGAAAACATGAAAGAAGAACTAGGAAAGGCTTTTAGCTATGGAACTGAAGGTCATATGTTTACTGTGAGATAGAACTGGAGCAGTGATTAGAGAAAGGAACAGTCTTGGAGAAATTCTGAAACTTAGAGACGGCGATGAAGGTTTCAAACTGGAATCTTAAGACAAGTTTCATTCTTTTCCTTTCCTGTAAAATTGTGTTCTGTGCATTCTTTATAGTCTCTAGGGATTAATTCAATTGTTAAAACATGGTGGTTGATGCATATTATACCAGACTATAATATGTTTTTGTTTAAAAGTACTGAAATTAGTTCTTACATAAAACTGTGTTGATTATGGTTTTAGACTTCTGTAAATTAATTCGTAAGGGAATCCAAGGAGTTTCTAGGATGGTTTGGACTATAATTTAACACTGAAAACTTTAAAATGGAATGTTGATACATGTTTTAGACTTTAAACTATTCGTATGCTGAGTTAAACTGAAGTTGGTTTTTCTTGCATAAACTGTTGTGTGTTGTTTTGTCAATCAGTTCACACTGGAATAGGAGGAGTCTCTAGGGATTTAAGAACTTTAATTGAACCCTAATAATCTTAAAAAGGTCTGGAATAGGACACTGGACTTCGCCGGAAGCACAAAAGGCAATCGGACGAAGCAGAGAAGAAGCTTGGAGTAAAGAAGGCTCTCAAAATGGGGAGAGCCGGCTCTCCCAAGGAGAGAGCCCGCTCTAGGGCAAGGAGAGCCGGCTCCCCTTGTGGGAGAGCCGGCTCTAGGCTGCTAAGAGCCTGCTCAATGGTTTTAAGAGCGGGCTTTGCAATCTTGTGTATCACAGAAGCTTGGTTACGCACTGTTTGGTTCAAACTGGGTTATTTTCAGTTGTGTTTGGGTTACTGTGATGGTTTTAAACCTTAATTCATGGAGTATTAAGGCCCTATGATGCATTAATTTATTTATATGCTAATGCTTTAAACCGTAGGAAGATCTAAAGCAAGTCGCAGGCAGTTTACAGACTTAATGGACCGGAAGGATTTAATTATGCAAACTGTGTCTAGAAAGTAGAAAGGATTGGAACATGGATTCCAACAATATTACCATGTTATATTAGAGCCACACATAATAAATTAGTGTCTTAGTACTCATGGATTTAACCGTATGAAGGAATACAGCGGTACAGGCTGTTAACGGATGAAAGAAGTTTAATTGTCTAATTGAAGTTTAGCAATTTAACGGAATATATATATATATATATATATATATATATATCCTATTTTGGTTGCATGCTAGGGTCGTTCATTTATCAAGATTGCTCTATGCATGCCATGGATATTAATTGTTGAAATGCTATTTTTGTTATGCAATACATGGATTTAAGCTGGGATGGTAATTGTAGTAATATTAAGCACTTTTCTACAAATACTGGGGTTATTGATTTGGACCTAAATTGTTGAACCAATACTTAGGTTCTGTTAATCTAATTGGATGTTGGCTTGGAATTAATTGAAGAATTAATTATGTATATTTTATGTCAATTACCTGGATGGATGCTGGATTTAAACTTGATGAATTATTAAACTTTGTCTCGTTAAGTACGTGGATGGATTCTGGATTTTTAGTTGATGAACTGCTTAAATTCTGTGTTTATCAACTATTTGGATTGCGTGAACTTGATTTGATGAACTGCTTAAAATGTTGCATCATTTACGGATCATTTGCATAATATGCACCGGTATGGGACGGTGGCATACGGAGCGACGGATTAGATCAAAACGCTAATCCCTACCCATTCATACATAAGGAATTGACAGTACCAGGCTTAGAGCTTGATCAGGTTGATGCAGATACAGACACTCACTCTTCCGGCTACATAGGATTTCTTTCCTTATTTAGTTTTGGACTTTGGTTTTGTATTTACTAGATGGATTCCCAAGTTGTACGAATTGGAAGGATTTAAATGTTATTAATTTATTATTTAAAGTTTGAGGTTTTTTATTTTAAATTTCTTTCAACGCATTATTAGTTTATTCTTAATTCAGTTTTATTCTTACTTATTTACATATTAATTATTTGGTATCTCTCGGATCTGTACTCGGACTTAATCACCCGTGACTCTAGAATTGAGGGGTATCACAGTTGGTATCAGAGCACTCCAGGTTCTAGTGTCCTTAGGAGTGTCTTTCGTTAGAAGTCTTCCGCGTTGCGTCTCTTAAAAACTTAGAGTCATATTAGGATTCGTTGTACTCTTTTGCGGTTCGTTAGGAGAAGCAGCTGATGTCAATTATATTTCATAATTATGGAATGGTTGATACTAGGAGGAGGATGGGGTCCAAGGCGATAGCGAATTAGACCCGAAGGAGTAGAGGAGTATGTTACCAAGTTCTTTATCAAAAGTAGAACTTGGGATCAAAGGCTTAATTCCGGTTGGCGCTACTTTTAGAAGTATAAGCCAATGAGGGATATAGGTGTGCGTTTTTTGGTCACCGCATAAAGGGACCAGCACGATTTTAGTTGTTCTCGTAAAGAAGACAACCGAGGAATAGGAGGCCGAAAAGGATTATGGGGGAGGAGAATTCAACATACCCAGGAAAGAGGGTATTGAATCTTGACAATCAAGGATCACGCAAAGGTGATCTCGTTCGCTGATAGTACAGTGAATGATATTAGTAGTGTTGGTGGAGATCGACCTACATGTAGTTAACCTTACGTATTACCTTTAAACGAGGTAGATAAAGAGAACTCTTTAGGGGTTCAGGAATCGGATGGAGTTTTCTCAGAACGAAGCAATGGTTTTATATCACGTTCCGAGAAGTATGGAGATTAGGTTGTGACGGTCTAAGTTGCTTTATACAACTACATTAGATAGTTTGCATTCCGTGTACAAGGAGGATGAAGGTTCAGCCTTTGGCATTTGCTGAGGCAAATGGATTTTGTTTTGAGCTATGGTTTGAGCGTAGGTGTTGAGGTTGAATGATTACCTCTGGAACTGGAAAAGGTTGATTTTCAACAAGCGATTTTCTTGCTAAGAGGAACGATGTTTTATGTAGGATTCTATTGTGTATTATCGTGTTTTATTGTGTGCGCATTATGTGTTTCATTTTTGTTAATTATTCAGGATTGGGAATGCGGTTTAGTTGGGGACATAGGTGTGTAATCAGCCAACTACCATTTTGGAGGAATAGCGTTAATTACGCTAGGATTTTGGGCATGGGGTCATAGGATTTGGTAAGTATACCTACCCTTAGCCAATCTAGTGAACCTAAATATGCGTAGTTATAGTACGTTTTCAGGATGTGATAAGTAAACCAGCAGTTTGAGTCAAATGATATAGATTCATTTGATAAACTGTAACGCCACGATGTTTTACCGAAGGAACTGACTTGACTGAATATCTTCTCGGAAATTTTAAAAGAGGTAGTCCCAAGTCAGCAGGAGAATTTTGGTACTGGTTTAAGTACTTATTAGAATGGCACCGACTGAGAATAGCAGACGGATTAACTAGTCATCAGTAAATTCTTAATCAAGAATTTTATTTCATAAGGGCGTGTCGTTATGAGGAGTTGCCGGAATTACATCTCGAGGAGGAAGCAAGTTACTTCATTTGCACAAATAATATGGAATTTTTTTTTTAGGTCACAGTTCGCAACAAATAGTTGTTGCTCGGAAATTGTTGACTATTTAGAGGATGGAAAGATTCCATATGCGTTTGCAGTTAGACAGGAAGTCTAATCGGCACTTACTTGAGTTAGAGAAGTAGGATGTCAAAGACTTGAAGGTGAGACAGAACACCTAAATATGGAAGCTGGTGTTACCAGACTAACAATATTTTCATTAGGCAAACCGGAAGGAGGATATAAGGACAGATTTTCACAACTCTTAATTCTTTATAGCGCCTGAAGGAAACATAATGCTTCACAGAGAGAAACAGATGTTTAGAGGGCAGGTAGGAGGAGGGACATAGGGACTGGTCTCAAAGTTCGATATCTAGAAGATTATCTAGCTGAACCGTAAGAGATCATTTGATCCTTGTAGCCACTTCTCATGCTCGAGCGGGACTGACAGAGTAGTTTCCACAGATCCGGATGAGAGATTTCTGATTCTACACAAGGGTTAGGATTCTAATTGGGATATCGTTGACTGATAAAATTAAATCAGTTTTGCTTTGTCTATTTTGGGAACTAGTAAGATATCAGTTCCTATGAATAGCACGGATTACGACACGGCTTAGATGGACAGATGTGGTGATTCACACTTTGCATTAAGTTTCGTCCGGTAGAAGTAATAGGGAGGAGGATGATCTTATCAGCTGATAAAGTAACTGAGTTTAGCAGGTGGAAATATTAACACTTGCTATTATCAGGGAAATAGAGGCGGTCAACTTGGAATATTTGAGATGACCCCACAGGAGATCGTATCTTACTCAGATGAGTTTAGGGTACTGAAGGAGGATTGGTAGTTGTCTTCCTGATTCTAGGAAGGTCGGAGTGACTGAGATGTAAAATTTATAAATTTTATAATACAGTCAAATGGTTAGGCGTTGCGTCACGACATACCAGGTTCGTTTTGGTGAGCCGGTACGGATAGGGACAATTACATCACTGTCTCCAAGTGTATCATCTGCTAACAAGGTGGGAAAATAGAGGCTTGGATATCATTGGAGGTTTTAGTCACTTCCTATATCAACAAGGAAGTAGGACTACTCAGGAGGGAGATGGTTGGTAGAAAGTACCGACATTGGTTGGAAGTTTACACCCCTATGGATTAAGGGTCGTAGAGTAAGCAAGTTAGCTGGTAGACATCACTGTTAGTGGTGTTTGTTTGGCGGGTTATGTCAGTTCTACATTGCACTGATAACGAAGTTATAGTATGTGGTTATCTCTTATAGAGGTTAAACACTGCAATGTCAATGGAGTGTTGAAGGTGTTGGAGCAACAACTATGCTTTGTATCTCTAGATAGGAAATTTGATCACATAGCAAATATGCTTAGGATATATATCCTAGGTTGGCATGGGTAATTGAAAGCGGTACTTAGCTTGTCCGTTATTATCTGTGCTATTGTTGGCACAAGGAGGTTAGTGCGACAATGCTTGGGATTTTGGATAGTATGTTGTACCGGTCTCTCACCGGTTGATCTGGCATGGAAGCGAGGTTATATAATAAGACTTTTTCTTTCCTTAAGGATACATTGGAGAAACGTACTCTCTTTTGGGTAGTGATTGCGCGCGGGTTAGAGGCAGCAGTCGGATTTTGTAGATAGTTAAACTCGTACATAGGAGTTTTTTTATCCGGAAACGGTTATTTGGGAGGTCTTCCGTATCGGAAGCAATGTGTTTTGTAGGAAGGTCAGTTTTACGCGTGGCGCTGACTTTTCACGGATTTTGTTTATTGATTTAGGCAGTAGCCTATTGCTTAACATTACCAAATTGTTAAACGCTGGATGCATATGGATTTTATGCGGTTGTTCTCTGGAACTTGGAGGAATAGAGATCGTTGCCTTCATTAACATGTTCGGTAGTATTGGATGGTTACTAGATACAACCTCGGAGTTGTACATTTAGGGAGTTTTTAAACATAGAAACCTGGATATTTTTGGATGTGTTGGGATTTGGTGGAGCTCATATAAACGGCCGTGCCACACGAAAACGGAAATGAATTTTGCAAAGTCATTAATTCAGAGTTTCGTGAATTCCGATGACGGAATTCTTTTTGTTAGGGGGGAAGAATGTAATATCCCTAGTTTTCAAAAGGATACAATGGGAATTTAATTTTAAATTTTGATTTTTATTTCATTTTTATTTGATTATATGACTTAGTTGTTTAAATTAATTGTTTTATTTGGTGAAATTATTTTATGTGTATTTGCTTAATTGCTTAATTATTATTTATGTGTTTAATTTAATTATTGAATTGAAATTGTTTTAATTTAATTATTTGATTGGTTTGTGGTTTTAACTGTAATTGTTTTATTTGTGAGTTAATCTAATTATTTGATTAATTTGTGGTTTAAATGAATTATTTGTTTTATTTGGCTGTATTTAGTGTAGGTTTAGGGTTTTCTTGTAGGAGGATTAGTTAGCCGTCATATAACTAGTCGTGGAATTACGATTAAGGTTGTAACAGAGCCTATATATATAACTGGTATGTCTGCAAGGGGGGTTTGAAAACAAAAACTCTTTTCCCCGTAACCAGAGAAACAGAGAAACAGAGAGGTTAAGGGGAAAACATGAAAGGAGAACTAGGAAAGAGTTTTAGCTATGGAACTGAAGGTCATATGTTTACTGTGAGATAGAACTGGAACAGTGATTAGAGAAAGGAACAGTCTTGGAGAAATTCTGAAACTTAGAGACGGCGATGAAGGTTTCAAACCGGAATCTTAAGGCAAGTTTCATTATTTTCCTTTCCTGTAAAATTGTGTTCTGTGCATTCTTTATAGTCTCTAGGGATTATTTCAATTGTTAAAACATGGTGGTTAATGCATATTATACCAGACTGTAATCTGTTTTTGTTTAAAAGTACTGAAATTAGTTCTTGCATAAAACTGTGTTGATTATGGTTTTAGACTTCTGTAAATTAATTCGTAAGGGAATCTAAGGAGTTTCTAGGATGGTTTGGACTATAATTTAACACTAAAAACTTTAAAACAAAATATTGGTACATGTTTCAGACTTTAAATTGTTCGTATGCTGAGTTAAACTGAAGTTAGTTTTTCTTGCATAAATTGTTGTGTGTTGTTTTAGTTTTTTGTCAATCGGTTCACACTGGAATAGGAGGAGTCTCTAGGGATTTAAGAACTTTAATTGAACCCTAATAATCTTAAAAAGGTCTGGAATAGGACACTGGACTTCGCCTGAAGCACAGAAGGCAATCGGACGAAGCAGAGAAGAAGCTTGGAGCAGAGAAGGCTCTCAAAATGGGGAGAGCCAGCTTTCCCAAGGAGAGAGCCGGCTCTAAGGCAAGGAGAGCCAGCTCCCCTTATGGGTGAGCCGGCTCTAGGCTGCTAAAAACCTGCTCTATGGTTTTAAGAGCTGGCTCTGCAATCTTGTGTATTACAGAAGCTTGGTTACGCACTGTTTGGTTTAAACTGGGTTATTTTCAGCTGTGTTTGGGTTACTGTGATGGTTTTAAACCTTAATTCATGGAGTATTAAAACCCTAGGATGCATTAATTTATTTATATGTTAATTCTTTAAACCATTGGAAGATCTAAAGCAAGTCGCAGGCAGTTTACAGATTTAACGAATCGGAAGGATTTAATTGTGCAAACTGTGTCTAGAAAGTAGAAAGGATTAGAACACGGATTCCAAACAATATTACCATATTATATTAGAGCCACACATAATAAATTAGTGTCTTAGTACTCATGGATTTAACCGTATGAAGGTATACCGCGGTGCAGGCTGTTAACAGATGGAAGAAGTTTAATTGTCTAATTGAAGTTTAGACATTTAACAGAATACATACATATATATATATATATATATATATATATATATATATATTTATAAATCCTATTTTGGTTGCATGCTAGGGTCATTCATTTATCAAGATTGCTCTATGCATGCCATGGATATTAATTATTGAAATGCTATTTTTGTTATATAATACATGGATTTAAGCTGGGATGGTAATTGTAGTAATATTAAGCACTTTTCTGCAAATACTGGGGTTATTGATTTGGACCTAAATTATTGAACCAATACTTAGGTTCTGTTAATCTAATTGGATGTTGGCTTGGAATTAATTGAAGAATTAATTATGTATATTTTATGTCAATTACTTGGATGGATGCTGGATTTAAACTTGATGAACTATTAAACTTTGTCTTGTTAGTTACGTGGATGGATTCTGAATTTTTAGTTGATGAACTGTTTAAATTCTGTGTTTATCAACTATTTGGATTGTGTGAACTTGATTTGATAAACTGCTTAAAATGTTGCATTATTTACGGATCATTTGCATAATATGCACCGGTATGGGAAGGTGGCATACGGATGGACGGATTAGATCAAAACGCTAATCCCTACCCATTCATACATAATGAATGGAGTAACTAAAACAGTTAAATCCTACATAGATGCATGTCCTGTCAACTAAATCAGTTGAACGACATAACGGATGTTTGTTTTACTTTTTAGTATTAGAAAGGAATTTATATATAAATTTATGGTACCGTGGTACGAGCTTGAATCTCCTGATCACGGTTAGGGTGCGTATATCGCTTGGATGGATAACTGGACCTAATGAAGTTCCCTGATAGGTCTAGGTGTGCATGACTATGCTATGGCGTTTTGCGTGTTATCTTCTACTTAGGTGTGATGACTATATGTTAGTGAATATCCTATAGTGTGTATCTATATCTATATGGACTATTTTAAATATTACCGAGCTATCTAAGATGTATCTGCGTATCGGTTTTATGTACGGATTGTGGTAGATTGGAACTTGCATGTGGGCCTGACCCACTCTTATTTTTCAGGTGTTCGACAGTACCAAGCTTTGATGCAGATATAGACACTCACTCTTTCGGCTACATAGGATTTCTTTCCTTATTTAGTTTTGGACTTTGGTTTTGTATTTACTAGTTCATTTTGAGTTGTTACGAGTCCACTAGATGGATTCCCGAGTTGTACGGATTGGAAGAATTTAAATGATATTAATTTATTATTTAAAGTTTGAGGATTTTTATTTTAGATTTCTTTCAGCGCATTATTATTTTATTCTTAATTCAGTTTTATTCCTGCTTGTTTACATATTAATTGTTTGGCATCTCTCGGATCTGTGCTCGGACTTGATCACCCGTGACTCTAGAATCGAGGGGTATCACACTACTCCTATGCAAACATAATAGCACATGCATAAACCATATATATTAAGATAATGATAATGATGCATCATAACTTTATTTTTCATGCAAATAATTGTAACCATAAGGTGTAAACTGGAGAAAAAATAATTGTCACCACAAGGTGTAAAGAAACTAACTGCAATGTAGCATATATAAAAGAAATACCGGACATCATAACATAATGACTCTTGATTACATATCTGAATCAAGTGTTCTTTAAATACTTTATTATCTTCAGCTGAAGACCTTTAGTAAGAGGACCTGCAACAATCTTTCTATAACTATATGGGAAAATCTTAATGGCATTTAAACCTTAACCTTCTCACGTTTGAAAATGTATTTTATGCTAATCGGCTTACTATGCTTGGTTACCCTTAAATTTTTTTCATATACTTAATTAATAGAAGTCTTTAGAGAAAGTCCAAATATTCCAGTAGCGTGATCTCTATGAATTCTAATGCCAAGGACATACCATGTCCTATATGACAAACATTTTACATAAAAATTCTTAATATCATGAATCACATGAATGTCATCACTACCTTGCAAAATATCATCAACATATATGATAAGGAAAGAAAAATGACTCCTACTGAACTTAAGGTATATGCATTTATTCATAACATTCTCTTTGAACCTACAATTAGTAATCACTGTTTCAAAATTTAAACACCACTACTGCAAAACTTGATTAAGCCATAAATAAGTGACAATGAAAGAATGACTCTTAAAGAGTCCTTTAATGAAACTGGAGGGAAAAAAAAAATCAATACTTAATTTTTGCTTAAGCACTTAGCCATTAAGTTTGTCATACACCTCAAATCACCAACTACAACACATTTCCAAGCTCTAAGAGATCTCCTAAACTAAATAGACTTAAGAACTAGATTGGAAACTGAAAGAAAGGCCTGCAAAGGAGAAATAACTAAATGAGTGGGAATAACTGAAAGAGTGGAAATATGAGTTTTAACTGAAACCACTAAAAAAAGTGGAATGAAGCTTGAAATAAATGGAATAGATACTGAAAATCGTTCTTCTTCAAAAGAAACTACAATATTTTAAACTCTCACTGGATTCACCACTCTTATTAAATCTGCATGACATATTCCAATAATCTTCACAGGTGATCTATTGGACAGTAAAATCTCCAGTCATACAATCTTTCAAGATGCCCAATAAAATAACAAGTGATAATGTGAGTATCAATCTCCTTGATATCTGCATTATATAACTTTGCCTCTGTGTAAGACATTCCCACACCTTTTTTTTTTTTTTTTGCAACTTTATTCTGCTTTAGAGAACTAGGAGTGGTGTACTATGGCACAATACCCTGTTATTTAAGTATGTACTGGAAGTACTATAATTTACACCCTCCTTATCCATTTTCCTATGATACTCGCCACCTCTGTCCGGTTTTAAAAAAAACCTTAATTTGTTTGCCTAACTGTGCGCTTTCAACTTTAGCTTGATAGATTTTACACATATCAAATACTTCGGACTTCTGGTGGCTTAAGTACACAATTATACCTTGAGATTTCATCAATGAATGTAATGGAATACCTTTACCGCAAACGAACTACAATAAGAAATGGACCACAAATGTTAGTATAAATATAGTCCAAAAGACCAAATGACCGACCAGCCTTAAAAATTGCATTTCTCTGCATCTGTCATTT
Organism: Cornus florida; assembly: GCF_030987335.1. NCBI lineage: Eukaryota > Viridiplantae > Streptophyta > Magnoliopsida > Cornales > Cornaceae > Cornus > Cornus florida. Next base: position 9,392,715 of record NW_026775577.1, read on the forward strand.
GACACAAGCAACGCATAAAATATGCGGCCCAATAATCTCATCCTTGTCCAAGCGTTCAAGTCTCTTTTGACAGATATTCCCCAATATCCTATACATAACATAGATAAATCATCCCTAACCAAAGAACAATTTTATTCGGAAGGTATCAAGTCTATAGAAAACACAAGAAACATGTAGGATCACACCCAAATCCATCCACCATATCTATACTTATACTTTTACCAAGTTAGGCTCAAGTATTAACATGGTAATTTTCTTTCATACTTTGTTTTTCTTTTTCACCACAATAGCCTTTTTCTTTTGATGTCCTTTTATTTCTACAGAACTAACATTTATCATTCCATGATTAATGTATTTTCATGTATTGTTCTACCTTTCTTTATTTCGTTTAACCTTATAAACTTTCTTGCCGCCTAGTTTATTCCTGAAACTATTCTTGTTATTACAACAAGATTAGCTGACTTAGTTTTAATACCTTTGAGTCATTCCCCTTCAATCACACAAGATTAGCTCGTTAATGCCACATTTAACTTCTTGTGAATTATAATTCACCTTAAAAAACTGAAAATCCTAAGTAGAGAATAGATCACCATGTGAACTAATAATTTATCATCAAATATGATTCCCTACTACCTCAGATCATTAACCACCTTGCGCATCTTAAAGATGTACTCCCTCACTGAACCATTGCCATCATATCTGACTAACATAAACAATGTCATATAATAGTATTATAGTTGCTTCTTAATGCCCATTAACTCTTTTTTTATCAAATCAAAAAGCTCATTGGCAGTATTAAAAACCAGAATACCACCCTGAATAGTATCACCAATAGAAGCATAAATTAACCTAATGGCATGGTAGTACCTTTAGTCCCTCTAAAAAATGTAACAACTTTTATACCAAAGAAGACTCTGCACTGGGTATGGGGTTCCTCCTCAAAAAGCACAGACTCGTAGTCCAACAAACCTAATATAATACTAAACATGTCTTCTAGGCAATATAGTTTTAACCTAATATAATACTAAACATGTATTCAGGTTAAATCTTAATACTTTAATTAAAAGAAATTATAAAACTTGATGCATGTATATTATATATTTGATAAACAATCTAAAACACTTGAATCTTTAAATCAATTAGGTTGATACCACTTGTTATGGCACGCAAGCCTCGTAGGTTTTTTAACTTAAAAAAAAAAAAAAAAAAAATTGAACAAGTACCATGAATTACTTAATAAAAACATTAGAGAAAAGAGTGTGGCTAGATTGCCACGCAACTTCACATTAACCAAAAAAAAAAAAAAAAAAAAAAAAAGGTCGCACAACCATCTTACACTAAACTAAAAGGGATCGACGTAATTCAATTTCTTTGATATCTCGTCGAGTCACTCTCCCTTCACTTCAAAGGATTAAATATTTTCATTATTTACTGTACATCAATAAACTATTGAACAAATTTTATTTTATTTATTTAAATAAAGGGTACTACTCACTGCAATATTGTTCAAAATCTTTTTAAAAGATTATATACAGATTTTTTTATTCACATTGAATATCTAAATTGCTTTTAATGGAGTATTTTACATGTTCAAAATAGTAACGAAAACAACAAGATCAGTGGTGGATCCAAGGAGGGGCTTGGGTGGGCTTGAGCCCCCCCTAATTTTTTTTTTTTTTTTTTTTTTTATAGGTATATTTAGCCCAATGTTTAAAAAAAAAAAAAAAAATTTAGTAATAGTTTTAGCCTCCTCAATTTTAACCTATCCAAACAAGCCCAATATCTAAGCCACAATTTTAAAACAAAGACCCAACCAAATAGGCCCAAGCCAAACAAGCCATAAACAATCATTAAACCAAAACACATAGAACTCCTAAATTCTTAATCTTGCACAAATCAGATAACTCACTCCTTCTCCCCCTCTAAAGTTTAACTTTATTTCCTCTCAAATTTTCTAACTCTTTAATCGATCCCCCCAAAAAAAAAAATAACAATTCTTAGATTTGCCCTTGAACTAGATTGTTTTTCTCGAGCCAATGAATAATCACGCAACATGAATTGCATATTATATTAAATATTCAATCAAATTTCAACCTTGCAAATTTTCCAATACTTTATTCATGCACATACAATGATATATATATATATATATATATATATATATATATATATATATATATGCGCTGAACAAGACAAATTACTTCATAAAACAATTCAATTGTGTATCAAAATCGAGACAGGAAGTATATCAATATCTTTATCTTGCTTAATTGCGATACTACCGTATGCTTAAGTTATTTCATGAACAAGGTGTGCATGCCTTAAACATACAGATAAAAAAATGTAAGAAAAATGTAGATAGTGTACGAAAACCAAGATCTGTAAGAAAAACTACAAGCTTTATATATGGGAGACCTTTATATTTATACACATATGTAATGTGTATCAAATTATCAATTGTATACATGTCACATACACGTAACAATAGCTTTTAAACACTATTGACAATGATCCTTTAAAACTTTCATGCAATTCATAATTTCATCATACAGTGCTATAAACCCAAGTCAATAAAGGAGACGCCAGCAGTGATCGGACCGCAAGACCTAAATACATAGTAGGCGATCAACAAGAAATCGGTGATATGAAAAATTGAATCAATTTCTTTAAAAGAAAATTCAAATTTACACTGTTGACCAGGAAATGTTTTGGGCAAATCAAAATCGTTTAATTTTCGGCCCATTCCTGCCAAATAGCTATCTAAACTCTTAAGAGTTTCCATGTGTTGGAATGAAGACAAATATTCGTTTGCGCAAACGAAATCTTCAGACAAATCTGTGAAGCAGTGGTCCCATAATTTTCTGACATCAGTGGGCTCACAGTAAACCAATAGAGTTACAAAAAGCATGCGAAGTGTTGATGGCATTTGAAAGCACAATGCATAATCTAGACATTCTCTGATACTGTTATCAGCTTCAAGGAGACCCCACTTTTGTGCAGATTCTTTAAAGGTTGCACAATAAATCTTGATACGATGTTGGTCCACGTACGTTGGTACGTGGTTTAATACCAATCTCAAGTATTATCTTTCTCCTTCTGAAGGATTTGTAGCATTGACTCGTCCAAAAACCTTATTAACTTCTCTAGCGGTCCATGACTTATTTTGGTTGTTCCAGATGTAATGCTCTGGAATCTCTTTATACAAATAAAATCTTGCCGCTTCACATGTTGAGTTCAAATGGAAGAATTCTGTCAACATCATTCGTTATATATGTTCACAATGAATAACATATTCTATATTTTGCCTTTCCTAATACGAAACCATGTGTTTGTTTGGAGGATGTAATTGGAGATTAATAACCAAATGATACATCTCATTTAAGTTAAACAAAAAAATTATCCAAATTGCTTCTTGTGGTGATGCCCATCTTGCATCCTGGTACACTTGTATTTCATCAATGACAGCTTGTCCATCAATGTTTAATATATAAACTGCAACTCGATCATGTCCTTTGTAGATATACTTGTAAAGGTACGTAACGGCTATTAATCCAGAGCATACTTCAACATTGATATGACAGTCATACCTGTTTAAGAGGTATGGATTATAAGGAACAACCCATTTAAATTTGCATTGAGCACAACGACAGATGGCCCCATTCTTCTTCTGTATATAGGGTATGAATTATTCCTTTGCATTGTTTGTTCAACAAACTAGTGAGGGAAATGATTTTCACATATCCCTTCCTTCATGAATAGGGTTTTTTTTTTTTTAAGCTCCACACGGGGCACGCATCATATGTTTCATGACTCTTTCATATAAGGAAGGATTCTTATCGCTGTTTGGAATTTATGCAGAGAAAAAGTTATCATATTGATCGGCATTGGTAATATGAGTAGAATGCGAGCATGTGATAAACCTCTTTTTTGAATCTCAATGACATGTATACGTGCAACCACCTTTCCAAATATGCATTTTTTGAATAATTGTTGCTTCAAATCATATAATTTGGCTCGAAAGACTCTCGCTGTTAAATCTGGTCTGTCTTGAGCAATTTGTCCCATTTTTAGCTCATCTCCAACCTCTTTCCAGTCAGGATTGCAAGTTATGGTGATGAAATGGTCTGGTTTCCCAAATCTTTGAGCTAAACTCGTTTTATCAAAATAGTCGCCTCATATCCCTAGGTCTTCCAATGAAAGAAGAAGAGAGAACAACTCGTTTTTCGACGCGGTCTCCTCTTATTTCCCCAGAAACAATGTTTTCAACAATTCCCTGATATAACTCTGAATGAATATGTGACTGTTGTGTTCTAAAATAGTCCAAACGCTTTGTTTCAAGCTTTATGTACATATCAATAACATATTTTTGCAATAGCCTCTCATCGTAAAGCAAAATTGATCGATCATGTTCACGAATTTGAAGTTTGTGACAATAATATTCTCTAGATGAAACTTTTTGACTTGCCTTTTGTCCAGCTCCTATACAAATAGTTTTGAAGATGAATTGTATGTCAGGGGAGCAAGATAAGTATTTAAAGATATTTGATTTAAATGAAGTTGTTTTGAAAATTGATAAATTGAATCAGATTACTTCGGGATGTTATTGAAATGTCATTTTGGAATTTGTCTTCCTCACATGTATTATTCTTCACAACACATTCTTGATGACATTTTTTAATATTTGTATGCAATCAATTTCTCCTAATGGAAATAATAAAGGATATTGCAGTGAGTCGTAACAACCATAGTAGTGTCTCACTTTGTATCTTGTACTAGAATGTGCATTAACAATTATGTCCTGCTCTTAGTATATGCTATAATTTGTTCCTTCTATCCACACAGCTGTGACTTGGTCGGCTGAAGGTGAATTGTACACCTTTTGATCAAGTCGAACATCCCTTCTAATCATTATTTCGTAATTCCTTAAAACATGAATGTCTTTGAGCCTGCGGAAAAACTGAGCATATGGATTTGATGGCAATATTTCCATCGACTTCAAAACAATGGGCTTCTGTTATATTTTGATCTTTTAGAATTTGCATTATGTTTGTAACTCATTGTCTATGTCGTAGAAATATAATTGGAAGTAACATGGATTATTGTATTCCATTGAGAGCGAAGGAAGATCATGATATATTTACCCTTGTGTATGAAAAGTGTACATCCAACTCTTCATATTCACGAGTTCTTTGTTAAAGCGATGTGAAAGAGAAAATGATGTTATATGCAGGTATATATCGGCGAAAACATATTGCAAGGGAATTTTTAAAGGTAAATAACTCATATAACTCATCGGGAACAGGCGTAGATGTTAATGTTGCATCACCGTTAGAACGACAAAAAGTTGGAGGTTCATATTCGAATTTTTTCACACACAACTTGGAATCTTCATCAACTTGTAAAGTGTTGGCTGACTTGATTGTACTACATCCCATTCTCTTCTTCTTTTCGATGTATTCTGCACTTGTCTAATTCTCTTATCTCTTTGCTCTTGCGTCAAATTCGCATATCCATTTTTTTGGCATTCATTCAATTGTTCGCTCCTATTGTTAGATGTCATTGATATCAATTGAACAATCTGCCTTCAACAATAAAATATTGTAGCACTGTCTGTTTAATTGAAAGTATGCATTAAATTTTGTATTCCACGAACAATAATATTATTTGTGTGCTATGTCTAATATTTAATTTTGTATTCGACCAATAATAATATTCAGGGACGGCTCAATACAATATGAGGTCTTAGGCGAAAAAAATAAAGTGGTCTTTTAATTAAATCTATTCATATATTTATGCCAACTAATTATTTGTTTAGTGATTTTTAAACCTATCACTAAATTTTTTCCAAACTCTAGTTCTATCATTAATTAATTGGCTATGTGCTTTCTAATAATCATATTTAACAATATAAATAAAAATTATAAACAAAATATATAATTTTATGATAACAAAAATAAATAAAACTATAAACTAACATAAGTTATAGAATAATAAAAACTAATTTCTAATAATTTGGTCTAATGCTCCAATAAATTCTTTAATTGAGTATAAGGTATATTCAAAATCTTCTTCTGGAGTGAGATTGTAAATTGTAACTGTGGAGAAAATGAAAAAAAATAAAAATAAAAAATAAAATAAAATTATAATAAGAGAGGAGAAAAAATATGTGAGGAATAAAATAAAAAAGAGAAAATAAAAATTAATAGGAGACTTAGAAAAATATAGAAAGTTTCACCAATTTTCACTTAAATATATATTTGATATTTAATTTTAATGTGTGTGTATATATGCTGATGTAAATGAGAGAGAGGACAAAAAAAAAAAAAAAAAAAGGAAAAAGATAATACTAGGATAAAAATATTTTGCGAACACTATTAAATTTTGTATTTGTTGAGGTTTAATGGTATAAGAAAATAAAATATTTAGGTAAGTTATAATGTATAAAGAAAAAAAAATATTTAGGTAATAATTAGGTAAGTTATAATGTATAAAGAATAAAAATCTTTTAGGTTAACTATCAAATTTCTCTATATGTTGAAGTTTAATAATTAAAGAAAATATTATAATTGTTTTAGAAAAATTAAAATATATAGAGAAATAAAAAATTATGAGGCCTTCTTATTGGATGGGTTCTTAGGTAACCGCCTAAGACTCGAGCTGATGGAAGGTTATGGAGCATACATTGGCCTTGGCATTTCAAATGGAACTTAGCCTTGTTGTTGTTGTGGTTGGTGAATGAATAACCTAGGCATGCCTAATGGTGCGGTTACAGCTGAAATATTGATTGACACACACACACAAAATTTATAAGAATTAATATGGGACAAACTAATTAATTAATTAAAGCAAAAATCAAGAACAAAAATTTCATTTGAAGTTTTGAATATCAACAAAAATAGATGATTTAAAAATCTAAATTTTTATTTTATTAATTGGTTTGTGTTTTTTTGACCCTGATAATATTATTTGTATGTTACATCTAACATTAGGGAGACTTAAATTCATAATTCAACCGCGTTATCTATTTTAAGATTTTACAAGTCATCATTATCTACCATATAAGAATAACAATTTTATATCGAAATGTAAATATTATAAACTACAGTCAACAATTTGTTATTAGTAAGCAAAATAAGCTACCATGGAATGAAAAAATTTAAGTTGGATTATACTTATGTTTTTTAGTATGTCTTTGTAAATAATTTATTTATTTTATTTGCCTAATGTTTAATGTTTAGATTAGAGAGTCACATTAACTATATATAAATCTTAACCATAATTTTTTTTACAAAATTTTGTGTTTTCTTCAATATTTTCAAAGTTCGAAAATACATATCACAACTCAGTCAGTTCAACATTTTGTGGGATTCGTTCAATTGTTCATGCCTATTGTTAGATGACATCGATATTAGTTAATCAATCTGCCTTCAACAATAAAATATTTGTATCATTGTGTGTTTAATTGAAAATATGCATTAAATTTTGTATTCCATGAACAATAATATTATTTGTGTGCTATGTCTAATATTTAATTTTTTATTCAACTAACAATAATATTATTTGTATGCCACATCTAACATTGGGGAGACTTAAATTAATAATTTAACTACGTTATCTAAATCCATCATACCATATAGAAATAACAATTTATATGGAAACATAAATATTAAAAATTGTAGTCAACAATTTGTTATTAGTAAGCAAAATAAGCTAACATGGAGTGAAAAATCTAAGTTAGATTATGCTTATGTTTTTTAATATGTCTTTGTAAATTATTTATTTAATTTATTTGCCTAATGTTTAATGTTTAAATTAGAAAGTCACATCACCAACGATATTAAGTGATCAATATGTCTTAAACAATAAAATATTTGTATCATTGTGTCTTAATTGAAATTATAACTTGAAATTTTTATTGGATATATAATAATATTATTTATATGCTAAATTTAGTATTAGGAAGAGTTAAATTAATAATTCAATCACCTTATTTAAATTAAAATTTTACAAGACATGATAACATTTTTGTATATCGTAAAAAGTGTTGAACCAGCCGTCCCAACTTTCTCTCCCACCTCTTCCTAACTTTCTCTCTCTACCAGACAGCTTCACCATGCCTCTATGCTCCCTTTTATGGGAGGAGGGAGGCAAAGGCCGCCTCTCAATTATAATAAATTCGGCGTGTTTCAATAAGTGTGCTTCGTGCCGTGAGTGTTTTTTTTAAGCCCTTTTTTTGTTTTCTTCGATTAGATCTGTTCATGTTCGGTTCGTTTTCGAATCACATTGGCGGATCTGTTGTTTTATTCGACTAGATCTCTAGTCTAGGTCGGTTTTGGTTTTCCCCGCCTCGATTTAATCTTTTTTTCCTTGATTTGATCTTGTGCGGGGTTTCTTGGATGTTGTAACGCCTTATGGTTGTACCTTTGGAGCGTTTGCCGTGATAATGGCCAGACCTTTTGATCTTTGCTACGTTCTTTTATGGTGGTTCTATTTGCAGAGTGTTGGACTCTGTTTCCTCCACAAATCTGGAACCTCTTCTTTATTTATTTACTTTGCTTCAAAATTTGTATGCCTTTTCTAGCTTTATGTCTCTGTACCGTGCCATCTTGGCTTTAGGTCTTTTTGCGGTTTTGAATGAAAAAAAATAAAAAAAAAATTGTATCAAAATATAGACATTAAAAACTTAATTCAGTAGTAAGTAAAATAAATTGCCCCAATTGAAATTTGGATTAGGCTTAGTATGTCCTTGTAATGTTTAGATTAGAAGGTAACTTAACTCTTAAGACTGAACCAACCGACCGCCGTAAACAAATAAACCCTAAACCTAAAGTTCCGTCTTCCTCTCTGTCACGCTGCCATGAAATCTTCCACGACCTCCTCGTCCCTAGCTATCGCTGGCTTCACAGTTCACACCGAGTAACCGACAACGAACCGACTTCTCAGTAATCATTCATCATTTTTCAAATTCGGTAAGATTTATTTCAATTTTTAGGTTTTGTTAATGTTCTTCGGTTGGTACTTCAGATGTCTTTTGGGATACTGTTGGTTGTGCTTTACATGTTTTGGGGTTGTAATCGGGTATTCAGTGTTTGGGGGATGGTTTAATTGTTTGTTTGGTTTTGAAGATACTATGTTTTGGGCTTTTTTCGAATTTCTTCTCTCATTGTCTGCTTAAGAAAATCAGGACTTGGTTGGAATTCTGCACCAAATATTGCAACAAACTCATTATTTTTGTAACTTTTTTGGCCAATTACATGACCAATATTTTTGTTCCTGCTTGTGTTTTTATTTGCTAAAGGTGTCTCTGTTGACTAAAATTCTATTGTTTTTGTTCCTGCTTGTGTTTTTAGTTTATGTGGTTTCGTGGCTATGTTGGTTTTCTGTATTTTTTTTTTTTTTAATTCAAGATTTTAGGTGATTTTTGTATGTTTATCTGCTGTATATATATTCTCCCTTTATATCTATATCAACTCCCTTCAAATTATTTCTTGGGTTGAGTTATTTGTGGTACGATTATTTGATTATTTGTTTTTTTTTTTTGGTTGCATTGTCTGTATATTTATTATGTCTGTATATCTTTAATTACGTAAAGATGAAGTCGATGAAGTCATTATACCATTCACTTTCATACTGTGGTAGCCCAGCATAAATTAATGTCAACTGTGGTAGCCCAGCATAAATTAATGTCAACTGTGGTAGCCCAGCATAAATTAATTTTGACATTATTACAAATGCAGAAATACCTTTTTAAAACTTTAGGTGTGATTCATGTAAGTTTACATGATTGATCAGCATTAGGTCCCTGGTGTATATGTGGTGAATGATATTGCGCTTTGATTAATTGTTTTGAATGATGAAAATAAAATAGGAGCAAGTGCGAATTTAGAGACTTTTGGGGAGGGGTTCTCGAATCAATAGGATTCAAACTTATAATAGGGGACATATTCTAGGAACAATAAAAACACAAATGGAAATGTAATGAAGAACAAGGGTCAAGAGATTAACTTAATACAACCTTTTTTTGACTTCTCAGGGTCGTGAATCTTGTCTTGCTATTCCGCTCTAACGCGAATAACTTCATCAAACCACAATTTCATGTCTTTCCTTTAGTCTCAACATGGATACGTTACTCTTCTTTATTAGAGCAATTGTTGGTCATATAAAAGTATTTCTGACTACCACAATTTTCTTGTGAATGAGCATGTAACCTTCAAATTCTCTGTCTGTCCTTGTATAGAATTCTAAAAGTGCACATGATTGTTTTTTAAAGTAACATTCAAGTAATGTAACATGGCTTTAATCTCAATACACTACACACTGTGCACAAAATTTCATGGTTATCTTCTATTGAACAACCATATTGTGGTGTTGTTATCTGCATTTGTCACTGCAAAAATTGACATGTTTATCAGTCACTGTAACTTTGGAATTTGGGCATAATATGAGCTCTTCTTCTAGTAGATATATCATATGATGCTGTTGCTTCGCCTGTTATGTAATTATTCAGCCTTTGATCTTTGTTTGCAGAATGAATAAACTCGTATAAACAACAAGATGGACATAAAAGCATTCCTTTTGGGGAAGTTCAGTGGCCAGATACCAAACAGATCTATGAAGGAAAACATAGTTCAACAGGAATGTGATGCTTGGCAAGTACCTTGCTTTCCAGCTTCCTCATATTCATCCATATGTATGACAAATCCAGCTCTGGGGATGTCTCCCAGAATCGGACCTAATACGTTGAGGACCATCAATGCTTGTGAATGCGACTTCTTTGAAGGTGAGTCATTCTTTATGACTAATGGCTGAAAATTCTTGTAATGGATTGTTCTACATATATTTGCACTTTTTAGTTGAATGAAAACCTAATTTGATTCTCTATAATTCCCCAACTTGCATGATTATATGAACATCACAAACATTGTCAAATATTACTAAACAATTGACAAAATATTCTTCTTCTTTATCTACATTTGCTCCCACAGACATTAATTACAATTCAGCATTTTAATTTCCAAAGTTTCCAAATAACTCCTTACACCATAAAATCCCCTGAAACCTGAAGCATGTCCTGAAATTTTCTATCTGGACAAAGTGTTGACATTTTGGCTCATTTTACCAACTCAGAATCTGGCAAAAATAATTCCTTCTAAATTTGGTTGACTCAACTCAGATGTTCTATTTGACTCCCTGTACTAGGTTAAAATTGGGATTGGTGTCACCTTTGCCTTGCAGACGTGCCACAATATTTTATGGAGTTTCTGGCTGAGATTGTATCATCCATTCTCCACATGCCCAATTCTTTTTATCTTATATGCTCTCTTTACTTTTTCTTCTTGACCAGGTGAATTGAACTACTCACACTATAGAGGATTCATGGAGAATGATCACAATGTTTGTGATGTGGGTTTTGCATCACCGCTGGAGCAAAAATTGGAGTTTCCTTATTCAAATTTGCTGAACTCGCGACAGGGTACACAGTGGATTACTGAAGTCTCTGATATTTTGAATAATCTGAGCTACAATCCTCCCAGATCAATGATTGAGGATTTATTGCAATCTCAACTGTTGATGCCAAGGTCTCAAGAGTTTCATCAGTGGCACCATCAGCCTTATGTGCAACTTGATAAGCCGTTTGAGGCCCAGTCACAGTGTTACCTGGTTGAAGATGAAAAATGTTGTAATGAAACAGCAGGGCAAGAGGCATCTAAGCTGCCTGAGCTCCATTCAGAACAATCTCATGGTATTACTGGTGAACTTTACCAGGGGTCTAGAAAACCAAATAATGGTCTCAAAAGGGCTTTTTCTGATGGAGATCTTAGTGACACCAACTCTGTCATTACAGAAGATGTTCTGCCTCCTTCAAAATATCTGAAGACAGAAAATTCTGATTCCTTTGAAAGAGGAGTTTGGCATGCAGTTGATCGTACATGCATAAGTGATAAAAGAAATGCTGTCGCAGAAAATTGTCACTCAGAAGTGCCCCTTGATAGTCATAAAGAGGAGGAGATACAAGTGAGGACCATGTCTGACCAGGCCAGCCTAGAAACAAAAGGTGATTTAATTGCCCCTGCAGCCGATAATGAGTCTACAAAGAAGTCAGAGGAACCAAATATACTAGTCGTGTCTTTTGCTGATTTTTTCACAGCAGCGCAAATAAAGGAGCATATCTCCAGTCTTAGGCTGTGGAATAGTCAGGTTTGTAGATCAATTTTGAATTGCTGTTATTGGGTGATTTACTTTCACTTTATTACTTCTGATTATATACTCATTAATATGGTTTGTTGACGTAACAAGATTATAGATGTTATATACTCTTAAGTTTAAGTTGTTAGGGAGAGTGTAACTTAAGTATTTTATATACTCAACATGCTGCTCTAAAAGCTTAAATTGTTAGAGAAGGTGTAACTTAAGTATCCGTATACTTTGAAATTTATTTAGCTTGAGATGAAGTTATAGCACTTTCATGAGTTTTGCTTCATTCTGCATTGGAAACAAAATAGATTATTTTGGTTCATCGGCCAATCAGCCATCTTAGTGTTACTTGGGGGACTTCGTGTCCTATATCTGGAATTTTTTATTTTTATTATTATTTTTTTTCTCCATCATACAAATGAAATTAGGAAGTGTGGATATATGACTAGAAAACATATTTAAATTGCTCCTGTTAACTGAAGTGAAATTTTCTTAAAACTTCGACTTATTTGATCAATTTCTTGCAAAATAGGGTTGCGGATTGGAGTGTATACTGCAGAGATTTTTAATACAACCAACAATTTTGTGCCATTAATGCTCTCTCTCTCTCTCTCTCCCTTATATATATATATAGAGAGAGATATATATTTTGTTCTAACGATGCATGTAATATGGGCTTGCCTAAGCACGATCTTGTGTAAATGACTATAATTGCGATGCATTCCATTTGAAACAGAGTATCAAGGAAGCATCAGAAAATACAATTGCACATTCTGTTGGTGAAGGCTCGTGCCAGTTGTGTGCCATGGGAAAGCTTGTGTTCGCTCCGGCACCTAAGTATTGCTCAACTTGCGGAGCTCGCATAAAACCGAGTTTGTTTTATTATCACAGGCTGGATGAAAAGGGTGCACAGCATTGCTTTTGTCCCTCATGCTTTAGGGTGTCTCGTGGTGATACCATCTCATTCCAAGGGGTTTCCATATCCAAAGCAAATCTGTACAAGGCTTGTAATAATGAGGAAAATGAAGAATCAGTAAGCTCTGTCATTGTTTCCTCAGATAAATCTATTCTATAAATTGTAAAAAATTCAGTTTTCTGACTCTTATGCTATTGCAGTGGGTTCAATGTAATAAATGTGAACAATGGCAACACCAGATATGTGGTCTCTACAATAAGAAACAAGATTTGGAAGGAAAAGCAGAGTACATTTGTCTAAAATGCCGTTTAGAAGAAATAGAAATTGGACATCAGATGCCTTTATCAAAGACTGCAGCATTTGGAGCAAAAAATCTGCGAAAGACTAGGCTTAGTGATCACATTGAACGAAGGCTCTTTGGGCGTCTCAAGCAAGAGAGAGAAGAGAGGGCAAAGGCTTTAGGAAAGAACTTTGATGAGGTAAGAAGCAAACACTGTTTAATGAGTTGGAATTTTAAATCGCTTTAATCATCAAAACATATTTAATTAAAATTATATATTTAGACAAAAGAAAATTAATAATACAGTTGGTGATGAATGTATATTACTCAAATTCTGCTGATTGATCCATAAAACTCTAGACTGAAGGATATAAAACATAAATTGTTGAAGTAGGATCAAATTCTTGTGTTCTTTGTATCCAACAATTTTGTTCTTTTATTGTATATGAGTAGCTCATACCATGTATGCTGCTTCTTTTCTTTTCTTCCTTTTTGGTCTTAATAAGAGAATATTGAAATCTACTTCAGCTGCTTGATATTTCATGTATAAATTTTGACCTGTTAATAGGTACCTGAAGCAGCTGATCTCGTCGTCAGAGTGGTGTTATCTGTCAAAAAACAATTGAAAGTGAAACAGCAATTTTTAGATATCTTCCAAGACGAGAATTATCCTGCAGAATCCCCATACAGGTCAAAGGTGAGACAAATTAAAGTGATCCATAAATTTTTTTCACTTTACTTAATCTTTATTAGGGCAACTTACTGAAGATCATTTGAGATTCTGAAAGTACCAGGAAGCTCTCTTTAGGTTGATTAATACCATTGATCTTGTCTTAAATACCTGAAATAATAATAAACTCCTTTGAGGTTTTGGATTGACTTCTTGTATTCACCACTGACCGCTCCCTGATATTAATCTTCAATTGATTATTTTCTTGTTCTTCACTCTTTCAATGAACTTTACTATTATAAGGGCCAATACAATCAGTTTTTCATCATTTGAAAATTGAAAGGATGGAAGTGAGTGTGTTGATGTACAGCCACGTGGGAGGTCATGTTATTTCAAATGCTCTAAGAAAAGTCTGTTATTTTCCTGAAATATTCTTTTTTGTGGCTTTACCCATGTTTTGGCACTGCTGTTAACTATTTTTGTGGTTTTCCCAACCAGGTGATTCTTTTGTTTCAGAAAATTCAAGGTGTAGATGTATGCCTTTTTGTAATGTATGTTCAAGAGTTTGGTTCAGAATGCTGTCCACCAAATCAACGTTGTGTTTATATATCGTATCTTGATTCTGTCAAGTATTTCATTCCAGAGATAGATACCGTTAATGGCGATGCTCTTCGTACCTTCGTTTACCATGAAATTTTGGTAAATACCTTTTTTAGTCATATATTGGATTAAAGAGCTTCTAAAGTTTCTATTTTTTGATAGGATTATTTAAAATTTCTGATTTACACATGTAAATAACAAGATTTGCTTTTTTTTTTTTTTTTTTTTTCTGTATCATTATCAGATGGGATACCTAGAGTATTGCAAGAAACGAGGTTTTTCAACCTGCTATATATGGACCTGCCCACCTTTAAAAGGAGAAGATTATATTTTATATTGCCATCCAGAGACACAGAGAACACCAAAAGCTGATAAGCTGCGGCGGTGGTAATTCCCTCTCCCTCTCTCTCTCTCTCTCTCTCTCTCTCTCTTTCTCTCTGTGCATGTGTGTGTTTGTCTGTCTGTTCTGTCTGTGTGTTTGTGACTCACATCGACATATATATGACTGCATGAGTGCAATTAAGATATGTGCAAACTGGTAGCATTTCTTGTGCATCTTGCTCTTGAGGATTATTAAACTTGTACTGAGATCAGCCTTTTGGGTTAGGTGGCTGTTTCCATATGTGGTCATCACACACCAAAGCATTGCCTGAATAGTGAATAGTCCATTACTTATGTTGATCTAGGTAGTTTGTGCTCAGATTCTGTGCTGCAGCTTTTGCCCGTGTGCATGTCTTGACTGGATGATGTTCCACTTGCAGGTACAAGTCAATGCTAAAAAAAGCAGCCAATGAGAACATTGTGGTGGAGACCACTAATCTATATGATGAATTCTTTATTTCTACTGGAGAAAGCCGAACCAAGATAACTGCAGCTCGTTTACCATATTTTGATGGTGACTATTGGTCAACTGCTGCTGAAAATGTGATTAGAAATATTGAGGAAGAAAGTGGAGGAGATTTACAAAGGAAGGTGAAGAAACTAACGACAAAGAGAAATTTAAAAGCCATGGGGCATACCTCCAATCCTTCTGGTGATGCAGTGAAAGATATTCTACTGATGCATAAAGTAAATTCCTGCTCAATATTTTCCTTCTTTATTCATATAATATTCACAGATGTCACTGATTTGTGTTATTTAGGACTCTAGTTGATTCTTACCATGCTAGGCTTTTAGTATATGTCTTCGGAACTTCTATGGCTAGGCAATGGCAACCAAATTTTAACAACAGTGATTACTTAATTTGGCCATTCAAGTGCCCCAAAGGTGTCAAATCAGGGCTCATAAAGTGGCCATGCAGTGGCCAAATAAAGCTTAAATAAAGCTCTGGGTTGGATTAAATAAAGCTTACCAAGGTCTTAGGCATGGCCGGAATGGTTTCCCCCTAATATAATCTGGATCTTCAACAATGTCGAATTAAAGCAAAGATCAATTAAATAGCCAGGATTAGCTGAAACTGCTTATCAAATAAGATTATTTATTTATTTCTATTTTTGATGTTTGGACTGCTTGCTGATAGATGACGTGTTGCGTGATTCTAAATAGGGATTAGAGTTCCTTTATGCAGAAACTTCCCTCATAATAGACCACATAATTAACGAATTCTTTGCTTTCTCAAAAAAATAGAAAGTTACCTGTATAAATTAGCATAGGTTTATTTATTTATCTTTTAATGTGTTTGATCCTTCTCCTTCCACAACATGTAAAGGATAACATGCCTCCTTCAAATGACATAGCAAGCTCCAAAAGAGCTTAATTAAAAAATTGTTTTATGCTCTTAGTTCAAAGGTTACCGCCAGGCTAATAGGTCAGGTGGTATCTAAATTGGATTCCAACCTACGTGTCAAAGGTTCAAGTTTCTGTGTTGTCTTGAAAGAAGAAGATAACTGAAGACATGATGTCATGCCCATTCTTGTAGTCACTTGGTGATGACTTCTTCCTAGGACCTAATACAGGCAAGGGATCCAGTGGATGCCTAATGGACACCTTGATTTACTACAGTTAAAAAAACTTTACCTGATACTGTTAGCCTATCTAGCATCTTCAGTTTCATGTATTTGGTATAGCTTAGTTTGAAATTTTTGTTCAACTAAATTTGGATTATGCTAGCATTTGTCAAAAAATTCTAAATCATCAAAGAACGATGATAAACTGAAAACTCTCCCTTGTCTTGCATGGTACCCTATGATATGTGAAACTTCAAATTTTGTACTAGTACTTGTGGGCCACAACTTGATATGGGACTATAAAGATATGGGATATGTATTTGATGCATCTAGAAACACATCATTTTGCATTATATCAAAAGCTATTGCTTTTCTTTTCATTTGATGAGATTTTAATAGTTTGTTATTGCTGTTGTTCTTTTTGTCCTTGATAGCTGGGGCAAACCATCTTACCCCTGAAGGAAGACTTTATAATGGTCTACTTGCAATACACTTGCATGTGCTGCCGTGAAGTGATACTAACTGGAAGCAGGTGGATTTGCAATCAATGCAAAAATGTTCAGCTATGTGAAAGGTAATTGCCGTGTTACAGTCATGATTTATTCTTCTTTTTTTCTCCTTACTAGAGACATACATCTTTCATGTGCTATGGTGTATGCCCTTATAATCTTGTTAATGTTAAATACTTAAATGCTTGTTATCAGTTTGTTTTCCCTCCCGCCATCTCTTTTATTTTTTATTTTTATTTTTCCCCAGTAAGTTCATCCTTTCTTTTTTCTTCTCAACTCTTGCATTTCTTGTAATGAATATCCAATTGAGTCTTTCTTACAGCCTTCCTTTAATTGTAAGCTTCGGTAGTACTCAAAAGTCACTTCATCCTATGATATAATATGATGATATATGAAGAAGTCAATGAGGAATAGGAAATTAGGAATTAGATCTTAAGTGGCCTCGTTGGCATTCTCTTTTGGTTAAGAAAGGTGTTACAAATCCATTTATTGTTAAGTCAAATTTCTATGGCTTTGACTCGTTTTTTAATATGACGTGCATCAGGTAGGTATAGGAAGGGTTGAATATGTAGGTATAGGAAAGGTTGATTATGAAACGTGACTTAGGTCAGCTAAATGAATCCTACTTTTCCATTCCCTCTCTAATGCCATTACCTTAATCGAACTATTTATTGACTTCATGAAGTGTATTACAGTAGTCATCTTATAATACTTTATTTTTTATTCATCTCACCCTTTCATATATGCTTCAGATACCATGATTTTGAGAAAAATGTCAATGACAATATATTACAGTAGTCATCTTATAATATTTTTTTCTTTATTCATCCTTTCATATATGCCGCAGATGCCATGCTGTGAAGCAAAATGTCAATGAGGATGGAACGCACACTTCCCAGAGCGGGAGAAGACACTTACTCTCTCAGGTGAATCCCGAACATCAAAATTTCCAATCACCACCAATTGTCCTTATAAGAAGCAGGAATAATTTCTTTAGCACATGCTTTAATTTATAATAACTTTCAGTACCTGTTCCTGTTTAAATTTTCTTCCTTATGTATATTGTTTCTTATACTTTTCAGGTGGTGGTGGATGATGTGTCTGCTGATACTGAGGACAATGACTTATCTTTCGATAATGATTTCTTTGAGATTAGGCATACATTCTTAAACTTCTGTCAGGAGAACAATTATCAGTTTGATACACTTCGTCATGCCAAGCATTCTTCACTGATGATCCTGTATCATCTCCGGAGTATGATAGCACCAAGTTCTGGGACCAACTGCAGCATTTGCCATAAGGATATTATAGTAAACCAAGGCTGGCATTGTGAGACATGTCCAGAGTTTGATGTTTGTGCTGCATGCTATCAAACAAGAAATGGTGAGTGTCGTGTTCATCATAAGTTAACTAGGCGTTCTGCTGCTGCTAATTGTGAGTCAAACAGCAACCAGGCTCAGCCTCAGCAGGTAAAGGTATGGAGAAAATCTCTTATAAACTTAATTATAATATTTAGATCCCACATGTCCAATATTTGATTCTTTTCACATTCAAGCCGAGAGACATGGGTCATTATTGGGTGTTCTACTTTTAGATGCAATTATATTTGCCAGCGATATTTAACCAATTATAGAGGAATGTATTTCCAAAGATCTATTCCTTGATCGCAACACTCAACCAATACAGCAAGGACGTAGTTGTCCTTTTGGTTGACCAAGAAATGGAACTAGCTTGGAAACATTTTCAAAACACAATAATTATTGCAAAATTAAATTCGAAATGCTTGGAATATAAAGTACAATTATATGAGTTATATAAGTGAAATAATTTAATTTAAGGCCTGCTCGTCAGTCTAAATGAGAGGAAAGTAGGAAACAAGGGTGGAATTGATTAGTAAATGCAAAAATATAAATAAATCATCAAATAATATAAACAGTACTTTACTGGTGAAAAACAAACATAAAGGTTTTTAAAACTAATTTTGGCATGTAATATTGAATCATTATAATCACACATGACACTACCTTTTTGTTGGCTGTTGAGATGGTGTTTACATGGAGGAAATTTTTTAACTGTTTCATTATTTCAACCATTCTTTTGTATGTTTCCAAGTAGGCAAATTTTCATAGAAACATGTCAATTTTGGATTTCCACTCGTGTTTCTCTTCATACGTTAGGCTGTTTCTGTAGAAACAACATAAAATTTGATCCTTACTTAGTTTAATGTAATATGTTGTTTATTGATGTTTGCAATTGGCTTGTTAAGCATTTTTATAAGCATTTCTTGGCCAATATTTGCTCACACCCTGCCTGATGAGTATCATTGTTCGTATTTTGAATTTTTATGTAATTTGGTGGTGCAGTTGAGTGAATAAGTGGATGTTCTACCACGTGCCATTCAATGCCGTGCAACCCAAAGCAATCCATGTTCCTACCCCATGTGCCTTCAAATCAAAAGACGCCTCATGCATGCACATCAATGCAGTCTTTCTTTTGGGTGGTGGGCATTGTAAACTATGCCATTCAACCACGATGATACTGAAGTCCCACTCAAAAATTTGAAAAGATTCAGATTGCATAATACTGAGTTGCAGGTGCATTACACTGACAGCGCCATATTTCTTGATTTCAATTATTAATTTCTAATGGAATTAGAATTAATAATGCCTGCCGAAATCCTAACGTGCATTGTGTATTTTGAACATGCAGGGCTGCGAAGAGTAGGTTAGAAAAGGTCTAATTTTCAGTCTAAAACTCGGTGAAGGGCTGCTGGTACGGGTCAGGAAACAACCGAGGTTGCTGGAAACAGTTGATTGTCCGAGTGTATAGGAATACCGTGGTTGCTGGAAACAGTTGATTGTCCGAGTGTATAGTAATACTGAGGTTGCTGGAAACAGTTGATTGTCCGAGTGTATAGTAATAGATGGATCATCAACGACAGCACCCGTTGCTGGAACAGTTGATTGTCCGAGTGTATAGTAATACCGAGGTTGCTGGAAACAGTTGATTGTCTGAGTGTATAGTAATACCGAGGTTGCTGGAAACAGTTGATTGTCCGAGTGTATAGTAATGGATGGATCATCAACGACAGCACCTGAGGTTGCTAGAAACAGTTGATTGTCCGAGTGTAAAGTTATAGATGGGGATCATCAACGACAGCAGCCGCTTATACTGATCAATACCATTCAAAGTAGTAGTATTTGAATATACTGACTTGTTTATTTTGATGGTTCTATAGATTACTTCACTGCACTGTGCAGGGAGTTCATTCAAACAGTGTGTCATTTGTAATTCCAGAATAGTTATCATGTGAATAAAAGGATGCTATTCATGAATAAAAATATCCGGTGATCGATTTTTACCTTCTAGGCATGAAATCAGTGTGTGTGTGTGTGTGTATTTTTCTTCTCCTCTCTCTACTGATAGTTTGATTATGCCTCAACCAATTAAGCTTTTAGTGAAATTCCATCTCTTGAATTCCCTTGGTTGGGATTGGCGCCGCCCATAAGACCTAATGGTTCTGAAGTGGTAGCTTTTGTATTTGTAGCCTAATGGAACATTTGGTTTGTATACTGTCAGCTTATTAGTTTGTTTTTAACAAGCCTATTATTGGCTCCAGATGTAAAAAAATTTGAACAGTTGGAGTCTGATTTGATTTTGTATCTGCAGGTGACAGGCACTTGTAATCAATGTATTAATTTCTGAGTGAGTTGGGTTGAATAAAGCTTTCTTGTCCCACACAGTGAAATGATTGAGTTCAGTGTAAATAGGGAAATTTTATTCTTTTTGACTCTTTTCTAGTTTATTGTATTTTTCTACAATTTTTTATTTATTATTTTAGTTCCATAATTTTTGTTATTAAGATTTTATTTGAGTGTTAAAATCTCATGTAAATACGCATTGCTTGTTCTTGATTGAATATTGGTTTGATGTTCCAAGTATGATAGGTTGCTGGAGCTGCATGATTCATCTCGGTTAGGGTTTCTATGTCTTGGACAGTCTATAGTGCATAGCCTGGTTATAATATATTTTATTTTTCTTCTTTGTTTTTATTTTTGACTTCATCAAATTTAATTTGTGTTTTAACTTGGCTTTTGATGGAGTTGCTTGCATCAAGGTATGCCTCTTTTCCCTTTTCACTTTGCATGCTTTGGTTGGATGTTAAGGGGGCCATTGATAAGTGCACTGGTAAAGACACATACTTTCCCGCACTCCATGTTGGTCTGGATAAGCCTTCTGCCTCAGTTGATATCTTCTTAGAGGTCCAGAGGATAATTGGAGTTAGTTTTGTACATTTTCCCTTGATTTCTATATGATGTTTATTATTATTATTATTATTATTTATTTATTTCGAAACTAGAGGGGTGTCCCACCCTTTTGGGTGGATTATTCCCCACTGAATACTTGGTACGCCCCCAATGTTACACGCCAGAGAAACCTTGTTAGGTTGACCTCAAGGGTTGATTGGGTTTCTGTATTGTTACTCGTAACAAAAAAAAGATTCCAATTAGGTTTTGAGAGAAATTCAATCCCTTGAATTCCCTTTGTTGGTATTGTGGGCGCCCATGAGACCTAATGGTTTGCACTGGTGGTGGCTTTGGTACTGTGGCCTAATGGGACATTTGGTTTGTATACTGTGAAATTATAGTTGTTATTAAACAAGACTGTTGTTGGCTCGAGATTTAATATTTTTCAAACAATTGTGTCTAATCTGATTTTGCATCTCGAATCGTGTTCAACGTAGGTGAAAAGTACATAGAGCTAATAAATTATTAGGTGATCTGAAATGGTCAATCACAAGATATCATGTAACCAAATATGTTAGCTTTATCTAGTTTTTTATATATTTATTACATGGTATTTCGTGATTAACAGGGACCACATGATCTTAGATTATTATCTACTAATTTCGTGATTAACAGAGAGCATCATTGTATAATATCCAAATGTTTTTTTTTTTTTTGGACAAGTATCCAAATGCCTTCTCAACTTAATATTAGTAAGTTGTTAATAGTTAATACTATTGGCATCATTTTTGGAAAAACAGTTATCAATGCGTTGACACAATTTGAGTCCAAAGAAATTGAAATTTGAAGTAATAAAAAAAAAAGAAAAAAGAAAAAGAGTTGTCAATCCCTTAGGCCTGCTTAGCATGCCAAATCGGAACCATCTTTGGTAACAAAAATTTGTTTTGGAAAATTTAGAAATTTGCTTTAGTTCCTCCGCTACAGTACTAAAGTACACAATATCACCAATTTGGTGATATGGGTTTGGATCAAAAAATTTGATATATTCTGAATTATTTCAAATTAATATAAGCCGTCCCAAACATGTTATGGGTCTAAATTTAAAGATCAATATTAAAAAAATAATATCATAACACATTTCAAACAGGTCCTTAAGTAGTTGATATCTTTCTAAAATTAGAGGATTTGATAGTGTTTGGGATTTGCTTTTAAAAAAATAAAAAAAATTGGATGCTCACGGAAGAAAATTTTGTCCTTTGTATAAACCATGATTTTGACTCTGATAATAATGATTATTAATGCGTATTATTAAATTTGTAATTTAGAAATATTTTTACATTTTAAAAGTAGAATGTGACTAGTTTAAAGACACTTGGAGAGAAAACTGACCGAAAGAATCCATTTCCCTCCACAAGGTTAAAATAGGCCTCTAGTTTCTTGTTAAGAATAATAATAAGTTTCTAGTTAAGAATAATAATAATAATTATTATTAGTGTGAATATATTTATGGTAGATTAATGACAATTACACTATATTGAATAAGGAATTTTTCATCATTTGAATCAATTATATATCCATCTAACACAATATTTTTTTTATTATCTCAAGGCAATAAATTCAATTATTTTTTCCCCCTTTTTTCAGTTAAAATTAAAATTCTACCACCAAGTTGATAATAACTCTTGTCAACTTGATAATCTCATGCAGTAAGACTTACAGTCTGTATGTTATGATTTTCACCATATATTTTGGACACGTGCATAAATATTTAAGAAACATTCTTGTAAATAGCTAACGAGTGTACGGATTAAACCATGCCTTATTTCTTAATAACTCTTTATTGAATTGAATAGACATATAAGCGAACAACATGACAAATGAAAAATACATAAATGTTGTCGATTCCAGATTCCAAACTTGATAAATGAAAAATACATAAATGTTAGCTATTCTCACAGGTCAAAGCAATTTAGTGCGATGTTGATGCTAGCCAAAAATGAACTAGCCCAAACCAATAACTTGGCTAACCCACCTTTTGGCCAGCTCCACATTGCATCAAACCATCGCCAGAAAGTGTGACAAGATGGCTACAATTTAACTACTATTTAACTACTACACTTGCGTAACAAAAAGGTATAGAGTCGTTGAGAAGTCAAAAGCTTTTATACTCTTTCTTCTTCTTTTCTCTTTTGTCCATCCATGTGTCTTTAACTTTGCTTATTTTTTAGTTTACAAGCTCAATTGAGAGTATATTCTCAATGTTCTTGTTGTGATTAACATTGCTGCTACTATTTAATGATATAAATTCATAGTACTTATATGAACATCTTCATTCGCAACCTGCAATTAAGTACTAATTGAAAATCAGGCATAAGAATGTATAATAATAGCAATTTAAGAACATTATAACACCGAATTCAATTTATGTTAATGAGATAATAAACTCGCACCCATGTGATGTCATCATAATATCATGTGATGGGACTCACAACTCCTCTCACATAAATTGATTTCAGTAATTATCAAATTCGGTTACTAAATCACAATGAATATATGTAAATTCATATGGAGAAGAAGATTTCAAAAAGAATAAATGATGCCACTGGCACACACCACTATGCTAGAGATGGTGCTGTAATTAAAATTGGAGATCTATAAAGAAAAACATCAAAATTCAAGAAGGGCATGGAATTGTTCAGAAGAAAATTGTTCACGACTGCTTAACAACATCATCTGTCTATTGAAGTGGGGGAGAGCTTGTCAAGACATTGAAATTGCATCCCTAAAACTGCTCGGAGAGGCGTAAAATTCGCACTCTTCACTGAGGCGAAAAAGAAACAATCCAACATCTAGATGCTCAACCAGGTATTCCATTATTCTAGAGGTGAGAACAGAGAAGAAACTATGTTAAGTTGCCGAAAGTCGTCTTCAATTTCGTATTTGCCCTGCCTCCGCGATCTCAAATTATCCCGTTACTATCAAAATGTTCCTTCCGGTATTCTCGGACAATGACAGGAACACTTGTGGGTGGGACCTGGATGAACCACAAAAACATGAGAATAATCTTGAACAAAAGTGAATGAAGTGAACAAACAATATAACAATGCCAAAAAAAACAGACTGAAAAATTACATGCAAATAACATGACAATTTTTATCGGTAAGTTGGCAATAAAAAGTCAAACTTACACATATTATTTGATGAAACAAAAGCTGAATGATAAATCTCACACTAAGACAACGAGGAAGCAAAAGTTTTTTTTTTTTTTTTCGAAAATTAAAGCAATTTTCATTGATAAAGATATAATTACAAAGAGGCCTTGGGCCAAAGAAGAAGCAAGACAAGGCTTGAAACAAGGCTAATAACCGGCCCAACAAGGAAAATACATTCCAAACAAAAATAACTGTCAGCAACGGCAGTGACTTTGACAGAGGCTAAAATTCAGTCGACACTGGAGCTGCGGCCGAGCCGCTGAGGATTAGTCCCCGGGCACCGCGGGGGGGGGGGGGGGGGGGGGGGGTCTGCAGCAAGACGGAGAGATGTTCCAGTCCACGAGAATAGATCTAGATGATGAAGAATCACGAGGGCATCCCAATTTCAGAATTGCAAAAATGGTGAAACAGATCTTCGCGCACACAACTCTTTGAGAGGCCTTCTTCCCTCCGAAGATTCTGGAGTTCCTCTCCTCCTAGGTATGATACACCGCCCCAATTTTCTATGAAGATTAATTGAGTTGCTTGCCCACTGAACAAGTGGATCCCAACTCCTGATGGTTATGTAAATGTTCAGTTTGTATTTGATAAAACACCACAGAGGGGAAACAAATGAGCAATTTATAAAAATGTGGTCATGAGATTCAGTAGACATGTTGCAAAGGGGGCAAATGTTGATGTGCTTAGACATTGATTTGCTATTAAGAGTTGGCAATTTTGATTGCACTGCCAGCCAAAGAATGAACTTCATTCTTGGAATGGATGGGGAATTCCAAACTAAGTTGTGCCATGGTGCATTAGGAAAGTCCCCCACCAAATATAATACAGTGTGACTGAATGAGTACAGGCCATTTGGGGAAGCTGTCCACTTCTTACTGTCCCTTGTAGAACTAACTGGGGCAGGTAGGTTAAGCAATTCTGGGATGGCATTGGTGAGGGAAGAGAGAAAGGACCAATTGTTGTTAACAATGAAGTTGTCAAGAGTTGTATCTTCATGAAAACCTCCTTCAGTCAGTATTGATATTGGGAACCTTGAGCATAGGGGGCCCCCTGGAGCCCAATTATCCCACCATAGAGTTGTATCTGCCCATTACCAATAGAATGCTTGATTAGATTTCTGGCAAAATGTCTTAGTTGGAGCATTTTCCTCCAGCTCCAAGAACATAGTTGTGGGTAGTTTAAAGTCCACAAGTTCCTAGCTTTGAGGAGGTGAGAGTGGCACCATTTTACTCACAGTCTATCAGAATTATCTATTTGGAGATCCCAAATGAATCTCAGAATACCAACCCTATTAGCAATCTCCATATTAGGAAGCCCTAAACCACCTGCAAGTTTAGGAGCACAGACCTTGCCCCAAGCAACCTTTGATCCTGAAGCTTTCAATTCTGGGCCAAACCAAAGAAACCTTCTGAAAGTCTTATTTAATTCATCAATTACCCCCTTTAGTAAGATGAAGATGTTGCACCAGTAATTTTGAGTGGAGACAAGCACTGATTTGATTAATTATAGTCTACCTGCATAAGAAAGAGATCTTGATGTCCAGTTGGTAACTCTATGGGTGATCTTACTTACCAGTAAGCTGCAATGCTCAGCTTTGAGGATAGTTGAGATGAGAGGCACTCCTAGGTATCTCACTGGGAGTGTGGCTGCTTGAATGCCAAGTAGAGAATTGATCTCATTCTAGGTGTGATCATTGATGCTCGAAAAAAACACTGAACTCTTTGATAGGTTGATGTCAAGGCCAAACATTGAGCTGAAGAGATCTAGAGCAGACTTCAGAATTCAAACTGAGCAAATGTCCCCATG
Source organism: Cornus florida (assembly GCF_030987335.1). Taxonomy (NCBI): domain Eukaryota; kingdom Viridiplantae; phylum Streptophyta; class Magnoliopsida; order Cornales; family Cornaceae; genus Cornus; species Cornus florida. The sequence continues at coordinate 9,419,096 of NW_026775577.1, forward strand.
GCAAAACAGTAGTAAGTCATCAGCATAGGATAGGTGAGTTATTTTTTGATCCCTGCACCTCCAATGCTACTTGAAAGATGATACTCTACCCACGTAATTAGTAACAATAGAAGAAAAAGCATCCATAACTATGGCAAAAAGTAATGGAGAGATGGGAACTCCTTATCTGAGACCCCTTTTCCCTTTAAAATAGCCTTGAAACTCACCATTTAAGGCAATGGTGAAAGAAGAGGATGAGATACAAGCTTTGATCAATGCAATAAACTTAGGAGGGAAGTTATGCAGAGATAGACAGCTGATAATAAAGTCCCATTTCACTGAATCAAATGCCTTCTTGAGGTCCACCTTGATTGCACGTCTTGCAGGAGTCCCATGTTTGTGATATCCTCTGAGCAACTCATGAGCTAGGAGAATAGGGTCTGTGATCCTCCTACCATGGACAAAAGCAGATTGGGCTTGATCAATGAGAAGTGGCAGTGTGGACTAGAGCCTGGTAACAAGAAGTTTTGAAATACACTTATAGATAGTGTTGACACAAGAGATAAGCCTGTAGTCATGGAGTGAAGCTGGATTTTGACATTTTGGGACCAAGGCAATATATGTGTTGTTAACTTCAGCAAGGAGCTTTCCATTTCTAAAGAACTCTGAAATAGCTTTGATAACAGTCCTCCCCACTATATTCCAGGAACTTCGAAAAAATAAAGCATTGTAGCCATCAGGACTAGGGGCTCTATCCTTATTTAGCTTCAACATACAGCTTTGGATCTCCAAATTGGATGGCAGGTCTTCCAAGTAGGAGTGCAGGCTTGTGGGAACAACCTTGGTGATGAATGGGGCTAAGTCAGTGATGTGGTGAGTTGAAGGAGGAGATTAACCTAGCAAGGATTAGAAGTGGTTAACCACCTGAACTTTAATGTCCTCCATATCATGAATGACTTGTTCATCATCAAGAGTCAGTGAGACAATCTTCTTCCTGTTATTCCTTGAGCTAAGTGATCAGCGGAAGTAGCCATTCTAGACTTTTGCCTCAAGATGTCTTCTTGGATGTTCCCCAGTCTCAAAAATTCTGTGGTGAGGGCTCTTTCCATTTCTCTGAGAGTAGGGTCACTGGGAGAGAGGTCAAGATCCATTTGACAAGACTGTAGCTCAATCTGAATGGCATGGATTTTGGAATCCATTTCTAAAAAATCTTTCCCACAATTAGTTCTTAGGACTGTTTTAAGTTGTTTGAGCTTTTGAACAACTTGAAACATTGCAGTTCCTTTGATGTATGAGCTCCAAACCCCTTGTACTAAAGACGTAAAAAGCTTGTGAGATGTCCAAGTGTTGAAGAACCTGAATGGGGTATGCCTTTGTGGTCTGTTAATGTCAATGGTAACCAAAATAGGACTATGATCATATATACTTGGGGGAAGGAAATTACATAGTGGGAAAAAGGATGTCCATTTTTGGTTGACCAATGCCCTATCAAGCTTCTTAGCTATACAAGCATCTCCCATACTCTTATTTGACCAAGAGTAGAGGATCCCACGGAACTTAAGGTCCTCCAAGTCAGTATTTTGGAGGCAGTCCTTGAATTCAGTCATACTACACCTTTCCTCGTCTCTGGGTGCCATAGCAGTACTCCATTTCATAGATCCACCATGCTTCTCTCCTATGTTAGGAATGACATTAAAATCTCCCATTAACAGCCATGGAATAGGAGCAAAGATTGATGAGTGGTGGGTGATATCATCCCATAGAATCTGTCTTTTAGTGGCACAATTTGAAGCATAGATGAATGAGGTAAAAAATGATAAATTAACACCAATCAATGATATTGAGCAGTGAATTGCTTGTCTGCTGCAATGAATTACTGACAGATTAAGAATATTGGGGTTCCAAATTATCCAGATTCTCCCAAGGTCTGAAAAAGGATAATTGTGTATGTTAGACCACTGTGGAGCAATGTTTTTGTGAATAGCTACCGCATTTGAAGGTGCCACTTTGGTCTCCAAAATAGAAACCTGATCCAGTTTTTTAATCAGAATTTAGTTTTTAAATTTCTGATTGTTTAGAGGGTTGATTCAACCCTCTAATATTCCATGTAAGGAATGAAATCATGGGAAGGGTGGAGAGAAGTGACCACTAAGATGCCTTGGGTTACCTGGCTCCTTCAATCTTGCAACTTTCTTAATGCTTCTTGCAATCATTTTCCCATCCTGTATAAGCTTGTTACAGCTTCTTGGATCACTCAGTGAGGATGAAGCCAAAAAGGGTGAGGTAGAAATGTGCTTGTTGGCCTGAGCAGGCAATGGGGATTGTTTTGATGGGATAATGTGACTTTGTACCACATCAGTGGTCTTGGAAAGGTTGAATTTCCTGTGATTTCTATTTTTGGGAACTGTATTTGGTAAAACAGAGATATGGTGGGGAGAAGGTGTTTTGCAATGAGGAGTTGGCACTGATGATATGGAAATGTTGTGAGGGGAGAGTAGGGTGGTTTTAGGTGGGAAGAAGTTGAGCTTCCTGCTGCAAAGGGGGGAATGAGGTGGGGATGGTGATGCTGTATAAGAGTGATTCAGTGAGGGAATTGCTAACCATTGTGTTATTTGTGCTATTTGAGGAGGGAATTTGCATTGGTGAAGGTGAGTCAAGGTTATTTGGATCAAGATGTTGATGTTGTAGAGTGCAGAATTGGTTAACAATTGATGGCTTGTTATAATATTTCTCTCAATTCTTCCTTTCCTTCTGTGTTTTCTCTTCAAACTTGCACCTTTTTATAGGAAGTTACAACCAGCAAAATGATAAATGTATGAGACACTTTTCCCTTCAATTTCCAAAGACGGGCAACGATATCTCAATGGACGAACTACTTCAGACTTTTCAACCAATTGTTTCTTCAAACTTTTCAGCCCATTCTTCTTCGTCTTCCGTGCCGCCATATACTACTATTCTAATCGCATGCTTCAAATTTACCCACACGGTTTCACCTATCACCATTTCAACTTACACCTTTATTGCGGACCCCATATGTTTCCTCCAATTACTACATATTATACATATAACATACTCTCACTTTCCTTTCGTACCTATCTTACACTGTTTATCACCCACTGTTTTGAACTATTTATCATCGCGCCATCCACACCCTTGCTGTCTACACTTTTTCCTTACAACACCTACACAAGACACACACACACGTGTATATGTTATATATATAGAATTGTGCTAAACTAACCGTAGCCCCAGACTAATATGCCGAAATATTTATAACCATAAGATGGTTTAGCATGAAACCCACTTGAATTCTATATATATGCATCTAATGGTTGAAAACATGTAGGTTTATGAATTAGGCTAGGAGTTTTGGCTTAAGTATCACTTTTCATATATATGCGTGTGTTTTACATATATCCCTACACGCACAAAACACTCCTTTTTCTTTCTTTCCATCTTTCATGTGCTAGGCCCCACCACTACCATTTTCCTTGTGGATGGACCCACAAATGTTGTCCTACATCATTATTCCCAGCCTCAGTACCAGTGATAATCCCTGCCATAGGGTTACCAGACAAATATTCAATTAAAAAACTAAAGTGTCTAGGAGTCTAATCGTCTTCTTAAATTTGTTTCTTGCTGATGCTATTTTTGAACACATTGCCATGGTGGTGGTTCTCAACACCAAAGCTAGCAATACCAAGGGTTCATCCTAGTGAATGCAGTTAATTTTGAACTCATTGTGCCAGAGGCAGCTCAAAAATGAGTGGTGGAGCAAGCTTTGAGCAAACTTTTAGCATTCTAACCAGTGATATATACCACATCTCCATGCTTTTTTCGACACCCTTTACAATTTACATACCGTGCAGAAACTGAAGCAAGCAACTTCTAACCCCTAGATTAAAAATATCTTTCAACAAAACCCTAAGAATCAATACAACTCCCATTTCAAAGTTTGTGGAAGTTCTTAGCATCCTATTACTGAAAATCCAATTGTCACAAATGATCTACTTCAAAAATCATGATGTAGAATGTCCAAAACTGTTGCAAACCAATTGATAACCCAGTGCTCATCATACACAAATTATGAATGAAGTCCTACCCCAAAGGAACACCACAAAGCACATCTTATTTCACCTATCAAGTCAAAGTTCATTGCCATGGGAGTAATACAAAGAAAAGCTACAATGAATGTACCGCAGAAGAACTAAAAGAAAATCTAAAACCAATTTCGTGAAATATAAGAAGCAGACACTTTAGTTAACAAGGATAACTGAAGAGTTCTTGACTCTTAGGAAACTAAAGGGTGGAAGCATCAGACAGACCCTAATGCTCATCCTCAACACCCCATCCCACCCCAATTTTCTACAAACTATTGTTGTAAGGTTCCAGGCTTGGTGTTGTGAACAATGTGATGTGTTGCTTTTCCAACTGCATACCCTTGTGTTCATGTAAGCATTTTGAGTGTGAGAACTAGTAAGGAATATATTAGCTCAAAATACTAAAAGCATGTCAAGCATTGCACTACGTTTAAAACCATAATCCAACTTACCATGCCATAATCTGTGATAATCATCGAGACATAATCTGAAGGTGTTGCATCGTAACTGTCACAACAGAAAACAAAAAATGAGACTGCATTGCCAATTAGAGTAAACAAACAATTTTGGGCTAGACATCTTCTACATGCTTACATCAGATTCAGAAGTTGTAGATTTTCACTATTAGCCCAACCATCCAAATAGTTGATGTCCTCTCTACCATTAACCTTTGCAATGGCATCTGGATCGCCTGAAAGACAGGTAGCTAACCACTAAGTGACCAGACACACAGTAACATGAGAAACAATCCCAATATGAAATAGTGCTGGAAATGCATACCAAGCTCATTAGAGCAGATTGAATCAAGCTGCACTCTTTCATGAAATTTATATGTTTCACAACATACTAAAACTGGAATGCGGAATGCATGAGCAACCATAGCAACACATGCAGTCCCAACTCTTGAGTAAACTGTTCCATTAGACAACACTGATGAAGCCCCCAAAAATACTCGAGTAACATCATGCATGATAAAAGAAACAGCATTTATATGAGTGTATGTACAGCTAAGACCCTTTCCCACCAGCCTACGAAGTAACATTTGCCCTTCAAGCTTTGGACGTGAATCCACCACCACAACACGGAACTGTTTGCCCAGCTCGTACGCGTGTAATAATATCATCTCAACAGCAGAGGATGACCCATATGTGAGAAGAACATCCCCATCCCTGATTTTCGTTACAGCAAGCCTGACTATCACCTGATCCGCTAGTATTATCTTCTCATTTATAAAATGATCAATATCTGAGAGGAGAATTGCTTTTGCTTCTGACTCAGATAGTGTCAGAGATAAATTGGCAATTCGAGTCTTAAGAAACCTAATTGCATTACCCATGCTAATTGAAAGGGGCCTGCATTCAATCAGAAATGAAATATACCAGTTAATTTTGGCAGTTAAGTCTCTGCTAAGAGCCTTTCCCGTTGGTGTCAAGTAATCTTTAATTGACTCTTGGAATGCTTGAAGCATTGCAATGCAACGGGAATTTCCGCCAGATATATCTCCAGCTAAATACCTTAAACCAACCTGACAACAAATATAAATAGCCATAATCAGATGAAGCTTATGAAATATAACAGGCCTTGGTTTACAAATTATGAGCTAACTCTAAGGTACTAATCACCACCACATCTCTCTTTGGTCATAGAGGAAGAGATTTTTCTCCCCCATTTAGGTTCCAGATGGAATGAAATGACAGATCAGATTGGAAGAAAATAATGTACGGTTTGGAAGAAATAGCTGAATTGAACTGAGTTGAAATGTCTGAAAATTAAAAACCCTTGATATTTACTGGCCTCTTAACTGTAAGAACGATGAAACCACCATCACATTGCTAAGAAGATACCTTGTAAACAGCAGGATGTACTGGATCAAGTTGGAAAAACTTTGACTCCAGGTCAGGAAGCCGTGTTCCGTGTTCATACTGTGGTAAATGCCTAAATAGTTCAACTCTGTTCCTAGCTTCAGTTTGTTTTACAACAGCACGCTTTTTTGCCTTTTCCACTCGGCTCTTATCATCAAATTGCATTCGTGGATGAGGCACGTCTTTCTTCCTATCTTTATCTGGTGGACGATCACTGCCTTTTTTCTCAGAAGCTGCAACTGGAGAACTATCCTTCTTTTGTGAAGGAGCCTTGGCAGCTTTAGCAGGCTTTGGATTCACCGAAGTCACTGCTCCAGAAGTAGCAGCAGGTGCCTTATTTCCTTCACCTAGATGCACATCATGTTTGAGACGCATGAACAATGGATTGGTTATTATAATGCGGCAAATGGGTACATAAAAATACCCAATAAATAAAACTGATAACACTATTTATCAAATAATAATAATAATAATCCTAAGAAACAAAGCGCACTAAATTTTAGTAGGCTGGGGAAGGTGTTAATATCCATTCAGGTACTTCAAGAATAAAAGCAAGAAATTGATTTGTAGCAACACTTGAGATAAAACCGTAGATTTCATGCATTTCCCAAATTATGAGGAATGTCTTATGTTTTAGTAGGCTGGGGCAGGTGTTAATATTCATTCTGGTACTTCAAGAATAAAAGCGAGAAATTGATTTGTAGCAACACTTGAGATAAAACCTTAGAGTTCATGCATTTCCCAAAGTATGAGGAATGTCTGATGACTGACTGCCACATAGTAGGCATGGGCTGGACCACAGTGTATTGGCCACTCTAAGGAAGTCACTAAGCTGTTCTTTTATCTTCTAAATTATGCCTATTGATTAACATACATTTAAAGACCTATACCATATCTGGACACATGAACCTTATAATTTGATCATGTTAGTTACTATAATTGTCAAGCACATCCGAGATTTCACAATGTAAACGAGTAATAAATGAGGATACTGGTTAGTCAGAAACTAGCACTACTAGCCACTCAACGTGTTCGCTTGAGGACCATAGTAAATGAAGTTAAAGCACTCATATTAGCGAAACTACAAATCTGAGTCGATGTCTTCTCTTAACCACACACACCCAACTACTACCATCCAACCATCACTCAGGATGCTAAATTCCAGGAAGTGTTCCCATCAAGCAAATTTCATGGAAAGTCTTCCACTAACATTGGGACCGGCATTCCAAATAAGAGTTGGATCCCAGAATGACGACAGGAGAAGATAGCGCGAGAAGATAAACAACTTTCTTATGATAAGTACAAGAACAGAAACAACTTTACCTGAAATGTTTAGTTTTTACTTCATTCAGTTTTTCTAAATTTCCAAATAGAACAAAATACTTTAGGAATGTTCAGGCATATATCCTTTTTACTTCATTGAGGAATTATTCATCCATGGTAGGAAAAACATAACCAAAAACAAGGAATATCCTGATTTTTTTTTTATCGACTCCTTGATCCCAACATTACTTATTGGGAAAAACCTCCTGTGTCCCAACATTTCTTAACATGTTAGTAATCCTATCCTCTTATTTTGATTTAACAGCATAAGAATTCACGAGCATGAGACTTACCATTTCAATAGAAGTTCCATTTGTGAGTTCAAAGCCCAACCTAAAAAATGACACTTCACATTTCTTCATCAATGTAACCCATCAATCTTCGCAAAAGCAAAACAAAATCTCATATCTTATTCAAAGTTTTATGAAATCACAATACATACACACAAACACAAGATGCGAAAAATAAAAATAATTTTTTTTGATAAGATGTCCAACAAACTAAATTATTTTGAATCAATTCTAGCCAAAACAGCTATAATATGGCATGTTTAAAAATAAAAACAATTCCTTGATTGCTGAATATTTCCCAAAGTTTCCAGCTGGCTTGTTCTTGTGTATAAAATGACAAAAGGTTTCAAATACCCACATACTAACATGCATATCAATTTACACAAACAAAAGATCAAACTATAAAGATATTAGAAAGAATATAAAATCTCATAGCGCAGAATAGGCCCGAACAAGTGGTGATGTAAAGTAGAAAGCATAATTTGCAATTCAAAAGCTAATAGACACACTGCTGGCATGAAAAAATATAAATAGTTTAATAGAAGGCTAGAACTCCATATTCACTAAAATCATCAGAATGACAAAACCATCAACTTTAATAAATAATTTATTAGAATAAGAGGAAAAGACGGCGGGTACCTTTAGCAGCAGCCTTCGCAGCTCGTTGTGCCTCTTGAAGAGCACGCCTTTCTGCTTTCGAGGTTTTCTCTTTCAGCGACTTTTTACTTGTAGGCTGTTCATTTTGTACCTCAGCTGATGATCCTCCACCCTTTTCTGGGAATAAAGTTTTTGAATCTTTCTTCTCAGAAAAATCTGCATGTACTCGGGCATATCAAAATCAACAATCCAAAATGAGCTTCCAACACGAGATCACCACAGCAGAAAATTACTCTAATTCAAATGATAACAAGGTCATTTTCGATCAGAGCATTCACGTAAGGAATCTCCAATCAAAGGATTCATCCAGCTATTATTATTATTATTATTATTATTATTATTTACATATTCTTAAAGTTATGGAAGTCACAATTGTACATATAGTCACATTTTTATTCTTAAAGTTACTAAAATCACATGGCATACACAGTTTTGCACCCATAAAGCCTGTAGTTTCAAGCATATCCTCAAAGAATCCATACCTAGAATCAATCTTCACTCTAGTGTATTTATATACACATATGTATACATACATATATATAAACGAGATACATAAGGATATATAGACATATGTATACATACATACTAATATATATATATATATATATATATATATAAAGAGTTCTAGAATACCAGATACACCAGGAAGCGTGTTCACCATGGACACCGTCGTCAAGCTACTCGCCGGGAAATTATTAGGCTTGACAGCAGTCAAATGGAATCCGCCGCTAGGGAGTGAGGACGCGAACTTCCCGGAGTTGCTTCTGAGAGGCCCACCGGGAGAGTACGCATCCTCCCGGAAATCGACATATGAGGCCGTCGACGGCGAGGCGAATTCGGAGGGATTGTAGCTGCCGACGGGAATGGACTCGCCAGAGGGTCGACGGAGGGGTGAGAAAGGCAGATTACCGGGAACGGACATGTCGGAGATGTGACGTGGAGGGGGGATCATGACCGGAGAGAGGGAGTTGCCGGAGAGGGAGATCTCGGTGACCGGAGGAGAGGGGTTGTTGGAGGCCCGGCCTGGGGCGAAGAACCCCACCTGGCGCACTTTAGGGTCGATTACAGTACGCGAGGCGCGGCGGGGCTCCATGGGTCGGGGTTGGGATTGGCGTTTGGTTGGAAGGAAAATCAGGGTTTCATGGAAAGAGGAAGTGGGTTTGAGAAAGAAAATGTAGGGTTTAGATCACTGGAGAAGGAATCTACAGGTGGGGTTTTGAGAAGGAGAGAAGCTTTTATTTTTAATATTCTTTTATTCAAAATTACCCAAAAAAAAAATTGAAAAAAAGAAGAAAGGACTAATTATTTGATGCAATCCTGACACTTGACAGTGACTATTCACAAATCAGTTACATGTTTAATCTCTTTTTCTTCCTATGTCTACTCTACATCATTTCTCAAAAATTCCAAAAAAAATTAGACAGTCGGGAGCATAATTCCGGTCCATAATCACCATTAAACTCGTAAATAAAAATTTAATTCCGATCAACAATCACCATTGAACTCGTAAATAAGAATTTAATTTTGATTACATGTAATATTTACTGGATGTGACCTGACATGTTTATTTTGAAGGTTATGACGAAATATCAAACAACCACTTATCACTGGAAACAATTTTCAATAATGGTTTAATGCAAGTATGATCAATCATATTTCAGAAAAATAAAAAGCTATAAAATTGTCAAACCTTTTGTCTTACACTCATGTTTCATTTGTCAAACATTTTGTCTCACACTAATTAGAGTAATTGAGTCATCTCATGCTCAATCATTGAATCTTAATTGAATAATAATAATAACCATTTGGAAGAAGAGATACCAACCATTGTTGACAGGATCAAAATATCTGGATTCCATTAGCGTCCAACACGAATTCATAAATAAAAAATGAAAAAAAGACAGAAATTCGGCATCCCGACCCCATTCGGATGATCGGATGAAGGCAAGGATGATGAATCGATGATAATGAAAAACTCCCAAGTAGAATCATTTGAAGGGTATAATTAGATATTTAAGAATTTTGGAGAACAGCGCGGCAAGGTGATCATTTTCACTCCATTTACTACATTAAAACTGAACCAACATTACAGCAAATACAGAGAATGAAAAATAATTTTTTTCGTGAAGCATCAACGCAATAAGCATTTCTGAAGCATTAACGAAAGGCTTCATATAAAACTGGGGCAGACCGGTCCCTTGGAAAGTCCAAGACGAACTTCCATTCCGTGATGCGTGTCCACTGGAAGTAAAGTTTCAGAGTCGCGTGGGTCTGCAAGAAGCATCAAAGAAAGAACTAAGAACCCATGGAAGCATCAGATAAAGAAACATGAACACATAACAAGCCTCTGGAGCCAAAGAGATCTCATTCTATAGCTTGTCTGAGTATGGCTCTAAAATTCACCAACTACTCGGGCATGAAGAGGACCAGATCAAACTGAGGACAATTCCCAGTAAACTAATTTCGCCCAATTCTATCTCTAACAGAATTCAAGAAGTCTTAAATATCTCTGATAGAATTTACCAATATAGAGGAAAAATCACTTCTAATGCGTGTGTGTGAGAGAGAGAGCACATACTGATCTACTTGATAAATGGCAAACTAAGAGAGAGAGAGAGAGAGAGAGAGTAGACTAATATACATACGTGATAAATGGCAAACTAAGTTACAATTCAAATACTGTTGACCAGATTAGGTTGGCATTCACAAAATTTGATATTGAACTTTGAAACCGGAACCACACTTACAAACCATTCCTATGAGAGACATTGACCTAAATGTGGTAGTGAAATCTGGAGAATTATCATTTACTGCTTCTAAGAAGCTCATTTTTTTACTAAGAAGCTCCATTAAGCTAAATAAAATATAACTCTTTCTTGTCAACCCACGCATCCTCATTTTGTAATTTGTAGGGAAAGGACAAGAAATACTAATCAGTAATCATATAACACCCAATCCAACACTAAAAAGTTGTTAAAATCCAAACTTCAAGTCATCCACATTTTTTGGACGCCCGTAATGCAGTAAGAAATCTATTGAACAGTATGAAGGATGATTGACCTTCCTCAAATCTGTTGGCATACCTTAGAGGGATGAAGATAATAAGTCCAAGGACTTAGTTGAAAGAAATATAAAGAGCCAAGCACAAAATTTAGACCACCCAAGTATTTCAAAAAGTTCATGCCAAAATTTTAATTTATAAGGAACTGAAAGCAACATTTAATTTGTGCTCAATTAGTATTTTGTTACCATTGAGATAATCTTCAAAACCGAAGTCTTCCAGACCTCCTGTCAAAGCCTCCAACCCTAGCATGGAAGATGGTATAACTCCTGGCGGCCTCTGAAATCTGCATTTGTTGAGGAAGAAAAATACAGGAATATTAGTATGCAGATTTTACTTGAGCAAAACTAAGCAAGAAAATTTGTTTCCTAAATTAAATACAATTCCAGTAGCACATGTGCAAATTCACATGCATAAGCATGGAACTAAAAGTGTAAAAGAAGTAAACAAAGTTTGCAACAAAAACTGGAAACGTGCTGTATGCTGATATGACAATAACAATATCCGTCCACAATAAATAAATAATGTAAGTGTGGTAAACCCATGTCAATGCATCCACTATTCTTGCAAGAAGAAAATAATGCTAAACATACTTCTTGTGAACTACTAGTAGCATGATTATAATCTATATAACAAATGTACAGTTCAATACAGTGACTACCTATGTGCAGGCCAGGAGGATAATAAAGCCAAACGATACAATTTGCCACTATCAATATCTAAAAACTGAGATTATAAGGGCAGATTTGGTTCCTTTTTTAAATCAGTTCTATTGAAATTTGGAAAATAAAATGAATGCTGTGAGGAACACATCCACATGGCTTGCAAAATTGCATTTGGAAGGGTTTTCTTAGAAATGGCTATTCTAGATAAACTGTTTAATATAATTTTCCATGTATTTGAAAAGCCTAGACCATTAAATTCTGAAACAAACAAAAACGTCGGCATTTTTTTTAAAAAAAATAGTCATTATCAATTAAGAAAATTTGGAATTGATATGTACATATATTTCCATTGTTACCAAATTTTTTATTAAAAAATACAATAACAAAGAACTACACAAACTAAACTACTAAACTTAGATTATGTATAGTCCTAGTTTTCTGGCCCCTGCTAAAATGAAGCTCAAAAGCTCACACATTTAACTCATTGTGTTAAAAGATCTCATAAGATTTCTTCGTTCAGACACACCAAATGCACATCTTCCTGAAGAGTAATGCCTCTATTTCTGAGTTAGTATTTCCTTTCAACACCCAGTAAAGCTGAATGTGCTATCTTCAACACGACAATGAAATGCTAAATTCAGCTGAATGAGAGACCAGATAGCTCTAGCTAAATCACGACGAGCAGAAAATGGAAGGAATCATTCTATAACATTACATAAAAGCCACTAGCAGCTGACACAGGATGATGGAACAAGAAGAGCCCAAACAGGTGACACACTGAATGCTTCAGACTTCAGCTACCAACCAAAAAAGCTGCTTTCTATATCCATCCTTCTATCTTTTTCATCAGTAAATTCAATTCCCTCTTCAAATTAATTGCATGACTGTTAGGCACCTTTTATCTTTAGCACTTCAAGTATATTACCACAAAAGTTAGAAAACTTAATTACCTTCCCACTCCATTTCTTAAGGTGTCAAATCTAACACAAACTCCAGACACATTATATCAGACTATCAGGTCAATCGAGGGTTGTCACAACCCGAATTCTAGGAATCCGGTGCATGAGGAAAGAAAAGTAAAACCAACTCCGAACCAAGTCCCAACCACGGAATCTAATCGAGAAAAATGAAATAAACCAACTTGGTCAACACCTCTAAGTCACCAATAGAGTCTCAAAGAAATACATACAAAATAAGCCGGTGGCTAGGTTTTGCCAGTGACCTTAAACTAAACCCTAAAAATTATATTGGATTGCCAAAACAACAGAAGAAAACAGTAAAATAAATTTCTGTTGGACTTTAAAAAACTATGAGGACCAGCTCCTGTAGGCTGTAAAAATCTCTGAGCAGTCCTCCTATTTCAAGTGAGATTGCACACTTGCATTAAGACATATGCCCAACCATTGCGTAGAGGATTTCCCGGAGATCCAACATTAAAATTTCATGTAAGAAAATTCAATAAAAAACACAAAAATCAGTCAAATATTTCGCTTTTCTCTCTCCTTTGAATAATATCCTGAGATAATCTCATCTAAATGTAATTTGAATTGATCATTTTCTAGTTTAACCATCTTGATATGCCAAACTAATACCATGAGATTTGTGTGTATCTAATTTTATTTCTCTAACCACAGTACTAATCTGGAGATGACGTAATTCTTAAATAAATAAAAAAATGAGTTTGATGTTTTCAGAAGTTATGAAATCTAAAACCAAGTATTTTAATTCCATTGCCTTCTCCTTCACTTTATCAGAATCCAGAAACCAAGCAAAGCATGAATCAAGTTCAGTTCTTTATTCACAAATGATTCAGAAAGCCCCAATTGACGAACAACTAAAAGCCCCAAAAGCGAAATTCCTAGTAATTTACAGCCAAAACTAGCGTGTGCTCTTAATATATCAAGTAATTAAATCACATCACACAACACAAACACAAGCCAATGGTGATTATACACAAAACATGAAGTGCTTAAAACTCATACCTAGAAAGAATTTGTCGATCGAGGTCCATCTTCATTGGAAAAGCGGAGCCGTACGTGTTCGCGAGGACTCTTCTCTTCATCTCCTCCTGCGTCGTTCTTGCCTGATCAGAACACACATAAGAGATGAACATAAATAAGGCGATCTATACATATATATATATATACACACACATACAGCAATATACATATATAAATAGAGAGATTACAGATTGATAAGCAGATTGGAGGGGATGAGATTCAACAATCTCACTCTTGACACCTTGTAGTCCAAAACGAAGCGCATCGTTTTGGACACCTCCGATTTCGTGCGCTATTGTCTTTGGTGCTTCCATTGCTTTCTCTCTCTCTTTCTTCTTTCTTGCTGTTCCTCTGTCGGGGCTGGAATTTGGGACTTGGGGCCTTTAGAGGGAAGGGCGAAACCGAGTTGCATTGTGATTCGGAATGGGTGTGAAATGTGGATACAATGACTGGGCCTCGTAGCCCAATTATGAGTGATTTGTCATTGGCAAGGGGCCATTTGAGATTTTAGTCCACCAAGGTGTTGAATCCAAAAGCTTAAATTATTAAATTGGGTTAATACCTAACTCATTTATGTTGTTTTTCACTTTTTATTTAGATCTGACGTGGAATAAATCTCCCCTTATAACACACGGTCAATTTGTGATATCCAAAATCTTTTGCTGTCAATATTGTTGATATCCAAAATTCACACTAGGTATCCATAGATTCAACCATATAACACATGTCCTCCTTGCCACAATGAAAATACTTTACTTTGGGCTTGGCCTGCTTCTTGTCCTTAACGTTGACAATCCCAGCCCTAATTCAATATTTTATACTTAAGAACTGTAAGGCTGCTTTTTTCTTTTTCTTTTTCTTTTTTTTTTATTTTTTTTATAGATAAAATGAAATTTTTAACTTTCATTTTAAATGATACTTGGGTGATGTTTAATAAAATTAAAAATTGAGTACATAAATATTCAAGAGCTGAATTTTAAGTACTAATTGTAAATTGAGATTTATTTTGATATTATTTTAAACTTTAAACACTCAAGATATCTTTGTTATTTAAAATTTTGAGTTACACCTCCTAAAGTTTGTCATATTGACAATTAGATGCAAGTTAGTTCATTTTTTAACAATCACACCCCCGATCGGAAAATTGTATCCAAACAGCCCCTAATAAGATGTAAAAAGTCAAGATTGCCCTTCATTATTTTATTTAGTTTTAGTAAATAATATCAGAATCATCAAAGGACCAAAATGCCCATTCTCTCTCTCTCGCTCATAAGTTACCTTTTCTATACATTACAAAATATTATGGTAAAGTGCATTAAACCCCCTTGAACTATTGGTCATTTGCAATAAACCCCCCTAAATCACAAAAAACCCCCCTGAACTATGATTTTGTAACAATTTACCCCCTTGAACTATTGGTCATTTGCAAGAAACCCTCCTGAACTACAAACCCCCCCCCCCTCTCCCCTGGAACTATGATTTTGTTGCAATTTATCTCCCTGAACTATGATTTTGTTGTAATTTAGCCCCATGACATCAGCTTCCGGCACCGAAAATTTTAAAAGACCAGTTTACCCTTATAACACACTGCGTCGTTTTAACTTATACACTTCTTACATTTTTTTTTCTGCCAAAAGATACTTTTCACCCAACACAACCTAAAACAGAGAGCTAAAGAGAGAGAGAAAGGAGACCAAAGAAATTCAAGGTCGGCGAGATGGCTTGGTCTTAGATGATGGCAGCTTGTGCACGGAGGACTCGGCTGTGATGAGAGCTCAGTTGACTCGGCCGTGAACTGTGGAGGCGGCAGCGAGCTCAAGGGGGCTCGGCGGTGAACTATGGACAGTTGTGTGCTCGAAACACGGAAGGCGGTGTACTCAGCTATGGAAATGGTGGAATGGGCCAGCGAGCTTGGAATGGACGGTGGAATAGACCAGCGAGCAAGGTGAGCTGAACGGCGGGCAAGGCGGTGACAGTAATGGGCTGACACAACGGTGCAGAGAAGTGCGATATATATGACCGACGGATCTGGCAGGTAGTGCAACGGCTATGATGGAGCTATGACAAAAGACCCACCAATCCCAGCAACAACTTCCTCGGTTTCCTTTCAGTAAATCAATTCGCGCGGATGGGGTAAACTGCAAAAAAATATATAGTTCAGGGGGGTTTCTTGAACATATCCCAATAGTTTAGGGGGGGTTTTTGCAACTTTTATAGTTTAGGGGGGTTTCTTGCACATACCGTAATAGTTCAAGGGGGGTTTTTGCAACTTTTGTAATTCGGGGGGTTTCTTGCACATACCCCAATAGTTCAGGGGGGTTTAATGCACTTTACACCGAAATATATACAGTCACCACCATGGCCGCTGCCACCTTCTCCCACTGTGGCCACCTTCTGTCCACCCTTACACCATCCACCATCGCCATAGCCCACCCCTTCTCTCTTTCAACATCCACCCCAAATCGCCGTCGTCGGCTACATAACCACTGCCTCCGTCCACCTCCTTCTTGGTGTCACCGGCTGATTGCGAATTTTGGGACTCTCAACTATCAAATTTTTTGGGTAGGTATTGGTAGGCCAACTTATGGCGATGGTAGTGGTGGTGATTGCGGAGTAATCAAGCAAATACTATGGAATTGAAAACATCGACATCCAACAACCCATCTCTGAGCGCCGATTGCCAATTCTGAGTTTTCAGCCCCAACCCACCACCGGAAAGGGTATCACGTGCCCCCATGCACCGTTAATGCGCGTAAGGTTGCACCCACCAGTGCACCTTCATCTTCTTCCCCAAAAAATCCAGATCAAAGAAAACCCAGTAAGTAACTAATTCATTCTTAACTTCCAAATATGTTATAGATTTTCCAGGAAAATAGAGAATAGAAAACGAAAGAAAATTGAAAAATGGCTAGATAAATTTTGGAATGTGTCTAGAATTAAATTAACTGATTTTATAAAGCTATTGGAGATTGTTGGAAAAGAAAAACTATATCCATGTTACAAGTGATAATATTGAAGATGGGTTTGTGTTTGTGAGGTTTATGACATTAATGGGTTGGGGTAGGTAATTCCAAATAAATAAATAAATAAATAAACAACAACAATGAGTTTCTACCAAGAGGCAAAGAGGTGAAGAATAAGTGAAAAGGTTTCTACTTTCATCTTCAATCGAAGTGGGTTGTATCATTTGGGTTGATTTTTCAATATTTATTTATTCCAACTTAAAATGTTCAGTTTCTGTTTTTCTGAGGTTTTTTTTTTTTTTGAAAGTTGTAACTTGTAAGTTGTAACAGAGAAAAATCAGAATAGAAGGGACTAAGTGGGAAGTGAACTCTTTGTGATTCTAGAGAGAGATGCAAGCAACTGATGGGTAGACACAAAAGGTGTGAAAAGCTTTATAAAAATGGTCCTGGTTGCAGATGAAGGCCATCTATAGAGATTATGTGTATGTGTATAAGTGTGTGTGTATATATATATATATATAATACCGTTGCAAATCTGTTTACTTTTTGCATGAAAGAGTGAGCTAGTTTTGTTCAATAAAATAACCAGAAAAGGTTAAAATGGTATTTTTATTATATAAATAAGTAACTGTATAAGTTAAAAAATAATAAAGTTGATTTATCTTGTATCAGAGATGGTAAAGGTGTGAATGTTGATTTTATTAAATTTAAAGAGATGTCATTATTAAAAAATAGATAAATTTTTATTTAGTTATCAACGTAATAAATCTCAAAAAGAGGTGTGAGTCTACAATTTTAGGGCGCCTAAATTTATCTCATCTGAGTAGGTCTTGGATATGAATTTTTTTTCTTTATCTTTTTTTGTTTTAAGTCTTTTTATTTATTTATTATTTTTCATTTTTTCCAAATTATTTTATCTCACACTTTTTAGTGGTACTATCTCATCATTTATGTTCCTATTAATCATACCTAAAGCCGACTTTAAAAATTCATCTTTTACTTATTTATTTATTTATTTTTATCGACTTGACGTCTTTCGCAGGTGCAGACTGTTGGCATTAATTTGTCAGTGATCCTCAATCCTTTGTACGGAGTACATCATAAATTCATGCGCATGTATTTTATAATATACATGTATATAAAATAAAATCTTCAGAAAGATCTAAGTGGTCTTACTCACCGAAAGGACAGAAAAAGATACACCATATATAGAAAGTCCAAAAAAAGAGGGTCACTTTATATATATATAGTACTAGGGAAAGAGGCACTTGTATAGCTTTTTACAGTAATTTCAAATCTTTAGAAGTCCAAGAATGTATCATTTTTATTGAGAGAAGAGTTGTTGTCACCTGAGTTACATAGAACCAAAGTGAGAGGAAGGGCAAATTCCTAAAGGGTGGAAGCGAGAAAGTCACAGAATTATTAATAACTCATGAATAATGAGAATTTGAACAAAAATATATTTGGGGTGTGAGAGCGATATTTCTTGAAAAAAATTATGTGACTTAACTCGTGATTGTGTTAGCCTTCTCTTTTAAGGAAAAAATAATAAAAAATTTAATTTTGACATTTTTTACACCTGCCTTCAATTTATTATTTTGAGTTCTATAATATTACTATAAACTCCATTTTTTAACAAGTATGATGAATGTTTAAGGTATACTTGGATTATTAGAAGCACACAAGGAGTCTACAACAATATGTGCAGATTTCATATCTTCCTGCAACTTGACACACTCTGAGGTTATTGGGTTAATTGAGACTACTGTGACGACAATTTAGGAATAGCAAGTTGTTGTCTAACATGTTGTTTAACATGTCTCTTTACGTGTGACTTTCTTTTGATTTAACATGTATTTTAATTTTAATTATCAAGGTGACGGTAAGATTTTCTCTAATATTATGTTAACAATCATTTACTTAAAAGTAATAATAATAAAAAATAATAATAATAATAATGGTAAGAACCTAATCCTCCCTTTTGAGCTCCATGTAACCAAGTATTTATACAGGTAGTATGGACTCTTGTGTCTTTGCCTTTGTTCAGTAGACTAGGATTTATCCACAGATGATAAAAGGAAGCCTCGTCAAATATACAAAAATTTTTATGATTGTACACAAACTCTTCCAATATTTTTAGAATATCTCCTCATAAGTAGATATAATAAAACCTTATATTTATATTTTGTATATTTGTTTCCTATTCTTTTGTTTATTTATATATATATATATATATATATATATATATATTTAAGGCAAGAAGGATTAGAAGTTAGATTAATAGATGCAGAAAGTCGAAGTCTGATACTCCAAAGTTCATCGGAAGTATTAACCTACTGGGCTATAGAGACATCTGCCCCAACAAGTGATATAAGAGCCTAATAAGTGTTGTGTTATGTGTATCTATATATGCAATATATATCAATATGCTACGTCCATCTCATATTAGTTGTCAATTTCAAAAATTTTGACTTATAATTTTTGTAAGTCAAAGTTACCGAGGTAGACGTCTAATATGAGATATAGACAATATATAAGTATATAAAAGAAATACGACTAAAAATGATCTCAAAATGACTCAAAAATAAAATGTGTCAGTGAGTCAAAATTTTTAAAATGAACAACTAATATGACACGAAAATAGTATAATGTAGCCAATCTGTTCTAAAATCTTACTATATATTACCCACTACCTATAAAATAAAATAAGGGCGTGTATATATATATATATTACTATATATTATCTTACTATATATATTAGCACATTGCCCGACACACACACACACACACACACACACATATATATATATATATATTACTGAATTTACGACTAAATCACGCAACCAATTAGTTAGGCTGCAGCCACTCTTTTGGAAGATTTCTTCACTCTGTAAGACTAACAACCCCCACAAATGGTCAAACATACCATACCCTATAATTTAGTTAGGCTGCAGCCACTCTTTTGGAAGATTTCTTCACTCTGTAAGACTAACTAACAACCCCCATAATTGGTCAAACATATCATACCCTATATCGTAACACATTTTTCTGCTACTCATCATCATCATCATCTCAATTGAATCACCACCCATTCACTCAACTTTTAACTATTTGCTCTCTCTCTCTCTCTCTCTCTCTCTCTCTCTCAATCAAACAATCAAACACCATGTTGTCATAACACCTTCATATGATTGTGATACTCATCTCGCCTATTCCTTGAACTTTAACTATTTGCTGCTGCTGCTGTTGTTGTGTTAAAGTTACTGTAACTGTTTCGAATAAACATCTTCAGCCGAGGCAGTGATTTCCTCGGTTACTGTTGAGGAACACATCTGAAAATCACAACAAAACAGAGAGAAAGTCAAGGTATTTCTGATTCAACTAACCGGTGCGTTTGCAAATACCGAATTGGTGTATTGAATTTGGAATTGGAGGAAACGGGTGCAAGCTTGGGCAATCCCGTGTTCAATGCCGCTCCTTTCAGACATTGTGGTAAGCCATTTCGATACTCCCAAACATAACAAAATGTGAATTTACATTTTCTCCTCTTTATCCAGAATTAGTAATTTCCTTCATCACATATTAAACGTACTGCTATATAGATATACATTTCCTCTCTGTGTGTGTGTATATATACATATATGTGTGTGCATATATAGCTTGATTTGCAACCTTTTGTGCCGTGTTCAGAAGTTTAGACCAATCTTGGACCATTTTTTTTTATCGTCTATGTCAGCAGTATGAGACTCTGCAAACATGGCGCTTTTGATCCCATTGTTTTATCAATTTTATGGATATTTAATTTTTAATTTTATGGCCTTTTTGTGTTCTGATTTTGGAGTGATTTACTGGGCTTTGGGTGGTCCCAACAGTTTATGGCAGAATTATTGGAATTAATTAGTCTTACTTTATTGATTTTTAATAAGGAGACTAAATAATGTATGACTTGGGCTATTCTAATTTTATTTTATTTTTAATTCAGCAAGAAATTTATATTCATACTTTTACTTTGGAATATGAGAAGGTGTCACTAAAAAATGCAATTACTCCATATAAACGGACTCGTTTCCTTCCAAGTTTTTTCATAATTTTTTTTTTTAATTATTTTTTTGACCTTTTTCCATACGTTCTCACTTTCTTTTTACCTTGTTCCTACTTTTATTTTAACTTTTTTTTATATTACTAATTTCTCAATAATGAGACAAATGAGTTGTTGATTATTTTCTGTTGATTAGGAGAATGTGTTGGGATTGTAACGTGGAATTGCACATGAACGGCCATGACATTACAATTTTTGGACAAGAGATGTCTACATGCAGGTAGGCTCACAATTCATAACTTTAATTTTTTACTTTATGTTAATTTCAATTTTGATTTTTGTTATGTAAATGGTATGTTATAATTTATAAACACGCTTATTTTTTTAAATAATTAATTTATATATATATTATATTCATGATGGGTCAAAACCTATTTTTAATTTATTAATGACGAAATCAGCTTTTCTTTCCTTAATTATCCTCTGAATATAATATATATAGAAAAATTCATTTCGTCATTAATAAATTAAAATTAGGTTTTGAGGTTTTACTTAAAAAACACTATCTTCACCAAACATTTGCTTATACTTATCTAATAATATCCACATTTAATATAGTGTGCTATTAGATTTTTACGACAAGAGGGTCCTATAACATGTGTTTGGAGTGTAGTAAATCTTTTCCACCCTTATTTATAGTTCGTTTGTGATGAATGGACATGATCTATGCACATGTTACTTATTCAACGGCTTGAAAAATTGTTCTAAAATTTTCTAAAATAATATATAAAATATATATTTACCCAAACACTGCAATACAATTTTAAAGTATTCTAAATAATTCATAAAAGCACTATAAAAAAAATTAAGTAATGGAACTTCTTCATTGATGCATTTATGTACTTTTATGCAAGTCCATAACCTTACCTTCTGAAAGTAAGATATTATTTAATCTATAGCAAGTACAACAAGGCTTGAGGGGTTGGTCAGTTGGGATTAGTGTCTCCTGAAACCTCAATGTCTGACACTAAGGTCTAAATACTTAACATTCAATGAAAATTTTTTAATATTTAATTTTTAAATAAATAAGGACCTAAAAGTTGAAATACTAAATTGTCCTTTTATAATTGAATAAAAAAAATAAAAAATTATTAAATATGAAATGACTAAAGCGTCCCTCTTTCTTCTTCTTATATTTAACAACATTATTAGAAGAGAAATGAATATTTTCGAAATTTTATATCTTAAAAATGTCATGTGCAATACACATGACTAAATTTGTAATCAAGCAGTGACCTCAAGCCCTTATATATTTAAAAAATAAACCTTTAAAGATGATATTTGACTAAAATTTAAACATTAGGGATATTTTTTCTCACTTGGCCCAAAAATCTAATCAAACATGCAATTAATATTTGGACAATTTTATTCAGGAAAAAATATGTCAAATTTTGGCATGTATATACATATACTATTATATACATAAACTAGATCAGAAAAATCTAAAGTAAAAAATTAGTAAAATAAGGAAAAGAAGAAAAGTATAGATTATTTTCTCATTTTTCATATAAAAATGAATTTAAAAAAGTAAAGTTCTAAAGATTTTGAATTGATATTATTTACCAGCTTGTGAAGTCACATGTTAATTTTTATAATATTTTTTGAAAGTAAGTTTTTTTTTTTTTTTTTTTTTTTTTTTTTTTTTTTTTTTTTTAATTTGATATCCCTAATAAATAGGATTGTATACATATACACTAACATACAATTTCTATTACTAATTTAATTTGAAAGTAATATATATATATATATATATATATTCAAATTTTAATATTAATTAATAGTTATTTCATTGTATTCCAAGAATTGCAATACATAAAAAATTTGAACATGGCGGATGATTGGCAATAAAAGTGAAATCGAATTTATGTGACGAATCAAACTTGAAAACTTTTCTGATGATGATGATAAAATCATTTTGATCCTGTATTAAGGCCGATTGATTCACGATTCGGCTTAAAAGAATAAACTATTAAGTGGTCTTAATACCCAATTTTATATGTCTAAAATCCTTACCATCCAAATTTGATGTATCTAAATTTGATGTGGAAGAAAAATCCATGACGCACAATAACCAACTTCAAAAAGGGTTGAAGTTGTTGGATCAATGGGATGTGCATGCATGAATCATGATCTTCCAAGAACGTTAGAAACTAGTTTTGAAAACGATTAATTTCAAATTGTTAAAGCAAACTTTAGATTAAGCTGAACTAATCGATCCAATTAGTTCATAGTGGAACACGAATTTTAAACAAGTATTTTTATGGTTACTGTTTAGTGAATTGATTAATAAAAGTTGGTCACGCTAAGTGTTTTAGGTGGGTCTACACTGAATCGCGAACCTCTCATACAGTAAATAAACGTGATAGAAATTGTGTCCCTAATTATGTCAAAAATACAAAGGGATGGAGAGAGAGAGATGGCAATAAAACTATTAAAACTGAAGGAAAGTAAACATGATGGAGACGGGGCAACAACAATTTATGCAATGAAAGAGTAAAAGAATGCAGGATAAAAATAAAACCATACAAAATCGGTGCTAGGCCAACTATCCTGTATGGAGCGAAGTGTTGAGATTTAAAAAAGAAACCATAACAATGTATTAATTCATGTAGCGAAAATGTGAATGTTAAGGTTGATGATTGGAGTAAATAGAGTGGGAAAAATTGAGTGACGCTCATTAGTGAGAAATGAAGAGTGATCAGACTATAAATGTGTTAGTAAGTGTTATAGAATATTGTATGAGTTGTCACATTGTACAATATTATATGAGTTGTCATACAGTTAGTATTGTATAAGTTGTCACGTATATCTCATTACCATATATAGATTTATCATGTGTAGGGTTTACTTGTTCTCCACTCATTTACTCCCACAACTTCTTTCATACAGTTAGTATTGTATAAGTTGTCACGTATATCTCATTACCATATATAGATTTATCATGTGTAGGGTTTACTTGTTCTCCACTCATTTACTCCCACAACTTCTTTTATATAAACACCATTGTATTATTGTATTACTCACTCAATAAGATATGCGTTTTCATATATTCTCTCTCTCTCAACATGGTATCAAAGCGGAAATCGATCCCTCTTTAAATTTTTTTAGTCTTATTCAGACTCCGATCTTGATTCCATCTCGGCTTTCTCTAAGCAATCTCTTCTTGGCGATCTCTCCCCAATGATCACAGTTCTCGTTTCGACAATCTCTCTCGGATCCCTCCTCGTCTTGGCAATCTCTCTCGGATCCCTCCTCGTCCTTCTCTTAGCAATCTCTTCTCGACAATCTCTCCTCGGTGATCTCAGTTCTTGTCTCGGCAATCTCTCTTGGATCCCTCCTCGGCTCTTTCCTCGATATTTCTCTCGGGTTCATTTTGGCTAGATATTGGTTCTCTTTTCTCGGCTCCCTTTCGCTACTATGTCTCATTTGTTCAGCAGCTCTTGTGATGGATACAAAGAAATCACATCTACTTGGGTCAATCACCAGCACCAAACTGAAAAGCTCAAACTACCTTTAATGGTCTCGAGTCGTAGAAGTGTTCTTACGGGCTCGAGGAAAACTGTTATATCTTAAATCAACCAAACCCAGTAGTGATGAAAAGATTATTAAGGCTCGGGAGAAAGAAGATGCTTAGATTATGAATTGGTTATGGAACAGCTTGGAGTCTCAGATCTTCAACAACGTGTCATTCCTAGAATCTGCCAAAGTTTTCTAGGAAAATCTCTGGGACTTGTATTCTTCAGAGAAGAATATTTCTCGTATTTATGAGTTGTACCAGGATATTTTTAATCTCCAGCAGGGAGATCATTTTGTTAAAGATTATTACTCAGAATTGAAGGGTATGTGAGAAGAATTGAATGTCTACCAACCATTGACTACAGACATAGAGCAACAAAAGGGCACAGGGAAGAGTTTCGGGTGGTAAAATTTTTATCTGGACTTAAACCCAAACTAGCTCTGATCAGTTTGCAAATTTTGTTTGGCAAGGAGATACCCATAGCAAGTGAGACTTTTGCTCGAGTTCGAAGAGCATCTATTCATGCCCCTGTGATTGAGAAGGACAACCACTCTGCTCTTGTTGTTCCTACTGAGCGATATGATACTTTCTGTGGAGGACGAAGGGGCGGGGCAGATGTCCTTCAACCCAGGCCGTGGTACTCGTGGCTGCAGAGGGGGTCATGACAGCAAGAAGTATACTCATTGTGGCCGAAACAATCACTATATTAACTTTTGCTGGGATTTTCATGTCAAGCCAGCTTAGACTAATCAAGCTTCAGTTTTGGAAGAGACTACTCCCACTCCTATTAATGAACAAGTCGTTCTCTCCGAAGCCGAATATGATTCTCTGGTAAATCGTGAGCGTGCAAATCAGCCCTCCTACACCGCTACTATCGTTACTTCAAGTAATAAGTATCTCCATGCTTCCTCTTCTACACCTTGGATCATTGATTTACGGGCATCTGATCACATGACAAGTAACCCATATCTTTTTTCTGATATTTCTCATGTTTTCTCACCATCGGTTATTACTATAGCGAATGGTGCCAAATCACCTGTTCATGGAATTGGTACCTTCCGCACTTTAGGTCTCCATTTTTCATTAGTTTTATATATCCCTCAATTTTCATTCAATTTATTTTCAGTTCGCAAATTCATATTAGATTTAAATTGCTCAGTACATTATATTTTCTCCTTCCCGTTGTGTCTTTCAGGATGTCAAGACGAAGAAGACGATTGGTGGGGGGTTTGAGAAGGATAGTCTTTACTACTTTCAGCCAACTACTGCTCCGACAGCTCTACATTCCACCTCCTCTTCAGTTTACCAGTGGCATTGCCGCCTTGGACATCCCTCTTCAAATAGTCTTCGAGCCTTGGTCCCTTCTTTAGTTGATTTTGCTAAATTTAATTGTACTACTTGCGAACTTAGTAAACATCGTCGAGCTACTTTTAAGTCTCGTTTTGATAATAAAAGTTTAAAACCTTTTGAGTTAGTACATTCAGATGTTTGGGGACCAGCTCGTACTACTGGTTTATTTGGTGCTCGTTATTTTGTTTCATTTATTGATGATTATTCACATTTAACTTGGGTTTATATTCTTAAAGATAAATCTCAAGTATTTTATGTTTTTCAATCATTTTATGCTGAAATTCAAAATCAGTTCGATGCAAAATTACTTGTTCTTAGAACTGACAATGCCCTTGAATATACACTTAATGTTTTTCAAAAGTTTCTTGAGTCAAGGTGCATTATCCATCAAACATCTCGTGTTGATATTCCTCAAAAAAATGGAGTTGCTGAACGGAAGAATGGCCCATTCCTAGTTATCTCTCGTGCCTCAATAATTCAAATGCATGTTTCAAAACATTTTTGGGCAGATGCAGTTCTGGTTGCTGCTTATCTTAATTTTAAACTACATGCCTTCTAGGGTCCTTCAAGGAAAATCACCCTTCCAAATGATGTTTCTTGACAAAAACCCTTTTTTCATTTCTCCAAAGGTGTATGGGTGGGTCTGTTTTGTTCAAAATCTAAGCCCAAGATGAGACAAACTTGATCCTCGTGCTCACAAATGTAGTTTCTTAGGTTATTCTCGCACTCAAAAGGGATATAAATGTTACAATCCAACTTTTCGTAAACAATTTGTGTGTGCAGATGTAACTTTCTTTGAGGATGTTCCTTATTATTCCCAGAAAGGGAGTCATTTAGAGGACTCTATTCTTCAAGAGTCTGTTATTCCAACTCCAGTTTTTGATTCTAACATCCCACCAGCTCTTCATGTCTATGCTCGTTGCTGGAAAAGAGTAGTTAATCATGTTCCACTGACTGAAGTAATAAACCCAGCCTTTCCACTTCCACCAGTCGCTTCAACGCTTGAAGATTCTTCTATCTCTTCAGACTCTGGTCTTGATCAACTTATTGTTGTTCGAAAAGGTAGACGGTCTTGTACCAATCACCCTATCTCCAATTTTGTATTGTATAATAAATTGTCCTCCTTCTTTCAAGTATTTTCTTTGTCATTATCCTCTATTGCTCTTCTTAAGTGCTACAAGGAGGCACTTTTTCATCCAGGGTGAAGGAAAGCTATAGAAGAATAAATACACGCTTTAAAATTGAATCATACTTGGGACCTTGTTCCTAAGGCTGTTGATACTAAAGTTGTTGGTTGTCGTTGGGTTTTTACTGTTAAATAGAAGCCTGATGGTACTATTGACCGTCTCAAAGCTCTAACTTGTTGCTAAAGGCTACACTCAGACTTATGGCCTTGATTATACTGAGACGTTCTCTCTTATGGCCAAACTGAATTTTGTTCGTGTGATAATCTCTCTTGCAGCTAATCTAGACTGGCCACTTCATCAACTTGATGTTAAAAATGCCTTTCTGCACAGTGAACTTTCTGAGATAGTCTGTATGACTCAACCACCTGGGTTTGAGTATAAGGGGGAGTGTGTATGTCATCTCAAGAAGTTTATTTATGGCCTCAAACAGTCCCCTCGTGCATGGTTTGATAAGTTCAGTAAAGCAATGGTAACTTATGGTATGACTAGAAGCCAGGCTGACTACTCTTTCTTATTTAAGAAAACGAAACTGTGGTATTGTGATTCTTGTGGTGTATGTAGATGATATCGTTATCACCGGCAGTGACAAAGATGTGATACAAGTTCTAATCTTTCACTTGAGTTCTAGCTTCCTTACTAAGGATTTGGACAAACTTCGGTATTTTCTAAGAATGGAGGTGGCTTGGTCTAAGCAAGGCATTAGTCTTTCTCAACGGAAGTATACTCTTGATCTCTTATAAGATACTAGATATCTTGGTTCGAAACTTGTAGCTACACCCATGGAGACTAATGTAAAACTTAAGGTGGATGATAGTAATTCACTCGATGATCCAGAGATGTATCGGAGACTTGTAGGTAAACTTATTTACCTCACAATCACTCGTCCAGACATCTCCTATGTAGTCAGTATTGTGAGAAAGTTCATGACCAGTCCTCGGGTACCTCACATGGATGCAGTTGTACGCATCTTGAAGTATCTCAAGGGTGCTCCGAGACGTGGTCTGCTTTATCGATCTTCTGGACATCTTCGGATTGAGAGATACACAGATGCAGATTAGGCCGGTTCTTCTTCTGATCGAAGGTCCACCACGGGTTACAGCACTTTTATGGGACGAAATCTAATAATTAACTTGGAGGAATAAGAAACAGTCAGTTGTGACTCGTTCCAGTGCTGAAGCAGAGTATTGTGCCATGGCACACATTGCCTGTGAACTTACTTGGTTGAAAACTCTTTTACAAGAACTTACGATTTCAGTCTAGTACCCAATTCCTCTCCATTGTGACAATCAGGCAGCTATTCATATTGCTAGCAATCCAGTTTACCATGAGAGGACTAAACACATTGAAATAGATTGCCATTTTATTTGATCTAAAGTTGACTCGAATGAGATTGTTACACCTTTTGTTGCTTCTGGTAGACAACTGGCAGACATCTTCACTAAGGCACTTCCCAAGAACTCTATTGATTCCATATGCAGCAAGTTGGGAATTATTAACATTTACTTTCCATCTTGAGGGGGAGTGTTATACAGTATTGTATGAGTTATCATACATGCACATTTAGTATTGTATGAGTTATCACATACCCCTTATTACCATATATAGAATTACCATGTATAGGGTTTACTTGTTCCACTCACTTACTCCCGTAACTTTTTCCTATATAAACACCATTGTATTATTGTATTACTCACTCAATAAGATATATGTTTTTATATATTCTCAAACTTTTTTTTTTCTCTCTCTCTCTCAACAGTAAGAAAAGGGAAATTTGTTTCCAAAGAATGTAAGAGAGAGGGACAAGGATAAAAATAAATGACTTGTTAAAAAAAAAAAAAAAAAAGAGGATAAAAATTAATATGTAATATATAATATGTAATGAAGTTATTATTGATTAGAAATAATTTCAAAAAAATTAATAATATTGAGAGGGCATGTAATATATTGAAAAGATCGAAGACAGACCTAATCTTTGATATAATTTTATATTAATCTGCAACATCCATTTGTTTACTATTACCAGACTTTGCTAGCCACAGTAGTTCCAATCCTACCCAAGATCCTTTCACTTATGGAGCTAGTTAGACATCTTAGGCAACTCTCTAAATCTAAATTTAAGAATTTTCTTTTATCTTGAAACATTTCACTCCCCAGTTACTTGATAACTTATACTAAAACTATAAGGCTCTGTTTATTTGGATATAAAATATTTTTTAGTTAGACATCTTAGGCAACTCTCTAAATTTGAAATTAAGAAATTTCTTTTATCTTGGAACATTTCACTTCCCAGGTACTTGATAACTTATGCTAGAACATAAGACTCAGTTTATTTGGATATAAAATATTTTTTAAAAAATATATTTTTTTATTTTTGTAATGTTTGGTAGTCATAAAATATTTACAAAGAAAAATATATATTAAAATTTAACAAAAATAACTTACCCATCAATTGTAGTCAAGTTAATTTACATGCCCGACCTGATGGACTCAACGTCAACCTCAACCTAGACCTTTGTCAAACATCGTAAAATAAAAATAAAAAAATATTTTACTTGAAAAATAAAAATATTTTTTGAGAAAGATATTTTACATTTTGACAAAGCTTAAGAGTAAAATGAAGTTATCTAACATCTCCACCTTGACAAGCCAGTACTTCTTAAATCATAAACTCCTTATAAATGATGCAAAGAAATTTCAAATATTTTGTATCAGTGAAGGAAATACCACACCACATTATTGGCTACAGACCATACATTAGGCATCTGAAAATCACAGTGGAAATATCTAAACTTTTTTTTTTTCTTGGTAAAATTTCATTGAAGAATTTTCTTTTCCCAGAAGAATGTAAGTAGGCTCTTCTCTAGACAGGTTCTTAAAGTCGCCAAATTATTATCCAGAGGATCAGAGCTATACCCTAATTCTTCAGTAAAGGGTTTCAAAACTCTCTACGTTACACATTTTAGGTGTTTTAAAGAGTAGCATATGAGGATAACTAATTCTTTGTAGATGTAAAGTTAAATCATATGTGAAAGCAAAACCAGCTGCCTGTCAACATATTCAGCCGACACGCCTATAACATTGTTGAACAGTCTGTAGAAATGTTCAAATTAAGTGAAATGAATTTCTAGCTAAACTAATTTATTAGGACCATGCCAAAAATCAGTTGTGTTGTCACTGTTATCGTTCAGAAAATCGTGTCTTATTCTTCACGAACAACTTCTATTATTGAGTTTCGATTTCTCCTTCACATAGTATCTAAACCTATGAACATTCCCATATGAAGTATTAAATCTATGCATATTCAAATTAATTCCTCTCTAAACCTTCCTTTCATTAATAATGCAACAGGTAGCAACACCAGAATAAAATTCCACTCTTCATGAATTAGTTTATACATTGAATTTAATTTTCTAGTAGCTCCTAATCCACCTAAACAAAGAAATCATGCAACATTAGGTCTAAAAAAAAGAACATTACTATAGAATGCTGCATTCATTCTTTTATATTTCAGTGTCCAAATTGGAGCTCTGTTTCTTTAATCAACTAGCTAATCATTGGATTTTTTATTTTTTATTTTATTGTTTTGGATAAAAATATGAATAAGGCTTTCAATATAGAAATCTTGAAACTCAAAATACAGCTGCCATAAATTCAGTTATGTAACAATAAAATCTTTTCAACACAACCCCCTCAAATCACTACATAATACAAAGGATAAAACATACATTATTGCCATTTTCTCCGTCTCTGATACAGAATTCACTCTTGATAGGAATTGGGAGTACATTATGTTGAAGCAGAAGAATATGATCACCATAAGATACCTGCTTCACAATTCATGGAACACAAATACTTCAAAAATAAGGGCCAAAAAGATGAGAAAATTTGTTTTCATCTTGGTTAATTAGAGTTGGAATTCGGGTTACATACCTGTTTAAAGTAGGATGCTGCCCTGTTGATCCATGTATTAAACAGAAACTACACAAAAATGGTTACTGTTTATTAGATTATAGAAGCAAATCATTGTGCACTATATAATAGGGCAGTAAACTAGCATCTTCACACACATCTAAATTAGCAGTAAATTAATTAAGTTACTCTATCATCAAATATGATTAGATGACAAGATATTTTTCAAATCACCTTTATAGACAAGAAACAGCAGCTATGCAGTTTAAGAGAGGCAGGAAAGATTGAGTTATCCTGTGAGTACCTTAGAGCGCGCATGTGAAGGTTTTGTGACAATACCTTTCGGAAAAGAAAAAAAAACAAACAAAAGGGGTCTTGTGACAATTAACTTTTCTCAGGACACTCGTTAGTCTCCTAAAGCAAAAAAGGTCTAGCTTTAAAGATGGAATATTCATGGGCGAACGCATAAATACATACTGCATCATATGCACATACATTATAAATAGTACATATGTTGATGTTTCTTTCTAAAAAATTACAGAAAATTAGCATGACTAAGGAACATCTTAGAAGAGGTAAATTAATCATGGTTCCATCTACGTTCCTTTTCTTTTTTCCCCTTTGTCTCCGGTGAGAGGCCAATCCCTCTCATTCACTTCTATCAACTTCCTTTTACAATCACATCTAGATCAAAATTTGAAACCATTTGGATATATATATTGTCGATCAATTTGGCATTATTTAGATGGAAGACTGGCCTTTCTATTGAACTATCTCAAATTTCATGAGGCACTTCATAATCTACCCTTCCACGGATTTGAACATGACCTTGGCTTCAAATCAACAAATTTTCTGCTCTTCATCATATGAAAAATCTAACATTCATGCATAATTAATGACCATAGCTATCATATTGTCAAGGTTATCATACAATAAAATCACTTCCTTCCTAATTCTTGAATTTCCAAGGACATAAGTTCACTACAAAAGCATTTCTTAGCTAGGACATAATTATGCCCTTCTTATAAGCATCTCCTTCTTAATTCTTGAACTCAATTCCTAGGACATAATTTTACGCCGAAAGCAGATGCCCAAGAACATTAAAATGCATGTAGAATACAAACTTTTTTGAATGTAGAATACTAACTTCCATCTGAAATTCCTATTACTAGTGGATCCAATGAGATAGATTTATAATAGCTTTAGAGACATAACATTTTGGTGTTAGCAACTACGGTACAACAACCTACAACCTAAAAAGGATTGGCTATCCTTTTTAGGTTAAGGTATGCTATCCTCTCTTGATAATTATGCTTGACGGACTATTACAAGGTAGGATAATCGTCCTTGATTCTAGTCTCTTGATATTTTCTTTACTGTTCAGAATTACAAAGGCAAAATATTCTGACAAAATATCTACATATCCTTCTCTTTATTGCATATTTGTGAAACAGAAATTGCAATATATAGTTGGATCAAAGTAGACAAATGACTCGGCCTTGTCGAAAAAAAATAATAAATAAATAAAGAGAGAGACTGCTAGAGAAATTCCTCGAGTTACATTAAACTACTTCATTTTCTTTCAGCTGATATATTCAGAAAAGGCAAGTGGTCAAAACTATGTGAATCATGAACTTGATCTTAGTCTACCATTTCAGCCATATATAGTTTCCTAAGAAATTAATCCTTTGCCCAATATTGTCTAATTTTAAACATCAAGAAACTGAAGATATATAATTAACTTGAAATCCAGTTCATACCCGAAACTTATATATTTTTAGCAATTCTGCATAAAGATGTTCTTATTGGGAAAAACATTGTGTGAAAATACATGGTAATAGAATACGAGGCTGGCCAGCAAGCTAGGGTTACTTATTTGTGGCGTTGTGTACTCAGTTTTCAGGAATAAAAATAAGTTTTGATGCTGTTTCTGATGGCTAATTGAACTTCTCTGCCAACTGTTACATTCAATTGGCACATTGTCAGATTATCTTCTAAAATAAAATAAAAAGTAACACCAACAATAATATTAGCAGCTAGTATTAAAAAAAAAAAAAAAACCTTTACCCTAAAAAAATAAATAAAAATCAGGCACAAAGTACCCATTTTACACTTGAACAGATCTAGAACCATAAATTACATCTCTGTAGATCGAGTTCTATACCTTATCATCCTTGACTGTGGTTGTCATAGACCTCCCATGATTTGCCATAGATTTGAAATTCTGCGAATTTTAGTAGACAAAAATTGAAATCTGAAGTATATAATTAAGAGAATTGAGCTAGGTTTTTGTTTTTGGGTGGTACGTACCTCTTGATAGATCCATGTTGGTCATAGCAAAAGAGCTAGGCTGAGTGACACTGCTACTAATGTCCTCCATTATCTCTTCCTTTAGTTCTTGATTATCTTGATAATTGGAGTTGTCGATTTCATCATCCACCTTAAGGGAAGATATTGTGATCTGGCTATAGGAACCCAACTCATCACAAGTCTCAGACATAGATCTGCTCAAGATAGGAAGGCTTGAATCCGAGAGCTTTTCGGAATCTTTAAGCTTCCTAGTGCACATCTTCTCCCTTGTTCTTGCCCTTGCCCTTGCTCTTGCCTTTGCCCTGGACTCTCTTGCAAGAGCATCACGAAAATAAGATAATGGATTCTCTTTCGAAACAACTGTTCCCTGTGACTCTCCATTGTCATCAGCAGCTTCATTGGTTTCCAAGCTTTCGGAATCAGTAGACAAAGTACTCCTGGCAGTACCACCACCGGTGCAGCTGTTCTTCGTGTGCTCTTCTAGCTCGCTAATGGCGGCCTGGGACTTGTTGAGAAGCCATTCAAGGGTTTCACTTGCTTTGTCAAACCCTAGCAAGTCTTGAAGGCCGAAGAACTTCCGAGAAATCCCTATGGACAGCCTCACTCTCCGGTGCCTCGGACCTTGAGCTGTACAAATCTTGCTGTGCTTGTCTTTCTCCACATTTTTCTTCTTAGGAAGTGGATTTGTAGCATTGTTTGGGCTTGCCATGCTCGAAAAGGCCTCTACGGAGAAAGCATTGGCCGGAAACAAGTGACCGGGAAGCAGATCTTGGGGGTGAAGGAGAATGAAGTTGTCATTTAGGGCAATGGTGGAAGGAGGAGGAGGAGGAGGAGGAGTACTTAAGCTGAAGGGTGAAGGAAACTGCTGATAAGGGTTGACACTGTAGCTTGAAGAGAACATTTGTTGCATAGCTAAATTGCACCCGACAACCCTAGCTTTTTGAAAGTGAAGTAATGAGAGAAAAAGCTCTTGAAAGAGATAAACAGTGTGGTCTTTGTCAGATTCACAATCTATTCAAGCCAAGACTTGAAAAAAAAAAAAAAAAAAAAAAAAAAAAAAAGCATGAGAAAGACCTCTATAGCTCTGTGTACCTTCCCTTTTCCTTTCTTTTCTTCTTTTGGTGTGGTGGAGGAAGTAATAGAATGTGGTATTTGATTGATGAAAGGGCACTAACTGGTACTAGATATTGGGTACAAAATGCTTTATTTTTATCATTTCTTATCCCCAAGCAAGGAAAGAAAGCTTGAGAAAGACATCTATGCACTGAGAGTGAGATAGAGAAAGAGAGGGGGAGATGAACCTAGCTAACAATGGCCTTTCACATGATGAACCAAGGCACTATCTGCTACTTAATGGACAGACAGAACAGCTTTGCTTTCTTCAATATTTTATCTTTAGGGCAAAGTACTGTGTGTCTGTGTGAGAGAGAGAGAGGTGGGTGGTGTGACTGGCTATGATATAATTGTGCCATTTGATCACATAATAGTGGCAGAGATTAGAGATTGACGACAAGTCGGCAAGTCCCCTTCCAGCTACGTTTTAAAATTAAGCTACTGTACTTGTGAGGACTGTGTATACAAACATGTTTTTCCTTTGTATACTTATATATATATATATATATATATATATATATACACACACTCAAATAACTACTCATACTTTATACACATATGTCTAATCATCCTTGTAATGGACTTCACAAGAGGTTGTAAGAATTGACCGTGGAACCCCTAAGGTGGGCCCTTTGGACTCACTCTTAAAAGATAATCCACGGGACACTGGTGAGACCCGAACACCGGAATAAGTCACAAATAATTCAAGAAAACTACCGCCTGTGTCTTTTTAGTGTCGAATCAAGGACCTCTCCCTCCAAAAGATCTATCTCACGCTTCTATTTCATTGGACAATTGTTAAGTATTGCGAAGCTTGCTTTTAGCAGCAAATACAGAGTATTAAAGATCTTAATCCATGTCGCAATGTCATTCGTTATAAAATTTTCTATTAAAGATTAAAAGATGTACGGAATACTTATAATTAATTAATTTCATAGGACTAATAGGTTAAAGTTGTAGGTAGTAATTGCTTGCTTATCTCTAGGGTTTAAGAGCATTAGTGTATTCATAAAGGCCGTGAGCTTTATGTGATTATGCATGCCTACACGTGCCCTGTCTAACACCTCTACGAATACGACAAATCAGTCACACTCTGCCTTTTAAGCTAATGCTCTTTGAGGACTTTGACTGGACATTCATGCATCTTCTCTCTCTCCTATCCACAAGAACCACTCTCACCTGTTTCTGTTTTTGTTTTTGTTTTTTTTGTTTTTTTTTTTTGTTTTTAAGAACATCTTAATTAAAACCCTATTTTCTTTACCATTCTCAATATCGAGAAATTATTCAATGTCCCTGCATAACTCACGCCCTAAACTCATTTATATAAATATTAATGTGAACAAACAACTATATACCTTCTCTTAATTAATTTCTGTGTTTTTTTTTTTTTTTTTTTTTTTGGGTAAATAGAGGTCTTTGATGGATTCCCAAATATTAATTCATTTGCACCTGTTTGATCTCACTCTCTGTCAGTTTCTCTCTCTCTCTCTCTCTCTCTCTCTCTCACACACACACACACACACACACACACACACAAAAGAGGGAGACACGACATGAATAGCTGGGAGTAGTTCTGATGGTGTTTTCAGAAGACAAGATATAAGTGGAAAAAATGGAGCCATATAGCTAGCCATCACATATCATGTGGGTGATGGTGAGTGAACAAACCATAATTAACAAATACTTTCGTTTTTTTCTTTGGCTAAAAGGTTGCTTCAAATTCTATGGTGAATTCTTTCTTCTTCTTTTTTTTTTTTCTTTTTCTTTTTCTCTGGTGAATTTTGCTGGCGATAAAAAGTTAGAATCGATGGTGGTCACTGTCTGCTTTATAATTATACTGTATTGGATAGAATTAAGACCTGTGAATAGTAGAAGAAACTGTAATAGTACCATTGAGATGCCTTGTAGCACTGTGTCTCCTGTGCGCCTTTCATTTGACATAACAGAATTTATTTGGCTAATTATTCAAGCCATATATAGATATACATAGGCTTATGTATTGAATTAGGTACCCTTAAATATATTGAAAGGTAAGGTCTATGTATATTGGCTAAGCAAGAGTACTTAACCAGAGACCAACATGGACTAGCAAAAATTGATATGAGCCTCCCCTCTGTCCTCACTCCTTCAAAAAAAAAAAAAAAAAAAAAAAAAAAATTTAGTATTATTGTGCATCAGTTCGGTTTATTTGCAATACTACTGTTGAAGATTTATTGAAAAAAATTCTCTATTATTGATGTTTCTTTTTATTGAAGATACTGAAAGAATTTGTGAAGAAAAATGTTTCAGTATACCTTGGGTATGAAAAGAGAGATTATTATAATAAAAGATATATAACCCTTTGGGTTTTGTATACTGTAGATGTAAGCCCTAATGACTAAACCACGTTATATTCATTCTTTGTTCATTTCTCTTTTTTATTCTTGGTTCTCTTCTCGAATCTCTAGATCTATTCTTATTGAGGTGGTTCTTACACCTCTTCATCAATCAAGGTTACTGCTATTAGTTTTGGATCTTCAGATTCATTTTTTAATGAGGTTGTCTTCTCATACCTCTTCATCAATCGAGACTGCTACTACTTGTCTTGAGATCTTTGGATCCATTTTTATTGAGGTCATCTTGTTATATCTCTTCATCATTTGCACTTGCTATTACTCATTATCTTAATGGCAAGTTGGACATTCATGCCATTTATGCTCCAACTTAAGGGGAGTGTTCAAGATTTACTAGAGGAATAAGTGGAGGAAAATCTTCCAGTATTGATGATTTTTCCTATTATTGAAGATTTACTGCTATATTTATTATTGAAGGAATCAATGGAGGAAAATCCTTCGTTATTGATGTTTCCTGTTATTGAAGATACTGGAGGAATTTGTGAAGAAGAATATTTCAGTATTGATGTTGTTTGTCCTTCTATCTTTTTCCATTCTCATTATTTCTTCTCTTATATAAAGGAGTCTTCAACATTGTATTGAGTATGAAAATAGAGATTATTATAATAAAAGATATGTAATCTTTTGAATTTTGTGTACCGTGAATATAAGTTCTAATGACTGAACTACATATATTCTGATCTTATACTCCTCATATTTTATTTCTCTATTCAATTTTAACAATTACTCCTGTATATATACAATACCACTCTTCCACTTAACTCAGTTTGCAATCCTGGTCCGCCCCTACCTACTCACTCCTCGTACATAATTTGACACTATGATAAGACATGGTTGTGCTCACTTCCCTTTTCTTTCAAAAGTGTTATGATCCATTATATGACCTCTTTAGCCTCAACATCACACTCATGAATGTTATTACCATAGCCAAAGGCTAAAAGGAAATTTTTCTAGGGCACAATTTGACCATTCATAAAAAGCTGATGGGTAATTAACCTTGCCATATGTATCATATATATGATCCATAATGATTTAACTAAAAATGTATTGATGGGTACATTTTTGTATACCTTATTATGAAGTCTACGATCATCTGGTGTTGTCGTTGCAGGTATTTGTTTAAACTGTCAAGTCTAATGTCTACGTGTCATTTGAAAAGTTTGCTAAAGAACCCCAAGTTGGGTCACTAAACCTTGATAACATCATTAAAACCCTGACACATCATGAATTTTTTGTTTTTTTGTTTTTGTTTTTGGGGCTTTGTGGAGTACAAATTTGTTGAAATGGCTTTAAAATTCTATATTAATTATATAGTTGTTCTTGAACGGTAACAATCTATATTTAGCTTGTCAATTACATTGAAATTGCTATTTCTGTATCCTAAAAGCAGGCTCTATCTTTCACATACTTTAGTCACATAAATGTGTGATAGAACAATTCCTACTTCAAGCCATCTTCCTAAGGATATACACAAAAAGACAAAGCTTGGAGAAGCAATTTAAACTATAGTGTTTGAAACTGTAAATGATAGATAGATATATCTCACCAACCAAAAATATGACTTCTCATGTTAAAGGGGTCATTCATGGTTCTTTTCGAGCAAAGCATGAAAGCAACTTTAGTCCTTTCCATTATAATTGTAATTATTTTTTCGCATGTTCTAATTTGCGCGTAAAATGGTCTGGTGATAGGGACACAAGACGAATATATATGTTGTGAATCATATGCATTTTATTTTTGGAGTTAGATATTTCTTCAATGGGTGGTCTTATATATATATATAGAGAGAGAGAGAGAGGTATATATATTCATATTATTGTGTGGCACAGTTTATGAAAACATCAACCACCATGTTTTTTTAATCAGTTACAGTACATTCATCACATAAGCACTAAAGTTTGTTTTTTAGTATATGTCTTGTTATAAACTTGTAGACTGTTTGAGTATTTGCTATAAATATTTTGAGTATTAGATTGTATATACTACACAATTATACAGATATCAACATTTTACTTTACCAGGCTATAATTGTATTATTATTATTATTTTGACTCTTCACAAAATTTTCTATAAGGTTAGAGAAATGCAAATTGAGGGAGGGAAAATATTTAGCAAAGTGAGTGAGAAGGGCTAGCTAGGCCTAGGCCTCCTAACTTTGACTCAACATATTTATTAACTAATAGATTATTTATCACGTAGCTCTTTTATATATATATATATATATATATATATAATTTCTTTTATTAAAATATCAGAATTTATTTTGTTCTTTTTTACTGTTCATATAGGTTCAATCAATGATTTACTGATGTGACAATTAATAATTGAGATAAACAGTTAAGAGGAATATCCATTTTTGTAACATTGCTCTTTAAATTAATATTTCTATTTTGATATTTTGATTAATTGAAGAGTAAATCACATATACTTAAAAACAAAACCAAAAACCAAAAACAAAGAAAAGAAAGTTTTGGTTTTTTTTGTTTTTTAATCCTATAAGAAACTAGTAATCTATTAACACAATTTAGTAAAAATAGCTCTCAGAAACAAAGAAATAAATAGCCTACTGACCTAATTTTCTGTTTTTAAGAACAAGAAGAGCAAAAAACTGTTTCTAAAATCAGTGCCAAGTCAGCTCCACTTTACACATCACCAACCGAAGCCCAAATTGGTTCCCGTTTGCAGGCTTAAATTTATAATAAAGCCCACACCTTAAAACCAAACCCAACTTTTTCATTTTTTTTCGGATACCTACTGTCCCAGTCAACTGAAGCCCACTCTGTTCCATCCACTTGGCTTTGACCGACTTCGCAATCCTGTTATGCTCTACTTGGTTACATGAATTATGGGTGTATCTATTGTAGGGTTTGCAATACCATCAGTCAATGCGATACGACACTATGTACGAGTTAAGTGAGTTTAAATTGTAAATGGATTAACTCGATTAACTTATTTAATTAAACGTATTTAAATTGAAGGATTCAATCAATTTATACTCTTTAACCATACATGTAATAAATAAATTTATTTTGAGTTTCAAAATAACTATTTAAACTTACATCTTGTAATTTATTTTTTTTAACAAATTAGAGATTATTTAGTAATTTAGTTGTATTGAAATTTATATTTTTCTAATATTTATTGTTTGAATGAATATTATTAAAAATTTAAATAATAAAATGTTTCGTTTTATTAAATAAGCCATTAAATGTATAACCCATTTAATAAACAAGTTGGGTTAGTATTGAGAGTTTCTGACACGATTATTAAATGGGTCGTGTTCGAGTTGAGTTATTTAGTAAAATATTCTTAAGTCGACACATGATGATTACTATTCGAGAACGCGAATTGCCAACCCTGATTGACTGTACCAGATAGAGCATTCAGTTCCATGAGTAGTTGTGTCCGTGTTCGAGTCTCTCTTCTTTCTAATTTGTCAAGAAATTTTTTTTTTTAACCGGATCCTTCTTGTTCACCCGTGCTATAATCTTATATCATTACATCGCTTATGCAATAACTGTTTATCCAACAACTTCATATCCTTTTATGTAACAGTAACTACTTTTTTTTTTTCTTTTATTTATTTATTTTTTATGTTGCACTAACAATTTAAATGCAACACAGGAGATGATTTCGGTTCGTGTTAAGTAATCAACAATATATATACATATATTTATTTATTTATGTATATGTTGCGCTAATTATTTAAATTATTAGATGAGCCCGATACCATTATTCTCGGCTAATTACGAAATAACACAAACAAAAATTTAATTGAAAATGATATAAAACTTAAGTCACATAATTTTTTTTAATAGGTGTCGCTCTTACACTTTAGAGAGTTTCAACTCTACGCCCACTTGTTTTCACACTCCAATTCGCGCTTTACATGACTTAGCATAAAACCGCACTTATAACAATTGTGCTTCCTATGGGGTGGATCCCGGTTCGTGTCAATTAATCATCCTTGATGGGAAAGGTGCAACCAAAATGGATGTGACATGTAATGAAACGACCAAAGTTGGAAAATATGTACATGCACTTATTTTTCTTCAGAGCACTAGCAATAATAGATGTACTCCAAACCCCAAATTTTAGCTTTTTAAACATAGAATTGTGTGTGAACCACGTTGGATGCATCCCAGGTTTTTAGTAATAGACAAAAACTGGTTCCTTCTGTCCTCATTGGCCGTGTGATGCATCAAACCTTTGATGTATTAGAACCCATTGTAACTAACTTATTCTGGTGAGACTCTAAGCAACCAAACCAAGCCACCAAATTTGTTCCAACGCAAATGCTCTCCTACCCTTCTATGCCCTAATGCAACAATTGCAAATGCCCTATCTGCAACAAAGCTTTAGAGTAATCAGAGCCTATGTTTATTTGATGCCAAACAATACTCTATATTTGAAGTTTGGTTGCTTAAGCTTTTCTCGGAAAATAATCATGACCAGTCTTCCACCGCCATCATTATCATCATTCATGCTTTAATCCTATGTGAATAAAAATGAGCAATATTCCACCATAATTAGTTTAATTGGCGAGAAAGAAAGAAATGCCTATCGTTTTCAAGATTCCTTATACCACGTGCTCAGTGTTCATATGGGATCAAGCTCGTGATCACAAGCTTAATCCCATATTAATGGGCCTATGTTGATGAAAAAAAATGCCAGCCTACATGAGTTAGTGTTTACAGACTTATTCCGCCGAAACTAATAGAGTTTAGAATTGGTTGGTTTGTTTTACGAACTCGATTCAATTACAGTTTTTCTTGTTTGCTTAATAAATAAGCTTGATAAGTGCACTTTAAATGAGTTAATCTCGAGTTGTTTATGATTAAATCGGTTCAAAGTACTCTTCTTGGTAAGTAAGATATTGCTTTTTAGAGTACACAATATAAAGGGACCATCTCTAAGATGCATGTGGTAGTTATGGAGTTACCGACCCTATCCTAAGTATTAATGTTTTATTGTGCATGTATCTATATATAAAGGAATCAGCCCTCAAAATTGAATACATGCACCATGTGCTAGACCTTTGCACATCACAACCTGAATTATGTTTCCCTAACATTAAACATTTTCACAGAGTTCACACACACTTTCGAAGTCACCATACTGATTTAAAGGGGGAAGAGGGAGTATTTATTAGATGTGAGTAATTCTAACGCGGGAGATGATGATGGGCCTTTGTGGGCCCAAACTTTTTGATCGGAATAGTGTGGTGGGATGAGGTAAATGTGGGCCTGTAGCACGTGAGGGGGGCAATAAGGCTGCCATTTTGACGTATTGGACTTTTGATTGGTTATCTTGATGACGTGGCATTTCCTATGTGGTTGGAACATATTACAGGTACTTTAATTGATGTCAGAGATAGCGTTGGGCTTGCTATGGCTTACATACCAGACTCTCCATTACAAATCCAACTTTTCTTCTCCCTTCTCCTTTTTACTTTTTCTAAAAAAGATTCTTATTTAAGATTTTTTACTACTGCTATTTATTATCCACTAATGTAACAATCATAAGTAATGTTGAATGTTTGATCAATGTTATATCTAAATAATTTCAAGGAATCCGCTCAGCGGAAACCAGAGCATTTTGAATTATAAAATTTAAGGTTTGACTTTCACAAAATGTAAATAATTTCTTTGAGTTGCGGTCTGAGACTTACTATTCAGGTGAAATTGCGTCCTTCCTAAATTATTAAAATAAGTAAGAACAAAGCACCGAATACAACAGATTAATCTATATATGTACAAATATTGTTTAACAACCCTTTTATTCAATAAATAAGATAGAATGCTTATCTCAATAAATATAACATGTAACGGAAACAGATATGAGATAAACAATTTATAATTTTTACTTTTTTTAATGAAAGTAATGATAGGAGTCTGACATGTTTAACTTTTGAATCCCAGATTACTAATTTAATTATGATATCTTATACAAGTGACTTGTGACAAAATTTACCATCTCCTCCTAGTGGTAAAATTTCACTAATTTAATTTGTAAATTTAATTACTAAAAATAGAAAAATTAAAAACATAAAATTATGATATCTTATACAAGTGACTTGTGACATTAAATTTGCACTGTAAGGTGCTGTTGGCAGAGAGAATTTTGATGCCCAATTTTCACTATCTTTTGTTTCCATATGGGACCAGAGCAAAGCTAACAGTGTCTAACACTGTTGGACTTTGACCAAACTCTCTGATCATGCATGACTTGCACGTGCACTAGACGCTTAGATTCCATAAATTTAGGGGACCCACTTAAGGGTTTTTGTCACATATGCCAAAGGGGCACCCTTTTTTTTCCAGTCAATATGAGAAAGCAGATCATGTCGGTTTAAAAATCATTGCATGGTACATTAATTTTGTGTATACAAAGTTCATGTCCTCTTTCGAGAAATTCACCCAAATTGATCAAATTTGGGAGAGAAATGACTTGGGGAATAAAAAAAAAAAATTTGATGAACCCTGCAAAGAGGTGCCAATAGGAAAGACAAATATTACCCAATTGTCCTATCTTGGGGTACAGAATCACATGTAATAACCAACACTTTTGGAACCATTTTTTTTTTTTTTGGTCTGTCTGATACAGCTAAGAATAACCAATAACACAACCAAACAGCCCATGGGAAACATTCATAGGTGTTGAACCTCAATATTTTTTTTAGAATGAACAAGATTCTAGTCAGTATATTAGTGTGTTCATCGCTAGTACAGGTTATCTGATCAATCAAAATCATCGTCTGCAATATGGGCTGCAGACTTTGACTGGTACCACAGAAGATCCGAAAACTATTTGAATAGCTTATGAATAGTTTACTACTCACTTTGGATTAATGTTTTACCTTTCACTATTTTAGAGATTTAATTAATTAAAATACACACACTTTTCGAACACGAACATTTTCTTCTTTCTCTATCAGTCCAGAAATCTTTGCATGTAACTTAAAAGTTAAGCATACGCGTTTTTCTAATGATCGGTGTTAAATCAAATCATTTTAATAAGATGGACATTGGCAACATAAAATCAAACAGTGTACCTGTCACACACATTTTTCTAATGACTAGTGATCTGTCTGCTTCTAAAGTGTTTGATGAAGCCAAAATGTCTGCTTTGATATAAACATCACAGTAAAATCAAAGAAACTAAAGCAATCCTTGTAATAATAACTTTAAAGAAAAACAGAAATTAAAACTATGACAATATATATAGCAATCAAAGTTAAATCTCTGATATATTATTAAAAAAATTAGATCTTGGGACATAATCATACATCAAAAGAACACTTCACTATTCCTGACATTTCTCTTTGCTATTTACAATTGGTAAAACAAGAATGAGTGAGCTAGAGAGAGAAAGATAGATATATATAGAGAGAGAGAGATTCAGTCATGCCAGCATAGGAGCATGACTACACATCTCCTCGTAATGTAGAGCCTTCCTCTCTGTTCTTTGAGAAACCTTCCAAATCTCTTGCTTGATAACCTT
Organism: Cornus florida; assembly: GCF_030987335.1. NCBI lineage: Eukaryota > Viridiplantae > Streptophyta > Magnoliopsida > Cornales > Cornaceae > Cornus > Cornus florida. Next base: position 9,463,377 of record NW_026775577.1, read on the forward strand.
TTCTTTACAAATTTCTTCATATCCATATCTTCAGATATATATATATATATATATATATAGAGAGAGAGAGAGAGAGAGAGAGGGTATTGAACTGTGTTAGAGAGGGTATTGAACTGTGATAAAGTAGGAGCAAAGAGGGTTCTTATAGAGGAGAGAATGTGCTGTCCAAGAGCTACAACACTCACAGGACCACCAAACACACACACACACACACTCTGAGTGCCACGTCACCATCTGCATCAACATCTAGAAATGAACATCATCAACCAAGATATATATATATATATACTTGGTTGGCCATAAATAATGACAAAGGTGGTAGCCATTTTCTACGAAATTTAACTTGGCATTTTACTACATTTTGAAGATATGGATAACGACAAGAATCATAATATTTATTTTTACAGCGCACATTACAAAAAAATAAAAAATAAAAATAAAAATTATCATATGAATTATATTATAATTTTTTGGAAAATTAGGATATGATTTTTTTTTTGGATAAATAGAAACTATGATATGATTATAGAAGTACTAGGATATATATATATATATATATAGGAGAAGGCATTTTAGCAAGCTGTATTAATTTGAAAGGACAATGACTTTACAGCTACCATGTTATTTCAAGGGACAGTGACTTTACAGCCAAGAATATTGTATTTTAGCAAGTTATATTATTTTCTTTAATTTCAAGCTATATATGTAAACATGGGATTAAACAAATACAGAGATACTTATTCAAAACAAAAGTTGTACTTTCAGAAAACAAGAGAGAGAGAGAGAGAGTTGTATATGCATCCTTCAATTAATTAAACCACGAATTTTTTATTTTAATTTAGTTGTGGAAAAGTGAAATTTTATTAACATTCAAAAAATATTTTGAGTGATCACTTCACTTCTTATGATATATTCAAATTATTTAGAAATTAGATTTAACCATCTTTTGTCCAACGATAAAATTGTTGGGGATAGAAAACCATCATACAATTAGATTACTTAATTTGTTAAAATTTTGCTTACATCCATACAGCGCACTAGAAATTTTATTATTAATAGTGAGTATTTACAATAGAGTTCTCATATAAACGTGATACAAAAAGTATTCGTAAGTTTACCTAAAAGCTTTATCCCCAACCAAGGTTAGGTCCGCCAAACGGCAATATAAAACGCTTACAATTCAGACTCCACAACCAAAACACAAATTGAATAAATATTTACCAATCAAACCTCGTATAAACTAAGTTTTTTCATACTTGAATCACATTGCCACACTTCACCGGTCAAACTTTTTAAGTTTAAAAATATGAAAGCTCTAAACTCAAAAAATTGTAATAGGATTCGATTGATAACTTGATTCCAGACAAAGTTGATTCAATTACTAATTGTTTAACAAAAACAAAAAAAGCATTATCCTAAATGTTTTGTCGTATGTTTCTCCCATAACTTAGGACGGCAGCTTCTCTCCACATATGAGAGAGAGAGAGAGAGAGAGAGAGAGAATTTTCAATTTATTATACATTAAAATAAAAATAACACATGACCCAAAGTGAGTCATAGAGCACATAAACTGAGTTACACTGTACATTGGCGTGGCAAGTTCTGTATATGCTCTGTTTGGAATAGTCATTCATGTGTCACAGAAACAGTACGTCCCTTTTGACGACTAGATGGAAAATAAAGAAAAATATAATTAGTTATGGTAGAAAAGAATGAAATATATATATATATATATATATGTATATATATTGAAAGAAGAGAGGATAAATTTAGGCTGCGTTTGGTAGGGTGGGTTCGAAGGGAGAGAATAATATTACTTATAAAGGAAAGGGAAGGATAATTTTAGTCTCCTGTCGTATTTGGTTGATTATTGAATGGAAAAGAAATGAAAGGATAATAATCATGTTTGGAGAAAGAAATGAAAAGATAGGAAGGAAAATTATTTTAATAAATTTACTATAATGCTCTTTTATATTTTAAAATATAAATTTATATGTATATGTATATATATATATATATGTCTCCTTATATATATATATATTTGTCTCCTAAAGGTCCATGGATCAGCCACCAAAAAATGAAAATTTTTTTAGGACAAATCATTTCAGCCTCCATCTCTATTCTCGTTCTCAACTCTGAACTTGCCCTCTCTCTCTCTCTCTCTCTCTCTCTCTCTGCAACTGCAAACTACTACAAGAATCATTTCAAATTGTTCAAAAAATCAAAACCCAATTTCAGATTGTTCAAAAAATCAAAACCCATATCGATCTTTCAAGTTTCCATCGCCCGCTGTTCCAATTCAGGTTCGCAAGCTTCAGCCACTGGCCCTCTTTCTCTCAACTCAAGCTTGCCCCCCTCTCTCTGTGCAACTGCTAAATCAACTAATGAAGGTCTGTAATTCTTGTTTTGCAAACTAAATTCACATGTAATCAAGGGCAAAATTGTCATCTGAAATCACACACCAAGCCTCTCCTTTCCTTTCCCTTCATTTTCTCCCAATTTTGAGAGGTTAAGAAATTTACTGTTGAAGCCTTTTGTTAACCCTCCAAACCCTTCCCTTTCCTTCCAACAATTTTTGCCAAGCACAAATTTTTAATCCCCCTCTATCACCTTCCCTTCCCTTTCCTCCCTTTGCCATTGCACCAAATTGACCCTTAGCCTCTATTTGTGTTTTTAAAAAGGGTTTATTTTATTTTATTTTATTTAAAAAAAGTAAGTACAAATAGTAGAAGAAAAAGAACAAAAAATATTAATTATTTTTTTGTTATTGATAAGGTATTTTTTTTTTTTTCCGTGACAATGGAGTTTCTTCTTAGAGTGTCTTATGAAGTCATCTGTTTTATATGCATCTAATAATTACTAAAAAAATTCCATGCGCCTCTCAAAGTGTTTTTCTATTAAGCTATCTCATTAGGATAATATATATATATATATATTGAAAGAAGAGAGGATAAATTTAGCCTCTATTTGTGTTTTTAAAAAGGGTTTTTTTTTTATTTTAAAAAAATGTATGTAAAAATAGTAGAAGAAAAAGAACAAAAAATATTAATTATTATTTTTTGTTATTGATAAGGAATTATTATTATTATTATAATTATTATTATTTTTTTTCGTGACAATGGAGTTTCTTCTTAAGAGTATCTCATGAAGTCATCTGTTTTATTTGCATTGAATAATTACTGAAAAAATTCCATGCGCCTCTCAAAGTGTTTTTCTATAAAGCTATCTCATTAGGATAATAAATATATATATATATATATATATATATATATATATATATATCACTTGTTTTCCTCCTTTTTTCAAAGTTAATATATACAGAACGAGAGAGACAGAACTTGGATTAAAGGAGACAATTAATGGAGATTAAACTGATCTCAAACAGCATAAATGTCAAAAGCTGGGCCAGGTTTGGACTATCTCTCTCAAGCTGATTTTAATTTTTTATTTATTTTTAAACATTATTATTTATGATTAGAAAAGACAGTGGCCGGTACCGTACAAGATGGAAATGTCGGGGCACGTGATCATCTCGTGACAGAAATGCTCTCTGCCTGCAATGTAGCACATCGTAAATAACCTAGATTTTTGTTGGTGTTGTTCAGCAGGAAGCTTCCTTTCCCACCTTATTTGATGGTTTTCGCATTTATTTAACTACAAATATTAGATCTTCTTTGTTAATTAATTCTTTAAATGATTTTTTATTGATCCTAAAAATTCCATGCACGAGCAGCTCAGAACCCTACAGTTCAATGAATAAAGTCATCTTGACTGAATTCAAAGACTTGATAAGCTTAGATAATAAAGCCGAGTCTCTTAAAGAAAGTTCCTGAATTTAATATATTTATCTTACTTTTCAATTTGCTAATTTTACATTTTTTTTTTTTTTTTTACCTACTTTTTCCTTCATATATGTTAGTACGACACAACATTATTATGTGTACGAGATATATGCCTAACAAAAAAATTAAAATCCGACACCAACATTTTTACATGGCATGAGTCGAAAGAGAGAATTAATTCAAACCTAATAAGAGGTGAGTTTCATGTGAATGAAAAACCTTAAATTTTGCCACATACCATTTAATTTGAGTTTTTTTTTTTTTTCTTTAAAGATCATTCCTGTACGTTACAATGTAATAAAACATAAAATAAACTCCTATTTACATGCCAGTGTCTACATTCTCATATCTAACTTTTGAATGCATATTTTCTCATATTTTAAGATTTGGAATTTGAGAAGGTTTGTAACTTCAATACAACCCACATCTGAAACACTTATTCGAGTTTAGGTAACATAAGATGTAAACAAGGATGGAGCCAATGTATGGCCAGGGGGCACGTGCCCTCCGGCCTAGCCTGCTTACTATAATTTATATACTAAATTTATATATTTTTATATGTTTATATGAAAAAATTCATATAATACCCCCCTAAAATTTTTACTTTTTAAAATTATATCTATTAAATTTTTTATTTCTTCTCTTTGTTACTCTTTAAATTCATTTAATTTCCTTAGAAAAAAAAATCAAATTTTCTTTTTGAATCAAAGTCCAATTTTTTTCCCTTTCAAAATTCTCTCATTTTTCTTTCCTTTTTAAAATATTTGTTAATTATTTATCTTTTTTAAACAACTCATTGATTGACATATTATTTTGAATAATTTTTCTTCTTTACCTCTTGATTTAAAGAATCTATATTTATTGTTATGTCTATTGATTTTTTATTTTTTTTTTACACTATGCCCCCTAGATTTAATTTCTGACTGTATCCCTAGAGGTAAATATATATATATATTGTCCCTAGATGTAAATATATATATGTGTGTGTGTGTGTGTGTGTAAAATAATCAAATTAGAATTAAAAAGTATCTCTTGGTCTAATTGCAATATAAAGATAAGAATGCAGATTAAAGGATGAGGACCGTTAATTACTTTGTACAAAAATTCAAATGTGAACCTAGTCCATTCTTCCCAATACCTTCATTAAAAACAAAAAAAGGGTTTAGATTTTATCATGCATATATTAAATAATTAAAATAGAAAAAATAAAAAATAAACGACCAAGTGGATGCTTCTACATTGTATATGGCAAGTTCTTGTTACCACAAAAATTCAATAAGGATCATATGTGTGGTACCATCACAAATATGAACAAGACTGGCCTGGTGGAGGTGGCCCAAATCAAGCCCAAAAATTTAGTAGGCCATGTCTAGTTTTGGTCTGCCGTTTCTAACTGGGCTGCCATAAAGTTGCGTCCCAGTTAAATATGGGAGAGATTGCGTGGATTATGTCGACGGATTGCAGAGAGTGGATACGTATGGAAAGATATATATATATATATATCTTTCCATACGTATCCACTCTCTGCAATCATTTTAGAAATTAAAAAGTTTAGGGGTCATTATATTGAAATTATATATATATATATATATGTAGTGTATAATCTTTCTTAAACATATAAAAAAGGCACAACCATATATAAGAAAGATTATAACAGACAAAATCTTTATGAGAATGTGGAGGTGGACGCTAAACACACTCGGGCTCGGCACTCAACTAACTACATCACTGAGTAATGTCCATGCTGTTGGCCCATAAGATAGAAGCCATGAAATGAGAACAATTGGGTTGGGCTTATATATTATTAGCCTTGGGATGGGCTTAGGCATTATTAGCCTTGGTTGATCTATTAGAGTATATCGGTCTTTGCAGACATCGTAAACCATAGGGGTCGTTCTACGCGCTTGTCCAGTGTTTTGGGCCCCTGGCCTGCTTGTAAATTTCTTCATAATCTGTAGACAACTTTAACTTCCTAGTTAAGGGAACATGTGGGACATGCCTTGTCTCTTTGAAAAGTTACTAATTTGCCCTTATATTCAAGTTTGAAATTTTAAACTCCAAGGACATATATGGAAAGATATAAAATATATTGTTTGAAAAAGAAAAGTTGATAACTATTTTGGGACAGACCGAAAAGGAAAACATGACATCTTTTTTTGGGACAGAGGGAGTAAATAAATAAATTAGCAAAGTCAAAAAGATAATTGACTTCCCCCAGCTGACTATGAAATCTCTTGCTAAATTTGTGGCTCTATCTTTTGCAAGAGTATAAAAAAAAGGTCTAGTGATTTAAAATTTAAATTAAAAAAAAAAAAGAATTTATTGGACCTAATAAAGGAAATTTATAAGATTTATTTATGTTTGAGTGGAAGGAGAGGATCTGCGATATCCATATTCACATCTATATCTTCATAGATACTAAGATTATATAATTTGCAATATGTATCTTCATACCAAACCAAATTCATTCCGAACTTTCTACTTGTATCATTTAGGACTATTTTCTATCAAAATTTGAACATTATAATAAACATAATTCAGCTTTAGAACAGTCAAAGATAATTATACATATACAAGAAAACAAAGAAGCCCAATTATGAGAATCACACGGTCGTAATATTTTTTACTCATTTTTTTTTCCTTGGTATATTTGGATATGAGAGGTCATTTGAGGGTAAAGAATCAGTAGGTTTTAAATTGGGCTAGTTGATTATTGTTATTTAATCTTAGGCTCTTCAAGGAGTAGGTATTGGATACGGCACGACATGTTATAAGTATACCAATTCAATTAAAATATAACATATTTGATAATCATTAATTTTAGAAGTAGATGGACCAACTCTTTTTTAATGACTTAGTATACCTGACGCATTCAACACGTACCCCCACCCCCCCTCTCTCTCTCTTTCCCTAAATAAAAAGAAGTCTCCCTACTCTACCACATTTAGATAGTTCACATGCAAATTTCACTTCACAAAATGATTAATTTGTATGAATATTACAACAACATTCCTGCTAAGAAGCAATTACACCTCATGTTTGTAGAGACTATATCAAGAAGAGGTTTGCTTAATTTTGAAATGAATGGATTAAAATTTGATATTTTAATATACCATTTTATAAAATCATATTTTTATTCTCAATGCCGGTGACATACTAGCAGTGAAACTTCTGTTTGGCATATCTGGAGAGTATGCTCTCAACTTTTCCGCAATTGTGGAAGAAGAGAATTGTGAATTGTCCAAAGAAAGTTGTAGGAATTTGTATAGTAAACACTAAATTTAGAGAATTAGAGAAGAATAGAGATTTCGTAAATATTTACAATATTTTAGAGGAAAAAATTTTAGAGAGTAGATTATTTCATTTGATTGTAAAACATCCACTGCAACCCTTAGTAAAGAACACTTATATAAATGAGGAGAAGTCTCATTTGCAACCAACAAGCCCAGTGTTAGCAAAGCCTTTATTATAATTTTTTCCTAGTATTCCACAACAACTTGGTAGTATTGAGAATTAAAAAATGATCCAAAAAAAAATATATGGCAAGATAGTGTAAATGAGAATAAGTTTTAACAGTCAAATCTAATTTGGAATTTCAAAATTATTTCACTATATATAAAAATTTAAAATCTAATTATTGAAACAATGTAAAAGAATGAAATGAATTCTTATATGATATAACAGTATTTGTTTTGGTAAAATAATCTCTCTTCAAGCACGAATTTTATATACATAAAATGATCAAAATCAAAAATTAAAAAAAAATTCATTTGCTCTGCATAATTTCTGAAAACCTTTTTTAGTTCAATTATAACATTCAATTTTTCAACATTAAAAATGAAAAACATTTCATTGGTTATGCAAGATAATGAGAGAAACTACTATTTTTCACTAATATTTAACTTTGGTAATAATATAATAATGTAGTACTCCATAAAAATTCTAAATTGATGGGCAGCAAGAATCAGATTGCTTTACAAGAGGATAGAATCTTTCCCAACAATGTCCTATTTCAAAAGTCTGGTATAGAGCTGACTTACCATACCTCATCCCATGTCATTTACCCAACAATGTCATTTTTAACCATAACTCTCTCCAAAAAGAAAGTCTGCACTTTGAATAGTCATTTCAAAAAAGACATAGCATAGCATCTAGCTCAGACCACACTGTTCAACCGACAGCACATGTCTTCACTGATTTTGGGCTCTGCTCTTAAGTCTTTTCTGGTGGATTTCCAACATTCCCCCATTTAAAAAATGACTTCAAAAAGATGGTAGGGGTATATTTGTATTTTCAACTCCAGAGGTAGAATTGTAGTACATCCCATCAATGTTTTTAGGGTACTAAAAGTGAAAAAACTCTTAAAGAGTAAATGCAATTGACAAGAAAAAGGGGTAAGGGAAGACCTCTCAGACCAAAAGCAAAAACCCCCCCTATTGATTGAGAGAGGAGAGGTGTCATCCTCCACTCCTTTTCTTCTGCTAACAAACATGTTCAACAACAGCTCTGTGCTGGTCTCTCTCTGACAAAACCCCTCCTACTTTCCTCTCCTCTTCAACGCATTCACTATCATGAACCTCCAAACAGCTCATAGATTCACCACAACCAGAACATTCAAATCTTAATAACTACAATCGAACACCCATCCATACATCATACAATCAATGGCCTTATTCAGACATCATACCCTACAAAAACCCTAAACTATCAAAAACCTTTTTTTATTTTTCTCGAAAGTCAAAGTAATCACACACTTATTATTAATTGCATACCCCTAACAGAGCTCCAACTCTAAAACTTTCCTTTTATTAATTACATACTTTTAAGAGAGCTCGAACTCTCAACCTTCTCAAAAGACCTCTAACAGAACCCGAACTCTCAAAACTCTCAACTTTCCCAACAGACCAACTCTAATAGGGCCTGAACCATTCTAGTCATAACAAGAATTTAATGAGGTTTGAACTCTCAACCACTCTAATTGTACCACCACTGGAGGTATAATCCTAACTTAACATCTATACATGTAAGTCTACACCCAAAAACCTCAAGAATGATGAATTACCATCTAAATATCTATGTCTTGCACAAGATTAACAAGCATTCAGAATTAAAGCCTAAACAAGAAACAGAAATACAGCATTAATATATATGATTTCATTCATAAAAGCATCAAACTAGTACACATTACAATTAACTATGAAACATCAACATGGGTTATATATCTATCATTGATTCACTGATTGGATTGCTTGGTTTAGTGCAAATCTTTTGGTACTGATGTGAACCCATGACTATGGATGCCAATCTGTTCAACAAGCCTAGCCAACTTCACATGCTTCCCACACCATGCCTCCATCAATTTTGCTTCTTTGCTATCAGCATCTCTCTGTAGGGCACTGAGTTGCTCTTTGTATTCGCTCTCGATCCTCCCAAGAAAAGCCATTTCTTCCTCTCTCAAACACCTTATCTTTCCTTCAATTTCCTCCATTTTCTCTCTCCTCTTTCTAGCTTTCTCACTCTCCAACTGCTGCTCCAGCCGGTTCAGCCTCCATGTAGCTTCCTTCTTGTGCTGTAACCAGCTCTGTCTTCCTTCTTCAAGCTCTCTACAGTACTGAACGAGATTACCCACTTGCTGAACCGGAAAGAACCGGCTCGGTAAGCCCATTTCCGGGTGAACCGGTTCGAGAACCGCCGGTTCGGAAGGAGAGAGTGTGAGACTAACGGAAGGAGACGGGGTAGACGAAGAGGACGACAGAGACGACGTCGTGGAGTTCATCCACGACGGAAGCACAGAAGACGGCGTGGTGGAGGAATTGACCGGTTCGGTGCCGAGAGAAAGAACCGGAACCGGAGGAGCCGATTCGGACAGGGCTAAATTCGGCATTACGGGCAAAGGGAGGGACTGAAATGCAAAAAGCTTCGGCTGGACGTACTTCTCAGCAAAGGTCTCGAGTATGTGGTCGTACTTCCCCTGGAGGGCTTTTTCCGGCGACCCACCACCGGAGACGGCAGAAATCGCCGGTGGGTCGGCGTAATCCTGGCGTTGCTGCGATTTCTGGAGCTGCTTGAGCTGCTTCTCCTTGAAAACCTCCCACCACTTGCCGAGCCTCTTGGCGGTCCGGCCAGGGACCTCCGATGCGATTTTCTTCCACTTGTTGCCGTACTTGGATTGGAGAGAGATGACTAGGGTTTGCTCTTCTGGGGTGAGAGAGCCTTTCTTGATGCCTGGTTTGAGGTAGTTTTTCCATCTCTCGAGGCATGATTTGGGGTCTCTGTCAAGGGCTTTGCCCATGCGTTGGGAGATGAGGCTCCATTCTTTGGGGCCATATTGCTTCACGTAGGCCCTGAGGAGTGCGTCTTCTTCTGGCTGCCACCTTTGACGCTCCTTCATCTCCTAACCACCACCATCACCATGTCTAGTTTTTGTTCTTCCAGTTGTGCTTGGATGAGTAGTCCAAAATCTCCATCTATCTACACCATTTTTTGAATTGGGTATCTCTCTTTTTTGAGAAAGATTTGTGTGTTTGTGGATGTTTATGGAGAGACTGAATGTGTGTGTGTATATGTATATATATATATAATTCACAACTGACAGAGAGAGATGGCAATGTAGCAGGAGATATGGGGATGAATGGGAGTGAGGAGGGGATATAAAGCTGATGCAAGGGGGGTGTTTTGATGTTATGCTAGGGGTTTGGGGTTGATTGTTCAACTCGCGATGCAAAGCGTGTAGTCACGCGCTGATTGTGAAAAGATAGGATTTATAATTGAGAAATTATTTCCTAATATGAAATTACACAATCATGTGATTTTTTTTTTTTTTTTTTAGGCAATCGTGTGATTAATGTACATGCAAAAATTTCTCAGATTAAGAGGTGTAGAGTATTGGATCCACAAACTCTCCTCTAGCTGTGACAACGTCAACAATTGTGACATTGTTAAATATTAATATTGTAATTATAAACAATTAGTTAAAGTTGAATGAATGATTCAACTACACATCATTCATTTTTATTCGATTTTGAAATAAATATGAATTAAACTCATTATAACGGATTTAGAAAATTTGAAATCAATCCAAACTATTAAAAAAGTAGAACCAAATTATACCTGATTATAGTAATTAATTTAATTCGATTCTATTTAACGATTTTGGACCTTCATATGTATATTTAAACAAGTATATTATACAATAAATATCTATATACTACGTATTTATTATTAATAGTTTAGTTTAGTCCTTTTGAACTCCCAAGCATAAACAATGGTTCCTTAATTTCTAGAATGCATTATAGAACCGGACTAAACTATACGGTTTGGTCCAATCTGATTTACTGGTTCTTATGGTTTATGATCTATTTTATTAAAAGAGGTGGGTAATGGATGCACTTGATTTAACTCTAACATTGTGTCTCTGTGTGTGTGTATATATATATATTGCAAATATATTTGAATATGTGGATGGATTGAAGGTTTGAATGAGAGTGGGATATAACACGGATGATTTGAGGAAGGGAAAACTCAGAGGGGAGGGGTGGCAGGATGGGGAGGGGGTTGGTTGAGGGGTTTGCAGTGCAGAAGAGGGACGGCAGAGTCAGAATAAGGGCGGACAAGACGGGACAGTGTGCCTACTTATATGTACAGTATTCATAGATGAGAAAGATGCCAAATCAATATGAGCTGTGTGTGTGTGTGTGTGAGAGAGAGAAAGAATTGTGAGATGGGGAGGGAGGGTCTTCTTTACACTCCTTCAATGCCCGTGTGATTACGCTCCAATTATTGGCGGAGCAAAAGTCTAAGGACAATGCCCTCCAAATATTGATACATTCACCACATCATGCAATATACCAACATCCTAGGGAGGCACTTTTCAGAAATAAATAAAAATATATATATATATATATTTATACACACACATAAATACATATGAATCAGAGAATGTTAAAGTCGCGATTGTATAATCTCGGTTTTCAAAATTTATAAAACCATTTATATAATCTTAATATTTGAACTTGCATATCTTGCTACGTGACTCGTAAGATTTAAAGACCGATAATGCTCAGTCACGAAAATTACAATTATAAAAAGCACAATTCTATAAAGGAGATATTGAAGTTCCTTTTTCTTCATTTTTTTTGCATGAACAAATTTGACATATTATTTAAGGTATTATGAGATTCACAAAATTTTGTTTGCATTCGGAGTTTTCAAGTCTAAAGCAATCAATGAATGAATTCATTATATTTGAAAGCATTGAACTGGGATTTTAAGATTGGAATTAGAGAAAATTTAGTTTTTATTAAATTTCTTCCAATTCTAATTCTAATAAGACCATTTGATGCTCTCAACCAAAACAATGCCTGAATTGAGATCTTGAAATTGAAATAGGAAGAAATTTAATTTGTTCATTTATTAGGTTTTGAATAAATTTGTTTTGTGAAAAAGTAATACTAGATCCTACAATAAATGAGTTTCACACTTGAATGGAAGTTGTACAACAATGTTCAGAAGCCTCCCTCTTTTTGTTATAGTTGGTTTACGCAACATGTGACCAATAAGTGCGCTGTTGTCACTACATCGATGTGAACTAAATAGATATTCACTTTTTATAGGTCCATGGTTTCATCAATAAGTGCAACCTTTATTTCCCGAGATGTCCTAAATGAAAACTCTCTGATGAGAATTTAGCATTTGATTGAGCTTTTCTTAATTAATCACGTTACATTAATCATTTAATTATTATTATTGTTGTTATTTTTTTTTGAAAATAATGATGGAAGATCAAAAATAGTACTAGCTATGAGTACTTCAACCATGTGCCTCACGTGGATTCCATCATAAGAGAATCTCACAGTAACATCAATCACAAGTCCACAACCAAATGAGTATTTCAATTAGTTCAATCATTCTTTTTTTTTTCATTTAAAAAAAAAAAATCTGTTAAATAAAGTATTAATTAAATCATAGTAGATGAAGAATTGATCAAATGAGATCAAGCCAATTAGGGCATTTTTGCCAACTTGCAAGAGTCAAAATGTGCTTAAGACATAGTCACTTTTTATTTATTTATTTGACTTTTCTAATTCAAGAACCATTAAAAAGGCAATAGATTTTTAGGATAGTAAATTTATTAAACTCCGCGTGCATGAAAAATGCTTATGCGACAGTTCCCATGGAGCACAATTTTTTTTTTTTTTTTTAATGATTTGGAAACCCTTGCAACTATTCGCCCTTCGAACTTGTACTTAACACGTAAATCTTCAGCTACCTACCCCAACCCCACAGTGCAGATAATATTTTAAGTCGGAAATGAAAATGGACGGGTTCGAAAATGAGGCATGGTGGTGTCCATATCGTTATCTTACCAACTCTACAAAATCCCTGAAGACACGCAAATCTTTTACCTAACATGTGAGTGAGATCTGTTTAATATTGTTTTACTGTAAAGAATTCATATTTAATTCAAATGATAATATCTTAATAAATACTTGTCACTTGTAATGTCATTATTTTTAGGATTAGTTTCTTGTCTTAAATATATATATATATATAACTTTTTATAAAATACGGAGTAATAAAGAGTTTTAGAAATGAGAGGAGGGCGTGGATGGACGCGCAAAGAAAAACGCGTGAAAAGGAAGTAGAAGTTGGGAAATGGTAAACGAGACCCATAAACGCATTTCTCGGATCTGCTGGGGGGCCTCATTTGTCTTTGGTTGGGTGGTGGGCCTAAAGGCCTATATGTCTCTCTATGCGGTGCGTGCCAAAAGCCCTGCTCGGGGGGTTGAATTTCTGTAGCAAATCCCAACCCCACCCACCCCCTCTCTTTTGTTAAGTGACCCTGGATCATGTGCCCCCATCACTTTTCTCTCCTTTTGTTTTTTAAGATCCAAGATTCAAATTCAACTGGGAACCCTGATCTTGTTACTTTTTTTTTTTTATTTGAGCAGTGTCGTGGAGTTGATTTCATGGAGTTTGAATTCTCTCACATACTATATTATGAATCTCATCACTCATGAACGATAGAATGTTGCAGTGCGTATGTTGTACTGTAGAAGATTCATACTTGTATTTCATGATAACTATCTTGACTTTCTCCCTTGAATTAATACATTTTGAGTACTAAAAATTACACCCGAATCATATTATATATCTAGTTACTCATATTTATATAATTTTGTCAAATAAAATCATACGGAAATATCAAAGGGTAAATTAGAGTACTTGTTAGTCATCCGAATGATAGTTTAATGGCAAAAATTCCTTCCCACGTCTTGGGACCGGGAGTTCAAATTTGAACTACCTTGGGATTACTCCCATCGAGTCTCACGATAATTGTCAGGTGCATGTGAAATGAGAAAAACTGCATGTGCTCAATGGTGAATTATGAGTGCTCTAAAACACCTTACACCTTGAAAAAAAACAGAGAGCAAATGAGTCGTAACTTTTCTCATTTTACTTTAGCTATGAGTATCCTTATAATTAGTCAATGGAATTTTATTATTGAACTTAATGCACTCCTCCAGTTGAAGATTGTGGTGTGGACTGCAAATATATCCCAAATGGGATGATCAATATATTTTTGGTAATGGTAGAATACTGTTAATCCGATTTCAATCAAATTTAAAATATTTCTTAGGTACTTAAAACCCAATATTTTTCAGTATATTAGTCAATTCAACCCTAATATTTTTAGTATATTTTTGTGTTTTGTTTGCTCTGTTTGTTTAGTCGTATTTTATGGGTGCAATGCCTGGAATCTTAAATCATGAGCTTAGCTAAGACAGACATGTCATGTCATATCCAGGGAATAAATAAGTATGGGCTGCTAGTTCCGCATTCCATGCAATGGACGACTACTAGCAAGCATTCAATGTCTCTATATGCGCGCAATATATATATATATATATATATATATATATATATTTGTATGTATATATATTTGTATGTATAATAATAATAATAATAATCTCTGAAAAGATCTCAGCATCAAGAATAAAACATTGTTTACTTCTATGATTTCTATCCCTTTTTTTAATCTTATTTAGATTTATTTTAGCAAACTAGTCTCTTTTAACTTGTGTGTTAGTTACTGTAAATTGTTAATCCTTGATTAACAATAACTTAAGAACCATTAACACTAATTTATTAATTTCCTCTGCTTTTGCCGGTACTCGCCAACGTACCATTAATTGTTTCTCAATAATTCATTTTCAGTCACCAATTCACAACAATTTGTTGCAGGCATGAAGCAAACTCATAACCATACATAGCATCAGTAGTGAATCAGTGATTGCCTGTAAAAGGAAATCCTCGAAAATCAGAATCAAATTAATGTTTCCAAAAGCATAAGGCAGTGGTTTGGCTGTTTCTCATAATAATGCATGTCACATATGTTTATTGTTGCACATAATTTGAAGGGGTACATATATTTGGTGTCCTCATCTCAAAGTCATTCATTCATCTCCTTCAATTATAAGCAAACACTTGCAGGAGGACTCTTTTAAGTAGGTCTAGTACCAAGCCATAGTACATATATGATATATATATATATATATTGAAAGCACTAAGGGCTTTTGGGATTCTCAAGTAGGGCAGTTTTAGGAGTACGGGTGGGGGTGTCATAAGGCCAAAATGGACTAGCTTTTGTAAAAGTAGGAGGGCCACCACCCTCCAGTTTAAAGGTACGCATGCTTTAAACATATGTTGGTGTTTTTTGTGATACACAAGCTAGGACCACACAGTCCCCAAAAGGTTACAAAAGGCTATCATTCCCAAATGCTCTCTTTGGACCCCAAGCTGATTCAGAGTGGGTGCAGCTAGCATGATTATTTTACTGAAAATTTAGTTGTCTTTATGATAGCAAAATTGAATGGGCAATTACGGGTTTGCTGGTTTGAAATTTATTTCAAACTTTATACTAAATATTTTTGGATTCCAAATTCAAAGGGTCGATTTAATTCGAATTATATCTTTATCTAATACGCTCTCTATGGCAGGTAGTTAGGCACACAGTGCAAATGAAAGTTCGATCATTTTAGTACATTGCAGCTTCTCAATTCATTGACTTTTAACAAAATCATGTTTAAATTATTCATAGAATTCATTTTTATATCCGTGATGACAAAGTTCTAAGCTAACTATTAAGGTACCTAACGCAACCCTCTGCTCTATTCGGACTTGGTGCCCACGGTGTAAAGGGGCGGAGTTATGTTATTGTTTTTGTATATAATTTTGTTTTTCTTTTTAACACACCGAACAGAGATATTTAAACAGTCAGTACAATCATTGTTGATATGTTGCAGTAGGCAGAGAGGCCACAGATCCCATTCAACT
The DNA here is from genome assembly GCF_030987335.1 of Cornus florida. Lineage (NCBI taxonomy): Eukaryota > Viridiplantae > Streptophyta > Magnoliopsida > Cornales > Cornaceae > Cornus > Cornus florida. Next base: position 9,479,555 of record NW_026775577.1, read on the forward strand.
ATCTCTATGCTGACAGCTCTATGCTGACAGTGTACTGCCGCATTTACTAAGGTGATGATGAACCACTGAATTACAACACCTGGGGGGTCCATTGCAGTTTGGTTGAGTCCAACCAGTTACCTTCAACCACATAACAACAACAATAGCCTCACAAAAAATATTACCCCAGCAAGAGGATCAGTTGGCTTCAAATCCATAACTTGTTGTCAGTCTCCTTCCACTGCCACATTTGAGTTATCCCCATTGGTAGTATATGATAAGTTTCATTCCTCCTGTGAGCATTAAAGTTTCATCCACAACAGGAGAACAGACGGTTAGAAATTTGGTGTCAATGTAAGTTGAATCTGTAATTAGAGTGGTGCCACCTTATCCTTTGCGATATTAATAACACATGAATATGGTTATTGATGCAGAATGTTTAGTAATATAGAATTTGCCATATTAATAACACATGAATATGGTTTTTGATGCAAAATGTTTCGTAATATAGAATTTCTAAATTAAAACAAATCCTTGACACGTGATTCAACGTGGTTAAGAATGGGTTGGAAAGTAAGGGTAGCATGATTGAGAAGTCAAATTGAATCATAATCATATTTGTAAGTTTTGGGTTACAGACGTTGAAAGAACGTTAAGTTATTGACAGTTAAGAATCGGTTGAAGGTGATCAAACTATAAATGGATACGTTCTTTCCAAACGAATACACCCATACTCTAAGAGGTATCCCAAACAGACATACCCATACACCAAAAGGCATCTCTAAGTCTATAAATACCCCACTGGTTACCATAATTTATCGTTCAATTAAATTTATTCTCTCCCTCTCTCAAGATGAACCCAACCGAAGTGGATGTGGGTTCAAGCCATGGTCAAGTGGTTGGAGCCACTTAGGCGCAAAACCAATTTCATTGAGCCATATTAAATTTGGTCCGAGCCATTTGCTTCGGATTGCACCCAATTCATTATTTAAATAGTATATATGCATTTTTGAGTCAGAGAGAGTATTACACGGAGGAGGTTCATCGTATCCACGAGTTTGTAGTGCTGCTACTGGTGGATGTAGACCGTTGTATCCTGGGAGATAGACGTCACTGAGTCTGTTAGCACCATAACTGGGCGAATCTGTCTTAAGGACATAGTATCCAATACTAGTCTCGGTCTAGATTCTTTATTTATTATTTATTACTTTATTTTGCATATTTAATTAAATATATAGTTGCATATTTAAATAATCATTTCTTCGCATATTGTTAATTATCTCATATCATATTAGTATAAGGGTTGTTATATCTTAAAAGTCACATAAAGTATATATTTTACTAACAATCTTAAGACAGATAAACTCATTGCGTATGTTTTATTATATGATTTTATTTAAGATATAAACAAGTAGAGATTACACTAATAAATGAGATATAATAAAATAATGTTATATACATTATTATATGATAATATGCTAAATATGATGTATTCAATATTATGTGAAATTGAAGCATGTTATATTAGTAAATTATTGAATTATTTATATAATTCAATATTAGTTGAATTATTTTAATTTTGTAATATAATATTATGTAGTATATTAGATTATCTTTGTGCCAACTAGAGATAAGAAAAGGTATTTCATTCTTTTTATCAATGATTGCAGAAGATGATGTTATCTATATCTGTTACGAAGCAAAGATAAAGCCTTAGAAATGTTTAAACATTACAAAAATTAGGTTGAGAATCAACTTGACAAGGTGTTAAGAAACGATAGAGTTCGTGAATACGAATCATCATTTGCTGATATTTATTCAGAACATGGTATCATTCACGAAGAAATGATGAATGCTATGTTGACAAGTTCTGGTTTAACTCAGAATTTGTGAGGAGAAGTTTTACTTTCCGCAAATTATGTTATCAATAAAATACCTCAAAAGAAACTAATGTGACATCATATGAATTATGAAAAGGTCAAAAAGCCTTCCTATAAATTCTAGAAGTATGGGAGTGTCTAACTAAGTTTGCAGTTCTTACTCCTAAGAAAGTTAAAGTGGAACCTATAATGTGGCAACCTTATGGGTGGGTGTGCCGTGGGCGAGTGCAAGAGGCATTGACATGCTATCACACTGAGCAAGTTATAGGTGCACAGTCCCACACCACCTACGTAAGGGAAAGGTAAAGTGATTTTATGTAGTGGTGTTATCTCCAATTGGTATGAGGCCTTTTGGGATAAAACCCAATAACAAAATCGTGCGGGCTCGATCCCAAAACGGACAATATCTTACTATGTGGTGGAGTGGATCGTTACATAAAACCTTTGATAGGTTATGCTCATAACATCAGTGCATATCATTTTCTTATGGGCTAGAACGTCTATATCTTTTGGTCCTGATTTTCTAGCATGTTTATTGGAGAATGATTCACAAAGCTTTAAGAAAGCAAAGTCTTCTCCTAAATATTAGTGTTTCTTAGATTAATTATGTGATATAATTAATCATGTGGTATAATATTATTTATGTGAGTTCAATATTATTTATATAAGTGCTTACTTTTAATTGAGATTATAATATTACTTAATGTGCATAGTAATTTAATTTTATAATATAGTTGATTTAATGTGTGATATTATTAATTTTGGATGAGTTTATGACTGGTTTGTGTATTTAATACAACAGACAAAAATTAACTAGTCTAGCTATGTCAATTCTCCCGATAGTTGAGGGAAAAAAATCCATACTAGTGTTTAAAGACACGTATAGCTGTGAATGGGTTGAATAAGATAAGATTTTTCGATAACTTTAGAGTGTTTAATGGAAAATGTTATGGATACAATAAGCAAGTACACTGAGACAAGTTAATTCAAGTTATTTAGTTATAATGTACAATTTAGCTGAAAGCTAAAATGTTACTGAGTTGCAAACTAGTTAGCTTAGCCATAAGTTAAAATGATTAATGAGGTGCACAGAACCTAAGAGGAAGATGAAAATCTGTTAGTTGGTTCTTGCTCTCTACTTGGTAGTAAAAAACACGAGGGTGATGAGTAGTCATTTTAGCTATAAGCTGTTTGAGTTGTACATCATATCTGCTTATGTAGGAGTGAATAATACTACTTGTAAAGTAGTAATTTTTGAAGAATATTTTTCAAAACAAATTACTCTATTACCAAGATAAACTACTTAGTTAAGTGTGTACTAAAGTTAAGAGCTACTAGAATTGATAAATGAGCAAACTTAACTTCAAGCTAGTGGTAATAGCATAGAAGTGGGTGCTCATTATAAATTAGTAGTAATTAATGAGATAAGTGTGCTTAATCTAAGCTAGTAATGAGAACTTAAAAACTCATTTTTAACTAGTAATGATAGTTGAGAAGTGAGTGCTCACTTTGTGGTAATGTATCCAAAGGTTAAACAATAAGTGAGTTATTTGCTTAAATGGTTGAGTTATGTGATGTGTGACACATGAAATGTTATGACATGTTAAGATGACTGACTTAACATGAACCTAACACATGAATAACTCAATTCATAAATACAAGAGATGTAAAAGCAAATATTAATTAAAGCCCATTATAATTAATATCTCTAGTATTAATTCATAATAACGTCTGTGACATATTATAAGAACAAGTTAGAGATAAAGTGAATACATATGCACTAGAGACTGTTATGCATGCTAGTTGAGAAGCGAATATAGAACATTGGAAAGGTAGATGAGGTGAAATATTTAATATTTGGTATTTCAAGAGTTGGAAAACCATAAGAAATATATCATATATAAAATTTCAGGATTATCCCAAAGTTGTGGGGGGATATTGTCCATAAATGAAATTTTCTATGAGTTACCTCACCAGATAAGAAATACTTATAAATGTAAGGTTCTTAATCCTAAGAGATTTTGGATAGAACCAAAAATCATTTATAGTATTATAAGAATAATGCATGTTGTTTCCTATGAGAAAAATATTATGGAACAACTAGAAGAGTTTTTTTTTCCAGCGGAAGAGCTGAGTTATTTAATCTAGTTGAAGAGGAAAGTGTGCAAACTTATAAGTCCTTAAGTGGATTAAAGCTGGTACCAAGACAATGACATAAATGTGATGTATAAGTCATTGTATGCCTTACAAAAATTAATGATATACTAATTAGTATATTTGATATGAAAGATTTAACATCTGATAACATAGTATATTCTCAATAGAGTGAGATTGAGATAATACTAGTTATGATAACAAAAACTTAGCTAACTTTTGTAGATGTAAATCTTAAATATAAATACTAGTCAAAGTTTATCATTGGTTAAGATTGCAAGGCATCTTAATAACTGTGTTTAATTACACATTTTCAATCCAGGATCGGATCACTGAAAAAGAATAAATTGGGTAGTTGAGATACACCCTAAATCTAAGATTACTTAGATCGAGGTATCTAACTACATTGGAGTTGTAACAGTGATGCAATCTGGATATGGGATATTAAAGATTTCAAATCCAAGAGTGGATATGTCTTTTATATTAAAGGTGTAGTTGTATGTTCTTAATATAACTCAAAGTTAGAAACTTTGAATAAATCAAATAGGAAAGTCAATAGACTTCACCTAGAGGACATTTCAAAGTAAGTCTACACTTGTGCCATTAAAGAAAATAATTTTAGGGCATAAAGTATATAGTAGCTCTCACCTGGAGAAATCTCTGCAGAGTGTAATATTTCTAAACACAACCTTGTGGCCACATATAAAGTTGAGGGTTGTACTAGAGAGCAATTGTATAGATCATCGAGAGGAATGGGATTAAAAGCTGAAAGCTAACGAGTCACCTTAATGGAAACCCAACCTAGTTGACTGGAGATTTCAAGATCTAGGTTCAAAGGGACAACAGAAATTCTGAGTGACTCACCAGAAGCACTGGGAAGATATAAATCTTCTGCCCATTTCTATGATGAGACAGTGCTACCTACAGTGAGGATTAGGATAAGCTACGCTTTTAATGACTCTTATACCTTGAAAATTCAAGTGGGGTATGGTAGGATACTCTTAATAAGAAGTCACCTATATGAGTGTGAAGTGGGTCCGCTTCTATGAGAACTATAAAGGCTAAGTTTTCTGGAGCACTCATTGAATACCAGGAGTTGTTCAGGGCCAAAATGAACACAACAATGAGAACCAACTTTGTGAGGAAAGGTACTGTGAGTTTGTTATTGTCTTGGTTTACACAAACGGCTGAACAGTTTAAGACATCGCGTTCACTGGTTAGCCAGTAAATCCGATAGCAATACACTAGGGAAGGTTCAAAGCCAAAAGCCACCTATCCTGATGCAGTAACTTTCCGACTATACTCTCTCTAGTGTTTACATTATCATTTGCATTTTAGGAGCCAATTTCCATTCATGTGGGGGATTGTTAGAAATTTGGTGTGAATGGAAGTTGTTTATCAAAGAGTCTGTAACTAGAGTGGTGCCACCATATCTTTTGCAATAATAATAACCATGAATATGGTTATTGATGCAGAATGTTTCTGTAATACAAAATTTCCAAATTACAACGAATCTTGACACGTGATTCAACGTGGTTAAGGATGGGTTAGAAAGTAAGGGTAGCATGATTGAGAAGTCACATTGAATCATAATCATATTTGTGAGTTTTAGGTTACAGACGTTGAAAGACCATAACGTTGTTGACAGTTAAGAATCGGTTGAAGGTGACCAAACTATGAAAGGATGCGTTTTTTCTAAACAGATACACCCATACTCCAAGAGGTATCCCAAACAGACATACCCATACACCAAAAGGCATCTCTAAGTCTATAAATACCCCACTGGCTACCATAATTTATCATTCAATTAAATTTATTCTCTCCCTCTCTCAAGATGAACCCAACCCAAGTGGATGTGGGTTCAAGCCATGGTCAAGTGGTCTGAGCCACTTAGGCCCAAAACCAATTTCATTGAGCCATATTAAATTTGGTCCGAGCCATTTGGTTCGGATTGCACCCAATTCATTATTTAAATAGTATAGATGCATTTTTGAGTTAGGGAGAGTATTACACGGAGGAGGTTCGCCGTATCCACGATTTTGTAGTGCTGCTACTGGTGGATGTAGACCGTTGTATCCTGAGAGATAGACGCCACTGAGTCCGTTAGCACTATAGCGGGGCGAATCTATCCTAAGGACATAGTATCTAATACTAACCTCGGTCCAGGTTTTTTATTTATTATTTATTAATTTATTTTGTATATTTAATTAAATATATATTTGCATATTTAATTAATCATTTCTTAGTATATTATTAATTATCTTATATCATATTAGTATAAGAGTTGTTATATCTTAAAAGTCACATAAAGTATATATTTTACTAACACTAACATGGTCGGATTGCGAATCATCCTGCTCGATCGTCCCAGTTTGTATCATAACCAAACTCATTTTTTAATCTGATGTCACGCCAACCGCCCAATCTCAAGAGACGAGAGCTTAGAATGTTACAAGAGGGAAAAATTTTGCTTTCCTCTCTCTATATGTCCAAGAACAGGGCATTAGCCATCCATACCATGTCTGCCAAGATACAAACCTTCAATCACCAAAATCAATTCCAACAGAACTTGCCTTTCATACCATTTTTGTAATAGAATATTATCCTAAAAGATGTACACAGTGTCAACATAATATGATCTCTCTTAATCATTGAGTGTCCGAGTCCTAAAGACAATATTATAGGTGTGTACGCTTTTATTTGAACTTTCTCGGACAAAGAAAAAAGAGCTTTCGCGCACACAAAAATGAAAAATGTATACTACTGACTCCGCCTCTGCCTCCACACAGCTTGTGATAGCATCAACAAAAGATTGGCAAAAAAGAGCTTTCTTGTGAGCTCAAGTATTCTAACTCTGACTCCATTAGGGCTAAATTCACTGTGACTACAGTCACCTTCTTCTTTAATTTGTTTATCTCCTCTCAACAGATGCAGATTTTAACAGTAAACTTCCCTCCCGAAGAGAGGAATTCTCAGAATTCGATCACCATCTCTCTTAAACGCGCCAATAAATGAGTCGAATGCATACAATTTTCAACACAGCTCCTCAACCGACCACGAATAGTACAACAACTGCATAAACATTTTCTGAAAATGTAGCTAGTTTCAAGCTTCATCAGTCACGGGGGAGAACAAGAAAACAAAAATAAATAAAAAAACCTGATATCACAAGCTAGCCATTGCTATGGCCTAAGAGATTGACATAACAACAACCAGGGCGTTGATTAAGCAATAACAATAGGTTAAGAAGTCAAACATCCTAAGATTTGTCACATGATCATCACATATGTAACACAAAAAGAAATAATTCAAAATTTTAATTGACCTGCTTTGAATCATATACCAATATTGTTTCATCTTGATTTGTCTTCATATTTAGATCACATTCTCCACAGTGCAGCTGCAGATCAAGGCATTTACACCATTGGTGATCAATCAGAAAGGTACCCAATGTACCTTAAGTTTTCAACATCAAATCCAACTTTGGTTCGTTTTTCTTCACTATTTTGACCTTATTTCTTTTTTAACTAGAAATCATTAGCTACTTAATAACATCTGAAAATAAAAATAGTAAAATATTTCCATTGGCGGGACTTAGACCCGAGAGAGTTCCGCTCTCAGGAGCTGAATAACCATGTTTTGTTAGCTACAACAGATTTGATGTTTTAGTTTTCCATTCTAATATATATATATATATATATATATATATAAACTATTTGCTGTCACTTAAAATACAAAATAAACCATTATTTCCTATTTGCAATAATAAAATTATAAAGTAGAACCATTCAAAAAAAAAAAAAAATACTTACTCTGCAATAATCAATATTACTCATCATTTGTATATATGAATATGATAGTTATTCTTGAGTCCATATTCAAGAGCTTTAAGTAGCTTTTCAATGGTACCAACTACACACAGAAACTCTAACCGTAGTGAGAGTTATGACAGTAGTCTCTTCGGGTCAATATGTAGTTAAAACACTTCACAAACAAATAAAAGTAAAAAATATTTACAAAAAGTTATATTTATGAACAAACTGAATTTAATTTTAAATTTTTTTTATCACAATGGCAATTGCAATCCCAAGAACAACGTCAAAAATTAATGCATGTCCAAATGGTGCGCCAATAATAAAACCACCTAATGGCACAAATTCACTCAGAAAAAGACTAAGCAAGGGGGTATGGATCTTACCACTTCACCTATTATCATTACTTGACTTGTAGCTTGATGCAAATAATAATATTTTTTTTGGACCAAAAATAACTAAATAATAATTTTTTATTTGCAAATAATGATTTACCGAAGGTTGTTGGAATTAAAACATTTTTTTAAAATCCAATTTTCATTGACAAACATTGATAGCCTGATACGTGCACCGACTAGTCCCACACCACCAGCCCACAAGACTTGGCCGGTCCAGAAACGAGCCTATATTTCCCGCATTCCAAAAACCACGTGCCACACAACAGCATGCTTTTCGTATTTTTCATCAAACTTTTCAAATTGGACCAAATTATAGGCCTAATCTGACCATTCCCTTCATTAAAATCTCCCAACACCGTCCATTGCACTCACACTACATATATGTGTATATATATACACACACACGGCAGAAATCCTCATCAGACCCATTCCTAAACTTGTTACTGCTTTCTCTCTCTACTCTCTCTCTCTCTCTCTCTCTCTCCTCAGATCATGGCTGCTGCTTCTTCAACCTCTGCTGCTCTCAGAACCTTCTCTTCCGCCGCCAAGCTCTCACCCACCGCCACTCCACCTGCCCAAAAACTCCTACACTTCAAGCTCTCCAACCCCTTTCTCTCCCAAAACCTCAGCCTCACCACCACCACCACCACCACCACCAGACGATCATTCACTTGCAAGAGCCAGAGCAACCCATCAGACTCTCCAAGACCCAGTAAGTATTTCACTTTCAAACACCCAAATCTTCAACAAATATATATATATATACACACACACACTCACTACGGTAGATCATGTATATATAGTGACTCTGTTTTCATTTATTTTTATTTCCTGTGATCAGCTAAAGTTCAAGAACTGTTTGTGTATGAGATGAATGAGAGAGACCGTGGAAGCCCAGCTTATCTCCGATTGAGCCAGAAATCTGTCAATTGCCTCGGCGATCTTGTCCCTTTTAGCAACAAAGTAAGCCCTCTTCATCTTCTGGTGTGTTCTGTTTCAATGTAAAATGATTTTTTCTTGGAATCTTCTATTTCTCTCGAAAATCCTTCCCTTCACCTTGCGTTTGGTTGCCAAGAAAATAATTGAACCAACTCTTGTACAATTACTTGACTTCATTTACTTTTGACATTTGATTAGAACTGCTCAACAAAAAATGTGGACTTTAACATTTTCATTCAGCAACCAAACAACGGGTCAAAGTTTCATTTTTTTTTTTGGAATTTTTTTTCCCGAGAAACAAACAGAGGTTAACCCCACGTGCGATTGTTTGGTCCAAGATATAAATACAGCAATGCTGTCATGAGGTGACCGAGGTTACCCATGACAGTTCTCTCCTTTACATTAGCATATTTAGACACAAAAAAAAAAAACACAATGTGCAAATTAATCGAAAACGCTATAATTTGTTAATAGAAAAAAAAAAAAAAAAATGTTATCAGAAAGAAAAATGAAAATGTTCCACTTATTTTATAATTTACCTTTTAATCTTTACTATTTATACATCATTTCGATAAATTAATAAAATGCTAATGACAACCGATGAAGTTGAGTTCATGATAGCGTTACTTCGGTGTCAAAAAAAAATTTTTAAAAAAAATTAAAAAAATCAGTATTACATTTGGACTGCTGTAAATAAATTTTGTTATAAAATTTTGACCTAGTAATATTGATACTAGTAGTCTTAATTCTGAATGGATCAATATTAAACTTTACTTATTTAAAATATATATATATATATATATATATATTAAACTTTACTAGTATGTAATGAAAATGGTAAGCATTAGATATCAGTAACGCTTAAAATAAAAATAAAAAATAAAAAAATCAGTGCTTAATTTTCAAACAGCACTGAAGTGTAATTAATTATTGCTTCACAGTTGTATACCGGAGACCTGACGAAGCGGTTGGGAATAACGGCGGGTCTATGCATTTTGATCAAGAACGAACCGGGGAAGAAAGGTGACCGGTACGAGGCGATATACAGTTTTTACTTTGGGGACTACGGTCACATAGCGGTGCAGGGTGCGTACTTGACCTACGAGGACACGTTTCTGGCTGTGACTGGTGGATCAGGAATCTTTGAGGGTGTGACCGGTCAGGTTAAGCTGCAGCAGATTATTTTCCCCTTCAAGTTGTTCTACACTTTCTACTTGAAGGGTATACCGGACCTGCCGGTTGAGTTGCTGGGCACGCCGGTTGCGCCGTCGCCCGAGGTGGTGCCGTCGCCGGAAGCCAAGGCTTGCGAGCCTGGGTCCACCATTCCCAATTTCACTGATTGAATAATGTTCAATCATGATGATAGAGATGTACGACTAACTCTACTTTATTGTATTTGTATTGCTTTTTGTTTTGTTTTTTTGGGGTTTTATTTACGTCATGTTGTTGAGAAAGGTTATGAATTGTAGTGGACCTAGTGGTGGATAGTGGAATTTTAGTTGGAGTCCACTCACTCCTCATGTATTTTGTAGGGATTTTCATTGCATGAATAAATAATGTTGTACAACAACTCAACAGTGGAAAACACTCTTCACCTCACACATTCGTTTTTTTTTTTTTGGTTTGACTTGGGACTCGTTTGATATTAGTTTTGTTTTCAACGTTTTAATAAAAATTATATTTTGGTCGTAGAATTGTTTTGAAAAAAAAATCAAAAGCATTAGGAATGATGTTTTGTTAAAATAGAAACTGTGTTTATGATTACTGTTATGGTTTTGGACCATAAACAGTTGTTAAAATAAGAAAAAAAAATATTTTTTTGGTGTTTTAGTTTTGGGTCACTGTTCACGAAGTGTTTTAGCATTGTGTAAAATAAAATAAAGTCACACCAAATATGTTTTTGTTGTCAAAATTAATACTGTAACAGTCCAAAAATAAAAACGCCAAAAACAAAATGTATGCCAAGCATGACCTTATGCTTCATATTTTGGTGGTTGAAAGTTCGTATTTTGACATGACATACTGAAAATGTTGCATTTTTCTTAAATATGAACTACTACAGGGTGGGCGAGTCTCTTCTCTCTGGAAGCAGAAGGTTGAACTTCAACCACCTTTCTTTTCTTTTTTTTTTTTTTTTTTTTTTTTTGGGAAGAACGAACTGACCGGGTCTTTCATCAGAAAGAATGGTCGCAGAGCTGCTCGTGTTAGAATTTGCTTTACAATCACCTTAATCCTAAAGTTGGGATTCCTCAAAGATTGCCCGAGATGTATTTTAAGTGACTGGAATCCCTCTCCGTCTTGTTGTCCTCCACCATCACGTCTACCAAACTAAGCCCAGTTGCCGTCGACGCTCTTCTTACAGAGTTCTTCACCAGAATATTGCACAAATAACTACCATTAACGATTAATCAAGCCATCAATTGCGGTTATGTGATTTTGTAAATAATAATGAGCTTGTCCCTTGTTTGCCTTTTTTTGGGCTTCTTTGGTCCCAGCAATGGACTGTCTAGCCAAAGGTCCACAAGTAATTATATTTTATTAATGTCAGTTGCTTAATCTTTCAAAAAAAAAAAAAAAAAAAAAAAAAAACTAATTATATATTAACTCATAAATAAAAATGATAATACGTGTCAACAGGAGCATTAAAGTATTTTTTTTAAAAAATAAAAAAATTAACATTACACTTTTGTTCAGTGATCTTTAAAGCTAGCTTTTTTAAGTCACTTGAATGCCTAGGGTTCGATTTGCGTTGGGGGAATTTTCACTTGGATTACAGATCAAAACTCAAAAGGCACTGTCCCCACTTAGATAGACCTTATCTTTATTACTATTATTTTTTTATTGGCCACATGGATGTATCATTATTCCATCACATCTGAAAATGTTGTTGTGCGAATACAATTATGTAATTTTTAAAATTAAATTATTGAGTAATACCTAAATCAATTGAGTAATTTGTAAAAATTTTTTTTTAAATATTTATGATTTAATACCAACATATATGTAATTATATGTGTGTGTATATATATATATATATATTTCTATTTGTATATATATTCACCTTCTTCCGATCATTTTCACAGTGTTCATGGCTCCATTACCTTCGTCCTCGTATTCTTCTCAAACAAAATTTTTTTTTTCAATTTATTTTTGGGGTGAGCTAAACACGTGATGACTTTTTTACTCTCTACGGATAATAAATTTTAGATCTTTTTTCTAGAGTTATTTTCGACACCCTTATCATTTTCCTTATATATAATGTCATGATATTAAATTATTAATATTTAGGGACCCCACACACACATTAAGCAATTATAAACAATATCTGCCAATGTGTTTATATGCTGTCACTGTCTTAGTGGTTGGTTGTTTGGTTGTCATATTTAGTTGGGTTTCTTGTTGGAGTTTATTTTCCTTGTAGCCAATTCAGTGTTTCTGTGACTAATAAGACAAGGAAAATCCAGTTTCAGGATCAATCGAATGAAGCTTTATTGTGAAAAATATATAATAATAATAATAATAATAATCCAAAATCAAAACCCAATTTTTTCATCCTATAAATACGTTTGTCCACCAGGTATCAAATAAAGTATTTGCGAATTAAGAGCAAAAAACAATCCTTCTAATTCTTTTTTTCCCTTCTTTGTCTTTTCCTTCTTTTTTTTTTTTTATTTTTATTTTTCTTTTATTTCCCTTCAAACTTCAATAAAATCCTATTTTTTTTTCTTTCAAAGTCTGCCCCCTTCTTTTTTTTTTACCAATTTTTTTTTTTTTTTTTTTTTTTTTTGTTTTATCGTCTGTTAATGTGCCCCTGTTGAATCAAATTCTTAATTTTGTCCATGAGCCTACTTCACGATGAAGAACTAAAGAAATATTTAACGGTAAAAAAAGGAGATTGCAGGAGTTCCAAACTTTAGTTCTCACTCTCTCTTTATTATTTACAATTTTTAGAATATATATTGAATTACAAGGATACTAAATATGATCCAAGACCTAAAAGTGAAAATTAAAATTTTTTTTTTCTTAGTTAATACTTACACATCTATACCTTCACTAAAACTTGAACCATTAACCCATTTGAAAAGCAAGAATTAGGACTCGACTCTCATACAAAATCATTTGCTATGACCTATAAGATTGATAGACCCTTCTTCTTTTCTTTCTTTCTTTCTTTATTTTTTTTTTAATTTTTATTTTTTAAAAAAAAATTAAACAACTGATATAAATATAGAATAATTACAAGAGGTGGTGGGCCTTTCACCAAACAAGTCCATCAACTTAAGAGACAAATAATCTATTGTTCGAATTGGGACTTTCGGTCGATATTCAATTAGTCATGTACCATGATATGATACATCATGCATGTGCAACTTTTCCTACTTTAAATATGAAAATTAAGAATAGAACATGTGCAACTTTTAGAAGAGCACCCTGATGGCATTGTCTCTCTCCAGCAATCGTAGTAGGTGGTTTGGGATTCCCATTTTATTTAATAATCATCACGTGCAACCACGTGGTATGCTACAAAGCACGACAATGAAGAACATTTTTTTATTTCTTCTATCTGTAAAGAAAAATAAAAAGTTTCTTGATTTTTTACCTACTTTTTTCTCTTTTTCAAATGAGTGAATTATTTAATTTAAAAAATTTAAAATTATTTTCTATTCTAATTCTATGATAACTACTATCGAAAACAAATAATTATTTTTGGGAAAGCTACATATACTCTTGTAAAATACACACAATTAAATGTTAGAATTTAATTTGGAAGATTGATCATCTTAATTAAGATTTATTGACCTGGTCAATCTTACGCATCTATTTTGAATTACACGTCTCGCGCAATAGCATTGAATTAAAGAAGTCATATTATTTCAGCCCTAATGTTTCCATTTTTTTTTGAGACAATAATTATTGATTTATTTATACTATCATTAACAAAATTTGCCAAAATATTTCCATCATTATTTAATATCTCGTAATTAACCTCCTTCATCAGTAAAAAGTAAAAAAATGTTTCAAATTATAGCCTTGTTCAACACATCACTGAAGCATGCAATTCTAGTCTCACGTACACAAATTTCTTTGAATGACCCCAATAATTATACACACATATATACATATACATATAGTAGTGGTCTTCACACGTCTCTTAAAAATTAGAATACCTCATAAATTAAGGGGGAAACATGCAGTCCTGTTCTTCCACATACACTAAGTAAATATATATATATATATATATTTTGAATAAATAAATTTATCTCCTTTATAAATTATCTAAATAATAGAGACCTCTTATTTAATTTCAAATATAACACTAATCTCCCTTCTATCTTTAATTCTAGTATGAGTAACATTGACTTCATCGGTCATAAAATATGACACTTTTGTCTGCAAACGCTATGTTCAAAATTTATTTAAAATTCAAAAATACCCATAAAAACTTTTTTAAAAAATACTATTTTATCCATATGTTGTATTAATAATAATACAAAAGTATAATAATTATTTTTTGGTGGTTTATTTATTCGAGATTGGAAAAATATCAATTAGATCCAATGAAATACGCTTTTATTTTCGGTTTTATGTTATGCTCTACACAATCCTCATGAGTGAGCTTATGGAGATGATTTATTTCGATAAACCAATCGAACAGTTACAAACAACAAATAACAATAAGGAATAAATATGATACAATTTTTTTTTTTTTTTACATTTTTATAAAGCTTATAGTAAGAGTTAAATAAACTGATTATTCAACTTCTTGTAAACCAAAGTTTAAATGTATACATAGAAAAAGTCTGTGTGCAATAACAAATGCAAGAACGGCTTGAGGAGGGGTTTTTACTTGTTTCATTTAACAAGAAAATTATCTACTCCATCTGACTAATTTTCCAGATTGGAATCACGGGCAACCCATTGTCATATTAACACATTCGTGTTATTTTTGAAAAAAAATGTAAATGTAAATGTAATTATATATATATATATATATTTATTTATTTATTGGCGAAAAAAAGAAAAAAAAGAAAAAAACAGACAGGAAAAGCCGTTAAGGTAAGTTTGGACTTCCAAGTTCCAGTAGGATTGGTATTGTGTTTGGTCTTTCACAGTACCATCCAAAGGACATGTCAATCCTATTTCTTTTTCTTCTTCTTCTTCCTCATCCAAATCAATGCCTTCTCTAGCTGTGTAGCAGGAGGCAAAGAAGAAGGTGTTGACTTTTGATTGTCCTCTTATGTACCTCCGTTCTAATGGTTGTTGTTCAAGCTGCCAAACTCGACCTCCCCAAATCCCCTCCTTCTCTTTCTCTCTCCTCCCCACACATCTCCTCTCTCCTCTATGAACCCCACTCTCTCTCTCTAGCCCTCATGCACTCCGATTCCTCTTTCTCTCTCTACCCTTCTTTTTCCCCTTTCTCTCTCCCCTCCCACTCCCCAACTCTTGACTTTCCCCAAACCTTCATCCCCTCTCCCTCCTCCTCCGCCACCTTCCTCCGCCTCCAAAACCCTAACCCTAATTCCACCCCTCGGGTCCTTTTCCTCGTCGCCTCGCCTCACCGCGCCGGCGCCGCTGTCCACCTCCGCTTCTGGATCCTCCGCAAGTCCCGATCTTTTGTAAAAGCGCAGGTTGTTTGCAATCAGAGCGGGCTTAGGTTCGATAGTAGGAAGGTAGGGGTTGTTTTTGATGTCAATCACGGGGTTTCGATTCAGCTGGTTGGTTCGATAAACGTTTTCGCCATGTATTCGGTGTCGAATTGTAAGATTTGGGTTTTCGCGGTGAAGATGGCGGGGGATGAGGACGATGATGGGGTGACTGTGAAGCTGATGAAGTGTGCTGTGATTGATTGTTGTAAGCCTGTGTCGGCAATCAGTGTTTCGTTTGGGTTTTTGATATTGGGGGAGGAAAATGGGGTTAGGGTTTTCCCTCTGAGACCCCTTGTGAAAGGGCGGGTTAGGAAACAGAAGAATTTGAACAGTAGAGTGAACAATGATAGAATTGTGGGTCAAAGGTCTAGTTTGCCGAATGGGGTAATTCAAAAAATGAATGATAGTGATGATTTGTCTAGTAATTCGGTGATTAGATCCAGTTATAGGGTTGGTGGTGAAGGGATAGTAGAGAATTCTTCAAATGGTTACCCGGAAGGGAAGATCGACAAACATGGCGATCGTGGTAAGTATGTGTTACTTCTTGTATATATACTTTCTTTGTCTGCATTGTTGACATTCTTGGTAATACAATACTTGACATGTAGAGATTATGTAAGTTAGGGGTTTATGCTCAAACTTTACGGTTGAAACTCCTGCAATGTGATACAACTTTAATACAACCAACAAACAATTCCTTTTTGGACTTAGGTATCATCCAATGGAACCAAAATACTAAACAAATGTACTACCTATAATGAGCAATCACAACTGAGAAGGAGATGGTTAGTATTCACTGTCTTTCAACACATGCATCACTCTGTGAGGAGCATCCTTGGGTCTTGAATTAATTACTCAAAAGTTCAAAGTGGCACTCGAGATGAAGAATGGAATTTTGGTAAACACCTTTCTAGTGGAACCTAAGTCTATCTTTGCCGCATATATCCTTAAGATTAATGTCACACCGAACCATCCGCTATCATAGAATTCCACCTTCACACATCCCCCTTCCACTCTGCCTTAGAAAACTCAAAGAAAGGATCCGCAAATTCAACCTATCATAGGAATCCCCCACTCTGCCATAGAAAACTCAAAGAAAGGATCCAGAAATTCAAACTATCATAGGTTTCCACCTCCAAACATCCCCCTTTCCACTCTGCCATAAAAAAACTCAAAGAAAGGATACACAAATTCAACTTCTGATTTGACTCCCTTCCACACATGGTTGCTCTTACTTTGTGGCATGTGGGATCAAATGGCTTGTGTGGAGATAGACTATAAGGGCTGTATGTTGTTTTGCGCTTTGTTGCCAGAAGGTTGGGTTAATTATTTGTGAGGGGCCTCTAGTTCTCTTGAGTGGTTAAATGATGCCTTGTGTCATTGTCTCTATAGCTTTATTCGTGAGACTTACAGTTTGAAGTTTAACCTTGTTAATTGGATACAAAAGAAAGGAGGTGGTCTAAGGAGGCTTTCTAATTTATTTTTAGGGCCAACAACATCAATTAACTTGGGACGCCATATATTATGGGTGAAAAGGTACTCATCGTTTATAATAAGTTACTTGAAACGAATTCAGTAAGAAATAGAATATGTAGATCCAAGATTACCTATGTAATCAAAAGGGGAAAATTTGTTGTCACTCACACATAAAATGGTGCCCAAGGTGAGTTGACCAGTTGGCATCCTAATTCACCTCTTAAATGTCCATTTTGAGTTGTAGAACCATGAGATTGTTGGGTGGTCTAGTTTGAATTTTATTTTTCTTGAGGTTAGAATCCAAGGAAAGTTGCTTCTTCAACTAGGCTAATTTTTTTTTTTTTTTGAAGTAGCTAGGCAAGTGCTGTCGTTTCAATGTATTTTTCTTTGGGAGAATATCCAGTGTGCAATGATTACAGAGATGAGGTGCTAGAGGGATGGTTTTGGTGGATTGTGAGGGGGAAAAAAAGAAGAAGAGACACATCTAGATGTTAGGAATGGCCCAAATGATTGGAGCTCAATAAATAGAAGGCTCATGTATGACGGCAAGGAATATAATTCTAGCTTAGTTTTTTATGTTCAATTGTATAAAAAAAATTTCCAGTGAGGAGTGTGAACAAGAAATATTGGTGTTGTGGCAGTTCTGTTGTTGTATTAGCTTTTTAGTTTTCCCCCTATTTCTGTAATATGATTCTAAATCTGTAACACTGTTGTTGAGGAACTGAATAAATAAATAAAAGAACATAAAAGAAGTCATTCTAACTCTCTATTTTCCACATTAAATAAAAGATCACGAATATCTTTAACTTTGCCCCTTCTTCAGGACAACAGCCTTGTACAAGATTTTTTTCTGTATGCAATCTATCATCTAATAATGAGTTAATTCTGACATGCTTGTCATCAGAAATGTGGAAAATTAGGGGATTGCTTATGCATTTTTATTTGCGGGTAGATGGTGTAGATCATGACACTAGTTGATTTTCGCTCCTAGTCCTTTGGTAGTCATATTTAAATGTAGCTTAACATTAGGTCTCTTTGTTTCATAAAGTTGATCCATCATTCCTCTCAATTATTGACCTGGCATGTAACCTAACTTTAAGATGCTTGTTGATATATTGGGTGGTAGTGTTGACCTTTGGTCCCATTGATTAGCTGGTGTGAGTTTTAAGCATATAAGGGCGGACCTCTAGATAGCTTTTCTCTTAATTTGAATTCACATTCACCACTCTTTATAAGCAGAAACCTTTGAACTTGAACAACAAGTGTTACTGCAATGATGTTCCATTTTGGAACTCAAGAAATCTCCCTCACCACCATTTGGTAATTTTTAAGTACTTCTGGTTACTATTAGGCTTTTGTAAAAATGGAGCTGAGGCGACCTTGATTCTCTGACATGCAGTACAAGTTTCCCTGTCAATAAGTTGCATTATTGGACATCTAAGAGATTGTACCTCTTGTTCACTTCAAGAATATGTGTGGAAGAAAATATAACTCTCTTTTTTCTTTAAACAATACATGAGAATTGTTACTTATATTAGCCATTTTAATTCTGCAAGATTCTTCGACCTACATCCTTATCAGAAAAAAAAGGTTTTTTTTATTTTTATTTTTATATTTTATAAGAAAGTTCTCTGGAATTCGTATAAAAATTCTATAGACAAATATATAGGTGTTTTTCCAACTTTCCATGCCTTGATTTGGAGTTGCTGTCTCACACTTCCTACAATCCCATCAACTCCCACTGGTCATTACATTGTCTAGGACAATAAAGAATTGGATGGATGCAGAGGGTTCAGAGGGGGAGCAGGGGAGTGAGTTATTGAAGGATTTGACCAACTTGCCTATTCAATTGTTAAGATAAATTTCCGGGAGCATCAGATCACTAAGGTTTGAATGGTTAGTGCCCATCCAGTAGCTTCTGTAGCTGTCAAGTGTAAACCTGTCAAGTAGTTACATGCTTGCAGCCGCCTTAGCTAATTATAATAACTGGCTTTAGATCCGATAGTATGTTCTGGTGATTAATTTTCCATGCCCTGTATGTTGTTTGTTTTCATTTACTGTTATTTATATGATGTTTGCTATGGCAAATTATTGTTACATATTTTTTATGATTGCGAAACAGATCATTCATTTAATAGAGTATCATCTTTTGGTAAAAATCATAGAAGATACCTCTAGGTGGTAGACTACTAAATGATATCCTCAATGATGTCCTGTCCATCATTTCTTCTTGAGTTCTCATCCCATTTTATTCCCTTCTTGGCTGATGGTTTGTTGATTATTCTTTTATCGCCCACATAAAAGATTTGATACGTAGGAAATTTTTCTTGTTCGCATGATCTGAGTACCTATTTCTATATTGAATCAGATGTTGCTTCCAGTCTTCATTAGTGATCACATTTCTGTAGTAATTCATTTTGCTGTTGCTTACAGCAGCTGATAGTACATTGTAACTTGCAGTAAAGCCAAGGTCTATGAAACTGAGACAAGACTGTAAAGGAGGAGGTGTGTGTTTTGTGGCATTTAAGAGCAAGGAGGTTGAAAACTTCCAATCAACAAAACCACTGAATTCAGCAAAGGCAATTTCAATTGATGCCTTATCTGCGACTAAATTTATGATCTTGGACTCACTGGGAGGTTTACACCTTCTGTGCCTGTCCAGTCCTGTCCTTGGTCCAGAAATTCCTTGTCACATGAATTGTTTAACTTCCGCCATGGAAGTTCAAAAACTGGCTGTTCTTCCTGATACTTCAACAAGTATGCTCCTTTGACTGATATATTTCTCTAGATCTTCACGGGTACATTCATGTTGGAATGTGCTTACACACCTGAAACTGAATTTCTCTTAGATTTCCATGAAAATCTAGTTAAGTGGTGGCTTGTTAAAAAGGCTCTTGCCTCAAGTCAATTTATTAAACTTTTTGCTATTTCACCTTTGCTTCAGGAAAAATCATGAGATAATGAGTCATTATATACCTCTAAAGCTAAAAAGCACTTTTGCTCATTTTGCAGGAACAGAAACAATTTGGTTATCGAATGGACATCATTCTGTACACATGATGACATTATCTGACCCGGATACTTCTGTTAATGAGAGTGATAAAGAAAACAGTGAGGAAAAGCCAATGCAATTTTCAGGTTTCTACAACTGCAAATTTATTTGGTTAAATTCTTTTTGTCATCCTTTTTTCATCTACATTTGGACAGAGGCAGCAAATTCTTTTTCTTGGTTCATACTCTATGACATTGGATTTAAGTTGGAGCATTTGTGTGTCATTTATAAAGTTGTATCACTTCAGAAACTTTTTTCTGCGATTTATTTATGCGGTATTTGCTTTTGAAATTATCTTAAGAAAATATTCTTCTGGCAAAAAAAGAAATTTTAGACAAACCTGCAAAATATTTTCAGTTGATTTTGCCTTCATCTGGTTTCCTTGAGGTTTAAAACCTGAGTTATACGCACTTGAATAAAGTTCCCATTCTCGTTTTGCAATCTCTTGATTTCATTGTGTAGTTCACTTTGTATGAATTGTTGACATTTTTTGCTTTTTTTGGCAATCCAAATTTTTTCTCATTCCTCTGCTAGTTATTATTCCAGAAATATTTGCCTCTGAAAAGGTCTGAGATATTATTCCTGTAGTTGCAAATGTTATTTTGGCTCTCTGGATAAAACCAGCAAATACTTTCACTTGATTCAGAATTCAGACCTTTTGAGGGTGCTTCGAGCTAGAACCTCTATAAACCTCAATTATATATGCATGAATGAAGTTCTCTTATATTGGGAAAACTTGATTCAGCGAACATTCTCATATCTTGTGAATTCCTGTGATTAATGCTATGCTTCTAATTATTGAATACTCAACAGTTTTGCTTCAATATGGATTTTAACTAGTTCTGATTTGTTTGCTAGTTACTCAAGCGATATTTAGCAGTGAAAAGATTCAAGATATTATTCCTTTTGCTGGAAATGCAATATTGATTCTTGGACATGGTATGCCGTGGGTTCTTTATCTTTAAATATATTTTGTTGTTTGAATGAGAAAAGCTTGTCACCGATACTAGTGTAAGTGTTTACTGCCATAAGATTTTCCAAATTAGACACCCAATCTTGTAATATACTAAATTTTCCATGGGAAATGAAGCATTAACTTTTCTTTTTAACAAATAAAATCGATGAACAATTTGATTTTGTTACGTGAATATGTTCTTAAAATTAATTATTTATATTTCTATGTTTTGTTCCTTGCAATATAAAGAAACTGTATTTTTCTTCTTTCTTGTTTGTTCTACAGAGGATTAGTATTCTGCGATTTATTTGGGACCTCTAACTGCACTTCTGAAAATTTTCGTAGTAACATCATGTATCATCAAGGCTTGATCATTTAGGGCTAGTTTGGTGTGGTGGAATGAAATAAAAGAAAGTGGAATGGAATGGGTTTTTTTCCATTCTCATGTTTGGTGCCAATTTTAAAGTTGGAATCATCATTACCCACTATTCTTGGAGAATGGCCATTCCATCAAAATTATTCCATCTTCCAACAAAAGGAATGACCATTCCATTCCATTCTCATTCCATTTCCACGTCCATTCTCATTCCATTCCAATTCATTCCACCACACCAAACTAGTCCTTAGATCAATTAGTATCTCCTGTTACTTCCACATGGGAGGTTGTGGGTTCAAGTCCCCATTGAAATAATAGTGGGTGCACGAGCCTTACTTCACAAAGAAAAATAAATAAATAATTATTAACTGTACTTGTTAGAATTCTTCTATTTCTTTAATTTATTTGATAATGTCTGTCCTGTTTTGCAGGAAGTATATTTGCATATGCGATTTCCTGAAAGTTCTTGGTGGCTACCTCTTTGGATTGGTGAGTCCAGTTCTTATTGTTGATGCTGCTTGTTTCGACTTCTCCTGTATTTCTGCCTGACAGACAGTTACCTTACAACACTTTTTCTCTTACTTCTTTAGATATGTTAAGGGCAATAATAACATTGTTTTGGCCAGTTTTAAAGCATCCCATAATTGCAGTCATTCCATTTAGAACAGTTAGTTGACTAGTTGTTAGTTCCTCATAGCAATTTTGGATCTATAATGTCAGTTTTTTTTTTTGTTTTTTTGTTTTTTTTTTTAGGGTATTTATGTTTGAGGCCAGATTAAATGATTTATGCCAGTTGAGTGGGTTCCTGGATCAGTCTTTTGTTTAAAAAAGTAAGTTTTCTTCGATAATGTCACTTATATACATGTTTGTGGGTATATATAATCTGAGCTTCGGAGGTTGTCAATTTGTCCATCCCATGATATACTTCACTGTCTTTGATTTCAGTTGGCTGTCACTTATGGTTCTGTTTCTCATTTCATCTCTCCGTCCGTGAGCTGCATTTATCTCATGTATTTACTGGTACACATGGCCTCGAGGACACCGAGTTCTTAAATGTATGTATGGCCATGAACTTCTTATATGCGGTCTTCAAAGATTGTGAATGGAAATATTCACCCATTGAAAGCTGATCGTCTTGTTAAAAATTATCCTTACTTTTAGGAACAAGAGTATACAAAAATGGAGTTAAATGAATTACAACATCAAATTAACCGAAAATCTTCTTTTGTTGGGATGTAATCCCTATTAAGCCAAAGGCAAATCTGATTGCAGATGCATATAACCCTAATATATTATTTTTTATTGGCCAGGTAAAATACTCACTCATCCCCATAAATGCCGACTATGGGGCTTGAACCCCTCACCTCCCTTTTGGAGAGGAGAGATTATACCACTTGGGCCAATGACCGGTGGTTATATTTGCCCTGATATTGCTAGTGCTTCTTTTTATATATTTTTCTTTTTCCAAGTGTTTTTCCTTAAAATTGCATTTGGACATCTCATGGAATTGCAATGTTTCTTCATTTTGTGCTCATGACATTTGAAATCTCAAACCGTAAATAATCAGTGTTTTTTATGTCATAAATGAACCTCTGAAAAACACAACATTTTTTTTTACATGTCATGATAGACAGCTGAATTGTTTTCCTCAATGGGATGTCTGATCACCTAGTAGACTGATTTGTCCTAATGCTTGAATTTCAACAATCTGCATCTCTTGCATGAATTCATTTTAATGGACTTTCTGCAGACGTTAGTACTATGGGACCAGTTGGATGCCTCTCAATGGAGTTCTGAATCATGTGCGTGATCTAGTCTTTTGACAAGTCAAAAGCCTCCTTTGCTCCATCGCCTGCTTCTGTAGGCTGCAAGAGAAATTTGTGGTAAATGTGAGATCCTGTTGGCAGTTGGTTTCGTATTTCTTCTGTTTGCTGCTGTTTGTGGTGCTTTATAAAATCTGTGGTTGCCAGCTGAAGAAGTAAACCAGCATCCACCCAAAGTTCATGAAGGTATGGGGCAGCTTTTGCCATAATGTTGCAAGATATTTAAGTTCGATCATCATATTTATTACCCCATGCCATCCATTATCAAGCTTGTTAGGATAAAAATACTATTGAATCTCAACCATATGCTGAAATTTTGGGCTGTGGCAGTAAGTGCACTGAATCATGTAATACAAGAAATTCTACTTATGACACTGCTCCTTGTGTAATTATTCTTCTTCTTTGGTGGAACATGAATATTTAATATCATCAACCATCAGACCTTAATGCTACCATTTCTTATGGCATCCTACTTAAATGTGTTCCGTGAAAATTGGGTTAGGAAAACCTTCAAACTCACATTTAGCATTGACCTATATGAAAAATAGGTGGTTTGTTAAGAGTTTCTTCCTGCCCGGGCACCGGGCGGAGCCAGGATTCAATGTAAGAGGTGGCCGTAGTATTAACAGTTTTACCAATATAATATAATAATATTTTAAGTCAAAAGTACTTCATGATCACCTGCCTGGGCACAGGGGCGGAGCCAGGATTCAATATAAGAGGTGGCCGTAGTATTAACAGTTTTGCCAATATAATATAATAATATTTTAAGTTAAAAGTACTTCATGATCAATTAGAAACTAAAAAAATATATCTAGTCAAAATTTGGCCAATTTGTTTACAAAACAATAACTGGCCTATATCTAGTTAAATATATGCGCTTGTGCATTGTCTAAACACTTTATATCTTGAAAATGTGTGCATGTACAGTGTACATAAGACAACGACAACGTAATTAGATGTAATTAATGTACCGTGACAGTCAAGTCCGTGAGCTTAGAATTTGTTTTCCAAGTTTCTACATCGACAACACTTAAGTATTTGAGTCTTGCTTTGACATCCTGAATTACAAGAGAGGAGAAAAAAACCAGGTTGCGGTCGTGACTGTTAAAGTAAAAAGTCCTAAAATCACTTGCAACTGGCAGAAGAGGAAATCTATTTTTGAAAAATATTGAAAATATTTTTTTAAAAAAACGATTTTGCTTAAGAACACTAACTTGACATTTTGCTTAAGTAATGTAAAAGAACACTAATCTGACATTTTTAATAATCTATATTTCTATCATAAAATTCCCATTTGCAGATATTCTTTCAGAAGCCAAATCACAAGGAAATTCAAATTTTGCCTTGTTGGGCACAATGTACGTACATCAGAGAATAATAAAGCACTGCAATATATGCATCGTTATGCTTTGTTTTGATGTTGTCATATCTAAATATCTGATGGGTAGTCTGGATATGTATCCAATTCAAAATCACTTATTTTATTGAGCAACATATAACAGAATTCTAGACATAAATTTCTTTGAAAATAGAAGAATAAAGCTTCATAATTGAAGAGGTCTTTTCTCCTTTTTGGTAAGTAATTGAAGAGTCCTCACGGAACTCACCTCTACTTTGAATCAATTAAATTAAACAATATAAATCCCACACAAACTAAAAAATAAAATTACAACCTATAAAATAATGCATAAATCATCATATATTCATACATAAGTTATCTGGAATTAACACATATACCAGATATGATTGTTGTTTTTCAAATGACCACTCCCTAAAATTATATGGATCAACATTAAAACCAACTCATACAAAATTAACCACTAACAAATTATTCTTCTTTAATATATAGAACCGATCAGATTCAATTACCACACCAGCAAAATTAAATTAAAAATTTAGTCAAAAAAAAAAAAAAAAAAAAAAAAAAAAATCTACAAATTCCTTGATCCAAAGGGAAAAAAATAAATAAAAAATAAATATACCACACTTGCAATGACAACCTCAACAACAACAGGTACAAGAGGATTATGAGGGAGTGGAATTGGTGTGGCCATGCTGCTGGAACAAGTAGAAGGGGAAGGAGAGAGACTGAGAGAGTCTATGTGCGACGAGTGCCCTAGTTTTTCTTTTCCTTCCATATATTGCGGGGGCCAAGTGTGTACATATATATATATACATACTAATAATTTTTTTTTTTTTTTTTTGGTGGGGGGGCTGGCCCTGCTGGCATACCCCTCCCTCCGCTCTTGCCTGGGCATGAGTTATTTTGTCATTGTCCAATAATTACTCTATACCATTACACGGTCGGTCATTGACGCTCCCACTTTGCTCCTATAGGGAATTTCACAATTTTTAATTTCCGAAGACGAGGAAGTAGCACTAGATAGGCTCCCTTGGTGGTACACGTATTACAGTTACATGTATGTACACGCATGTGTGTGTGTATAATAGTGTGTTTGTATGAGATAACCATTGAAAGCTTAACTTGAGAAAATCATACTCCTCTTAACCCTCAC
The DNA here is from genome assembly GCF_030987335.1 of Cornus florida. NCBI lineage: Eukaryota > Viridiplantae > Streptophyta > Magnoliopsida > Cornales > Cornaceae > Cornus > Cornus florida. The sequence continues at coordinate 9,505,565 of NW_026775577.1, forward strand.
CACCCAAATCTGAGAGCAGAAACACACATCTTTTTTATCCGTCAATCTCTGAGCTGGGTTTCCAAAGTGCACAAACCCAGTGGCCGTTGGGGATGAGAAAGTGCATGATTTTTCAGTCACCCAATGAAGATCCACGTGATGAAAAGTACTTGTAAGAAGGATGTCCCATGTCCAAACACAATTCTGTTCCCTGTGGCCCTAATGAATCGACTAACACTTAATCTTGCAGGAGGCCACCAGGGGACCAGCCTACTGATTAAAAGACAAAAAGAACCAATATCCGTTGACAATATAGGATCACTGATCATCCTCATTAGTTATTGAAACGGTAAACGCTTCTCTGTGCCTTTGTTTTGGACCAACCTGTGAATAGCTTTTGGTGCCATTGTTTTTTCTTCTGTGAGGTTCAATTGTTCGTAGAGCTTAAGTGACGTCGGTCCAAGTCCTTGGGGGGAATTTCTCTATTTGACTGTTGTATGGTATGCATCAATTATAAGACACATGGAATTGGTAATTTGGTACCATAGATTTGAAATTGGAGATTGGAGGCTTCAATTCCAAATTTATCAAATATCCCCTGATATGCTTTGGTTTTGGAGTTGAAATTTGATCCCAAATGTGCTAGAAGACGTTAGATGGCAACATTTGATGTATGCATTTTATGATTTAATTGTCATTTTTGTTTTGATTTTGACTTAATTCCAAAATCTATACCCATGTTAGAATGTTGACGTGAGATTATATAGATCGTGTCTGCATGTCCTTCCATACCCTCGAGAAAGGGTGAGGTGTATAAAGCTTTGGTATGGGCCAGTCGTTATTATTGTTCTGCAAAGTCATATGGACAAAATCCACAATACAACAAAAAGATATTTTCGGGTTGGAAACGTTCTTTTCTTCCTTCAATCATATAGACCATTTTTGAATGGTTGTTATGTACAAGAATGTATAAAGTGGAATAATTAATAAATTATTATTTATTTATTTATGCAAGAAATTTGCGTATCCATTTGACTCCTTGGAGTGAAATCTCATTCTGAAAAAATTTGGATGGAAGGGAGAGAAGAAGGAATGAATAAGACATTGTTACAGAAGAGATTATGTTATTCTCTTTTTTTGTTCGGTTTGATGGAACAAAAAATAATAAGCTCATAATTTGTTGTCTTCTTAAAAGAAGAAAAAAGAGTTTTTACCATTATACCAATCATTATCTATAATATATAATATTGTAATTTAAAAATTGTATAATTTTGGATAGTATTGTATTTCAAAACTTCCATAATAACACTACTTGTATTCTCTCTTCTCTTCCATTCATATTTAATTTGTAAAAGAAAAGAGAAAAAAAAGATGTCATCCCTCCTATTATCATTTCTATTATTGTCTCCTCTGTTACGATAGAAATAATCCTTATTTTTCCTCCACTCCTATTTCTTCTCTTTTGCCCAACAAAACATAAAAAGATCAAATTGGTTCAAGAAATTTGTAAAATTTTATTATACGTAGAAATTAACAGTTTGTATTTTTTGTGTCATGTTTTCTTTTCATGGTTATTAACAAGTAGAAAATTAATTTGTTAAAATTACAAGGCCTCGAGATGTCTCACTAGAGTAAAATTATCTTGACAATTGGAGAGATCATGTACTCCATTAAGGGTGAGAATTTCATCGTTAAGTGATGAGAGTGGAAGCAGCAGGTGGACAACCAGATGATGCAATCTCATCGCTCTTGGTGGAGTACAAGGTCCGCTCGAGCATGGGAGAGGATCACAAATATTACATGTCAAGTCTAGATTCAAGGGAGTAGATTATTCTCTATTTTGATGTTTTATAAGTTAAATACTTTTTGTCAAGTAAAATTTCTTAAAATTTAGCAATTTATACTTCTATTAATTAACAATATTGTGCCTTTCATGATTTTGTGTGTGTGAAATTCTGAATCCATAGTGACATAAAATTCAGTTGCAGTAATGCAGATGAAATTGAACTTGATGATAAAATCATGGAGTAAATCATCGACTTCTCTCTCTCTATACATACGTACATATATATGTATCACACACACATGTACATATACAATTATTACACCTGAACACAACAGTGCCTTTTTTCTCTCTTTTTTTTTAGAAACATTGAAATGGAATAAGACAAATGACAGGAAATGAAAATGTAATACCTCAAAACTATATATTTGGAAATTAAATGAAACTACTGGATCCCCTTATCCCTGTCATGAAACCTACTTGTGCATGTACGTGAGACAAAACTGACGGTCGAGACGAGTTCAGAGTGGGACCCATCTACATTCATAATTGGATCGTAGGGCCATAAATTTGGGTCCCCCACTATTTATTCAAATTCCATGATCATGATCATGATAACGACAATCACATGTCATGCAACAACATGCACACATACACAAATATTCTCTCTCCCCATTCCCACTCTCTCTCTCTCTCTATAATCTATACATAATATCTATCTATACATAATATCTATCTTCACTGTGCGAGCTTTCCAACCCATAACGAAAACAACCCCACTGTGATGTCCACTTTCATCAACTTTGGAGTTCTCGTTCAAATAACCAATTTTATTGGAGCTTTTGTTCAAATTGTCACAAAATTTTATTTGCTTCGTTATATTAATAATTTAAAGTTCTTGCATTAACGATGTAATATTGTCAAATTTGTCAAAATAATTTCTCTTTCTGTAATATAATTGTGATTTACAAAATTCTCTCTTCATATATATATATATATATATATATATATATATATATATATATTGTAATTTAGGTATCAAATTGTAACCTCGGATGCCAAAAGTGCCAAATAATGTAACTGGACATGTCAACAAAAAGAAGAACACAAATGCGTAAAGTCGGTCATTATTTGAAATCAAGGTATTGCAACTCATGATACCATATGGTGGTGCTATCTTCTTACCCCATTCAATTTATATGGAGACAGTTAGGTAGTGAGTATCTTATCGAATATTGAAAAAAGAATGCATATATATATATATGCATTCTAATAAACTTTCAGACTAGGAAAACACTTATACATATTATTTGCAACTAAACTCATATGGGAATAGGGGGGAGGGGATTCTTTGCGCTGTCTCGTTTTGGTGTACAGGCATCGAGTCCAACGTAAGTCTCGTGTTGGGAGTTTCACACACCTGTTTGGTCATACGGAATTTCCTTCAAAAAAGAAAAAATTGAGTGCACCCGACGCAATGTGTAATGGACTCATTCGAGTTGTACGTATTATACACAAACGGACACGTGTTGTACACCTACGGCTCGAATGCGCGGGTGCCTAGAATAAAACAATATCTATTCCTTCCAAGGGGATCCAGGTCCAAGTTATACATAGCGGAATCACATAGCTTTGACTATGATTGGCAGTACTCCAATGGAATAAGTTTTTGCACTGGTTGATACTTGGCTAACCTAGAGAATTAAAGAAGACAGTTGTGACCTAGTTTTCGGATGGACCAGGATGAACGTGGGAATCCAAATGGTGGTGCCCATTGTACAGGAATTGATGGACACGCGTGGCCATCAGTCTATTTTCTGCCTGCAACAACACCCCATCACCTTACCCTACCCTACCATTGAAATGGCCACCACAACATACGTATGCAATGCAATATATGGTTTTTGTTCCTCACCTATACCCATATTAATTGTAGCCCGGAACAAATTGCAATCCTAATTTTTTTTTTTTTTTTTTTTTTTAATGTTACGTTTGGAAATGTCGAATTGACGACGCTTTGATTAAGCCAATTAGAATTGAAATTAGAAAAAAAAAAAAAAAAAAATTATTTTGAAACTCGAACTAAATTTCCTCTAATCAAGCACCGATTTGATGCAAAATTACACACTAACGGAACTAAGAGTACTCAATCGAGAGCCGAAAGGGGTTAAAGTAAAATTTATTACATGATTTTGGATTCATTAGTTCCGAACCATTAATCAGTTGACATGTAAATAAATATGTAAGTTAAAGTATTACCATTCAAAAGATGTCACAACTTTTATTTTAATTTATTTTTTTATTTTGACAAGAATGTTAGGGATTAATGGTTAGTTAATTGTTACAGGGGAGAAAAACTTATTTGTGCCCGTTGGAGGGTGCAATGGGTTCATCCAATCGTTCATTACCGGTGTGTATAATACACGCGCTAGTGTATATATTATATGAACGATCCAAATGCATACAACAGACGCAAAAAAGTTTTTCTCGAGAAAAGGGTGCAAGGCCCAAACACAAGCTAGAACAGACTCAACACAGGGAGCAAACCAACACTAGCAAAGGGTGTGCAAGTTGGAAATTGCCTTTTCTAAAAATTTTGCTTCAGTCAATGAACAAAAAATTTCACCTTCTTGCCACACGCTAAACCTTGCCTTGCTATATAGCAACTCTTTTGTTTCTTCTTCAAATAATAACAAAAGATTAAACGTCATCTGACTTTCCTAGTTGTATAAATCTACACTATATATATATATATATATACATAGTATAGATTCCTAGTTGTGCTTTAGTTCCAACTTTTTTCCTTTGCACTGTGTCTTTGGTGTGTAATTAGGATCAAGTTGCAGTAAGAACTCTCGTATCCCAAGGGTGTTTGCTATTTATGGTTATATAACAATCAGTGACTAAACTTAAGCTAGAAAACAAAATTAACTGATTAGAAAGATTTTATAGACATATTTTACGCATTTGCTGATTTTCCAACCAGTGATTTTTAAACTTACACCCCTATAAAAATGTTACAAAGTTGAGTAGGAGGAGGAGGAGGAGGTGGAAAAGAAACCGAAGCAATAAAAGCTTGCTTTCATGGCATCTACCATGGAGCAATCTCCTCTTAGTACAAGCACTTCACGACGACGAGACGAGCCTGAGTTCAACTTAAGAGAATGGGCTCTCAAGTCTCGAATCAGCCGCGAAAACACGAGATCAAGAAGGTTCTCAGCATCAAATATCATTAGAAGGGAAGACACCAGGTCTTTCAGATCAAACATAACCATTTCCAGCACTCCTTCTTCTCCTGGCTACTCTTTAAAAGGTACCTTCTTTTCTACAAGCCTATCACCAATATATATATATGCAAATGATGAGCTTGGTTTTGATGTATTGCTTATCTTGAAATTTCTCGTCTTTTTCCCAGAAGAGATCGATCCGTCAACCTACTCATTCACTACTGCTCTAAAAGGTACGTATTAGGTATCAATATGTTAGAAACTCGTGACTCTCGATTGATGAAATGGTACCTCTACTTCCATAAAAAAAGAAAAAAGAAAAAAGAAAAAAAGCGCGAATTCATGGTTTTCGTGTTAATGCAGCATTGCAGGCGAGATCGGTTTATAGTTGGGAGTGCTTATCACCAGATGGTTTTGCTTTAAACTCCAAGTGGAATGAAGCTGAGAAATATATCTGCAACCCTTTATCAGGGGAAGTTCCAATGGAGTGTTTGTCGGCGAAAACACTTAGTGGAAGATTAACAAGCAGACTTGCAATGTCAGCACCTCTGATCTACCCTTCTCACTCAAGATTAGCTCATACAAATTCTTCTCTCACTCTACATGAAAATGACGTCCACATTCCAATTCAAGGTCTTAAAACTCTTCTTTAATTTGTATATATTTCTAGTCATATATATATATATATCCATTTCATTATATTTAATTATATGTCTCTCTTTTTGTTTCATTGAAGAGAAGAAAGAGTGGAGCATGAATACTAGAGATGTGGGGACTCAAAGCACACCACCTGACCTTAGTTCAAGTAGTAGTCCTAGCCCTGCTTCAACTCCTCCCATTGAAGAAAGATCGATCAAGCGAGGCGACGCGGTCATCGGAGATTCACCCTTTTCTAACATTGCAAAAACCAAGTCTGAGGAAGAGGTACATTCTTGAAAAATTTCCCATGAATTGCTTCACACATACACACACACACAAAACTTGTGTTTCATTTATTGCCATCTCAGTAACCAAATAATTTTGCATCATTTCTTCTTCTCTTTCTTAAATTCCTTTCCGCATTTTTAGAGTCACTTTATTAAAATCACGACGCGTTTAACTCTTTTTTTTTTTTTTTTGTCCAACAAATTCTTCTTCCCAACTAAAACTTTTCTATGGAATTTATGGCCATCAAGAGCAGAGCTGCTTTTATAAAATGTGCAAAAATGTTTTAGAGTGCTGGTTCTTTTTGTAGCTTGAAATCAAGGGGCTTCAAAAAGGGTTATTCCTAAATTGATTGGTTTTAAAAGCTGAGTTTTGGTCCAAATTTTCTTTGCCTATGTCACAATCTGGTCTATAAATTACTCTGCAATTAAAGTATATATCTTAGAGGCTATTAGTAGTTTCATTCCAAAAATTGCATTATGACTGAAAAAGTGCATTATTTTTCCTTTTCCAAACTTTTCCATTACTTTATTACACTAGGCAATCATATCTCAATCCTTATCTTACCATTCATTTTATATTTGAAATTAAATTATCTGATATATATATATATATATATATATATATATATATATATATATTTGATGAAAGCAATTAAATAACTTTCACAAGTAACTTTAGAGCATGTTCACTCGGCATCGGTTGCGAGCGCGGTATAACGGACTCAGATAAAGTCAGTGTAAATTGATCGATACGAATCGTGTATCAAGCCTAAAAAATAATTACGCATCGATCAATACATCGCCGTACTAGACGATACTAATAACCTTGGACTGCATGTATAGGTGATCATTTGAAATAACCTAGACCAACCAATTCCTAGCTTCATTTTTGAATTTGCTCCTGTGTGTGTCACACACACACACACAGTATTGCCACTTGATAAATGGAGTTTCTCTGAAGGGAGAGATTGCATGATTGATGTCATATAATTAGGCAATGCCCTTCCAAGGTGGGGGGCCTCATAATTGTTGGGCCCATGTGGCTTAAAGGACATGTATGAATCAAAAGTTTACACCCAAATGTCTTGCTTTTCTAGCACCCTATACTTCTGTGCTTGTCTTTTTTTCCAGAGAATCATTTTTCTTTTTACCTGGCAAGAAAGCATCTATTCATAGGCCATAAATACAGAATATCCCCTTTTTGGTAAATTCAAAACAAAAATAATCCCAGCACAAAACTGTTTTCCATTTTTACCATCAACTAGTTTTTGGCCCCTACATTGTTTTTTTTCTTTCTTCTCAAGTACTCTGTCAAGATGCTTCAATGCAAAATTTTTTGAGTTTTCAATTTATCCTTTGTCCAGGAGGGTGGACCTTGGTGCAACTATAAGGTTGCTTCCTTGTGATCTGGTGGTCACGAGTTTGAATAAAGAAACAGTCTTTTCGTTGTGGAAGTAAGATTACGTATGTGTGTCCATACTTAGAATAGGACTAGTCTTTTTTAAAAAAAAAAAAAATTCAGTCTCTCTGTTGCTGAAGTAAGATTACGTATATCCGCCGATGCTGCTTAGACCACGTAGAAGCCTCGTTTAGTAGACTAATTTTTTTTTGTTTTTTGGGATTCTTAATCCCGTTATTTTTTTTTTTTAAAAAAAAAAACATGTGTTTCAAGGGGTTTATAAAGTGAAGGGCTGAAAAATAACTATGAGGTAGTCACATCATTAATTTTGGTTAAATGTATGTTGATGCAGTGAATAAGTTGAACACACTCTTAAGGAATTATCCAATCCAATCAATAGTAACTATTTTATGAGGCAAAATTTTCTGACAAAAAGGGAATGAATTCAGAGAAGGCTCCAGACAACAAAAAAACATGACAAGAAAGCCAAATCTGCAAATTGATTGGGTCAAGAGAATCTAATCTTTTGCAGAATAATATCTATAAACAAAGTGATAACAAACCTCAGACTTTGAACAGATCATGAAATTTTGGAGGTCTGCTCTTTGATTAAGTGTTAGGAAATCCATAAATTCCAACCCAGCATTTTAGAACTTCAACCAGAGTCCTCAATCTTGGCTCATACAAGCTAAGTTGGATGATTTGGGATAAAATCAATCTTGACTCATCCATGCTTACATTGAAAATATATATATTTTTAATTATTAAAGGGGAGGCATGGTGTTCGAGCCTCACTGGACACATTGGGTGTGTGTATTTGCTTGGCAGCTATAAACTCCGATTTGAAATACCATAAACTTTTAGGAGGTAGCCTGGCAACTTTTTTTTTTTTTTTGAGCTTGTAAGGTATGGTAATTTCAAGAGGGTTATTTATTTATCTTGGGTAAGTTCAAGAGGTAAACTTTGGTAGCTAGTTATAATTTCATAAAGCAGTCAAATTTCTTCCTAAAATTCAAAACACATACAATCTCAATAGTTGATTCACCTGTAAGTTCAAAAGGGTTGATTCTTGTTTGTGTTTGGTTCAAAATTTAGGTACCTAGTTATTATTTCACAAAGCAGTCAAAAACTTCTTCCAGAAATTCAAACACAAAACAATCAAATCTGACACTGATTAAACACTCAAATAGTTGATTCACACGTACTAATTTTAACCATATTTGGCCATGAAGTTGAGTGTGACATGCATATGGTGTCTGACACTAATGTCAGAACATTATGTGAGTTGCATGTGCAGGTTGAAGTGAAAGTTACAGGTGATAAAGAAGAAACAAAAAGCAGCGAGGAAGAAGATCAAGGAGAGAAGGCAAAGCAAAAGGGCAGGTGCAAGCAAGGTGGTTGCTTGTCATGGAGGAGTTTGTGGATGAGAAGAAGGCAGAGAGATAAACACAAACCGAGAAAGAAAATTATTTTTTGCCACCAAATTAACGGGTGCTAAATATATTTTCTCGAGCAAGCGTTCCTCTGTAAGGACGGTTATGATCACTGACACGTTTTTTCTCTCCGTCAATATAATTGTTTCTATATTTATGTCCTATTTCAATTTCTCTTCAGAGACATTGGAAAGTAGATGAAATTGTATCGGACGACCGTGATCACTGACATGTTATCTCTCCCTTATTTCTATATCTATGTCCTATCTCACTTTTCTCTTCAGAGATATTGGTAAGTAGTGAGTCTTTCTTGATGGGGAGAATAGAGCAATCATGAATGAACAGAGAGGGGAAGGAATCTGTCATGCATGGTTGTTTTTGGTTTTGTGGTTGTAGTAGCTAGTGGAATGGTGATGTAATGTTTTGTTCTTATTTTGGTGGAATTGGTTCCAGCTTGGGAATCACGTGCATGCTCCTTTTTTTGGTTGGAAACAGAAAACACACAATCTCTCTCTCTCTCTCTCACACACACTGAGGAAACAAACACCCTTCCATGGAATCATTTCAGTCCTTTTTTTAGCCTGTATATTCATGGAGAGTGACTGTGTTTTTGCAGTTGAGCAATTGTATACGAGGAACAAAAATCATCTATAGTATACTACATTTGGCAATCGAATTATCCAAAATGTGTCGCATAACCAACTTATCATCACAGTCAAAACGTCAGCGTTTTGCTCTTCAAATATTCTGCACTATTAAAGTCAAAATTTTACAACTTTTAATTCGAAATTGCACAATTTTTTCCCCCATATAATGGTGAGATTGACACTTCTGGTTTAGTGCCGCCAAAATCTAAAATACTTCGAGATGATGTGCGTTTTAAGGGAGGGTAGGATAATTTATGCTATTGTACTACTTTCACATTAGAAAAAGGATAAAATAATCATTTTATAAAATTTAGTTTACAAGTCTATTGGAAATAAAATGACTTAAGGATGTTGTTGAACATATGAGCCAAATTTTTAAAAATGTAAAAAAAATATAAGTAAAGCCGTGTATAATTTATCAAAAAATAAATGTAGTAAAGTCACAGGTGCTTGCCTTTCTTACTATAGTTACAAGTTCCATTTATATTTCCGGATGCTATATTAATTAGGAGTGACCAAAGCTAGGCACAATTTGCTCATCCAGAAAATGAATTTGCTTATTAATTATGAATTGGTGTTTGAATTTGGTGTTTAAAAATATCTGGGGAAAAAATATTATAAATTAATAAGATTTTGCAAAGATGGTTGGGATCTGAAAAAAGAAAAGAAAAGAAAAGAAATATGACATGTAGAATTAAAAAGACAGAAATATTTACTGTACTTTTTTTTTCTCCTTAAGAAATATCTCCTTTACTTTTGTATAATTTATTTTTCAAAATTTTTTCTCTGCTAAATATAAAGGAACTTTCTGAGAGCATCTCCAATGCTAAAAGCTATTTTTGCAAGTCAAATCTATCTTTTGACAGGTGCTACAATGTCAAAATGTTACAATTCTGCTACAATGGTGCATTTCATACAAAATGCTATTTTTTGACACAACCACCATTCTTTTTCAACTACCATACCCACCATTCATATTTGTATCAGTAATATTAATATTAGGCACATTTCAAGTAAAGTTGTAGACATTAGAAGGAAACTAAAATTAAACATAATTAAAAAGAAACAAAAATCTAAAATATCTGGTCAAAAAATGACCAATATATATATATATATATATATATATATATATATAAATTTATATATTTGATTATATTATTATATAATTTTTTTTATATAAATTTTGTTTTCTTTTTTGAAATTCATATATATTTTATATATTTGATTATATTATTATTAAAAATATATATATTTTTAGGGCAAATCATTTCAGCCTTATCCAATTGCCTCCATCTCTATTCTCATTCTCAACTTTGAAATTGCCCCCTCTCTCTCCCTGTGCAACTGCAAATTACAAAATCAACAAGAATCAGAAGTTCAAAACCCATATCTTTCACTTTTCATCGCCCGATGTTCTAGTTTGGGTTCGCCGTTCGCAAGCTTCAGCCGCTGTCTCTCAACTCTCAAGCTTGCCCCCCTCTCTCTCTGCAACTGCTAACTTGTACGTATGGGTTTTATTTTAATTTTTTTTTCTAAATCAACTAATCAGGGTCTATAATTCTTGTTTTGCAAACTAAATCCTTTTTAAGTATGTACAAAAATCTCAAAGATTCATCAAAATAATAAAGAACATTTAAATACGAAACACATAATGACTAACAAGTGTGAGCAAACCCCAGATAGAAATTTTGAGTTTTTCAACAAAATTTACAGATCTGAGAAGATATAAATATCGACAGCGACCGGATAAATTCTCAGATCTATATTTTCTCTTCCCCTCTCATCCTCATATATGTATGTGTATATATATATATATATATACACATACATATATGAGGATGAGAGGGGAAGAGAAAATATAGATCTGAGAATTTATCCGGTCGCTGTCGATAATCGTTGTCGTTGCAGATGAGAGGGAGAGAGAGACAATAGGGCAACGCAACCACAGAATAGACAGAAATAAAGAGCTGTTCCAAACGGCATCGTACAAAAAGAGAGAAGACTTGGATAGAGTTACAAAATCGTTCCAAACGGCGTCGTACAGAGAGAGAAGACTTGCCAAAAAAAATTGGCAGCTCCTATATCTGAGAGGAAATTTGACATTTTTAAAATTTGAGAGCCCAAATGAAAGCCCATTGAAGAGCTCACTTTTTACACCTTTTTCAAATTTTGAGTTTAGCAGCCCAAATGAATCCGATGCTCTAAGCCGGTCATCAAATTATAGAGAACAATACCTTTACAGAGATATTATTACATATTGGTTCGTTTGTTTGAGGGTAAAGAAAGTATTTTATGTGGTTTTTGGTATTTGGTTATCGTAAAATATTTACGAAAAAAAAATTATTAAAACTTAATAAAAATAACTTATTCATCAATTTTCGACAAATTATTTTATACACCCCCATCTAATGGATTTGACTTTCACCTTTGGCAAACAAAAAAAATTATATATATTACCTAAAAATATATATATTTCTTGAAAAAAAAAATATTTTGAAACAAACGCAGCGACAACTTAAAATAAATATTGTTTTTTCACAATCTACATCACATAAATAGAGTTAATGGGCTTTATGTCATTTTACACCGGGCCAAGTGAAGTGAAATAAGTCTTGTCCAATTAGGTTTTTATTGGCTTTTATTATAATTGTTTATATTTGACCACTTGATTGATAAATAGAACTGTTACAAGAGGTATCAGTTGATGCACTCACATTTATGAATCCAAATACTAGAACTTGGTGAGATTCTAATATATAAAGTTGCATTCATGAATTCAGAAAAATCATATGATGTGACAAGATTTTGTAAGCAAATTACAATAGCATTCTTTAAAGTTTTGATAAATTACAAAGATATATATATATATATATATATATATATATATATATATATATATATTGTATATTAATTGGACATTTCTTAAATTTGTATGTGTGCTATTTATTATGAGTTTGAGCGTGAAAAGATAATAGTGCCTTCATTTTCATACGATGAGATAATAAAGTTATTTTTTACAATATTTAGTTAACATGTGTGTTGAAAAGAAAACACTATAAATATTATGCATCAAAATAATAAACGCTGAACTATCATATGTGTGTAATATATCCAACCTTCCAAAAAAGTATAAATTTACTTTTAAGTTTTTTGAGCAAGTATTGATGAAATTTTTTATTTTCTATTATGGCTGTCATTACTCCAATAGAATTATTTAAAGAGTTTTGAAGTCCCTGAAAAGAGCTACTTTCAAAAATTATTTTCTTTCTTACCACCAAGGTAAGTTTAAACTTAACAACAAATGTACGTGTTGCTCCTCCTGCCTTGTTCCTGCTCATCGTTCCAACCACGTTAATTATGTTTGTATTATAATTGTGTCAACTTGTTTAATTAATTATATCGTGTCAGAATTTGAAACTCGTCTTGTTTATTCGATTTAATTACTTAAATTACTAATGTTAGGTCAACAATTTTTATGCAATTTGTGATATCTTCCCAACCAATTTAAGTCAATTTAAGTCGTGAAACTAAAAATGGCATACCAAAGGGTCAAGTGAATGAGTGTGAGTATTTATTTTTTTATTTTTTGTCAAGAAGAAAATGGGAAAAAAAAAATATTTGACATATCAACAAGTTTAAAAAGGCCTTATAAGTATATATTTTGATAACTGTGATTATTTTTGTTATTTTTTTTATTGGCAAACAAACTCACATACACCACACCATTTACACACTCACTTTACTCTTTCAGATACTTGAATCTTCACCGTTCACTTTAAAAAAATTTAAAAAAAATACCACTAAGACCCTTATTATTACTTTTGTCATTCATGTTATGAATTATGATACATCCCATATGACATATTATAATATACTATACATATATAATCTAATGCTCTAATATATAATATTTATAAATTATTAAAACATATTTAATCATTATTTTTTTCTTCTTCTTTTCTCTCTATATTTTGTCTCTCTTTATTGTTTTTCTCTTTAATAAAATCCAAATGCCAAATTTTCTACCTTTTCTTTTTTTGTTTATATTTTATTATTATTTTTTCTTTTCTAAATCATTATTTGTTAATCTCTTCTAACCTATGAAGCACGGACACAGATACGGGATATGGGTACGACACGACACGGATACTACGACAAGGTAAATTTCAAAAAAATAAGACACGGACACGGCGGGGATACGCCTATAAAATTTTATATATATATATATATATATATATATATATATATATATATATTCAAAATATAATTACTAGAATCTTGTACAGAAAAATAAAACAATAATAAAGAACAGAATCAATTTCAATAATTTCATCTCTGTTATAAGAAAAATATAGACAAGACAAAACAGAAAATAAATGAAAAGTAAAATTGATCCAAATTCCAATCGAAGATGTGCAGAAGAGACATAACTATAATGAACTAAATATGTATATAAATAAATATATATATTTTTAGTCTTTCACAAAGTTTTGTTCATGTAACTTAAATATATATATATATATATATATATATCTTGTTCATGAGGAGAGATAATTGAAGAAGAGGAGAGATTGAGAGGGGTGAGAGAAAATAAAATTTGGACATTTTACAGAAGTGTCTGATCGTGTGTCCGAGCCTCGGACACGCGTGTCCAATAAAAAATAATATTTGGACACTTTACAGGTGTCGGTGTCCGAAAAGTATCCGACACGGGTACGGGACCCCTGGGAGGAGTATCCGTGCTTCATAGCTTCTAACATTAAATATTTTAACAAAAATTGCTTCTTTAGCAAATCAAATATCAAATTAATAATTAGTAAACAAGTCAAATATAAATAATTTGTCAAGTTATCCGATTGGCCTAAATGTAAAACTTTATAATGAAAAATACAAAAACTTGAGATAATTTTACAATTGTAAATAAAAAAAAAAATTAAAAAAAGCCAATGGTTACGAGGAGTTTATTATTAGAGTAATTCTCCATCATTTGGAAATTATACCCAGTATTTGATAATAAGAACGGTTGATATCGGAGTGACACGTCATCTCCATTTTGGCGGTTGAGAGTAGATTACAATTGTTCACTCGTTCTGCTCCAAAGGATATAGAAGGAGAGAACAGTGTTTGTAGAGAGACAAAATCTAGAGTGAGAGAGAGCGATGACGATCAAAGCAGCGGCGCCGGCGGTAATGGGAGGAGGCGGCGGAGGAACTGTACTCTGCTCGCACCGAATCGGTCTCTTCAGTCGCAAGTATATTCTCTCTCTAAACCGCCCTTCGTCGACGCTTCCTCGACCTAACCCTCGCACAGGTTTGAGCATCTTCATCAATCAAGAACTCGTTTTCTCCCAATCTCACCACCGTTTGAGACTCAATTTCATCGCCAGAGCCGCTGATTCGACCCAACCTTCCTCCGCCGCCACCGCTGACAAGCCAATTGTGTCTGATGACGAGTTCTCGCTAGCTAAGGTATGGTATATAGTTTGAATTTGTAAAAATTTTCTTCCTTTCGATTTTAACAAATATGCCTATTGTGGAAATTCTGCTCACTTAGGGTTTTTTGGACTGTATTTTTTATTAAGAATTGGAATGAATCAATCTGCGCTTTGTTAGGGGATATAGGCTATACAGAATATGCACACACACATATGCTTATACCATTACTTGAAGTCGAATGAGTTTTATGTTAAGAATTGTTGAATGTGTATGTCGGTTCAGTTATTCTGTATAATGTGGGAGATAATGTCTTCAATTTTGTAGGAGCACATATTATTAAAATTGAGTAGGAAAAGAGAGGATTTTGTATAATTGTATCAAAATTTAACTTTTGCAATATAATGTACCTTGAAGTAGTACCAAAAATGGTTCAAATAATATATTTTTTTTTGATAAGTAAAAATATATTAGAAAAATGTTCAAAAGGGGAACGTGTCCCTAATACACAAAAAAAGAAAACGAAAGAGCAGAAACCAAATCTACGGACCAACAGAGTCCAATAGAACAAAAAAATCATCAATCGAGGAGCAAGCGCTACCTCTAACATAACAGAAAAGAGAGCGAAGAATAAGAGACTTAAGGTTTGCAAAAGACGATTCCTTCCCTTCAAAGTTTCTGTTATTTCTCTCTCTCCAAATACACCACCAAACACGGTGTGGGGTGACTCTCCAAAAATCACGAGCATGACCAGAAACAGGGTAACTTCTCCAAGCGTTAATAAATTGGAAAGAGTGCTTAGGCATTACCCACTGAACGCCAAAAATACTGAATATGAGATTCCAACAATCAGAAGTAACAGGACAATGCATAAGGAGATGGTCCACGGATTCACCAGTAGCTTTACAGAGACAACACCAGTTAACAATGGTATTACCTCTCTTGCGCAGATTATCCAATGTTAGAATTTTTCCCCAGGTAGCAGTCCAAACAGAGAAGGCAACTCTAATAGGACCTTTAGAGCGCCAAATACACTTCCATGGGAAATTATGCCCAATAAAATCAGACAAACACAAGAACATGGATCGAACTTCGTATCTACCATGAAGAGAGGGGGTCCACAAAATATCATCACAACCTCTGCCAACATCCTTCTGTCTATACAACAGGTCCAAAAAGACGTAAACTTCTACTATCTCCCAATCCTGAAAAGAACGCTTAAAACGCACATCTCACGTAACTCCACTGTTATCAAGATGATAACAGTCAATTACGTAAGCATGCTTATTCTCGGCAATGCTAAAGAGATGATGAAAGGAAAGAGACAGCAACTGATCACCACACCATAAATCTTCCCAAAATCTAACATTCATACCATTACGAACCTTGAACCGAATATGGGTGGAAAACACATCCCACCCTTTCCGAATGAACTTCCAAATGCCAACACCCCCAGAAATAGAAACAGGACGAGAGGACCAACCTCCACTCTCCTCCCCAAAACGACACGAGATAACTCTTCTCCATTGTCGATGACGCTCTTTACCGAACCTCCATAACCACTTCCCTAATAAGGCTCTATTAAAAGGGACCAACTTCCGGATACCTAACCCGCCAAACTTCAACGGTTTGCAAACCTACTCCCAATTAACAAGATGATACTTGAACTCTTCTCCTTTTCCACCCCAAAGAAAATCTCTTTGAATTTTTTCAATTCGTTCAACAACAGAGCACGGGATTTGAAACAGAGATAAGAAATATGTGGGAAGGGACGAGAGGGTGCTCTTAATAAGAGTGACCTTCCCCCTTTTGAAAGATACTATTTTTTCCATCCCGCTAATATTTTTTCATACCTGTTAATCACCGGATCCCAAGTCCCCACTCTAATGGAGGAGATTTCCAAAGGTAATCCCAGATAAGGGAGTGGAAAAGCACCTAATCCATACCCAAGAACAGTAGCTAAAGAGGAAATATCGGAAACCTCCCCCATTGGGATAAACACACTCTTTCCAACATTAATCTTAAGACCAGACACTGCTTGGAAGCATGTAAGAATGCACCTCAAATACCTGAGGTGGGAAACATCAGCATCACAGAAAACCAAGGTATTATTTGCAAACAACAAATGGGATATCACAATCTGGTTAACAACATTTCTGCCAACAGTGAACCCCCTTATGTACCCCAAATCCTCTGCCTTTTTCATTAATCTACTCAATCCCTCCATGACAATAAGGAAAAGAAAGGACGACAAAGGATCTTCTTGTCTCAAACCACGCGAACTCGGAAAAAACCCAGCAGGAGAGCCGTTCACAAGCATGGAGAACATAACTGACAAAATGTAAGATTCAATCCTTTTTATCCATCGATCCCCAAACCCCATTCTCCGAAGCAAGTAAAGAAGAAATTTCCAATTCACGTGATCATAAGCTTTCTCGATGTCAAGTTTGCATAAAACACCAGGAACTTCACTTTTCAACCTGGAATCGACACATTCTCCTGCGATAAGAACGGAGTCTAAAATCTGTCTACCACTAACAAAAGCATTTTGTGACTCTGAGATAATTCCATCCAAAACATTTCACATTCTAAGAACAAGGACCTTGGCAATAAGCTTATACATGCACCCCACTAGACTGATTGGCCGGAAGTCCTTAATGTCAGAGGCGTTACCCTTCTTAGGAATAAGAGCAATGAAAGATGCATTTAATGATTTCTCAATGTGCCATAAGAATGAAATTCCTGAAAAGTGCCCATTACCTCGTTACGCACCACCTCCCAGCTCTCCTTCAGAAACTGCATAGTGAAACCGTCTGGCCCTGGAGCTTTATCACCATTACAACTGGATAACGCCTTGAGAACTTCCTCTTCAGAGAACGGAACCTCAAGCATATCACTATCCAGCGTAGAAATAGCATCGAAATGCAAACCATCAAGTTTTGGTCTCCACTTCAAAGTCTCAGTATAGAGCTGCTGATAAAAAGAAACAATACCCCCACTCACCTCATCTTCTTTCCGCAACTCTAAACCATTCACACGAATACGCCCAATGTTATTGTATCTTCTATGAGCGTTAGCAAGTCTGTGAAAGAATTTAGTATTGCGGTCACCTTCTTTAAGCCACAAAGTTCGAGATTTCTGACGCCACGAAATCTCCTCCATAGTAGCAATCTCAGCAAAAGTCACCTAACAAGACATTCTTCAAGAGCGAAGAGATTCCGTAACTTGCCCTGTCTCATTAAGACGATCAATCTCAGCAATTTCAGTCAGGACTCTATTTTTCTTCCGTTCAAGATTCCCAAACACTTCTTTGTTCCACTCCTTAAGCTCAAATTTGAGAATCTGAAACTTCTTAGCAAGCACATAGCTAGTAGAGCCAGTAAACACTGCTTTCTCCCACCAGGACTGGACCTTCCCTTGGAAGTCCTCAGCTTTAACCACATATTTTGAAACGAAATGGAGTCCGTCTAGATCTCATACCTCCACAATCAAGAACTAAGGGCACATGATCAGACGTGACTCTAACCAAAGCTGCCTGAGTGACATCCGGGAACTTCTCCTCCCAATCTCCAGAAACCAGGAATCTGTCGAGCCTCGATAAAGTAACTGATTCTCTGCCGCTAGACCAAGTGAAAGTTGCCCCTTCCAAAGGCAAATCAATAAGAAGGTGACCATCAATAAAAGGCAAATCAATAAGAAGGTGACCATCAATAAAATCGGAGAATTAGGTCATCTCCGAAGACCACCTCCCCCCTGTGGATCTCTTAAATGGAGATCGAACAGAATTGAAATCCCTGCCTAAGCACCAAGGCAATGACCACAATTCCTTAATGTAACTACGTTCCTGCCAAAAAACAGGTCTATCACAACCGATAACGGGTCCATAAACGCCAGAAAAGACCCAACTGAAATTATCATCTTCCATCTGAAACACACATGACAAAGAAAAAAGCCCTTTCCAGATATTCGTTCTGGACATCCACCTAAGATCCCACATAATAAGAATGCCACCTGATGTACCAGAGGCGTTCAAGGCTTCCCAATCCACGAACCTACTTCCCCAAAGGCTTCTAACCACATCATCAGAAATAGAAGCCAACTTGGTTTCTTGCAAACAAATAACATGGGCATTCCACTTCTTTAAAGCAACTTTAACCACTTTTTTTTTGTCCGGATCATTTAATCCACGGACGTTCCATGTAATAATTCGTATCTTCATTGAGAACCAAAAATGATCAGTGCCCCTCCTCCCTGCTTCCCACTTCTAGTCCTTCCCCTTTCTTTATTCACCCCATTCTTCCCTTCGTAATTTACATTAGAAATAAGGTTCTGAACCTCCTAATCACCTTTCCGATGTGCATGTTTCTTATATTTAACAACTTTTGTGCTTTTAGAGGTCTCTGTATTATTTGTTTCCCGCCACAATATCATGAAGAATGGTTTGTGTTCGATCATCATCTCCTTCCAAGGAGACACCCAAAGCTTCGCTGACCTCGCCAATATTATCCAATACCCAGTCCATACCCAAATTGTTAACCGTCTCTAAGCAATCAGGGTGTACAGTTGCTAGGGGTTCCATAATGTCCACATCAGATAAATCAATATCGCAGGCAAGAGGACAGATCTGTTGAGACTGATCTTCAAAGTCCTCCCCTTTGCTTTCAACATTATTCTGATACAAGTTTAATTGCAGATTCAACTCTGTTCCAGGGTCATCCGTAAAATTTGTCATCAAATCAAGGTAGACCATTTAAGCCTTTTAGATCAACACAGAGCTTAAGTTCATTAAGTAAAGACACGGCTAAATCATCTGTCAACTTAAAATGAAGGTCTCATCCAACACAAACTGTCACCCCGTTGGAAC
This sequence comes from Cornus florida, assembly GCF_030987335.1. Classification (NCBI taxonomy): domain Eukaryota; kingdom Viridiplantae; phylum Streptophyta; class Magnoliopsida; order Cornales; family Cornaceae; genus Cornus; species Cornus florida. The sequence continues at coordinate 9,525,255 of NW_026775577.1, forward strand.
AATCAATACTTTCGGACTTGGTCAATGAAGACGATGATTCTGCATCCCGTGGAACAATGGCTTCAGAAAGATCTCTCCTTTGATCCAAACGATCCTCCACTCCACCTTCACCATTTCCCATCACCTCACACGAAGAAGGGGTAGAAGATGAGCTCTTAGGATGAGATACAGAGATCGAACCTGGAGAAGGAGAAGGAGAGCGTGCTACCCATTTCTGTTTTTCAATACGAGTCCATCGGGTACCTTGTCGACTAGCTGAGGCAACCGGCCGATTTCACTTTTCTTTCTCAGTCCGACGCTGAAATGAAGAAGAGGAGAGATTTTGATAATATAAAAATCTAAATGATTTGACATGGGTACTAAGTTGCACTCTTTAAAACAAATTGCACCTTACTGGATATTGTCTGGTGTAGTAGGTCTAAGCTTACTGCTTCCATGGCAGAACAGTCCAACTACGAATTGTAGGTTAGTTCCTCTCTGTTTGCAAAGCACAGAGGAATAGAAGCTCCACACGACATCATACTTTCCCTAAAAATTTATTAACCAGGGAAGACAAAGTAGCAGAGGATAAGTATTAAGTTGGTAGATAGGATTAATTTGAATAGTCAATGGTAATGAAATCTATGTTACATGGACTTGGATACATATGTTTAGTGCATGTATGTAGCTTTGCATTTAAAATTCTTATTTTGTTTTCAAGATGAAATGGTGCCTTTATGCAACATAAAGTGTTCAATTTGGAACATTCACTTGTTTTGAATTAATAATTTAACAAAGGAGCATAATAAATTATTTTTGCATACAACTACATGATAATCTTTAACTATTAAATATGTTCACAATGTTCATGTTGAACCAAACATGAAAAACCTATATCATATCAAAATTTTGTGTCGTATTTCGTGCATTATGAAGATTCTATGTAAGATAGAAAGAAATGCAAATTGAACCTCTAATTAGTGTATTCAAGATGATGACAATTACTGTCAAGATTAAATTTAAAATTATCGGTTACAGAAGTTTAAAGGCTTGATACAAATGTATTCATAACCTTTATGACCATCACAGTCTTACTAAGAGAGATGTAGTCTCATGAGGGAGTAGTATCTTGTCTCCTCTTCTTCACACGGCATACAAAGATGAGATTTATGAGTTGGTATAGTGGACAGAAAACCAATGACAAGAGGGAAGTCTCATGGAGTGGTACATGTGAAAGGCTTGGGTATCTGCCACCATATCCTGGAGCGAGAGTTTGCCTGCATGGTCTGGTGTTGGGTTTTTGCTACCATTTTAATAATTACCTTCTCTCCGTGGATGTAGGCTGGGTTGTGTTGAATGACATTAAATCTCATGTATTTGTATGATTAATTTATTATTTCTAATTGGATCTCCATGTGCATTTGCTCCCCCTGTTTCCCAACCATAAGCACCTACATCATTTGGGTGGAATCCATGTCTTTAGTATTTTAATAATGCGTGTTGACTCATAGACTACTTTATGATCTGTTAGTCCGTAACCTAGTTCTTAGGATTTTCAATCCCTAGGTAGGCATGTCCAATAATTAGGAAGCCGAGTTTGGAGCTGTATAGTTTTTTGACTAATCTTACATAACAATTCAAATTACTTATCAGAATGCTCCTTTTTTTAAATATAAAATGTCAGGCTTGTTTCTGTAGTTTAATCATGCTGCTGAGTAATTCTTGCAGGTTTCATTTGGTGTTATTGGACTGGGTCTTGGAGTTACACTCCTCTCGTGAGTAATCTTTCCATTGAGTATGCCTAATGATGAAAGAGTATCATGATATTTTACACTGGTTTGTTTTCACTCTACAGGTATGGTTTTGGGGCATACTTCAATATCCTACCAGGATCTGAGTGGTCTGCATTGATGCTTACTTACGGCTTTCCTCTTGCAATAATAGGCATGGCTCTCAAGGTGATTTTATTTTATTTTTTATTTTTTTTCTCTGGCTTGCATTTTGGGATTCTGAAACGGATTCATTGAAAATGTATCATAAGTAAATTTTTTTGCAGAAGCTACATCTGAAGTTCAATTTCTGTTTATTTTATGACATTCACTGGTTATCTTTTATTATTTTTATTGTATACGCGTGTAACATTGCATTCTTGTTCTATTCTGATATACATTTTTGCTTCAGAAAAAGCTTCTACTTTGAACATCGTACGTTACATTAAAACATCATTTTATTCTACAAAATAGAAGAAGAATGCTAAAAATATGAATGTTGAATTATGTTCCTGTGTCCTTAGTTTTTTATTTATTTATTTTTTTTATTTTTATTTTTTTTGCCGAGGTGTCCTTAGTTTAGGGAGTTTGTTAATCCAACAGTTAGATGCAATTCTATGTCCCACTCGCGTACCCAAGTACATGGAACATAAAGAATCTTATTTCCTATCAAAATTGAATAGGCATAATGGAATTCATAGATTCACCAAAATGTCATTCTGAATTTGAAAGTGTTACAGAAATCACAACTTTGTTTACAATGATATTGCTCAGAAGAAATTTGAACATTATTTGTGCACTGTCTGGAGTAATTTTTCTACTTTTCATGTTGGTTACCCTATTTCTTTCATTTAGCTAGTACTCCTTTGCTTGTTTTTAGTTCATGATGTTTTTTTCTTGATCTTTCCATATGGCCTTAGGGCCATGCAATGTGTATGAAAAAGTGATCACCTTTAGTTATTCAGTTTGTTGGTAAAGGCAGTTAAGTAATGTTTCTTTCATCTACTAATGTTTTTATGCAGTATGCAGAGCTTAAACCAGTGCCATGCTTGACTTACTCAGATGCTCAGATGTTGAGGGAAAATTGTGCCACTCCAATTCTTAAACAGGTATTTTACATTGTTATGGACATAATGCTACTTATTCCTTACCTCAGCAAAAATGTTTTTTTCTCAGAAATTATTTAATTATTTTACTGGTTGGCTATCCTCTTTAAGCTCCTTCTCTTTTTATGTTTTCCTCATAATCCAAGAAAATATGCTAGACAGGACTTAGTCAATGTCTGCAATAATCTAGTCATTTTGCATTATATTCATTGTCTCAATTATTTCATACAGAATGACATTTTTATTGCTTCTATTAGGTCAGGGATGATGTTATTAGATACCGTTATGGGGATGAGCAACATTTGGAAGAGGCACTGAAACGAATATTTCAATATGGTCAGGTGTGTTCTCACATTTTCATTTTGTTTTATAAGGGTTGATGTGTTTTTTTATGATAATTGTCTACAGAAACATAAAATATATAAGGGATTATCATTTGAATATAGAATGCACATGTTTTTTACATGGACTCTCTTAAATGCGTGAGGTGCCTGTTTCCTACACACAACACATATGGGATTTTCTCTCGTATCTTAGCTAGATGACATCATGATGATTAAAAAAAAGGTTTTACATTTTTATACTTTTTTTGAATAAGTAATTGGTTTCAAGTAATTAAAAAAAAGTCTAAAAATTCCAGGTCGAATTTGGGCCTTGCCGGTCATGGCTACCTACCCGTTCACACTTGACTCTCTTTTTATGGGAACCAAGAAACTACAGGATTCTTATGGGAATTCCACCAGGCACGACAGCAAAACCTCCAGTTTGGGGCATCATCCTCAAGACCCTCTCTGAACTTTCTTAAGTGTAAATCACCACTCAAACCTGTTTTTCTTCTCTACTTAATTATTTATATTCTGTAACTTTAACTTCAGCACTTCAAAGGCTTCAACACAGCCATCTTAGCAAGTTGGACAGCATCCTGACCACTACCATCATGAACACCTGGTTTCTATGCCACCGAATTCTCCAAATGCAGTTAGTAAACACAATCTTGGAGAATTTATGATGTCTCGACAGGCCTCTACAAGTGAACCAATGCACAAGACTATCAAAAGATCAATGGAACTCCATTTCCAATGAAAGAGTTCAGCAATCCTAGACCACATTTTCTTAGCAAATTGAGAAGAGAAAAATAAATGATTCACAGAGTCACACCCTTCTATACAATTATGACAAACAGGGGATAGACTAGTGCCTCTGTAGATTAACCATGGAAGGAATTTTGTTTTGCATAATCAAGGTCCCAGTACAACTAGCTGCATGTCTTCGGCCACGGCAAATGAGATTAGTCCAGTCCTTTTTTTGAAAACTGCAACCTGCAAAGGTTCCGAAAGGTTTTAAAACTAGGAACCCCTTTCTTCAATTTTATCACATCAGGACCTTGCTGAATTGGAGTACCAGAAATGAGATTCCAAATGTTGATAGCTTCAGGCATTAGGAGTATAGGCTTAGGACCAACTACCATTCTGAATGACCTGGTTAATATAGCAATTTCTTGGTAAGTTGAATTCTCTAACCACCTTGTGGCCAAACACCTGAATAAAAGAGCTGCCTTCACACCTGACCCGTTTTTGACATGCTAGAATACTTTGAACAGTTTTTAGCCCATATTGGTAGTTTGAACATTTTTAGGTGTTCATTTTTTTGTTGAATAAATGGCTCAAATGTTGTATAAAAATACCAATATGGTAGTTTGAAGTTTCAACATCAGAGATTTATAACATTATGTTATTAGTTATTACTTCTTAAAAAACAAATGTTCATTGATAGAGTTCTTTTAGGTGACTTTATTGTCCTTAAGTCTTTTCAATGTTACATAACCAATTCGTTTTTGCAATATATTTGATTCTTTCCTTCTTTTTTTTTAAATGAAAATTCCTTCAGAGTTTTAACCTCAAACTTTTATGGGTTAAAAAATATAAATAAAATAAGACAGTTTAGGTTCAAACCCTCTTATTGTGAATACAAGCGTGTTCTATCCGCTGCTCAAATGTAATGGTGTGCTTGCCTTCTACCCTACTGGAATTGATCAAAGTCGGTGTGTCTTGAAGTGAGCAGCATATTCTGCTTGATTTTAGTTAGATGTTGCAGTTTTCTAGCGCACTACATTTTTCTTTCTCGTGGGAAATTTTATTAAATACTTGTATTAAAAAGGAAAAGAAAAAAAGTCCCAATTTTTTGTGTACAATTTCTGTGTCCTTGGAGTGTTTCCTTTGGGAAAGTTTTTCGGTTGCTCTGACATCAGTGTAATCTGCTTTTTCTGTCTAGGGTGGAGGAATTCCACGAAGGAGTGCACCTATACTGCAAATGATTCGTGAAGAAGTATGCTTCTTGAACTTGAATTCTTAGCAGGAAATGGCTTATCTTTTTTAGTCCACACTGAGCTTTCTGTTTTTGTGGGTTGGCAAAATCTTTTTTCGTTATGGCCATAACGTAATTCAGCTTTATAAATATCCTCTTTGAAAACTGGTATAATGTGTGCGGGAACGCTAATACGATTTTAAATTCTAAAGTATATTGCACCACCTTTCCTGTATTCAGATTTTTTTAGCTTTCTATTTTAGGATTTTACAAATTGCAAATTTCCCTTCTGGATTTTGCTAGGTTTCTGCTCTGTAGAAGGGCCTTAATATTGCACGTACTTCTTGACTTAATAATGTGAAAGAAGAAACATTGAAACGGAAACCTGATACAAAACTACTAAATTAGACAAAACTTGATTAGTTGTATATGTGGTTATACTACTTCAATTGTTGCCACCTTATTTTGCCAACAACCATGTCCCAGGTCACTGAAGATGGTAAATACTGTCTAGTCTTGGTGTTTGAGGCAAGAGGTCTGCAGTTGTCAGATTTTGAAAGAAGACAGGTGAGATAATTTTGTGATCATGCAAAAGCCATAATTTCCTCATTTATGATGATTGTTTTATGTAAAATGATGAACAATTGAACATTGTGAAAGTTTCAACTGAATGGGGATTGAAGGGCTCCCCATTCACTGGATGGTAAAGTGAGGCTTTTGTTGGGTCCCGCATGCATTATCTAATGAATGGAGAGGGGTTCTGTTGAAACTCTCACTATGCGTATCAGTGCTCTTGTTTTATACGTTTAAAGTTCTCTTTTGAGTTCAACTGGATTGACAATCCCTTGTATCCCTCCCACCCTCCTCTCAAATACATATATATATATATATATATATATATATATATATATATATGTTGCCCTATTTGTTATTTTTAATTTCAGAAGACAATGAAATTAATGATGTACTGAAATTTCTAACATAAAATTGTTTCTTAGGCAAAATTTGCTTCGTTCTTCGGACCAGGGATCACTGCTGAAGTTGGTAAGTTCTAAATATGCTGATTTTCGTGAGATGTAAAAAAATTCCGAATGCAGGGAACAATCTTTGAGTAAACCTTCATGAACTTGTGGGTGCAGGGAAGGGAGAAAAAGATCTTTATGAAGTTCGACTTATTTCCAACACGACGTTGTAGTGAAGTGTATGATTTCTATGCATCTGTATAAAAATATTGTAATCATTCTGTATAAAGAGAAATGAAATTAGAGGGAAGAAATACATTACTACTCCCAAATTCTCTTCTCCCCTCAATGCTACATGCCTTAAATCAATCAACACGTTGCTTTTTTGCTAATGTACTCGTAAGCAAATGTGTTAGTTTTATTTCAAAAAAAAATTATTTGTGTCGACCAGTAATTGGATTGGTCCCGGATCATGTAATACTTTCTCCTTTTTTGAAAGCTGCATCTTTTAAGGGGCAATGTTGTGTTCTAAGATAATCTTAAATCGATATATTCCAATGATGCATGAACCTTCCTAAAGAGAGTTACCTACCTGGTCCTAGTCTCTTCTTTCTTGAAGTAATCAAGTAACATAAAACTCCACACAGCCTCTTTTGAGACTTACCACTCGCAAATAGGAGAGCTCATACCACCCCGAGACAATGATATACATTTACTAATTTACTTACTAAATTTTAGGCAAAGTTTTTTTTTCCAATTCATCCGTGCATGAAATGTTTTATAATACTTCTTTTTTCAATAATGGAACTTATATTCACTGAATATAATTGTTAGAAGTTCTTTTCTTTTCTTTTTCCGGTAAATATAATTGTTAGATGTTCATTTACTTGATAAAATGACAAGAATTTTTTGTACAAGCTGTCGGGGAGCTTGGTTCGGCAACAACCCACCATTGTTTGGTACAGACCGTAATCGTTTTAACAAACCCAACCTTCAAAGACAAGAGGGCCAGCAGGAAAAAAATATGAATCTTGAACAAATTTAATAGGGATAATTTCACTGACACTCTCAGTAATTTGGCCAAATATCAGTCTAAAATATCTTTCGAAAATAACTATCAATCACATTATAAACGTTTGCTCCGTTTTTCACTCATACCCCAAAAATTAGTTTACAGATGTGTCAGACCACTTTTTACATGTAAAAAGACATTTTTACCCTTTGACTTTAGTTTGACCCTGACTTTGGTATACCCTCATTTTTTTAATTTATTTTTTTACAAAATATCAGTATTAAAAGACAATATGGCCCCTCAAAAATTTGTAAATTTACAAATTATATTATATATTCAGGCAGACATCTATATACTCCTATATACACAAACAGACATATATATATATATATACACACACACACAAGCACAACACCACCACCAAATACAGTGGCGGAGTCGTTGTCGAATCCGACAACGGCCGCTCATTCGCCGTCAAAGTCGACTCTCCCACCTTCCAAACCGATGTCTCCCTCGCCGCGACCTCATCTGCAAGGTTGCTCGGATCCTCCAATCCTCATCATCAGACCCTTTCCTCGACCTCTCCGACTACCTCCAAACACTCCAAATCCTCAGAAGTCCTCAAATCCACAACCCTCGCCCTAGATTTCTTCCGATTTTGCTCCTCATCCATCCCTAAATTCCGCCGATCCGGTCCGATCTATAAATCCAAGACCTGGATCTGTCTCGCCGGATCTCCAAAACCCAGTCATCTCCCTCTTCGCAGAGCTCGTTTCCACTGGATCTGCCGCCACCGGATCTGTCTCGCCGGCGCCATCAACATTCTCACAGCCGTCTTCGCTCTCCATCTCCAAGCTCGCTGTTGCCGCTACTCCACCGCCGAGCCGAGCTCTTCACTGCAGAATTGGAGTTGTCATCTCTCCCGCTAATCCACTCGCTACTAAGTCCCGCGAATCCTCCTCCAGTCGCCCCTCGCCGGTCCTCTCAAACCCAAATAATCAGTATATATATAGTTCTCACTGCCGATTCAATCCACCGAGCTCGGCTGTGGCCGACGAGCAAGGAGGCTTCAGACGGCGGCCGGCGAACAAATGAAGCTTAGCTCGCTCTCTCTCTCCCGGCGACAAGCACTCATCCTCGCCGTCGCCGCCCTAAACCATGTTGCCGCTTATGTCGCCTGAAGTTTCTGTTGTGAACCATGCCACCGCTTCCAAACCCCGCCTCAACCTCACCTGACAACAAAAATGGGTTTGGGTTATGCAACCACAGTCGTCGGCGGCACCACTACCACCATCACCCTATCATCACCGACCACCAACCACCAACCACCAATCTCTCTATGCACTTTCTCTCTCTTCTGCAACACACCACCCACCACCAAAAAAGCCTTTATTTTTGGAACCACCACCCACCACCACCACCACCACGATGGCCAACAGTTACATCTACCCAATTGTCAGGGTATAATTGTCTTTTAACTAATCTGATATTTTGAAATAAATGTTATTAAAAAAATAGGGGCAAAGTTGTCTTTTCATATGTTTCTAACGGAGGCTGTAACGGAAAATCAAAAATGGATCTAAGTGATAGTTATTTTCGAAAGATATTTTAAACTGATATTTGGCCAAACTACTAGGGGTGTTAGTGAAATTATTCTAATTTAATAAGAAGATGTATAAACGAAAAGGAGCCACAGCCTGTCAAAAAGAATATTCACTTTCTGGACTTCTTTCTTATCTAATCTTAATGGATGTTGTATAAGCCCGTACATCAAAACCATAACGTATACAGAGTGTATATATATATATATATATGTACGCGCATTACGAAAGCAGGGTATTTTTGTAATTCATCATCATTTATGAGATATGAGGGTGAAAAGTTATCAAGTTATCCAAAATTAATATAAAATGACAAAATTATCTTTATAATTTAATTGTTAAATTTAAAACTTATAACATGATCAAAATAGAAAAATGTCTCATTTATAAATTCAGTCAATTCTGAGGTGGTTATATTCGAATTTATCAAAACATTGGTCAGAGTGGAGCAAGACAATTATGACGAAAAAGACAAATCTAGCCAAATTAGAGGTAAAGAAATCTTAAAGCTTGTTAAGATTAAAAATTCTACAATTCTTACCGCCTTTGATATAGATTTCATAATAGTTAATGGCCATCTCTTTTCATCGTGCAGAGCCCTACAACATTCTATAACTAGGCATTGGATCTAAAAATTTATTCAACAGTAAAAGAGAAAGAGGAAAGCTATCACTACGCACCCTTGCAGCTCTAAAAGAAAGGAAAATAAGACTCAACTATTTATAAAGAATATCATACTCTAGCATTATTCGCAATATGCAATTAAATGATCTACAATCCCATACATGTAGTAGTCTCTAGAAATACATACATTTAGTCTCTAGAATTTCATACATAAATTGAGAGATCTAAAATCTCATACATATATATTATTATTATGAATATTCTTTTGGGCGTGTATTAAGATGAATAAAAAATAAAAAAAATAAAAAAATTGTCGAACAAAATTTCATCGATTTTCACCGTCTTAAATCAAATACAAATCCCAAATCTCACCCAGCAAACTACACGCAAGGCCCAACCCAAATACGTTGTTCAATGGCTCATTAACAACTTGGAGCAAGCCCAAACTTATACGCCTCTTAATTAGAGTTCCAAACCCCAATAGAATTCGAAGAGAAGCATAGGGCATGACCCATCACCATCACATGAACACAGGTGAACTACAGGCATGTTTAAAGCCATTGACCATTAACACTAGAATTTTAGACTCTGTATCTACTAATTTTGGATTAGGAAATTGAGTCTTACCGTAACAATAAGGTTAATCACTTATAATTAGCAGCTCATGCGTTCGAAATTAAAAATATTTTCTCAATGCAATAGTAAGATTGCGTACATAAGATCTTCCCAAATCTTGCGATGAGGAACGGCAGCATCTTTTAGGACCTGCAGTGTGGCAAGAATCATAAGATACAAAGTTGGTCTCTCCATTTCCAATTCTTATTTTTTAAAGAAATGCCTTACATGATCACATCAACTTTCAATTTTCAAAAGCTTCTTAAAGCTCCAAGAGCAAATGCCAGGTGGATTATTCACTGCCCAAAAGCTCCTGTAGTTTAGAATGTATTTTTGAACCCTTTAAATATATAGAAGCACCTCTATCAGATAGAAGCTATATATTCGATAACTGGATATACATCATATTTATTTTTAATGACTCCACTTATTTTCATCTAATTGCATGGATATAGATTGAAAGATAATTTATCTGAATAGGATCCATTATTTGAACAGAGTTTTGACAAAGTGCCATTTTGTAATACCCCGTAATTTTAAAGAATGTATTTAAATTAATCTTGTGTTAGGTTAATTAATTTTATTTATTTGTGCATACTACATTATTATATTAAGTTCATTTAATTGTGCATGTAAATTAATTGTGTATGTTAAAATAGTAAATTTATTCATTTAATTATGCATGTATTATTAATAATAATTTCATTTGTTGGTTATGCTTAAATTAATCATTATTAGTTAATTAAAGTATTATATTTGTGTTATATAGTATTATGATGATATAATGTATTATTTTGTAATAATAATAATTATATTAGTTTAATAATAATAATAATAATAATAATATAATAATAATAATAATTATTATAAAAGTTTATTAATAATAATATTAGTAATAATAATAATAATATTTATAATAATAAAAATAGTATTAAACCAAAGTCATGATGAAATTAGAGATTAGGATAGGATTGCATCAATGGTTATGGTTGGAATTAAAGCCATATAGGTAGGAATATGAGAAATGGGTGAGAAGTTATTATAAATTAGATATTTGTAATATTTATATTATATATTTTGTGTATAAATTAACTAGCTTGCCTTAGAAAAAAAAAAAAATAAAGGGAGTTAGAAGCAAAGTATAAGTTCTAGAGAGCTATTTTATAAGAGTGAAAGGAAAGGAGAAAGAGGAAGAAGCTTGGACCGGTGTAGGCAATTTTACCCGACTACGCGCAGACCGGTGGATTTATTTTAAATCCAAAAAGGCAAGTTATTATCTACTTTTCCCCTTTGAATTAATAAATTAATTGTTTAGTTTAGTTTTATGCATAGAGCCAAGGTTTAGAGGTTAATAAATTATTAATTTTATTTTATTCAAATTAATGGAATTTTAATTATATAGGATGGTATATATTTATTTAATGTCCTATGAAATTAATAATGGCTAAAAATAATTAAATAAGACTTTAGGGATTTTTCTAGAATTTTCTAGATTTTTCCGGGCATTTTCTGCAATTTCCGGCGACCTTCCGGCGAGTTTTCCGGTCGCCGGCAGTGGGGGAGACGACCGGAGTGATCCGGTGCAACGCGGCGCACCATAGAAGGGTGTACGCGCGCATCCTGGCCATTAGTGGAGTCTGATTGATCCGGTGCATCGCGGTCCATGATACCGCGGTACACCCGGATCTGTGGGCGTTGGATGGAGGGAAGATAGGGTGAGATGATCCGGTGTGGCGCGCATGTAGGAAGGATGGTGCAGCCAACCAACCGGAGAACGCCACGTCAGCAGGAAGCCAACAACGCGCGCGTGGCAGCGCGTGCGCGCGCGTGGGACTCTCCAAACGCGCGTGGGAGCGCGTGTGCGCGCGTGGCTGACGCCAGACGCGCGTGGGAGAGTGGGAAAGCTTGGCGGCGCGTGTGGGGAGCTCTGGGAGGCGCGTGGGGGCGCGTGAAGGGCCTCTGCGGCTGCTGGAAAAGTCCAGAATACCCCTAGGGACTGTTTTGTCATTACCAGGACCTTCACTATACATTTTGGGGCCTCGGGTTGGCATTTTTGGAATTAACGGGACATTATATTATTATTTTATTTCTCGTTAATTATTATAATTGTCCGATTAATATTTCTAAATATTAATTGTATCAGTTAAAGTGCGAATCGCTAGTAAACATATGTAATTGATTTAACGACTATTAATGGTATTATTTTATTAAACTGTAATAACCATTAATGTTAAATTAATTAGTGCTTGGTTTTCTTCATATAAATAACCCATTATATATTATGGAATAGTTATACTGTTAATCGTATATAAACCATGATTATTATGCTGTGTGCATTTCAGGGAATAAATGGACTGTTTATTATGTCGCATTTATATTATATGGATGTGTTGCCATATAGAACCATGTGAGCTGACTAATAAGTTTAGACTCATTTATACCTTATGCATTCGTTGCGATAGACAGATGTGTGGCTGTCGGGGTATGTGGTTTAATATTATTGGCATGTGTTGCCTAATTGACATACTCGGTATATTTATTAATATTATTGGCATGTGTTGCCTAAATTGACATTCTCGGTACATTTATTAATATTGTTGGCATGTGTTGCCTAATTTATATGCTCAGTATATTCATCAGTACTTTGCGAGGTGTTATCACTGTGTAGTTCGTTATAGTCTGTGTTGTCAGTACCGTACACCATGTATAATAGCTGATTTCCCGGGTAGGGAAAGGCGACACTTGACCACCTAGTGTGAGTCTAAGTGATCACCGTCTATTCTGGTTGAGGTCATGTTATACATCGGATAGTTCCCGTAGGATGTATACAGATATAGCACTCATCCGATTCATAATGATTAATTTATTTGATTCTCTGATTTGGGTCATAGTAGGGAGGACTTGCTCGTGGGGTTGACCCACCATTGTTGTTATTTCAGGATACGGTCAGTATCCGTTTCAAGGCTGAGGTTAGCAGTGTGGGACCATCATCCGAACTCATCTACTCCTACGATCCAGTGCAGGGTAGAAGTTTTATGTAGGTTTCAGTTTTTATTTACTTTTGACGTTGAACTCTCAGGGTTATATTTAGGGATCCCTGACGTAGGATTTCCAAGTTGTAATGAAGTACTGTATTAAATAAAGGATGGATGGATGTTGTATTATTTAATGTTTCTTTCCTGTCTAAATTCTTTTATTTCCATCATTTTGTATTCCATGCTTGTATATTGCCAATTGTTTTTGATATCCCTCGTTTTTCGTGTATAAGCCTGATCAACTTATGCGTGGAAAATGTGGGGGTGTTACAGTTGGTATCAGAGCATTCCAGGTTCGAGTGTCTTAGGGATCTGTGATTACTATACTTCCGCGTTGTGTATTCTGATAATTAGAGCCTAAGTATTAGGGTTCTTTGTATTCTTTTAGTCGGTCCATGATAATGTACTGACGTTAGATTCTTTCTGAATTTAATAGAAGGATGTCTCGGCGTGGGACAAGGAATGCGAACCGTCATCGCAGTATTTCCCCAACTCAAAATGAGAATCAGGAATTTTCTCCTCAAGTTGCTGATATCATTGCACGAGCGGTGGCAGCAGGAGTAGCATCTGCTCTACGAAACCAACAACCTCCTCCGATAGTACCTGTTCCTGAACCAGTGGCACAGCCAATGTCATGGGACAAAGTTCGTCACTCGTTCATCCGGGGAAATCCACCAACGTTTGCGGGGTCCACAGATGTCCTGTTAGCATATCAGTGGAAACAGGAGAGCGAGCGTCATCTTCGGATGGTAATCTGTACCGAAGTGCAGAAACAGATGCTAGCTACGTTTATGTTGATAGGCAATGCATTGCAGTGGTGGGAGTCTATTACTACTGTCGATGAGAGGACCAGATTGACGTATGCTGAATTTCAGACTCGCTTTGACGACAAGTATTTTCCTATGTCAGTAAGATCAGCGATGAAGACCGAATTTCTGGATCTGCAACAGGAAGATCTGACTGTGGCTGAGTATGAACAGAAGTTCATAAATTTGTCATTATTTGCACCAGAGGAGGTCAATACGGAAGAAAAGAAGAGAGACCGCTTTGTGAAGGGGTTAATATGGCCGATTAAAGTGGTGATCTTAGGTAGTCCGGCATATACGACTTATATCCAGGTGGTTAATGCCGCCTTACAGCACTGCCAGATGAGGAGTGATTACCGGAAATCCAAGGGAGATAAACGGACTAACCGAGACTACCAGACAGTGGAGAAAGGAAGCAGCAGTGGTGCCAAGTCCAATGATCGGGGCAGATTTCAAGGACATCAACCTTGGAAGAAAAACAAAGGAAACCTAGATGTGCAGAGGGATGGAGTCCCTAATCAGGGTAGACAAGGTGGGATACCTCAGACCGGACAGGAACAGTGGTCGGGAAATCAACAGAGAAGGCAAGCAGGTCCTTTTACGGGACGTTGTTATCACTGTAGAGAGATTGGGCATCCGGCCAAGATGTGTCCCAAAGCTAAGCAGGGACAGTATGGGCAGCCGAGACCTAATCAGCAGTTACCTCTACCGGCCCCACCGATGCCACGTGGGCAAGTTCAGAATTTTCCGGCACTTCCAGCACCACCATTTCCTCCGGGACAACCTCCACAGCAGTTGCATCATGGCAGAGTTTATAACTTCATGCCACATAATGCGCAGGCTCCTCAGGCTATTGAGGGTATGTTTTCTATACATGGTAGAACTGCTCGTATACTGTTTGACACTGGTGCATCACATTCTTTTGTGTCTAGATCTTTTGTTATCTTATCTGGTATGACGACTCAGTTATGTGACCAACCTCTTAATATTTATACACCATTGGGAGTTGGCGCAATTTTACGAGAGTATAGCGGTGATATCCTTATAGATATGGGCCGACTTCGATTTCTTGCAAATTTGTTAGTGTTAGATATGCATTCGTATGATGTTATACTTGGGATGGACTGGTTATCTCAGTACCATGCTCAGGTTAACTGTTACGAAAAGTCTATTGGATTTTCTATACCAGGACAGGAGATGTATCTTCTTGTTGTACCACAACCTGATAGAGGGCCTAGCACTTATTTATTCGTTCTTGAGGAGGACTCACAGGAAGCGACTGCGGTATCTCTTGACAGCATCCCGGTAGTACAGGAATTCCAGGATGTATTCCAGGAAATTCCAGGCTTGCCACCGAGTCGAGAGATAGATTTCGTTATTGATTTAGCTCCAGGCACTACGCCTATTGCTAAGGCGCCGTACCGAATGGCACCAGTGGAGATGCGAGAGTTGAAAGATCAAATTCAACAGTTGCTCAGCCAGGGATTTATTCGCAGAAGTACTTCACCATGGGGAGCACCAGTACTGTTTGTCAAGAAGAAGGATGGATCTCTTCGTCTTTGTATTGATTACAGAGAACTGAACAAGGTCACTATTCGCAACAAGTACCCGTTGCCCAGAATTGATGACCTGTTTGATCAGTTGAAGGGAGCTACTTACTTCTCAAAGATCGATTTGAGGTCTGGTTATCATCAGCTACGAGTCAGAGAACAAGATGTTCCAAAGACAGCATTTCTCACAAGGTACGGATCTTATGAGTTTCGTGTTATGCCTTTCGGTTTAACGAACGCTCCAGCTGTCTTTATGGACTTGATGAATAGAGTATTCAGAGAATACTTAGATCAGTTTGTCATTGTTTTCATTGATGATATTCTGGTTTACTCCAAGTCGGAGAAGGACCATGCCAGACATTTACGCACAGTATTGCAGACACTTCGAGAACATCAGTTGTTTGCGAAGTTTGAGAAGTGTGAATTTTGGCAGAAAGAGGTCAAATTTCTGGGACATGTAGTGTCAGAAGAAGGGTTAGCAGTAGATCCAGCCAAGGTTGCGGCCGTTATGGAGTGGGGACAGCCTACCTCACCGACAGAGATTCGCAGTTTTCTGGGATTAGCGGGGTATTATCGCCGGTTCATCCAGGGATTTTCCAAAATTGCGGGTCCACTTACTCATCTGACTAAGAAGAATGTACCATTTGTATGGGATGATTCTTGTCAGACTGCTTTTGCTGAATTGAAGAGTAAGTTAACTTCTGCACCTGTCTTAGCCACACCTCAGAGTGGAATCGAGTATTTAGTATTTACCGACGCTTCTCTGAAGGGTTTGGGTTGTGTGTTGATGCAAGAAGAGCGACCAGTTTCTTATGGGTCTAGGAAGCTTAAGCCTCATGAGCTTAATTACCCGACTCACGACCTAGAGCTCGCCGCAGTGGTTTTTGCCTTGCGTATTTGGAGACATTATCTTTTGGGGGAGACTTTTCGATTGTTTAGCGATCATAAGAGTCTACAGTATTTGTTCACACAGAGGGAACTGAATATGAGACAGCGCAGATGGTTGGAATTCGTGAAAGACTATCACTTCTCTATTCAGTATCATCCAGGGAAAGCGAATGTTGTAGCAGACGCACTCAGCCGCCGACCCTATGTCAGCCTTTCAGCTTTGTTTACAACAGAGTGGGATGCTTTGAAGACTGTTGATGAGTTAGCAGACGCTTTTATGGCATGTGTGGTAGTAACTCCTTCTATCATTCATCAGGTCATTCAAGCGCAACTCTCAGATCAACAGTGTATTGATCGGGTTTCGGAGTTAGCCTCCGGAGATGTTCCTTTTTATTCTATAGGGACTGATGGAGGATTGAGGTACAAGGGACGTTTAATTGTGCCTTCAGCTGATAATTTGAGAAATGTTGTGATGAGAGAGACACACACTTCTCAGTTCTCTGTACATCCAGGGGGAGACAAGATGTATCAGGACATGAAACGCCAGTTTTGGTGGGCCGGCATGAAAAGAGATATAGCTATCTTTGTCTCTAAATGTAGCACCTGTCAGATGATTAAGATTGATCATCAGAGACCGCCAGGATCGTTACAGCCACTTCCCATACCAGAATGGAAATGGGAAAGTATTTCCATGGACTTTATAGAGGGATTACCTACTTCACAGCATAATCACAACTCTATTTGGGTCATTGTTGATAGATTGACCAAGTCCGCTCACTTTCTGCCTGTTCGTTCAAACTTTACGTCAGAACAGTATGCTAAGCTGTATATTGCAGAAATGGTGAAACTTCATGGAGTACCATTGTCCATCGTATCAGATAGAGATCCGAAGTTTATATCGGGATTTTGGAGGAGCTTTCAGCAGGCTTTGGGTACAGAACTTTATCTTAGCACTGCTTATCATCCTCAAACAGATGGACAGACTGAGCGAGTTAATCAGATTTTAGAAGACATGTTGCGGGCATGTGTTCTTGATTTTAAGGGCAATTGGGAGGAATATTTGCCGCTTTCAGAGTTTGCTTATAACAATAGTTATCAGAAAACTATTGGTATGGCACCATTTGAGGCTTTGTACGGCAGACCGTGTAGGTCTCCTGTCTGTTGGCTTGGAGTTGGTGAGAACAGCTTTTTGGGTCCTGAATTTATTAAGGACACGTCAGAAAAGATCGCTATTATTAGGGATCGGATGCGTACAGCTCAAAGCAGACAGAAAAGTTATGCTGACCGTCGAACTCGTGCTTTGGAGTTTAAGGTTGGTGATCAGGTTTTGCTTAAGGTTTCTCCTATGAAGGGAGTAATGCGGTTTGGGTCAAAGGGTAAGTTATCGCCTCGTTTTGTGGGTCCTTTTATGATTACAGATCGGATTGGGGCAGTAGCTTATCGTCTGGCTCTACCAGATAATCTTCATAGGGTACATAATGTTTTTCATGTATCTATGCTGCGAAAATTTCTACGGGACGAAGATCGATATCAACACATTGATGTGGGTGAGATTGAGTTGCAACCTGATGCAACCTATTTGGAACAACCTTACTGTATTCTCGATCGTAGGAATCAGATACTGCGCACGAAGACTATTCCATTAGTACGTGTACAGTGGAGTCATCATAGTGCTACAGAGTCTACTTGGGAACGGGAAGATATTATCCGTGCCAAGTATCCAGAACTTTTTACTACAGGTATGTAGTGAATTTCGGGGACGAAATTCCTTTATTAGGGGGGGAGAATGTAATACCCCGTAATTTTAAAGAATGTATTTAAATTAATCTTGTGTTAGGTTAATTAATTTTATTTATTTGTGCATACTACATTATTATATTAAGTTCATTTAATTGTGCATGTAAATTAATTGTGTATGTTAAAATAGTAAATTTATTCATTTAATTATGCATGTATTATTAATAATAATTTCATTTGTTGGTTATGCTTAAATTAATCATTATTAGTTAATTAAAGTATTATATTTGTGTTATATAGTATTATGATGATATAATGTATTATTTTGTAATAATAATAATTATATTAGTTTAATAATAATAATAATAATAATAATATAATAATAATAATAATTATTATAAAAGTTTATTAATAATAATATTAGTAATAATAATAATAATATTTATAATAATAAAAATAGTATTAAACCAAAGTCATGATGAAATTAGAGATTAGGATAGGATTGCATCAATGGTTATGGTTGGAATTAAAGCCATATAGGTAGGAATATGAGAAATGGGTGAGAAGTTATTATAAATTAGATATTTGTAATATTTATATTATATATTTTGTGTATAAATTAACTAGCTTGCCTTAGAAAAAAAAAAAAATAAAGGGAGTTAGAAGCAAAGTATAAGTTCTAGAGAGCTATTTTATAAGAGTGAAAGGAAAGGAGAAAGAGGAAGAAGCTTGGACCGGTGTAGGCAATTTTACCCGACTACGCGCAGACCGGTGGATTTATTTTAAATCCAAAAAGGCAAGTTATTATCTACTTTTCCCCTTTGAATTAATAAATTAATTGTTTAGTTTAGTTTTATGCATAGAGCCAAGGTTTAGAGGTTAATAAATTATTAATTTTATTTTATTCAAATTAATGGAATTTTAATTATATAGGATGGTATATATTTATTTAATGTCCTATGAAATTAATAATGGCTAAAAATAATTAAATAAGACTTTAGGGATTTTTCTAGAATTTTCTAGATTTTTCCGGGCATTTTCTGCAATTTCCGGCGACCTTCCGGCGAGTTTTCCGGTCGCCGGCAGTGGGGGAGACGACCGGAGTGATCCGGTGCAACGCGGCGCACCATAGAAGGGTGTACGCGCGCATCCTGGCCATTAGTGGAGTCTGATTGATCCGGTGCATCGCGGTCCATGATACCGCGGTACACCCGGATCTGTGGGCGTTGGATGGAGGGAAGATAGGGTGAGATGATCCGGTGTGGCGCGCATGTAGGAAGGATGGTGCAGCCAACCAACCGGAGAACGCCACGTCAGCAGGAAGCCAACAACGCGCGCGTGGCAGCGCGTGCGCGCGCGTGGGACTCTCCAAACGCGCGTGGGAGCGCGTGTGCGCGCGTGGCTGACGCCAGACGCGCGTGGGAGAGTGGGAAAGCTTGGCGGCGCGTGTGGGGAGCTCTGGGAGGCGCGTGGGGGCGCGTGAAGGGCCTCTGCGGCTGCTGGAAAAGTCCAGAATACCCCTAGGGACTGTTTTGTCATTACCAGGACCTTCACTATACATTTTGGGGCCTCGGGTTGGCATTTTTGGAATTAACGGGACATTATATTATTATTTTATTTCTCGTTAATTATTATAATTGTCCGATTAATATTTCTAAATATTAATTGTATCAGTTAAAGTGCGAATCGCTAGTAAACATATGTAATTGATTTAACGACTATTAATGGTATTATTTTATTAAACTGTAATAACCATTAATGTTAAATTAATTAGTGCTTGGTTTTCTTCATATAAATAACCCATTATATATTATGGAATAGTTATACTGTTAATCGTATATAAACCATGATTATTATGCTGTGTGCATTTCAGGGAATAAATGGACTGTTTATTATGTCGCATTTATATTATATGGATGTGTTGCCATATAGAACCATGTGAGCTGACTAATAAGTTTAGACTCATTTATACCTTATGCATTCGTTGCGATAGACAGATGTGTGGCTGTCGGGGTATGTGGTTTAATATTATTGGCATGTGTTGCCTAATTGACATACTCGGTATATTTATTAATATTATTGGCATGTGTTGCCTAAATTGACATTCTCGGTACATTTATTAATATTGTTGGCATGTGTTGCCTAATTTATATGCTCAGTATATTCATCAGTACTTTGCGAGGTGTTATCACTGTGTAGTTCGTTATAGTCTGTGTTGTCAGTACCGTACACCATGTATAATAGCTGATTTCCCGGGTAGGGAAAGGCGACACTTGACCACCTAGTGTGAGTCTAAGTGATCACCGTCTATTCTGGTTGAGGTCATGTTATACATCGGATAGTTCCCGTAGGATGTATACAGATATAGCACTCATCCGATTCATAATGATTAATTTATTTGATTCTCTGATTTGGGTCATAGTAGGGAGGACTTGCTCGTGGGGTTGACCCACCATTGTTGTTATTTCAGGATACGGTCAGTATCCGTTTCAAGGCTGAGGTTAGCAGTGTGGGACCATCATCCGAACTCATCTACTCCTACGATCCAGTGCAGGGTAGAAGTTTTATGTAGGTTTCAGTTTTTATTTACTTTTGACGTTGAACTCTCAGGGTTATATTTAGGGATCCCTGACGTAGGATTTCCAAGTTGTAATGAAGTACTGTATTAAATAAAGGATGGATGGATGTTGTATTATTTAATGTTTCTTTCCTGTCTAAATTCTTTTATTTCCATCATTTTGTATTCCATGCTTGTATATTGCCAATTGTTTTTGATATCCCTCGTTTTTCGTGTATAAGCCTGATCAACTTATGCGTGGAAAATGTGGGGGTGTTACACATTTTCTAACAGGAAGTGTATGATTTATATGTTGTCCAAAATTTCGGTCTAATTATACTATATACTATATAGTATTATTTATTTAAATATTATCTGTAAATATAAAATAATAATCTATAATTATATAATTTCTTATAATATATAGTTTTATATAATCAAATAAAACTATAAAATAAATGAACCTGATTAAAAATCGAGGCTAGAATTTGATTCTATGTCCTTAAGACAGATTCACTCCGCTATGGTACTAACGGACTCAGTGGCGTTTATCTCCCAAGATACAACGACTTGTCTTTCTTCGGTAGTAGCACTGCAAACCAAAGGAATAGGCGAACCGGTTCGGTGTAGTACTCTCTGACTCGAACTCGGACTCAGAGTGACTGACTAAAGCTCGAACCCAAGTACTAAGGCTCAAACCTACAGACTAAAGTAAGAAAGAGGAAGAAGAAAATTCAAAAAAAGAAAAGAATTCTCTAAATTTTGATGTGATTTAGAATGAACCCAAGGAGGGGTATTTATAGGCTAGATGGTGCCTTTTTCTGAATGAGTGCAACCATTGGTTCACAATGGTTTAGGAAAAACTGCAGGTGGTTTATTTTGCAAAAGGGTGCAACCATTGGTTCATAAAAAAACTGTTTTATGGTTTTAATTTAAATTAAATACCAAAACTGTTTTAATCCATTATGAAGCCCAGCAAATAGGCCCAATTCGGCCATCTTAATAAGCCCAGCAAAAATAAAATTAAAATCCAATCACACAAGCCCAATTTCGTTTAATAAAAAACTAAACATATTTCACAATCAAGCCCGAATTGGGTTGGGCGGGCGGCACGCGCGTGTGTGGTAGTTGGTTCGGACCCAAGCTTGCCTAGGTCTTCCCCCTCTTAAAAACTTGGGTGTCCTTGGGCCCAAACCTAAATCTCATATTAGGCTTATTTAAACTTAAATTGGTTTTAATAATTTTTGGATGTGGGACAAACATTTCTCACATTTTACAAACCCATTTAGACTTTATCAAATACCTTATTTTGGAGCTAATTTCTCATTCACCTGGAAACGGATTTGAGAAAGTAAATATACCACGTTCATCTCCTTGCAGAGAGGAACGCGCTCGTCTATAGATCCGCAAAAGATTCTTAGCGGAATCTATTCAAAATCTCTTCCAAACTTTATGTTTTTAATGCCCCTGTTTCCAACTATATGCCATCTCTGCTGTACACATTGTAGTAATTTTCTTTGGAAAAGCTGAGTAAGATTTCAACAGAGCTGTATAAAAACATTATTATAATCATTATGTATAAATAGAAATGAAATTAGAAGGAAGAAAAGCATTATTATAATCCTTTTTTGCTCATGCCATGTATTTTTTTTGTACTTTTTTTCTCACATCTTTGTAGGTATACTCTATGAGGTGAAGGGGATTGAAAGCTTTACTGGTCAACTCTCTTATAGTGTTACAATTCTCCCATTTATATTCTCATTATCGTTTTCGATCATGAGTTTTCAAATTACTCCCAAGTTCATTGTCATATATATATATATATATATATATATGAAAAGCTTATTTTCATATATTGCTGCAGCTACAAAAAAAAAAAAAAAAAAAAAAAAAAAAAAAAAAAAAAAAAAGCAACTTTTTTTCCCAAGTACTTAAAATGAGTTACATAATTCCAACAAAATTCCTTATTAGCAAAGTAATTTTAGGAATGGAAGACATTTCTCAACTATTTTCACCTTAACTTAAACTCTATCAAGACAAACAAACATTCAAAGTGGGATTTTTTTTTGAAAAAAAGAGCTTTGTATTAAAAATAAATAATAATAATAATAATATTAATAAGGGATTTTTACCAATACATGGGCTTAAGGCCCAAATACAATATAATGAGGTCAAAGTCTTGAAACAACAATAAAATGGGGGGACCACACAAACAATTATACAAACATTGAAGGACCACACAACTTATTTTTATAAAATGAACTTAATTTCTATTTTGGATCATACAACAATCTATATTATTATAATGACCCAGTACAAACTGCTATTATAACATAAAAGTCTCAGAACATTAAATAAATATACAGAAAGATCTTTGAACAAACTATTTAATATTTTTCTAACTTTTTAATTTTTTCACAATAAATTAAAATTTTACAGTAGATTAATATGGACTTATAGACTTCTTTAGACAAAAGATCTTATATATAAAACAGTACTGTTCCAAATTTTCGATAACCTTTGCCCAATCTTGGGGATCGTGTCGTTATATGTCTAATATTGTTCCTATTTGTTGTGTTAGTATATTATCATAATGTCTACGATTTTGTGTCCATGTGTACATATTTGGTATATTTCTATTTTCTACATAAGTTTCTTGTGTTGGATTTAACCGTTGTCCAGTGGTATAGTCATCATTTATAGTATTAGTACTACATGTGGCGTTAGGCATTGCTTGGTCAACTGGCTAGGAAACTGATCTTTCTGGTTCTTTTCTTCTCTATGTTCTACTACATTTAATTCTTCTGTTAATTCTTTTAACTCATATGTTGTATAAAAGGATTCAAGTCTTACATTTAAAATATTTCTCTTAATATCATTGTTATTTCCTTGTCCTAGGTAAATACTTTCTATAAGTTAGTATTTAGGTTCTAGATATTTATCTTGTAATTCTTCAACTTCTAAATTATCAAAATTGTACATTATTTTATCTAGAATTTTATCTTTTAATTTATCATAAAGGACATTTATTTCTTCGAGAGTTCTATTTCTACTAAAGTAGTTAAGAATTCTTCTTCGATATCATCTGTTAAATTATCTTGTCTTTTATAATTACTAAACCTTATACTAACTTCTATACTATGTTTTACATATATCATATTGGTTTCGGGAATCTTTTTGGTTGTTTTAGTAAGATTTGGCAATTCCGATGAATGAAAAAAGTATCTAATAAAGTTAATCTTTATTCTAATAATTTATTAAATTTCCAGAGCAAGATATACAATCATCTTAGCCAGCGAAGGATAAGTGTAGTAAATAACCAGGTAATTTTAGATCTCATAACGCTAGAGGCTTGTCAAGAGCCGGAAAAAAGTGAATTACAGCTTATGCATTTAGGTGTAATACTGATTAGAATCGTAGGATTAAATAGATCAGAAGTAGGAACCAGAGCACTCGCATATATTTATGATGATCGATAGAATAACTATCAACAAGCACAAATAGCTAGAGCTGAAATAGATCTAGCAGTCAACGCAACCATTGTAGGATGCATTCCTAATTTCACGATGACCACTAGAGAATTTAATAAATATATAAAAATAGCCATATCCACAAAGGGATATAATATGACCGGGTAATAAGAAAACTTATTGATTAATACTTTATTCATGGGAAAAATAGTTAATCAATGTAATTTAAAGTTTAAAGGTCAATTCAGTGAAATAGTTAAACCTTTTAGTAGCAAATATGTCCAAATCATAGAAGCTAGAAAAGTAAGCTATATAATAAATGAAGAAACAATTTTTTGATATATTTTTTAGCATCGTGTTCATTATCATATAGATCTCCTACCCTCATTATTTATTTAACTTTTCTAATGACAATGGTCATTCTCTATGTGGTTGTAAAAGATTTACCCGTTTGATGGATTTAATCGAGAAGAGATTAGCTGACAACTTTAAATCTTTTATTTTATCTGATAGTTCAGATAATTCCTTAAAGGATTCTCTAGGAATATTTTCTTGTATTACTTCTAATTTTTCTTCGAATTTGTTAAACTTTTTCAGATAACTGGACTAATAACTTGATTAAAAAGTTGTTTTGTCTAATATTTATATTGGTTGATTGCACGTCGATATTAAAACTTCTAATTCCTGCAGGTTCTTTGTCAATTTTATAAAGTTGATTTTCTCTTAATCATTTTATAGAGTTATCCAGGTTATTAAATTCTATTATATTCATAAACCTAAAATCTCTGTCGTCTAGCTTCTAAAATATTATGTATAAGAATAATTTTAGATCTAAGTACTTCTATTCTCCGTTGAAGGCTACGTGTTCTATTACTGAGTTCTAGTGAGGTGTAACAGTTTCTAAGTGCTACTTGACAATATTCTAGAATTCTTAAAAGTTATTCTTTAGATAAATTGTGCATAAAAATAAACTTTAGGGGTGAATATATAATTTTATCTTATAAAAATGGTTCAAATAAAGGTATTCACTTTTGGTTCATGATATAGTAAATATACAAACTATGTTCATGAGTTGGTAATATACTTTTGCTACTACCACTTTTATATAAAATTCCCTAATAATAATAATAATAATAATAATAATAATTGTTAGAAGTTGATTTACTTAATAAAATAAGAAGAAGAATTTGTATCATTAAGGATATGGAGTGAAAATATCAAATGGCTAAAATTATTATTATCATAGTATCGAAGTTGAATAGAAACGTCTAAGGTTTTTATGAATCTTGATATGATCGAGCTGTAAGAATGGTTCGTGTAAATATACTGCCTTTCTTTTTTCTTTTTTGTTTTGTTTTTGTTTTTTTTTTTTTAACCAGGGTATCCAAGATTTTGCTACGACTAGCGCAACATGGGTCGGTTAAGCTTGGGCTTTTACCTGCGGGCATGATCTAAGGAATTGTTTGTTGCGACTAATCTCCAGAACACCGTGCAAAGTACCCCTTCCACATGGGTCGATAAAGTTTGGGTTTTCACCAGGGCCGGCCTGAGACTCCCAAAATTTTGATAGGCCATAAGCGAACTTTCAAATGTAAGACACGTGCCAAAAATTTATAAAAATGCAAAATTTTCATTAAAGTGAGACCATAGACACAAAATATATTAATGTTGAAAACATATAAAACAAAACTCGATATTTGTGTTTTATAAAGAGCACCATTCAGTTTATATATATATAAAAAAAGAAAAAAGAAAAAAAAGAAAAAAGAAATATTCAACATAACTGTAACGTTTATAATTCGTTTATATATATATATTAATTTAAAAAGGTTGGATATTTTTTTTAGTGGTGAGACCCACTCCCCACTCACTTTTCTAATGGCTAAGAGGCCATTTTGTAGCCTCATTTTTTCTCTCTCTCCCCGGCAGTCTTTCTCCTTTTTCATTTCCTTTTTCTTTCTTCTTGTCAATCAAGCTTTCAAGGATTAATTAAGCACAACTCTTTAGGAATTTGTTAATACCCTTTGAAGCAAAGTTGGAGAGCTCGTCGAGGCCGTCAATTTGATAGGAGCCAAACACCATTTAGCCAAGCCTTGGGATTTCAAAACTAGGGCTTGGATTTGGGGATTTTGGGGCTTTTCTTCTCTATTGAGGTAGGGGTTTTCTAATGCATAACTTCTTGTGCTTTTGTGAGTATTCTTGCCTAAATTGATGCCCAATATGTTTAATTTGTGTAAATTCTTGCAAAATTATTTAAATATTAAGTATGGAATGGTTTGACTACTTGTTAGTTGTTTTGTGGTAATTAAACATGCTAAAATGAAAGTAAATTCTTGTTTTGTATGCTTACTATGCTAGATCAATGTTGAATGAAAGAATGAGTTATGAAATTTAGAAATTTATTTTTGAAAAGCATGTGTGAAATTTTTATAATTGAAGTGATGATTAGAAGTATGAAGCATTCATGCATCTATTGGGAAAGAAAAAAGGGAGCGTGTTTTAAAAGTAAAGGAAATTGATTTTGGGGAAATTGATTTTTTTTATTTTTATAAAGTGTTTGTGAAAACCAGACGCTTAGGAGGCGTCTAGTGGTTCGTGGTGTTAATGTGATCTAGAGGGAATTAAGAAAAGACCCTAGTGTGGCTGAGCTACCTAGGCCTAGACGATGCCATGGAGGTGCCATGTGATTGGGGATAGCTAACCAATCTTTCCCTCGTGGCATTATAGAGGTGCTATGGATCGGATTACATTAACGGTCTGTTACAGTAAAAAGGAATTATTTTGGGAAATGGGGAGCGACATTGGTATGACATTGCACTTTATTAGCCTATATTGTGTATTTGTGATTGGATGACATTTATTTATATACTTGTCGTTGTGGTTATTGATGTGCATTCCCTGTGGCATGATCTAGCCTACTTTTACTTATTATTTGCGTGGATTCACGGGGTCATAAGAGGTGTATCTTAGACACTTCCTACTAAGCAATTGACTCACCCCATTACTTTCATATTTTCAGGACACGGGAAAGAGGTGGCGGACGACGATTCACCACAAGTTTGGTCGAGATTGGAAATCTATTTATTTTGCTATCTTTTGTATTAGAACTTTAATATTTTGTAAATGTAATCTTAACTATTTTGTGAAACTTTAGTTTAATTAGTATAATGTTGTAAATTATGGACTTTTACATTTTAATT
The DNA here is from genome assembly GCF_030987335.1 of Cornus florida. NCBI lineage: Eukaryota > Viridiplantae > Streptophyta > Magnoliopsida > Cornales > Cornaceae > Cornus > Cornus florida. Next base: position 9,552,470 of record NW_026775577.1, read on the forward strand.
ATATTTCATGGACTGTAACTTGATGTTATTAAAGTGCGTTCCTTGTAAAGGATTATTGGACTAGGTAGTGAATTGGTGATTCCTTGTTTGGATGAGATAGAGGAACAAGACTTTTTATATATATGTAATCATTTTGGAAATGTGGTATATTATTTGCAGTTGCGTTGGGACATGATAGATTAGTTTTAAGGCCAAGTGAGACTATTGTATTTTTATGTATTTTAACAAATTGTAGAGGGACTTTTTTGCGGAGGTCATATCAAAATTTTATATTATTATTATTATTATTGGTAACTTTTAGGGTCGTGACAACAACTTAGTCACAAAAATCAAATTTCAATTTCCTATCAAAATAAATGTGATCGTCTTACATTTTGAGCCGTAAAATTATCAATTAAAGTGTTCGTAGATAAAATTTGATCAACTGTAACTTTGAAAAGCGTCTTACAACAAATATAACTATAATCGGGATAGTCAATAATACTCTATATGCAATCCAAGCATTTGAAAAATAATAACCTAACCTTTTTATAATACCCAATACCTCAATTGCCTTTTTTGTTCCTCTTGATAAAGTTTTTCTTAAGACTTGTAACTCTAAAAATAATTATATCTCATTAATATCAGAAACTAAGTCATGTTTAAGGAAATCTTCAAGGTTATTTTGGAAAATGTGACAATTGATTGCACTGAGTTAAAAGTGGGCTTAACGGAGCCTATCATAAACATGAAACCAAAAATAATATAATAATAAAATAAATAAGTTTTTCAATTTAAATATAGAAAATTCTTTTTTTTTTTTTTTAATTTTTATGGGAGCAGATAGAAATAAATTATTGTTGCCATACAAATTATTTTTTATTTTATTTATTTATTTTTTTAAACCAAGAAATGTTAGAAGTTAGATTAGTAGATGCAAAAAATCGAAGCCTGACACTCCGAAGTCCACAAGAAGTGTTAGAAATTGTTGTATTATATATATTTATATCTATACTATTATTAAATGTGCAAAGAGTTTGAGCGTTTCAATAGTTCAATATTTATTTATTTATATAAAAAATATTTATTAATTGATATAAAAATTATTTTTATAAAAATAGTTTCTATAAAACTCTAAAAATTACCTAATAAAATTAATCACAATAAAATACTTATTAACTGATATAAATAAATAAAAAAATTATTTTTTATGCATAACTATCACAAAAGAATCGGCCTGAGGCATGGAGGAAGGAGGAATGGGGAGAAATTCAGAATTTCAGAGTAAAATACAGAAACTCGGCCAAAAAGTTTTAATATTTATTTATTTATATAAAAAAATATTTATTAATTGATATAAAAGAAGTTTTTATCTATACTATTATTAAATATGCAAAGAGTATCACTATTTAAGTATTTATTTATTTATATAAAAAATATTTATTAATTGACATGAAAAAGTTTTTATTAAAAAAAAATAAAAAAAACTCTATAAAACTCTAAAATCTACCTAATAAAATTTAAATTAACCTATTTATCTATTTATTACTATGAATTTTTTAATAAAAGAAAATCTAATTAGACAAGAATTATTAATATAAAAAATAATTATTAATTGATATATAAAATAAAATAATTTTTTTAAAACCCTACCACAAATTAGCTTTTATTATGAGTTTCTTAATAAAATTAAATCTAATTAATTAGACAAGGATATATTTAAAGAAAATAAAATAATTTATATAAAAATCTATCACCAATTACCTTTTTTTCTTTTCAATAAAACTATATCACACTAGACAAAGATATATTTATCTATTTACTAGTATGAATTTTTTAAGAAAATAAATCTAATTAGACAAGAATTATTAATATAAAAAATATTTATTAATTGATATAAAAAGAGTTTTTAAAAAAGTTTCTATTAAACTTTAACACAAATTACGTATTTATTTATTTATTATAAGTTTTTAATAAAAGATCAAAAATGCACAGAGGAAGGAGAAAGTGGTACAGAAATTGAGAATTCTGGAAATCCAAAATTCTAAAGTAAAATATAGAAACTCTACCAAAGAGTTTCAGTATTTATTTATTTTTATAAAAAAAAATTTATTAATTAATATAAAAAGAGTTTTTATCGATACTATTATTAAATGTGCAAAGAATTTCACTATTTAAGTATTTATTTATTTATATAAAAAAATATATTTATTAATTGATATGAAAAGAGTTTTTATTAAAAAAAAAAAAAACTCTAAACTCTACCTAATAAAATTTAAATTAACCTATTTATCTATTTATTATTATGAATTTTTTAATAAAAGAAAATCTAATTTGACTAGAATTATTAATATAAATAATAATAATTTATTGATATATAAAATAAAATAATTTATGAGTTTTTTAATAAAAGGAAATCTAATTAGACAAGAATTGTTAATATAAATAATATTTATTAATTGATATAAAAAGAGTTTTTAAAAGAGTTTCTATTAAACTCTAACACAAATTATTTATTTATTTATTTATTATAAAATATTTATTAATTGATATAAAAGGGTTTTTATAAAAATAATTTCTATAAAACTCTAAAAATTACCTAATAAAATCAATCACAATAAAATATTTAATAATTGATATAAAAAGAATAGTTATTTTTTTATGGATAATTATCACAATGTAACAAATTCTATAAATAGAGACGTGAAGGAAGGGGGGAGAGGTACAGAAATTGAGAATTCTATAAATCCAAAATTCCAAAGAGAAATTTAGAAGGGCATAGACCCAGAATTTCAGAGTAAAATACAAAAACTCTACCAAAGAGTTTCAGTATTTATTTATTTATATCAAAAAAATATTTATTAATTGATATAAAAAGAGTTTTTATTTGATATATATATTTAAAGAAAATAAATAATTTAAATAAAATTCTACCACAAATTATCTATTATATTTTCAATGAAACTTTATCATATTAGAAGGATATATTTAAATAGTTTTTATAAAACTATAACACAAATTACCTAAACTCTACTACAAATTAACTATCTTATTTTCTTTAAAACTCCTTTACATATAACTTGTATTTATCTACTTATTATGAGTTTATTAATAAAAGAAAATCTAATTCGACAAAGATATATTTAAAGAAAATAAAATAATTTCTCTAAAACTCTATCACAAATTACCTATTTTATTTTCTTTAAAACTCTATCACATTAGATAAGAATATATTTAAAGAAAATATATAATAATATAATAATACATATAAATAAAATATAAAAGTATAATGAATTTCAGCATTTTAGTATTTATTTTTAATATAAAAAACATTTATTAATTAATATAAAAAGATAACTCTATCACATATAACTCATGTATTTATCTATTTATTATGAGTTTTTTAATAAAAAAATATAATTTTAGAAGGATATATTTAAATAAAATAAAATAATTTCTATAAAACTCTATCACATTAGAAAAACATATATTTAAAGAAAATAAAATATAACCTGGGGTCTTCCAAAAAATCACAAACTCCATATAACAAATTTTTATATCAATTTCAATATAATGTATGATTAGTATAATTAAATTTCTATTGTAAATTTAAAATTATATTAAATTTTAAGTTACCTAATAAAATTCAAATTACAAATTACCTAATAAAATTCAAATCTATACTACATATATATATATATATATATATATATATATATATATATAATTTTTTAAATATTACCTAAAATAATTTATTACTTTGCAAAACTCAAATATTTCAGTATTAAAATAAAAAAATTATTAATTAATAAAAAAATAAAATATAAATATTTCAGTATTAATATAAAAACTTAAAAGAATTTATTACTTTACAACACTCAAACTCTACCACCAATTTCAAAATATTTCAGTATTTATTTGTTAATATAAAAAAATATTTATTAATTAATATAAAAAGAGTTATTGTTACAAGTTTCAAATCAACAATGAAAAATAAATAATAATAATAAATAAATTCTATAAATTCTATAAATTATATAACATTCACCACGTGTGTATCGCACATATATTAATTGTCATAAATTTTCTTGTATATAAATGTATGCTGTAATCTGCTTTGTCACTCCGCCCCAGGACATGACCTGGTTTATACTTTAACAGTAAATTAAAAATAATTTTTTTAATTTTGGTGATTTAATTCATCTTGAGAGTATGTTCGAATTATGAATTATTGCAAAACATACTCATCAAAATTTTACCTCCTATAACAACAAAACACAGTAAGATCTAAATATTAAGCCACCATTAAGAGGAAGAGGAAAGGTAGGATTACAAACTCTTGACACTCTGAAAGAAAATGGAACTAAGACCCAACTATTTATAGCCAACAAATAGAATATCTAGGCATAACATTATCAGCAATTTACAATTAAATCATCTAGACTCTTACATGAATGGGGAAATCTAGAATCTCATACATATATTACATGAATTGGGAAATATAGAATCTCATACATATGCATAGTGTCCTTTCCAATGCATGTTAATAAGATCAATAAACTATTAAAATTGAATAAATCTGTATTTTATATATATAATATATAATGCCACAAAAAAAAAAAAAAAAAAAAACGTATGCAATCCAACAACGGCTAAAAATTAAGGCCATCAAATTAAACTCATACCATAATTCCCAAACTGGAAATGATTGTATCATCAATCCATTGATTATATAAAGAGGAGAAAGTAATTAAATCAGATCCAACAAAAAAATTCCATCTAATATATATATATATATATATATATATATATATATATATATATATATATATCATAAAATTGTACAAGTACTAGGCTATTATAACATGTAAAAGTAGGTGGCATGGCATTAGAATCCAAAACCTAAAACTAGTAGTAGCTAGAAAAAAGAAATTAGCTAGTCTAATTAAGTACTCCTCCATTTTTTTCTTCCTGTCTTGCCCTCCCCGTTTAAGGGTGGTTGTTGATCAAGGACATATCTTTTCCAATACCAGTGTTCTTCCCACACTTGTGACATCTCTTCTCTAGGTATGTTCTTCGTCTCCGGCAAAAAAAGCCGTCATTATGGCCACAAAACATGCGAAAAAGATGAACAACCAGTACTTCATACCACAAAGCATCTTGAGGAAGAATTGTGCAAAGAAGATATTGACGAGCATGCCGACAGCCATTGTAATACTCTGCGCAGCTGAACGTATGTCCAGTGGAAATATTTCGCTTGCCACCACCCATCCTAATGGTCCCCATGACCATGCATAACAAGCAACAGCAGAGCAGATGCACAACACTACCAGAATGGCATACCATTTGGACAAATCGGTCATTACACCCGACACTCCAATTTCTATTTTTCCACTAAGAAATGCCACTGCAATCTGCATGCATAAACAAATTAAATCAATTATGTGTCTCATTTAAATTTATATAAGAAAAAAAATACATTAATTAATTAGTAATGATTGTTAGACATCATCAGCTAAAAAAAAAAATGATTGTTAGACATAAGCACGTGATGTTAAAAAAAAAAAAAACCATGTTGATATAATTAATAAGGTTAAATGATATTTAGGGTTATTAACAGAATTTCACTATAAACTTTATTGTTTCACTTTCACAGATAAGTCTAACTAGTTAGCCCGAATATATAGACTTATATAAAACATTTTTCAAAATTAAAGTACGTGAAGTATGAACATTTGGATACTACCAAGCAAAAACATTTTCCTCCTAAACCACTTATGAATTGAAAAAAGAGCAACAATGGTTGCTACAACATTGACACCGCCGGCAATGGCTGCCGAGAAGAGCGAAGCATCATTTGGTAAACCTAGGGTTTTGGAGAGCACAGGAGCATAGAGCATGACACCGCTAATACCAGTGAGTTGTTGGATTAATGGGATGAAAATGGACAAAACTAGTTGAGGTCTGTATTTCCTCTTTCGGATGTTACGCCAAGGGTGCTTCACGTTCTGTGATGCTCCGATATCCGGCCTCAACGTCGTCATCGACGCCACGAATCTTTTTGAGCTTTTGTTTGGCCTCCTCATACTTGCCTCTCTCTATCAGAGAATCTGGAGTCTCAGAATTGAAATATGCTGACATGATGATAAAGAAAGCGATGATTCCAGCACCACCCAAGCTGTAACGCCAGCCATCCTTCATCTCTGAAGTGGCGAAGTTAATGAAATTGGCTATCAACATGCCAACCATCATGCTGAGATGGTAAAAACATGCAGCCATCCCGGAGACGTATAGTGGCAGCGACTGCATGAATAATATTATTGCATTCATCAATATTAATTTTTAAAATATATCAAAGATTGAAGAAAAAAATTACAATATGTATATGTAGAAGAAAAAAAAAAGATTCTTGCATGTTGTATGCATAACATGTATATTATGTCAAACAAATTAGGGCTTGCTTAGTTTGTCACAATTTTTAAAAAATTGAAAATTATAAAATTGTACAAAAATTATATTGGGTTAAAACTATTTTTTATATCAGTATGTACTATTTTTATATTGGGTTAAAACTATTTTTTATATCAGTATGTACTATTTTTATACTTCACTACAAACAGTTGTTTGTTTCTTATAATTGTTTTCAGAATTACAAACCAAACACATGCACCTCAACAATGAGTAAATGAGCAAAGTTATGTATGTGTCTACAAGATGGGATAGCTTCTAAACACGCGTCAAGACTGAGTATATGATGATATCTCATATTTAATGACGTCACGATGACATCATTTTTTACTCATATAAATTAATTGGATACACCAAACTATTTATCATTATTCATTTGCTTATATGTACCCAAAAATAATTTTCTAATTTATGGAATATCCAATTCCAGACTAGTAGACATTAATCCAATAAAAGGAAGATAATATTTGCACTGTTTTTCTATTTTTTATTTTTTACTTTTTATTTTTATTTTTTTGTAACAATTAATGCACTCCACAGTGTCCACCTTCTTTTTTTACTATAAGCTTTAATTTATTTTACTTTCTTCACTTTCTTCTTTAGTATTTATTTATTTATATATTTTTTTGGTTCTAACAAAAGAGAGAATTTATGCATTCAAATAAAATAAGGATTAATTATTGAAATTACATACCTGAACACCAAAACCAGCTCCGATCCTCAATAAAATACGCCCGACAATAAGCATCCATAATTTTCCCGCAAAAGTATTAAGAATGGCGCCAATAAAAAAGATTGAGCCACTCAAAATCATACAATTTCCCCGAAAAGATACCTTGCTTAAAAATTATTTTTTAGTTTTTTTCAAAGGGTTGCACTCACTCGAAAAGGCACCTTAATGCCTATAAATATCCTCCTTTGGATCATTAATTTGCAAATCGTTCATTTTCATTTTCTTCTATCTCCCTCTCTAGACTTGAACCCAATCCAAGTGGGTTCAAACCATAGGTTAAGTGGTCCGAACCACTTAGACCTTAATCCAATATCATCAAGCCAAATTAAGATTGATCTGAACCATTTGGTTCGAATTGCACCCAATTTAGCATTTATATAGTATAGATGCATTTTTTAGTCAGAGAGAGTATTACACGGAGGAGGTTCGCCGTATCCACGAGTTTGTAATACTGCTACTAATGGATGTAAACCGTTGTATCATGGGAGATAGACGCCACTGAGTCCGTTAGCACCATAGCGTGTCGAATCTGTCTTAAGGACATAGTATCCAATATTAGCTTCGGTCCAGGTTCTTTATTTATTATTTATTAATTTATTGCTTTATTTTGCATATTTAATTAAATATATAATTGCGTATTTAATTAATCATTTTTTAGCATATTGTTAATTATTTCATAGCATATTAGTATAAGGGTTGTTATATTTTAAATGTCACATGAAGCATATTATATTTACCAACAATCTTAAGACAGATTCATTCTTTGCATAGATTTTATTATATGTTTCTATTTAAGATATAAATAAGTAGAGATTATACTAATAATTGAGATATAATAAAATAATCTTATATACATTATTATATGATAATATGTTAAATATTTATGTATTCAATATTATGAAAAATTGAAGCATGTTATACAAGTAGATTATTGAATTATTTATATAATTCAATATTGGTTGAATTATTTTAATTTTGTAATATGATATTATGAAGTATATTACATTACCTTAAACATGTGCCAACTAGAGATGGAAAAAGGTACTTCGTTACTTTTATCAATAGTTGTACAAGATACTGTTATGTATATTTGCTACGATACAAAGATGAAACCTTAGAAATGTTTAAACATTACAAAAAAGAGGTTGATAATCAACTTGACAAAAAGATTAAGGTGTTAAGAAATGGTGAATGCTATGCTGATAAGTTCTGGTTTAACTCAAAATTTGTAGGGAGAAATTTTGCTTTCCGCAAATTATATTCTCAATAAAATACCTCAAAAAAAAAAAAAAAAAAAAAAAAAAAAAAAAAACGTGACACCATATGAACTATGGAAAGGTTGAAACCTAGATTCCTATAAATTCTTAAAAGTATGGGGGTGTCTATCTAAGGTTGCAGTTCCTACTCATAAGAAAATTAAAGTGTAACCTAAAATGATGCGACCTTGTAGGTGAGTGTGTCGTGGACGGGTGCAAAAGACACTGATAAGCTACCATACTGGGTGATCTACAAGTGCACAGTCCCACTTCACTTAGGTAAGGGAAAGGTGAAGTGATTTTATGTGGTGGTGTTATCTCCAATTGGTATGTGGCATTTTTGGGATAAAATCTAAGAACAAAATCGTGTGAGCTCAAGCCCAAAGCAGACAATATCATACCATGTGGTAATGTGGATCGTTACATAAAACCTTTAATAGGTTATGCTCATAATAGTAGTGCATATCGTTTTTTTGGGCATAAATCATAAAATGAAAATAAGAACGAGCTTAGACATAGCAAGAGGGTTAGAACTTCTAAATCTTTTGGTCCTGATTTTCTAGCATATTTATTGAAGAATGAGCCACAAAGCTTTAAGGAAGCAAAGTATTCTCCTGATTATTATTATCTCTTAGATTAATTATTTGATATAATTAATCATCTAATATAATATTAAACTATATTGTTATATTTATTTATGCAAGTTCAATATTATTTTTATAAATGTTTACTTTAATATTGAACTATGGAGTTGAATTACTTAGTGTATATAGTAGTTCAATTTTACAATATAATTTATCTAATGTGTGATATTATTATATTTGCACGAGTTCATGACTGGTTTGTGTATGTAATATAACAAACAAAAATTGACTAGTCCAGCTACATCAGTTTTCATGATAGTTAAGGGAAAATATCTATATTAGTGTCTAAGACACGTATAGCTATGAATGGGCTGAATAAGAGAGAGATTTCCGATAACTCTAAAGAGTTCAATGGAAAATGTTATAGATACATTATGCTAGTACATTGAGACAAACTAAATCAAGCTAGCTAAAAGCTAAAATGTTACTGAGCTAAAAACTAGTTAGCTTAGCTATAAGCTAAGTGATCACTGAGGTGCAAAGAACCTTAGAGACGTTAGTTGGTTTTAACTCTCAACTTAGTAGGAAAAAAAAAAAAAAAATGGTGAATAACCATTTTAACTATAAGCTATTTAAGTTATACGTCATATCTGCTCTTGTAGGAGGGAAGAATACTACTTTACAAGTAGTAGTTTTTGGATAATATTTTCCAAAACAAATTCATATACTACCAAGGTAGATTACTTAGATAAATGTGTACTAAAGCTATAAGCTACTAGAATTGATAGCTGAGCAAAATTAACTTCAAGCTAGTGGTAATAGAAGAGAAGTGGGTGCTCATCATAACCTAGTAGTGAGATATGAGAAGAGTGCGCTTAATCTAAGCTAGTAATAATACTTGAGAAGTGAGTGCTCACTATGTGGTGATGTATCCAAAGCTTAAATAATTAAAGAATTATTTGCTTAAATTATTGAGTTATGTGATGTGTGTGACACATGAAAGGTTATGACATGTTAATATGACTGACTTAACATAAACCTAAATATATATAACTCAAGTCATAAATATGAGAAATGTACAAGCAAATATTAATTAGAGCCCAATCTAATTAATATCTCTAGCATTAATTCACAGTATTATCGGTGAATTATTATAATAATAAGCTAAAGATAAAGTGATAAAGTGAATACATATATGTGATACCCCTCGGATCCGAGACACGGGTTGATCAGGCCCAGGCCCAAACCCGAGGGATATCGAATAATTAAAGTATTTTAAATCGAACACAGAATACAAAGTGAAATAAGAAATAAAATTAAATAGCTGAAAGAAACTAAATTAATAAACCTTGAATTATAAATATTTTAAATCCGATAATCCAAATCACCAATCCATACAACTCAGGAATCCTTCTAAAGGACCCCTAATAAAAAGTCTCGAATTGGAAATAAAGCATAAAGCTAAACATAGAGAGTGGTCCTACGTAGTCGGTGGAATGGAAGTCTGTATCTGCTCTGCACGATCAACCTTTACTTCTGGAACTGCCGAGCACCTGAAAAATAAAGGAGTGGGTCAGGCCCACATGCAAGTCCTGATCTACTACGATCCAAACAGTAATCCAATACGCAGATACATCCTAGAAAGACTCAACAATATCTAGAGTATTCCATATATGTATATATAGTACACACTATAGGACGCTCGCTAGTCCAGTAGGTCTGTCTTAGTCTGAATAGAAGATAACATGCAAATACGCATTCAAAGGTGGGCATGAGTACCTAGACCTACCAGGGAACAACACATATTTCCAGTTATTCATCCTAGGCGATATACGCGCCCTAACCATGGTCCTGAGACTCAAGCTCATACCATGACACATGTAATAAATATATAAAGTTCGTACTCCTAATACAAAATATCATCCATCTGTATAGTGGTCTGATATATGTATAACAAATCTATCCTGAAACCATAATAGGTCATTCAATTTATTTGATTGACATGACATAAGTAGGTGATGGACTTAACTTTTATGGTTAATCCATACCTTAATCCAAGTTAGGTAGGACTTAGTGTTTTGAACTAATCCATTCCCAATATAGGTAGGTCTTAGTGTTTTGAACTAAGCAAGTCCTAATATGACACCGTCCCATACCGGTTCATATATATCCATATAAGTAGGACTTAACCTTTTTATGGTTAATCCAACTCATATAAGTAGGACTTAACCTTCCAAATTATGTAGGATTTAGTGCTTGAACTAATCCATACCTAGTATGTCACCGTCCCATACCGGTACATACAATCCTCCAGTTAACATAGTTAACAAAACAATATTAAATAATCATCAACCACATTACACAGTATGCACAAGATAAGTTAATCTATATACATAAATATTAGGCATTCAATACCAAGCCTAAAATCCAACTCCAATAATGTAAATTACTACACAATTTGCACACATTTACATTTTCCAACATAATCCATGAATTGATACAATTAGTACAATTTAAGTATCAAATACACCCAAGTTAAACATAAGGAAAATTCAGTTAATTCACTATACTTCAAATACTATAGAATTATGATTTATACATATATTTAAATCATACACAACAACCTTGCCAAGCTCTGGTATATAACCCTAGCAAATCCTCCAATATAGTCCACAAATTGATACAGTTAATGGAAATTTAAGTATCAATTTAACTCAAGCTAAGCATAGGTAAGTTTAGTTAATTCCCTATACTTATAATATTATGCTTATAATATTATGGAAATATGATTTATATATATAATTAAATCATGTCACAAAATCTTACTAAGTTCCAGTGCACAAAATTTACAAAACAGTGAGCAACACCTTAGTTTTTCTTTAACTTTGTATTGCTTCATCCCTTAATCCAACTACAAACTAATGTTTCACCATTATTTTTACAGGTCTACAGTAGTCATCCCTATCCTTTAAACCAATTTAAACTAATCAAAACACCCCACGCAGTCAAACAGTGCCCAAAAAACAAAACTGGAAGACAGTAGGTGAGAACAGGCTTTTGAAAAATACTTTTAAGCAACACCAAGACAGATTAGTACGATGGAACTAAAAACTGATTTAAACATGCATATAGGATGAATCATAACATTCGTTTCATCTATTTTAATTTTTGATTAACCCCTGGAGTCTTAACTAGGCATGCACAGAACACGAACTAACGGAAAAGAGAAGAACAGAAACTTGTGATGAGCGCTGAAAAGTACACTTTTAAACCCCTTAAACTTGAGTATTCTAGGACCTTTATCTATCTTATTTACCCGTTTTAGTACTTATTTGTGTTTTTGTCTATTTCAGGTCAATAATGTTAAAATGGGCTAAAAATGGCTTCTTAAGGCCTTTTTGAAGTCAAATTAAGTCTTAGTGATGATCCGGAGCAAAAATGAGGTTGATTTGGAGCAAAAAGAGGCTGATGCTGAAAAGCTGCCAAGTGAGATCGATCGCAGAAAAGTGAGATCGATCAAAGTTGGATCGATCGAACATTGCTAGCAGCGAGCTGTCATTTTTCCGTGCACGCCCAAAAGTCCACCTACCACATAGTATGAGATTAGATATTTTTGGGACTACATTCCAGACTTAGTGGCTAAGAAAATGACATTCTATATAAAGGGAAGAGACCCATTTTGTAAAGAAGCTTTTTATCTTTTTATTTTTACATTATATTTTTTTATTTCTCTCTCTAACAAAGTTAGAGATTAGTGTTAGAAGAAAAGAGGGAAATGGAGGTATATCTCAAGATCCATCTCTAGGCCACTCTCTCTCTTCATCTCTAGAGTTTCAAAGAAGAAGAAGAAGAAGAGGAAGAAGAAAATGGAGCCATATTTGGAGCTTGATTTCATGACCACATCTACCTTCTCCATGATTGGCTAGATCTATACTTAGGGCTTGGATGAGCCCTAAGTCTTGTGTAATCTAAACCCTTATATTTCTATTTTTGGGGATTTATATATATTGTTGTGATTGGTGTTCTAGCCTTGTGAATTTCATGAATCTTGGTATATTTCTATGGTTTAATTCTTCCTATTAATTCTCTAGTTTATTTACATGTCTTTGTGTGATTAAATTGGAAATTATTTCTTACATGATTCATATGGATTAATTCTTTCTATTGATTTTCTATTTGATTACATGTTGTCTTATATGTGATTATTTGGGAATTAATCTCTACACTAGATTCTCTATATTGGTTGCATGTCTATGTATGATTAATTAAGGATTTAGTGATGACTAAGCATGGGTTTTCATTGAATGGGTTTGTCAATTAATTTGATGGTTTATACTTATGCTTGATGGGTTGTTCTACAATTTAATCCATGCTTGTAGGTAGGTAGACAATCTATACTTACTTAGATATTCAATGGCTTATTATTGCAAATTCCATGATTCTCTAGATTGATGTGTGCTACAATTGTTGCTACTTAGATGGGTCATGCTTAAAATTGATGGGTTGTACTACACTTAGTTTAGGTAGACAATTCATACATAAATTAGATGGTCCATGCTTAAGCAAATTCCATGATTCTCTAGATTGATGTGTGCTACAATTGTTGCTACTTAGATGGGTCATGCTTAAAATTGATGGGTTGTGCTACACTTAGTTTAGGTAGACAATTCATACATAAATTAGATGGCCTTAATATTGCAATTGGTAGTCGCATTTTGTTCACAACAATGTATTCCCCATTAATGGAAAGCAAGTGGTTAATTACACGAGCTTAGTGGTGATTCCAGCACCCTAAGTCCTCTCTTCATATCTCTTAAATCCATATCTCTAATTAGTTTTATTTCACTTTCATTTTAATTAATTGTTTTCTAGTTTAATCAACCAATCTCTATCTTTTGCAATCTTGTGATACATTAGAGTCAAAGTTAAATTCCAACATGTATAATCCCTTGGGACGATCCGTACTCACTCTTGCTACGTTAGTAGCAGTGTTGGTAGTGGTTTTTATAAATTTAAACTTGACCCAAAAGGTTTTTTCTTGAACCACACATTCACTACATCAATTTGGCGTACAAGGAGCAGCCTCGTCAACTTGCCTACAGTTTCAGATTTTGAAACTATAATCCACCGTCTGTAAAGTTTCCAACAACGTCCTAGATTGTCGTTCCACTACTCCGGTACTCTTGGTTCAACCCAAAAGCAACCCCGTTCCTTTCTCCTTAAAGCTCCCTTTTAAACTCTCAGAATTCTCTCTCTGTTGCTCTCTGTGTATCTCTCTGTTTCACAGTCGTGACTATGGTGCCTAGGGTTTTGTTTGTAACCCTAAACCAACGTATAATATGTATATATACAGGCTTCACACTACAATCCTAATTCTAATATAAAACCATCCCTAAGTCGGCTAAAACCCGTGATGTGATTTAATTAAAGACAACCAGAAACCCTAAAAATGAAACAGCTAAATTACATTTAAAACACAAAGCCACATAAGCACGTACATACTAAAATTTAATAATACAATTTAGATAATAAAACAACCTAAAACACAATTTAAATAAACAATTAAAATAAAACAATTAATTGACAAAAACGAGCATTTAACAAGTAATTAAAACAATTAACTAAATAAAAATGCAATTATATAAAATAATAAAATTCCAAGACTGTCCTTTTAAATTGGGGGTATTACAATATGCACTAGAGACTATTATACATGCTTATTGAGAAGCGGATATGGAACCTTGAAAAAGTAGATGAGGTGAAGTATTTAATATATGGTACTTTCAGAGTTGAAAAATCATAATAAATACATCAGAAATAAAATTTCAGTAATATCCCAAAGTTATGGGGAGATATTATTTATTAATGAAATTTGTTACAAGTCACTTCATCTTAAGAGAAATACTTATAAATGTGGGGGGTTCCGAATCCTAAGAGTTTTAGGATAAAACCAAAAATCATTTATAATATTATAACAATAATACATGTTGTTTACTACGAGGAAAATATTATGGAACAACTAGAAGAGTTCTTTTTCCAGCTGAAGAGCTGAGTTATTTGTTCTAGTTGAAGAGTTAAATGTGCAAGCTTTTAAGTCCTTAAGTGGATTAAAGTTGGTACCGAGACAATGACATAAATGTGATGCATAACTCATTATATGCCTTAAAAAATTAATGATTAATTATATATTTGATTTGAAAGATTTAACATCTGATAACATGGTCAATAGAGTGAGATTGAGATAATACTAGCTATGATAACAAAAGTCTAGCTAACTTTTGTAGATATAAATCTCAAATATAAATACTAGTCAAAGTATATCACTGGTTAAGATTACAATGCATCTTAATACTGTGATTAGTTGCACACTTTCAATCCAAGATAGAATCACTGAAAAGCAATAAATTGGGTAGTTGAGATACACCCCAAGTCCAATATTGCATAGATCGATGTATCTAATTGAATTAGAGGTGTAACAGTGATGCAATCTGAATGTGGGATATTAAAGACTTCAAATCCATGAGTAGATATGTCTTTAATATTAAAGGTGTAGTTGTATGTTCTTAATATAACTCAAAGTTAGAAACTTTGAATAAATCAAATAGGAAAGTCAATTTACTTCACCTAAAGGACATTTCAAAGTAAGTTTACACCTGTGCCACTAAAGAAAATGATTTTGCTAACAATAAGCAATTTTAGGGCACAAAGTATACATTTACTCTCAATTGGGGAAATCTCTGAAGAGTATAATATTTCTATATACAACCATGTGGCCACATATAAAATTGAAAGTTGTATTAGAGAGCAATTGTACAGATCATCGAGGGGAATAGGGTTTAAAGCCGAAAGCTAACGAGTCATCTTAATGGAAACCCAACCTAGTTGACTGGAGATCCCAAGATCTAGGTTCAAAAAGACAACATAAATTCTAAATGGCTCACCAGAAGCACTGGGAAGATATAAATCTTCTACCCATTTCTATGATGAGACAGTACTACCTACAGTGAGGATTAGGATAAGCTACGTTTTTAATGACTCTTATACCTTAAAAATTCAAGTGGGGTATGGTAGGATACTCTTAATAAGAAGTCACCTATATGAGTGTGAAGTAGGGCCGCTTTTATGAGAACTATAATGGCTAAGTTTTCTGGAGCACTCATTGAATACCAGGACTTCTTCAGGGTTAAAATAAACACAACAATGAGAACCAACTTTGTGAGGAAAGGTACTGTGTGTTTGTTATTGTCTTGGTTTACACAAACGGCTAAACAGTTCAAGACATCGCGTTCACTAGTTAGCCAGTAAATCCGATAGCAATACACTAAGGAAGGTTCAAAGCCAAAAGTCACCTATCCTGATGCAGTAACTTTCCGACTATACTCTCTCTAGTGTCTGCATAATCATCTTTTGCATTTAAGTAGCTAATTTCCATTCATGTGGGGGATTGTTAGAAATTGTGAATGAAAATTGTTTGATTAGTCATCAATGATGCCTTTGACTGAGCAGATGCGATTACTGGTTGGTTATGGGATAAAAAGATGCAACTCAAAACCAACAGACATAACTATTCATGTGAACCATTGCAACCTAATGGAGTGGATGTGTCAATTGGTGAACAAACACCATGTGAACCATTGCAACCAATTAGAGTGGATGTATTCAGTGTAAAGAGATATATACAAATGGATATATCCAATGATGAAGAGACACATATAAATGGTTGTGTCCAATGATGAAGAGACACACCCAATCCAAAAAGGCACCTTGCTAAAAAATTACTTTTTAGTTTTTTCCAAAAGGTTGCACCTACCCGAAAAGGCACCTTGTTGCCTATAAATACCCCACTTTGGATCATTTGCAAATCGTTCATTTTCATTCTGTTCTATCTCCCTCTCTAGACTTGAACCCAACCCAAGTGGGTTCAAACCATAGATTAAGTGATCCGAGCTACTTAGACCATAATCCAATTTCATTGAGCCATATTAAGATTAGTCCGAACCATTTGGTTCGATTGTACCCAATTCAGCATTTATATAGTATAGATGTATTTTTGAGTCAGATAGAGTATTACACGGAGGAGGTTCGCTGTATCCACAAGTTTGTAGTGCTGCCACTAGTGGATATAGACCGTTATATCCTGGGAGATAGACGCCACTGAATCCATTAGCACCATAGCGGGGCGAATCTGTCTTAAGGACGTAGTATCCAATACTAGCCTCGGTCCAGGTTCTTTATTTATTATTTATTAATTTATTGCTTTATTTTGCATATTTAATTAAATATATAATTGCATATTTAATTATTTATTTCTTAGCATATTGTTAATTATCTCATAGCATATTAGTATAAGGGTTGTTATATCTTAAATGTCATATGAAGTATATTATATTTACCAACAAAAAACTCTTTATCCTTTTTACAACTTTAATTACGAATTGAATTTATGCACTATTTTTGTTCTCAGAACTCCTAAT
Source organism: Cornus florida (assembly GCF_030987335.1). NCBI lineage: Eukaryota > Viridiplantae > Streptophyta > Magnoliopsida > Cornales > Cornaceae > Cornus > Cornus florida. The sequence goes on from NW_026775577.1 coordinate 9,569,964, forward strand.
CCTTTTAGAATAGGAGTGGCAATTCATATTGACGGGTCATGTTCGGGTCAACGCGATTATGACACGAACATGAGCCGATTATTAATCGTATCAAGACCCCTTGACACGATTCTTATATGTGTAACATGAAACGCGTAACCCGTTTAATAAATGGGTTAAGACTTGACACGACACGAAATGACACAAAGAAACACTAAGTCATTTTTTGAACAAATAAAACACATTTATTCAACACGGTTAGCTAAATAGGTCATTTTTAACACGTATACGGCACAAGTTTAATTAATCGAGTTAATCGTGTCATAATCGTGTTTGTAGGGTCAAACACGAATACAACACGTTTAGTTAACGGGTCAATTCGTGTCAGTACGATTACGACACGAACACGATTAGCCCAGACCCAAATCCTCTTATCTCGTGTCGTATTCGTGCTGTGTTAGTTTGTCCTATCAAATATTGTCACCCTTATCTTAGAAGTAGATAATTGTTGTCAAGTTAGATCTTAATTACGCACTAATTAATTAGTTATTAAAAGTCTTGGTAGATAATTTGGTCAAAAGTTAACTCTTGCTCCTTAGTCTAATTTAGAAGTTATACTAAGTATTTTTGTTTTTTGTTGTCCGGTTGATATATGCTTCATTTATTTTCCAGTTACAAGTTGGATCACAAAATATTTTTAACATAAAGTGAATTGGTTGATTTTAGTTTTGTGGTCCAACACATCATTTTAATTTAGTTATAGATATAAATTACATATCATATTCTTAATCCGAAAAAAGAGTACCCACTTAAGATCCATTCTTTTAACATGGGATCCCTTTTAACACTTTTTTATCAATTTATTTTTAATACATAAATTGTTTACTATCAAGCAATAATTTAAATTTTCACCATCTCTATGTTTTTGAAGTATTTTGTCGTTTGATTAGTACTATACAAAAATGTTGTGGCCAGCGAATTTTAATAGTCCAGTCACGCGTTATCGTGATTTGTTGGGCTTACAAATTGTAAAATATGTTTGAAATCATATTAAAAATTAGGGTAAAGTACACTAACACCCCCTGAGGTTTGGCATAAGGACACTCAGGTGAAAGTTATCTGTTTTTGGGACAATGACACCCCCTTAAAAAAATTCCATCCAAATAAGGCCTTAAATCATATGAAAAGACAAAATTGTCCCTTAATTTTAAATTCAAATTTATTACAAAATATCATTACATGTCAAAATGACATAATTACCCCTCAAAATTTTAGCACCACAAATTAGCGCCAAGTGGCGCCAGATTAACAACAATCTAATCTTCTAACCACACACCAGATATGCGGCCTCTCTCTCTGTGCGAATCATTTCTTCTCCGCTTCGTATCACCATCTCTGAAACCCTAGAATATTTCCTCTCCTCTTCGTATCACCATCTCTGCCTGAAACCCCAGTCACCATGATCATCTTAAAACCCTAATTCTGGAGGCTGATTTCGCGATCTCGTCAAGATCAACCAATATCTTTATTCTGCTTTGGTCTCCACACATCTCGGGTTCTCTCTCAACACATTTTTATATCTCTCTCTCTCTCTCTATATATATATATATATATATATATATATATATATTAATCCATTCTTTCTTCTTTGTTTTTCTAAGTTATATTAATAAATTCGTGTGTATATATATATATATATATATCTTTGTTCTGCTTCTATTGCAACCTTGATATTTCTTGAAATCGTTTTGTTAATTTACAAAAAAAAAATATATGGGTTTTTTTTTTTTCACAAAAATTTTGTTCCTGATTTATTAAAATATGGTGTTTTTTTTATGCGGTTTTGGGTTTATTTATTTTCTTTCCTAAAATGAGGTTTTCTAAATATGGGTTTTTTAAAAAGAAATCTTTGTTTCCTGTTTCTAAATATGGGATTTTTTTTTTTTTTTTTGTAACAAAATCTTTGTTCTGTTTTCTAATTTTTTTTTTTCCTATCGAAATCTTTGCTCCTGTTTTCTAAATATAGGATTTTTTTTTCCTAACGAAATCTTTGTTTCTGTTTTCTAAATATGAGATTTTTTTTTTTTTTTTTAAAACGAAATCTTTGTTCCTGTTCTCTAAATATGGTTTTTTTTTTTTTTTTTTTTTTTTTTGGTAAAGAAATCTTTGATCATGTTTCTTTATTCGGTTTACAAGAAATTTTTCAAAAAAAATATTGGGTTTTGTTCCTTTTTTTTGTAACGAAATCTTTGTTCTGTTTTCTAATTTTTTTTTTTTTTTTGCTATCGAAATCTTTGTTCTTGTTTTCTAAATATGGGATTTTTTTTTTTAACGAAATCTTTGTTTCTGTTTTCCAAATATGGGATTTTTTTTTTTTTTTTTTTTTAACGAAATCTTTGTTCCTGTTCTCTAAATATTGTTTTTTTTTTTTTTTTTTGGTAAAGAAATCTTTGATCATGTTTCTTTATTCGGTTTACAAGAAATTTTTCAAAAAAAATATGGGGTTTTGTTCCTTTTTTTTTTTTAACCAAAATTTTGTTATTTTGAGAAATTATGGCAGAATGAAAACAAAAGGCTTTTTTTTTTTACCAAAATTTTCGTTATTAATTCACACATGCTATAAGATTGCATGTTTCTGACTTTCTGCAACCATAGTGATTGATCTGTGAATGTTTATTATATGACGGACTTTATGCAAAATTAGTGGTAATTTTGTGTCCCGCTCTGGTAGACATATACTGTGTCAATCACTTGGTTTTGTTCTTGTCTTAACAATGCCTATCCTATGCATGTTGTCTTTAGAGTTTTGATTAATTGCATGATATTCTCTGAGATAACATTGTATATCCTATGCATGTGTGAATTATTTTTCTCAGTTGCAGATGGCTAATGACAAAGTCCATGATCTCCTAGTTAAGTTTGGTGGTCACATACATGTTGTGAAAGGGATACATCCAAATGGTTATCGTTTTTTGGAGTTGTACTCAACTGCTTATGCATTTGTGCTTAAACATGAATATAATCAGACTGGTTTAGCATTGAATATGTTTTATGAATTTTCTGAGGATAGTGGCAGAATGAGATTAAATGGGGATGATGATCTTATCATAATGTTTGAAATGAACTCAGATGTTAAGGAGATAGATATAATTGTTGAGATTGGTGATAAGGATGATCTAATTGATTTAGACAATTATATGGTCCCATTGGTACCTGAAAATCCTGTGGGGGAAGATGATAGTGACTCTGAAAATAAAACTGATTACAGTTTCTCAGACAGTGATGATGAGGAGTGGAATGAGGGAGAATGGGGACATGATGAGGGACAAGAGGCACATGATTGGGCTAATATTGAATTAGAAATGGAAAGTTCTGATAACAGTTGTGGTGAATTATCTGATTATAGTGACACTGCTGATTTTATTGGAGAAAGTGATGATGAAAGACCAGTTAATGTGCATAAACACGTTAAGGGGATATTGTTCAAGTATGGTGATCATGGTGAGATTAAATTTGTGATGGATCATTTGTTTGATGACATTAAACATTTTAGGACTGTGTTAAAGGACTTTGCAGTTCAAAAGGGTTTTAAATTGGTGATGGTGAAGAATGAGAGGACTAGAGTAACTAGTAAGTGTGGGAACCCAGGTTGTGAATGGAGAATCCATGCATCTCTACAAGTAGATAATAGCACCTTTAAGGTTACTTCACTTGGTCCAGAACACACTTGCATTAGAACCACTAAGAACAATGTGGTTACTTCTACATACATAGCAAACAAACTTGAAAAGGCATTCAGACATCAACCTGACATCAATTTAGATAAGTTGGAACAAGAAGTAAGAGATCAATTTAAGGTGGAAGTGAGTGAGAAATGCTTGAGGATTGCTAAAAATAAAGCTTTACAAAGTAGTGATGGAACCCATTCAGCTTCGTATTCTAAACTGTGGCAACATGCAGCTGAGATTCAGAAAACAAATCCTGGGAGTTTGGTGTTAATAAAACATTCACAAGATGATGAACCAAGGTTTTTTAGGATGTTTATATCATTTGCATCAGTGTTAAATGGCTTCAGGGATGGCTGCAGACCATTTATTGGTCTAGATGGTTGTTTTTTAAAAAGGCCCCTTTGGTGGTATTTTAATTACTGCAGTAGGGTTTGATGGGAATAATGGGTTATACCCATTTGCATATGCAGTAGTGGAGTCTGAAAGAAAAGAAAGTTGGAAATGGTTTTTGGAACACCTCCACAAAATCACAGGTGACACGTGTGGAAATATGGCTTGGGTAATTATGACTGATGGTCAAAAGGGCATATTTCCAGCTGTGGATGAAGTATATCCTTATGCTCTCAATAGGAGGTGTTATAGGCATATTTATGCCAATTTTAGGACAATATATTCTGGGGTTAAGTATAGAAAACTGTTTTGGATGGCAGCTAGGGCCTATACTGAGTTGGAATTCAACAAAGCAATGACAAAGATACAAAGTATCAGTCTACAAGCATTGCAGTGGTTGATGAGTCATCCACTTGAAACATGGGCAAGACATACGTTTGATGAGAGACAGAAATGTGATTTTTTGACAAATAATGCAGTTGAATCATTCAATTTATGGCTTAAGAGGGTGAGGGCAAAACCTATAACTGCTATGTTTGAGGGTATAAGAATGAAGATTATGAGCAAATTTTGCAAAAGGTTTCAAAAATCTGCTACTCGGGATAATTTTGCAGTCCCAAAAATCAGAAATAAATTAAACTTAGTTATTGAAAAGGCTATCACATGTCAACTGAACTGGAGAGGTGGTGATATGTTTGAAGTGACAGAGGAAACTACAATGAAATATGTTGTCAATCTTCAGAGCAGAACTTGTGATTGCAGGGAATGGCAGATCAGTGGCTTACCATGTAAGCATGTAGCAGCATGTGTTACATGGAGAAGAGGGAATATTGAGGAGTATTGTCATGGATTCTTCAGTAGGTACACTTATGTTAAAGCATACAGAAATTTGATGTATCACATGCACCATGAGAGCTTATGGGATAAAGTAGATAAGAAGGATTTGCTTCCCCCAGAACTAAAAAGGCCTATAGGCAGACCTAGAGTGGCAAGGAAAAGGGAAGTTGATGAACCACAAGCTAGTAAGAGGTCAACTGTTATTCATTGTAGCATATGCAAGGATACTGGGCACAACAAAAGGGGCTGTCAAAGGGCTCCAATTCAGAGCAAAGGAAAACAAGGATCAAGGAAAGGAAAGCATGGGTCAGGATCAACTTCAGCAACAAATAAAGGAAGGAGAGGTCAAGGAGCAAGGACAAGGAGTAAAATAGTTGCAGCACAGGTAAACCTTGGTTATTTTAAATTTCCCTCTAAATGTGTTGGTTTTTTTTATATTTTTTAATTGTACATTTGGAATTGTAGGTCAGTGGTTATTCACAACCCACTCAATCTAATGTAGTTGCAGGAACAACAACACAAGCTAGTCAGTTCAATGTAAGCATTACTCTTGGTTATTTTAAATTTTCCTCTAAATGTGTTGGTTTTTTTTATATTTTTTAATTGTACATTTGGAATTGTAGGTCAGTGGTTATTCACAACCCACTCAATCTAATGTAGTTGCAGGAACAACAACAGAAGCCAGTCAGTCCAATGTAAGCATTACTCTTGGTTATTTTAAATTTTCTTTTAAATGTGTTGGTTTTTTGTTTTTAATTGTAAATTCGGAATTGCAGGTTAGTGGTTATGCACAACCTACTCAATCTAGTGTGGTTACAGGAACAACAACACAGGCCAGTCAGTCCAATGTAAGCATTACTCTCTTCATTTTTTTTTTTTTTGCATTTTTTTTTTTAATTTCCTTACTAGGACTGTTGAACCTAAACAACATATATAATCACACAACTTATTGGTGATATCCAATTTTTATATGTTATATGATTCCAAACAAAAACACAGGTCTAATAGACATGTTTTGCTTGCATATATTTATTAGTGCCTAGTTTGTTAACCCAATAAATTTATGTATCAGACATTTAAATCCAAAGAACCTCATATTAATCAACTGGAAATCAGGACACTAATGTGATTATATATGCAAATATTCTTTTTTGCAGGTGAGAAATTATACAGTGTCAAGTATAGCAGCAGCTACACCCTCCACCCAATCTAGTGGACCATCAGCAATTGACTGGCTATTTGGGATTTAGGTAACATGCTTTTTTGTTTTTGGGGACACTTGCTAGGACAAGTATTTTTGTAATGCCACTTATGACATAGACAACATAGTTGGGTTATTTAGTTTTCTGTTTTTGGGACACTTGCTGGGACAAGTATTTTTGTAATGGCACATATGACATAGATAACACAGTTGGGTTATTTGGTTTTCTGTTTTTGGGACACTTGCAGGGACAAGTATTTTTGTAATGCCACATATGACATGGACAACACAGTTGGGTTATTTGGTTTTTTGTTTTTGGGACACTTGCTGGGACAAGTATTTTTGTAATGCCACATATGACATGGACATAACAGTTGGGTTATTTTTTGTTAGTTGGTTGACACTTGGTTGTTGGATGGTTGGTTGACACTTGAATGTTGGTTATGTAATGACAGATTATGTAAATTTTGGTGTCAAATGTTGGTTATGTAATGACTTGGTACAAGTTTATTATGGATTGTGGGATGTGGATGGCTACTTTTATGAAGTTAAATGTTGCTTATGTAATATGACTATAATGACATGTAATTTTTGGTGTAATGTATTATTCTCCAATTTATTAATCTATTTCAGGATGTGTGTAACTTCTTTAGGAATGAACAGAGCATCCCATTGTTTCCATTATCCGAAAAAAAACCCAGGGGAATTGGAAATAACATATCATGTCTGCATTATATTGTATTTATTGAAAGAGAAAACACGATAAAATTTATGTAAGAATACTCTTAATAAAATTTGCATTGTTAAATGTCTTTCGTACATTGCACCAAAAATTAATCTGTTTTATGGATATGTATCTATATATATATATATATATATATTTCATCTGTCTCATAAGGGTAGTTTAGTCCAAATTATTAACTTGCAAAGTTAAAAAGGTCAACTAAATAGTCAAAGGGCAATTTGGTCAATTTTTTATGTTAGTTGGCTTCAAAGGGTGTCTTTGTCCACTTTTCAATCTTTAAGGGGTGTCATTGTCCAAAAAGCAAGTAACTTTCACCTGAGTGTCCTTATGCCAAACCTCAGGGGGTCTTAGTGTACTTTACCCTAAAAATTAATAATGAAATATTTTTATACATATTAATATGCAGGAAAGCAAGCATCATATTAATGTGATAAATTGTAGTCCCTTTGTTACATTATGATAGTATGATCCATTTATATTGTATGAGTGTCGATGAATATGATATGATATTACGGGTTATAAAGTTACATTTCATCGTATGACATCGTATAAATTTTAGATAATAGAATTAATAAGATCATATTTGTACATAGGTTATAAAAATGTAACATTTATAATTTCATATTGGAGGAAACCATTTAAATTTATTTTATTTTATTTTTTTTGATAAATAAAAAATGGTTTAAGATACAAATGTGATATCCAAACGTGAAATCATAGGAGCCAAACTAACGAAAGGATAAAAAATGCAAGCTTAATGAAAGATATCCTTATAAAAATTTAATTTCAGTATCTGCCTATTTTTCTCCCCAAAATTTTTCAAATATATTATTTTCCCGCGGAAGGAGTACATTTTTATTTAACTTTCTTATTTTATTCAATTATCTTGTTTGTATTTATTTTTGGGTCCTTTTTGAATTGTCAACGAATATTTTTATGAATCTTATTTCTTTTCTTATATTTTAAATAAAATTAAATGATAGGTATCTTTTTAAATATAATCCACCTGTATTGACATAAATAGTGATTAATAATGAAAAAATAAAATAATAATATCTAATTAGGATGTTCAAAAATAAAAGGAAAAAAATATTGATATTTAAATGAGTCTCTCTCTAATAATGTTTAATTCAACTTTCAAAAATTGGTGGTTTTTTTTTTCAGCATCCATTGCACAATATTTATTTTTTAAATTCTAAAATATATTAGGGTAATTTTAGTAAGTAGTATCACTTCTTTTTTTTTTTTTTTTTTTTTTTTTTTTTTTTTTTTTTTTTTCATTCTACCCAAACTAACCAAATAATATTTCTAATAAGTTTCTTGAAAAAAAATTCTCTAAAAAATTAATTTCTTTTTCTTTCACTTTACTTTTATTTTTTACTATAAATTTCTATCTAACAAAACCAACTCAGTATAAAAAATCTTATTCCAGTGGGGCTGGACCAACTGGTCCGTGGCTGGCGGCAGCAATGGTCGTGAGGTATGGACTGAATAAACTCTTACCTTGAGGCTTGGGTTTAGTCCACCTTAATGGACTTGGTCAGGTTTCGAAGTCTTTATTTTGGTCAATAAATTAGGCTTGGTTTTTCCTAATGGGCCATTGAAATAGTTATCAGTCCTAATTGAATTTTCTATGGGATATTGAATTATAGCTCACACAACCGCAATTTTAAATTGTATTATTTTTTTTTTTTTTTCACCAATTGTATTTTATTTCAAAATAGTAGATGAAAGCAAATAGTTCTGTGTCGCCCAGGTGTTGGGATTCTCAGAATTCTTTAGGCCTCAACCATAGAACAGTGAAAAGCCCAAGTGCTCGGGATTGGGTTTACAAAACCAAGATCCTCGCCCATCAAGCACTGGGGATTGGGTTTCCAAAATAAAGATCCTTGCCGATCAAGCAAATTATGCTATGTTACGAACAGGGAATACGACATATAAATATATTAATATGTCAAATTTTTAAAAAGTAGGACACGAATACTGTTTAGACACGACTATATATATGAATTTTTATTTTTATACATGTATTAAGTAATAATATTATAAAATTTTAATTCATTTCTAATTTTAATAGTAAGAATTACAATGACTATATACACACACACAGTTCTTTCACAACTTTGTCATAATAGTATTTTTATTTTAAATGAACAAATATTATTTAATATTTTACTTGTGATCATATGTGTATAATGTCAAATTTTCTTATAGAAAAAGTTTAGAATATTTTAGAATGTGTTCATATTATTTTCAAGATTACCTGATAGGTTTGTGTTATAAATTTTTAAAAGTGGGCCTAAGTGTCCAAAAAGTGTCGGCGAAGTATCCAAAAAATGTCTAAAATAATAAAAATATATATTTTTATTTACGAACACGTATATAAAGTGTCGGACACGTATCCGACAAGGACACGATCCGAATGGCTAAAATCATATACTCTAAATGATTAAAAAAAAAAAAAAATTATACATGTTAATATTTATGAATAATGCATAATATTGATGTGATGGATTGTAATGATAGTACGATCCATTTACATGGTATGATTTTTGATTAATATGTCATGATAAGTGACTATAAAGTTATATAAAAAATTTCAAATGGGACAAAAATAAGAGAAGAATGATTATAATATTAGAAAGTAGGAGTTACTATTTGAGAATGGGTGGAAATTAAAAATCAAATATTTCCTCCAAATTGAGTGAAAAGAATAGAAATAAGAACAAAAATTTATGGGTTAATAATAATAATTTTTTATTTTTATTATATATTAAGAATTTAAAACTATTATCATTAACCATAATAAATTTGTGAAAAAATAAAAAAAACAACCTTAATAATTTAGTAACATGTAGTGCTTGACTCAACCTTACCTTGGTTTTTGGAGCTTCATGGATTAAGTATTAAGTCCAAATTGTATAGTTTTATTTTGTTTAATAAATTAGATTGATTCAGTTATAATTACTCTCACAACCAATTAGTTGCGATCGAAGCGAAAAATTCTGGCACACACTTATTAATCTTTTTAGAAGTAGATTATTTGGTGTCTAAGTTAATTTTGGGTCCACTTTTATGTGCTCAGTCCAAGTTTCAAAGCTTTATTTGGGCTTACTTCAACCGTTAGTGCTTGATCCTGTTTTGAAATCTTTATTTGGGATTGCTCCAGATTAATGAGTGGGCTTGATCCAAGTCTCAAAGCTTTATTTTGGTACAGTAATAAAAAGGACTTGGTTCAGTATCATTGAAAAAGGTACAGATTTTGCATCAGGCCTAATTAGGTTTTCTGTCATGCATATAGATAACGCAACCAATTATGTACGTGCAATTTTAGGATATTATTTGAAATTGGAATATTTATCATGTAGATAATTGTAGATAGTAACTTCATTTGATGGACATTTGACTGGTGGACTGTGAACTACATGCATGGAAACTTGAAAGAAATTTTGAGGTTTCAAAAAGCAAAAAAAAAAAATTTCAGTTCGGAGGGTTGGACGCTCTACCAATTATGTCACGAATAGTTAATTTTAGATACTTAATTTTCTTCTAAACAATAAAAGCGGTTGGTTTCAAGTCCTTTCCTGTTTAGTGACATGTTTAATTACATGTGTTGCCTAGATTATGTTCATTAAATAACCATATTGCGGTTTCATATTTAATTGCACTTAATCTATTTTTTTTTATTGAAATACATTAGGAAAGAAATTCATACTAATTTGATGGCCTGCATTAAATTTGCATAAATATGTACTTAACTTTTAAATTAATTATTTAAATAAAAATCCAAAGTAGATAGGTGTACAAGGGTCATTTTGTCCCACATCGGAATCGGATGGGAAAGAGATTGGGTATAAATGGGTGGGTATGCAGCCTTACCTAACAGTTCGAGCTTTTGGGTAAATGGGCAAGCGCCCACCTGTTACAGTTAGTATCAGAGCCAAACCCAGTCCTTGATCCAGTGTTACGCCAAGCGCCCGGCCCGGAAGGCGTCGGGGTGAGTCCACCCGGGTAGGTAGGGCGACCCAACTGCAACGAGAGCGTGCTTTTGAGTAAATGGGCAAGCGCCCATCCGTTACAATAGGCTTTTGAGTAAATGGGCAAGCGCCCATCCGTTACAATAGGCGTCTTTGGACGGGCTATTTGTGCTTAGGGGATGGATAGAGAGCCATTGATCATACGAGACCAAGCAATTTAGTTGCTATTTGGACTAATTAATTCTAATGTGCTTTTTAGGAAATATGATCCAGTGTTTTAGACTCCAAAATTTTCTTTCCTTTCAAAATAGATGCTAATTTTCTTTCCTTTCAAAATAGAAAAGCATCGTTTCTTGACAAGACAAAATAAAATAGTATAGAGGACAAGGCAAAATAATAATAATAGATAAATAATTAATTAAATAAAATGGAGGTCTAATTAATTAAATAAAATTACTATGGAAAGGAGGTCTATTGAGTGGAGCTCGGCTTCGAGTTGGGTTATTGTTACGAACTTGGGGTAAATAAGAATTATCATATTATAGAATATATCAAAAGATTAATGTTTAGTGGACCTAGTGCATGCGGGCTAAGTTTTCATTTCATAAAATTATTATTATATATTTTTTAGAAATTTGAAAGAGCCTGTTAACAAGCCTATTCACAAACATATATCACTAATATCTTGTAAACTCTGAATTGTGAAAAAATATTGTGACTAGTGAATTTTAATGGTCCATATATGTCGTATGCTCTGTTCACAAGTTCTAAAATATGTTTAAAGTCTACTAAAATTTGATTGGCTAAAATCATGTAGCCTAAATGAAATATTTTTCTCTCTCTATATTAATATGTATGAAATAAAACATCGTATTTATGTGATAGAGATCCATTTATATTGGATGGTTAGTTGGTTAATATGGCATGATTACGGGTTATAAAAATCATATTTCAGGTAGTGAAATTTAAAATTTAAGATACTAGATAAAACTAAAAGCATCACAATGTTTATTTAAATCTATTAGAAATTCCAATATTGGTAAGATTTTCCATTTGAAATATTAGAGAAAACTAAACAACACATGTTTTTTAATGATATGAATATCATAGAGAAACGAATGTACCATTGATGTCAATATTATCAACATGATAAAGAAACATTCAATATATTTTTCTATATATATGGTATCAGAGTTTTCCATATACATAATCAAGATAGTGCAAAATGCAAAATTACTAATTTTAAGACTAATATATACTAGTATATATTTTATCTTTTGTTTTTTGTTTTGTTTTTTTTTTTTTTATCCCATTTTTTTTTTCTTTCATATTTTCCACCCTAATATATATATATATATATATATAAAGTAAACAAGTTGTCCACATCCCCTTCTAATATAATTAGAATGATTTTATTAAATTACATTATTTGAATGTGATGAACTAAACACAAAAGCAAAAGAGATCGGAATTTATTTATTATATTAGTTAATTTTTTAATTTTTAGTTATATAAAGTAAAGTTAATCTAAAATTAAGTAAGTGCGATTTTTTAAAAGCATTGTTTTTTAAATGTATGTCTAGTATCATGTTTAAATTTTATACTCTGTAAAAATATTGTGACTAGTGAATTTTATGATTCAAAAATATTGTGACTATTGAATTTTAATAGTCTATAATTGAATGTTGAGTGCACGCGTTAGTTCATATATATTATGTCCCCATTCTTGTTTCCCTCCCACCCTCCTCTCAAATATATATGTTGCCCTATTTGTTATTTTTAATTTCAGAAGACAATGAAATTAATGGTGTACTGAAATTTCTAACTAAAATTGTTTCTTAGGTAAAATTTGCTTCGTTCTTCGGACCAGGGATCACTGCTGAAGTTGGTGAGTTCTAAATGTGCTGATTTTCATGAGATGTAAAAAATTTCCCGAATGCAGGGAACAATCTTTGAGTAAACTTTCATGAACTTGTGGGTGCAGGGAAGGGAGAAAAAGATCTTTATGAAGTTCAACTTATTTCCAACACGACATTGTAGCGTATGATTTCTATGCATCTCTGCTATTTGATATGGCTGTACACATTGTAGTAATATTCTGTGGAAAAGCTGAGTAATATTTGAACAGAGTTGTATAAAAACATTAATTATCGTAATATTAGAAGGAAGAAATATACTACTACCCCAAATTCTCTTCTCCGCTCAATGCTCTATGCCTAACACTTTTCTTTTTTGCTCCTGTCGCTCTTTTGTACTGTTTTTGTTGAGTTACTTAGTGGCACGCAAATAAATGTGTTAGTTTTATTCCAAAAAAAATTTGTTTGTGTCAACCAGTTGAATTGGTCCCGGAATTATGCAGTAGTTTCTCCTTTTTTTTTAAAGACTTATCTTTGAGACAGTGTTATAAGATAATCTTGTATTGATATATTCCATTGATACATGAACATTCGTAAATAGGGTTACCTACCTTATTTTTCTATTATATATTATAGTGAAAAAAAACCAATCAAACTTCAATATTCTATAACTTCACAATGTGCATTGGATCAAAAAATTAAGTCTAACACTAAGTGAGAGAGAAGAAAACTATCACTACGCACCTTGCAGCTCTGAAAAGGAAGGAAAACAAAACTCAACTATTTATAAAGAATATCATACACATACATTATTCGCAATATGCAATTAAATTATATACAACCCTACATACATGTAGTGGTCTCTAAAATGTCATACATAAATGTAGTTTCTAGAATCTCATACATATATTTTTTATTATTATTATTTTGGGTGTATATTAAGATCAATAAATTCTCCGAACTGTGCAAAATTTCATGGATTTTCCCATCATAAATCAAATACAAATCCCAAATCTCACCATGCCAACTGCACGCAAGGCCCAACCCAAATAGGTTGTTCAATGGCTCATTAACAACTTGGAGCAAGCCCAAACTTAGACGCTTTTTAATTAGAGTTCCAAACCCCAATAGAAATCGAAGAAAAGCATGGGGCGTGACCTATCTGTTGGGATTTATATACCCTAACATAGCAAATTCCTATTTGGATTATAGTAACATGTGTTCCTAACATATCTGAAATATTTATGTTTTATATAATTAGTGAATTCAATGTATTATGTTTCGATTCATTATGTAATTGATAGTGTTCACTTGATTACAAGAGATATTTATATATGTATGTGATAGCGATCAATATATGAATATAAACAATAATCATAAATTATTCATAGTCGGTAATTATGAATAGACCCATTATTAACTAAGACTTGAATTGGATCCGCGTTAGATTGAGATATATTGCGAGAACCGTCGTATGCAATTGCTCCATGTCACTGTCATGGCGTTTGACTCTTAACCATGAGAAAAATATAGACTCTTTTATTAATTAGTTTTTACTTTGATTTGTTCGGCGGAATCTTCGGAATCCTTATACCGGCACTTTGGGTAATTGTGTAATTAATAGGTAGAGAATTATAGTTTCAATATTTGTATCATTGCTACTTGTATTTATTTTGTATTAATCATGGTTAATCACAAAGTAAATTCGAAGGCCTTCGTATGTTTTTTGACAAAATGATTTATTATATATTTATTTATTTAAATTATTATTTTTGTCAAACAAATGTTTTATTGTGATCAAGTCGGAAATAATCAAAGGTACCAAAATAAATATATTAATTAAGTGGTCGGATTGATGATTTTATTTATCCGATAACTAATTATGTATAGAGAGGTCAAAGTACAACATTGACTTAAAGGTTATTTATTATTTAATTGGAGTTTAATTAATTTCTTTTAGTGGAGTAGAAATTAATTAATGAATTAATTTAATTGGGTCAATAGACCAGGCCAATTATTAATTTATTGTAGCCAATAAAATAATAAGCCCAAAGGATTTTCACTCATAACTCAACTTGATATTGGAATCCTATTAGATTTGAGATATCACATTAGAATTTTAGAAGATAAGAAATATTTTCTCTCTCTAAAATTTTTAGGGTTAGTGTTCTATTCTAATGGAAATTTCCACAAGCCTAATTTTTCAAAGTCATTCATGCAGATTTATAGGTGATTCTTAAAGGGAAGACCATTACCAAGAAGATGGAGATCTAAAGAAAATACATCTAGCAAAGGGATTTACAATAAGTGAGAACATTCACTTTAGAGGAGAAATCTAAGATTTACTCAAACATTAATGTAAATTTTATATTCCTAAATTAAATAAATCATTATTTTATTTATGTATAAAACTTATCTCTATACATAAATTAAAATCTTTATTTAAAAAACTCTCATAAAATTTTAAAAATTTTCGTTTTCGCAATACCATCACCATCACCATCACATGGCCACGGGTGAACTGCAGGCACATTGACCATTAACACTGAATTTTGGAAGCTGTGTAAATCAATCTTACTGTTCCCATCACCATCACCATCACCATCACATGGCCAAGGGTGAACTACTAATTTTGGATTGCGACATTCTTAGAAGGTGGGCAACAGTAGGATTGATATGAAAAGCAGCTAACGCATTCGAAATAAAAAATACATTCTCAATACGAAAATAAGATTGTGTGCATACAATCCTTGTTAAATCCCGCAATAACGGGACGGGACCATCTTTTAGGACCTGCAGTGTGGGTTTCAATTTTCAAGAGCTTCTTAAAGCTCCATGAGCAAATGCCAGGTGGATTATTCACTGCCGAAAAAGTTCCTGTACTTTTAGAATGTATTTTTGAACCCATTGAGCCCAAAATATATAATAGAAGCACCACCTCTATCAGATTGAAGCTATATATCATAAAAAAATAATAATAATAATAAAATAAAAAATAAATAAAATAAAATTTTCCCAACTACTCTTAAAGCCAGTTACATAAATCCTATATTTTTTTTACTTCTGTTTGAGATTCTTGTCATATAATAAACAAAATTTCTTAATAGCAAAGTAATTTTAAGAATGGAAGACATTTATCAACGATTTTTACCTTAACTTATACTCCATCGAGACGAATAAACATCCAAAGTGAGTTTTTTTTTAAAAATAATAAAAATTAAAGATTAATTTCACTCACACCCTTCAAATTTGGCCAACAATATCCACTTCTTTTATCTCTTAGAGCATCATCTTTACCAATCGTTATGTAAAAGGCACACCTTTTGGAAAGATTGCTTGTGCTTGGTCTGTTAGCTCCAATAAGTGCGTTTTCTTTGCTTTTCTTTCTCTCATCTAATTGAGTTTAGAGAGATTGCTTACTCTATTAGCCCAATAAGTGCTTAGATCTAGATATTCGAAGGAAAAAAAGAAAAAAGAAAAAAAAGAAAAGTAGTCCTTTGTTAAGGATGATATATTCCAAAGAATCTGGTTTGTTTGCCTTTTTCCCCGCCTTTGGCGGTTCCGGTAAACCTCGTCACTGTAAAAACTCGTTTGGGAAAGGACCACCAGAGAAGGATCGAGCACCACCAGCGCTATTCTCCGGCAACAAAAATAGTAATAATAATTCTTAATGGATATTGTTTTTTCAAAATAAAAATTTCACGTAAAATAATACCAATTTTGCAGAGTGGGTCTTGGGCTCGATGGTGACAGTAACGCAACTTCGGATGGTATTTACAGTGGTTGTGAATTGGGACTTGATGGTGGATCATTGATGCCGACAGCACTAGTGAGGAAGGAGAGGTGGCAACACGATATATATCTATATATATATATATATATAAACATAATCGAGTTTGAGATCGCTCTTGTATCAGTCACTGTGCCGCCGCCGACAACTTGCATTTTTGGTAAAATTCTTTTGGATGGTTGATGAGTGAATTTGGAAAAAAGTATGAATATTTTAGTCTTTTAAACAACTTTTTAAAGTTAAAAGAAATTTTTGACAAAGTGAAAGGGTAATAATATCCTTTTATATATATAAAGTGTTATGACATTATTGAAAATTAGCCGTCAGAATGTGAGTGAAAAACGTGACAAATATTTGTAATGTGAGTGATAGTAATTTTTAAAAATTATTTCAATATTTTATTTAGTCAAAACTGAAGGGATATCAATAAAATTAACCTTAAAATAAATTATTCCACCTTGCTACATCTTGACTCTTGGGGTTGTGTTTTAAGATATCTTGTACCGGAGTTTCTCCATTAATGCTTGAGTCCTTGTCTCAAACTAAATGGATACCAATTCTGAAGCATATGTGAGGTAAATGTGTTTTTACTTGCTTTTTCTTTTTTGAATTAAGCAAGCAACATGTACCAGCACCCCAGCCTATTTGAGACTTTTCACGTCTTCTTTCGAGATCGAGAAAGATCATACCACCTAGGTCAATGACCATGCGGTATACTCTTCGTTACTAAATTTTTGTCTAACTTTATTTGTCCAATTCATGCAAGAAATGTTTTATAATTTTATCTTGAAATTAATCGTGGTATAATTTTCAATACTTATTTCTCTTTAAATAATGAAAGTTATTTTTGCAGATGGAAAAAATAATAATAATAATAATAATAATAATTGTTAGAAGTTGATTTACTTAATAAAATAATAAGAAGAATTTGTAACATTAACGATATGAAGTGAAAATATCAAATGGCTAAAATTATTATTATCATAGTATCGAAGTTGAATGGAAACGTCTAAGATTCACAAAAACCTTGATATGAGATGTAAGAATGGTTCATGTAAGTTTTTTGGGGAATTATTTGTTACGACTAATCCCCATAACACCATGCAAAGCGCTCCTTTCATATGAGTCGGTAAAGCTTGAGTTTTCACCTGCGGGCATGATCTAAGGAATTATTTGTTACGACTAATCCCCATAATACCATGCAAAACACCCATCCCACATGGGTCGGTAAAGTTCGGGCTTTCATCCACGGGTGTGGTTTAGCTAGGGATGGCAATTCCCTGCCCCGTTTATGGGACGGGAATGGGAAAGGTCTCCCACCCACTCTGCCTGTTTATAAGGATAAATTATAATTTTATTCAAATACTTTATTTTATATTCAATAATATTAAGTATATTATTAAGCAAATTCTAATTTATTCGATTTCAATCGCCAAATATCAATTGTAATTTTATTTCATTATTTAGGTACTCTTCAAAATCTGTCTCCGACTCGCCTTACCTTATTGACAGAACGTATGAGATTTTATTAGAAAAACCCCAAACCTTTTACAGTAAATTAAATATAATTTTTCTAGATATTTTTCTAAGTTTGGATATTTAATTCATCTGAGAGTATATTCGGATTATAAATCATTGCAAAACATACAAATCAAACTTTTACCTTCTATAATAACAAAACGCAATTAGATCTAAATATTAGACCATTAAGAGAAAGAGGAAAGTTTGGACTATAAACACTTGCCCCTTACAAAGAAAATGGAACCAAGACTACTATTTGTAGCCAACAAATAGAATATCTAGGCATAACATTATCAGCAATTTACAATTAAAACATCTAGAATCTCATACAAATACATATATAGTGGCCTTTCCAATGCATGTTAATAAGATCAATAAACTATTAAAATTGAATAAATCTGTACCAAGCGCCTTGTAAGTTGTAAGGGAGAGATCTAGAATCCGTTACCATCAAAAGCCTTGTAGGTTGATGTTACTTTCTAAAAAATACACAATCAATCTGTTAAAATTTTCCAATTTCTTAGTACAAACTTCAAAACTAATTTCTGTTAAAATTTTCCAATTTCTTAGTACAAACTTCAAAACTAATTTATTATTTTTATATTTTTTGAATCATTATCTGATATCAATTATAGTGCTGGTAAAACGAATTACAGAATACTTAGTTGGGCCCTGCAAGTGATTTTTCTTTTTCAGAACATACATGCATATATATCAGTATATGCACACTCTGTAGAACTCACACATACATGCATATATCACTAAGACCACAATTAATTAATAAAAACATGGCAACTAATCAACGTAACATACTACATAAACAATCACAAAAAAAATTAGCAATGCCCAGATCAATCACCATCAAAACAAACTTGTTCTGTTTTATCAGCCTGTCATATATGACCGTATTTTAGTCAAAACATGCGCACACAATAAATATTTTGACTGAGCCTAATCCATGTCGATCAGACCACAATAACATGCAGCACCAAAAAAAAAACGTATGCAATCCAGCAACTGCTAAAAATTAAGGCCACAAAATTAAACCCATTCCATAATTCCCAAACTGGAAATGATTATATCATCAATCCATTTATTATATATATAAAGAGGGAGAAAGTAATTAAATCAGATCCAACAAAAAATTTCCATTTAAATATATATATATATATATATATATATATATATATATATATATATATATATATCAAAAATCATAAAATTGTACAAGTACTAGTCTATTATAACATGTAAAAGTAGGTAGCATGGCATTAGAATCCAAAACCTAAAACTAGTAGTAGCTACAAAAAGAAATTAGCTAGTCTAATTAAGTACTCCTCCGTTTTTTTCTTATTGTCTTGCCCTCCCCGTTTAAGGGTTGTTGTTGATCAAGGACATATCTTTTCCAGTACCAGTGTTCTTCCCACACTTGTGACATCTCTTCTCTAGGTATGTTTTACGTCTCATGCACAAAACGGGCCACGAAAACCCTCATTATGGCCACAAAACACGCGAAAAAGACGAACAACCAGTACTTCATACCACAAAGCATCTTGAGGAAGAATTGTGCAAAGAAATCCAAGAGCATGCCGACAGCCATTGTAATACTCTGCGCAGCTGAACGTATCTCCGGTGGAAATATTTTGCTTGCCACCACCCATCCTAATGCTACCCATGACCAAGCATAACAAGCAACAACAGAGCAGATGCACAACACTACCAGAATGGCATACCATTTGGACAAATCGGTCATTACACCCCACATTCCAATTTCTATATTCCCACTAAGAAATGCCACTGCAATCTGTATGCATAAATATATAAATCGTTAATGGTCATAATCGTTTCACTTTCACAAATAAGTGTAACTATTCAGCCTAAATATCAAGACTTATATAAAATATTTTTCAAAATTAAAGTACCTGAAGTATGAACATTTGGATACCACCAAGCAAAAACATTTTCCTCCTAAACCACTTATGAATTACAAAAATGGTTGCTACAACATTGACACCACCGGCAATGACTGCCAAGAAGAGCGAAGCATCATTTGGTAAACCTAGGGTTTTGAAGTGCACAGGAGCATAGAGCAAGACACCACTCATACCAGTGAGTCGTTGGATTAATGGGATGAAAATGGACAAAACGAGTTGAGGTCTGTATTTCCTCTTTCGGATGTTACGCCAAGGGTGCTTCACTTTCTGTGATTCTCGAATAGCGTCCACCAAGTGGTCGTACCCGGCCTCAATGTCGTCGACGACGCCACCAATGTTTTTGAGCTTTTGTTTGGCCTCCTCATACTTGCCTCTCTCTATCAGAGAATCTGGAGTCTCAGAATTGAAATATGCTGACATGATTATAAAGAAAGCGATGATTCCAGCACCACCCAAGCTATAACGCCTGCCATCCTTCATCTCTGAAGTGGCGAAGTTAATGAAATTGGCTATCAATATGCCAACCATCATGCTCAAATGGTAAAAACATGCAGCCATCCCGGAGACGTATTGTGGCAGCGACTGAATGAATAATACTACTGCATTCATCAATATTAATTTTAAAAATATATCAAAGATTGAAGAAAATAATTACAATATGTATATGTAGAAGAAAAAAAAAAAAGATTCTTGCATGTTGTATGCATAACATGTATATTAGGTCAAACAAATTAGGGCTTGCTTAGTTTGTCACTGTTTTTAAAAAATTGAAAATTATAAAATGTACAAAAATTATATTGGATTAAAACTATTTTTGAAAATCTCAAATATAAAAAATAAAAATAAAAAAGTATGTTTTCAAAGAACTATTTTAAACTTCTCTAAAAACAGTTTTTTGTTTCTGAGAATTATTTTCAAAATTTCAAATCAAACACGCCTCAACACCGAGTAAATGAGCTAAATTATGCATGTGTATACAAGATGGAATAGCTTCCAAACACGCCTCAAGACTGAGTATATGATGATATATATCATCTCATCATAGTTAATGACCTCGTGATAACATCATCCCTTACTCACATACATCAATTGGATATATCGACTATTTATCATTATTCATTTACTTATATATATGTACCAAAAATTCATTATTAAATATACCTGAACACCAAAACCAGCTCCGATCCCCAATAAAATACGTCCCACAATAAGCATCCATAATTTTTCCGCAAAAGCATTAAGCATGGCGCCAATAAAAAAAGATTAAGCCACTAAAAATCATACAATTTCTGCGACCGCATTTTTTGATGAGACACAAAGCCGAGAAGAATGCCACAAACATGGCCATATATGTATAAGGCCGAGGTGAAGAATGTCAATATATTACTGTCAAATCTGCAATATTGCAGCTTCACTGATTGATCAACCTCCTCCTTCCCATAAACTTGGGGGAAGAATTTACTCAAAAAGGGACCCATGCATGTCACACCACCTATTATTCATCCAAAACAGCCACAAAAAATAATTAAAATCTCTATCACACACACACACATATGTTTATACACATATACAACACATAATCATATATGGATACAGATATATAAATTGACAAAGAAAAAAATAAATCAGCATGATTAATTACCGGATATTCCGATCTCGTATCCATACATAAGTCCACTGGCCGCACCAAAAAGCCAAGCTGCCACCACATATCTGGTGATTTTTCGATGATAATTAGTATTATCAACCTTATTATTATCATCACCCTTAGTATTATAGCCCATTTGAGTTATAAAAAAAAAAAGACTAGAGAGGAAAGACCAGAGTATGTGTGTGAGATTTTATACAGGAACAAAGTTTATCCCTTAAAACTCTTAATCCTTTTACAACTTTAATTACGAGCTGATTTTAGGCACTATTTTTGTTGTCAGAACTCTTAATCCTTTTAGAACTAGATAATTTGTTGTCTAGTTAGATCTTAATTACGCACTAATTAATTACAGTAGTTAACTAGTTATCAAAACTCTTAATAGTTGATAATTTGGTCAAAAGTTAGATTTAGAAATTAGATTTTTTCGTTGTCCGGTTGATGCTTAATTCATTTATTTTCCAGTTACAAGTTGGATCACAAAATATTTTTAACATAAAGCGAATTGGTTGATTTTAGTTTTGTGGTCCAATAATTTAGTGACACGCCCTTTTAATTTAGTTATAGATATAAATTACATATTATTATTATTATTTTTTTTCGAACGGTTAAATAATTGTATAAATATGTATATGAAATTAAAGGGCCAATGACCCAGCTGCCCAACAACCAGGCAGCCAAAAAAGATACAACCCAACCCAATAGGCCCAACACAAAACCAAGCCCAAACCATATCAGTTATGGTTAAATAACTTTGAATTCAAACTACTGTTCAAAGCATCATCGTGATGACAAGCAAGAAAGCCATTGTAACTGCAATTTCCGTCAGAGTAGTGCTACTGCGGGCGCGCGCTCGCAGTAGCACTCACGCGCACCCCCTTTTTAACCATAGGATGTGTTTTCTTCAGATTCGGGAACACTAAAGAAAGTCCGTTTCTCTCTCTTCTCACAGCGTTAAACCCAACTTTCTCCTACGTCACTTTAATTAATTCTTTATTATTTTTTTCTTAGCTGGGTCTTCTTCTCTCTCCTCACGCTCTCTCTCTCTACGTCCACCATACTCGGCTAGCTCATCTTCTCTTTCATCTGGTCCAGGTAGTGGAAGACAACCCCTATACATCCAAATTTTCTATTCTTCCCCTTCGTTCTATTTGCAGACCCAAAAACATTTTTTTCTCTCCCTCTTCCTTTTTCTCTCTCCAGATTCTCCAGTCACACCGTTCATATCAGACCCAATTTTCATCAGTAAGAGAAGATCTTTGTGAAAGGGACGGAACGGGGAACGACAGAGGTATCGGCACAAGCTGAGAACTGGAGTGCAAAATCTGAAACTCGAGTGCCGGGCAACCCCGAAGAGCAAGAAGCTTACCGGCGAGGAATTGCAGAGAGGTCCACGATGGCGTGGTTGCAACTGTGGGCCGGATTTGAACCAGCAGCTTGAGAGAGAAGAGCAAAGGAGCCAATTAACTTTACCGGCGAACAAGGATTTATTGGCCAGGAATTGAATCGGTAAGCCAATTAACTTTTAGAATGGCGGTATGTAACTTAAGAGAGAGGAGCACAAAGGACCTTCTCTCTCCTTCATATGTCTTTCAACAAACACACTGCTCTCTCTTCGTCTCTGCAAATGACTCTCACTCTTTATTTCTCTCATTCTTTATTTCTCCTCTTCTCTTCTGGGTCTCTCTAAAAAAAAAGGGTAAAGTTAATTGGCACCTACTGACTCAACTCTCTAAAGACCTCTTGAACTCCTCTTCAGATGACCGGCGGCCCTCTGCTCTCTTCCTCCTTCAAGCTTTTTGCAATACTCACACTGCGCTGCCACTGCCAACCCCCGCACCGATTGGAGTAACCCAAATCCACGTGCACCATCTCACCAAATTTCTCCCTTCATTATTGAAATTTATGTGATGTGAGAGAATAAATTAAAGGGGCTGTAAAATTCAACATTGGATGTTGTGTTTACATGGGCATGGATATTTTTTTTGATCTTCTTGTTGTGCGTCTTCAACTTTGGATTGAGTTTGAATCTAGAATTGATATTTTCAAAGGCACGCTTGTCTGAGTTTTCCACCTGAAAAAACATGAGAAAGAAACTGATACTATATGCTAGTGTATATATGTAGATAGAGTGTATGTGAAAGTTTGGAGAGAGAAAGTGTGTGCAAATATCGACAAATTAACAAAAGTATAAAGCAAAGGACCTTCAAGCGAGAACGGTTCTTTAAAACCTGGACCAGATGAAGGAGAAGATGAGCTAGCCAAGTATGGTGATGAGAGGGCCAGCGGCTTGTACGACAGTTTCGCGGAACGTACAGAAAGAGAGCGCGAGGAGAGAGAAGAAGACCCGCCCAGAAAAAAATAATAAAAAATTAACTAAAGTGACGTAGGAGAAGTTGGATTAAACGGCGTGAGAAGAGAGAGAAACGGAGTTTCTGCAGTGTTCCCAAATCTCAAGAAAACACATCCTACGGCTAAAAAGGGGGTGCGCGTGAGTGCTATTGCTAGCGCGCGCTCGCAATAGCACTACTCTTTCCGTCAGCAATGACTTCCACAATCCGGTCTGTGCTACTGAGGGCAATCCGCTATTATGATGATCCCCTTCGAAACCTTAGTCTGGAGGCCGAGGGGGTGGTCTTGGTCGGACTGAAACAAGGCTCCATTCTTCTGCAAGTGCTGAGATTTCAGATTTTTTGGAGGCTTTGAGGGATCCGGCAATGAAGCTTACTACTACTCTGAGGACTGAAGCTTGTGACGAGGGAATGCTCCTATAAAGCCTGTTGTACCTTTTTGGCCATATGCTGTAGACCATTAATACTGCAAGTGCTACCTTACAGAACAAAATTCTAGGGCTTCTATTAACCCAATGTTGACTTGCCCAAATATGAATTGGGACCAGTTATCACTCCTTATATAGCATCTGCATCTATCCTGAATGAGTCTCCATATTGGGGATATGAAATCACAATCAAATAAAAGATGGGAATGGGATTCGGGTTTGGATGAGCAAAGATGACATGTTTTAGGTTCCATTTTAGACATGATCTTGCTATCCAATGTGGGCAACCGATTTTGTATTACAATCCATAAGATCAAATTCTGCCTTGGAATGGCAATTGAATCCCAAACTAATTTGGACCAGTGAACTGCTGAATGGCCTGGGGCAAGTGCATACAGTGTGTGCTCACCCTCCAAGCAATCTTATCGGGTATAGATAATAATGGGGGCTGTAGCATTGTGAGCTCTGGGATAGTAGTAATTAGTTGGTGAGGGAATGACCAATTTGGTGAGTGGATGTAGGAGCTTACCTTCGTGTTGAGTGAAGATTCTAGAGCTTGAATGGTGCTCTCATTGAAGATGTCTGTAAGGGGACCTCCATTGAGCCAATTGTCAGTCCAGAAGTATGTGTTCTCTCCATTGTTCACCTTGTGTTGTATCATCTCTCTAGCTAAGGGTCGAAGTTGAAGCATCTTTCTCCAGCTCCAAGAGCACACTTGGGGTATGCTCTTTGTCCAGAAGTTGTTATCCTTTAAAAGGTATATTCTGCACCATAGCACCCATGTTCTTTGGTTGTTGCTAGCTAGTAATAAGTTCCCAAATATGCCTCATGATGGCAGCCCCTGTTGACCAATTCCAAGTTAGGAATCCCCAGCCCTCCCTCCTCCTTGGGCTTGCACACTGCACCCCATGTAACTCTGGAGCCAGTCTTTTTAAGGTCAGGTCCAAACCATAGGAACCTTCTCAAAAGTGTGTTGATATCATCAATCACTTTCTTGGGGAGGATGAACATGTTGGACCAGTACATTTGTGTAGAAACAAGTACTGACTTAATGAGCACCAATCTACCTGCATCGGAAAGGCTTTTTGTTTCCCAATGGTTTACTCGAGCAGTGATTTTATCAATCAGAATATTGCAGTCAACTACCTTTAGACCTGTGGAAATAAGTGGAACCCCCAAGTGCTTGATTGGCAGGGAACCAACACCCACTCCCAAGTATGAGGACAATAATATCTCATTAGAATAATCCAAGCCAGAAAAGAACACGAAACTTTTAACACTTTTTTGTTAATTTATTTTTAATACATAACTTTTTTTTTTTTTTTTTTTTTTTTTTTTTTTTTTTTAGTTAAAAGGTAAGCTTGTATTAGAAGAAGGAAAGAATTTACAGGGAGGTCCAAATAGGACAAACACAGACTGCCTAAGCAGAAACAAAGCAAAAGCACTACTTTCCAGATATATCAGCAAGCCAAAAGAAAACTATAAACAAATCCACAACTTTCCAGTTACATGCACTACTTTTTTCTAGTTACAACCATAATGAACACCAACTCTCAGTAGAAAGCCAGAGAGTGAGCATTTGCTAAGTAGCAGCCATCATTGAAGAGCTTCTATAGGTCCTCAAGTTTATTCATTCTCCTCAAATCAGTTGAACTTTTCAGTATGATTGAAGCAAGTCTCCCTCTAGTACAATTCCTGATCTGATTAATGACTGTGGATGGGGATGAAGAGGAATTCCTAAAAGCTCTATTGTTTCTCTCCATCCAAAGAAAATAAACAGCAGCTGAGAGAAGTAACTTGTGGACAAGGAATCCCTTTGAGCTCCAGTTATCAGAACACCACGAAATTAAGCCCCTCCAACTTGCTGGCTGAATGTAGAATGCAGCTGTGTGTTGAACAAAAGTCCAGATTTTCTTTGAGAATTCACACTTGAAGAATAAGTGATGCATAGACTCACTGTTGGACAAACAAAGATAACATGCATTGATGTGGTGTTTGTGCTTTATAGACTTCCTATCCAGTGTGTTAAGTCTACCTTTTGTTGCCAACCAAGCAATAAAACTTTGCTTGGGAATATGGTGTTTGAACCAAACAATATGATGCCAAGGAAAGACGAATGTGGGTCGGAGCAAGTACTTAATTGTGTGAGCAAGGGAAAAGTTTAAGTTTGGTGAGGGTAACCAAATAATTGTATCAGGTTCATTTGAAGGGGTTGGCAGATCATAAAGCTGGGAATGAAAGTTTTGCGATCGGAAGAATGGGATGTGTGCTACTGAGGGTGGAACAACCCAATGGTTCAAGGAAATTAGGCTATCAACTTTGACTCTCATGTCCAGTTGAAGAATTTCCCTAACATTCAGGTTGAGTTGTTGAATTAAAGGTCCATTTGGTAGCCAAAAGTCCATCCACATCATTGTGTCTGTGCATTTTCCCACCTTATGTTTCAACAATCCTCTTGCCATGCCCCTTAACTTTAGTAATCTTCTCCAGAACCCTGAACTTAAAGCTGTTGGATTCACAGCCCAAAAGCTCCTAGCTTTAATCAAGTATCTATATGCCCAAGCAACCCATAAACTATCCTTCCTTCTGGCAAACAACTTCCAGATATGTTTCAAATTAGCAGAGTGATGTTGGCCATTTCAAGATTAGGAAAACCCAAACCTCCATTAATTTTGGGTCTGCAAACCACATCCCATGCCACTTTAGCACAAGAATTCTTTAGTTCAGGGCCTGACCATAAGAATCTCATCAAAATTTGATTAACTTCATCAATAACCTTTTTAGGCAACACAAAAGTCTGAGCCCAATAGGATTGCATTGAGCAAAGGATGGACTTAATAAGGACTACCTCCCTGCAAAGGAGAGGAATCTAGCAGACCACCTCTTCAGCCTTGCAGTGATTCTAACAACAAGTGTAGTACAGTCAGCTACACTAAGGGCCTTGGATGAGAGTGGCAAACCTAGGTAGGTTACAGGAAGAGTGCCAGTTCCAAACTGCAATAAGGCAAGTATATCTGCTTTCACCTGATTATCAATTAATGCTTAAACCAGAAATTGTGAGGAAGTTATTGAGGGCTTGATAAAAAGTTTGGACTGAGGAAAGGCTCCCATGTGAGTATAATAACAAATCATCCGCAAATGATAGATGGGAAAGAGCCAGTTTGCTACATCTCCAATGATACTTAAAGTCTCGGTTGCTGCTAATTGAGTTAGACAAGGAGAGTGAGAGGACCTCCATAGCAATGATAAACAACAGTGGGGAAAGGGGGTCCCCTTGTCGAATCCCTCTTTTTCCCTTAAAGAACCCAAAGAGTGCCCCATTTAGAGAAATGGAATAGGAAGGTGTGGTGATACATTGAGTTATCCAGAGGACAATGCAATCAGGAAAGCCCATTAGTTTCAGTGTATCAATTATGAACTGCCAGTGCAAATTGTCAAAAGCTTTTTTAAGGTCTACTTTCAATGCACAATTGGGAGGATAAGAGGATTTATAAAATATGTTTGAAGCCATATTAAAATTGATTCGGTCAAATCTGTAGTCTAAATAATGAAATATTTTTATACATATTAATACGCAGGAAAGCAAGTATCATATTAATGTGATAAATTGTAGTCCTTTTGTTACATACTGATTATTATGATCCATTTATATTGCATGAGTGTCTATGAACATGATATGATGTTACGGGTTTTAGCATTACATCGAAT
The DNA here is from genome assembly GCF_030987335.1 of Cornus florida. Taxonomy (NCBI): domain Eukaryota; kingdom Viridiplantae; phylum Streptophyta; class Magnoliopsida; order Cornales; family Cornaceae; genus Cornus; species Cornus florida. The sequence goes on from NW_026775577.1 coordinate 9,598,057, forward strand.
CGCATTAATTTGAGATATTAGAATTAGTAAGATCTGAGATATTTTTATGTGGGTTATAAAGATGTAAGATTTATAATTTGAGATATTAGAGAAAACTAAACATTTAAATTTATTTAATATAAGAATATGATGGTCCTCCCATGCCGCCGGATCAAAATCCTCAAAGGTGGTCTGATACCGGAATTGTAATTCTGTTGTTTCTGTTGAACACACATTTACTTTTCTTGTCCTCTTATATGGCTTCTATATAAGTTGGTTGGCCCAAAGCCTTATATGTTCCTTTTTGGGGCTCTTTATACCATTGAATTTAATATATATATATATATATATATATATATATATATATAAAGAATGTGATGTCCAAACATGAAGTTTGTGAGAAAAATGTCAATTTAAAGAAATATATCCTTTTAACCAAACAAAACCCACTTAAATGTAAACAAGATAAAAAGTGATAATATATATAGAAATGACGAGTCTGAAAAATTAATATGGTGTATTGATGTTTTATGTATGTAAGGAGGATATATACCTTTGTTTATACACAACTGATTTGTGGTGGTTAATTTTCTAATATTAAAAAATTGTTCAGACATTAATATTAAAAAAAAAAAAAAAAAAAGTTTGTCAAATGCATTTCTTAAATATATTTTATAGCTTTTATTTTTTTTTTAGACAATATTATTCTTAAAAAGAGATGTGAAAGTGGTGGAGGAAGTGATGGTGGCGGTGCTGAAAATGACGGTGGTAGTGGTAGTGATAGTAACAGTGGATGTGGTCGTGTAGTACTGTGCAAGGCGGCAGCCAATGGCAGACACAAGAATTTTGTTGAGAGACAGAAAACAAATTTAAAGATAAATTTTTTTAAATAAAATAATAATTATAGGAACCTAATTACTTAATGAGAGAGAGAGAGGGAGAGAGATTACTTTGGCTTTTAATTTTGTTTGATTTGGTGGAATCAATTAGAACAGAAAGAAAAGAGAAATTTTTTTAAACTATTTTGGAGTTTGGATGAAAGAAAAAAAAAAAAAGAATAACAAAATTTGGTTTCCACCTATTTTTCCCCCCAAAACTTTTCGCACAAAATAGGCCAAAATATATTATTTTCTCCTCCATTTTTATTTGTCTTTCCTATTTTATTCAACTAACTTGTTTGTATTTATTTTTGGGTAACTATCCTTTTTTTTTTTTTTTTTTCGTGAGTTGTCATATTTTTATAAATCTTATTTCTTTTCTTATTTTATTAAAAAATAAGATGACTGGTATCTTTTTCAATATAATCCACTGTCTTAACACTGTATAGACGTAAATAACCAAAAAAATAAAATAATAATAACTAATTAGGATGTTCAAAAATATATTATATTAGAATGTATTTTTGAACCCATTGACCCAAAATATATAGAAGCACCTCTATCAGATAGAAGCTATATATCAAATATGGTTGAAAGATAATTTATCTGATTAGGATCCATTATTTCAACAGAGTTGTGACAAAGTGCTATTTTCTAACAGGAAGTGTATGATTTATATGCCCTGCTGTACATGCACATTGTAGTAATTTTCTTTGGAAAAGATAAGTAAGATTTCAACAGAGCTGTATAAAAACATTATTATAATTATTATGTATAAAGAGAAATGAAATTAGAAGGAAGAAAAACATTATTATAATCCTTTTTAAACAATTCCTTAGATCAACTCTCTTATGAGGTTGCAATTCTCCCATTTATATTCTCAATATCATTTTCGATCATGAGTCTTCAAATTACTCCCAAGTTCATTGTCATATATATATATATATATAATTTTTAAATGTGTAAAGAGTTTCAGTATTTCAGTATTTATTTATTAATTAATTAATATAAATATAGTTTTTATAAAAATAACTTCTATAAAACCCAAAAAAAAAAATATATGTATAATTATCACAATATAACCGGCCCGGCCCAGTTATGATTATGTCATTATCAAGAGATGACACATGTTATCATTCTATTAATCCAAGAAACCTATAAATAAAGGCATGGAAGAAGGAGGAAGGGATACATAAATTGAGAATTTGTAAAATACAGAAACTCTGCTAAAGAGTTTCAGTATTTATTTATTTATATAACAATATTTATTAATTGATATAAAAATAGTTTTTCAGTATTTATTTATTTATATAAAAATATTTATTAATTGATATAAAAATAGTTTTTATCTATATTTTTATTAAACGTGTAATGAGTTTCAGTGTTTTATTATTTATTTATTTATATAAAAAAATATTTATTAATTGATATGAAAAGAGTTTCGATTAAAAAAAATACTTTATAAAATTCTAAAATCTACCTAATAAAATTCTATTTATCTATTTATTATTACGAATTTTTTTATAAAAAGAAAATCTAATTAGACAAGAAATATTAATATAAAAAATATTTATTAATTGATATATAAAATAAAATAAAATAATATTTCTAAAACTTTACCACAAATTAGCGTTTCTTAATAAAATGAAATCTAATTAGACAAAGATATATTTAAAGAAAATAAAATAATTTCTATAAAACACAATCACAAATTACCTATATTATTTTCAATAAATCTCTATCACAACAAATATATATTTAAAGAGTTTCTATAAAACTTTAACACAAATTACCTATTAATCTATTTATTATGAGTTTTTTAATAAAAAGATTCTAATTAGACAAATACTATTAATATAAAAAATTATTTATTAATTGATATAAAAAAGAGGTTTTAAAAGAGTTTCTATGAAACTCTAACACAATTTACTTATTTATCTATTTATTCTGAGTTTTTTTTAATAAAACTTTATCACATATAACCTGTATTTATCTATTTATTATGAATATTTTTACAGAAAATGAATTAATTTCTATAAAACTCGACTACAAATTTTCTATTTAATTTTCTTTAAAACTCTATCATATATAATCTGTATTTATCTATTTATTATGAATTTTTTAATAAAAAGAAATCTAATTAGACAAAGATATATTTAAAAAAAAAAATTAAATAAGTTATATAAAACTGTAACACAAATTACCTATTTATCTATTTATTATGAGGTTTTTAATAAAAGAAAATATAACTACACAAGAATTACTAATATAAAAAATATTTAATAACTGATATAAAAGTAAATAATTTTTCTAAAATTCTAACACAAATTACCTTTTATTATGAATTTTTTAATAAAAGAAAAAATAATTAGACAAAGATATATATATTTAAAGAAAATAAATAATTTATATAAATTTTATCAAGAATTACCTATTTTATTTTCAATAAACCTCTATCACATTAGATAAAGATATATTTAAAAAGTTTTTATAAAACTCTAACACAAATTACCTATTATCTATTTATTATTAGTTTTTCAATAAAAGGAATCTAATTCGGTAAATATTATTTAGTATAAAAAATTATTTATTGATTGATATAAAAAGAGGTTTTAAAAAAGTTTCTATAAAACTCTAATAACAAAAATTATCTATTTATTATGAGTTTTTTAGTAAAAGGAAATCTAATTAGACAAGAATTATTAATATAAAAAATATTTATTAAATAATATCAAAAGAGTTTTTAAAAGAGTTTCTATTAAACTCTAACATAAATTACCTATTTATTTATTTATTATGAGTTTTTTAATTAAAAAAAAATCTAATTAGACAATAATTATTAATACAAAAAATATTTTTTAATTGATATAAAAAATGCAATAATTTTTCTTGAAACTTTACCACAAATTACTTTTTATTATGGGTTTTTCTAATAAAAGGTCAAAATTTCAATATTAAAATAAATATTTTTTGTTAAATAATAAAAAAATATAAAATATAAATATTTCAATATTACTAGAAAAACCTAAAAAAAAATTATTATTCTACAACACTCAAACTCTACTACCAATTTCAAAATATTTCACTATTTATTTATTAATATAAAAAAATATTTTTTAATTAATATAAAAATAGTTACAAAAAATTACAATATAAAAAGAGTTACAAAAAATTACAATTTTTTGTAAGGTTTATTGTTAGAAGCCTCATATCAACAATGAAAAAAATATTTATGAAAACAAAAATTTTATAAGTTACAAAACATTCACCACGTGCATCGCAATATAAAAAGAGGATTCTATCACATATAAACTGCATTTCTCTATTTATTATGAATATTTTTACAGAAAATAAAATAATTTCTATAATACTCTACCCCCAAATTATCTATTTTATCAACTTCAAAATATTTCAGTATTTATTTATTAGTATAAAAAAAATTATTAATTAATATAAAAAGAGTTGCAATTTTTTGTAAGGTTTATTGTGTTACAAGCTTCGAATCAACAATTAAAAAATATATATATGAAAACAAAAACTCTATAAATTATAAAGCATTCACCAAATGCATAGCACGTGTCTTTTCCTAATATATATATATATATATTTGAAAAGTTCATTGTCATATATTGCTACTACAACAAAATAAAATAATAATAATAAAATAAAATAAAATAAAACTGTGAGTTACATAAATCCAATATTTTTAAGATTCTTGTCATATCATTAACAAAAATTCCTTATTAGCAAAGTAATCTTAGGAATTGAAGACATTTCTCAACTATTTTCACCTTAAATTAAACTCCATCAAGACAAACAAACATTCAAAGAGGGATTTAGAAAAAAAAAAAAAAAAAAAAGGCTTTGTATTAAATAATAATAATAATAATTGTTAGAAGTTATTTACCTTATAAAATATTAAGAAGAATTTGTAACATTAACGATATGGAGTGAAAATATCAAATGGCTAAACTTATTATTATCATAGTATCGAAGTTGAATGGAAACGTCACAAAAACCTTGATATGAGCTGTAAGAATAGTTTATGTAAATATACTGCCTTCCTCATATCTTCATTTTATTTATTTTTTATTTTTTTTTCTCTCTCTCTCTTTCTCTTCCTGAACCAGGGTATCCAAGATTTTGCTACGACTAGCGCAACATGAGTCGATTAAGCTCAGGCTTTTACCTGCGGGCATGATCTAAGGAATTGTTTGTTGCGACTAATCTCCAGAACACCGTGCAAAGCACCCCTTCCATATGGTCGGTAAAGTTTGGATTTTCACTAGGGCCGGCCTGAGACTCCCAAAATTTTGAGAGATTTTAAGTGAACTTTCAAATATAAGACCCTTTATACATAAAGTTTCGCACATGCCAAAAATTTTATTAGAATGCAAAATTTTCATTAAAATGAGACCATAAACACAAAATATATTAATGTTGAAAACATATAAAACAAAACTCGATATTTGAGCTTTATAAAGAGCACGGTTCAGTTTACATAAAAAAAAAAAAAAAAAGTATTCAACACAACTTAGTCACAAAAATCAAAATTCAATTTCATATCAAAATGAATTTGATCGTCTTGCAATATAATAAGCTGCAAAATTATCAATTAAAGTGTTCGTAGATAAAATTTGAGGTTAAAGTCTATCAATTACTTACCTTGGTTTGCCCTTATCCTCTTCAGCTATCAATGCAACTGATTGTCAAACCTTGGTGAATAGAATCACAAAGAGAATTACAATGTGGACTTCAACATTCTTATCTTATGCTGGTAAAGCAGTGCTAATTAGATCCATACTCTACTCCATTCAAGCCTACTGGACACAAGCTTTCATACTGCCACAAAAAAGTGATTGATCAAATCAACCAAGTAATTAGAAACTTCTACTGGTCTGGAATTGAGCTGAAAAAGGGGGTGCAAAGGTTGTTTGGACTGCTATTTGTAGACCAAAAGTTAATGGTGGGTTGGGTTTTCCTTGTTTAGAGTTAACAAACAGGCTCTCAAGCCTCAAACACATTTGGAAGTTGTGTGCTAGGAAAGACTCCTTGTGGGTTGCTTGGATTCACAGGTACCTCATCAAGAATAGAAGTTTTTGGACTGTCAAAGCTTCAGCATTAAGCTCTGGATTCTGGAGAAGACTCTTAAAGCTAAGGGACATGGTAAGGGGTTTAATCAGGCACAAGATTGGCTCAGGTCTGAATACAAGTTTGTGGATTGATTATTGGCTTCCTAATGGACCTATATCATCTCAACTCAATCTCACTGAAATGGAAATTCTTCAACTGGACTGCCAAGTTAAAGTTGATAGCCTAATTTCTAATTTTCAGTGGATGATCCCTCCCTCTTTTCAGCAAAATCCATTCTTCCAGTCTTAATCATTCATTTCTCAGCTCAACAGCACACTCACACCTTCACCAACATCAGACCTGATTCAATGGTTACCTAATGCTCAGCAAGGCTACTCTCACAAACTCACCATAAAATACTTCACTCCACCTTCATTCTTGTTTGCATGGCACCATATTGTTTGGTTTAAGCATCATATCCCAAAGCATGGTCATATAGTTTGGATGGCCATTAAGAATAGAATCTGCACACTGGACTCAAAACCCATGAGAAATAAGCATAGAACAAATGCCTGCTTTTTGTATTTAGCTAATTGGGAGTCGTTGGATCACCTCTTTTTTAAATGCAGCTACACCTATGCTATTTGAAACTTCATTCAAAATGTTGCAGGTTTCTATATTCTACCAAGTTGCTGGTCTGAATTGATTGATTGGTGCTCAAAGTTCTGGAAGCATGGTGACTTTACAATTCATAAGCTGCTATTGTCAGTGGCAATTTATTTCATTTGGCTGGAAAGGAACTCAAGAGCATTTAGAAACAAGTCATCCCCTCCTCACATCCTCATCAGAACAATCAGAAATTGTGTTAAGGCAAGACTTGCCTCAATCAAAGTAAGAAGGAGTGAAAACTTAAGGAGAGTTGAAACAATGGAGCAGCTCCAACAGCTTTTTCAACAAGGCTGTGCTGTTTCCCTTTGACAGCATGACCATTTAATTTGTGTTGTGCTCCAACTAAGCTAATTGGCACGTTGCCAGTTCTTTTTGTTATTGCAGCCCAGCTATCAGCTAAAGGTGGATGCTTTGCATATGGTCCATTTATAGTTTATGGTTACTGATTAGGTCTCTGCTAATTCCTGCTTTTTGAGTTCATGTACTCAAGGTTTACAAGTTGATTTCTGTTTCATTATTTCATTGGTGGCAATGGCTTCTGACTTTGCCCTTTTGTTATTGTAATAGCTCCTGTAGCTTTGTGTTCTTTATTGTACAATTTTTCCTCTAACTTTGAAAAGCTTCTCACAACAAATGCAACTATAATTGAAATAGTCAGTAATACTCTATATGCAATCCAAGCATTTGAAAAACAATAAGCTAGCCTTTTTATAATACCCAATACCTAATTGCCTTTTTGTTCTTCTTGATAAAGCTTTTCTTAAGAATTGGAACCCTAAAAATAATTATATCTCATTAATATAAGAAATTATGTCATGTTTAAGGAAATCTTCAAGATTATTTTGGAAAATGTGACAGTTGATTGCATTGAGTTAAAAGCAGGCTTAACGGAGCCTATCATTCACATGAACCCAAAAATAATATAATAAGTTTTTCAATTTAAATATACAAAATTCTTTCTTTTTTTTTAATTCTTTTCGTTCTTTGATGGGAGGGGATATAAATAAATTATTGTTGCCATATAAATTATTTTATTTTTATTTTTTTTAAGACAAGAAGTGTTAGAAATTAGATTAGTAGATACAGAGAATCGAACTCCAAAGTCGACAAGAAGTGTTACAAATTGTTGTGTTAGTAGATGCAGAGAATCGAATTCCAAAGTCCACAAGAAGTGTTACAAATTGTTGTGTTATATATATATATATTATAATTACTTATGTTTATTGGCATGATTTTTATTTTAACGTTATTTATTGTCATAAATTTACTTGATATATAAATGTGTATTGTCTTCTAATTATGAAAATTATGATTACATATACTTACTAAAATATTTGAATCATAATTTGGAGGTCCTAATGAACTGATTTGTCCTTTTCCTCCAGGACAGGCCCTGGTTTTTTCATTTACAGTAAATTAAAAATAATTTTTTTTAACTTTAGAGATTTAATTCATCTGAGAGTATGTTCGAATTATGAATTATTGCAAAACATACTAATCAAAATTTAACCTTCTATAACAATAAAACACAATTAGATCTAAATATTAAACCACCATTAAGAGAAAGAGGAAAACTAGGACTACAAACTCTTGCCACTCCGAAAGAAAATGGAACTAACACTCAATTATTTATAGCCAACAAATAGAATATCTAGGCATAACATTATCAGCAATTTACAATTAAAACATGTAGAATCTCATACATGAATGGGGAAATCTAGAATCTAATACATATACATTGTGGCCTTTCCAATGCATGTTAATAAGATCAATAAACTATTAAAATTAAATAAATATGTACCAAGAGCCTTTTAAGGGAGAGATTTAGAATCTGTTACCACCAAAAGCCTTGTAGTTTGATGATATTTTCTTAAAAAATATACAATCAAAACTGTTAAAAATTTCCGATTTCTTAGTACAAACTTCAAAACTAATTTATTGTTTTTATATTTTTTAAATCAGTATCTGATATCAATTATAGTGCTGGTAAAAGGAATTACAGAATAATTACTTGGGCCCTGCAAGTGATTTTTCTTTTCAAGAACATACATGTATATATATATATATATATATATATATCAGTATATGCACACTCTGTAGAATTCACACATATATACATGCATATATCACTAAGACCACAATTAATTAAGGCCATAAAATTAAACCCATTCCATAATTCCCAAACTGGAAATGAATATTATATCATCAATCCATTTATTATAAAGAGGAGAAAGTAATTAAATCAGATCCAACAAAAAAATTCCATTTAATATATATATATATATATATATATATATATATATATCCAAATTCATAAAATAAAATAAAAATTCGGAAAGTTATCCAAATTCATAAAATTGTACAAGTACTAGGCTATTCTAACATGTAAAAGTAGGTACGTAGCATGGCATTAGAATCCAAAACCTAACACTAGTAGTGGCTAGAAAAAGAAATTAGCTAGTCTAATTAAGTACTCCATTTTTTTCTTCGTGTCTTGCCCTCCCCGTTTGAGGGTTGTTGATCAGGGACATATCTTTTCCAATACCAGTGTTCTTCCCACACTTGTGACATCTCTTCTCTAGGTATGTTCTTCGTCTCCGGCAAAAAAAGGGCCACGTAAACCGACATTATGGCCACAAAACACGCGAAAAAGACGAACAACCAGTACTTCATACCACAAAGCATCTTGAGGAAGAATTGTGCAAAGAAGATATAGACGAGCATGCCGACAGCCATTGTAATACTCTGCGCAGCTGAACATATGTCCAGTGGAAATATTTCGCTTGCCACCACCCATCCTAATGGTCCCCATGACCAAGCGTAACAAGCAACAGCAGAGCAGATGCACAACACTACCAGAATGGCATACCATTTGGACAAATCTTTCATTACACCCGACACTCCAATTTCTATTTTTCCACTAAGAAATGCCACTGCAATCTGCATGCATAAACAAATTAAATCAATTATGTGTTTCATTTAAATTAATATAAGAAAAAAATGCATTAATTAATTAATTGTTAGATCTGATCGAGCACATGTTGTTAATAAAAAAAACATGTTTGATATATTATATAAAGGTAAGTGTTATTCAGGCTTGTTAATTAGGTCAAACAATTTCAATCGACCATAATTGTTTCACTTTTATAAATAAGAACTTATATAAAACATTTTTCAAAATTAAAGTACCTGAAGTATGAACATTGGGATACCACCAAGCAAAAACATTTTCCTCCTAAACCACTTATGAATTGCAAAAAGAGCAACAATGGTTGCTACAAGCCTACAACATTGGCACCGCCGGCAATGACTGCTGAGAAGAGCGAAGCATCATTTGGTAAACCTAGGGTTTTGAAGAGTACAGGAGCATATAGCATGACACCGTTAATACCAGTGAGTTGTTGGATTAATGGGATGAAAATCACTATAAGAAAAAAGGTCTTTTACGAGTGCCCAAACACCTCGTGAAAACGCAAATCCCTTCGTCGTCTATTATGCCCTTGTAAATGCTCTTAGCTTTTTACGAGGACTAGTAGAGCTCGTAAAATAGTAAAGTACGAGACACCAGGCATCTCGTTAATAACTAATTCACAAAGACTAACTGATCTTGTCAATAATTAATTTACGATTTAAGAAGCCTCTCGTTAATAATTAATTTACTGTGTACTTAGCCTCTCGTTAATAATTAATTTACAATGTAACTAGCCTCTCGTTAATAGATGCTGCAAACCGTAAAAAACTTTTCTACGGGAAGATTCTCTCCTTGTAAATAATGTAAAGACTTTTATTCAATGATCGTGAAGACCCTGTAAATAACATATTTGTTTATATTTAATAAAAGCACATTCAATTAAATAAGCCCCGTAAATGCTAGTCGTAAAAACACACTTTTCTTGTAGTGAATGGACAAAATTAGTTGAGGTCTGTATTTCCTCTTTCGGATGTTACGCCAAGGGTGTTTTACTTTCTGTGATGCTCGGATAGTGTCCACCAAGTGGTCGTACCCGGCCTCAATGTCGTCGACAACGCCACGAATGTTTTTGAGCTTTTGTTTGGCCTCCTTATACTTGCCTCTCTCTATCAGAGAATCTGGAGTCGGAATTGAAATATGCCGAGATGATGATAAAGAAAGCGATGATTCCACCACCAACCAAGCTGTAACGCCAGCCATCCTTCATCTCTGAGGTGGTGAAGTTAATGAAATTGGCTATCAATATGCCAACCATCATGCTGAGATTGTAAAAACATGCAGCCGTACCGGAGACATATAGTGGTAGCGACTGCATGAATAATATTATTGCATTCATCAATATTAATTTTAAAAATATATCAAACATTGAAGAAAATAATTACAATATGTATATGTAGAAAAATAAAATAAAATAAAATAAAGATTCTCGCATGCTATATGCATAACATGTATATTAGGTCAAATAAATTAGAGTTTGCTTGATTTGTCACTGTTTCTAAAAAATTGAAAATTATAAAACTGTACAAAAATTTTATTGGATTAAAACTATTTTCTAAAATCAGTATATTTTCAAAGAACTATTTTTATACTTCTCTAAAAACAGTTTTTTGTTTCTAAGAATTGATTTCAGAATTACAAACGAAACACGAGCAAAATTATGCATGTACATACAAGATAGGATAGCTTCCAAACACGAGTCAAGACCGAGTCTATGATGATATCATCATATTTGATGACTTCGTGATGACATTATTCCTTACTCACATAAATCAATTGGATACATCAGACTATTTATCATTATTCATTTGCTTATATGTACTCAAAAATAATTTTCTAATTTATAGAATATCCAATTCCAGACTAATAGACATTAATCCTATAAAAGGAGGTAATACTTGCACTTTTAGAAAAATAAATAAATAAAATAAAATTAATGCACTCCACCTTCTTTTGTACTATAATCTTTAATTTATTTTACTTTCTTCATTTTCTTCTCTAGTATTTATTTATTTATATATATTACATAAATATTTTTTATTCTAACAAAAAAGATAATTTATTCAACATGAAATACCTGAACACCAAAACCAGCTCCGATCCCCAATAAAATACGTCCCACAATAAGTATCCATAATTTACCCGCAAAAGCATTAAGCATGGCGCCAATAAAAAAGATTAAGCCACTCAAAATCATACAATTTCTGCGACCACATTTTTTGACGAGCCACAAAGTCGAGAAGAATGCCACAAGCACGGCCATGTAAAAGCACGAGGTGAAGAAAGTCAATATATTACTGTCGAATTTGCAATACCGCAGGTTCCCTGATTGATCAACCTCGGGGAAAAATTTACTCAAAAAGGGACCCATGCAAGTCACACCACCTATTATTCATCCAAAACAGCCACACACACATACATATATGTTTATACACATATACAGCACATAATCGTATATGGATACATATATATAAATTGACAAAGAAAAAAATAAATCAGCATGATTAATTACCGGATATTCCGATCTCGTATCCATACATAAGTCCACTAGCCGCACCAAAAAGCCAAGCTGCCACCACATATCTGGTGATTTTTCGAGGATAATTAGTATTATCAACCTTATTATTATCATCACCCTTAGTATTATAGCCCATTTGAGTTAAAAAACAAACTAGAGAGAAAAGACCAGAGTATATGTGTGTGTGTGTGAGATTTTATACAGGAACAAAGTTTATCCCTTAAAATTAAACTCTTAATCCCTTTACAACTTTAATTACGAGTTGATTTTGCGCACTATTTTTGTTGTCAGAACTCTTAATCCTTTTAGAACTAGATAATTTGTTGTCTAGTTAGATCTTAATTACGCACTAATTAATTACAGTAGTTATCAAACTCTTAATAGTAGATAATTTGGTCAAAAGTTAGCTCTTGCTCCTTAGTCTAATTTAGAAGTTAGATTTTTTCGTTGTCCGGTTGATGCTTAATTCATTTATTTTCCAGTTACAAGTTGGATCCCAAAATATTTTTAACATAAAGCGAATTGGTTGATTTTAGTTTTGTGGTCCACTTATTTAGTGACACGCCCTTTTAATTTAGTTATAGATATAAATTACATAATCCGAAAAAGGAGTAGCACTCGAGATCCATTCTTTTAACATGGGATTCCTTTTAACACTTTTTTGTTAATTTTTTTTTTAATACATAACTTGTTTACTATCGAGCAACGGTTTAAATTTTCACCATCTCTATGTTTTTGAAGTATTTTGTTTTAACGTTTAACTAGTACTATACAAAAATGTTGTGACCAGTGAATTTTAGTCGTCCAGTCATGCGTTGTTGTGGTTTGTTGTGCTCATATATAAATTATAAAATATGTTTGAAGCCATATTAAAATTGATTCGGTCAAATCTGTAGTCTAAATAATGAAATATTTTTATACATATTAATACGCAGGAAAGCAAGCATCATATTAATATGATAAATTGTAGTCTTTTTGTTACATTCTGATAGTATGATCCATTTATATTGCATGAGTGTCTATGAACATTGTGGATGTGGTTCAGCCATGTCACCAAAGGTCAAGTCAAATAGTCAACACTTTGACAAGATCTACCTCAGCAAGGCGAGCAGTAGTCGACCGTTGGGCCTCAAACTTTGAAAACATTCGGTCAATGGACCCTGGGCCTTGAACCACGGGCCAATCTCCAGATTCAGTCGATGGGCCTTGAACCTCGATCTGATCTTCACAATTTATCGATCGACGGGCCTTGAACATCGATCCGACCCCATCACAATTTGTCGATCGACAGGCCTTAAATCTCGATCCGACCCCATCACAATTTGTCGATCGACGGGACTTGAACCTCGATCCGACCCCATCACAATTTGTCGATCGACGGGCCTTGAACCTCGATCCGACCTTTTCACAATTTGTCGATCGACGGGCCTCGAACCTCGATCCGACCTTTTCACAATTTGTCGATCGATGGGTCTCGAACCTCTATCCGACCTCTTCGCATCTTATCAATCGACGAGCCTCGAATCTCGATCTGACTTCTTCATAGCTTGTCGATCGACGGGCCTTGAGCCTCGATCTGACCTTGTCACAGTTTGACGATCGACATATCCTGAACCTCGAATCAATGTAGTAGCAAATCATCAATTGATGAGCTTTGAGCCTTTATTCAAGCAATGAAGAGCTATGGTAGGGCTCTTCGAGTGACACTGGGCTGTAGAAGGGATTTTGGAATGGTTGATGGAAAATTAGTAATGTCTTGCCCACTAAGGCAAGACCCAGTTTGAGGATAAAAGAAAAAGACAGCTGGAATGGTACAATTGCCTTTATAGCCTATCATTCTTGGATTATTCAACAGGAAAGGTACACTTGGCAGTCGATCCAAAAATATAGGGATTAGGGCATCATGACCTAATTTGGCAGGATTCTGACCCACTCTAAAGATGGAGGCCCAACAATGTACCACCTGGATGACTTAGTGATATAAAAAGGAGGCAATGACAAAAAAGAGGTAAGAACTGACGGTAGCTCCTTCCCTACCATTGCTCAAGATTCTCTTTCTGGACTGATTTTCTCTCCCTTCTTTCTACCCTTCTGCATTCTTCACATTGCTAAATGGTATATTCCCATACCTTCTTGACTCTTCCAGGACCCATGCAGAAATAGGTATCTACAAACATGATATGATATTACGGGTTATACCATTACATCGAATCGCATTAATTTGAGATACTAGAATTAGTAAGATCTGAGATATTTTTATGTGGGTTATAAAGATATAAGATTTATAATTTGAGATATTAGAGAAAACATTTAAATTTATTTAATATAAGAATATGATGCTCCTCCCATGCCGCCGGATTTGCTTTTGTTTCTGTTCCAGACACATTTGCTTTTCTTGTTCTCTTATATGGGCTTCTATATAAGTTGTTTGGCCCAAAGCCTTATATAGTTCCCTTTTTGCGCTCTTTATACAATTGAATTTACTATATATATATATAAGAATATGATGTCCAAACATGAAGTTTGTGAGAAAAATGTCAGTTTAAAGAAATATATCCTTTTAACCCAACAAAAACCCACTTAAATATAAAGAAGAGAAAAAGTGATAATATATATAGAAATGACGACTAGTCTGAAAAATTAATATGGTGTATTGATGTTTTATGTATGTATAGAGGGTATATACCTTTGTTTATACACAACTGATTTGTGATGGTTAGTTTTCTAATATTAAAAAATTGTTCAGACATTAATATTTTTTAAAAAAAAAAAAAAAAAATTCAAATGCATTTCTTAAATATATTTTATAGCTTTTAATTTTGTTTAGACAATATTATTCTTAAAAAGAGATGTGAAAGTGGTGAAGGAGGTGATAGTGGCGGTACTGAAAATGACAGTGGTAGTGGTAGTGGTAGTGGTAGTAACGGTGGTCGTGGTCGTGCAGTATTGTGCAAGGCGGCAGCCAATGGTGGACACAAGAATTTTGTTGAGAGACAAAAAACAAATTTAAAGATAAATTTTTTAAATAAAATAATAATTATAAGAACCTAATTACTTAATGAATGAGAGAGAGAGAGAGAGAGAGCCAGATTAAATTGGCTTTTTATTTTGTTTCATTAGGTGGAATCAATTAGAAAAGAAAGGAAAGAGAAATTTTTTAAACTATTTTGGGGTTCGGATAAAATAAAAAATAAAATAATAATAATAATAATTGGTTTCCACCTATTTTGCCCACCCAAAACTTTTTGCACAAAATAGGCCAAAATATGTTATTTTTATTTGACTATCCTATTTTATTCAACTAACTTGTTTCTATTTATTTTTGAATAATTATCTTTTTTTTTTTTGTGAGTTGTCAACGAGTATTTTTATAAATCTTATTTCTTTTCTTATTTTATTAAAAAAAAAAAAAGATGACTGGTATCTTTTTTTAATATAATCCACTGTCTTAACAGTGTATAGACATAAATAACGAAAAAAATAAAATAATAATAACTGATTAGGATGTTCAAAAATAAAAGAAAAAAATATTGATATTTAGTTGAGCATCGATCCTCTCTCTAATCATGTCTAATTCAAGATCCATAAATTGGTTGTGTTATTTTTTTTTTTTCACCATTCATTGCATAATATTTATTTTTTAAATTCTAAAATATATAAGGTTAGTTTTAGTAAATAGTATTACCTTTTTTTTTAACTTTCATCACACTCAAACTAACAAAATAATATTTTCTCATAACTTTATTGAAAAATTTTCCTGCTCACTAAATGATTTTCCTTTCTTTCACTCTCACTTTTTTTATCGTAAATTCCTATCTAACAATACGAACCCAGTATAAAAAATCAGGGAGCAAGAATATATGATGAGTATTTTAAAATATTGGGAGGGGGCATTTCTTAAATTTTAATAAAATACATAAGTGATAATACAAATAAAAAAGTTTCCTTGCGGCAGTAATAAATCAGTCCTAATTGAAATTTCAATGGGGTATAGAATTATAGCTCACACAACCGCAAAGTGTTCTAATCCCTCGCCCTGGTGTTGGGATTCTCAGAATTCTTTAGGTCTCAACCGTAGATCAGTGAAAAGCCCAAGTGCTCGGGATTGGGTTTCCAAAATCACGATCCTTGCATGCACATTATGCTATGTTTCAGGATACGACACAACACTGATATATTGACATTTTAAATTTTTAAAAAGTAAGATACAGATATGATTTGGACACAACTAAATATATGAATTTTTATTTATATACATATATTAAATAATTATAATATAAAATTTTAATTCATTTCTAATTTTTATATTATAATGACTTATATATATATATATATATATATATATATATATATATACACACACACACAGTTATTTCACTACTTTATCATAATAATATTTTTATTTTAAATGAACAAATATCATTTAATATTTTACTTGTGATCATATGTGTATAATATCAATTTTTCTTATAGAAAAAAAGTTGGAATACTTTCGAATGTGTTCATATTATTTTCAAGATTATCGGATAGGTTTGTAAACTTTAATAATTCGTGAAACCAATAATTATAAATTTACATTAATCCCATATCTTAGAACTTCAAGATTTTCTCACATCTATAATGCATAAATAAATAGTTAGATATAAATATCTCAATCTGTAATTACAAATCTTGTTGAGATCAAGCCAAATATCAAGATCCTTTTTACCGAAGAACAACGTGATAAACTGAAACTGATTTCTCTCTCTTGGCCTTTTGCACACATAAAACTTTTACGTGTTGTATCATTAATTGTACATAATTAATGGAGTATATGCACTTTTATAAAGGCAGAGAGATGACCAATTTTTCTTTTAGTAACATAATTCTACTTTCCATCAAAGTAAGGAATAAGAAAGGAAAACACTTCTCCAATAAGTAATTACCAAAAATGTAATTATAAGTTGACCAAAAATAAATAATATTAATTGATATCTATTTATTTAGCCATCAAGTAATATGTCACATGTCCAAATTATATGGGCCACAATTAAATAAATAATCTTATAAGGTTTATGTTAAAAATGTTTAAAAGTGCGGTCTAAGTGTTCAAGAAATGTCGGCGAAGTATACGAAAGTGTCCAAAATAATAAAAAATTATTTTTATAAACGAACACGTATATGAAATGTCAAACACGTGTTCAACGAGTACGTCTCTTTTATAAAAGTCTCCGTGCTTCATCTTTCCCATCATGCACATTATGTGTCCATGAGATTGCTTTAACAGTTTTTTTTCTTAGAAAAAACATAACTCTTGGATTCTCACCTTCTTCATGATTCTACAATATTTTGTTTTAACTCCGTACCAGTAGTGTGCAAAAATGTAGTGAATTTTAATAGTCAACTCAACTTAGGTCACACGTCCTTTTTGGTTGTTCTATTCACAAGTTTTAAAAAATGTTTAAAGTCATTAAAATTAGTTGTCTAAAATCATATGGTCTAAATAATATTTATGAACAATGCATAATATTGAAGTGATGGATTCTAATGATAGTATGATTCATTTTAGGGCATGATAAGTAATTATAAAGTTATATAACACTTTTCAAATGGGACAAAAATAAGACAATAATGATTATAATATTAGACAGTAAGACGTAAGTTTGAGAATTTGGAGGAAATTAAACATCAAACATTTCCTCCAAATTGTATGGGTTAATAATAATTGTATTTACGCTTATGTATTAGTAAGAATTTAAAACTATCACCAGTAACCATAATAAATTTGCGAAAAAAAAAATAATAATAAAATAACCTTAACACGACCTTACATTGGTTTTTGGAGCTTCATGGATTAAGTCATAAATCCAAATTGTATACTTTTAATGGGCTCAGTCCAAGTTTAAAAGATTTATTTGGGCTTACTTCAACTGTTTTAGTGCCTGATCCTGTTTTGAAAACTTTATTTGGGATTGCTCGAGATTAATGAGTGGGCTTGATCCAAGTCTCAAAGTTTTTTTTTTTTGGTAAGAAAAAGAAGTTGGTTCAGTATCATTGAAAAAGGTACAGATTTTGCATCACGCCTAACTAGGTTTTCTGTCATTGAAATTTTAGATAACGCAACCAATTATGTACGTGCAATTTTAGGATTCTATTTGAAATTGGAATATTTATCATGCAGATAATTGTAGATAGTAACGTCATTTGATGGACATTTGATTGGTGGACTGTGAGTGACCTACATGCATGGAAACTTGAAAGAAATTTTGAGGTTTCAGAAAGCTAAAAAAAATTTCTGTCCCGAGAGTTGGGCACTCTACTAATTATGTCATTGATAGTTCTTCGCCTAAATGATAAAAACTGTTGGTTTCAGGTCATTTTCTATTTGATGACGTGTTTAATTACACGTGTTGCCTAAGCTGTATTACGCCATTGATAGTTTTTCGTCTGAACGATAAAAACTGTTGGTTTCAAGTCATTTCCTATTTGATGACGTGTTTAACTACACGTGTTGCCTAAGCTGTTAGTTTCAGGTCCTTTCCCTTTCATATTTAATTGTACTTAATCTGCTTTTCTTATTGAAATACATTACGAAAGAAATTCATACTAATTTGATGGCATATTCTGCATTAAATTTGCATAAATTTATTTTAACTTTTAAATTAATTGTTTAAATAAAAATCCAAGGTGGATAGACGTCTTTGGACCTGCTAGCCACAAAATGAATTTGTGCTCAAGGGATGGATAGAGAGCCATAGATCATATGAGACCAAGCAATTTAGTTGCTATTTGGACTAATTAATTCTAATGTGCTTTTTAGGGAATATCCATTGTTGCAGACACAGAAATAGAGAAAATGTAGTCTAATGATATTTTCTCTTCTTCTAAAATAAAAGAGCATTATTCAAATTAGACTTAGAGGTAGAAATGAGTGAATGAGTTTAGGCAAAATAATAATAATAGATAAATAATTAATTAAATAAATTTACTATGGACCTAGTGCAGGCGGGCTAAGTTTTCATTTCATAAAATTATAAAATTATTATATATTTTTTAGAAATTTGAAAGAGCCTGTTAACAAGACTATTCACAAACATATCTCACTAATATCTTGTAAATTCTGAATTGTGAAAAAATATTGTGACTAGTGAATTTTAATGGTCCATATATGTCGTACGCTCTCCTGGTTATTCTGCTCACAAGTTCTAAAATATGTTTAAAGTCTATTGAAATTGGTTGGTTAAAATCATGTAGCCAAAATGAAATATTTTTCTGTATGTATACATATTAATGTGTATGAAATAAAACATCATATTTATGTGATAGAGATCCATTTATATTGGATGATTAGTTAATATGACATGATTACGGATTATAAAAATCATATTTCATCTAGTGAAATTTAAAATTTAAGATATTAGATAAAACTAAAATCATTACAGTGTTTATTTAAATCTATTAGAAATTCCAATATTGATAAGATTTACCATTTGAAATATTGGAGAAAACTAGACAACACTTGTTTGTTTAAATGTACCATTGATATCAATACCTTCAGACTACCTGGTAAACAAGTTGTCCACATCCCCTTCTAAGATGTACTCCTTTATTAGGCCGATGGCTAATTCGTAGAAGAGTACTCAAATATTGTGCTTTCAGAATAGAATATGCATGCACGAAGTCCAAATTTGGACCGTCTAATGATATTATAACGAGAAAGCTGAAAGCTCATATGTTACTCTGCAAAAATCCAATAGGCAAATGTACCTTAAACAAAACCTGTATGGTTGACTATTTTACAAGAAATCACGAATATATGGCAAATTTTTTTTTTTTTTTTAAAGAGATTTGAACAATTTCTCTTTCACTTTAAAAAGAAAGGAGATATACTACTAGTGTAGTATGAATTAACATTGAATATATAAAAAAAAAAAAGTTTGATTTGATTATATAGTAATAAAGCAAAACAAAAATAGTTTGATTTGGTTATATAGTAGTAATAATGACCCACAAATAAAGAAAATTCAAAATGCAAGTGGTTCGGAACAATTTTAATATGGCTCGGTAAAACTAGATTATGGTCTAAGTTGGTCAGATCACTTGACAGAGAAGAAAATGAATTGAACAACCGAATTATGGCAGCGGGTATTTATAGACATAAAAGTGCCTTTTTGGATTGGGTATGTCTCTTCATTACTGGGCACAACCATTTGTATGTCTTTGTTCAAAACCAAACACATCCACTGTAATAAGTTGCAATAGTTCACATGGTGTCTTCATCACTAGACACATCCACTCCAATAGGTTGCAATGGTTCATATTGAATAAGTTGTGTCCGTTCGATTGTACATTTTCAATCAACACACCCATTCACGCATGTATTGTAATCCAATGCATCCTTTCAGTTTATTAATCATTTGTTCAACACACAGTCACTCAGTTTATTGGGGGCGGAGGCGTTGGTGTGTCAGCGCGTTGTTCATTGTGCTATGTATTTGGGTTTTTCTCGTTTATGGTTTGAGTCGGATGCGCTAGTGATTGTGAATGGGGTGTTGCGTAGGGAGACTTGTCCATTGGATATTGCTTCCATCTGTTTTGACATTTCTTGAGACTTGCGGATTTTTTTGTCTGCTACTTTAAGTCATGTGTGTCGTCAGGGTAATCGGGTGGCTCATGCGTTAGCAACGCTATCGAGGCCTGGGATTGGATCGGATCAGTTTTTGTCTTCTTTACCTCCTTTGGTCGTACCTTTGGCTGCGGAAGATGTTGGAGCATTGGTTTTTTGTGTTTGTCTTTGCCAAAAAAAAAAAAAACCTTTGTAGCTCAAACTCACAAGTTAACACGATTTCACATTCTCATGTTATCCTTAGTTTGTAACCGATCATCAACCACATTAAACATTAAGAATACATTAAAGGATCGGTAGAGGCTATATTAAATAATCTGAATTTAATTTGAACTTTGCATGCAACTTTTACACTAAGATATTTACGTTGTAATCTAACATGAAACACATAGGCACCCAACTATATATTAATTGCAGACAAGTTTCATTCACAATTGAAACATTAATTTTCAGAACTAGTTTCCAACATATAGAGGTATTAAAAGACTTTTAAGAAAAGAATTTTAATAGTTCATATAAGTCATATGTTCTAGTGGTTGGCTTGCTCACAAGTTTTAGAATACAATTAAAGTCATATTAAGATTGTTTGGTTAAAATCATGTAGCCTAAGTGACGATTTTTTATTTATTTTATATATATACATATTAATTTGTATGAAAGAGTATCATATTGATGTGATGGAGGTCCATTTATATCTTGGTTAAACTGGTATGATTATTAGTTATAAAGCTATATTTCATAAGTTTACCATTTAAATACTAGACAAAACTAAATCTACAATTTACCATTTGGGATATGGGAGAAAATTAAATATGAAAATTCTTTATTTAAATGTAATAGTGGTACAAATTTCATATCCAAAAATATGAAAACTCAGCAGAAAGTAAAGATCTTAGTTGCTTCATATTTTCTAATACCATGAGAATGGATTGTTGATTTATAACCTAGAATGGGTCAGCTTTAAGGTACAAGTAGATTCAAATGGAAAGTCAGTCGCCTTTATTCTTCAAATATTCGCTTATCTTCTTCATTGTTGCCTTTTGACTCTCTTTTGAATTTGTCAAAAACACTTAATGGATTAGTGGTCACTTGAAATCCAACTAATAGGCAGGAGGTAAATCCTGGAAATTTTGTTCTCTGCACAACAGTACTAGTTTTGGAACCTTTACATTCTATCGAGGGATGGAGAAAATTCTCACCGTGGCGGCCCGCCCACCCCAGCCTTGGGGCGATTTTGGAATATTAATTAGGTAAATGGGGATAGGAATGAAGCTTCTTGAAAGCTTTGTTGTGACAAGAGACGTAAAAGATAATATATATACCAATTACGGAATATATTAACCAAAACTAATGGTTGGCACATTCCACCCAAAAAACAAACACACCCGCTCTGAAATCTAGCAAAATGCCAATTCTACCATTCCAGTGTCCCTTGACTCAATAATTTAATTACACGTTTCACTTGACTCGGTAAACTCTTATATTTTTTGTTTTTTTGGTTAAAAGGGTAAGCTCAGTAAACTCTTATCTTGGCCGGGAACAGTTTTATGTTTCCAACAATTATATCGATAAAAAGTAAGCAAATGCAGTTTTATCATCCAAGTGGTTTAATATTGGTAATCTTCCAATGGATATGTGCAATCATCAATAATATCGGTAATCTAAATAAAGAATTTTCATATTTAATTCTTCCAATGGATATGTACAATCATCAATAATATTCTTTATTTAAATGTAATTGTTGGTTAACATGGCATGATTATTGAGTTATATCTTATTTTCATTATATCAAATCAATTTGATATATTAAAATGGGGAAGATTTTTCATTTGAGATGATATATTTCATATCGATAAAATTTATTATTTGAGATATTGGAGAAAACTAAATAAATAAATCTCTCCGAGATACGAAGTTCATACAAAACGAAAGGTCGAAAATCAGAATAATTAATAGGAGGGCACATGCCTTATAAATAACAAAATCTAAAATCAATTCCTTTAAAACTATGCTATTAATTTTGTTAGAACTAATTTATAAATAAATTTTAAAAAATATTTATCAATGCATATCACTTGTTCGCTTGACACAATAAACTTTATGTACAGCACTGTGAAGACTGTGAACTGCGTCCACGTTTCATAATCATGATATCAACTGATAAAATAGATATAGATTTTGTATCACGTTTATTTTATTTTTTATTTTTTTTCCTGTATCACGTTTAATTGGATTTTCAATAATGGAGACGTATATTAGCTCACGTACACAATCAATTAGGTACAAAAAGAAACCTGAAGGCTTAATATATATGCTCGAGTTTGTCATTAATATTGGGTAACAAAACTTTTGAAAATTTGACAATTAACTAACAAAAACGTAAAAGATAACAAATACAACAGGTAAATGTACCCTTGATTGTATGAGCCCTCGTAACAAATTACGTATACATCCATAACACTTTTTATTTCATTAGTTCAAAGGTCTTGATTGTATGAATTAGCATTGAATACAAAAGTTTAACGACAATACTTGCTTACTCATCAGGTGAGTAAGAAACTTATACTCACCATTAATGTAGCGCATTACTAAATTAATAAGTGTCCTTACAATTAAAAATAAATAAAAAATAAACAAATCTAAGGACACTTAAAAATCTATCATATGATTTGCTCCTTTGACATGGTCAATACCAACACATAAAGAAATGAATTCATATACCACTCAAGACCCTTGTCCATCTTTCTATAAAGTTGCTGGAGAAAAAAGACAGCTGAAACTTGAAATTAAATGGGGCTCTATCTATGCATAGATGAGAAATGAGACTCCTATTGACTAGACAGTGAAACATCATGAGAACTGGAATGACCCTCCAATTTGAGAATTACCTGATGGGGGGTTGATTGCCACCCACAGGAGAGATATAGTAATTACAATCAAACATGAAAAAGAGGGAGGGGAGAGAATTATTATTTGATTCGGATTTATTTGGGTTTAATCAGATAGCTATTAAATTTTTTATTTTTTATTTTTTAAAATGTAAAGACACTTGTCAGTTTAGTAATGCGCCACATACGTGGTGAGTATAAGTTTCCTACTCACCAGTGAGTAGGCAAGTATTATCCAAAGTTTAATTTGATTATACAGTAATAAAGCAAAACAAAAGTTTGATTTGGTTATAAATTAGGAATAAGGATCCACGTATAAAGGAAATTCTTAAGGGTAAATTACACTCACACCCCCTAAGATTAGGTCATATTTCAGCTAGATAGAGATTTTGGTTTTAAATTTTACTTATATTTGAATTAGTGGTTTAGCATTTCACTTACACCCCCAAATGTTAATTTTTGGTTGGGTGAGAGTACTTTTAAAGTGTTAAATGACTATACTACTCTTTGACCAGGTGTTGACTATTATTGTGACCAAACTACCCCCAACATACAAAGCAATATCCACGTCAGCCAAATACTTTACACATAAGCCATCTTCTCTCTCCTCCAATCTCTCTCTGCACAGACCCATCCGATGTTACCAATCACCCTTTGTCACCATCAACGTTTTGATCGGCACCATTTTCTTCACCTCTAGCCTAGTAAACCAGAGGCAACAACCACAAACCCAAGAAAACCCACATCAACAACAACAACCCAGACTCCCTAGCTCGCACCCTAACCAGCGTCACCTACAGACCCAACCTATCAACCAAACTTCTTCATCCTTACCAGCGTTACCTGCAGACCTAACCCATCAACCAAATTCCAGCAGCAAGCTCTCATCAACTAATCTCCGGCCACAACACCTGTCCATCAACAGATCCAAAGAACCCAACCCATCAACCAAACTACAGATCCACAGAAGCTAACCCATTAACCAAATTCTTCATCGTTACCGGCGTCACCTACGAACCCAACCCATCAACCAAACTCCAGCCACAACACCTGTCCTGCCACCATGTAGATCCTCAACACCGCCGACTTCGTCCCCAACCTCACCCTCCACCGTCTCATCCGATCAGCCGTCGGAATCTGACCTCTCCTCCCTCCAAACTACCTTATCCAATCTCAATGCAAAAAGTAGTTCAATCGATCAGAAAAATCAACAACCATGCCGTTGATTGCTTGATTTCTCTCCGCAAAATCGTTGACTTCGCTAAGTCCTCCGACGGCTCACCGGGCAGTAGCCCGTCAGCTCTTTGTCCACAACTGGTAAGTTCATTATTGCTGAAAAATTAGCCCAAACACGAAAAATTCACCCAACTCACCGGCGTCTTCCAAGTTCATTATCATCGCCGGTGGTTTCTTCAGAGCTCTATGCCGCCGCCGCCACTTCCCTGCCGCCATTCAGATAGTGAGGTAGGGATGTGGTCGGTGTGAAAGTGAGGACATAACATGATAATTTAGAGATAACTCAGATAAGGATGAAATGAAATCAAATGGCTATCAAAATGACTGGCCATCAGTAGTACTGTCCTTTGAATCTAACAAAAATAGATTTAATTATATGTTTTGTATAATTCATTGATTGAATTTTACCAAAATTCCAATCCAAAATGTGGGTGGGTGAAATCATTGACGAGGAATCTGAAGAGGATTGGCCTGCAAGGAGAGGAGAGAGAAGGTGCTGATGTGTGTGTTTGAACGGTTAGGATTGCTAGGGACCATAAATGATGTGGTTGTCTCGGGATTACGTGTACAAATAATATACTGTATATATATACATACACAGAGGGGTCTTTTTGTCATTTAAGAGTATATATATTTTGTATTAAAAAATTGAGGGTAAAAGTGTCAATTCACAGGCAAAAAATAAATTGGGGCGTAAGTAAAAGTTAAAATCAAAATCTTCATCTAGCTGAAATATGACCTAACCTTAGGGGGTGTGAGTGTAATTTACCCAATTCTTAATGCAAAAATTCCACCAAGGTTTTTGAGAAACTCAAAAATGGTAAAATAAAATAATAATAACAAACCCCTTCCGCCAACCTGGATGTATAAAATCTCAATTAACTCTAAAGAGTTAGCTTAGTTAGAAAAGACTTTTAGTTGAAAAAAGCTTTGGTGTGGTTATGGTACCTCATGAAATATCAAGTTTCAAATCGATTATTACCAGGTGCAAACAATTTATTAGGAGCCAAACCAGCGGACATAGTCTAAGCTTTACTTCATTCGTATGAAAAGGGCCTTACACGAATTCCGTGAATTAGTCAAAATAAAGCTCCAAAGACTCGAGTTCGGGTGAGGAGAAGTTTTGCCTATATTCTTCGTTTTTTCTTCCATTTCAATCTAATTGATTTAATTTCAGACTAATAATTAAAACAGATGTATTGTTAGTTTAACAAGGTCTCAGGTTTCAACTTTTGGATCCCAAGTTTGAGCCCTAGTTCAAACAATATTTATAGTTTGCAGATTACAATGTAACCACGAGTTCAGAGGGTGCTTAATTGGAGCGATTCCGATCTCTACCAAAAAATAAATAAATAAGCTAATTGATCAAATTTGTAAAACTATTTTGTATTTTAAGTCTAGAAAATGAATTGCGATCCTTCTCAACTTTCAAAATAGAACTTTAATAGTTCAAGTTTGAAATTAGAGTCCAGTGGTGTTTGGGCCTATAGTGTTTTTCTTTTAACTTTTTTTCCCGTTAACTAATGTCTCCCAAGGCTTTACCCGACTAATTTACGGGACTCGCGACCCCTATACGGATCCGATAAAGTTCGGATTATGTCCGTTGACATGGCCTAAATGAATTGTTTTGTCCCATAGTGCTGCAATATATAAGGGTAAAGTGTAATAAATTTCCTAAACAATCAGCAAAACAAGAACACAAAACCCTCATAAATTAAGTAGTGCCCCTGAACTATTTAAAAGTGCAATTTAAGGACAAAATCAAAATTAGTTGTCACCAAGGTCACTAGAGATGTTAGATTACCAAACTACCTTTTAGAAAATGACAACGTTTGATTGCCCAAAAAAAAAAAAAAATGAACCCTGAACTATTGCCTTTTTGCAAAATAAAAATAAAAATAACCCTAAACTACAAATGGCCCCTTAAACTAATGTTTTGTTATAACTAAGGACATACCAATCACGAAAGACAATTTTACCCACTCTTATTAAATTGATCATTACTTAATAAATTATCTTTATTATCCTTGTCTAAGTATATATATTTTTTTCTTAGTTAATTAGTACTCACAAGCACACATGCCTCCACTAAGGCTTGAATCATTGATCTCCCATTGGGAAGTAAGGGTGTGATACCGCTAGGCTGGCCACTGGCCCGTTGATCTTGTCTAAATATCAATTAATTATACCATTTACCTTGAAAAAAATTCAAAGCTACCTTAATTTTATTATTTGTATCAATTTATCATAACAATGGGGAAAAAATAAAAATACAGTGTTGTAAAAAATTTATTCATTTTATAAAATGATTAACTTATTATTACAACTTTACTATTTAAAGTAAATTTTATTATACCCAATTTAAACTTCTTTACATGGAAAAAAATACTTTTTTTCATACAAAATATTAATAAAAAATAAGAAAATACTTAAATAAAAACCCTTTTTTCATATATTCATGAAAATTTAAAAACTTACTTAAACTTTAAAAAAAAAAAAAATTCTATTCAAGATTTTTATTAAAACAATCAATTTTAAGAATTAACGGTAAATTTATGCACATTTGATGTGAAAAATGTCATTAAAAAGTATAATTTTTTTCATATTTATTTTATGAAAAAAAGTATATTAAGTGTAATTCAATAAGAAATGGCATTATTGTCATTTAATAAAAAAAAATGTGATAATTCATGGGCTATTGTATACAAAATATAGTTCAGGCATTTATTTGCAAATTTGGACATAATTCAAGGGAGTTATTTACACTTTACCTTTAATATTTTAATGGTAATAAAGGTAACATTGTCATTTCAAATTATAGCCTACGCCACCGGAAAAATTAAACGAAACAGTGACACCGAGTGTTTTTTTTTTGGCCAAAAAAAAAATGATTTTTTTTTTTTTTTTTTTCGCACTTTATATATAATGAAACATTTTCCGGTCTATTTATCTTTGTTTCACAGTCGTATAAACATGTACAGTCATCAAATAAAAAATTTCACTGCTACAGCATTCTCAACACAGAAGTAGTGTATATTAACCCTGGTGGATTAATGAATCACAATCTAAACTTTGGTCAAAAGTAATGTTAAAAACATGAACCATATTCTTTTAACCCTGGTCATCTAGACTATTTTGTTGGCGGCCATGGAAAGTAAGAATCTCCCTCTCTCCAACTCTTTTAAGTTCTATATATGATAATGTAGCCCAAATTTCCTGAAGAGAGAGTGAGCTTCAAGCCAATGAAATATATATATATACCCACACGTACACACATATATAATGTATCTATAGAGAAATTACAACTGCTAGTACAACTTTGTTTACGGTAACTAACTTTAATTTCCCCCTCACACCACATATTTTGATCAACACAAATTAACATGTCTAAATACAAACTAAAAACAAAAACCAACTGATCATTCATATTATTGGTAGATGAAAGCCTTGATATGAGACATCAATTCATGTGTTCGAAGTTGAGAGAATTGAGAGTTATGTAGGACTTGAAATGCATGCCCCACACCTTTGTAAATCACCATCTCCACCTTCTTGCCTGCGTTGGCCATGGCAGCGCAGAACTCAAGGTTTCTATCCTTCAATATATCCATATCCGATATGAAAACCATTGTAGGAGGAAGTTTCAGATCACCCAACATGGGTGCACCCTTTGCGAGAGGATTGCACCATGGGTGGTCCCGGTTAGCCCCGACTGGTAACGATAAACGCCAATAGGTATCAGAAGCTGAGAGACTCAGAGCTGAGTTAGGAGGTTGAATGGCATGCTTTTCGGATTCGGTACGTGCCTCTCCTCCAAAGAAAGGTTGGATCAAAATGGTACCCTTTAGACACAATGGCTTCAAAATAGTGGAACTAAGCTGTGTAGCCACATAGTGAGCTATGTTGGCACCAGCACTGTCACCAGCTAGGAACATGCTTGACATGTTGCATTGACTTAACCACCATGTATGCTCACTACTCCCCTTCAGAGCTTGTTGTTTCACCCACACCGCAGCATTGACACCGTCCTCATAAGATGCAGGGAGACGGTTTTCAGGGGCTAAACGGTAATTTACAGACAAAACCGCGCAACCTGCTTTAGAAGCAAGGTTAGCTAGGAACTCATGGTAACAAATCCAAGAGGCTGAGCCAACACAAAATCCACCACCATGGAAGTAAATGAGCAAAGGCTGCAGCTTCCTGTGGCAGCTCGGGACATAGATTCGTGCCCATAAATTTGTCAATTTATCGATCACTATGTCCTTTGCGGTCACACCAAGCTCGGCAGCCAGTGTACTAGAGACAGTGGGGACGATTGGAGGCCTTTCGATGCGTCCATCCTTGTAAACTCTGATAAGCCCTTCAATCTCTTCAATCACAACTCCGAGATGGTGATGGTTGTTGCCTAAAAGGTCATGCCTTGGATCGAAAGAAATAGTACGTCTAGCCATACTAATTTTTTATAATAGGAATGGAATTGATTGGTATGAAGTGGTATACATGAATGTGAGTACATTAAGGCCTTCTTATATAGTGGATTGTGAAAATAGAGCCAAAGAGAATCTAAGGTTGAAAGTGGAAAGAACTGAAGCTTCCCTTTATCTAGAACAAGTGGGAAATTAGGAACTTGTCACCAAATGTAGTCAAGTTTAGACTAAGAGTGCAAATCAGAAGTCTGACTATTGCATTATCATATGAACAAAAAATTTGCAGCATCTCACCGACATAAACGAAGATCGTTATCATGTTCTTATCTGTTACAGCACTTGATGTGTACTTTCTGCAATTAGGAAATGGATAGTGATACAACTTGCTCTTGATCAATCAGCTGTCATGAATCATAATATGCCATTTCTACGATTATGTCGGTGGCTCCAGATGACCATCAAGGAGACTAGAGCCAACTTGTTTTTATGAAGTAATCAAGGAATGTTACAACTTTAATTGTCTAACAGTAGGCTAACTTTCAGTACGTTGACAATTTTTTCCTGAAAAAAGCTCACTGATTCTTCATTGGATTTACATAAGAGCTTCGTCCGTTCTAGTACTACTCGTGTCCAAGCACGCGTAACTACGGAGTTCTATGCATATATTTTGAAAGAGAGAAATTAAGTGACCTCCACTATAAAAGAAAAGGTATATATATTCAAGCATGTAGTCACATAACTATTATGGAAAAATATGTATATATTTACTTTCTCTAATGCATAAACTCTCTATCTCTCTCTATAAGGAAATGCTACTAATAGGACCACTTGCATTACCATGAAAATGGATTGTTGATTTAGAACCTAGAATGTACTAGCTTCAAGGTTCAAGTAAATTCAAATAAATGAAAAGTTACCTTTATATATTCTTAAAAAATTCGCCTATCTCCTTCATTGTTGCCTTTTGACTCTCTCTTTACAAAAGATTTCCTTCTCATGAAATAGTCCCATGAATTCTAGTCAAAACTTAATGGGTGAGTGGTCACTTGGAATCCAACTACCAGCTAAGGCAACATATTATCCCTTCAAGAAAAAGATCGGCAAATCCGGGAGATTTTGTTCTGTGTACATGCAACAGTACTAGGATTGGAATCTTTACATTCTGTCCTTTAATTCTAGATTTTGTTATTCTTCAACAAAGATTTTGAATGAAATTATTGATCCCAACTTTTCTTGGATTTCTTTAAATGTTAGGTGATAAGAGATGTGATCGAGAGATAGCTAATATGGTATATGTTGACCAGCACTAGTGATGTCTATCACTTTCAAAACACTGTTGTTAACACTGACGTAGCAACTGGTGGTAAGTCAATAGAATAAAGGGTAAACCCTAGCCATTGATACAATTAAGCACCAATTCTATGTGCTTTCTGAGTTAATTCTAAGTTTATATATATATATGCATGATATTAATTTTCAAAAAGAACTACTTTTCGTCTATATCAATACTTAAAAGTTAGTCATTTATGCAATTTTTATTTGCAATTTATCTATCTTGGAACTATATATTGATCGAGAGTAGTGATAGATGTAAAGAGGTGAAACAAAGGTTGATTATTATTTCAACCATAACCATGCTTAATTAGCTTATAAATTTTCTTCTATGTATGCTCAAATTGATTTTTTTTTTCTTCTTTTGATTAGCTAAAGACATTTTTTATATGATTTACATAATTTGATACATTCCTTCATGATTATATAAACAAATTCACATAGGTTACATAATTCTTTTTCTTTTCTTTTTTTTGGAAAGTAAAGTTAATTACCATATTTTCCATATTTTTTTTTCTTAACAAGAAGAAAAGAAATAGACAGAAAAGCTATGAATGTCATATGGCATTTAGAAATTGGTGGAGGTAAACCGCCCACAGTGCAAAAGTTGTAGTTATTTTCTTTATTTTTTATTGCATTTGGTATCAAACATCAATTCTCAAAAGAATAGCATAGGGAGTTCAACATCAATAATTATAAAATAAGTGTCTAAGTGAATGAGAATTGACGTCATCATGATATCACCCACTCACATTCTCCAACTGTGGAACTCTCAATCATTTTCCTTCTCAAAATGGGACTGTTGTTTTGTTTGGCTGTTAGTCTGTCTTAAAGGCTATTTTGGGCTGTATTGTTTGGCCGCATTGGGCTAGCCTTTGGTTGGTCCTCTTTTTTATAAAATCTGATCTTTCAAAAAAAAAAAAAAAAAACCTTGCTGGTGGCAGGCTTTAATGACAAAAACTATATCATGGGCATGAGCAAAGGGTCCCCTAAGCTGGTTGATGACCCAATTTTAATGTCTAAGAGGGAATTAATCCTCATGATAGACTTTTCTTAATTTAAAAAAAAAAAAAAAAAAACGAAAAAAAAAACGACAATATTAATATTGATTATATGAACTGTTTTTGCTATAGAGATTAGACCAACAAAATACAGTAATGCAGGTTAAACTTGCTTGTGAATTAAGATTGAAATATTTGGTAAGTCCCGTAGTAAAGATTTTATACTAATTTGCTAAATTTTCCAATATGCTTAGTCCAATGAAAAACTTTTTGGCAGGATCAGCGTACTAGTCTGCATTCACCTCACAGAGACTTACACATTAAAATAAAATTATAAAAAAAAAAAAAAAAAGGATTATTCCACAGCCTACCAACCTTAGCAAAAATGCATCTTTCAGGCCCCATCCATGTGTAAGCAAATGGTTTGAAGTCTCTACTGTGCAAACATTCTTCTCTTTCTTCTTCTTCTTTTTTGACCACCACCATCCATGCCTTTTTGAGAGAGAGAGAGAGAGAGAGAAATTCCCTCTCTCGTGCACCTTAATTTGACCAAATTAATTAATGGTTACCAAATGGCATTTTTCTTCTGTTGTACTACTGATTAACCATAATCTCCCATGGTTCCAATAGTAGGGCTACATAGTACTGGTTTTGCAAAGGCACCAAATATATATATATATACTAGAAATTCATACGTGCACTTGCACGTAATTAAAGCTAATAAATATAAATAAATAGATAAGTGGATTAAAAGTATTGCAAACAATTATACATTTGTTATTTAATATTGACTTAAAATCATGGTCACGAAGTTTATCATCCTTAGACATACCATGTCAATTGCTACTCGATTTCATTTCTTTATTGAATTTTTTTACATTTCGAAAATGGCTGTCTCTTTGGTCAGGTGACAAATTTTCATAACTATTTCTATAATATGCGTTTATCATGTCTATTTGAATTGTTCCACCTAATAATAGAAAATATAAAATAAATAAAGATGTTATTTTCATATGAAATCTATGTGTCTAATTGAATGGTCCACCTTGCAAACATAATCTTGTTACGTACATCTAATAATCTAATAATAGAAAATATAAAGTAAATTAAGTTGGTGTTACATATAAAATTTGTGTCTAATTAAACGGTTTACCTTACAAAGATGATGATATTTTTTCTACTTTTTCTGTATTTTATATATTCATTGAAATAAAATAAGAAAATGATTTTAACAATAAGAAATAATAAACTATTCTAGACCTTAATAAATGCTTAATATTTAATGCACAAAAAAAGTACACATAAGTCAGCATAATAGAATATTTTTATTAACTACGACATAAAAAAACTAAATTGTAAAGTATAAATTTTTCACTCACTTGTAATTTTTATCCCCTTTTATTTGAAATTAGCAGTGTACTCATCAAGGATATAAACAACTTTCTCTCCCACCTCTCTCTAACCCCGTCATCTTCTTCATCACCCTGCTTCCTTGCTCACTTCCATGGGAGTGGGGAGATGATGGCCACCTCCCATGACTATGGATGGCAACGGGGGTGGGTTTGGGCGGGTGTACCCTCCCCCGCCCCTGCAATCGTTTTAAAAAGAACAATTGTATAATCTATCTCTAGGATTAAAAAGGTACAAAGAATTAACTTTTAAAAGAACATTTTTTCTTTTTCTTTTTTTTTTTCTTTTTTTTGAGGAAAAAGGAAATTTGTCTCCAATCCAACTTCTTTGTGTTTTAGAGTGATATATATATATATATATATATATATATATATATATATATATATATATAATATTTCCTTAAAAGGGTTTAAAGTAAGGATGTGCTTTAGTTGGGCTTGGATGGTTAAAAATTAGAAGGTAAAATAGATTTTTTGTTTTTAAATATCCCGTTGACGTTTTCAGTATTTTTACTTGAACGTGATTCATACTAAAAGTTGTGTAATTATAGTATAACACGTTTTCCTAAATAAAATGACTAGTTTTCATCTAAGCAGATATAATTCAGATAAAAAACTTGTATTAGTTATCTTAAAAGACACAACTTTTAATGAATACAAGATTACTTAATATTATTAATTGAAATGTTAATTATCTTATAACATATGACTTAAAAAATATCGATTAACCATTAAAGAAGGGGAAAAAAAATATCCATGTATGAGTCCTATTGAAATGTATTTTTTTCTATTTAAAAAGAACATTTTAGAATAATTGGGATGGAGTGAATCCATTATGGAAAGCTTCAAATGATAGGAATTTCAATTGCTAACAATAATAAAGGAAAAAAAATAATCATTGTATGAATCCTACTGGAATGTAATTTTTTCAATTTAAAAACAATAGTTTGAAGTAATTGGGAGAGTGAATAAACAATTAAAAGGGGAGGGAAAAAAAAAACCATGGTATGAATTTTCTATTTAAGAATAATACTGAAAATACTGTTTAATTTTCAGAATAAGAAATCTTCGAAAAATAAATCAAAGCACAATCTTTTTCTAATTTAAAGTGACCGACTAAATAATTAATCAAACTGGAAACAGTTTATGCAAATAGAACTATTACTTAGTTATTCTAAACACAACAGTAACCTATTAAAAGAAACAATCAATCAATTATGTTTTATAAGTGCAATAAAATATATATTCAATAAAGTAAACAATCAGATATACTGCAACAATCAAAATCAAGTAGATAAGCAAACCAAAAACAAAAATATAGATAATTACTAAAATATAAAGCAATTAATGCTCAAGCGTGAACTAAAATAGAAACCAGAGTTTGATTCTAAGAAAGATCCATGTCATAATGTATATAACTCCTGATTCGTGTTATGTGCCATGCTCGTCAGATATTATAGCATATATCTATATCTATAAATATATTAAACAATAAGCATATTGAGAACACCATGATGAATAATTCTAATTAAGAATAGGAAAAACTTTTTCTATATTCTCAAAAACAAAAGTATAAGTAATACGAAATATATATTAAAATATACCTTAAGTCAAAATATTTCTAAAGTTCTCTGCATAAATCAAATACTGACTTTCTTGGGTACGCTTTGAAGTTGAGTTAGATGACAAAAGAAAATGTTGAAAGAAGAGATGGAATGACAGAAGATGAGAGAGGCAAGATCCCAGCCGATTATATAATGTTCTTCCTACACTAACAAGAAGACGTGTCCATTTGTTTCTTTATTTTTCATAAACTCTTTTTGATTTTTTATTTTTTATTTTTTTTTAAAGAAGAGGAACTTCAGGGAAACTATTTAATTTTTTTATAATTTTTTAAATAAAACTAACAAGTGACAATGTCTTCAACTAAAGGGTAAAAACTGATTGATATTTTAAAAAAAGAAAAAGAAAAGAAGGGGAGCAGAAAGGGAAACTATTTTATTTTTTTGGAATTTTAAAAATAAAACAAAAGGGTTAAAATTGTGGAAGGTGTTGTGGTTTTGTGGAGTCTGATTATATAATTGGTTTTTAGGAAGATTTAATTATATGGAAACTTCAAGAAAACTGTATTTTAGGGAAAATTCAGTTTCCTAGTCTGGTTTAGCTTCCTTATTGGTTTAGGGAAAATTCAGTTTCCTGATCTGCTTTAACTTCCTTATTGAGTTAAGGAAAATTCAGTTTCTTGATCTGATTTAACTTCTTATTGGTTTTGGATTCTACAAAAGGCAAGTTCTTGTAGGACAAGTTTGGAACTCCATAAATATCAACTCTAATCAGATTCTAGAGGGTATGAAAAGTTAGAGATAAATTTAGGCCAACACAAGAAAGAGCAATTGAGAGAGATTAAGAGAAAATTCTCCTTGTAATTCTTCATCTTTTTCATAGTGAATTTGTTCAGTGTGCTTCATGGACGTAGCCCTAAGATTTAGGTAAACCATGTATATCTTGTGTTCTTATGTGTGATTTTTTTTTTCTTCTTCGTAATTGTTTGTTTATTCTTTGAACAGTGTTGTTTATTTTGCATTTCCGCCACAACAACTGGTATCAAATCCGGTTGATTGTGCAGTGCAACTCCAATAACTGGTATCAAAGCCTTTGGTTGAAAACCTAGGGCACAGAAGGTGTTTAACAAAATTCCGAAAGTCTTTCGATCAGATCTGTCCGTTCGAGTGGGACTGATGGCATCAGAAGATAAGACATCCACATCTATGATCGAGAAGTTCGATCGCACAAACTTCGGAATCTGGAAGATGCAAATAGAAGACCTCTTGTTTCAGAAAAATCTATATCAACCTTTGGAAAAGAAGCCAAATGATACAAAGGATGCAGATTGGGAATTACTTGATAGGAAGGCTCTTGGCACTGTTAGATTGACGTTTTCAAAGTCAGTCACCTTCAATATTAAGAATTAGAAGACGACGAAGTCTCTTATGGCAGCTCTTTCTAGTATGTACGAACAGCCTTCTACAGTGAACAAGGTACACTTGATCAAGAAGTTGTTCAACATGAAGATGGTCGAAGGTAGTAAGTTCAACGAACATCTAAATACGTTTAACAAGATAGTTGGGCAATTAGAGTCTGTTAATATAGACTTCAAAGACGAGGTCCGAGCACTGCTAATTCTAGGGCTTACCCGAGAGTTGGAATGGCATAATTATAGCGATCAGTAGCTCTGCAGGGAAGACCAAGTTGAAGTTTAATGAAGTTGTGAGCATGATTCTGACTGAAGAAATCAGAAGGCAAACAACAGGGGTTTCCACCAGTGGTTCGGCGTTGAATGTTGAAGCAGAGGTAGGGGTTTAAACAAGAAGAAGGGTAACAGTAATAGAAACAAAGGCAAATCCAAGTCAAGGAATGAAAGGACACAATCTCAAAATTTCAGGAATTCTACAGATCTCAGTTACGTTAAGTGTTGGAATTGTAGAAAGAATGGACATTACCATGTTGATTGCAGACTTCCAAAGAAGGGAACCGAAAGAAAAACTGAAGTAAACGTTGTCTCAGAAGAATCATATGATGCATTGATATGCTTTTTGGAGAGAAAGACGGAGTCGTGGGTTTTAGATTCCGGCGCATCGTTTCATGGCACCTCAAGCAAAAAGCTATTTAATAACTATGAACCGAGTAACCATGGCAAGGTGTATATTGGTGATGATCAACCTTGCAGCGTCATTGGTAAGGGTGAAGTGCAAATCAAGTTGAATGGGTCAGCTTGGAAGTTGAAGGATATGAGACACATCCCTGACTTGAGGAAGAATCTGATTTCGGTGGGACAATTATCAAATGAAGGTTTTGTTACAACCTTCAATGGAGACTCGTGGAAAGATTCTAGAAGGGCTATGACCATTGCACGTGGTAAGAAATCTGGCACTCTCTACACAACTACCAGTGCTTGTGGGTCTATAGCAGTTGCAGAAAACAGAGAAGATCACAACCTTTGGCACCAAAGACTAGGTCACATGAGTGAAAGGGGGCTCAAGATTATGCACTCAAAGGGGAAACTACCAGGCATACGAGCAATTGATATTGACTTCTATGAGAGTTGTGTGATGGGCAAGCAGAAGAGGGTCAGTTTCAAGAAGAGTGGCAGAGATCTCAGAAAGGAGAAACTTGAGTTAGTTCACATAGATGTTTGGGGGCCAGTCACTATTTCATCCATTGGCGAAAAATCCTACTTCGTGACTTTCATTGATAACCACACGAGGAAGGTATGGGTTTATTTTTTGAAGCACAAATCTGATGTATTTGATGCGTTCAAGAAATGGAAGGCAATGGTGGAGAATGAGCCAGGTTTGAAGATCAAGAGGCTGAGGTCAAACAATGGTGGTGAGTATGAAAACACCGAATTCAAGAAATTCTATTTTGATAATGGAATCACATTAGAGAGGATTGTGCAAAGAACCCCACAGCAGAATGGAGTGGCAGAACGGATGAACAGAACATTGACAGAGAGAGCCAGAAACATGCGCGTACATTCAGGTCTACCCAAACAGTTTTGGGCAGAAATAGTCAATACAGCATCCTACCTAATTAATCGTGGACCATCGTTGCCTTTGGAGCATCGAATACCCTAATAAGTATGGAGTGGCAAAGAGGTAAATCTTTCATGGTTGAAAGCTTTTGGTTGTATTGCATATGCGCATATTAGTGACCATGCTAAGGGAAAGCTCGACCCTAAGTCACTAAAATGTATCTTCGTTGGGTATGGCGGAGATGAGTTTGGTTATCGACTCTGGGATAATCAGAATAAGAAAATCATCAGAAGTAGAGATGTGATTTTCAACGAGAAAATGATGTACAAGGATAGAAATGCAGCACAGTTAACTAGTCATGTACAGAGTAAGCCTGAGTTTGTTAAGTTAAATGATGATCCAGAG
This sequence comes from Cornus florida, assembly GCF_030987335.1. Lineage (NCBI taxonomy): Eukaryota > Viridiplantae > Streptophyta > Magnoliopsida > Cornales > Cornaceae > Cornus > Cornus florida. Next base: position 9,635,977 of record NW_026775577.1, read on the forward strand.
AGCATTAATGCGGAACAAACAGATGAGGGTTCTTGGCCAGAACTCACAGAGCATCGTTCACTACAAATTCCAACTCATATGCCTGCACCCAAAAGGTCTACGCGACCTCATGTACCGAATAGGAAATATCTGGATTATATATTGCTCACAGATGATGGTGAGCCTGAATGCTATGATAAAGCATGTCAGGTTGAAGATGCTAGTAAGTGGGAGCTTGTAATGGAAGATGAGATGAAATCCCTTATCTCCAACAAAACATGGGAACTAGCCAAGTTGCCCATGGGGAAGAAAGCTCTTCACAACAAATGGGTGTACAGGGTGAAAGAGGAATATGATTGTTCCAAGAGATACAAGGCGAGAATGATGGTCAAAGACTTTCAGCAAAAGCAAGGCATTGAGTACACAGACATTTTTTCCCCGGTTGTGAAACTGAGCACCATTCGTTCAATTCTTAGCATTGTTACAGCAAAGGGGTTGCACCTTGAGCAGTTAGATATCAAAACTACTTTCCTCCATAGTGACCTTAAAGAGGAGATTTACATGCAACAACTGGAGGGTTTCTCAGTCAAAGGAAAAGAGAAACTAGTGTGCAAGTTGAAGAAAAACTTATATGGTTTGAAGCAAGCCCCGAGGCAGTGGTACAAGAAATTTGATGGTTTTATGAAGCGACATGGCTACAATAAATGCAACGCTGACAATTGTTACTACTTCAAAAGGTTTAAGTCAAGTTTCATTATCATTCTACTTTATGTTGATGACATGTTAATGGCAAATTCTAATTTTGAAGAAATCAGCAAATTGAAGAAGCAGTTGTCTAGTGAATTCGAGATGAAGAATCTTGGTGCAGCGAAGCAGATTCTTGGGATGAGGATTAGCAGAGACAAACAGAAAGGTACTTTGTAGTTGTCTCAGGCTGAGTATGTTGAACGGGTTCTGAAGAGGTTCAACATGAATAATGTTAAGGCGGTGAGTACTCCGTTATCTAATCACTTCCGATTATCTCAAGATTAGTATCCGAAGACAGAAGATGAAAAAAACTTCATGGCTAAAATTCCATATACCTCAGCCATTAGAAGTTTGATGTATGTTATGGTGTGCACAAGACCAGAGATTGCATATGCAGTGGGAGCAGTAAACAGGTTCATGAAGGATCCGGGCAAGCTACACTGGGAAGCAGTAAAGTGGATATTGAGATATCTACGGGGTACCACAAACAGATGCTTATGTTTCAAAAAGCGTAAAATGAAGCTAAATGGTTATGTAGATTGAGACTTTGCTGGTGAGGTGACCACAGAAGAAGTACTACAGGGTATGTGTTCATGGTGGGTACAACTGCAGTTAGTTGGGTTTCACAAATACAGAGGATTGTAGCATTATCTACTACAGAGTCGAAGTATGTGGCGATAACAGAGGCCAGTAAGGAGATGATTTGGTTATAAGATTTGTTAACAGAGTTGGGATTCGAACAGGTGAAAAATGTTTTACACAGTGATAGTCAGAGTACGATACATTTGGCAAAGAATTCAACATTTCATTCAAGGACCAAGCATATAGGACTTCAATATCACTTTATCAGATCCTTGTTAGAAGATAGGATATTGACACTTGAGAAAATACTAGGCACCAAGAATCCGGCTGATATGTTAACCAAGACAGTGACCATGGAGAAACTGAAGTTGTACGCAACTTCAGTCGGTCTTCTAACTTGAAGACAGAGAGAAACGCACCGACATGTATGGGACATGCATGAGAAGAAAATGAAATGGGTTTACAAGTGCTCTAGCCTCCAAGTGGGAGATTGTTGTGGTTTTGTGGAGTCTGATTAGGTAATTAGTTTTTAAGAAGATTTAATTATATGGAAACTTCAAGAGTACTGTATTTTAGGGAAAATTCAGTTTCCTGATCTGGTTTAGCTTCCTTATTGGTTTAGGGAAAATTCAGTTTCCTGATTTGCTTTAACTTCCTTATTGGTTTAAGGAAAATTCAGTTTCCTGATCTGATTTAACTTCCTTATTGGTTTTGGATTCTACAAAATGCAAGTTCTTGTAAGACAAGTTTGGGACTCTATAAATATCAACTCTAATCAGATTTTAAAGAGTGTGAAAAGTCAGAGATAAATTTGGGCCAACACAAGAAAGAGCGATTGAGAGAGATTGAGAGAAAATTCTCCTTATAATTCTTCATCTTTTTCATAGTAAATTTGTTCGGTGTGTTTCATGAACGTAGCCCTAAGATTTAGGTGAACCATGTATATCTTGTATTCTTGTATGTGATTTTTTTTTCTTCTTCGTAATTGCTTGTTTATTCCTTGAACAATGTTGTTGATTTTGCGTTTCCGCCACAACAACTGGTATCAAATCTGGTTGATTGTGCAGTGCAACTCCAATAGAAAGGACGTAGGTAATGAAAAAACTATATAAACCTTTTTTATAATCTAAAACTGCGTATCTTTTTTTAAAAGTCAAAACGTCGCATGTACAATACTACAAAAAGTGTATATAAAAAATAGAAATAGAATACACTTTTATAGGGTAAATAAAAATAAATAAATATGTGTGTGTGTGTGTGCGTGTGTGTGTGTGTATTTTTATGACGTGGGAACCTTTTTAACCACCAATCTTTTAGACTTGTGGCTACTAGGTAAACCCCCGGATATATGTAACCGCTCATAAGCCACACTTATAGATTAAATCCAAATTAATTGTCTCAGAGAGAGTCGAACACAAGACCTCTTATGTATGGAGCTTCTGAACCATTGGAGCTAGCTGCACCAAAAATTATTTATATACTAGATATTGTTTGAATATATCACTATAAGCAAAAAATAATTTTCTTCGTTTTGTTAGGTTGTAGGAGGTAGAAATTAAAGTAAAATTAAATAAAATTTACTGGCACCTATTCCATTGATGTTCCGCATTTTCTTTTTGCTTACTTTCCTTTACTTCCATCTTCTCTATAACCAAATGGAAAAAATAGGATGGTTAAGACAGTTTTGAGTAAGGCTGCAAGTTGGGCTGGCCAGCCCAATCCCAACCCAACCTCAACTCGAAATTGGGTTGGGTTGGGCCAGCCCGAATTCTACCTAAAATGGGTTATGTTCATAACCCAACCTGAATATTTTGGACGGGTCGGACGGGTTTCATGGGTCAATTTTTATTTTATTTTTTTCAAATATGCAAATTACATTTTCCTTTTCCATGTTTGTAAACATCAAAAAAATTTTAAAAATTTTATTTTTTAATTCATTAATACTTTCCATTTTTCCATGTAGAAATAATATTTATATATACCCTTCCCAAACCCTTATTCATTATTCCTTTGCCCGTAAGAAGAAAAAAATGAAGGGAAAAAGAAAAGAAGAGAGAGAAAGAGAGAGGAGAGAGAAGGCAGACAAAAATAATAATAATAATAATTAATTAATTAATTAATTTTTTTTTAAGTTTTTTTTATTATTTTGGGTTGGGTTGGGTTGAGTTCGGGTTGAGCTCAGCTCAACCCGAACATGTCTGGGTTTTGAGAAACCCAACCTAATTTGAGCCCAATTTGTGAATTTAAAAGTCCAAATTTCAAAATTTCTAAGCTGGGTTTGGATTGGGCTGGATTAACCCGCCCAAGTTGCACCCTTAGTTTTGAGTGAAAGCTAGAACCAGAGTTAGCCACATGGTTCAGTAGCCTAGCCGAGGAATGCAATTAAGCTGCTGAAAAAATGTCAACATGTTGCTTATTTTTGTTTACTCCATGTTTGGTGTACGTTCTCAATATTTTCATGAAATTTCGATGAACTTTGCCATGCTTGCGTTCTTGAAACAGTCTTTCAATCAAATTTTAGTACGGAGTATAATTTATCGTCTCTTGTCTCGTCTTGTGCCTGTCACGTAATAAGTAATTTACATCGTGAACGCGATAACTTTAATGAAATCAGTACTGTAACAACTATATATAAATGTGTTAAATTCTAGATTTAATACTGTTATATCGTTGAAATACAATGTAATATGTTGTATGAATATTGGCTATATAAAATGTGTTGTGTCTGTAATGTCAATTCGTGTTCTGAATCCGAATGCTGAAGTACTCAACAAATCATCTGCTCTTCACATGAACATCAATGCCGCTAAGGGTTTGCAAGACGTTCTCAAGACCAATCTTGGTCCCAAAGGAACCATCAAGATGTGAGTTCTCCTATTTTTCTTCTTCACATTCAATTTTATTATACCTGTGTATCTAAATTTTCTTCAAATTTTTTTTATTTATTTTTATTTTTTTGGCTTGTTGGTGGAGCTGGTGACATCAAACTTACCAAAGATGGTAATACACTATTGAAAGATATGGTTAGTTCTATAAACTCTGTACTTTAGTAGCTTGTTGATTTAACTGTTAATATTTGAATATTTGTAATGCTATTGATTTTAGATACAATGCATTTCTGAAGCTCATTTTTCCATTTTAGCTCGTATTACTTTTTATGTGACATTTGAATCCATTCGCGCTTCCAGTTGAATGCCATATAATGTAATTGGGTTTTGGATTGGGTATGAAATGAGTACTAATCAAACCAAGCAGTTGGGTTTGAGTCAGCAAGAATCAGTAGGTCCCTTGTTTTGGAAATGAAAAGGCCACAATACTTGTCTGCTGCATCAAAAACATATAGGTAATTTTTTGGTAATAATCCTGTACTTCGACAAGTTGATGGAAATCGAAAGGTGCTCTTGGGATATGATGTGCTAAGAAAAGCAATTCATTGTCCTGTAATTTTATCTAATTATTGGGTATTGTTTAGGTAATAGTCAGTGCTTTAGGTTGAATATAATGTTATGAAATAAGAATCAAATAGGAGTTTATGAGCTTGTTGAGAGCCAAAAACGGAAACTAATCTTACCATCAAAATTTTCAATCTCGTATCTGGTCGACATTTCAAAAAACTTCCCAAAATGTTTATCGGTGAATAGTATCGTATTTTTGAACAGTATTTGTACACAGTACACGAACCTGGCTCTAATACTAGTTTGTTATGAAATAAGGATCGAATAGGAGTTTAAGAGAACAAAGAGAAAATTAATGACAAAAAAAAAAAAAAAATAGGCACACACACAACGAGACAATAATTTATACGTGGTTCACCCTCACAAATACGGTTACGTCCACGGGCGATGATGATTCGTATCACCATAAAGATGAAGATTACAAACTGAAGAATGTGTTGATTTTTCCTCACAATAATCTCTCTTTTCACACCACTCACTCACTAACAAAGAAGACTCACTCAACACTCAAGACATACCCAAATAGTATATGGTTTACACAAAGAGAAAAACTCACCCAAATACAAGCTTCAAGTGTCACTTGAAGATTGCACACACAAAAAGATTTCTCACACGCACAAAACCAATATATTTTCTTGATCCGAATATTGTCTTACACTTGAATGCCTCTCGGATGCTTTTCATCGAATGAGTGCAAGGCTATTTATAACCAAAAAAATACTTGGTGTCCAAGTATATTACAAAGCTTCCTTTGAAAGCCAAATGGCACTTGCTGCCCAAGAATAATTCTTATTGCCAAAAAATTTCAAAGCTTCTTTTGGAAGCTAATTTGGAAGCTTCACCATCACACTTATGTAGCCAAAAGATTTTTGTCATGTCATAAATAAATTTTAGACAAATTTTAACATATGAGATGAGGTGGTAAATGTTTTTTTTTTGGTGATAACTGATAAGAGGAAGAAAAAAAAAAAAAAAAAATCGGAGGAAGAGGAGGCAAAATAAAACATAAAAACTTCATCAAACACACATAATACCAATCTATTCTCTCTCTTGATGGATCTTCTAAATTGCTACTGCTGCAGTTATTTATTTATTTTTATTTGTAACTATAATAAAGCTTATTCTCTTGATGATTGCAGCAAATTAAAAATCCAACTGCAATTATGATTGCAAGGACTGCTGTTGCCCAAGATGATATAAGGGGTGATGGTACAACTTCAACTGTGATCTTTATTGGCGAGCTTATGAAACAATCGGAACGTTATATTGGTGAAGGTTTGTATTTCTCGTAAGATTACTTTTGTTTGCAGAATTTTCTCGTCTTTCTTTGACATATATACATGTGCGTCTGTGGATGCGTATAACACTTGAATAGGGTTCATACACCTGGAGTGTGAGTAGTTTTTTACACCTGTTGAGAATAGTTATTATTGCACCCTTCAATAACTTTCAATAGAGTTTGTTTTTTCTCGATCTTACTGTTGTATTATGAGGCTTTTCTGTTTGTCATGTGTACCAAATATCCAATTAATCGGACATAAGTAAGTGTTTTAATCGATGGACCCATATCTTTTAATTTTAAATTAGAGTAAAACTCTAATTTAAACCATAATGTTTATTTGACAAGTTCAAATCTTCAAGTAATTTATTTTTGGTATTGCATGATGAACGTAATGACATTTTTTTTCTTTTTTGAAATGTATGATGAATGGAATGACATTAATCCAAAAAGTTGGACTATCAAAAGATAAAGCCTATATGGAGTTACTGATTGTGGGTTTAACTCATTCTAGCCTAGGTGTAAATGGATCCCTTGTTATATACAAATTTAATTTCAAGCTACACTTCCTGGTATTAGAATTTGTTCTCTTGAATTATTTGTTTTTTTCTTTTTTCATTGACAATATTGGACTGAATTAATATGATTTAGCTTTTCTTTTCTTCTTTTTCTCTCTCCAATCTGGGGTGAGTAGCGTTTTCCTTTCCTTTTGGTATCCATCCTAAAATTATGGGTACACAAACATGTCCATGAATATTACTACTTTTGGGATTGCGGGCATTTGGAAGCCTACTTCTGTGGAGTGATGCTAAGTGCGTTAGTCTTTTTCCTTTTTCCCCCTTCTTCCCTTGCTTGCTCATTATAATCTTTGCTCTTGAAAGCCTTTTTCAGGGATGCATCCACGTGTTTTAGTTGATGGTTTTGAAATTGCCAAAAGAGCAACGCTGCAATTCATTGAAAAATTTAAGACTCCTGTAGTGATGGGTGGTGAACCTTATATAGATATATTGAAGATGGTAGCAAGAACAACATTAAGAACAAAGGATTCTTTATTTCTTTTTATTTTGTTCTCTTGTTTAACATCTTGGAGATTCTATTCTATGGTATATGATTCCAGAATTACTTTTTCTTGTGTAGTTGTATGACGCACTTGCTGAGCAATTGACTGACATAGTTGTAAATGCGGTGAGTGCAACTAATGCTGTTAATATACATCGAAGTTCGTATTATAGATGAAATTCATTTAGAGTATCAAAGCACTTAAGCCGATCTTTACTCGCTCAGTTATTGAAATTTTGTGTAGCTACCACATTAAGTTTACTTGTGTATTTGATCCACGATGCGTAGCTACCCTTACCTCTTCTTGGTGCGTAGCTATTGACGGCTTAATTGTGACAGGTACTCTGCATTCGCAAGACTGATGAACCTATTGATCTGTTTATGGTTGAGATTATGCACATGCGCCACAAGTTTGATGTAGACACCCGATTGGTAGGTCAACATTTGTTAGTGTTAATTTACATTTTTCTTTCTTTCAAAAGTATATCTTTTCTAGGTATCAAAGGTTCATGGGTTGTACATCATTGGAATATGTCAAAAGTATAATGCAATATGATTTACTCTTGTCATCAAGCTTTGTCCAATATTGCCTTTTCTTATTTTCAATGTGGACCAGCAAGGTCAGTTGACTTGGTTCCTTTAATTTTTACAATCTATATCCTGAAAAAGCTTAAGTAGTTCGAAACATGTTAGACCGGAAAATGACAGAGCTATATAGCGTAATATTGCACCTGAAATATAAAAAGAATCTTCATTTTGTGTCCCTTGGCTTTTCATGGTTCACTTGTATTGTTTTGTAGGTTGAGGGTCTTGTACTTGATCATGGTTCAAGACATCCGGACATGAAGCGGAGAGCAGAGAATTGTTATATCTTGACTTGCAATGTATCATTGGAGTATGAGAAAAGGTATATATTGATGAACATATTGTTGCTAGAAAAGGAAAATTCTTAAATTTATGTTTTTTTGCATGTTTCCTGAATTTCTCTTTTCTTCCCCTTTTTATTCTAAAAAAATTGAGAACCATGTAAACTCTTACTTATCGAAAAAAAAAAAACCATGTAAGCTCTTAATCGCACAATATAACCTAGTTATTGAACCACGAGCAGGATCCTAATATTTTCTCATTTAAGGTATTATTTTGTGGGTTTTTTTTTTTAAGATTTAAGGTGAGTCTTCGGATCCGACACCTTTACCTGATGATTTACCCATTGCTCTCCGTAAAGGTATTCGGTCGTGTGTTACTGCACATCCCATTTCTAACTTTGTCTCCTACCATAATATTTCCTCCTCTTTATCTTGTTTTTTATCCAAAATGTCTGCTACGTTTGTTCCCAAGACTTTGCGGGATGCTCTTTCTAATTCGGAATGGCATAACGCCATGGTAGATGAAATGGATGCCCTGCACCGTAATCGGACTTAGGATCTTGTTCCCGTACCTCCGGGCTCCAACACGGTTGGTTATAAGTGGGTCTATACTGTTAAATACCTTCACGATGGGTCTATTGAGCAGTTGAAGGCTCGTCTGGTGGAAAAAGGGTACACTCAGACTTATGGTATAGACTACGATGAGACCTTTTCTCCTATTACTAAGATTTCTTCTATTCGGGTACTTATTTCCATTGCTGCCAATTGTCACTGGCCTTTGTTTCAATTAGATGTCAAGAATGCCTTCTTGCATGGTGACTTAGTTGAAGAAGTTTAAATGGAGCAACCACCTGGGTTTGTTGCTCAGGGGGAGTATCGTCACATTGTTTGTCACCTTAAAAAGGCCCTATATGGATTGAAACAATCTCCACGGGCTTGGTTTGGAAAATTCTCTAAGGCGGCATTAGAATTTGGTCTTAACAGATGCCAGACTGATCATTCGGTATTTCACCAGCGCACTAAAGCTGGCTTCATTTTTCTTGTAGTGTATATAGATGATATTGTGATCACGGGTGATGATTCTGAAGGCATTGCTAAGTTGAAGTTGTTTCTGCAAAATCGATTCCATACTAAAGACTTGGGTAGACTTGGGTATTGAAGTTGCTAGATCCAAGAAAGGTATAAGTTTATCTCAACGCAAATATGTGTTGGACTTGTTAGAAGAAACAGGTATGTTGGGTGGTCGTCCAGTTGATGCTCGTATAGATTCAAATACAAAACTTGTGTCTGATGAGGGTGATCTATTTAATAACCCGAGCAGATTTCGTCGCCTTGTTGGGAAATTAATTTATCTCACTATCACTCGACCTGATATTTCATATGCAGTTAGTGTTGTAAGTCAGTTCATGGGAGCTCCTAGAATGACACATTGGGTTATTGTTCTTCGGATTATCCGATATCTCAAGCAAGCTCCAGGTTTTGAGTTACTATATAAATCAAATGGTCATCTCAGAGTGGAAGGTTTTTCAGATGCTGACTGGGCTGGTTCTCCATCAGACAGGCGATCTACTACAAGCTACTGTACATTTGTAGGAGGAAATCTTGTTACATGGAAAAGTAAAAAGCAAACGATGGTAGCTCGATCTAGTGCTGAAGCTGAGTACAGGGCAATGGCCCATACAACTAGTGAGTTGACTTGGATACAACATTTTCTAAAAGAACTTAGGTTGACAGTTGAAACTCCTACTCCATTGTTCTGTAATAATCAAGCAGTTGTTCACATTGCATCAAATACTGTGTTTCATGAGAGAACCAAACATATTGAAGTTGATTGTCACTTCATTCGAGGAAAAATATTAAGTGGGAGCATCTCTACTCCATTTGTGAAGTCTGAAGATCAGTTAACTGATATGTTTACCAAAGCATTGGGTCATAATCGGTTAAGGACTATTTGTTCCAAGTTGGGATTATTTGATATATACTCTCCAGCTTAAGGGGGAGTGTTAGAATATTTTGGGTCATTATGTAATTACATATAGTTGATATGGTCATTGCGTAATTAGCTGAGTCCCGTACTCTATATAAGCCACTGTACTAGGGTTTGATATGAATGAAATACACATTTTGTATCCACTGTGTTATCTCTCTCTACTCACAACAAGGTGGAATGATAAGTTTAAATAGGTCACAGTGCTTTCAACATGACATTCTTTAATCTCAACACCATCAATTGCATGACAACTTAAAGATATTTGGCTTCCTTGTTGGCTTGATTATATCTGGGGATTGTCTCGGCCTCCATTTATAAATCTCTCTTTCTTTGTTTTTTATATATATACTCTTTTTTTTCCTTCTAAAAGAGGGACTAGTTCTCCTCAATAAACAAATAAGATTTTTACTATTGCTACTTCTTAGATTTTTGTGGATGAATATTTTGGAAGGTTAGAATTGATGTTGATAAGGAAGTTAGAAACTTGGCATCACACATAAACCAAACTTGATGCTGGATAAACTAGGTGGATAACATGGAACTTACATTTCCCTCTCAGCAAAATAAATGCAGGCTTTTTCTACTCAAATGCAGAGCAGAGAGGAGCTATGGTTGCTGCAGAAAGGCTCTCGGTCGGTGAGAGAGTGAAAAAAATTATTGAACTAAAGAATAAGGTGCAGGCATCATTATGCATACGTGTTACTATGTTTTGCAGCATCTTCGGACTTGATTTATGTTGCGGTTGTGCGCAGGTCTGCTCAGGTAATGATAACAACTTTGTTGTTATTAATCAAAGAGGAATTGATCCTCCGTCACTGGACCTTCTTGCTAGGGCAGGGGTAAGTCCTTCCTACTCTACAAGAATTATTTTGTGTCATTGCTTTGCTTGTGAGAAGAGTTACTTATTAGAGAAATAATTTATCATAGGGTTTGTGAAGTCAACCCCTGGCCATATATGAATTTCCAAATTAATTAATTGAAAATTAAAATGTGGTGTCATTCATTGTGGTTGCTTACTACTTGTTGAAACTGTGTTCATTGTAAACATTCTTTTTATGATATCCAGTGTTTTTGCTTTTTCTATGGTAGCATGTTTAAATATTTATGATCTTGGATATATTATCACAATGTGTTTCCATTAGATTCTTATTTAATACAAGAGTAAAGGGGATGAATTTCATCATACACATTCACATTCTTTTATATTTAAATGCAATGGAGGAGGTTTGCTTTTGTGAACTAGATGTCCATATGGTCTAGATGTCAACCAAATTAAAAAGTAATCTTCACATTTTCAGTTGAAAAACTTGTATTAAAAAGAGAAAAATGACTTGAGGGAGGAACCTCCTCATAGGAAGAAAAATGCAAAATCTGCAAAGAGAAAGGCAGGGATACTTCTTCACATATTATCCTGCGTAGGGTCCCACTCAAACCCAACTCAACTCAACAAAGTCTTTGTCCAACCATTTAAAGGCTATAACCTCAGTTAAACCATATGTTATCATGAAGTTTTGTACTATGTCAGTTTATGTTGTTTTCATTTTATGTTTCCGCTGACATCACCCCTCAATACGGGCTCATCCAATTCCACATCCAATTCCACTGTTTTTTTTTTTTTGGTGGTACATGAGTGCAAGGTGATTCACAATGACTGCTTGTACCATGTCTACATTAAATTTTGTCAATTTGTTAGAATAATTAGTAATGTTTACACCTGTGTTGCTTTGTCTGCTGTTTGCAACTTGCTAAATGAGTTATTTTTCAGATAATCGCCCTGCGAAGAGCAAAGAGGAGAAATATGGAAAGATTGGTATTGGCTTGTGGTGGGGAAGCAGTTAATTCTGTTGATGACTTAACTCCTGATTGTCTTGGTTGGGCTGGACTTGTCTATGAGGATGTGCTCGGAGAGGAGAAGTATACTTTTGTGGAAAATGTAAAGAATCCTTACTCTTCCACAATTTTAACAAAAGGTACTTGAAATCTATTTTTGGCTTCACTGATCATTTTTAAAAGTTGCCTATGGTAAATTTAGTAGTAGTCTTTTTTTTTTTTTTTGTTGTTGGTAATTTCCATATTTAACCTTGCAGGACCTAATGACCATACGATTGCCCAGATAAAAGATGCTATCCGTGATGGTTTGAGAGCAGTCAAAAATACTATTGAAGATGAATCAGTTCTATTAATAAGCTGTTCTGTTAGATTTTTTGTTCTCTAACGTGCACAATCATGATATATTTCTTCATATTGCCTTGTAATTATTGATGCTTTTGCAGTCTCTTGCTAGACTCTGTGATATGTTTAAACGACATCATCTATTGCTTAGATGGTGTTGACATGAATATATTGTATATAAAGAAATATCAGCATCAGAAAAATTAATCCTATTACAAAGACATTGTTTGAAGCACCTTTTGTGTGTTCTTAGTATCATGCATTGTACAGTACACTTAATTTTGGTAATGAACTAGGATAAGAAGATTACACTAAATTTGTGGGAGGTGCCCAAGTTGTGTGACATTTACCTTTGCAAGAATCCTTTTTCTTTCCCCCTCTTCCCCCTTTTTTTCATGTTTTTGTTTTCGTTAGGAGACGGATTTTATGAGGAGGAGAAGAGTAGATAGAGGTTAATACAAACGTTAGAAGTAATTATATACCCCCAGCCCCTAGTTAATAAGTCCTGTTGGTTCGGCATACATCAGAGGAAACTTGATGAAGTGTAAATGGGGGGATATTTGGGAAAGTGAAAGTTGGGCAAGGGTCTCAGCATCACCGAATTAGTTGTTTTCTTTAAACTAGCTGAGACTGGTAAAGCTGCACTGCTTAACTAATTGTTCTAGAAGAATTATGTGTGTTATTCTTGTCAAAGATTTATGCTCATACTTTTTATCCTTATCGACTCTAACTTGATAGGAATATGGATGTAGTTTAGGTTCAGAATCTTTATATTCTGCAGCTTTGAACGTTTATATTCGGTATTTTATCTTGGCCAGTTCATTGCATGGTTTTGCTGCATCACATATTCTGCTATTTATGTTCAGGGTGCAGGGGCGTTTGCCAGCCAACACTTAATCAATGAAGTAAAGAAAACTGTTCAAGGGGTAATAATTTCCCGTATCTCAATTTTTCGCCGGCAATATAGATATCCTTGGCACTTGTACTGATTCAGATATACTTTTTGGTGTCTAATAACTCGGAAACAGCATGCCCAACTTGGTGTTCAAGCTTTTGCTGATGCCCTTCTTGTGGTGTAACGGGTGGGCGCTTGCCCATTTACCCAAAAGGGTGAACTGTTGGGTAGTACTGCATACCTACCCATTTATACCCATGTCACTTCTCATCCGGATCCGATATGGGACAAGTTTCCCCTTGTAACATTCTCCCCCACCCAAACTCGCAACGCCCTCGTTGCGGTTGGGCCACCCTACCTACCCAGGGTGACACACCCGGACGCCTTTCGGGCTGGGCGCTTGGCGTGGCACCAGATCAAGGACTGGGTTTGGCTCTGATACCAACTGTAACGGGTGGGCGCTTGCCCATTTACGCAAAAGCTCGAACTGTTGGATAATGCTGCATACCCACCCATTTATACTCATGTCACTTCTCATCCGGATCCGATGTGGGACAAGTTTCCCTTGTAACACTAGTAACACTAAGACACTTGCTGAAAATTCTGGTCTTGACACTCAAGATGTGATCCTTGCTCTTACGGTAATCTTTTTTATGGCATTCAAAACGTTGTCTTTATTTTTTTACAAGGCAAAGAATAGAATATTTGGAGTATTGTTTTACAATCTGGATGTTTGTGTAGGGAGAGCACGGCAGAGGGAATATTGTGGGGGTAAACCACCACAATGTTGAACCAACCATCAGTCCTCATATGGAGGGTATTTTTGACAACTACTCTGTGAAACGGCAAATCATTAACTCAGGGTATGTAGAAATCAGTTTGTCACAGAAAAATTGAGATTACTCCATAATCTCCCGAAGATTGATACCACTTTCAAATTAACTTTATGCTTTATACGTGTTTTTTTTTTTTTTTTTTTTTTTTTTTTCAAAAAAAAAATTAATGCCTTACCAATACCATTACTGCCATTTTAGTATCATGTTTTGCTCTCAACAATTATTGACACTGAACTTTTCTGGACTCTCCATCAAACCAGCAAGTCAATAAATTTTCTGTTGGCCTTTCGTTTCCTGGATTTGTGTCTAAGCAGCTATCCTGCTATTTGCAGGCCTGTAACATGTGGAAGCCAAATTGATTACAGCAGGTGGTGGTGGTGGTGATGGTGGTGGTGGTGGTGGTGGTATTATGAATTGTCAACATATGTTTCCAACAGCTTCAGTACAGACGAGCTTGGTTTCCAGTTGAGATTGAGGGATTCATTTATTATTATTATTATTATTTAAATTTTTTAAAGGAAGAACCATTAATGGTGTAACTTGTATCATGCAATTAAGACAAAGCAAGCTTCTTCCTACGCATTTTTGTAAATTTTCTTGGTTGAATGTATGCAGTACGATCCGGTGATTTGTGGAAACAGGCGTCCTAGTTTGCTTTCGTATGTGAATGCAAGTATGAATGCGTTGAAACAGCTCCCACTTCCCAGTCTCTACATTTGCAATACCATTGGAGTTGCAGAGTAGAGCCTAATCTATTGAATATAGATGTGTTAATTAGGGAAGGGTAACCATTGTTCTTCGAGTAAAAGCTTGAATCTAAAAAATTGGAATAGCAGTCATTTGCATTTATCAAGAAACAGTAATCACACTTGCCACTGAAAATAGCGATGAACCAAAGTACTGGTATGTCTTTTTTCAGTATAATGCAAGAGAGGTTAAAGAGTTCTCTCACAAATCCTGTAATATAGCATCCCCTTTTCAGTATGATACAAGAGATGTTAGGGCTCTTTGCCTCGCAAGAACTCTAATAATGCCACAAAGCCTCAAGCCTCCCTGGCTCACAAACTCGATACAAAAACAAGAAACATGCCGCGTTATCTGGGTATTACAGATGACCTATAACAAAGCCTTCACAAGTTTTACCATGGGGCCTGCTTAGAAGAGCAAACTCTAGGTCAAGAGCCCATCTGAGAATGGCAAGTTCAAGATGAATAAGCTCTGCATTTGAACGAAAATGGCGTTAGGAATTTGAGCAGGGCGGTGGGAATCCAGTCAATCCACTGGAAAGTGAATCCGAGAAACGTCTGGAGTATATTTATTTCAGATTTATAATACTAAACTATATGCTGACAGAACAGTCCCAGAGGCCTCAAAATGCAATTTGTACTTCCAATTAGAGCAAACTCACGAACAGAATTTGACAATAACCAAAGACAACAGAAAATTTCTTGATAGCTACTTAATATAAACAGTCCAAAAGTCCTAATAATTTCAGAGAAATTCAACATCTCTTTTTCTCAAATGCTCATCCCCTACCCACTTCATAGTTGCTGCTGCTGATAATTTCATAGAAAATAAAAAAATACAACCGACAAATTGTAAAGTTCAAAACCAGCTATGATATGGTCCGCACTAGAGTTGTTCCCACATGCATTAACAGAAACACTTGCTTTGGGTACTCCTGATCAATAGAGAATATAATTAAAGAAAATGGACTCGGAAGTCTCAAACTCTTACAGGCCCCTTTCCTTCCTGTTGAAGCGTGTATTCTTTCTTCATCTCCTCCAAGACAGAGTCGTTGGTACTGCAAAGAAAAAGACAATGTCAAAATATCAGTAGCCAATACATAAAGGGGAAAAAAATGAAAACGGGAGGTATCCCATAGCATTTTAACATCAAACTTACTACTGATGAAGACACTTATTTAATTCTTTAGCTTGTCCGCGACATTTCCAAACCACCGAAAGTGTCCTTCCTGCAGAACATTCAGCATATTTTGCAGTGTACTGATCGCACTCTTTTAGTGCCTTCTGCTTCATCTTGCTACGTAAAGCTGCAATTTTGATAAATGAATATAGTATTGCATGTATCTAAAAGACATTAAAAAAAATACAAAATTCACCTTTATTTGCCTTTACTGATAGAAGTAAACAACTTTCATCAAAACAAAGACATATAAGACATCCAAAATACAAGTAGATTCTATTTTGAAGCAAATTTGGATAGGAGATAATATAGGGTGAGCAATGAACATCCATTCTCAACAGAATCATAAAAGAGAGCCAAAAGAATACAGGGCCATCAATATATGTATGAATGTAGTTTTATAAACTAACTTATTGATCCCCAAGCCCTATATAACCAGGAAAAAACAAGAATAACCATGTATGTACACCATGAACTGCACCAAGGACCAAACGGAAACCACAACATAAACAAAGATGGGAGATGGACAATAAGGTAGATGATGTGATCCGCCAAGTTGGAGTTTGATTGACATAATAACCACCAATTTCCAACTTCCTCAACAGTCAACATCATACGACCACTTATGAAGATATTTTTGCCTGTCAGACTGTACAAAGAAAGAGAGCTTAACAGACAGGTTCTTATATCGATATAAATTGAAAATCACTTCTCAAGTTAAAAAAAAAATGCTTAGAATGATCAAAACCATAAATAAAAAAATAAAAATAAAAAATAATTAAAAAAAAAGGCCTAACTTGCAAAGTAACCATATTCTCTCTGCTCTCAATTGGATGAATATTCAACATAAATCAACACTGTGACAGAACCTAGAATAACTATTCATACCAGAAAATGGTGAAAATCGTAGAAGTTACCAAAAGGCATGATTTCTCAAATTACTCAAAAACTTCGCCCTACCATTCCCATCACAAACCCATTCTTCTAAGAAATGACATGTTTTATTGGATGCACCCTATTTTACAGCCCTGACTTCTCCAAAACTCTTTGCTCCGCCCCAAATGTCCGCTACCATCTACCTTGTAATACATTTTACATACTCTCTGTTTGATGAATGATTAAGTGAGCCTTATATTTGCCAGAAAAACTCCTACCTCAGTCCACCAAATAATATTTGAAATCATCTCAACCCCTTTTCATAAGAACAATTGAAATATTATCTGAATTATGAACATACCTAGTTCCCTGTCATATTTGTACTTTATAGACACAAAATGATGAAAATGTGCACAAATAAAAACATATTTTCTTGAATTGGTAATATATACGTACGTACGTACATACTATTTTTGGTTGTGGGAGGATCCCCTCGCCCCTTTGGGAAGGGGACTAGTCCTTTTGATATCTGTAGTCACCCTTAAACCACAATGAAGGTGTATATACTGATTCTTATACAAAAAAATCATTTCACCTACAACATTGGACACTAAGATATACTGAAAGATTAAGTAAATGAAATGGTTTTTGTGCTGCAGACCCTAGCATTAAACCTATAAAACAGCTTGTCGTCTGGGTGTCACTTTTTGTTTTTTTTTTCTTTTATAAGTATCTGGGAGTCATTTTATAGAAGCAAATGAGACCGTCTGGAATGTTTGAAAAGATATAAACATTTGAATCTTAAAATTGAAGTGGGAAGTAAATTAGAAAACATAGCTTTATAAATATATACATACATACATACATACATATATATATATGAGAGTGTGTCTATCCATAGATGACGATGATGTGGGCATAATTATGGTTTGACCGAGGGAATGAGACAATAATATTTATCTTCTTCGACTTTCTCCTTGACGGGATTTTCTACATTTTTCTATATAATATAAAGATAGGTTTAAGCCACAACTTCTCCCCAAACCCTTTGCTCCTTCCCAAATGTCCTATACTACCTACCTTGTAATGCATTTTTCACACTCGAAGTTTGATGAATGATTAAGTGACTCCTACCTCAGTCCAGCAAACAGTATTTGAAATCATCTCAAACCCTTTGCCTAAGAACATTGTAAAATATTATCAGAATTTTATATATCTAGCTTATACACAAAATGTGAGGCGATTTAGCCCAAATAAAAACAAATTCATTAGTCAATTTGCCATTTCCTGAAGTAGGTATACCAGTGTGTGTCTAGTTCTTGTACAAAAATTGATGTTCACCGATGGATACTGAGATACACTAGAAGATTAAGCATTTGAAATGGTTTTTTGAACTAAACCTCTGATACTAGCTTAGCTTGTCGTCTGGGAGTAATTTGATTGCAGCAAATGAGAAATAAACATTTGAATCTTGGTAATTAAAGTGAGTAAATAAAAAATGATAGCTTTATGAACACCCCCACACACATGAATACATATACATATATATATATATAAAGATAACGATGATGATGATGATGATGGTGATGATGGTGATGGGGGCATAATTAGGGTTTGAGTGAGGAGATTAAAGAATAACAATTACCTTCTTCGACTTTCTTCTTGACGTGATTTTCTCTAGCTTCCTGCACAAATCCCATCTCCTCAAACCCCCAAACCCTTCCTTCGATAGAAAATGATCCACTCCTTCACTGTGTACACGCCAAGCTCGGAATGTAGTTAAGGCTTGGCAGTCCAACCCACTTGTGCAACGTGGATTGACTAAAAAAATTAAAAATTTAACTCAAAAATAACTTTTTTAATTAGTCATTTTAATTTTCAAACTTATAACATTTTTTTTAATAAATATATTTTTATATTTTATCTGTTAAAAAATTTGTGACAAATATACTTTACTAAATATGCTTATGATTATTTGGTCAAAGTTTCAAAGAAAAAATTACAAAAAAATCAACTGAATGAATTCAATTCAAAATTTATATATATTGCACACAAACAACACTATTGATAAGGTTATGTTATTGGTTATAGTTGGGATCCATAAGGTAAATATTTAAGATCTCGCTTTCGAACTAATAGTAAGTATGTTATGAGACTGATACACATGCTTTAATAAAAAATTAAAAATAAAATAAAAAAGATAAAGGTTAGATATTATCATATATTATACATTTTTTTATTTAAAAAAAAATGTACTTTGTTTTTGTTTTTAAAATTTTATTTATTACTATTATTTTTTTACTTTTTTCTGCTCATTCATCCTTGGAAGTTTACTTTTTACTTATGTTAAAATATTAATACACCTCTTCATCCACTACTTGTGTATGTATACAATCCATTTTATTTATTTTACGCCATTGTAACTTTTTTCTGGCTAAAATGTAGGATTTTTTTTTTAGCTTCTTTTGTCTAACTTCTTCATAAAAATATATAAAAGTTTAAAAGAAGATAAATTATGTAAGAATTTTGTTGGATATTATTTAATAAAGTCCCCATCATGTATATGATATATTTTACGTTATATATATATATAAAAAATATATATATTTTTTAAATCAAGAGATGTTAGAACTTATAAAATGCCCACGTAAAAGGTCAGACCCACCCATCAATCTATAACTTATAAATGGCCCAGACCCACCCATCCATCCCAGCCCAACACCATAACAGTTTCATTACTTTGGGAAAAAATAGCCCATTACCATTTTAAAAGACAGCCCATATTCTATTAAGTAAAACCCTATTCTTTTTGCATTTGCATCATCAAGATCAGCAGCCAAGTTACAAGCGGCGGAGCTCTGTATGCCAAAGAAGTTATCTCGATGGGCAAAATCACAACCTACAACAGCATCACGAAACATTCATTGTCCATTGAAGGAGATCTCGTCGGAAGATTAGGCTTCATCTTTGGAGATAGAAGTGACTATAGCTAGTGCTTTTTTATTTCATCTTCAGATCTGCGAACACACACACACACACACACACACACACACACACACATCTCTTCAATCTTAATCTTCTCTCTTTTTCTTTACAAAAAAAAAAAAAAAAAAAACAAATCTGAAACGGCCGTCCATGTCAAAAATTGAGTTCGCGAACTCAAAAAACTGAATTTGCGAATTTGGGGCGAATTCGCTCCCAAAACGTCAGCGACAGTACTCCATGCTTAGCTTCCATCCCTAATTTTATAAATAAATAATTATTTTTACCAAATGCCACAACTACCCTTTTAGTTAAGTAAAGATATATTGGTCTCCCTTTCCCCCCAACTAACACGTTCATTCTCTACTTTATATTATTTATCTTCTCTTTTGTATGTAATAATAGAAGATCTTACAAGTGAAGAAAATGATGAAATTATTTAAAATAATTGATCTTGTTAGTATAAAAAATGTATTAGAACTATCAAAAATTTCATGAGCCATTCAATTTCATCTATATAAATGGTGGTGATAATTTTTTCTTTTATTTTTCTTTTGGTATTGTGTGCTTTTAAGTTTAATTTAATTTTTTTTCATCCATGTGATTTTTTTTTTGAATAAATACATCCATGTGATTTTTAAGAATTAATTTGAAATGTATTTAAATCTTCTTGTTGATTTTCAAAGCCCTCACTATTTTGATAATAAAATTTCAAGAATATGGATTTTGTGAAAATAAATAAATAAATATATACAGAGAGAGAGAGAAAGAGGGAGAGAGAGATGGGTATTATATACAAATATATTTACTTTTTGATGTTTGAGCTTCTGTGTAGCTCTAATCAAGTTTTTGTATTATTATTTTTTGTCCGTACTTCTCTTAAATTTAATTAAAATATAATGAAAAAGGAATGAAGAAGATCAGGATGAAATAGTTGTTTTGTCTAAAATTAGTACATTTAATACCTGGGATAAAATTTAGAAGAACAATTGGTTTATTGTCAAGTTAAACTATCATTTTTCAAACAGATAAGTAAATATATATAGAGAGAGAGAGAGTATTGATTTCTTGGGAGTAAGAAAATTTTATGTACTTTCGGCAGTGACCATTAGTAATCTAATGGTCACATTCCAAATCCACGTATATGGTTTTTTTTTAATATAAAACCACTATTATTATTTCTAATTTTCAAATTTAATATTTGCCAATACAATTAATTATAATAATAAAAGGTATGTACTAAAAAAATAAAAATAATGATAGTATAATAATAGTAGTATTAAAAAAAATATTAAGAAAAATAACTAATATACAAAAGAAATCTGAAATTTTATAGAATAATAGCATGTTTTGTTGTGAATCTCCTCGTTACGTCAATAAATTTTTGTTATTATAGTAGAACTATAAAAAAACATATTGTGCGATTTATTATAACAAATGAGTAATTGGAATGTGTTTACATCTAGTTATAATTTGTGACAAAGAGTTAAAGAAAAATATATTGAATTTCTAATTTTTATATAATTAAAATTGTAATCTATAAATTTTTTTATGAGTGAAGTGCAGTGCAAATCACATATTACATTAAGTTGATCAAGTAGATTTAATTTTTAATTTTTTATTATTTTTTAGTCAATGTTTCATTGTTTTGTTTGTCAATAGTATAATTTTTAATTTCGTTTTACACTTAAACAGACAATGTCAACTTTAGTATCAAGTCATGAATGTAATTTTCTAATACTTATAAATTTTTTTTTATAGAAAAAAAAAATTTTCAATTAATGGTGAGATGTGATTTCAAGAGGTGAAGAGATTTTATTTTTATTTTTTTAGTACTTATCTTTATTGCTATAATTAATTATATTGGTAAATATTAAATTTAGAAACTAGAAATAGTGATAGTGATTTTTGTATTAAAAGGAAAACTATAGGTGGGTTTAGAATATGACCTTAGATTAAATCTAATGAGCACTATAAAAAGTGTGGAAAAATTTTCTTACTCTATGGAGAGTAAGAGATCAGTACTATATATATATATATATATATATATATTATAGTGTAAAGGGTAGTTATGGTATAATAAAATAAGAGATGTTGCATTAATTAATTTGTGGACTTTTTTGTCATTTATTTTAAAGAAAAATCGAGTGCAAACGTTAAAAAAAAGAAAAAAAAGTGAAGTGCAAGTTTCCCTAAAAAAAATTTAAAATAAATGACTTTTATATTTAAATTGCATTATTCTTTTTTATTTGGGTTAAAATAATAAAACTCCCTCTTGTTTCGGAAAGCTACCAACTAATCCACCCTACTAAAAAAACTATCATATTACCCCCTTAATGTTTTAAAAAATCTATCATATTACCTCCCTCCGTTAGTTTTCGTCTAAAATTAATATGAACGTATCATGTACAGCAGTTGCATAATTTTTCTGAGCAAAATAACATTTGTAATTTGTAATATTTCAGTTTAATAAACGATCTATAGCAGAAAGGAATTAACGTGATAATTTTTGTTAATTCAAAAAATTATTTTATAATTAAAAAATTTATATAATACTTTTAAAAAATAAAATAAATTTTTTATGATTGTAGCCCTTTTATTTTTCATTGAGCATGATTGTGACATTGAATGGTGTAGGGCTCACACAACCTAAATATCGCCCCTTTCTGGAATACGTTTTGGAAAATAAACACCACTTTTGGTTTCGTGCTACGCTATTCTTTAGTTGCTTATCAGAGGCGTGTCACGATAATGTTCTTATCCTCCTCTCCTACGCAAATCACGAAACAATGCCGAAAATAATTACTGATGTCTATCTTAAAAGTACCGACAATTGAAAGCTTTGACCGTCAGCGCCAACGTGGCGCTACATGTCAATCTCCGCCCACCTACCACCTCCCGCGTTCCCATTGGAGGCTCCGTAACAGACCCCAATTATTTCAAGACCCCCCTCCCTCTCCTTCTCCATTCCAATTTTCCCTTCTAGAGAGAGAGTCTCTATTTTGAGAAAGGTATGCTCGTCCTTTTTTCTTTCTTTTTTTTTCATAGTAGGGTTAGGGTTTAGATCTTTAATATTCTATGTTCATTTACGCTATTTCTGTTTCGATCTGCTAATTTTTTAGCTATATTTCGCTTTTATCAGTTGCTATCAGTATGTGAATGAATATACCGGAATTATAGATGAATTTGAAGTATTGACTCTTATAGATATAGAATGTTTCTTGTTTATTATACTCAGCTTTGCCCAAAAATATTGAATAATACAGTGATCCATTAAAGCTAGAATCATTTAGTCAATAGTTCTGATTACAACTATTTAAGTTAGTCAAGAGAAAAAAAAATTCTTTTCTTTTGGGTTTGGAAGTTCAATTGGAGCATTTTATTATGTTTGGATCATGTTTCTGATAGATTCATTTGGTCAATAGTTCTGATTACAACTATTTAAGTTAGTCTTTAGAAGTTCAATTGGAGCAAATTTTTTTTTTTTTTTGGGGGGGGGGGGGGGGGGGGGGGGGGGACTTAGAGAATTTTATGCACTTCATATCTATAAGCATTTTATGATGTTTAGATCATGTTTCTGATAGATTGACCTACTTTCAATTACTTTGCAGAATTAGTTATTAGTTTTCTACTATATCAAGGATGTCGCCGGCTGAACCATCACGGGAGGAGAATGTTTACATGGCCAAATTGTCCGAACAGGCCGAACGATATGAGGAAATGGTTGAGTTCATGGAGAAAGTGGCGAAGACGGTGGATGTTGAGGAGCTGACTGTGGAGGAAAGGAACCTCCTTTCTGTTGCTTACAAGAATGTGATTGGGGCAAGGAGGGCTTCTTGGAGGATTATCTCTTCCATTGAGCAGAAGGAAGAGGGCCGCGGAAATGAGGATCATGTTGCCATTATTAAGGAATATAGGAGTAAGATTGAGTTGGAACTCAGCAAGATCTGTGAAGGAATTCTGAGCCTTCTTGATGGGCATCTTGTTCCCTCGGCCTCATCTGCCGAGTCCAAGGTGTTTTACCTTAAGATGAAGGGTGATTATAACAGGTACCTGGCTGAGTTTAAGACCGGGCCCGAGAGGAAGGAAGCTGCTGAGAGCACCTTGGTGTCTTACAAGTCTGCTCAGGTTGGTGATCATTGTCCAATTATGGCACTTTTGCTCTTATGAACATGTTTATATTGATATTGATAGAATCTGCTTGTTTGTGTTTTCTTTGATGAAGGATATCGCTTTGGCTGATCTAGCTTCCACCCACCCAATAAGACTTGGACTTGCACTTAACTTCTCTGTTTTCTACTATGAAATCCTTAACTCACCTGATCGTGCTTGCAGTCTTGCGAAACAGGTATTCCTTACTTAACTAGTACTATTTATTTGTTATTCATTGTTTTCTACTGCAGCTTTATGGATAATCCACTTATTTATGTATGTTTGAGTCTGCTTTATGTTCTGTTTGCTGGAAAATACTATGGGATGGGGAAAAAAGAAGGTAACCATCAAATGTGAATGTTTACAAAATTGGACAATTTCAACCTTTCTCAATCTACTTAAGAAAAATATTCACTGACAGGAGTAAAAAGCAATGGGGAGAGCAGCCTGTCTCAACCCCTTGCCCGCGTTCAATTGTTTCGGATGACTTGTTCTTTGAAGGTCCTTGTGTTCTTGATTGGAGATCCTTCTTACAAGTTTGATCTATCAATTTCTTCTGTTGCATAAAATACTT
This sequence comes from Cornus florida, assembly GCF_030987335.1. Taxonomy (NCBI): domain Eukaryota; kingdom Viridiplantae; phylum Streptophyta; class Magnoliopsida; order Cornales; family Cornaceae; genus Cornus; species Cornus florida. The sequence continues at coordinate 9,660,347 of NW_026775577.1, forward strand.
TTTCTTGTTAAACTGGGAGGAGTTGTTCACTGTCATATAATGACATCTAACTACTGCCCAAATTATACTACATTGTTTCTTCAGCATTATATGCTACCTCTGCCTTTTATTGAAGAATATGTGGTTCTCTTCCATTGATGATCTTGTTTGGTGGCAAAACCCAATGATGTCTACAAAAGGGTTCAACTTCCTAAAGTAACTATAGCTCAGTGAGCAAACAATACTCTATAACTGGAGGTCAAGGTTTATAGCAATGAAGATTTAGGTTTTGAACCAAAGCCTTTGTAGTAGAGTGAAAATTTTTTGACATTACATCTTAAAAAGGAAGGGTAGTTAAGGGTTCAATTCTTATTGCTGACAAGATACTATTATGCATGCTGTTTGAAAGATTTTGGCTATGGAGCAGCAAAAGTTTTTCTCATAATTTTTGTTAAAATTGAAGGAGGAAAATATATATTTTTTATTGCTGCAGAATGAAAATTTAGAAGTGACGACTTTATCATAAACAATAGATGAACCTTCATTGGCTCAAGAAGGCGTTAGACTAAGAATTGAAGGCTTGCAGAGGTACCCTCTTTCTATAGACTAGGTAAGGCCCTTTGGCTAGGAGATATGAGGGAAGCAGCCTCCAAATTGGGCGGGGAAATGTCCGTGGGATTGGGTGGATATATATTGGTATTTTTCTTTCTTTTTCTCTTTGAGAGTTGTTTTTCTGGGTGGTTGTTATTACTGTTTCGTGGTAGGGTTATAAAGTATGCATGAGTCCACATTTGTTGCCTTTATCTTAAATATAGGAGGGTCTGAAACATTTTAAGGTCATTGGATGGGAATCAGGGTAAGGTGTCATTTACAAGGGAACGGAACCAAGAGAATGCAAATGCTTTTTTAAATTATGATTTGTAGTTAAGTGGGTGAGAGAAGAAAGCAAATAAAGTGATCCGGGTTGTTATCACGCTTGATTTTGGAATAGCATATCTTATGGAGATCAGAGTTTCTTCTACTACACATTGGAAAGATGTTTCTTGATCTTCTGGGTTAAATTGGAATACTAGATTGAATTCTGGTCTTCTAAGCATGCAATTCCATGTACTTTATGACTATGTTTCTAAGTGTTAAGTTGCTAATTAATTTGAAACATTTCAGATATATCTTTTTGATCAAGGGGAATAAACTGTGGATTTTCTTTCTACCTTGTTCCAGTCTTTTAAAAGGTTTTGTTACTGCTCCTTTTATTTGTAGGATCCTAGTGCTAGTAAGTGGCTGTGAAGGTTTCTTTTGGACCAAATAGGTTGTGATTATTGGTAATTACTGAATTAACTTGATGGTTAGATCCTAATTTCCTTCTGAGGAGCCTCAATTAGGTTCTTAATATCTTTAATCAAGGCCCCATTTTTCTTTTTGTAATGTGTAGTATAATGGTTCTCTTAGGTTTTAAAGTTTAAGCTTTGGTGGTTTTTTATGAGGGAGCTTCTCGCCCTTCTCCTTTGACTCCACCATTTTACTGGAGTTATGAGTATGCATATTAATGACCCTTTTTCTTTTCCCTCCAATGGTCCTTTTTCATATTTTTATTGTTGTGATATTTTGAAATGAAGTTGGAATCTCAGGTTTTTTTTTTTCTTTTTCATTTTTTTTTTTTTTTTTCCCTTTGTGCATTTTCTTCAAAGCTTTTACTTACCTAAAAAAAAAAAAAAAAAGCTTCTTCAAAGATTTTTTGCTTTCTAATTTCTTCTTTCATCAGAAGAACATTTTCCTTGAACCTAATGGCCAAATTTCAAGTGAATCCCTTATTTTAATCATTTTATGAATGTTATCATTATATCCACCAGTAGTTCTACTGGGATCTTTGGTCTTCCAAAATTCAATACTCGTATGAATACCTACCTTGATTAATTGGCAACAAAGATCAATATTGAAGGCATGCTACAGTTAAGAAAAGTCTTTTTTTTTTCCTCTTAATTTCCATTGTTTGCAGGAAGCTGGTTACACAAATCATTCTGTAATAATTGTTTACGTGGTTTATGTCATATTTCAAGGTGTTATTTACCACTTTGGAATGAATAAATTTTCATTGCTGGCATTATCTGGTTGGAGACTTGAGTGTTGCCATTCTCCATGGTGGTCTTGTTTTCATCCTCAAAAGTATTCATAGTCTATTTGATATATTGGTTTTAATGTTCTTGTGGCATAAAGTTATTAAAAAAAAAAAAAAAAAAAACTTACATGTACTCTTCGACACGTGTTTAGAACTTTTGTCGGAGATGACATGATATTGACATGCATATGGTGATATGTGTCCAACATATCTTGTCAGAAGTAAACCCAGGCATTTCAAATTTACTTTGTAGTTGTACATAAAATTTTATAATGATGCTTTGTGGTTTCATCAAGTGAGGTACCTGTCCTGAGTGCTTTATATTAATAGAGACAACCTTATTCTATGAAATAAAAGGAAAACACTGAACACCTGCAGGTGTAGCCATGTTATTGTCTACTGGAAATTAAAAACCAGATAAATACACCAACCACTGTAACACCACTTGATCGGGGGTGCATAATTAGTACAAGCTTTCAGTTTTAAAGACAAATCTCTCTTCTTTATGATACATGGTCGGGGTCTTGTTGAATTGGTTCATTCCACTGTTTGATTTATCATTTCTGCACATACCAGTCAAATGATGTTTGTTTTGCTTTTGGGTGAGAAGACCATGATCTTGGGCCAATAGAGATTTTTTGAACCTTGCCTTGGTAAAATACACATTGGGTGATGTTTCTGATTGTGTCTGAACTATTTTATTTTGTTATGGTAGAGAATTCATCTGGTAAACCCCATTTATATGATATTAAGGCAAGGATGACGATGATGTTCTTAAAAATCCAACGTTTATTTTTGGTGCTTTTTTCTTTGGCAGGCTTTTGATGAGGCAATAGCTGAGCTGGATACATTGGGTGAGGAATCATACAAGGATAGCACATTGATCATGCAACTTCTCCGAGACAATCTGACGTTGTGGACTTCTGATATCACGGTCTTCTTCTCCTCCCTCTCTCTCTCTCTCTCTCTCTCTCTCTCTGTGCATACATGTATAATTGATATGCGTGTATTATTTTTTATGCTGAAACATGATTATGGGCATGAGATTGAATCAATATTGAATTTGATATGTCACATCCCTTCATTTTTTACCCACACCTACAAAGCTGTATTCTCATGTTGAGCATTCTCCTTGCCACCCACTAGTTCAACTTGGTGTGGACCTGTTGATTTAATGTTAAAACCTGAAATTGGATCAGAGTCTAGAGCCTTAACCTGACGAATGATCTAAATTGGACTTGGAAAGTTTCTACTAGGGTCGAGCAAACCCTAAATTCCTGTATTGTAATCCAAAAACCAAAACAAGTTTCGAAATTTTGCATGTGTTGGATTGCAGAACTAGGAATTTTTGTTCTGCCTAAGGTTTTTGTATGCGAAGCTGACCTAAGGTCGGGTATAGTTAAAGTGGTTTTGCTTTTCTGGTACTAATATGTAGATTTATGGTTTCAGGAGGATGGTGGTGATGAGAGCAAGGAAGCTTCAAAACTCGAATCAGGAGATTCGCACTAGTAAAATGAGTTCATAGGATATGCATTCCATGCTCAACACAAGTGACGTTAATATAGATTCTGTTTGTGGTTGTTGCATTGAAGATATTGAGCTGTTGAGGTCCTTCAGATTAAGATGTTGCTGCAGACTTTAAGCTTGTTTTCTCGATACTAATGGCTCCATTGTTTTAAATAGTACTTTACCTGTGATTTATTGTTTATCAGTATTTCTTTTCTTCTTCTTTTTTATTTATAATATCTTTAAATTTTCCGTTCTTTGTTTGGTGATTACAGTGGATTTGGGAGGTAATTGTCTGATGGGGTTAATTCTCTAGTGTCGTGATCCTTGTGCACAATCCAAATACTATTAAACACAAAATGCATTTCAATGTTCTCCACAATTTCATTAAATTTGAGGATGAACTTTCCCCTGGGCACTCGGGTTTATGTGTGGTTTGCGAGTTATTACACATATCCGAGGTTGAGGTTTATCTTGCAGTCGCAAGGTGGTGGAAGGTTTTTTGTTTGCAAAAATAAAAAGAATAAAAATTTACCCCCTTGATTCTAAGTACAGGAGTCGGAATATTAGATCCATTCCTGATTTCCTTCCCCTGAAAATTGAGTGTTCACCGGCCATTATAACAGTAAAATTCACGCACCTGCGTGTGCAATTTATTCTTGAAAATGCAACTTCCCGATGAAGCATTTTCGAGTTCTGCATACATGCATAGCTTATGTACAAACCAAAAAACTAGGTTAATTTTATTTCTTTGTGTTTGGTAAGTAAAACTTGGCAAAATCTATATATAATATACACAATACAGACACAGGCATAGTCGTTTAAAATCTAAAATCTATTTTCAGATGACAGCAGAAGTGCCAGTCTTTTGGAGTTCATGTGTCATACTACTATACTAGTGCTGCCATACTGAGCCTCATTGCCGCGATAAAAAGGTCCATATCTGTTGCTATACAAACCAGCATGCAAAATCACAAGATACAGGAACTGGCTCAATGTTGATATTGCGATAAATGCTTCCAACGTTTGCTGCAATATATATATATATGTATGTATATATTAATCAATCATTAGTACCATCTTTTAGCTTGTGAATATTACTAAAAAAAATATATCAACAATATGTTAAGTACAGATCATTACCAAGCGTTTTCCTCTGTGGCCTCCCAATATGATCTCCTTGCACACAAGACTAGTAATCCAACAAAATTCATTTATCAGTACTGGAAACATGAGTATCTTTTCTAGATAATGAAGGTTTAAATTCCGCATGTTTTAGGCCACCTATGTTCGAATTGGTGCATGAATATTAGAAATCGGATCAATAGCATGGAATTGGAGAATTGAACTAGTTTTTTTCTCCAATTCTATGCTACCAAACACATTTCCCTTCCCCTCTCGATTTTCAATTTCAAGGCACCACTTTCATGCTATCAATTATGTTATCAATTATAACATAAGTATCGGGTGTGAATTGTTGCGAACATAGATTTGTATGAAATTAGTCCATTAAAATTACATACATATTGAGTAATTAACTAATTATATATATATATATATATGTATGTGCATGTCTTAATAGAGATATAAGGAGGAAAATAGATATATGTACCCAAAAGCAAGGGCTGTTATAGCCCAGGAGATGAGTGCTGAAGAAGCTGCACTGGCCAAACTATCACTGCGCCATGCTCGAAGATGTATGAGTCCAGCAAGAACTGAACATACCCCGGTCACACCGGCTGTTAATGCATATATCAACATGAAGCTTGTTGATTCATTCCCACCTAAATCTGTTGCTCATAAATATATATTATATATATATATATATATACATATATATATATATGTAAAATTTTAGAGAGAAAAGACACGGGAATTAACAGGCAACACATAATCTAAAGATCTAGAGAGAGAGAGAGCTCACGAGGATGATTCTGTTCGCCATTAATGTATTTGTCAAGAGACCATGCAGCTAGTCCCAGTATGACCAAATACACAACAAAGTTTACTACTAAGAGAGGCTCCATACGGCTTATACATGACCTTCCAGCCACCATGATCAGAGATCAAAGATTATTAAAGCTAGCTTCTATGTCTATGTTAGAGAGAGAGACAAGTGGGGTTTTTTTTGAAGCTGATCAAAAAAGGGTTTTAATTTTTTCAAAAAAAAGAAATAAAAGTGTTAAAGAGGATTATATACGTGGTTTCTTGTAGAGGGCTCAGCCAGACAGGTGTTTGTTCAGTGGTGCGTTTACATTTTGGATTGTTCCAGACTATTAAGTGACATAACCAACCGCTATCTGGGACTCAGCTTTGAAATTTTTTTTTTTTAAATCTTTTTTGAGAGTTAATTGTCAAATCTTCAACAGTTTTGGTACCAACATTTAGGGCCTGTTTGAGAAGTGTTGTGTAATGTAGTGCTCTAGTCTAGAACAGAGCAAATATTTTTGATATAGTGTTCTGAAATGAAAACAAAACATGTTTAAAATGAAAATTTGGAGTGAGAATTTTAGAATAGAAATTATTATTTTTTTTATGATTAAAAGAAATTAATTACAGAGTTTGATTAGTTGATTTAGAAAAAAAAATTAAAACAAAACTCATACGCACAGAATTGCAGTTGCAAAGAGAGATAGACTAGGGCAATTGGGAGGCTGAAATGATTTGCCCTAAAAATGGATTTGCAGAGTTGAGAACGAGAATACAGATGGAGGCGTTTGGGAGGCTGAAATGATTTGCCCTAAAAAAAATTAAAACAAAACCCATACACACAAACAAAACCCATACAAACAAGAATTACAAAGCTTGCGAACGGCGAACCAGAACTGGAACAGCGGACCCATACACACAATCTGAAAAAAAATTAAAACAAAACCCATGCACAATCAAAACCCATACAAACAAGAATTACAAAGTTTGCGAACGGCGAACCAAAACTGGAACAGCGGGTGATGGAAACTGAAAGATATGGGTTTTGATTTTTTGAACAATCTGAAATGATATGCCGATATGGGTTTTCAACTTTACAAATCTGAAGATTTTGTAGTTTGCAATTGCAGAGAACGAGAGAGAGGGAGGGAGGGAGGGAGGGAGGGGGGGGGGGGGGGGCAAGTCCAGAGTTGAGAACGATAATACAGATGGAGGCGGGTTTTGAACTTCTGATCCTCGTAAATTTTGTGTTTGCACTTGGAGAGAGAGAGTAAGTTCCAGAGTTGAGAACGAGAATAAAGACGGAGGCGATTGGGAGGCTGAAATGATTTGCCCTGAAAAAAATTTATTATTATCTCCGCTACAGTAAAAAAAAAATGGGCTTGGAACAACATAGAACACCAAATTGTTATTCCAGCTTTTGGGCCAAATATTGGATTTGTTCTGAAAGTGTTCCACTACTGTTGAGAACACAACAAAGCGGGTCAAACAACATGTGTTCTGAAAATGGGTACTGTAACACTGTAGATAACAACACAGAACACTACACTATACAAACCAATCAGGGCCTAATGTCAAACTAGCCATTTTAGATCTATTTGTCTATTACCTATAGATAATTTAGTGATGAATCTATTCCATACACAGAATGAGAGAGAGAGAGAGCGTCGGGGGGGGGGGGGGGTGTCGGGGGGAGTTCAGAGTTGAGAACGAGAATACAGACGGAGACGGGTTTTGAACTTCTGATCCTCGTAGATTTTGTGTTTGCACTTGGAGAGAGAGAGAGAGAGAGCAAGTTCCAGAGTTGAGAACGAGAATAAAGACGGAGGCGATTGGGAGGCTGAAATGATTTGCCCTAAAAAAAATTTATCATTATCTCCGCTACAATAAAAAAAAAAAAAAAAAAAAAAAAAAAGGGTTTGGAACAGCATAGAACACCAAATTGTTGTTCCAGCTTTTGGGCCAATTATTGGATTTGTTCTGAAAGTGTTTCACTACTGTTAAGAACATAACAAAGCGGGTCAAACAACATGTGTTCTGAAAATGGGTACTGTAACACTGTAGATAACAACACAGAACACTACACTACACAAACCAATCAGGGCCTAATGTCAAACTAGCCATTTTAGATCTATTTGTCTATTACCTATAGATAATTTAGTGATGATTCTATTCATTACATAAAATAAAAAATATATATATTTACCAAAAAAATTATTTAGATCTATTTATCTATTTTCTATTGAGTGTTTTTATTCATTACATCAAAATAATAAAAACAGTTCAACTAGATTTTAAAAATCAATTTAATAAAAAACATATTCATACATGTGCATCCTGGGAAGAATTGAAACATGACTACTGTAGTTTTAAAGAATTATTTACTCGTAGTTGTTATTTTTGGTAAATATTAAATATTAATAAAAGAGTAGTCGCAATTGATCTTGTATTTGAGATGGAATGTAATTTAAAATTGGACCTAATTTAAACTATACTCGTATCCATGATAGAAAATCCAATGCCCTGATCCAAAAGGATACGCCACATCAATATCATGCATTTTTTCACGCATATTAATATTAAATATATAAATATATATCATATAGATTACATGCTTTTAGTCCATCAATTTGGTGTTGAAATGGTACTGACCGTACTGGAGCAAAGAGTAGTCCTTAATTATCACGGACGTGAAGGGGGGGAGTTGCACCGGCAAATTTATTTTGCTAGCTACTAATTAGTTTTAGATTTTGGATTCTAACGGATTGTTCCAGACTAAAAAGTGACAACCAAACGCTTTCTAGTACTTAGCTTTAATTTTTTTTTTTTTTTTTTTTTTGTCAAATTTTCAAACACACTTTCTTTGTCTCTGATTCTTTGTGTTTCGCTAGTTTATGTTAGTTATTTGAAAAGTCTGAACCCTAAGGAGGGGTCGGTTAGAGGGATTCCCCGTCCCGTTACGTCAAAGATACAAGGCTCGCTCCTTATACAAGGGTTGGGTTGAAAAGGAAGACCCATTAGGTGGAGAGCGCGACACAAGCAGGCCCTACGATGTAGAGGAGCGGTTGAATTATCTTTTTACATTCTTATCTATATAACTTATTAGGAACATTTATAATGATTTCATCCCATGTTAATTACGAAAGATCATCGTTGTGGACGACGGTAACCCAAAGGCTGCAGACGTTAAAGAAGAAGAATAAAGAAACTGTACGAATAACATTTCCTGTTGCAATTTGAGCAGCAAAAAGTGTCCCCTTTCTTGTACCCCTAAACCCACAACTATAGGCAGAGGACCAACCGTACATCTGTAATAGTCACAATGGTATTATTGAAACTTGCTTGAACATGAATAACCCCCTTTGGTATTCTACGCACATTCTTACATGAACCAATACGTGCATTTCTACATGAACCAATTCTTGGTATAGCTTTTGCTATATTTTATCATCTCATAAGTTCAATGTGCTCATCAGCGCATGACCCTGAAATGTGGATCATCCAAGGCACATTAGCATGGCGTACTCCTCCTGTTTGAATCGGGGTTTGAAACCAAACTTTTCCTCACAAGGATAGATGGGACGATTCAGGTGAGATTCAATGTAGATCCAACTTTCAATTCACTTGTGTGATCCGGGCTGTCCGGGGGAACCACCACGGCTCCTCTCTTCTCGAGAATAGTCCGTTGATAATTTAGGTCCCGTAAATACTTTCATAACATCTCCTATTCATAGATCTGCTAGCTACTAAATAGTTTTAGATTTTGGATTCTAATGGATTGTTCCAGACTAAAAAGTAACAACCAAACGTTTCTAGTACTTAGCTTTAATTTTATTTTTTATTTTTATTTTTTTTGTCAAAGTTTCAAACAGTTAATGCCAAAAATGTTACTTAGTATTAAACATGTAATTTTAATTGAATGGATTCAAGGTTTTATTAATGTAACATAGTAGATGGGTTCAAGTGCCAATTCTATGGACTACATTAAAGGAATACAAAGAAATAGGTTTGAAAAATCAGTTTAAGAACTATATTCCTTCAATTTATATAGTTCAGTTTGTTTCAATATAAATATCTTATTTTTTAAGTAAAATATATTTTTTAATTTTTAGTATTTGGCAAAAATTTAGGTGAGTACATCGGGCGTGTAAAATAATTTGCTGAAAAATAATAGATTAAATTATTTTTACTATTTTTTAATATTTTTTTCTTAGTAAGTATAGTTTCCACGCCCGATGTTATATTACTATGTCATGTGTATACATGTAGAGAGTTGTCAACGTTGCAGTCGATTACAAACAAGTAAGCTGCTCAATATCAAACCATTAACCTAATTGTCATGTGTTTAATTTTCTCCAATATCTCAAATGATAAATCTTACAAATCCAATATCTCAAATGATAAATCTTACAAAAATAAGGGTGTATCACCTCTTTCCAATAAAAAGAGAAGGTTCAATTGGGATTTGAAATATATGGATGGTGTGTTTTTACTTTAACTTCTTATACAATTATAAATCTTACATGGGTTAAAATATAACTTTTTAACCAATCATCATGCATATTTAACTAGCAATCATGCAATATAAATGAATTTATATTATTATTATTATAATTATTATTATATAATACGTGGAGTAAATCCATAATATGCATATAAAAAAAAAGAAAAGAAAATAAAAAAATTCATCATTTAAACTACATGGTTTTAGCCAATCAATTTGGTGTGGAGGATAATGGCACTGGAAAAGATTTATCCTTGATGACCCTGCCAAAAAAAAACTGACGTGAAGCCCGAGGAGTTATACTAGTTAATGTATTTTCTGAACTACTACTTAATTTTGGATTCTCATGCCGAAGAGTTACACTAGTTAATTTATTTTCCAAACTACTACTAAATTTTAGATTTTGGATTCTCATGCCATGCTACTTTTACATATTAATAGCATGGTACTTACACAATTTTAGGATTTAGGAATTTTATTTTAATTGGATTTTCTTGTTGGATCTGATTTAATTTCTGATGATGATTATTTACGGTTTGGGAAAATTATGGTATGGGTTTAATTTGATTACCTTAATTTTTAACGGTTGAATTGAATATGCTTGTTTTTTGGTGGTGTCATGTCCTGCTTCTTATCGTTGCCCGCTGTGAATTATATGTAGTTTATATATTTCTTGTGTCGGATGTTTTGACCAAAATATAGTCATAAATGCTAGGTTGATAAAACAAAGGACAAGGTTCTTTTTTAGGTGAAACATATGCATGGAAAGTATCATTAAGTTAGTTATTAAAAATAGGATAATTCTTGGGTCCTCTTGATAACATCCTTCAGTCTTTCCGGTCAAAGTGGCTCAATATAATTTAGAGACGAGTAGGGATACTTACATCAAATATTTATAGTGAATTACTAATTAAATAATTTTTAATTAGTTATTTATTCCAAATACAACTAAATGGAGGGCTCCACTTTCTTATTTATTGTATAATTGACCAATTAAAAAAGTATGTCTAACAATTTACTGAAAATCATTTTACTTTAGATGCATATCTAAAATTTTTAAAAACAGTCCTTACTCTTTTTTTTTTACGGTTAAACAGAAATGATTTATTTATTTATTTATTTATTTTTTCCTTTCCAGAGAATCACTATTGTTTCTATACTCAACCTCCATTTGAAATTGAAAAATTACTAAATTCTTTTAGAGAATGTGAATAGGAAACGAAATAGGAACTTAAAATATCACATGGAAATTTGATGTTAACCGAGTAAGTATTTTCTTGTAGATTTAATTTTGGTCAAAGATCTTTTTCATTCCTCCCAAGTTAAATTAGTGCAGTTTTGCGTCAATTATGAGTTTTTATTGATTTGTATATTGTTTTACACATAAAATAAAAATTGAGCCATGATTTCAAGTGACGCTGACGGTGCAATATATATATAAGATAGCAAATATAAAATTAAAAAGAAGAAGAAGAAAATTATTCAAATATGCAAGTTAAAAGAAGAATTTTAAGAAACTAGAAGTAGAAAAAGAAAAATAAAAGAAAAATTAGAGAACTTTAAAAGGAAAAAAGTTAAGTGTTTCAACAATGCAATTTTGACTTTTTCTTTTAAGGAAATTTAAGGAATTTGAATAGTAAAATGGAAAATAAAGAAAAAATAAAAAGATAATTTTAGAAACCCAAAATTTAGAGGGACATGCCTCTAAATTCTATTGGGATACGTTTGTGGATTAACACGAATGGAGTTAATAAAGAAAGATTTGATAACATAAACTTAACAAAGTCTATATATTGCCAATTGGAAAAATATAATTCATATAATAGAAGTAAAGTAGTTTGGATTTTTTTGTACATAAAGTTTGGCGAAAAGAATTAAAGAATGTGCTTAGTTAAGTTTTCTGAGAATATTTTCTTATTTTTAGATATGAAAAATCTGCAAAAACTTGGCTGTTAAATAAAGTTTTTTTTTTTAAATTTTTATTTCCTTTGTAATTGTTTGAAAATAGTTTTAAAAATTTTGAATTATTAAAAATTATAGTTTTAAAAATTTTGAATTATTAAAAATTATAGTTTTAAAAATTTTGAATTATTAAAAATTATAGTTTTAAAAATTTTGAATTATTAAAAATCATTTTAAAAAAATTGTGAGCATATTTGGTTTAGATTTATAGAACTGATAATTGAAAATTTTCTAATTGTATAAAATTTATGTATAAAAACTTAATTTGTATTGTTCAGAAATTCGGAAGGCTAGTGCAACTCATTACATCGTAACACATCATAATAAAGAATATGGTCTCTTGCATTAGTGAATATGGGTCATACTCGGATCCAGTATGACCCTGACCAATTTTAGTCGGTTCAATAGACCCGACTAAACTGGATTCGTCAACAAACCTTTATAACGAAACTAATACGAGAAACACATTTATTTCGGACCTGTCGGTCTGTTCTTCATCACACGAACCAGTGTCTCTATCTCTGCTACTTCGATGGCGAAGAACTTTGTGAGAGAGAACGTACCTTTATCAAGATTCGGAGTGTTGGTGGCACAGTTGGAGTCAATTGTCGCCTCCGCAGCTCACACTTCTCCTGACGCCCTTCTCTGCTTCGATCTCCTCTCCGATCTCATCTCTGCCATCGACGACGAACCTAAGGTTTCCATTCTCTCTCTCTCTCTCCTCGCATTTATTCTCTGTCTTTAGATCTTCACTGCTTTTACTGTCTTTCTTTGTCTTCCATTTTGATCTTGTTCCAAATACGCTTCACATTTGTTTCATAACTGTTTGGTTTTATAATTCTCTTAGATTAATGAAGGTTTTATTTTTTTATTATTAAATCTTGATAACTGCAATCTAGTTACTATTGGGTGGATTAAATATATGACATTGAGTATGAGATCGGCTAATATCAAGATACTGTCATTTTTGGTTGTACTGAATTTTCATTCCGGCAGCAGTTGTTGAGTTTATTGCTTTACTTTATTCATTCCACATTTTTTTATTTTTAAAATAGTTGATTTCAAGAAGCAATTGAGTTGATTTTGAATTTAGTTTGATTCCACATTTTGTTCATTCCGGCGGCAGTTGTTGAGTTCATTGATTTACTTTTTCATTCCACATTTTTTTTATTTTGAAAATAATTGATTTCAAGAAGCAATTGAGTTGATTTTGAATTTAGTTTGATTCCACATTTTGTTCATTCCGACGGCAGTTGTTGAGTTCATTGATTTACTTTTTTCATTCCACATTTTTAAAATTTTGAATATAGTTGATTTCAAGAAGCAATTAAGTTGATTTTGAATTTAGTTTGGTTCCACATTTTGTTCATTCTGACGGCTGTTGTTGTCTTCATTGATTTACTTTATTCATTCAAAATTTGATTTTGAATTTAGTTGATTTCAAGAAGCAATTTTTATATATTTATATTTTGCAATATGGAGTTCTATATATTTCTTTTTTATTTTTTGATTTGGAAATTTTAGGAATCTATACTTTTGTGGCAAAGGAAATGTGAGGACGCACTTCATTCTCTGCTTACTCTGGGTGCCCGTCGGCCTGTTCGTCATTTGGCTTCGGTGGCTATGGCGAGGATTATAATGAAGGGAGATGGTATTTCGATTTACTCGAGAGCGAGCAGCCTTCAAGGGTTTCTCTCTGATGGGAAGAAAAGCGAGCCTCTGCGAGTTGTTGGTTAGTAAAACAAATATCATAATTTCTTGTTAGATATGGTTAATTTTTAACTGTTTGTGTTGCTGTGGAGTTGTTAGGGTGATGGACAAGATTAACTGAATTATGATTTTACTGTTTAGTTATTGTTCAGATTTGTGTTTTACTATAATCTGATTTCCTGTGTGCAACTAGAACCATCATGGAAGGCATGTTATGAATTTATTCAGCTTCTGCCTATGGAACTGATCTGGACAGTTTAGTTGAGTCTATAATTTAGGGTTATAATTTAGGTTTATCCATCTTGACGTAACTGTTGTTTGAGCTGGGGATAGCACCTATAGGCTACAGTGCTCTCTGTGTGCTTGCTGTTTGTGGTAGTTATTGAAGTTGAGGTCTGCTGAAGTTGATGTGTCACACCAAATTGACAGTCTATTTTAGAGGCCTGCTGAGTTGGGCGTGTTTCATAATTTGCCATAAATTTTGTTTCACATGAATCTGAATATAGCCTTGCCTTGCCATGCCATCAATAGCTCCTGTAGGCCTTTCCATTGGATTTTTGGTTTCAATAATTTGTGGTGGTTAGATAGTGACGGGAATTGGGACTTGGGACTTGGATGTGCTATAATATAAGGTATCGCAAACATTTTAAGTGGTTAAATTGGCTGTTCCGGAGCACTCTTATTGGCGTTTGTCACCTTTTTCGATTTTCCACTTTCAATAGCATTGAGTTGTGAAAATTTGAGATTGCACTACATGTGATGAAACCTAACCTTATTGGGTGAGTCTTAAAGGTCCACTTCTTTTACTCCTCCCTCTTTAATTGTTATCTACTTTTATGGTATACAATTTAGAACAGCCAAGATTTCACCTCAGCATCCTATCTTATCAAGTTCTTGTCAACTCTAACTTTTTCTCCTGTGTTTTTGCTTTCAATTTAACCCGTAGAAACCCTGAAATTGTTGCAGTCCAGAATTACCAACAACCTATAATTTTCTAAGGCAAGCTGATTTAAACCCATTTCTATTTCATAATTTCTTCTACCCTTCTTCCACACTTTTAAACCATAAAGCTATAGCATTTTTCTTGGCTTAAGTCCACCAGTAAATTAATTGCAGGCTGGACTATTTTAAGTTTCCTAGTGCTTCCTGCATTGCATAGGCCACTCATGTGATGAAAGTGAATCTTGAAATTTAGGGAAGAATATGCTTTTGGTGATGTGATTGGCATTGGCTAAGTTTGAAATAACATTTCTAGATCTCCTTCAAGAAAGCACACTTTTAGAACTGACTGTCTTGCTACCTTCCGAAGCCTTGAAAGAATAATTTCATCAAGCATTGAATTCAATAATAGCCAAACTTAATGGAAATTCTCATCTGGTGCCCTCTCAATAGATTCTTCTTTTCTCGTTCATGAGAAAAGGTGTGAGTGTGTTTAGAACTTATCAAGCCAAATAAAAATTATTATTAAGAGCTACCGTAATGAACAAGAGAAAGTGACATTTAAACAATATAAGTCCATTCTCTTTTTGCTCATCTTGCATGTGAATATCATGACATAAAGTTCTTAAGGCCTTCTAAACTGGATCGTGAGTTAGTAATACCCAGTCATGAATGACCACAAAAGAAAAATCTTTAAGGTTATAAGGCATTTTTGATTGATTATAAAGGTTCTTGAAAAAGCGAGGATTCTCATTAAGGTTTCATGAAGTATCATTTTGGGACGAACATTGGGAAAGAGTGTCTTAGCAATGAAAGACATCAAAATGGTGTTTGAACGTCAATTTTGTATATGATGATCAAATTTGGTTTTATATCTGGGAGATTGCCTATGGAAGTTGAGTTCCTGCTTAAATGATTAATGTGAAAGTCTAGAGGGGAAAAAGAGAAAAAAAGAAGAAAGAGCCATGATCCTACTAATTAACTTAAAAGGAAAAACATATGATAGGGTGTCCATAGGGAGGTAATGTGGTGGGTTTTTGTAAAATTGAGGTCTTGATCAGGCGGAGTAGTAGTTAGCATGAGAGTAGTGGGAGAAGAAACGACATAACCTTAATCAAGGATCAACATTGAGCTCTTGTTTTCCATCGATATGGATGAATATAATTGGGCATGTTGAAGATGATGTTCTATGGTGCATGCCTTTCACAAATACTTGCGTCGGGTGCGAGTATGTATCTAATCGCTGGAATTATCAAATCCTCAAACCCAAGGATATGGGAATAGTGAAATATTCAAGTCTTTAGTCTTTTATTTTTTCCTATATTTATTTAGAGTAAAATAATGTTTTCACTCATTTGAAACAAAAGGAACATAGTAAAAGACTTTCATATATAATTATATAATAATCTCGAATTGTTGGATATGTTTGTTAGGTGCATGTCCAATCATGTGTTGACAAATCACATGCCAATGTCTGAGAATCATGTCCGAAGCGGGTACTTAAGGGATTTCTAAAGAGCCATGTAACATAGCCTTTTGTAGATGGCATAGTTTTAGTTGAAAAGTAGGATATAAGTCGATATTAGATCTACGAAGAGGTACCTTCGAAACCAAATGTCTGGCTTAAGAAAGACTAGGACATAATATATGAATAATATGAATAATACCAGAAAACGAGAGTATAATGAAAATTGATTTACAAAGAATACATTTATTTCTTATAGGTGATAGACAAGAACTCTTTTAAGTTTAATCATGGTATCTTTGATTGATTATCTAGAAGGGAGGGAGTGCGGAATCAGAATAAAGATTGTCAGATTGGAGAAGTGCCCTTCTTGAGTGGTGTGGTCACAGTTTTTAGTGGTGTTGCCACCTAGAGATTGTTTATTTGTCTATGAACTATGTAAATATGTAACCAAGCATAAGTAGTCAGAAAAGGACTTGACTTTGTTGAGTTAAGTTCAGCTGAATTATCATTTGGAAAATGCTCAGGCTTTATAGCTGGATTTTTGAGTGAGACCTCTAACTATATGTATGGTGAACTGGGATTTGCCAGTAATAAGGGTGTCCAAAACTGTTTCCAAGCCTGATGTGAGGACTTGTTGTTAATGGGGGTACTTAAGGACTGTCTATAAGCTTTGAATTTTTAATGATTACTTGTTTTTGGATCTTGGGCACGGGTAGCAGTCAAAGGAGCAATTCTCCGAATGGTATCAAGTTGTGAAAAGTAACTAGGAATGGTATCAATAACATCCTTTTTAGTGGTGTTTAAATGGGAACAATTGGTACGAAGGAATCTTTTATTCATTTAATTTGATCTCTATGCAGGAGTTTGAGCACTTATCCAAAGATACACACTAAATTGATATAATTATCATTTATGTGATTGAAATCCTGATTTTTTCGTTTATGTTCTATTGATGATTTTCTGAGAGCAAATTTCTAGGTGCTGTACAATGCTTGGGAGAATTATATCACCATTTTGGGAGAAGAATTACTTCTGGATTACTCGAAACAACTATTATTGTGACAAAATTGATGAAGTTTGGTGAGGTAATCCTTTGCAAATTGAAACTATTTCTTTTTTATAGTATTCTGTTATTTCATACTCTCATGCCATTTTCGTAATTTAATATTAGAAATTTAAGCTTTATGTTCTGTATGTGGCACTAAAAGGCCAAGTGGCCCAGCGGTACCGGCTCTTACTCCCCAAAGGGGAGGTCTAGAGTTCAAGCCTTGGAGGCGCTTGGGTGTGTGTGTGGTTACTACTTACCTATCGAAAAAACATAATGTTCTGTATGTGGCAGACCTAGCATAGCAGATATCCATGGAGAATTAGCAGTTGCTGTTCTTAAAGAATTTGAGGTCATAAAGAATTTGAGGGTCGTATAAGATTGTACAAGTATCTTGATGAGAATGTGGTGGTCATAAATTTTCAAAGTGCCCCATCATTAATTGGATGGCTGTCTTGGTCAATTTGTTATTTGTGAAGATAGTTTGTTTTTTCCCCCAAGACTCAAAGTAAAAACTTGCAACTATTGTTATGCCACAAGAATGGTTGGCCTTTTACTTGCCAGAAGTGTCTGCCTTAAAAAATCTAGAAGGTTTGAGGTGCTTCAGCAGCCAACTGGATACTGGTGGGAATTAGAATTATGGCTGTTGAAACATGAACTTGATGAACTGAGTACACTTTCCTGGTTCAAGAAACTGATAATTATTAATACATGATGATTTTTGTTTTCTTATTTTCAGTATATTACTTTATATGGATTGTTTATATCCATTTTTACTACTTATCACTACAGGAATTTGTGAGGCTGGAAGCATTGAATATGCTTCAGAATGCTTTGGAAGGCTCAGGTGGTAATGCTGCTTCTTCAGCATATACAGAGGCATTTCGTCTCATAATGCGGTTTGCTGTTGGAGATAAATCTTTTATGGTTAGAATAGCTGCTGCAAGATGTCTGAAGGCATTTGCGAACATTGGTGGACCGGGTTTAGGAGTTGGGGAGCTTGACAATTCTGCCTCCTATTGTGTCAAAGTAGGTTGAGTCTCTTTTCCTGTAATTTTCTTGTTCTTCCTTTTTTGAAAAACCAATTTCTCATCTTCAATTCTGCTTTTCTTATTAGGCCCTTGAGGATCCTGTTTCATCTGTTCGGGATGCCTTTGCTGAAGCTTTGGGTGCACTACTTGCTCTCGGAATGAATCCTGAGGCACAGGTATTTTTCTCTCTCTTGGTATCAGTTCACATTCTATTCTTTTTTGGTGTCTTCTCATTGTTTATTATTCTTACTAGGTTCAACCAAGGGGAAAAGGTCCCTTTACTCTGAAGAAACTTGAAGGGGGTTTGCAGAGGCATTTAGCATCGCCCTTCATGAAAGGTATGATTCTTTCTGGACTATAATCCTGCCCTTACTTGAAGGATTGGACTAATCCTATTGTTTGCTGATTGGAATTCACACACGAGTTAAAAGTATTGACGTTCATTATCTTCTCTAGGTAGTTTATTTTGAGTTCTAGACATTTTTGTTAGGTCCCTAAAAGCCTTGAAAAAGCAACTAGTTCTTTTGGATTGTGTAAAGAGTTCATATCTTAGATAAGATTCATTATTAAGAAATTTATAGAATAATTGTTCATACGTTGACATCTATGCTACATTTGGCAGTAGGAAAGGAAGGGGAAGGGAGGGGAGAGAGGGGGGATGGAGCAAGCTTCCATTATTTGGTAGAAGGGAGAGGAAGAGGGGTAGGATGGGAGGAGGGATGAGGCATCCCTCTAGGCCCACTATTTTGCTTCCATCCAAAAGAGGGAGGAAGAGGAGAGACAAAAAGGATAATTGTTAGATAAAAGTAAAAAGACATTCTTACACTCATTTAAGTATTCAATTTATACATATTAAGGTATATTGGTAGAATAATAATAGCATCCTCTTTCCTTCCCTTCCTTCCAACCAAAAAAAGAGAGGGACCACTACCGTTTCCGTAGGGATGCCTCGTCCCTCCTTCCTGCTCTCTCTTACATCCATTTTTCCATCCCTCTTACCAAATGGAGCAATAGCGTATTTAGCCATTTGGCACAACTGCAAAATATAAAAAGTGACTGCTGGTAAGAGATTATAAAAAGTGATCACTTATAAGTTGCAGGTAACTGTCTAGCATTAGCTGCCAATAATGCTGTCACCATTAGAAGTGATTATTTGGCTGTTTGGTTTTCTCAAAGGTTTTTTTTCCAGGGTTATTAGATGCTGAAAAGACAATTTTACCCAATTAATCTGCTATGATAACTTATTGGTGTCAATTTAACCGTTCAACACTAAAGTAACCTGACATACCATTATATAACATTTACTAACTAAACTAAAGCAAATCGAACATAACACAGGTATGACAATAATATATACTGTTTTCTAAAATTAAGCAATCACCCTTCTGAAATTAGCAGTTGTGCCCCTAGAAGATATAAAATTGTTAGCCAAGAGTAGAATTTTCTAGTATGTGAGGCGGAGGGTGTGCATGGTCTGCTGGGAATTTGGGTTGCAAGGTGAATTTTTTTTTTTTTTTGATAAGTAATTGCAAGGTGAAATTTTCTTACCTCCTCTTATTTAGGGAAACCTAGGTGCTTCGTTTAAGGTGACCTCAGTTTCCTACTTGGTTGTAGAGCGGGTGTGAAAGAGGCAGTGCTTGGTTAAAGGAGGCAAACTTACTCTTAATATGAGTACCTTTTTGAGTTTACCCATGTATTTCATGTCTATTTTATCCATTCCGGCCTACATTGTTGAGATTTGAGAAGCTTTAGAGGGACTTTCTTTGGAAAATTATCAGGGAGGAGTTCAAAGTTCAAATTCAATCTTGTCACTTGGGATATTGTTTGTTCTCCATCATGAATTGGGGATTAAGAGTGAGGAGTTTGCACCAATTTAATCAAGTGCTTTCGGGTATATGGCTGAGGTATGACATTGAGGAATGAGGAGAATATATATTTTTTTGATAAGTAAAAATTTTATAAAAAAACGCTCAAAAGGGGAGCGGATCCCAAAGAAACACAAAGGCCAAAAAAAGCCTCAAGCCTTTAAAGAGGCCAAAAAAGAAACAATCTCCTCTAAAGATCTATAATCTCTCCCTAAAACCCAACAAAAAAGAGTGGAAATAATAGAGAATTTAAGCAAAGTGACAGGGTTCTCCTTTCCATCAAAATATCTCCGATTTCTCTCCAGCCAAATGCACCACCAAATACAAAGAGGAGTAGCCCTCCAGACATCTTGAATGAGAGTCCTAACTGAGAAGCCTCTCCAAGCCTCAATCAACCTCTAGTGGAACAAGGCATAACCCAGGGAACTCCAAACAAACCAAACATCAAAACCCAGCAGTCTCTGGCCATACTGCAGTACAACAGAAGATGATCAACTGTCTCCTCGTCGTGCAAGCACAAGTAACAACGGTTAACCACCACCTGATTCTTCCTCCTCAAATTATCCTGAGTTAAAATCTTTCCCAAAACAGAAGTCCAAGCAAAGAAGGCCACTTTGAGGGGGGTCTTAGAATGCCAAATAGACTTCCAAGGGAAGGGGCCCCGAGCATCAACTGTAAGGCACCTGAAAAAAGACCTCACCTCGAACCGACCCTGAGAGTTAGGAACCCAAAGCCAACCATCTGAATCCCCAACTGTGATCACCTGGCTATACAAAACTTCTAACAAACGAGAAACGTCCTCTATCTCCCAATCCTGAAAATGCCTCCTAAACTGAACATCCCAAGTCAGTCTCCCGTTAACAAGATGATAATAGTCAACCACCATGCCTGTCTATGAGAAGCAATCCTGAAGAGCCGAGGGAAAGAGAGAGCAAGAGAAAGCTCCTAAAACCAAACATCCTCCCAAAATCTAATCCTCCTACCATCCCTGATCCGAAAGCGAACATGATTGCGAAAATCCTCCCACCCCTTCCGAATGAAGGTCCAAACCCCCACCCCCCCTAGGGTCACGCACCTCAAGAGAACTCCACCCTCCACTGCTCTCCCCAAATTTGCAAGCGATAACTCTCCTCCAAAGCCAATGCCTCTCAACTCCAAACCTCCAAAGCCATTTCCCAAGGAGAGCCTTATTGAAAGGCAATTACCTCCTAAGCCCTAAACCTCCACAACGAAACGGACGGCACACCTACTCCCAACGAACCAGATGGTACTCCCCCCCCCCCCCCCCCCCCCAAAAAAAGAAAATTGCGCTGCAACCTCTCAATTCTCTCAGCCACAGAAGAAGGAATCTGAAAGAGAGATAAAATAAGTGGGGAGGCTAGAAAGGGTTCTCTTGATCAGAGTGACCCTCCCTTCCTTAGAGAGATACTGCTTCTCATAGTTGTCAAAGGCGCCGGAGGCCAGGCGCCATCGCATCGCCTTTAGGGACTTAAGGCGCAGGTGTTATATAAGGCGTGCGCCTTTTCTGCACAGGCGCAAGGCGAAAGGCTCTTTAAAGGCGCGCCTGATTGTTTATTAAGTCTTTCTCCACAATATGCTGGATTTTTAATTGTTTATTCTTTGTTTATTTCTTATATTGTTATTGTTTTTATTATATTATTATTTTATTAGTTAAAATGTTACAACTTACAACATAAAAAGAAGAAAAAAAGATAACAAAAAAGTAAAGTAAAGCAAAGACAGAGGCAGGCAGCGAGAGCGACGACTAGGATGACTTGGTCTCGGATCTGCGTTGGATTTGCCAGATTTGCGTCGGCGGTAAGTTCTCCAACTTCTCCTCCTCCTCCTCCTCCTCTTCTTCTTCTCTCTTCCAGTCTTCCTTCTCTTCTCTTCGTCGGCGACTCAGTTTTTAGTTTTTTTTTTTTTTTCCCTCTATTCTTCTTCTTTTCTTCTCTCGGCCCAGTCGAGTTTGGCAGAATTTTTTTTTATTTTTTTTATTTTTCTTCTCCTTTTTTTATTTTTTTTCCCCCTCTATTCTTCTTCTTTTCTTCTTTTCTTCTTCTTCTTTTCTTCTTTCTTCTTTTCTTCTTTTCTTCTCTCGGCCTAGTCGAGTTTGGCAGAATTTTTATTTTTTATTTTTCTTCTTCTTTTTATTAATCTTAAAATAACAGTTGCTATTTATTTTTTATTTTTTATTTTATTATGAACCAAATACATAAAGTTATCCAAATGGATGCATTTACTTTTTACTTTTATATATATATTTGATACAATACCTTACATTTGCTTAAATTGCTAGAGTGATCAAGATTAGAGCTGTAAGTACTTATTTGTCCTAGTCTTTGTCCAAGAATTAATTAACCTGGTTTGTATAGTCTTTGGTTTCTACTGTCGTGTAGTGTTTCAGTTTTACTACTAATATGCTTTAAATTTCAATAATTAATTTTTCCCTCAAATGTCTCATGACAACACCCATATACGATGGTGCAAATGGTGAAATTTTTTGTATTAGTCAAATTTTTTCGGATCTCATGAAATCATGCAACCAAATTGTATGCCTGTATTTGTTCCATTCTTAGAATGTTATTGGTTTGACTGTTTGAGGAAATGCATTTTTTACATCAAATTGTAACACCAAATTGAAGTCAAATTAACATCAAACTTAACACTGAATAGTCTGAATCCATGTGTTTTTTGCATGAAATAATATTCTGCTTTTTGCCTTTTAAAATTGAAATGTTAATATTGTTTTGAAGCTCTGTATTTTTTAGTTGGCTTTGACATCTTTATGTTGAATATTGAACTTAAGTAATTCATTTAGTTGACTTTTGCATCTTTTTATATACAATTGCATCTTTAATACTTTATTAGGTGGGTTTTGTTTTTTTTTTTTCCAATGTGCACCTTGCTTCAGTCGGGCGCGCGCCTCGCCTTGCGCCTCAGGCTCCAGGAGGCATTTGCGCTTTTGTGCGCCTTGAGCCTTTAACAACTATGCTGCTTCTTCCAATCCGCTAGTCTCCTCTCAAATCTATCCACAACTGGGTCCCAGCACCCCACACATCTCGAAGGGGCTCCCAGAGGCAACCCTAAGTAAGAAATGGGGAAAGAGCCAATACGACATCCAAGAATCTGAGCAAACATCTCAATCTCAGGGACCTCCCCAACCGGAACCAGAACGCTCTTTACTACATTCACCTTAAGCCCAGAAACAACTTGGAACCAAATCAAAACACATCTCAAATATCTCAGTTGCGACGCATCAGCATCGCAAAGAACTAAAGTATCATCCGCAAACATCAAGTGTGAAATTTCCAACTGACTAGCACCATCTCTGCCCACCCGAAAACCTCTCAAAAACCCCAACTCAACAGCCCTCTTCAATAATCTACTAAGAGCCTCCATCACAAAAAGGAAAAGGAAAGGAGAAAGCGGATCCCCTTGTCTCAATCCCCTCGAACTAGAGAAAAACCCTGACAGAGCACCATTAACAAGGACAGAGAAATGAGCGCTAGAGATACAAAAATGGATCCGTCTCCTCCTTCGCTCACCAAACCCCATCCTCTCCAATAAGTAGAGGAGGAAATTCCAATTAACATGATCATACGCCTTCTCTATATCCAGTTTGCACAAACCACCTGGAACCCCACTGCTCAATCTGGAGTCGACACCTCGCTAGCAATAAGAACTGAATCCAAAATCTGACGGCCTCCCACAAAAGCATCCTGAGAATTAGAAATAACACCATCCATAACCTTCCTCAACCTGGAAGCCAAGACTTTTGCAATCAACTTGTAAAAGCAACCCACCAAGCTAATAGGGCGAAAATCCCTAACATCCAGCGCCCATGAGGAGAATATTACATGGGCGAAATTGGTGTACGGAAATTTTGGGAATTGGAATAGGATTGGGCTTTAAGGATTCTATGATGTTTGTATAAATTCCAAAAGTAGTCACTTATCAAAAAAAAAAAAAATCCGAAAACAGTCTTCTACCAGCTTTGATAGTGGTCTGAAAATGGTCTCCTGGATCACATTGTAGATTGTGGCATGATTTAAATTTCCGTCTGTATAAAGGAAATAATTTTAGAGGCTGCCATAAGGCTGACAATTTTAACTGTTGAGAAGTGTAGCAAGTCAGGAATTAACATTCTATAATAAATTGCAATTTTGAGTATGTTGGTGAATGAGTGGCAAGACAAGATTGGAAAGAGAAATGCCTTCCTTAAAATCTAGAGCTGATAACGACAAGGCCTGTTTATTTCATATAATTAAATCGGGGGTATAACCATCTCTTTTTGGTCCTTATTATATTTCACTCCTTAAATGTTGGTGCTTTGCAAATTTAGCTTGTTTCTGATGCATTAATGTTATGCGCATGTGGCTGATACAAGTTTTTTTTGGGAAGGTATGGCTGATACAAGTTGGTAACACGTGTCCTAATCTTTTTTTGCTTTATCATTTTGTATCATGATGAGTTTCTATTTTTTTTTTTTTTGCTTTATCAGTTTGTATCCTGATGAGTTTCTATTTTGTAGCATTTATTCCATTAGAGGACACAGCCGTTGTTATCCTTTCCTTCCTCCTAATATCTTGTAAATGTTTATTCGCTTCCACCAATTTCTTAATTGCAGCAAGTGGACCTCGGTCGAAGGACATGCGAATTGGCCTGACATTATCATGGGTATTCTTTTTACAGGTAGCTTCTGATATTCCAGCCTGTACCCCATTTTTCCCTCTGTGGATGAGAGTTTTGGGATATAAATATATGTACATATGCGTATCTATCAAAATATATATATATATATATATATATATATATATATATATATATATATCTCTCTGTATATGCGTTTGGATATATTATATAGTAGAGTTGTTTGAAATTGTTGTTATTCGTCATGGTTAAACTGTTCTATGTTTTGCTAGTCACTTTGATTAATGTACTTAAAAGACCTTTTCCCCTCTTTTGGAGAGGTAATGTGTTTTTCGTTTGTGTGCTTTTGTTTCCAAAGATGCTGAGCTTGTTGTGGTTGGAAATGCATTAGTTCCGGCTTGAACATAAAAACATTGCTAAATTTGCTGCATCAGTGGAGTGCTTTCAAAATGTAAAACTAGTAGTCATTGACGAACTATTGTATTTGCTTGGCAGTTACTTGTCACAGTATTTATCTTCCATAGTTCTCCGTTTTGACCTCTTGGTTTAAATTTTATTCATTTCATTTTTTATGCATTTCCATTAGCAACTGCTGTTGCTAGAAATGCATAGTTTGGACCTGCATTTTTTATCCAATGTTATTAAATTACTGCATTATCTGCAGTTTTGCTATCATTTTCTTTACTTTTTATTTCCATAAAATTTCAACTTATTGTATAAGGTTTGGAAGTATTGTTAGAAACATCCAGCCCACTTCTCAATTTTGGCAGTAATGCTCTGTTTTGTTATTTATTTATATTACAGGCCATTCGTCTGAAGTATCTGCATCCAGATAGCGAGCTTCAAAACTTTGCTTTGCAGGTTATAGACATGCTTCGTGTGGATACGTCTATTGATGCACAATCACTGGTAAAAGCTTAGTTATCAATTTTACAGCTTCAACTTTCTTTCTTTCTTTCTTCATGATTTGCCATGTGAAACAAGGACCAGTGACTGAACCAGTGTGAAAGATCACACTATGACCTTAGATGGAGTACAACGATGAAACATAGTTCTTGTAATCAACTCTAAATAATTGGTATGCAGTGTTGAATTGAATAATAAGTTAGCAGTTTATTATTAGGGCCATTCTAACTACTCAGCGGCCTCAGCCAGACCACTGCGTATTGTTTGTGATTGGAAGAGCATATACATAACAAGTGTGATGTTGTGGCCCGAATTTGGTGGCGGGTCATGTTGCGGCCCACTTATGACCCGACGGTTTGAGGAAATTTTTTTGACCCTAATTAGTCTCTTGTAGGCCGATATATAAGGGCGCTTAGGGTTTGGAGTGGGTAAGAGAGAGACTCTGAAATTCGTACAGAAACAGAGTGAGGGGCTGAAACATGTAATCTCCAATTTTACACATAGTAAAAACTTTCGCCGTATTCCAACCGTGGACGTAGGCTGTTTTTTTTTTTTTGATAAGTAAAATGTATTAGAAAGCGTTCAAAAGGGGAACGCGTCCCGAGATATACACAAAAAGAATTTATGAACTCAAAGAACCCAAAAAGTCCACAATGTCCTCTAAAGAAGAATAATCCCTCCCCTAACCCCAACAAAAAAGGGTACAAATAATAGAAAATTTCAGCTCTCCAATAGAGGACTCCTTCCCATCAAAAGATCTTCTGTTCCGCTCTTTCTAAAGACTCCACCAAACGCAAAGAGGGGTCACCCTCCAGAAGTCTCTAGCCTGAGCCTCCACCCATTGGCCCCTCCAGATATCAAGCAATCCTTGAGAAGTCTGAGGCATGACCTAATGGATGCCAAACAAACCAAGCAAAAGACTCCAACATTCATAAGCAACAGGACAATGCAACAGAAGATGATCCACGGACTCCCTAAAACACTTGCAAAGACAACACCGGTTAACAATGATATGTCTTCTCTTCCGTAAATTGTCTAAAGTCAGAATCTTACTCCAAGCTGCAGTCCACACAAAAAAGGCCACCCTAAGGGGCGCCTTAGAGAGCCACACCGTCTTCCACGGGAAGGGCAACCCATGAAACCCAGAGAGGCGCACAAAGAATGACCGGACCTGGAACGTCCCATTAGAAGAAGGCACCCAAAACAAGGAATCCACACCAGTGCCATCCAATTCCTGTCTATACAAAAGGGCCAACAAGCCAGTGACATCATCCAACTCCCAATCCTGAAAAGGTCGCTTGAATTGCACATCCCAAGACAACGTCCCGCTATCAAGACGATAGTAGTCAACAATCATAGCATGTTTGTCAACAGCAATCCTAAACAATCTTGGAAACAACAGAGCCAAAGACCTATCTTCACACCAGGAATCCTCCCAAAACCTGACAAATCTTCCATTCCGAACTCTGAATCTAATGTGTTTGGAGAATTCATCCCACCCCTTCCCAATGGACCTCCACACCCCCACACCATAAGCAGCCCTAACAGGCCTAGCTGACCACCCCCCTCTCCTCCCCAAAACGACAAAAAATGACGTTTCTCCATAATCTATGTCTTTCATTGCCGAACCTCCAAAGCCACTTGCCTAGAAGAGCATTATTAAAGGGGGCCAGTGTTCTAATTCCGAGACCACCAAGCTGAAGAGGCTTACAAACCTGATCCCATTTGACAAGATGATATTTAAACTCCTCCCCACGACCCCCCCAAAGGAAATTCTGTTGGAGCATCTCCAGTCTTCCCACAATAGAGGCTGGAATCCTAAAAAGCAAGAGAAAGTATGTTGGAAGGCTTGACAAAACACTCTTCACTAACGTGACTTTTCCACCCTTGGAGAGATATTGCTTTTTCCAACCAGCCAATCTTCTCTCGACCCGCTCAATCACCGGGTCCCAACTTCCCACCCTCCTAGCCGAGTCCCCCAGCGGTAGACCCAAATAAGAAATAGGGAAGCGTTGCGTCCCACAGCCTAAAGCAGCAGCCAGAGAATCCACATCCTTTACCTCCCCCACAGGGACAAGCACACTTTTACCCACATTGACTTTCAGACCAGAGGCAGTTTGAAAACAAATCAAAACACATCTCAAATACTACAACTGGGACACCTCTGCCTCACAGAAAACAATAGTATCATCCGCAAAAAGAAGGTGAGAAATCTCCATCTGCTGAACCGATTCAGGGCCGAACTTGAAACCCCTAATAAACCCCAAATCCACAGCCCTTCTCATCAGCCTACTAAGGGCCTCCATAACAATAATAAACAAAAATAGGGAAAGAGGGGCCCCCTGCCTCAGACCTCGAGAACTACCAAAGAATCCCGTAGGAGACCCATTAACCAAAATCAAAAATCTGACAGTGGAAACACATGTAATAATCCATTTCCTCCATTTCGCACCAAAAACCATCCTCTCCAACAGATACAACAGGAAATTCCAACTGACATGATCGTAGGCTTTTTCGATATCCAGCTTTCAAAGAACACCAGGAACACCACTACTAAGTCTAGAATCCACGCATTCACTGGCAATGAGAGCCGAGTCCAGAATCTGTCTACCCCCAATAAAGGCATTCTGAGACTTAGAAACAACTCCATCAAGCACCTCCCTCAGCCTAAGCGCAAGGACTTTCGCAATGATCTTATAGATACACCCAATCAGACTAATTGGTCTAAAGTCCTTGACATTTGAAGTACCACCCTTCTTAGGAATAAGGGCAATAAAGGATGCGTTCAGTGATTTCTCAAATCTCCCCGTGGAATGAAACTCATGAAAAGTGCTCATAATCTCAAGCCTAACCACCTCCCAACTTTCCAGCAAAAATCTCATAGTAAAACCATCGAGGCCTGGAGCCTTATCGCCATTACAACTCTTGAGAGCCTTCAGCACCTCCTCCTCCGAAAAAGGAACCTCCAGCCCATCCCTTTCCAAAACAGAGATAGAGTCAAAATGAAGGTCATCAAGCCTTGGCCTCCATCGAAGAGGCTCAGAATAAAGCCTTTGGTAGAAAGAGACAATACCATTTTGCACCTCCTCCTTTGTAGACAAGACCGTACCATCCACACACAGTCGCCCAATATGGTTGCCCCTCCTATGAGCATTAGCAGTTCTATGAAAAAACTTGGTATTACGATCCCCCTCTTTAAGCCATAAGGCCCGAGATTTCTGGCGCCACGAGATTTTCTCCAATAGAGCAATTTCCACACATTCTGCCTGACAAGCTGCTCTCCTAGTGCGATGAGACTCAGAGAGAACACCCTTCCCTTCTATTCTATCGATCTCGGCAATATCAGCCAAAGCCCTATTCTTCCTCCACTCCAAATTCCCAAACTCCTCCTTATTCCACCTTTTGAGCTTATTCTTCGGGAGTCGAAGCTTGCTTGCAAGAATGAAACTGGACGTACCCACCACCGGGTTCTCCTCCCACCAAGAAAGCAAAGAGACCTGGAAATTATCCGCTCGAAGCCACATGTTCTCAAATCTAAAAGGAGTGCAACGAGATCTCAAACCTCCACAATCCAAAACCAAGGGGATATGGTCCAACGTAACCCTAGCCAGCACAGCTTGAACAACATCCGGGAACTTCTCCTCCCAGTCGCCGAAAATCAGAAATCTATCAAGCCAAGAAAGAGTTGGCGATTCCCTCCCGCTGGACCAAGTAAAAGAAGCTCCCTCAAGAGGAAGATCAATACGCTGATGACCATCAATAAAATCAGAAAAATGCATCATAGCTTGAGTCCACGAACCACCTGTAGATCTCTCTGCCGGTGACCTAACCACATTAAAATCACCGGCCACACACCAAGGAAGAGACCACCTCCCCTTCACCCCACTCAACTCCTCCCACAACCCATCCCTCACACCATCATCAACCGGCACATACACCCCAGAAAAACCCCAAGAGAACCCATCCTCCTCCAAAACAAAAGTACAAGACAAAGAAAATCTCCCCCTGCAAACCTCCATCTTAGCCATCCATCTCCTATCCCACATAATGAGAATACCACCAGAAGCCCCGACAGAATCCAGCGCCTCCCACACAACAAAGCGATTCCCCCACCAACTCCTAACCACTTTCTCCGTCATAGAGTCCATCTTTGTTTCTTGGAGGCACACCAAATGCACCCCCCATTTTCTAACTGCCATCTTCACCACCTTCTGCTTGCCCGGATCATTGAGACCACGGACATTCCAGGATAGAATTCGAAGCTTCATGAGGAAACAGACGCCCCCATCACCCCCTTACCACTTGGTTTTATCTTGGGTTTGTTGCGTTTGTAATAACAACAACTTTTCTATATTTTACAAATCTGAGTCTAATATTATTCCCAATGTAAAAACTAAAAATATTTTTATACTGAAGATGCATTTTTAAGCTTCATGGTACTTATCGTCTCTATTGTCCACTGAAAGATGGTTTAGTATCTCATTAATTCTTCATTTTACAAAATCATGCTACCCACAAAATAATGCTTCTCTTGGTTTTTTTGAAGGCATGTGTTCTTTATATTCTTCGGGTGGGTGTAACAGATCAAATGACTGAACCTACTCAAAGGAGCTTTTTAGTTTTTCTGGGAAAACAGGTTTGCTAGAATGACTCATTTTAGATCATTAGTTGTTGAGAATGAAGTTGGTATTTTCTTTACATCAATCTACCAGTAATGTTTTTCCTCTACTGACACAGCAAGTTTTCTGTTGCAGCTTCAATCTCCTGATGCTAGTCCTTCCATGGAAGTTGCTGCTTTGCGTACTTTGTCGTATACTCTGAAAACTCTGGGAGAGGTGAGGCACAATTTTGTAATTTAATTTTTTTTGTGGGAAAATGATCTGGGTCTATCGTAAATGTTTGTACTTGAAGGCTATGACAAACAATTTGCTAAAGTTGTATTGGGCAACATGCTTGACTGAAATTATATAGCACTACTCTTATAGTTTTATTATATATATATTTTTTCCTTATCAGCATAAACAATATATGTGATGCTTAAGTGAGGCCACCATCATTATTGACCTTTAGCTTCTTGATTTTGCTGGATTTTTTCTTTTCCTCCTGTAAGGGAAAACATTTATGGATATAAGAAAGTCTGGATAGAATATTCAGTAGATGGTGACTTTAGGTGATTGTTTTGACATGCTAAGAACTTTGTGATCTTTATATCTAGAAAAGATCTTTGTGATAAAATGGTTAGGTACGATAAAGGTTCTTCTTGCTGACAGATAATAATTCCTGTTCTCCGGAGGATGCTCACTGAAGTCACACCAAGTTTTAGCCTCAAAAAAGATATTACTCCTAACTTGATGAATTCATGTATATATTGTTATTTATATATTTTATCTTCAAAAGGAATACTGCTAGTTCCTTGGGTTATTCAGAACTAAAACTATTATGCTGGGACAACCACTTGATGTGCAATTTCTTGAGATCATATATATGCCCAGTCCATGTCTCTCTGTGCCCTATATTGGCTGACATCATTGGATGATGGCCTTTATCTTTTCTATGAAATGAATCATACGAAGTGGTGGAATCTATTTCAAAGGGTTGATTGGTGTGGCTATGTCTCTTAGGAATTGAATACGTAAGAATTCCTTGTCTTAAGTTTTTATGAAGTGGTGCTTGGGTACTAGGTTTAAGTTTAAAGACGTGGTCATAAGCAAGGTGTTATTTAGTTAGCTTAATAATTTTTTTTTATAGGACTTTTGGAAGTGAAGAATTAAGAGAAGGTTCTAGGAAGTGAAGAATTAAAAGAAGGTAATGGAACTTTGTTAGGTCAATTTGATTATAGAATACATCTTTTGAAGCCCAAAAGTTGAATAAATTGTCAAGTGAAAAGGTTTCTTGTGATAGTATTAAGATTTCTTTTGCTTTCGAGAGCTAGTATAAACTTATCTATATTACCATACACCACTATTATCACCATTATATCCACCATTTCTGCAGCACAGACTGCCCCTTACTCATCATGCCACTATACTACCAATGTAGATTTACATACTACCATGAATGTTGTTAACAACCATCTACTCTAAAAGCTTAAGCTATTAGAGAGGGTGTAAGTTTAATATTTATATCCTCTAAATCGCCCCCTCACGTGTGGCCTTCTTTTTGGTCCAGCACGTGTTTTCAGTTTTTAATTAAGTTGATGGAGTGTTGGGCCCATAACCCACAGGTCCTAGGATCGGAACCTGGCTTTGATACCATGTTAACTACCATCTACTCCAAAAGCTAAAGCTGTTAGAGAGGGTGTAACTTAAATATATAAATCCTTTAACAAATGTCTTTGCTGCTGCCACCACTGCCATGGAAATTATTAGTTTTACTTACTGCAATCGACATGTCTCTGTTTCCTTGCCACAACCACTGCTACTAATTCCATCATTATTGGCATCATTTATAACTTTGTCACAAAGACTAATACCAGCTTCTTCTCTACCATCAGTGCTGAATCTGTAAATTCCACTATTTGACATCACTACTATCACTTGACTGCCACTATTACTTTTACTGCCATCGGTTTCTCTATTTATATCGTGCTCTATATGCTTTCTTGTATAGGAAATCTATTAGACATGGATAAAACACTAAGAATATGCTCATTAATTCCGATTATTTCCCTTTTTGTCTCTCCAGACGTGAAATTATTACAGTTTTGGAAATATTACATACACTTTAGGCTAGTAACATTTGAAGCCACAGCCTCTGTCAATAATTATTAAAATAATGTTTCATTGCATAGCAATTTAGCAAACATTAGCTGTTTATACGAAAAAGCAGGAGCATACGTGTTTGTGTGGTTTATATGTATTATGTGACATTGTTTTCCTTTGACAATTTACTTACCAAAAAGTTATTATGGACAGCTGTACCAAACATTTCATCAGTTATTATATAAGTCAAGATCAAACATGTCAAAAAAAAAAAAAAAAAAAAAAAAATCAAGGTCAAGGTACGCTTGGTGCATGAGTGGGTACTCTTATATCCTTCCGTAACTTATTGAAGGTTCATTATGTTGTTGCGTTCTTTTTTCAAATTCTAATAGTCTTAAATTTTGGCATACATGATAATTATAGGATGGGCATCAAATCCAACCATGGGCCTTGAGAAAGAGATATACTAGAAAAGGTTATTAATGGGTGTAAAATAAACAATTATCACACCAGGTATAAGTTGATCTTGTCTCTTATATATGTGTGTGTGTATCTGAATATATAGTTTATTACTTTATTATCAATTTACAGGAGTGATAAGTTTTGATTATGAAATAATTCTCATGTCTTAAAATAACTGATTCTGTCAACTAATTATGGAATATTATAATAATCAATTTTTAAAGTTTAGTATTTAAAAATGTAGTTTGTAAAAATCACAGCATATCTGGTATAGATACCAGTAGGGTTGTCCCTTGTAAAACCCATGCTTGCTCTTACATTCTCTTGTGCTTGCAATGGCACTCTTGGAAATTTAAAGGTCCAGGTAAAGTGTCCCTTTTATGTATCAACTTTTTATTTATCTTGAAAGCCCTTTCGAGCATATTAGAGGATAATCTAGTCTAGTCGAGGGCAGAGCTATTATTTCTCTCAAGTGTTGTCTTCAACTGCTAATACTGTCAACTCCTAATTTCTACAGAATCTGCAAAGATCAACTTCTCTGCTATGTATTCACAACTCAATTACATATAATATAAATTTACTAAAAATTTTCAATCTGTAATTAGATAAAGGAAAATTAGATGAACTGATATAATATTTATGCAAAAGTTATATCCATGCACTGAGAGGTTGTTTTCTTTCTTACACTACTATCACATGGCCTAGGTCCTTGGATAGGTAAGTGGCAGATAAGTGTTTAATGTCTAAGTATGCATTAAAAAGGAGATTTTTTAATTTTATTTTCTTATTTTTAAAAATTTACCTGCACTTCTAAAAATAAAAATTGACCAGCATTACCCTTTTCCTTTGTTTTTGAGGGGTCAACTATTCACGTTAAACATGATGAATTGATCCCCGCATCCCCCCATTTTTTCCCCAGAATTTTAGCACCATAGCTCTGCCCATGGGTGTAGTCCAATGGATACATACAGATATTTAACACAACCAAGTTCAGCTGTAATTTTCACACTGTATGGTTAAGAATTCCACGGGTTATTAGTACATCGTTCTCCTGAATTAGAGGAAGAGAAAATAGTGGAAATTATGAGAACTGGCCTAAGGCAGGCTGGTTATTCAATATATAAATATATATATATTTGACTTATCAAAATATATATATATATATATACACTTTTGGACTTATCATTTTTTATTTTCCGGCTGAGACTTGTGCGGTTTTGCCATATTAAATTGTTATATGCTTCTTATATGATGGTCTTTTAGGAGAAGGGTAGTGATAGATAGTCCGATGAGTTTGACAGATGAGTTTGGCAGAATACACATGGCAGTCCAGGTAAGCAATTTTAACAATTAAAAAAAGGAAGGAAAATAAAAGGAAAAACAATATACGCGTCCGCAGATTCATCTTTCACAGGTTGTCAAGTTCTAGGCTAAGTTCTTTTCTTCTGATAGATATCAAATCTCTCCCTTTTCGTTTCGTCTTTTCAAACAATTTTTCTTACCATCTTAACTTGAAGAGAGAAAGAACTTTTAATTACCAAAAAAAAAAAAAAGAGAAAGAACTTTTGATATTTAAAGTATTGTTGTAACTTTATATCATATATCATATTCATATATTTTTATATATATTGTATCATATGGGTAATTTTTTTTTTTGGAAGGTAAATATGTGTATTTATTTGTTTGATTATATTGTTCTTCACAGTCTTTAAAAAATTTTCAAAGAGATATTAGAGAGAGAAATAGAATGAGAAAAAGAAAGAAAGGAGAGAGAAGAGATGAGAGAGAAAGAGAAGGAAGTGGCTTAGCTGGACAGGCCATGTAGTTTCTGCCAAAGTAATCAGTCAAATACTTCGGTTGAAATATCATTTTCCTTAGGATAATTGCATGTTTTGACTTCAGTCTACTTTTAACTTTTTATCAATATCTTAGTCTTGTGAGAGTATTGCTTCATCTATTCATTTGCAGGTTCCACTTGAATTCAAGGAGCTCCTTGATGACACAGTTGTTGCAGCATTGTCTAATTCTTCAACACTTGTAAGTTCTTGATTGTGTCGGTCTTCTTTGGGCTTTGATATCCATCTTTGCTGAACATTACAAATTCTTGTTGCTAATTGGATTCTATTGGGCTTGCATCTACATAATTGTACCTCACACATTTCTCATTGTTTTCTCTTACGCTGTTTCAAAGGTTTAAAGTTCCAACATTATATCTATCTGATTTTTGCTGCAATCAAAAGTTTCACTAGACTTCCCTTGAGGGGTGGGCTTACTATACTGTTTTGCTACTGTAGTTGTGAATTTTGTTGGGGTTTTAGTTTTTTTTGCAATGGAGTGGAACATGTTACCAATGTGTTTTTACATACTTCTTTTGATTTATTGCTATTTATTATTTATGAACATATTCATAAAAACATTTATATTTAGTCATATATTTGAATTTAAATAAAAAGTTTAGATTCTGTCCCATGGTTTCCATATATGAATATATAATAATGAACATTGTTACTGGAATCATTGCATAAGGTATTTAACAACTTCTATGAATAAGAAAAGTCAGATTTTTACTTTTTACAATATATATGTTGGCAAGCATGTTTACGCTTAAGGTCTTCCAACTGAGAGGTAACATCTACCCTTATTTAGGTGGACAAAGTAATCCTGTTTTCCTATTTAGTTCAATTTGGACGAGAATTAACTTCGTAATTCAAGTATTATTATTTACCTTCACCATCAATGCTCTCTGAAACCTCGCATGCCAAAAATCATTTACAGAGTTAGTTATAGGAGTGCCCCATCTCACTTCCCTTCTAATCTATCTGGATTTTGTTTTGCACTCGATACCTTTTTCTACTACCTATTGCTCTTTAAATAACTTTTGAATTTATTTTCCTCAAGTTCCTTCAAATTACAGAATTCCTACTAGAGGGATCTTGCAATATACCAAACAAATAAACGATTTTTTGCTGGAATACCCAAATCATCCGTGAACAGGCCTAAAAATTTAGCAGAATAGCATTGAGCTGTGGTTAGTGATTACTCTGTTTGTTTTGCGAGAACTGTTTGTTCCGATCTGTTCTGGTCAGTACTATATGGATTTTGTAACTGTGGTTGCCGCGTGTTTAAAAAATAACGAATGAATTCTTGATGGTTATGGGAAGGATAAGTTGAATCTAAAATTTTATTATTCAGATCAATGAATGGTCATTATTATTATTTTGTGCTCGGGCAATAAATCACCAGCTTAGTGTCTGTTGATTATAACTCATCATTGCCGTTGTCTGCAAAAAATCATGTGTCTGCAAAATTTCAAATTTTGAACTAACATCAACTTTGCAGCCACCATCCACTCATTGCCATTGTCTACTTGTGGGCATTTTCATCTAGCAAGGAAATTGCGACTACTTTCTAACCAACCGAAAATTATAGATGAAGAATGTATAGAGAAAGTGAGGTAAAATAAACTCGAATTATGCTGGACATAATCCCTCTGCTTGCCATTGGTGAGGTTCAATAATCAGTTATTAACAGTCTAAGGGACATAATAGTCATTATATCCTCTCCAGATCTAAGCCAATAGCTCAATATCACCAATATATAAGAAGAATGTGGTGGTGGTCATTAATGATGGCAATGCAGCCTTGAGTTGTAGAGATGGAGGGGAGTGATCATTGATGGGTTATAGAGGTATGGTAGTAACAAAGGAGGATGGTGGTGTTGATGATGGGTGCTGGGTGTCCTGGTGCAGAAAGTCATATATAAACAGTATCTCAAAATTTGCATAGATCCTTATTAATCATTTAAGTTCAACATCAATTCCGTATGCTTGTTAGTTTTTTGAAGAAGGATTGGCTTCCTCTCCCTAATTTCTGCCTTTAAATTTGGCTTGCATTAGAGGAGGTTAGTGAAGTTTTCCCTTGCTGAAGTTGAGATAGATATTAAGGTTCTTTTATTGTTTTATTTTTTGGGAATATTGGAAATTTTGGACGGGTAACTGTAATATTGGTCAAAGCTATTTTGTTTTAGTGTTTTCCCTTCCTCTCTCTAATACTTTTTTTTTTTCTCTCTCTTTTTGGTTCCTATTTTTCTCTTATCATGCTTTTATCTTTGGGTTTAACTCCTGATTAATTCTTGTAAAATGAGGTTGAGGGCCCTTGAGCTAATATTAAGGAATTGATGTGCCTATGGTTTCAACTTTTGATGACATTGACGTCTACAATCTACTAGGACATTATATTCAAAATTCTCCTTTTAACTGTAAATCTTATAATCCTTACACTTCAGATGTAAGTTCTGGCTCTTCAAAAATTTGTAATTGGCATGCTTTTATTTGATAACACAATACTAACTGGAGAACGTTTGCTAGGTTCGTGTTGAGGCTGCTTTGACATTGCGTGCACTGGCTGAGGTTGATCCCACCTGTGTTGGTGGTTTGATTTCATATGCGACTACTACATTAAGTGCATTAAGAGAAAATGTTTCATTTGAAAAGGTAACACTTCGCGAGGGTTTAGTCTCTTCGGTAGTCTTATATGGTTTTTTCTCTTTCTTAGTTGGGTTGCTATATATATATATATATTTGAATCTTCCTGTCTTGCTGCTGTTTATTCATGTAGCCATTTAATTGTTTTGGCAAAAATTTCCTGTCCTTTTGTTTTCTCTGTGCTGGCTTTGTTAAAACTTAAAAGCAATTTTTCATCAATTATTTTATTTTTTTTAGGATTATGGCTTTGTTAGTTCAGTTGTCTATATCGCTTTGGTTTAGTTGCAAACCTTCTGATTACATTTTTTTGCTTTGGTTTAGTTGCTTTTTGTCAGATATTAATTTAACAGAGTATTCCCTATATATTTTCTCCAGGGTAGCAATTTGAAAATTGAGCTTGATTCTTTGCATGGGCAAGCTACAGTTTTAGCGGCACTAGTGTCTATTTCACCAAAGCTACCTCTTGGTTATCCAGCTAGGTACTGGTCTTATTCTACTTTACATTTGTAATTTCCTTAGATTCTTAAACTTCTATGCTCTTCTGGAATGATTATAATATGGAATTTTGGTTGTTACCTGGTGCACTTAACTCATTTCTGCGTTGTAATAAGATTTGTGTTAAGAACCATCTACTCCAAAAGCTTAAGCTGTTAAAAAGGGTGTAACTTAAATATTTAAATCCTTCCACACACCCCCTCACTTGTGGGCTTCTTTTGGTCCATCACGTGTTTCAATTTTTAAATCGGGTGACGGTGAGATTTGAACTCGGGACCTTTGGCTCTGATTCCATGTTAACAATGATCTACTCCAAAAGCCCAAGCTGTTAAAAAGGGTGTAACTTAAAGGTGTAACTTAAATATCCTTCAACAATTTGCATTTCTTCTTTACTCAACTTCTAGAATAACTTTAAATATTGTTCGACTAAATTGGGTAATGGATACATGATTATGAATCTATGATAATGACATTTAGAGATCCCACATTACCAGACTAGGGTGGAAGTGAGGGCTGGCTTATAATAAAGAAATAATCACAGTTGAGAGGGAATCATAGACTTTGGGGGTCAAAACCTTAC
Organism: Cornus florida; assembly: GCF_030987335.1. Lineage (NCBI taxonomy): Eukaryota > Viridiplantae > Streptophyta > Magnoliopsida > Cornales > Cornaceae > Cornus > Cornus florida. Next base: position 9,698,681 of record NW_026775577.1, read on the forward strand.
CCAAGGAAAAGTAGAGTAAATTAACCAAGGATAAGGGCTTAAAGGTGGGGTTTGAAGATCTATGTGAAATATGGCTTAAAAGTTTTCTGACTAAGAGGTCAAGGTGAAGGGTATGGAAGAGGCTTCGAGGCTACCATCCTGTTGAAACCCATTTCCGTTCCAACTTGGAGCCCCCAATTCTGTTTGTGTGGAACCGTCTTAGTGGGATGCGTGTCCCCAACTTCGTTGCACAGGAGCAAGGTTGATGGCGAAATCGCCAAAGTTTTATGGGCCAATGTGTTCCGCAGCCTGCACTATGTTAGAATGCCACACGTTACTCACGTGATTAGGTAAGTGAACAGCCTAAAACCTACAGCCTTAGGCTTGGTTTAGGCTGATGATGGCCAATTGCAATTACCAAGCCATGGTGGAACACCGAGTCAGATAAGCCAACCAATTATTGGCAACAAAAATGTTCCAATCCTGACTTGAGGACGAGACCAAAAGTCAAGGTCAAGCTTTCTTCCCAAAGATGGTCAAGCTTTTGCTAATGTTGGCCCCAAGAGGAGGTTGACTTCATGGTTCATGGTGTCCTATGTAAGGCTAAAGTACCCTTCCCCAAGAGTTGATCAATTTGCCAGTAGGTCAGTAAATCACTTTTTTTTTCTTCCTGAATTGGGGGTCAGCAAGCGGTGGCCGACAAGGTCCCATTCTATCACCAAGACTAAGTAGACTGAACATCATTAGATATATAAAGGCTTAGGACAGCCAGATCCAAGAGATGTGCTCTCCATTACTGTGGAGACCAAGAGATAAGTGCGGATTGGATGATCACCTGAATGGTAAACAGTGTTCAAGGAAGCAAAGGGGCCAGACCATCAACCAAGGGTCCACCAAGCCAAGGAATCGGCCAGACAAAGTAGCGGTTGAACAAGGATAGACTTGTACATGGGAATCTGCAGGAGTCAGCGGCCAATATGCCTTGAGCAGTTCAACTATGCCCAAAGAGGAAAGTTACAAGCTTCAGGTGGGGAAGCCTAGAGATTCTTTCACCAAAATGTATCACCAAGCACTTTATGCATTGGGGGTGATGTGTTGACCTCACCTACCCCCAACATGGGCCAAATCAAAACATTCAGGGGGACACATGGCAGCATCCTAAAGCCCCGAGACTCTCCTCTTCAACTTTATAAGTTGGACCCTTTGGTTTTCAGCTGAAAGGATCCCTGCACTAACATTCGCTGATCACATCCACCACCTTCATAGTCTGGCCATCGGCCTGGTTGACCTAAGGGATTTTGTTTTCCGATTTTTCGGCTTGGGTCAAGGACTCTGTCATGCTTGCATGCCCAAAAAGCCGCAAAATTGTGGTAACACCTCCCCATTCTCTTCCTCCATACCCCTTTCCAAAGTTTGTTAAAGGCATATAGACTGGAATTGAAGACAGGGCCTACTCATATTGATGTGGGGCTCCAATAGGGTTGTCCTACGTATGTATTCAGGTCTTCTAGCAATTCAAGGGCATGCTCTAATATAGAGGTCCAATCTGTAACAACGAGGGAGATAATATTAGGATGTCATTGAAGCAATTAGGGCATCCTCAACAAGCTGGTAACAATGAGGGAGACAACGTCAGGATGTCATTGAAGCAGATAGACATCCTCAACAAGCTTCTGTGGCAATCCAATAAAGTGTTAAGTGCCCCCACATCATAAAGGGCATATGTCATCCAAAAGTCACATGATGTCGTTTTGTCTCTTTATGAGTCATGGTGTGCTAGACTTCCAGGTGAGTTCACCTTGATGAGTTCACCCTGGGAACTTAGTGAGATTGTGCCCCAACTGCACATCTTGAAGTGTGATATAATGAATCAGGCACGTACATTGATCTGTGCCGCTTCTGCATACTTCAGAATAGGTCATGGCGAACCAGTGATGTAGGACAAAAGAACTGGCTCAAATAGAGGAAATCAAATAAGAGTTGTGGGCTGGAAATTCAGAAAACAAAGCTAAAATTCGAGGGTTGTTGGTAGAGAAGAAGGATTGAAAATAACAAAGAAAAGCCTATTGGAATCTCTCCAACAGGGCCTAGGTATCACACCTAGAGAAGGCCTCACACCCTCAGAATTTGTGAATCACTTACAAGAAATCTCAAAAGATATTTTGTTATTCATTCATTGACTTAGTAATCAGAATTACATGGTATCCTTTTTATAATAAAGGATGACCCTTGGATTACCCTACAATGGTGGTAATCAAAAGTTGACTCTAGCTTAATAAAGTAACAAATAACTTAATTGATGCAATTTACCAAAACGATGCAATTTCACCATAATTAATGCAATTACCAAAATAATGCATTTTGACCAAACCCCCTAATTATGCAAGACTCCAAGTGGACCCCCCATTGTCTAGCATGTGCCAAATTAAGGTTTGAGCCTTAGAATCCTCCTTGCCATGCCTTTTATATACTTTAAAAGGTTGCTGCCACTATTCTCTACCAATTCTCCCCGGCTTGGAAAAACTCGGCTCTGACGATTTAAAGGGATGAAATTGCTTTGAAGTGTGAAAAGAGCAAGAAAATTTCAGCCTTATATTCAGCAATTTCCATAAATTGCACCAAAAACAACTCATAAACTTCAGAGCTCAATCAGAAACAGTAGTGTTGTGCAACCCATGAAGTCGGACAACTTTTTGAAAAAAAGGTTTGGCATTGTGGACAGCATTGGAGGTCTTAGAACATAGAAGGAAATGCGCCTTTTTCGAAAAACGATCCAGAACAATGATTATAGCATCATGTCCTCGACTAGTTCTAGGCAACCCCAGAACAAAATCAGCATCTGACCCATCACCTCTGATACCAACTCCATGGCCTGTATCATGTCGAAAATCAAGGCTATCCTTCCATGAATGTATTCGAGCAAGAACATAAAGAGCAACCCAGTTGGTTCCATCTAGGTATTGTGCTCCCGAATCGAATAGACAAATGATGTTTGGATCAAGTCCTAAACGTGTTTTCTCGTCTAGTTTATAATGCATAATTGCTGCATTAGGACCAACTGAGGAAATAGTAGGAAAACTAAACTCTCTAAAATGCTCTTTTGATGCGCGAGACCCCTCTAGCTATTCATTTACAGGATTAGTTTCTTCTGGCAGTCGGTTTTTCCAGACCTCATCTACCAAGTGGGTGGATGTTTGAACCAGCTTCTGTTGCTTGGCACAAGCATGCTCCCATTTCTTTGTAGTGCCCACTAATATACACCAAGTATCTACTCCAATAGCCGCATCTTTTGGCAGATTCGGAATAGTAGTACTATCTATCCAAGCCGCTTTGAATGGTTGTGGATTTGGTTTGATGGAAAATTTGAGACGCTTAACCATGGTTGTGGAGACAACGTTTGGGCTTGCCAACGCCGTCAATAATAGGCTTCTGAGCTTGGTTTCCATAATGAATTTGCATCTGAAAAATAGAGTTAAGCCGCCCATCTCCATCTTCAACTTCAGGGTCTTCAAGGATTTGGGCTGTGGAAAGTTTGAGATGCTTAGCCATGGCTGTGGAGACAACATTTGGGCTGCCACCGCCATCAATAATAGGCTTCTGAGATTGGTTTCCACAAAGAAATTGCATCTGAAGATTAGATGTGAGTCGCCCATCTTCGCCATCAACTCTATGGTCTTCAAGGGTTTGCTTCACAACGGAGATGGAGGAGACGTTTTCTTCATTCTCTTCCAGATGATCAGTGTTGTACGTTTCATCATCAGGCAGGTTCTTATTGTCCTTGCTAGCATCGTACTCTTTCCTTCAAGATCAGCCATGTTATAGAAAGATGCAGTTGATCCACCATTTGCAGCATTGTTGTTGTCAGTGTGCTGCACGTTCCATCACTTGACTTCTTTGGAATATCTCCAGCGGCATCATGTGGCTCATGATAATTCACCTATGAAGTATTCTTGGAAACTCCAACATGGATGTAGTGGTGGATCAACCTTCAAACTACACCATTGCTGAGGGTTTAAAGGCTGTTGCTGCTCGCGGTTTCTGCCATCATTAGTACCAAATTCATGTTCTTCTTTAAAGGCTACCAATTTGTTAAAAGGCTACAAAATTCGAGCTTCTATCTTATCGCATCAAGCATTCAGCCCTTTAAGTTGTTCCAAAATATGCGACGACAACTCAATTTCTTGATTATCATCCAATGTTTCATTGCCCGATCGAGTAAACATAATGTCTACTTTGGCTCTGATACCAAAAATTGATGTAGGACAAAAGAACAGGCCAGTGTTATTAAAGGCCTAAGGTGCTAGAGGTCTTTTGGAGCCTAGGCGCACAGCAACGCACGTGCCTGTGTGAAGTGAGGCGCATAATTGAAAATTTAAACTACCATAAAAACATTCATATCTCATAAGTGGTAGAGAACAATGACAACAACCTTTTAAAGTTATATAAAAGGCGTGGCAAGGAGGGTTCTAAGGGTCAAACCTTAATTTGGCACATGCTAGACGATGGGGGGTCCACTTGGAGTCTTGCATAATTAGGGGGTTTGGTCAAATTTCATTATTTTGGTAATTGCATCAATTAAGTTATTTGTTACTTTATTAAGTTGAGTTAACTTTTGATTACCTTGTTTTGGTAAATTGCATAATTAGACTGAATTGCATCAATTAAGTTATTTGTTACTTTATTAAGTTGAGTCAACTTTTGATCACCTCCATTGTAGGGTAATCCAAGGGTCATCTTTTATTATAAAAAGGATACTATGTAACTCTGAATACTCAGCGAATGATTGAATAAAATTATCCTTTGAGATTTCTTTGTGAGTGATTCACAAATTTTGAGGGTGTGAGGCCTTCTCTAGGTGTGATACCTAGGTCCTATTGGAGTGATTCAAATAGGCTTTTCTTTGTTAATTACAATCCTTCTTTTCTACTAATAGCCCCTAAATTTTAGCTTTGTTTCTGAATTTCCAGCCCATAACTCTTATTTACTTTCTTCTATTTGAACCTGTCTTTTGTCCTGTCTTTTGTCCTACATTTTAATTTTTGATAAGTAAGAAATTTATAAAAAACGCTCAAAAGGGGAGCGCATCCCAAGGGAACAAAAAGGGGCCAAAACAGCCATTACACTTTTAAAGAGGCCAAAAAATCAACTATTTCATCTAAAGATCTATAATCTCTACCTGAGACCCAACAAAAAAGAGTGGAAACAATAGAGAACTTAAGAAAGAAATAGGCTTCTCCTTCCTCTCAAAATATCTCCTATTCCTGTCCTTTGTCCTACATCAATAAGGCATATCAATAGTCTAAAAATTAATGTCAAATATAAAAAAGTAAACCCATCAACTAAACAAGCATTCAACAACCGTAAAACAGAGCACAAACTTGTTTTCTTGAAAGGCAAAGCAGAATTTGTTTTTTTTGAATGGCAAAATAGAGCACAAAAAGAAATAAATTTGGTTTTAAAAAAAAAAAAAAACTGTTAAAAAGAAAAGAAAAGAAAAGAAAAAACAGAGCAAAAAAAAAAAAAAACGAAGAAAAGGCGCAGAGAGAGAAGAAGTAGATGAGAAGATAGAGAAAGTGTTAAGAAAAAAAGGAGAAAAAACGGAGGACCCCCCCCCCCCCCCCCCCCCCCCCCCCCACCAACAAAAAAAAGAAAAAGAAAAAGAAAAAAAGACAGAGAAGAGAACTAGACGAAGAGAGAGATGCAAACAAAGATAAGAAGAGAGGAGTAGAGGAGAAGATAAGAGAGAAGAAGAAGAAAGAACAGACGTGGCTTCGTCGTTCATCTCTGCAACTAGGGCTTCATTGTTCGTCTCACGGTCTCCATCTTTCTTTGTTCGGTTGACACTTTAACTCTTGGGCTTTCTTATTTGTTTATTCTTTTGAACAAAAATTTCTTTTCTTGTACGCTTGGGCTTTCTTATTTGTTTATTAAGTACCCTTTTTGGTTTAAGAATAGAATAATCATAGTTTTTAAAAAAAATCAGTGAGGCGCGCCTGACAAACAGGCCGAGGCGCAACCGAGGCGAGCGCCTAGTAAACATCAGTGAGCTTGGGATGACGCCTAGGCGCGCCTTTAACAACACTGGAACAAGCTCAAATAGAAGAAAGTAAATAAGAGTTGTGGGCTGGAAATTCAGAAAACAAAGCTAAGATTCAAGGGTTGTTAGTAGAGAAGAAGGATTGAAAATGACAAAGAAAAGCCTATTGGAGTCACTCCAACAGGGCCTAAGTATCACACCTAGAGAAGGCCTCACACCCTCAGAATTTGTGAATCACTCACAAGAAATCTCAAAAGATATTTTGTTATTCATTCATTGACTTAGTAATTAGAATTACATAATATCCTTTTTATAATAAAGGATGACCCTTGGATTACCCTACAATGGAGGTAATCAAAAGTTGACTCAAGCTTAATAAAGTAACAAATAACTTAATTGATGCAATTTACCAAAACAATGCATTTTCACCATAATTAATGCAATTACCAAAACAATGCATTTTGACCAAACCCCCTAATTATGCAAGACTCCAAGTAGACCCCCCATTCATCTAGCATGTGCCAAATTAAGATTTCAGCCTTAGAATCCTCCTTGCCACGCCTTTTATATACTTTAAAAGGCTGCTGCCACTCTGTTCCTTTTTGTGATGGAGGCTCTTAGCAGATTGCTGAAGAGGGCTGTGGAGTTGGGTTTTTTGAGAGGCTTTCAGGTGGACAGGGATGTTGCTAGTCAATTAGAGGTTTCTCATTTGATGTTTGCAGATGACACTATTGTGTTTTGTGATGCAGATGCGTCCCAGCTGAGGTATTTGAGATGCGTTCTGATTTGGTTTCAAGTTGTTTCTGGCCTTGAGGTTAATGTTGGCAAGAGTCTTCTTGTGCTTGTTGGGGATGTTCCGGAGATTGATTTGTTTGCTCAGATCCTTGGATGTTGCACTGGCTCTTTTCCCATTTCTTATTTAGGATTGCCTTTGGGTGCCCCTACGAGATGTGTGGGGAGCTGGGATCCGGTTGTGGACAGATTCGAGAGGAGGTTGGCGGGTTGGAAAAAGTAGTACCTGTCCAAGGGGGGTCGGGTTACCCTAATTAAGAGCACCCTTTCTAGCCTTCCTACATACTTCTTATCTCTGTTTCAGATTCCTTCTTCAGTGGCTGAGAGAATTGAAAGATTGCAGTGCAACTTTCTTTTGGTGGGGCGGGGGGGGGGGGGGGGGGGCAAGGAGAAGAGTTCAAGTTTCACTTAGTTCGGTGGGATCAAGTGTGCCGTCCAATTCGTTTTGGAAGCTTAGGGTTTCGGAGGTTGTTGCCTTTTAATAAGGCTCTCCTTGGTAAATGGCTCTAGAGGTTTGAGATCGAGAGGCATTGGTTATGGAGGAAAGTTATTGCTAGCAAATTTGGGGAAAGTCGTGGTGGGTGGTGCTCTCTGGCGATGCGTGGTCCAAGGGGGGTCGGAGTTTGGCATTTCATTCGGAGGGGTTGGGATGACTTCTGCAAGCATGTTCGTTTTCGTATTAAAGATGGAAGGAGGATCAGTTTTTGGAAGGATCTCTGGTGTGGGGAACTCCGTCTTGCTCTCGCGTTCCCACGGCTCTATAGGATTGCTTCTCATCAACAGGCCATGGTTGTTGACTGTTATCATCTTGATAACGGGAGACTATCTTGGGATGTTCAGTTCAGGAGGCATTTCCAGGATTGGGAGATCGAGGATGTTTCTCGTTTTCTGGAGCTGTTGTATAGACAGGTGATTTCTTTTGGGGAATCGGATTGGTGGTTCTGGATTCCTAACTCGCATGGCCGTTTTGAGGTTAGGTCTTTTTTCAGATGCCTTTCGGTTGGTCATGGAGATCCCTTCCCTTGGAAGTCTATTTAGCGGTCCAAGGCTCCCCGCAAGGTCGCCTTTTTTGCTTGGACCTCTGTCCTGGGTAAGATTTTAACCCAGGATAATCTGAGGAGGAGGAATCAGGTGGTGGTCAATCACTGTTACACGTGTTTGTGTAATGAGGAGTCTGTTGATCACCTCCTTTTACATTGCAGCATGGCCAGAGATTGTTGGGATTTGATGCTTCGATTATTTGGGGTCCATTGGGCCATGCCTTATTCCTCTAGAGGGTTGATTGAGGCTTGGAGAGGCGTCTCTGTTGGGGCTGGCATTAAGGACGCTTGGAGGGCTACGCCGCTTTGTATCTGGTGGTGTATTTGGCTTGAGAGAAATAGGAGATATTTTGATGGAAAAAAGAAGCCTGTTTCTATGCTTAAGTTCTCTGTTATTTTTACTCTTTTTTGTTGGGTTTTAGGGAGAGATTATAGATCTATGGAGGAAATTATTGTTTTCTTGGCCTCTCTGAAGGTCTAAGGTGCCCTTTGGCTCTTTTGTTTCCTTTTGTTTCTTTGGGCTTCGCTCCCCTTTTGAGCGTTTTTAATAAAATCTTACTTATCAAAAAAAAAAAGGCTGCTGCCACTGTTCTCTACCAAAATTTGGAGGTTTGATAGAAGAAATGTAGGAGATCAAGGAGAATAGAATAAGAGTTGTTTATTGACATCACACCAACAGTGTCAGAGAAACAGATTATGGTTCAAGAGAGAGAAATGATTTGAAAATAAGAAAAAGCCTATTGGCATCACACCAATAGAAAAGAAAAGCCTATTGGAATCACTTCAACAGGGCCTACGTATCACACCTAGAGAAGGCCTCACATCCTCAAAATTTGTGAATCACTCACAAGAAATCTCAAAATTACAATGGAGGTAATCAAAAGTTGACTCTAGCTTAATAAAGTAACAAATAACTTAATTGATGCAATTTACCAAAACAATGCAATTTTACCATAATTAATGCAATTACCAAAATAATGCATTTTGACCAAACCCCCATTCAAGAGTCCAAGTGGACCCCCCATCTTCTAGCATGTGCCAAATTAAGGTTTGAGCCTTAGAATCCTCCATGCCACGCCTTTTGTATACTTTAAAAGGCTGCTGCCACTGTTCTCTACCAACCGGCTGCTCCTTCAAGCGGTGTACACCCACTCAAGTTCTCTTCCAACTTGGGCAGAGTATGACATTTATCATGATGCCTTTTCAATAGTTTGTAAAAAGTTATGGATTGCTGTGATACGGAGGGCTCTCAGTATGATTTGGCCATCTAGCTCTCAGTATGATTTGGCCATCTATGAGGTCCAACCGTCACTAGGAAGGATTGCTTGTGAGTCGTGTCAAATGAAATTGGGGGTACTGTGCACATGGAGAAAACCACGAAGTCTGTCTGCAACCAAATCCGTATGGAGAAAACTGTGGGCTGCTTCATGCGTGAGATGGATTGCACAGCCAAAGAAATGTGCAATCAGGCTCCATAGAAAGCCACAGAACTGCCACATATAATAAAGTGCTGATGTCTTCTTGACAATGACACATAAAACCATGTCGTGACAAGTAGTTGCCGATGGACCTAAGAGTAAAAACAAAATCAAACCAAAATGGGGATAGACATAATAATTCAGTGGTGGAATTGATTACTTTCATCAATTAAAAGATTTGGAAATCAGTGGTAGAATTGAAGTTCTGTTGCAAAGCTTTGATAGTGGATTCGCATATAAATACATGCATATGTATATGTGTATACATAATAACGATATTCATGTTAGGGGTTTTTTCAGGAAAAAAGTAAAGATTGGATAAACAAGAGGCTCATTCCAAAATGGGTGGGTCACTTGACAGCATCCTTCCCATAATTTTTTATGTACAAGATTCTGATCACGTGGCATAATTTTATTATTTAAATAGATTGTAAAAAAATAAATATGAAATGTCATACAATAACTTATGAGCATTTAGTAATTTCCGATTGTCATTAATGGTAAAACTAATGGCATGGTTTGATTTGCATACTTTTTGTAGTTGAGGAGGTTTCTTGCCATGCCAGGGGTATTTTGCAAATATGTGATGCTTCAGGTAGCTTTTTTTTAGAAGCTGCCCTTGATTATACGAAATACATAAAAATACAGAATCAGGCATATCGTGGCTCAGTCAAAAGACTTGGTTAATATTAGAAAAGACATAGGAAAATGAGAATGGATTAGGTATAAATAAAAATAATGGAACAGAGTACACAAAAACCCTTCTTGAAAATTCTTTTAAGTAGCCAAGAGATTATCCACCAAACTAGTTGTGTCGTGAGTCCACAACAAAATGGTGTAGCAGAGCGAAAAAATAGACACCTCTCATAATCTATCGCCTAGAGTGAAAAGAAAATCTGTCACTTAAGAAACTAAGAAGGATTAAAAATGATGGTGTATGAGGCGTAGGCCTCGTGAAAGAAGGCACTAGAAACCATATCTGAATTATGATTTGGCTTGTGAGGTATACACCTAAGAACCATTGGTATACCTTTTTACGCCATGGTGGTGTTCTGGTACCCCCTTTATTTTGAGGGAAAGGCATTAAATGTGTAGTGGAAAATGCTTTTCAAAACTATAATTACGGGTTGGGGTTTCTGATATTTGGACCAGTTTTTATTTTAAAATTGGCTAGTTGTTTTTTCTATTTATTATTATTATTTTTTTATTGTTGATTATAATGGGTTCTCCTTGCCATTTTGCTGTTTAACAACATTCTTGAAATATTAATAACTTCCAGCATCTCAGCTGACTATCATTCTTTCAAACCTTGGTTCTCCTGGAACGCTAATCATATACAATACCTATCCTTGTTGTAGGATCCAATTGCTGGTTGTCATTTATGATTGTTATGTGATTTTTGTTTGTAATTTTCATTTTCATTATGACTTGTTTTTGTTCCATTTCAAGTCAAAATTTAGATATGCTGCTTCAACCTTCCATTTCTAAATTAACGTTTTCCTTCATACTTCTTTGTGAAAGTGTTCTCCTCCTGTCGATAACAAGAAATAGAATTCTAAGAATTATCTCTTAAGTGATATCATGTTCTAACTATCTAACCGATCAAACATTTAGCCTTTTAGCTGGTTCAACATTTATGAATTTTGAATGCTATACACATCTCAGAAAGCCATTATTGGGTAGCATTTCTTTTTTTCTTGTGGTCACATGTTTGATAGAGGGCATTTATATTAATTGTTCTACAGATTACCCAGATCGGTGCTTGAAGTTTCTAAGAAGATGCTAACAGGAAATTGTCGGAACCCTATGGCAGCCACTGTTGTAAAAGAAGCTGGATGGCTATTGTTATCATCACTACTCGCTTCCATGCCGAAAGAGGTCAGACAGACATCTTTGTATTTTCATTTTGTACATCCACGTACTCTTGTGTCTTAAGTTGCTAGTTTTGATTGATGCAGGAGCTTGAGGATCAAGTTTTTGACATTCTTTCTTTATGGGCCACATTGTTCAGTGGGAATCCAGAACACCAAATTAATCAAGGAGGAGACCTGACGTCTAGAATATGGTTAGCCTTTACACCAGTTATGTTCATTTTCGTTGAGTTAGCCGTTACCCAATACCATGTAGCATAGTCTTAGTCCTTTATGAATTTGTGCTCTCTTTGTACTTCTGAATCAGAAGCTTCTAAATTCGCAGAACCTTACAAGTTTACAACAGTACCTTGAACTAGCTTAAGATGAGTTAAATATTACATTCTTACCGTCTTTTAATCCATATTTTGTTTGAATTTCGAAATTTGATGTTTTATTTCTTTGTATAAGTTAGTTAGATAATTTAAAATATATACGAATGTATGTTAGCCAAATTAATATATGCGCTTTGTACACTTCCTTCCTACTAATATTACAGAAACTATCAGTCTTAATCTTGTCAATGGGACTATTATTACTAGTTTGGACTTGGCAATTGTGTTTTTCCCAGGCATTATTTGCTTTATCTCAGGATTCTTTCTTACAGCTTGTGGTTGTAAAATTGGCAGAGTTTTCTATTTTGCTGCTATTTTTTTTAACAAAATTGAAATTCTTTTTTTGTTTGATGAAGCTCTTGTTTCTTCTTTTGTAGTGTGTGGTCTGCTGCAGTTGATGCACTTACAGCATTTATCAGATGCTTTGTTTCTCCTAATGCTGTGAACAAGGGTATTTTACTTCAGCCAGTGCTACTATATCTTAGTCGGTATGATTACTTGCAAACACATGTCTTTATTTTGTTCCATGTGGCTGTCAATTCTCTTTTTAGGTTATAATTTATTTCACTATTACCAGAGGAGTTTGTTTTTTGAATGTTAATATATGATATGGAGCAGGGCTTTATCCTATATAACTTTGTTGATGGCCAAAGATCAACCAAATATGAAGCCTGCAGTTGACGTATTTGTCATCCGCACATTGATAGCTTATCAATCCCTCTTTGATCCAATGGCATATAAGAATGACCATCCTAGGATTATTCAGATATGCACTACTCCTTTTAGGTATTTTTTCCCCATATTTGATTTATTTATTTTATTTTATTTTTGTAAATCTAACATAATTCATTTTCTTTTACATGCAACATTGTTGAATTAGAAATTCCTACCTTTCTTGGAAGATCGATTCCATTATTTATTACTTAATGTTGGAGTCTAAAAACAGGGATGCTTCCAGTTGTGAGGAAAGCTCATGCTTGAGGATGCTGTTAGACAACAGAGATGCGTCGTTGGGCCCTTGGATTCCTGGAAGGTGTCTAGTTTCTTAAGTCATGGAATTATTGTCTTTTTTGAATGATCAATTTTAATGTCTAGTAAATCATATCAAATAAATTTCCTGGTCGCGATAAGTATCTCATTTATCACGAATCATTTTAGGGTAATTTGTTCCTTTCTGATTATAATTATCTAGGGATCGTTTTGAAGATGAGCTTCGAGCATTTCAAGGTGGCAAAGACGGTATTTTGCCATGTGTCTGGGATAATGAGCCTCCTAATTTTCCTCAGGTAAAAAATATATTTTTAATTGATATATATATATATATATATATATATATGTATATACTGAACACGTGACCCTTTCTTTAAGAGGTGTAGAGATACAACCCATGCTAATGCTTGGTGGTTTTATTAGATGACATTGTCATTGCTTGATTGGGTCTTTTCATTTTTTCTCTCTTCAATCTCATAGTTAAAATGATCATGTTTATGCATTTCCATCCACAATATTTACATCGAACAACTTAAGGCTAATCTAGTGCACAAGGCTCCTACCACTTTGGGGTCCAGGGAGGGTCAGATGTATGAAACCTTACCTCCCATGTGGAAAGCTTGTATCCCGTTTCGAACTTGTGACTTATAGGCCACAATGGAGCAACCTTTTTGTTGCGCCAAAGCTCACCTTCTTTTGTATTGAACAACTAAATCCATTAATTCTAATAAAATATACCAAATCTTCTGTTTTTTTTTAAAGGGATTTTTGTTTTTATAATGTGGGTGACGCTGCATTGGTTTCCCCTTTTTGTTTCATCATCGACATCATTCTCGCCTTTTTCCCAAACAAATAGGGTCGTCCACATGAATTCTCTTTTTCTATTCTATTCTATTCTATACCTTGTCTATTCTTATATTCAATTTTCTAAAGTAATTTTTTAATTATGTCATCCCACGTTAGTTTTGGTCAGCCTTGCTGTTTCCTTTCTTACCAGTGCATCTATGGGTCTAAGTTCTATGTCTCCATACCACCTAAGCCTACTTTCTCTTGTTATATCACTAGCAGGTGCTACTCCTAATCTATTCCTCCCAACCCCCCCCCCCCCCCCCCCCCCCCCCTCTCTCTTTCATGTTAGAAAATGCCTGGGGTAATCATAGGTGGTAGAGTAGTAACCTGAATGGTCATTATTAATTTGTATTCTTTAGTTTCTTATGCGTTCTTTATTTTTGCTCGTTCCACTTGACTACAATGCTGCTGTACTGATTCAATTATGAAGCCAGAGACTATAAGCAAGACGTTGGTGAACCAGATGCTCCTCTGCTTTGGAACCATGTATGCTTCTCAGGTAGGTGAATTTGGTCAATGGATTGGCCTTGATTTATCACTGTATTAGTCAAGATGGGGATGTCTGAGTGTAAAAAACTAAAGTTTTAACTTCTTATCCCAGGATAGTGGTGGGATGTTGTCGCTCCTTGGTATGGTTGAGCAGTGTCTGAAAGCTGGGAAAAAACAACCCTGGCATTCTGTCAGTGTCACCAATATATGTGTGGGTTTGCTTGCTGGATTGAAGGTGCTCATTATTCTGTGTATTTATTTAAAGTGTACTGCTTCCATTTTTTTTGTGTTTAACCTCTGGTCCATGATTCCATGCTTTCCCCCAGGCTTTGCTTGCTCTACGTCCCCAACCATTAGGATTGGAAATACTAAATTCAGCACAGGCTATCTTTCAGGTTCTGGTGCTGCTTTTAGATTCTTAGTATGCGTTAGATCACTGCTCAAGAATGTGATCACTATTATGTGTTTTGTTTTCTTAGATTTTACTTTTGCATTTCTGCAGAGTATTCTGGCTGAAGGCGATATCTGTGCTTCACAACGCAGAGCATCCTCTGAAGGTCTTGGTCTATTAGCTCGCCTTGGAAATGACATTTTTACAGCCAGATTGGTCAGTTCTTTATTTTGATGTCTATTTGGCATATTACTTATTTAATACTTGTATTAACTAGGAATCAATCATTCTTGATCTCTTGCTTTACAAAATATTGTAATACCCCTCTCTTGTTACTGTGAAGGGTATTTAGTTGGGTTTTTCGAGTCTCTCCCTCTATCTATGTATATATGACACACACATATCCCCTTTCTTTTTCCTTCTTTCTTGGTGCTGTATTCATATTCTCAGGTTAATTAGTTCTTATGATAAACAGATGAGGTTGCTTCTTGGTGATGTAACTGGGGCAACAGATTCATACTATGCTGGATCAATTGCTCTTTCACTCGGCTGTATTCATCGAAGGTAAGTTACCAGACTGTGTGGTATACATATGGCTCTGCTACTTCTTTGGTTGGCTATAGTTTCTGAATCTGTTGTTCCTTCTTACCAATAATCACTGTTTGTATAGATAGTGATTATATAATTCTTACTTCTATTCCAAAACGATCCTAATTTTTTTTTTTTTTTCTAATTCTTCTCTGAGTTTCTTTTTAGAAGGCAAAATATTAAGAATTATGAATGGAATTCTTGTAGAATGGAGGGTAATATAAATAGAAGTCAAGGACCACGGAATGGATACCATTAGTTTAAAGCTTTAGCATGATTATTTTACTCTGCAGAAGTGGCGAATTTGTGGATTTTAATAGTACTAACCTTTGTCATATTTAGAATAATTCACTCATAATGAGAACTATCTTGTTCAATAATTTGTGTTAAGAAATCTTCTCCCCTTGTCAAATCATTTGAATTTGGCTACGTGGATACTTGCCAATTTGATATATGCAGCTCTATATATTTCTTTAGTAATAGGGATCATACTTTTTTTGTTTTATTAATGCAATACAAACTCTGTACCTAAGAGCATGAAATGTTAACAAAGCAGGCTCATTCTTCACAAGTCAGCTCCATTAATTACATATTTCCATGATTTAAATTCTTAATTATGATGTTGTAGCCTGAATTTGGTGCCGGTTCGCGTTGTGATCCGTTTACGATCCGATTGGAAATTTTTTGACCCAGTCTTTTGCTTGCGGGTTGTGGATTTTGTTTAGTACTCTCTTGTAGCCCCATATATAAGGGCGCTTAGGGTTTGGAGTGGAATTATTGAGACACTGAAAATCGCAGAGAAAGAGAGTAAGAGTGAGAGCTAGGGTTTGGGGGCTGAAACTTGTAATCTCCAAATATTGAAAACTTTCGCCGGATCTCCACCTTGGATGTAGGCTTTGCCGAACCACGCTAAATCTTTGTATTCTTTGTGCATGGTCTGATTACATTTTTGTCGTGTTTCTTGATTTATTCTTGGGTTCGCTACGTTTGTCGTAACATTAATATTGTCTTTGAATTGATTCGATACCAAAAACAATTGAAGATCGAAAATGTGATAATTGACACCATTTTCAACTTCATCCACTAAGCATCCGAAGCAAATAACAATAAGATGGACTATGTCCTTCCAATAGGGGTGGGACTTGGGGGGTTGGGTGGGCCAAGGGGTTAGCCCTCACCAAACCCGAGTCCGAGAAACCCATTGCATCTTAGAATGCGCCATACCACACAGGTTTTCCGGGTTTATCAAGCCATCCCAAATTTTAGCAACCAAGAAAATAAAATGTTAAAGTACATAACTAAAAATCTTATATTTTTTTATTATTTTGTTTCCTTAGCTAAAATTTTATTATTTTACTTTAAAATTTTAAAGTAAGCGTGTCAAAGTTAGTGAATTTCCATGAATCCATAATTGATGATACTATTAGTAATGTTCTTCGGGATACTCGGATTAGTAAAACCTTTACCCAAATCTCACCAAAAATAAATTCGGGCTCTAAAGTTTAAACCCAGTTGCATCCCATGGTCTCGAGTACCTTGCCCAGTCTCGTAAAATTTTCTGGTGGGAATTGGGTTGCTCGGGTTAGGCCTACCCCAAGTCCCACCACTACCTTCCAAGCATACCAAAAGATTGCTAAGTATTTTTTTTCCTTGATAATTGCTAAGATGAATACTCATCAACATGCCTTGAGGGTCACCCAAATCTGTCTCTTTGGTAACCGTAATACAGCTGACAACTTTTTGAAGTGTTATTAATTTTTATTTGATGTTAACCACTTTGAATTGACTTAGGCTGGTCTTGTGCACAAGTTGCCTACACGTTTTGGTGCATGATATCTTGTGTTTTATCTTGTGTTTTTTGCATCAGATCTTGTCTCATGATAAGCATACCATGTGATGTACAATACATTCAGTGTACAATATGTATAATATGGGCATGCTTGACTATATTAGCCAGTTTCAAAGCAATTAAAAAAATTTAAAGTCATTATATACTGTGGCTTCATAGGCACTTGAAGGTTTAAAAAAGGGGTTCGTTTGGGGTCTTGCTTTTGCTTCTTCTCTTTTGTAAATTTATTTTTATAGGTTCTACTATGATCTTGAAGTTTATCACCTTTAGTTGTATCCTTTTAGATTATACAGAGCACAAATATTTTTTCTTTTTCCTGTAAAGAAATTCTGAATTTGTAAAGCACTTAGAGACTTTACCACTAAAGAAATACTGTTATGAAATTAGAATATGTAAAATTTGATACTCAAAGATGTACACACGATACCCTATTTCTGTCTATACTCACACGCGGTTTAACCTCTGCAAGCACATCCTATTTTTATTTATTTATTATATTTTATTTATTTATTTATTAATTTTTTTTCATTTTTTTGTCTGGGGTGAAACACTGGAAATGTTATGGAGTTCTGGCGTCATTTTATCAATCAATGCAATGGAATAACATTTCATCTTACGATGATACATCATAGCAACCCTAATTCTTAATGCTAGATTTGATATAATTATTATTGGGTTAAGTGCGGAAAACACCTCTCTACTATGCCTACGGCGCGTATCACACCCCTTACGTGCACAAAACACCTTCAAAGTAGTAATTTGGTGCAAATAAGTCCCACCTGACATGATATGCCCAAATTACCTTTACTAAAACATTTTACATATTATTAAAAAAAAAAGGGTCATTTTGTGAAACGACAGAAAAGGCCAAAGGGATAAATGCAGGAAAAACCCTTTACCATGCTTATAATGTGTGTCACACCCCCTCACGTGCACAAAACACCCCAAAAGTATTGATTTGGTGAAAATAAGTATCCAACATGATATGCTACAGAGACATTTTACACATTATCTTAAAAATGTCATTTTGTGTATATTTTGTTCGATGCACGATATGTAATTTTATATACGCACACGATGATATGTAATTTGCGTGTATTTTTGTTCTTTTATTATATAGTGTATATATTATTTTTGGAAAATATAGAGAAAGAAAAACACTAAAGCTATAGAGGGAGAGAAAAAAACCTCAAAAGTGGGTTAAATATAGTTGATTTGCACATAACACCCTTCTACTGTGGGAATATATATACTACACACCCCTTGGGCATTTTCAGAAGGCCAAAAGGGCAAAATGGATAATAAAACATCAATTTATGTCAGGGACCTGCAAAAATTAATGAGAGGTGTATTTGCACATTTTTGCAAGATTAAGGGTGATAATAACACACTTTTTAAAATAGGCGGTGAAAGTGGTTTGCGGAGTATACTTTAGGGGTGTTTTCCGCACTTAACCCAATTATTATTTGACACCTAGTCTTTCTTGTAGATACACGTTATTTTCGTCTATATTATTTTCTATATTTATGGTTTTCTTTCAATTTATTCCTCTAAGCCTTTCTAGTATACTGAAGTTGAAGAATTATCTTATAGGACATGGATACGATATTGAATCATGATTCATAAGATATGAAAATAATATATGGTACAAAAAATATGGGATGCAATGCAATGCTCGATAGGATATACAAAATTGATAATATGGTTTATCTGCTTTGCGACTCTGTAATTTTTCCTTTTTCTATTTAATTTTATTTGAAGCAACTTATGAGCATATGTTGTTTGTTCGTAATTTGAAGCAGTGTTAGTTAAAGGTGCTCCTGGGCACGCGCCTAGGCTCCAGGCTCATATAGGCTTACTACTTGTGCCTGTTGTGTGCCCTTTGACTACATTTGCGCTTTTTATACGGAATATGAATATGCTTTAATAGTAATTTAATTTTTCTATTGCGCGCCTCGCCTTTCACCTAGGCTCCAAAGGACCTCTAGCACCTTAGTGCGCCTTGATAACACTAATTTGAAGTGCATCGATGATTGACATTGTGCATGCTTTACTGCTATACTATGCTCTTGAATTTTTTAATTTCATTAATTTAGTTGTAAAATGTATAAAACTATGTGCTGAAGCCAAATACTGTAATCCATGTGAACATAGGGCTATACAAGCTGTATGAAAATCTACGAGGGTATTTAAAAGAAATGACCAGAAGTTATATTTCTTGTGATGAATGTTAATGGTCCACCATAGAAAAGACGTGCATTATTGTCATCATTTTAAAAATCTTGACGACTACAGAATTTCTCAAATATAATCTATCTCTCAACAATATTTTACTTGTATGCAATTTCTTTTTATAATCAAAATATTCATTCTAGATAGAGTAGTGCTGTTAGTCATCCACCTTCTATTTTCACCATTTAAGTTCACCACCTATGTGATGATGTATCTATCTCCTTCAATTTCTTGACAATTAGCCACTCATTCTTTATGGCTGAACAGACTGGTAAAATCCCCAATGACATTTGGCATAGTTATTCTAGAAAACTTTTCTGCAAGAATTTTGACTACTGTGCTGACTTTTACTTTGTTATAGGAGTCCTTATATCTGAACGGTGGAAGATTTCATCTTATCTGTTTTGTCTTCAGTGCAGGAGGAATGGCATTGTCAAGTTTAGTGCCTGCGACAGTGAGTTCCATCTCTTCTCTGGCTAAAAGTTCAAGAGCTGGTTTACAGATCTGGTCTTTGCATGGGCTTCTTTTGACCATTGAAGCTGCTGGCTTGTCATATGTATCACATGTTCAGGTATTCAATTTTTGAACTATTGGAAAACGATGCACTACTCTTTGGAAAAGGATTTCAATTTAAGTTTCATATGCTACAGATTTTCCTGGTCAATGGCTTAATTGTCTCCCCATGTGATACCCATATCATATTGGTATAGCATGTGGGAAAGCTGGAAAAGTACGATCACCAGTGTTTGGGGGCAGGAACGCTGGGAGGAGTGGTTGTCTTCATACTTGAATCCCCATTCTCATTCTTGGCGTCACTAAGTTTCTGGTCACTGCATGCGTCTTTTGTGCAAAATAAATAAATAAATAATAAAAATTAAGGAATTGACTTTCACATGGATGCTATCATCTTTTTTAAGTTGTAATACGTTTCCATATGCCTCAAGGTAAATTGATCTTAGGAAAAATTTAGGACTGAAAAGACCATAAGGAATTGACAATCTAAGATCTCCATTCAGCTGCAGCCATGATTCATAGACGTGGATGGATTGTAACAGACCCAGGGCCATATCGGGCGAAATATAACGGAATCGGGTGCCAGTCATGAAATTGTCAAACCTCACATATGGGGCCACTACCACAAATTGTTACGATAATCAAATGGATATAATTTTTTAATGAAATTTAGTATTTTTTTGTTGATTCTTTAAAAATGATTTGTTATAAGTATTGACTTATACATGAGTTTTAGGTCTTGTTAGCAGTATTGGCTTAATAATTTAGACTTTATATTGAATTAATAAGCAATAAAAAATTGCAGTTTCCTAGACTCTAGGATTACTATGGATAGACCCGCCTTGGTGGCTGACTATTATCAACTTGATAATGGTAGGATGACTTGGGATGTTCGATTCTCAAGGCATTTTCAGGATTGGGAGTTAGACGATGCCATTGGGTTTTTGGAGCTTCTATATTGCCAGGAGATTGTGGGTTGGACTCTTGGATTTAGGTTCCCTCTTCTCAGGGGAACTTTGATGTTCTTTCTCTCTATAGATGCCTCATGGACGCGCCAGGACGTGATTTCCCTAAAGGTGGCCTTTTTTGTTTGGACGACAGTTCTTGGGCGGATTCTAACTTTGGACAATCTCAGAAGGAGAAGACAGGTGGTCATCAATTGTTTTTGTATCTGTAAGGGAGATGAAGAGATAGTTGAGCACCTTCTTCTGCATTGTCCAGTAGCCCGGGATTGTTGGAGTTTATTGCTGGGTTTGTTTGGGATGCAGTGGGTTATGCCTTGTTCCTCGAGAGGCTTGATGGAGGCTTGGAGAGGGTGTATAGTGGATGCCCAAACGTGCAACTTTTGGAGTATGGTGGTGTTTATGGCTAGAACGGAATAGGAGATCCTTTGAGGGAGAGGATACTCCTGTTGGGGCGCTGAAGTTTTTTATACTTAGTTCTATCTTTTGTTGGGTCCTTGGGAGAAATTGTAAATCCATGAGGGAGATACTTGATTTTTGGACTCGTTGAGAGTTTATGGGCTCTATTTGGCCTTGTGTAGATTTTATGGGATGCAATCTCCGTTTGATCGCTTTCTTTTTTCTAATACAATCTTACTTATCAAAAAATAAAAACAAAATAAAATATTGCAGTTTCGATGCCTGCCACAACCCCCTATCAATATCAGTAATGTTTAATCTCTTATGAACTCGTGGTGATGAAGATCTTATAAAAAACATGAAAATCAGCATATTGATTTTTCTTTTAGTTTTTAATTTTTATTTTGGGACCAAAATTCATAAAGACGCATAGAGTGAAAAATCAATTTTTTTTTTTCCCTTTCCTAGTTGAAACTCACAAACCCACTTTGTGCTTACAAAGGTTTGAAGCCTTGACCTTCTACTTTGGGATGTCAGAAAGTACTACTATGCTACACGCCTTGTTGGTCCAAATCAAAGTTTAAAAAGCTGAAAAGGTGATGTAATGAAATTGGAATGTTTGGCAAATGGTGTGTTGGTGTATTTTATTGTTTGATGAAGAGGTGCTTGAGATCATGTGGTCCAAAGCCCCAAAAAATATAAAGTTGGCCCCACTACTGTAGTTTCCCTAGCATGTGAGGGCCGTGAGGCCAAATCATACGTAATGTTGTATACAGATTGGCACAAAAGTTGCAATGCCAATGCAGTCTCAAATTCTTGCAAAAGTTACCTCGTTAACACAAATCACCAATTCTTGCAAAACACAATTGGAGAAAAACATATTATTAGAGGAAGAAAGAGGGAGCTAGGATGGTTAAAAATTGAAACAGAGAGAAAAAGTCTCTACCCAAAAGATATATCCTTTCTCCCTTCACTCTCTCCGTCACACACACACTCCTTATCTAAAACGTCTGACCGTCACTACGGCAAAGGCCAACCCCAGAGAGCACCAAGACATATTACCATGACCACCTCTGCCACCAACCCAGGTGGCAGTTTTCTCATCAAACTCTACAAACATTCACCCAACTCCACCCATTTTGGATCTTGTATCTCTTATGTAGAATGTATTTGATTCTAGATTTAAGGCTATATCTTGTGTGTTTTGATGATTCATGAGCAAATATAAGTTGTTTTTGGAGTGAGAGAATGGTGCAGATTTGGCTGATTCTCTTCAATTCTCCTTTAAATCACCCCAAGTCATCCCGAGTCACGTGTAACTCTTGAGCATCACCACTATATAGGCCCCACTTGGACTCGGCAAAGGCTGAATTAGTTGTGACTAGGTGAACCATGGCTGCAATTTCCCTGAGTCAATAGCATAACTGCATTAGGAAATGCCTCAGTTGAGAAACTGAGTAATTGTTTAAAATAAATTATTTTTTTTAGTGGCGTTTTCACACCATCATCTTATCTTTTCAAAGACGACAATGAATGCCTGCCTCATTAATATACTTGGTTAATTGATTTAAATTAATATACTAGATTTGGGATTGTAAAGCATGACGTTTATTTTCAATTTTGAAATCTTCATTTAAGTTTTGTGTCGATCTCGTAGCCACTATTAATATGTTTTATATCATAAAATGCTAGATTAAAGGTTCCTCTATTCTGATGTGAAATGTGTTTCACAGTATTTGTTTGCTTTGCTTTATCATTAGTTCATTGTGAGATCATTGTTTATAATTTTGCATCTCTTTTCATTGTTATTTATTTATTTTTTGTCTTTTTGTTCATCGATTGACAAGTTTCTTGTGATGTTGTGGCCCGAATTTGGTTCCGGGTCGCGTTGTGGCCCGCTTACGACCCGATGGACCGTTTGAAACATTTTGACCTATTTTTGCTCATGGGTCGTGGACCCTAATTAGTACTCTCTTGTAGCCTAATAGATAAGGGCGTTTTGGATTTGGAGTGGGTGTGAGAGAGACAGAAATTCGTACAGAATTGAGAGTGAGGGGCTGAAACTTGTAATCTCCGATTTTACACATATTGAAGACTTTCACCGGATGTCTACCGTGGACGTAGACTTTGCCGAACCACGTATAAATCTTTGTGTTCTTTGTGTGGTGTGTTTATTTTTCCGTCATTGTTTCGTAATTGTTGCTTGGTTCACTGTGATTGTCATAACAGTTTTTTTCTTATTTATACTTATTAGAATGAGGTGGTTTACTTATTTGTTTTCCTTTGTCCTTAGGCAACACTTGGTCTTGCTATGGATATTCTTTTGTCTGAGGAGAATGGGTGGGTTGACCTTCAGCATGGAGTGGGCCGCCTTATAAATGCCATTGTTGCTGTTCTTGGTCCTGAACTTGCCCCTGGCAGCATTTTCTTTTCGCGCTGCAAGGTTTTCTGTTTACCATATTACAGTCCCTTTGAACTACTATATGTGGAATGCTTTTAAAGATACTTGATTGCCATCAGATAATTTACTTTTTCTCTCTGTATGTAGAAACTAATAGATCCCCGACAAATTTAATTATTGATCCTTTCTTCTTCTTAATTGTTAGAATAGTTTGTTGAATATCAAATAGTAATTATGTGTTTTTATCCAGTCTGTTGTTGCAGAAATAAGCTCCCGGCAGGAGACGGCGACACTTCTTGAGTATGTCAGCCCATTATTCTCATTACTATTGTGGAAATTGTTACATTGACAACAAATAAATATTGTGTTTTTGTATCTCTCTGTAATTATTCTTGATTTTGTTATTATTATTATTATTATTATCTTTTCTTATTCTCTACCATGTGTATTTGTTCTAATTCTTCTGTCAGAGGGATAAAATTAGTCATATATATATACATATTTTAATTTCATTTGCTTTTGCCAGGAGTGTCCGGTTTACGCAACAACTTGTTCTTTTTGCCCCACAAGCTGTTACTGTTCATTCCCATGTGAAAACTCTCTTTCCAACTCTATCATCAAGACAGGTAATTTTTTCCTGCTTACCAAATATCCCTTAATTTGTTCTATTATTATTTTTTAATCTTTTATTTTTTGTGCAACAGCCGACTTTGAGGCATCTAGCTGTGTCTACTCTACGACATCTCATAGAGAAAGATTCGGTTAGTAACTAAATGTTAGATGCCCTTCTGTATTATTTTCCCTTTGCTTCATGTTCATCATTGTACTCATCTATTCTTTTGCATTAATTATTTCATACCAGCAAAGATATCCCAGCTGTTTAGGGCTAGCTAAACACCTCTATATTAGTTTCAGTGTGTGTGTGTGTGTGCTTGTGCTCCTATTCTAATGGTTTCATCCTGAAGCAAACAGAAAAGAAAGAAGTCTTCTTACAACAGTAAGAAGGACCAGAAATACGCCAATCACCATTGGAGCCTAGATTTCTACAGGAAAACTAGGGGAAAGCCTTAGAGAAGTATAAACTCTGATAATAACTCAAAATTATATTGCTAAAGACTTGATTACAGCAGATATAGAGGGCTGTCCCTTTTATAATACTACTATTAATGACGCTTTACTTTTTCTAGAATGACTTAGAATTCCCACACAACATTAATTGGACTTTACCACTTTCCTAAGTTTACGTAGTAATTCCGAAGTTTAGTAAACAAGGACAACTCATTGACTTTTCTTCAAGGCACTTTCCAAGGCACCGTTGACTGCCTCAATCTTGACTAAAGTACCCTTAATGATTTGCATCAAACCCTCCTCCTTGAAGAAAACTCAACCTCAAGTTTGAAACAATTTACCATGATCAATGAAGAACCCTAGTAAAGCCTTCCATCCTTTCTTTCTTCTTTTCCTCACTCGAACAAAGCACAATAATCTTCTTTCACTAGTAAATAACATCTTTTCATGAACTGCTCGAGCTTTTTCTTTAAATTTAGAAGATTTCCGAAGCTTGCTTGAACACATATGATGAAACAAAATCTTAATTAATCTGATTTTTGAATGACAACAACTCCAAGTAAAATGTCGCATCTAGAAATCATCCCAAATTGAGTCATGAATATGGAATTCATGATTTTCCAACATGATGAACAAAGTATCTTCATTTCTTGCGAAATTATTCAGTAAACTTAAATCTGATGTAATGCCTACTATACCACATACCATCTCAAGTTCAATAGTGTTATCTTCAAAATATCCACCTATTTGTCTGTCAACAAGTGTGAAGTCTACTCATATCAGATTCAAAGTTCGTGATGGCAGATGTGTACGCTTTTGGGAGGATCTTTGGTGTGGAGACCGGCCTTTATCTTGTTTATTTCCCAGGTTATACAGTATTGCAGTTGATAGACTTGCCTACGTAGCCAACTGTTATCAACTTGATAGTAGAGGGATTACGTGGGACGTGCAATTTCGACGCTCTTTTCAGGATTGGGAGGTGGACGAGGTATGTGTTTTCCTGGATTTGTTGTATCGACAGGAGGCAGTTGGCAGAGGTAGTGATGATATGACATGGATTCCCTCTTCCCATGGTCGCTTTGAAGTTCGTTCCTTATTTTTATGTCTTTCTGATTTCGATATTGTTGATTTTCAATGGAAGACTATTTGGCGTTCTATGGCTCCAACTAGAGTGGCATTCTTTGTTTGGACCGTTGTTTGGGGTAAGATCCTTACGATTGATAATCTAAGGAAAAGGGGCAATTGTCTTGTTAACTGGTGTTGCTTGTGCAAACAAGATGGTGAGCCAGTTGCTCACATTCTCATGCATTGTCCTATGGCGAGGGATTGTTGGAATCTTATCTTTTGTCTGTTTGGTATGCGTTGGGTTATGCCTCGTTATCCTAAGGATTTGAGTTGTATATGGAGAGGATGCCGTGTGAGTAGCGCTGTTCGCGATTATTGGAGAGTTGTACCAGATTGTGTTTGGTGGTGCATTTGGAAGGAGAGGAATAGTAGAATGTTCGAAGGGAAAGAATCGTCCACGGCAATTCTGAAACTTCACATCATACGCTCTCTTTTCAGTTATGTGAAGAGGAAGTCCTGTTCTTCTTCCGAAGATTTAATTATTTTTTTGGCTTCTTTGGGATCTTAATCCCTAGTTCCACTTTTGTATAAGGGATGCGTTCCCCTCTTGAACGCCTATTTTATTTTAATTATTACTTATCAAAAAAAACAAGTGTGAAGTCTAAAATTTCTGCAACTTTGGAATCAACTTGAAATATTTGCTTCAATTTCTTCAATGGGTCCCACTTTCTTACCACAGCCTGCTTTAGCTTCTGAGATGTTATTGGCTGCTTCTTCAAACTTCTTCTCTTATGCCTTATTTTTTCCTTCATATTCCTCTGCATTGTCATCAAAATCTGGAAGCCAGAAAGTTTAAGTTTCCTCATCCATGAATTCATCCCAAGCTTATTTGGCATTCTCAAAATCAACATGATTTCCAGCGTCTTCCACAAGAAAGAATTGTTTTGCATTGATCATGTGATTATCTAAAGTTATTGGACACTTGGCAGATTTGCATCTCAGCTTCCTGTGTCTGTAGCACCAAAATTTGGACTCCTTTGTATCATTCACCATTGCCGTCCAAGTATTCTGTGACTGTATAACTGATTTGGCAGCACTCGGTTTTGCATTTGTCCACTGCGTAAGGCACTGAAATCTCTCTTCAGCAGGCTGTCTTACCCAATCTTCACATTTATATGCATCCATTCGCTGCCTTCGTCTCCCAATGCCTAGATTCAGAGGAGAAATGATTCCATTTTGTTCTAATATAGTGCTTAGTCGAGAAAGATTTTGAACGTCTTCTTTTGTGGCTTTCTTGCTTCCTTGCCTAGCCATAGATCCGCAGTATTCACAGATCTTTCTGGAAGTCTCTGATACCACTCGAAGCAAACAGAAAAAGAAAGAAGTCTTCTTACAACAGTAAGAAAGACCAGAAATACTCCAATCACCGTCGGAGCCTAGATTTCTATAGGGAAATCTGGGGGAAAGCCATAGAGAAGCATAAACTCTGATAATAACTCAAAATTATATTGATAAAAACCTGATTACAGCAGATATAGAGGGCTGTCCCTTTTATAATACTACTATTAATGACACTTGACTTTTCCTAGAATGACTGATAATTCCCACACAACATTAATAAGACTTTACCACTTTCCTAAGTATACTTAATAATTCCAAATTTTAGTAAAATAAGGACTCTTTGAATTTTCTTCAAGTCACTTTCCAAGGCACCATTGACTGCCTCAATCCTGACTAAAGTACCCTTAATGATTTGCATCACGTCCTTTCTCACTTGCCTCTGGCTTGTTTCATGTTTCTCCTTTGATACGCCTTTCTGTATAATATTATGCTGCAAGATAATCAGTAACACCGGTACAAAAATATTTTAATGGATGCATTTTCCTGGAGCTTAGAACATTATAATCAAATAATATCAATAAAACTTAATATTTTGATATTTAACTGCTTGAACTACTTTTCAAAGATTAAGAAATTTAGTTCCTTGGGATTTAACACTTAAAATTTCTTGATTATATTCATTTCAGTTTAGTCTCTATGTATTTCATTTTCTTATTAGTTAGTCTGCCCTGGCTGTTTTCAGATGCATGTGCTAATGAATATTTTTTACAGGCTTCTATTATTAAAGAACAAATAGAAGTTACCTTGTTCCGTATGCTGGACGAAGAAACTGATACTGAGTATGTGTGGATACACCTTTATTTTCCCGTAATTTTAGTTTATTATGGATTATAGTTTGTAATATCATGAAGGAATTATATATTTTAAAATTATTTTAAAGATGCTGTTGAGTGCTACTTCAGGCTTGACATGTACATTATAAAAGCTTTTCTATATCTATGACATGAAGCCACTATGAAACATTTGCATATATGGACTACATTGTAAACTATATTGGTTAAGTTGTAAATTCCTTCCGTTTGTGTAGGATTGGGAATTTGGTGCGTAGCACAATTATGCGATTGCTCTATGAATCATGCCCTTCATCTCCGTCTCATTGGCTATCAATATGCCGTAATATGGTAACTTCCTTCACCATCCATATTAGTGGTGTTTTTCTTGCTTCTGGCCCTGTGCTTTTGAAATCTTATTAATCTATTAATTGAATTGATTTGTATTATGTACAAGTTTCAAGGTGGGAAATGGAAGGACAATAATGTTGACTGTCTAACATCTCGTTATCAGCCTTTTTTGAAATGCTTGAGTTCATTAGCGTTTAACATTTTAATACCCGATCCCCTTTCCTTTAATAGCTTTTTTTATGGAAGCAAGGTCCATCACATATTAAATTGGTTCTTTTCTTCTCCATTTACAGTTAAATCTTTACATCAATAATTGACTCTTGTCAAGATGGGGCTTTCATTTTTATTTACATTCAATAAAGAAAATATTATTTGGGTGAGATCTTCTCTGTCATTGACTGCACTTTTTTAATAGGATAGAAAGAAATTTTGTTATAGAGAATGAGAGAGCTAGAAACACATGGTATCCTTTGATGGGAAACAAAAGAAACATAATATGGATCTGGGGTACAAACGAACCAAAATACTAGCCACTCCTAAGGAGGGTAAAATTGGATTTTAAAACTTGACAAGTCAATGCTCCTATTTTAGCCATAGACTCCATCTAAAATCTACTTCCAATTATTTAGATAACATAGATTTCCATAATGAAATGACAATACCATCAAGCGTATCTTGCAATCTTTTAAGAGAACTAACATTTCAGCCTTTATGGCTAAAACAATATCAATTGCTTCAAACCCTACATGAGAGTTGAGTTGTAATGACCCACTTCACCGTATGGTATGATATTGTCCGCTTTGAGCCCAAGCGCACACGGTTTTGTTCTTAGGTGTTACCCCAAAAGGCCTCTTAACATTTGGATTGTACCAATCCTACATATATAGCACTTCCCCTTTCTAAATCCAGGCGATGTTGTGCACCTGTAGCATGCTAGTGCCTCGCACCCGCCCTCAAGGTCGCTACAATCTACCCCCCTAAGAGGCCCGAACCCTGTCAACGCACTTCTGTCTGGGTAGGTCTTTGATACCATTTATAACAATCCACTCCACCACATGATATGATATTGCCCACTTTGGGCCCGAGCCCACATAGTTTTGTTCTTGGGGTTTATCCCAAAAGGCCTTATACCATTTGGAGTGTACCATTTCTACATATATAACACTTCCCTTCTCCACACCCAGGTGATGTGGGATCGTACACACGTAGCCTACCAACATGGTAGCCTTCCAGTGCCTCACACCCACCCACATGGTCACCACTTGAGTTGGCATAAGGTCTTTGAGCATGACCAAAGGGTCTTGTGTTTAACTTCTAGGAGTGTCAAGCATCCGTATTGGGCTTACCCGATACACATAGTTTGGGCATAATTGCAGATATCCGAAAGGAATAGTCCTATCCCCGAAGGGGGTTGGGGAGCCTAGTAGTTCCTCTATGCAAGTGTGATGTTGTGGCCCGAATTTGGTGCCGGGTCGCGTTACGACTCGATGACCCATTTGTTGAGCTTTGTGTGGGCCTAAGCTTAACAAAGCTCATGGGTTGTGGCCCCTAATTAGTACTCTCTTTTAGCCCAATATATAAGAGCGTTTAGGGTTTGGAGTATATGGTGAGAGAGACACTGAAATTCGTACAAAATTGAGAGTGAGGGGCTAAAACTTGTAATCTTGTAATCTCCGATTTTACGCATAGTGAAGATTTTTGCCAGATCTCCACCATGGACGTAGGCTTTACCGAACCACGTATAAATCTCTGTGGTCTTTGTGTGGTGTGTTTATTTTTCTGTTGTGTTTTGTAATTGTTCCTTGGTTCGCTGCGTTGGTCGTAACAAATTGGTATCAGAGCCCAAGGCGAAGGAGATCCGAAAGCACAAGATGTCTCAATGTGTGCGAGAATAGGTTTAGTTGCAAGTGAAGTCAATCAGCTTGATTAGTCACGATGACAGAATTTCGTAATGGGTTCATGGCATGGAGTTCGAGTAGTCAAGGTGGAGCCTTGGAGGTTTGAATGAACGAGCAATTTACAATGGGAACAATCAGAGTTTTGCAAGAATATTGTCAAGATTGAAGCTGCAAAAGAATTGTCCTGATCAATGCCACGGGAAGTGATGATTGGTTGGATGGAATTTGAGCCAAGGTGGAGATTGTTGGAATTTGTGTCTCAAATTCCTATTCTAATTTGGTTTCTATTTTAGAGTTGTATTATTTAAGGTAATTTCTTGTCAGACAAGTCTTTGGTCTCCAAGAATTGCAATCCTTGTCCAATAAGGAATTGTGTTTGTAACCCTATAAATAGGCACCTATGTTGTGGGTTGAGACTTTTGAGATTAAGAGAGATGTAGTCTCATGAGGGAGTTATTGGGTAGAGGTAGTATGCGAGTTGGTAGAGTAGAAAAAACACCGGTAAGACTGGTAGCGAGAAGATAGGCTCGTGGAGTGGTACATGGTGAAAAGATATATACGTGGTGTTGGTACTCTATTGTTGTAATATCTCTACGAATCGTAGTGGAATCTCTTCTCATCCTTGGACGAAGCCCAAGTTTGGGTGAACCATGTATAACTTGTGTTCTTTGTGTGGTGTGTTTATTTTTCTGTAGTGTTTCGTAATTATTGCTTGGTTCGATGCGTTTGTCGTAACACTAAGTTTGATAATCTGGTGTAGATCTAAAGCATTCCACAAAAATTCTTTCCTCACATGTTAGTAGCATAATCTAGACAACCTCCGTTATTATATATATATATATATATATATATATATATATGTATGTATGTATTGATCAGCTTGCTTTGAGTAAGAAAATAATGTGGTTCATGATCACTTGTGATGCCTTTGACTCCTGACTGACCCATATTTTAGATTTCTAAGAGGGCAACAATCAAAATTGAGCTTTAATACATCTTCAATAGTAGCTCTCCATCAGCTTGAATACACAACACGCGCATTTTGTAAGTGCAATAGGGGCCCTGCCGCGCAAAATGAGGCTTAAGGGGATACCTCTTAACTCTTTTTTAGTCGATGACCAAAGGGAAAGTAGTAAGAAAATTTTGTCCTAGAACATATCCACTTGGGCTTTTTGTGCTAAAACACTCTAGTATTTGTCTCTAAATCACAAAGAGTTGGTACATAGCACTTCCCCTTTTCTAATGGCTCCATAAGAAACTTCTACTAAAACTTGATGATGTTGTAGGGCGTGACCAAGCTATTCCTGCCACATGGAATAATCTTTGCGACTATTAGGATACCGAGCAACGAATAAATACATGTACAAACCAGATCATTTGCTCAACTCTATATTCTGTCTCTCACTTGTAGTGTCTCTTTGATATACACCTTTATATGAGCTACTGATCTAGCAAAAACTTTAACATTTAATGGGAACTTTGTATATCCAAATCAAAGTAGCTGGAGAAAATGAGGAGGGATTGGATGTGATGGAAAATTGAACATATGAAATTACTCTCAAATCATTTGGAAAAAAGAAGAAAAATAATTTACTCTCAAAACTTTTACTACATTCATCAGGGATTGTTGGCACAGGCAGACACTATTCAAAGCAATGAGGGAGAAAAGCTGGTCCATTGATCTCCACATCTTTTAGGATTCTATGAAACTAAAACTCCTAGACACAAAGTCATTGGAATGAAGAGCTTTAATAAAAGATGAAAAGTATCTTTAAAAGGAAGATTGTCCTGCTGAAGGTATTTCAAAAGTGAGCCCCAGATCCATTTGCAACAAAGAATCATGTAAGCCAATATTTTAGTCATCATACATGAGACTAGATTGATGGCGTGGAGATCACTATGGAGCAAACTATACTCGATCTCTTTTGCAGTTTTCTGGGTAATTAATGGTTGTTTTTTGGTTTTGATTTATAATGCCTGTAATGAACCTGTGTGATTTCTAAATTTTAATCCAAAATTTGTCTCAACTCAGTTCAGCTGTCCAAGTGAAATAAGTTATTGTTATCAATATATATTGAATTTCTAATTAGATGCCAGAAAAATGTGATAGCATTGTTCAATTCTCTGCTACACTTCCAAAGGGGAAGGTATCTTGAAACAAATTTTCTTCTAAATAATATTTTGTGGGGTTTGTCAATATCTGGCGTATCCATGGTCTGCGTACCTGCGTACCTTGCATGGCACACAATTTGCTTAGATTTTACTTTCTGTGCTGTAGATATGGTTTTATTATTACTGATTTAGTTTATTGATTATAAATAGAATTGCAAAAAACAAATTGGACTTGTGATAAAGAAACATTTGCTGTAAAAAACGTATGCTGAAAATGATTTATTGAAATTTTTGTCCAGATTCTTGCTACTCCAACAGAAAGTGATGCAGGGACCATCAACAGGTCCAAGGATGATCCTTTAAATAGTCCAGATGGTGATCCGGTTTTGAAATTTGGAGAAGATGATGAAAATATGGTTTCTGGCTCCAAAGGCTTGCCTATTCAAGGATACATATTTGATTCTTCCAGTGGTAATCCTAGAAGAAATAAGCATCTCCGATATCGGACCAGAGTTTTTGCTGCTGAGTATGTTAGCTTACTTTCGCTTGTGCATCTATTAGATGATGGAGTTGACAGCAAACATTTATCTTTAGTTTCCTGTGTCCTTTTTGTTACTGCAAATCTAGTGGAACGGATTTTTACTCTGTCGCTGTATTGTCCTTTTGTTCTGGTAGTTTCTTTCTTTCTTTCTTTCTTTCTTTCCTTTTCTTTCAGATGGCAATAGTGTCCTTGAAACATGTCCTTAATCCCCCATTCCCAATAGAATCACAATGATTGGCTTTATAGTTCAATAACTAAAGTTCGGATAATTTATGAATGCACCTTTTTCATATGATCTCCACCAACTTCACTGAATATACAAATTTGCACCAGCAAAATTTACTGAAGATCCCCTCTTTTCAATAATTTGCATAGTGGAAAATCTTTATAGCGGCCTTCTCTTATTTTCAATTTGTTCACAAGATTGAATAATCTTTGTATGCGGTTATCTTTCAGTATCAGCCAAATCTAGGGTATAGTTTATCCTACTTACACCTATGTGATCCTTTGTTTGATGTCATGTGCATGGAGCCATGGACTTGACTATATTTCCGGAATCATTTATAGATGACTTTTTCTTTCTAATTTTTTTTTTTTCTTTCCTTCTATAAATACAGTAATACACATCCATAGATGACCCATATTTCATGGATTCTGTTAGATTAGCTCCATATCAATAATTTGATCTAAATGTACAGGCACATATACACATACAAGGGCAAGATGTCCTACTAAAAAGAAGATATTTACCAATACTGGGGAATGGGAGAAATAAGAGTTTGATTTCATTATTGACAGAATCCTGTTCATTGTGTAGCAATCCTGTTTAGTCCTCAAAAGTGAGGGAAACAAAATGCAGTCAGAAGTATTTGCTTTACCCCATCAGGGACTTGTGAAATCTGATATAACCTTTTATGATCTTTATGAGGTGATGTGGCAGATGGGAGTACAAAAAGATTTTCTGTACTTCTCTCACAGTGCTTTTCTTTACTTTAGGCTTTTAGCATGGACTTCTTCTGCTAGAACACTATTTCAAAGTTGGTGAAATTTGATGTTAGATTACCATTCTTGAACGCTTCTACTATTGATGTAACTACATCACGTGTAACTTGATGTGTTGAGATGGCTTTTTCATGGCAATTTTTTTTTGGAAAGTTTTGTTCCTTGAATATCCACTAGGAGGTATTTTTCTTTATTTAGTCCAGTTTTTAATGAAATTTTTAATGAATGAGGAAGTCGTTTATATTGGATTGATTGGATATACTTGATCCTTACTGTGCGCCTCTTTCGCCCGGATGTGAATGATTAATGTTGTAGCAGTTACCTCGCTGATCTTAATGTAAAAATTTTGAACCTAGCAATAGTAACGTTTTTCCTTTTCAATCTGGCTTTTCTTCTTAAGTAATTTTCAGGACAAGTACTAGTTAATCACATTGGATCATTTCTATAGATCAATGAATTTGTCATCATCTATTGGATGGTTTCTTAGCGCCAAGTATAACCTTTCTTTTTTCATTATGGTTGTTTGCATGATGACCTCATCTAATTGTTTTTATGTATCGCGTAGATTTTCTTTTGTACTTTTTCTTTTTCTGCGCATATGAACCATATAGTTGATTAGACTAATGTATGTAGTTATGTATGCAAATGACAGGATTAGTTATCAATGGTGGAAGCAGCATATTTATAAAGGCAACAATTAATTCTAAAATTAAAATATTGAATTTATATAACTTGATTAAGCTACTAACAAAGAAAGATATTAATTCGAATAACATACTACATTGAAAAGTAAATGGATATATATATATATATATATATATATATATATATATATATTCACGATGGTTTTGCTTGTATGCATGGAATAATGGCTTTAATTTATATATTTCACTTGCTTTATTAGGAGGGAAAAAAAAAATCACGATTTTTTTTGCTTGTATGCATGGAATCATGACTTTGATTTATATGTATTTATATATATATTTCACTTGCTTTATTAGGAGGACACCATGGTTAGAGATGTCGTCTGCAGTATTTTGCAACTCACAACTTGTGCCATGTGATGTAAATTTAACCTCATTTTGAACCTAATTTAAAGGCTGAAGCCTTTCCTCAACATTAGACATAAACTTGACACCATTTTAATATTGAATTTATTTTCCATCTTTAATTTATCTTAACGAAGTAATTGTTTTGGAATATAGGTGCTTGAGTCATGTACCTGCAGCTGTTGGAAAGAATCCTGCTCACTTTGACCTCTTGTTGGCGAGAAGACAAAATGCTAATGGGCAGGTTTCTGGCGACTGGCTGGCCATCCAAGTGCAAGAGCTAATATCACTTGCTTATCAGGTGCTGAATATAAATCCACAATCATAAATTTACTTCATTGCTTTGAATAGTTTGCCAGCCATGACATGACATAGCTACTAAAGTTGACTTTTTTGTTCGATGTGGAAGTTGACACTTTTTGTATATCATTTTTATAGATAAGCACAATTCAGTTTGAAAACATGCGGCCTATTGGTGTAGGACTTCTAACTACCATTGTGGACAAGGTACCTGTCCAAAAACACCAATTCTACAAATTTTACAGAATTTCTGTTAGTTTTGATTTATGACTAAGCACTGTATATTCTTTTCTTTAATGTATAAATTTTTATAGTTTCTTGCTTGGTTCATTTTTCTTATAGACTTGTTGCTGTTATTAAATGTTAGTTTGAGCTACTAAATGACTTCTAATTCATTATCCTGGATCTGTATAAATTTTATTGATTTGAGGAGTGTAACGGCTACACTGTTATATGTTAGGCGCTAAAATAGTCAACTTCAGTGTCACGAGTTTCACATAATTGGCAAGAAAATGGACTGAGCCTTTTATTGAGTTGTTCAATTTCAGTATTTTATTTTATTTTATTTTATTTTTATTTGCTGGCGAGGTTGAATACGCTCAAGCATTACCTAAAGTCAACCAGCCCAATTAAATCTTGGATGTATTGGTTAAACTGACCTTACTGCTTGAGTTTGTTCGCGAGCCTAATCAGGATTATTCATTTTAAGCAATTTAGTTGTGTTGAAGTATTTAAATATTAAAGTTACACCCTCTTAGTAGATGGTTGTTAACATGGTATCAGAGCCAAAGGTCTCGAGTTCAAACCTCACCATCACACTGATATTAAAAATTGAGACACGTGTCGGACCAAAAGAAGGCCACACGTGAGGGGCCGTGTTGAAGTATTGAAATATTAAAGACACACCCTCTCTAACAGCCTAAGCTTTTAGAGTAGACAGTTGTTAACAAGTTGCAACTTATGCTTCCATTTTGCTGCTTTAGGTTAATCAACGAATAATAGCAAGATTTTTAGTAAGAAAGGTCTTGCAATTTGTTAGTGAAATGTTTATTTTTGAATCCTGCCTAATTTAAAAAATGTTTACAAATCCCTTTGTCACAAGGGCAATAAAACTGGATTTGGGGCAACTTTGGTTTGGCTGTCAGTAAAATGAGCCAAAGATCATTGCTCAGGTTTGGTTTGTGTTATTGGTTTGTATCCTCTTTCAAGCCAATCTGGATCTTTTCAGAAGTAGTTCGTTAATTTTTATTTATATATTCTGTGTCGAGTAGTTCATTTAGTTCAATGTCTGTAGTCTGAAGCTACTGTGTGTAATCTGATTCTTTGCTTAGATGATTTGATGCTTTATTAACAATTTCCGAAAAAAAAAAAAAAAAAAAAAAAAAAAAAAAAAAAAAAAAAAAAAAAAAAATCTTTTTAATAAAAACCAGCTGCTGTATTTTCTACGTATGTTTTTCCCAATTATGAACTCAAAATTCTCTTGTGCTTTAAAAATCTGTCCTTAATCTAGATGGAATGGTTTGGAATAGACTAATTGCAGTGATTTAGCAATTGACTTTTCGAGGCCACTAATTCCAGAGGGAAAAGCTGTAGCGCACTGGAAACAGATTGATTACCCTTAGATTGATTAAAAATCTGTCCTTAACAGATTGCTCTGGCTTTTATAGTTAACTATTTGTTTTTTCATTTTCTCTCTACTTAGTGCCATGCAGAGGTTCTTAAATTTAATTCTGCTATGTTAGTTTGTTTAAATCTCGTGTTTGTGAGTTTCAGTTTGAAATGATACCAGATCCCGATCTTCCTGGACACCCTCTATTGGAACAGTATCAGGTATGCAGATGGCACCTGTTTTAATTCTCCTCCTCATTTCCCATTCAATTTCAATAATTTCGCCTAAACTTGCTTATAGTTCTGTGACTTCTAAATGATTCACTCATGGAAACATCAATTACTATTTTCTATAGTATGGTTTCTTTTTGTAGATTTTACTTAACCAGTTATTTATGAAATTTAGGCGCAACTATTATCTGCAGTCCGCACTGCATTAGATACATCCTCTGGTCCTGTTCTTTTGGAGGCAGGCTTGCAGCTGGCTACTAAGGTTCAAAATATAGAAACAGCTCTCTTTTGCATTTTCCAATGAAATGACGTAAATTAGTGCGAATGTTATGATGTGTATTTCAGATATTTACAAGCGGAATAATTAGTGGAGATCAAGTTGCAGTTAAGAGAATTTTTTCACTGATTTCACGTCCACTGGATGACTTCAAAGACCTTTATTATCCATCTTTTGCAGAATGGGTGTCATGCAAGGTATGTCATTTCACTATTTTCCAAACCATTCCTTGTATGGCGTCGGGTTTTCCACTTCTTTTTCCTTTTCATTTGAAGAGGCTCTTACAAAATGCTCCTTTTTTTTCTTTTTTTTCCTTTTCTTTTTTTGTTTATTTCCAGATCAAGATTAGACTTCTAACTGCCCATGCCTCTCTTAAATGTTATACATATGCATTCTTGAGGAGACAACATAATGGGATTCCAGATGAGTACTTAGCCCTGTTACCATTATTTTCAAAAAGTTCAAGTACTCTAGGGAAGTACTGGATATTGATTTTAAAGGACTACAGTTATGTCTGCTTCCGCATGCTTCCTAAGAGAAATGTAAGCTTGGTATATGTGAAACCTATTGTTCTTTTTTCTTTGACTGCCGTCTTTCGTCTTATGAGAAATGAAAGCAATGTTTGCAACTGGTAAGAATTTATCCACGAGTTCCTGCTTATGTTGTTCTGTGCTACTTACAGTGGAAACCATTCCTTGATGGAATTCAATCACCTCTTGTTTCATCAAAGGTTCTGCCATGTTTAGAGGAAGCCTGGCCAGTAATCTTGCAAGCACTTGCACTGGATGCAGTTCCTGTGAATTTTGATGTGAATGGATCTTCCAAAACTATGGAAAATACACCAAGTAAATTCATTTCTGGATACAGCATGGTTGAACTGGAATCAGAAGAATTTCGGTTCCTTTGGGGCTTTGCTCTACTTGTTCTATTTCAGGGACAAGATCCAACTCTTAGCAAGCATATAATACCTGTGGGTTCTGCAAAAGGAAAGTTTGGTGGTGACTCTCCAGTTGAAGATATAAATCCTCTAACTTTGAAGTTGTATGAGATTGTGTTACCAGTGTTCCAGTTTCTGTCGGCTGAATGTTTCTTCAACATGGGATTCCTTACGGTGGATATCTGTAGAGAATTACTGCAGGTGGTGATCTATATGTATTCCTTTTTCATTTTACAGCCATTGATCCGTTTCATTGATTTTATTATACTTCTCTAGCATCTATTTGATTAGTCATTTTATATCAGGTGAAGTGATTTCAGTTTCTAGATTCTTAAGGAACCATTGGTAATGACTATAACTCAGTTTATGCTCTGGGAAGTGAACCATGTAACCTAATAACCCAACATTAAAAGGATCATGTATATGACTGTCGTTGTTGATCTAAGATCATGTAATGTTAGTGTTGTTTCTTATCGGAGATAGAGGGAGAGAATTAAAGCTCAAGTTTCTTGAAAGATCCATGGAATAATACACGATTCCGACTTCACAAGATGGAAATTTTGGAGATATATAACATTAGCTAAAATGACATGTCAAATATATTCTACAGTAATTTGGGTCTGTACATCTATATGGTTCAGTATGTTCAAAGCCTTTCAATTTTCTCACTAGAAAAATTGGCATACTTATTTGATTCCAGCTGCCTGAGTGTATATTGGCATGCAAGTGGACTAGGCCCATAACTTGTCTAAGGGAATGGATTGAGCTCAGGCTGCTGCGCATCAGCCAGTTTCTGCCCAGCCTGTTTATTGAGAGTTGCTTGTATATCCCCGTCAATACTCGTGTCTGATACTAAGTTGCAAATATAACATTTTAATATAAAGGAATACAAAATGTCGTCATAGCATGGTAACCTTGTGCATGTATTTGCAAATATTGGTTCATTCATACTGCATAATTGGAGCATTATTTGGACAGTCTTCCCTCTCAAAGTCCTCCCAACTTACTGACAAAGAAAAAGAAAATAAAAACAAAAGATATAAATAAAATAAATGAGGAACAAAGCAGGTCTAGATTACTTTCCCAAACTGTGCATTAATTGCTTATATTCAAATCTAACCATGTGGAAGGGCTCCGCCCATGACTGTCCTTCCAGGATACCTCTCTATCCTTTATCTTTAATAGTAAGAAAATATTTTATCTTCAATAGTAATTGATATTTCCTTAAGATGGTTTACTTTTCCACATGTTGCAAATTTTTATCGTTTTATCATTTGTAATGGATGCAGGTTTTCTCATATTCCATTTGCATGGAAGATACATGGGATAGTCTTGCAATCTCTGTTTTATCACAGGTAGATTTCAGTAAATACTTTGTTGTCCAGATTTCATATTGAATGTTGATGAACGAGGATTATTGCCAATTCTGAAGATGGGATCTATTTATCCAATATGATGCACAATATGGAAATACAAATATATGATATATTTATTTAGAATATTCCTTTGGAATATCAGCTTGTTTTAGACACATTTGTTCTTTTTTCTTTTGTTTGACTTGTTACCTCTTGCCAATATTCTTGCTGTATTTAGATCTGCCTATTAATATTTTTTGTGCAGATGTTCAGATAAATTAATTACTGCTACAATTCACGAGATTTCTTTCTTGGCCTGATCCAATTTTTATTTTGATTCCTTAAAAAAGTTGTGCATACTTATAAAGCATCAATCAAAATTCGGCCTTGTCACACACAAAACTACACTTATATATCTTTGTTTTGACCACAGATTATGCAGAACTGCCCTGATGATTTTTTCCTTACATCAGAAGATTTTGCATATCTGGCAATGGAACTTTGTTTTGGTTACCTTTTTAAAGTCTTTCAGAGGTACCATATATCAATGTTTATTTGCTTAGAGCTTCTGACTGAAAGTATTCCTAGAATCAATGTTTGGCCACTGTTTTTTTTTTCAGCACTGATGGCACTTCCCCATGTCAACTGAAAGGGGAGGATAAGATTTCTGTGTCATATATTGCAGCAAAGACTTTTGTGAGACGTTTTGAAATTGAACCTAAGGTGGGTACACATATCTAAGTTCCCATGTTTCCTGTACTTGCAAGATATTTATGTAAACCTTGTTCTTTTGTGAGGTGTCATTGATAAAATGTGCCAGAAAGATTTTATTAGTTGTCTTGTCTTTCAGTCTGCTTAACTGACTCCAAGTGTCATGTTCTCATGAAATATAAATTGCATGTCTTGAGATGCAGAAGCAATTAAAATCGGTCTTGGGATTTATTTTAGTTGGTTACAAGTGCATTGGAAGGGCTTCTACTGAGTTATGCTTTTCAAAGGCTAAGGAGTTTGTCCAGTTTATCGGTTCTTTACTGAAGAATCACATTGATGGTGAGCAAGTACAACTTGTATAAGCAGTATTCAATGTTTTCCTCTTCTATCATCATATTCTAGATGTACAGCATTACTTTTATTTATTTATTTGTTTATACTTTTTTTCAAATATGGTTTCTTTTCCATGCTGATATTTTTCCAATATCACATTTGCAGCACAATTTTATTTTAACTTATCTGACTTCATCCTTGAAACAATTCTACAATGAATATTTTACTCTACTTTTAATTTAAAGGCAATTATTACTTCCTTTGTCGCATCATAAAATGCATTCATTTACATTTTGAATCCTTCATAGTGGTAATTGAGATCTACATTTTACTTTCTTGCTGTTAAGATCTATCTATGGTGATTTTTATATATATATATATAAAAAAAAACCTAAAAAGCGAATCAGTTTCATACTTCTCTTGGGATTTGAAGAATTTTAAGAGATGATTTCCACGAACCATGTCTTTGTATGAGTTGATATTCAATGAACAATCAATCTCAAGATTAGATTGCTATGAGCTCTGGATATTACAATTATTGAAACAGTGCTATGCGAAATGTTTATTCTTTTCAAGGGGCAGTTTGGTGTCCTTCGCTTGATGGGATTCATTTTGATTCTATTTCGGGTGAGGAGTACTCTGTTTTGGAAGAGCCTTTTTCAGAGGAGGAAGTTCTCGCTGCTTTGAAGAGTTGTAATGGGGGTAAAGCCCCTGGTCCTGATGGTTTTACTATGCGGTTCATTTTGGAATGTTGGGAGGTGGTTTGTGAAGAGGTGATGGGCTATTTTCATGCTTTCCATGTGCAGGGCTCTTTTGAGAAAAGTTTGAATACAACTTTTATTGCTCTAATTCCAAAGAAGGGAGAGGCAATGGATGTTAAAGATTTCCGCCCTATTAGTTTGGTGGGATGTTTTTACAAGTTGATTGCGAAAGTCTTGGCCTCTAGGTTGAAAAAGGTGATGGATGGCATCATTTCTGACTCTCAGAATGCCTTTGTGGGTGGTCGTCAGATTTTGGATTCAGTCCTTATTGCTAGTGAATGTGTTGATTCTCGGTTGAGCAGCGGTGTTCCGGGTGTTGTATGTAAGCTGGATATTGAAAAGTCGTACGACCATGTGAACTGGAGTTTCCTTCTCTACCTGTTGGAGAGAATGGGTTTTGGTGAGCGGTGGAGGAGATGGATTCTTTTTTGCATCTCTAGCGCTCGGTTCTATGTCCTTGTGAGCGAAGCTCCGACGGGTTTTTTCTCTAGCTCGAGGGGCTTGAGGCAAGGGGATCCACTTTCCCCTTTCTTGTTCCTTTTTGTGATGGAGGCTTTTAGCAGATTATTGACGAGGGCTGTGGGTTTTTTGAGAGGTTTTCAAGTGGGCAGGGATGTTGCTAGTCAATTGGCGGTCTCCCATTTGATGTTTGCGGATGATACTATTGTGTTTTGTGATGCGGACGCGTCCCAGTTAAGGCACTTGAGATGCGTTTTGATTTGGTTTCAAGTGGTCTCTGGCCTTGAGGTTAATGTTGGAAAGAGTCTACTTGTGCTTGTTGGGGATGTTCCTGAGATTCAGATGCTTGCGCAGATTCTTGGATGTTATACTGGCTCTTTTCCCATTTCTTACTTAGGATTGCCTTTGGGTGCTCCTTTGAGATGTGTAGGAATCTGGGATCCGGTTGTCGACAGGTTTGAAAGGAGGTTGGCGGGTTGGAAAAAGCAGTACCTGTCCAAGGGGGGTCGGGTTACCTTGATTAAGAGCACCCTCTCTAGCTTTTCTACTTACTTCATCTCTCTGTTTCAGATTCCTTCTTCAGTGGCCGAGAGAATTGAAAGATTGCAATGCAACTTCCTTTTTGGGGGGGGAAGGAGAAGAGTTCAAGTTTCACTTGGTTCGGTGGGAGCAAGTGTGCCGTCCAATTCGGTTTGGAGGCTTAGGGTTAAGGAGGTTGTTGCCTTTTAATAAGGCTCTCCTTGGTAAATGGCTATGGAGGTTTGGGATAGAGAGCCATTGGCTTTGTAGGAGAGTTATTGAGAGCAAATTTGGAGAAAGTAGCGGTGGGTGGTGCTCTCTGGCGAGGCGTGGCCCAAGGGGGGTGGGAGTTTGGAATTTCATTCGGAGGGGTTGGGATGATTTCTACAAGCATGTTCGCTTTCGAATTAAAGATGGAAGGAGGATCAGTTTTTGGAAGGATATATGGTGTGGGGAACACCCTCTTGCTCTCGCTTTCCCACGGCTTTATAGGATTGCTTCTCACTGACAGGCCATGGTTGTTGACTGTTATCATCTTGATAACGGAAGACTGACTTGAGATGTTCAGTTCAGGAGGCATTTTCAGAATTGGGAGATCGAGGATTTTTCTCGCTGTCTGGAGCTTTTGTATAGCCAGGTGATCTCCTTTGGGGATCGGATTGTTGGTTCTGGGTTCCTAACTCGCAAGGCCGTTTTGAGGTTAGATCTTTTTTTAGATGCCTTTCGTTTCATCACGGAGAACCCTTCCCATGGAAGTCTATTTGGCGTTCCAAGGCTCCCCGCAAGGTCGCCTTTTTTGCTTGGACCTCAGTCCTAGGCAAGATTTTAACCCAGCATAATTTGAGGAGGAGGAATCAGGTGGTGGTCAATCGGTGTTATATGTGCTTGTGCAATGGGGAGTCAGTTCATCACCTACTTTTACATTGTAGTATGGCCAGAGATTGTTGGGATTTGATGCTTGGTTTATTTGGGGTTCAATGGGTTATGCCTTGTTCTTCTAGAGGGTTGATTGAAGCTTGGAGAGGCGTATCCGTTGGGGCTTCCGTTCAAGATGCTTGGAGGGCTACGCTGCTTTGTATTTGGTGGTGTATTTGGCTCGAGAGAAATAGGAGATATTTTGATGAAAAAGAGAAGCCTGTTTCTATGCTTAAGTTCTCTGTTATTTGTACTCTTTTTTGCTGAGTTTCAGGGAGAGATTATAGATCTACGGAGGAAATTATTGTTTTTTTGGCCTCTCTGAAGGTCTAAGGCGTCCTTTAGCCTGTTGTTATCAAGGGGGCTTTGGGTTGCGTATTACTATTACATGAATCAATGTGCAATCACGTGGCCTGATGAGTTTACATCATCTGGATATGTAATATTGCATGCAACAAAGTACTTCATTGAATAAGAAAATATATTAATCATATTATGATGCAGATGTATCCTGCAAATCGAAAGGAAAAGAAAAAGGTCTGACATCTTACCTATTGTCAGTTGATCCTTAGGTAGGTACACCCATCTTCAGCTTAGAGTTCTTAAGTTGAAAAGTTGGATAATTTATCTGGGACCGGAATCCTCAGTTCCAACTCAGGGGTAGTTCTATAATATTACAAGTTTGAGTGTATTTTTGGTAAATTCTCAGTTGTTTCAGAAAATTTCTCATTTTTCTGTTTTGAAATTTTCATGGTGCTGATTAATTTCGTCGTCTACCGCAATTTTCATCCAAGTGACAGTTTGAGGAGAAAAATTAAAATGGTGTCATGATGTCACAGACAAGATTTTTCTTGTTGCTCGGTTTTTTTTAATTTCAGCTGTCCATGACCCTCGTACATATTTCAGAGGGTTGCCCTGATATGATTGTTTTGTCCAAAAC
Organism: Cornus florida; assembly: GCF_030987335.1. Lineage (NCBI taxonomy): Eukaryota > Viridiplantae > Streptophyta > Magnoliopsida > Cornales > Cornaceae > Cornus > Cornus florida. Next base: position 9,742,518 of record NW_026775577.1, read on the forward strand.
AAAGAGACCCACTTCAATATTCATGAGAGAAGAAAATTTGGAGGGAGATATTTGCGTTTTCTTCATTTCACAAGCCGGTCACAGTTTCTAAATATTTGACTCTCTGTGCGCTCGAAGAAAACTTGTGTCAGTTCTGCAGCCTTTTGGCAAGATTTGGAGGTGCTTTAGTGGATTTTCTTTTGGACTTTCAGTTCAGATTGTCATATCTTCGTATCAAAATATTTTCAAGAGCTTTTTTAATCAAAGTTTATCGGGTCAGAGGCAAGGATATTCTGGGTGCAATTTGGTGTGCTAGTTTTTATTTTCAGCAGTTATTTTGTTTATTCTGTGGGTGTTTTCATTGGTTAAAACTTGACAAGTTTCCTTTGCAATTGTTTGGAAAGTCTTATTGTTTTTTGGTGATCAAACTTGAATTGGAACTTTGGTTAGCACTTGGCTTTAGGTGTTGTCCTAACTAGGTTTTCTTTCTTTCTTTTCTTCTTTTTTTTCTTTGGTAAAAATGTCAAGTAGCTAGCTGATGGAATGTTTTGTTACAGATAAATCTAGATTTGGTGATGATGGCATTTGCTACTTCAGAACAATAATTGGAGGTTGTCTAGATGTGCTTGCTAGTTTAGCTAGTGATTGCATTAATAGCATTCATCTATTGAAGGATAGGAGGTCAGACTCATGTCAACTACTGCAAATGAAACTTGCTTTCTCTCTTGAACAAATTTCTTCAATTGCTAGACTGGCTTATGAAGTTGAATGTCTTGGAGAGGACCAGAAGAGTCATCCCATCTTATTTACTGTATTGCAACATTGCACTAAATGTATCCAGACTGTTCTTACTGATTCTGACATACAGGTAATGAGTTTCAAATGCATGCAGAATCTAGGCATTGTCAGTTTCTGTTCTTTATAGCACAGAACGACTTCTGGTGGGAATTTGTGGTGTGCAGGTTCAAGCAATTGGGCTGCAAGTGCTAAAAAGCATGGTACTGAGAGGTGCCAATGTGGAAAGCAACTCTTTCCAAATATTCTTCGTTGGGGAGCTTTTTACAGATATTTTTACTATTATCCAGAATATGTTGAAGGTATTCTTTTCTAAGTGAAATATTTCACTTTTCAAACTTCATTTTTCATCACTCTGATGGAGCCATGTATGGTTTTAATTACAGAAACCCATAAAGGGGGAAGCAGTGCTCATCGCTGGGGAGTGTTTGAGAATCTTAATGCTTCTGCAGACACTGTCTAAAGCCAGTCAATGTCAAAAAGATCTTATGAATCTTCTTTTGCAAGCTATTGTCATGGTTATCTCAACATCAGAAGATGGTCATGTTCAAGTAGGGCTACTCCCCAAAATTAAATTTGACTCTCCTTTTTCACCCTATTCTAATTATCCATGTTGATGACAGGAAGTCAATGATTTAAGAAGTACAGCGGTGAAACTTGTTTCTCAGCTTGCTCAAGTTCCTTCCTCAGCAGTTTATTTCAAGGACGTCTTGTTAGCAATGCCTTTGACACACAGGCAGCAGCTTCAGGTACCATTTCTTTCTGAATCAAAATTGAAAAATCTGCAGTCCCCCAGTTTAATATATGCATAGCCTTGATCCGGAGGGACAATGATTTGATATTTCATGTGGCTTTTGAGAAAACAATCATCTTATTTCTGACAGTTCCTCTTCTTGTAATACTGTGAACTTCTTGGATATTCATGGCTTCATTGTCTTAGTCAAGTTGTCTACTCCCCTCTGTTAAATCAATCCACGAAGGGCTGTAGCCTAGTGGTATCTCCTCTACCTCCCAAAGTGGAAGGTGAGGAAATGGGGGTGTGAGTTTCTTGGCAAGGGGAGGGAAAAAAAGAAAAAAGAAAAAAATTGAATCCAGTGGGCATACACCAAAGAAATATATTACGTATTGTTCCTGAAAACACAACTTAATTGAATCAACCATTTTCAGTACTGTAGTTTTTGCAAGTTTTACGTTCTTTCTAAACCTAACATAAGAAAACTTTAGCAGATGCTCAATTCTAATTTAATATTTCTTGAAGACTCTGGAGTTAATTGAACCGAATTCTGTTGAAATGTGTCAATATTATTTGTTTGACCTTTTGTGACCTTGTAACCACACGGAAGTTATGATATGAAGAGTTTAATAGTTGGCACATTTGGTTTTTTTCTCTCAATGATAAACCCCAGTACTAATGAACGAAAATTTCAATTTGACTACCAATTTTGTACTTTCAGGTTATCATTCGTGCTTCAGTAACGCAAGATCAGAGTGCAACGGAAATAAAATCATCGACACCACCTCTAGTGATAAAGTTACCCGCCCAAGCAGAGGATAGTAGAGAGAGAGATTCTCCTCTATCAACCCCCAAACACTCTGATAACAATAGTGAGGATGAAGGTGATGAGGATGAAGATGATTGGGACACTTTTCAGTCTTTTCCCGCTTCAACAAATGAAGCTGCTCCGGGTAGCCATGATTCTGAGCAGGCTGGTGTTGGAGCAGTGCCAAACAATGAATTTGATCAAACCTTGTCTGATCAATCTGTAATAGTTGCTGAAGGAAATATTGAGCCATCCGATGATCACCATGAGGAGAGAACTGGAGCAGTGCTGAATCCTGAAAATGATCTGGCATTTTCTCATCTTCAGTCTGTTGAAGTTGCAGGAGGAGGAGATACAGGAACATTTGATGATCACCATAAGGAGAGAATTGGAGCACGTCCAAGCCATGAAACTGACCAGGTCATGTTTAATCTGCAATCTGCTGAAGTTGCAGAAGGATATACTGATCGTCAAAAAGAAGTTAACCCATCCGATGATCACCATCACGAGAAAGGTACAATTCCCAAGCATGAAGATGCAAAAGTAACATCTCAAACCAATGTACCTGAGGATGGTGAGCGTAGTAAGGAGGGCCAAGATGAAACGAATGATCTTCAAGTAACCTCGGGTCCTTTGCCTCCTGGAAAATTTTCTGATTTTGAGAACAGGGAAGCAAATATTAGAACACACAGTGAACAGCACGCGGAAGCTGACAAAGATGTCGGAACCAAAATCACTGAAATTGAGAGCACCAACCCCACACACAGCGAACAGCATCTGGAAGCTGATAAAGATGTTGGAACCAAAATGACTGAAAATGAGAGCGTTAACAGTTGTGACGATAGTGGCAACAGCTCAGGATTACCAAAAAGCCAAGACAATAGTGCTAAACTAGGAATATCTATGGACATTGACAGAACTTGAAGTATTTGTCATGGGGACCTTATATTTAATGAAGTATTGTGTTCATTACTCAATTTACTCCAGGCACCATACCGCGAGTAATTCTATCAGAAAGTCGAATCGAAATTCAACATTTTTTGAATGTTTATGTGGGAGAATCTAATCAATTATATATATAACAGGAGATTTTGTTTCTACTTTCCTGTGTATTCTATGTGCAATAATTGCTTCTCATCTGGAGGGGAAATTTTTGCAAACAGTTACTTTAATCCAGAAGAGCAAGGTTGTCCGTTACTGTCCTTAAATTTGTGTAGTGTGATTCAATTCTCTCATCCATGCCCTTATTTTTTTATAAACATGAGACCGACATCCAATACCATACGCTTATGACATAGTTAAAGTGGCATTATTCAATCAAAATAGAAGTAATAAATAGAAACCAGCTTTTTTTTCCCACACAAGTGATCTGTGTAATTTGTTTGCATCTGATATGTACATATTAGGGCACAGAGAATAATTAAAGACCATCTATTTCAATTGAATTCTTAAAGGGAAGGAACCCGGCATAAAATAGAGAATGATGCATGCATGCACTTTCTGCAAAAGAGATGAAGCAAAATACTGACAAGTTCTGTAAATTTAACCAAGAATTTTGAAAATATTTTCTATCAAAGTTTCGGTTGTATTTAGGGAAACTTGGAATATTTTGAGTTTAATTAGTTTGTAACTCTGAAAGTAGTTCTAAAAAATTCAGAGAACAAAAAACCGTTCTCAGATAACAATATTTTATAATTATCTTAAAACAGACATTTTTATAATTGAGTTTTCTGAAATATAGTTTTCTGAAAACTGAACCAAGCAAAGATTTTTGTACTATTTTTAATTTTCTGAAAATAGAAAACTGTTTTCATAGTTACAAACCAAACATATCCTTTGTTTCTAATATAACCCTAATTGACAAGAAAAACTAGTTCGGAGTGGATATACTTGTAAAATTGTAATCTAATTTTACTTTTTAAAGTAGAATGTCTGTTTTCATAGTTACAAACCAAACATATCATTTGTTTCTAATATAACCCTAATTGACAAGAAAAACTAGGTCGGAGTGGATATACTTGTAAGATTGTAATCTAATTTTACTTTTTAAAGTAGAAGGTTTGTCAAATTGTAATCTAATTTTACTTTTCAAATTATAGGTTAGGGTTAAAGTAGAAGTACACAAATATCACAAAATTTGTGCCACACAAAAGACACAAAATGAGTTATTGAATTTATATGCTTGTACTTTATATAAAAATTTTAACAAATTTGTGAAAGGTATTTTTTAAAATAATAGTTGAGTATATTAGTTTAAGTGAACTTTTTAAAATACTAGTCGTAAAGTACAAGAAGATAAAATAAAGTGTGAATATTGTATTTGAAAAAAAAAAAAAAAGTATAATTCCACGAATTTCCTTTCTTCCCTCTCCTCTCCTTCCTGCCAATAGAAAAAAAACAAAAATTCCCACTTCCTTCCTCACTTCCGCTTCTCTTTCTTCTTCCCAAACGTTGGAGAGAGGCTAACCCTAGAGACTGTACATCTCCATTTTCTATCGAATTTTCAGTATTCCGAGGCTGCAATGTAGTAAAGTCTTCCTTTAATTACGTACCAAAAAGAAAGGAAAAAGGGTTCTTTTTATTACCTTTCAATCTCTCAGCATACTGATTTGGTGATTGAAGAATTTGTGGTGCAACAGCTCACAAGTCCTAGAAAGATCTGTTATTTGGTGAGTTTCTTACTCTGCCCTCAAATTTTCTGTATCAATCTGTTCAAATTTATCTGTATGTAAGTTTGGTTTGCTCTTTTATTGATTCTCACTTACCGAGTTGAATATGGTCTTCATGGTATTCTTTTGTTTGAAAAATTACCAATTTAATTTATTGAATTTTTCGAAGTTTGAATCAATATGGGTATTAGTTTATCAAATGGTTTTTTTTTTTTTTTGGGTTCTCTTTTAGGGTGTTTGAGTCTTTCTTTTATTGGATATGCTGTGGTGAAGATATACTGAATTTATAATTCTAGTAATTTAATGGTAGAAGAAACTCTGAGGTTGTGTTTGGGTTATCACTATCTGGTGTTATACAATTATTTATTTCACTTGGGTTGGCGACTTGGCTTTGGTTGAGTTCAGGTTTGCATACAATGATCTGATTTGGTTTTGGAGAATTAGTTCTTATTCTCAACAGTTTTTTTTTTTTTAATACTTATTATGACTGTTTCAAACCCTTCTTGAGCCTGATCATTAGTCCGGTCTAGATGGGATTCATCCAATTTGGGTTTGATGACTTTTAAGTATAGTATGCAGTTTGTTCTATATGGAAATCCAGTTTTGTTGGCTCTTAGATTCTAATTCTTTTGATTATTATTATCATGATATTTTTTTTATTTTTGGGTGTGCATTACCTGAATGTTTGAGATGCTCTCATTTTTGCAGCCCTTTAATAAACTATTGAGAAATATGGAAACTTGATAGACTTTGCTACCAAGTGAAATTGGAAGAAACAGGAAGAGCATGGCTACATTGAAAGATGGAGAGGGTGATGACAATAATATTTGGGGATGGTTGGTTCACAAGGGTATTGCAGCTTCATTTCTTTGTATCAGCCTGTTTGCACTTTTGGTGAGAGTGGCTGTATCCATTCATCCTTACTCTGGTGCTGGTAATCCACCCATGTATGGGGACTTTGAAGCACAGAGGCATTGGATGGAGATCACTGTCAATCTTCCGGCCAAGGAATGGTATCACAATAGCACCGTCAATGATCTCAGCTACTGGGGACTTGACTACCCTCCCCTTACTGCCTACCAGAGTTATGTTCATGGTCTTCTCCTAAGATTCTTCCATCCAGACTCCGTTTTGCTTTATACTTCCCGGGGCCATGAATCATATCTTGGGTGTGTATCATAAACCAACTTCAATTTTCTACTTTGGCACCATTTTAGTGTCTGAATGTTAAAATCAACCTTTTCAACCATGGCTATGTGCAGAAAGTTGCTCATGAGGTGGACAGCGTTGTCCTCTGATGCCCTTATATTCTTTCCTGCAGTTCTCTATTATGTTATTGTGTGCTACTCTGGTCGCCCCAATGGACGTAAAATCAATTTGGCATGGCATATCACTATGATTTTACTGAGCCCGTGCTTGATCCTAATTGATCATGGTCATTTTCAGGTGTGGAATCAAATTTTCTGTTCGTCGACCCCTTCCCCTCATTATCATTATTTAAGTTCTATGCTTCGGTTTTGAATCATGAGAGTTCCATATGTTCTCATTTTTAAATTGTTTCTTTGTCAGTACAATTGTATTAGCTTAGGCCTTACTGTTGGAGCTGTTGCTGCCATCCTCTCTAATAGAGACCTTGTAGCTTGTGTCCTGTTCAGTCTTGCACTCAATCATAAACAGGTGCCTTCTCATTTAGATAGTTGCTGTCACCAGCTTATTTGTTTTTATTTTTCTAATTTATCCATGTTTCACAGATCTACCATATTATCTTTCTAGTTTATTAATGAAACATATCATTCAATATTAACATGAGATTTATATTCTTGAATGCCTCAGTTACTTGGTGGAATTAAAACACGTCGGTTGAGCTAAAGTGTGGATTTGTTCTTCTATTGTTTGAGCATGGAATTAATTCATGCTTATCAAGTGTCCAGTATCTTTTTACAAGGACTATTTACTAATTTATTTGATTTTGAGGGGCATACTTTTTAATGAACAATTAGATTTTTTTTTTGATAAGTTAATGTATGATTAGATTTGAGTGCTAACATATGCTAATAAGTGTGATCTGTGGAGTCAACAAATGACAAATCAATTTACACATTATTATGGCTTCTTGGTCATCTGAGTTTGGTTGTAATTGTAATTGTGCAGATGACTGCATATTTTGCACCTGCATTTTTCAGTTATCTCTTGGGGAAGTGCCTAAGGGGACGGTATCCACTTCTTGAGGTGTTAAAATTGGGCATGGTGGTCGTAGGAACATTTGCTTTCGTATGGTGGCCATATCTTCATTCAATGGATGCATTTTTGGAGGTAATTGGTTATTGGCTGCTAAAAAATGATAACCGCTATTAATTAGATATATTCTTCTCCAATTTGACTTAATTGTTGTACACTTATTTTCAAGTTATGATTTATCCATTAAACTCGCTGCTTGTTGCAGGTTCTCTCTCGTCTAGCTCCCTTTGAGAGAGGGATATATGAAGATTATGTGGCTAACTTTTGGTGCACTACTTCAGTCCTTATAAAGTGGAAAAGATTGTACACAGTACAATCAATGAAGCTTCTCAGTCTTGGTGCAACAGTTATTTCTTGTCTTCCTTCAATGATTCAGCAAATACGAGCTCCAAGTAACCAAGGTTTCCTATACGGGCTGCTAAATAGTTCTTTCTCATTTTACTTGTTCTCCTTTCAAGGTATGTAGAAATATCCTTGTCTTCCCTTAAGATTTGTATTCATCTTGAAATTCCCATTGTTTAACAATTGTTTGCATTGGTGGTTAACATGACAGTACATGAGAAGTCTATTCTGCTGCCGCTTCTGCCTGCAAGCTTGTTGGCCCTGAAAGAGCCTTTTCTTTTCAGCTGGATCACACATTATGCGTTGCTTTCCATGTTCCCTTTGCTGTGTCGTGACAAATTGGTTCTGCCTTATATAGCTCTATTTGCTCTATTTTTCCTCCTCTATTATGCACCTGGTGGAAGACAAGATACAAGAAGCATGACAGATTCTCATGCCACTTTAAAGTCATTTGTGATGGCCTTTCTTGTTTTGTGCTCTTTTATTCTTCATATTGTTTACTTGACAATGCGCCCACCTGAGAAGTATCCTTTCCTCTTCGAAGCCTTGATTATGCTTCTTTGCTTCTCTCAGTTCATGTTGCTTGCTATTTACACCAACACAAAGCAATGGATGCTGTCGAAGCAGTCTATTTTGTTGAAAGAAAAAAAGCACCTTTAATTCTCCCCCTCCCTGAAGATTAGGTCCTTTTTTTTAATTTTTTTATTATTCTTTTAAATTTAAATGGAGACGGAATCAAAGCGGTGAACTCACATTTTTGTATCTGCTGAAATATGTCAATTAGAGTAAGAATTCTACTCACATATTTGTAACTGTTGAAATATGTCTATTAGAGGAAGAGTCCTATTCAGGTTGGCTGTTTTGATCCTCTTTTTACCCAGGAATCTTATCTATTTTGTTTTTGTGTTTGATTTTAATTGCTTCTCATTTTAATTTTTCTCCCCACCCTTCTTTATTTGTTTTTGTTATTTGCAGCCATTGAAACCTGATAAAATGTTGCTCACATATATGATGATATTGTGGTTGATTGAGCATATATGCATTTGCTTGGTTCAATTGAACATGTTTGTTTATACACACAGTAGCACGCGCACTCACACACCAACCAACATGACTGAAAATTTGTTCTCCACTTTTACACTTGTTGGCGATGTCTTGTGCTTTGAATTGCTGTCATGTATTTGTGGAAGAGGGCATGGTTGATAGTGCCTAATTGTTTGAGAAACAATAAAGCTGGGCAAATTGTTCCTGGTTGTTCTCCTGGGTAGGAATGTATTTTCTTGTTTTTGAATTCAAATGGACTAGAGCTGAAAGCAGCACGCTAGGCATGATTTTTTTTTTTTTTTTTTTTCACTGGCAAGAAAAACACACTACGTGCATGCCCCACTTTGCCCTTTGGGGACTCCAAGTGTTGCCATTCATTTTGAGAGGCAGAGGAGATGTGTTACAATGGGTAGTTGTCCCACGTCGGATCTGAATGGAAAGTGAAAGGGGTATAAATAAGTGGGTAGTTGTTCCACGTCGGATCCGAATGGAAAGTGAAAGGGGTATAAATGAGTGGGTATGTGACATTATTCAACAGTTTAAGTTTTTGGGTAAGAGCGCTCACCCGTTACAAGATGCCACTAGTCCTTCAACCATGTGAAAGCAGCACATTGGGCAGGCTTCAACCGTTTCTTCGGGGAACAGTTGAATCCGTGTCTTCGGGGAACAGTTGAATGTATGTATCATGAACGCGAAGTGCAGGATACCAAGCTTGAGGAACCCAGGCGATCATTCCCGGACAAGCCAATCGCTAGTGCATCTGTCAACTTCGTCTATTGTATGAGATGAGTTAAATTATGGAAAGTAACTTATATATAAGATAGTAATATGTAGGTGTGGCAATTGGACAGGTTTTGGGTTGATCATGAGCGAGTCAATAATGGGTCAATAACCCATTATCGATGGGTTATAAAGGGGTTGGGTGTTTAATGGGCTAGACCTAATTACTCAAATACAAATTGTCAAATTATTTCAATTGTTGAATATCAAAAAAAAAAAAAAATTATATTAGATTTATTAATTTTTTTGTGTCACTTGATACAATTTTTTTTCCTTTTATTTATTATTGTTATTATTATTATTTGGGAAAAAGTCACCATACAACTTACAAAAGAGAGAGAGAGAGAGAAATGGAGAGGAGAGAGAAATGGAGAGGAGAGCGAATAGGAGAGAGAAAAAGGAGAAGAGATAGAAACAAAAAATATTAATATTAATAATATTAGAATACATGTACTTTTAGTAATATTATTATTATTATTATGATTGTTGAATAATAAATAAAAAAGAAAAATTGTTTTTATATTAAATTTTTATTTAAGCTTTATAATTTATTTTCTTTTTTCTTTTTTATGATAGAAAAAGGAGAGAAAACATAGGAAAAAAAATAAATAAAAGATTTTGTTTGAGCGGGTTAAGATGGGTACCACTCTTAACCCGCCATTGACCTTTGAATTGAATGAGTATTCACTCTTTACCCATTATTAACACACTTACTTAAATTTGGATACCCAAATGATTTAATTTTACTAGGCAAGCTTGGGCGGTTTAATAGATTTGTGCTTAAATTGTCACCCCCAGTATTATTGTAGGTATATATGATAATTTGTAGTATGCAGGAAACTTAGGTGATAAGTAAAAGAGGTAAATTTGTAATCTAAACCAAGTTGAGAGTATAAGCCCAACTTGAGATTAAAGGTAAGATTATGAAAGTAGCCATGATGGAGATGGGTTTTCACCCATGATACAAATGGAGGCACGGTTAACAGGCTGATGTGGCACTACTGTTGGCATTGCTACTGGCTATATCTGACATGGCAACTGTCGTGATAGGTGATATAGCACTACTGTTCTGTTGGCACTACTGTTAGCTGTGTCTGACATGGCAACTGTCGTGGCAGGAGATGCACTACTACCTAACACCATTGTTGACTGTGTTTGAGGATGAAGCACTGATGAGGCGGAATTATGACACTTTTGCTGTGAAATTGTGATGATATGCCTTGGAGGCTAATTGGGCAGCCAAATAAGGTTTTTGCTAATGATTATGAACTTGTTTTTGCTGAATATGACCTTGAGATTGAAGTATGGGATGCGGAAGCACAAGTTTGAAAGTTGAGCATCGTCGGGGGCTGATGGTTAACTACAATAAATTAATAACCTATAGATAATAATTTGGGAGTAGGTGAATAATGAATAAGTAACCCATAGATAATAATATGGTAGGTATTATCATATATCGTAATTTGTAGTATGCAAAAAAAAAAAAAAAAAAAAAAAAAAAAAAAACACACCTAAATAATAGGTAAAAAATTAAATTTGTAATCTAACAAAATGCATGATACTCTAGCCAAATGTTTTAATTGGCCAAAAGGAGTAAACTTGTCTTTAACGAAGCTCAGCCATGTTTTGTAATCCAAAATTATGAAGAACAAAATTATGACAAACAAAAAGTGGTAACCAAACAGCCCCTTCAATTTAGCGAGCCAAATTTGGATGCAACAACATGTGCTAAAATTTGCAGTGGGAGTTCACGTCTGTTTTGATCATGCTATAGTGGTTGGAGGTTGAACGGTTGATACACTTCCTCTTATCAAGCACATTAAATCACAATCGCTGACGTGGGTGATTGAAGACCATTGAACAATCAATCGTTGACCAATCAGTGGTTAAGTTGAATTCCTCCCAATTCTTGAACTGAATGGTAATGTTTAGTTTCGTGTAAGGATTCATTGCAAGTTTTATATCAAAATTCTGAAGATTGGAAGATTTTATAATTGAATGTTTGTTAAAGTATGGAACACATTCTTAACTTAAATATGTTGACTGTTAGGAAATGCAGTAGTGAAGGTTTGATTCCTATGTTTTCTTAACAATATATCAAGGAACCTGCTCACATTTGCCATTTAATTTCTAAACCAAATTCCACACCAAACACTACTATCAACCAATCATAGTTAACACACCTCTCATCCCTCATCTGCTGGATGAACCAATCGTATTAACGCGCTTCTCATCCACGATCATTTGTTGGATGAGGTAAGTTTAAAGACACTAATTTAAATTCTCTCTAGCGGAATCTCTTTTGGCTGTGCTTGGAGGCATGGAATTAGAATCGGTAGAATTGGAGAAAATTTTGATTCAATTTTCTGAATTACTTTTTTTCAATTTCACTAATTTCAATTTTAAAGTTACAATTTCATGTCTGCCATAGGTAACCTTTATATTTTTGGTGAAACTAGATCTAAATACTAAGAGAAGCCCACGTCATTGTTAATGATTGACAAAACACTTTCTATGAATTACCAAATGACATGAGTTTCTCTCCACCTTTAAATTTAATTTCACAGAAAATTCGACAGAGAGAATTTTAGTCGACTTGAAGACACTACCGTACATGTACTTGTCTTCCATGTATAACTAAACATTCAAATGGTTTTTCATTTCATAACCACCTACCATATGTAACATCATATATGTTTCCATTTCTTACAAGTTCACTTTATCCTTAAACTTAAACATGCGTGGTCCCAATGTGATTACTGCATATTCTATCGCACGGACTAATGTCTATTTAGACTAATTATCCAGTGCTAATTGTTATAACTTTTTTTTACGTCCATGATTAGTTATTGCATGTAAAGAGTTCTGGTTTGCCTTTTATATATGATACAGAAAAGCCCTTCCAAACTGCCCCATTTCTCTCCAAACATGTCCTAAGTAACTTATTGGATCCGGTCAGACCTAGTTAAAAATCATCTTGCTTCGCTTGATTCCATTCGTTCATGCATGCATGTGTCTGTAGCCTGTAGGTGTTTCTATGTAGTTTATGTTTGTTAGAGAGGCGATTCATGCATTAATTTAATACAAATACATACATGTACATAATTGTAATTTTATATAGGTAAGTAAATTGTATTGAATAAAGAGTATGAGATTGATTCTGGATGATTTATATATGAGATTCTAGATGATTTTTGTACTTACGAGATTCTAAATCTTTTAATTGCGAATTGCAGACAAGTGTATGATATTTTTTTTTATGACTATAAATAGTTGAGTTTTGAGTTCCATTTTCTTTAGAACTGTTATGCTACACAGTGAGCTATCATCCCAGCTAATTTTAGATGGGGTAAGATCCTTTCTAGCTCCGTTGTTTGTGACTCTGTCTAATGAATCAGCTGTTTGGACAGATTTCTTCCTTTCATACAAGCTAATATACATGAAAAACTAATTTTAAATGTGGCAAATATTTTTCTGATCGCCTTATCACACAAATCAGAATTAGAAGTCGATTAATGATTTATATTTATTATCATTAATGCGATAATATGTAAACTTTCTCAACGTGTCACATACAACAAATTTTTTTTGACTACTAATTAATCTAATAGTATCAAAATTCATTGTTTAAAGAATTATTGCAATAATTTATTGACTACTTTTTAAATTTAATAGCATCAAAATTCATTTTAAAAAAATGATATAGAAATCGAATCATTACACTTTTTTTCCAATAATTATTGCAATTACTAATGTTAAAAAATTAAGCAAGCATTTGACCACCGTTTCGTATTTTGTGTAGCAGTTTAAAATGTTTATCTAAGTGATGGGGCTAAACTTAGCATCTCTATGCAAGGAGGTAGAGTTTGTGTATGAACCATCATTATATGGTTCGGCCAATCACAAAGACATCAGTAAATGAAATTTGAATAACGTTCACACGTTTACTTATATGTTTTTTTATAATTAACTAGGACCGTGTAAAAATTTATTGTTATGTATACGTGTCTTCTTGCGATTGACTAGGATCATGTAATTATAAATTATGTAAAAATTTCTTGTGACATAAAAGTGTGTCATCATGATTGGCTAGGATCATATAATAAAAACTTCTTGTACATGTGACTCTTTTCAGACCCTACAATTCTTAAACCTTTTCTACTGCAATTTTTTTATCATGTCTGTCTAGTGTGGGATACTGATAGAATAAACCTCATATTAATGGAAACCCCATGGAAGCTGATCAGCTACTCTTGTGAGGCTTTTATTTATTTAATTTTTGGTTGTGTGACAATTACATATGATCAAACTTTTCTACATATAATGATCTTATATATTTTATAAATAATTAACCATTATCTAACGGTGTACAAATTTGTTATTGTAGGTGTAGTAGCTCTGACACAAGTCCATTACAGTTGCACCATTTATATTAGTCTAATGAGAAGGCATTAAGTATTTGTTAAACCTTTGTCAACTCGGTACCCATACAAGCTTTAGTTTAAGCACCGATTTGTTCAACATTCTTTTTCACTAGTTGGTATTCAACTACGACCTTCACATAACCTGCCTGGAAATGGAATCTTAGTTCAAGAAATACTTTATTGTTCTTATTATATTAATGACAAGGTGTTATGAATTGATTAAATGTTGACTAGCACTGATAGGAACTATTAAAACAAAACACTTTTATTTATGTGACAAGATATAATCAATTAATGACACAAAAAATGTAATATCACCAAGACAATGAAATTTTTGTCGCTCGATGGAGTGGATGATCCGGTACAATTTAAATCAATAAAATTAACAAGGTACATGTACTCCCTCCATTCCATAATAGTTGTCCATCTTTCCTTTCTGGGTTGTTTCAAAATAATTGTTCACTTGCCAAGTTTAAACAATATATTTCACATATTTTCATACAATACCCTTAAAATTTAAAAAAAAATTCAAATTTGATTTTATATATATATATATATATATATATATATATATAAACTTGAAAGGGTATCTTTGTAATTTTTAAAGGGAAAAATGCATTAATTACATGTTCCCCCTTAAAAAATTCTACTCCCCAAGAGGAACATCTATTATGAGACAGAGGGAGTATTTTGTAACATTACAAGATTATTAAATTAAGAATGCAAGACATCTTCATCTTTATAGCATTCTCGATTTAATGGTGTTGTGTAGCGCTGCATTCTACTTGAATTTTTTAATAAATGAAAAGACAAAAATAGCCCAAAATGTGGAGTGTAGGATTTAACATTTTATGATAATTGTAGAATTTAAATGTGTTTAATAATAATAAATAAATGGAGTGGAAGCATCATCTCCCTATAATAATTTACTCATAATTATTGGAGAGTTATTAAATCAGGTTGTTTCTATACAATTTTCATGAATTATGGAAGTTAAATGAATTCTCTACATTAAAGACTTAATCCTTTCATCAAAATGGACAATGGAATACTTTATACTTATGAAGCGAAAAAGAATGATGTGCCATATCCATACTATAAATTAGTGGCCCCAAATCTAGCTTAAAGAATATAATTTAATGGTCACAATTAAACTGATGTACAACTTTTGCAACTACGTACCCCCAACAAGGGCAGAGTCAATTAAGGTCCAAAAGGGGCACATGCTCCACCTCACTTTGCTCCAACATATTATACATAGGTATAAATTTTTGGTATATACATTTACTTACATGGTAATTTTAAATAGTGTCCCCCACCCCCCAAATTTTCTAATTTTCTAATTTCCTTTTGAAAAAAAAAAAAAAGTTACATATATCCCTTCTTCAAGTATACAATATATTTTTTCTTTTCTGATTTTTGTTTCCTTTTTCAAAAAAATTCTTTTTTTCCCTTCGGTATGATTATGTATTTTTCTATTTTTTTTAACTTATTTCTTTTTATCAATAACATTTGTGATTGTATTTAATTAAAATATTATTAATTAATATTTTGATTCTTATATTTGTAACTATATTTTTTTTTAATAGTATTTATTTAGCATATAATTTTACAATTATTTTTTTCTTATTTGCCTTTTTGATTTAAAAATATTATACTTCATATTTGTCATATTTATTATTTTATTTTTTTTCAACAAGGGCATTGTATCCCTCTGAAATAAAATCCTGACTCCGCCTATTCCCGCAACTGTCGTGGATGCAACAAGCATGAAATAAGTAAGGTCGATATAGATATATAGATATATATAAAAGCTAGGGTGTCTCTGTCATTACATTTTTAATAAAAGAAAATGACAAAATTAGATACTTATTCTTCACTTTTGAGGAATATAATTGTGTTACACCTAAAGCCGTAGTTTAGTGTACTTGTCCGCGTGATATTTATTAGCTTTTTGGACAGAAGGTCAAGGAGAGACTTTTGGAGAAGATTAAACTTTTCATAGTGATAAAAGAAAGCGTGTGAATAATTGTTATTTTCTTTTTCTTTTTCTTTTTCTTTTTCTTTTTTTAAAAAAAATGAAAATGCAAGTGTTAGAAAGTAAAGAATGAATGTTAATCTCCAACTATTGCTAACACAGCCTAGTTTTGTTTACTGATTGAATGCTGTTTAATGTGATATTATAAATTTTAACTCATTTTCTTTTCTATTTTTTTAAGTATTAAATTGTTCTAATTTAAGTTACACAATTATTTTCAACAAATGTCGCTTTTACACTCCAACTCTCACGCTCCGCGCATTCTCTTGCTCAAATTTTCACTACTTACGACTTAATTCTGCCGCTCTCGAATTCGCTTTCGTTTACGCTCCCACTCCCCCTTTATGTAACTTAGGTTCTAATGATCATCAGGTGATTTTCCTCGAAAATTTAGTAGAGTGT
Source organism: Cornus florida (assembly GCF_030987335.1). Taxonomy (NCBI): domain Eukaryota; kingdom Viridiplantae; phylum Streptophyta; class Magnoliopsida; order Cornales; family Cornaceae; genus Cornus; species Cornus florida. The sequence continues at coordinate 9,758,770 of NW_026775577.1, forward strand.
GTGTGTGTGTGTATAATCAAAGTGAAAATGAAGTCATCTTCTCACTACTTATGACTTATTTCTGCCGTTCTCGCTCTCGAATTCGTTCTCACTTTATGTGACTTAGGTTCTAATGACCATCGGGTGATTTTCCTCCAAAACTTAGTAGTAGTATATATATTACACATCAAAGTGAAAATGAAGTCATCACTTTCATTTAAAGTATTAGAGGAGGAGGTTAGGACATAAATTAAGTGCAGCCAAAGAAGAGCGTTGTGGGGCGTTTTCTTCTTCATTTAATTCTCCCATCTGCCTCCATTCATTGCTTCCCCACTTCAGCTAAGCCTATAAATCCACCCCCATCCCCCCTTCCCTCCCTCAACCCCACCTCCTTTCCTCTTCCTCTCTCTCTCTCAAACCCCCACTCTCTCTCTCTAAAAATTAATGCCACAAACATTACCAAACTTCTCCAGCTCTATGAAACTCAAGTATTTTAAACTTGGCTATCAATACCTCATCAACCACATCCTCACCTTCTTGCTCACTCCCATCATCATCTCCACTCTCATCCACCACCAACAAATCCTCAACTCCTTTCTCTCCCTCCAATTCAATCCCCTCCATGTCCTCTCCTCCTCTTTCCTTCTCATCTTCCTCGCCACCCTCTACTTCATGTCCAAGCCCCGCGCGGTCTACCTCATCGACTACGCTTGCTACAAGCCACCGGTGACATGCCGAGTCCCATTTGCCACCTTCATGGAACACTCAAGACTGATCCTTAAAAACAACCCGAAAAGCGTAGACTTCCAAATGCGAATTCTTGAGAGGTCCGGCCTCGGAGAAGAGACTTGCCTCCCTCCTGCCATTCACTACATCCCTCCAAACCCTACTATGCAAGCAGCTAGAGGCGAAGCCGAGGTTGTCATCTTCAATGCCATCGATTCATTGATGACAGAGACCGGTCTTAAGCCGAGAGAAATCGACATTCTCATTGTGAACTGCAGTCTCTTTTCACCAACGCCATCTTTGTCTGCTATGGTGGTGAACAAGTACAAGCTCAGAAGCAATATAAAGAGCTATAATTTGTCCGGTATGGGCTGTAGTGCAGGGTTGATATCAATTGATTTAGCTAGACACTTGCTTCAAATCCATCCAAATTCGAATGCACTTGTTGTTAGTACTGAAATCATCACACCCAACTATTATCAAGGAAAGGAGAGAGCTATGTTGCTTCCAAATTGCTTGTTTCGGATGGGTGGCGCCGCCATCCTCTTGTCAAACAAGAGGGGTGAACGGAGGCGAGCCAAGCACCGGTTAGTCCATGTGGTTCGGACCAATAAAGGGTCAGATGACAAGGCCTATAGGTGTGTGTTCGAGGATGAAGACAGGGAAGGAAAAGTTGGCATTTCATTGTCTAAAGACCTAATGGTTATAGCTGGTGAGGCATTGAAGTCGAATATCACCACAATTGGGCCACTAGTCCTTCCTGCTTCGGAGCAACTCCACTTCCTCTTCACACTCATCGGCCGGGAAATCTTTAACCCTAAGTGGAAACCCTACATTCCTGACTTCAAGCAAGCGTTTGAACACTTCTGCATCCATGCGGGCGGGCGGGCGGTGATCGACGAGCTGCAGAAGAGGCTGCAGCTGTCGGGGGAGCACGTGGAGGCGTCGAGGATGACGTTGCATAGGTTTGGGAACACTTCATCTTCTTCACTGTGGTATGAGCTGAGCTACATTGAGGCCAAAGGTAGGATGAAGAAAGGTGATTGGGTTTGGCAGATTGGTTTTGGGAGTGGTTTCAAGTGTAACAGTGCAGTTTGGATGTGTAATCGCACCATTAAGACACCCACTGATGGGCCTTGGCATGACTGTATTGATAGGTACCCAGTGCCCATCCCAGAGATTGTGAAGCTCTAGTCATTTCACCAGCTATGCTTCATTGTTGTTGTTGTTTGGATAGTGGGAAAATTTGACCACCCTAACTTTCCCATACATAGGTATTTGACGATACATACATACATACATATATATATATTGAAGGGGAGGATAGGGAAATCAGTTACTGGAGGATGCTACAATGACCACTGGTAGCATTAATTCTTGGCTTGGTTGCAATCAGAGAGTGGTCCTAGTATGTATTGTGTTGTAAAGATTCTGAATGGCATTTAGTTTCCAATATGGTGAGATTATCTGATGTGTAATAAATAAAGCTGTAATTACTTAGATACCCATGCATTTAGTATTTTAATGAGTTACTAGTATTTTATAACATATTTTGAAATGTCATCTCTATAAATTTATTCTCCGTAACATTTATTGCCTCTACGTACAACACACCTAGTGAGGTGTTGGTTTAACTTGCCCTTCTTCAGCTACACACTATGTTTGGTTACAACAAAATAGTAACATGCATATTAAATAGTTTTTTTTTCTTTTGACAAACATATTAATAAGTGGGAGACCACACAAACATAAGAATATTTGAGTTGATGGGACCACATTACCAAACAGGTAAAAAGAACTAGAACCATTAATTGCAGCTGTATATGGATGTCCACTATATGAATGTTAGTGGGACCATTTCTATATGGTGTTTCGTTAGATCGATTAATATACATAGTTTCATTTAGTTTGTGTGTATATAGAAGTAAAAATTGCTTCATTTTGGAAAGGAAAATTGTACTTGGTGAAATGAACTGAAAATTTGAGAGTGGAACAGTTCTTCTGTAATTTTAAATTTTGTGACACCCACGTGACCACAGGTTGATTGGTGGAATCTTAGCATAAATTCATGACCTCTAGTAGAGGGTTTCATCACACTGGCAGATTTAGATGGGTAAGTTAATAAGTGTTAACTAAGTATGCAATATTATTCAACAGCTTAAGTTTTTAAATAAAATGAAAAGCGTTAACCTATTATAGTTGATATCAGAACCAAACTCAGTCATTGATTCAATGTCACGCCAAGCGCCCGTTAAAAGGAGTCTAAGCCCTACCTGATAGGCAGGGTGGTCCGACGCGCCCCACCGAAGTACGCAGGATGATCCGACCGTAACGAAAGTGTCGGATCCGGATGGAGATGGGAAAGTTACTAGGCATGCAACGCTACCCAACAACTTAGTTTTTAAATTAGAAGGCAAGCAACTGACCATTACAACCACCCTTTAAATAGATTTTTGTTATGTGAAATCATAGCATAAATTCATGAAATCATATCAAGCATGAAGTGAAATAAGCCCATTTCAAATGCAACTAATACAAAATGACTATTGGCGAGGGTCTCATCAAACATATATATAGAGAGAGACGAAGTGTGGTAGGTATACATCACTACCTAACAACTTAGTTTTTGAGTTAGAGGTCAAATGTCAACCCATTACAATTAATATCAGAACCAGGGTCATTTCTTAATCCGATGTCACGTTAAGTGGTTACTCCGAGCCCCACTTAAGTATGCAGGGTGGTCCGATGTGACCCACCCAAGTAGGCAGGATGGTCCGACTGCAACAAAGATGTTGAAAGTTCAGGTGGGAGAGAATGTTAGAGTGTCTCATCCCACATCAGATTCAGATGAAAAAGTTAATGGATATATATGGGTGGATTTGCAGCACTACCTAACAACTTAAACTTTTGAATTAGAGGGCAAGCACCCAAACCGTTACAACCACCCACTATATAGTTTTTTGTTAGGTGAAATCATAGCACAAATTCATGAACTTCTATCAAGCATGGAGTGAAATAAGCCCACTTAAAATGCAACGAAATACAAAATGATATAGCTAATTCAAACTCTATTTAAATAAAATGGAAGGACTTTGCTTAGAATCAATTCATTTTCATTGTTCCACCCCTAAAGCAGATATAACTAATCTAAATACAATAACTGATAATCAAATGTTCGATTTTCTCATACAGGAATCAGAATATACTGAGGGGTATTTCTGAAGCCCATACACCATTAAAATACAGGACATGTATGATCTCCCAATAGGAGAAGCTCAAGTATTCAAAAACTACCTCAAAGCATCCGGTTAATGTGGTGATACGCCGACAACATTTATCAAATAAGGAAACACTTGAGCACATTATGCTACAAAGATACCCAAATCTAGAGTCAGTATGGATACGAACCTTGCGAACTAATGTGCTGGTAGGGAGCATGTTGAGCATAGATGCTCTGGTAAGGGCCTTGCTGCTGTGTATTGATGTTCTGGTAAGGGGCTTGTTGCTGTGTATTGATGTTCTGGTAAGGGGCTTGTTGCTGTGTATTAATGTTTGGGTATGTGCTTCGCTGATCATCGGCGTATTCATAGGAGCTTTGTATAGGATTGACGTTTTGTCCGGCAGAAGCGGTGTAGGACTGAAGGATACTATGAGCGGCATTCAAACGCTCAGATGACCCACGGATCTCAACAATGCATTCAGAATTACCAGATTGAGGATCTTGAAGCTTCACCCTAGTCCCAGCAATCTGTATGAAAGGAAGGAATTTAGCAATCCGTACACGTCTTTGCTTATTCTTCCACAATTAAAAGCTGTAAATATTGACGGCAACTGCAATGATATTGAAAATTGAAACTGAAAACACTGTAACATACTACTACATAATATTCTAAAGGAAGTCCTCATTTATGCCATTCGACTTGAAGTAAAGGCAATAAGAACGATTCTGTTCCTTTTTACTTATCCTTAAAAGAAGAAGAAAGAGAGAGAGAGAGAGGAAGAATGATTTTGTTCCTTAAGTCTTCAAGGCCAGTTGTGATAGTTCAAATAATGAATAGTGCAAGTATGGGCTAAATATTAAATAAAATAAAATAAAAAATTTTGCTCCCTATTTCTTTTTTTTCTTTCTTCTTTTTTTAAAGATAAGTAAAAGGAACAGAATCATTCTTATTTGCAAACTTTTAATATTTATCAGAGTTAATTGTATTCTTGGGGCAAGGTGCAAAATGTTTATTGTTCAGGGGAATTTCAGTAATAAACCCTTTTTTTCATACTTGTCACAAACATAAATGGTGGAATCTTAAAAAAACATAAAAGCAAGTAGTTTCAGAAAATTCCAGACTTAATTGAAACACTAAAAAGCAATGGCGAATTCAGGCATCTTCTACCTAGATCTTTATTATAACATGTCAAAAGCCACTGTAGTACCATTGTAATTATATAGTTAATTGTTGGTGACATTTAAAGAGGAAGGCGTGAAATCAGGGATTTGTTAAGAGAGAGAGAGAGAAGATATGTGGCACCAAACTTAGTGGCTCCAGCAATATTTTCCAGTGATCACATAATGACATGGGAAACATTTTTCTCATCACTCCCCCTGGGGATTTCCCAAGTCTTTTCCAGTATTATCTGAAAACTACCCATAAGGTTCCAAAAAGTTTGCAAAAACTGAGTTCCCAAAGTTTCAAAAATGACTTTCCCCTAATATTCCACAAGTAAACCCTCCACCTTTTGGAAGTTTATTCTTTCTTCTTCTTTTTTTGCCTTTTTGTTTGTTTGTTTGTTTGTTTGTAGTGGGAGGTAAGAGATTCACATTAAACCCACACCTATGTTGCATGGAAATCTTCAAAAGCATGTGTACAACACTCAATCAAGGGTATGGGAAATGTGTCCAACACATTTGGTTGAATATGCACCTAAAAAGCATATCTAATCATTCAATCTGTTATATAATTACTTCAAAATGAGTTAAAACATTTATTTTGAACATTACATGTCATTGAAACATTATTTCACTACAAAAAATAAAAGAAATGTATTAAATAAGATGACTATTTAGCACTGTCGTTGTATCCTTGTATTCAAGGATTTGATACATACTCAGATACATACATGCATATGTGCACCTGACGCGTACCCCAGTCCTGGTACTATAGGCACTCTCTCTCTCTCTCTCTCTCTCTCTCACACACACACACACAAACACATGATTATTATCCCAATGGAAACTTGAACCCTCAACCTCCCATGTGGGAGGAGGAGAAACCAATAGAGTTTAAGGCTTGGTGGTTCAAAGAGGTGTTTTCCAGTGAATCCAGTGAGATAATTCCAGGCAACCATGGGTACTTAGAATGCAAGCAGTTACAGAAAAATACAATCATCAAGTTTTTCAAGTCTACATTCTCATCACACAAACTATACTGTAGAAGAGACCAAATAAAATATCTTAGTGAAGTCAAATTAAACCATAAAATTGTAATAAATACTGACCTCACCAATGTTGCTCCTTCCCGTTCCAACAACAGGACGTACAGCGTTGTTCAGAAATTTCATCTCCATAGAGCTGTTGACGTTTGGGTATCTGGAACAAGAAAAGATCTTGATCCTCTCAATTACACTAATCCAAGAAATAAAAATGCTAATACACTGAAGAGAAGTAGCTCCTACCCGGTACCACTTGGAGGAACTGGATAACTCGAAGGTCCGTATCCGTATCTACCACCCTTTATCACAGCACCAACAATATTTTTTAGTAACATGGGATGGGCATATTTTCAGAATCATCGAATTTAAGATGAAAATGAGTAAGCAACTTGTTCATGTGTTAGAATAATGCATCTATAACACAACATTATCAGGTAAAATGTCCAAACCAGTCTCTACTTACTCAAAAGATGTGTCCTCTGAGTTAAGGATAAATAAAAATGTTCTATTTAACAATATACAAGCTCATATGGTGTTCTCAATGTCATGATTGTGATAACAATGCATCTATGCACTACAAATATAAGCAACAAGCTTGAGATTACAATTTTAAATTAGACATAAAACTTGCTTAGTTCATAATTAGTAATGCTTTGTTAGGTAGGAAGGAATGAAGAGGAGTGGAAGGAAAGAACAAACTTCCTTCGTTCGGTAGAGATGACATAAGGAAAGAAAGGATAATAGGATGGATGAGTCATCCTTCCTCCTTCACAAATTTTCATCCGTCCAAATATGGACGGAAGAGAGGAGAGCAGACAAGTGGGCCTATTATAAAAGTTTTAAATTACTGTATCATCTTTCATAAATATTTAATAAATCCCACAAATAAAATAAGTAATGGGTTTAATGGTAAAAACAACTTAAAAATCTCTCTTTCCTTTTATCCTACCAATTAAAGTAAATTGTCAATTTCTTCTCTTCTCTTCCATCCAACAAAACAAAAGAGGGAAGAACATAATTTTTTCTCTAGGGATGTCTCATTCATCCCTTATTCTCTCCCTTCGGTCAAATTTTCTTCCTTCCTACCGAACGACACGTAAGAGATTCATACAATTAAGGATGAGTCCAGCCATTTTAAAGTAATGCATTGGTTCACCACACCCCTTTAATTAAATATAAACCACAATTGATGTTTGTGCTCAAATCAATGGTGGTTTGTCCTGGCAGCAGTGGAAGAGGTGGTGGTGAGGTGGCAGCGGTGGGACAACCCTAGCACCCTGCTGGGTTTTTCTAAGAAAGCCAGATGAAGTACTAAGTTTTCAGTTTTGATTCCGATAAATTGCCCCCGACTCTCCCTACACTACCCTGACTCACCTATCCCACCCACTGAAGAAAATTCTAGGAGACTTGAACCCATGTCTCTGGAACAACATTCAGGAGGCCCTATTACCAGGCTGGGTGGCATCTTAAGCACAAACTGGGGTTTACGACCAAGAATTATTCCCGTCAATCATGTACAGGAGTGACGTTTAGAGTGGGATCCAGAGTAGGCTTGAATCCATTTCTCTGCAAACACATCAAGGAGACTAACATGGTATTGATTGGATTTTCGATAAATTAAATAATCTGCGGATCATTCACACATTAAAATATAGGATAGTTCTAGAGCACGAAGTTCTTTGAAACACGTTTCAGAACAGGTTACACATCTCTTCCTTTTGAAGTTATTATGAAGCTTATATAAGCTAATTATATTATATCCAACAACATGCTCTATGATATTTTCAAATAAGTTAGAGCTGACTTTACACAAGCCACGCGCCACCCCCCCCCCCCCCCCCCCTAAATCTAAATTACAGCTTAATAAAGTCACTGAATTAAGGCACATTTTATCACCATGTCGATGTCAGCATATGATGACCACATCTGCACCATAACTTTTAGCTTAACCAATCAAGGAAAAATCTTTTTTTAAAGCATTAAATTCACAAAAAAGGATTGTGGTTTAAGTGCACCATATGAAATTTTCTGTTCTCTTACCAAACATGATTATCCGATTTTGGGTGCAAATCCATGGTGACTTTAAAAAAGATCTTTGTGCTTGATGTGTTTAGAACTTCAATTTTTTTAGTTTGAGTGCCTATAATGTTTATAAATTTTAGGAGTCATTTAGTTTCTTCTTTAAATTTAGATTTAAATTAAAATATATTTAATGTCCTTAGTGGTCCTATATATAGCATTGCATATGGAAGGTTTTGAAAAGGAAAAAAATCGAAAGTGATTGAAAGAGCTCGTCTTACATCATGGTTCGCCAAACCGGCCGGTTAGCAATGGGCTTGGCAGGTGCCGAGTTTGAGTCCCACCGATATATCAATGGGATTTCAAACTCACGTCGGAACTGGCTGGTTCGCAATGAATCAGCCAGTACCGTAGACGAGCCGGTGCATTTTTGCATAATTGGTCCGTTCCGCACCAGTTCGGATCCAAATACAGATCTCAAGTCATTGAAGAAAGTATTTGCTTAAAAAGGTTGAAGTGCAAGGAGAAGGGGTCGAAGTTGGGACCAGGTAGGAACTATCAAGTGGAGCATTAACCAACACGCCCCTTACTGCTTTTGTTATTATGTGCACAATTATTATATTTCTTGTATCTTATGAACTGTGCATCTCTATAAAATTGTATAAACTTGTAATGTTTAAAATCTTTTATATAATTAAACATAAAATTATATATAATCAATTTATATGATAATAAATCATGTAAATAGATTTATCGTCACCATCCTTGACTTTATCCCGTACAAACAGGGTCAGCCACATGGACATCTCCTTCTTAATTTTTTTTATTCATTAATTTAGTAAACAGTATAATTACTAAACCAAAAGATCACTACTTGCGCTAAATAGTTTTCAAAAATTCAATAAAAGTCACTAAAATCCATTTTTATAGAATTATGTAACAAAAAGTGGCGTATCGGTGCATTTTGACACATATGTGTGAGGTTCCAAAAAATTCATGACCACGATAACCAATCCAGTTACGTTACACTGATTCTGGCCGAGTCCGTTACACCGCGTCATCTACTGCGAACCATGCTTATCTCATATATATATATATATATATATATATTCAAAATAATTGGAGGAACCTTGGAGCAAATTAACCCAAATGTCAATGGTTTTCTTGAAGCAATTCCCATCTCTAGGATCATGCATTCCTTTCCCAAGTTTTTGCCTTATATCATTCAATATCTATATATAGAAATATATATATATATATATATATATATATATATATAATCCAATCCAAAGGAGAAGAATAGGGGCAAAAAGAATAAACAGAGAGAAAGGACTCATATAAAGATTATGAGAAAACAAGAAATCAACACATAAAGCTAAAGATCACACTATATTCTCTTCTAAAAAATTATACACTATTATTTGTTTCCTACTTTCCACTATAAATTGTTTATGAATTTTTACACTGTTGCCATATCATTATATTCTTTATATTATCATGGTATTGTTAAATAGCCAAATGATGAAAAAGATACTATCTTTTATATATGCTCAAAACTAACCACCATGATGAACATGATCTAGGATTACAACAGATTTAGATAACGTTGTTTGGCCACAGTTCAACCAAGAATAATTTTTGGAATTATTATGAAAAAAAAAAAAAAAAAAAAAAATTTGTTGTTTGTAAGCATGAGGGTGCTAGTTTGAGTCTCAGAGGAGCCACTTAATGCAAAAATAATGCGTAAGGTTATGTCTACTCCGGTCTTCCACTATTGGCATCCCGCATAGGTGGGACCGGCAATGGGTAGATGCCTTTTATCATAAAAACAAATACTGATCAAAGACTCAATTATGACCTTTGGAGTGGAAATATCATAAGCTTGTCAAATGGAGATTTTAGTAGAATGTACCCTTTCAAGTTCGTATCCACTGGAGCTGCCAGCTCTTATGGTGCCAGATGGATGTTGCCCTCCACCAGGTAACCTTTCTGCATGCCCAAAATTTTGAACTGGCCTATCAGGACCAGGTCTTGGTCCAGCATTTGCATCTCGCAGACATCTTGATCTAAGTCTTGATGCAATCTCTGCCAGAGCATCTTTAGCAATACCAAAGTTACCAGATATCTGAAATATCAAAAATAATGATCTGTTTAGATCATAAATCTTTTTATGGAAAAATCAATGCAAGTATGCATCAGAAGAAATCAGCCTTATTAAAGAAAGGCATATAGAAATTATTGTTAAATTCACATGTTGCGACCACCTCACCTGCACAAGTTCTTCATCTTCCGCTGCACACTTAGGCTTATCCTCCTTGGAGTAGACTCTTATGTCCGCCTGGGTTCTCCTCCTCATCTCATTGATAACCTGACCTCCTTGTCCAAGAATGCAGCCAACCTTACTTGATGGAACAAGAAGTCTAGTAGTAATAATTCCTTTTTCAGAGTATTCACTTGTTATGTTTTGAAGCTGAAGAATGGCTTCAATAGTTTGTGATCTTTGGTTCCACATTGCCTGAAACGACATCAGTACAGTAATTTAACACCGTTGTATTGATAAGCTAAAGCCTGTACGAATCTTGAGACAGTCAACATAAAAAAGCTTGTCCAGATGAGAAATGCTTATTTTAATCAAATCAAGTATAAGATAGCAATGTGTCCTAAAAATGTATCCAAATTTATAAATTAAAAAAGAAAGAAAGAAGAGAAAGGATGAAGGCTGACCTCAAAAGAAGACACCCGAATCACATGTTCCTCCGATTCTGCTGAAAGATCCTCAGCATGAATACTAGCTCCTGTCTCCAGCTGCAACTGTTTTACATTAAAGCCTCCCTTGCCAATTACTCCACCAATTTTCCCAGCAGGGCACAAAATTTTCATAGAGAACTCACTTGGAGCTTCCCCACTGTGTGCATCAGGAACACTATTATAACCAGCTCGCCCAAATCCGGGAGAACGGTCCCCGTTTCCCCCAGTCCATGGTATTGGTGGTATACCACGGGGATTAGGATTCCGCTGAGACCACATTGGATTTCCTGGAGGGTGCATATTTGGCATGATAGGACCAGGAGGATGAAAACCTTGGCCCTTATAGGGCATAGGGAAACTGAAAGGAGTTTTGTCCTTGCGTGGATTCTGATGCAACAGAGTGGACACTTCGTAGAGAGCCCTCTTTGCCACTGCTGGTTTTCCCGATATCTGTAAATAGCATGCCAATATTAGAGATCTTTGTCTTGGGACTACAAGGTCTCAACGGAGCTGTGCAAATCAGTCTCCCAAACTATGACTCTGCTAACAAATTAATCACTAACAAGTAACTACACTACACTAAAGGATTTGTGCATAAACAAGGAACAATCACAGAAAGTGAAAAAAAGACAAAGAGATATAAAGAAATTTCACTCTCAAAAGCTATAGAGATGGAAAAAAACTAAATCCAGAAGATTGAAAAGCTTGTCAAGGCATGAAGTCTTGTAGAGACCAAAGCCTCAAATTCCTGAGAATATAGCAAAACGGAGAAGAAACTCGGAGATGAAATGATGTCTATCAACTGTTGATACACAGAAAAACTAAGAGGAAACCTTGTCGTTCTCTCAACTTCACTTTTTCTTGTTGTCTATTCAAATAACTCATACAAAACCCCTCTTACTCACTTGAGAAGTGGAATTCCCTAACCAACCTTCTAGAAGGTACACCAATAAGTTGATAGAACTCTTACTACAAGTTATGTATACATTAGCTATGCAATACTCTATTTGAGAACTTTTAGGAGGAATGAGATAAAGACAAAAGGTAATACCAGGGTAGGATCTTTAGACATGTCCAGCTCTGTTCTAGGACTCAGACAAATGAATTTTAAAGAAAACACACATTTTGGATCAGTGCATTTCATATACATGTGCACATAGAGCAACCCCTCAAAAAAAGACTACCCAAAAGAACATTTCCAAAAGCAATCATAGAAACTAACTTTGATTGTATATACTATTTCCTATTTATAGAACATTGTTTGGCATTTGGGAGTTATAAGTTCTTTTATCTTTAATATTACTCCTATATATATATATATAATTGGAGAGAAAGGAAGGGGGGGGGGGGGGGGGGCTACAGTAAAAAAACAAAGAAAATTGATCTAGCACACAGATTTGAAACTGATGATAAAGAACAATCTACATGAAGATTATATAACCAGTTTTAACTTAAATCTTGTCAAGAAGACAGTTTCAACTTTCAAGGAAATTTTATGGCCAAAAGGGAAGGACTGGAAGGTAGTCCAAATTATTGGAATTAATGAACATTACAAGAAGAAACAACGCATCTTGGAAATCCTACTAAATAATGGAGGGATACAAATTTTTGTCTTTACTGGAGCGAAAGAAAAATTAAACAGTGTAGTCTTGGTCCTAAATTATAAAAAGTTTTCTCCAAAGAACTATGCTACATCCACTCTTTTGGATGCGTGAAGTCTCCCTGTGCGATATGCAACACACCAACAACAGACGGCTATAGGTACGGGATGTCTACAACATGTACGAATGAAGATGCATTAAGCAAACATGTACAGCATTTCAAGCTTGCTATTATCATGTTTCCCTTTGATGTGTGGTTGTAAAATGAGTGAAGTGCCCATTCTGAACACTCTATACTACATATGCAACTGCAGTAATATTACCACCTACCATTTTTCAGGTCCACCTTTTCATTTAGATGTAAAAGGCATACAACAAAATAAGAAAATAATGCATCAGAAGGGACAAGAGAATTATTACCTGAACCAATTCATCAGTGTTCATAGCACAGGTAGGAAGATGTTCTTCAGGAAGAACACGAATGCTAGCACCAGTCTCACTTCGTAATCTCTGAATAACATCTCCTTTTCTACCTAGAAGACATCCTACCATATTATTTGGAACAAGAAGGCGTGCAGTGACCACATTTTCGTTATCAGATCCATCATCCATATCACCAACAAGGTCTTCCTCAATAATCCTGTCATGAACTTTTAATAGAGCATCTTGGGCTGGGCAATGTGGCTCCATGAGATCTTTTTCATCTTGGACTGGGCAATCTGGATCCGAGAGATCATCTTCTTTCCCCGTGGCTGGATCCTCATCACTGTTGTGTTTTCCGGAGATTTTCACAGAAGGACTGTAGATGATTATGACTCTCTCATCTGAGCCAGGGACAGAATCTACAACAGTAATCTTTGCATTTGTCTCTTCTCTAAGGGCTTTGACTATGCCACCACCTTTTCCAATAACACTACCAATCTTTCTAGAATTACAGAGTATCCGATAAACAGTGTCTGAAGCATCAAAATCTCCGTAAGGTTGTTGATGACTTGAATTATGCCATTTTCCTCTCTTGTTGCCACCCTTTTTCTTAAATTGGGGGTTACTAAATTTCTTAAAAAATGGTCCCCTGTTCCCATCCATATCTTCACAGAAACTGCCGGAAAAGCACAAAACATTTTGACAGGATCAAAACCTGAGTATTGACAAGCTTTGATAACATCGGAAAACTAGACCGATTGAGTTCAAAAAGTAGAAAGTTTTACAATTAGCATACATCATTTTTGCTTGATAGCGACGTACTTCTTATTATCACTTTCATCAATATGATAAATAAAATTAAAAGGAAATGCACCCTAACAACAACCTGGCAAGAATATGCTAATATAATCATGCATCTAATCATTAGCTTATATGTAATGTGAAACTTTCAAATGGCACTGAACATGTTTTTTCCCATGAGTACAAATCAAAGGGAATTGATCTTCTCCACTTCTGAGAGTTCATGATTCGGTTTTGCAGTAACCCAATTAAATATATATATATATATATATATATAGGGGTCGCCAAACCTCGTGAGGTACCTACCTAGTCCAATAAATTGTCCTTTCCTGTGATGGGACCCAGCTTGATATAGATTACAAGAAAATAAGTAAAGGTATTGACCTTTCCAATATAAATAATTAGTTTGAATTTGATTTCAAATAAACATGATTCTTAAATAGTTCTGAGTTTCTGACCGAAGGTTTTCTAAATAAGTTTGTGGATTTTGTATAGCATAGGTGAAGAAATCAAATATTAAGTTCTTTAGGTAGAAGATCACCCATTAGACCAAACTGTTTTGATATTCTTCCTTTCTGTTATGATCCTTTGGGAATCTAGTATTTGATATCAGAGACCCAAGTAGATGGTAAGCATTCGACAGCATGGAACAACGTAAACATGAGAGAGCCAGACATTTATCAACAATGGAGTGGAAACAAGAAAATATGGTGGCTGTTAACAATGCCCAGTTGGGACCATTTGCTTCTTGGGAAGACACAATCAACTGGTGGTGAGACTTCCTTTGTTATTGAGATTACTTGTAAGGAAAAACATTAACCAACACAAACAGATGCATCAGAATGAAACTCTGGAATAACTTATGGCAACATTGACACTGGAAATAAATGGTTCAAGAGACGGATTCGTCACCTTAAAAATTAATTTTCCAAGTTTGATGGTCAAGAACCCTAAGGATGGGGGCTTATGACAAAGCAATATAAAGCTCACAATTGGATTCTGGATAACAATTCACAACAATTCATCCAGAGGGCAATGCCATCCCATGGGACCATTGAATATAAATTTTAGTGGACTTAAATGGTCTCAATTCACAGGGCCACTTTGCTCAAGGTTCGGAACAAGATCACGCTGATCTTGCTACTGCACATGATGCGATCAAGCTAGTTCACATGGCACGATCACACTAGAGCACTTTCTCAACTTCTTCAGATATCCTCTTTAACAGAATTTCTACCTCAATTTGAATGGTTACAACTTAAATGTAACCCTGCCAATTACCATTCCTCGTTTATTTATTTTTTTCTACTTTTTTTATTTTCTTGTCGCTAAAGTAAATGCTAAGGTACAGGGGCTGTACAACTTTTACAGCCGACCTCTTTAATACAAGCTTGTAAATTGGCAATTACATAAGAATAATGTGAAATTATCACATGGGTCAAAGGAGCCAACTCCTCACAAGGTTTCCACAAGTGTGTATTTGAAAAGGGAGGCACCCGACCAGATGATTGGAAGGCATCTAAGGGGACTTTGCTATTGATGAACGTTCTGAAATAGTGCATAAACAAAAGCCATTTTTAACATTGATTATATTTGTCAACCTTACATGTCAATTCCGCATGCCAAATAACTGGAATACCAAAAGGAGGAATTCATATGTGTGTGTGTGTGAATGTGTGTGTAATATAAATTGCTGGAGTTCTAAGTTATCGCTGTACCTCCTCAAAGATTCCACTACTCCCAAAGACTACTGAGATTATTCTTGCCTTGAAATGTAAATCATTAGAGTCTTGACTTCCACCAGCATTCTAGTGTTTAAAATCAATCCCAGAAGAAAACAAAAATCAGGTGAATTTTTCAATCAATCAGCCTTCTTCACTGATAGCACTGCACATACAAAAAGAACAAATTGCGTCATTAAAAGAACAAAACCCACATACATGTGACTGAAAATCAAACTGCTTTGAATGAAAACAAAACATTCAGCTTTTGAAAGTACAGCTGTCACTGAACTAAAAAAACCCTAGTCTCTCCGTTCCTGGAAGGTAAGCTACAAGTGCATTCAATCGAATTTAGAAATTCCAATGCAACATTGAAAAAAAAATGCTCCATTGAGCTCTATTCTTGAACCCTCCACTCGCAATTTACCAAATTCTCCGCAAGATTTGAACAAAAAAACAAAAGGCGAAGAAATCAGTTAATCCAACTCGCGATAAAACTAGGTTATTTTTTTTTTAAGGGCAATGATTCCGAGAAAATTGGATTTTCTCGGGAAAATTAACAGCAAATAAAGAGGGTACGTACCGGAGATAAATTAAGGATATTTCAGTCGAATAGAGAGAGTGATGAAGACTTGAGACCACACTGATCGCCGAACCTCTCCGACCGGAGGGAGAACTAAAAAGTGCAGAGTAGGGCTTGTTTTGCCTTGTTTCTTCTTGTTCTTTTAGTTGCTGGAAATGAGCAAAATGGGTCGGTCCAAATGTTTTCTACGTGGGCCTTTAATATCCATTTTTTTGGGGCTAAAAACACCTACTTTTGCAACTTAAATCAAAGATCCAGACTTAAAAATGAATTCTATTATTTATTTCATCTGTGTTTTTTGGTAAGAAAAGGAAAAAAAAAAAAAGTATTCAGCTTTTACAATAAATTACATAATCCATTTTGCAGCTAACCTTCTTAATATCACGAGCAGTGACACGTTAAACTCATGTAATTAACCGCGTGGGGTAGGGTTCAAGACTCTAATGAATTTAAAATTGAAACAAATGTAGTTTAAAATTTTATCTAAATTTTCTTTCATTCTAAATCAAACTACCAATTTTGTGCTCACAAACATGACATTAGGGAACTTAAATGAAATAACTTTGTTTTTGAAATTTTCTCCCCCTTTTTTAATTTACATAGGTTGAATTTGAGTACAATAAAAGACACTATTTGATTCTGCTATAAAATAAATTCTTTAAAATAATTAACTATAACCTGACTCTTACAGTATACAAGAAGTAAGGATTCGACGTAACAAATGACTAGCAACGGAAAGAGCCACCTACTTCTGTTCCGTCAGCAGAAAGTCATATTAATCAGAATGACCTGAAAAAAGCAATACTCCAAACCCTGGTAAACCTAAAAGATCACACCCATGTCAAACCAATGGTAACACCTCACATGTTGCAATAGCCTTTACAATGGAAACCATCTCGGTGTCCATGTGGGGTACATCCAACCAAGGACCCGAGGATCTCAAACACTACAAATAAAACCTATCTATGAAAAGATCATCCTGCACCAACACAACCACTTTCAATACGTCTATCCAAGCCAGCGCCACCTATAGTTAGCTTTACATTCCTATGTAAGTCTCCACTTCAGTACTTATACATGCTTTCCATAGTGTAACTTGTAATCCTAGGTTTACATTGCTTCTTTACTCGCTTTGATGGTGTAATTTACAGTTCTTCACCTAGGTTTACATGGGTAATCAATGGTTCACTATTAAGCCCTTTAGAATGTAACCAGGTCCTTCTATATTGTACCATCCAAAAACTTGTAATTGATCATCATTTTACTGTCAAAAGTTAATGAAGAGAAGATTATATAACTTAATTCTTAAAAGGTATTTTGTTGTTTGCTTGTGGTTCACGTTCATATCTCCCATCTAACGCACTTCAAGCTTAACAGAACTCTTTTGTTAGAACCGAAGTAATACGAATCTGTCGGAACCAAAGTAAAGCGAACTTAAGAAAGTCATTCCTCCTCTCCTCAATTGCTAAGTCAGATTACTCACGAGCGTTACTGACAAAAGTTAATGAAGAGAAAATTATATGTCTTCATTTTTAGAAGGTATTTTGTTGTTTGCCTATGATTCACATCTATATTTCTCATCTAACACACTTCATGTTTAACATAATTCTTTCGTTAGAATCGAAGTAATACGAACATGTCGAAACCAACTAAAGATAGTCATTCCTCCTCTCCTCAATTGCTAAGTCAGATTATTCAAGAGCGCACACGCTCACGGCCACAACAGCTCTAAAACAATCAGCAATATTTGTATGGCTTTCTCTTTGTTCCAAACAATTGTTATTCTTGTTAATCCATTAAAACATAATCAAGATTTGGTGTAAATAAAATATAGCATGTTTTCATCATTCATATTAACTACTTCGTGCTCTTAGTACTATTGAGATTTGGTCTAACAGTTGAATCTGCACTCTTTGATTAAAAAATGATTCCACCAACGTATATTAATATATTACAAATAAATTTCAACATTAGCTCTCAGATTGTCAAAAATAAATAAATAAATACTCATTAATTATAGTATGTGCACACTAATTGGCCCTACGAGACCTATGGCAGTTCTAATTGGACTGATCACATTTATACACATATTAATGTGTGTGTCTCATTGTCTGGTGGTTGGCCCTTCACTGTTACATGAGTTTTTAGGTGGTAAAAGATCTTTTTTTTCCTTAATTGGAAATACATATGTACGTTCTAAGTGAATGTAACATTTATGTTAAAGGATATTTTTACCTTAACTAGAAAAAGATTTCTTACCATATCCATACATCTATAATTCTATACAAATAACACAAAATATACTTTCTTCAACTCCCCGCGTCCACCGGTGCACTAACTCACTAAATTATGAAAGCACTAATTCATTGGAAAAATATGAAGACACTAATTCATTGGACTATAAAGGCACTATAAAGACGGGCATCGCCGCAATAATTTATGTTTTAAAGTTTTTTTCTAAATTTTTTCTTTTACTTTCACGATTCCTAAAAAATTATAATTAAGCATAATCAAATTTCCAAAACATGCTCAGACTAATGGAGTGGAGCCAATGTGTAAAAATGCAAGGGCATGTTTAGTTTGTAAAGAAACTTTTTTCTGTTTACAAATAATTGAAAACCCGTACAAAATTCTCAGAATTAGCTAACGCACCAATCAAAAATAAAACATCATGCCCTCAATATATAGGTTGGAAAAAACAAAATTGGTAAATAATTTTACTTTTAATTAAAACTCCATGGATGTAAAATATTAAATATTTTAAATGCTCCGCATGATAAACTCGATCTCAATATATACCTCTACCAACAAGTAAAAATAGACCTCTATCAAACATTGACAAAGTAAAAAAAAACAAAGTAAAAATATAAAAAATATTTTTTACAAACAAACAAACAACCGAGCTGTTTTTTTCTTTGCTTTTTTTGGTTAAATTGTTTCACACTTTTTGTCGCAAATTTCTAGAGTTCTTTTTTTGATCATAGACCCAAACATCTTTCTTAAGTATAAAAAAAACGTATTTATCCAAAAATAAATAATAAAAATAAAAAATAAAAAATAGAATTTCAAGACAACAAACAGCTTCCGATATCTACTATTCTATATTTGTAATCACAATTATACATGGACAAAGGGTAAAAACAAGAAGTACGAACACCAAAAAGAAAAAATAAAGGCAGTTGATCTGAACCGTCAAAACTGATCTCTAATTCTGATTATGATTAGTGTGGTCTTGATCACACCGGATAATCAA
Source organism: Cornus florida (assembly GCF_030987335.1). NCBI lineage: Eukaryota > Viridiplantae > Streptophyta > Magnoliopsida > Cornales > Cornaceae > Cornus > Cornus florida. Next base: position 9,778,048 of record NW_026775577.1, read on the forward strand.
GCCCCAGCTCCATCTTACACACGCCATCGTCAGACGAATCTTGAGCTACACAAGGTCTGGTTTTCTTGGGACCACGTGAAGACGACTTAAATCCAAGGGTCAGCTCAAGCTCAACGTCGCCATCGTCAGTCGGCTCGGGCACCGACTCCGGCTCCGCCCCAAGCAACACGTTAGCCTCAGCCGTCTCAGCCGAACCCAAGCTCTCCGTCTCTCGGCTTTCACCACCACCGACATTCGGAGCCGCCTCGGACTGGTGGCTCAAAGACGACTCATGACTCGTGGAACAGTTCATCTCGTCACCCGACCCACCCGAAACCCGGTTCACCTTGGTCTTCGTCGCCGACCGCTTAAACCGGCACCGAGTCCTGACCCGGTGAAGCTCGCTCGACCCGGCCGGGCTATCATCCTTGGGAACGTGACGAATGTCATAAGCTTTCAGAGGTGGCCCATTGTTGCACTCAGCCGAATCGGATGCAATCTGGGTAATCGGTTCACCTCTTAAAACAGCCTCTACAGCATTCTGACAAAGCGACCAACTCCCGGACCAAAGCAACCCGACCGATCCATAAATCGGGTTCACAATCCGCCCACATGCCTCGTATAGTAGTGACCTAAATATTGCTGTAATCAAATCAAAACAAAGAAATTGTAAGAACATAATTTTTGGGTATTTTAATTTTTAATAAAATAATTATATTTAAACCGATGTATGATGTGTCTGGTTGATTGATGAAATTTTAAGCGTGTGATTCAGTGAAGTGTGGGTCCCATTTTTGAGAAATAGGTCAAAATAGCATTATATGTATGTACTAACCAGGACGGAGATGTTCTGGGCCGGAGTTGATGAGGTTCATGAGGCCGGCACGGCCGTAGAACTTGGCGAGGAAGACGGTGGCATGGGCTTGGGATTCTGGGCTTTTGATCCATTGAAGGCAAGGTCTGATGCTGCAGTTTTCACTACAGCCCTTGCGGAGGACCCTGCAACCATTACAGCTCATACGCATGATTTCTAGAGAGAGAGTAGTAGATATATAGAGAGAGAGAGAGTATGAAGGGAGGAGAAGGAAAGGGGGTTTGGGATCTATTTAAGTAGCGAGTAAAGGTATTAGAATAGATAGATATAGTGTTATTAGTATAATATACTATAAATATATATATATGGAAATATATATATATATAGATATAGTCACATATAGGAAGTGGGCCGCTGTTTGGTGGGTACTTGAGGCCGCAGTTGTTTCCCAATAAGCGGTAGAGTTTGATGAGAAAACCAGTTTCCACATTCTCGGAATTGGGAATGTAACACTATGGATTTATAAAATTCAAAATTCTACAGCTCTTAGTCCACTCGTCTTCCTAGCGCGTGAATTCACTACCCAATCATTACAGTCCATCTTAAACATATCTCCTCACTTTTTACTCGAGTTCGGATCCTCATGGACTAACCTCACCATTTATAAAATACCCAATGGTTTACTTTTTCATGTAAATAACACCTATATTATTTATTTTGTATATACAAATTTATTAAAACTTTATAAATATTCACAATAAGGGCTTATCAGTACTGATCATTTAGAAAAGTATTGATATAAAATCTTGTGTGTGGCAGGTATGAAATATTCAAAATGCCCTTGAAGTCCGAAAATGTTCTTACCCATTTTGTATATAAATTCCGCCTTCAAAATGCGTCATTTCCTCGAGATCCTTATGGTCTGAGTTTGTTACCTTTTTTATTTTACTTTAAGAATTATGATTTAATATTTTAATCATTTCATTAACGGTCAAATAACGTGATGCTCTTGTTCGATTCAAAAACAAACGTTAGAGAATTTTGAGAACTTAATGAGAAGGTATATGTTTTATATGTATATATTATATGAGTGTTTTTGCAAACAACCCTTTACACGTGTGTTCAAACATAAGATAGGTGAACAGTGAAATACAATAGTCACCAACTTTGTATATACCTAAGATTAATGGGACCAGGGAATGCACTTTAATTCGAATATGCAAAACTGGAGTAGCAAGTAATGTAAATATTTATCATGTACGGAGTAATACATTTACTATTACACATTTATTACGAGAATTCAATATTAATACAACATATTTTATTAATAGCAAAGTAACCTCACAAGAAGCTGATAATTACAATACTAGCCAATTTCATAGAGTCACACTGACTCATACTTGTTCAACTGAGGGTATTATGGTATTTAAAACCAAAAGGGACAGGTGGAGGGCGACGGTGACACATGGGGAGGTGGAATCCATGCAAGCGGGTCCAAAAACGAGGGGGCGCGTGGCGGAAACGTGTCTGGTGTCAGAGTGCGGTCGAATCGCCACATATCGTGGAAAACGAGGTCCCACCCACCATGTGGCGTGGGGCTCAGGTGCGTAGCTCCTGGTTTTCGGGAAGTGGTGTGTTCTCTGCGTTCCGCGGAAAAAACCAGAAACCGCTTCGTCACAAAACCGGTGACCGGTTTCAGGTTTTGAATCCAGACCTGTGGGCGCACAAGGAGAGAGGCTCTGACCCACCGGTTTCATCGGGTCACACAAGTCCGTCCAAATATAATAAATAAAATAATACTTTTTGATTTCATTCATGCTTATCTTATCCCATAAGTCAGGACACGCACACGCCAAGTTGCAAAATTTTCGTTTCTTTCATTTTGATTGACAGTCAATTGTTTTGAATGCAACGGTTTCACATAGAATCTTCTCTGATTCAACATTTAGTTCCACAACCTTTAATTATTTTTAATCGTAATAAAATACTTACACAATAATGTTAAATTGTTATATATATATATATATATTAGATGTCTACTTTAATAATTTTAATATGAACTTATATTTATATTTACACGATAATGTTAAATTGTTAATGTGACATATATATAAAAAAAGTTACTAGTCCGTTCCATATTAAGATTATCGAAGTAGACATCTAATATATATATATATATAAATAAGTATATAAAAAAATATAATTAAAAATAATTTTTAATGACTCAAAAATAAAAAATAGTAGCGCGTCAAAGTTTTTTAAATAGACAACTAATATGAAACGGAGGTATTGGCATTCTCAAATTAACTTGTTTTAGTGTTACAATTTTTTTTTCCCCTGGGTTTTAGTGTTACAATTTGATATGATATATTACAAAAAGTCATTAGTTTTCCTTAATATAAAATTAAATGAATATAAATAAAAAATCATTCGGCACAGTGTTGTTAAAGAATTTCTAAATTTTTTTTAATAGTGAGTCTGCAAGAAAATGAAAATACCTAAAACAATTTTTAAGATTTTCTTGAATTAAAATAAAATAAAATTTTAAAAAGAAAAGAAAACCTAAATTTTCTTAAATTTCTATTTAGGGGCACTTTTATCATTACAATATCACTTTAATGGAGTGTATTTTTCAATTTTTTCTTAAAGTTCTATTCTTTAAAAAAAATAAATTAAAGCAAAAAGAAATGTAAAATAAAAATATTTCTTAAACATACACTAAGAGCATTTTCATCATTATAACATCAATTTGCAAAGGAAATTTTCATATAAATGCATTTTACAAAGTCCATTCGTCGAAAGAAATTTTAGAATCAAAAAACTCCCCCTAACAGGCATTAGTAATTAATTATTTGGGAAGTTGTCAGTTCTTTTTCTACGAATAAGAGTCAAAATTGTGATTAACGTCCACTGTGATTTCATCGCGATCTAGTATATTTGTTAACTATTAATGTTTCAGTCACCATGTATATAAAATTATATATATCAAATTATGTATCTTTCTTATGTATGCATCTTATTTAGAAAACGCATGGGAGGAAGTGAGTGATTTTTTAATAAAAGAAATGATTATTCCTCCATGAACATAACCATCATTTTTCCTCTTTCAAAATTTGTATAGGCATATATTCATTTTTGAAGGAAACTCTCAATTAAAGCTGGAAAGTACACCAACATGTTAAATCTTTTAAATTATAAATTTAACCAATCTTTCAAATTAATTGAATTTCATAATTATATATATATATATATACACACACACGCACGGAAAAAGGTTGGCGGCCCTGAGAATTGGAAGACAGTGACTCCACCGTCCTCTCGATATCACATGCATTTTAGTGCTTCTCAACCGGTAAATATTGACTTTACGCATACTGATTGAAAAAGTCAATGTTTTAACAGGTGTGGTGGCTTAACCTTTCTCGAAGGGGGTAAATGTTTTCTAGAAGGGGTAAATGTAATTGGCTCAGAGCATCTAGCAGTATGTTAAAAGTTTTTATTATTATTATTATTTTTTTTTGGTATAAAATATATACGGTTACACATGATGTCTAAATTTTTTTTTTATCTCTAACAATTTGTTAAAATATACCGTGTCACATCACCAATGTATAAAATTATTGTGTATTTTACATAACTTTTTTACACAGTCATATCAATATATTTCATTTCTCCCCCTCTTTCTCATCCCATTAAAGAGTCAATCGTATATTAAGTAAGCTTATAAAAGTTATGTGAGGTCCATGGCACGTGATTGGTTATTATTAAAGATATATTTTTACACAAAAAAAAATATAAAACAACCGCTGGAGGTAAAAATAAATAATCTAATTTTTTTTTTTTGTATAAATCTATCTCTTGATATCAGATTCATACCAAAAATATATATATAGGTCCAAAATGCTCTTAGATTGTTATTTTTATTTTTATAATTAAATGTGCAAGTGGTCTTTCTAATGTTTACATTGGTCGTTGTTCAAACTTATTTTTATTTATTTCCTGGATTAGTGGCTCACAATGTAAGCATAGTTATCATTGGTAAGCCCAACCCTTGCCATTTTTTTAATGTAATCAAACTACTTCTCACAAAAAAATTGGAGGAGTAGTTGATAAAGGTTTGTATTACATGCAATTTTTTTTAATTTCCCAAGTAATCTAATAACTTATTATATTTTATTGCTTCTTTGTTTTGTAGGATTTGATTAAATTACTGCCCTAGTGGGAGGAATGAAAGTCAGATTTTGGTTTAAGAATTGGAAGGAAGGTAGATACAGATCTTTAATTCTCATCATCTGTGATTCTTACTATCTTTATTATAATTAATATACTAACGCGCAAAAAGTCCCTTGAACTATTTATTTTAGCAAAAAAAAAAAAAAAAAAAATCTAAATTTTTTAAATGGTGGCAATGCACATGATAAATTATTTTATTATTTTGAACATTATACTTTTTACCTACAAGATGGGAAAGCTGGAGCCTCAGTTCCTTATTATTTTTAAAAGTTTAGCTCAGTTTATTTAATATCAAAAGTTGTTGGAGCTGACGCGATTTGAACTTAGGTTCGAGATCATTCTTCTTTGGTCATGGCCTTATATAATCTATACAAGTCTCTTAAAGAGTTTACATTCATGAACCTGTACAAATCTATTCACGGACATATATGAACTTATATGAATGTATGTTCGCCAACCTACATGAGTCAAGCCTAATATTATTTAAAATCGACTTGTTTACTAAATGAGTTTAGAAATTAATCGATCGTTACTTAATGAACGAACCCACGCCAAGACCGAGCTGCTCATAAATAGTTTGATTCATTTACAACCATATAACCTACCACAAGACGCATATAGTTTTTCTGAAAAAAATTCATGCGAGTGGCTCCAAGAGGTGTACCTAATCCGTCGTTTACATCACTCTAATGATCTCTTAATTAATAAGGAACCGACAAGAAGTAAAAGGATCAAAATACTTAAAAGACCACAGAGAGAGTCCATTTTTATTTTTCAGTGACAATGTGTCTCCTAAGATTTTATTCATTTGAATAGCAGATCAAATTTTGTATCATTAATTATATATTATTTATGTATTGTAATATACATGTGTGGGTATATATATATAAGATAAGTGTAAAAAATATTCTTAAAAGTATACTTCACTTAGTATTTTTATTCTTATTTGAAAAAATATATAAAAAATACCTTTAATTTTTTCACATTGGACAAAAATACGTCCTAAATTAGTACTATAACGCCTATTTTGCCCTTTTACTTTTTCGAAAATACCCAATGAGATATATATGTTACTAATTTTATAATATAGGGGTGTTATGTGCACATTACCCTTTATATATATATATATATATATATATATATATATATATATATTGAAAAAAAATTTCTATATATATATATATATATATCTAAATATTTTTTAAAAAAAAAACTTTAAGAATTTGTAGAACAAGGATTTGAATTTTTTTAGATTCCAGTTTACTCTTTTCTACTAATTTTTTTTTCTTTATTCTTTTTTTTTTTTTTTTCATACCAACATTGTTAAACCAAAAAAAAATTCTCAATATCAGTGTACACTGATTTTCGAATTTTAGAAAAGTTTTATTTTTTTTAGTTTGAACTTTATTTTTGTATTTTATTTTCTATTTTTATTTTTACTTTTCTTTTATACTTTTATTTTTATTTTTACTTGTCCATTGCCGGCATCCTCCAATAGTGTCATTTCGATCATTTTATAAAATTATTTATTTTTATATATTTTATAAAATGGTTCAGTAAAGGTAATTTAGTTAACTTAGGGTTTAAATTTGTCAGAGTGGTCTATTTGCACCAAATTGAAATTATAGAGGTATTTTTTTGCACGTGAGGGGTATAATATGCACTATTAATATACTTTAAAGGCGTTTTCTGCACTTGACCAATTTATATATGTGGCAAGAAATTATTTCAATCACGGACTCTTTTATATATATATATATATATATATATATATATATATATATATGAATTCAAAGAGTCCGTGATTGAAACATTTTCTTGTCACGCATGAATATTTTGTACATAGATATGGGTTTTTCGTAGTGTTTCAGCTTAAAGTTGGTGCACGGTTGGCATTGGTTGGAGTCTTTTGTTGAATTCAGAACCAAACAAGAAGAACCAGACCTAATTATTGTTGAGTACTAACCAGATTATTATATATTTAATCTATACCTTGAAAGGTTTGGTATTTTTCTCTTCCAATCAATCATTTTTTTTTTTTCTTTTTCATTTTCTATTTGAAGAGGTGGGATTTTTCAAACCAATCCTAAACTGTCCAAATTAAATGCTGCCAAACTAGTGGTAGCCTAAGTTCCACCGAATCCAACCAGTGCTTTTTATGATTTTTAAAACTAGGTTTGGAATGATTAAGGTTTAAGTTGGGCAGGTTGATAATGCGTATGATTTTTAAAATTAGGTTTCGAATGATTAAGGTTAAAGTTGGCAGGTTTGATAATGCCGGTTCAATTAAATAATGAGAAAATATTGTTTGTACTCAATGTATCTTTCTCACATCTTCTATTAATGAACTAACATTAGCTAATGGGGTTTAGCTTAGACCTAATATCACATATTTATGGATTTGAGCTTGTTAATTTTATACATTCTTTTTTGTGATAATGATAATGATTGTAGTGTAATGATATCTTCTTTATTTTTCAAAATAAAAAGTCACATGAGTTTTATATGAAGTAATTGATTTCATGAAAATTGGAAAATTTTCAAATTCAAAATCTCCAAAACATTATAATTATCAATTTAATCAATCCAATATTTACCTTGGTTTAACTTCAATGGGGTGACTGGTAAGTCACTTTGGGCCTATGCCTCATAAAGTATGAGATTTATGGTTCAACTTTTGTTTAGTGTAAATAATTCTTTGGGATCACACCGACAAAAAAAAACCCAAACTTTATTGGTTCAAGGTTTTCCCAAAAAGGGTGCTGGACCAATTGGTGTTTGATGGGATAAACAAGCAATCAAGACAATCTCTCTTTGGACCTTTGGTTCAGATCAACTCTCAACAATTGATGTTGATGGATCAACATGCAGTCTACTCGTGGAGGTTATGTGTATTTGGGCTTTGCCTATCTTCCTCAGCCCTGGCCCAGACATATTTAAAGGCTCCATTCTTTTTTACTTTTTCTTTTTTCGGCAAACTAAGGACAGGGAAGACTCCTTGAACATGAATACATCCGTTCAAAAAGCTCATGGGACAGGGCTGCCCTTCTGGGCTCGTCTTACCATGGGTCTAATTCTTATGATTGGGCCACCAGCATCATCTTCCATTTCTGGCCTGACTTGTGAAGACCTGGTGCTCAATGCCACTTATCCGACCCGCTTCTAGCGGTCTGGGTCGTGCCCAGCCCATGCCGTTTTTGGCATCTTCAAACACCTTAATTATATATCTACATATATTCTTGGATCATTATAAGCATCCAACAGTAACTAACTACAAGAACTTCCATTGATTGCACTATAGAATCAATTTTAGCTACGGTAGTAACAATAATAATACATATTAATAAAATGATTGATCATTTTCAATATAAAATTACAACAACAGACACAAAATACCTTCGGTTTCCCCACTTAATTACCCGAAAACACAACAATTCCAACACCCAATAATGAGGAAAACGAGGGTATTTTGGTCAATAAAGGAAAACATATGTAAAAGTGAAAAAGGAACAGAAAAGTGATCTACTTGTTGTGCAGACGATCTGGGCAAGTGGGTACTCTTCGTTTGGCCTCCTCAAAGCTACTCTGCTCAGTTTGATTGAACCTAAAAGCTCTTCCATTGAAGAATATTTCAAGATTCATCTTCTTCTTGCTGTCAATGGATGTCTTATTTTCATGAAATATTATCCGAATTGCCTCCACATTGCTGTTACTGCATGACCATGCCTGAAAAACTGAAATGGTTAGCATAAGCACTAGAGAAGAGAGCATTAATCTCCTCCCACCGGGGGCCAACGCCGCCGCCGGAAAACCCATATTGGTGGTTGCACGGCGGAGACTTTGGAAGAGATGGAGTAGATATATATTATGTGGAAAAAAAGATAGCTGACGTCTGAACATTCCCTTGCTCGGTCTCTTTATGGTAGGTTGGTGGGATTCACAAATCACAACAGCTGGTTGAGAGGGAGAGCAGCATGTTGTGTTTGTAATTAATCAGTCCAGCTATATCATGCATGTCACATACACTTCAAAACACTAGCGAGGGACACTATATTCAACATAGGCAGCATCCACACGTGACACAAGTACGACGTGATAACAATAATACATGTAGTCCCTCCATCCCTGTGAGTCACAATTTATTAGATGGATAACTAAATAGGGACGGAGGAAGTATATTTTTTCATCCAGTGATCGGCTCAGAAATTTTGTTGAGAGAGAGCATCATTGAAGTGTTTTCACAGTTTTAGTGGGGGCATTTTAAAAGAATTTCCAAGATTTATAAAGTACACAATGCAAATGCAAATAAAAAATTTCAGGAACCGCATAGGTCCATTTTATCCGCATGTATGATTTGGAGCTTAAAAGTGAACAGTGGTGATATTGTTTTTTAAATTTTTTTTTTATTTTTTAGGGATAATTTTACTGACATCCCCAGTAATTTGGCCAAATATCAATCTAAAATATCTTTCGAAAATAACTATCACTTAGGTCCATTTTCGTTTTTCCGTTACAGCCTCCGTTAAAAACATGAGAAAAGACATGTTTGTCCCTAATTTTTTAATCATATTTATTCCAAAGTATCAAATAACCTAATTACTATTATACCCCTATTTAAATTATACAATTAAAATGACTCTTTTCTTGGGAGTCAAATATATATATATATACACACACACGCACACACACTCAACCGAAAATTGAAGACCACGTTGGTGGAGGTGGCGGTATGGTGATGGTGGTGTGTCGCCAGTGGAGGTGCTAACTCGGACCTTTGCCACCACCGAGTCTAACTCGGACGATGATGGCGACGACGAATTTCAGATGATGGGCGACGTAAGGCGAGTGATGGGTGATGGCCGTCGAGGTTGTAATTTGACATCCCGACGGTGGTGGGCGACGACGAATTTCAGAATTTCCCCTTTCTCTCTCTAAAAAACCTCCAATTTCAGAAAGGCTTTGGTGACTCGCCAGTCCAACATCAACCTCTCCTTCCCCGGCGACGCCTTCGATGTCTTCGTCCGCGCCAAGACTGCCCTCGATCTTGCCTGCCCTGCCGTCGTCTCCTGTGCCGACATCATCGCCGTCGTTGCCCGGGAGCTCGTCACCATGATGGCTCACCTGCCCCGCCGTCTTTTCCTTCACTTGATGCGCCACCGTCTCCTGCTCCGAGATCCTCGCCGGTGTTGTGGTGGTGTTATGCTTGTGTGTGTGTGTATATATATATAATGTCAGATATATATATATATATATATATATATATATATATATATATATATGAGGAAAATTGGAATCCTCGCCGGTGTTGGTGGTGGTGTTGTGCTTGTGTTTAATATATATATGTGTGTGTGGGGGGGGGGGGTAAAAATGTCATTTGAATACTTAAAAAAATAATTTAATTAGTCAAATGAGGGTAAACATGTCATTAAGTGGATCAAACCAAAGTCAAAGGGTAAGAATGTCTTTTTACATGTAAAAAGTGGTCTAACACACCTGTCAACTAACTTTTGGGGTGTGAGTGAAAAACGGAGCAAACGTTTGTAACGTGAGTAATAGTTATTTTCGTAACTATCTAGGTCATACATGAATCCTGTTTCATCTCTCATGCATATCTATCAGGGACCATAATTAATCTCAATTGAACAACTCATTATTTTCTCCCTCATTATTTTATCCCCCCATTTGTATAACTTTCAATAAAAAAATATAAAAGAAGGGTAAAGTGCATTTAACCCCCTTGAACTTTCAGCAAAAAACACAAAACCCCTATAAACTAAAAAATGCCCCCTGATCTATTAAAAATGTACAATTTAAGGACAAAATGAATAGTCTCCGGCATAAAAGGTCACAGGAGATGTTTGATTACAAAATTACCCTTTTATAAAAGGACGTCGTTTTAGTGTTTGATGGGCTTCTATTGCTGATGTGTCAAACAAATTGTGAGCAGCCAATAATATTTGGACAACTCATTATCACTTTTCCAAAACTTCAACGCCAAACAGAGTCAGCGCCGAACCAACCAGTGAAAGTTAAGCTTTGAAACCCTAACTCATCTATTGCAACACCAACATAGCTACTGTACGAACCTCCCCCCTCCTCCCTCTCTATCTCTTTCTTCTGTCCAACCTTCTCTTCCCCTCTCTTTCCTTTTCATGGCCGGCGATGGAGGCACTGCTCCGGCAATGGTCATCGGCGTCGCGAAAAAGCGACCGCAAAGTTGCGGCTACGTAGGTGCATCATAGCTTGGAAAGGTCGACTTCATGGCGACCCATGTCCAAATCTACTACTCGGCGACCTTGTGTCGCCGTGGTACAGGTCTCCAAGTCACCGGAATCGCCCGGCAGCCAGCTCACCACCACCATCAACGTGGAGAATTTTCCTCCTACCGAGACCTCTGCATCAACAACTTCAGTGTAGCACCGCTCCTCTTTTGCCGGAGATTTTAGTGGTTTGGCCGCTGCTATTGCACCAATTTTTGGCCGGAGATTTCACTTTGGCCGCTACGATTGCACCGTTAATGCTTATATTTTCTCTTTCTATGTTGATTCTCTTGTTTTATTGCAGCCAATAACTTGGGCCGGAACTGGCATACAATGGACCGGGACAAAATTCGGAACTGGGTTCGAATCCCTGTGTGAGATCGTTCGAGCTACGGAGAGTCGCCCAGCGAAACGGCGGTTGTCAACGTCGACGATCATGGATTCAGTTGATCCACAATTGATGAGGTAGTGGTCGATCGGAGAGAAGGAGGCTGCGATTACGAGGTTGATGAAAACAGATCCGGCGATGGTGGATCGAGCTCGAAACGGATCTGGGGGAGACAAGAAGACGGCTGTGAGAACATATCCGGCGGCTGTGTGATGAGCTCTAGTTCGGCGGCTGTGTGATGAGCTTTTGGTAGGCGCGGTGAGCTTGGAGATGGAGAGCTCGGCGACGGTTCACGGGTCCTATCCCGGACCTGTCTCAGTGTGCGAATCTCTTCGTTTTGCAGCTCCGGGACAATCAGTTCACTGGTGTCGTGCCTCCGATGCTGAGTTCTCTTCCCAAATTGGTGAATGTCTCATTGCAGAACAATAAATTGCAGGGTCTAATGTCTGTAATTTGGAAAAGAATTTAGACATAGAGAGAGAGAAAGAAGGTAGGATTGGCATTTTCAATTTACAGCATATGCATGTGATTATTTTACGGTCAAAATTTATTGGATCAGTGTCACCTGGCATTTTTTACAAAATGTGTGATAGTTTATGGAGTTTTCTGTTAAAAAAATAGTTCGGGGAGTTTTTTTTGGGAGAGGGAGTAAAGTTCGGCTCGGGGGTTTATTTATTTATTTTTTTTTTTGCACATTACCCTAAAAACAAAATAATGAGTTGACCAAAAGCCTCAATCATTTCAAAGGGGTAAACAAGATAAGACTGGAGTCCTTAAAGTGTGACAACGACCTTTCTTTCATCAATCGTCATATAAGATAAATTTGAAAATAACATGTACCAACCATCCAAACAACCCCTTATCATAGTAAATTACAAAATAAGATGCAAGCTATGGTAGTACTACAGCAGTGCAAACATTTATGTCTTCCATGTGAACACTCACACGACTAACAGTAATGGTCGGTACGCATGTCAGACTCTCAGAATCTGATTTTGAAAAGCCCTAGGGTTTTCCTAGACTGACCAACTCTATTCAAGTCTTTGTTACATCAAATTCTAATAATTTAGAGGGCTTCCCATTCTCTCTCTCACAATTAATTAATCTCCTGTTGCTGTTATTTTAAAGTAAATTAAGACCTTTTTTTTTTTGTTGAATTGGTGAAAATTCGGAATATTTTGTTCTTCCCTTTTTTTCTTTTTCTTTTTTTAAGTAAATCGCACCCGGTTAATTGTCATGGGCACTTTTCACTTCAGAAAGTCATTGCAGTCACTCAACCCTATCTTATCTACCTTAATGGGAGAGTCTTTATGTAATGCTCACCGTGAATGAAAGATAAAATTTAATTTTAGAGAACTGCAGTCATTCTTACTTAAAAGTTCAAACTTTTTTGACACGAGACAAGATTTTACAAGAAGTAATGAACTAAGAACGCTTATGTCCCAGGTTCAAGTTCGTCCATGATCATTATAACTCTCGACTGAAATTGTTATTGAGGTGTGGAGCCGTCGACAGTATTCTTAATTTGTAGCTTGAGGTAAGTCCCGAAGGGACTCTAGGTAAATTCTGTTGCCAGCAAAAAAAAAAAAGAAAAAAAAAAAAAAAGTAATTCACAACGTTTATTTGAAATTTGACTTCCTGACTTTTCAATTTGGAACCACTCCCTTGTCTTCATACAGTATGGTCAAGGGATTTTTTTGGGTACTGATAAAAGAAACTCACATTTTTTTTTTTTTTGGAAAGACAACCCCTTACATTTTATTTTCTATTTGACCATGGGCCTTGGTAGAATGCACCATTACTTAACAGTTAACATAGACTATTTTATTTAATTATTTATTTTTATTTTTATAGAAATTAAACTTTTGTGACTGGAGGAAAAAAAAAGGCCAATTGATTTGAAAGATTAAAACTTGCACAGTCATTCTTTCTTTCTTATATATTTATTGATACGCAGTATTCAACTGATTAGAAGTTCAAAAGGTACAATACGTACACTTGAACAAGGTACCACAAAAATTCCTAATTAAAGCCTGTCTCCTTCTTTAACTTTCCCGATTTAGTACTAATTTGGGGTTGGAGCCCTTAGGCCGGTACCCCTCCGGTTACTTTTTCTTCTATTTCATGTCGTAGTAGAATCCTGCATCGTATATATATAATCTACTATACAATGGAATTATATACTACTATATATATATATATATATATATATATATATATATGGTGACAGAGCACACAAACACAGTGAGTGAACCAACCGCCTAATTTTAGGAATGGTCTTCATCAAGTTGTCAAAGACTTTATAGTAGATGAGGCTAAATGTGAAACAGAGTGCCAGCAATTTTAAAAAGGACTGACTAGAAATAAATAAACTAAGGAGCTACTGTCACACACATTCATATCCTTCCCATTCGGATCAGATAAGATTACGAATCTCAGAGAAGTGGCACACCAATTGTGGTGCTTAGTGATAAAGGCTGTGTGTCAAAAAAATTGCACCATCATTTGGCTATTAATGTGTAATGTTGATTTAATTTTGTTCCTTAAATGCTGTAGATTGAGTTAATAACATTATACATATAGGATGTGGCAATCCAGCAATCTGAAAGGGAGGCGAACTCGGCTCTCCTATTCAAGTGACCTGAGTGTATTCAAAGGAGAGTCTTATTCGACTCCCCCTTTAACTACTCTCTTTAGAAAGAGTATCACCGGAAAAGTCAATTCGAATTCATTAGTTTCTCTTAATTACTAATCAAAAAATATATTTATATTTCTAATTGAAAGCACGACCACTAGTCGTAATAAGAAATACTCACATACTCATTTTGCTGCTAAATCAACTTGATCGAACTTTCAACCTTTACTTTAAAAAGTAAATATATTCACACACGTGCACCCTAATTGGGATCAAAACTCTTCCCTATGGAGCCCTATGAATATTGAAATCTAAGATCTAATTGTATATCATTTTGAAATATTGGAGTTTTATCAAGTAGTAATAGGAACGGATCCTCTCTAATAAAAATTCTCTTTAAGTATCTACAGGTATTAATTCTACGACTACTAAGGCGCCACGTGAACAACTTTTTTAACTCACTAAATATATTATAAGTTATTACAATTTCTTAAAATATCTAACTATGTTAAATTACAGGTTTACCCACATTACAAAAAAAAAAAAAAAAAAGAAAAAAAAAAAAAAAAACCTTTTTTTCTCTTTATTATCTCTTCCTTCTCTCTCTTATATATAACATATACACACACACACACATGGCTAGAACAGACCTAGTTTGTTCCTTTTCTTGATCCGCCATTGACAACTCTCTCTCTCAAACCTCCTCTTTCTTTCTTTATTTCTATGTCGTTTCAGAGAGTTGTGTATCTCATCGAATTGGGTTCACAAGAATCCATTAAAAAGTGGCAAACAAATGCTTCAAACCTTAAATCAACAAAACTGCTCAAGCTTGAAGCCTTGAATCAATTAATAATCCCAATGTTTGGTGATAGCAATCAACAAAACTATTCAAACTCTTAAATATATATTATTGGAGAACTATAATTGAATTTCTTAAATCGGATATAAATACAAGTTGAAGTACCATAATCAATTTTAATTGGAATTGACAAAAATAAAAAATCGATTCAACAGTAAAGAAGAGAGTTGAATCGTATATAATCTGTATATATAAATATATATATATATATATATATTTATATATATGAGAGAGAAGGAAGAAAAAAAGTTTTTTTTTAATGTGGATAAACTTGCAATTTAATATAATTAGATTATATTTTAAGAAAGTGCAGTAACTTTTAATATATTTAGTAAGTTAAAGAAGTTGTCTCTTGCCCTTCCCGTAGGAATATATTATAGAAATCTACACAGGATCAGTAGTAGTACTATTATAGTTATATTTTAAATATTAAAATCCCCAGCATTGAAGTCCAACCATCACATTTTTCAAAAACAGTTGATCCACCAGCAGAAATGGCAAACATAAGGTAGAAAAATGTCACCTCATTGAATCTTGAAAATGTATCATTCACATCTACAGTTCAACACTTTTCTTTACCAACTCATTTTTTCCCATTTTGGCTAGCATTGGCAATTTGGCACAAACATCAAAAACTAGTATTTTGCTCTTCAATATTAAACTAATTATCTAAACTCACATAATATGATGAAAACTACCAAAATGAATAGTTGTTATGATCATACTTCTTTCTCCAATTTTTAACAAAAAATTAAATGGTTTAATTTGCTTTAATATATATATATATATATATATATATATATTTGTATATACATAGATTCCAATAACAATTCATACAACCACATGGAGGAAAAGCTCCCATTTCTGACAATCAAATGGACGAAAAGCTCCCAGTAAAAAAAAAAAAAATTTAAAATTGATATTGCAAAATTTGACGCCAAATAACATCTGCAGGAAAGAAAAAGATTGGAATTTTACCGAATGAGAGGTGTGGCCATGGCTGGTGTCGGTGCCTGTGCCATGTCAAAAAACAGCAGCTAATGAAATGCCTATGTAGATACAACTCCATATTCATTACCAAAGGCACACAGAGCCAAAATCTTAGTTACACGTAGTGGAAGCAGAAAGCCAACGTGCAGAGTGTGAGTTTCATACGAGAACCACCCATTCAGAAGAATTGTGTGACTAGTTCATTACCACTTTTCCTCCCCATCTTCTTTAGTTTAGGCAAAGCTCAGGTCTACTGATTATGAAAGCTGTAAATCCATTCTAAGAGTTTCCAAGCTATAGACTATCATCGTTAACCAATAGTTGCCACAATACATATGCAATATCAGATTCATTTTCAATACAATGCCCAAACTGAGTTTCTGGGCATTCCAAGCAATCCTCGTAGCAATCTGAACAAACCAAAACATTATAAACAGAATTTATACTTGTAGTCATGCACTTTATGGATCATTTGACTTGCAGCAGAGAAAGGAAATAAAGATAACTATACCGAAGGTCCGAAAAACTTGTACATGGTGAAAAGCAGTTTTATATCCTGCCATTGACAATCATCAAAGTATATATACATGGAGCCTCTATACAAAACTTTATTTAAGGTGATAGTAACAAAAAGAAATCAATCAGCCTTCCTCATAATAGTCGTCCTTATATTACAAAAAAGAAGCTGGCGGGAAACACATCAAACCTTAGATGACAGGATAAGGTAGTGGTGGGTTTCTGCTCTTCAATCAAACTACTTACATATTAGAGGAGAGACAGATCAATGGCAAAAACATATGTGATATATACATTACTACTAAAATCACTCTGCGTTCAAAAAGGAAATATCAAAACTCATTTGCTTGCTTGCATCTCTTTCATGTGTCAATTTTGCTGTGTTTAGACTGGTGGCATTTAGCTTCCATATGTACAGTTTCATCAATGAAGTTTTATGCCACGGCAGATATCCTGGAACTTCGGCGGTCCCTGTTAAGGCATTCAAAACCTTCTACTCTAACAGCTGCCGGTTTGTGCCCAACCTTCATCCTAGCACACCCTCCTTTACAAGCTGATGAAGATGAAGACGACAAACTCGAAGGGGATGTGATTGACAAAGCTGATAATGAGGTCAGCTTTTCATCCCCAAATCGGGCGTCTTGGATTAATGGGTTGGCAACCCTGCTCGGGGGCGATCCGGTAAAAAAAGGGGGCGATGATGCCAACTGTGTTGCAGATTGTTCTGAACCAAAGCCTTCCTGTCAAACAAGGCGGCGATAACTCAGAGTTGCGTTTTATTCTGAATCCCTGATATCTAACTACCAACTGAACCATCCAGTACACATTTAAAGGTAAAAAATAATAATAAAAAAATAAATAAAAATAAAAAATAAAAATAAAAAAATCATCCAAAATGTCTTGTTCATACTGGTAAGTACACTTCCAAAATCACACAAATAAATAAAACAAAAACAAAACAGCAAGTTGTGCATCAAGTCATTACAGTGTTTAGGGAATTTGAATACATCCCATAAATTATTCAAAACAAGTGCACGTGGCTGTAATATACATGAGTTTATGCGCCTCCACGGTCTCCCCTATATAAAGGAAGAAAATCTGGAGGCAATTTATTGGACAGCAGTCACACAACCAATTTCAAAGATTCGCCAAGAAAACTCAATCCAACAACAAATGCCACTTGGAAATGATGTAAAAACAAGTTGTACCAATCAAATGTTCAAAGAATCTATTGTGTTTAGTGGATGACAAATTTTAGCAAGACATTTCTGAATACAAGCAATTTCCTATCACATATTTCCAAATAAACACTGAATCTACAATCAAATTACTTCCAGCAATAATTGAACAAAAATTAGTTATCAAATTAACCACAAATTTCTAGGGAACATCCAATCAACAGTCTTGCATGGGTACAGATTTTATTTTTGAATTTCAAGGAAACAGCATGAATACTTAAATGAAACTCTATTCGGCTTGATTATGGCATACATCAAAGTAATCGATGAAATTGTTCAATGATTGATCCCAAAACCAAAATCATGTTTGTTCCATCTTAAGAGCTTATATAAACATATTATCTTTTCCTTTTCTTCTTAAGTTTAAAAGATACATAATTTATAAATCAATAAACATATGGTACATACATTTATTCATCTACATACACCAATGTATACTAAATATATATATAAAATAAATATATAAAAAAAGAAAAGGAGATGTATAAATTTTAGTATTTACCTTCTTAAGAATTAAATCAAGTAGTTCTGCTCCCGCCTTTGAATCAAAAACCTCGGCTTGGCTGTTATTCCAAATATAAAAAAGAAAAAAAAAGAACTCAGCTTTTAATTGTTCAATAATTTAAATAACCTACAAGAGAAATGTGATGAACAATTTAGGCCTCGTTTGGTAACCGTTTTTGTTTATCATTTAAGCTTAAACATAATGAGTGATTATGTGTAGCTTTGATAACGTAAAAATGTTTTGTCTTATTTTAAAAACAATAAACAGAAAAACATATTTGTTACTGATTTTAAAAAATTCAACATTAGTTTCAAAATAATAATAAAAGCTTTTATGAAGTACCCAATTATTTCTTACTTATAATGGCTTTCAAGTAACAAATTACTACTCCAATCATTTTTTTCTCCAAAAGATTCTCATAGTTTAAGTAATATTTCAAGATACCCATTACGAAGACCCACCAAAAGAATATAAGAATGAAGCTTTGGATTTATTCTTGCTCTTTGGCTTTGATATACAAAGACAAGTTCACTGTTTGACCCACTTCTTTTCCAACTAATATAGACAGTTTATATCATATATATTGTTCAATATTTTGTCTCATTTGTTGATACACTTCCATTGGTACCATTGCCACTAATATATAGTGTATGATGTATCTATACATATAGCTCATTATGTACGTATATATGTACTTGAAGCTCTTATATGGAGTTTTGTCGATGTTGATCAGAGTTCCTTGGTATCCCATCTTTACAGACTTGAAGTTCAGTAGCTCTATGTATGTATGTGTGTGTGTGTGTGTGTGTGTGTGTGTGTGTGTGTGTATAAACACCCAACTCTTTTTACTCTCTCTTTCTTCATTGGACTCCTAGATCATGTAACAAGGTTGCTCACAACCTTAGCAAATGGGGGATGCTCGTCGTCAACAAATCACTAATCACTGGAATGTATGGCCTTCTTGGTTATCTAAAGACAGAGGATGATATTCGTTTTGCTTCTTAGCTCTATGTTTTCTTCATGCAAAATAAATAAATTAATTAATTAAATTAAATTAAATTAAATTAAAGACCATAAACATAAACATAAACAAAAAAACCATAAACATCATTTTGACATTTATAAAATTGGCCTGTGTTATATAATCGATAAACAAAAACAATATTAACACGTGTTTTCCTTTGAAATCTGTTTATATAAACAATAAATTATAAAAATAAATAGTTACCAAACAAGGTCTTAATTACCTTATTTGACACCTTAAAGGCCTCACAGGATTGTTAATTACAAGCCCAAGACGCCGAGGTTTGGGGTAAACAACCGGATCCTTCCGATCAGAGATATAGACAGACCCTCTGATCCCTTCATTCGCCCCCACAAAGGTGTTGTTCTGCTGATGATCCCAATAATTCATCTTCACAAGCAGCAGCAGAACCCCTATTCATCAATATCAACCCAACATTTTCAAACTATTAGTCAACCCCAAAAATGAGAATTCAAAATCCAACAACAACAAATAAAAATAAAAATATTATTCTACCAATTATATTTCACATGTTATTCAGACAGATCCAGGTTTGTATCCGCAGACATGAGAATTCAAGGCCACGAGGTTCCAACTAAAAGTATATCAGATGGGGAAAATGTACTGTATTACTTCATTTTCCGGTGTGAAGAAAAATACATAATTTCCCGATAAAATTATTCAACCGATTACTTTCGGTTGATAACGTATAATTCTCAGCTAATATATGAAAGAAAAAATCAAAAAAATTAGCAAATCCTCCGCTTTTCTAGAGATCAATTATGAACACAGATAATTAAAGCGAGTACAGATTGAATTCATACATGAGTCGTCAGATCTATTCTAGAGAGAGAAAGTAGGGTTTCTGGCACTAACTAAATTTAGACAGAAATGATCGTAAACACACACAACACGATCAGATCAACAGAGTATGAAGCCTAAAAATAAATTAAATAATTGTCTCAAAATAGAAAAAATAATAGAGAACAAAATTAAATAACTACAACAAGTGAAGAACATGTATAATATATGATAAATAAATGTATATATATATGACAAATACATGTACTACATAATATCAATATATAATACAGAGAGATACATGTATATGTGTGTAGAGAGAGAAAAAGACAGAGAGGAGTGAGAAAACCTTGGCTAGGAAGCCGCCAGAGGAAGAAGCGAACTCGGTGCCACAAAGAAAGCAAATGAGTGGAAATGGAAGTCTACTTTATAGAGAAAATGAGAATCAATTTTATTACTGGACGGCATTAAGAGCCAAAATTATGTTGCTTTCCCGGTAAAAATTAAAGATGCCACGTGATTCAATTGGATGTTTATCTCAATCAAAATACTCAAACTCGTTTTCTGTAAAAATAAAAATAAAAATTATTATTATTATCAATAATGTATATATTTTCTACCTCTATATAACTAATTTTGAAATATATTTTGATTATTTATAGAACTCTAGCTTTTTTTGTTCTTTTTCTTTTTTTGACTGTTCATACGAGACTATTCCTTCCTAATACAAATAGCACCTCACAAATAAAGTGCAACGAACAAGTCCAACCAAGTATAATAGTACTTGGGTAATTAGTTAACTCGATTTAGTTAGATGAAAATTAATAATGACAAGAAAAAGAAAGAGAATTGAATGAACAAATAAATAATTTTTTTATCGTGTTTTTATAGTTTGAATAGTGTGAACCTTCAATTTTTTTCTTTTTTTCTTTTTTCTGATAGGAAAATTTTGTGAAAAAATTAAGTGGTTATGAAAAATTACTTTTTCACAAAGTTTTCCTTTTATTCAAACTCTTAAAAAAGTCTTTAAAATTTTTCTTCCCTTTTATTCTATTTTCATCTAACCAAACTAAAGACATGAAGCATTAGGAAGAAAAAAAATTGTGTGTTTAATGTAATTGGATCGTAATTTAAACGTCCTTTACTGCATTTTAAATTTCGTTTACTATATATTTTCATTAATTCTTGATACAATTAAGGAACTAAATTTGAATTGTAAACAAGATTAGAATGGAAAGAAATCCAAATTTCAATCTTTCATTCACTTCAAATGTCGAGGACTCTCCTATAAAATACGTAGTAAACATTCAAATTCATCTCATCACTAATAAACGTGGATAATGTTTTATCTGACCACGTTTAGTAAACTCCATTACCGTTATAAACGCTCTGACCAATCCATTTAAAATTACATTAATTATAACACGTGTAACACATTTATTTAATTTTTTTTTTCAAAATTTATTTTAGAAATATAATTACTTCAAAACAACTTATTATAATATTTTTTAAAAAATATAGATGAGATAATAATAGTTTTGTTACGTTATAAAAAAATAGTTGAATTAAAAATTCAAAAATAAATAGTTAATAGAAATAAAGTGCTTTTAATATTAAATATTTTTATTAATTATTATACAAAAACAATAATCTATTGTGTGGGATGATAAGAGTATGCTCAAACCCGTGAACCAATCCATTTATTAAATAAATGTGGTCATAAATTTGAATCATGGTTCGCAGTATCGGTCACGGTCTCGTTATAACAAATTCGGTCGGATTTGAAAAAAAATTGCGTATCGGCCGATATGTTGTGTATTGGCTAATATATTGCATATCGGACGATACGACGACCCATCATTTGAACGTAAAACCCTCCATTTGTAAGAGATTGTGATTTTTTTTTTTTTTTTTTTACCTGATTGGATGAAAGATGAGAGAATAAACTTACAATTTACTTAGAGCAGTAATTTTAAGTATTTATATAATTTAGGATAGTAGCTTTGAAAGTTTTTAATACTATAACCTTATATTTTTATCTAAGGATCTTTGTGGGTATTTTTTTTTTTAAAAAAAAATTATTTTTGAAACTTATTATTATTGATGTTACATATATAAGACCATGATCCTTCAATTTTAATTAAAAATTGATTTTAACACGTGTACGCATTTTTGCTTTACATCTTGTTCGTGTTCACAGTCGGACGAATTAGGAAGGGGGGGACATCAAATCAAGCATAACTTTATTTGAGTTTGATTTGTATCCAAATCTCTTTCCTTTCACATTTAATAATATGACACTGATATTATGTTTTTTTTTTTTTTTTTTTTTTATTTTTAAGTTAACCCAAAGAGGCACGGATTCTTGAAATCTCTTAATAACTTGATTAATTTTTGAAGGTTTGGAGAGTGCTTCGCCATTCAGTCTAAGTAAGTCACTATAAAAATAATAAAAATTAGTCACAATGAACACCCAACAAAATTCGAATTCCAAACCTTAAACTTATTAAATTACACAATTCAATAAATAAATTGTTGTACCATATTCAAAATAACACTGATATCATATTATCTACGTGATGGTGGAGTAGTAATTTGTGGGAAATGACAGATTCACCCCTGCTAGACCCGGCAATGAAAAATAATGGTTCACAATTTGTGATGGGTCCAATCGTGTACGGACCAATATACCTCTCTTTTTTCTTTTCTGATTATTCTCGGTGGTGCTGTCCAACCGAAAACCACCTTTACAATACATGTGTATCGTGTTTCTCCTTTCCATTGGACGGTGGAAGAGCATCTCTCAACCACACTCCATTGCATCTCCCCTTTAAATAATTGAGCATCAAAATGCAATTGAAACTCCCATGTTTGGGTAGACTTAAATAGATTTTCAGTTGTTATGGATAGTTTAGTTAGTAGAGCGTGGAACTTCTCAAATGAATATTTTTATATTTGAATCTTCTGTCTCTTTAGTTTACAAGAAAAATTATTTAATAAAACATTTTATCTATATATAATATTTAATTTCTTAAAATGATTTTTTATGATTTCATTCCACCAAAACTTTGGTTGTCTTTTTTGTCTCTTACATTTGATGCAAGTTACTCTTTCTTCTTATAAGTATAATATCATTTAAGTCCAATTTATTTTATTTTCTCTCACTCTTAATTTTCTCTGTAATTCCAATAGTAGTCATATATCTTCTAATTATCTCAACCATCAATTTTGACATTCTCATTTCCGCTACATCAAGACTTTATTTTTACACAATTTTTCAGAGCACTGATCCATTTTTATTTATACCATAACCATTTATCCATGTCCTTTTTAATATTAATCCTAAATATTGGTTATTTTGAATAATAATTTGGTTTTGCAGTGTAGTGATTATATTATAATATCAATTTTTTAATAAAATTTTTAGTTCTTTTTATTCTAAATCATCCCTCCGCATTTTCAATTCTTTTGATTTTAACACTTTAAAGTTTCAGAATCATCATCATTCTTGCCTTAATTCTGTATAGGGCTGCAAGTTGGGCTGACCCAACTTAGCCCAGACCTAACCCAACCTTAACCCGAATCAGGTTGGGTTGGGCCAGCCCGAATTGTATCCAACATAGGTTGTGGTAAAACCTAGTCCGAATATTTTCGGGTTTTTCGAGTCGGGTTGATGGGTTGAGTTTTTTAAAAAATTAATTAATTTTTTTTTTCTCAGAAATTTATATATATTATATAGATATATATATATTTGATTATATTATTATTATTATTATTATTTTATCTGAATTATATTATTATTAAAAAACAACAAAATTTTAGGACAAATCATTTTAGCCTCCACAATCGCAGGTCTCATTCTCAACTCTCTGCAACTGCAACTGCAAACTACAAAATCTACAAGAATCAGAAGTTCAAAACCCATATATTTTCAGATCTGTCTGCAAGAATCAGAAGTCCAAAACCCGTATATTTTTAGATCTCAGTGTTAATTTTATTTATTTATTTTAAAGCCCAGATGTGGTTCCTCCAAATCACTACCACCACTCGCCGGAATCAGATGCCAACTGCAGAGCTCCTCCTCCGCCGCCGCCCGAAGAAGAAATCGTCAAAGAAGTGCTCACCGAGAGACCCATTCCTAAACCACCCATTTCTACACAAATTGAACCCACCAACAACAAGCTGCCTAAAGTCGATGAAGCCAAGATCCAACCAGTGGTTGTGATTAAACCAACAGATAATATCATCTCTGAGGTTTCAGACTTGTACAGTTTTAGCGAGAGTTTCTCGACGACGACGGTGACCGATAAAGGAGATAATGACGGAGAAGTGAACCAGAGAGTCGAGAGGTCCCCGCGAAGGTCTCAAAGAGAAGGCCGTCCTCTGGCGAAATCGCCGGAACGAGGGAGAGGAAACCCAGATCTCCGGCAAGGAGGCAGTCGCCATTGCCGAAAAGAAGCAACATCGCCGGATAAAGTCCCTTTTTCATGTTGGGGACGGCGGCAGAGAGAGAAAGAGAGAGAGAGAGAGAGGGGAGAGAAAAAAGAGAAAAAAAAATAATAATTAATTAATTAATTTTGGGTTTTTGGGTTGGGTTCGGGTTGAGCCCGAGCCCAACCCGAATATATCTGAGTTTTGACAAAACCCAACCCGAATATAAACCCGAGATTATATTATTATTATTATTATTTTTTTATCTGAATTATATTATTATTAAAAAACAACAAAATTTTAGGACAAATCATTTTAGCCTCCACAATCGCAGGTCTCATTCTCAACTCCCTGCAACTGCAACTGCAAACTACAAAATCTACAAGAATCAGAAATTCAAAACCCATATATTTTCAGATCTCAGTGTTAATTTTATTTATTTATTTTAAAACCCAGATGTGGTTCCTCCAAATCACCACCACCACTCGCCGGAATCTAATGCCAACTGCAGAGCTCCTCCTCTGCCGCCACCCGAAGAAGAAACCGTCAAAGAAGTTATAATACCCCTAGTTTTCAAAAGGATAATTTGGGAATTTTGATTGAGGATTTTATTGTATTTTTATTTAATTATCCGAATTGTGTGCTTGATTTCTTAATTGATTAAGTGAGTATTTATTTAAATTATATTTGTTTATTTATTTTAAAATTAATTGTTTAATTGGTATTTAGTGAATTTATTTTAAATAAATTGTTAGATTGTTATTTGGTTTAATTATTTGATTAATTGGTGATTTAAATGACATGTTTTATTTTACAGCTTGTATGGATTATTTGTATTAAGTTTTGTGTGCTTAAGTGGACTTGCTTGTTTTAAATTATTGTGTGTGCCGTATAGTTTAGGTTTAGGGTTTTGATTTATGAGGTTGGAGTAGCCGATTTACATTAGGTTTAATTAAAGCTTATAGATGTATGGTTACAATCAGACTTAAGATTGGGAAGCCTATATATATTCTTATACGTTGCTAGGGTTGGGAAAAATCCTATTCACGTACTTGTGCCTTGAGAGGAGAAAAACAGAGAGGGGCTGGAGAAATAAACAGAGAGGGTCTAGAGAGTTTGGTTAAGGGTGTTGCTCGTGGGTTGAGTCAAGATGCAATAGAGGAAGAAGAACAGTGAACAGAGGAGGAAGGAACGATCTTAGGATTCGCCGGAATTTAGAGACGATGTGAAAGGTTTCAAGCCGAAACCTTAAAGGCAAGTTTCATTCTCTCCTTCCTGTAAACTTGTGTTCTGTGCATTCTTAATAGTCTCCAGGAACCTAATTAACTTTTAAAACAGACTTGTATGCATATTAGATTAGGTTGTAATCTGTTTGATGCTTTTAAAACTGAAACTGTGTTTTCTTGCATAAATTGCTTTGAATCGGTTATAATTTTTGTCAAGCAATGCTAGATGGAAATTGAGGAATTGTTAGGACTGTGAAGGCTTAATTTAATCCTAAATAGTTTAAAAACAAAGGGGACAGAAGGTTGAACCTCGCCGGAAACACAGATGACTGCCAGACGAAGCAGAAAGAAGTTTTGGATGCAGAGACGGCTCTCAGAGGGTGAGAGACGGCTCTCTAGGAGAGGGAGCCGTCTCCCATAAATGTAGAGCCAGCTCTCCATGAGGGAGAGCCGGCTCTGGATAATGAAGAGCCGGCTCCCATGAGGGGGAGCCGGCTCTCTTGAGCAAATACCCATTCGAGGGTATTTTCTGCATTTTTCTACCTTTAGGGCCTTAAACGAAGTTCTGGAAAATAAAAGGGGGTTCTAAATAATTAAAAATTTACTTATTAGAACCTTTAAATAGTGGGTTTATGTTGGGGTTTGATTCTAGGGGCCATCATGAACATAAACAATAGTAATGTGTATGTTGTCCGGAAGAAAGGAAGGGAGACTGATAGGCTAGTTGTTTTAGCAAAATTCAATAAACTGATATAACTGATATTTTGGGACTTTATATCAACAATGTCTAAGATATATTTAAGTTCCAAGCGGGTTGGTTAGGTTGTGGTTGTAGACGTCGTGCAATTTAAATACATGGCTGTGTGCTGACAGGAGTGAAGGAGATTTTATTTGCTGGTTTGTTTTAACCAGTTTACATGAGTGGGTATAAAGTATCATTGGGGTTCTACACAATGTGCAGTGAGACTTCTCAGTGTCATATGATATCAGGCACAGGTTTTAGGATAGAGGATTAAAAGGACGTCATGTGTTGTAAACGTTAACTTTCATGCCGTTAGGGATTGAGGAGGATTTCAGTACTAGTCTTTGTTGTAATAATTTAAATGAACTAGTATGAGAGGATGGTTTGGGAGTTCTAGCATAATGTACTCAGTTTATAATTCTTATAATCATTATACTCTGCTATGGATGTTAGTTGATGAACTGGTTGATATTTGTTTTATCAATTGTATGGATGTAGATAATATAAATTGTTTGTCATTATTTTAACAATTTATTTGGAGGATTTATGATTATAATTATATACTGGATGCATGATGGGATCTTAATAATATCTGTTTTCTATTATGCTAGTTTCTCGATATATTTGATGTTCTAATGAATGTGCATCACTTGTGGATCATTTGCATTATATGTACCGATATGAGACGGTGACATATCAGGGATGAATTAGATTAAAAAGCTAAGTCCTACCCCTTCATACATATGGAATGGATTAACCAAAATAGTTAAATCCTACATGGATGCATGTCCTGTCAACTAAAACGGTTGAACGACATAACGGATGTTTGTTTTTACTTTTCTGTATTAGGAAGGAATTTATATATATACTTATGGTACCGTGATACGAGCTTGAGTCTCCTGATCACGGTTAGGGTGCGTATATCACAAAGGTTGGGTAGCTAGATATAGCTGATGTTCCCTGGTAGGTCTAGGTACTTGGCCGCTGGAAAGCGTGTTGTTATGTCACCTTCTACCTAGGTTGAACTATGTTATAGGCTAGTGAGCATCCTATAGTGTGAATATATATATATGGACTATTTTAGATATTGCCGAGCTATTTAGGATGTATCTGCGTATCGGGTTTATGTACAGATTGTAGTAGGATGGAACTTGCATGTGGGCCTGACCCACCTTTATTTTTCAGGTGTTTGTGAGTACCAGGCTTATGGTTTGATCGTGGTGATGCAGATACAGTCACTCACTCTTCCGACTACATAGTATTTTCTTTCTTATTTTGGTTTTGGATTTTAATACTGTAAATATTTTACTAGTTGGAATTATTAGGGGTCCACTAGATGGGTTCCCGAGTTGTATAGATTTGAAGGATTTAAATGATATTAATTTATTATTTAAAGTTTGAGGATTCTTATTTTAGATTTCTTTCAGCGTATTATTAATGTATTCTTAATTCGGTTTTTTTTTTTAATTATTCCTGCTTGTTTACATATTAATTGTCTGGTATCCCTCGGATTTGTGCTCGGACTTGATCACACGTGGCTCTAGAATCGAGGGGTATCACAGAAGTGCTCACCGAGACACCCATTCCGAAACCACCCATTTCTACACAGATCGAACCCACCAACAATAAGCTGCCTAAAGTCGATGAAGCCAAGATCCAACCAGTGGTTGTGATTAAACCAACAGATGATATCATCTCTAAGGTTTCAGACTTGTACAGTTTCAGCGAGAGTTTCTCGACGACGACGGTGATCGATAAAGGAGATAATGATGGAGAAGTGAATAAGAGAGTCGAGAGGTCCCTGCGAAGGTCTCAAAGAGACGGCCGTTCTCTGGCGAAATCGCCGGAGCGAGGGAGAAGAAACCCAGATCTCCGGCAAGCAGGCAGGCGCCATCGCCGGAAAGAAGCAACATCGCCAGATAAAGTCCCTTTTTCATGTTGGGGACGGCGGTAGAGAGAGAAAGATAAAGAAGAAAGAGAGAGAGAGGAGAGAAAAAAGAGAAAAAAAAAATTTTAATTTTGGGTTTTTGGGTTGGGTTCGGGTTGAGCCCGAGCCCAACCCGAATATATCTGGGTTTTGACAAAACCCAACCCGAACATAAACCCGATTTGTGAATTGTATGTCCAGATTGCAAAATTTTTGGGTTAGGGTTGGGGTTGGGCTGGGCTGGGCTGTGTTAACCCGCTCAAATTGCAGCCCTAATTCCGTATGAATGGATTCGGTTACATAAGTTATCTTTCTTTTGACATGTAATGACCCGAACCCGGGGGTCTGAACTGTTAGCCGGGTCCTTTCCCGAACCCGAGGTCAACTAAGGACAAGAACGTCATTTCCTATGCCTATAGGTAGTACCTAATTCATTGCAAGTCCCAATGTACTCCAAAATACAGCTTTGAAAGAGAAGGTCAAAGAGACAGGTCAAAAGGGCAAGGTCAGCTAACTGGTGGCCCTGCGTCGGCCGGCTGAAAGTGCAGGTTTGGTCGGTTAATGGAGAGGTTCGGCCGGCTGACGGAGAGGGTCGGTCGGCCAAAACGATTATCAAAACTACATACTCTCGGGACTTTCCGAAGATGGATTGTCGGCTGACTGAAGGTGAGGTTTGGCCGGGTGAAGATGGGGTTCGGTCGGTTAGTGGAGAGGATCGGCCGACCGAAACAATGACTCTCAAGACTCAATTCTCTGGAATACCAAAAATTGTATTGTTAGTCGGCTGATGGTCCTTGTCAGCCGGCCGACAGGCCCTAGAATACTGCTATCTGCAGCTGATAACATCAGAAAACTGGGCCCCTTGTGAGCTAAATCTAATAGACAATATTTTCCCGAATTCACAGCAATAGTGTACAGCATTACACAAATATATACATTAATAGGTTCCCAAAAATACAACGTCATTTTCCCCATACAATATAAAATATCTACATAGTCTCAATTTACATCAAAAATAATATCAAGTGTTATAAGTAGGAAGCGTCTAAGATACATTTCTAATGATTCCGTGAATCCACATAAAGAATAGACTAAAAGAGTATGAGGTCATGCCTCGGGAAATAAGTAAAGCTATAATATCATCAACAAGCACATATATATGTCACCCAACTACCAAGTACACAAGGTATGTCAATGATGTGCTATGCTATGCAATGTCACTCCCCATTTCCGAAACGGTACCATTTCCCCTTCCAAATCGTAAGTGCAAGGTATCACAAAAGGATGATTGGCTAACCATCAACGACCACAAGGCAATTCCAAGGCGTCGTATCCAACCTAGTTAGCTCAACCACGCTAGGGTCTCTCCCTAGTCCCCTCTAGACCGCACTGACGCCATGGACCACTAGGCGACTCCTAGATGTTCGGTTTTCGTAAACATTTTTTGAAAAATCTTTCCCAAAATAAACAATTTCATTTGTTTTTAAAACATTTTTCCCCTTTTTCTTCCTAATGAATGCATGCATGAACTCATGCTTCCACATGCCAACCTAACAATTAAATTCCACATAACTAATAAATCTCAATTTTTGCGTAGTAATTGGAAAATCATATAACATACAACATGTTGATATTGAGCATGTTTTTCATCAGAATGAAATTAACACATCAACATCATTTATCATCATGACCACAACTACCTACAATAACCATAGTCAAGATAACTATAATTAAGCATGCTTATAACCAATTTTAGGGGGAAAATTTCACAAAGAATCAAAGAAGTTATAAATTAGAGCACCCCTAACTCTTAATTGAAGAAAAACCCCAAAATCTCCAAATCCAAGCTCTAATTTCAAAAATCCCAAGGTTGGCCAAAAGGGACTTGGCTCAGATCAAATTGAAGATCTCAACGAGCTCTCCAACTTTACTTCAAGTGGTAAGATCAAACTCCAAAAGGGCTAGGCTAAATCAAGCCCTGAATTTGTGTGAAAAGAAAAAGAAAAAGGGAAGGAGAGAAAGAGATAGAGAGACGTGAGATTTGAGGGAGAAAATGAGGTCAAGAAATGGTCTATTGGCCATTAAAATGAAGGTAAAGTGGTGGTGGGTCCCACTACAAAAAAATTTCCCACATTTTCTTTATATATATATATATTTATAAACTAATTTATAACCACACAACTTCACTTGCAACAATAAAATAATACACAAATAAATATGCATGAAATGCGATGGACCCGTGACACAACTCTCGTGCTCAACAATCCAGGTAGTGGGTCCCACCTGGGACCTCCCGGTCCGAAAAACAGAAAAATGCCGAAATGGCAACCACTACATTTTCAAGAGTCCTAAACTCAAGGAAATGTCCCACACAACTCTCAGGCACACCTGGCACACCCCACGGTCTCCGATACGTAAAACGAGAAAAGACGAAAATACCCTCGTAAAATCAGAAAATTCCAGAAAACGAAAAATAACAAAAATCAGGAACATTACATGACATGTCATTTCTTTCACTATGTTTAATTTTTTTTTAAAAACAGTTATTATTAATAAACCCATTTCATGTTATTTTTTGTTGCACTTTTCATCCCCTGTCTTTTATTACAACTATTTTTTCCCGTGTCTCTAGTTCTATAATATCTATGTCTAAACCACCTAAGTTTTTCAATCATCTTCTTGTGTGTGATTGTTTTTTTTTTTCTTTCTTTCTTTCGCATATTCCTTTAATCATTTTAAATGGGACTTTAATGAAAAGGTATTGGGTGAGCTCACCTAATCAAAATGCATTGTTTTAATTTATTGACAATAGTTTTTATAAATAAGTGGGAGACTAATTTCATTGAGTGGTGTATATTTTCATAGAATAAACATTATTAACGACATGATATGTATACTTAAACATGACCAAAAACAACCATTGTGGACAGGAACGGAGGTAGGGGGAGGCCAGCAGGGGCCATGGCCCCCCAAAATTTTTATTAACTTTTATTAATACAACTTGAAATGAAAAATAGTATAGATAAATGCATACTTGGCTCCCCCATAATATTTTGTAATTATAAATGGTTTCTAACTTTCTATATTATATTAAACTAAGCCTAATTGCAATAATAGATAATATATTCACTTTCCTTTAGGGTTGAAAGTTTTTTAAATTTTGCCTTAACTCTCTTTTTTGTGTTTGGGGTCGTGATACTCAGGCAGAATTGTCTGGCCTATTTACTAGGCAGAAATGATGTGGCAGTCCACCTGGCATAAATTAATCATATTTGGCTAATATCGTAAAGACAAGATTGAGCCCAACTGCAAACCTCTGTAACTTCCGGCGAAACCAAACTCATCGACCTCATCACTGCCGGACTCCATCATTGTCTTGTCCCATCATCTCACAAAGCCTTCCCCAGCATAGTCCTCTGCAACTATCCGCTCCAAGGCTGAATCCTCCACCACTTCCACATCCAAAGCCGGCTCGAATTTGGACTCATATTTTTCTCCTCTTTCAACCTCCTAAATCTTAACTTTAGGAGCACTATTGATCCTCTCCAAACCCCATTACCCGAGACCCTAACGGCACCTAAAAACCCATCATCCTTCACTTCCTCGTTGCCCAAAGCATCTTTGTCACTATCCCCAGATAATTGGGCAAACGGCATAAATGGTTTAGAAAAAAAAAAAAAAAAAGCCTAAAAACAACATGTTCCTCAACACCACCACTCTGTTCTACAATTTCTTCATCTGGGTCTGTTTAGATTAGGCCTAGCAACAACAAATTCCTCAACATAAGGAGTATCTGCTAGGATTTCATCATTTGGGTCTGCGGTAAATGGCCTCTCAAAGGCCAAATCAAACTCATCCTCACCACTCACAAAACCCTCAGACTCAAATCCACTATCATTAATGGGCCTTCACTCTTGCGAATCCTCCTCTGGCCACTTCTCTGTTGGGGGTAAATCAACTCCCTCCAACCCACTCAATGGTCGGCTGTTGTTGAGAGTTAAATCCCTCTTTCATCACACACAGCGGAAGCCTCATCACATCACATCAACACAAGCATATATGGAGATAACAATCATACACATCAACGCACAATACAATATTTTACATGGTTCACCCAACTTTAGGGTTACGTCCATGGGAGAGAGAGATTTCACTATTATGAATCAAGGAAGAGAATATACAACCACATGTCAAAACCCCACTCACTCTTTTGAGGCTACATGTATACACTTAGGAATTACATATACTCTCCCCTCTCTTCACAACACTCACCCTTAAACCCCTTACATCTTTTCTCTTTTCTCTCTCTCTCTAAACCCCTCATACCCATCTCTATTTATAGAGTCTTCAAAAAACCAATTCCTTATTGGACAAGTATTCTTCAAATCCAATTCCTTGTTGGACAATGATTAACTACCTACAAGGAGTTACCATATCCATCTTCAACTCTAAAATAGCAGGTATAATTTCTTTCCCAAATATTTAGCATTTTTCCCCAAGTTTTCTAAATTCCAAAACCAATAGGAAACTATTTCTCGTAGCTTCCAAAACGAAAAAGGAAACTAATTTTTTGCACACAAATTTTGAGCCACAAACCTAACAATCTCCACCTTGGCTCAAAATTCTATCTTTACGTGCTTCTTCATAACTCCACCTCGAATAAGGATCTCTTCATAACTTCACCTCAACTGAAAATTTCTCCACCTCAAATAAAGCATTACGATGAACTTGAGAAACACTCTAACATTCTCAACACACCCATCAACAACAAACCCAAGAAATAGATACCACACTGGTGAAAAGAGTCCCACAGGTAGACAGCTTCACTGCAGTCCATCATTGCTGTCGGTTTGTCACAATCGGTTTATCACAAGTTTTTGCTTACTTTGAAGACCCATTTCTTCCAAGTTCATCATTACAGGGATTTCATTGTCGGCAACCATAAGCCGCTAGCCAGTTACTGTCTTCTCAGTCCTCGGCGTCTTTCCGTTGCCGATCTACTTTCTTCTCCAATGTCGGTGTCTCTCCGTCGCCGATTTGCTTTTTTCTCCATCATTGGACTCACCAACGATTGTGTTGAAGGCTTCAAATCGTCATGGCCGCGATTTGTCATTGCTTGAAAACCAAACTCACCTCCACCATGATAAACCCAGTTTCGCCGTCCTCTAAGCTCACCACTCCGCCGTGGAGCTCGCCACCATCCTTGTCGCCGCTGCTCGTCGCCAAACACAAAAAGCTATGAACGGATTGCACGCAAGCCCATTCTTTTTGCCAGCTAGACGCCACCTAGGATTCTGCTTAACAAATCGGCTAAATCCATCGGCGTAAATATCATTTTCCTTTGTGTTTGTTATGAAAGTTTGATTAAAAAAAAAAAAAAAGCTTCTTTAAATAACTAATTGATTGATTAATTTCAGGTTAATTGGTTATACGATAATATCTGAATTTTATTGTCTTAAAGATAATTATTTGGTCTTTTTTGGTTAATTTTTGTACATATTTATGTCATTTTTTACTAGATATAGGTCGATTTTTTTTTTTTTTTACACAAATTGGCTGACGGTTGGTTTGATAAATTTTTGTGTGACTATAATCATAATATATACAAGGGCGGATCCGGGATGGGCTTTGGTGGACTTGAACCCACCAAAAAAAAAAAAAAAAATTAGCCCAACTTAAAAAAAAAAAAAAAAAATTTAGTAGTACTAGCACACCCCATAATAGATTAGCCCACCCCATTATACAATTATGGATCCACCCTTGAATATATATATATAGTATTTGGTTACTGATTGTAAGTTCGGCTCCCCTAACCATTGAATCCTAGCTTCGCCCTTGGTTGTGGATGCATTATAGCTAGCCAAACATTGACTTGCTAATAAGCGGGTATTTATGTTCAAACTTTTTATTGCCACGTCACTCCAAAGTAATTATTATAAACGTGGAGAGTCACGTTAACTCAATGGGCTGATATGGTTTTCCACTTATGTAGCATGGACACGAATACAGGATACGGATACAACAAGATACGGATACATCGACGCGTCAATTTTTTCAAAAGTAAGACACTAGTACAACTTGAACACGGACGACTATATATAAATATGAGTTTTTTTTATTTATATACATGTATCGAGTAATAATATTATAAAACTTAATTCATTGATAATTTTATACTAAGAATTGTAATAACTTTTATATCACATATATAACTATATATATATTTATATAGTTATTCTACTAATTTGTCGTAATAATTAATTAATTTTAAATAAATAAATGTCATTTAATATTTTGCTTGTGATCATATGTATATAATGTCAATTTTTCTTCATAAAAAAAGTTGAACATTTTAAAATGTGCTCATATTATTTTCAAGATCATCGAATAAGCTTGTGTTATAAATATTTAAAAATGTCGGTCTAAGTATTGGTGAAGTGTCCGAAAAAAATAAAAAAATATCCAAAATAATAAAAATTTATTTTTATTTATTATAAAATATTGAATATATATTTAAATAATATCTAACTACAGTCAGCATCCAATACAATTACGACACCAATAGGACTCCCTGCAAAAATATATTTGCTTCTTAGCTCCACATGTGCGAATATAACCTATAAAATAATTTAAAAGAAATGCCACCAAACCTCTTGCACTAGGAAGCGTTGTGACAACTCTTAACTCGTCAATTTAACTTCCCAAAAAAAAAAAAACTCTAACTAGTCAATTTTACAGCGCACGCAATGGGCCCACCTCAGTTGACCAGACGTGGGAGACTTTTCCAATATCCTCCCAAACTTCGTCACAATTACGTGATGCTAGTCAAACCACGTATTTGAAGTGTTGAACATTCATTTGTACGCGTGTCGAAACGTAAACAAATCTGTCCTCCCTCTGCCAAATCTTGGCCATCCATTCCTGTCATCCCTAATATTCCTATTCGTTCCTTGTCACCCACCACCACTACTTTCTCGTTAACTTTCCCCTCTCAGCTTCGACCCACCACCTTCGTGACGTCCATTGACACATACAAACGAACAAATTCTGTTTATATATATTTTATTTTATTATTTAGTATTTGATAAAGATATAAATTGAGGTTAAAATTGTTTCTACAGATAATTTTTTAAAAATTAATAATTAAATTATTTTTATTATATTTTAATATTTACTTTTCATTAATATTTTACAACAATCAAACAATAAAAAATAAAAAAATATTTTACATCTAAACAAATAGAACCTTAATATTACAAATTTAGTTCATTTAACAGTGATAGTCCAGACATAATGCAATAATATAATAATTTTATTTCAATTTAATTTTGTTATTATATTGTATGAATATTGTATTTTCTTTTTAAATTATTACTATTTAGTTGCACTGCATATTGGAGATCGATTAATAATTTTTTAAATAATAAAACAGAGTATTAGTTAATTGTCGATCTAAAGTCGCCTTGACAATAAAAAAAACAAGGACTCTTGTGAACCATTCACAACAAGGTTTCAAAATTCTTGAACTTCCATGAAAATCTAATTTTTTATGAAAATAATTTTTAATACATTTTTTATTATATTAATAATGTGTAAATTTTAAATTTATTATGAATCTTGAAACATCTCAAAATAAAAAAATAACCTAAAATTTTGGAACGAAATAAGTAATTACAAAATTAATTTTCCACAAACGTGTGTGTTAAACAAACCTATTTTAATAATAATAATAAATAAAAAATCATATAGTACCATACCACCACTGAGATTGGCATCCATGGCTTGTCCGGTTTGACAAGTCATACTCATCCAGCATCTGGTCAGATCTCCCACCCATTCAGGAACATCTCTCTCTACTTTCTCTCTCTAGACTTACATCATCACAAGGCACATGGCTTTCAAATCTGCAAAGCTTTGCAGTAAAATTCCATTAGCCCGTAAGTATCCCACCAACCACTTAATTCATTTAATTGTTTTTTTTCCTCTCTCTCTCTCTTTCTTTGTTTTTTTTTTTTTTTAATTTATTTTTTATTGCTTTGGTTAATCTCTGAAACCTTTGAATTCTGCTAGTAGAATTCAAAGCTAGGGTTTGCTCTCTGAAGAAAATCAAGAGAGCAGCAATGGGTAAGCCGGCGAAGTTCCCAGGCATCACTGAGGAATTGCAGGCGATCTTGGAGGCGAACATGGACCAAGCGCCGGCGAGGCGTCGCGCTCGTGAAGCATTCAAAGATACTCAGCTGTCAATTGATTATTGCTTGTTCAAGGTATATCATATCGCTATATATGTGTGTGTGTTTGTTGTTTGTATTTTGGCTTCAAAGATTGGTTTTTGCTTGCATTTGACTGACTTGTTTTGCACATACTGATTCTATGAATTATGGGTAGAGCTCAGTTTTAATTAGAAGATGTAGTTATTTGTATTTGGTACTAGGTTTTGTTTATGGTTTGGAATTTCAATGGCCGATTTTGAAGTTATTAGTAGGCGAAATGACATGTAACAGAAAACGTTGGTGACACAAAATTAATGTGGCCGACCCCATTCATGTGCAATTAGTCAAGGATGACGATGACTATGATATTTGAAGTTACTTGAGTCGTTATCTGTACAAGTAATGGTGATAGAGGATTGATGGGGATATCTTATAAACCCCCACAGCACGTGGACAAGGGTCAAGTAGTACCTGGAACCATGGAGGTCCAATGTCCAATCGGCATTAATTGTTCCGAATGATTAAGGACAGGGAGGTCCAATGGATACTAATTTTTCCGGATTTTGAAGACAGGTTCCGGTGTAGTAATTAGAATCAGGGTATCAGTTCAAATTTCTAGATTTCCACATAGTATTAGGACTCGGTATGTGTCTGGATGCTGGCTTTATCTAGTCCTCAAATTCAACAACACAGGAACACAGCTAATATGGTGTTTATGTAATATAGAGGATCTGCCATTTGCAGTTTACTCATTTTGAAGCAATAATGTATAAGGAACAGAATACATACCATTACCCATCAAGCTTGTTGGATATATGTTCGAATAAACGTGTGATCATATATCCTATTCCCCTTTCCGTGTAGCACTGTGTCTAACGTGGATACTTCTCACAATTAGGATGGCCCATGTAACACGGTGGATTATTCTTCTTCTTCTTCTTCCCTCGTATTGCAGTGCAAAAAAAGGTTAGAATTGGAAGCTGAAGATATCAGCTTTAGTAATGATTGAGTTGCTTCTATGTGCAGTTCTCATTTCACATACCCCACCAATGATGCTTTTGACTCAGTTTTTTTGTATTGTGGTACACTTGTAAGTTCATTAATTCGTGTCCTTTACTCTCTCTGTGTTCCGGAAAATAACAAGGAAAAATAAAATAATTAATTGATCATGCTTGCTTAGATGCTATTTTTAGGCAATTATCTTTCCTTATTCATAAATCTTTTGGAATACCAAAACGAATCTCTGTTGTCTTTTTATCTCTTTCCGTTTTAAGCAATTGTATATCTTCTACCTTTGTGAATTTGAGGCTATGTGTGTTCTTTTCTTCTGGGACTTTTGAGAGAAGTGTTTGCCACTTCTTTTCTTTCATTTCATTCCTGTAGTTACCATAGTGAGAGTGAAACCTGATGAAATGTTAGATATCAAATTTGTGAGCTACTTCCTGAGTTTTATTTTTTTCACACCAGTGTTCAGTGGCTAATAATGTTTATTTGTGTTTAACTGTGTTGCAGACGCCATATGATGGGTTAAAGATGGAGGAGGTAAAAGGATTTTGACTTTGATATTTTCTTTTTTCTTTTTAACATCAACAATGAAGCTAAATAAGGTTGCATTGAGTATTTCAGTTTATTACATGTGGCTGAAATTGTTATCTCTAGAAGTTGTTGTATCTAAGAACTGCACATTTCTTTAGCTGCAATATATTTTTGCTAATCAAGTATGCTTAATCTTTGAAGCCGTCACTTGTTATACTAGTATTAGATATATATATGGAACCTTGGCATCATGTCTAGTATTTTTGAATGCTATTGGCGTGTATTTACGTGAACTTTTCACTGTGTTTTTTGCTATAAAGGTATATAAGGTGAACTCTAGAGGCTTGGAAATTTTCACAAAGAGTTGGCTTCCGGTTTCCTGTCCTCCCAAAGCAGTGGTTTGTTTTTGTCATGGTTATGGAGACACTTGCACATTTTTTGTCGAAGGCATGTAGTTCATGACAAGAATTCGAAGTGGCATATTCTGTATTGTGAGATCAATGGAACTTAATTGTTTTATGGCACCGCTTGCAGGAATTGCTAGGAAGTTAGCATCATCTGGATATGGAGTTTTTGCAATGGATTTTCCAGGATTTGGTCTTTCAGAAGGTCTTCATGGCTATATACCAAGCTTTGAAAGGCTGGTCGATGATGTCATCGAGCACTACTCAGAAGTGAAAGGTCTGGTACCTGGTAGTTTTTTTTTGCTTAGTCATAAGGGAACCCTTTTGTAAGAAGTCTATGATAGCTAAATACTTTGTTTCCAGAGATAGGATTGCAACTCCTTAAATACAAAACTTCTTGTTATCCTATTTTCTGTCAATGCAACCGATAGCTTCTTGGTGCTCCAAGTGTGAACTGGACTAGGGGGTTGATGTTGTTTCATGTCTAAGAGGTTATTTTAATTTGAAATCATCATATTTCCAACCAACAGGGATTTTCTATCGTGACCAAGACAACGATTGACTTTCCATAAGTATGCCACTTTTTCTTTTCCTAGAAAATTAGAAAAATTGCAATGTTGGTGTTAGGTTGAAATGTCATATATATTCCTGATACCTTGCCAACACCCAATGCATAGAATTTATTCTGCAATTTTCACTCATTGCTTCAGATGTGCAACTTCCATTCCAGGCCTGCAACCTTGAGAAATCCAACACATTTTAAATACCCCGAAGACAATTGAAAGTTCAAATATAAGACAATAATCAAATCGAGATCACATTTCACAATTCTATAATTAGTATTAGATGTTGCCATCATGTCCAATGCCTGCCAGATTAGCACTTGTAATAGGCGTAATTGTAGAAGTTGCATTTTCAAATCCTATGTATCGCGGTGTTTGCACACAGCAGCACCCTTTGTTACTTTTAGCCTTAGTTTACTCATATGAAATTTACTTCTATGACAAAGGTGGTTCATGTTTTCTAAATGTTACCACATTGTAGGATGCTCTATTACGTTCTCAATTGAACAAAGATGCAAATTCAGATTCTAGAAGTTAAATCATGCTCATGAGCTGATAAAAGATTGTCATTACTTACTGTTGGTCTTGCTTATAGAGGTGCTGGACTAATCTTTGGTATTGTTTTGCACAAAATTGTTGCTCTAGGACTCGACTTTCATTTTCATGCTTGCTAGTCCAAGCTTCTACCATTACACCCAACTAGATCATGAATATCATGGTAAATTCCTAGACAACAGAGAGATTTATGTGCTCGTTGCATACATCAACATCCTAATATCTCTCTTAATAAATAATAGTAAACAACGACAACAATAATAAAGTCTCCAGAAGGCCTTAGCCTTTTAGTGTCCTACCTTATGCATGACATTTATGTCTCACATGAAGCATTATGGCATGGAAACAGAAAGCCACTACATTCTTTGATCTTATCCCTGCTGAAATCAGTTTCCTCCTCCCAAATGAACAAATTGGATAGCAGGTTTCTGAAGCATTTGCTCCTTATAATTGTTCATCTCCAACAAATAAAAGAAATAGATAAAGGATGCGAGCCTCCGAAATTTTAAACTAGTGCTTCTATGTCGTCATCTTAAATTTGAGATGAACGCCTCATATACAACCTATCATGCTGTACTTAATATGCTTTTAGTTCTCAGTTTAATTGAGCATGATCAGAATGCTGGCAATTAATTCTGAATGATCTGGATACAAACTTCTTTGTTGGTTGTTGGATGCAGAGAACCCAGAGTTCCGTGGTCTCCCAAGCTTCTTGTTTGGACAGTCTATGGGTGGAGCAGTTGCTCTGAAGGTGCACCTGAAAGAACCCAACTCATGGAACGGAGCCATTCTTGTTGCACCTATGTGCAAAGTAATGTATTGAAATTGCTTATAATAGATACTTCTCTTCAGAGTGATTTGTGTATTTAATTAACTGAAAGCCTTTTGTCTAGATTGCAGACGACATGGTTCCACCATGGTTATTGACACAAATCCTAATTGGTATAGCTCAATTTCTTCCAAAGCAAAAGCTAGTTCCACAAAAGGATTTCGCAGATATGGCATTCAGAGACTTGAATAAGAGAAAATTGGTTTGTTTTTCTCCCTTTTCTCTAACAAATCATTTCGAGAAAGAAAATTTCACAAAAATTAAGGTTGCCAGTTGCAACTTAGAATATGAATATTAAATGTAGGATTGTGTAGTAGTGGCGTTTTGTTCCTCTCCCTGCTGTTTGTTCAATGTGTCTTTTTGCAACTCATTATGCACTTCTAACTTACTGTGTGAAAATGTGGCTGACATGTTTCCGTTCTGTCTCAAATGCAGGCAGCCTACAATGTTATTGCTTACAGGCATAAACCACGCTTACAAACTGCTGTACAGTTACTCAGAACCACCCAAGAGATTGAACGACGATTGCAAGATGTATGTTCACTACCCTGCACTTCTATTACACTATCCAAAACTACAATAGTGTTTCAACGTTTTGTTCACACTGCATCTTATTTTGTCCTGTTCTGTCTGCTCTTTCATTCCTTGTGCTTTATCCAGAGGTCTACAGTTGGGCATGTCCTAATCTTTCTTTCTGCTTAAATGAATTCTGGGAACTAACATAACTAGCCAGATGAATTTCATCAATAATTTTAAGTATGCTACTTCTGACTTGCTAGAGGCTGTATTAGACCACTGAAACATGTGTATGGGGTCATTAACGTGTCTGCAGAAATGTTGTTAGCGGAGAGTACCTACTGCATATTTTAGGTGACTTGACAGTGTCTATGATCTTTACAGGTCTCTCTCCCATTGTTGATCCTGCACGGGGAGGCTGATGTAGTGACTGATCCATCCGTAAGCAAGGCTTTGTATGAAAAGGCTAGCTGTTCGGACAAGAAACTCAACCTTTATATGGATGCTTATCATTCCCTTCTTGAAGGCGAAACAGATGAGATGATACTTCGAGTTTTTGGTGATATCGTTTCTTGGCTTGATGAGCACAGCACAAAAGCCACTTCTTGATCGGTTGCAGCTCTTCTTTCCCGAACCCACGGAGATAAAAAGAAAATCCTGGATTGTTGTGAATGAAAAATAAAAAAGAAAAAGTAAAGAAAAGAAAAGAAAAGAACATAAATGTTGTTATTGCACACGAATCGTATTGTGCATCACATCTGAAATGTTATTTATATGGACAGTGTAACTATTTTTTGAATAGGTTGTTAGAAGATTTTTTTCAATGCATCCTGCAGTTGTTGCTTCGGGGTTCTCATTGTGTTGTTATTGTAATAAGAATATTTATTGTGAAAAAATAAAACAAAATACTTCAGGAAAGAAATAACATGAGAATATTTTGAATTAAAAAAAAATATATATCAACTTTATGGGCTCATAATTTTAAAGATTTTTTACCTGGTGATTTGTTAAGCAGAAGATTAGAATTTTGTTCTTTGATAATTTAGAGTTGTTTGTAGTATCTGCTATTCCATTGAGATTTGAGATAGACAAATATCAATTGCAGCCTACATATATACACTAAATGCCTAAAAGATGATGAAATATGTGACACTACGTCCCGGGAATGGCAAAATAGCCCGTCCCATCATACGCCTACACTGTTTGTCCCGTATAAAATAGTTTTGAAAGTATGATTTTGGGCGAGAACAAGTTTTATACAGTTTGTCTTGTATTAAATAGTTTTGAAAATATAATTTTGAGCGAGAACGAGTTTTATAGTGAAAACTCACATGGGTGTGGGACGGAAAGGTTACCTGTCCTATTTATAATAAAAAATATTATTTTATTCTTAAATCTTATACTCCGTATTATATAATAATTACACTTTTTGTTTGAGGGGGATTAATGCTTTAGTAGTTTTGTTTCTAAATACGAGTTCTAAAATTTTACATTCGAGTTTGGCCAGACATAGATTCCAAATTTCCAAGTGGATGGAAAGGTCGTGAAATTGTTCACCCCACCAAGCACAAGGGCGGTGGGGTCCATGACCTAACCCGACCCTTTTCAATCTGGGACCACACAGGTCTCATCGGGTCAGATTAGACCAGTGCACAACCGACCAACTGCATGTGCGCCACGTGTACAGCCACTGACGGCATAGATATAAAAACACAACACAATCCAACAGTCAAACAAACTTAACACCCTCCACCCAATAATATTGTTCTTGCAATGGATTTGTCTAAAGGTGCTCACTAATATCTGGCGAGTCAGTGCGCATCGAGTGAGCTATGACCAACCCTTCTGTTTTCCACTCCGAAGCTGCGTGTCTGTATTACGTTTCTCATGAAACAAACACCTCGCATCACCTCTTCAAATCACATTATTATATCTTTCTATATCTATAGCGCATATATATATGTGTGTGTATGTATATAATTGAATGAAGAAACTATTATTGTTGTTGTTATTGGAATAGTTTTTTTGATTTCCAAACAGAGATGGCCTTCTCTTCTTGCTTCTGCCATTCTCAAGTCTCACTCAAGGTATGATTTCTTTGCTATTTGTATGTATTTTTTATAAAAAAATTTGGTTATGTGATTACTTAGGTTTTTGTATATGTAGTTTAGTTTTTCATCTGGGTATTACTTCTTGATTCATTTCATTTTTTTCTTTTTAAATGCATCCATTTTCAACTGAATTTAACAATTTTTTGATTGATCGGAAATGGGTGTTTGGCTGGCTTTGGTTTTCTCATCTGGGTATTAAATCGTGATTCATTTCATTTTTTTCATTTTAAATGCATCCATTTTCAACTGA
This sequence comes from Cornus florida, assembly GCF_030987335.1. NCBI lineage: Eukaryota > Viridiplantae > Streptophyta > Magnoliopsida > Cornales > Cornaceae > Cornus > Cornus florida. The sequence continues at coordinate 9,821,590 of NW_026775577.1, forward strand.
ATTTAATAAATCTTTGATTGATTGGAAATGGGTGTTTGGCTAATTTTGAATATCTTTTTTAGAGAATTGATTTGGTGAAGATTTTGATAGATCTGAGATGGGTTATGGGTGCTTTTTGATTGGCAATTTGGGCATGTTAATAGTAGGGTGTTATTAATGGTTTAGTGTTTACGTTATCTAATTGAGACCTGTGTTCAACTCTTCCTAGGAGACTGAATTTCATGTTAAGTTACCAGTAATTTCAGTATGCATTTTAAAGGTAACAATGATCACAGCCTTTACTAAATTAGTTGAGACTCGGAACTAAATTTTTTCCAATTCCAATTTCAGTATGTGGATTCCATTCTTATAAACCCGCATTGAATTCCAATCTCGTTTCCTTTTTCATTTTATTGTCTGCAATTGGAATTTGGTTTGGTTTTGATGAGTTGCTTAGGTAGCTCGTGAGTTAAATTGAGCTACTTGCTTAAATATAAAATTTCTGGATTCTCCGTAACCTGGGAATTCATTGCTTGGCAATGTTAAATGTTCTGACAGACAAGTATGAGGATGCTACTCAAGTAGGAGAGCAGCCAGTTAGTGCACAAATAATGCACAAGACATGTTTGTCTACAGTCTTCCCCACCCTCACCCTGTGTAAGCAGGACTAGTACTCGGTAATGGCCTTTTTGGTCTATGTTCCGTAATTAGAGTGGAAACATGCTAAAATGCATTACACCTGTAACGACCCTAGCTGATGCCAAAATTTTTAAAAAATTGGCATAACCTCCGCTAAAAATGGGCCTACCATAACCTGTTTAAATGAATTTTTTAACCTGTCCCAGCATAATAAACATATAATACATTCTAACATCCCTTTCATCCATTCACCATGCCTTAACTTAGTTCCTCTCATGGTGGAACATCCACACACCAATTAATCTAAATTATCATGATTACAGTCTCAAAATACATGGTTGAGATTTAAAGTCCCTGTCTTACAACGTTACATGATACAATTGCATGGAAATATATATACCATAATTCCATTAGTTTCATTTATATCAAACAAAAGATAAGTTCGTCCTTAAATTACAAGGCCATGAATACTAACTTAATTACATTTCCACAACTATGAATATACATAGAATGGTCAAAATACAAAATAGTAAACAACCTTCTAACAACTTTCAAGCTTTGAGGTGGATTGTTGTCCACCGGTTCATTTCCAAGACCTGAAAAAAAAATAATATAAATATATGGGGTGAGCAAATTGCTCAGTAGGTGGCACCTAAGACACGCATCTTGTGTCTTCGTGAACCCAAACAAGGAATAGGACAATAGGAATCGGGGTCATATTGTGTAGGGAAAATACAACATAACATACAGTCTCAACACAATCAATATGGAGCAATGAAATGCAGTGCATGTTAATGTCGCTCCCCATTTTCAACAATTCAAATCCACCAATTTCAAACTGTTAATGTAACCCCATTTGGTGACTCCGCAGCGCCGAGAGAAGGATTGACTACTGTCCCTGACCTTTGGTGACTCCGCAGCGTCATTATGGTGCCCAGATATCTCAACCACGCTAGGACAATCTCCCTAGTTCTCTCTAGGTTACATTAACCTACCGGCCCGTTGGTGACTCCGCAGTGATCGGGTTTTCTCAAAACTCTTTTTCATCAAAACTTGTTTCCCCCAAAAGTTCCCCTTTTTGTATCAAACAATTTCTTTCCCATTTTGATACCCAATGATATGCATGATCATCATATGCTTTCATGATGCCATGATACATGAAAGATTCATACAATACACAATTTAACATGCTCCCATTCAACAATTTACAAAGAAATTACTAGCACCATAAGCATAATGGAAGCTACACATAGACATGCTTTCCATATAACAAATTCTACCAAGATATAAACACTGAAGCATGTAAAATCAACATCTAAGCATGTTTGTCTCACAAAACCACATATACACATAAACATGAATCTCATTTACAAAACCAAATCATTATTAGAGGTAATCAACTCAATTAAGCATGTTAAGCATCAATTAACAAGGATTAATTCACTAGGGGGCAAGAACTCATGGATTAGAAACCCCTACCTCTTAGAATTGCAAAAACCCTCAAAATGGGTCCAAATTTCGAAGTCTCTAGGGAGCACCAAAACTGAAATTGCTTGTACCCACGTGTAGAGTTCGTCGTGCTCTCCGTTTTGCCTCAAACGGCACTTAAATCTACCATGTAATGAGAGAGAAATCAAGATTCAAAGTTTGGCTTCCAAAAGAAAAGAAAAATGAAGGGAAATGAGGGAGAGAGAGGAAGAAACAGGGAGAGAGAAAAATGAGAGAGAAGGAGTGGTCTCTAAACCACTAATGCATTAGTGGTGGGTCCCTCCACTTCAAATTTTGATTTTCCATTATTCTTTTGTCACAAAATTCTACACCACATAACATGTACAATGCACCACATGCACATACCGCTTAGTCCACATGAATTTAAATGTACCAATTGCAATTGGACCCAACCACAATCCCGTATGCAAAACGTGAAATGACAGAAATACCTTTGTGGCAACAAAATTTTTAGAAAATTAAAAAATGGCAAAAAAAATCGGAAACGTCACAACACCCTTGGACCCGACAATGGACTCAAACTCATGTTCCCATCCTTAGCGGCCCAAGATTTTACCATTACATTAGGAAATGTCCCATGTGGAAACTTGTATTGCTTCTTTTCACTCAAGTGATTGGTTCTGTACTAAGACGGTTAGGTTTTTTGATTTTCACATTTTGTATAGTCTTTTCTAACTGATGAAAGATGGCTTCCTTATTTTTTTGAGGTGCCAATTTTAGAGAGATGCACTAAATATACTACCCTCGTCTCCGAAAATTTTAAAAATAGATCACCACTATGGCCTATTTTCCCTTGAAACAAACAGATCATCTGTGTATAATGTCTATGTCTCATTCTCAAGTATTACAATTTTGTAAATGATAGATCTTCTGCTAGAAGCTAGATCAAAATGCTTATGTGAACTTTGATTATTCACTGTTGCAACTCGCACAAGGTGTAGATGTGAAGTGCTCCTTAAGTTTCACATTTTTAGGCTTCACTGATTGTGAGATACCAGCATTATGAAGTTACGTGGTCAAGCACATGACCAGTATTTACCTTTGTCCATTGCTCTTTCTTCATACAATTTTCTTTTATTGAATTAACAAACTTTTCTATAAGCAATAAAAAATATCCACTAGATTATTCTATATATATATATATATATATATATATATATATATATATCTAAGCAAGTGGAAATCATGTAATTACATTAACGATTCAGCATCAGATATTAGCTAATTTTTTTGTATTCTATGAACATAACGCATGCTCTTACAGTTTTAGTCTACTTCTTACAGATTGACCGCTCATTGTTAACTATAACCCCTTCCTGTAATATTGGGACGGATCGGAGATGCACTTTTTCCCTTAAAGGTATGACCACTGTTCTCTTTGGCCAAAGAGTTCCGGGATTTGGAGCCAAGTTAAACAATGACTGGAGTTTCATGGGAGGATCACAAGTTACCATGAGACCAATCCCTAGAAAATTCATTCTTCATAGCAAAAACTTTGGCGTGTCTGCTTCATGTAATCCTTTGTAACCTATCTTGCTTATCAGTCATTTACTGTAACTTTATGTGCAAATTTGAAGTAGTGATCTTTATCCTGCTCGGTAAAAATGTCTTAAACTTGCCATTTTAGCTTTGTTAACTTCATTTTCCGTTTTTTTTCCTTCATTTTTCGATATTTTAACTAAGTTATAGGAAGAGGAGACTGTTCTGAGAATTTAGGATCTATTGAATGTGAGAATTAAGCTCCTGGCAGCACATTTATAAATGAAAAGCCAATGAGAGAAATATAAAAGTCGCAAAAGTCGTCTTGCAAAACACCCACATATGTGTACACATATATACGGAAAATGATGGGAATGGTTAACCATCACATTAGAAGTAAACAGATAGACATGAGGTGAGAAAAGTTGCAATTAAGATTTCGAATTGTTGTTAATTGTTATCGGTATACCTACCTCTAAAATAGATAGTTCTTGTGTAATTTATACAAGTATGGATTTCTGTAATTTTATTTTAGAAATTGTTGCAACGATGTCACGAAAACGTTGAAAACTAGTGAAACTTATTTGTAGATGGACAAACTTGTCTGAGGCTAATATCTGCTGTGATTTTTTTTTTTCCCCCTTCAAAATTAAGACGAACCTCAAGCTGCAGTCCATGGGGCCATTGCGAGTCTTTGGATTTTAAGAACATATGGCTAAGCCTGGCAGCTTCGAAGTAGCTCTGAGGTGAATTCATGGTGTAAGCCTTACAAGCTTGGCATTGGACTTCCAAATGATAGTTTTAAGGAAAAGACTAAAGCTTTAAGTTGTTTTTAGCTTATACTGTTTTCTCAACCTGATGGTGATAGAATGAAAATTTGATCTTTCAAGACCTTTATCCCACTTCTCCTCCATCTATCAAATCACCTATCCCATTTCATGTTGAGTCTTGTATAGGGCAACCAAAATCGACAACTGATGCCATTCGATCTAGTGGGGGATACTTTGATTGATTGCGTGATGGTGAAGGCTTCTCTGGAGTAAATTTGCCGTCATCCTCCACATAAAGCTGGTTGATGGGACCAGCTTGGTAGCACAATCCTATTATGTCTACGAAATAAAAACTCTCGTGCAAATTGGCATAAAGAATTAAGAGCTGTTTATCGCATGAAGTATTGAGCTGATAAAGATGCTTATGTAACAGAAGTATTAAATGAGCATATCACTATGTTATACATTGTATGTAAATAGTATATAGTCTTGTGTGAGGTTGCCTGTAGGATTTATAAGAAGAATCTTCCCTTTCCAGTTTGTTCTTTCTCTCACTTATTACATGGACTAATCAGAACTGTAGACATGTTATTCTCCGGGCTCTTTTACTGGACATTCATATATATTTAAATTGTAATTTTCTCCTTGCCTGTTTTATCATTGAACAAGGGTTTCTAGGCTCTTCTTAAAATTTAGTCAAGACAGTTTTCACCAGGGCACTTCTTTTTTTTTTCCCTCCCTTTTTCTCCTCTTTTTGTTAAAAAATGTTTTTTTTTTTAGACTTATTATTTTCTATTATCAAAACCTTAGAGATGATGCACTTAAGTGTCTGAAATTTTCTATCTCCACTCAATTTGGAGACTAATAGTTCCTAGATCTTTTAGATCCTTGCTACTTTATGCATTTACAGTAAATTTTTGAGTGTTTGCTAAACATTGGAGAATTTTAACTAATCAAAGCAATTATGACGCCTTTCATTTTTCTAAAGCACCAAAAGCTGCTTTTTTGAATCCTACTTTTTTTTTTTTTTTTCCTGAAGTAACTTGATCTTCATTTTTGGTGCAGGGTTGGCAAGCTCTCAAATTGCTAGTAGTGTTTTTACTTTGGGAACAGTAGCTGTTCTTCCATTCTACACCCTTATGGTTCTGGCTCCAAATGCTGAACTGGTATGACATTCCTTCTGTTTTAAATTTTTATAATTATCGACCCTAATTCATTGTGACAATTTTTTTTTTGAAGATCTCAAATCTAATTCATGATGTATAATTAATGAATTTTGCAAATAACTGTTGAGTTTGTTATATAGTTTTGGTTTACAATGAAGGACATTAAGCTGGGGAAAAGTTAAAGCTTTGCATTATATGACAGTGAATCAACTAATTGGTTTGGATTTCTTTAAATGCAGACTAAGAAGTCTATGGAAAGTAGTATACCATATGTTGTGCTCGGGCTTCTATATGCGTATCTGTTATACCTCTCTTGGACACCTGATACTATGCGTATGATGTTCGCAAGTAAATACTGGCTTCCAGAGGTGTGTGTTCAACTGGCAGAAGATTCAATACATGTTTGGTGTATTTCTGAAGTTCTTGAAGGCTTCAATAGTTAGTTTTGGAAGAAACTAATGATTCTTATTTAACACATTTTACACTCCTTTTTTAATTTTTAATATATTTTTTCAGTTACCTGGAATAGCAAAGATGTTCTCCAATGAGATGACATTAGCTTCTGCATGGATTCATTTGTTGGCTGTGGATCTCTTTGCTGCAAGGTCTGTGTGTGTGTGCGTGTTTGTGTGCGAACGCGCATTGTGTGCCTATAAATTCTAACACTTCCAACTTTATGTAATTCAACCAGGCAGGTTTTCCATGATGGACTGGAGAACAGAGTTGAGACCAGGCATTCGGTTTCTCTTTGCCTGCTTTTTTGTCCCATTGGAATTGTTGCTCATGTAATCACCAAAGCACTAACCAAAAGTGCTGGAAATGCAGGACATGGGATTTGATTACAATTTGTTCATGAAGATTACTAACATTGAATTTGAATTGAATAAAGTATCATCATTTCAGAAAAATCATGAGAATGATTGACAGTTTGTTCACTGAACAAGCACTGATCATTTAGTTCTTTAACTGTTACATGACTGGTCATTTGTCTCTCTTTGGATTGCAAACTTTACAATATGGATGAACATACAGCACTTCTTCCAAATACCAAACAAGGGAGATTAGTAACATTGAATTTGAATTGAATAAAGAATTATCATTTCAGAGAATCATGAGTGTGATTGACACTTCACAAGCACTAATCATTTAGTTCTTCAACTGTTACATGATTGGTCATTTGTCTCTGTTTGGATTGAAACTCTACAATATGGATGAACATACAACACTTCTTCCTTTAGTTGCACTCCAAACTTCTGATATACCATCTCTTTAACCAAGCCAATAAGCTGGAGCATGTCTTGAGAAGTTGAGCCACCAGAATTAATGAAGAAGTTGGCATGGATGTTTGAAACCATTGCTCCTCCCACTCTATAACCTTTCAATCCAGCTCTCTCAATCAACTCTGCTGCTGAAACCCCTGAATTTGACGGATTACGGAACACCGAGCCGGCGCTCTGCTCCCTCAGAGGCTGAGATATTCTCCTCCTGTAAACAAAACCACACCCCCACTAGCATTTATTCCCAAGAAGCATCAGAGAGACTTGAAACAGTTGGGACTGGCTTGGTTTAGTTTTCTAAAAACAATTCTCAAGAACTCAGAACAGGGAACTATAAAATACAATAGTTCTCTGAAAATAGTCATTTTCTCAACCGAGTTTTCAGAAAACAATTCTCAATTTTTTATTTTTTATTTTTTTTTATTTTTATTTTTTTTCCAGTTATCAGAAAACTGTTATAAAAAAACTGAACCAAGCAGGGCCTTACCTTTCCAAGTATTCTTGTTGCCTTCTCCTTGCTGATTCAGAGTGCTTCAATCGGAATGTGACAGCGACAATGGCAGCCAAGTTATCCATATCTTGAAATGGTGATAGTCGGTAGCCAAAGTCGAGGTCTATTCTGTTCAGTGTCTGAAATTTGCCTTCATTTGTGACAATCTCAACACTGTCAATAACATCAGCAGTCTCCTATAACACAATAATAGGTAAACAGCCAGTTAGCAGTTTCATCCACAAACAATTTTAGATTGGTGTATTATTCTTAGTCAGGACTAGCATTACCTGCCCATTTGCTCCTGCATTCATATAAGCAGCTCCCCCTACAGTCCCAGGAATACCTCCAGCAAACTCAAGACCCATAAATCCTTCATTCGAACACTGGATGCCCAAACGATTGAATCGAAAACCACTTCCAACTCTATATATGCCAGATTCAATCTTCTCCAAGAATTCAATTCGGTTCAGAACAATACAACCATCAAACCCCAAATCATCAAAAAGGCAATTTGAGCCTTTACCAATGACCATGAATTGTATGGAATGCTCGTGACAGTATCTGCATTGTTTCAAGATTCAAACCATTGTCATCACCATCTGTTACTGTTTCCATTTTAGCTTATAACTTGTAAAATTTGGATCAAATTAAAAAGAATTCAATTATGTTCTACATTAGCACCGACACACATAGGAATGTGCAGTTGTGCACACATTCAATTCCCTACTCGCATGCGTGCTAACACCTAAATGCACATACTTATTCAAACACATATAAGGGTAATTCAGAAGCTTGTGATTACATAAACATCAATTTAAAGCTCTCTGAATCAGCCTTGAAGTGAGTTCTTGAGTAAATTTGTTGCCGTGCCAAGGAAAATGTGGAATGTCATGGTTGTTAACTAGAGCATTCTTAATCAAAGCCTCATAAAAATAACAAATAATCAGCATATGTATTAATAAAAAAATGAACAAAATATAAATAATCAGTATAGAACTGAACAAGAATTGAACCTGAGTACAGAGACGAGTTGGGTTTGATCAAAAACTTCTACAAAATAGTTACAAGGGCCTCCAATGCCCCAAGTGCTCAGATCACTTAATAACTTCTCGCCACGAACGATTTTCAAACCCTTCCAGTTAAGGTTCAGTTCTTGATTGCTGATGCTGCTGTTGTGGTTGCAGAGAGAAGAGATGGGTTTTCTAGGTGATTTGGGCAGAGGGTGAGAGAGACCCAGGCAACGACATGGAATGGGTTTTGGTAATACGAGAGCAGGCCACATGGGGTTTATGGAGGTTGTTCGGATGTGACGAAAATTCAAAGAAAATTATTTAACGATGGAAAATCTGTTGGGTCAGACTCACACCGTCACTGGGTGTCATCGCTTTCCCCAACATTTTCCAACGATATTCCCCACAAACAAACAGAACCTAATAAAAATGCATGCACGGTGAAAATCGGGTTTGGATATGGGAATGAGTGGTAAACTAGTAATGGATCTGGGTTTGGTACTAAGGTAATTATTTGATAATTCAATTCAAAGAATTAGTGCTTATTCAATTATAATAATAATAATAATTTGCAAATAAACTTAAAACTTTAACACTTAAATTTATATTCTAAATTTTTTAGTACTTTATTTTCGGTTTTATCAAATAACACCTTTTAAGGCTCAAAATCATACCATTAAATAAATATGTCATTAACTATTTTTCATTTGCTAATTTTGTCCCTTAACATATCTCAATTGAGATTTACATATCGATTTTGTATTTACCATCAGTCTCCTCATTTTGGTAACTTGGGCTTAAATGGAAATTCAAATTTAGAGATTTGCAAAATTAATAGCCGCTCCCACTGTGTGTGACTTATATTTTGTATTTACTATCAGTCTCCTCATTTCTATGATTGTGCATAAATGGGGAATCAAATTTATGAATTTGCAAAATTAATAACTCTATAGTCTAGACCTGAGTCATACGATTTTTTTGGGTATCAATGGGTCTATCACTCTCCCGCTCCATTCCCCAATGACTTAAATTTTGTCGCTTTGCCCATAGTCCATTGTGAGCAGGAAAACATGCTTCAACAAGAGTTACTAAGCTGAGGTCCTTTCCTGGAGAAGTATGGTGTATCAATAGGGGAAAACCCTTCTTTTCTTGGTTGTTTCAAGGAGAAGAATTATGTACATTGCTTCAGACCCAAGTGATTACAAAACCAACAACAAAACCTAGCTTTTTAATAAAAACTTCAATACAAAGCCAACCCTCACAAACATAATTGTTTTCATCCTTGAATCACCAAGGTTATTCGTGAAGTGATGGATGGTAAACTATAAGGAAAAGCCACTGTAACTGGAAACAAATTATAGAACAGTGGAACTCATCAATTGACTGCAACAATCATCTGTACAAGTGTTCATCTTTCACCCACAGCTATGAACTCAAAAACAATAAATAAAAAAGTGGGCAACTTAAAATGTCGAAGTAATAAACTTTGATAAACCAATCTCCTACATACTTCGATTTGATGTGACATAAGGTTGCAGTCAGTAATCCGCTTGGAGTTCCCCATGATTCCAGTAATCAAAGAATTTGCTTGTGTGTTCCCCGAACACAACTTTCTCGCAGCGGATTACGGTAAGTAGGGTTAAACAAACCAGAATTTCTACCACAACTTGCTGCTTTGCCACCGCCAAGACCGCCTAATAAACACAAAGTATGCTTCTGCACCACAAAATAGAGCAGTGAGCAAAGATGAGAAACTTTTATGCACTCCCCACCCCACTTTCGAAACAACATAAAACATGAACAGGTAAAAAAAAGAAAGGAGAGAGAGAGAGAGTACATTGAAGCTACAAATCTAGAGCAACAGCTTCATGTAATTCACAGTTAATTAAACACATCTTCACCAAATTTTCACTTTCAAGATCTACTAGTGGTTTGGCATGGACAATGCCGACATAATTGGTGTAACTCAATTGAATTTCTCTCTCTACACAAGTCAAAGCACTCGAAACATAAAATTTTGTTATAAATTAATTTCTTTATTAATAACACATGAAATTCAGATAGGAGAGAGAGTGGAGTGGTAGGAGGGTTTTAGGTTCTATTATCTTTCTGTATGTAAGCCAAGGGACGACTACTGATTCACAAGCAGTCAAGCACAACAGAATAGTTATATTATATTATTTCAAGTTAACACGATACCATTTAAAATCCATTAGATTTAATAAATGAATCCCTTTAACATGTAATAGGTACTTCAGGAACAATTGTTCGAGCAAGCTTCACTTCCTCCTCCATATACAGCAGTAATAGATATAACATGCAATATACCACAAGATGGAGGATGGTGGACAATTTTCTTTTTAATTTCTCTTTCATGCTATATATTTTAATTATTTATTGTTTGGTACAGAGTGGGCAATCCCCAACACCATAAGTGAGCCATCCTTTGAATGATAACCGATAATATGTAATTATGTACTTTTGAATTAAAGAGATGCGGACAGTGTGTCTTTCTGAAGAAGAGCTTGCAAGCTAGTGGGAAGATTGTCCAGAACAGCAAGACTTGTAGCACTACGTTGAACAGCCAATTAACTGTGGGTTCACTTTCCTATGACTTGAAAGTACACATTCAGTTTCTTTGGTGCAGAGTTTTACGACCATCAACAAGAGGTCCATGAGGTCAGCTCCTGAAGGTTGCTGCTTTAGCATATTGAAAGTTGACATGGAATCCATCTACACATGAATATTTCGGAACCTCTCATTCAGGTTTACTTAAATCCACAATGAGCAAAGATGTCAATAATAACAGTTTATATTACGTACACCCCCCTCAATTCTTATTCATTAAAAGTCCAGCATTTAGTTAGTTCTATGTTAGGAGTAAGTAATGATTTCCCCATTTTGCAGCAGCGGCTAATTAAGTTGTGCTTGTTTTAAGGCAGAAATAGATTCATATTAGGTTATCATCCATTAGGACCATTTTGAATACTCTTAATTGCTAATAATATTATAAAAAATTCATTATGAAAATTCTTTGTGATCAAATTTGAAGTGATGGCATTTATTCCATGATTGACTTGCCTAGTTATCTTTCAACTTATTTTAAACCCATATAGCATCCACAGATCTTACATTCTATGATGAAAAATCTTCTTTGATAGGGCTCCATTAGGATATCTTAATATGCTAAAACCAGATCCTCTCCTCATCACCAAGATTTTTCTAATGATTTAAAATCAAATCCCACGATCAATATCTAGCTTTCCTTAACCTCCATCTAGATTGTGCCCAAACCAAACTTGAGAAATTTTACAATCACAAAGATGTGTGTGTGTGTGTATTATATTATTATTAGATGTCGAACTATTAACTTTCAAGAAATCAATCACATACTTCATGTTGGGAGTCTGGACATCTGGATTTGGTCTTCAAAAATCCCATTTGATCGTTCAGACTTTTGCAAAGAATCTTTTCCAACACGTTCCAAAGAAGTTGCTTCATATATCCCTACAAAATATGATTCAGATTCACCAATAAGCCAAGTTCAGTTCAACAACAGAGGCAACAATTGACAAGTGCACATGGAGATCATTACATCACGTGTATGCTGATTCAATCAAGAATATAAAGGTATCCATAAACCAGTATAACAGGCAAAAGAAAATTGAAAAAAAACAAATAATTAGAAAAAGAAACTTTATAAAGCCGAGCGAAAGCATTTTAATCCTGAGCTACATATACTAAAAGAGGTACTTATCCAAAAAGTTATTTTAATAATTTTGAAATGAAAGCTTGAAGCATCAGCTTACTGAAGGAATGATTCATCAGACTATAGTTCGCATCAATGCTCTTTTATCAAATAAATAATTCTGTGACTTCTACAGAGTTCTTATCCCAACTCGACAGGTGTGCTTGTGACTGGACAGTCAAAGAAAACCTGCATAACTAGCAGATTACTGGTTTAGTGAAAATCAATTTCGTTTCAAAGTGGTCAATTTATAATTTAATCTGAGTCTGGAGTTATACTCTCAAAAAATAACTAAATAAAAATTAATTTTCTATTTCTTTTTTATTTAGAAAAATGATGACCATAGCTCACACTCGAAATTTGGGTAATGTGTCGGAGCAATACAAAATTTATCCTTTTAGCAGTACTAAATGATGGAACTTCATATTACTTAAAAAACAGAATTTAATAGTTTCACATGTAATATAATCTATTTTCATGCTTCTGCATTAGCATATTGGTTTATCATCAAGTGCAACGAGATACTATCTCTCGATTTGGTAACTTTTGTTGGGGTTCTCTCACCATTGGCATTGCAAGGGCATCAAGTACCCACAGCTCCTGTAATACATGGTCACAACTAGACACAGGTTGAATATATTTCCTATGAGCTCTTCAAAGTCAAATGCAATTACTACCTCCCTCACTAGGTAAGTGTCTTCCTCTTTCCTTTTTGAGATGTTTCAAAATATATGTTGCTTTAAAAAGTAAATGTACAAAAATTGAAACTTCCATAATTCATCCTTAAATTTTGAAAAAATTTCCTAGTTAGCAATTCTAGTTCTTCACACATGGATGCACATGCTAGAAGTTTGTACACATTGTGATGCTCCTTCTCTTTGATAATCCTCCACTTATCCTTTACTAATAGTTCCAGTTTTGACACTGGAGAAGCAGAGTGGTTGCTGATATAGACTTTTCAAAAGTGGTGGCATGACCTATCTGCCCAAAGTTTAATTAGTTGAGGAACTCTATATAACTAGTAAAAGGGTAACCTTGTGAGGATTTAAGGGAAATTAGTACTATTTATGGTGGATGCTAATCCTAACGCAATCCAAGGATCCAAGATGGTGCCCTTATTGCCTCTATTTTGATATATGAGCTTAGAAATGTAGCTTAACTACTTACAGCAGTACAAAAAAATATATGAAGGATAGTCCTATTTTTTTTTTTATTTGTCGTGTTTAACCGAGTTGAGGTCAGCCCCAGCGTGAAAGTGTTTCATTTTTGTCATTGCAATTTAAGGTCTTCATTCATTAATTTTTTTTTTTTTTTCCACAAACCTTGTTGTGAAGTGAAGGACCAGGAACTTTGTATTTTATACACAGCCAATACATGTAACTCTAGGAAATGATATTATTACCGAGAAGAGGGGGGAAAAAAGGATACATAAGAGAGAAAATAAATATGATTTCATGAAGCAGACTACATGCCATGTACTATGATAATAGCAGATTAACAGTCTAATAATGGAAGTGGAACTAATTTTCATTTTTAGTTTAAAAAATCTACCAAAAAGAGAAGGGAATTTGGGGGGGGGGGGCGGCGGTGTGACAACCTTTTTTTTTAAAACAAGTTCCCAGAAACAACAAAATCACCATTACTCTTGTAAGGGCCCATTTGGCAATGCTGTTGAAACGGAGAAAGTGCTTTTATTAGTGAAGCTGTCATAAAACTGTCGTCATTAAAAAGCATGTTATGTGTTTGGTGATGATGCATCATATAAAGTACTTTTAATTTGTTTGGTAGCAATATTGATTAAAGCAATTATATTACTAATTTTATGATATTGCCCTTTAATGAAGTATTCTTGCATTTATGCATCAACAAGCATGTGCAGAGAGGGATAAAATTCTCTTTATAAAAAATAAAAAGGGATAAAATTGTTTAAGAAAAAACAGTTACCTAAAATATAGATCCTCTACCCAAAATGCAATTTTAAAATCTATAAACTTTAGCTTCAACCGAAAGCTCTAGTGAGCTAAAATCTCGACCATCTAAAAGTGCTTATTTTGGTTAGCAAAGGCATCTAAAAGCGATTTTTTAAATAGAAGCGTTCTAAGTGGTTCAGCAGTAAATCCAAATAGGCTCTACGGCAATGACCTAAGCTAGAGTCTTCAAACCCAAGTTTGACGTCAAGCATCGACACATTGGATGGCAACTCCACTCTGACCAAACCAGGCCAATCTAGAGGTGCCAACAATAATAAAGACAACCCACAAGAACAATATATGAGGTCTACCCAACTATCTAATTAGAAAAGACCAAATAAGGTACAGTTTGTGGTGGAGCAAATAAGAATCAATAAAGAAGAGTGTAAAAACAAAGGGATTTGTACATACCAAAGCCCAATATGGTGGAGCAAATAAGAAAGCCTGGTAAAGAGAAGTCCATTCTGTATACAATCTCCATGACAATGATGCATCCTCCAGCAACCATTAAATGTTTTGGAGAAGAGAAAACCATATGCAATCTACAAAGAGATCAAAGCTCTACCAGTTATTCCACTCCTAAGGCTGATTCCATGGTCATAATATTTTCTGAAAATCAAACCATACTCAAATACAAATAATTGGGGGGGGGGGGGGTGGTTGTGGTGGTGGTGTTAAGCAATCAAAGATGCACGAGGAGCATATGAACCTTGTGAACAAATCCATAAGATTAATGTGAACATGATGACATCATGGCAAAACACGACCATTTTGTACCAAAGTGGGGTTGGAGGAATTACTTATCCGCGGGATCGGGGCGAGGGGCTTTCAAATCAATTCTCCACATTGATACAATGGCACCTTTTAGAATGTCATCATATAAATGGCAGCAATTGCATCAACACAATGCAAGAATGAATATATATATATATAGGAATTTGACACTTTCCCTTCATTCTTTCAGGAGAGAGAATCAGGGTCATTTAGGAGTTCTATAGCCTGCAAACTTACTTGTCCAAAGTTAGATTACTACCAAAAGGATTTACATAAAAAGAATATATTGTACAATAATTTCATTCAAGTAAAGTAAATCAATCATAATGTGTTTCTCCTTCAGTCCTTCTCTTGTCAACATTTAAACCCCAAGGTAGAAACTGTCATAAATTTAGAGTTAATCAATTTACTGAATTTGGATGGGAACATTGACTTCGAAACAGAAAAATCATAAAATTATGGCAAATACTAATATATATAGAGCAGTGATAGGCTGTCGGAAAGGAGAGCCGAAGGGCTCCCCATCCGCACAGTTGGTTGTGTGGGACCTGTTAACTCAAACATGGGTCCCACACCAGGAAATGTGTGAATGGGGGAGCCCTTCGGCTCCCCATTTTGCTGGCCTTTTCGGCCAGCTCCTTTTTTTATAAAGAAATATGTGGTATAACAAAGACATATTTCTTTTTTAAAAATCTATATGAATGAATCATTCCAATAAAGATTTATCAGGTTGGTTCTTACTTGAGCCAACAGAACAACTTATACAAGATAAAAGAGAAGAAAAATAAAAAGAAAAGAGAGTACTTGGAATGTCTCATTTAGCTCTGGAGCAACAGTGTATAAAAATACAACATAGACACTATAATCTGGCAAACATTTCTGGCATAATTCTCCCAAACTTTCAATATCCAACTTTTGACCATCAAATTAAATAAATTTTATTATTGACAGATTAGTTGACTATCTTGATAGGAATGAAGTGGGAGGTTAATTGTGATGCATTAGCATCCAAGAAAAATCTGCTGTCCTGCTTAAATATCAATTGTTGAACCATTAATCAAGCAAAACCAGATCAATAAGGCCAAAAGTGGTACCTTTCTTCAGCAATACTGTCGACATAAAATATGAATATAATTCCAAAGAGAATGGTGCTCAAAAAAGGCCAAGCAGAAAAGGGCAACTCCATGCTGCTCCCACCAGTTGATCCCTGAAGTACTCAATGTGAGCACAAGACACGAGTATCATCAATCAAACCAAAACCCAGTGGAGTGTTATGCACACACATTCACACACACACACAGGTTTTCAGAATTATATACTACTAGTGAAATTAAAGCACTTTTACATGTTGGATTAGAATTCATAAGAGCTAGAGCTAAACTTACTATAATCATGTCCCACATGGCCACGGGAAAGAGAAAACAGGTTGCAGAAGCAATGGTTATAGCATTAAGTCGCCTCTTAAGTTGATTCTGTAATTAAAGAATGGCACAGTTAAATGTTGCGATGTCAACAAGTAACTTAAAGTACTTGATCAGAATGTTCTGGTAAAAAACATGCAAGAGCACATGATAATTGTATATGGACAAATGTCAATACCTTGAGTGAAACTCGCCTTGCAATCACCCTTCTCAATGCTGACAAGATTCCAGCAAAGATGGGAACTGCCATTTCCTTCATTCCCAAAACGTGTTCCGTCTGAACTTCAGTATTAGGGAGATCGCTAAATGGTATTGTCTGGTTAAGTTAATTATCAGACAAGAAAATCAGCTCATTTTTTAGAATAATAAAAAACTGGCGAAAGATTGGAAGGGGAAAAAGGAAATATAATTATCCTCAACCGCCTATTTTATAGCTTGGAACTAAATAGTTCAATGTACAAAAGGATATTGAGTGGAGAATATGTGGCTATGGCCCATCCTTCAGAGAAGAAGTAGAAAGATGCCAACATTGCAATGAGTCCACCCAGCTGATTAAAGATGAGGAAAAACCCAACTGATTAAGGAAAAGAAGGAAAAAAGAAAATTTATGTTGTCTTTTTAATTCAACTATGTATATTGACAGAAAAGAACAAATGCATTAGTTCTCATTCATCAGTTCCAAATTAAGTGCTATAGTCAAAATTAGAACTTGACAACGCATTTGACAATGCAACATTAAATTAGCTATCAGTACAAAACACCCGCGTCTCAATTAAGCATTAAATGAAGTTTCATGAAGCATTGATATGGACAATGACTTTTGAAGCAGAGGCATCACCATTCTTAATCATAATAGGAACGTCATATGCAAACCCTATGCTTAATTGCTATCCATGATACTAAAATAAGAAAATTTTCTTGTAGGATTCACTCAGATTCAGTATCTCTGTACTCTTTTTGAGTCAAAGCAAGCGGCTGATAAAACTGAAACCTCAAAAAATCTGTCATATCTAAGACAGACCTTTTTCCAGAGATGGCCCCTCCTTCCATACAATACTGCAGATAGTACCCCAAGAACAGCACCAGAATACTCTGCCATAATAGCCCTGAAATTTGATAAGAAATCAAAATCAACAATGGCTATTGGATTATAAAAAAAAAAAAAAGAAAAACCCATCCTTCCCAAGATAAAAGAAGGAACTAGGTAATAGCCTTCATTTCATTTGAAACATAGGTAGAATGTCAATGACCAAGCCTCCAAATATATCATGAAAATGGATGCTGAGAAAGGGGACCTAGACCATATCAAGTAGGAAGTAACGAGGCAGAACTCATAAATACTTTAACCGTGGAAGTTATTATCTATTTTTAAAAATCTCTATAGAGAGACTGTCTTGGTCCTACTGAAAATCTAGAAGTCATCATTTTTTCATTAACCATTGCATTATCTGTTATTCTTCCATCATTTACTGCTGGTTCTCTGCTTTTTGCACCACATAATTTTATTATATAAAACAAGAAAATTAAATTTTGACAAATGGATAAAATGGATTTTATTGTCTAGATAAAAAAATAAAAATATAACAAGATAGAAGACAGTATTCAACAAGTCTTGACGTATTTAGAATATAGTTGGAATCTTTTTCATGAATAAAAGATCTACCTTGTAGGCCCACATGCTTTGAGGCCCTTTCCCCACAGGATGAAGTATAGAGCTGTTATAACACCATTTATTATAGAGGGTACAACCTGAAACAAAGCCTTCAATAAAAAATATGTAATGAAAAATCATAAAAATTTACTCTTCATTTTACGGTTCACTTCATTATAGAAAAGAATACATGCATTCAACCTGTATATTAGAGAGCGGCCTGCCTTTCCAAGGCTTTTGCAAAAATAAAAATAGGATTGATGATGGAACGAGACAACTGAAGATAAAAAGTACAACTGAAGCTCCTGTCTGGGACAAGTAGCGGTACATGGAGTAAACTGACCATATTCTCAAGAAGTTGCCAATAATATGGATTATCTGCAAAGGAGTGTTCCTACATAGTAACAGGAGCATTAGTATGAACAACTGAGAATATTAAGGACAAGTCAGGTGGAAAATAAGTGGATATGGATTCAAGAGAACACTGAACAGAAGGCTTCTATTTTAGTGTACAATTACACAAATGATAGCGCTCACCAGCCTTGTGATATGTCATTCCAAAATTGTTTTTGATATAATTTGTCACATAATATTACAAATACACATAATCACATTTAAGAGTGCATAAGGCAATTGGTCAACACTTGCAGCAACACAAACTCAAAGACGTGAATCAATGGTTGGCATGAGTTTATTAAAACTAATAAGACTATCGAGTGACTCTAAAGAGTCAACTTCTCAACCACAAACCAGCCACCACCAACACTAAACAGGAAGGAAAACAATTTGATCACACAGTTCACACTATTTGGCCAAGTGAGCCGGCAAATATCAACCCTACGAAAAATGGATCATATCCCACACTTTATTTTCCAGGGAAACAGATTACTCAACCGAAGTTGCCCTAGTTAGCAGTTTTTCCATTGTGATAACACAACTTTACCTCAAATTTGCATGGCTTTGGTACATGAAAGAGCATAATTACACAGTCTACCATCAGTCCAACACATGAATCATGATGAGGTTAGTCTGTGCTAATCTATCTCAAGGTTGGGGATTTTATTCTAACCAGCTGAAGGTAATATAAAACATCATACATAAAAAGAGTAAGTTTCCATTCAGTTTACAAATCAAATTGACCTTGTAACAACATACCATTACTTATTTATTATACGTGCCCGACTATTCATAAGCTCTGCCCCACACATCTCTACTGATGCTAAAACCCTGTAGTCCTTTAGTTTTCACTACACTAAATGAGATTTAGGAAAAGAATTGAAGAAAAAAATTCTATGTTATTGTGTTCTTCTAGGTTTGCTGATGGAGAGGACAATATCATTCTGCATTAACACCCAAACAAGATAACCTCTAGATAACAACATACCATATTTCATGTTGCTTTTATTCAAAAAGGGCAATAACTAGCCAAATGTGTAGTCAAAGAGTGTTTTGTTTTTGTTCCTTTAAAAAAGAAAATGTCAACTTTCAATTGGTGAAATTGTTACACTTATACTTCCAACTTTCTTTTCCCTGCAGTTTCTAATTAACCAAACAGAAAAAGTAACATTATCGTCCTTCAAGAAGGTGCCACGAACCCAAAAAAAATTGAAATGCACCAACAACATAATTACCAGCAAATTAATGAGCATATTAATGAAAACCAGAAAGTTTGATTGCTAATAAGCGTTAAAAAGGCGAAAACAAAAACTCCAAATTCTAAATCTTTTCAACTCCATAATAAAATCCTCTACTCAACTAAACCTAACACAATTACTATTCTATAAAACTTTTGATTTTTTTTTCTACAATTTATTTTCTGCAGTTTCTTTGGAATCAAACAGAGGGTTTAAGTTGGCATTAGGGTTTTTAGTAATGCACAAATTGAAAAAAAGGAAGAGGTACTGATTTACCTAAATGTAGAAGAGCCTCGATCATCAGAGATTTGCTTTGGCTGCATCATCTTCGAAACAATCGAGTTTCGCCACAGTTTCGATCTCTATGAAGCTATATATATAATATAGGCATTATATGTATATATATCGATGAATTTTCAGTGAGAAATGGTTTTGATTTTCTTCTCCGGTACAAGAGTTCCTACACGAGTTGAACCTCCCAAGTAAAGAACTAAACGTGTACTGTTCAGGAATGGGCCTGGAAGGGCCGATCTTGAGCCATCTTAGGTCTCTGGGGACGAGCATTGATTCCAACTAAAACGGGCTTGATCCAGTTCAGTGCTTGCTGCTGATGGCTACGACATTGGGCTTGAAATACCATTGTTCAGAGATCCATCCAAATCCAATATTTGATGGACGTTTTCTCTTCGGTCCATTACGATGTACCAGTGTGTGACACTGCTGGTAGAATGATCCTCACCTTTTCAATAGACCGTGAATTGTTTTAGTTTAAATACTGAGGGGACGATTATATATATATATATATATATATAAAACTTATGAAGGCAATACAATTAACATGCTATAACAGCCTCCATGCCCATTATCGCATTGCAGACTGTGTATTCAAAAATCCTTGCCACATTTTGCACTCAACAAGTCTTCCTTGCCACATTTCAAATAAAAAATAAATAAATAATTTGTCTGGCTTGTGAGAATTGGAGATAAAACCAAACTTGTGTCTTTCCACATTTCAAATAAAAAATAAATAAATAATTTGTCTTGCTTGTGAGAATTGGAGTAAAAACCAAACTTGTGTTTCTGTTGCTTTTTACTACTCACATGTGATTCATTTCAACTGTCTTTTTACTACCGAGCTTTGATAAATGCTTTGTTAACTTCAATCAGAGTCAAAGATGTTGAGAAACAAAGGCCATGCTTGGATTGCATTTCAGAGAACAGTTCTCGAGAACAATTTTTAGAGAACAGTTTTTAGTTTTTTCAGATTTCAAGTTTGCTTGGTTAAGAGAATTTACAAAAGAGTTTCCGAAAAACAAAAACTCATAAAATTACTTGGTTGTATGAGTTTTTGAAAATAGTTTTCTGAACTAAGAAAATAAATAAAAATATTATTGTACCTTATTTTTTTATTGATATTAACTATTAATGTAAATAAGTGTTGGAAGTAAATTCATTTTAGTTAATATTCTTAACTTAATAATAGTTGCATAAATACATATATCAAGTTTAATTACAATCCTCTTTCTGCATAACTCCAAAATGGAGGTTCTCTTTGGTGCTTATATTTTGTTTCCCTTTCATGGGACTCCATATACATTCTTCCTAAATTTAAATACAATAAAAGAGTTACATGAAACATTATAAATTAAACATAATAAAAGGTACAACAAAACAAAGTTTTCATAACATAAAACATAATAAATTGTCCCCCACACGAATATAACATAAAGTCATATGCATAGGGAAAAAAGAAAAAAAAAATCAAATAAGGCATAAGGAAATTGTTCAATAACACATAAAACCAAATATGTGTTTCAAGTCATATGCAACCAAAAACTAAACCCTGCATTCAGTAACCACCCAAGTCAGTCCAAGCTCTTCAACCAAGCAAACTTCTTGGAAATACTCATCTTAATGAACAATTCTTTGTAGTGCAATTCCTTGAACTTTTCAGTTGCCTTCAAATATGTGTCATCATCTATCTCATCAAGACCCTCGAGGCATTCAATACAATTACTTAAAGAGTATGCGTCTGGGCTAGTTGCCTTTTGAGTATGTTTCATTTTCTTATACGTCTCTGCCTTAGCTAATGAAGCTTCAGTCCTTGCTTTGGAAGCTTCAACAATACAAGCAAGAGTATCACTAATGGAATCTTTTTTATGCTCCTTTTTTGCACGACGATCAGAGGATGTGGATTTACGACGATGAGGATTATTGTCTTTAACTAGAATATTATCTGAATCATCTTGACCTTCAGCAGTTGAACTAACATGGACACCTGCATTCATAAATTGATCCTCCTACTCTCGTTCTTCGTCTGTATTAGGTGGATCTTGAGTGGATGCATAGTGAAGTTGCCCAGTAGCAGTTGACGTATTAAAAAGAACTCCCAAATGTTTGTAATTTTCACAACCTTTTTTGCGAAAACACTTAGCATTAGATGAGCCTGAAAATATATATATATATATATATATATATATATATATATATATATATATATATATAAAGATTGTTAGGAATAACCATGTTCAAAAATTAAACTAACTATTGTAAAATAATTAATTAAATACATATTTTACCCGCAAATATGTTTGCCAAGTTTCTTCATCAGCAGTCACAGTGTTTGTTTCCGCATCCCAACCAAACCCAATTGTCTCGTTTAGAAGTGTTGAAAACTCACGATGCTTTGTACGTTATCGATTAAATTTTGCCTTTAGTTGCTTCACATTATAAGCGTGATTAGTCTTGTTTTTGAACTCCTCCTTAATCTTTTTCCAACACTTGGAAGTAAATATCCCATATAGCATGTTCCCCTTGTTGACCTCCTCAATCATTATATCAACAAAACATCTCTCTAATTGTGTAGACCACAGAGCTGACTCCTCGACATCAGCAATTTGAGATGCCATCCTTTATTTGTGCATTAGGCAAAGAATTATAAGCAATAAAAGATTTTCACACAACTCAAATATATATCATACCCATAAAGTTAATCTACCTCTAAACATAATTTATAATCCAAATTGATAATGCTAATCCAACAGTTAAGAATCAAACAAGCTTTAAATATTTAGAAACACCAGTAAAATTCCAAGGTAGCAACCAAATCTAGCACATAACTATTTCGCATTGCTTAGCAGAGTCAATGATGTTCAAGAAAAAAACAATAATAAATAAATAAAACTCACTCATTTCCTTGGTTTTCTCGGCAACCAAACAGTAATTAGGCCCATTAATTAGGGTGGACTTCAACAGTTTGAATCCAATTGGAAAACAAGAGATCTAACAAAGGAATGGGGTTAAAAATCAAACTCTCAGAAAGATCAAAATTAAATAACGAGCCTCACCAAAGCGCCAGATTCAGTCCAAATTTACATACCAAGTAACATAAAATTCTACATATTTTTTGAAGCCATTATTAGTGATCAGTCATAGGGTTGGGTACCTCAAAATGGGGAAATGTTCATTCTTTAAAACAACTGGCCATGAAACCACCTTGCTTTGAAAGCCTTGTCAAAGGAGGCTGCATTTTCATTGGTGACGTAGCAGTTCATTCAGTGTGCTTGCTTAATTCATCTCCGATTATTTGATTATCCATTTATGTTTAATCAGATTCGACCACAATGATGCTGGGAGGTCGGCCTGCTCCGCCTAATCTTCATCTACAGTATAACTCTATATAAATTATTTCTAGATGGGAATTAATGGACCATACATGTGTTGGTAATTAACATACTTTATAACTAAACTATATAATATATGTGTGTGTGTGTGTGTGTGTGTGTGTGTGTATTATAATATAGGGTGACCTGCATGTTGAAGCTTACTCTGTATCTGAAACCTTAGTAGCCTTCATTTTCTCATTCATTCACTTCTCTTAGTTTCATGGATTTTGAAACAAAACTCAAATCTGCAACAAAACTCACACAACAAACAATGATTGTTGCATATTGCACCACAAACAAAATCAACTAAACCATCTCTACTGGCGTTCCTCAACTCTCGAGACCATAATTTAACATCCAAAACCAAGTGATTAGCCAATGTCAAAGGCAAAGATTAAAAAACAATAACAAAGGAAAAAAAAAACATAAAAATCATTTGAAAAATAAATAGACCAAATCTTGAACCAAAGAGATGGAGAGAGGTCAATTTTTTGCAGTCAGATTATGACTCAAAACATATGATCACCACTGAAGACATTAAAGAATAACTTATCAAAGAAAAAAAAGACATTAAAGAATACAAAATTATCTCACCTTTTTACAGGAAGTGAGAAAGAACAAAAATGAAAAGAGGATGAAAAAGAAAATCAACAATCTTCTGTGATTTCTAGAGTTTTATTGTTCTGTTATTGGATGGTAGGGGCGGTGGTTCTTACTATATGGTGCGTTTAGATTAGTCTTGATGGTCAAAATTTGTTTTATGGAATCTTTGTCCTAGTAGAAGTAGTAGCACTACAACAGGTTATGTATATGTTTTTTTTATTTCTCTCCTTTAGTTGAATTAAAGTTGATGAGAGAATGTGATGCTCTGTAATTTCTGTTTTCGACTTTAAGGGTTGAGTGTAAAGGAATTTTTTTGTGAGATTCTTAGTTTCATCTTCTGCTTATTTATATGTTGTTTAATATTTTTGGCAACTATTTATTTTAGTCCCAGCCATTAAACTTTCTATACCAAGCAATTTGTAGCCCCTTTTGATTAACAAACCATACAACTTTTCTTTCTACCTTTTTCTTTCCTTAACCTGAGCGGCTAAGCCTATGATTAATTGAGTCTTAGGCTGCACTATTCAGAGTGTATAGTTCTGTTCGATTCAAAATAGACGGTGGAAGGTCTTCTAGTTTATTTGTTGGGGGGAACTGTTATGTTTAGTTGATTTATGATCCGCTAAGCATAGTGCTTGGATATTGTTGGATTGTTTCTTTTCCTTAATTAGGAAATAAACATTTTTGGTTAACGAGGCAAAAATGAAGCAGGTGAAATAAGGAATGAGAAACCCTAGAAATTGAAAGATATGATGAACCCACAATCAGATTCAAAGTGCATAAGCATATACACAGAATCCTTAAGGAAAGATATTTTCTCTCCAATAGGTTCAAAGTGAAGAAATAATTTGAATCATCATCTGCACTATCTCTCATCGATTTTTCACAATTTCAATTCTAAAAAATAGAAATATCAAGAAAAAAAAAAGAAAAAAAAAGGAAAATAATGAAAGTCTAAGAAAATGTAGACGAGCAACAATTGAATCATCAATCTGATTATATGACGACTGAAACGATATCTCGCAAAGGGGAGCATATATGTATATATATGTGTGTAGACTAATTTATACATACACATATCAAATCCCTAAATTGCAAACCAAATCCCTAAACTGAAAACCCCAAATCCCTAAACTGAAAATCAAATCCACAGCAAAACTCACACAACCAACAAAATACACAATCAAATCTTCATACCATACTCATCCAACCAACCAAATCTATAACCAAATCCACAAAGAAAACAAAATCCATAACCAAAAAAACTTGGTACAGAAAAAAGGAGTGTGATTTGTTTTTACCTTAACAAAATATGAGCAAGAGTTGGATCTAGAGGAGAAAAGTGCGCGCAACGATCTTGCAGAGAGAAGCGGTGGAGAGGAGAGAGAAGCCGTAGAGAGGAGAGAGAAGAAAGGTGTTATAGAGCCCATTTTGGAAGAGGCGTAAAAGGTGTTATGTCCGAGAGCCGCTTCCGTATTTTTTTTTAAGTGCACAGTGTTCTCCGCATTGCTTCTCCCTGTTTTCAAAAACTCCCAAAATAGCAAAAGGTGTTCTTTAAAAACTGATACTATAAGGGTCCGTTTGGATGGCGATAACGTTATATGTTATGGTTTGGTACGATATGAAAACAACTGTTTTGGTATTGGTATGTTTTTAGTAGAAATCGGATCCATGTTTGGTAACGATTGTTTTGTTTTTAATAATTGTATATCAGAAACATGATAACGCGTTTGGTATTGTCATGCGTTTTAAGAAATTCAAAAACAAAACACGTTTGAGAATAGTGTTTTGTTATTAAAAATTCTGAATCAATAACAGAATACCTGTTTGGTAAAGACTGTTTTGTTTTGTTTTGAAAAATTATATATATGAATACAATTATAAGTTTATATGTAAAATAGTCCATTTTTCTTTATGATTTGAAATAATTTATGGAAAAAAAAAAAAAAAAAAAAATCTGCATTAGAGTTGGGAAATTTTTTTTTTGTTAAATTTACAAGTATAATGGCAACCAAACTACTTTGTAATAATGAATAAATCTGCATAAACATGATTAATGGCAACCAAATTACAAATCTAACTTTGTAATAATCTTTTAATGAGAGTAGATCTTTGCACTCCATTTATCTTTTTCTTTTGGCTTGCATTCCATTTAACTTTGTTTTGTTTCATATATATATATATATATATATATATATATATTCATGAAGAATGTGAGAGAGAGAGAGATCCTTGTAGTTAAAACTAACAAGAAACAAAGCCAAAACGTTAATCGTCTTGAATTGGTCAGAGTTGAAATTTGGTGAACATTGAAGCTTGTAAATAGTTTTACTTCACTTAGATTAGTTTGAAATTTTGCAGTGGAGGTCCTTCAAATTGGTAATATTTTTTTTTGTTTAGTCATAAGACCATTTCCCCTTTTGTTGAGTATTTATTTTGATAACGGACTTGTGAATATTTCATACAATATCCAACCATAAGCAGAATTGATAAATATGAATAAAGATTAAAAGTAAGCAATCAAGGAAGATCCCTCTTACAAGACTGAACGACATTCACATATATACTTCCACGTATAGTTTTGCTTTATACATCACAATCTTAAGAACTTGAGTGTTGCATCATTCACATATATACTTCCACATATAAGAAGCTAGACATTCCTTTAAAATATTTGAAAGTACACACACACTTCATTACACTTACAAAAAATATACACATAATTGGAGATCACTAATATTCATTCCATAAAATGTACACCCACTTTTTTATACTTGCATAGGCCTCCATTTGATTAACTTAGAGATCACTAGCTTTCTGGAGTTGCAGCAACTAGAGAATGCTTCCTATCAATCCCGCTGGTGCCACTGCCTACAACTTACTGCCATGTCCTTCAATGTAGTAGCAAAAAATGAATTTGAATGTAAAACAAGACATTACCTATAGTAGCAAAATATAAAGCAGAGTTAAATTAAAATTTTATTATTTTTTTTAAAAAAAATCCGGCATGACTTCCCCTTAAAAATGGACATTTCCAAAATTTCAAAACACAATAAACCCAAGGGACACCGCCCACAAAATTAATTCAATAAGGGACACCGCCCACAAAATTCATTTAACAAGGGACACCGCCCACAAAATTAATTCAATAAGGGACACCGCCCACAAAATTCATTTAATAAGGGACACCGCCCACAAAATTATTTCAATAAGGGACACCGCCCACAAAATTCAACTAACAAGGGACACCGTCCACAAATTTAATTCAAGCAAGATATATCTAACCTTCTTTCAGGCTAAGCTGCAAATTTGGAGTGTAAATGACCTCATGCAAAACAAAACACATGAAGAACATTAGAGAAAAACAAAATAACACACGGTAGGAATGAAATAATTAGAAGTAGTAAATAAGATATATCTAACCTTTTTTCAGGCTAAACTGCAAATTTGGAGTGTAAATGACCTCATGCAAAACAAACCACATGAACAACATTAGATAAAAACAAAATAACACATGGTAGGAATGAAATAATCAGAAGTAGTAAACAAATATATCTAACCTTTTTTCAGGCTTAGTTGTAAATTTAAAGTGTAAATGACATCATGCAAAACCAAACACATGAATAACATTAGAGAAAAACAAAATAACACACGGTAGGAATGAAATAATTAGAAGTAGTAAATAAGATATATCTAACCTTTTTTCAGGCTTAGTTGTAAATTTAAAGTGTAAATGACCTCATGCAAAACAAAAGACATGAACAACATTAGAGAAAAACAAAATAACACCCGGTAGGAATGAAATAATTAGAAGTAGTAAATAAGATATATCTAACCTTTTTTCAGGCTTAGTTGTAAATTTAAAGTGTAAATGACCTCATGCAAAATAAAAGACATGAACAACATTAGAGAAAAACAAAATAACACCCGGTAGGAATGAAATAATTAGAAGTAGTAAATAAGATATATCTAACCTTTTTTCAGGCTTAGTTGTAAATTTAAAGTGTAAATGACCTCATGCAAAACAAAAGACATGAACAACATTAGAGAAAAACAAAATAACACCCGGTAGGAATGAAATAATTAGAAGTAATAAATAAGATATATCTAACCTTTTTTCAAGCTTAGTTGTAAATTTAAAGTGTAAATGACCTCATGCAAAACAAAAGACATGAACAACATTAGAGAAAAACAAAATAACACACGGTAGGAATGAAATAATTAGAAGTAGTAATCAAGATATATCTAACCTTTTTTTTTCTCTAATGTCGCAAATAGAGTGTAAATAACCTCAGTAGCAAATTTTACAAATACCCTAAAGCTCACTCCCAAAATGACAGAGAAGATAACACAACAACAACTAATACGTAGTTCAAAATATACCATTTAAGTATATATTACATACCAAATGAAACACAGGAAATTAACTAAATACATATTACATGTCATATATTACAAAAGATGGAAGTTTATCTAACTTCATCTTTCAATAACAACGATAATGAGCAACAAGAGGACAATCACAATAAATATGATTGTGATAGCAAGACATCCACAACCTAGGAAGAGCATGTACTTTTGTCTACATTGTTTATTTTGAATCATTGCAATGACTCTGTCCAAGTCAGATTGAACCTGTTCTTCAACTTGTGCACCTTGGTGCAACTCATCCACCCACATAAATGCATTCATATGTGACTACAAGAAATATAAATTATACAATTAGGAAACAGTAACAGAAATAGCACCTAAAAGTAATTGACCATACCTCCCGAGCCGGACACCTATAGAATTGTCGACCATCATTTTTTGGAGTTCGAGCCCTATACAGATGCATAGGACCTCTACCACATGCACATTGTGGTCGCTCACCTTCAAGCCTATACATAAGTGCGCCTACAAGTACTAAAGCATTTAATATTTGATATCCTAATATAATTAGTTATTACAGTTATCCATAAATAAGGAGCATCTGAGTTTAATTTACGTAATATAATTAGTTATTACAGGCATCCATATTTTAATTCTACACACTATTAGACAGTTTTATAATTAGTGATTACAGTGCTCCCAAATTAGGTTGGCAATACCATCACGATAAATATCCATCTGTCGTATCTGTGTATTAGTAGCACTGACCACCTGAACATCGTCATCCACATCAAGTTCATTTTGTGAAGATTGAGGGGTTTCAGAATCAAAAATTTCATCAGATTCACCTTGGGATCTTACGAAATTATGCAATGTACAACAGGCAATGACAATAAGAACTTGAGTGTCAAAGTGATAAGGGGGCATTTGCTTCAATATAGCGAATCTCATCTTTACCAACCCAAAACATCGCTCTATGATATTCCTCAATGACGAGTGCCTAAAATTGTACACCTCTTCTCTACCATGTGGTCCTCTAGTATGTCTACGATATTCCTGCATATGGTAACGTTGACCTCGGTAAGGGGCCAAAAACCCCGGTTGATTGGCGTACCCAGAGTCGACTAAATAAAACTTACCTGTCATATTAAGTATGTTAAGTATTAAAGTTAACGTATTTGTAATGTAAAATGCACAAATATGAAAACTTAATATTTTTACCTTCGGGTGGTGATGGAAAATTGAAATCCTCATTCTGAATGCACTCATTTAAAATCTTCGAATCATTAGCAGACCCTTCCCACCCTGCTAGAATGTATGTGAATTTCATATCAAATGAACACACGGCCATGACATTTTGAGTCGTATCACCCTTTCGACCACGAAAGGGTATTTGTTGGTCAACTGGCACTACAGCATGGATATGAGTACCATCTATGGCTTCTACACAATTCTTAAAGTATGGGTAAAACTTTGGATTGTTCTTTATCTCTTTAGGAATTTCATTCAAATCCGGGGGAACAATAATCTTAGTCCCTAACTCACAAATTAACTTTAATACAGTATGAAAGTGATATGAAATTGTGGATGTAGAGTGTTGGAATCTTTCAGCAACGACACGATTCCTTTCATTGTGAGACACGGTAAGTAGGAAAATTGCAACTTGTTCTTCCACCGTTAGAAATGTTGAATCTTTCAATCCTAACAATTTCAACTCACGACACAATGCCCTAAAGGTGTTGGGGTACATCCGAAAATTTTCATAACACCTATCTTCATGTCCATTTAAGACCTCGAATATGTAATCTTCCCCTTGTAACATGGAATCCCTACAACGTTGTTTATCAAAATGTTTATAATAGTACTCATATACGGCTGCGATCAATACAAGAATTTCCTCCTCATCATCATCATCATAAATGGTTAATATTGTCCTTATATCCATAGCTACTATCCTATTTAAGAATAAACAGAAGCAGTTATTGTAACAAAAATGAAGCAAAATGGAAAAGACATACCAAATCATACAATTATCCAGCAACAATGTAAAAGCAATAGATGTAGAACATAAATAGTTTTCCAGCATTAATTTAAAAGCAGTAGATAGAGGAATTAAATATAGTCTTCCAACAATAATGTAAAAGCAGTAGATAAGAAAAATTCATTACAGTCATCCAACAGTAATGTAAAAGCAGTTATAAAACAGTCATCCAAAAGCACATAAAAGTAAGATACCGAAGAAATCATAGAGGCTGATTCATCACCCACCCAACCTTCCTTTCATCAGGAATGCGAAGAAATATATCCCTCCACACCTTGTCCTCACCAAACATCCTTATGATCTTAGCATAATGGGTATCATCAATCCCCACTAATGTGTTGACGATCTTGACGCACTCTTCAAGCTGGGGATCCATTTCTTTTTCTTTTTTACTGGGAGATGTCACTTCAGGCATTTCGGTAAATCGAGATGGTTGACAACTAGAAGATGATTCTGCTATGGCTTTTGCAATTTTTTCAGCTTTTGCGTTCCCAATATTAGTCAAACATTCCATCACTAAAGACATTGTTTCTGAAAAAGTTTCTTTCTTCTGTTTCTTAGCTATAGGTTTGGGAGTAGGACTGAGGTCAATAGGTCCTTCTACATTAGGTCGTTCTACATCAGTCATGCCCACATTGCCCTCAATGTTATGAATTTGAGCTTCATGTGTTGCCACTTGAGGCATTGTTAGCACTTGGTGAGGTCTGGGTGGCTTTGTAGAAGGATGAACATGCTTGCCAGTAGCATGTGTATTCCCAAAAATCCTTACCATCTGCTCATAATTCTTACACCCCTGTTTTTTTATTTTTTTTCCATGCTTGAGAACCTACACGTTATCAACTTACAATTATTGTTCATCAAACCATTTTAATACTAAATCACTAATTACTTACTGTATGTATGGTAAATAGACACGTATTGAAATACTAACCTTGCACAATCGAACCCATCTTTCAGCTTCCAAGTTAATCATTCCAGTTTCACTGTTGTACCCTACACCAGTCTCAGATAATATTTGTTTGCAATCTTTGTACAATGCTCTTATATTATTGAATTTTTGTCTACATTGGTCCTTCGTGTACTTCTTTCCAGTTTCTAATAACATTGCGTCCACAATATGTGTCCACCCATTTGGATTAAAAGTCGTGCCTGTACGATTTCCTTTTCCAACCTCTTCCTCCATCAAGAGCATGAATTTCTCTTGATGGGCATTACACCAAACAGCGGCATCGGCCTGTTCAACAACTACAACATCCTCACCATTGTCACCATCAAGAGAATGAATGTCTCTTGATGGGTATTGCTCAACATTGTCATTGTTCATGTCCATCTGATTATTATTAAGTAATTGAACAGTTTAGTATATTGAATTGTGTTTTGACTCATAATTCAACACGTCAATGATAAGTAAAAAATGTACTGTCTATAAAACACTTCATCTCACGAAGAGCAAGGTGAAGGAAAGTGGTATATAGCAGTACAACACACAAGGTACTGTCTTTATCTCTTTACGAAATTTCAGGGAAATATTATTGCAAGTACATTTCACAGAAGTCATACCTCTGGATGGCAACAATCATATTTTTGTTTGGATTTCTTGGTGCTGTAGCTGGAAGTTGTTCTGTTATCAAGATTAGTACTCTAATTCTTGTATTCTCAAGTCTTGTTCTGTTTTTTACATTTAGGGTCTGTTTTTGTTGGTTATGGTCTTGTGGAAAGATAATAGTGAAACTCCATTTTCTGTTGATATTTGAATTCCCTAGTTTAAATTTTATTCTAGGATTTACTTGTATTTATTCTTCTTTTTCAAGTCGTCTAAATTATACTGGTTTGAATGTTTACAGAACTGTGAAGCATACATTAAAATATTGGCGGGGCCTAGCCAATATAATGCACAAATTAAAAAAATATATATATATTGGCTGTAGATTTCATCATCCTAAGTTTGAGAATTTAAAAGTTGATGAATGTTTAAATTTTATCCTTTTGTCGAATCTTTTGTCCTCCCATTTGTCCTTAAATAATATAATACAACAAATTGATCATTCAAACAATTTAGTTGGTAGAGCGATCTGAATGGTTTTGCCCTCTTTTGAATCTCCCTCACTCTAATTTATCATGATAAAAAAAAATGAAAGGTCTTAAGAAAAATGGTTCCATATGTACCTTGTTCAAAGGATATTATTACAATTACCAGAAAGCTCCAAGGGAAGAGTCTACCAAGTAATAGTTCTAGAAGTAAAACAGAGGACAATATTGCCCTGCTTAGTACTATAAAAAAATTAATAATAAAAAAAATCTGTAGAAATCTAAATTCAACTCAAAATCTAGTAAGAAAGGCAATTCTAAGGATAGAGAACACTGTAGGAACAAAGAAGCCACTTGCTATATTAACTGTGGGAAAAATTTAAAAAAAAAAAAAATTGAAAAGGTCACCTGGAATGTCCAAAGAGACCTAGGGATCGAGAAAAGAAAGACAAGAAGAAGAAAAGGTAAGACTAAATCTGAGGATATTCAATTTTTTTTTTTTTTTTTTTTTTTTTTTTTTTTTTTTTTTTTTTTTTACTACTTTGAGGATATATGTAATCACAAATATCACGCTAACAACCTTAACTTTTTGAATGATAAAACAAACTCACACCTTCTGCTGAAGCTTGAACAGTGACCTCTCCTTTGAGAAAGACAAGTTTGTACCAACTTGGCTATTACTCATTTGGTATTTTAAAATTATTTTTAAAAAGAATTATCTATGAGTTTCATTTTCAAGTTCATTAGAATTTATCTTTTCACTTTTCAAAATAAAAAAATTTAAAGAATTTATCTTTTTCATTTCAAAAAATTTATTATACCCCCAAAATACCCAATTAGTTTTTATAAAATCTGTTTTTTTTTTTTTTTTTTTTTAACTAAATATCAATAAGATTATAATAGAATATTTTTAAACATATTTAGAAACTATAATATAGAATTAGTGTTCAAAATAATAATAATAATAATAATAGTGGCACAGGAATTTAAAGTTTTTTTGGCTGGTAGATAAGATGCATTTTGGTATATGCTAAGTGTTATTAAGTTTCTGGTGTATAAGTTATTGAATATCTATTCTATATTATGTGACTAAAAAAAATAGTTGACATTCAATGTTGGACCATCTTGTGTACTTCAGTAACATAAATGTACCAAAGTTAAGAGTTATTATCACATGAATACATAAAGCGTAAGGTGACATATTTATAGACATATTTCTTCTTAATAGATAGCTAACAACTATTGACATTTACTCTCCAAAACATTCCACATTCTTTACTTACATATTTACATCTATCTATTTTTAAAACATTATCAATTACTGCAAGCTCTCTAATATTTCACCATTTTCTAATTCTTTTATACTTCACAATCTTCACACAAACGTGAAAGATTCTAAAAATAAATTTTTTAAAAAACATATTTAGAATAAAAAAAATATCAAATTTTAATAGAAACTAAAAATGTAGAATTAGTATTCAAAATAAAAATAAAAATAATGATAATAGTAGTAGGACACGAATTTAATTGTAATTTTAATTCAAATTTTAATAGAAACTAAAAATGTAGAATTAGTATCAATTTTAATTTTGCTTTTTAATGTACGATCAAGCCTGATATGATATAAGAGCCTGTTAGGTTGATTTATACATAATACAGATCCTTTGCAAAATTGTAATTTGGACCAAGAACAGATCTTGAAAATATCGCTAAAATCGATAGTTATAATTAACTCAGTCAACATTCTAATTGCTTCCACATTGCAACACACACAATCGATGGATGACATATAAACCCTTATATCAGAACAATGGTTGATAGAAGAAACAACCCAGAAACAGGGCTAAAATCAAACCCTCTCATGAAACTTGTGATCTGGACACAAATGCCCTAAATTACAACACTCACAACATGATTCGAATAAAGATCAGAACTTGGAAACGCAATAAAGATTCTGATTGTCACAATATTAGAGAGAGAAAGTGAACACGAGGACCTCCCAAATGTAAATCTCAAAAGCGAAGATATATGTGATCTATAGATACAAACAGAGACACAAAATGACGTACCTGGTGGAGGAGCTCTGCCAGATCGGTGGTGGAGAAACTTGAGATCTGGACACAAATGCCCTAAATTACAACACTCACAACATGATTGGAATAAAGATCAGAACTTGGAAACGCAATATAGACTCTGATTGTCACAATATTAGAGAGAGAAAGTGAACACGAGGACCTCCCAAATGTAAATCTCGAAAGCGAAGATATATGTGATCTATAGATACAAACAGAGACACAAAATGACGTACCTGGTGGAGGAGCTCTGCCAGATCGGTGGTGGAAAAGGTTGGATCGCCACTGAAGTCGCCTTTCAGGGAGCTACGCGAAGAGAGAGAAACGATGCTGAAAAATGACCTAAAATCTGATATGCGACCTTATATACATGATATCACCGCTACAGTATAAACGAGGATTGGTTTGGTTTTGGTTTCAGAACAATTCACCGACAGTGCCATATATCACCAAAATGTTGATATGGGTTTTGGCCCAAAAATGATAATGTTTTGGCACTGTTAAATACCATATCAGCCCACTCCAAACATGATATTGGCCCAAAACTAAAATCAAAACACCAAAACAATATCAGATATGGGCCTCCGAACAGGCCCTAAGTTCTCAGTTTTTAAAAAACTGTTATGTGAAAATAGATTTAAGTAGAACAAAAAGGTAGTTTTCAGATTTTGGTAACTCTCAAAACAGAAAACTGTTTTGAGAGTTCTGATCCAAGCAGGGCCAAATTTTTTTGCTTCAATCTAAGGATACAATGGGCCCTGACATGGCCTAATAAGCGCATGAGGCCCCACTAGCTTTTGGGACCCACCTGACATGGCAAATTCAGAGGTATATCACAAGGAGAATTATATAGCAATCGGTGTCAAAATCTTCTACAAATATAATTATAGGGAGGAGATATTCGTACTTTACTTTTTAACGTTTGCAATACCATTATTAAATAAAATTGTAATTTTAACTCTAACTTTACAAGTAAATAATTATTACTTTTTAAATGACAAAACTGTCTTTTTAGATTTTCTCTCCTTATATCTAATCTTTAATATTATTATATGTCTCTTTTTGACAAGACAAAAAATTAAGTGAATAATTGAATTAAAAATTTTTTTACGGGACCAAGAAATAAAAATTTATGTTGAATAAATTGACTCTTTTGACCAAACCCAAAAAAAAAAAAAAAAAAAAAAAAAAGGTAACCATTAAAAAAATTATCTCTTTTGACATGAAAAAAAAAACCTAAAAAAAAAATATTTATTAAAGAAATTATCTTTTTTGTCAAGATCCCCAAAAGAGAACAAAAAAAGTATGAAAAGAAGAGAATTAATTATTATTTTTTTTCTATATTGAATAAATTATCTCTTTTGATAAGACCAACAAAAATAATAATAAGTTATTTTTATCTAATAAATTGTTTCATTTGACAGGACCATTAAAAAATTATCAAAAATTAAAAAATAAAAAAATTACCTCTTTGGACCGAAAAAAGTAAAATTTGTTGAATAAATATCCTTGTATAAAAAAAAATAATAATAAAGTCATTATGAAATAAATTATTTCTTTTGGTAATCAAAAATTAAATTATTAGTATAGAATAATTATTTTCTTTGAGAGGACCTCTAGAAAAAATAGTAAATAAATTAAAGAAGATAAAAAATAAATAAAGTTATATAAATGGTAGTTATGACATTATAAATTCAGAGATAGTGCATTAATGAATTTAAAGACCTTCTTGTCATTTCTTTTAAAATAAAAAAAGTAAATGTAATGCAATTGGAGAAAAATGGAATGCGAATATTGTTTTTTTTATTTTTTTATTTTTAACATGGGAATTAAATGCATTTTTATTTGATAAGCATACTAATAACATGGTATGTCTGTTACACTTAAATTTTTTTCCAAACACCACGGACGTCTAATATCTTTTTAATACCAAAAACGCTTAATATCTTTTCCAAACACCATATAATTTATTTATTTTTTATAAGTCCGAACACGTACAATTTTACGTTATACTAATGATATACTAATGACATAATATGTAAAGTGCCCCTAAAAACTTCTTTTTTTTTTTAATGATTGGGGCAAAATATAAATAGAAACTCAAGACACTCTGATTGTCATCTGACTTCAATGGTTGTCCCATCTGTCCCATCCCCTAAAATGAAGGGAGGTTGTGGTTGTGTCACGCCCCAATATACACGGAAGAATTGGGGAGAGATGGAGAATTCTTTAGTGGATTAGAGAAAATTCTAAAATTGCATGGAGCTTTGTAGTATTGGTTAATATCTAGTATATTTTAAAATAGATTTTTTTAGGAAGGATGTTAGTGGTAATACGTCAGGCAAATGATGCCTATATAAAAGCTACCTGTCTCATTTCTACTTCACAACTACTAAGAAGCAGGTTAGAGTTGGAAAAAATGAGATTTCTTAGTAATTATGAAATACATACATTATTTAATAATCTTAATATGATTGGTTTAAAAGATCAATAAAAGGGATGGTAAACACCATGACAGCACCCCAGATTTAAATTATTTTTAGTGTAATTTGACAGTTATAAAATTTTATAGTTATTTTATACAAAAGAAAGAAACAATACATATATAAAAAATAATAAAAAATTAATATATATATAAAAGATAGATTTGTGATGTCAATTTGGGTGGGCTTCACAACTCTTTTACTGTATCACATTAAGGCCCTGTTTGGGGCATGTTCCATCTTGTTCTATGCCCTTCCCTACAGTACAAATGGGCACTATTGAGCAAACTTGGTTGTTTGGTGTGGGCTGTTTTGTGTCCAACAGTTGTAGAACAAATTCAGTTTTTGGGCCAACTTCCGGAACAAAAAAATCATGTTCCAAAGTGTTCCCAAATTGTGCAAGGCCCACTTTTCACTGTATTATTTAGAACAATAGCCCAACTGGTTGGAACACTGAGAACACAATACATCAATTCGGTCCATCTTGTTCTAGGGTTCTCTCTACGACTGAGGCGATTCACAGTGTACCCTTGGGAGGTACTGAAGCTTTCCGAGATCTTGGGTTGAAATCGACACCATTGATGTAAATACGAAGCTTCTCGACAACGTCTTCTCACCGGTGAGTTCCAAACATGCATCTTCTTCATTAAAACGAGTCTGCAAGTTCTGTCTAAATTTACTCACATGTATAATCAAGATCAGACTTGTCGGTGTTCCACTGTGTATGCAGATCTGAAGATAAACTTCCCCTTTGTGACCTCTGCGTTTTCCGGCAAACCAAGCTTCGCCGCTGCTCTCTGCACTCTCGGATTCACAGGCGATTCTCGGTCTATTTACCTTCATCGTCGACACCAGGTGAGTTAATTTATTGTTTGCCTGAAAAAAAAAATTATATGGCTAGGACCTTGTTGCCTGATTTGTAAAGCTCTGCTGTCTTGTATCTCTATTTATACTGTACTGTGGCTTCGGCGGACCATCAAACTGCCAACCCTCTTGTATCAAGCTTCTAACTCGCTTTGATTTTGTAATTTTTTTTTTTTTTTTCCCTTCCTTAGCTAAATTTTAGCATGCATCTCTCCCCGGTACAAATTATAGAGGGCCGAAGCCCTCTAACCCAACAATTTAAACTTACACTACTATAACTTATCCGATGGGCATCGAAAGTGCAGAAAATCCGATGGGAGAGGTTGGAGGCGTTTGAATACTTCCCTAATAAAAAATAAATAAATAATGTAGGGGCACATGTATACATGTATGAAAGGGTAGATTAGAATCACACTTTTCATAGTT
The DNA here is from genome assembly GCF_030987335.1 of Cornus florida. Classification (NCBI taxonomy): domain Eukaryota; kingdom Viridiplantae; phylum Streptophyta; class Magnoliopsida; order Cornales; family Cornaceae; genus Cornus; species Cornus florida. The sequence continues at coordinate 9,859,663 of NW_026775577.1, forward strand.
TGTGTTAATTATTGGTAGATTGCTAGTTTGAAAAAATCTACACATACAGAAACACTCCTGATAAAATTATCCATTAATCTTGATTGCAATTTTGAGATTTAGCATCGAGACAGCAAGTCTCATATGAGTTTCTCTCTTGATGGTTACAAATTCTTTGTAGTAGATGGAAGCCGGGGTTGTTTATGCCTTCATTCTTCCATTTTACATACATTCTCTTTAGTTTTATTGCAAGAATTTTGGATAAATTGCTTGATAGGAAAACTATTTCAACTTTCATTGGTAAAACATGACCCCTGCCTTCTGAAACTTCAGAGGTTCGTATCGGCCATGAAATTTTAGGGATTAGATTGTTTGCTCTGAACCTTGGTGATCAATTTATTTGTTTTTCCTGATATACCATGCTTGTTTATCTTTTTACCCCTTTTCTCACTCATTTTAATTATTGTGAATCTTTTTTTAGCAGAAAATTCTATTGACGAACTTCCCTCTGCAGTTTGCAATCTTGTTCACCTAAGTCACTCTGCTTAGACAATAATAATGTGAAACAGGTATTCAGATTAAAGTGTACTGTTCAAATCTTTTTCGTCCCCTTAATTAACCTGTTTCCTGAAATCATTTTATAGACTGTACACTTTCATATCTAAAATCTCCATGCCTATTATCATGACTTACATTTGGGTTTGACAACCTGAACCCTGGTCTTTCACATGCATCTTCGTTTTGAAGTAGTGTTGCATATTTCAAGTCACTTGTTATTAGTTTTTGGATTTTGCAAGTATACTCAGGTAACAACACATGTATAAGCTATGCATTGATTTTTTGGCATCTCTTGCTGTCCAGATACCTCCAAATTTGTTGAAAGACTGCAAAGCTCTGCAGAACATTTCCTTAGCAGGTGAGACACAGTTCCTTCATACATGGCAACAGCACATTTTTTTTTTCCCCCAATTTTACAAACTTACTTCTTCTTGTTTATATTTCTAGATCTGATGTGATCATGAAACAAGTTACTAATGGAAAGACTTCAAAATATAGTGTTCAGAATGTATTTTTAAATTTCAGTGATGAAAAATTATTGTTTGCCTGAAAAAAAAAATTATATGGCTAGGACCTTGTTGCCTGATTTGTAAAGCTCTGCCGTCTTGTATCTCTATTTATACTGTACTGTGGCTTCGGCGGACCATCAAACTGCCAACCCTCTTGTATCAAGCTTCTAACTCGCTTTGATTTGGTAATTTTTTTTTTTTTTTTTCCCTTCCTTAGCTAAATCTTAGCATGCATCTCTCCCCGGTACAAATTATAGAGGGCCGAAGCCCTGTAACCCAACAATTTAAAGTTACACTACTATAACTTATCCGATGGGCATCAAAAGTGCAGAAAATCCGATGGGAGAGGTTGGAGGCGTTTGAATACTTCCCTAATGAAAAATAAATAAATAATGTAAGGGCACATGTATACATGTATGAAAGGGTAGATTAGAATCACACTTTTCATATTTTGTGTTAATTATTGGTAGATTGCTAGTTTGAAAAAATCTACACATACAGAAACACTCCTGATAAAATTATCCGTGAACAAGTTGTGTTTTGGCCTTCATCTTACAATAATTTTAAGTGACAAGTAACAACTTCCATTTACAACTTAGTTCTCAGAGAAGCAAAAACAGTTGTTCGATTCTATAAATTTGTAGAACCAAATCCCAAATGACATAAATAAAATCGTCCATAAAAAGATAAGGTACCATACAAAAAGTCCAGCTGAGTAGTTGTACATAAATATAAAGTCGAAATGGATTAAAAATTCTGTTCCTGCAGACGATAGGTTGCAATGACCAATGATATACCCTTGTAGATCGAGATGCATCAAGGATCATCACACCTCACCCACCACCTGTATAAATTTCATAACCAAACATGAAAGGAATGCTTCATCATAACATGACTACTAACAGTCACTACTTTTAACCCCTATTACTTTGCTTATTTGCAGTCATCACTAACCAACCACAACTATACCTTACCTCAAGTAAACCATGCTCCAATAATTCAAGAGAGTGGCCCAAGAACCGTATTGATATGCCAAGGACTTGTACCCTATTTTTGAGGAATTCGCAATTGTTTGAGAAATAAGGATTATGAAAAACATGATTCGTAGATCCAACCCCTTGTATAATGTTTTTGGATTCTATCTTATACACTTTAACAATGAAAGATCAATTATTTTTTTTTTGCTTTTGGAGTAGTTGTATAACTTGAGGTTCGAGTCTCGGCCTAGACAAAAAGGCATATATCTTTGCTTTAATGTTGAGATAAATATGAAAGAAAAATGGTATATCCGATGACATCATTCCCAACTTACGTGAGTATAATACAATGTATCTAATTATCGGACTATGTCAGTATCACAACTCAAATTGTTTTTTCATTTAATGGCGTCATGATAATTGTGTAGTTAAGACGATGTTATTGCCTAAGATTACAGTTGTTAATGACCCTTTTAACACATTTTTATTAAAATTAGATGGATATCAATGCTGACAATGTGGTGGACTCAGAAATAGAGGACCTTACAGAGAATACCGATGATGGAAAACTAGTATGGGATGCCACCCATCTTGAAGCTTTCATCATCTGTATGGAGGAAGAAGTTTATGGCGGTAATCGGAATAACACAACTTTTACTCCAAATGGTTGGAAGAATATACGGAAAGGCTTGAGTAGGCGTACAGGCAAGAACTATGAACTGAAACAACTTAAGAGCAAATTCAACCACCTGAGGGTAGACTACAGAGCCTTTATGAGTTTGTTAGGAGAAACAGGCGTGGGATATGATGCTGAGACGGGCATGGTTGTAGTTGAAAATGAAAGATGGACTAGATTGATCAAGGTTAGTTTTTTAAATAAATTATGTTGATTTTACAATAAATTATACTTCAATTAATATTAATAGTAATTTAATAATTTGTAGGTGAATTCCCAATATGGTAAGTATCGAAAGAAGCCATGCAATCATTTTGATAAGCTCACAACCGTATTTGGAGGCACACACGCTACAGGTGCACATGTGCATACTTCCTACAGTCCACCCATTCTCAACCAAACCCCCGCACACCATGAAGGCACACAATCGTCATTTGACCTTAATGATGATTTTGCTGAGTTAGGCGGTCATGAGTTCAGTCCTTCTCCTGACCCTCGTGGGAAGAAACTAAGGAGAGAGAGTTTTGCCTCCACAATGGATCGTGTCATGGAGAAAATGAACGAGGCTAGTAGAGAGAAAACAGAGCGAATTGAAAGGGCCATAGTCGCTTCTTCATCATCGAATATGAAAACAGGGCAGGAAGCTGGGCAGGTTGAAGTAAATTCTCCAGATAAGACAAAGGGTGATTTTAAATTATGTTGTTACATTCTTAATAAGTTGGAGGGCGTTGATATGAAACAATATGCTAAGGTCACCCAGATGTTACGTAATGATGAACTTTGGAGGGATTTCTTTCTTAATGACCTTCCGGATGAGAAGAGGGTTGGTTGGATCAATGGAGTATGAGTTGGCGTGTTGGTTTTATTATGAATTTGGATGACTGTATTACTACATATTATGACTTTCTGTGCGTTGCTTTTATTTGTTATTATCTTTTGCTATGACTTTGGGTGATTGTAATATTAAGTACATTCGTTGATATGTTATTTAGTTTCAGTGTAATGACAATATGAATATTTCACTTGTTCTGATTTTAGTTGTTGCATTGCCCTAATAATTTTTATTTTGTTTAACAAAGCTTGAGATTATTGTAATTTATAATGTGTGTTAAATGTTGTACTATACAGATGGATATTAGGACAATAATTGACTTGTATGATGATGGTGATGAGGAGAATGAGTGTGTCATCATAATGGCATGCATGTTGGACTATTATAATAAACATTACGAGAAACGACCTTGTAGGGATTCACTTTTAACCGGGGAAGCATATATAATGGAGATATTGCATGGACATGAAAATAGATGTTTTGAAAATTTCAGGATGTCCACCCCTGTTTTTTTGAAGTTGTGTGGGGAGCTTAAGTCATTAGGGTTGAAAGACTCAACAGGTGTAAGTGTTTATGAACAAGTTGGCATATTGTTGCTTACTTTAGCTCATAATGAAAGGAATCGTGTGGTCGCAGAAAGATTTCAACACTCTACGTATACAATTTCAAAATACTTCCATGCGGTTTTACAAAAAATCTGTGATTTAGGGAAACAGATAATTGTCGCCCCAGATTTTACCAAAGTTCCTAACCATATAAGGAAATCAAAAAAATACCACCCTTTTTTTAAGGGTTGCGTTGGGGCAATTGATGGAACTCATGTCCATGCGAACGTGCCTGTGGACCAGCAAATACCATTTCGTGGTAGGAAGGGGGATACCACACAAAATGTAATGGCTGTTTGTGATTTTGATATGATGTTCACGTACGTCGTAGCTGGATGGGAGGGGTCTGCTAATGATTCTAAGATACTGAACGAGACAATTAATAATGAGGATTTGCATTTCCCAATGCCTCCAGAAGGTATATGTCATTTATCTAATAATTTTGCAATACTTATTTTAAATATCATGGTTCCCAAACGTGCCTTATAGTTTGTAAAATGGCAGGGAAATATTATTTGGTTGACTCCGGGTATGCCAACCAACCGGGTTTTTTGGCTCCCTACAGGGGCCAACGGTACCACTTCCAAGAGTACCGTAGAGCTCATCGGCAACCACAAGGTAGAGAGGAAATTTATAATCACAGGCATTCGTCATTACGAAATATAATTGAGCGTTGTTTTGGGATGCTTAAGATGAGATTCCCCATCTTGAAGCACATGCCCCCTTATAAGTTTGAAGCTCAAGTTGCTATTGTTTTAGCTTGTTGCACACTTCATAACTTTATAAGAAAGGAGGCGCATGTGGATCCAATATTTAATGATGCAACTGTGGAGGCAATGATGGATGAAAGTTTTGGAGATGATGAAGTTGATGTTCAACCTAATGTGTCGCAGTCTCGCTCGCGACCAATGGATATTGTACGCGATTATATTGCCGATAGTATATGGAATGCAAGTCATCACCCTTGAAATATGATTTACATGTTTACCATGTTTGGATAACTGTAATAATTACTTTATACTTGTTTCATTTGTTAGTATTTGCATAAATGTAACAACTACTTTATTGTTGTTCTTTTTTACGATCAGGATAACTGTAATAACTATTTTGATTAACTTTATCTTTTTTATTAACTTCTTTGGATCAGTCTTATAGTTTGCATATGTAGTCATGTATAAGATACAGGGTGACGGGCCACCTTGTGCATGTGGGAGGGGTCGCATGAATCTTTATACGGCTGGAACGTCTAAGAATTATGGACGATCATTCTATAGATGTCCAGCTTGGGAGGTATACAATTTTATTTTAAGCATTAATAAGAATATTTTAAATACATCTTAGTGTTACAGGTGCATTCTGATAATGTACAACTCTTTTTTCTAATTTAGTCACATGATCGTGCATTTATATGGTTGGATGACATGCACCATGGCTCTCAAGTGGGCGGTCGCATGCAGGAAGAATTGGAGGATGTAGTTGCTGTTATGCAAGCTCAACAAATGCGGCAAAACTACATTATCTATGGATGTTGTTGTTGTCTTACTATAACTATATTCTTGTTGTTTTTGCTTATGTTGTTGTTGTTTATTATTGTCGCTGTTGAGAAATGATGTTGTATTGAAAGTTTAATTTTATTACATGAACTTTTATTGTGACTGTTGGCGAATGTTGTAATATTATTTATACTCATGTATGTAATATATTAAAATTTATGAAACTATGATCTTTTGAAACTTTATTTCAGTTCCATATTTGGATTTATAAATTTATTTATATGGTTATTATAATAAATTAATATAAATGGAGGAACAATATGTCCGGCGTAATATAATCATTTTCTGTAACTTTATATTAGAAAAAATGTATTGAAGAAAATATTAATTCAAAACATTTTTAATCCAACATATTTAATTATTTTATTTATCAATTACATTTTGGTTACACTTTGGAACACCAAACATGTTTTGTTCTCATATTTCTTAGAACAAGATACATTACCAAACATGTTCTACCATATTTTTGTTCCATGATTCGGTAGAGCAAACTTGGAACACCAAACATGCTTTGTTCTCATTCCAGAACATCACACTACAAAACACTTGTTCTATTCTAGACTAGAACAGTACACTACATCACACTACACTTTCCAAACAGGGCCTAAATGTATAAAAGGATCCGAATCACTCCTAAGGATTTTTTTGTTGTTCCTTATTGTGGTAAATTTTAAATAATTAGTAGCAAAATTTAGACAGGTAAAATATGCGTTTAAAGTCTCGGGGTAAATTCATAAAAACACACAAAGTGATACTACACTTGAAGCTAGCATCTGAATTGTTGCTCAATTGGAGTCACAGAGCACAATGGCTGCTCTAGCTCTTCTTGCAAACGTTCCGTCCACCAAAATGACTGTAATGCCCCGCGCCATCCTCAACAGGGACTTCAAATTGCGGGTGCCGTACGAGCTGAAGCAAGGGCAGTTCCGTCTTTTCCACGAGCTCCCCTCTGGTATGAGCATGGAGGTTATCTTCCAGAAGAGTGTTGACTACAAAAACTCGGATGAGAGAAGAGAGAGAATGAAAAACCCACCTCTAGTGTTCATACATGGAAGCTTTCACGCAGCTTGGTGTTGGGCTGAACACTGGTTGCCCTTCTTCTCACAACATGGATATGATTGTTATGCTTTTAGCTTGTTGGGTCAGGTACTCGTTCTATATATGTATCAATATTTGCTATGCAGATCTTAGTTCCATCACTTATTGAGGTGTATATGTTTCTTGAACTCTAGACCGACCGATAAGCTACAAATTTTGCTAATAATGAGCTAGATGCAGAGGCTATTTGTTTTTTTCGATCTTTTCTTTTGTTTTCTGATTCTCCGTTTGGTTGATGAGAAAATGTGGAACCAAAAAAGTTAATTTTGCACTTACCCAAAAAAAAAAAAAAACGCTTGCCCTAGTGAATTCAATACGACTGGCGCATTTAAGGAGTGTTTTCACATACAAAAAGAAAATGAGATGAGTTTTCCATTTTGGGAAACCAAAACAGAAGTAAATAAATAAAAGTACCAATGTGAAATTTTGAATCTCTTTTCTCTTTTATATTTTCTTAGCAACCAAACAGAACTTTTTTTTTTTTTTTTTTCGGGTTTTGTGTACATATGGAAGTTTTTCATCACATTGGTTGCTATGAAATTAATTTGAATTATCACATTTGTGTACATAGATATTAAAAATTTCAAGAAATTTTTTATTTATTAAATTCAATAGAGAAAAATTGGGTTTTATCTTTCACCTCTCTAGAGATTAGAGAATAACTATTTGCTCAATTGGACGTAATGGGCTAATCAGTGATGATGAACGATGATGTTTGAAGCAGAAAGAGATAGCCTCAACAATCGTAATTCAGATTCTTTTTGACAAGAGGATTGGTAGTAAAAATAGTGCAAGTAGTGGGCACTTCTTGCCAGTTCCTTTTATTCTCTTTTATTTGGATTCAAGTCATGTCAATCACAATCAAAACATTTTTTAGCCAGTCTCACAACAATGCTATAGATGTGGTTACGTCCAAAGCTGAAATGAATGTTTTCACTATTTCAAATGGATCATTAGGCCATAAAGTTCTAGTCCTCTTCAGATAATGTTGGAAAGTTTTTGCCTTCAGAACAACTTTTTATCATCGATACAGAATATTGAAATGGATTTGCTTGTCCCTTTCTCATTTTGTTATCAGTACAAAATTTTCTGAATCATAGGAGAATGACTATCACATATTAGGACAACCAAGCGTCCCGACACTGCTTCTAAGTGAACATCCATCAATCAGCTGGGTTTGCATTTTAGTTAGACACTTCACACTCCATAACCATCAGAATAGTCACTTCTTCATATTGTCATTTATTTGGGTCTGGCCGCATAATTCTGCTCCATGAGTTTGACCTATCTGGGGTTATCATCTTCTCTTTTATTACTCATTACTTGTAAGGGCTTTCGTCTTCCTTGTAAAGTACTTGATATAGGGCATCATCAATGCAAGATTGCTTTCTCTTGAATCTATATTTAAGTAACGACATGATTTTTATGTATGTTTTACAACTCTGGTGCTAATTTAGCATACATTTTCAACATGGTTAGGGGGAAAGTGATACACCTGCTGGTTCAGTTGCTGGTACCCTCCAGGTATATTTAGCTCTTCACTGGAAAGAATTTCCTTTATTGTTGCAGTTAATATTCAGATCAATGCTTTCCATCTTTTATTCCATTTTACAACTTTGCCTCTTATTTCCCGTTTTAACCTAATTTTGCAGTAGACACATGCAGGTGATGTTGCTGACTTCATACAGAAAGAAATTAGATTGCCGCCAGTATTGCTTGGACATTCGTTTGGGGGCCTTATTGTTCAGTATTACATTGCTAATATGGTGAACAGACCAATTTTAGGTATATTTTCTACTTCAGTGGGTTGATATACATGATCAAGAAGGTGAAGTAGGACCTGTGGATGAATGAGGCATTAGCCTTAAGGGTGAAGTGTAGTACTGAGAATTTCTGGCTATAAACAAAATACAACATGAATAGTTAGGAAATTCATATATATTTTATACCATGTGTAAATAATTGATGAAAAATCACATTAAGATCTTTTGTTTTGAGTGGCAATTAATGGTTATGATTACTGTGTTAAATCCATGAAATTCTTAGGAATATTTAACTGATTTTTGACAAACGATATAACTATTTTCCCCGTATTTCAACAATATGACAAAGAAGTAAATAAGAATCTGCAAGTTATATGATTAGCTCTAAATCCGTTGAAGTTGACTAAAAATATTTAATGCGAGATAATACCTAATTGATTTATAATTCCAAGTACATTTATAGTTACGGCTGTAGAATCACTTCAAACAATTAAATAACATTATATTTTATGTTTGTCTAATTTCTATCCCTTCTCTTCATGAGTCACACGTCTCAATCTTAAATCAGTTTCAAGGACATAATACATGCACCGGGTATGGCCTTTACATTTTTGGACATGAGTTTAATGTGCAATGAGCCCATGCCGCCACGTATCAAGATGCATTTTTCTGTGTGGTCCTAAGACTGGTGTGTGGTGTCGTGTTACGGTCCTTTTAGACAACTATTATGTATCGTGGAAGTGTTTTTTGTTAATATATTTGGTTTATGTGGTGTTTGTTACTTAATATCGTCATGATCCTATGCTAATTGCGATTGGTTTTAGAAACGGAGAGCTTGTACCCAAATCTTACTGGAGCTGTGCTTGTTTGCTCTGTCCCTCCTTCGGGTAATAGGTGACTCCCTATCCAATATACTCTGCACATTTACTTGAATGTAATTGACCATGTGTAACATATTCCTTGTTTACTTTGTTTAGTGGGCTAGTGTGGCGTTACCTCTTTTCCAAACCTATTGCTGCTTTCAAGGTTCGTCTTCTTCACATTTTTGATAAAAATAATTCACGTGTACCTTTATCATCTTTGATTCTTGGAACACTAATGAGAACAACTTATTGTTTTTTCAACTCGTAACATCAGTATCTAGACTTCAGCTGTGATTTTAGTGGAGTATGACTTCAGATTTTGTGCTCTCTCTCTAGGTTTTTGGTTCCATTTTTCCAATGTGTAATCAGATGGGAAACGACCATTTGATCGCTCTTATTATATTTTCAAACTCACTATTATTCCTCATGTCCTCTGCTAGACCAAATTGTATTCTTGAGATGTTTGTTTGATCAAAATGGTGACCTTTTCATAGATATATTCAGTATTCTTCTGCCCGAGTTCTACATTAAATAAAGGAAACGTTTATTTGTTTGACGATGATGTGATTGATATAAAATGCTGAGCAGGTAACACGCAGCTTGGCAGCTAAAGCTTTTCAAACTTCTCTGCCTCTTTGCAAGGAAACATTTTTCTCTGCCCAAATGGATGATCATCTGGTCTTGCGGTTTGTCCATGAGAACTTTCTTTATCTTTTAAGATGATATGTAACATTGAACTTAACTTAGTTTAATCTATATGCAAAAACATGCTAGCTGGACAAGAGTATGCATCTTAAGGTATGCTGTAAGAGCTGAAGAAGGAAACCTTCTCAAGAGCTTTCTGAAAGAGGAAACCTCTCTAGAGTTTCCTGAAAGACGGAACTTCAAATTCTTGTAGTTATGAAGCAGTGTAATGACTTTAAGTTGCGAAATTTAAAAGTAAATTCCGTTTTTTAATTGAAAGATGATGAGAAATGAATAAAAAAATGTATATACGCATTAAAACAGTGATCTGTGTAAGGAATTTGAATTTAATATAATGTTTTCGGAGGACATAAGGTGTGACAATTGCTAGGTGAGGAAAGAGTGATTTTTTTAACTAACTTAAATGAGAAACTGGGTTTCTTGTTGAGTAGATTATGATTGAATTGGAAAAATAAATATTTAAGGTTTATTAAAATCATTTGCTTATTTAAAAAGATTTCTGTAACTCTTTAAGATTCCAATGTTGCAATTTGGGCATGTAGTAGAGGCCCTTATTTGATGAGGCAAGAGGAGTATGTAATTTGATCAACCCCTTCTTGTTTAGTACCTTTTTTCCCCAGCTCTAGTTATTGGGTGATGTCAAGTTAGCCTGTATCCTTGGAGCAAGGTGGTTTTATAAAATCCTAAAACTGAGCGGTGACTCCATTAAAAATTGGAACCGATTATACTAAGCCATTAAGTGTATCTCTTATAAAATTAGGTTGCACTGTGTGCCTCAATTGACTGCAGTCATGGGCTATTTCAATTACAAGACCATACCACCTATATTATAGGATATTGGCTTTTCATTGTAGACTTTCTGACTAAAAAGGGGGCTTAAAGTCGGCTTAGACTCATCTTGTTGTATGAGAAGATTATAATTTTGGACTTGAACAGACATCTGTGTTGTTTTCATCTGTATAGTGGAATTTCTTTATTGTCTTCACTAATGCACATAGGCTTTATGCTACCTTATATTTGTTTTATTTCAACTGACATTATAATTTTTAGTACAATGATATTTGCCTTATTTGCACGACAGTTTTGAACAATCTACCGCTGTAAGCTTGCGGAACTGTCATAAAAGTAAAGTAGCAAAGAGAAGGCTTTTGATTATGAATGAAAAGGTCCATAGGTAGGGCTGAGAATGTAAAATAGTCAACAAAGGCATTTTTTGTGAACTTAGTACTTTGCTATGACAATGAACCTGGGCATTGTATTACTGAAAAAAAGAAAATAAAAAAGGTAGATAATTTCTGCGCTGGGGAAGCAATAGACCAGGTACTATATAGGGAATGTTATAACCACACTGCAGTGTTCCACTCTTTTTAACATGTCTTGTTACTCCACTATAATCTTGAATTTCTTGTTGCACACAGGGTACTTATAGATTGTTCTTGGCATGTAAGTTTATTCCTTCCTACCATTAAACATGCTTTGTGAAATATTATACGAATTTAATTATATTAGTTCATACTTTTTTTAGTCAAATATATGGCTATTACTCCATATCGGTCCTGCCAATGAGGATTATTGAGATAGTTGGAATAGATACGGGTTTAAAATTCGGCTTTTATTGTACAATGTGGTAGCTCTCAAACTCAAACCTTCATTCTTATGAGAGGCAGATTGAGCTTAGAGCATTACACTGAAGCCCAACTAATAGCCCTACAAGAAACACAAACATATAATAATTTTTTTATATTTTGTTGTATCCCCTGAACTGTATGTTCTTTTATGGGACTAAGCCATATTTTTTTTTTTTTTTTTTGCTCTTCCAGTTATCAAAAGCTATTGATAGAAAGTTCAAGGATGCCACTGTTTGATCTAAGGAAGCTCAACGCATCACTTCCTGTACCGTCAGTGCCAAGTTCTTCTGTTAATGTTCTTGTCTTGGGTGCAAACAATGACTTTATAGTGGTAAACTCTCTGTTCGAATATATCTATGCACTTTTTAAAATTAACCACCTGATGGAGAATATTGTTGATTGCATTATATTCTCCATCTTCTATTGAAATCAAACTCTAATGTTCATTCCGCACATGCAGCTCTGCTGTTTCTTGTGTAACACAATCTCGGCCACATTTTCTAGATTGTTGATGCTCCTTGCTTTTGCAATTTTTATTGCACAAAGTTTTTGCAAATATTTTGTTTCTCTATTTTTATGGATGTTACTATTCAGTCAATAATATTTAAGTGACAAAGTAAGTGATGTTTGTAGGATGCTGAAGGACTCAATGAAACAGGCAGGTTTTATGGCGTGTCACCGGTCTGCGTCGAAGGCATTGCTCATGACATGATGTTGGATTGTTCATGGGAAAGAGGTGCACAAGCAATCTTATCATGGCTGAGTGATTTAGACAGCCAGGAGCTCATTTGATCATGAAGGACATTCATCCAGCTGACACTGATATGAATCATTAGATTTAGTTTCTCCAGCAGCTCATTTCAAAACAATGCACCTGCAAGATTGAACTGTACTACTTTCTTCTCAAATGAACAATGATTTTTGTTTTTGTTTTTTTTTTTTGTTTTTTCCTTTTAGTTTTGGTATCTTTTTCCTTTTTGAGATGTTTCCACCTCAAGTGTAATGCACAAGAAATTAAATATTTTTGTAAGACGAGAGCTGCTAGAGATGTTTCACACGGGGAGAAGTTGCTTGCACTTCTAAGGGAATGTATCCTACTTGTGTAGATGCATTTAAAAAATCGTGAATACGAAAAGTGTGCAAAATGGAATGATATTAGAGTCAATCTTCAGTCGGAAATCAATTAGTGTGCTCAATCTCGTAAGGGTTGAGAGTTAGGTCAGCAAGGATGCTGGGTCCCAAGAGAGATGATTGTGACGGGATAATTGTGATGTCCCATCACTCTACTTGGGCCCCCAAAAAAAACCTAAAGAAGAAAATGCTATTTAGTTGTGACTGCCAATTGAGTAGTATGCCACTCTTTTGCAGTAAACTTACTTTAGATTTTCATTTGCTTTCCGGGGCAACCACTTGACTCGATTTGCAGTTAAATTGCAATTGTGCAGACCATGTAAAATAAACAATTAATCAAGAAGAGGATAAAAGAGTTATTTTACCGATAAAAGTAATGAATTTTCTACATTCAGGTTCCGTTTGTTTCGATATAAAATAGTTTTCTCAGAGAAGATTTTTCTTTTTCAAGTAAAATATTTTCTTTGTTTTTGTTTTTTCGGTGTTTGGTAAATGTGTAGGTCGAGATTGAGGTCAAGTCCATCGATAATGTAAAATAACTTACTGAAAAATTTATGTGTAAATTATTTTTGTTAGGTTTTAATATTTTTTTTATTCGTAAATATTTTATGACAACCAAACACTATAAAATAAAAAACATATTTTTTTAAAAATATTTTAAATCCAAACAAACATAGCCTTAATCACAGGATGAGACAGTTTATCGAGACTGATGAAAAGTCAAATGTCTTTCGACTTAATTGAGGGCTCATGAGGATTGTGTGTGTCACACACACTTCATATTTTTAGTATACAAGATGGGCTAAGCTTAAAGAACTCCCAATAATGGGCCTAATCCTTTCTAAGCCCAATTTAAATTTCTTCTCTGAAGCAGACATAGGTTTGGTGGAAGGTCTCGCAGCCCATTGGCATATTAGGCCCATTCAACAAAGAGAACCCATCTGACAATGGATGGCCAAGATTTCATACATCCGATCCAGTTCATCGTCACCGTCCAAAGCTAGGGCAAAACTCGACCTCATCAATCCTCTCCGCCTTTTAAACACTCCTTACTCCGAGCCTCACTCTCTCTCCGCGGAAGCTAGGGTTTTGTTCATTCGTGAAGAGCGAGTCGACCTTCACTTCGCGGTAAGGTGTGTCTCTAAATCAAAGGATAGTCTTCGTTTACGTGCCATTCAATTGGGTAACCTTCAAGTTTTCGCGTTCGGCTTATAATATGATCGACTGAAGTTTTAGCTTTTCATTTTTAAAATTTTCACTAATTTCATCTGTTCTAACCTCCACTTTTCAAGGCATTATATGTTGGATTTGCTTTTCCTCTGCTTTTCAATGATGTGCAGACATCGATTTATTTCCATACATTTCACATATGAATGTGCCTTTTATTTGTGTGTGCATAACTGTGTATCTATGCATGTTTTATTTATATGCGCAATCTAAGCAACCAAAAAAAAAAAAAAAAAAAAAAAAAAAAAAAAAAAAAAAAGACATGATTTTCAGCTCCTGGTTATGGTGATGGGTTTATATTTTTACAGTATTTGTAATTAGATTCCATGTTTATGTTTTATGAACTCCTGATCTGTAAGAGTCAGTATAGTTGTTAGCTAATTTTATTGCATAGTAAATTTCTAGTAGTTTTGCTTTTTATTATGTTATTATATTGTATTGGATTGCACTGGGTATGAATAGAATGTTAAGAAAATGGATGGTGGTGAATATAACATTAGGGAGTTGCTTTTTTATTGTAGAATTGTGTTTCTTTATCTTGTTCTGATTTTGGGTGATTGAGATTTCTTGTGGTTTTATCGTCTTTGTTAGTGCCAACTCCATAAGTGCAATTCTACTGCCACCATTGTGGCAGATGGGGAGGGTCAAATGTACACAGCCTTACTCCCACTTAAAGAAAAGATGTTTGCTCCTTTGAAAAGTGACATTTTCACCTAAATTTTTATATAAGACTTGAATAGGGAATAATATATGTCGTAGTCCAACTGACCCAAATAATTTAAATGTATAAATAGCTTAAGGTTAAAAAAAATTGTCTCGGATTTGTGTTTGAGATAGAGTAGGTTTTTGGAAAACTTGTTCAGAGATATCAAGGCAAGTTGATCTTGCTTTTATCTTAGGTTTGTTAGATTAATTTAATGAATATAAATGTTATACAAAAAAGATAAGGCAAAATCAACTTGCGTGAACGATGAGTCATTTTTCTCAACCCTAATTAATTATGATAGTCTATTTATATCTTTATACTAGTAGAGTATGTTTTCATACAAGTGCATCTTATCTCCATTTCCTCATAAACCCTTGTACTTTAAATTTTTTCTAATTTAGCCTTACATATTTTAAAATTAATATTTTTATATTAGTATGAGTATTACAATAAATTTCCCAGCGGCTTTGATTTAGATGATGTTTCGCTCTTGCATCTTGTAGATAGTATTAGTATGTTTTATTGTCAAATAAGAGTGTTTTGGGTTTACACCCAATATGTTCCATTTACACACACACACACACACACACACATAATTTTATATTTTTCATATGAGCCCCCCAAATAATGGCCAACAATAGCATTCTATGTAACATTTATTAATCAATTGCATATTCCATAAATAAGGTTGTGAAATGACGGCCATATTTAGTTGTTGATGGCTATAGCTCTTGAATTTTGGATGCAACTTGTCAAGCAATGAGAGATTGAAGACCATCCTCCTTGAGACAAATTGAACTTCATGAGTGATTGATTGATTAATTAAGGTTAAGAATATTTTTTCTTGGAAAAAAGTGATCCACACGCCAGGCATAGAGAGAGGATAAAAGCCAACCACCTTTGTGGCTCTTCCAAACCAAGTTCAATACAAGTTGAAGAGAGCGCCTCTGTAATCGAACACCATCAACAAAGCCTTCTTATTTACCTATTTTAGTCCAGAAGCTTAGCTTCAGAGCTGCACTTAGTTATTACTTTTAGCTTCCATAGGTTTACTTTAAGTCAAACTATTGCTATGTGGATTGTAGTTTTATGACGGATGGTGATTGTTGGCTATTGGAATGACCCTATCCTTGAGGTTGCTTTTGCCTTTTGAATTGAGAAATAGGTTTGATTGTCCATCTTTTTGGGAATTTTGATCTGAAATGTAGAAAAGATAGAGCAATAAGTACAAGCTTTTAGATTATTCATTCATCCATTGCCTACTGTTCTATGATTTTATCTTGTTCCAAGTAGTATGATCTCTGGGCCCATGTGTTTGATATTACAAAATTACATGTGTTGGGACATATATTAGGTGTAAACATATATATGGCAAAGTAAGGTTCGTTTTTTCTGTGTTTGTGTGTGTGTGTAAGTTACATGGTAAAAGAGACATTTGTATACGACTTTAGGATCTCCTTTGTGCTCTCATGCATGCCACATGGCCCATTGCATTAGCATTTTATTCTTCTTTACTTATTTATTGTGGTACTAATGAAGGAACTGTTATTTATACCAACATACATCTGAAAAGTATGAATATGATTCCTGTTGTGTTACTAGAACAAGAAGCCATTCCTTTTTCCTTTTCAGTTGGCCAGTAGAAATTATATCACGTAATGAATAATAATTGTGTTGGTCCCTCTAAAATTATGTATAGTCTTCTGACATGTGAAAGGGAAGTGCCACTTCTATTCTCATTAATTAGTAAAATTATTTTGTAGAAGGAATCCCATAATTAACATATAGAGTCCTCTGGTTGATTCTTTGATGTTTTTACTTTGTTACCCCTTTTTCTAGTTTTGTTTTTGGCTTTTGATTTTATTTATCTATTTATTTTTGCTTTCATTTTTTTGGGGAAATGTTCTAATTGATTAACAATTCTTACAAACCAGCTCTGTCAAGATGTATACTTCAAGGAAGAAGATTCACAAAGACAATGATGTAGAACCCACTGAATTTGAAGAGGCTGTTGCACAGGTTATTTTTGCTGTTATAAATGTTGTAATATTTTTGGTTACCTTCTCTTGATTCTGGATTGGCTTATTATTACTTCAAAAATTTTATTTTATACATCTTTACAGGCATTGTTTGATTTGGAAAATACAAACCAGGAGCTTAAAAGTGAATTAAAGGACCTTTACATTAACTCGGCAGTGTAAGGAATCATCTGCATGCATTTTAAATTTGACCCTCTTTTTTGGTCGGCATGAAGATATCTCAACTTTTTTCCTGTGCAGTCAAATTGATGTGGCGGGGAATCGCAAGGCTGTTGTTATCCATGTTCCCTATAGATTGAGGAAAGCATTTCGCAAGATCCACCTTAGACTTGTCAGAGAACTTGAGAAGAAGTTCAGTGGAAAGGTAATATTGCCATGTCTAGATTCCAGTATTGGCATGTTCTTGATATTAGTTTAACAGTTGAAGTATTATGAGCCCTTGTTTCCTGTCCGTCACAAAGTGATTCTAAAATGCATGTGTTCGTGTGTTAATAAGTTCTTAGTGTAAGTAAAAATATAAGAATGGTTTTTCTTATAGTGTAAATTTTGGTATTGGTAGATGTTACTGGAACTTGTATTTGTAAAGGTGCAGATATGTGTCTATCCTAATTGCAAAATTTAGAATATGGTATGTGTTACCTGGATATTTGTACCTGTAAAGGTGCGGATGTGTCTATCCTAATTGCAAAATTTAGGATATGGGGACTCTGGCTTGAATTGTGTCCAAAACTTGGATAAGGATATGTGGTTTTGCATACTTAAAAACATGGCAGGTACGCTACTTAAAAATGTAATGTGTCTTACTTTTTATTGTCTAAGATAATAATAATGTATATTTTTTTAAAATTAAATGGAATATGACTAAAAGGAGAGATTCCACCTATATCATCTCTCTGTGAATCGTCTTCTTCCGTCCTCGTAATCGAGGATTTTGGTGTCCCATTTGGATGTGTTGTTGGCACATATTTCATATCCATGTCCATGTTGTATATACACAGGTATGTCGAGGGTATTGGAGAGTTTAGGTAACATAGGTGTCCTGGTTACACAAGTGCCAGGAAAGATGCTCCCTTAACCATATGGGTCTGCTTAGTCTATGATGTGCAGAGTGCAGCCTAAGGAAATGATATTTTATTATTTGATCTGCATGGTATTTCTAGACATTCCTGCATGGTATTTCTAGACATTCTCAACAAATAATTTACTTTAAGAATGTTCTTGAAGGTTTCTTTGGAATCAAATATTTTTAGTGACAACTTCCAAAAAAGAAACAGAATAAAACCTCTACACGTTTATTAACCAATTGTTAACGATTATTCAATGTCTTCATCCGTATTAGCTGCTGACATCATGAGAATTTTAGAGAATGAGTTGAAATGAGCTTTATCCTATTGTATGTTTCTACTTTTGATGATTCTTTGAAAGTACTTTCTATTCCCATAATTATTTTTTGGTTTTTTCTAGTCCAATTGAAATTCAGTTTGATATATCCTGCATCAAGGTCACTTGCCTTTTGGTATGAAGTTTGTCTCTAAGGCTTTTCTTTGTGTTGTTTTATCAATCACCCTACCGTGATTGGCAGGATGTGGTTATTATTGCCACAAGAAGGATTGTGCGCCCACCAAAGAAAGGTTCTGCTGCCCAAAGACCTCGTTCCCGTACACTGACGGCTGTGCATGATGCCATGCTTGAGGATGTTGTTTTTCCTGCTGAGATTGTTGGAAAACGTATCAGATACAGGATTGATGGGTCCAAAATCATCAAGGTATCTGCAACACTTAGATCAGTAGGCCAAAAAAATAATATAATAAATAAATAAAAGAAAATTTGCTCTCAATAGTGTACACTTTTTTATAATATGAACCTTCCTCCATGTCCTTTCTATATAATGTTTATACGTTGTTGACAGATTTTCTTGGATGCCAAGGCACGAAATGACACCGAGTACAAGCTGGAGACATTTAGTGGCGTTTACCGAAAGCTTTCTGGCAAGGATGTTGTATTCGATTACCCGCTAACAGATGCATAAGTGCTGCTGCTAATGAGATTTCGTATTCTAGCCTTCTATGGCTGTTTTGTTGAAGAATTACCCAATATGAATTGCATTTACATGAGCTATTTTAAATCTTGAATCTTGGATCTTGAAACATTGATGAAAGTTCCATATGTTTTTTGCGTGCTGTTTAAATTTTGGCAAATGTTTGGTTGTAGAACTATCCTTCTTTGAGGAGTAAGTTTGTTATATCCAAGACCTTAAGTTTGTTGAGCTAATTGTTCTAGGATTTTCATCCAATAGATTCAAATGCAACATTGTCTATAGATATGGTATCAACTATGCCCTTACTGATTCACGAGGGCCAGTATTACTTATAGAGTTGTGGTCAGGGATGCCTTGATTTGTGAAATTACTTTTTATATATATATATATATATATATATATATATATATATATATTAGGGTAAAGTGCAAAAAAAAAACCCTGTTCAACTATTGGCCAAGTAGCAGAAAGTCTCCTCGTCTATTAATTTGACATATAACTCCCTGAATTAACCAATTTGGTGCCATTAACCCCGTTTGAACTTAAAGACCACATGGTGGGTTACGTGAAATTCCAACCAAACATCGTCAATCGAATTCCCATATATATATATAAATACATACACACACTTTGTAATCATATATTTCTAAATGAGTTGAATCATCATTTGAATACAACAATTTGTATTGGAAAGAAAAAGAAAAAAACATTTTAATTAAAACAAACAACCACCATGGCAGCCAACACCCTCTCTCTCTCTCTCAAACACAAGCTTTCTCTCTCTAACTAACACCCTCTCTCATGGTGGCTCTGCAACACCCTCACTTTGTGCCTGTCTTTTGTTTGGTCGAGTTTAATTTGCTGGGATCTTGACACTCTACAAATTTGTTGGGATCCTTGTTGCCATACAAATTGACGCACACCCTCTGTCGCCTCGGCCAGATCATTCAAGAACAGCTCGTCGGCGAAGCAGGAGGTCATCGATCCGAGTAAAACCAGTACAGAGAGCAGACCGGAGGTCGTCGGCGGCGATAGCGAAGCACTGCTGCGGCTTCCCCCTCCAGAAAAAGACCCACGACGGCATTGCCCGAATCAGCCTCCGCTCCTTCCCGGTGCTTGACAGCAGTAGCGGAGTCCTCGTTCGGTGGTCGTCATTGGTTGGGGTACAGTTTTGCCCAAGGAAGATGTTGTACAGATTTTACCCAAAAATTTTATTTTATTTTATTTTTTTATTATTATTTTTTTTAAAATTCCAATTGTGCTGGTCTTTGTCTGGATTTAATTGAATTTATCCGGGAGTGGTATTTTGGTTTTGTATATTCTGGAAGTGGTTTTTTTTTTTTTTTTTTTTTTTTTTTTGGTATAGATTAGGCCCTCCAGGTCATACTAATGGTGATAAGGTTGGTGTTTGTTGTCAATTTTTTAGTGGTAGCTGAGATTACACCTTCCATGACAGACCATGGTGATAATGTTTGTTTTTGTTACTGAAATTTTAACTGAAACGACGTAGTTTTTATAAGGGGTAAAATTATCTTTCACTAGTTTCGTTTACACCAATTGGCCGGAGATGTTACATTGAGGGTTAATTGCACCAAATTCAATAGTTCAAGGTGACAAATTATAGTTCAAGGGGTTAATTGCACATGACTAGTTGAAGGGGTTTTTTGCACTTTATCCTGTATTTGAGTTCAAAATTACTTTGTATATATATTATAGGTATTTTTTTCACCCCAAAGATGGGTCAGTTGATCTCATTAATCATGGTTGATATGTACCTTTAATCTTCTTGGGAAAACCACTAGGTTTTATGATTGACCAATTCATGCAATATGGTATATTAAATGATGGTCCAATTCATTCATATAACCTTTTGACTTGAGTTGTGAAATTACTTTCCATATTTGTGTTTTTTTATTTGTTTCCAAGATGGTCAGTTTCTCTCATTAATCTTGGTTGATATGCATGTGCCTTTGAACTATCTGGGAAAAATTGATCAATTCATGCATACAACCAATTCAGTGACCGTCCAATTCATTCATATAACCTTTTCAATGACTCACCAATTCAATCCTATGACCTTTTCAATTCCAATGGCATCATCGGTAGGAAGCTTGTGTCAAATTCTTGGGGTTGTGATCTTTTGGAGTTTTATTTTCCTTGTTTCAGCTGTTGAACTATTTGTCAATGATAGCCCGAACGGTCAACAAATTGTGTGACCATTTATAAGAAATGTTCAGCAAAATGGTTTTATACATGGGCATGGAAAAACTGTATCTCAAAAGTGTTGTAGTTCGATTCAGAATATTTTACAATAATTTTGTTGTTACATTCATAAGATTTTGGCATCAGAAATCTGAGAAGTTGAAGGATTGAGAGCTTTTCAACTTTCTTTTCGCCTGCCTTTGATACGGGTGTTGAATAGTACGAATTCTTCATAGGAAGTAATTAGTAGAGAAACTTTCTAATCCGGAAAATATGAACAATCATGCACATAAAATAGGAGATAACTGATGCACATAAAATAGGAGATAACTGGTCAAATTATGTGAGCTATGGAGGTATGATAAGAAGAAGGTTCGTGCCTAGAATTGAAGTTTTCAACCTAAGAAATGAAACAATATTTCTTCATTGGAATTGCGAGAAGTTGCTGGTTCGAAACAAGGACACAACCTCTCTGCATGCGGAGGAAAAGCTGCGTGCATCTGACTTCCCAAACTCAGCAAAAGAGGACTCAAATGATTACTGTTTATTCCAGAACATGCCATATAAGAGGAGAAAGGGAAACAACCAAAGAGTTGAATACATACTAGAGTATAGGGCGGGAGTTGAATACATACTTGAGTATAGGGCGGGGAAACTATGCATGATCTTCAGAAACAAACACACGGACAGTGTATTGTTCCCCATACAGGTTCCAACTCTCATCCCAAAAAACCTAAAAAATGATGTTCAATGCAAATAACTAGCATAAAGTGAGCTGCTAAATAACCATATTGGATTTCGGTGCGCTAACTACAGCCTGATTGTTCCATTTTGAAGATCAGTTTGCAAAATATATATATATATATATATATATATATAGTCATACAAATTAGAACTAGATTTACCACCAAAAGCTGCAGCCTAGTGATAAACTTACTCACCTTCTAAAGTAGAAAGTCGAGGGTTCAAGTCCAATAATGCAAAGTGGCGGTGTGAGTTTTAACCAGGGCAAAAAAATACGAAAAAAAACTGGGTTTACGAGAACATGACAAACTTGTCCACATTTTCTTTCCAATATAGTAAATCTTATTTCTCTAACTTTATGTATGTTAATATTACATAAAGATACATGAATACACATAACTATAAACAGCAGCCGTATAAATCAAAAAAGATGAGTAAAATAACTAAATTCACTTGCCATGCGGCTGAAAGATGCTGCTGCTTCCAACTCAAGAGGCTCAAAAAAACCTGCTGTTTACTCCGGCTCTATAAAGATGCAACTCAGACGATGTCGTTACACTTATCTCAGTGTTTGCAGCTGCGAATAGTACATCACCCTCGGTTACTATATCTTCAGATGATGTGCACATTGTCCCTTCTCCCTCCACAACAATAAAAATGGAGGGACCGGGGATTGCTGGGAATACAGTTGATGTCCCTTTGGAGAGAACACAGCGATCAACCTCAAATTCTTCAAAAGGAGGGAGGTATCTTCTGGTATATGGATTCAAAGGGATTCCTTGCAAAATTTCAGGAGGGCCCTGCAATAGACATCTAGTTAGATGCAAAGAAAAGAGCATATTGATCCAAGCCAATGGATGCTGAAAATAAAAGCAAAAACGTATCTCCTTATGTTTACTCTTGAAATTTGAGAGGGTAAAGAAAGCAACATTAACCACTTGAAGTTGCACAGAATTTAAAAGACCAATAATTTCAATGCACAGTTCATGTGTCCGCACAAGTTTTGTTTACATTTCCATAATAGTACAGAAATGCATTCACCAAGTAATGCCTCTATATATGTGTGCATACACAAGGCAAGAAAGCAGAAAAAATGAGCACAAAAGATACAATAAGCCTATAACATCCGAGTTTGAAATTCTGAACATTCTTGAAAATTAGGGGTTCGGCCATAGTTGCTCCAAAGCAGTTTGACCACAATGTTGCAAGACTTTACACCCTTAAATTAATAAAATATAACAGGTAGACATAAAACAAGTGTTGAAGCAAGAGTCATTACTTCAAACTAAATATACTCATGAAAGTGTAAAAATTTCAATATGATGGTTACATTTTTATTCAAAAGATAGAAATGAAGGATGCTACCATAATACCAGATTTAAAGTCTAGTGTCAAACAAGATGCACAATGTGAAGTCAATATGTCTAAATGTAACCCCAACCCCGAAAAAAAGAAGTTTAAATATATCAATGTTCAAACTCTTCCTACATATACAGAGCATCTTCATACTACATTAACCAGCAACATAAACCAGAAAGGCAGGTAACTAAGTTTCTGTCATCTTTCAGAACAGAATTATAGTTGAACATTAAAGGTTTTGCGAATTAAAGGCCTCATGGATATAAAATAGATAAAATTAAGACTGGAAGGGGAAGGGGAAAAAAAAAAAAAAAAAAAAAAGGAACCATCGAACAAACAAGAAAATCTGCCAGACGTTCAGATGCTATATTCACCTGTTTATATGTGAGCATGGAACAAAGAATTTGAACATCTCGGTTCTTTGGAGTAAGGCCAGCGCGCACAACATTGTCTGATGTTGCCATGCACTCTATACACTCACCGCGTATATATGCATGAAGTTCGTTTGCCCCTAGCCACAAAGCTTCACCAGGCTTGAGCTTTACATAGTTAAAAAGGAAGGCTACTATGACACCGATGTCAGCTGGATATTGCCTTTCTAGCTGCAAGACTAGCTGCTCCTTATCCGTCAACTGTCTGACCTGATGCAAAGTGGAAAGGGGAGTCTTATAAAGAAACAGCGAATGATAACTTAGGAGCTTCCCAAGAAGGAAGGAAGGGAATGGGAGGGGCAGACGTGATGATGATAGGAGAAGGAAGAAAATATGTTAATTCAGAAAATCAAATTCTTTAATGATTTTTATATTCATAAAACCCTTACAAAAATATTATGAAAACAATCAAAGAAAATTATTAAACACTTGAATAAGATGAAGAAACATGAACCTAAAGATATTATAAGGGACAGAATTCCAATATACCTTATTTTCCATGTTCAGACGACCGATGAGTTTAGGTACCACTTTGGAAATAACATCCTTACTAGCTGACATGAGTTGGGTGAATATAGACTGCAAAACTGCTTTTAATTTCTCCTCCCCATCTTGCTTATTAACATGTAAAACTTGGTTTGCACATTCATTGCCAACCACTTCCACAATCTCAGGAACATTCTGAATAACACACTTGAGCTCCTGAAAACAATGAAAAGTTTCTCCAAGTAAATCAACTTGATCTTAAGAAATAGCAAATGAGCACAAGCATTTTTTTTTTTTTTGTTTAAAAAAATAGTTTTAGCCCATCATCTGAAAAAAGACAAAATGTATTTCACAGAAAAATAGGCGGCTATTCCAGTATCAACCTGATTGCTATTATGTAATAGAAAAGCCGAAAGCGCTCTTGCAATAAAGAGGTAGTAGGACTAAATGGCCCCTTCCCTACATTATGCAGGGAAAAATGTCTCCGCCTTATCTATCATAGGCTTAAGCTTTTAGTAACTGAAGCCACTAAATACTTCAAACCCTTAACTTGAACTTGCACAGCTCTCTGCAGAGGACCTTCCCAACCCCATCTCCCCAAGGCTTCTTGGGTCACCTCACCAATCTAAATCATTCAGAACCTTATAAATTTACATGCCCTTAACCCTCCAATTTCCAGTACAACTTTAAACTTCCACAGCTCCATCTAAAATTAGATGTATTAGTAGCTCTCGGTAAAATGTACTGCTTCCAAACTCAACTTGTGAGGAATTTTACAGAAGACAATATTTTTCTTTTGTTCTTAAAGAAAGTGACTAATATAAGAGAATACACAAGGTTGCATGATTGCATCCTATTGGTAACAATGCAACATACAAAGGGAGGCCTCTGTCAACTGTGTATTAAAATTTTATGGGCCTGAAGACAGGGTGAGAAAGGGTTTAGCTAATGGAGGCTTTTACTTTGCCTGGAACCAGTAGTAATGCTAGAACATGTTAACCAAAAGCATTTAATATCCCAGAAAATATGGTTTCGAACTTCTTTCTAAATAATTTCTGGTGAGAAATTAGCCTCATCAGATAATTCAGATGAGAGAACTTACCCTACGACATCAGGTAAGAACAATGTGGGGCTAAAACCAAATAATATTTGAGAACCTAGACTCCTACCTAAGCGTAAAACTAATTAAGAAGAAATAACCTTCTGGGTTAAATTTTTTGAGTGCGCATATGTTTCTAAGTCAAAGTGTCAAACAGCAGAAGCAAAACCCATTAGCAGAGCACTGCCTATCATCAGAGGTTGACAACTCAAATATAAACGATGGTACTAGGGATTGAAGAATTCCCATATCCCAGATACTTAATTGACTGGGAAATAGACACAACTTTCTGAACTTGCCACAGACCAGATCCTAATGAAGATATTTTTGTGATTGAAGCAGTTAAAAGGGAAAGAAGCATTTGCAAGAACCATATTTCAGTCCGCCCGTGCACTGTTGTGATTCAAATAATGAGAAACATCCTTTTTGAGCTCCCCAATCAGGACATGGAATTCGGGTTCATCTACCCTGGAAGGTGTCGAGAAAATTAGCCTCCAGTGATCTCAAAGTTCAAAAAGTTCCTAGCAGCGATAACTAGAAAAAACATCTAGAATAGGTGCCTTTGTTCAGTTGTCAAGATTCTTCAGCAAGCCTTTTACCCGTAGAAAAAACAAATGCAATATGCAATTAGTAGAGATTGAATGGTAGTAGATCATTACTGCATATTACGTGGCCTAACAATATATACTGCATCACATGCACTGAGGACCATGGGAGGACACACTTCTCCATATAAGACTGAACTTCACAGAACAGCTCAAAATCTTGCACAAACATAATTCTCTATAAAAACGTGCAAAATAATTTCCCCCAGCCACAAGAAAACTGATAATTCCAAATATTTTCCCGGCATCAAGATGCTTTACACAGTACACATATTATATAAGCAAAGCCCCATGGAAATCAATAACCAGGTTCAGGAAGGATCCGGGATTAGCCAGGTTTGATACAAGAAAAAAGATAAAAGTGTTTTCTGTATTAATTTACCACCTCAAAGGGACATAAGAGAAACATATGCAGACTAAATTTTTCCTAAACTATTTATAGAGAAAAGGCACAGATGTTAGGATATTAACTTCTTACCATAAAATAAAACTACTAATGATGTCAGGATTTAAATAGATCTCAAAATGATTACAACTCAAAAATCAAACAAGCAGAACCAACTTAAGCAATGATAGAAGCCATATGGAAACTGCAATCCATGTGGATTACCTATATTGGGCATTGCAAAGATATCTCGGCATTGGTGTTAAGTACCCTTATCTAACAAGCAACCATGCATAAAACGTAATTCTAGATTAAATGACCACAATGATGATTTGGCCCTGTAACATTTTGATGGAGTCTGAGTAACATTCGATAGAAGTTAAAACATGGAGATCAGCCGTTAACAAAAATATGCACTTAGTGATAATTAGACAACAATAGGAAAAAATAAGGTCTACTCCCATCCATTCCAAAAATATGCCAAGAGAAAAAAAGCAATCTTTATAACAACCACCTAAAGATTACATGTGGCAATTTAAGTTCTCAAAGAATCACAACCAACTACACAAACTCCTCCAACTGTCACACAACACTTCAAGTGAATAATTAGATTTCTAAATACCAAATTAACTTATCTTGCATTTATTCGATCATTTACACTTACACGACTAAAACTTTAATTGACTCGGCATCCTCCTCACAAGCAATAAATAAATAAAAATCAACTTTAAATCACAAGTTACATCACCAAACTAAGCAACCACGGGATTAAGATAGAATGTTACCTCAATATCAATAAATCCACATAGTGCCTCAAACTCCGTTAGTGCCAAAGCCATCTCAGGTTTGTGATTATCATCCTTAAAATTATTTGGCTGCGCCTTATGCAGAACCTCCGCCAATTTCTTATCCGGATGAGCCTGTATTGACAATGCTTTTGCAACTGAAAGTACCTATACCAAACAAACAATCAAAAAAATTACAGAATTTTACAAACCAACAAAACAATAGATATTTCAATTTCGTAAGCAAATCTATCATGTTACTTCTGGAAAGAGGGAAAAAGAACACTTTAGACCAAATTTTTTCTCTTTGTTCGGAATAGATGTAATGTTCCACGGAAACAAATCAAGAAGTAAGAGAATCACAAAAACCCATTACCGGAAGAGAATGAAAAATAAGATTCTCAATGTAATTAATACCAAAAATCAATAGGGAGTGAGGAAAAGAGACAGAGAGGGGTTGAATTTCGAGCAAAACTCACAACAACATACCTTAACCGGAAAAGGAAGATTAGTGCCATCAAGAAGTAAGAGAATCACAAAAACCCATCACCAGAAGAGAACGAAAATAAAATTCTCAATGTAATTTAGAGCTAAAAAAAGATCTAATTTCGAGCAAAACTCACAACATACATTGAACAAGAAAAGGAAGAATAATAATGCCATCAAGAAGTAAGAGAATCACAAAAACCCATCACCAGAAGAGAAATTCCCAATGTAATTAAGACCAAAAATCTATAGAGAGCTAAAAAAAGGAATGAATTTCGAGCAAAACTCTCAACAACATACCTTGAACAGAAAAGGAAGATTCGAGCCCCACTTGTCAACAACCTTATCACCAAGCACGCTAGGGTTTTGAGCAATCCACGACTTCAAGCTCAAATCCCCACCCTCCTCACCAACCGACACACCATTCTCACCGCTCTGAACCACGAACGAAGGTCCAGACCCGTGAGTCCCCATCCATAACTCCGCGTAAGGCTTCTCTTCCTCAATCTCAGCCCCTGCATTCAGCGAGAACAGCCTCGCAACCCCCGAATCGCGCCCGATTCGACCCCAATCATAGTTATGAACCGAACATCTCAGCCTCCGAAGCCTACCCTGACCCGCCGGACTACCGTCGTCAATCTCCATTGGCGAAACAGCGTAGTGAGAGAAAGAACCTAAAGAGGGAATCGGATAATTCACAGAAGAATCAGTGTCCGCCATCACAACTTATAGAGAGAGAAATAACTTAGAGAGAGAATCTGATGCTCCGTGTCCGCCATCAAAAAGAACACCGCTATTTAAAGGTAACCGAAGAGAGGGAAAGTACAGTTGCAAACTACTACTATTACTTTTTTAGAGAGAGAAAATCTAGAGAGAGAAATAAAGAGAAAGTGACTGAGTTTTTTGGACTAGTTGGGAGTTATCGTTAGAATTGGAATAGTGTCAACAAAAGTGCTTTTGGAAGACTGTTCGCGGAATCACGCCGTCATAAGTGAGTGGTCGGTGATATAGTTTCGCTGTTCTTCGTCAGTCCATGCGTACATAACTTAATATATAAGGCTCTTTTTGTTCACTATTGAAGTGTATATATATAATGTCAAAAAAAGAAATTGTATAATATATATATAGTAATATGACTATTTTAGGCATGTCTAGGCGGAAGCGAATACTTCGATATGTAGATATGATCCTAGACTGGATATTTAGAGTTAGGAATGAGCATTCATTAGGTTGGCAATTTGTGTTAACCATCTCCTTATTAAAATGAGACATTTTATATTAAATTAAATATTAAATATTTGAAAAGGTATTAATCTCAATTAATCTAAATGTTCATAGTAACACTTGATAGCTAAACTAAGTAATAAAATATAAATGTTTAAGTAAAAATCATAAAGCAGTTAAGAATCATATCAAAATGAGTTAATTATTTGTAGTAATCGGATCTAAACGGATAACAGATTATATAAGTCATATTCATGATTATAACACGTTGAATCAAATAGGATATAAGCGGGATGGATTGACCCCTTCAATCCTAATCAGATAGGATTAAGTAACACATGTTAATTGTGTCAACAGTTTATAATCCGAATCCTTTTAAGGTGAACTCAAATTTGCTTATCTCGTGTCGTATTGGTGCATCCTGTCGAAATTTGTCACTCTTACCATTACCATTTGACTGCTTTATGTAAGTCGTGTTGGGTTATCACTTTCGAATGCTATTTTATTTTATTTTTTATTTTTTAATTGCAATCAATATTGGCACACAACCTTAAAAGGACGTAAACATGTTTAAGGCACTTTTTAGTTTACGATAAAATAATTTTGTAATTTTTTTTTTTTTTTAAAGAATGGGTCTAGTTCAATGAAGTAAAATATATTGCGAATTAATTAAAAATATAGTATAAAATTTTAGAAAAACAAAAACAACTTTAAACTCAAAATTACTAATTTCATTCAATATTATATGAATAAAATGGATAAAAATTAAATTATAATATAAATTTTAGAAAGAAAAAAAATTTAAACTCAAGTTTAGTGATTTTATTTAAGAAGATATGAATAAAATGAATAAAAAATATTATTTATATAAAAAATATTATTACCAATAGCCAGTGACCTAGCGGTATCGGGCTCTTACCTCCCAAAGGTCACAAAGGGAGTTCAAGGGTTCAAGTCTCTGAAGAGACGTGTGTGTGTGAGTCTAACTAGTAAAAAAATAAAAAATTATTGTACAAAAATTATTATTTTTATGTTTAATTCAACTCCAAATTAGTAATTTCATTCAAGATTATGCGACTAAAATGAACTGAGGAGGCCCCGGACGACATGGGCCGGATCCGACTTGCAAGCACTACATTCGGTCCGTACAGCTGGGTCGGCCCATATAAAGACACTGCCATATGGGCCGAACGCGAGTAAGCCCATCAAAGGTGACCAGGACTTATGGAGGAATAGGCCCAGATCCAGCAATCAGTCAATATCTTGTAAATATCTTGTAAATATCTATAAATAGGATAAGGAATGGAAAGGAGAGAGGATCTTTTTGGGGGTTGAAGTGTAAGAATTCTAGAGAGAGAAAGAGGGAACGAATTTCTTGCATCTTCAATTGGCGCCGTCTGTGGGAAACGCATGGAAGTTTGGTTGATCAATGAGGAATATCGAGTGGATTCAAACCAATTCGGTTGATCGAGACTCGATCTTTGGGATTTGGATCCAGATCTGAGCGATTGTGACCTACTCTGGAGGAATTACAATTCTTGAAGCTTTGGCAGAAGTGGCTTCAGATCTACGCAACAACGAGTTGTTCGATTGTGGCAGGATCTGACGGATTTAGAGTTCAGACAATTCAGATCTCGTAAACAGTGAGCATAATTCGGAGAATTAGAAGCCAGATCTAAAAATTCCTACTCACGAAGCTCGGATCTACTCGCGAACTTGAGATTAATGCCTTTACTCCGTTCAGGAATAATGATAGGTGAAAGCTCCAATCCGATGGAGGCTGTCCAGCAAACAAAGCTTGAGGAGTTGATGAACTTGATTGAAGCTCTCAAAAAAGAGAATGCAGAATTGAAAGCTGGAATGCAACATCGGCAAATACCTGCGGTTTCGCATCCACTTCCGATCGGAGAAGGAGGTGTTCAATCTAATATCGCGCGTCAAGGCGAACAGGACGAGAACAATCAGTCAGCTCACCACCGTGATGAAAGGATGATGGACAATTTGCCTCCAAATGTTCGTCGAGTTGAAGATCACGAAGGATCGACTCACGTTGATCCGCATCGGGAAAGGTTCGACCGAGAGGAAGTGATAGAGGTTGATCGCCGTCGAGTAGCGTCGCCTTGGCAAAGAGAGTTCATAGAGGAACGGTCGTTCGATCCGTCTTACCGGCCCTCCATGGTTACTATCACTCATCGCGGTTCGGAGGGCAGAACCGTAACTCACAGAGCTACCGCTGGACTCCAGAGAGAGAATGAAGCTCTCCGATCCGCAGCTCGGACGGTGGATTCACCATTCACCGATGAGATCTTGAATGCCCCGCATCCAAGGAAGTTTGCTATGCCAGTCTTTATTCTGTTCGACGGAACGACCGATCCGATCGATCATGTGTATCATATCCAGTTGAAAATGGCCCTGAATACGGAAAACGACTCTTTAATGTACAAATGTTTCCCTACAAGCCTAGCCGGACCGGCGCTCAGCTGGTTCAAAAATTTGCCTAGGAGCTCCATTGGTAGCTTCAGAAGCCTGTGCGATCGGTTCATAAGCCAGTACTATGGGAACAAGCGCCCGCCGAAAGACATCTCGAGCCTATTCACGATGAGGCAGCACAAGGATGAACGTCTCCAGGCTTTTCTTACCAGGTTTAATCTCACTAAGAGTATGGTGATCGAATGCCACCCTTCTACAGCAGTTCAAGCCTTCAAGTTAGCCATGACACGTGGAACTCCGTTTCACACCAGTCTGGTAGTGAACACGCCAACTACTATGGATGAACTCAATGAAAGAGCCGATGGCTTTGTGCGCCTAGAAGAAGAGGAGGCAGCTAATGCTCGGACAGCGTCGCTCGTGTCGACCGAGGAAAAGTCCAAGGCAAAGATTAGGCAGAAGCAGGCTCAGCCGCAACGTCAGACCTCTTGGAAGGCAGAAAAAAGGTCCAGGGAGGAAGAGCTGATTACTCCGCTGAAGGTCACTCTGGCGAGGTTGTATCAGGAGAACAAAGATAAGTTTCATCCACCACTGCCAATTAGGCAACCCCTCGAACAGAGGGATCAAACTAAATATTGTGCTTTCCATTCTGACTTCGGTCATCAGACTAACGAATGCAGGAACCTGAGGAGGCAAGTAGAGATGTTGATAGCTAGAGGGGAGTTCGCGAGTTATGTTCAAGGTTCGGCGATAGAGCAGAATCGACCGGTGGAACAAATAAAAAGGAGTCATAAACAAAGCTCCCACAATTCACAACCAGTTTGTATAATCAATGCTATCCATGGTCGACCCGAGCCTAGTGAAGAGTCGGATGAGCTACTCCGGGCGCGCCTGCGGCAAGCGCAGATGAAGAAAAGGGTCAGCAGTGTGAATACTCTACACCAGCAGAGCCCGTCGATGCAGATAAAATTCGACTGGACAGACCTGCAGCGTGTTCAACTGCCGCATGAAGACCCGTTGGTAGTCAGTTTGACAGTGGCAGACTGCTTGGTGCGCAGAGTTCTGATCGATCCTGGGAGCAGTGCGAATGTCATGCCGAGGGACACATTTGATAGGCTCGAGATTCAACCAGAGAGGCTCAAGCCCACCGGAAATCCCTTGTTAGGGTTCGATGGGAAGAGGGTGGAGCCCGTTGGGATGGTGGAAGTGGAAGTTCAAGCTGCAGAACGAGCTCTTATGGAAACTTTTGTGGTTGTAGAAATTCACCCCTCGTATAATCTCCTGATGGGAAGAGGATGGATTCACAGAGTCCAAGGTGTACCCTCAACTCTGCATCAGGTCATGAGGTGCCTCGGACCCGAGGGAGATAAAGTGATAGACATTCGGGGGGATCAGGTTGCAGCCAAAGAGTGTTATTCCGTCACACTAAAGCATGCTGGGAAAGGGAAGGCGCCCGTCCGTTCGGCAAGCCCCAGATAGCAATTACAGGAACCTCCGCCCGAGCAGAACAGGGTGGAGGAGTCAGTCGACTTGACCGAGGAGCCCCTTCTAGATGTGCAGATCGATCAGTCCAGGCCAGAACGAACTACCAGAGTAGGTATAAGACTGACCAGAGAAGAGCAGCAAGAGCTAGTGGATTTCTTGTCCCACAATGCCGACGTATTTGCATGGAGTCACCTAGACATGCCTGGAATTAGTCCCTCCGTATCCTGTCATTCCCTGAATGTCAATCCCAATTTCAAACCGGTGAAACAGAAGCAGCGAAGATTTGCTCCAGAACGTAATCAAATCATAGCGGAAGAGGTCGATAGGCTGCTTGATGCGGGATTTATCAGAGAAGTGCACTACCCTGATTGGTTGTCCAACGTCGTTGTCGTGCAGAAGAAGAATGGGAAATGACGAGTATGCATTGATTTCATCAATTTGAACAAAGCCTGTCCGAAGGACAGCTTCCCGCTGCCTAAGATTGATCAAATGGTGGATGCCACCACCGGGTATGAGCGTTTAACCTTTCTGGACGCTTATTCAGGTTATAATCAGATCCCTATGGACCCCGCAGATGAAGTAAAAACTTCTTTTGTTACCGAGCGAGGAACATACTGCTACAAAGTTATGCCTTTCGGACTAAAGAATGCGGGAGCAACTTATCAAAGACTTGTTAGCAAAATTTTTAAGAATCAAATGGGTAAGATTGTGGAAGCCTATATTG
Organism: Cornus florida; assembly: GCF_030987335.1. Classification (NCBI taxonomy): domain Eukaryota; kingdom Viridiplantae; phylum Streptophyta; class Magnoliopsida; order Cornales; family Cornaceae; genus Cornus; species Cornus florida. The sequence continues at coordinate 9,892,992 of NW_026775577.1, forward strand.
ATGATATGGTGGTAAAGAGTAGGAAGAAGGATGATCATCTGAAGCATCTGCAAGACGTATTTGATGTACTGAAGCGATATGGGATGAGGCTCAATCCAACCAAGTGCTCGTTCGGTGTGAGTTCCGGACAGTTTCTGGGGCACGTGGTCAACCGCCGAGGCATCGAAGTTAGCCCCGCTCAAGCAGAGGCTTTGATTAAGAATGCCGAGCCAAAGACGATCAAAGAGGTGCAAGCCCTCACAGGACGAATAGCTGCATTAAGTCGATTTATTTCAAAATTGTCAGATCACTGCAAACCGTTCTTTGACACGATTCGGAGCCATGGAAGGCAGGTCTGGGGGGATGAGCAACGACAAGCATTGACTCATTTGAAGGAATATATGCAGAATCCACCAGTCCTGTCAGCCCCAGATCCGGAAGAAAAGTTATTTCTATATCTTGGAGTATCTGGTGTCGCGACGAGTGCCGTTCTGATTCGTTGCAAGGAAGGGGTGCAATACCCGGTATTTTATGTAAGCAAAACACTGACAGAGGCAGAAAAAAGATACTCAAAGGCCGAACGGGTGGTACTTGCACTTGTAAATGCAAAAAGAAAGTTGAGGCATTATTTTGAATCCCACCCCATAGCTATTCTAACAACTTTCCCAATCAGAACGCTTATGCACAAGCCAGAGCTTTCGGGTAGAATGACAAAGTGGGCCATAGAGTTGAGTTCATTTGACATAACGTATGAGCCGCGAACAGCTGTTAAAGGGCAAGCGGTGGCCGATTTCCTGCTAGAATGTGATGCCGAAGATACGGAAGAGGACCTTAGATCCGGCTCTTGGAAACTTTTTGTGGATGGCTCCTCTAACCAGACGGGGGCTGGAATTGGGATCAAACTGCAAACCCCAGAGGGTACTTCCTTGAGCCAAGCACTCAGACTTGAGTTCCGTGCCACCAATAATGAAGCAGAATACGAGGCGTTGCTAAATGGATTAAAGTTGGCCAGAGAGCTACAGATCAAAAGTTTGACTGTGTATAGTGACTCGCAGCTGATTGTTCGGCAGGTAAATGGTGAGTACGCGACCAAGGATGACACGATGGGGGCATATCGTTCTGCCGTTCTGCATAAAGCCAAGGACTTTGCAAAGATTGAATTCATACAGCTGCCGAGGGAACAGAATGCAGACGCGGACCGGTTAGCATGTAGTGCTTCGAGTTGCGGTGAAACATTGGCGAGGGTGATTCCAGTAGGAATACTGACCCAGCCATCTATTCTCGAAGGACCCTTGGACTCTGACCCTTGGCAAGTCAACGTCATACCGTATGAACCGAGTTGGATTGACCCCATCATCACCTATATTCGAGATGGCGTTTTGCCTATGCAGAAGGATGAAGCTAGGAGACTCAAAAAGAATGCTGCAAAGTACGCCATCGTGCGTAGCCAGCTGTACAGAAGGTCCTACTCTGGCCCATACTTGAAGTGTGTCACCCCCGCGGAGGCGCAGCAGGTATTGCGAGCTATTCATGAGGGTGTGTGTGGCAATCATTCTGGGGGGCGATCGTTAGCGCATAAAGCAATGACACAAGGGTATTTCTGGCCAAACATGTCAAGAGATGCGGAGGAGTTCTCTCGAAGGTGCGATAAATGCCAACGATATGGACCATTGATCCACCAACCACCTGAGGAATTGCACGTAATGGCCTCGCCATGGCCTTTCGCGCAATGGGGGATGGATGTGGTCGGTCCTCTGCCAACTGCGAGAGCTCAGAACAAGTATGTGTTACTGGCCACGGATTACTTCACTAAATGGGTGGAAGCAGAACCATATCCTAGCGTGACTCAGACTCATGTGAGACGATTTATTTGGAACAATATTATCTGCCGTTTCGGTGTTCCCAGATCAATAGTCATGGACAATGGCACAAACCTCGACAGCAGGCAAGTAAGAAAGCTGCTGGAGGAGTATGGAATCAACCAGAAGTTGGCTGCAGTAAGTCATCCTCAGGCCAACGGACAAGCAGAAATCACAAACAGAACCATTTTCGCCTGCATCAAGAAGAAGCTGGAAGATCATAAAGGGAAGTGGTTGGATGAACTCCCGAACGTTCTATGGGCTTACAGAACCACCCCAAGGCGGCCGACTGGGGAGAGCCCGTTTGCAATGGCGTATGGTACTGAGGCAGTTATACCAGTTGAGCATTTGGTCCCCACTATCAGAAGCTTAGCATGGAGTCGAGATCAGAACGACAAGATGTTAAGATTGAACCTCGATATGATAGACGAAAGGAGGGACACAGCGGCTATAAGGTTAGCTTCGTATCAGCAAGTATTGGCGAATAGTCACAACAAAAGAGTAAAACACAGGGATTTTGCCCCTGGCGATCTGGTTCTGAAAAGAAAGGTGGGAATGGTCAAAAAAATGATGCCACCCTGGGAAGGCCCATACAGAATTGCAGAAGTCATAGGCAAGGGGGCATATACGTTGGAAACCATGGCGGGAAGGTTGGTCAGCAAGCCCTGGAACGCCACGTCTCTGAAGAGGTACTACCAATAAAAGCTAAGTTTCGGCTTTAATTGGATGTTGTTTGTTGTCAATCAAATACGTATGAATGAGCAAGTTACTGAAATTTATAAAAAAAAAAAAAATAAATAATAACCTTTTTTTCCAACGGCTTGCTGAAAATTTAAAGCCAAGTGGCAAGTGGCATTCTAGCCGAGCGCCAGGCACTTAAGCAAGATAAGTGGCAGCTGGCACTATAAGCCGAACGCCAGACACTTGCTAAAAATTTAAAGCCAAGTGGCAAGTGGCATTCTAGCCGAGCGTCAGGCACTTGAGCAAGATAAGTGGCTGCTGGCACTATAAGCCGAACGCCAGACACTTGCTGAAAATTTGAAGCCAAGTGGCAAGTGGCATTCTAGCCGAGCGCCAGGCACTTAAGCAAGATAAGTGGCAGCTGGCACTATAAGCCGAACGCCAGACACTTGCTAAAAATTTAAAACCAAGTGGCAAGTGGCATTCTAGCCGAGCGCCAGGCACTTAAGCAAGATAAGTGGCAGCTGGCACTATAAGCCGAACGCCAGACACTTGCTAAAAATTTAAAGCCAAGTGGCAAGTGGCATTCTAGCCGAGCGCCAGGCACTTAAGCAAGATAAGTGGCAGCTGGCACTATAAGCCGAACGCCAGACACTTGCTAAAAATTTAAAGCCAAGTGGCAAGTGGCATTCTAGCCGAGCGCCAGGCACTTGAGCAAGATAAGTGGCAGCTGGCACTATAAGCCGAACGCCAGACACTTGCTGAAAATTTGAAGCCAAGTGGCAAGTGGCATTCTAGCCGAGCGCCAGGCACTTAAGCAAGATAAGTGGCAGCTGGCACTATAAGCCGAACGCCAGACACTTGCTAAAAATTTAAAGCCAAGTGGCAAGTGGCATTCTAGCCGAGCGCCAGGCACTTAAGCAAGATAAGTGGCAGCTGGCACTATAAGCCGAACGCCAGACACTTGCTAAAAATTTAAAGCCAAGTGGCAAGTGGCATTCTAGCCGAGCGCCAGGCACTTAAGCAAGATAAGTGGCAGCTGGCATCATAAGCCGAACGCCAGACACTTGCTAAAAATTTAAAGCCAAATGGCAAGTGGCATTCTAGCCGAGCGCCAGGCACTTGCCATAAACAAACACACGGCAAAGCTAATATAAAAGAAAAGAGAGAAAAGATATGTATGTATTGAAAATAAGTTGAATAGAGCACAACACATAAGGAAAAAGAGTTCTGTCATTTCATTGATATTGAGCATTGAGTTTACAAAAGTGAGATGTCCATCGTTACAAAAAGATATGGAATGGAAGAGTCCAAAGGAGCCCTAGCTAGACGCCTCAGTACCAACAGCATCCTGGTCGTGCCGACCCGCCTCCTCGGCCCCATCAGCCGTCTCACCTTCACGAGGTGGGGAATCAAGATGAATGACTGAATCGTTCGGCTGGGGCTCAGCGTCAGCAGTGGCTGTGGAAGGTACCACGGTTGACGATTGAGGAGCGGTCAGAGGCAGAGCGGTAGGAGGAGCTGTGATGATCCTGGAGGAAGCAATGTCCTGGCACTCGTCGAATATGCGCTCCGCTTCGGTGGGCTCTGGGTCGACATAGACCCCCAGAGGTTCGATCCCTAGATCTTTGTCGACCTCATCTGGAGTGGAACTGGTTTGTCCCTCATCCGGAACTCGGTCGGCGAAACCTTCCCGGAATCCTTGAGCATACCTAAGAGTACCGACCCTTGAGAACCGAGCGTGAAGAACCAGCATCCCACCGCTCACTCTGCTGATCGCATCGATCAGAGCGGTACGCTCGTCCAGAGCTCTTTTGTCGAAAGCCATCCGAGCAGATTGTTCGTCAGCCAGAAGGCGCTGGAGTTCTGCCTTTTCTTCTCTAATTGATTCACGTTCAGTCTGCCAGACGCTCTTTTCAAGCTGGAGGGCGCCCTTCTCATCCTGAAGGGAGTCATTCTCCTTCTTCAGGACATCTCTCTCTTGTTCAATTTTGTCAAGCCGCGCCAGTACCTCGGTATTCTTCATGGCGAGGAGGTCGTTTTCTTTATTAGCCACCTCCAGGCTGTCAGAAAACTTACGGGCCCTGGCGTTCCCCATCTCCACCTGCTTCTGCATGGCCATCATTCCGAACAATGTCTGCATAGGTGCACATTAAAAACGGTTAAGCCAATAGTCAGGTCGGGCGAAGGCAAGACCAAATAATATGAGAGAATTCATGAGTTGGAAAATAAAAGTCACCTCCATAGCAGATTGGGGAAAGCGGCTGAACACATCCTTCTGGGATAGGCCCTTTGCCGCCTCAAGGTCCTTCGGAGTCCACATGCTCCTGTAGTAGGCCATGGCGGTCTGGCCATCCTTCAGCATGGTCTCGTTCGGTTTCACGAACGTCCCATCCGTTCGGGTGTACCGAGGGGCCCATGGCGGTAAGGTGGGGATAGAAGGGGGCCTGAAGCAGAAGCGGAGCCACCAGCTGCAGTAGGCCCGGAGGGAGCAGGAGCTCTGATCGCACGGTGCAAGAGAGCACCCGGCCCGGAGACCCGGGTCCTTCTAATGAGAGGCTCCTCCTCAGGATCGACTTCACTGTCAGGATGAGGCCTTTTGCCTCGTTCTTTATCCCGAACGCCCCCCGCAGCAGCAGGAGCTATGGTAGCTTGGGGAGACGCGCTCTGGTTGGCAGCAGGGGCGCTGGCAACAGAGTTAATAGCCACTGTGCTCGGGACAGTGTCAGAGATGGTGGCTGAGGAAGAGGCTGACGCTGGAGAGGAGGTCGCCCCAGCAGCAGGAGTGGCTGGGGGAGTATTTTTCTTCCTGCCAAAAGAAGGAATCTGAAGTCTGCTCATGTTGTAGCCGAGTGATGAGAGCGCTAAGAGGTTGTCTGAAGTGAGGAGATCTGAGCAGGAAGGAATATCGTTCAGAACGTATTTCTTCAAGTAGTTACTCCTATCCCTGCAAACACTATAGCTCAAGTCATCACAAGGTATTCCTAAGGAACGGCATAAGAAAGTGCAAAAACGAGGAACGCATGTTTCACAGGGGCAATCATGTTTATGAGATTTGAATTTCTTATAGGAGGAGACAGAACAGACACCAAAGGCGCTCGGGATTGGGTAACCCTCTGCAGCCGGCGAAGACCAAGCCCCACTAATGCCCACGATGCTATCCCTCCAACCCTTCTCAGATTTTATTGTGTCCGTACATATGGACATCTTCTCGAACGGGTAGAGGTGGTAGAAGGGTTCGTTAGTACGGATCTTACTGACCTTATAGCACAGAAGAAGGTCTATGAGGTCAAGGTCCAGATTTCTGTCACGCATCAACAAGAGTATAACAGATATGATTCTAAAGAAGTTGGGGTTGACTTGCAGGGGGGATATCCCCAATCTATTGAAGACATAACTAAAGAAAGGGTGCAGAGGGAACCTAACAACATTCAATTGAAGGTTCGTGAATAAGACTTCGCCGGGCAGGAGGCCGGCGCCGGTCATAATGTTAACGTCCTGAGGGCAAACCCTAACTTCGATGTTGTCAGGAAGTCTAAGTCTCATACGAAGAACATCCAGATCTACAACCATGGTGGAAGTGCTTGAAGAATCTAAAAGGGGGTAAATGGAAGCCTGCCGAAAGTAAAAAAGAACGAAACTAACCTCGGAGGACTGCAAGATCGCTGGAAGAATGACTCTTGAAGGATTTCACCAGAAAAAGCTTAGCACTGTTCTAGAAAGAGAGAGATTTGACTGATGATGGAGACGGTAAAAGGACGTGAAGTGGTATTCTAGAGCATTATAAAGGCGAGGGGGCCCGAGGGCCGAAGCGTCGGGAAGGCGAGAAATTCCTCGAGCCCCGGAACATTGATTCTGGATCTGACCGTCCGTTCCCCCACGTGGTTATCTCGAGCCGTCAACATCATGATGAGACGCCATCAATAATTACCCCTTATTAAATAAGGGGCAATTATGGGGGCAGTTGAGGAGGCCCCGGACGGCATGGGCCGGATCCGACTTGCAAGCACTACATTCGGTCCGTACAGCTGGGTCGGCCCATATAAAGACACTGCCATATGGGCCGAACGCGAGTAAGCCCATCAAAGGTGACCAGGACTTATGGAGGAATAGGTCCAGATCCAGCAATCAGTCAATATCTTGTAAATATCTTGTAAATATCTATAAATAGGATAAGGAATGGAAAGGAGAGAGGATCTTTTTGGGGGTTGAAGTGTAAGAATTCTAGAGAGAGAAAGAGGGAACGAATTTCTTGCATCTTCGTGAACAAAAAAACATTATTTATATATATAATTAAATTATTAATTTTTAATGTATTCATGAACTATTTATTCTTTTTAAATTTATCAATATCGTACTCGTTGAGATGCTTTTCTAGAAATTACGAGTTAGTATTGATGAATTTAATACCGCTAGCGTTTTGCTTGGGTTGGACCGAATCAATTCGCTTTAGGGTCCATGTGGGCCCACCAAGCTGCAAATGGGAAGACCCATGCTTTGTGGGCCTGTTGGTCCACATCGATTATAATTATCTACACGCACAATGTGAAACGATGGTACGTATACAAAAAGGGTGTGGGAAAATATATATATATATATATATATATATATATATATATATATATAAGTGTATTGTGCATACGTGGCATGCACGAGATATTTTCAGGGATTAAATTTATATTTGACTTTGATCAAATCCTGATTTTGTAGCAATTTGTTGGTGTTGTGATGTCACTTTTGGAATTGAATAACCAACTAACGTGTAATGGATCATGGGTTGAAAGTGGATGGTGACGACGGGCCATGAAAGCGGACCAGTAAATTTTTATATATATATATATTTTTATTTTTATGTGGGTGGAGGTGCAGCAACACTAAATTTACTTGGAAATTCCACAACTTTTAGTGATAATTTCACCACTATAAATTTTATCATTTTAAAATTTCAACAATTTAAATAATAAATTTTATTATATTTATAGATTTCGACATCATTAATTTTAATAATTTTGAAATTTTAGATGATAAAATTTATCACTTTTTATAAGCGAGTAAAAATAGATACTAATCTAGATAGAGGTCGAGTTTTGTGCAACGATAACGTTGTTTTATTGTCATTTGGAAGTCACAATCTCTCTCTCCGTATGCAAAGATAAGTCGTATATGACCTTTTCGAGATCCCACTACTTAAAATCCTTGTGGGCTAGCCAAAGAAAAATGAATTTGGAGTTGTGATGTCACTTTTGGAATTGGAAAACCACCTAACGTGTAATGGACATGGGTTGAAAGTTGAAACAGCCCATGAAAGCGTAGCATAAAGTTTTTCTTTAAAGCGTGCCCTATAGGTTAGTATTTAGTAGTATCAAATGGTCAAATAGTGGACAAATTCTACCTTTATGTTATTTATTTATTATTATTTTTAAATAGACTTCTAAATCTTAACTTGTAACAAGAATTTTTAATTTTATGGTTAACCGACTTCTTTTGAGATTTGGTTAAATTACACATCCTATCGTTAATAAAAATTTAAAAAAAGACTAAGTTGTTATTTCCTATGTTTTTTAAATTACAAGCCATTTTCTTGTGTTAAAAGACATCACTAACATTGTATTTTGACCTAAAATGACAAAAATGCCATTAAAATTCAAAATATCAATTTTTATATTATTAAATTTAAATATATATATATTTTTATGAAATTTGATTAGTTATCTTTTTAGGGATTGATTCGGTTTTTTATTTTTATTTTTATTTTTTATTTTAAAGGTGGGCTAATATAATGGGAAAAAGAGTAATATAGTCTCTATTGGTTTGACAAATTTTTTTATTAAACTATTGTGTACTTTACCCAAACCTTTTTAGTATTTTTATACTCATTTATTGGTAAAATGTTTGGCATATATATAGCCGATTTTCTAAATTGCGTATGATCTTTCCAATAGTTTTCAATGGGAAAATAATTTGGAATTAGTTCATTCTCTTGGTTAGTTGGTCTCTCCCAATTCTCAACCTACACTTTGACCAAATAATCACAATCCTGGTTGGTTCAATCTTTCAAAATCTTTCTAATTCCGTCAACATTCCAATTTCAATGTCATTGAAAGTCTAAACTTGCTAAGGGGACAATTACCTTTCAAAGTTCAAATTTTTTTATATTTGTGAAGTTTCAAAAAAATTCTAGAAGTACTTTCCCAAAAAAAAAATAAAAAAAATTCTAGAAATTCATTTTTGAAGATTTAATCATCTTGGAGTTTCGAAATGAGAAATTGGTTAATTCAACGCTTAAAGAAATTATTTAATTAAGTGTTTCAAAAAGATATTAAAAAACTTATAATTTTTAGTTTTATCAAACAACATCTATGTTGGTCGTTCTATCTCAGAGTTCATTATCTATACTCCTTTGTTGATTTTTTTTGAAGAATAGAGGTTCGACGTTGCCTTGTCATGTTAATGATTAGTGTGTGAGTTGCACTAGTGATTAGTGTGTTAGTTGCACTAGTGTCTTTTTGGGTATAAATTCTGATTTTGATGTGTGAGAACTATGTGAAAGATACTAGTTAGTTGAATATGGTTGTCATCTTGGATGTAAATTCTGATTTTGATGTGTGAGAAATGTGTGAAAAAAAATAATTTCTTACAGGCTTAGGGTTTTGAATTGTCATTACTAATCCTTCCAATAAACTTTGAGTTTCATATAATATTCTTATCATAAAAAATTAAGATGAAAGTGGGAGTAGATCAAAATCATAATTTTCTCCTATATATTTATATTATTATATTCCCTTTCCTCAATTTGATAGCCGTTCTTATTTTTTTATTTTTATTTTTTATTTTTTTTGTCTAATTTATCATTCCTATAGACTACAAGTAATCGCGAGTTCAAAATAAGCAAATAATTTCTGTGTGAAACAAGGAAATAATTTCTTCGTGTGCAAAGGAAGACGTATTGCATGACACTCTTCAAACCTTACAATAATGAGAGCCTTGTATGCTGGGTTAGCCATAGACTCGGTACCCGTGCAATCCCTAATTATGCTAGAATTTGGTGTCTTTGTATTCCATTGTCTTTTTCCAGGAAATTTCATTACACAATATGACAATATCATCATGTACCAACAACTATAACTGCAAAGAATGGGCTGAGCAGAGAGACCACCATGAGGATGATGATATGTCACTGTCCTAGGATCATATATTGTAGATAATTTTAACTTTATGTTCATGTATTGTACAATTGGGGGAAATTTCCTACTGAGTTTCTGGATAATATCGGTTCTGTTGTCCTATCCAATTTCATATCTAAGCAATTTGACATTTTCCGGCCAAATTTAAAGGATTTGAATGTACTTGTCTTGTGCTATGATATATCTAAGAATAGGTGTTTTTGTGTGTGTGTGTGTGTGTAAAAGTCTTAAAGAGTACTTGAGGAATGTTCACATGGCTTTTGGTACACATGACATTGATGTCCCCATAAGCTGTTCCCCCAAGTTACAAAGATACGATCCATTATCTATCTCATAGGGAATATACTATGCAGCAAAAGAAGAAGTTTTAGGGTAAAATTGAAGTTCAATCCATGCTTAAATTGTGTTTGAAAATATGAGTCAATTGAAAATATATTAACTATCGATAATAGCTAGTGAATAACTAATGTTGAAATTTAATAAAAAAAATAATAACAAGAAGTTCCAATAAGGGAGAAAGGTTGCGTTAGGCAGTGCTTGATAGCTAGCATAGAACTTTGCCGTGACCAAGAGCATGAATATATTACGTAAATGTCAAAATCTAGCAAGTGAAATAAAAACATTTTCTTGTTTCTTCCTTTTTCGTAAATATAGAAGTATCTATTGAATTTCAACCATCTAAAAGTTCTGACGTAAGATACTGTATAAGATTCTAGTAAACACCAACTTTGTAAAGTTTTTGATCATGAAGAGATACTAGCTTAGTAGTAAATAAATTGTAGCTTCTTCTGCATGTAAATTAAACTATATATGATAATCACATGATTCCCATGTAAGCGCGCCATATTTTCTTAATCGACAGGTCACTGAATATAATTTATTATAGCAATATTATACTTGATTCGGAATCATGCAAGTTTGTGATTTTAGAAATCACATTTTATATTCAAGATTCATATCTATGCATAAATAAGTGATATATGTGTTCAGAGAGATTATATATGTATATATATAATACATACATATAATATAAAAGTCAACTTTTTTTTTGGCAAAAGAAGTTAAGTACTAACAGTTTAATATAAAAAAGTTATGCCATGATCAATTCTGTTGATGATTAAAAAAATTGCAGAAATTTAATGCTAAAAAAATCAAAATTTATTAATTTATTGACTTGATTTGTTTCTTTTGAATATATATGCTTTTGGCACATGGAAGAAGTGAATAGTTTTTGAGGTTTTTGTCTTCGGCTTGAAAACATATACATCAGTAGATTCTGTATTTGACGTTCATTTCACTTATGTATTGGCTAGTCTGTAAATGACAAAATTAGACCAAGTAGATTTAGGTGTGGTATGGTAATATATTTCAACGAACACCTGATGATGTATCTATAAAAAGAGGAAGAGTTATTTAATTATGTGGTAGGAAGCGATAAACACGTCGACTAAAATTTAAATGATTTGAAAATTTAAATTTAAGAGAGAACATAATGTATTGTAATAATTAGGAAATATTGAAAAAAGAGAATTCAAAGGACGACCTCACTCCAAAAAATAAAGGCATGGATGATGAGCACGACAACGACGAAGTTCTTCATGACAACTTGTGATGATGCAAGGAAACTTTCTGTCAAGTATTTGAATGTAACAAGAAGTAAAATGACTGGCCCATACAGACTGTCCTCAGCTGGACAGAATTTAAGGTTGTTACTTTGGGGACATCAGAATGATTTAAAGTATTATATTTTTATTGCTTAATTAATTTTCTCATTTTAGACAACCAGACTGGTGTGATTCTGGCATATTCTTACATGTATTATGGAAGTTCTAATAATCTCTTGATTGATACTCAAAATCTGTTTTTCTTGTTGGGCTTCTGTTTTTGGTCCCTGGACTCAATTGGGCTAAGCCCACACTAGTAAATTCTATTTCATCTTCACAATTTTTTCAACCTCCAAAAAAATAGACAAAAAAAAATAATAAATTGGGTGCAGCAAGAGAGAAATTTAGGACATGAAAATCTAACTTGGGGATTAAAACCCTTTTCAGTACGATAGTTTCTAGTTTTGTTTGTTTGTTTGTTTGTTTTTTTTTTTTCGGTAATTAGTTTCTAATTTTTTATGTGGAGTAATTCTTTTTCATTTTTCATTTGGGGGCTGATCAAATTTATTTATTTTATTATTATTATTTTTTATCCCACTCCGATAAATAGTGTGCAACAAATGTGTGCTGTCTTAGCTCAGCTGTTGTGGGTTCGATTCCCACTGACGGCGATGATTATTAACCAAAAATTTTATCATTTTTCCAATTTGAATGAGTTAATAAATTAGGACTTTTATCATTTTACCAATCCGAATGACAAAATAAGAATGTCTATTCTTGATTTTATCATTTTATTTGAATATGACTTTTTAATTAGAGCACTGATATGGAAAATGAAAAATTCAATCATTCAGCTCTCCATTCATTAAATAAATAAATCGGGACTTTTATCATTTTAACAATTCGAATGACTAAATAAGGACGTTTACTTCTGATCGAGAGTATTTTATCGTTACAAAAAACGAAAATTTCAATCATTGTTCTCCATTCAATAATTTGAAACTTTTATCATTTTACCAATTCAAATAACTAAATAAGGACGTCTACTCCCAATTGAAGGTATTTTATCATTTTGTCTGAATACAAACAATCCGGATACGTATCAACATAGCATCTCAGTCATGTCTTCCTCTTGGTTGTGATTTTGATCTGATAATATGAAATTCTAATTTTTTTTTTTTCTTTGAAGAAAGGAAAGCGTATGGTGGTGAATCACCGGCCCTTTATTAGTTTGCCTATTGTTTAATTAGTTTCTAATTTTTTTTTTTCTTCCAGTAATAATTCTTTCTAATTTTTACTGATCAATTTTTTATGTTATTCCAATAAATATCATGCAACAAATATGTGCTGTCTTAGCTCAGCTAATAGAGCGCGGCTTTTAACCACGTGGTCGTGGGTTCGATTCCCACAGACTTCGTTGATTATTAGTTATTTTTTTTTTTAATTTTTTATTATCATTTTACCAATTTAATAATAAATCGGGTCTTTTATCTTTTTATTTCAATATGACTTTTTTAATTAGAGCATTGACATGAAAAAACGAAAATTTCAATCATTCAGCTCTCCATTCAATAAATCGGGACTTTTATCATTTTATCAATTCGAATGATAAAATAAGGACATCCGCTCCCTATTGAGGGTATTTTATTTGAACATGACTTCTTAATTAGAGTAACTGATATGGAAAAACAAATATTTCAATCATTCAGCTATCGGCACTTTTATCGTTTTACCAAATATTTCAATCATATCAACTTTCAATTTTGTTTTATTTTTAACAAACAACAATTAAATCATCTATGCATTCGCCATTGACGTACCCAACATTTTTATCGACACGTCTGAGCGCATTCCGGCTTGTTACATGTCTTCAACTAGATAGTCGTCACGTCACATGGATTTTCTTCTTGCATGGTACCTGTTTTAATTTACACGTAAAGCCAAAAAATTAAAAATTAAAAATTAAATCAGACATACACTAACCAATAGAAAGCAAGAAAATAATGTGTCAGTGCACGCGTTTTTCTCTAAAAATTCAAGTAAATGCATACACTTTCACAATATTATCTCTGATAATATTAATTATTCATTTCGTTTGAAGAGGAGAGATCCTACTATCTGAATTAATATCCATTAATTATGTGTGTACCGTGTTATGTGTGTATTCCTAACAAACAAAGACAATAACGAGAAATTAAGAAGCCAAAAGAGACGGTAAAATTTACCACTGGAGAGAGCCATAAAAAGCACCAGGAGGAGGGTGAGGACCCAATAGTTCTTCATCTTAGGAATAAAGTCTTCAGTATCAAATTCACACTAGCTCTCGCCATTTATATACTAGGGGTTTTTATATATATATGTGCAAAAAAACACCTTTTAAAGTATATTTACAGTGTATATTATATCATTCACATGTAAAAAACATCCTTAAAGTTTTAATTTGGTGCAAATAGGTTCCTCTGACAAATTTAAACCTTAAGTTGATTAAATTACCCCTACTGAACCATTTTATAAAATATAAAAAATAAATAATTTTGTAAAATGACCGAAAAATGACACTATTGGAGAATGCCCCTCTTATGCAAAAAAACACCCTTAAAGTATTAATCTGATGCAAATAGGTCCCTTTGACAAATTTAAACCTTAAGTTGACTAAATTCCCTTATTGAACCGTTTTATAAAATATATAAAAATAAATAATTTTATAAAATGACATTATTGGAGGACGCCGACAATGGACAAGTAAAGATAAAAATATAAAATAAAAATAAAAGTATAAAAGAAAAGTAAAGATAAAAATAGAAAATAAAAAACAAAAATAAAGTACAAATTAAAGAAAACAAAATTTTTCCAAACTCCAAAAACCAGTGCACACTCATAATGGGAATTTTTATTTTTTATTTTTTTTAACAGTATTGGTAAGAAAAAAATAAAATAAAGAAAAAAAAAATTTAGTAGAAAAGAGTAAACTGAAATCCCAAATAATTTAAATCCTTGTTTTAAAAATTCTCAAAGATTTTTTTTTTTTTTTTTTTTTTTTCTTTTCAAGTTTAGAGATATATATAGAGAAAAAAGTTAAAAATAAAATAAAATATATAAGGTAATGTGCACATAACACCCCTATACTATTAGATTAGTAATATATATACCCCCTTGGACATTTTCGGAAGAGTAAAAGGGTAAAACGGGTATTACATCACTAATTTATGCCATATGGGGTATTTTTGCTGTAGAGACCAGTTCCTTTTTCTGTTTTTACAGATTTTCTTTTTTCGTTTTTGTCTTCTTTTTGAGTTCGGGTTTTTGTCCATTCGGGTTGAGTCGAGTGCTCGGGAACAGCATTCGACACTCCTTTCATTCATGATTATGCATTTTACCTTTTTAGCTCGATGCTTGTGCATAACATTGTATGCTTGTCCATTTAATTGTTTGTTGTTTCTTTTCCCGTAACCTTAGGGTTTTAGAAGCCGGAAGTAGGGTTTCTTGTTCGGAAACGTTTTCCAACACCACGTGTATTCACCTCATTTGATTTCAATGAAATGCATAGTTTCATTTTCGTAAACGAGCATGCTAGCTTCATTTCCTTTTACGTAACCTTAGGGTTTTAAGACCCGATGTAGAGTTTTGAGCTCGGATTTGATTTCCGACTTCACATGCATTCATACCATTTTATTTCCATGAAATGCATAGCTTTACTTTTGTAGAAAAACATGCTTACTTATTTTAAATTCCGTAGGGGTATGGATGCATAGTTTCTTCGGAAACATTTTCGCTTTACGGGGTACTTTGCGTAATTATCTTTTTTAGATATTTTGTCTTAGAGACCTTTTTGTAAATATTATTTGAGATATTTAGGAGAAGGACTAAGTTACAATTTTTGGAGATATGTGACAAGTGTCATATTTTCCTTAGGGACACTTGTCATTTTTTGGGTGAAGCACTTGGAGGTTTAGGATGATGACAAGTGTAGGCTTGAGATTAAGCCTTGTGAGAGGGCATTGGATGATGACATGTGTAGGGTGAAGATTCACCCACTTTTTGGGTCTTGATTGGAGCACTTGTTGGCCTTTGATTTTGACAAATGTAAAGCCTAGATTTAATCTTGTGAGGAGGCTTAACATAGTGACAAATGGAGGGCGTGGATGAGTTTGTGTGTGACAGAGGTAGTGTTGGTGTGGTTTTTGTGACTAAAAAGTGTGTTAGTTAGTGGAATTTCTAAAGAAATTCCCTTTTTTCTTTGACCTTTCACCTATCCTCCATTGTTGACCTTAAGAACCCTAACCTTCATTATTTGATTTTGAACCTTTTCCACTAACCTTTGGGCTTAGGTCTTGGAAGACAAAATCTTCCTCACATCCACCTCTACAACACCTTTGCTTGGATTCTTCATTTGCTTCCATTTGCCTGAGGATTCTAGATATTCTATTCTCTAGCCAGGTAGGGAGTGTATTATGTTTACACTTTAAGTGTATCATGTGTTCTTGTAGTTGATATAAGTTGTATGCATGTTTAATGAAGTTCTAGGATTGTATATAGACGAATCTTGATTTTATCTAACCTAGGGTTTCATTTGGCATAAGACTTGTATATGATTAAACTCTTATATAGTTGTAGTTTCATTTTGTGTAAGAATAAAATCTAGAAATTTCTTGTGTTGTGCTTATGAAATTCTAGTGTATTTTTTGCCTTGTTTATGTTGTGAAACCTATACTATTTTGTGTCTAACTTGAAGTTTCAAACTTGGTATGTTGTGAATAGAATTCCTTGTTTATCAACCTTGTGATTAGTGTAGTGAATATTGCATTATATACTTGACATTCACATGCCATTGTAGCTTGGAGACTTAGTGCATGGTTATGTGTGGATACCATTGTTGATTGTGTAATGAGCGCTGAATATTGCATATTTAAGCCCCTAAATATATGTATATTAAGACTTAAAGTGATACTTCTATCCATTGTTAGACTTATTTATGTTTATTGTGTATTTATAGGTACTTTCCCAAAGAAACGGTTAAAACCGAGACTTTATGATGAAAAGAATGATATCAAAGCTTATAGAGTCGTTACCAGTCATTCAAAACAAGCTGAGAGTCAAAATAGTAAAGTTTGGAGTAATTCAAGTGCCAAGGCTCGAGCCTCAGTTCTAGGGCTCGAGCTCTGTAGGAAAACAAGAAATTCAACCAAGGCACCAAAGCTCGAGCTTTGACCTTCAGAGCTCGAGCTCTACAAAAGGTGCTCGAGACTTACCTTATGGTGCTTGAGCCTTTGCCTAAAAGCTTAAGCCTGAGGTGTCAAAAATTAAAAGATGGATTTCAAATAAAGCCAAACTCCCAGGACTTTGTACTAGACCTCAAGGGATCGAGCACTGTTATTCAGAACGTGAGCCCTGAGCCAAAAGCTCGAGCTTTGCACCTAAAGCTCGAGCCCTATAAAGAAAAGATCGAGCACTGTTAAAAGGAAGAAAACCTAAAAATATTCTAAGTGTTGATGGAAAAGACGCTTTGGAAAATAGTTAAAGAAATTTGACTAAGTACAAAAGTGAAGATCGAGTACCATTCTTTGACGCTCGAGCCATGATCTAGAAAGCTCAAGCTTTGCTTCCAAAGCTCGAGCCCTTGCCAAATAGCTCGAGCTCTGCTTCTAAGACTCGAGCTTTCCATGACATATTGGAATTATAAGTTATGGGATTTATTCTTTTTAAAGTCTAATTTCATTCAAGATGGGCCAGAAGACTTAAAAGCCCACCAAAACCTTAATTCTCCTATAAAAGAAGGCACAAGGCCTCAAAAGAATTGTTCATTTTTCTCTCGTATTGTTTAGAGTTCTCATATTGTGGTGGTAGCTTTTAGGGTTTCCATAACCTTAGAAGGTGAAGATCCTAAGAAGAGAAGTGCCGTCCGTGACGATGAAGACCACAACAACACAGATCATATTCTGCGTCGTCATGAGTACCTAATTCCTCTCTAGGGCACTGATGTAACCCGTTCTTAGTACTATGGTTTGATTGTTTCAACTTTGGGTATTTTTAATATATTATATTTTTGATTACATGATTATGAGCAATTTAGACAACTCAATTGGTGTTTTAATGTTTTAAATAGTTTTTGAATAGTTATTACATTGTCTTAAATATAACTGCTCTTAAACTATATTACATTGTCTTAGATATAAGTGCTCTTAAACTATTCTTAACCCATTCTTATTGGACGGTATCTAGTGGAGCCCTGCTGGACATAAGAATGGAGATTAAGTAATAATGTTCTAACGTTTTTTATAAATGAATGTTTTCATAGTCTATGCTTAGGAAAGATGGATTATACTACAAATTAGTTAAAATAGTTAAAGTAGGTAGGTGGATAGTGTAGGTAGGTGGATAGTCCATGCTAACCGCAGATAGGTTATAGTTAATTGAAATTTATAAAACATCTTCCTTTAAAATAGAATTAAATGAATGTTATTGAGTTTAATTTATTTAAAATATAAATTGTTAAAACCCCAGAGTTGAACAGTTGACCATAGTACAAGGTTCGTGGTGAAGTCAAAGCCTTAAGATTTCTTTTCTCTCTGATTTCTTTAGTTTAAATTCAGTTTAATTTTACTATATGTTTGTGATAACTAATCAATCAATTCAATCAGTTACCTGTAAACCAAAAAGAAAATTGGATTAGTTAGAAACAAAACAAAGAACACTCATCTCCTTATGGGATCGACACGCTCAATATAGTCCTATCCTACAAAGATTCGTACTATTGCAAGTGGTAACATTGAATACACATCAATTTTTGGCGCCATTGCAGGGGAGATTTGTTTATTTGTTTAGTTTTTAATTAGTTTATTTTTGGTTTACCAGTCTTTGGACTTTCTGATATCTCACCTTATTTGTTTTTCTTTTTAAGTGCAAGAAATTAGCAGTGAGGACAAAAACACTTAAGGGATAAAAAACTTCGGTTTATAAAACCTTTTGTGAGTTTTTACTTTTTTTCTTTAACTTGGAATTTTTGTTTTTGTTACTATCTGTGTTAGTGGAATTGGTGTTTGTTAACTCGTCGTTCTCAGTCAAAACCATTGATATTGTACGATCCTGAAATAGAGAAAACTCTTAGTCAACTTAGAAAACTTAAAAATGATTCAAATTTGATAGGAAGTTCCTCTAATAATAACATGGCTAATGATCGTATTGCACTGGTTAATGGAAGATAAGTGGCACAAGCACCTGTTCCTACACAACAACAATTGAGGGTTCACTTCATTCTTACTTCATATACATCCCCATCGTGCTTTGTATTTCCTGATGCTGATGTAACCCATTATGAAATCAAGCCTGTTATGATTTAAATGCTTTTTACTTTCCATGGGTTAGCAACAGAGGATCCTTATACACACTTGAATGTATTTTTGGAATTGTGTTCAACTACCAAGTTGACCACTCTTACCAATGATTCATACAGGATGTGGCTTTTCCAATTCTCTCTCAAGGACAAAGTAAGAACTTGGTTGCAGTCCCTTCTATCTAATTCCATATCTACATGGGACATGTTGCAACAAGAATTCTTGAAAAAGTATTACACAGTGGGTAAAACCTCACAAATGAGAAGAGATATCATGGCGTTCTCTCAAATCCCGAGTGAACAGTTTCATGATTCATGGAAAATATATAATGATCTTTTGAGAAAGTGTGCACACCATGATATTGCTAAATGACACTTAGTACAGATTTTCTATGATGGTCTTTCTGATTCTCACAGGAACATGGTTTGTGATACCCCTCGATTCTAGAGTCATGGGTAATCAAGTCTGAGCACAGATCCGAGAGATACCAAACAATTAAGTATGTAAATGAACACAGAATACAAAAAGAATTTTAAAATAAATAATTAAATAAGCTGAAAAGAAATCTAGATAATAATTCTTAAAAGATAAAATCCAATATTTAATACAACTCAGGAATCCATCTAGTGGACCCTAAAAAAACTCACTGCAAAATCCCCAAAATGCCCCTAGATCAGAGAGGTCAAGAGGGCCAAAAAGCTACTACAGTAACTGTCCACATCTGAGAGCAAAAATAGGCTATCAAACAAATTTTTTTGGAAAAACACGAAAAAGAAACCCCCCCTAAAATCGAGTTTTCTATCCAGAAACATGAAAGAAAATGAAAAAATACATTGTAAAATACCCAGAATGCCCCTAGATCAGAAAAGGGCAAAAAAAAAAAAAAAACTGATGCCTTGTGGAATTTCTGAATCTGTCAACAACTGAGAGCAAAAATGAGCTAGTAAATGGATTTTTCTGGAAGAACATGAAAAAGGAACTCCTCTCAAAATCGAATTTTCTACCCGACAACGTGAGAGAAAATGAAAAAAACACACTGTGAAATGGCCAAAATGCCTCTAGATCAAAAAGGGTTAAAAACTCAGAAAATGCAACTTTGCATCAAGTATGCATTTGACCTTAAATGCATTTCTAGGTTGAAACGAATGTGCACGCAAGTGTAATAAATGATTCTAAGCATGCGGGAATGGTCCGCGGCTCCCGAGAAGGCCCGACTCAAAATTCGACCCCTCGGCGGCCAAAAATGAGAAAAATGATCTTGGAATCAAAATTTTGAAAACCAAAAATATAAATTGGTATCAAATTACCGTTTGGCCCTTGGCCATACTTCATACGTGATTAATGAGACCCTATAGAAGAATAAAATGGAATTCCCACACCCGATGCAACCATAGTGAGACAATGACTTGTGATTTTTTAATATTTTCATAATATTTCATGAAGTTAAAAGTTACATAGGATACAAGATACATGTCATTGGCCTACGACCTCATCTTATACATGTCAAATACATTACAAAAGGTGTACTTATGTACACATTACAAGTTTTGACGTATAAGGCTACAAAATGACATTTCGTGCTAACATTTGCATAAAATGTAAACTTAAAAACTACAAGTCATCCAAGGAATGATGAGCATCACGAACC
Source organism: Cornus florida (assembly GCF_030987335.1). Taxonomy (NCBI): domain Eukaryota; kingdom Viridiplantae; phylum Streptophyta; class Magnoliopsida; order Cornales; family Cornaceae; genus Cornus; species Cornus florida. Next base: position 9,913,278 of record NW_026775577.1, read on the forward strand.
AAATATTTGTACCTGAAAAATGCCCAAGTAACTTTAGGGTGAGTAACATAAAGCTACTCGTAGGAGATGAGCATGCATAGACCTAACATTTTACAAAATTATCACCTTAAGGTGAAACATGTTAAAGGGGCTCATGCCACCTAACGTCTATGTCAAAGTGAGACTCAGGGAGCAATCTAAGCTACCTTAGAGTATTTCTAACATAAACCACATCATTCATGCAATTTAAACGACATAGGAGCACATAGTGAAACGCAACAAGACATAGGTATTCAAAATTTTCAACTTTTAACCTAGAATGCAATAACTACTGAAACGGTCCATGCCACCTAGAATCTAAGTCAAGATGCTTATATAGGATCATTCTTAAGTCATATCAACATGAAGCAACATGAATCACGATGTTTATGAAATTGAACAAGGTTAGGATAATCCAAAGAACACGACAAGTTTATAATTTAGCATGAATTGCATTATCAATGAAATTGAACAAGGTTTGGAATAATCCATATAACACGACAAGAAGGGTACTTGAATATAAGGATCACATTATCAATACAATTAACATGATTGGAACATTCTAATTAATACGACAATAATAATACATGAAATCAAGGATAAGACATAATATCTATACAACTAACAAGATTGGAGCATTTCACATAACATAACAAGTTTTAAATCTTCAAGGAATAGCAACTTGAAATTTAAAGAGTGAAATCAACCAATATGGATAGTCGAGTATCTCCCGGATTAAAACCGTACTCTTGGGATCACTTTAGGGCTACTAACCCATGTGTACCTTTCCCTAGTGCGCACTATAGTATAGGGAGCTCTCTATCTCCCGTACTAGAACTAAGTCCTAGCCATGTCAATTCTTGATTGATATCCCAAGTTCCAAAATTAATAAGTTGTGCAAATCAAGATAGTATCAAGATAAAAGTAATGTATTAACCACGTTTCATGCACAACTAAGATTTTGGAAACACACAAGTCATACCCTAAATTCTCAACTATGATGGCATGTAAAATGTCAAGAGATCATGGTATGCATCTACATAGACTACAAACTTGGTTTTAAAACACAAGGAATCTATTGATGTAAATATACCACAAGTATAAGATTAATAATTTAATTATTTACTAAGCAATACATGGATAATTAAATCATTCCAAGACAATTGTGCTAGTTCATTAAATACATTAATGGAGTCAAGTTACAAGAAGTCTAGATACATGATAAAAAGCTAAAAGCCCCATGAAATACGATTACAACCATGTGAATTAAGTTCCATACAAATAAAATAATTAAACATAAGTTTCAAAACTTATCCAATTATTCTCAAATTGATACACATGAAGAAACTTGTTAAGGAATTCATGAATACCAAATTAGAACTTAATTAAACTCATGTAACCATTGAATAGGTTTTAATTAATTTTTTTAATTAAAATCTCTAGATTTCAAAACTCATCCAAATGCTCTCAAATTAAAGTATGCTATATAACATGCCAAGACTTGATTTAATATCCTAATACAAGTGATTTCCATGCAAGCTACAACCATGATAATTAAACATTCATACAAGAAAATTAATAAATGAAAGTTTTCAAAACCTAATCAAATATTCTCGATTTAAAATATGTGAAAGTATATGGCATACACATCAATAATATCAAATCAGAAATCTAATGGAGTGAATGGTGCACTTAGAATAAATTAATTATCTCTAGATTTTAAAACATCTTCGAATGCTCTCAAATTCACATATGTTTGAAGAGTATACTAGGGCCTAATATAATATGACATTACATTTTGATTTCAAGCTAGATAAGGCCACATGAATTAAATTTTCATTCAAGAAAAATATTAAATAAAAGCTTCAATACTTGTCCAAATGCTCTCAATTTAATATATGTCAATGAACATATCAAGGGGTAATTTAATGTCATACCACATGTTTAAACCAAGCTATAACCAACCGGGAAAATCAAATCTCACACAAGAAAAATAAATAATAAAATCTCTAGATTTAATACAAAGACATGTAAATGAGTTGTATAAGCATCAATAGCATGCAATACATCAAGAATATAAACTATAACACCCTCTACCTCAATTTGAGATGAAAATCTCAATTCCCCACCGAAAGAAAAATGTTCTGAATCCGACGATACCTTGGGGTTATGTCGGGGACAACGAGAAGAATAACTTTAACCTTTGATGTACCATGAAAATCCAAACCCGAACTCAAAAGTGGTCGGAAATGGATTTTAATAAGGGGGAAAGGTAGAGTACGACGAGTCGTACGATAAGTGTTAAGGCGGAAGACTTTTTACAAAGGAAATCAAGTGGAGAAGAGGAAGAAAGGGTGGCAGCCCCTTGGGCAGCCATGAAGTGGAGAAGAAGCTGAAAAATCTGATTTTAAAAATTAGGGCAACCTATTTGTAGAAATCCTAAAAAGTGCCTAGAAAGGGCCTCGCCGGGTCCGAAAAAGTGAAATTTGAGCAGACGCACTCAAATGGCAAAATCCTGTGAACAAAAAAGAACCAAAATGAGAAAATATAAACAATAGAAGAAACGACATCGAAAACCATGTCCTGAGCAAAGAGATATGCCCTAAACAAGTTCGGCGGCAATTGGGGTCAGAAATCCCTAAAACTGGGGAAAACGACCGGGAGGAAGTTCTAAGAGTACATGACTCAATGAAATGTGAAAATGAATTCCGTATGAGGATCCAGGCTCAAAATAAGGTATTTTGCAATAACTTTCGTTAATTGCACAATGGCCCCTCCAAAAAGGGTTAACTGCACTAATGATCTAGAATGAAAATATCTTCCAAAAATATTTTCTTAAAAATCCCTAAAATAAAAGATCTTTAAAAGATATTTATGAAAAACGCCCCAAGAAAAGAAAATGTTTAAGAAGAACTATGCATCCATGCTCCTATGGACACTAGGAGCAACCAGAGTACTTTTCTACAAAAGTAAAGATACGTATTTCGTGGAAACCACTTAGGATGAAGGCATGTGAAGTTGGAAATCAACTCCGAGCATGGAAAGCGAGGTTGCGCCAAAAAGTGACCAACGGGGAAAAAGACGAAAATGAATAGTGTACCGGAAAAAGACGAAAAGTGAATAGTGTAGAAAAAACGAAAATGTGGAAATGACGCGGTCCTTAAAGGAAGTTGTCAATTCAAATGAAAGAGTCTCAGAAACCATTTTCAAGCACTCTAGATGACGCCAAGTAACGAGAAACAAAACTCAAAAAGGAAAATTAAACGGAAAAAATTTATCCGTAAAATTTGAGAAAAAATAAAGGAAAGAAAATAACTGAGTCATTACACTGACAAATTTTCTGGGCTGATCCCAAAGTGTGCATTTTTAAGAGCCCAATTTTATCAAAAACAGCCTAACTCACAGATATCGTCCCAACTCGTAGATATCGGAAGCTTCGCTGCTAAGGTAGGGCGCATTTTGGCCGAATTAAATCGTTTAGGGCTCGGGAATGGCATTTTCTCATTTTTTAATATTTCAGGATTTTCATTAGAAGACTAAACGGATTCGATTTACTTTCTTTTTTGGTATTTAGTAGTTTTTAGTAATTAGGTTTCTTTCCTTATTTTTAGAGAATATTCAGAGCAAGTTTGTTTTTGAGCAGTTTCTTTGCGCTGCTAGTTTCCTTATGTTTTTAAGATTTCTTTTTTGTTGTTAGGGTTTCTATTTATAAATACATGTACCGTAGACCAGGACATTTATTCAATTATCAAATAATATATCAGATTTCTCTGAATTATCTTTTCATTTTGTGGATTTAAAACACCAACCTTGTGGATTGATGGTAACATGTTCCTCGTAAACAAAATTTATCGCTTCCGCTTATGTCAAATTATAAAAATGAAAGAGAATTTACTAGTGTGGGCCTAGCCTAGTTGAGTCCAGGGACCAAAAATAGAAGCCCAATGAGAAAAAGAGTTTGTGAAGCCCAGATATCAAATCTGTATGTTCATGAAGGTTGAACTTCTCTTCATAAACATGTGTATTTATCTCTGTCTATCAACAGAAAGTATGAAACTCATACTCAAAGTCAATAGTTTGAAAACACTTTTTTCAAATCTCTTTTTCTCTCTTGTGTTCAGAGTGTGTCCTTAATAGACTATATAGGCCTTCTATTTATACTAGGATAAATAGGGATATAATAAATTAGTATTAATGAAGTTATACTTAATTTTTTTCTTAAATAACACATAAGTTAAGGTTAGTTAATATATCAGGTATAGAAACTTTATTTATAGTTTACTAAAACTTCATTAAGATATTAGTTAGAGTTTTAATAAATTAATAGCTAATTAATTTGAAACACAACTCCAACAGCATATATATCCTCAAAGAAGATTTCTCAGTTGTAAATTCTTTTATTCTTATAAAAAGACCATAGTTATAAATAGAACATATATAGCAAGATCTCACCTAAAAAAAAAAAAAAAAGAATTTGACATTGAAGACTTGTTGCTAAAATGATGAAGAACTATTGGGTCCTCCCCCTCCAGCTGGTGCTTTTTATCGCTCTCTCTAGTACTGATAAATTTTATCATCTCCTTTGGACTCCCTAATTGCTCATAAGTCACACATATATATTATTTTGCTTTTTGTTGATTATTGGCATGTCTAGTTTTATATATGTCTAAAAACAGGTACCATGGCAAAAGAAAAATGTGACTTCTTGTTTATGGACTTGGTGAAGTGTACTCAAGCGGGATGCGTTCAGGCTTGTGCCAATCTAAATGCAGGGTATACCGAGGGTGTATATCTCGATGTACTTAGCTGTTGTTGCCAAAAATGAAACAAAATTGAAAGTTGATATGTCATCGCAGCTAAAGTTGCATCATTTGATGATCTAAAATAAAATGATGTGAAGTGTTTTCTCATAGACAGAATCAATAAACAAGGCTACTAACATTTTTTTATGCATGTATGAAAAATATAAAGATGGCCAGCCTAGAGGTCAAACCCAGACCTCCTTTGGGAGGTTGGAGATTGGTACCGCTAGGTCATTCTTGTGAATTAATTATAAGTTTCAGGGAATAAGCTTTTAGTGTGAAAAGAAAGACGGAGAGTCTTAGAAAATATGTCTAGTTTTGAATTTGATATGCAAGTAGACATGGTGCTTGGATGGCTGTCCATAACTTTACAAGGAGTGAGACAACTGTTAACTTAAAATTTCAAGCATCTTATAAAAAGTAGGGTGAACTACGTTAAAGTCCTTTTTTCTATCTGTGTTTTGCACTAAACCCCTCTTTTTTTCTTTTTCTTTTTCTTTTTCTTTTTATATTCCAAAAAACCCACTCACTTATCCTATGGGGTGATTTAACTAACGGAAGTTAGCTAAAAGAAAGTTATTTGGACATTGAGTTTTCTCATATATTTTTTGGACAAAAATGCCCATGTATGTATTTTAATATACCCCACATATATATCTACTCCATTGTCACTCTTAGTCATATATCTTCCACCATTGCAACAACATGTACTATTCTTCTAGCTCAACTTATTTTATTACCCATTATGAACAAGGTTTAATTGACATATATATATATATATATATATATATATATATATATATATAAAACAAATTAACACTGTTGAACAAGGTTTAATTGACACTGCTATTAAAAAATGAACATTGTTATTAATAAAACCACAAATTAACTTGATAAAAATAAATAAATAAATAATTCAATGTTCTCAACACTGATTTAATAAAAAAATGCTAAAGTGTTCATATTATAAATAAATTACTGATTTAATTCACAAATCAATGTTTATATAATTAACACTGATTTATTAACAAATTAGTGTTCCGACTAGCAATTTGAACAAATTAAGGTTGATTCACCCTGATTAAAGAAAATTCCCAAACAATTATTTATAATTTCAAGCTATTTAGAACAACAAATTGTATATTCAGAAACAAAATTGATACTTTTTTAATCTAAGTTATTTTGAAGTTGAAGATAATTAACCCAACTCAATTACCCGAATGAAAAATGAAAATGTCTATGAATAAATTAATAAATGGGAAAAATAATGAATTTACCAATAGATATGATCGAAGGGCAAAGCATCCTTTCATAATTTTGATATTTTTCAATTAAAATTAAATAAATATTGAAGGGTCATCTCTTCTTTTTTCACCCTTTTAAGTGGCTATTTGGCTGCAATTTTCTAACAGCGGTGTTATTGTTCAAAAAGAGGCTAACTTATATATATGGTTGTCAATAGGGCAAACCTCATGGGGTGTGAGTGTAAATTATTCTAATATTAAATACTGCTCTATATAAATTTATACTCTTCTGTGATTTTATTTACATTCAATGATGCCATTTTGGGACAACCAATTTAGGCGCCTTGATTTTGGAATTGAAGAAATTTTAATTCAAAGTTTAAACTAAATTTCTTTCAATTCCTTATCCAAGTTATTTTATTTACCGTAAAACATCTAGGAGCAACATTTGAAGCACATATCAAACAACCTTTAAAAAAATTCCAAGACCATTAAACCTTCAAAAGAAAAGATGTTGGGCAAGCCAAGATGATACGAAATTTAGGTCTCAAACAAATAAGGCTATTATGATATCCTCTTAGAAAAATAAAACCAAATCAAGAACAATGTTTTGGTACAATGCAATACAATAATTAATATAAACCACTGACAATGCTTCTTTCTTCTCATCAAGCTATCACTAGAACCTTGACACCATTCTATAATAGCATCCAATTTAGGAATCAGAATTCTCTCAGTAAACTCATATCTGTAAATACCCCATGGTGCACTCCACAACATTATTGTAAAATTTCATAATGAAATTTTATCAATAAAATTCACCAAAGTATAAAACGACATTTTGAGAAGTCGTACTTTTTTTTTTTTCCTTTTTTTTTTTTTTTTTTTTTTTTTTTTTGGAAGTTAAAATAAATTGTGATGTAGAACTGATTGTTGAATCCTTTATGGCTCGTTTGGACCACTAGAGAGGCAAACAGGCATACTGATATATTTTCTGGGCTGATCCCGAAGTGTACGTTTTTAAGAGTCCAGTTTTATCAGAAACGGCTCAACTCACAGATATCTACCCAACTCGAAGATATTGGCAGCTTCGCTGCAGAGGTAGGGCGTCTTGTGGTCGAATTAAATTATTTAGGGCTCAGGAATGGCATTTTCTCATTTTTGAATATTTCAGGATTTTCGTTAGAAGATTAAATGGATTCGATTTGCTTTCTTTTTTGGTATTTAGTAGTTTTTAGTAATTAGATTTCTTTCCTTATTTTTAGAGAATATTCAGAATAAGTTTGTTTTTCAGCAGTTTCTTTGCACTGCTAGTTTCCTTACATTTTTAAAATTTCTTTTTTGCTATTAGGGTTTTTATTTATAAATACATGTACTGCAGAGCAGGTCAGTTATTCAAATATCAAATAATATATTAGATTTCTCTGAATTATCTTTTCGTTTTGTGGATTCAAAACACCAACCTTGTGGATTCAAGGTAACTTGTTCCTCGTATACCAAATTTATCGGATCCGCTTATGTCAAATTATAAAAATGAAAGAGAATTTACTAGTATGGGCTTAGCCCAGTTGAGTCCAGGGACCAAAAATAGAAGCCCAATGAGAAAAAGAGTTTGTGAAGCCCAGATATCAAATCTATATGTTTATGAAGGTTGCACTTCTCTTCATGAACCTATGTATTTATCTCTGCCTGATCAACTAAAAATATGAAATTCATACTCAAGTCAATTGTTTGAAAACATTTTTTTCAAATCTCGTAATTCACACACACACACACACACACACACACACACATATATATATTATTTTGTTTTTTGTTGATTATTGGCATGTTTAGTTTTATATATGTCTAAAAACAGGTACCATGGCAGAAAAAAAAAAAAATGTGACTTCTTGTTTATGGACTTGGTGAAGTGTACTCAAACGGGATTCGTTCAGGCTTGTGTCAATCTAAATGTAGGGTATACCAAGGGTGTATGTCTCGTTGTACTTAGCTGTTGTTGCCAAAAATGAAACAAAACTAAAATTTGATATGTCATCGTAGCTAAAGTTGCATCATTTGATGATCTAAAATAAAAATGATGTGAAGTGTGTTTCTCATAGTGTAATGACCCTGATTTTTCAAGCTAGTGCATCATGTGATGACCTGTAGGATGACCCAAAACCGGATCAAGAGTATGGAAGCAAAAATAAAAACAACGTCTCTAGGAATATATGACATCCCTAAGACACCAAGGTGACCTTCCATGCAGTTACGGAACTCAAAAGAATCAAATGCGGAAGCTAAAATTATAAAATGGGAAGGGTAATTGACCAAGGGTAAAATGGTCCTTCCAAACAATACTTGATGCAATCGAGCATACCGTTAGATAGAGAAGGAAAAATTAATAAATCTAGACTCAAGATTCACTTGATTTGGGTTTCAAATTAATGCGGCAAGGGTATTTGACAAGGGGTAAAATAGTCTTTTCAGACAAAACTAGATGCAACTGAGCATACCGTTAGATAGAAAAGGTAAAATTAATAAATTTAGACTCAAGAATCACTTGATTCAGAGTCCGGATGAAGAAGATATGAAACGTCAAAGTTTAAAAAAAACCAACTTTCCGGGTTAAAAATCTGGGCAATGAATAGTGTTTTGACAGCATCATTTGATTTTTTTCTTTTTTCTTTTTTCCTTTTTTCTTTTTTTTTTTTTTATTTTTTTTTTTTATTCAAAACTGAGGCTAAAAACATACCTTTAAATGAATTTTTCTGAAAAAACACGAAGAAGAAACCCCCTTAAAATCATGTTTTCTACCCGGCTGCATGGAAGAAAACGAAAAAAACACGCTATAAAATCCCTAAAATGCCCTTAGATCAACATAGGTCAAGAAGGTCCAAAAAGCTATTACATGGATTTTTTTTCAGGATCAGTCCACAACAAAGAGCAAAAACGGGCTATCAAACGAGTTTTTATGGAAAAACACGAAAAAGAAACCCCTCCTAAAATCGAGTTTTCTACCCGGCCAAGCAAAAGAAAATGAAAAAAACATACTGTGAAATAGCCAAAATGCACCTAGATCAGCAAAGGGTTAAAAACTTAGAAAATGCAACTTTGCACCATATATGCATTTGACCCTAAATACATTTCTAGGTTGAAACGAATATACACACAAGTGTAATAAATGATTCTAAGTGCGCGGAAATAGTCCGCAGCTCCCGAGAGGCCCCGACTCAAAATCCGACCCCCCCACGGCAAAAAATGATAAAAATGAACTTGGAATCAAAATTTTGAAAACTAAAAATATGAAATGGTATCAAATTACCATTTGGCTCTTGGCCACATTTCATACATGATTAATGAGACCCTATGGAAGAATAAAAATGGAATTCCCACACCCGATGCAACCATGGTGAGACAATGACTTGTGATTTTTTAATATTTTCATAATATTTCATGAAGTTAAAAGTTACATATGATACAAGATACATGTCATTGGCCTCTGGCTGCATCTCATACATGTCAAATACATTACAAAAGGTGTACTTATGGACACATTACATATATGGAATTAGGGATACAAGTTTTGACATATAAGGCTACAAAATGACATTTCATACTAACATTTGCATGAAATGTAAACTTAAAAGCTACAAGTCATCCAAGGAATGATGTGCATCTCAAACCAAGGTATCCGTACCTAAAACAAAATTATCACCTTAAGGTGAAACAAGTCGAAGGGGCTTATGCCACCTAGCGTCTATGTCAAAATAAAACTTAGGGAGCATCCTAAGCTACCTTAGAGTATTCTAGCATAAACCAAATCCTTCATGCAATTTAAAGAGCATAGGAGCATATAGTGTAACGCAACAAGACATAGGTATCCAAAGTTATCAACTTTTAACCTAGAATTGGATATCTACTGAAACACTTCATGCCACCTAGAATCTAAGTCAAGATGCTTATATAGGATCATTCCTAAGTCATATCAACATGAAGCAGCATGAATCACTATATCTATGAAATTGAACAAGGTTGAGACATTCCATACAACACAACAAGATTTAAATCTTCAAGAAATACTACTTGAAATTTAATAAGAGAAATCAAGGGTAAAACATGATGCCTATGTAATTTAAACAAGGTTAGATCATCCCATATAACACGAAAAGTTTTAAATATTCAAGGAATACAACACTTGACATTTAAGGAGTGAAATCAAGGATGAAGTAAAAATTCTATGCAATGAAACAAGGTTGGAATATTCCATAAAACACGAAAAGATTCTTAAATCTTCAAGGAATAACACTTGAAATTTAAGGAGTGAAATCCAAAATAAAGCATAATATCTATGCAATTAAACAAGATTGGAACATTCCACATAACACGACAAGTTTTAAATCTTCAAAGAATAGCAACTTGAAATTTAAAGAGTGAAATCAATCAATATGAATACTTGGATATCGTCCGGATTAAAACCATACTCTTGGGATCACTTTAGGCAGAATAAAGCCAAGTCAGAAACTGATACAGAGAACCTCCTTCCCCACCTCCGTAAAATTTCTAGTCTTAAACAGGCACAACCTTCCGTGTTAAGGAAAAGACAGAGAAAGTTAGTTATTTCGACCTACAGATCAAGGATCTCAAGGCAAAAATGGAAGATGTAATGCAAGCTATGAAAGGGAAAGATCCTACTACCATAGATGACCTGGTGCAGAGGACCAACTTGCTGTTCAGCCTTGCCGTTATGAAATGCCCCCTGCCTAGGAAGTTCAAGATGCCCTCATTTGAAAGCTTCAATGGGACCAAAGATCCCCTCGATCACCTGGAGACCTTTCAAGCTTTTATACATTTACACGCCGTGCCAGATGAAATCATGTGCCGAGCTTTTCCCACTATACTTAAGGGATCGATAAGAATTTGGTTCAACAAGCTGAAGCTAGGAACCATCAACACCTTCGAAAAACTGAGTAAGCAATTTGTGAGCCACTTCATTATAGGTCAAAGGCATAGGAGGCCGGCCACCTACCTGCTTACCGTGAAGCAATAGAAGGGAGAGTCGATCCGGGAATATATCACCTGATTCAATACAGAGATGTTGCAGGTAGAAGAGGTGGACGACAAGGTGGCTTTGACCACTTTCATAGGAGGACTCCAAACCTCCAGATTCTTGTTCACTTTATCTAAAGAACCTCCCACCAGCATGGCAGAGTTGTTGATCAGAGCGTAGAAACACATGAACGCTGAAGACGCCATGAATGCATGGAAGGGAAAGGAAGGAGATGACAAGAAGAGGTCAGCCCCTCTCACCAAGGATGAAAAGGATACCAGCTATAAAAGATCATTCTTCAGCTAAAGTGATAGGACATATTGTGAGGAGGACTCAGATAAGTATACCGACTAACAATTGTCTCACAGCTGGAATTAGCCTTATCAAATCATTCAAAATAAAGACTAGGGGCATCTCAGTTCATCATTTTAAATGGAGTGTAGCTCACGTGTTATTTTGTTTTCCAATAAAGTCACCATCACCAATGAGATGGATGACCCTCAATTTTTACGCAATAAAATATTACGTTTTCAGTTACCTACCTATGTGGTAATATTAAGCTCATTGTAATCTACTTATCTTTTTAAAGGGACAAGAGACCGACTACACCTTATTAAAGGTTTTCTCATTAAAGGGACCAAGGGCCAACAACACATTCTTCCGTTATTAAAGGGACAAGAGGCCGACTATACCTTATTAAAGGTTTTCTCATTAAAGGGACTAAGGGCCAACAACACATTCTTCCCTCACTAAAAGGACAAGAAGTCGACTACTCCTTCTATAAAGACTACAAAGAAGGGTGAGATAATTAAAGCTTCCTTCATTTACTAAAGAGACGAGACGACTACCTCTCGTATTAAAGGGGTCACCCTCCTTCAGACTATACCTCTTTCCTCCATAAAGGAACGAAGGGTCAACTTCATCATCTTCCATCAGTAAAGAGACAAAGGGTTAACCACTCCCTTATTAAAGGGTGAGCTCACAACGCTCGAGCAAATCTACTTCCCTTATTAAAAGGGGCAAGAAAGTAATCATCAAGCATGCTTAGCTCAGTAGGACTTGGCATTCCCGACGCTTAACAAAAATCTAATTCCCTTACTAAGGGGATGAGCTGAGTGAAGCTCGTAAAACCTAATTCCCTTACTAAAGGGATGAGCTGAGTGAAACTCGTAAAACCTAATTCCTTTACTAAAGGGACGAGCTGAGTGAAGCTTGTAAAATTTAATTCTCTTACTAAAGAAACGAGCTGAAGGTCGTTCCCTTATTAAAGGAGTGACGAGCTGAGTGAAGCTCATAAAATTTATTCCCTTGCGAAAGGGATGGGCTGACTGAAACCTATGAAGTTTACAACTAGTATATTGGATTTTTAAAAGAAAAATATTTACATCACTAAAAGTTATTGACCATGGGTTTGAATCCATGCCCTTCCAAAATAGAACCTTGATTTGATTCACTAATATTTAATTTGAGACACACTTTAAAAATAATTTACAAAAAATAATTTTTTGTTTCCCAATAAGTGCCCTCTAATTAATTAGAAATCAAATCTAATTAATTTTTGTAATTTAATTAATATAAATCAAGTCATTTAGATAAAAATCATGGATCCAATGCATGAACAATAATAATTAACAATTAATTATTCCATGCATTGCATACATCAATAAATAACAGACAAAAGCAAATAATACGGCCAATAGAATCAGCTTTTAACATTTAAAAACTATGCTTATTGCACGAGCATCCGTTAATGGCTTGTAAATACCTATAAGAAGCTAGTACGCACCTGGAGAAGTAAAACAGCGCTTGGGACGCGCATAGAGGGACTTGCATGAGCCTGGAGGAGCTGCTCACGCTGGGGGGTCTTCATGCGCGTGGCACGCGCCGCCATGCGCGAGTCAACCCTGGGTCAAAGCCTAGCGCGTGCTCCTTACGCGCTAGTTGGAAAGGGCGCACCTTGGTGCGCCGCACTGACTCGTCGCCCCTGATCCAATGGTTTTGGATCTGGGCGTATGGTATTAAGGTGTACCGCGCCGCACCGGATCCGGTAGCCCTCCTCCGGCATCATCCTCACCGCCGGCGATGCTCTGACCGCCGGAATTCCGTCGAAAATTGTAAAAAATTCCAGAAAAATTAAGTAAAGCCCAAAATTTTTTTTGAAATATTCTAACAAATTCCAAAAAAAATCTAGAAAATTCCAGGGACCTCATTTAGTTCTCTTGGACGTTCTTGAAGCTTTATAGTACCCATTTATGAAGATTACATGGCTTTGAAATTATTTATACATATGAAATACAATGAAAAATAATTAAATTACATCATTGAATATTCTAATGGCTAAATCAAAGCCTTAATTATATTTATACAAAGATAAAATTACATTAAACCTATAAGCTTCATTCATGGCCCAAAAATACATCATTATCTATTTACAATTATTCATACATCATCATCATGTATCAATATATATTAACATATTAAATCATACATCAACATACATCAATAAATATATATATGCAAATGTAAATTTGGATCCATGAATGATGATTTTCATAAAAACATGATCTCTAGTAATGAATCAAACCATGCTCTGATACCACTGTTGGGAAACGTGCAAGTTTTATAAACTTTTTGAGGGATTATCATACATGGTTATTGATTCATCACATAGAGACAAGTTTTATGCAAAAATATAATATAATGTATCATTTAATTAATAGATTGAATAGAAAACTTACATCAAAGTTTAGAGTAAACCTTTAAATCTTTCCTCTAAAGTGAATGTTCTCACTTATTGTAAATCCCTTAGTAAGATCCTTTCTCCTTCTTCTTGATAGTGATCTTCCATTTAGGTGTAATGACCTGGTCATTTTTCTTCCTTTTCTTTTTCTTAGATTTTAACGGATATTTTTTTTCCGTTGTCTTTTCCTTTTTGGGTTTGGTTTTTCATCACTTGATGTCGTCTCGAGTGCTTTAGAATGATTTCCGAGACTCTTTTCCTTGGATTAACAACTTCCGTTGGGAATTGTGTCATTTCCATATTTTATTTTTCCGAACACTATTCACATTTTGTCTTTTTCTTGTTTATCCTTTTTCCTTGCACAACCTCACTTTTTGTGCTCGGATTTGATTCCAGTTTTGCATGTATTCATGATATTTGATTTCCATGATAGTGGTATTTTTACTTTTCTAGAAAAATATATTGATTGCTTACTTCTTTCATAAAGGGGCATTAATGTATACTTTAGTGTAATTATCTTAACTTGTGGGGCTTTAATGTAATTAAATAAAGTAATTATTTTTCATCTTGGGGACCATTTTGTAATTAAATTTGGAAGATATTTTCAAAAAGGACCTTTTTGTAATTTTTGAAAAGTGTGACAAGTGTCACACTCTCATTAGTCCACTTGTTGACATTTGTGTGGAAACACTTTAATGCATTGGATGATGACATTTGGAGGGTGAGGATTCACCCACTTGTTGGCCTAGGATTGGTGCACTTGTTGGCTTGGATGGTTGACAAGTGTAGGTGTGGGATTAAGCCTAGGAAGGAGCCATGGATTGGTGACAAGTGTAGGTTCACAATTTAGTCTTGCAAATATCTTTGGGCCACTTTGGGATTATGGTTTTAAAGGATGGTTTTTGTGCAATTGACCATAGATGTGTGTGTTGACCATAGTGTAAAAGCACATAGTGAGTGGAGGATTTCTATTTCCTCCACTCACACTTAACCACATTATTTCATTCTCTTCCTTACAAGAAAACCCTAACCTCCATGGATGGAGCTTGAAGCCTTAGGCATTGACCTTGATCTTTGAGGCCCTTTCACTTACTTTAGACCATAAAGCTTGGAATACTTTTGTTCCCCTCATCCTACTCTTCAAAACCCTTGAAGGATCTAGCCTAACTCCTAGTTTTGCTTTAGTATCTAGAGATTCAATTCTCTAGTGAGGTATTAATCTATTATTTTGAAGTATTTTTATATCATTATTGAGTGTTTTACATGCATGGAAGAGAAGGACTTGTATTTTTCCCTTAACCTGTTTTAACTTGAAATTAATCTTGTCAAATTAAATATAGAATATGAAAATATACTCAATTAGCTTTCATTTAGTTTTGGTTTCATGTAATTTGGATTTAAAATGAATTAGTTATGAATTTTTGAAATTGCAAGCTAGTTGCTGGAAATTTGAAGCTTTTCCTTTTTAGTCCGGAAATGAATTTTTTATATAGAGTTATGGGGCTTTAATTACCTTAAAATTTTTACTTGAACTTTCCCCATGGGTTTTACACTACCCAGAATTTTTTCACGATTTTAGAGCATTTCTAAAATTTTTTAAAAATCCGAAACTATCTGCTGTCCATGTTTTTATTATAGCTGGAAAACATATTTTTAGATGATTTATTTCACTAACCTTTTGACATTGGATCATGGCTTAAATTTTTAGTTTTACACTCTCATATGTTTACTTCCAAAATAAATTAGGTTTGCCCAATTTGGATGTCAAATGAATTTTTCATGAATTTTCAAAGTTGGAAGCTATAGGCTGAAAATGTGTTTTCTGGGCAGAATTTGTTTCAAAGTTGTGGGTCAAAATTACAGTGTTTAAGCTTTCATTGGGCTTTGGATTCATTCAATTTGGGTTAGAATTGAATTTTTTATGAATTTTATAAGTTGAAGGTAACAACTTGAAAAATCTATTTTGCGGACCGAAAATTTGGGGCGATTTCATTTCGGTGGTAATTTTGATTTTCATTCCAATTGAGGTAGGGAATGTTTTAGGATTATTTGTGTGTTGTATTGTGTGTTTGCCATGATTATACAACATATATGTATGTCTTATATCAAATCTAGAAAGTTAGTAATTTTTATTTCTTTGTATAAGATTTAAAATTTATGATGATGTATAATTTTAATTTAAATTGTAACATGCTAGCAAATTATACTTAGATATGTTGGTTAACATATATTAAATTTGGATCATTTGATTAAGAATTACAACTTTTATTTAATATTTATCTTTAGTGAAAGTTTAATTCACATGTTTGTATCAAGCATTAAATCAAGTTGTAATGTGATATTTAAATAGGCCTTGGCATGTTCTCTAACATAGATTAAATTGAGGGCATTTGAAATTGTTTAAAAAATCTAGAGGAAATTAGTTAATTAGCTTGATTAATTTTGTTTTAAGTGTTTTAATCACTTAACTTGTCATTTGATGTTATATATATGATGACCATGACATATCTTTCAATATATATTAAATTGAGGTTATTTGGATTAACTTGGAATTTAGAGAATTTAACTACTTATATTTAATTAAATTTTACTTTATTACTCCATGGATTTAATTGCATTTTGGAAGTTGTTTTTATATTTAAATCATGGATTTGGATTTGATGTATGTTCACTTAATTACTTTTGAGCATTGAATAACATAGTTATTACTTTTATATTCATGAGAATATGTTTTTCCTTATTGAATATATTGTTGCTTTGTGTAAGGAATTACACACTTTGTATTTGACATCTTACATGCCATAGTAGTTGTGAATTTTGAGCATGTATTGTATAAGTTTCCAAAATTTGGATTGTGCTTGGTAAATAGTTGATATCTTGTATAGACATGTTGATATGTATACGTTGTTGCACAATTTGTTGATTTTAGAAACTTAGGGATGTCGTTGTTTGGCTATGGCTAGGACTTGGTTCTAGTACGGGGGATTGTCCCTCTATATAGTCTAGTGCGCACATAGGGAGGTTACCCATGGGCTAGTAACCCTAAAGTAACTATGTTGTCGGTCTGATCCGGCGTGACGTCTGAGTATCCACTTTGTTTGATTTCGTATTTCATTTCAAGTTGATAACTAGATGATATCGTAACTTGTTGTTCCTTATTTGATTTCCTATTTTGAGCTTAAGATGTAGCTTTGTGAAAGCATGCTTCATGCGTTGTATTGGAAGTTCCATTGTTGGTTAAATTGCATCGATATCATAATTTGTGTTTTAATGTTCAAATGTAGTTTAAGAATGACCTTATAGATTCATTTTGAACATAAACGTTAGGTGGCATGACCTACACTTGTTGTTTTCGTATTTTAGATTTCAAGTTGAAGACTTTGAGAATCTATATCTTGTTGCCTTGTATAACATGTTTCCATGTTGTTTGAATTGCATGAATAATGTTATTATGATAGAAATGATCTAGGTAGCTTAGGATGCTCCCTGGGTCTCATCTTGACATAGACATTAGGTGGCATGAGCCCCTTTAACATGTTTCACCATAAGGTGATAAAATTGTAAAATGCTAGGTCGATTCATGCTCATCTCCTACGAGTAGCTTTATGTTACTCACCCCTACGATACTGGGGCATATTTCAGGTACATGACTCAGGATTTGAAGATTCCATTGCTCCTTGGATGGCTTACAGTTTCTAAGTTTCTATTTTATGCAAGTGTTAGCATAAGATGCCTCTTTGTAGCCCTATTTGTTTAAACTTGTATTCATTGATTCGTATATGTAAAGTGTACGTAAGTGCACTCTTTTCAATGTATTTAACATGTATGAGATGAGGCCGGAGGCCAATGACACGTATCTCGTTTTCTATGCACTTTTGTTTTCAAAGTTTATTATGAAAATATTGGAAAATGTTAAGTCATTGCTTCATAACTTTCGCATCGGGTGTTGGAATTTCATATCTTTTCTGCCCGGACTCAGAATCAGACGATTCTTGAGTCTAATTTTGTTCATTTTTTGTTGTCCTTCTAATGGTGTGCACGGTGGCACCCTTTTTCAGTGAGAAATGACCATTTTGCCCTTAGTTCATCTCTTTTCGGGTTAGGCATTCTTACTTCATTTGCTTGACTCATTTGAGTTCCGTGGCTTCATGGAGAGTCATTTTGGGGCCTTAGGGATGACGTACATCTCTTGAGGTCATTTGGCTTCTTTCACTTCCGCATTTCGGGTCCGTTGTAGGGTCAACTTCCGGTTCATCACTAACGCACCGGGTTGAGAGATTCGGGTCGTTACAATTAATAGATTGAATAGAAAACTTACATCAAAGTTTTGAGTAAGCCTTTAAATCTTTCCTCTAAAGTGAATGTTCTCACTTATTGTAGATCCCTTAGTAAGATCCTTTCTCCTTCTTCTTGATAGTGATCTTCCATTTAGGAATCACCAATATACCTCGATGAATGACCTTGGAGGCAAGGCTTGTGGTAGCCTCCTTTAGAAGAGAAAGCAAACCCTAAAAAACTAGAGAGAGAAAATATCTTCCTTTTTTTCTTACCAAAGCCTCACCTAAAATATATATGGACCCATGTATATATAGGCAAAATAAAGATAAGGAAATGAAACAATATATCCTTCTCAATCTCTAATTCTCATATCTCAATTCTAATAAGACTCCAATGTCAACTTGCGCAATGGGTGAGAATCCTTTGGGCTTACTATTTTCTTGGCTACTATAAATTAATAATTGGTCTGGTCATTAAACCATGGACCCAATATAATTAATTCATAAATTAATTTATACTCCATTAAAAGAAATTAATTGCACTTTAATTAAATAGTAAATAATTGTAATGACCCTAAACTAAAAACCAATTATAAAAAAAATTTGGCATGACCACTACTAAAAAGGGGTCTTTCAAGACTTATCCAACCTGTCCCAACACACAATACAAATAATATATTTTAGCATCCCTTTCATCCATTCATTATACCTCAACATGGTTCATTTCATGGTGGAACATTCACATATTATTTAATCCAAATTATCATAATTACAGTCCTAAAATATATGGTTAAGATCAAAAGTACACGTCTTACAACGTTTAGACAACTTATACTAAAGTTACAGCCCATAATTATAATTATAATAACAAAGTCCACAAACCTCTATACCGAATATAACAAACTAAGGTTTTACAAAAAATATGGGACTTAATACAAAAATAGCAAAAAGGTCTTTTAATCCAAATTAGGATTGTGGTGGAACGTCATCCGCCACTTCTTTCCCATTTCCTAAAAAAAAATGTTCAATATAAGGAGTGAGCAAAATTGCTCAGTAGATGGTACCTAAGACATATGTTATGACTCGGAAATTTTCCTTCCTTTCCTTTTCTTGAAATTTTACGGATGAATTTTTTCCGTTTAATTTCCTATTCTGAGCTCTGTTTCTCGTCACTTAGTGTCGTCTTGAGTGCTCGAAAATGGTTTCTGAGACTCTTTTGTTTGGATTGACAACTTCCTTTGAGGACCGAGTCATTTCCACATTTTCACTTTTCAGGCACTATACACTATTTCGTCATTTTCCCTATTCTGTCTTATCCCCGTTTGTCAGTTTTTGGCATAACCTCACTTTTCGTGTTCGGAGTTAGTTTTTGACTTCACATATCTTTATCTTGAGTGGTTCCCACGAAATACATATCTTTACTTTTGCAAGAAAGTACTCTGGTTGCTCCCGGTGTCCGTATGGGCATGGATACACAATTCTTTGGAATTATCTTCTTTTCTTGGGGTGTTTTTCAAAAATATCTTTTGAAGATATTTTATTTTAGGGGTATCTAAAAAAATATCTTTTGGAAGATATTTTCATTTTGGGCCAGTTTGCAGTCAACCCTTTTTGTAGGGACCATTATGCAATTAACGAAAGTTATTGCAAAATATCATGTCTAGAGCCTGGATCCTCGTATGAGATTCATTTTCAAATTTCGTCGATTCTTGTACTCATAGAATTTCGTTCTGGTCGTCTTTCTCTAGTTTCAGAGTTTTTGGACCTAGTTGTCGCCGAACTTGTTCGGGGCATATCTCTCTGCACGGGACTCGGTTTTTGACGCCGTTTCTTCCATTGTTCATATTTTCTCATTTAGAATCTTTTTTGTTCATGGAGTTTTGCTGTTTGAGCGCGTTTGCTCAAAATCCACTTTTCCAGACCTGGCGGGGCCCTTTCGGGGCACTTTTTGAGATTTTCTATAAATAGGAGGCCTTAAGAGAAAAAGTCAGACTTTTCACTCTCTCTCCTCTCTTCTGGCCGAAATCCATGGCTGCCACCTTCTCTTTCTTTTTTTGGTGCACTTTTCCTTGGTAGAAATCCTTCGGCCTTAACGTGTATTATTTCCCTCGATGTGTTCTACCTTATTCCCTTATTAGAACCCATTTTCGACCATTTTTCGAGTTCAAGTTTGAAGTCAAGTTGTGATTTTCATGGGGCTTCTTGCGGATTCTTGTTCACGGTGTTGTCCCCGACAAAACCTCTCGGTATCGTCAGATTCGGAGCACTTTTCTTTCTGTAGGGATTGAGATTTTCATCTCAAATTGAGGTAGGGGATGTTCTAGGTTTAATTCTTGTTATATAGCATATTATTGATGCTTATACAACTTATTTACATGCTTAAATATGAAATCTAGAGATTTTATTATTTATTTTTCTTATATTGGATTTGATTTTCCCGGTTGCTCATAACTTGTTTTAAACATGTAGCATGGTATTATATTACTCCATAATATGGTCATTGACATATATTAAATTGAGGGTATTTGAACAAGTATTAAATTTTTATTTGATATTTATCTTGAATGAAAGATTGAATCGCATGGCCTTAACTAGCTTGAAATCAATGTGTGTTAGCATATTATCTTAGGCTTTAATATACTCTTCAACATAGGTGAATTTGAGAGTAATAGGAGATGTTTTGAAATCTAGTAATATTTAATTAATTGATTAATTAATTTATTCTGAATGTACTATTCACTCCATTGGAATTCCGACTTGATATTCATGATTTACATGCTATGTGGTTTCATATATATTTGATCTAGAATATTTGATTAGGTTTTGAAATCTATCATTTATTATTTTTCTAGTATTGAAGTTTAATACTCATGGTCGTATCCTACATGTAATTCACTTGTATCGTATTTTTTAAACAAGTCTTGACATGTTGTATAACATACATTAAATTGAGGTCACTTGGATGACTTTTAAAATCTAGAGATTTTAATTAAATGAATTAATTAAAATCCATTCAATGGTTGCAAGAGCTAGATTAAGTTTCTAACCTTGTATTTATGATTTTCTTGACAAGTTCTTTCACGTGTATCAAATCAAGAATAAACGGATAAGTTTTGAAACTTATATTCATTTAATTCCTTTGTATGGAATTTAACTCACATGGTGGTGTCTTGTATGTAATGACTTGTAATTTGACATTAAACTTGTCGATGACATGATCCTTGACTTGCCTTGTAACCTTGATAATTTAATCACTTAAGTAGATTAAATTTCCTTTATATGCTTCCATCGAGTTAATCATGCCTTGATAGAAATTCTTGTTAAACTAGTGAACTTTACTTGAATTTCATGAACTGTTATCTTTTATTAAGCATCGTGATCTCTTGTATCTAGGTTTCATTAATGTACTTAGTGAACATGCACCCTTGCCTTGGAATGATTTAATTACTCGTGTGTTGCTTAGTAATTTCTTGATTCATGTATCTTATACTTGTGGTATATTTACTTCAATGAACTCCATGTGCTATATAACTTGGTTATTGTACATATAGTTACACACTATGATTTCTTGACATTTCACATGCCATTATAATTGATGAACTTAGGGTATGACTTGTGTGTTCCAAAATCTTGGTTGTACATGAAACGTGGTTAATGCATTTCTTGTATTTTGATACAATCTTGACTTGTACAACTTGTTGATTTTGGGACTTGGGATATCCATCAAAAATTGACATGGTTAGGACTTGGTGCTAGTATGGGGGAATGTCCTCCTACACTAAAGTGCGCACTAAGGGAAAGGTGCCCATGGGTTAGTAGCCCTAAAATGATCTCAAGAGTATGGTTTTAATCCAGGCGATGTCCGAGTTTCCACATTGGCTGATTTCACTCTTTAAATTTCAAGTTGCTATTCCTTGAAGATTTAAACTTGTCATGTTATGTGAAATGCTCCAATCTTATTTCATTGCATAGATATTATGCCTCATTTGTGATTTCAAGTATACTCCTTGTCATGTGAATTGCATCGATAATGTAATTCTTGTTAACATATGTCCGAGCATACTTATTGTCATGTTATATGGAATGTTCCATCCTTGTATACTTGCATAGATATGATGTCTTGCTGTTGATTCCGTGTATATTTCTCATCGTGTTAATTGGTTTAATTCCAATCATATTAATTGCATTGATAATGCAATTCTCGTTAATTTATATCTGAGTATTCTTCTTGTCGTGCTTTATGGAATATCTCTACCTTGCTGTATTGCATAGATTTTATGCATTTTCCTTGACTTCATGTATTCTTCTCTTCGTGTTAAATCAGTATGTTCCAATCATGTAAATTGCATTAATAATGTGATCCTTATATTCCATCGTTTTCTTGTCGTGTCCATTGGATTATCCTAAATCTTGAATCGTTCATATGTGTATATGTATCATGATTCTTGTTACTTATGCTCCATGATAGCTTAGGATGCTCCCTGAGTCTCATTGTGATATAGACGTTAGGTGGCATGAGCCCATTTGACATGTTTCACCTTAAGGTGATAAAATTGTAAAATGCTAGGTCGATGCATGCTCATCTCCTACGAGTAGCTTTATGTTGCTCATCCCTACGTTACTGGGGCATATTTCAGGTACAAGACTCAAGACTTAAAGATTTTATTGCCTTGGATGATTAGTAGTTTCTCATGACAAAACTTGTATTCTTTGATTCTATGTATGTAAAGTGTACATAAGTACACTCTTTTCAATGTATTTGATATGTATGACATGAGGCTAAGGGCCACAAACCTTTTTGTTTAAGTGTATGTATTTAAACTTTAATTTTTGTTTTGAAATGAAAATTTTTACCACTTTGAGGTTTAACATGTGAAATTTTGTAAATGGAGTGTAATGAGACCATAGGCCATTGTAACATGTTTAATTATCCATATTACACTTGTGTGCTTGTTCAGATCATCACACACTTGCATATTATGTGAATTGAACTTGCCATAGGGGATTCCATATAGACTTTCAGCCTTGAGTGCATAACATTAAATTTTTGCACTTTCTCGAGTCATTTCGATCAACCAAAGCCTTTTGGTTTTTGATTGAACTTCAAAACATGCATTTCCAGTAGCAATTTTCACTGTTCAGGGCTATTTTGGTCAACCGATGGCTTATTTCAGTCGTCCGATGGTTTATTTCGGCCTACCAATACAACCAAGCCTTGAAAACATGATTTCAGCACAAAATTCATCCATTTTGGTCATCCGATGGGTCATTTCAGTCGACCGAAATAGCCTGATCGCGAGAGTTGCTTCAGTTCAGTTTCAGCACTGTTGTTTCGACTTCAAATGACCATAACTTCTTCGTTTCTAATCCAAATGGGGTGATTCTTGAGCCTAAATTCATGAGCTTGAAGTCATATTTCCAATTATACCAACCATGCATTAAAAATCCAATTGTAGTGAGAGTTATCCATGTTTTAGTAAGAGGGTGTCAGTTTTCGCTTAAACCGGGAAGGGGCATTTCGTGGGATTCTTGTCCAATGTTCTTAGAACCTCTTGGAATGTTGTGTAATGATTGGTTTAGGTTTTTTGGACCTTATTTGACTTTTTTAGAGTCAAATATCCCTTCACATTTTCAAATTGACCATTTTGCCCTTGATTAACGGGTTTTGCTCATTTTTCTTCATTTTGTCGTTTCTCCTTCGTTCGGACTCCGAATCATGCGATTCTTGAGTCCATCATGATTTGTTTTTCATTGTCTTTCCAGTGGTGTGCTCAGTGGCACCTAAATCTATACATTTTGAAATGACCTTTCTAACCCCAGGTTCATTCTTGTTCGTTTTTGAAACGTCGCTTCCGCATTTGTTTCCTTTGAGTTCCTTGACCTCATGGAGGGTCATCTTAGGGTCTTAGAGGTGTGTTGTGCCTTGTGAGACCAATTTCTTGTTTCTTGCTTTCGCATCTAGATCCGTTATCGGGTCAATCTTCGGTTCATCGCTGACCCACTGGGTTGAATAAAAATCCGAGTCACGACATGTGGTATCAGAGCGTCCGGGTTTAAATACCTTGGACGATGGGTTTTAGGTGCATATCATGCTCACGTTGTTTTGCTTTGATATGTCATTAGCATCATGATAACATGTCTTGTTTGATAACATGTCTTGTGTGATAACATGTTTACCTGTTCAGGTGTTTTAAGACATCTATCATTTGTTAAGCATGCCTTGTGTGTATATATGCTTCCTGATAACATGGTATGTGTTGTTATCATGTCCTGGTGTGATATCATGTCTGCGTGCTTATGTTAGTATGACCGTATGCGACGTATGTCAGCATACCTTACGTATTTCATTCATGCGCATTGTCGTACCATGTACTTACACGTTTCTTGATAACATGTTTGATTTGATAACATGTCTATTTGCTTATGTGGCAACTTGTTTACTACTTGTGTGAGTAGATAGTTATGCTATGATTGCATGCTACCTATTTACTCATTGTCTCTTAGGATCTGTTGTATCCCTTGGATGAATTCTTGTTTCACGAGTTTCTTCCTTGGATAGGAGAAATTCATTCCGTAAGGACCCATGTAGGGAACCTTCTTGTCTATTCTGTCGATCGATACGAGTAAAGCTCATGTGAGCATAGAGGACTGCGATTCATTTCCTTCTCCTTGTCTGGTAGAGTAAAACGTGGGCCAGGGAGGCACCGTTTCATTTTCTTTTCTTTCGTGACTTTTGGATCTAAGGCCTTAAGCGTAGAGGTGCCTATGACATTGTTATCTTAGTTTTGGGATTAGCTACCCAACTCTCACAGATGCCTAGTTCTCGTAGTGCTTTTGGTAATGATCATTTTCGACATTGATGTCATTGGTATCGATAGATTTTTTAGAGTTGACCTGGTTCGGGGTATATTATGGACTAGTGCCTTATACTGTCATGATACCTTACTGACGAGTAAGTGTGGGCGAGTTCTGGTCACTATTCGTACTGCCTTATCACTCTCTTCTTTTATCGTGTTTCAACGTTTCGTTGTCTTGGGATTCCCTCAGTGGTTGACATTGAGTTAACGTGTCGATTCGTATGAGGTGTTGCCTTAGTCCATGGTTTCGCATTCCTTCAGTTGATCTTGAGACTTCTGAAGTTGCCTTTGGTGCTTTATACGCTGTCCTTCGGTTTGACTTCTTGTTCGGTCCTTATTTTGTTCTTTTCCGGTTGTTCCGAATTTCGGGGACGAAATCCCTTTAGACTCCGTTCATTAGGAAGGAAGTAAGTTGGATGGAAGGGAGAGAAGAAGGGAAGGATGAGACGTCTCTAGGGAAGAGATTATGGACTTCTCTTGTTTTGTTCAGTTAGATGGAAGAGAAGAGAAGAACTTACCAAATTCCTTTGTTTGTTGCGAGAGAAGGGAAACGAGAATTTAAAAATATTTTTATCATTATACCCTTCATTATTTTTTTTTTCCCGATAAATAGCCATCATCTTTACTACTCATTTAAACAGTACCATTAATTTCACTCTAATTTATTGTTTGCTTTAATTATATATATATATATAATCATATTTCATCATGAATAATAATAATATAAAAAAATGTATCACACTATCGACATACTTCGTTGATAAATATTATCCTAGTAGAGACATGTCAAACTAAAATTCTTATTTTCAGCCATTTGCGTTGAACACTCAAAATTATTTTGCACCGCTAGTTGTAGTCTTACAATATATGACAATACTAGTGAAGTAACTACTGTTTTTAGAACTAGGTGTGAACATGGACTTTTTTTTTTTTTTTTTTTTGGTTCTAAATATGTTCTAAAAAAATGCTTTATGGTATTGTATGGTTTTTTATGTAAACTATGTATTTTTTCTTCTGAATCCTCTTTTTTACTAATAAGGAAATTATATAACAAACAATCCATATATATATATATAAGATCCAGATTTCGTCCAAACAAGGATTACAGAGGTCAGGTTCAAGGCAAGATAAAGGAGAAGGTATATATATATATATATATATATATATATATATATATATATATATATATATATATATATATATAACATATGAATCATATCTTGATAGGTTTTTTTTTTTTTTTTTTTTTTTTTTTTTTTTTTTTGTTTTGCGTGAGATGAGATGTGTAGGGTTTAATTTTTAATATTTAGAAAGGGTAATATTGTAATTTAATAGTTTTATAATAGTTTCACTTGTTTTCTGTCCTGTCTTCCACCCAAATTTGGGCGGATGAAACTTTGTAAAGAATGAGGGATAAGACATCCCCCCTATTATCCTTTCCCTCCGTGTCTCCTTCCTACCGAATGAAGGAATTTTGTTCATTCCCTCCTATTTTCTTTCTATCCCTCTTTCTTCCTTTCTACCGAACTGAGCATTAAGGAGGGTAGGTTGTCATGACCCGGAAATTTTCCTTCCTTTCCTTTTCCTGAAATTTTACGGATGAATTTTTTTCGTTTAATTTTCTATTATGAGCTCTGTTTCTCGTCACTTAGTGTCATCTCGAGTGCTTAGAAATGGTCTCTAAGACTCTTTTGTTTGGATTGACAACTTCCTTTGAGGACCGAGTCATTTCCACATTTTCACTTTTTAGACACTATGCACTATTTCGTCCTTTTCCCTATTCTGTCTTATCCCCGTTTGTCAGTTTTTGGCACAACCTCACTTTTCGTGTTCAGAGTTAGTTTTTGACTTCACATATCTTGATCTTGAGTGGTTCCCACGAAATACGTATCTTTACTTTTGTAAGAAAGTACTCTGGTTGCTCCCAGTGTCCGTAGGGGCATGGATGCACAATTCTTTGGAATTATATTCTTTTCTTGGGGTGTTTTTCATAAATATCTTTTGAAGATATTTTATTTCAGGGGTATCTAAGAAAATATCTTTTGGAAGATATTTTCATTCTGGGCCAGTTTTATAGTTAACCCTTTTTGTAGGGGCCATTGTGTAATTAACGAAAGTTATTGCAAAATATCTTGTCTGGAGCCTGGATCCTCGTACGGGATTCATTTTCACATTTTGTCAAGTTGTATACTCATAGAATTCCATTCTAGTTGTCTTTCTCCAGTTTTAGAGTTTTTGGACCTAGTTGCCGCCGAACTTGTTTGGGGCATATCTCTCTGCTCGGGACTCAGTTTTTGACGCCGTTTCTTCCGTTGTTCATATTTTCTCATTAGAATATTTTTTTTCATGGAGTTTTTCTGTTTGAGTGCGTTTGCTCAAAATCCACTTTTCCAGACCTGGCGGGGCCCTTTCGGGGCACTTTTTGAGATTTTCTATAAATAGGAGGCCTTAAAAGAAAAAGTCAGAATTTTCTCTCTCTCCCCTCTCTTCTGGCCGGAATCCATGGCAGCCATGGCTGCCACCTTCTCTCTCTTCTTTTGGTCCACTTTTCCTTGGTAGAAATCCTCCGGCCTTAACGTTTATTGTTCCCCTCGACGTGTTCTACCTTATACCCTTATTAGAACCCATTTCCGACCATTTTTTGAGTTCAAGTTTGAAGTCAAGTTGTGATTTTCACGGGGCTTCTTACGGATTCTTGTTCACGGTGTTGTCCCCGACAAAACCTCTCGGTATCGTCGGATTCGGAGCACTTTTCTTTCGGTAGGGATTGAGATTTTCGTCTTAAATTGAGGTAGGGGATGTTCTAGGTTTAATTCTTGTTATATAGCAAGTTATTGATGCTTATACAACTTATTTACATGCTTAAATATGAAATCTAGAGATTTTATTATTTATTTTTCTTATATTGGATTTGATTTTCCCGGTTACTCATAGCTTGTTTCAAACATGTAGCATGGTATTATGTTACTCCATAATATAGTCATTGACATATATTAAATTGAGGGTATTTGAACAAGTATTAAAAATTTTATTTGATATTTATCTTGAATGAAAGATTAGATCGCACGGCCTTAACTAGCTTGAAATCAATGTGTGTTAGCATACTATCTTAGGCTTTAATATACTCTTCACCATAGGTGAATTTGAGAGTAATTGAAGATATTTTGAAATCTAGTAATATTTAATTAATTGATTAATTAATTTATTCCGAGTGTACTATTCACTCCATTGGAATTCCGACTTGATATTCATGATGTGCATGCTATGTGGTTTCACATATATTTGATCTAGAATATTTGATTAGGTTTTGAAATCTATCATTTATTATTTTTCTAGTATTGAAGTTTAATACTCATGGTCGTATCCTGCATGTAATTCACTTGTATCGTGTTTTTAAAACAAGTCTTGACATGTTGTATAACATACATTAAATTGAGGTCACTTGGATGACTTTTAAAATCTAGAGATTTTTAAATGAATTAATTAAAATCCATTCAATGGTTCCATGAGCTAGATTAAGTTTCTAACCTTGTATTTATGATTTCCTTGACAAGTTCTTTCACGTGTATCAAAACAAGAATAAACGGATAAGTTTTGAAACTTATATTCATTTAATTCCTTTGTATGGAATTTAACTCACATGGTGGTGTCTTATATGTAATGACTAGTAATTTGACATTAAACTTGTCCATGACATGATCCTTGATTTGCCTTGTAACCTTGATAATTTAATCCCTTAAGTAGATTAAATTTCCTTTATATGTTTCCATCGAGTTAATCATGCCTTGATAGGAATTCTTGTTAAACTAGTGAACTTGACTTGAATTTCATGAACTGTTATCTTTTATCAAGCATCGTGACCTCTTGTAGCTAGGTTTCATTAATGTACTTAATGAACATGCACCCTTGTCTTGGAATGATTTAATTACTCATGTGTTGTTTAGTAATTTCTTGAATCATGTATCTTATACTTGTGGTATATTTACTTCAATAAACTCCATGTGCTATATAACTTGGTTGTTGTATATATAGTTACACACTATGATTCTTGACATTTCACATGCCATTATAGTTGATAAACTTAGGGCATGACTTGTGTGTTCCAAAATCTTAGTTGTGTATGAAACGTGGTTAATGCATTTCTTGTATTTTGATACAATCTTGACTTGTAGAACTTGCTGATTTTGGGACTTGGGATATCAATCAAGAATTGACATGGCTAGGACTTGGTTCTAGTACGGGGGAATGTCCTCCTACACTACAGTGCGCACTAGGGGAAAGGTACCTATGGGTTATTTGCCCTAAAGTGATCTCAAGAGTACGGTTTTAATCCGAGCGATATCCGAGTTTCCACATTGGTTGATTTCACTCTTTAAATTTCAAGTTGCTATTCCTTGAAGATTTAAACTTGTCGTGTTATGTGAAATGCTCCAATCTTGTTTCATTACATAGATATTATGCCTCATTCGTGATTTCAAGTATACTCCTTGTCATGTTAATTGCATCGATAATGTAATTCTTGTTAACATATGTCCGAGCATACTTATTGTCATATAATATGGAATGTTCCATCCTTGTATACTTGCATAGATATTATGCCTTGTTCTTGATTCCGTGTATAATTCTCATCATGTTAATTGGTTTAATTCCAATCATGTTAATTGCATCGATAATGCAATTCTCGTTAATTTATATCTGAGTTTTCTTCTGGTCGTGCTTTATGGAATATCTCTACCTTGCTGCATTGCATAGATTTTATGCATTTTCCTTGACTTCGTATATTCTTCTTTTCGTGTTAAATCAGTATGTTCCAATCATGTAAATTGCATTGATAATGTGATCCTTATATTCCATCATTTTCTTGTCGTGTCCATTGGATTATCCCAAATCTTGAATCGTTCATATGTGTATATGTATCATGATTCTTGTTGCTTGCGCTCCATGATAGCTTATGATGCTCCCTGAGTCTCATTGTGACATAGACGTTAGGTGGCATGAGCCCCTTTGACATGCTTCACCTTAAGGTGATAAAATTGTAAAATGCTAGGTCGATGCATACTTATCTCTTACGAGTAGCTTTATGTTGCTCACCTCTACGTTACTAGGGAATATTTCAGGTACAGGACTCAAGACTTGAAGATTTCATTGCCTTGGATGATTAGTAGTTTCTCATGACAAAACTTGTATTCTTTGATTCTATGTTTGTAAAGTGTACATAAGTACACTCTTTTCAATGTATTTGATATGTCTGACATGAGGCCAAGGGCCACAAACCTTTTTGTTCAAGTGTATGTATTTAAACTTCAAGTTTTGTTTTGAAATGAAAATTTTTCCCACTTTGAGGTTTAACCTGTGAAATTTTGTAAATGGAGTGTAATGAGGTCATAGGCCATTGTAACATGTTTAATTATCCATATTTCACTTGCGTGCATGTTCACATCATCACACACTTGCATATTATGTGAATTGAACATGCCAGGGGGGATTCCATATAGACTTTCAGCCTTGAGTGCATAACATTAAATTTTTGCACTTTCTCGAGTCATTTTGGTCAACCGAAGCCTTTTGGTTTTTGATTGAACTTCAAAACATGTATTTCCAGTAGCCATTTTCACTATTAAGGGCCATTTCGGTCGACTGATGGCTTATTTCGGTCGACCGATGGTTCATTTCGGTCTACCAATACAACCAAGCCTTGAAAATATGATTTCAGCACAAAATTCATCCATTTCGGTCATCCAATGGGTTATTTCAGTCGACCAAAATAGCCTGATCCCGAGAGTTGCTTCAATTCAGTTTCAACACTGTTGTTCCGACTTCAAACGGCCATAACTTTTTCGTTTCTAATCCAAATGGGGTTATTCTTGAGCCTAAATTCATGAGCTTGAAGTCATATTTCCAATGATACCAACCATGCATTAAAATTCCAATTGTAGTGAGAGTTATCCATGTTTTTGTGAGAGGGTGTCAGTTTTCGCTTAAACCGGGAAGGCGCATTTCGTGGGATTCTTGTCCAATGTTCTTGGAACCTCTTAGAATATTATGTAATGATTGGTTTAGGTTGTGTGGACCTTATTTGACTTGTTCAGAGTCAAATCTCCCTTCACATTTGCAAATTAACCATTTTGGCCTTGATTAACGGGTTTTGCTCGTTTTTCTTCATTTTGTCGTTTCTCCTTCGTTCGGACTCCGAATCATGCGATTCTTGAGTCCATCATGATTTGTTTTTCATTTTATTTCCAGTGGTGTGCTCAGTGGCACCTGAATCGATATATTTTGAAATGACCTTTCTAACGCCAAGTTCATTCTTGTTCGTTTTTGAAACGTCGCTTCCGCATTTGTTTCCTTTGAGTTCCTTGACCTCATGGAGGGTCATCTTAGGGTCTTAGAGGTGTGTTGTGCCTTGTGAGACTAATGTCTTGTTTCTTGCTTTTGTATTTGGATCCGTTATATTGTCAATCTTCGGTTCATCGCTGACCCACCGGGTTGAATAAAAATTCGAGTCACGACAACACACCTCTTGTGGCCCCATGAATCCAAATATTGAATAGGGATAAAGAATAGGGATCATTCTAAACTGAGGAAAACATGACCTAAATTTCTCAAGTTCAAGACTAACAAATTTTCATGCCATGAATTCAATACTATGCATGTCACTCCCCATTTTCAAATTCACTTCAAAAACATCACTTTTCAAACCGTTAATGTAACCCATCCCTTGGTACCCCCTTGGCGACACGAGAGAAGGATTGGCCACTATCCCTGACCCTTAAAAATAAGCCTCCACGCGGGCCGACGATTTAACTAAGGGATTGAGTAAAGAAAGTCTCATAAAGGTCCTTTAGCACTTCAACTCCAAATTTAAAGCTTAGCTTAGCAAATTTTTTAGAATTTTTAGCTTTTTTTTCTTGCTTGCTTAGCTTGAATGCTCATTTGCTTGCTTCATCTCCAACAATGCACCTAGTCAAGTAAGAACAACACAATAAGTAACCAAAAATAAAAATAAAAGTAAAGTAAAGACACGATCAAAAGAGTACTAATCCTAATTGATTCCATAAATCCGACGTTGCCAAATCAAATCAATCCCCGGCAACAGCGCCAAAAACTGATGGTTTGGTATGCCGTACTACCACCAAGCTTAAAGAGTGTGATATTTAAGGCGAGCGCCAAGAGTTTTACATTTATAGAAGCCACTACTACCTTTCACTATAAATATAGCTAGGGCGAGTAGGGATCGTCCCAAGGGATTGTGAGGGTCGAACAAGGTTGTGGAATCGCTATTAGGGCTAGTAGGTCGAGTAATCAAACAATTGGTTGGTTGGTTGATTAGAGAGACACTACATTGAAAAAAGTAATAACAAAAGAATGCAACTAAGAGTAAGTAAGAGAGACAAGAGTCTTGGGATTTAGAGATCACCACCAAGCAATGCATTTCCATACTGTTGACAAGTGACTAATGAGGGCAAATGGTGTGTTGCAATATTGGTGTGTGTGTGTTTGGTTGATTCAACAAGCAAGGATGACTAGTTAAGCATGTATTGTCTAAACATCACGTGAAAGGCACAATATATCTAAACAATGAAGCATATATTGTCTAAACAACATGTGAAAGGCATAATAGATCAAAACAAGTCATTAATCCTTTCATTAAGCTCACAATCCAAATACAACACAAGGTTAAAGACATATGCTACTTACATTCAAAAGCTTAGATCATCAAACAACAAGCATGGATTGTCCTCCTATTTAACACTACACTATAACTACACTACATCTACACTACTAGCATGAAAATAAACTAGGGGAGAGGCACAATCCATCAAGGAATAAGTATGAACCATCAAGAAAATCACAAGAGCATTCTTTTAAGCACTATGTTTTGACAATCTCTAAATCTATAGTGTTGGTCCTTATATTATAGGTCGCAGTGACCACAAGCTTGGAGAAGCATGCAATTTAGGCGAGGGCCAAGTTTTACATTTATAAAGCCACTACTACCTTTACTAAAAATATAGCTAGGGCGAGTAGGGATCGTCCCAAGGGATTGGAATCGTACTTGAATGTGAAAATGCAACTAGGGTCGGTAGGTCGAGTGATCAAACAAGTGGTTGGTTGGTTATTTAAACTAGAGAGCAACTAAATTAAATTAAGTAAGAATGCAATGCTAAAGAGAGTAAGTGGTTTAGAGATCACCACCAAGCAATGCATTTCTATATCATTGACAAATGATTAATGAGGGCAATTAGGGTGTTGCAATATTGAAGTGTGTGTATTTGGTTGATTCGACAAGCAAGGATGACTAGTTAAGCATGTATTGTCTAAACATCATGTGAAAGGCACAATATATCTAAGTTATGAAGCATATATTGTATAAACAACATATGAAAGGCACAATAAATCAAAACAAGTTATTAATCCTTTCATTAAGGTCACAATCCAAATACAACATAAGGATAGAAACATATGCTAATTGCATTCACAAGCTTGGATCATTAAACAACAAGCATAGATTGTCCTCCCATTTAACACTAGACTACAACTACACTACATCTATACTACTAGTATGAAAATAAATTAGGGTAGAGGCACAATCCATTAAGAGGTAAGCATGAACCATCAAGAGAATCACAAAAGCATTCTTTTATGCACAATGTTTTGACAATCTCTAAATCTATAGCATCAATACGCATAGACATGCATCAATAACACAAAATCTAGAGATAAACACATGAACATCTATTCTAGTGTACATAGACATATGGATAGAATGAAATGACCAATTAGAAGCATTAAACCACATAAATCATTGAATAAATAAGATCTATATATATCAAAGTGTCAAAACATCAATTACAACACTAATCCCTCAATAATACACAAGATTAAGATATAGAAAGCATGTTTGGGGCTAACTCTAGCCCCAAGAGGATGTCTAGCCACTCATAGTGAAGATGTTCCAACCCTCAAGGGCTAACTCCATGGAAGAGGTTTGCTCCTTGTTGATGAAGATCTCCAATGGTGGCTCTAGCCTCCTCCTCCTCTAAACTTCCTCCCCAAGAGATGAAATCAAAAATAAAATTGGCTCCCCTTTGAAAAAGCAATCCTTACCCTTATATAGGTAGGTCAAAATGACACCCAAAATGAGCTGGGGTCGTGCACACAATATTCCCTAATGATTGGATAAAAGACAACTTTCAATGGGATGGAATTTTAACTTTTTCGTACTGGAGGAAGTTCGATCGATTGAAAGTAAGTGAGATCGATCAAACTTAAGCTGGATCGATCCAACTGGCTGAGCTTTTTGGAAAAAGACAAATCTGAGATATTTGTGGGAAAAAGGCAAAAGTGGTTGGTGGGTGATATAGCTGTGGATAGGATCAATCATTTGGATACGGACAAAGGTGTTCGATCGATCGAAGAATGATGTTGGATCAATCAAACTTTTGGACTTAAGTGCTTTGGGTCAAGGCTTGGATCTATCTTGAAGTGTTGAGATTGATCAATATTCGATCGATCGAACCTTGGACTTGGATCGATCTAACTTACTGCTTTGCTTCTTTCTTTCTCCACTTTGCTCCTTTCTTTGTTCAATCCCAGAATTACTTCAATTAAGCTCTTATTTGGCTGAGTTAGCTTATTTTCGGGATAAGTGCCTGAAAATGGAAATAATATGAAATCAATCTAAAATGGTAAAGTAAGATAGATAAAGGTACTAGAATACCTAAGCTTAAGGGGTTTAAATACGCACTTTTCAGTACTCATCACACCCCCAAACTTAAATATTGCTAGTCTCTAGCAATGAATTAGAAAGTAAAGGAATGAAATGAACAACTATACAACTATAACTAGAACGCAATAAATGGATAACGCCACTTTCGTAGGGAACACGATTGCACTTAGCACATGTAACAAGCCTTTTAAACCCCTAGGTTACCCCTAGTGGACGAGTGAAGTCTCGTGAGGGTTTCCAGAAATGGAACCCACAAACATTAAGCTCATTTTTGTCAAAAGAGGTACCATTATTGTAAACAAGCATTGGGAGAAAACTACCTCAAGTATGCAATTTTTCAACCCTTTCCAAGCAATCTCTCAAAATTTCAACATCAAGCAAGCAAGTATGGTCCTCTACATATCAAGAAAATGATCATGCAAATCAAAACAACTCTAGAATTCTTTTGAGTGGACCGGCATCAATGTGTTGCTATCTTAGCCAACTAAAGAATTAATCACATCCTTACCCTCAAACTAGCATACAAATCTAGTATCGATCATCAAGACAAAAAGTGGACCTTTTATTAAAGCTTTATTGTTCTAGGTACGCTTATTTTTATTTATTTATTTATTATTATTATTTTTTGATAGGATCAAAGATGGAAGCATAGTGCAATGTATTGATCTATTAAACTTTCTAGCGATTCATAAGATCGAGCGTTAAGTCAATGACTCCCAAACCAGACGACTTTAGGGCACTAGGCGTTCAAACACCCCTACGGACTTACAAGCTCAAATCAACTAGGCTACAAATCAAGACAACAACCATCTAATCATTTCCCACTTCTCACCATTTAGGAGAAGTCCTCATTTTTAATTGCTTTTGCTTTTGCTCTTTTTTTTTTTTTTTTTGGTAAGCAAGTTCAATTATTAACCTAGAGTTTGGGCCCTCCACCTTTCTGCCCGAGAAGTTCAGTGCTTGATGAGGTTAGAATCCCGGCTACTTAGTGAAAAGGAGTTATTATCCACCTTTATCAAGAATGAAAGTTTTTAATGCACTACTAGCTCAATTGGGATATAACCAATTCAATAATCAACAAAGCATGTACCCCAGAAATGAATGCTAGTGTGCACCTGTGCTAGTGTAGAAGACTAAAGTGAATCTCAAAACAATCACAAAATCAGTATGATGTGGACCACAAGTGCAAGCAAGATATCAATCTTTTGAAAAATTTACCCCTAAATGGCATCCATAAGGCATACAAGGAGTATTGGACTCTCAAGTCAAGCAATTTTTAAATTTTAAGCAATATAGTCCTCAAAAGATCAAAATCATAGCTAGGTATGGACCAATCATAGAAATATCCCTCAAATACACGAGTCATGCTAAAATTTTGAATTGAAAATTATCACAGTAGAGCACCATTCCCCCCAAACTTAAATTGCACAATGTCCTTAACGTGCAAAGAGAACAAAGGAAAGAGTATACCAGTGCAACTGAGCAAGAATAATCGGGACTGAAGTATCCGAAGTGGGTGGCATGGCCCCCCCAAACTTGGGATGAACTGTGGTCCTGAAAATTGGTATCTGGATAAACTTATCAGATAACAAAATGGGATAATCAGTGCACAATGGACATACAAGTGTAAATGGGATAAACAGATAAAGAAATGAGAGAGGTATAAGGGTGGTCCTGAAAATTAGGTAGCACTCTCTCACTGAAGTCACTGTGATGCACCTGATGGAGTCAAACATAAAGATATGAAAATACAATCAGATGACATCCATTACAAAAATAGATATATAAAATAGAGTAAGTGCAGGTACAACAAAAATATCAAAGCCGACAGACCGGCTGTAAAAATAATAGCACTGTACAGTGATAAAAATAAAGTATCGATGGGAGAGAGGTAATGAGATAGAAAGGACTGAGAGCTCAAGAAGATGAGGTAGGACGGGCAGGTCTGGCGCCGCGGATGTCTCTAGATAAATCTCTGAACATGGTCACGACATCCGTACGGAAGGTAGCAAAATCAGCTCGATGGGCAATAAGATCAGCTCTATGGGTAGTAAGATCAGCTCGGATAGCAGCAACAGCATCCTCAAGCGTCTGCAGACGCACTCCGAAGCCGGGGGTCAAGTCTGGTATGGAGGAGTCAGAAGACAGCTCTTGGGTCTGCTCCTGCTCGTGGATAGGTGACCCAGCTGGAGAATGCTGAACTGCGTCATCCGTTGAGTGCTCCAAGTCAATGTCTATATCAATGTCATTATGCTCGGCAGCTGGATCGACTAGTGCATCGTCCACTGCGGGAGCTGCTGCTGCTGGCTCTGCTAGTGCCGGGGCTGCTTGTGCTGCTGCCTCCTCCTCTAACTCCAGCTCTGCAGCCGCCAGTACGGCATGGGTCTGCGGACGAGTGATAATAGTTCTGTAGCTCTTGTCCCAGTCCTTCTTGAGGAAGTGACAGGAACCTCTCTCGGGGTCCTCCTACGGGTGGATGGGATAGCGCTGGTCTATGAGAATCTAGATGATGAAGTGGCTGAATGGAAAAGACTTGGCCCTTCCGGGCGCCTCCTTACTGACGTACTCATCGTAGAGCTTCCTCATCACGCTCCAGATAAGCGCAGGAATAGACACCCAGTGACCGGTATAGAAGGTGTACAGGGCTTCTAGATAGTTACCCCGCCTCTGAATCTTATGTCCGGCCATGTATATGTTCCAGAAAAGCACGAAATTGATGAACCAAAGGTCGTCTGGAAGATATGTGCGGGTGGCGAAAGTCACCGGCATGGTCACCTGTGAGAAAAACTGCTATATCGGCGTAAGAAGGCCTATAGAGCCTGGGATATGTCTCCTGTAGCTCGAGCGGGCACCGATGTAGACAGCGAGTCGAACGGGCCAGAGTATCCACTGTAATGGTGATCTTATGGCCATCGATAAAGGTGATGAGCTCGGCTGTAATGCACGGCGACGGTCGGAGGTTCTGGTAGAACAACCGTACCAGTCGCGGGTAGATCGGCTTTGTGACTGGGGCAAAAATAGCTGAGAGGCCCTGCTGAATGATGTCCTGGTAGGCAGATCGAGTCAGCACCGATCTGGAGAAGGATGCGGTGTCAAATTCTGACTCGTGGTCGATAGTTATGTGTGCATATCGAGGCGCGAGTCTGTCACGTTATAAAGGAGCTAGCTGAATAGGTGGAGCCGGCTGAGCTGGTTGCTCAGTGCCTCTATGCGGTGGAGATGGTGATAGAGTGAATGCTGGACGAGCTAGCGACTGGGGTGGAGTAGGGTGTAATGGCTCCTCTGCATGGGAGGGTTGCGCAGTCTCCTCTGTCCGCTGTCGGACTCTCCTCTGTGTGTGCTCGGGGCTAGGATCTCGGATATGAGATGGACCGGCCCAGTCGTCAAGTCGGCGTCTGGTGCCGTGATGGTGTCTACGTGCTACAGTCTTGACGCGAGCATTAGTCCAAATCGACGGGAGATGTGGATACAAAGAGGGAGGGATGAAACGGAGATGAGAGAGAGAGAGAGAGAGAGAGAGAGAGAGAGAGAGAAGCTTGGTTCTCGCCGGAGATGGAAGTTATGAGCTAGAGAAGATGATTTGCAGTAGAAGGGAATGAGAGGCTAGGGTTTGATGTGTTGAGATCGATCCAAATGATCAATCTCAAGACCCTTGGATCTTTTTTTAAAAACATTTCCAGACTAGTTCGATCGATCGAAGATGAGTTGTGATTGATTGAACTTTGATGAACTCCTTTCAAAGTATTTTTGGATTTTTGGTTTTTTTTTTTTTTAATTAAATAGTTAATTAAAAATTAAATAAATTAAAATATTTTTGAATTTTTGAAAATTTATTGAAAATTAAAACAAAATAAAATGAGAGTGAAAATAGAATAAAATAAAAATAAAAATAAAAATATTTTTTTTGGATTTTTGAAAAGTTGAAAATTCAAACTAAAGTTAAAACAATGAAATGAAGATTTGTGATCGATCGAAATAAGAGTTCGATCGATCATACAGAGAGCAAAAATATGCAGGTTTTTGGTTCAAAAATTTGGCTAAGTGTTGGAACATGAGATCGATCGAACTGGGAAGTTGGATCGATCAAATATCTCTTGATCGATCTGAGAATTAGTTCGAACGATGAGGTGATTTGGATACAGGTTCTGCAGGCTCAAAAATATTCTAAGTGTCAACACTCAAGATCGATCGAACAGGATAGTTGGATCGATCGAAGGTCCTATGATCGATCCAACTGAGAACTAAGATCGCAGATTTTTCTTGTATCGATGGGACAGAGAGCCTATTTGGATGCAGGCTTGAAAATTTTCTAAGTGTTGGATTCAGATGGAAGTTCGATCGATTGAACTCAGGTATGAGATCGATCGAACTTATGCAGAATGCTCAAAAATGACATGAAAGCTTATGCAATCTTCACCAAAGTTCCTTGAAATGCATATGAACCAAAAACAAGTATCTAGATTTCGCAAGAAATGAAATGAAAGATAGAAATGGGGGATGAATAGGGTTTTGACATCCTACGAATGCTTTTGCTAGTCTTTAACGTCTCTAGCAAGACATTAGTCTCTTTTAGCCCGGATCAAAGATCTTATAATGCATCCCCTCCGTGTTGGGGTGATGGATGCTTTGAACTCTACCCAACAAATGGTCCTTTGAAGAACTTGTTGGATCAAGCTCAAAAGAGGCTTTTGATCCTTTGTCTATGCCATCAAAACTTTTGGGCTTCCATGCCCTTTCAAAGCAAGAATTTGAAACAACACTTTGAGAATGCAAGGTTGAAGATGATCCTTTGGAAGTTTTGGTTTTACACAAAAGTTCATTTCCTTGACGTTGAAGATCATGACACTTTTCTACAATATTGACCTCTCCTTCATATTTGTCAAATGAATTGGGTGTGGGATTAAAGATATTCAACTTCACCTTCATGTGGCCAAATGAAATCTTCATTATCCCCGTCCTACAATTGACGTTGGCATTTGTGGTTGCCAAGAAAGGACGGCCAAGGATAACGGGAATGTGGCTCTTAGGATTGGAAACCGGTTCCGTGTCTATAACAACGAAATCAACAGGAAAGAAAAATTTATCAATCTTAATCAAAGCATCTTCAATGACACCTCTAGGCTTTTTAATGGATCGGTCGGCAAGTTGCAAAACTACCGACGTTGGTTTCAATTCACCTAAGCCTAATTTGACATAAACTGAGTAAGGAAGAAGGTTAACACTTGCTCCTAAGTTAAGAAGTGCCCGATTAATGATATGTTCACCAATGATGCTTGATGTAGTGGGTGAACCGGGATCCTTAAACTTTGGAAGAGTGTTATGTTGTAAAATTGAGCTTACTTGCTCGGTTAAAACCACCTTTTTTGGTGCTTGGCTTTTGTTCTTTCGCTTTTGGGTGCAAAGATCTTTTAAAAACTTGGCATAAGCCGGAATTTGCTTGATTGCATCCAAAAGTGGGAGATTAACTTTTACTTGCCTAAACATTTCCAAAATCTCATTGGTCTTGACTTTTTGCTTTTCTTTTGAAATGGACCCTTTCAAGGCATCCGGAAATGGAGCTCTTGGCTCGAAAACATTTTAAGAATTTTCTTTTAAAGCCTCTTCAACACAAGAAGTTTTCAAATTAGGTTTTAATTCACTTTTCAACAAAACTTCTTTCTCAACATCATTTTTCAAGACTTCTTTGTCAAACACATTTTTCAAAACTTTCTCATTTGCAAGATCATGTGTATGCAATGAAAGAGGAATGTGATGTGAAACGGGATGGGTGACAACTTGAGGTTGCACCGGTTCACTCTCTTCATTGGACATTTCAACTTGATTGTCCACAACTCTACCACTCCGTAAGGTGGTCACCGCATTAACATGTTCTATGGTACACCCCTCCGATGAGGATTGGGTTTCCACAACACATTGTTACTTAGGCGGGGCATTAATAAGCATCTTTCCCTTCTCTTTAGCATTAAGAGTGCTAGCTATTTGCCCTACTTAGGTTTCTAGCTTTGTAATAGATTGAGAGTGAGAATGAAACAATTGTGTGTTAGCCTCTAAAGTGCCCAAAGCATTTAAAACTTTTTCTTCAAAAGCGGGACTTCGAGAATTACCTTGGGAATATGATTGGTTGGGAAAATAAGAATTAGAGAATTGATTCCCTTGTGATTGGTATGGCCTATAACCTTGGGATCCTTGGTTTTGCATTGGAGGTGGAATATACTTCCCTTGAAAACCACCTTGGGGAGGGTTTAAGCCTTCCCCTTGGTTTTTCCATGAGAAGTTCGATGATTTCTCCAACTTGGATTGTAATGAGTAGCATAAGGATTGTTCCCTTGGTTCACAAAAGCCGCATTGACTTGTTCATTAGGTTCACTTTGCACTTGTCCATGAGGACAATGAAAAGTAGAATGAAAAACACTAGAACAAGTCATACATGTTTCATTTGATGCACGATGAGAACGGTTAGGAAAGGAAGATACTTGGTTCGCCGAGTTCTGGTTAATCAAAAATTGATCAAACCTTTGAGACAAAGACTTCATTTCGGCGGTTATTTCATTTGAATGTTCGACTTGATGTAAGCCTACACTCTTCCTACCTTGTGAATTTCTACCATTCTTGGATGATAGTGTTCTATGCAAAGAATTTTCACTCATGCTTTCATAAAAATGCCATACGTCATCCTCATGCCTATCAATGTAAGAGCCACCCATGGAAGCATCAACCATGCCCTTATAATTATCCGATAAGCTCTCAAAAAAATATTGAACTAATTGCCATTTGGGCATGTCATGGTGTGGACACTTCCTTAGCAATTCATTGAAGCGTTCCCATGCCTCATGGAATGTTTCCCCATCCCCATGTGTAAATTCTCGAATTGAGGTCCTCATGTCATTGGTCTTAGAAACCGGATAGTACTTCTTCAAAAACTCTTGTTGCATTTCTGCCCAAGAAGTGATTGAAAAAGGCCTAAGATTGTTAAACCAATATTTTGCCTTGTCCTTAAGGGTGAATGGAAAAAGTTTAAGCCTTGAGACTTCTTCCGGCATGTCCGTATATTTTACGGTGGAACATACTTCAAGAAACTCATCCAAATGCTTATAGGGATCTTCACTAGGAAGTCCATAAAAGTTAGGAAGCATTTGAATGGTTTATTCTTTAATTTCATAATGATGTGCTCTAAATGGTGGCAATTGAATGCATGTGGGTGCATTGTATTCATTAGGCACATAGTGGTCTCTCAAAGCAAGTGGTGGGTTTGCAACTTGAGGTGCAACATGAACACCTTGATTTTGAATTCCTCGATTAATGACGGGAGATTGTGGAGCATACATTGGCTTTGGCATTCCATACGGAACTTGGCCTTATTGTTATGGTGGTTGGATGAATGGCCTTGGCATGCCTAATGGTACTTACATCTTTTCATTGTGTACATTAGGATGAAGGATACCTTGTTGGTCTATGTGATACCCCCTAATTTCAAAACACGGGTTGATCCAAGTCCGTGCACAAAATCAGGGGATATCACAGTTGGTATCAGAGCACTCAAGGCTCAAGTGTCCCTAGGGTGTCTTTCGTTGTGTGACTTCCGCGTTGTGTACTCTTTTAATTAGAGCTTAAGTTTAGGATTCATTGTATTCTATATTCGGTCTGTTAGTGTATCCTAATGGTAAATCGTTGAGTCTTATCAGAAAATGGTAAGACGTCGATTTGGAAGGTATTTATGGAGAAAGGAGTGTAGGCGCTAGAATCATATGTTAAATCAGTACGTAGGGAGACAATAGTTATTGTGGAAACTAATTGAATGACATAGACTACGAAGGTCAATAGTTTACGTTCACACAGTAAACATAGGTGTGAGATTAAGATAGAAAACTGAATTGTAGGAAATTATTACTTCTACATGCAATATTGTTCAGGGCAGATGAATGTAGTTACAGAATTGGTTTTTAAGTTCTATTTTTGAGGGTTGGGGTGTTCCAAAGTTATTTAGATCAAATTAGGTGATTTAAATGGTTGAAATATATTGGTTAAGATCTTAGAATGCACAATATACATTAATATGCTAAGGACTTGAACCATATGAAATTTTAATTAACTTACATGTTGTGAATGAATGATTTATTTGCTTAATATTATTCTAGAAATTTCAATGTCTATTTATGTGATTTTAATCATGTATTAGCATATAATATAATCATGTATTTATCAGATTTTGATTATAATTACTTCTAGATTATTTGATGTATAATTATATATATTGCATGAAGTATGAGTTTTATGGATTTATGCACCATTAAAATAATATGGAGGTATTTTAGGGATAGATTAACGGAATAGTTAAGTCCTACCTATTTATTTATGGATTGTATGGTTTAATGCACCGGTATGGGATGGTGGCATTTTAGGGACGGATTAACCAAAGAAGTTAAGTCCTACCTATATATTTATAAGGGAACGGATTAACCATAGAGTTAAGTCCTACTTATTCGTGTCAGGTTAACGGAATAGTTGGATGACATGCCATTAAAATAATATGGTTGGATAGTTTACTTTTATGTTTGGATATAATGGATTATATATATATGTACCACGATATGAGCTTGAGTCTCAGGATCAGTGGTTAGGATGGAGGCGTATATTGCCGATTGAGATGGGTAGCTGGATTTAAGGATGTGTGGGCCCTGGTAGAAGGAGGACTCGTGACCACCTTTGTGTGCGTTTTACATGAGATACCCACTATCCGGTTGAGACTGCTTTAGTCTAGTGAGAGTCTCTAGTGTGTATTTATATTTATCAATTATATAAATATGGAATTAGCTAATTACGAGATGTGTCTGCTAATTATGAATATGTGTGGACGGGTTAATTTCCACACGGATAAAAGGAATAATGAAATTTGAAATTAAATAATCAAAGTTTTCATTTCATAGATTCGTGAATTCCGAGGACGGAATTCCTTTTGTTAGGGGGGAAGAATGTAATACCCCGATATTTTTAAAGGATTTATTAATTAGGATTAATTATTTTATTTTTCAATGATTTA
Source organism: Cornus florida (assembly GCF_030987335.1). Classification (NCBI taxonomy): domain Eukaryota; kingdom Viridiplantae; phylum Streptophyta; class Magnoliopsida; order Cornales; family Cornaceae; genus Cornus; species Cornus florida. The sequence goes on from NW_026775577.1 coordinate 9,957,015, forward strand.
TTTTATTTCATTGAGTGTTAGATTAATTATCTTATTTTAATTAAGTTATATTTCATGATTATGTATGATGATTGATTGTTTGTGTGGTTGATTATTGATTGAATTATTGGTGTGTTGATTTTATTGGTATTCTGTGACTTAGTTGTAAATTCTTGGTTTTTTATGTGTTTCATATAATTAGTTATTTTAATTTCAGTATTTAATTAATTATTTTATTTATTTAAATTAATTGGATTGGGCTTAAGGGAAGTTGGACCAAATGATTTGGTCTTGGGCTTGAAGGAGGCCTTATTGGGTTAATTAATAAAGGCCCATGGTTATTTAATTATTTAAATGATCATTTTTGGTATTAATTATTAATATATAAAATTATATATAAATATAATTAATTAATAATTGTTAGGGAAAGATATATATAGAGATATATATATTTATGGATATATATAGGTTTATATGATTTAATTAACTAACGGTTAATTATGGAAGATAAATATATATATGTGTGTAATATAATATATGTATATATATATTATGTTATTTAAAGATTATTATCTTATTAGTAGTCCTAGTTGGAATAGGAGTTAGGTTTTAATGTGTATAAATATACACATAAGGTTTATGGTTAAAAGGTTTATACGTTAGAAAAATAAGAGAAGTAGAGAAAAAGAGAAGAAGAGGAGGCTGACAAAGAAGAGACCGAATCGGAGAAAGAGAATGTTGGGATTCGAAGAGTTTTGAAGCGTCAGTTTTGTTTCAAAACCTTCAGGCGAGTTCTTCTCTATCTTTCCTCTTAGAACTCATAAATATTTCCCTTGAGTATCAAGGTTTTAAATTAAATTTACCAACTATCATACCCCCTAATACCAACTATAATACCCCCTAATTTCGGAACGCAGGTTGATCAAGTCCGCGCACAAAATCAGAGAAATATCAAAACAATTAAAGTATTTAAACAAGCACAGAATACAAAGATGGAAAAATAAAGAATAAATAAACCGCTGAAGAAAACTAATAAATAAATATTACTTAATGATTCTCCAACAATTACAACTCGGGAATCCCGTAACTCAAGGACCCCTTAAAACACTATCCAATAATCCAATACTACTTAACAGTACACAAGTGGAATAGATGAATGATAGTCTCCCAGCTGCGGATTGTCAACCTCGAGACTGGAACCTCTAATAACCTGAAAAATAAATCGTGGGTTAAACCCTACGAGCAAGTTCTCTCTACCAGACCTCTAAAAATCACTAAATAGATCATCTCTGATCAAAAGCAAACCTAATAAAGTTTTAACCTTGATATACCATGATATACATATATATATATATAACTAATTATATACAATATAACAATAACATCTATAGCCAGGTGCATTAATTCCAAAACCATTATCAATGATTAATAATAATTATATCTAGTCCAATCCACAATTTATTTTTAAAGAAACTCCCCTAACCTTAATTCCATCCTACACGGCAATTTAATAATAAAATATAATTAAAAGAATATTATATTTAATTCCAAAACCAATAATGATTTTAAGTATTTAAATCTCATAGCCAATATGTAGGCTTTGACAAATCATCCATGTTACCCCCAGTATTATTTTATTAATATGTATAAAATAATACACTAACCTGTAAGTACTAGACTATTCTAATTTAAGAATATCTAATCCTAATCCACCTTATACATATAATAATCATAGATGATATATTTTAATCATCAAACATATAGCAATATAATTATACTTTGGCAAATCAAGCATGCCATTATAAATATATCTATTTATATGCCTCCTGAAAGTATATTTATTTATACCTTGGCAATTCAACCATGCTTCCTTAAGTATATAGTTTTATACTTTTAACTTAGCAACTCATCCATGCTTCCTATTTATATTTTATTCATCATTATACTTAGACCATATATTTACACATTTGGCAACTTATCCTTGCCTACGATTCAACCATGTACCAAACCTTAGAAATTAATTTACTAACCAAATAATTCATAAATAGGCAAAATAGTTTATCAATAAAACAACCCATACCTAGGCGTTCCATGCATATCATCGGCATATAATTAATTTAATAACCAGCCTATCCATATATACCAAATAAGACTAATATTTTAATCATCTTAAATGATATATACATATACCAATATATTATACAATATATATATGTATAATACTTTTCACATATAATATATATATATATCCACCTCTTATTTCATCACAGACAGTATTAATTAACTATGTAAACGTCAATTAAATGCTACTAATACAATAGTAGTACTCTATGGCTCTCGGAACACCAAGAATACCTCTTATAATGGTTGCTTTCGACCCTAACGGCTTAAATATCAACTCTGGAAATTCACCGGACCCCGCAGGAGTTTTCTGGGATTCCAAACACTACCTCACGCGCTTTCACGCGCCTCCACACGCGCCCAGACATGATGCACGTGCATCCACGTGCTTCCACAAGTTGGTAGGTGTCTTCACGCTCCCTCACGCGCGGTACACGCGCCCCCATGCTCCTGTTCTTCTTCTGGTTGAGGTGGCACACTGCTATTCGCTGGATGCACGCTTTCCTTGTGCGCGCGTCACACCGGATCACATCACCGCGCCTCCATGTATTTGTGTTGCACCGAATCAATCCCTCTTTGACCCAGCCTCATCTAGGGATCAAATCCTAAGTACACTGAATCCTTATGGAGCCACATCACACCGAATAAACCCACTAACTCTAAACTAATCCAAAGGCCCAGATCTACATATGCACCATATTATCATGCGCCGTACTACACCGAAATAACCAATGATTATCAGGACCATCCTAAAGTCTTGATTTAAGTGCATTGAAGTGTCATGCGCCTTGCTGCACCGAATCCCAGCCCTTTAATGGCTGCGCCGATTTTAAATAGCCTCCAGTGTATAGAAACATTAAAAATTATACTAAAATAATTATAACAAAATTCCAAAAAAAAAATAAAAACAAATCCAGAAAAATATATAGAAAATTCCAAAAATTATAAAAAAAATTCCAGAAACTCTAAAAACCCTAATTAATCATATTGGGTCCAAGATCAACCTATAGATTAATTTTTAAAATATATGCAACACACATATATACCAATTAAAATCCAAAATTCCAAAAGAATAAAATATAATAATTTAGACTTTTGAATAATCCGATCTACACATGATTTAATCAAATAAATTTAATTTAATGCTTTGATTAATTCGTTCTGTCCATAATTTAAATTAATAAATTTAATTTAAAACCTTGATACTCAAGGTGAAATATTTATGAGTTCTACGAGGAAAGTTAGAGAAGAACTCGCCTGAAGGTTTTGAAACAAAACCGACGCTTCAAGACTCTTCGAATCCCGACATCCTCTTTCTCCTATTCAGTCTCTTCCTTGTCGGCCTCCTCTTCTTATCTTTCTCTCTACTTTTCTTATTTTTCTAATGTATAAACCTTTTAACCCTAAACCTTATGTGTATATTTATACACATTAAAACCTAACTCCTATTCCAACTAGGACTACTAATAAGATAATAATCTTTAAATAACATAATATATATATACATATATTATATTACACACATATATATATTTATCTTCCATAATTAACCGTTAGTTAATTAAATCATATAAACCTATATATATCCGTAAATATATATCTCTATATATATCTTTCCCTAATAATTATTAATTAATTATATTTATATATAATTTTATATATTTATAATTAATACCAAAAAGGATCATTTAAATAATTAAATAACCATGGGCCTTTATTAATTAACCCAATAAGGTCTCCTTCAAGCCCAAGACCAAATCATTTGGTCCAAATTCCCTTAAGCCCAATCCAATTAATTTAAATAAATAAAATAATTAATTAAATACTAAATTAAAATAACTAATTACATGAAACACATAAACAACCAAGAATTTACAACTAAGTCACACAATACCAATAAAATCAACAGACCAATAATTTAATCAATAATCAACCACACAAACAATCAATCATCATACATAATCATGAAATATAACTTAATTAAAATAAGATAATTAATCTAGAACTCAATAAAATAAAATAAATCATTGAAAAATAAAATAAAATAATTAATCCTAATTAATAAATCCTTTAAAAATATCGGGGTATTACAGTCTACGTGACCAATGTCCTCAATATGGTCATCATTATGGTCATCCATTGAATGATTGGCTCCATTCGAACTTCCTCTTCCCCTAGGATTTCTAACGATAGATTCAAGATGCAAATCAAGAGGGGCAATAGTTGGTCTTAATGAACGATGCCCATGCATGTACAATACAAAACATAAGAAACACAATGAATAACAAACACTATGCCTTCACAACAATGTAATGAAACTCCCTCCACAAACACTTAACCCATATTCCTATGCTTTAACAAAGATGATGCAAAGAACAATAAAATAGCCTCCACGTAGGCTCACGATTTATCTAAGAATTGAATTACAAGCCTCCATGCGGGCTGACGATTTAACTAAGGAATTGAGTAAAGAAAGTCTCATAAAGGTCCTTTAGCACTTCAACTCCAAATTTTAAAGCTTAGCTTAGCAATTTTTTTTTTAAGTTTTTAGCATTTTTCCTTTCTTTGCTTGCTTGAATTAAATGCTCAATGACTCATTTGCTTGCTTCCTCTCCAACAATGCACCTAGTTAAGTAAGAATAACACAATAAGTAACCAAAAAGAAAAAAAAAAAAGAAGTAAAAACACGATCAAAAGAGTACTAATCCTAATCAATTCCACAAATACGACGTTACCTAATCCCCGGCAACGGCTCCAAAAACTTGTTGGTCCTTATATTGTAAGTCGCGGTGACCACAAGCTTGGAGAAGCATGCAATTTAGGCGAGGGCCAAGTTTTACATTTATAAAGCCACTACTACCTTTACTAAAAATATAGCTAGGGCGAGTAGGGATCGTCCCAAGGGATTGGAGTCGTACTTGAATGTGAAAATGCAACTAGGGTCGGTAGATTGAGTGATCAAACAAGTGGTTGGTTGGTTATTTAAACTAGAGAGCAACTAAATTAAATTAAGCAAGAATGCAATGCTAAAGAGAGTAAGTAAAGGAGAGAGAGATCTTGAGGTTTAGAGATCACCACCAAGCAATGCATTTCTATATCATTGACAAATGATTAATGAGGGTAATTAGGGTGTTGCAATATTGGAGTGTGTGTATTTGATTGATTCAACAAGCAAGGATGACTAGTTAAGCATGTATTATCTAAACATCATGTGAAAGGCATAATATATCTAAGCTATGAAGCATATATTGTCTAAACAACATGTGAAAGGCACAATAAATCAAAACAAGTTATTAATCCTTTCATTAAGCTCACAATCCAAATACAACACAAGGATAAAAACATATGCTAATTGCATTCACAAGCTTGGATCATTAAACAACAAGTATAGATTGTCCTCCCATTTAACACTACACTACAACTACACTACTAGTATGAAAATAAACTAAGGGAGAGGCACAATCCATCAAGAGGTAAGCATGAACCATTAAGAGAATCACAAAAACATTCTTTTAAGCACAATGTTTTGACAATCTCTAAATCTATAGCATCAATACACATATACATGCATCAATAACACAAAATCTAGAAATAAACACATGAACATCTATTCTAGCATATATAGACATATGGATAGAATGAAATGACCAATTGGAAGCATTAAACCACATAAATCATTGAATAAACAAGATCTATATATATCAAAGTGTCAAAACATCAATTACAACACTAATCCCTCAATAATACACAAGATTAAGATATAGAAAGCATCATTGGGGCTAACTTTAGCCCCAAGAGGATGTCTAGCCACTCATGGTGAAGATGCTCCAACCCTCAAGGGCTAACTCCATGGAAGAGGTTTGCTCCTTGTTGATGAAGATTTCCAATGGTGTCTCTAGCCTCTTCCTCCTCTAAACTTCCTCCCCAAGAGATGATATCAAAAATAAAATTGGCTCCCCTTTGAAAAAATAATCCTTACCCTTATATAGGTAGGTCAAAATGACACCCAAAATGAGCTGGGGTCATGCACACAATATTCCCTAATGATTGGATAAAGGACAACTTTCAATGGGATGGAATTTTAACTTTTTCGCACTAGAGGAAGTTCGATCGATCGAAAGTAAATGAGATCGATCGAATTTAAGCTGGATCGATCCAACTGGCTGAGCTTTTTAGAAAAAGACAAATCCGAGATATTTGTGGGAAAAAGGACAAAAGTGGTTGGTGGGTGGTACAGCTATGGATAGGATCAATCATTTGGATAATGACAAATGTGTTCGATCGATTGAAGAATGATGTTGGATCGATCGAACTTTTGGACTTAAGTGCTTTAGGTCAAGGCTTGGATCTATCTTGAAGTGCTGAGATCGATCAATATTCGATCGATCGAACCTTGGACTTGGATCAATCGAACTTGCTGTTTTGCTTCATTTTACTTCTTTCTTTCTCCACTTTGCTCCTTTCTTTGTTCAATCCCAGAATTGCTTCAATTAAGCTCTTATTTGGCTGAGTTAGCTTATTTTCGGGATAAGTGCCTGAAAATGGAAATAATATGAAATCAATCTAAAATGGTAAAGTAAGATAGATAAAGGTACTAGAATGCCTAAGCTTAAGGGGTTTAAATACGCACTTTTCAGTGCTTATCACACCCCCAAACTTAAATATTGCTAGTCCCTAGCAATGAACTAGAAAGTAAAGGAATGAAATGAACAACTATACTACTATAACTAGAAAGTAATAAATGGATAACACCACTTTCGTGGGGAACACGATTGCACTTAGCACATGCAACAAGCCTTTTAAACCCCTATGTTACCCCTAATAGACGAGTGAAGTCTCGTGAGGGTTTCCAGAAATGGAACCCACAAACATTAAGCTCATTTTTGTCAAAAGAGGTTCCAATATTGCAAACAAGCATTGGGAGAAAACTACCTCAAGTATGCAATTTTTCAACCCTTTCCAAGCAATCTCTTAAAATTTCAACATCAAGTAAGCAAGTATGGTCCTTCACACATCAAGAAAATGATCATGCAAATCAAAACAACTCTAGAATTCTTTTGAGTCGACCGGCATCAATGTGTTGCTATCTTAGCCAACTAAAGAATTAATCACATCCTTACCCTCAAACTAGCATAGACATGCATCAATAACACAAAATCTAGAGACCAGCATATGAACATCTATTCTAACATACATAGACATATGGATAGAATGAAATGATCAATTGAAAGCATTAAACCACATAAATCATTGACTAAATAAGATCTATATATATCCAAGTGTCAAAACATTAATTACAACACTAATCCCTCAATAATACACAAGATTAAGATATAGAAAGCATGCTTGGGGCTAACTCTAGCCCCAAGAGGATGTCTAGCCACTCATGGTGATGTTGCTCCAACCCTCAAGGGCTAACTCCATGGAAGAAATCTACTCCTTGTTGATGAAGAACTCCAATGGTGTCTCTAGCCTCCTCCTCCTCTAAACTTGCCTCCTTTGAGAATAATCCCTAGAATTGTCTATTGTCTCTCTCTCAAAAAGTGCATCATATTCCTTTTATAGGTAGGTCAAGTGACACACCAAATGAGCTAGGGTCGTGCAAAGAATATTCTCTAATGATCAAAATCATAGCTAGATATGAACCAATCATAAAAATATCCCTCAATTACACAAGTCATGCTCAAAATTTTGAATTTAAAACTAATACTGTAAAGCACTATTCCCCCTAAACTTAAATGGCACAATGTCCTCAATGTGCAAGAGAACAAGGGAAAAAGTATACTAGTGCAACTAAGGCATAAAATGATCAGGACTGAAGTATCTAAAGTGGGTGGCATGGCCCCCCCAAACTTGGGATGAACTGTGGTCCTGAAAATTGGCACTTGGATAAACTCATCAGATAACAAAATAGGATAATTAGTGCACAGTGGACATGCAAGTGTAAATGGGATAATGAAATAAAATAGGGAGAGAGATATAAGGGTGGTCCTGAAAATTGGGTAGCACTCTCTCACTGAAGTCACTGTGATGCACCTGATGAGTCAAACATATAGATATGAGAATATAATTATATGACATTCGTAGCAAAAACAGATAAAGTGCAGGTACAACAGAATATCAAAGCCGACAGACCGGCTGCAAAAATAATAGTACTGTACAGTGACAAAAATAAAGTATCAATAGTAGAGAGGGATCATAAGATAGAAGGAACTAGGAACTCAGGAGGATGAGGTAGGACGGGTAGGTCGGGCTCAGTGGATATCTCTGGATAGATCTCAGAATATAGTTGCGACATCCGTGCGGAAGGCAGCAAAATCAGCTCTATGGGCTGTAAGATCAGCTCGTATGGCAACAACAGCATCCTCAAGAGTCTGTAGGTGTACTCCAAAGCCGGGGGTCAGATCTGGAGCCTCAAGTATAGATGAATCAAAAGAAAACTCCTGAGTCTGTTCCTGGTCGTGAATAGGCAACCCAGCTGGAGAGTACTGCTCTGTGTCGTCTGCAGGGCGCTCTAAATCAATATCTATATGTTCGGCAGCTGGATCAACTGGCGTCATCCGTTGCGGGATCTGCTACTGCTGCCTGAGCTGGTGCCTCTGCCTCCTCCTTAGCCTTTAGCTCCTCTGCAGCCACTACTACGTGGTCCTGCAGTATAGTAATAATGGCATTATAGCTCTTGGTCCAGTCCTTCTTCAGAAAGTGACAGGAACCTCTCTCGCGGTGTGCCCGAGGATGAATAGGGTAGCGCTGGTCGATAAGAATCTAGGTGATGAGGTGGCTGAATGGGAAAGACTTAGCTTGTCCGGGTGTCTCCTTGCTAATATACTCATCATATAGCTTCCTCATCACACTTCAGATGAGCGTGGGAATAGATACCCAGTGGCCAGTGTAGAAGGCATAGAGGGCTGTCAAATAATCTCCCCTCCTCTGAATCTTATGCCCTGCCATGTAGATATTCCGAAAGAACACGTAATCGATAAACCACAGGTCATCTGGAGGGAATGTCTAGGTGGCGAAGGTCTCGCCACCGGCATGGTGACCTGTAAGAAAAACTGCCATGTCGGCATAAGAAGGCCTATATAGCCTCGGATATGTCTCCTGAAGCTCTGAAGGACAGCGGTGTGGGCAATGGCACGAGCGGGCTAGTGAGTCCACTGTGATAGTGATCTGATATCCATCTACAGAAGTGACCAGCTCTGCTATGGTACGCGGGGATGGTCGGAGGTTCTGGTAGAACAACCGTACCAGCCGCGGGTAGACTGGCTTTGTGACTGGGGCAAGAAGAGCTGCCAGGCCCCTCTGAATAATATCGTGGTAAGCTGATCGAGTCAGCACCGATCTGGAGAAAAAGACCATGTCAAACACTGACTAATGGTCGACCGCCATATGCACATATCTAGGCACGAGCTGGCTGAGTTGGCTAACGTGGTGGAGATTGTACGGGTGAATGCTCAGCTCCAGCACGTGGTGGAGATGGTGATGGTGTAAATGCAGGCGGAGCTGCAGAGGTAGATGGAATATGATCAGCCTCTACCTCAGCCTCGTGAGATGCTAACTGAGGTGGGGTAGCCTGTGCTGGCTCCTGCTGTACATGAGAGGGCTCTGTTGGCTCCTCTGTCCGTGGTCTGATATAGCGCTGAGGCCTGTGTTTCCTGTTGGCAACGGTCTTCCTCTTAACCATAGCCTGCAAAAAGAAAAAGAAAAACTTGCAATGGGAGTTAGTACCAGAATAAGAAATTTTAAGCATAATATAGAAACATGTATGTCAAGTAAAATAGACAAAATAAATATGACATGAATCTATGCAAGTGGTAGGATGTGAAATATGCTAAGCAATATAAGTATGAAATGCATCCAATGTGGAATATCACAGGCATTGGGCATATATGAGATAGCATGAACATAAGATATGAAGAATGAAGTGTGTGTGTGAGATCTATGAAATTCGATCGATCAGAAAAAGAAGTGAGATCGATCGCAAAAGTTGGATCGATCGAAAATAAGTGAGATCGATCTCACAGCTTCGATCGATCTGAGATATGAGTTCGATCGATCTCTCAAGATTGATCTGAGATACAAGTTCGATCGATCGAACTGTGCGACGAATGTAAACAGTCACAGATCTATGACTTTGGAAGCATGGGGCCCACACGAACGTGTTTGTGGGCCTATCAACACAACACATCATCAAATCCCATCACCCAATCATGGCCCATTCTCCCAAAATCAATTCGAAAATAAAAAATATAATAACATATATACATATATATACAAACATGCTTCAAGGTCATCAATGGTGGATTTTGTCATAAAAATGGCCTGGATTCAACACATAGAGTATGTATGGATGAGATTGAAGCTTAAATGAACATGATATGGTCGGATCTTACCTCAAATCGAAAGGAGAGAAGTGGATGCGAAGATTGGATTAGAAATCCGAGATGAGGGAGAAAGTGTAGTTGGATCTCGCCGGATATGAGGAAGATGGAGAGTGGATGCGGCGGCGATGAGGGAAGCAAGGGTTTGGAGGGTTGGATCGATCTTGAGACCCTCCAGGTTTATTTTAAAAACATTCCCGACAGAGTTCGATCGATCGAACTTCAACTGAGATCGATCGAACTTTGATGAACTCTCCTCAAAGTATTTTTGGATTTTTGAAATTTTTGAAAAATGCAAAACTAAAATTAAAAATTAGAATTAAAATTAAAAATTGTAAAATAAAATAAAATAGAATAAAATATTCTTGGATTTTTGTTTTTTTTTTTTTTTTTCATTTTAAATTGAACAATCAATAATAATTAAAAACTAAATAAACTAAAATATTTTTGTATTTTTGAAAACTTTTTGAAAAATAAAATAAAATGAAATGAAATGAAAATAAAATAAAATAAAATAAAAATGAAAATATTTTTGGATTTTTTTTAAAATTTGAAAAGTCAAAATAAAGTCAAACAATGAAATGGAAAACTGAGATCGATCGGAACAAGAGTTCGATCGATCAGACAGAGAGCAAAAATATGCAGGTTTTTGGTTTAGAAAATTGGCTAAGTGTTGGAACTTGAAGATCGATCGAACTTGGAAGTTGGTTCGATCGAAGAACTTCAAATCGATCTTGGAATGTTTCAATCGATGAGACAGAGAGCAAAAATATGCAGGTTGATGCAAGCTCAAAATTTTTCTAAGTGTTGAATCATGAGATCGATCGAACTTTGAAGTTGGATCGATCGAAGGTCTCCTGATCGATTTAAGAATAAGTTCAAATGATGGGACAGAGAGGTGATTTGGATGCAGGTTTCTGCAGGTCGAAATTTTTTCTAAATGTTGGATGCAGAATGGAGTTCAATCGATAGAACTCAGGTTTGAGATCAATCGAACTATGCAGAATGCTCAATAATGACATGAAAGCTCATGCAATCCTCACCAAAGTTCCTATCAATGCATATGAACCAAAAACAAGTATTTAGACTTCGCAAGAAATGAAATTTAAGATAGAAATGAGGGAGGAATAGGGTTTTGACACCCTACGAAATGTTTTTGCTAGTCTTTAACGTCTCTAGCAAGACATTGGGCTCTTTTAGCCCGGATCAAAAATCTTGTAATGCATCCCCTCCTTGTTGGGGTGATAGATGCTTTGAACTCCACCCAATAAATAGTTCTTTGAAGAACTTGTTAGATTAAGCTCAAAAGAAACTTTTGATTCTTTGTCTATGCAATCACAACTTTTGGGCTTCCATGCCCTTTCAAAGCAAGAATTTGAAACAACACTTTGAGAATGCAAGGTTGAAAATGATCCTTTGGAAGTTTTGGTCTTACACAAAAGCTCATTTCCTTGACATTGAAGATCATGACATTTATCTACAATATTAATCTCTCATTCATATTTGTCAAGTGAATTGGGTGTGGGATTAAAGATATTCAACTTCACCTTCATATGGGCAAATGATATCTTCATTATTCCCATCCTACAATTGATGTTGGCATTAGCGGTTGCCAAGAAAGGACGTTTAAGGATAACGGGAATTTGGCTCTTAGGATTGGGGACTAGTTTCGTGTCAATGACAACGAAATCAACCGGAAGAAGAATTTATCAATTTTAATCAAAACATCCTCAATGATACCCCTAGGCTTCTTGATAGATCGGTCGGCAAGTTGCAAAACTACCGACATCGGTTTTAGTTCACTCAGGCCCAATTTGACATAAACCGAGTATGGAAGAAGGTTAACACTTGCTCCTAAGTCAAGAAGCGCTCGATTAATGACATGACCACCAATAATGCATGATGTAGTGGGTGAACCGGGGTCCTTAAACTTTGGCAAAGTGTTATGTTGCAAAATTGAGCTTACTTGCTCGGTCAAAACCACTTTTCTTTGTGCTTGGCTTTTGTTCTTCCGCTTTTGGGTGCACTAGTCTTTTAAGAATTTGGCATAAGCCAGAATTTGCTTGATTGCATCCAAAAGTGGAAGATTAACTTTTACTTGCCTAAACATTTCCATGATTTCATTGGTTTTTGCCTTTTGCTTGTCTTTTGAAATGGATCCTTTTAAGGCATCCGGAAATGGAACTTTTGGTTCAAACACTTTTTCAGAATTTTCTTTTGAACTCTCTCTAACACAAGAAGTTTTTAAATCACTTTGTTTCAAATCATTTTTCAACAAAACCTTTTCAACATCATTTTTTAAAACTTCTTTTTCAAACATATTTTTCAAGACTTTCTCATTCACAAGATCATGTATATGCAATAAAGGAGGAATGGGATGTGAAACGGGACGGGTGACAACTTGAGGTTACACGGTTCACTCTCTTCATTGGACCTTTCAACTTGATTGTCCACAATCCTACCACTCCGTAAGGTAGTTACCGCATTAACATGTTCAATGGTGTGGCCTTCCGATGAGGAATGGGTTTCCACAACACATTGTTGCTTAGGTGGGGCATTAATAGGCATCTTTCCCTTCTCTCTTGCATTGAGAGTGCTTACTATTTACCCTACTTGGGTTTCTAGCTTCGCAATAGATTGAAAGTGAGAATGAAGCAATTGTGTGTTGGCCTCTAAAGTGCCCAAAGCATTCAAAACTTTTTCTTCAAAAGCGGGACTTCTAGTATTTCCTTGGGAATAAGATTGGTTGGGAAAATGAGAATTAGCAAATTGATTCCCTTGTTATAAGGTCTATAACCTTGGGATCCTTGGTTTGAAGTGGAGGTGGAATGTACTTCCCTTGAAAATCGCCTTGGGAAGGGTTTGAGCCCTCTCCTTGGTATTTCCAACAGAAATTCGGATGATTCCTCCAACTTGGATTATAGTGAGTACCATAAGGATTGTTCCCTTGGTTCACAAAAGCTGCATTGACTTGTTCATTAGGTTCATTTTGCGCTTGTCCGTGAGGACAATGAGAAGTAGAATGAAGAACACTAGAACAAGTCATACATGTTTCATTTAAGGCACGATGAGAATGGCTAGGGAAGGAAGATATTTGGTTCGCCGAGTTTTGGTTAATCAAAAATTGATTAAACCTTTGAGATAAAGACTTCATTTCGGCGGCTATTTCATTTGAATGGTCGACTTGATGTAAGCCAGCACTCTTCCTACCTTGTCAATTTATACCATTCTTAGATAATAGTGTTCTATGCAAAGAATTTTCACTCATGCTCTCATAAAGAAGCCACACGTCATCCTCATGCCTATCAATGTATGAGCCACCCATGGAAGCATCAACCATACCCTTATAGTTGTCCGATAAGCTCTCAAAGAAATATTGAACTAATTGTCATTTGGGCATGTCATGATGTGGACATTTCCTAAGCAATTCATTGAAGTGTTCCATGCCTCATGAAACATTTCTCCATCCTCATGTGAAAATTCCCGAATTGAGGTTCTCATGGCATTGGTCTTAAAAACCGGATAGTACTTCTTCAAAAACTCTTATTACATATCTGCCCAAGAAGTGATTGAAAAAGGCCTAAGATTGTTAAACCAATACTTTGCCTTGTCTTTTAAGGTGAATGGAAAAAGTTTAAGTCTTAAGACCTCTTCCGGCATGTCCGTATATTTTACGGTGGAACATACTTCAAGAAACTCATCCAAATGCTTGTAAGGTTCTTCACTTGGAAGTCCATGATAGTTAGGAAGCATTTGAATGGTTTGTGGCTTAATTTCATTATGATGTGCTCTAAATGGAAGCAATTGGATGTATATAGGTGCATTGTACTCATTAGGCACATAATGGTCTCTTAAAGCAAGAAGTGGATTAGCTACTTGAAGGCAATATGAACACCTTGGTTTTGAATTCCTTGATTGATGATGGGAGGTTGTGGAGCATACATTTGCCTTGGCATTCCATATGGAACTTGGCCTTGTTGTTGTGATGGTTGGTGAATGAATGGCCTAGGCATGTCTAATGGTACTTGTATGTTCTTATTGTGCACATTAGGATAAAGAATAACTTGTTGGTCTATGTGACCAAAGTCCTCAACATGATCATTATTATGGTCATCCATTGATAGATTGGTTCTATTTAAACTTCCTCTTCCCCTAGGATTTCTAATTACAGATTCAAGATGCAAATCTAAAGGGACAAGAGTGGGTCTCAATGAACGACGTCCATGCATGCATAATGCAAAACACAACAAGCACAAAGAATGACAAACACTATGCCTTCACAACAACGCAATTAGACTTCTTCCACAAACACTTAATTCATACTCCCATGCTTTAACAACAATGATGCAAAGAACAATTAAAAACAAGCCTCCACGCGGGCCGACGATTTAACTAAGGGATTGAGTAAAGAAAGTCTCACAAAGGTCCTTTAGCACTTCAACTTCAAATTTAAAGCTTAGCTTAGCAAATTTTTTAGAATTTTTAGCTCTTTTTTTTTGCTTGCTTAGCTTGAATGCTCCTTTACTTACTTCCTCTCCAACAATGCACCTAGTCAAGTAACAACAACACAATAAGTAACTAAAAAGAAAAATAAAAGTAAAGTAAAGACATGATCAAAAGAGTACTAATCCTAATTGATTTCACAAATCCGACGTTGCCAAATCAAATCAATCCCCGGCAACGGCGCCAAAAACTGATGGTTCGGTATGCCGCACTACCACCAAGCTTAAAGAGTATGATATTTAAGGCGAGGGCCAAGAGTTTTACATTTATAGAAGCCACTACTACCTTTCACTATAAATATAGTTAGGGCGAGTAGGGATCGTCCCAAGGGATTGTGAGGGTCAGACAAGGTTATGGAATCGCTATTAGGGCTAGTAGGTCGAGTGATCAAACAATTGGTTGATTGGTTGATTAGAGAGCAACTAAATTGAATTAAATAATAACAAAAGAATGCAACTAAGAGTAAGTAAGAGAGAGAAGAGTCTTGGGATTTAGAGATCACCACCAAGCAATGCATTTCTATACTGTTGACAAGTGACTAATAAGGGCAAATGGTGTGTTGCAATATTAGTATGTGTGTGTTTGATTGATTCAACAAGCAAGGATGACTAGTTAAACATGTATTGTCTAAACATCACGTGAAAGGCAGAATATATCTAAGTAATGAAGCATATATTGTCTAAACAACATGTGAAAGACACAATAGATCAAAACAAGTCATTAATCCTTTCATTAAGCTCACAATCCAAATACAACACAAAGTTAGAGACATATGCTACTTGTATTCAAAAGCTTGGATCATCAAACAACAAGCATGAATTGTCCTCCTATTTAACACTAGACTATAACTACACTACATCTACACTACTAGTATGAAAATAAACAAGGGGAGAGGCACAATCCATCAAGGAATAAGTATGAACCATCAAGAAAATCACAAGAGCATTTTTTTAAGCACTATGTTTTGACAATCTCTAAATCTATAGTATCAATACACATAGACATGCATCAATAACACAAAATCTAGAGACAAGCACATGAACATCTATTCTAGCATACATAGACATATTAAAATAATAAAATGATCAATTGGAAGCATTAAACCACATAAATCATTGAATAAACAAGATCTATATATATATCCAAGTGTCAAAACATTAATTATAACACTAATCCCTCAATAATACACAAGATTAAGATATAGAAAGCATGCTTGGGGCTAACTCTAGCCCCAAGAGGATGTCTAGCCACTCATGGTGATGTTGCTCCAACCCTCAAGGGCTAACTCCATGGAAGTAATCTGCTCTTTGTTGATGAAGAACTCAAATGGTGTCTTTAGCCTCCTCCTCCTCTAAGCTTGCCTCCTTTGAGAACAATCCCTAGAATTATCTATTGTCTCTCTCTCAAAAAGTGCATCATATTCCTTTTATAGGTAGGTCAAGTGACACACCAAATGAGCTAGGGTCGTGCAAAGAATATTCTCTAATGATTGAATTGAGGACGGATTGAACAAGCTGGCTTTTTAACTTTTTCGCACTAAGGAAGTTCGATCGATCGAACCTTGGACTTGGATTGATCGAACTTGCTGAGATCCATTGAACTGAGGCTGGATCGATCCAACTGGTTAAGCTTTTTGGGAAAAGACAAATCCGAGATATTTTGAGAGATATTTTTGGGAAAAGGACAAATGTGGTTAGTGGGTGGTACAGCTGTGCATAAGATCAATCATTTCAATAAAGACAAAAGTGTTCGATCGATCGAAAGGTGGTGTTGGATCGATCGAACTTTGGACTTTTTGCTTTGGGTCAAGGTTTAGATCTATCTTGAAGTACTGAGATCGATCATTGTTCGATCGATCGAACCTTGAAGTTGGATCGATCGAACTTTGCTGCTTCCCACCTTTGGCTTCATTTGCTTCTTTCTTTCTCCACTTTGCTCATTTCTTTCTTTCTTTCTTTCTTTCTTTCTCCACTTTGCTTATTTTCGGGGTAAGTGCCTAAAAATCGAAATATTACAAAATCAATCTAAAACGGTAAAGTAAGATAGATAAAGGTACTAGAATGCTTAAGCCTAAGGGGGTTTAAATACGCACTTTTTAGCGCTCATCACTAAGCCTGGTATGTGGCGTCTTTTATGGTCTATTCCCACACATCGAAAGATTCAGCTTTTCCTTTGGTAGAGTTTGCATAATCATATCTCGGTGAATTCTTTACTTTCACGTCGCGGGGTTTCAGAGATTTCTTGTTGTCCTTTTCGTGAAGCGGCTGTGGAAACGATGGATCATCTCCTTTGTTCCTGCCCTTTTGCTTATTTGGTTTGGTTGCTAAGTCCTCTACGTTTTGACTTTCAAGGGGTGTCTTCCTCCTTTTGGCCAAAACAATGGGTGGATCTTATAGAGCGCTTGCAATCTTCTGCTAATTCAATGGAGAGTTTAAGTCTTGCCTCTTTCATTTGCTGGACCATTTGGAAATGTCGAAACGACCTGATCTTTGCTCGCCGCCATTGGGATCCATTTGAGGCAGCCCAGAAGGCTCATAGGGACTTTCTTGAATTTCAGGAAATTCAGCGTCAATCCAGTTTGCTTTCTCTTCCTTCCCCTACGGTTGTTTCTGTTCCTTCAAGATGGTGTGTTCCGGCTTTGGGTTGTCTTAACTCAATTTTGATGCAGCTTTTGATTCTTCTAGAAAGCTATGAGGGGTGGTATGATATTGCGGAATCATGCTGGTCATCCTATCCGAGTGGCTTCGGTTTTTTCTCTCACGTTGGTGACGCATCTATTGCTGAAGCTCTCATTCTTCGCAAATGTCTCTCTTCTCCAGCTATGGGGATATCAGAATGTCGTGGTGGAGGGTGATTGTCAGCCCGTTATGAGTCTTCAACCCTTTGCGGCTGCTCTTTGTGTGATTTTTCAGGATATTGTCTCTCTTCTTAAAGCATGTAAAGGTGCCTCTTTGGCTTGGGTGCCTCGTGGAGGTAATATTGTTGCTCAAAAGCTAGGTAAAAAGGCTTTTGAAGCCGAGTGTTGTGATTTTGAGTGGAGGGTTTGGCCCCAGTGGTTGTTAACCGCTCTACTTCCTGATTGTAGTCTTCCTTTTCCTTAATATTCAGTTTCTTCCGTTTTTTTTTTTTTTTTAAAAAAAAAAATAAAAAATAAAAAAATGTTTGTCAAATTAATGAAAAATTCTTTACATGAAAATACTCTGTATGGTTTTCTGGCAAAAATAAATAAAATCCAGTATAATCCTTGGACATATCAATTCAACGTCTCCATCATGTCTCATTGTTGGTTCTCTGATTTGGTTCCGATAATGTGAATTTATTTTCGAGAAAGATCAGCCTTTTATTAGTTTGCCAATCCGTTATTTTTAGGCATGCCATATTAAACCAGGTGAAAGTAAATGTCACGGTAAATAGTTCTATTCCAAACACACTAAAATCATATTTATTTATTCATGAAGATACAAATCAACTTCAGTTTTTCATTTCGATTTCACAACATGTATGTTCATCGAGACATCTACCATTCATGAACCCAGTTCTTTTATCAATGCAAGACTGAACGCAGGCCAATTTGTTGCAAACCAAAAGATTGAAAGGCTTGGACTTACAATGAGGTTCACTTTCTTGCATGGTACCTGTTTTCGTACATTAAACCAGATAATATAAAATAGAATCACATACATGCTATGAATAATATATGAATGTATATATGTATTTATATTGTGTGGGTACATATAGATATGAATGTGTATTTACCTGAAGAGAGAGCAAGGAAAAGCACCAGGAGGAGGGTGAAAACATAAGAGCTCTTGATCTTAGGAACAAGTCTTATTGTGAAATTCATATTAGCTACCAGCGAACTACTGTTTATCTATATGGTGTGATTGTGTGTGTGATGCTGATAATCTGTAATCTTTAATTGCCATCAATGTGGTCAATATATTTATTCGTAATCTCCAAGTCAATGACTTCTTGGCATAATTGTTATGTATTTTTGGTAAATAGCTTTTTCATACTTAAGTCACCATTTTTGGTGTAGAGATTATTAAAATATATATATATATATATATATAATCACATTTATTTCTTAAGCTTTTTAAAGGCCCTTCACTTTACTTGAACTTGCCATATTGTAGATCAGGTCTTATTGTCAAATTCACATTTATTTGTAGATGCTAATAATTAATCTTACTTCTTTAATTGTTTATCAATGTGGTCCAAGGGTAGCCTTACAAAGGCAATCGTGGAAGCCCCCAATAGGACAAGAGGTTCCATATTTTATTATTTTAATTATATATTTTTTCTTATAAGTTTATAACTATAACTCAATTATAAGACATTTAAGGCTGCTGCCTAAGCTCCTAATAGGAGAAGAGGCTCCATGTCTCTCTTTATATTCATTATATATTTCTTTTAATGTGTCAATTTTGGCGTTGTGTATTATATTAATTACCAAATAAATAAAACTACATTTCTATGTGTCAATACAAGTTTTTTTTTTAATTATTTATATTAATTAGTTATTATATTATATATATATTATTATTAAAAGTACAAAGTGTTTTAAATGATTTACTTATATAATTTATTTATTTAATTTAATAAAAGTAAATCTAATTAGTAAAGGAAATAATAATAATGGTATAGTATAAAAGGAAAATTTAATAATAATAATATAGTATTAGGAAATACTAAAATTTAATAAATAAAAATCTAATTAGAGAAAGAAATATATAATATTAAAAAAATTATTTAATAATATAGTATTAGGACATGCTAATAATAATATAATAGTAGGAAATCTAATTAGAGAAGAAAAATAAAAATAAAAAAGAATTACAAAGTTCGGAGAAAGAGGTAATTGAAATCCCCAAGGATAGGAAAAAGAGGTATTTGAGGGATGAAGTTGAAGTACCAGAGAATGCTGGTAATGCTGGCATCGCAGACATCAGAGACAAATATTCAGAGTTATATATTATTATTGTTGCTAATTTTGTTTGTAATTCTTATTTAAGAAATTGACTTCTTGTTAATGATAGGATTTGAAATCATCAAGCTTGTTTCAGTGTTTAAAACTTTCAATTCCATTGCTTAAATTTAAGAAATTGACTTGTTAATGATAGGATTTGATATTTATTTATTTTTCCTATTTATTTATTTTTATTTATTTATTTTTTTTGAACTGTAGAAAAAGATAAAGAACCAGGAGACTGTCAAACCTTGGTTGAAAAGATTACTAGAAGGGTGGGATGTTGGACATCTAGATTCTTGTCCTATGCTGGTAGGGCTGTTCTCATTAAGGCTGTTCTCTGCTCTATTCAGTCCTATTGGTCACAGGCTTTTGTCCTCCCAAAGAAGGTTTTTGAACAAATTAACCAAACACTAATGAGGTTTTTCTGGTCTGGTGTGGAGCTCAAAAAGAGGGGAGTAAAGGTTGCTTGGCAGGCTGTTTGCAGGTCAAAGATCCATGGGGGTTTGGGGTTTCCAGACCTTGAACTCTCAAATATCATTGCCAATCTAAAGCATTTGTGGAAATTGTGCTTGAGAAAAGACAGCTTATGGGTGGCTTGGACTCACTGTTATTTATTTAAAGCTAAGAGTATGTGGTCTATTAGGCCAACTACTCTCAGCTCAGGGTTTTGGAGGAAGCTACTGAGGTTAAGGGATATGACGAGGCATTTTAAGCAATAAGGTGGGGAATGGGGTTAACACAATGTTATGGTTGGATTTCTGGTTGCCTGATTCTTAAACCAGCTACATTCTCTTCCTACACCTTCAAGTGACCAAGACAGTATTGTGTGGCTACCTAGTCCCACTGGTGAGTATTCATTCTCTTACACTATCTCCTACTTCACTCCACCATCTCCCTCATTTGCTTGGAAACATCTTATATGGTTCAAGCACCACATACCTAAGCATAGTGCGCTGTATTCTGGCTTGCTGTGAGAGGAAGGTTCTACACCTTTGACTCCAAACCAATGATTAAACAACATTATGTCGATAGGTGCTATCTTTGCTGGACAGAGTGTGAATCTATGAACCACATTTTCTTCAATTGCACCTGTAGCCCTCAGGTGTGGAGTTTTTTAATGCACACGGCTGGTTTCTACATCCTTCCCAATTGTTGGAATGACTTAATTCAATGGTGTTCTAAGCATTGGAACTCCTCAAAGTTTTTAACTCACAAACTGTTGCTATCTGCTGCAATATACTTTCTATGGCAGGAGAGAAATGCAAGGGTTTTCAGAAATGTTGCTTCTCCTCCACAGCTTATTATTTCTCAGATTAAATCATGCACCAGAGCAAGGCTTGCTGCTGTTACATTGCAAAAATCTTCACATTTGAGACATATTACCAATGAACCAGACCTTTACAACCTCTTTGTACAGGCCTGCTCTACTTCTTCTGCTCAAAGTTGGCTACTGGTATGATACTCTCAGCTTATAAATACTTGAGTTATACTCACTGGGAATTTAGAATGCAAGATTGGAAGTGTTGCTCGAAGTTCTGTTCTGATTAACCTGCTGTCCAAATATCACTGTGAAGACATGGTTGTGTTCCTTTATTTGATGATTGTGAAGACATGGTGGAGTTTTATTAGTACTCATGTTGATAGTTATGCTTTTGAGCTATTTGAGCTTTGGGGTTTTATTTTGGGTTTATTGCCATTATGGGATGGCTTATGTTTGTGTGGTGTTTCTCCCCTCTTTGGGGCCCCTTGTACATTCTTTTCAATCTATACACTAGCTTACCTTTTAACCAAAAAAAATAAAAATAAAATAAAGATAAACAAGCGGGGTGTGGAGGGCTGTTCAATTCGAAAGCTTGAGAAAGTCCCGACACGTAAATCTGTTTGGCAACAAATGGAAGAGGAAATAGAAGAGAAACCTATTTGGCAACTCCTAAATGAGGAAACGGAAAAGGAAATGGAGGAAAGCCCTAAATTTCATTAGAAAGATATGTTGATGCGTGTGTGTGTCAGTTTTTGTATACACCCAAATTTTTTTTTTTTTATTTTGAAATTTAAATATTATAAAAAGGGAGCCTAAACAGCCCATAGCAATATTACATTAGCAGGCCCAGGCTTGAAGTAAGCCAGGCCCTGAGAGAATAAAGTTTGAACAAAGTAGCCAAGCCCAAAGACCCCAGCCAAAGAAGCTAACAGAAAAGGAAACCATCAATCGCTTCAACAAATCCGGTATCAACATGGTGAAAATCCACCACTGGTGCGTCGCTGATCAATGGTCTGGTGGTTCCGGAGGTGGTCGAATGATAGAAGGCAATTCCCATTCACTAGCGATTCTTCTTGCATTGTCTGAGTCCTTGAAGGACGAGGATAGGAGCTTAGAACGGACTGCATCAAGTGTTAGTTGAAGAACTGCATTTGCTGATAATCTTTTCTTCTGAAAATCCTCCTATTCCTTTCTGTCCAAATGTTGTAGAGGAGGGAAGATACAGCCATTTTAGAAACTGCATTGTTGTCGGTGGTTGAATTCCCTCTCCAGTGGTGAGCCATCCATGCAATTAACCTACCCCAATTTAGTGGTAATATGTGAAACCCACAACGCATTTGTATAAATGTCCACAAGGGTTTGACAAATGGGCATTTGAAAAGCAAATGATCATGGGATTCTGGAGCATTGTTGCAAAGAACACAAATTGTGGAATTTAGATGTGCAGTACATCTCCTATTCATTGTTGGCAGCCTGTGGTGGATGGCTACCCATAAAGTAAATGAATGCTTTGGGATTGAGGGTTTTGACCATACCAAATGAGTCCATGTCAGTGAGGGTAAATGTCTGTTGAGGTACTTCATGGTCTTTGCAATTGAAAACTCACCAGAGGAGGATAGAAACCATCTTAGCTTGTCTTGCTTTTGTGGGCAAGGTGTAGGGAGTCTGTGAGTTTGAAGCAGTTAGGGTATAATTGTGGTAATGCTTTGAGGAAAGGACCATGATGAATTGGATATAAAGGAACTCACTTTGGTGTCAAAGGTTGAATCAGTCAGTTGTTAGGAGGAAATGAGTTGATGTAGTGGTCCAAAGCAACTCCAACTATCAAACCAAAAATTGGAATGCATTCCATTTCCAATTTCAAGTGTGACAAGAGGTCGAAAATCAGCCCTGAGGTGTAGAAGTTTCCTCCAATTCCAGGAACATTGTTAATAGCAATTCTATTCCAAGAGAATAAGTTGGGAAGGCCAAGACCACCAACCCTTTTGGGGAGACAACATTTCTCCCATGCAACCTTGGTACCATTTTTCTTAAGAGCAGGTCCAAACCAGAGAAAAGCTCTGAAGATGCAATTCAACTCATTGATGATGCTAACAGGTAGAATAAACTTCGAGCTCCAATACATTTGGGTGGAGAAGAGTATTGCTCTGATGAGTTGCAGTCTACCTGCAAAAGATAAGTCTCTACTTGTCCAATGGGCAATCCTAGAGGTGATCTTATCAATCAAGATTCTACAATCATTGGCTTTCAACATGGATGTGATAAGTGGAACACCCAAATACCTCAATGGTAATTCTCCTTTGTCAAACCCTAAAAATGAGAGAATGGCCTGCTCTGTGGTTTCATTGACTCCAGAAAGAAAGATGTGACTTTTGGTATGATTAATCTTCAAACCTGATATCAGTGAGAAGGTGTCAATTGCAAGCTTCAGTGTTTGTATAGATGGAAGACTAACATGAGAGAAAAGCATCAAATCATCAGCAAAGATTAGGTGGGTGAGGGCTAAGTCTTTGCATCTCCAATGTTACTTGAAGGGTTTCTCCAATGTGAACTTGCCAATGATGGAGGAGAATACTTGCATTGCAATGACAAAAAGGAAGAGTGATAATGGATCTCCCTGTCTCAGACCCTTGACTCCCTTGAAGAAGCCACTGAATTCCCCATTTAATGAAATGGTAAAAGATTATACACCCAAATTAACAGTGTATAAGTGAAGAACAAATTGTCAGTCAATATATGTTGATGATGTGTGTGATGGAGTTACAATTACAATGTTGTATTTTTCCCATACAACCAGTACTTTTCAATTACTTGTACTTTTCAGTAATTACTTGTATAATTACTTGTATATTGTTAATTAAGAATCAACAAAAAGCTAGAAATGAATATTTCTAGGCGTGACATGTTTACATGGTCGAATAAATACAGTAGTAGTCACACGAGAAACAAAGTAACATCACATTTATTTTATTCATGTATGTGATTTAAAATCATAAAAAATGATGCACATTTAGCTCAGCAATGACACATCAACTTTTAGTTTTGTTTCATTTTTGGCAACAACAGCGAAGATGACCCAGACATTCACCATTGATATACCCAGCATTTTCTCCGACACAAGTCTGAACGCATTGGAAATTAAAGCACTTAACCTTGTCGCATTGAATTTTTTGTTGCACAGCACTACCTGTTTTTAAGACATAAATCCAAAAAAAAAAAAAAAAATCACGGGCATGCCAATAGCAGAATAATTAGCTATGTGTTTGAGGATATATATACTGTTGAAGTTATGTGTTTCAAATTAATTAGCTATTTATTTATTAAAACTCTAACTAATGTCTTAATGAAGTTTTAGTAAACTATAAATAAAGTTTTCTATACCTGATATATTAATTCTTTTTTTTTTAATTCGTTTTTTTTTTTATTATTCAATTTGAGTATGATTTTATATATTGATTTTAGTTTTAAGTAATTTAACAATTTGTCATGAATATATTGTATGAAAAAGATGGTATTAAACTCATTTATTAATTTCATTACTTAATACTCCAATTGCATTATTTTCCTTTTTATTTAAGAGGTTTAGAATTTTTTTATTGGTTTATTTTTTGAGGTTTCAATTTACAACTTTTAAATTTTTTCTTCTATTCTATTTGTGTATAATTATATTAATTTTTTACTTTCTGGTTATTTTTTATTTTTATTTTCTTGTGAAATTTAAAGGAATAGATTTCCTCCAATTTAGGATTTTTAATTGATTTTTTGTAAACATATATATATATATATATATATATATATATATATATATATATATATATATATATATATATACTTCATTTACTTGATTATGATTCTATTGATTTTACTTTTGACTTTATTTTCCGAGGTTTCAATTTAAAAGAATTTTTAATTCTTTCTTCTATTCTATTTAAGTAACTCTATTGATTTTATCTTTGCCATTATTTTTAATTTTTTATTTTCTTGTGGAATTTGATGGAATAGGATGGAAAAGGTTTCGTCCAATTTAGGATTTTTCAATAAGTTTTCTTTTTAAAATTATTTTTTTCTTTTTTATTATGTTTATATTGATTTTACCTTTACTATTATTTTTTTTTTCTTGTGGAATTTGATCTAATAGGTTTAGTCAAATTTAGGGTTTTTGATTAAGTTCTTTTTTTAAATTCTTTCTTTTTATTTAATTTGAGTATTTTTTTTTCTATTCTATTTGAGTATGATTATATTAATTTTACATTTACCATTATTTTATTTTATTTTCTTGTGGAGTTTGATGGAATAGGTTTTGTCTAATTTATGATTTTTGATTAATTTTTTTTAATTGTTTCTGTTATTCAATTTGAGTATGATTCTATTGATTTAAATTTTGACAAATTTATTAATTTTTTATGAATGAAAAAGAAGGTATTTTTTTTTATCATAAATAAGTTTAAACAGAATATAATAAGTTCTATTATAAATAGTAAAGTTTTATATCATTGATTCCTTACATCAATATAATTATATTCTTAATCAAAACATACACAAACCCAAATGATTCAAACCTATTCCCATAATGATTCAATATATTAATAAGATTATACAAAATGTGCAATTGTTATATCATTCCTATTTTTATTTTGTGCATATAAATCATCGTATTATTAACATTTGGACAAGTCCTCTTTAATTAAATTAAATTGGACATGCTGATTTGTTATTAACCCACATTAACGATCAAGATGATGTACATTCTCATGAAAGAAGGATATTGTGAGGATAGTGTACATCCTCGTGAAAGAATATTTTCATCTGGATGAACTATTCTTTACATGAAAATATATGATTTTATGACAAAACAAAATCCAGTATAATCCTTGGGCAAATCAATTCAATATCTCCATCAAATCACTTTGCTGGTTGTGTTTTGGATCCGATTATGTGATTTTTTTTTTTTTTTTTTTTTTTTTTTTTTTTGGGGAGAAAGATCAGCCCTTTATAGTTTGCCATATTAATCTTAAATAAAAGTAAATGCTACAATTGTCCTCTTCAAAACATACTAACATCACACTTATTTTATTCGATCATGAAGATGATTAAAGATATTCTGACATAAAATGTAGCTCTCCAATGGCAAATCAACTTCTTTATCGATCTTTTCTATAAGTATTGGCAACAACATGTATGATCATCGAGGCAACCACCATTCATGAGCCCACTACCTTTTTCATTGCAAGTCTGAACGCAGGCCCATTTTGTGCAAACCAAAAGATTGTAAGCATCGGAAACACAATGATGTTCATTTTGTTGCATGGTACCTGTTTTCATACATTACACCAGATAATATAAATAGAATCACATACGTGCATGTAAACAATAGAGGCAAAAAATAATATATGTATATATATATATATATATATACACCTATATTGTTTGGGTACATATATATGTGTGTGTGTTTCGTAGACAGAAACAAAGACACTGATGAGTAATTAGATGGTTCAAAGGAGATGGCGGGAAAAATTTACCTGCAGAGAGAGCAAGGAAAAGCACCAGAAGGAAGGGGAAAACACAAGAGCTCTTCATCTTAGGAACAAGTCTTGTTGTGAAATTCACACTGGCTCTCGCCATTTATAGACTAGGGAACTACTGTTTATCTATAATATATGGTCTGATTGTGTGATGCAGACAATCTTTAATCTTTAATCTTTAATTGCCAATTTGCCATCAATGTGGTTAAATAAATTTATTTGTGAAAACCGTAGATAGTCTCCAAGTCAATAAGCTTACTTGCCATAATTAGGGTCATTGAGTACCTAATATATATATATATATATATATATATATATATATATATATATTATATAAAAAAAAATTCTTGATAATTAACTCCAGCAATGCACTTGGAGGGGAAGTACCATTGCGCCACTACCTTTTACATTTCTTAAATTTAACTTACTTGCCATACTATACAGACCAGTAAATGGTCTTATTTCAAATTCACATATCTTATTATATTAGTTATATATATAAGTATATATTAATATGTTGTCCTCAACTATGATAAAGACAATTAAGACAGTTACCTCATATCTCATTATTATATATATATATATATATATATATATATATATATATATATATATATATATCTTTAGTAAATTGGCAAAGCCCCCAATTGGAGAAGAGGCTCCATACCGCATTATATAATTAGTTAGTTATATATATATATTTTAATACATTAATTATGTGTCATATATTATATTAATTACTAAATAAATACAATTGCATTTCTTTTTTTTAGGTAAGAAGAGTTAGAAGTTATATTAGTAGATGTAGAGAGTTCAATTTTTTTTCAATTTCTTTTTATTATTATTATTATTATATTCAATTCCTTCCAAATCATTTAATCCAAATGAACCATCAGCCCCTTGCCCCTTGTAAATTGGTTATTTTGGGCTGGGAATGAGGTCTAAATGGAGGTTGTTTGGCTGTATGAATGGTAATTGAGGTTTATTGTCCCTTATGAGGTTGATGACCTAGTTGACCACATAGGTTGGAGGATTGTGTTTTGTTTCCACACTTGGGTTAAAAAAAGAGTAGATTTTTGTGATCAAAATAAACGAAGTACCATGAAATAGCAAAAAAGATAAATACTCACTACACCACAAAAGAATTGTTGGTTACTGAGCATTTAAGCTATATTCCTTAAATACCCCTTCATTATTCGTTGCAAGACACTCTCTCTACTACTCTACCACCAATCCAGTGAATCAAAGAAAGAGAGGGACTAAAATGTAGGGCTGCAAATGAGCCGAGCCGAGCTTTAGGCTGTTCGGGCTCGGCTCGTTTGTTTATGGGATCAGCTCGGGCTCGGGCTCGGCTCGTGACGAGCTCAAAAGTTTGAGCTCGGGCTCGGGCTCGTCTTGATTTTAAAAGCTCTGGCTCGGCTCGTTTAACAAAAAAAATATATATATATAAAATTCAAAATTAATTAGTATTCTACAGCTCACAATACATTTTTCCATTATTTTATCAATTATCACATAAGCAAAAAGAAAAAGGGCAAAAAAAAAAAAAAAAAAAAAAAAGGTGCAGTAGTGCAAGCTTTTATGTTTCAAGAACAAATTAAGGGTTAATTTCGAAAAAAGAAAAAAGGACAAAATTGAGCATGAGTGCATTATGCATTTTCTATGAAAATACAACACATCAAAAAGTTATAAATTCCCATGATAATAATATCTATAGAACCACTGAAACATTGTATATATTAAGTAGAAAAAGAAATCACAGAGGAAAATAAGTTGGAGATAAATTAATTTAGCTACCTGTGGCCATTGAGTATCAGTCTTCATAAATTTAAAGGAAGCAGAAGAAAAGGCTAAACAAAATTGTCTACAACTGCCTAAAGAATGTTTTGAGGTTGTCCAAATCCATGGAATTAAAGTGAAAATAAAGTTTTGCCAAAAAATTAATTGATGCAGTACCTAATTGATGGCGAGGACAAAGGATGGCCAACGATGATGACGAGGATGGAGGGACAGCGGCACAGACGACGGCGGGAAACGGACGACGTCCATGGCGAAGACAGAGGACCGCGGCCGACGATGACAGACGATGCATTCAGATCTGAGAGAGAGAGTTATGGCGATTGAGTTGATTAGAGAGAGACAGAGAGGTAGTTGTGTAGATGGAAGGGTTGTCGTCGCCGGTGGAGTTGATTCGTAACTCGTGAGTGAGTGATAGAGAGAGAGAGACTGACGATGTTGTGGAGAAGAGGTAGATCTGAATGGTGGGATGTAGTTTTAGGGTTTTTTGATATCTTACAAAATCAATGGATGAGATGGGTTCTAAATTAATGGGTGAGACGAAATCTTATTTGGGCTATGGATCTATGGTGGATTTTCTTTGGGCTAATGAGTTATAATGCTTGGGCCATATTAATGAAAAATATGAGCTGATCCAAACTTAAAAATAATATGGACTAAACATTTTAAATGTACAATAAAAACAAATGGGCCTGATATATATAGAATGGGCCTGATATATGTAACGAGTCTGATACGAGCTTTGTTCACGAGCCCTAACGAGCTTTAACGAGCCCATGTTCACGAGCCTATGCGAGCCGAGCCCAACGTTGCTCAGGCTCGGCTCATTTAGTAAACGAGCCTAGAAATTGGGCTCAAGCTCGGCTCGTTTGCTTAATGAACGAGCCCGAGCCGAGCCCTTAACGAGCCGAGCCCGAGCTGTTCATGAACAGCTCGGTTCATTTGCAGCCCTACTAAAATGTACAATCAACCCTATATTTTTCCGTCTCTCTCTCTCTCTCAGAAGAAGAGAGACTGTCCAAGAACTTGTAACGTGATAAGCAAAAGAATCTTTGAAGACCCATGTCTTTGAAGAGGACTAACACCCATTCTCATGTAGCAAATTAATGCATCAACTTTTGCATTTCTTTTAGATGGGTTGAGGTAATGAAACGACCTGTTGAGCTCGAATTCAGTTTTGATTTTATATCTTTCTATTTTGTTTTGTGTTTGAAATGTCCTTGGACAAAATTTAAAGGTTGTTTGATATGTGCTTCAAATGCTCTTACATGTTTTAAAGTAAATAAAATCATTATTAACTGAATTAGAGTAAATAAAATCAGAGAAGATTATAGAACGAGCCTTCCTTTATTCAGTACTTATTTATTCATGAAGAACATAAAAGATGATTATTGCTGCGCTTTTATGCAACAACAGTAATGTTCATCGACACATCCAGCAACTTGCCCTTTAGAATTTCCGAGGCAATGCTGGTCGCAGATCCTTTGAGTGCACTTGTCAAGATAGAAAGGCTTCGTGTCACAGGCGTATTGAGGATATTGCATGCTACCTGTTTTCCATGCATGAACCCCAAAAAAATTAAATAGAATTAATCACATACATGCTACCACAAGGTACAAAATAATTATCGGAGACAATCACGACATTACCAGCAAAATCAAATTTGGAAAACTTGATTACATCAATAGACCACCAATACAGATTTGAAAATCAAATCTGGAAATATAGTTCCTTACTTGTAACTTGTACATTAGTTTGATCAGCTATAATTTTGAAATTTGTTTGCTAATATTTGTCAAGCTTTCCAGATTTGATTTTGCTGGTAATGTCGTGATTGTCCCCAATAAAATATATATATATATATATATATATATATATATATATATATATATTGTGTGGGTGTGTGTATGTTGTTGACAAAAATTAAATACAATGACGAGTAATTACAAATTTTACCTCCGGAAAGAGCAAGGAAAAGCACAAGGAGGAGGGGGATAACACCAGAGCTCTTCATCTTAGAACAAGTCATATTGTCAAATCCACACACTCTCTCTCTCTCTCTCTCTCTCTCGCAATTTATAGACCATGGACCCACTATCTATTTATATTTGGTGAATATTCTGATAATCTTTTCTATCTATCTTTAATTCTTTATACATTTGGTCTGGTTTTTGACATTTTGTAGATTCTGATAATCTTTTTTTTCTTTTTCCAAAAGGTTAAAATTTTGATAATCTTTACTTGGGGTTGTTGACCAATAAATTTTATTCTTTAATAAGTTAAGTTATAATTTTCAAAATATAAAAAAAAAAATCTCAAAATTCTATTAATGCTAGTTATTTATGGTGATTTTGTTTAGAAAAATTAAGGTTGTCCAATTTTTTTTCTCAGAACTCTATTAATTCTAGCTATGTATGGCTACTGATGGTGATTTTGTGTAGAAAATTAAAATTGGCCCTCCAAATTTTAAAAAAGTTCCTTTTATGATTATTCATCTATGAGTATTAAATATGGTTCCTCGTATTCGTAACCATTTTTCAAAGTTCCATACCATTATACACATGCATGAACCAGCTTTTTCGACCAATTTACACTAAAAATCAACAATAAAGTAAAATTAAAATTAAAATTAAAAACAACTTATTAAGCTTTGAAACATGTAGAAAAGAAAAATAGTTCACTCTCATAGTACAAGGGTGAGATAAAAGGCTCTAAAAGACACATACCAAGATTTTTAGAAACTCAAAACACTTGCGCCATGTGCTACGATCTTGCCTCCTCCTAAGTACTTGCATGAGACCTGGCGAGTCTTCTCCATGCATTTACAGTAATGTATATGTTGCTTGAATCCCCATAAAGATAAAAAGTTGAATTTGGTGGAGTCAAAGTCATAACTGATATATCCGAATCAGAAGAATAATAATCAAAACCATTGTATGTACATTGTGAGAAATAAATTTTGTAATTGGTTAATTTTGTTATCAAAATAAGTCCAATCGAGTTGTAAAATTTTGGTTCAGAATTTCAAGATTGAAGATTGAAAACGGATTTAAAAAAGTAAAAGTGTTCATGCTTTGATACACTCCAAGATGATGAAAACCATGCTTTAGAAAGGTATGTGTGTGTGATAACACTTAGAAAGTTCAAAACACAAGTTTTTAAGAAGATTTTACATTCTGCCCAATTTGAACTGGTTCAAAAATTTTGGAACAAGTTCAGCTATTAAGACTTTTCGTTGAATTTATGTCTGACCAACTTAAACCGGTTTAAGTATCACAGAAGTTCAGATTATTTTTCTTCGAAAATTTATTGGCCAACTTGAACCGATTCGACCACTGTGAATCGGTTCAAGGTCTTTACATCTGTTTTGATAACTTACATTTTTTATTCCTATTTGGTTTAGACTTCCTTCCAAAACCTACACGAATTTGACTTGGCTTCTAAGTATCTTTAGGTCTTCCAAACTTCTATATAATCTCTCTTTCATTCAACATTGAGAAATGGCTTTTTGGAAAGAGAATTCATTATATTGAGAGATATTTTTTCAGAAAATCAAATCTGATTTTTCTGCTTTTGTTTTTAGAACACGCGCATATATACACCAGTGATTTAGTAATATTGTTCTCTATCTCATCAGAGTTGGAGCATAAGCATAGTTTCATTTCTTAGCTTGCTCTGAGAGGCAGATTTAGAACATTGGACAGTCAGGCAGTGTGGAATAAGCATTATACAAATGCTTGTTACCTTTGTCTTTCTGAGTTTGAGTCATTGGATCGCATTTTCTTTAAATGTAAATTCTCTAATGAAATATGGAAGTTTGTACAGCATGTTGCAGTTTCTACATGCATCCTCCCAAATTGCTGGTCTGACTTGGTGCTTTGGTGCTCAGCTAATTGGAACTCTAAGAAATTCTTGGTTCATAGATTGTTATTCGCTGCTTCCATTTACTTTATTTGGTTGGAAAGGAATGCTAAGGCATTTCAGAGCAAATCTTCAACAGCACAACATAGTACTATTAGCATCATTAAGAACTGTATAAGATGTAGGTTGGCATCCATCAAGCTTCGGAGTACCAATGATCTAAGACAGATGGATAAAGAAGATGACCTATTGCTGCTGTTTTTTTTTTTTGAAAGGTAAAGTTGAATTTATAATATTGAAAAAACATACAATAGTCTGAGGAGGACTACTGATTAAAAACAACCCCGGCCCAAAGCCAGCCCAAACCAATACAGAAACAAGACCCAAACATCGAACAATCTCCAAAGGAGAAACAAGACTTAGAAGAACCAAGTCGGCAATCCGGTGAACAGCAGTGGCAGCAAGGTGGATATTCCACCGTTTCCATCTAATCTGGTGGTTTGGGAGGGGGTCGAAGGATTGAGATTGGGATTTCCCACTCCTGGAGAATGCGTCTGTTGATTGGTGTGTCTAGAGGAGGTTCAGCCATGATCTTGAATTTGACTGGTTCAATGGTTCGATGGAGAAGAGAGTTAGCAGAGGTCTTCTTCTTCTTGAAGATTCGCCGGTTCCTTTCTGCCCAGATATTGTAGACCAATGAAGATAGTGCAAGGCGAGCAAGTGATCCTCTGAAGTCAGATGCATTGTTTGTAAAGCTTGTTTCTATGTTCTTAGGTGAGCTCAGCCTGTGAGTATCCTTTTGTGTGCCTAGGTTGCTACTTGTTTTGATTTGGTTATGTTTTGCTCCTTTCCTCCTCTACATTTTTTCATTGATCAATATACAAGCTTACTAGTTAACCCAAAAAACAAAAAAAAAACAAAAGACAATGGTTGAATTTGGTAAAAGGCACATTCGAATTTTGTTTTAATTTATTGGGAAAGTGATTTATAATCCTTATAGTACTGTTATGTTATGAATTTAAGATCCTCTGAAGTCAGATGCATTGTTTGTAAAGCTTGTTTCTATGTTCTTAGGTGAGCTCAGCCTGTGAGTATCCTTTTGTGTGCCTAGGTTGCTACTTGTTTTGATTTGGTTATGTTTTGCTCCTTTCCTCCTCTACATTTTTTCATTGATCAATATACAAGCTTACTAGTTAACCCAAAAAAAAAAAAAAAAACAAAAGACAATGGTTGAATTTGGTAAAAGGCACATTCGAATTTTGTTTTAATTTATTGGGAAAGTGATTTATAATCCTTATAGTACTGTTATGTTATGAATTTAAGGATAATTTTGATATTTTGTCTTTCGCCCTTCATTTTTTTTTTTTTGTTCCCCTATTGATAAAGTAGGTTTATTTAGTAATTTTACCACCAAATTTATGATTTGTTCTTATTTGCACAAATTGAAAACAATAAGGGAAATAATAGGGAGGTTATTGCACATTTTTCATATTTGTGAGAAGGCCTAATTTACCTATTAGCGATTTCAGTTTAGGGCTCAAATTACATCAAACACGCCTGATGTGGTCAATAAACTTATGGACAAGGATTAGTTACTCATGGCTACACCCTATTGACCTCTTATGTGTCTCAATAAAATAATAACACGTCAACTTTAATAACAAAATAAGCAAAATAATAAATAAATAAATAAAAGAAAGCTGGATCAACCCATTTTAATTGAAAAGCTCTGTACATTTTATTCAATGGTCCATTGTATCTATAAAAAAACTTGTACTAGAAAGCATATATCAACCATAAATTAGAGTAATAGTAGTCAAATGGAATCAATAGTTTAACTTCTGATGATGTGGCCAGAAGAAGAAGAAGTCCCAATTGTACTTGTAGCTCTTGCTTGCCTATTAATTGATATATTTGGACCATTTAATATCCCACATAATCTTCTCACTTTTATAAAACTCAACCAGGGCCATGAAGAACATAAATTAAGAACAAACAAAAATAAATAAATAAATAAAGGGAAGAAAGAGAAAAATTTGAGAATGTTAGCTTGTTGAATGATGATTGACAGCCCCTTTCTAAACATTAAACCCTAAATGTGCAAAGCAAAAAATTAAATCATATTTCCATTACAAGACCTAATTGAACTTATAATTCTTGTTTGCCTTCTGAGTGATGATGTTCAATGGCGCACGAGAGGAAAAAGAAAAATAACCCAAACACGAATCAAATATACGTGCTCATTGATTGATGATGTTCCATGGAGGTGAGAAGAAGAAGAAGAACAGTGCAAAGAGGAGAGCGTGGATTTGGAAAGCCATGAAAATTATAAAGAAAAGAAAAAGGGTGATTACCCGATTAAAATGGTTGATCTGGTTATTTTTTCACTTTTTATTATTTTGCGTTATTTTTTTATTGGAATACATTAGAGGTTAGTAGGGTAAAGCTACTCACCGTTGAGTAGCTAAGCATTATCCTAAACTTATTGGATAAGACTTGCTTACTCATGGGTGACTAGGTCAACCCTACTACCGCTAATTGTCCGTAATTGCAAAATTTAGAAATGATTTTGTAATTTCATTTGTGAAAAAAAATAAAATAGTAGATTTTAGTAATCAAAATAAACAAAGTTGGTTACTGAGCATTAAGATGCAAAAGAATTGTTGGTTACTGAGCATTTAAGCTCTATTCCTTAAATACCCCTTCATTATTTGTTGCAAGACACCCTCTCTACCACCAATGCCGTGAATCAAAGAAAGATAGGGCCTAAAATGAACAATCAACCCTATATTTCCCTCTCTCTCTCAGAAGAAGAGAGACTGTCTAAGAACAAGTAACGTGATAAGGAAAAGAATCTAAGAAGACCAATGTCTTTGAAGAGGACTAACACTCATTCTCACGTAACAAATTAATGCATTAACTTTTGCATTTTTTTTAGATGGGTTGGGGTAATAAAACGACCTGTTGAGCTCGAATTCAGTTTTGATTTTATATCTTTCTATTTTGTTTTGTATTTGAAATATCCTTGTAGGTGCAAAATTTCGCTCAACCAATAATGACTGAAAAAAATAAAACAATTCACTCAAAAACAATAAAGATAAATAAGAACAATGTGTAGAGAAGTGTGGAATTGCTTGATCCTTTATTGGAGGTCTTAGCCTCTATTTATATACAAAAGATTGCAGAATTATGGTAGGACTCGCGTTGCTTGCCCTCCAATTCTTTCTATATAACCATTCTTTTCTAATAGAGTTCTTTCCATTGTTGAATTTTCCATACATAGAATTTGCCTTGTACAGAACTTCCTATCTGAATTTTCCTTCTATGGTAAATTCTTCAAATGGTAGGATTTGTGCATTCTTGGGCTGAATATATTTTGATCCGGCTGGGCTTGGGTAACGGGCCGGATGTTAAATACTCATATCTGGGCTGACGACAAGCTGGGCTGATAGCTTCTTGATTTGGCCTTGATGGAATGATCTTGGGCTGTAAATACCCTCAACTTGGGCTTGAGCATGATGGGCCTTATATGTCCTTGGCCTGTAGATATGGGTAGTGGTGACGTGTGTGTTTCTTATTGGAGGGAGTATTTTTCCCTCCACACTTTGCCCCAAATTCCATTTTTAATTGAGTGACGGCTCCTATTAAAGAGGGAATTGAAACCGGTTTTCACTTTGCTTCAGAAACGGTTCGTGGCCTTTCATTATTACTTCCTTCGCACAAGATTTTGCCAGAGTTACATTTGCCCTTGCTGCACTTCTGCGTCCTTCGTTTCATCGCTTCCTTCACTTTGTCAGGTTAGTCTCGCATCTTTCTCTTCAATCTTTCATTATGAGTACTTCATCTACTCCCAAACGTGTAGATATCGGGGATTCTGAATCCACACCTTCGTCTTCCCCCATTCGCATTAGGGCTCCCCCTCCTAGGGTTTCTATAGATCGCCCTTCGTTGAATTCGTCAGGTACTTCCCCTCTTCTAACCGAAACATCCACCTCAGGCTCTAATTACGTTCTTACCCATGAAGAGAAGAAAGCAATCATCTCTATTCGCCGCATCAAATTCTCTATTGCTTCGGTAATGGAAGAATTTGATGTTCCTGAAGGAGTAGACGTTGCAGAATATCCCGAGGGTGCCGATTTCACCTCCGGCGAAGGAATTGAAGAGGATGAGTTGCTTCTTTCTGTAGGGCACCTTAACGCCCTCCGATTCCCTCTTCATCACTTCTATCATTTAGTTTTCAATAAGCTAGGTCTTGCCCCCCTTCAAGTAAATCCCAATTTCTTTCGCATCCTTTCGGTGTTGTTGGTGCGCCGGAAATTAGAGGCTCTGGATTTGACCCTTGCCGACCTTCTGCTTACATACAATATATCTAAGCATGGGACCGAGCCTGGTCGCTTCTTTTTTACCTCTCCCCTTCATCAAAGGATATGCACGAACCTTCCTTCATCCGAAAAGAAATGGAAAGAAAGGATGGTTGTAGTTAAAGGGAAATGGTTCGTGTCCCAATCAATTGCGCTTCCCATTCCGCGCAAATTCGGGAAATTAGGTATAGAATATTTAACCTCCCTTCATACCAAGTGTTCTGGCTGTTTTCCTTGCCAAGTCTTAATATTTCGCCGTATTTATGAATTTCTTGGTGTTTTTTCAGCTACATTCCCGGCCTCCGCAGCAAGGAACAGGCTTTCTTTTCTTGAGGAGCGAGTCTGGAATAACCCCTCGCCTATCGAGGACCTGCTAACTTCCTCCAACCTTAAGGACATTGCCTCTAGTGCCGTTGCTGCAGACCTCATGGACCTAGCTTTACCATCCTTTGACAGTTTCCCTATGACCGAGGAGGAGATACGGCGGGCTGAGGCTTTAAAAAAGAAAGCCGGAGATGCCCAGCCCTTGGTGGTTATTGGATCAACTGAGGATGAGGTGGAGGTTGAGGAACCACCATTGAAGAAATCTCGCCTCAACCCCTCTTCCTCTGGCAAGGGCAAAGTCCCCTCTAAAAGCAGAGGGAAAAAAGCTGGGGAGGCTGAACTTGAAGATGAAGTCAGGGCCTTTGTTCTTGCTGAGACCGGAGCTCCTTGGACTCCTTCCTTCACCAGGGCTGACAGGTCAGTCCTACACTCAGGGGATTCTGTGGTTACAGACCCTTCAGCTGCACTGGCGGTGGCTCGAGGAATGTGGCTCCCAAAGGACGAGGAAGCCATCAGCCAAATGGGGTTGGAGCAACTTCTCCCCTCTGCCCCAGTCCGGGCCATAGAGGTTTGCATTGCACCTTCAGAATTACGCTATTCTTGCCTGCTTGTGTTTCTATTTATGCTTATATTCGCTTCCCTGTTAAACAGAGTCTATACCACACCATGGCCCTCTGCGCCACTGCTGAAGCTCAATCCCTCTCCATTAAGAAATTGGAAAAGGATCTTGACAGCGCAGAGAAGAGAGCCACTACTACCTCTACCAATCTGAAGATAGCGTCTGAAGCCAAGGATGCGTATAAGAGGCAGTTGTCAGCCTCTGAGGCTAAGGTGGATTCTCTTCAAGCCGAGGTTCAACGCCTGACCGAGGCTCTTACTACTTGCTTCAAGGTGGGGAAGCAAATGCAGGGGCGTTACTCCTGTCTGGCGCACCTGGCTAGTGCGAAGGCTTTCCGGTCTGGCTATAATCAGGGCTCAGGCCCTAAGACGATGGATCCGGACGC
This sequence comes from Cornus florida, assembly GCF_030987335.1. Classification (NCBI taxonomy): domain Eukaryota; kingdom Viridiplantae; phylum Streptophyta; class Magnoliopsida; order Cornales; family Cornaceae; genus Cornus; species Cornus florida. Next base: position 9,995,104 of record NW_026775577.1, read on the forward strand.
CTTTGACAAGCAGGTAGGGGTGCACTTCCCATATGATGAAGGGCCAGAGGCTTTGGAAGCTAAAATTCGCTTCGCCGAGATGGTGAAGGCACATCTGAAGGGTACTCCTAGCTCCCCGGCTCCTGCGGCTACCTCAAGTCCTAATGTAGTGGATGCTTTTGAAACTACTCCCTTCGATCCGAAGAGGAAGTAGAACTATGTATTTTTTTTTTTTTTTGTGAACAGCCTATTTTGGGACAATGAATATAACTTTTCGTTTTAGGCTTGCCTGACCTGTTTTTGCTGTATGCTCTTGATATATTTCTCTGACTGGTAATATGTTTAAACACTAAACATTGTCTTTATACTTCGGATTTATGTTATCCGTGAAAATGCAAGGATTGGGAAGAAGGAGATCCTTTTAACAGTTTAGTTGATATCGCAGGATGAGTCGTATGGACAATGATTTAACTGTTAAATGAACCTTCCTCTCTTTCTACTTGCCTTCAGTATACATACTCTTTCCTTCTCATGTGTTCCTAATGTGGGGTGGAATATGATGAACTTACGACATATCCGCATACACAAGGTATTAAACACTTGGAGTCCGGAGGAAAGAGTTCTGATCTGAATAGGACACTTAGGGTCCGAAGCTTCCTCGGATACTCAGGATTCGAGGCGAATTATACATTCCCTGGCGTGGAGGCCGAACCGAACGCGTAGGGTCTGAGGCGAGATTTTCGCCGGGCCGAACACTTAGGGTCCGAGGCGGTTTTGCCGAGCCGTACACTTAGGGTCCGAGGTGAGAGAACTACTCCCAGCCTGAGGGGAGGTTGTGCCGAACCGAACACTTGAGGTCCGAGGCGAATGAATTACTCCCCGGCGCTGAGCCTGAGGGGAGGTTGTGCCGAACCGAACACTTGAGGTCCGAGGCGAATGAATTGTTCCCCGGCGCTGAGCCTGAGGGGAGGCTTAAATGAATCCCTCCCCGGCGCTGAGCCAGAGGGGAGGTTTTGCCAAGCCGGACACTTAGGGTCCGAGGCGAATGAATTACTCCCCGGCGCTGAGCCTGAGGGGAGGTTGTGCCGAACCGAACACTTGAGGTCCGAGGCGAATGAATTACTCCCCGGCGCTGAGCCTGAGGGGAGGTTGTGCCGAACCGAACACTTGAGGTCCGAGGCGAATGAATTGCTCCCCGGCGCTGAGCCTGAGGGGAGGTTTTGCCAAGCCGGACACTTAGGGTCCAAAGCGAATGAATTACTCCCCGGCGTTGAGCCTGAGGGGAGGTTGTGCTGAACCGAACACTTGAGGTCTGAGGCGAATGAATTACTCCCCGGCGCTGAGCCTGAGGGGAGGTTGTGCCGAACCGAACACTTGAGGTCCGAGGCGAATGAATTGCTCCCCGGCGCTGAGCCTGAGGGGAGGTTGTGCCGAACCGAACACTTGAGGTCCGAGGCGAATGAATTGCTCCCCGGCGCTGAGCCTGAGGGGAGGCTTAAATGAATCCCTCCCCGGCGCTGAGCCAGAGGGGAGGTTTTGCCAAGCCGGACACTTAGGGTCCGAGGCGAATGAGGGGAGGTTTATTTCATATTTTTCCCCAAATCAGTTATTATGAGGCTGAAGACTCAAAAATGATAGGAGGCCAAGAAAGCGAGTAACAGTGGCTGGGAAGTTCTCTATTTGTCGACTTTAGAGACCTGCTTCCACTGATACTCCCTTCTTGGCAGCCAAATGTTGTGGACCGCGCATATATGAACCGCATTTATTCTCTATCTCTATCCGATGTGGGACATAGACTAAATTTTGTCAAAAAAGTCGGTGTAAGGAATGCCTCTGGTATTGAGCTTGACAGCTTTAAATACCAGTGGGCCCTCCTTACACCGTAATTAACTATTTGAATATTCCCATATATAACAGAATGTCGCACATGCTGTTTTATCGATGTGGGATAGAAAGTTTTAAGCACAGGCCATAATTCATGTGTTTTGTGTCTTGTGTGCTTGTTGGGTTTTGTTCGTTTTTGTTTTTGTAAAAATCATTGTTTTGTGCGACTTGGCATGCATAAAAATTGCGTAATGCATAAAAACTGCGTAATCATAGGGTTCGTATGACTCCCCATTTTTATAAAAAGAAACAAAAACAAAGGAGAGTGATATTGAATAGAGAAGCAAAATAAAGAAAAGTTTGGCTAACTGCGGACATATTCAGCCTTATTTGTGAAGAACCTATAGCAAAATTGACAAACTTAACTAATGGAAATACCTTTTCAGGTGTATTGCGTTCCAAGGACGCACAATGGGGCATCCGCCAGCTTCGGCCAAACGATATGCTCCTTTCCCCACTACTTCAGTAACTCTGTAGGGTCCGGTCCAATGAGGTTCCAGTTTCTTTACATGAGCTGTCTCCTGCTTCAACACCCAATCGCCTACCACAAAACTCCTGATCCTGACGCGTTTGTTATAACTGTTACACACCTATTATTGGTAGGCCGTGAGTCGAATTGCTGCTGCATCTCTCCTTTCGTCCACCAAATCAAGGCTATGTTCGAGTTGTTGCTCATTGTTCTCCTCCAGCACCAAGGATGTCCGAAGGGTTGGGATTATGGACTCGGTAGGAATGACAGCTTCGGACCCATATGCCATAGCAAATGGGCTTTCTCCCGTAGGTCGTCTTGGAGTGGTTCGATAGGCCCAAAGCACTTGAGGGAGATTCTCGTACCACTTCGTCTTCAGTTTCTCCAATTTTTTCTTTAAGCACCCGAATATCGTGCGATTAGTTATTTCAGCTTGCCCATTGCCTTGTGGATGACTAACTGCAGCTAACTTTTGCAAGATTCCATGTTCGCTAAAGAATTTCCTTGTACTTCTGTTATCGAGGTTCTTACCATTGTCCATTACGATGACTTTTGGTACCCCAAACCGGCAAATAATGTTGCTCCAAATGAAATGCTTTACTTCTTCGTGGGTGATGCTAGAGAAGGCTTCAGCTTCTACCCACTTGGTGAAGTAATCCGTAGCCAGAAGCACATGCTCCTTTTTGTCCATGGTTTTGGGCAATGGTCCTACTATATCAATCCCCCATTGGGCAAACGGCCATGGATTGGCCATGGCGCGCAAACCCTCGGCAAGTTGGTGCTTTATTGGACCATGACGCTGACACTTGTCACATCGTCTTGAGTACTCCTCGGCATTCCGGGCCAAATATGGCCAGAAATAACCTTGGGTCAGAATTTTGTGTGCAAGGGATCTTCCTCCGGAGTGGTTTCCACAGTCTCCTTTATGAACTTGTTTTAGAATTGTGAGAGCCTCAGTAGGGGTTACACACTTGAGATAGGGACCGGAGAATGACCTTCGGTACAATTGGTTATTGATGATGGCATACTTAGCCGCGGTAAGCCTAAGCTTCCTTGCCTCAGCTTTCTGATTCGGGAGAACCCCTTCCTTGAGGTAGGCTTCGATTGGATCAATCCAGCAGGGCTCGCGTGGTACTTCCGGGATCGTCATCACCTCTTGCCGGGGATTAATGCTAGGTCCTTCGAGAACATCGATTGGAACAAGCCGAACCAATTCTTCATCTGAAGACGATGCGGCTGCGGCCAATCGATCTGCTTCGACATTTTCATCTCGTGGTACCTGATGGAACTCGATTTGATCGAACTCTCGGATAGCACTTTCTACAGCATCTTTGTATGACTTCATACGGTCCTCCTTGGGAGAATATTGCCCTGTCACTTGATTGATCACAAGCTGTGAATCACTAAAAACTTTTAAACATCGTACCTGTAGCTGTTTAGCTAGCCGAAGTCCGGCGAGCATTGCCTCATACTCGGCCTCGTTATTAGTAGATGGGAAATCTAGCAGAATTGACTGCTGCAGCTTGGTACCCTCGGGTGTTGTGATGCCAATACCAGCCCCTGCCCTCTTCCGGTTGGACGAGCCATCAACTCGTAACTCCCAGTATGGCTCTGGAAGTGTCAGTTCCTCAGGTTGATCTTCGTACTCTAGTAGGAAATCCGCTACCGACTGCCCCTTGTGAGATACCTTCGGTGCATAGGTGATGTCAAAAGAGCTAAGTTCAATAGCCCATTTTGTAATTCGACCAGACAGGTCTGGTTTAGCTAGGATAGCCCGTATAGGGTAATTTGTAAGTACCACTATGCTGTGAGACTCGAAGTAATGTCGAAGTTTCCTCTTGGCATAAATTAACGCCAGGATTACCTTTTCTGTCTTGCTGTACCGTGTCTCGGCATCCGTCATAGTTTTGCTTGTGTAAAAGATTGGGTGCTGAACCTTGTCTTCTTCTTTGATCAACACTGCACTTGTTGCTACAGCTGATACTGCCAGGTACAGGATGAGCGTGTCTCCGGGCGTTGGAGCGGAAAGGATTGGGGGTTGTGCCATGTAGCTTTTCAATTGATTGAGAGCTTCCTGCTGCTGAGATCCCCACATATCTTTGTTTTTGGATCGAATAGCATCGAAGAAAGGTTTATACTTATCAGATAATCGGGATATGAACCGGCTGAGAGCCGCAATTCGGCCGGTTAGAACTTGCACTTCCCTGCGAGTTTTCGGTTCCTGGTTCTGTATGAGTGCCTTTGCCTGTACTGGGCTTACTTCTATTCCTCTTTTATTTACGACGTGCCCAAGGAACTGTCCTGACGAAACGGCGAAGGAGCACTTGGTGGGGTTCAGCTTCATATTGTATCTCTTGAGAGTATCAAAGACCTCCTGGAGGTGCTTCGGGTGGTCCTCTTTCTGTATACTTTTAACCACCATATCATCGATATAGGCTTCAACTGTATTGCCCAGTAGATTACTGAAAATTTTATTGACCAGTCGCTGGTAGGTGGCTCCGGCATTCTTTAGACCGAAGGGCATCACTCTGTAGCAGTAAGTGCCCGTTTCTGTGATGAAAGCAGTTTTCTCCTCATCTTCAGGATTCATGGGAATCTGATTATAGCCAGAGTATGCGTCGAGGAATGTGAGCCTTTCATATCCCGTCGTAGCATCCACCATTTGATCAATCTTGGGCAGAGGATAGCTATCTTTTGGGCAAGCTTTGTTAAAGTTGGTATAATCTACGCACACCCTCCATTTCCCATTCTTCTTTTGAACGACTACTACATTCGAGAGCCATTGTGGGTATTGCACCTCTCGTATGAATCCTGCTCGTAACAGTTTATTCACTTCCTCGGCTATTATGCGATTGCGTTCAGGTGCGAACCGTCGGTGCCTCTGTTTGACCGGCCTGAATTCTGGGTTAACCCTCAGACTATGGCATGAGACTGTAGGATTGATCCCCACCATATCTGAGTGATCCCAGGCAAAGACATCCGAATTGCACCGAATAACCCTGATCAATGCTTCCTTCTCTTCGGCTGTGCAAGATGAGCCAAAGTAGGTGGTCTTCTGAGGGTCTCCGAGGACTACCTCTACAGCTTCGAGGGACTCCTCGGTAGGTGCCTCAACTTCGGCTTCTTCCTCTACCTTAAGATACTTGGGCAGAGGATACTGTAACTGCTATTTGATTGCGTCTTTGGGATTCGCCTCTGACTGAGGTGATTTCGACGCTTTCTTTGCTTCGTGTAGCGTTAGCATGTAACATTCTTTGGCAGCAACCTGGTCTCCCCAGAGGTCGATGACCTCCCTGCCATCCGGGGATAAACACCTCATTACTTGATGAAGTGTAGAAGGGACTCCATTCATACGATGGATCCAACCTCTTCCCATAATGAGGTTATAAGATGGATGAATCTCTGTCACGACGAAGTTTTCCTTTAGAGTTCTCTTTGCTGCAGTAACGGATAGATCGACCATCCCAAGCGGATTCACCTTAGTACCATCAAATCCCATTAGGGGGCCGGAAGTTGGCCTGATGGACGATGGCGAAATCCCCAACTGATCAAAAGCTATTTTTGTAATGATGTTGGCGCTACTTCCCGGATCTACCAGTACTCTCCTGATCATGTAATTCGCTACCAGGAGGCTGATGACCAAGGGGTCCTCATGCGGGCGCTGGACTCTAGAAAGGTCATTGTTACCGAATCCAATGTTGATGCTGCCTGGTGCAACTGTGTTTACCGAAGACAACCTGCGTAACTTATGAGCCTCTCGCAGCCTGGATCTGTACAATTCTTCAGATTCTTCATCATCCTCTGATCTTCCGTGTATGGCATGGATAACCTTTACCTGACCGCTTTCTACCCGTCGAGGGTTAACCTCCCGAGGTCTTACGTGCTCCTTTGTGGCGAGATACTCCACCAATTCTCCTCTCGCTATCATGCTTTCTACTTGTCGCTGTAGGGACCTGCAGTCATTGGTGGTATGCCCATAATCTCTATGGTAGGCGCAATGTTTGCTTTTGTCCCTCTGCTCCAAGGGTTGCTTCATGGGCTGAGGAGTCGCGAACCTCGTCTTATTCTCTTGGAAGAGGCGCGCCAAGGTAGTACGGAGAGGGGTAAGCCTGTCCTCTGTCCTTCGCCTTTTCTCAGACGCTTGGGTGACTTGTGTGGCGGTATGAGGGACCTTCTGCATCCTTGTGCTCGCAGCTTTCTCTCGAGACTTGTTTTCCACCGTGACGAGGGTAGCGTGCTGTGCACGGTGGGCTACGTTTTCCTCCAACCGGATGTAGATTTGTGCCCTAGCGTTCAAAGTCTGCATATCCGGGGGGGAATATTTGACTAAGGATGTGTGAAACTTGGTTCCCTGGATCATCGCCAACTTAAACGTTTCGATTGCCGTGGCAGGATGGCAATCTGCTATCTGCGAAGCCTCCATGTTAAACCTGGATAAGAAATCTTGCAAAGTTTCTCCCTTCCTTTGCCTTATGGTGAAAAGGCTGGCGATACTTTTCTTCTGCTTCTTATTTCCGCAATACTGGGCTAAGAACATGGTGCACAAGGTCTCATAGTCAGGGATGGACTTGTGTGGCCTATTCCTGAACCATTCTAACGCTGCTCCGGTTAAACTGGTAGGAAAAACCTTACACATCCACGGATCGTTATGATCGTCCAGTGCCATCTTTTGCGCATAATGATCGAGATGCCGAGAAGGGTCTCCTGCCCCATCGAACTGGGTGAAGGATGGCATAGTGAACTTCTTCGGCCTCTCCATAAGGTTCACCTCGTCAGTAAAGGGGGTCTTGACCAAGGAATTCTTGTGCTCTCTAGCCATCTCGGCTAGTGTCTGGACTCTCAAGAGCTTCTTTTCGTCGAAGGCATCTTGTACACGTGCGCCATCCGGAACGCCATTGGACCATACCGTAAGCCTATGGCTGGACTCGGCCTGTTCGTCCTGAGTGCGATGCGGGAGATTGTCCGAAGCAACCGCCTCGGACCTCGTCCCTTGCTTTTGCTGAACCTCACTAGGTCGAGCCCCGTTGGGTGGTGTCTCATTGGCTGGAGGCTCGTGAACCGGAGGTAAATTCCGGGTGGGAGGTGGTGCCGCAGCATCGCCTGGTGGTGGTTGTGGCGTTAGCTTGGCCATGGCCGTGTGCAGCGTATGAGTCTGCTGCTGGAGCGTAGCTATCTGGGCGACACTCGTATCGTTCGCTTGCCGGAGTGTCTCAAATTGGTGCAAGAACTCTTCTCGCATCTTTTGCATCAATTCTATCTGTTGACTCATTACTGACTCTCCGTTTGACATTCCAGACACGATTAAAGGAAGAACAAGTGGGAGTATATTTCTATACGATTCCCACAGACGGCGCCAAAGTGTAGGTGCAAAATTTCGCTCAACCAATAATGACTGAAAAAAATAAAACAACTCACTCAAAAACAATAAAGATAAATAAGAACAATGTGTAGAGAAGTGTGGAATTGCTTGATCCTTTATTGGAGGTCTTAGCCTCTATTTATATACAAAAGATTGCAGAATTATGGTAGGACTCGCGTTGCTTGCCCTCCAATTCTTTCTATATAACCATTCTTTTCTAATAGAGTTCTTTCCATTGTTGAATTTTCCATACATAGAATTTGCCTTGTACAGAACTTCCTATCCGAATTTTCCTTCTATGGTAAATTCTTCAAATGGTAGGATTTGTGCATTCTTGGGCTGAATATATTTTGATCCGGCTGGGCTTGGGTAACGGGCCGGATGTTAAATACTCATATCTGGGCTGACGACAAGCTGGGCTGATAGCTTCTTGATTCGGCCTTGATGGAATGATCTTGGGCTGTAAATACCCTCAACTTGGGCTTGAGCATGATGGGCCTTATATGTCCTTGGCCTGTAGATATGGGTAGTGGTGACGTGTGTGTTTCTTATTGGAGGGAGTTTTTTTCCCTCCACAATCCTTGGACAAAATTTGAAGGTTGTTCGATATGTGCTTCAAATGCTCTTACATGTTTTACAGTAAAATAAATCATTATTAACTGACTTGGAGTAAATAAAATCAGAGAAGATTATAGAACGAGCCTTCCTTTATTCACTTATTTATTCATGAAGAAGATAAAAGATGATTATTGCTGCAACCAGAAATCAACTTCGATCAGCTTTTTCTTTTTATGCAACAACAGTAATGTTTATCGGCACATTCAGCAACTTGCCCTTTAGAATTTCCAATGCAAAACTGGTCGCAGCTCCTTTGAGTGCACTTGTCAAGATAGACAGGCTTCATATCACAAGCGTCTTGAGGATATTGCATGCTACCTGTTTTCCATACATTAACCCCAAAATTCTCTTAATGCTAGTTATTTATAGTGATTTTGTTTAGACAAATTAAGGTTGTCCAATTTTTTTTCTCAAAACTCTATTAATGCTTGCTATGTATGGCTACTGATGGTGATTTTGTGTAGAAAATCAAAATTGGCCCTTCAAATTTTTAAAAAGTTCCTTTTATGATTATTTATCTATGAGTACTAAATATGGTTCCTCGTATCTATCCGTTCGTAACCATTTTTTATGAGTTCAATATCATCACAGGCTGATTTGACCGATTTATACTGAAAATCTACAATAAAGTAAAAACAAAATTAAAATTAAAAACTACTTATTCAGCTTTGAAACATGTAAAAAAGGATAATAGTTAGTACAAGGGTGAGATAAAAGGCTCTAAGAGGCGCAGAACAAGATTTTTAGAAACTCAAAACACTTGCGCCATGTGCTACGATCTTGCCTCCTCCTAAGTACTCGCATGAGACCTAGCGAGTCTTGTCCATTTCCAGTAATGTATATGTTGCTTGAATCCCCATAAAGATTAAAAGTTGAATTTGGTGGAGTCAAAGCTATAACTGACATATCCGAATCAGTAGAATAATGATCAAAATCATTGCATGTACATAACGGTGTTGCACAACCAAAGACTCGGTTGTCACATGTGCCTCCTCCGCAAGCCATGACTACTCCAAGATTTTCTGTGTGTGAATTTATGGTACTCGAAGAAGACTTGACTTTCTCTCTGTGAATTGATTATATTTCACTATACTATAGTTGTGTATGCAGATCATGGTCATTATATATGGTCTTTATATAGATAAAAGGGTTGTTTGAAGTGGACACCGAATACCTAAATCCTTTGGAGAAAGGAATTTTAGAGTGGATTAATGGGCTCTTCTTTTACACAAGATAGAAAAGAAAGGTGATTGAAAAGGAAAAATAAAAACAAGTAATGACTAAAACAAAAGAAGAAAATAAATGTAATATATATATATATATATATATATATATATATATATTAAATGATTCTTGTACTTAATAGTTGCAATGAATTGATAGACTTACTCTTTTACTTGGTCAATTATGCAACAAATAAAAAAGTGAAGCCATCCACTTAATTGTATTTGGTATAAATAGCTAATTAAAAATTATTGAATTGCGTGTGACTATTAACTACTCCATTAGGAATATATGATCAGTGAATTTTTTCTAAAAATTGCTTTAGATTTTTTGTGAAAAAAAAAAAAAAAAAAAAAATTTCTCTCCATATCGGTAATGATTAACCTTGTCAGCGAGTCAAAAAAAGAAATTTATACAATATGTACGAATACTTTTACAATATGTACGAATACCACTCTATAATATATTTTATACAATATATTATAAAGAGTATAATATTATACAATTTAACTTTACTTTTTGATTGAAATTAAAATAAAATTACCTTTTAACTTAGATTAAAATAAAATTGAAACGCAAAATAATCTCACTTTAAAACAATTCAACAAAAATTAAAATATGTATAAATAACATGTTAGTCAAACAAAATTGCAAGGAAGAACAAATCATATAATTATGAGTTATTAGGGTTAGTATACGTACCTTACCTAAAAAATATATCCAAATCACTCGATTCTCAAATTTTCTCCAAATCAGAAATTTCAAACTGTAATTGCGTAGGATTCAGTTGAATTGAACAACTTTAATTCTTGCACCAGAAACTAAATCTTACCCTAAAAAGAAAAAGAAAGATGGTGGCTAAGGTTTTGTTGTTTTTTTTTTCCACGGTTTTAGTTCTTCCCTTTTTTATTCCTTTTTTTTTTCTTTTTCCTTTTTTTTTTTTGCCCTTTTCCACCTCTATCCTTATATCAACACAAATATGTGTCAAAGAAATCAAGGTAAGCCAAATTAGCAAATATATATATATATATATAAATTCCCGTGGTTCTTCTTTTGTTGTAGGTCATTTTCCTGGGTTCTTATTCTTTTTAGGGTTTTGTTTTTGTTTTTTTTGGAATGTTCAAATTTAAACTAACTTACCCATGAAGTGGAATTTAATTCATTAAATAATAGATATGTTATATACGGAAGTTTGTACGTATATATTAGAAGTTTGGTAAATATGAATTTATCTCAACCCTTAACCGCCAAGTCAAAATATATAAATCCAGTGAGAGAGTAACTAGATTGAATTTTTTTTATAAATGTAGATTTCCAAAAATAAAGTTTAAAAGAATCAAATTATTTAATAACTTTGTTGGGGTTTCCATGTTGATGTCATATTTTTGTGATAAGTAAATTTTTTAACATATTTTAATTTCAACTATTCATAAAGATGAACAAAGTGATTGGTTTGCTCAAACTTTTGGAGGGTGCCTGATTATTTTTAAGTGAATATTGTAAATTAGAGTTCATCATATATCAAGAATCTTGTGGTCCAGTGGTATTTCATCTATCTTTCAAAATGAATGTTGAGGGTTTGAGTCTCCAAAAGAGTAAAGTGGGTGTGTGAGTAGTGTATGTGTGTGTGAGTTTCTTGACAATGACAAAATAATAATAATAATAATAATTAGGGTTCATTATATTCATGAGAAATATGTCATTCATTTATGGAAAAAAAATTGTAACTTCTAGTTTTAATTATTTGATGATTTAATAGAAGGGTTCATTCATGGTAAAAATTATAACTTTTAGTTTTAATTATTTGAAAATTTAATAGAAAGGGTCTGCCAAATGAAAATAGATGATATTAATATGTATTAAATTAGATAACATTAATGTCTTTTTAACTATCGCCACACCATATTCAAGATCACATCTTTTTGTTTGTGATTTTATCTTGGATTAGGTAGCTGTTTATTTGGCTGCTTTGTGTGTTTTTAAGGTAATTTTTTTAATATAGAATATATCTTAATATAGGAAAGAGAGAAAAAAAATGCCAAACTTATAGCATCTCCCATGTATATATATATATATATATATTTTTTGTAAATTTGATGTGTCATAATAGATTTATACAAAAAATTTGGATTATTTATTTTTAACTCCAGCAATTGCTTTATACACTATTATGCATAAAACACTATTATGCATGGACTCCACATAATTTTTACAAACCTATTTAATATAGGACAAATTAGAGTTTCACTAGCGCTTTTTTAAAGAACGCTGGTGTTGAGTACTAATTACCAGCGTCCCTATAAGAGCGCTAGTGTTCAGAAAATGTTGGACTTACAGCCACCGGTGATGTCTTTGTCGCTTGCAATGAGTGTGCCTTCCCAGTTTGCCGGCCTTGCTATGAACGGGAAGATGGAAATCAGGCTGTCCTCAGTTTAAGACTAAGAGACAGAAAGATCAGTAAGTGATAAATATTTCTGATTCAAGGCCACTTATGTTATGGCTCAATGGAGGGCCTAGTTGTTCATCTGTAGCTTATGGAGGTGCTGAAGAGATCGGACCTTTTCGCATTCAATATGATGGGAAGACCCTTTACTTGAATCCTTGTGGTTGGAACAAATGTATGTGAATAATTGTCAAGGCACTTACATATTCTTTAATTCCAAAGTGTTTTCTTTAAACTATTCGATGCATTGCAATGCACGTGGTGAATATTTAGTAACTTATAAAATTTTTGTCTTCATATTGATTAATAAACATTTATTTTATATTAATAAATAAATACTGAAATATTTTAAAATTGGTGATAGAGTTTAAGTTTCATAAATTAATAATTTTTTTTATGTTTTTATATTAATACTGAAATATGTATATTTTATTTTTTATTAAATAATAATTTTTTTATTTTAATAGTGAAATATTTGAGTTTTGCAAAGTAACAAATTTTTTTAGGTAATTTGAATTTTATTAGGTAATTTGTAATTTGATTTTATTAGATAATTTGAAATTTAGTATAATTTTTAATTTACAATAGAAATTCAATTATATTATTTTTTAAAATAATTTTTAAAATAGAAATTCAATTATACTAATTATACATTAGATTGAAATTGATATAAAAATTTATTATATGGAGTTTGTGGTTTTTGGAAGACCCTAAGTTATATTTTATTTTCTATAAATATGTAATTTGTGGTAGAATTTTATAAAAATTATTTTATTTTATTTATATATATCTTTGTAAAATTAGATTTTCTTTTATTAAAAAACTCATAAAAAATAGATAAATACAAGGGTTATATACTTATATGTGATAGAGTTCTCTTTTTGTATTAATTAATAAATATTTTTTATATTAAAAAATAAATAATGAAATGTTCAAATTCTTTAACATTTATATTTTATTTATATCTATTATTATATTATTATATATTTTCTTTAAATATATCCTTGTCTAATGTGATAGAGTTATAGAAATTGTTTTATTTTCTTTAAATATATCCTTATTTAATTAGATTTTATTTTATTAGAAAACTCATAATAAATAGTTAAATACAGGTTATACGTGATAGAGTTTTAAAGAAGATAGAGTTTTAAAGAAAATAAAATACTTAATTTGTGGTAAAGTTTTGGTAATTTATGTTAGAGTTTTATAAAAACTATTTAAATATATCCTTATTTAATGTGATAAAGTTTCATTGCAAATAAAATAAGTAATTTGTGGTAGAATTTTATATAAATTATTTATTTTCTTTACATATATATATCCTTGTCTAATTAGATTTTTTTTTTATTAAAAAACTTATAATAAAAGATAATTTCTGGTAGAGTTTTTGAAAAATTATTTTATTTTTTATACCAATTATTAAATATTTTTTATATCAATTATTAAATATTTTTTATATTAATAATTCTTGTCTAATTATATTATATTTTATTAAAAAATTCATAATAAATACATAAATAAGTAATTTGTATTAGAATTTTATATAAACTCTTTTTAAAAAATATTTTATTTTCTTTAAATATATCGTTGTCTAATTAGATTTCCTTCATCAAAAAACTCACAATAAATAGATAAAAACAAGTTATATGTGATAGAGTTTTAAAGAAAATAAAATAGATAATTTGTGGTAGAATTTTATAGAAATTATTATATTTTCTAGAAATCTATTTATAATAAATAAATAGGTAATTTGTGTTACAGTTTAATAGAAATTCTTTAAAAAAACACTTTTTATATCAATTAATAAATATTTTTTTATATTAATAATTTTTGTCTAATTAGATTTCATTTTATTAAAAAACTCATAATAAATAGATAAATAGGTAATTTGTGTTAAAGTTTTATACAAACTCTTTTCAAACCTCTTTTTATATTAATTAATAAATATTTTTTTATCTTAACAATGCTTGTGTAATTAGATTTTCTTTTATTCAAAAAACTCATAATAAATAGTTAAATAGGTAATTTGTGATATAGTTTTATAGAAACTCTTTTAAAAACTTTTTTTAGATCAATTAATAAATAATTATTTATATTAATAATACTTATCTAATTAGATCTCCTTTTATTAAAAAAAACACTTAATAAATATATAAATAGAAAATTTGAGTTAAAATTTTATAGAAACTCTTTAAATATTATATCTTTGTCTACTGTGATAGAGTTTTATTGAAAATAAAATTTGTGATTTGTGATAGAGTTTTATAAAAATTATTTTATTTTCTTTAAATATATCCTTGTTTAATTAGATTTAATTTTATTAAGAAACTCATAATAAAAGTTAATTTGTGGTAGAGTTTTAGAAAAATTATTTCATTTTATATATCAATTAATAAATATTTTTTATATTAATAATTCTAGTCTAATTAGATTTTCTTTTATTAAAAAATTGATAATAATAAATAGATAAATAGATTAACTTAAATTTTATTAGATAGATTTTAGAGTTTGATTGACATTTTTTTATATATATATAAAAACTCTTTGCATATCAATTAATAAATATTTTTTTTTATAAAAATAGATCGTTAAATACTGAAACTCATTGCACATGTAATAATACTATAGATAAAAAAAAATTTATATTAATTAATAAATATTTTTTTATATAAATAAATAAATACTTAAACACCTTGGCACAACTTCTGTATTTTACTCAGAAAATTAGGTTTTCTTTTATTAAAAAATTCATAATAATAAATAGGTTAATTTGAATTTTATTAGGTAGATTTTAGAACTTTATAGAAGCTTTTTGATAAGTGCTTAAATGTTGCACATTTCAGCACCTAAGTTAGGGTATTTCAGTCTTTGTATCTATCTTAATTTCATGTTTTAGTCCTAATTTATGTTTATGTGTATTTCAGGGTAATAAAGTTCAAATGAGCTAAAAACGGTCCATTAAAGCCTTTTTGGAGTCAAGCAAAGATATTCAGAAAAAGTTCAGAAAATGACAAAAAGAGGTCGTAGCCCATTACTCGTATAGTGTGTTTATTCTTCGAAAGCGGTCAATCTCGGGCCTTTGATGATGTTCCCTAAGATGAAGAAGCAAACCAATTAGCCCGGAGCCAAAATGGAGCTAAATAAGGCTTAAAGAAAATTTAATTTTTTTATATTATTTGGGCTTATTTTGTGAACTATTGGGCTTTAATAGGGTTGTTACTTAAGGCCAAGTGAGCCATTAGATTAGGGTTAGTATTTATTTTATTTAGGTGAATATTATTAGATTTTTATTTTAATTTTTTTTTTTTTTATATTCTGTATAGATTTTTTTATTCTCTCTGAAAAAAAACACGAAGAGGAAAAAGTTAGGATTCTTGAGAAAAGCTCAGAGAAGAAGAAGAGGAGCCAGATGAATCAAAGAATGGGGCTTGTTGACATCTTGCCTCCATCAACTATGAGTGGCTGATTCTTCAACTTAGGGTTGGATAAACCCTAAGCATGTAACCTAATTCTTAACTCTTGACTTTTGGGGATTAATTTGTGTAATTTATGTTATAGCCTTGATATATATACATTAATTCTTTCATTTGATTTTCTATGTCAATTTCATATTGTCTTATATGTTTTTGAATGATAATCAATTTCTACACTTGATTTTTTTGTGACTTGAATCTTGTGATGGCTATACATTGTATTAATTAGATGTAATTGTGTTTTGATTTGATGGAAATTACTTTTATTAGATGGGTTGTACTACAAAATTAAGTTAATGTATTATCTAAATAGTTTAATTTCAGGCTTAGTTAGTTTAATTTAAAGTTAATTAATTTAATTGCAATTTAATTCCTAGGTAAGTAGACAATCCATACTAGTGCTTGAAATCCATACTTATTATCACAATTGCATTACCCTCTAGATTAATGTTTGTTGAAATTGTAACTTAAATTGATGAATCATGCTTTGAATTGGTGAATTACACTACACTTAGTTTAATTGTCATTAAGTAGTTGATTCATACTTGAAATTGATGGTTTATACTTTTTATTGCAATTATTAGCCACATTCTAGATTACACATTTTTATTCCCCAATTAGTTAAAAGTTAATGAGTTAGGGAATGTGCTTAGTGATGAATCCTACACCCTAAGTCTCTTTCCAATCTCTTAAACTCTATTTATTTTATTACAATCATTTAGTTTAAAATTAGTTTTAATCACAAACAAAACCTTTTTTAGCAATCGCATAAATACTAAAGTATAATTCAATTCTGAGAACCAATAATTGTTTAGATCTCTTGGGATGATCCCTACTCGCTTCATACTCCATAGTATAAGTGTTTAGTGGTTTTATAAATTATAAAATATGGTGCCCACTTGACATTATTTCAAAACCTTAAGTGTTGTGTATTATTTTGTGCACACGCCAGGTCGCACCATAATTTTGGCGCCGTTGCTGGGGATCTAACGGTTTTAAAGAATTGAATTAGACATTAGTTATTTGTTGATTGTCTACTTTTAAATCATTTTAATTTTAATTTTTTTTTATTTGATTTGTTAATTAGGTACTTGAAGCAAAGTGGAGCAAACGCTGGACTTAGAAGCAATTAAAAAAATTTGAAATTGCTTAAGGACCATCTGTAAGTTCTCTTTAATTTTAGTGCTTTAATTGTATACCAATTTGAATGCTTTGGACAGCCCAAGTGGAGGCTTAAATTGAGTTGTTTCATTTTTAAGTCCAAGCATACCTAGCTTCTTGTAGAAGGCATTGGCCCGTGTAGAGGCATTTATTTGTTTTAAGTGCATTGATATTATTGAGGAGTTTGGGAACATCGTATGTGGAGGTTAAAATTTTGAAGTGTTGGTGTGTTGACATATTTTAGTGCATGCATGGTTGTAGATCACCTAATCGTCCTCTTGTTCCTGTAAATCAAAATTTCGAAGTTTTCCTTCGGCGTTTAAGAGGTAGTACTAGGAATAGTCATCCTAATCTTCTAAATTTTGATTTTCCATCACCATTAATGGAAGACCCAATAAATCCAATTGAAGATCCCATTGTAGATCTTGGTCATGTGGATCATAACGGTGTGCACCACCCACCACAAGTTCATATTGTGGATCCTCAAGGTGTGCATCCACCCTTAGGAATGTGTAATACCCCTAATTTTAAAAGGATAGTCTTGGTATTTATTTATTTGTTTTAATTGTATTTTTAATTATTTAATTGATTATTTGACCAATTGCTTATGTGTTTAATTGAATTAGGTATTACTTGATTATTTGATTATGTGTCTATGTATTATTTGTATTTGTCTATGTGTTAATTGTTTAATTAGATTATGTGCTTAAATGGTGTTTTGATTAATTGTAAATTAAATGTTTTCTTTCCTTTATTATTTTATTTTATTTTTCTTTTATGGTTATGGTTAGTAGTAATGGGCCAACTAATTGGGTCACATGGACTATTTAGATAGGAGGTTGGATGTGTATGAATTATTGCCCATGGATAGTTGTGCATGTATATATATAGATATATATTATATACATATATAAAAGGGAAAGTAATATATTAATTACTTTTATGGTAACTTGGGTAGTAATATTTAATCTGATGTATATGTTTTATATTTAAATAATAAAAATATACATAGATTTGATACGTATTATGTTTTAAGTTACTTTATAATATTATGGTAACTTAAGTATTATTGGATAATTCATTAATAAATAATGGAATGTGTATAATTTATTTATTTAATAAAAATATACATAAATTATATACGTAACATATTTTACTTACCTTTTTAATATATATAAAAGGGAAAGTAATTTATTAATTACTTTTATGGTAACCTGGGTAGTAATATTTTATCTGATATATATGATTTATATTTAAATAATAAAAATATATATAGATTTGATACGTATTATGTTTTAAGTTACTTTATAATATTATGGTAACTTAAGTATTATTGGATAATCCATTAATAAATAATGGAATGTGTATAATTTATTTATTTAATAAAGATATACATAAATTATATACGTAACATATTTTACTTACCTTTTTAATATTTTATTTTTTATTTTTTTAAAGTTGACTTGGATTGGGAAAAGGGTTAGGGTTATTTTATTTAGTCTATAAATATATAGCTATAGGTTGTAAAAGGGGGTTAGAAATATTCACGTGATATATGCTAGAGAGAGAGAGAGTTAGAGAAGGAAGGATGAAAAAAAACCATGTAGAGAGAAGATCAGGGAAGAAGAAATTTTACTTTCAATCCGAAAGTTTAAGGCAAGTTCTTCTTCTATCTCTTTCCCTTTGATTCGTGTTTCTGTATATGCCTAGAAAATTTCAGGATTTATTAAACACATAAAATTAAATTATTATGCATGTTTAATTGGATTAGAACATAGGTTTTATGAATTTTGTTCAAATCTGTTCTTGTGTTATGAATTGATAAATGCATGATTTTGATTTGATTTCTGGTGTGAATTTTTACATGTTTAAATTATATATTTTTCATATCTGTGGAATGATGGAACGTAGAAACATGCCTAGGATTCCTGAACATTAAATAGGAACTAAGTTTGGGTTTAAATAAATTTTAATAGACTCAATCATAATGATGCTTGCTATTTGAATGTTTTAAACAAACGAATGAATTTAATCTTTTAATATGTTTTAGCAATTGAGATTAAATGTGTAGGATGAATTGGATATCTAGAATACTTATTTGACGGTATAATAAAATATCATCATATGTATAAGAATCAGTTAATGTAGGACATATGATATAGGAAGCTTAAATAAATAATAAGTCATTCCTATTTTGTGATAACTTGATATTATATTATCATAGTTATTTCTGGATTGTTTAATGTATTTCCTTAATCGTTACATTAATTGTTGGATTGTGTGGTTTAATGCACCGGTATGGGACGGTGGCATTCTAGGAACGGATTAACTTATTAGTTAAGTCCTACCTATTTTATATAAGGGAATGGATTAACTAAAATGTTAAGTTCTACTTATATTCAAGTCAGGTCAGCTAAACAAGTTGAATGACTTATGGAGGATTAATTTATTATATAAGGGAATGGATTAACTAAAATGTTAAGTCCTACTTATATTCAAGTCAGGTCAGCTGAACAAGTTGAATGACTTATGGAGGATTAATTTATACTGAATAGGATGGTTACTAGATTATATATATATAAGTATGGTGCCATGATATGAGCTTGAGTCTCAGGATCAGTGGTTAGGGTGCGTATATCGCCAGGGATGTGTAGCTAGATATAGTGTAGTTGTGTACCTTGGTAGGTCTAGGTACTTATGCCCACTATATGTGCGTTTTGCATGTTGCCTACTATTCAGGTTGAGACAACCCTATAGTCTAGTGAGGTTCTTTTAGTGTGTATATATATATATACGGACTACTAGTTACTGTTGGATTGACTAGGATGTATACGTGTATCGGATCTCTGCTTGGACTGTAGTAGAGTAGAACTTGTTTGTGGGCCTGACCCACCATTATTTTTCAAATGTTCGTCAGGAGTGAAGGTTGTTCGTGCTGAGCGAGGATCAGTCTACTTCATTCTTCCGATGCTACATAGGAGTTCCTTTATGATTCAGTTTCCTGATTTAGACAGTTATTACTGTCATTTGTTTAGTTTGGATTTTCTAGGGGTCCACACAGTACGGATTCCTGAGTTGTATTTTAGAGGATCAGTTGTATCAGAAGAGTTTATTAATTGATGAAAATATATTCTGAGGTTTATTATTAGATTATCATTTTAGTTTCTTGTCAGCATTTTATTTATTCTTCTTTATTCTTTTGTACTTTGTGTTCGTTTATTACCAATTTGTTTTGATATCCTCGAGCGTTCGGGCGTGGGCCTGGCCAACCCGCATTCGAAAATCCGGGGGTATCACAGTTGGTATCAGAGCATTCCAGGTTCAAGTGTCCTTAGGAGTGTCTTTCTTTATGTGACTTCCGCATTGTGTCTCTTAAAACTTAGAGCCCGTATTAGGATTCGTTGTACTCTATTTAGGGTTTGTTAGGAGGAGCTGATGTCAATTATATTCTGTAGTCATAGAATGGTTAGCACTAGGAAAAGGATGGATTCAAGGAAAAAGCGATAAATATCCAAAGGAGTAAAGGAGTACGTTATCAATTTCGTTGCCAGAAGGTAGAGTTAGGGATCGATGGTTTAGGTTTGTTTGGCGTTACTTTAAAAGTATAAGCTAAGGAAGGATTTAGGTGCACGTGATTGGTCACCGCATATTGGGGCCAACACAACTTCAGTTGATCTCAAAAAGGAGATAAGCAAGGAGTAGGAGCCGAAAAGGATCCTAATGGAGGAGATTTATGTGCATCCAATAGAGAGGGTACTAAATCTTGAAGATGGTGATCTCGCGAGGTGATCTGAATTGCTAATAGTATAGCGAATGTTATTAGTAGAATTGGGGTTGATCAATCTACAAATAATTAAGCTTTCTTATCATCTCTAAAAGGGGTATATAAGAAGTATTGTTCAGGAGTTTGGGGATCGGATGTGTTCTTATTAGAATGAAATACATAATTTTTAAATCACATACAAGAGGGCATTAGTATTATGTTGTGACGTTATAATTCGCTTTAAAAAGCCAAGTTAGACAGTTTACATTCCGCATATAAGAAGGATGAGGGTTAAGCCCTTGATATTTGCTTAGGCAAACATTTGTGTTTTAAGCTATGTTTTAAAGAATATGTTTCGAGGTTGGATGATTATTTACGAAACTATAAAAAGAAATTTTGAAACAATCTAGTAAGGTTGATTTCAAAGGAGACTTTCTTTTCTAGAAAGAATGATGTCTTAAGTATGAGTATATTTTGTTTTATTGTCTTTATCATACGTGTTTTATTTATTTATTTATTTTAATTACTCGGGATTTGATATGTGGTTTAGTTGGGGACACAAATATATGATCAGCCAACTATTGTTTTAATAACATGGAATAATAGCGCTATTTACGCTAGATTTGTGAGCGTACGGTCGTAGGATTTGGTAGATACATATAAATCTAGCCAATCTATTGGACCTGGACATATGTCATTATGGTCTATTTTGGGATGGGATAATTAAACCATCACTACGAGTCAAACAAACTAGAACGATTAGTTTGATATACTTTACGTTAGGTATGGATTCGTATCATATTACAATGCCATGATATTGGTGATTGTTAATGTTTCAGTATGCGTGAGGTAGTGGTAAATAAAGATCACTGTAACGCCATGATGATATATCAGAGGTGCTGGATTTGCTGAACATCTTCTTGAAAATTTTAGAAGTTGTTACCAAGTCAGAAGGAGGATTTGGTATGGGATTAAGTACTTATTAGAATGACACTCAGTGAGGATAGGAGACTGAATAAATATTCATTAGTAAATTCTTAATCAAGAATTTTTTCAAGAGAATGTGTCATTAGAGGAATTTGCCGGTATTGCACATGGAGGAGGAAACTAAGTCTCTTCATTTCCATAAATAATATGGAATTATTTTTAGTCACAATTTACAACAATTAGCTGTTGCTAGGAAATTGATGACTTATGTAGAGGATGGAAAGATTTCATATTCTTTTGAAGTTAGAAAAAAGAAGTCGGATTGTCATTAACTTGTCTTAAAGAAGCAGGGTGTGTCAAAGACAAGATGGTGAGACCAAACACTTATATAAAGATGAGGTGCATGGTATGTATGGAAATGTCGTAATTTGTTGACTTTTGTTGAGTTAAAGTTATAGTTGACTATTGATAAATGGAATTACCGATTGATTTTCAATATCGGCAAGTTTATCACGGATCAATGGTGGATAGATTTAGTTACATAATTCGCTTTTGAAGATACTCCAATTTAAATGTTAGGTACAGATGAAAGCTAGTGGTACCAGACTAACGGTACTTTCTATAGACAAAATTGGATGGAGGATGCACGGACTGAGTTTCACAACTTTTGGTTCTTCATCCTGGTAGAAACATGATGCTTCACGATAGGCAGGAGAAGGGACATAGTGATTTATCTCCAAGTCTAATATTTATTAGATAGTAGATCACTAGATCCTTTGCAGCCATTTCCTATACTAAAGTGGAAATGGGAGAGCATTTTACGAATTTAGTTGCGGGATTTCTGATTTTACACAAGGGTTAGGATTCTGGAAGGGATATTGGTTGACTGATACATTAGGTCAGCTTGATTCTTGTCTATTTCGAACTGGTAGGACTTTAGTTCATGCGAATAGAATGGATCATGAGACGATTTAGATAGATAGAAGTGGTAATTCACCCTTTATATCAAGTTCCGTCTGGTGGAAGCACTTATGGAAGTGGATGCTCTTAACAACCGATAAGATATTTAAATCTTTCGGTTCGTTGATGAGTTATCAGTTGAATGTATAGCAGGTTTAATACTAACACTTGTTATTACCAAGGTAGTTTAGGAGGTTAATTTTAAATATTGGAGCTGACCCTAGAGAAGGAGTTTAAGGTACTGGACGAGAGTTAGTAGTTTCTGTAAATAGTGATATGACGGTCAGGTGACTGAGATGGAAATTTATAATTTTTCTTGGTACACCCAAATGGTTAGAAGGTACATCACGACATTAAATGTCAGTTTTGGTGAACAGGTACGGATAAGAACGTGTATATAATTGCCCTAAGTGTAAAACCTGCTACAAAGGTAGAAAGTTGATCACCGGATATCATAGAATCTTTAGCCACTTCTTATAACAAATATAGAAGCTGAACTAAACAGGAGTGACGGTCAGTGGGAAAGATCGACATTGATTTGGAATTTCAATTTTTCATATGGAATCCGAGTGGTGGATTGAGAAAAAATCGCTCAAGGACATAAATTTGAGTGATGCTTATTTTAGAACTTCATAGTAGTTCTATAGTTCAGTGCTAGTGGTGTTATAGCATGTGGATGTCTATATTAGTGGATGCAAAGTGCTATTTCGAATGAGCTTTATGAAGATTTTGGAGCAACAGCTCTACTTCATATCTATAGACGGAGGAATTAATCAAGAGATTAAATTAGACCATACAGGATATGTTTGAGGTGTATATCCTAGATTTTCATGGACAGTTGGAAGTGTTTACTTCACTTGTCAAAATTTTGTCTGTGATATTGTTGGCACAAGGAGGTTAGTGTGACAACTTTGGAGATTTTGTATCTTTCACAATGCATACCTCTCATTTGTTGGTTGGAAATGGAAGTAAGGGTTGTACAATCAGACCTTGACTTCATTTAAAAATATGCCGGAAAGAGATACTTTCCTTTATACTGAACTGCACGCGGTTGGGAGGCGACAGTGGGATGTTGTAAATAGTTGAACTCGTATACTAGAGTTTTTCTATCAGGGAGTAGTTTGCTCGTTCTGTTTTCCATGTAAGAAAAAAAAACGATTTTTGGAGAAAGGTCAATTTTACTTATTACATTGACTTTTAGAGGATTGTGTTTTGCAATTGAGGCAGTTGCCTCTGGATTAGCGTTACTAAATTATTAGCGCTGGTTGCATAGGAGTTTGTGCGTATATTCTATGGCACTTGGAGGTATGTATATCATTCCCTTGTCGAAATGAGAGGATTACGTTGTTGTTTAATACAACCTATGCATTGTATGATTATTGTGTTTCTTACAATATAGGAATCCTGTATACCACTTGGTATATTGGAGTTAAGTGGAGCCCTTATAGTGAGGTTGCGTCTACTTAGGAATATGAGGATGTTTTTTGCTCAAAGTTTCCAAGCATAATGAAAGAAAGTAAGGGCGAATTCCGATGACGGAATTCCTTTTGTTAGGAGGGAAGAATGTAATACCCCTAATTTTAAAAGGATAGTCTTGGTATTTATTTATTTGTTTTAATTGTATTTTTAATTATTTAATTGATTATTTGACCAATTGCTTATGTGTTTAATTGAATTAGGTATTACTTGATTATTTGATTATGTGTCTATGTATTATTTGTATTTGTCTATGTATTAATTGTTTAACTAGATTATGTGCTTAAATGGTGTTTTGATTAATTGTAAATTAAATGTTTTCTTTTCTTTTATTATTTTATTTTATTTTTCTTTTATGGTTATGGTTAGTAGTAATAGGCCAACTAATTGGATCACGTGGACTACTTAGATAGGAGGTTGGATGTGTATGGATTATTGCCCATGGATAGTTGTGCATGTATATATATAGATATATATTATATACATATATAAAAGGGAAAGTAATATATTAATTACTTTTATGGTAACTTGGGTAGTAATATTTAATCTGATGTATATGTTTTATATTTAAATAATAAAAATATACATAGATTTGATACGTGTTATGTTCTAAGTTACTTTATAATATTATAGTAACTTAAGTATTATTGGATAATCCATTAATAAATAATGGATTATATACGTAACATATTTTACTTACCTTTTTAATATATATAAAAGAGAAAGTAATTTATTAATTATTTTTATGGTAACTTGGGTAGTAATATTTTATCTGATGTATATGTTTTATATTTAAATAATAAAAATATACATAGATTTGATATGTATTATGTTTTAAGTTACTTTATAATATTATGGTAACTTAAGTATTATTGGATAATCCATTAATAAATAATGGAATGTGTATAATTTATTTATTTAATAAAGATATACATAAATTATATACGTAACATATTTTACTTACCTTTTTAATATTTTATTTTTTATTTTTTTTTAAGTTGACTTTGATTGGGAAAAGGGTTAGGGTTATTTTATTTAGCCTATAAATATATAGCTATAGGTTGTAAAAGGGGGTTAGAAATATTCACGTGATATATGCTAGAGAGAGAGAGTTAGAGAAGGAAGGATGAAAAAAAACCCTGTAGAGAGAAGATCAAGGAAGAAGAAATTTTACTTTCAATCCGAAAGTTTACAGCAAGTTCTTCTTCTATCTCTTTCCCTTTGATTCATGTTTCTGTACATGCCTAGAAAATTTCAGGATTTATTAAACACATAAAATTAAATTATTATGCATGTTTAATTGGATTAGAACATAGGTTTTATAAATTTTGTTCAAATCTGTTCTTGTGTTATGAATTGATAAATGCATGATTTTGATTTGATTTCTGGTGTGAATTTTTACATGTTTAAATTATGTATTTTTCATATCTGTGGAATGATGGAACGTAGAAACATGCCTAGGATTCCTAAACATTAAATAGGAACTAAGTTTGGGTTTAAATAAATTTAAATAGACTCAATCATAATGATGCTTGCTATTTGAATGTTTTAAACAAATGAATGAATTTAATCTTTTAATATGTTTTAGCAATTGAGATTAAATGTGTAGGATGAATTGGATATGGAGAATGCTTATTTGACGGTATAATAAAATATCATCATATGCATAAGAATCAGTTAATGTAGGACATATGATATAGGAAGCTTAAATAAATAATAAGTCATTCCTATTTTGTGATAACTTGATATCATATTATCATAGTTATTTCTGGATTGTTTAATGTATTTCCTTAATCGTTACATTAATTATTGGATTGTGTAGTTTAATGCACTGATATGGGACAGTGGCATTCTAGAGACGGATTAACTTATTACTTAAATCCTACCTATTTTATATAAAGGAATGGATTAACTAAAATGTTAAGTTCTACTTATATTCAAGTCAGGTCAGCTAAACAAGTTGAATGACTTATGGAGGATTAATTTATTATATAAGGGAATGGATTAACTAAAATATTAAGTCCTACTTATATTCAAGTCAGGTCAGTTGAACAAATTGAATGACTTATGGAGGATTAATTTGTACTGAATAGGATGGTTACTAGATTATATATATATATAAGTATGGTGCCATGATATGAGCTTGAGTCTCAGGATCAGTGGTTAGGGTGCGTATATCGCCAGGGATGTGTAGCTAGATATAGTGTAGTTGTGTACCCTGGTAGGTCTAGGTACTCATGCCCACTATATGTGCGTTTTACATGTTGCCTACTATTCAGGTTGAGACAACCCTATAGTCTAGTAAGGTTCCTTTAGTGTGTATATATATATATATACGGACTACTAGTTACTGTTGGATTGACTAGGATGTATACGTGTATCGGATCTCTGCTTGGACTGTAGTAGAGTAGAACTTGTTTGTGGGCCTGACCCACCATTATTTTTCAAATGTTCGTCAGGAGGGAAGGTTGTTCGTGCTGAGCGGGGATCAATCTACTTCATTCTTCCGATGCTACATAGGAGTTCCTTTATGATTCAGTTTCCTGATTTAGACAGTTATTGCTGTCATTTGTTTAGTTTGGATTTTCTAGGGGTCCACACAGTATGGATTCCCGAGTTGTATTTTAGAGGATCAGTTGTATCAGAAGAGTTTATTAATTAATGAAAATATATTCTGAGGTTTATTATTAGATTATCATTTTAGTTTTTTGTCAGCATTATTTATTCTTCTTTATTCTTTTGTACTTTGTGTTCGTTTATTATCAATTTGTTTTGATATCCTCGAGCGTTCGGGCGTGGGCCTGGCTAACCTGCATTCGAAAATCCGTGGGTATCACAGAATGCCACAACCAATCAATCCTGCGGTGCAACAACCTAATCTAGGGATGCCAAGGCCAATGTTGTTCCCCCAATTGGTGAGCAACAACAACAACAATATGTTCAAATGGCATACCCTCAACAAGGTCAAATGGCATACAATCAGCAAGGTCAAATGCCATATCCTCCTCTCAATCCTCTCAATCCTCCAATAGTCTTTAGGGATCGTTACACTCTAAATCAATATAATGCACCCACTTGCATTCAATTGCCAAATTTCCGTGCTCGTCATTATGAGATTAAGGCTTCCACCATTAACATGTGCCCCCTTTTCTATGGGTTGAGCAATGAAGAGCCTTATAAACATTTAGATGAGTTCTTGGAAGTTTGTTCCACCGTGAAAATCACGGATGTTCTGGAAGAAGTCCTAAAAATGAAGCTTTTCCCTTTCACTCTTCGGGATAAAGCTAAATATTGGTTTAACAACTTGCGACCAAATACAATCACTTCTTGGGCACAATTGCAACAAGAGTTCCTAAAAAAGTATTACCCCGCAAGTCGAACTGATGCCATGAGAACTTCCATTCGTGAATTTAAACAACAAGAAGGAGAACCCATTCATGAAGCATGGGAATGTTTGAATGACTTGCTACAGAAGTGTCCACACCATAACATTCCTAAGTGGCAATTAGTTCAATGTTTCTTTTCAAGTTTATCTGATACTAATAAGGGCATTGTTGATGCTTCTTGTGGCGAAAGCTACATAGAAAGAAATGAAGATGAAATTTGGCTTCTTTTCGAAAAAATGAGTGAAAACTCAATGCATAGATCTTCATATTCTAGGAGTGGTCACTTAGCAAATATGGGAGGCAAGAAAGCTCTAAATCAAATAGACTCTTCCATAGAAATTGCCGCCGAGGTTAAAAATCTTACTCAAAGATTTGATAAATTCCTTTTGAATAAAGGTCTGACAATTCAATCTTATTCTCATCCTTCCAATGAATGTGCATGACTTGTTCTAGTTACACTCACCATACTTCAAATTGCCCTCTTGTACAAGTCATACCAAGTGAGTCTCAAGAACAACCAAATGCAGCTTTCATTCATCAAGGGAACAACCCTTATTCCAATACTTACAATCCGGGGTGGAAAAATCATCCTAACTTTGCTTGGAGAAATCAAGGAGACGGTGCAAACCCTCCTCAAAATCAAGGTTATCAAGCAAAGTATGTTCCCCCACATCTCCAAAATCAAAATCAGAATTCTCAAGGTTACCGTCCTTCATTCTATCCTCAGAATGTGAATCAATACTCTCAACCTCAAGCATCAAATTCTTAATCCTATTATTAACCTCAAGCATCAAATTCTCAATCTTACTCTAATCCAAATTAAGCGCCTCCTAAAAGTTCCGCTTTTGAGGACAAGGTCTTGCAAGCCTTAGGTGATCTTCGAAAAAATAATCAATTGTTTCATTCTCACTCTCAATCAATTGCAAAGCTTGAAGTTCAAATCGGGCAATTAGCTAATTCTTTAAATGTGAAAGAGAAAGGTAAGTTGCCTAGTCAAACTGAGACCAATCCTAAGGGGCAATTTATGGCGCAAGCAAGTCCTTCATCAGAATTTTCTAGAAATGAGCAAGTTCAAGCAATTACTACCTTGAGGAGTGGTAAGAAAGTGGATAATAAGGTAGAGGTACCTAAGGAGGATAGTGAACTGAAGCAACCAAGTGGTAGCGTCCGTCCCATTCCAAATCCTATTCCTATTTCTTTTGATGCTAGTGGTTCCAAAATGGACATTCCGTCATCTTCATTATCATCTCCCCAATTAGAGAAGCCTTATGAGCCAAAAGCTCCATTTCCTCAAGCTTTGAGAGAGACTTCATCATTTGGGAGACAAAAAGGGAAAATTCATGATATGATGGAAGTGTTTAAACAAGTAAAAATCAATCTTCCTCTTCTAGATGCAATTAGGCAAATTCCACCATATGCAAAGTTCTTGAAGGACTTGTGCACACAAAAGAGGAAGAGTAAGGGAAGGGACCTTAAGAAAGTGCTTTTAACGGAACAAGTGAGTTCCATCATTCTGTCCAACACTCCTCCTGAGTTCAAGGATCAGGGTGTTCCGACCATTTCTCGTGTTATTGGAAACCAAGAGGTTCGTAGAGCTCTCCTTGATTTAGGTGCAAGTATCAATCTCATTCCATACTCTGTTTACTTGCAGTTAGGATTAGGGGACTTGAAGCTAACATCGGTAATAATCCAACTAGCCGATAGATCAATTAAGAAACCAAGGGGAATTGTTGAGGATATTCTAATTAAGGTTGATAAATTTTATTTCCCGGTTGATTTTGTGGTACTAGATACTGAGCCAGTCCCTAATCTCACTAATCACATTCCAGTCATCCTAGGAAGGCCATTCCTTGCCACTGCCAATGCCACCATTAATTGTAGATCTGGCATTATGGACATCTCTTTTGGCAACATGATGGTTAAACTTAATGTTTTCAATGCAAGTTAACATCCCACAGATGAAGACGAGTGTTTCCTAGTAGATGTTTTGTATGAAACCATAGAGGAGACTCTTCCCTCTGTTCTCTCTAAGGACCCTCTTGAGGCGTGCCTTTGTGAAATGTTTGAAAGTTGCGGTTTTGACACAGAAGGATCCATAAGTAAGGTGAATGCTTTGATGGACTCTGTGGCCACTTTGGATTACCTACCTTGGAAAAGTAAGAAAGAACCTCTTCCTTCACTCTCTAGTACTCCACTAGTTCCATCTCTCATTTCTCCTCCTATTCTTGAGCTGAAGCCTCTTCCATCAAATCTCAAATACACCTTCTTAAGCCCAAAAGAGACTCTTCCGGTCATCATTGCTTCCAATCTTGAAAATAACCAAGAGAATGATCTTTTGGAAGTGCTTAAAGCTAACAAAGAAGCCATTGGATGGAGAGTGGCTGACTTAAAAGGTATTGACCCTTCTATTTGTATGCATCGCATACACATGGAAGAAGATGAAAAGCCATTTATGGATGCTCAAAGGAGATTGAACCCAAATATGAAGGAAGTTGTCATGAAGGAGGTTGTGAAACTTCTAGATGCAGGAATCATTTATCCTATCTCTGATTCCAAGTGGGTTAGTCCAACTCAAGTGGTTCCCAAAAAGTCAGGAATCACAATTGTTGAAAATGCTAAGGGTGATCTCATCTCGAAACGCACCGCCACTTCATGGCGTGTTTGCATAGATTACCGAAAGCTGAATTCTGCCACTAGGAAGGACCATTTTCCATTGCCTTTCATTGACTAAATCTTGGAAAGATTGGCTAGGCAACAATACTATTGCTTCCTAGATGGTTATTCAGGGTACAATCAAGTGGCCCTAGATCTATTGGATCAAGAAAAGACTACCTTCACATGTCCTTTCGGTACATTTGCTTATCGACGGATGCCTTTTGGATTGTGCAATGCTCCTGTCACTTTCCAAAGGTGTATGATGTCAATTTTTTCGAACATGGTGGAGAAGTATTTAAAAGTCTTCATGGATGACTTCTAGGTTTTTGGGTCCTCATTTGATTCGTGTCTCCAAAATCTCAAAAAAGTGCTTCAAAGATGTCGTGAGACTAATCTTGTGTTAAGTTGGGAAAAGAGCCATTTCATGGTTCAAGAAGGAATCGTGCTTGGACATGTCATCTCTAAAAGAGGAATAGAAGTAGATAGAGCGAAAGTTGAGCTAATTTCTGAATTGTCTCCACCTACTACGGTGAGAGAAATCCGCTCATTTCTAGGACATGCCAGTTTTTATCGCCGGTTCATCAAAGACTTTAGCAAAATTGCTAGACCCTTATGCAACCATCTTGCCAAGGAGATTCCATTTGTCTTTGATGAAGCATGCCTAAATGCTTTCATCAATTTCGCACTCTTTTATCATCCGCTCCCATCATGCAACCTCCAAATTGGTGCTTACCATTTGAGATTATGTGTGATGCTTCCGACTTCGCAATGGGTGCTGTTTTGGGGCAAAGGGTAGGTAAACTACCATATGCTATATACTATGCGAGTAAGACTTTCTCGGGTGCCCAATTGAACTATTCTACCACCGAGAAAGAATTACTTGTCGTAGTATATGCCCTTGATAAATTTCGGTCATATCTCTTAGGATTCAAGGTAATTGTTTTTTCTGATCATGCCGCTCTTAGGCATCTTTTAATGAAAAACTCTTTTAAAACCTCTTTTGTATCAGTTGATAAATAATTTTTTATATTAATAATACTTGTTTAATTAGGTTTCTTTTTATTAAAAAACTCATAATAAATAGATAAACAGGTAATTTGTGTTAGAATTTTATAGAAATTCTGTTGATAGAGTTTTATGGAAAATAAAATAGGTAATTTGTAATAGAGTTTTATAGAAATTATTTTATTTTCTTTAAATATATAATTGTCTAATTAGATTTAATTTTATTAAGAAACTCATAGTAGAGTTATATAAAAATTATTTTCTTTTATATATCAATTAATAAATATTTTTTATATTAATAATTCTTGTCTAATTAGATTTATTTTATTAAAAAATTGATAATAATAAATAGATAAATAGGTTAATTTAAATTTTATTATGTAAATTTTAGTGTTTTATCATATTATTTAAGAAATATTTTTCTACATAAATAAATAAAGACTGAAACTCTTTACACATCTAATAATAGTATAGATAAAAACTCTTTTTATATCAATTAATAAATATTTTTTTATATAAATAAATAAATATTGAAATACTCAAGCTCTTTGACAGAGCTTCTGTATTTTACTCCGGAATTCAACTTTTTTTATATCAATTAATAAATATTTTTTTATATAAATAAATAAATACTAAAACTCTTTGGCAGAACTTCTGTATTTTATTCTGAAAATCTAGATTTCTAAAATTCTCAATTTCTGTACCCCTTCCTCCTTCATCCATGCCTCTATTTATAGGTTTCTTGGATGAATAGGATAATGACATGTGTCCTTTTCTGATAATGACATAATCATAACTGGGCCGGGCCGGTTATATTCTGATAATTATCCATAAAAAATAACTAAAAATAAGAGTTTTATATAGAATATGATTGATTTTATTAGGTAATTTTTAGATTTTTATAAAAATTATAATTATCCATAAAAAAAAAACTAAAAATAAGAGTTTTATATAGAACGTAATTGGTTTTATTAGGTAAATTAGATTTTCTTTTATTAAAAACTTGTAATAAATAAATAAATAGGTAATTTGTGTTAGAGTTTAATATAAACTCTTTTTATATCAATTAATAAATATTTTTTATTTTAATAATTCTTGTCTAATTAGATTTACTTTTAGTAAAAAAAACTCAAAATAAATAAATAAATAGGTAATTTGTGTTTTAAAAACTCTTTAAAAACCTCCTTTTGTATCAGTTAATAAATAATTTTTTATATTAATAATGCTTGTCTAATTAGGTTTCCTTTTATTAAAAAAACTCATGATAAATTGATAAATTGGTAATTTGTGTTAGAATTTTATACAAACTCTTTAAACACATCTAATAATAATATAGATAAAAAATCTTTTTATATTAATTAATAAATATTTTTTTATATAAATAAATAAATACTGAAAACTCTTGACAGAGCTTTTGTATTTTACTCTGAAATTCAACTCAATTAATAAATATTTTTTATATTGAAACTCTTTAGCAGAACTTCTGTATTTTAGTCTGAAAATCTAGATTTCTAGAATTCTCAATTTCTGTACCCCTTCCTCCTTCCTCCATGCCTCTACTTATAGGTTTTTTGGATGAATAGGATAATAACATGTGTCATTTTAATTGGGCCGGGCCGGTTATATTGTGATAATTATCCATGAAAAATAACTAAAAATAAGAGTTTAATATAGAATATGATATTTTATTAGGTAATTTTTAGATTTTTATAAAAATTATAATTATCCATAAAAAAAAAAAGAAAAAAAAAGAGTTTTATATAAAATGTGATTGATTCTATTAGGTAAATTATATTTTCTTTTATTAAAAAACTTGTAATAAATAAATAAATAGGTAATTTGTGTTAGAGTTTAATATAAACTCTTTTTATATCAATTAATAAATATTTTTTATTTTAATAATTCTTGTCTAATTAGATTTACTTTTAGTAAAAAAAAACTCAAAATAAATAAATAAATAAATAAATAGGTAATTTGTGTTTTAAAAACTGTTTAAAAACCTCATTTTGTATCAGTTAATAAATAATTTTTTATATTAATAATACTTGTCTAATTAGGTTTCCTTTTATTAAAAAACTCATGATAAATTGATAAATTGGTAATTTGTGTTAGAATTTTATACAAACTCTTTAAACACATCTAATAATAATATAGATAAAAACTCATTTTATATCAATTAATAAATATTTTTTTATATAAATAAATAAATACTGAAAACTCTTAACAGAGCTTTTGTATTTTACTCTGAAATTCAACTCAATTAATAAATATTTTTTATATAAATAAATAAATACTGAAATACTGAAACTCTTTGGCAGAGTTTCTGTATTTTACTCTGGAATTCTGGATTTCTAGAATTATCAATTTCTGTACCCCTTCCTCCTTCCTCCATGCCTCTATTTATAGGATTCTTGGATGAATAGGATGATGACATGTGTCCTTTTCTGATAATGACATAATCATAATTTGGCCGGGCCGGTTATATTGTGATAATTATCTATAAAAAATAACTAAAAATAAGAGTTTTATATAGAATGTGATTGATTTTATTAGGTAATTTTTAGAGTTTTATAGAAACTATAATTATCCATAAAAAATAACTAGTAATAAGAGTTTTATATAGAATGTGATTGATTTTATTAGGTAATTTTTAAAGTTTTATAGAAACTATTTCCACAAAAACTATTTTTATATCAATTAATAAATAATTTTTTATATAAATAATAAATACTGAAATATTAAAACACTGAAACACTTTGCACATTTAATAATAGTATATATATATATATATATATATATATATATATATATATATATTCTTTTACATTCTAGCCACATATACATATTGGCACTAAAAAAAATGTTCATTAAACAAATAAACAAATATAAAGGCAACAAACAAATAAACAGGTTATTTATAAAGGGGAAATTAAAAATAAATAAATAAATAAATAAGATTGGATATACCAGCGCTTCTTTAAAAAGTACCGGTAAAGCCCTACTGATGCTAGATTTACCCGCGGTCTTTCGAAAACGCTAGCATTTTTTTTAGACTTTCACCAGCATTTTTGAGCGCTGGTGAAAGGCATAACTGTCGAAATGTCTTTATACCTTTTTGTGTAAATATATATCTCCAATAACAATCAAACACTATCATGCCTGTGTTGGGATCATATGCCCTACAAACCAATTATTTATTATTTATTCGATATTTTATTAATAAATATGATATTCATGCATTGGGCTTTACATATAATTGTATGAGATGCATTATAGTCCTCAAATTGCATTATAGGTGACTTAAGTGTGTAAATGAGATTTATACACAGGAGATTTGGGCTCACCGGTTTCTTGCACCTTGGCATTGTTCATAATCAGTGATAAAAGTTGGGCACTTTTATCTGTAAGACTGTAACACACTTGACCTCTATAAGATAGGATAGTTTGTCTCGACTATTGGGGTAGTTGACTCTAAGGTAGTGTGTTAGTCTGCTTGGAGTACATTGAACTAGATCACCATAAGATCACACCATACAATGTACTGTCATTAATCTGGTGTTTTTCTTATCTATTAAATTCATAGGCTCTAAATCCTGAGAGATTTAGTGAACTCAAGTTTTAGTATTAGTCACTTTGACTTATCAATGTGTGAGATCTTTTTAAGGTCAATACTACGGCATCTTGGGTGGCTAATGTTGGAGTTCTGGGAACACAAATACTCAACATGGAATCCTTACTCTTTATAAGAGTTGGAATATCCCCTTGATGCAATTTAATAAGTTTGATCACTGAACCTGGCCAGGACATTTTAGTAAAATGTTTACTAAATTATTTTTCTATTATTTATTTTGAAAAATATTTATTTTGAAAAATCCTTTCTAAAAGAATTTAATTCAGTGATTATAAAGATTAAGTTGGTTACTCAACGAATATAAAATATAAGTAAGCCTTAGGTGGGACAGTATATATTTTCCTAGGGCTACTTATGGATATTCGGTAGTGGAGGGGCTTATATGTAATTGTTTAGTACACAGGGCCTTGTCGTAATTTCCAAATCCTATAGTGCAATTACAATACTATTTGTGGTGCTTATTGATACGACCCGAGCGTGTGCACAAAATAATGCACAACACTTTGAGTTTGGAAATTAGTGTCAAGTGGCCATCATACTTTAAATTTATAAACCGCTTAACACCTATACTATGTAGTATGAGTGAGAAGGGATCATCCCAAGAGATTATACGTGTTGGAATTTAACTTCGACGCTAGCGTATCAAAATATTGCAAAAGAGATTTGATGAGATGATTAAACTACTTCAATTAATGAAAATACAATTAAAATAAACTAAGTAGAGATAGGGATTTAAGAGATATGAAGAGAGGACTTAGGGTGTTGGAATCACCACTAACCTCATGTAATTAACCACTTGCTTTTCATTAATGGGGAATACATTGTTGTAAACAAAATGCGACTACTAATTGCAATATTAAGCATATACCATCTAATTTAAGCATGCATTGTCTTACCTAAACTAATTGTAGCATAACCCATCTAGTTTAAGTATGACCCATCTAAGTAGCAATAATTGGAGCACACATCAATCTAGAGAATCATGGAATTTGCAATAATAAGCCATGGAATATCTAAGCAATCATAGATTGTCTACCTACCTACAAGCATGAATTAAATTGTAGAGCAACCCATCAAGTAAAAGTATAACCCATCTAATTAATTGACAAACCCATTCAATGAAAACCCATGCTTAGCCATCACTAAATCCTCAATTAATCACACATAGACATGCAACCAACATAGAGAATCTAGTGTAGAGATTAATTTCCCAAATAATCACACATAAGACAACATGTAATTAAAATAAAGAATCAATAGAAAGAATTAATTCATATGAATCATGTAAGAAATAATTCCTAATTTAATCACACATAGACATGTAATTAAACTAGAGAATTAATAGGAAGAATTAAACCATAGAAATCATAGAAATATACCAAGATTCATGAAATTCACAAGGTTAGAACACTAATCATAACAATATATATAAATCCCCAAAAATAGAAATACAAGGATTTAGATTACACAAGACTTAGGCTCATCCAAGCCCTAAGTGTAGATCTAGCCAATCATGGAGGAGGTAGATGTGGTCATGAAATCAAGCTCCAAATATGGCTCCATCTTCTTCTTCCTCTTCTTCTTCTTTTTCTTTGAAGCTCTAGAGATAGAGAGGGGGTGGAGCTAGAGATGTGTTCTCGAGATGTGCCTCCAATTCTCCCTTTTCTTCTAATCCTAATCTCTAACTTTGCTAGAGAGAGAAATAAAAAATACAATATAAAAAATAAAAAGATAAAAAACCTCTTTACAAATGGGTCTCTTCCCTTTATATAAAAGGTCCTTTTCTTAGTCACTAAGTCAGGAATATAGCCCCAAAAATATCTAATCCCGTACTATGTGATAGGTAGACTTTTGGGCGCGCACGGGAATAAGACAGCTCACTGCCAGCAATGTTCGATCGATTAGAGAAAAAGTTGGATCGATTAGAGAAGTTGGATCGATCAGAGAAAAAGTTGGATCGATTAGAGAAGTTGGATCGATCAGAGAAAAAGTTGGATCGATCAGACTTCGCAGCTTTTCAGGATCAGCCTCTTTTTGCTCCAAATCAGCCTCCTTTTGCTCCGGATCCTTACTAAGACTTAGTTTAACTTCAAAAAGGTCTTAAGAAACCATTTTTAGCCCATTTTAACATATTGACCTGAAATAGACAAAAACACAAATAAGTACTAAAACGGGTAAATAAGATAGATAAAGTTCCTGAAATACTCAAGCTTAAGGGGTTTAAAAGTATACTTTTCAGCGCTCATCACTTATTGTAATTAATTAGATAGGATAGAGTTATTGAGATAACTCTATCTCTATCCAATTGGAGCTAGGATAAGGAAGCCCTCTTGGATCCTCATCCCTAGCCCAGACTTTTTAACCGATTCTCTCAGATCATATATTCAGTGAGATAGCGATACAAAAGATTGTATCGTACACTATCCAGAATACAGAGAGTGAGAGAGAAAGTTAGGGTTCCACAAACCTATATTGGGGTCATAAAGGTGAAGACTCATTAGTTTTCAAGGCCAAAGAAGAAAGTGAATACTGTTTTTGAATACGACGATTATTCAATCGTCCAAAGGTATGAGATCCATTTACAGTATTTATTGATTTATTGAAAAATCACGTGGTTACGCTCCTGAAAATTTTTAAATGCTTCCGTTGTGCCTTTAATTGGTATCAGAGCAACCCACGTGTTTTTCATTAAGCCATAATGATGATATGAATATCTGATTATTATCTATGATTATATAGATTTATATTCATGAATTATTATTTGTCTGTTTCATGAATATGTATTTTATTTATTATTGTTATTTTATTTGTTTGATCTGTTAATCTATGAGATAGAAATCGGATTACAGTGAATAAAAATAAAATAATAAATAAAATCGGATCACAGTGATGGGCTTAATGTTTTATGCACTGGATGAACACGGTAACTCATGATAAAGAAGGTAATTATTTAATTGCTTTTAAAATCATGCCCAGGTTGTTCATATAGAGGGTTTTTAATATATATATATATATATATATATATATGATCCAGTTCGTGCTCACCCATGAGATGGGTTCACACATCAAAAGGGAATTATATATATATCTCATTGACAACCACCGGTAACACAGTGGATAACACCTATGAGAGTGGGTGATTAAAATCACATGAGCATCTATATTTGTGTGTGGCTATACTTGTTACCAGTTACCACTAACACCACTGTGATTTGTGTTGATGCCTTTAATATATATAATATATTATATTGATAGTATTCTATTTATTTGAAGTTTGAACACAACCAGTGGAATTAGTTTCACATATATTTAGTATTCTATTTTGTACGTCTCAACCATCCATGGTTGCTTCTCAGATGCAATCAAATTGATTATAAATTTTTTTTATGAGTATATGCATAGAAATGCATATTAAAGTTTGATTATAGGTGCAAATTAATTATTTAATCTGTCTCATGGCCCGGTTGAATTTTTAATTTATTATTTAATTATATGTGATGTAATTAATTAATTAGAGGCGGCGTTTTAAAGG
Organism: Cornus florida; assembly: GCF_030987335.1. Classification (NCBI taxonomy): domain Eukaryota; kingdom Viridiplantae; phylum Streptophyta; class Magnoliopsida; order Cornales; family Cornaceae; genus Cornus; species Cornus florida. Next base: position 10,033,049 of record NW_026775577.1, read on the forward strand.
GCTAATCTAATAAGGATTAGTTTTCCCAAGCCGAATAAGTTTATTTTATTTTATCTTGTTTAGAATTTTTGTAAGCCCTAAATTGGGTATAGGACAAAGACTTGTACTATATTTATTAAATTTAGGTTTGAAATTCTTGAAGAGTTCAAGAAAGGATTCAAACAATATAAGAGTCAAAGGCTTCCAATGGAGGAATTTGGAAGCACAAGGTGATCATGAGATGTTTTTTTAACCTGCCATGAGAGGGGATTAGCACTATTTATGGTGCAACATGATTTTTATTTGCATGCATATATTCATGTGATGGTTATATGCTTAAATCATGAATTGCTCTAGTTTTGTTTTAGTTAATTTTAAACTAAATAAAATTGAAATTTTTTTTTTATTTGGGTTGTTTTAAGAAAATTAGCACTTTCCAAAATAATTTTAAAATATGATTTTCTGAAAATTAAAAATTTTTATTTTTAATTAAATTTTGTGGAAAGTGTAGGATTATTCCATAATCAAGCTCAAGAAGTTGAGCTAGTTTGACCCAAATGGTTTAGGCTCATTGGGCCTAATATATAAATATATAGATTCCAATATTATTTAAATTAAAATTAATAATTTTACATGATGTTATTATACATGAGATGTATAAAATTTAAAGAAAACTCTCTATTTTTAAAACAATCAAGTGGGAGCGGGATTTAATTTTAAATTCCACAGCCTTCCATTATCGATCTATTGTAAGGTGTAACAAGTACCTCGCCACCAATCTTGGGTGCTCCTCCGGAGGGTATTTGTTTCATTGGTTACTAGATATAGATCTCGCATAATAGAACTAGCGACAGGGGGATGGGGACGATCACCATTAAGAGACGGACCTCATTCAATTACACTACTTCTAGACAATGGTATACACTTGACTAAGTGGGAGTACGCTCCACCTCAGGAGGTATTTTCACTTAGAGGCCAAGGATAAATCAGTTGCCATATTTCATTTGGCATGAGATGCCTAAACAGTAGGATATGGTGGAAATTGTTTCCGTCTAATTAAGGTAGTGACATGATCTCTTGGTAGTGGCATGTTTTTATTGCCCCTTAAGAGACACGAGTGAATACTTACATGGATTATGATTACCGATGTTTTCATTACATCAATGGTTTAGAGAGGCCCATTGAGAGACTATATGAAAACTAAAGTTTAATTTTTTCTTTCTGAATGTATGCCCTTTTATTTATGCATGAATGTTTATATTTCAAATGTCAAATATTTTCAATCCGCTTGCTTCCTTACTTAAGGACAACAAATTAACCAGGTCAAACTATGTTAACTGGAAGAGAAATCTTCAGACTGTGCTGATTCAAGAGTGCCCTCCTAAGCTTAGCCCTAATGACATCCAGGAGCACAAAGAAATTGATTCTAGTGCTGGGGTTAATCAAGGTTAAGGGCAATAAGCAGGATAAGTCCAAAATGAATTGTTTCCATTGTGGCAAGAAGGGACACAAGAAAATGAATTGTTTGGTATATCTTGCTAAAAAGCAATCTGAAGATATTTTTTATTAACTTGTTGCTGAGACATGTTATGTGGCAGGATCTACAAATACCTGCTGTGTAGATTCTGGAGCTACTAACCATGTTTGCAATTCATTGCAAGGGTTCCAGGAAACCAGAAAGCTAAGTGATGGGGAGATTTATCTTCAACTTGCTTCACAAGCAAGGGTAGCAGCAGTATCAGTGGGAATGGTTATTTTAAAAATAAATGGTAGGAGTTTATTATTGGAAGATTGCCTTTATATACTAGAAAGTAGAAGAAACTTGATTTCTATTTCGGCTCTTTCAAAAACTGGTTTTTCAGTATTATTTGATTCAAAAGGTTTGATAAAGAAAAATAGAAAGTTTGTCTGCTCTGGTACATTGGTGGACGGTCTATATCTAATTACTTCTACACCTCACTCCTTGTATGATATTGAAATGATTGATACATCGAGTGTCTTATCACAAAAAAAAAAGAAGATTCCTTCAAGTAACTCTACATATCTTTGGCATTTGCGGTTAGGTCATATTAATCTAAATAGGATCCAAAGACTGGTTAAGGATGGGCTTTTGGGCTTTTTAGTGGTTGAACCATTTCCAATTTGTGAATCCTGCTTGGAGGGTAAAATGACCAAAAGGCCATTTACGGCCAAGGGGCATAGAGCTAAAGAGGTACTAAAGTTAGTGCATACAGATGTATGTGGTCCTATGAACATCAGGGCTAGAGGAGGATATGAGTATTTCATCACTTTCACATATGACTACTCTGGTATGGTTATGTTTACCTTATGCATCGCAAGTCTGAGGCTTTTGATAAATTCAAAGAGTTTTAGGCAGAAAGTGAAAGGCAGATGGGTAAAAGCCTAAAAACTCTTCGATCAGATCGAGGAAGGGAATACCTTTCTAGTGGATTTGAGGATCATTTACGAGAAAATGGGATTATATCCCAAACATCTACACCAGGCACACCACAACAAAATGATGTTGCTGAAAGAAGGAATAGAACCTTACTTGACATGGTAAGATCGATGATCAGTTATTCAAGTCTACCAGTATTCTTTTGGGGACATGCTCTGGAAACAACAATTTATATTCTGAACTTAGCTCCATCTAAAGCAGTTCCTAACACTCCTAAGGAATTGTGGACTGGGCGTAAGCCCAGTTTACAACATTTACGTATATGGGGGTATCATGCACATGTGCGAAGAGGAAAGCTTGAGAAGATGGGACCAAGATCAGATGTTTGTCTTTTTGTGGGCTACCCAAAGAGTACAAAGGGTTATTCATTTTATGATCCTAAGGAGCAAAAAGTATTCGTTAGCATGCATGCTGTTTTTCTCGAGAAGGATTATATAATGAATCACCATTCTCGAAGCAGAGTTGTTTTAGAGGAGTTGATAAATACACCAATCAATCAAAGAGTGGATATAACAGTTATGCCTAATGAGACACCGGATACCACAGATCCAGAACCTCTTACTATACTAGAACCTCGGCATAGTGGGAGGGTTATCAGGCCACCTGATAAGTTAATGCTCTTGGGAGAGTCGTACGAGATGATCCCAAAAGAGCAAGCTCCCTTCAACTATGAAGAGGCTATGAATGATTATGACTCGGAACTTTGGCAAGACGCTATGAAGGCTGAGATGGAATCTATTGTAATACCCCTAATTTTAAAAGGATAGTCTCGGTATTTATTTATTTGTTTTAATTGTATTTTTAATTATTGAATTGATTATTTGACTAATTGGTTATGTGTTTAATTGAATTAGGTATTACTTGATTATTTGATTATGTGTCTATGTATTACTTGTATTTGTCTATGTGTTAATTGTTTAATTAGATTATGTGTTTAAATGGTGTTTTGATCAATTGTAAATTAAATGTTTTGTTTTCTTTTATTTTATTATTTTATTTTATTTTTCTTTTATAGTTATGGTTAGTAATAATGGGCCAACCAATTGGGTTCCATGGGCTACTTGGATAGGAGGTTGGATGTGTATGGATTATTACACATGGATAGTTGTGTATGTATATATATAGATATATATTATATACATATATAAAAAGGAAAGTAATTTATTAATTACTTTTATGGTAACTTGGGTAGTAATATTTAATCTGATGTATATGTTTTATATTTAAATAACAAAGATACACGTAGATTTGATACGTGTTATGTTTTAAGTTACTTTATAATATTATGGTAACTTAAGTATTATTTGATAATCCATTAATAAATAATGGGATGGGTATAATTTATTTATTTAATAAAGATATATATAAATTATATACGTAACATATTTTACTTACCTTTTTAATATTTTAATATATATATTTTTAAGTTGACTTGGATTAGAAAAAGGGTTAGGGTTATTTTACTTAGCCTATAAATATATAGCTATAGGTTGTAAAAGGGGGTTAGAAATATTCACGTGATATATTCTGGAGAGAGAGAGTTAGAGAGGGAAAGAGGAAAAAGAAACCCTGTAGAGAGAAGATCAAGGAAGAAGAAGTTTAACTTTCGATCCGAAAGTTTAAGGCAAGTTCTTCTTCTATCTCTTTCCCTTTGATTCGTGTTTCTGTACATGCCTAGGAAATTCCAGGATTTATTAAACACATAAAATTAAATAATTATGCATGTTTAATTGGATTAGAACATTGGTTTTATAAATTTTTTTCATATCTGTTCTTGTGTTATGAATTGATAAATGCATGATTTTGATTTGATTTCTGGTGTGAATTTTTACATGTTTAAATTATGTATTTTTCATATTAATGGAATGATGGAACGTAGAAACATGCCTAGGATTCCTGAACATTAAATAGGAACTAGGTTTGGGTTTAAATAAAGTTAAATAGACTCAATCATAATTATGTTTGCTATTTGAATGTTTTAAACAAACGAATGAATTTAATCTTTTAATATGTTTTAGCAATTGAGATTAAATGTGTAGGATAAATTTGATATGGAGAATGCTTATTTGATGGTATAATAAAATATCATTATATGTATAAGAATTAGTTTATGTAGGACATATGATATAGGAAACTTAAATAAATAATAAGTCATTCCTATTTTGTGATAACTTGATATCATATTATCATAGTTATTTCTGGATTGTCTGATGTATTTCTTTAATCGTTACATTAATTGTTGGATTGTGTGGTTTAATGCATCGATATGGGACGGTGGCATTCTAGGGACGGATTAACTTATCAGTTAAGTCCTACCTATTTTATATAAGGGAATGGATAAACTAAAATGTTAAGTTCTACTTATATTCAAGTCAGGTCAGCTGAACAAGTTGAATGACTTATGGAGGATTAATTTATTATATAACGGAATGGATTAACTAAAATGTTAAGTCCTACTTATATTCAAATCAGGTCAGCTGAACAAGTTGAATGACTTATGGAGAATTAATTTATTATATAAAGAAATGGATTAACTAAAATGTTAAGTCATAGTTATATTCAAGTCAGATCAGCTAAACAAGTTAAATGACTTATGGAGGATTAACTTATACTGAATAGGATGGTTACTAGATTTTATATATATAAGTATGATGCCATGATATAAGCTTGAGTCTCAGGATCAGTGGTTAGGGTGCGTATATCGCCAGGGATGTGTAGCTAGATATAGTGTAGTTGTGTACCCTGGTAGGTCTAGGTACTCATGCCCACTATATGTGCGTTTTGCATGTTGTCTACTATTCAGGTTGAGACAACCCTATAGTCTAGTGAGGTTCCTTTAGTGTGTATATATATTTATACGGACTACTAGTTACTATTGGATTGACTAGGATGTATACGCGTATCGGATCTCTGCTTGGATTGTAGTAAAGTAGAACTTGTTTGTGGGCCTGACCTACTATTATTTTTCAGGTGTTCGTCAGGAGTAGAGGTTGTTCATGCTGAGCAGGGATCGGTCTACTTCATTCTTTCGATGCTACATAGGAGTTCCTTTATGATTCAATTTCCTGATTTAGACAGTTATTGCTGTCATTTGTTTAGTTTAGATTTTCTAGGGGTCCACACAATATGGATTCCCGAGTTGTATTTTAGAGGATCAGTTGTATCAGGAGAGTTTATTAATTAATGGAAATACATTCTGAGGTTTATTATTAGATTATCATTTTAGTTTCTTGTCAGCATTTTATTTATTCTTCTTTATTCTTTTGTATTATGTGTTCGTTTATTATCAATTTGTTTTGATATTCTTGGGTATTCGGGCGTGGGCCTGGCCAACCCACATTCGGGAATCCGAGGGTATCACAGTTGGTATCAGTGCACTCCAGGTTCAAGTGTCCTTATGAGTGTCTTTCATTATGTGACTTCCGCGTTGCGTCTCTTAAAACTTAGAGCTCGTATTAGGATTCGTTGTACTCTATTTACGGGTTGTTAGAAGGAGTTGATGTCAATTATATTCTGTAGTCATAGAATGGTTGGCACTAGGAAAAGGATGGGTTCAAGGCGAAAGTGATAAAGACCCAAAGGAGTGAAGGAGTACGTTATCGATTTCGTTACCAAAAAGTAGAGTTAGGGATCGATGGTTTTGGTTCATTTGGTGTTACTTTAAAAGTATAAGCCAATGAAGGATTTAGGTGTACATGATAGGAAACCGCATATCGGGGCCAACATGACTTCAGTTGATCTCAAAAAGGAGACAAGTAAGGAGTAGGAGCCGAAGAGGATCCTAACGGAGGAGATTTATGTGCATCCAATAGAGAGGGTATTAAATCTTGAAGATGGATGATCGTGCGAGGTGATCTGAATTGCTAATAGTATAGCGAATGTTATTAGTAGAATTGTGGTTGATCAATCTACAAATAATTAAGTTTTCTTATCATCTTTAAAAGAGGTATATAAGAAGTATTGTTCAGGAGTTTGAGGATCGGATGTGTTCTTATCAGAATGAAATACATAATTTTTAAATCACATACAGGAGGGCATTGGTATTATGTTATGATGTTCTAATTCGCTTTAAAAAGCCAAGTTAGACAGTTTATATTCTGCATATAAGAAGGATGAGGGTTAAGCCCTTGGTATTTGCTTAGGCAAATATTTGTGTTTGTAAGCTATGTTTTAAAGGATATGTTTCGAGATTGGATGATTATTTAGAAATTTTGAAAAAAAATCTAGTAAGGTTGATTTCAAATGAGAATTTCTTTTTTAGAAAAAACGATATCCTAAGTAGGAGTATATCTTGTTTTATTGTGTTTATCATACGTGTTTTAATTTTTTTTATTTTTTTTGTTAATTACTCGGGATTTGGTATGTGGTTTAGTTGGGGACACAAGTGTGTGATTGGCTAGCTATTATTTTAATAACATGGACTAATAACGCTATTTACGCTAGATTTGTGAGCATAAGGTCGTAGGATTTGGTAGATACACATAAATCTAGCCAATCTATTAGACCTGGACATGTGTCATTATGGTGTGTTTTGGAATGAGATAATTAAACCATCACTACGAGTCAAACAATCTAGAACGATTAGTTTGATATACTTTACGTTAGGTATGGATTCGTATTATATTACAACGCTATGATATTGGTGGTTGTTAATGTTTCGGTATGCGTGAGGTAGTGGTAAATAAAGATCACTGTAACGCCATGATGATATATCAGAGGTGCTGGATTTGCTGAACATCTTCTTTAAAATTTCAGAAGTTGCTACCAAGTCGGAAGGAGGATTTAGTACTGAATTAAGTACTCATTGGAATGACACCGAGTGAGGATAGGAGACTGAATAAATATTCATCAGAAAATTCTTAATCAAGAATTTATTCAAGAGGGTGTGTCATTAGGAGGAATTTGCCGGTGTTACACATGGAGGAGGAAACTAAGTCTCTTCATTTCCATAATAATATGGAATTATTTTTTTTAGTCACAATTTGCAATAATTAGCTTTTGCAAGGAAATTGATGACTTATGTAGAGGATGGAAAGATTTCATATTCTTTTGAAGTTAGACAATGAAGTTGGATTGTCATTAACTTATCTTAAAGAAGCATGGTGTGTCAAAGACAAGATGGTGAGACCAAACACTTATATAAAGATGAGGTGCATGATATGTATGGAAATGTCATAGTTTGTTGACTTTTGTTGAGTTAAAGTCATAGTTGACTATTGATAAATGGAATTACCAATTGACTTTCAATATCGGTAAGTTTATCACAGATCAGTGGTGAATAGATTTAGTTGCAGAATTCGCTTTTGAAGATGCTCCAATTTAAACAATGGGTACAGACGAAAGCTGGTGGTACCGGATTAATGGTACTTTTTGCAGACAAATTGGATAGAGGATGCAAGGACTGAGTTTCACAACTCTTAGTTCTTTATTTATCCTAGTGGAAATATGATACTTCACGGTATGAAGTAGACGTTTGGAGGACAGGCAGGAGGGGGGACATAGTGATTTTGTCTCCCATTGTAATTTTTATTAGATAGTCGAGATGGACCATCAGAGATCACTAGATCATTTACAGCTATTCCCTATATTGAAGTGGAAATGAGAGAGCATTTTCCACGGATTTAGTTGAGGGATTGCTGACTGGATGGGATATTGGTTGACTGATAAGTTAGGTCAGCTTAGTTCTTATCTATTTCGTACTGGTAGGACTTTAGTTCATACGAATAGAATGGATCACGAGACGGTTTAGATAGATAGAAGTGGTAATTCACACTTTATATCAAGTTCCGTCTGGTGGAAGCAATTATGGAAATGGATGCTCTTAATAACCGACAATATATTTAAATCTTTCGGTTCGTTGATGAGTTATCAGTTGAATGTATAGCAGGTGTAATAATAACACTTGTTATTACCAAGGTAGTTCAGGAGGTCAATTTTAAATATTGGAGCTGACCCTAGAGAAGGAGTTTAAGGTATTGGAGGAGAGTTAGTAGTTTCTGTAAATAGTGATATGACGGTCGGGCGACTGAGATGGAAATTTATAATTTTTCTTGGTACACCCAAATGGTTAGAAGGTACATCACGACATTAAATGTCAGTTTTGGTGAACAGGTACGGATATGGACGTGTATATGATTGCCCTAAGTGTAAAACCTATTACAAAGGTGGAAAGTTGATCATCGGATATCATAGGAATCTTTAACCACTTCCTATAACAAATATGGAAGTTGAACTAAACAGGAGTGTCGGTCAGTGGGAAAGATCGACATTGATTTGGAATTTCAATTTTTCATATGAAATCCGAGTGGTGGATTGAGAAAGATCGCTTGAGGACATAAATTTGAGTGATGCTTATTTTAGAACTTCATAGTAGTTCTATAGTTCAGTGATACTGGTGTTATAGCATGTGGATGTCCATATTAGTGGATGCAAAGTGCTATTTCGAATGAGCTTTATGAAGATTTTGGAGCAACAACTCTACTTCATATCTATAGACGGAGGAATTAATCAAGAGATTAAATTAGACCACACAGGATATGTTTGAGGCGTATATCCTAGATTTTTATGGACAGTTGGAAGTGTTTACTTCACTTGTCAGAATTTTGTCTGTGATATTGTTGGCACAAGAAGGTTAGTGTGACAACTTTGGAGGTTTTGTATTTTTCACAATGCATACCTCTCATTTGTTGGTTGGAAATGGAAGTAAGGGTTGTACAATCAGACCTCGACTTCATTTAAAAATATGCCGGAAAGAGATACTTCCCTTTGTATTAAACTGCGCGCGGTTGGGAGGCGACAGTGGGATGTTGTAAATAGTTGAACTCGTATACTAAAGTTTTTTTATCAGGGAGTAGTTTGCTCGTTCTGTTTTCCATGTAGGAAGAAAGGCAATTTTTGGAGAAAGGTCAATTTTACTTATTACATTGACTTTTAGAGGATTGTGTTTTGCAATTGAGGCAGTCGTCTCTGAATTAGCGTTACCAAATTATTAGCGCTGGGTGCATAGTAGTTTGTGCATATATTCTATGGCACTTGGAGGTATGTAGATCATTCTCTTGTCAACATGGGAGAATTACGTTGTTATTTGATACAACCTACACATTGTATGATTATTGTGTTTTTTAAAATATAGGAACCCTGTATACCACTTGGTATATTGGAGTTAAGTGGAGCCCTTATAGTGAGGTTGCGTTTGCTTGGAAAATGATGATGTTTTTCGCTCATAGTTTCCAAGCATAATGGAAGAAAGTAACGGCGAATTCCGAGGACGGAATTCCTTTTGTTAGGGGGGAAGAATGTAATACCCCTAATTTTAAAATGATAGTCTCGGTATTTATTTATTTGTTTTAATTCTATTTTTAATTATTTAATTGATTATATGACTAATTGGTTATGTGTTTAATTGAATTAGGTATTACTTGATTATTTGATTATGTGTCTATATATTATTTGTATTTGTCTATGTGTTAATTGTTTAATTAAATTATGTACTTAAATGGTGTTTTGATCATTTGTAAATTAAATGTTTTGTTTTCTTTTATTTTATTATTTTATTTTATTTTTCTTTTATGGTTATGGTTAGTAGTAATGGGCCAACCAATTGGGTCCCATGGACTACTTGGATAAGAGGTTGGATGTGTATGAATTATTACCCACGGATAGTTGTGTATGTATATATATAGATATTATATATATATATATATATATATATATATATATATAAAGGAAAGTAATTTATTAATTACTTTTATGGTAACTTGGGTAGTAATATTTAATCTGATGTATATGTTTTATATTTAAATAATAAAGATATACGTAGATTTGATACGTGTTATGTTTTAAGTTACTTTATAATATTATGGTAACTTAAGTATTATTGGATAATCCATTAATAAATAATGGGATGGGTATAATTTATTTATTTAATAAAGATATACATAAATTATATACGTAACATATTTTACTTACCTTTTTAATATTTTAATATATATTTTTTTAAGTTAACTTGGATTGGAAAAAGGGTTAGTGTTATTTTATTTAGCCTATAAATATATAGCTATAGGTTGTAAAAGGGGGTTAGAAATATTCACGTGATATATTCTAGAAAGAGAGAGTTAGAGAGGGAAAGAGGAAAAAAAACCCTATAGAGAGAAGATCAAGGAAGAAGAAGTTTAACTTTCGATCCGAAAGTTTAAGGCAAGTTCTTCTTCTATCTCTTTCCCTTTGATTCGTGTTTCTGTACATGCCTAGGAAATTCCAGGATTTATTAAACACATAAAATTAAATAATTATGCATGTTTAATTGGATTAGAACATTGGTTTTATAAATTTTGTTCATATCTGTTATTGTGTTATGAATTGATAAATGCATGATTTTGATTTGATTTCTGGTGTGAATTTTTATATGTTTAAATTATGTATTTTTCATATTTGTGGAATGATGGAACGTAGAAACATGCCTAGGATTCCTGAACATTAAATAGGAACTAGGTTTGGGTTTAAATAAATTTAAATAGACTCAATCATAATGATGCTTGCTATTTGAATGTTTTAAACAAACGAATGAATTTAATCTTTTAATATGTTTTAGCAATTGAGATTAAATATGTAGGATGAATTTGATATGGAGAATGCTTATTTGATGGTATAATAAAATATCATCATATGTATAAGAATCAGTTTATGCATGACATATGATATTGGAAGCTTAAATAAATAATAAGTCATTCCTATTTTGTGATAACTTGATATCATATTATCATAGTTATTTCTGGATTGTTTGATGTATTTCTTTAATCGTTACATTAATTGTTGGATTGTGTGGTTTAATGCACCGGTATGGGACGGTGGTATTCTAGGGACGGATTAACTTATCAGTTAAGTCCTACCTATTTTATATAAGGGAATGGATTAACTAAAATGTTAAGTCCCACTTATATTCAAGTCAGGTCAGCTGAATAAGTTGAATGACTTATGGAGGATTAATTTATTATATAACGGAATGGATTAACTAAAATGTTAAGTCCTACTTATATTCAAGTCAGGTCAGCTGAACAAGTTGAATGACTTATGGAGAATTAATTTATTATATAAGGGAATGGATTAACTAAAATGTTAAGTCTTACTTATATTCAAGTCAGGTCAACTGAACAAGTTGAATGACTGATGGAGGATTAATTTATACTGAATAAGATGGTTACTAGATTATATATATATAAGTATGGTGCCATGATATGAGCTTGAATCTCAAGATCAGTGGTTATGGTGCGTATATTGCCAGGGATGTGTAGCTAGATATAGTGTAGTTGTGTACCCTGGTAGGTCTAGGTACTCATCCCACTATATGTGCGTTTTGCATGTTGTCTACTATTCAGGTTGAGACAACCCTATAGTCTAGTGAGGTTCCTTTAGTGTATATATATATTTATACGGACTACTAGTTACTGTTGGAATGACTAGGATGTATACGTGTATCGGATCTCTGCTTGAACTGCAGTAGAGTAGAACTTGTTTGTGGGCCTGACCCACTATTATTTTTCAGGTGTTCGTCAGGAGTAGAGATTGTTCGTGCTGAGCGGGGATCAGTCTACTTCATTCTTCCGATGCTACATAGGAGTTCCTTTATGATTCAATTTCCTAATTTAGACAGTTATTGCTGTCGTTTGTTTAGTTTGGATTTTCTAGGGGTCCACACAATATGGATTCCCGAGTTGTATTTTAGAGGATCAGTTGTATCAGAAGAGTTTATTAATAAATGGAAATACATTCTGAGGTTCATTATTAGATTATCATTTTAGTTTCTTGTCAGCATTTTATTTATTCTTCTTTATTCTTTTGTATTCTGTGTTCGTTTATTATCAATTTGTTTTGATATCCTTGGGTATTCGGGCGTGGGCCTGGCCAACCCGCATTCGGGAATCCGAGGATATCACATCTATGTACTCCAATTAGGTTTGGGAGCTGGTAGAACCACCTGCAAATATTAAACCTATACATTCCAAGTGGGTTTATAAGCGAAAAAGTGGATAAGAAGGGAAGGTTGAAACCTTCAAAGCAAGGCTTATTGCGAAAGGTTTTACTCAAAAAGGGGGTATCGATTGTGAGGAGACTTTTTCGCCAGTAGTCATGCTTAAGTCTATTCGTATTCTCTTATCCATTGCAGCTCATCTTGATTACGAGATTTGGCAAATGGATGTCAAGACGGCCTTTTTGAATGGTCATCTTGAGGAAAATATCTATATGATGCAACCAAATGGGTTCATAGCAAAAGGCCAAAAGCATAGGGTATGCAAGTTACATAGGTCTATTTATGGACTTAAGCAAGCGTCTTGTAGTTGGAACATTCGGTTTGATTTAGCAGTCAAATCTTTTGGATTTAATTAGAATCCGGAAGAATCTTGTGTATATAAGAAGAGTGAATGAAACGTGGTGGTGTTTCTACTTTTATATGTTGATGGCCTACTACTTATTGGAAATGATGTAGGAATGTTATCAAAAGTAAAAATTTGGTTATCCAATCAATTTGATATGAAGGACTTGGGAGAAACCAGTTACATTCTAGGGATTAAACTTTTGCGAGATCGTAAAAATAGAATGTTGGGCTTATCTCAGACTGCTTATATTGATAAGATATTGGTCAAGTTTGGTATGCATAATTTCGAGAGGGGTTTATTACCTTTCAGACATGGAATTGCTCTTTTGAAACAACAGTGTCTTAATGCACCAGAGGAGGAAAAGCACATGAAGGCATTTCCTTTTGCTTCAGCAGTAGGAAGCCTCATGTATGCTATGCTTTGTACTAGACCAGATATCTGTTTTGCAGTCGGCATGGTCAGCAGATATCAGTCCAACCCTGGACAAGAACATTGGATAGTGGTGAAGCACATCCTTAGTATTTGAGGAGAACCAGAGATTACAAGTTGATCTATGGGGGTGATGATTTACTTCCAGTGGGTTACACAGACACTGACTTCCAATCAGATAGGGATAACAAGAAATCTACCTCAGGATATGTGTTTACTCGTGGTGGAGGAGCCATTATTTGGAAGAGCGTGAAGCAATCTTGCATTATGGACTCCACTATAGAGGCTGAGTACGTAGCAGCTTCAGAGGCAGTTAAACATGCTGTATGGCTTAAGAATTTCCTCTTAGAGCTTGAAGTGGTACCACTGGCACGATCTCCTATTATCTTATATTGTGATAATAGTAGGGTAATTGCTCAGTCCAAGGAATCGAGGAAGCACAAGAAGGGAATGCACATTGAGCGCAAATATCATCTCATTAGAGATATAGTTCAACGTAGGGACATTATAGTCACAAAGATTGCATCTGCAAATAACCTTGCAGATCCTTGCACTAAGACTCTACCTACTAAGGTTTTTGAGTCTCATGTTGAATGGATGGGTGTTAGATGTAATGGTAATTGGTTTTGAGTGCAAGTGGGAAATTGTTGGGATCATATACCCTACAAGCCAATTATTTATTATTTATTCGATATTTTATTAATAAATATGATATTCATGCATTGGGCTTTACATATAATTGTATGAGATGCATTATAGTCCTCAAGTTGCATTTTAGGTGACTTAAGTGTGTAAATTATATTTACACGCAGGAGATTTGGGCTCACCGGTTTCTTGCACCATGGCATTGTTCGCAGTCAGTGATAAAAGTTGGACACTTTTATCTGTAAGACTGTAACACACTTAACCTCTATAAGATAGGATGGTTTGTCTTGACTATTGGGGTAGTTGACTCTAAGGTAGTGTGTTAGTGTGTTTGGAGTATATTGAACTGGATCACCATAAGATCACACCATACAATGTACTGTCATTATTCTGGTGTGTTTCTTATCTACTAAATTCATAGGCTCTAAATCTTAAGAGATTTAGTGAACTCAAGTTTTAGTACTAGTCACTTTGACTTACCAATGTGTGAGATCTTTTTAAGGTCAATACCACGGTATCTTGGGTGGCTAATGTTAGAGTTCTGGGAACACAAATGCTCAACATGGAATCCACACTCTTTATAAGAGTTGGAATATCCCCTTGATGCAATTTAATAAGTTTGATCACTGGAACCTGGCCAGGACATTTTAGTAAAATGTTTACTAAATTATTTTTCTATTATTTATTTTGAAAAATCCTTTCTAAAAGAATTTAATTTAGTGATCATAAAGATTAAGTTAGTTACTCAAGGAATATAAAATATAAGTAAGCCTTAGGTGGGACAGTATATAATTTCCTCAGGCTACTTATGGATATTCGGTAGTGGAGGGGCTTATATGTAATTATTTAGTACACAGGGCCTTGTCGTAATTTATAAATTCTAGAGTGCAATTACAATACTATTTGTGGCGCTTATTGTAATTAATTAGATAGGATAGAGTTATCTATCTCTATCTAATTGGAGCTAGGATAAGGAAGCCTTCTTGGATCCTCATCTCTAGGCCCAGACTTTTTAACCGATTCTCTCAGATCATATATTCAGTGAGATAGTGATACAAAAGATTGTATCGTACACTATCCAGAATACAGAGAGTGAGAGAGAAAGTTAGGGTTCCACAAACCTATATTGGGGTCATAGAGGTGAAGACTCATTAGTTTTCAAGGCCAAAGAAGAAAGTGAATATTGTTTTCGAATACGACGATTATTCAATCGTCCAAAGGTATGAGATCCATTTACAGTATTTATTGATTTGTTGAAAAATCACGTGGTTACGCTCCTGAAAATTTTTAAATGCTTCTGTTGTGCCTTCAGCCTGGACCCCACATTATTTTTACAAACCTACTAAATAATATACTAATGTGACTGTGTAAAAAAGTTGTGTAAAATACACAACAATTTTATACTTACACAAAAGAGTATTTTACCAGACTGCTGGAGATGGAGATTCTCCAACCGTTGTGTATATTATTATTATTTTTTTTGATGTAAATCTGATGTGTCATAAGAGTATCTCTAGCCGTGTGTTAAAATATTTTTTTATGTAAAATATAAACTGCCACGTGTGATATGTAATTTTTTTTTATCTCCAGCAGTCTGTTAAGATACACGTCACCACTCTGTAAAATTGTTGTATATTTTACACCACCTTTTTACAGTCACATCAACATATTCAATTTTTCCTTCCTCTTTCTCATTCCATTAACCAATGAACTCTATATTAGGTAGGTTTGTAAAAATTATGTGGGTTCAGACATGAAACTGATTGGTATTTATTGGGCGATATATTTTTACACAAAGTATAAAATAACCGTTGGAGCTAAAAATAAATAATCCGAAATTTCTGTGTAAATCTATTATGACATTTCAAATTTATACAAAAAAAAAAAAATATATATATATATATATATATATATATATACACACACACAACGGTTAAAGATGCTCTAATAGATTTGCACAAAAATTTTGGATTATTTAATTTTTAACTCCTGCAGTTGTTTTATACTTTTTGTATAAAAATATATTCCACAATAACAACCAATTAATCAGTATCATGCCTCGACCCCATATAATTTTAACAAACCTACTTAATATAGGGTTGATTCATTAATGGAATGAAAACGAAAGACGAAAAAGGAAATATGTTGATATAGTTATGTAAAAAAAATAGTGTAAAATATACAACAATTTTACACATTGATAAAGTAACAGTGTATGTTAACAAACTACTAGAGATAAAAAAAAAAAAAATTACACATCATACGTGGCAGTGCTTTAACAAACTGCATCTCCAGCCGTTGTTAAAATATCTTTTTGTGTAAAATATACACTGCCACGTATAATGTGTAAATTTTTTTTTATCTCCAGCAGTCTATTAAGATACACTAATACATCAAGACACATATCCTTTTTTTTATTTTTTATCTTTTACCTTCTTTTTTTTTTTTAAATTTTCTTCACTGAATTTCTGATCTCTCTCTCAATGCTTTCCTACCTTGAACTAAAAAAACAAAATGGAAATTAAGATGAAGCCTTGGTTATTTGCAGTATTGAGGATAGTCGCGTGCGCTCCGTGGATTGTGTTTGGGTTTTTAGAATATCAAAAAAAAAAAAAAAAAATTGATTTTATTATTTATGGGTATATATGTAATTTTATATAATCTCTTAGGAGAACTTAGCCTCCCATTAGTCAAATATTAAATTAAGGATGTTTGTTGCTCCCAAAAAAAAAAAAAAAAAAAAAAACGTAGAGGTGGTATTTGCAACTTTGTGAAGGCAAAGGGGGTTTACTCATTACTGCACTATATAACCTAAAAAAAAATAATTAAAGTTAATTAGTTTGTTTATTTATTATTTTTAAAATTATTCTTTTATTTAGATGGCAATTTAAATCGGTCAGAAACAAGTTTCACATACACATCCAGAAAACTGTAAATGCAAGATATTAGGTTATTAAAAGAGCTTTATTTATTGATGAAGATGATAAAGGATGATTATTGCTGCGGTGACAAATCAACTATTCAGCTTTTGTTTGTTATGCAACAACAGTAATTTTTATCGAGACATCTAGCAATTTGCCCTTTAGAATTTCCGATGCAAATCTTGTCGCAGCTACTTTCAGTGCAATCCGGAAGATAGAAAGGCTTCATCTGACAAGGATATGCTGCCATGGTACATATTTTCATGCATTAACCCAGAATATATATATAAAATCACACATGCTACGTACTATATATTGAAGGCAAAAATAATATATGTATGTGTATATTTATATTGGGGTAGTATAGAGAGGCCGGGAGGGAGAGAGTGTAAAAAATATAAGAATAAATTATAAATAGTCAGAAAGTTGGATGTGTTTGACTGTCGAACTTTTTATCATTATTAAAAGTATAATTATAAATATAAATATATATATATATATATATATACACACACTAATTACATCCCACTGTCATCTTGCTTGGTGCCGAAAAATTTCTTGCTCACAGCAAGAGATTATTATTAAATACAATGACGAGTAATGAGATACTAGCACAAAAGGGATGGGAAAATTTACCTCCTGAAAGAGCAAAGAAAAGCACCAGAACGAGGGGGAGAACACAACAGCTCTTCATCTTAGGAATAAGTCTTGATGTCAAATTCATATTAGCTCGCATCTATTTATAGACCAGAGGCCTACTATCTATCTATATATTTATAGGATAAAGTGTAAAAAAAACCCCTTAAACTATGTTTTAATTTGCAACCTTCTTGAACTATATTTTTTGCATAATATCTCCTAAACTATCACATTTTGTTACAAATTGCCCCAATGCTAAAACTATATTTCATTAAATGACCATAATGTCTTTTTTATTAAATTACATGTTTTTAATCCCATTAATTATAATATTTAATTGTTAAGATTCTTCAACTCATTTTATATATGTATATATTGAAACCATAATTTTTATATTAAAAGTATATTTAAATCAAATTAATTAATTATACTTTTTATTTTTCATATTCTTCCGTAAAAATTTATAAGGTAAAGTGCAAAAAAACCCCTAAACTATATTCCTGTTTGCAAATAAACCTATTAAAGTATATTTTGTGCATAATACCCCCCTAAACTATCACATTTTACTTGTTTAATTGCTTGTTTGTGTGAATTAATTGTTATTATTTGACTTATTTGCATTATTTGATTTAGATTGTGATTATGTGAATTACTTAGATTAAATTGTCTTCTTTTATTATAATTTTTAATGGAATTATTTTAATTGGTTTATTAAAATTACTAGTTGTATTAATTGTTTTTTTCTGTTTTAAACTTAGGTAGTAATTATTATAATTGTAGTGGTGTTAAAGTTAAGTTTTTTTTCTTTTTAGGTTACATTTATATTTTTGGATTACAATTCACATATAGTTTCATGGGCCAACTAGGTTTGGACTTAGGGCTTAGTCTCTAATTGCACATGAACTAGGGTTATGGTTTTCACCTATAAATATACGTAGTACTGTGGTCTAGGGTTTTAGAAAAATAAACGTAAATTCTGTAGAACAGAGATATAGAGAGGTACTGAGAGAAACAGAGGAAGATAAAGAGAGGAGGGCTAGGTTTTGGTCTAGACCAAGGTTGGACCAAGAAAGAGGAAGGAAAGGTTGTTCATAGGTGAAACCAAGAGTAATAGAAGTGGAACAACAGTCGGGAATCTAGTCGGAAAATTCAGAGACGATAGTTTAGAGTTTTAAACTGAAACTCAAAGGCAAGTCTCTGTTCTTCTCTTTCCCTTAAACTTGTGATCTGTGGATGTTAGATGGACTCCAGGGTTTAAAAGAATGATTAAATAAATCTTTTATGCATGCTTGGTTGGTAATTAATCTCGTTTGTTGAAACTGTGTTGCAAGTTCTTTAAGTTTCTGTTAACTAGTTCATGTTGTTTACCTGTGCTTAAGTTTGCTTGTTTGAAAACAATGATGCATATAGTTGCCTTATAATTATTCTAGGATGATAATTGAACATTGGAACAAGGATTTAAACATACTACAGAGGCTAGGTAATCACCAGAATCGGAGACGACAAAGATAGAACAGACGAGGGCTGCTAAGAGAAGGGAGAGAAGGCTCCCAAACCTCTTAGAGCCGGCTCCCAAAGAGGAGAGATGGCTTTTGGTTCCTTGGAGCTGGCTCTCAAGGTCTTAGAGCCGGCTCTAGGTGAATTAGAGCAGGCTCCAATTTTTAAAAGAGCCTGCTCTCACTTAAATGGTCCAGTTTTTTTTATCCTTAGGGGCTGTTTGGGCTATTCAGTGTATCAGCGCTCCGTTTTAAATTGTTTAAGTAATGCCTAGGTTTGTAACAAACTGGTTTGATGATGTAAAGACATTATTTCATAATTGGACTAAGGTTTGGAACAAGTGGAAGTTAGGGAAAAACTGTAGATTTCTCATTGTGTCGGAGATTTCAATTACTTACAGATACTTGAAGTTTTTGATATATATAATTTATTTCTATTTAACCATAATTAAACAGCGTTACAGGTATAGTAAATCAGTGAAACCATCTATACTTGGTTTGGAACAAAATTGATATGTATATTGTATTAATTGTATCAGTTTATTGAGTTTGTGAAGGATTTAAATGCTACATCTGGTGGTAGCAATTTAGATAGTTAGAATGTGATTTTAGAATCTATAATGATTGTTTAATATCATGATATATGTATTAAACTATATGATGCATATTCTGGATAGTAGAGATAAATAACAAATATTGTTTTAACAATTATGTTATGTGGAGGTTTGTATGCACCGGTATGGGACGGTGGCAATTAGGGATGGATTAGTAAAATACTAAATCCTACCTAACTTGGAGTGAGTTGGATTAACTATAAAAAGTTAAGTCCTACTTACATGGATGGATATGCACCGGTATGGGACGGTGGCATAATAGGGACGGCTCAGTTCAAAACACTGAGACCTACCTATTTTAAGGACGGATTAGTCTAATACTAAGTCCTACCTATATGAAAATAAGATGGATTAACTACACAAGTTAAGTCTTACTTATAATTAGGTGTCAGGTCAATAAACCTTTTGAATGACATATCTGGAACGAATTTTATATATCTATATTATGGTGTCATGGTATGAGCTTGAGCTCAGGACCATGGTTAGGATGCGTATATCGCCTAGGATGGATAGCTGGACAGAGGTATTATTCCCTGGTTGGTCTAGGTACACATGAGCACATTATGTGCAATTTGCATGGTATCTCTACTCAGGCTGAGACAGACCTATTGGACTAGTGAGCGTCCTATAGTATATGCTTATACATATGTGGACTACTTTAGATATTGTTGAGTCTATCTGGGATGTATCTGCGTATCGAGTTTATGTATGGATCGTAGTAGAATAGGATTTGCATGTGGGCCTGACCCACTCTCTTATTTTTCAGGTGTTTGTCAGTTCCAGGGTTAGAGCTTGGATGTGCAGAGCAGATACAGACATTCACTCCTCCGATTATATAGGATTACTTTCTTTATTTAGCTTTAGACTTGTTTCAGTTCTTTTCTCTTCGGTTTGGGATTTTATTAGGGGTCCATGAGATGGATTCCCGAGTTGTAAATAAATGGAGGTTTTGGATTATTGGTTTTACAATAATAACCTTTGAGGATTTTGTAATTAGATTTCTTTTCAGCTATATTATTTATTTCTTTTTAAATTTAGTTTTGTATTCCGTGTTCGTTTTACATATTAATTATTTGGTATCCCTCAGATCTGTGCTCGGACTTGATCACCCGTGGCTCTAGAATCGAGGGGTATCACAAGAGAGTCATCCTTGATCGTCATTTCCAGTATGAGTACTGCGTCCAACATGATTGTTTTTATGGGTAGTAAAACATCGAACTTCCTGTTGGGACCCTTTTCATAGATTTCTCGAGATACGTTCTTACGAAGTTTCGTTATAGCATCTATAATAGAACATCATCTTGTTCTAAGCTTCTTGTAATTAAATTAGGTGCCATACTTCCCTTCATCATTAGTCCCTCACAAATTGTTTTTGTGAAAGGCAGACAGATCATAGACAATGTTCTTTCGGCACATGAATTGCTCAATGGCTATCACAAACCATCCCATCCCCCAAATTATGACATTAAAGTTAACCTCAAAAGGCTTTTGACACTGTACATTTGTAGTTCATAATTGATGCACTCTACCTCTCCACTGGGTTACATAATACATCACAACACCATCCTATTCAATCTCCCTCAATAGAGAACTGTTTGGTTTTTTCAAGGGCAAAAGGGGCATTAGACAGGGTGAACCCATTTCCCCATTGTTATTTTTCATTGCCATGGAGGTTCTCTTATTGACAATTGCCAAATCAATCCACCTCAATTATTGTTTTAAATTCCATTGGAGATGTAGCAAACTTTCCCTCACATACTTGACATTTGCGGATGGTATTATCCTATTCTCATACGGAAACTTGGATTTTGTTTAAACACTTATTGAGGCATTGCATAGTTTTTCTCATTCTCTAGATTGGACATTAACAACTCCAAGAGTCATGTATTCTTTGCTAGTGTAAATAGTTCAACAAAAGTAAACATTCTCTTATTGTTACAGTTTGAAGTTAGCTCTCTTCCTGTCACCTACCTTGGACTACCATTGTCCTCAAAGACCATCAATGCCAAGGATTGTCAAACCTTGGTGGAAAAGATTATTGCTAGAATTTCAAGATGGACCTCTAGATTCATCTCCTTTGCAGAAAGATCAATCCTCATTAAGTTCATTTTGTGTTCCATCTAATCCTATTGGTCTCAAGCATTTGTTTGACCCAAGAAGGTGTTGAACTGAAATTAGATTCTGAGATGCTTCTTCTGGTCAGGAGTGGAAATGAAGAAGACAAAATCAAATGTGGCATAGGATATAGTTTGCAGGCATATGATGTATTGGGGTCTCAGCTTTCTAACCTTGCTGCTAATATAAAAAACATTTGAAGGCTGTTTACAAAAAAGAATGAAATTTTATGGGTGAACTAGGTTCATTGCTATTTGTTGAAAGGTAAGAGATTTTGGTCAATAAAGTGTTCTTCTCTCAGTTCAGGTTCTTGGAGGGGGTTAATCAAGATTCGAGGCATAGCTGGGAACTTAATCAAGCATAGGGTGGGCATAGGCAATGATACCATGATTTAGATTGATTATTAGTTGCCAAATGGTCCCATTACCAACCAAAATTACTTAATTGATGTGGAAATTCTTTAACTGGGCATATTCGCTACAGTTGATAGATTAATTTCCAAAAATCAATTGGTACTACCTATATTCACTTATCTAATCCCCTTCTTCGAAAGCCACAGGTTCCTCTCACAACTCCATGCTTTACCTGCCCCAACACATAATCAAGATATCATTACTTGGACTCCATCTCCAACAAATGGTTTCTTTCTAGCTCACACTCTGGATTTCAATGCTCCACCTTCCCCTCTATTTGCCCAGCACAACCTCATTTGGTTCAAGTATTATGTACCAAAAACAGTTTTATTACTTAGCTAGTAGTCAAAAGAAAATTGAGAACACTCAACAGCAAACCAATGTGAAATAAGCACTATGTTAATGCTTGTTACCTTTGCCTTGCTGGGAAAGAATCTCTTGATCATTTGTTCTTCAGATGTAGCTTTACTTTGGTCATTTGGAATTTTATTCAAGATTTTCAGGATTTTAGATCCTTCCTTCGAATTGGGTTGCACTCATTGAATGGATCTCTTCACACTGGAATGACAAGAAATTTACTTCATTTACATCAATTTACTTCATTTGACTTGACAGGAACTCAAGAGCAATTTGGGACAAATCCTCCACACCATACCATATCATTGTTGGGCTGGGTTCCCTCCTAATTTGAGGAGGCCTAAGTAAAGCCCATATGGGTATGTTGCCCTTATAGACACTTATATATATGTATACTTATGCTATATTTAGGAAAAGGAAAAAAAAGTGTGAGGTGGCGTCTTCTATAGCGTAAAAACAAAGAGAGAAATTCCATAGAACTAGTTTTTCAAGGTACAACCAGATTTCATCAAGGGCTCCAATCAGTAGGCGTTTGCGGTCCGATCAAGCTGAAATTTGGCAGGTGGGTTTGCAATACAAGGCTCTACATTCTAAACGGTAGAGATTGGATTTCGAGCATTCTAGATCAGTTTTGGGTCCGTGAACAGTAACTCTTTTTTTGGTGAGATCTCTCTTTAATCTTTGATTAAAAGATATTTTGTTGCCAAGAAAGATTATTTCTTGAGATTGATTACCTCTAGTTCTAGTTAGAGAGAACTTTTTGTATACCCATTATTTTGTTGATAGTGGAGATTTAGTGACTACGGTCCTGTGGTTTTTTACTTCCCACATCGGGGAGTTTTTTCCATGCTAAAATTGATTGTGTCAATTGTGTGTGCGATGTTGATTATATTTTTCAGATTATTGTGCTCTTTTAATTGCTTCCTAACAGATTTACACATAGAGGGATGATATATTTTTGCTGATTTAATTATGAGAGATTCAGATTGAATCAATCTTTTTTTAATTCTCCCAATAAGTGGTATCAAAGCTTGGTTATTATTATTACTGAATTTCTTGTGTTAAATAATGGAAGCTAATTTAAGTAGAATGGTCATTTTGAATGGTTCAAATTACCACACTTGGAAAGGAAAAATGGAAGACCTTCTCTATGTGAAGCAATTTCATTTACGTGTGTTTGCTAATGTGAAGCCTAATAATAAATCTGATGAAGAATGGGTATTACTACATCGGCAAGTGTGTGGATATATTAGACAGTGGGTTGATGATAATGTTTGGAACCATATTGTTTAAGAGACACATGCACGCACACTTTGGAATAAGCTTGAGTAGTTGTATTCCCGGAAGACTGGAAATAACAAGATGTTTTTGATAAAATACTTGATAACTTTGAGATACCAAGATGGGACTCCAATAATAGATCACTTGAACACTTTCCAAGGAATAATTAATCAGTTGGCTAGAATGGGTATTATGTTTGATGCTGAGGTACAGGGGTTCTGTCTACTTGGTACATTACCAGACTCATGGGAGACCTTTAGAATGCTATTGTCTAATTCAGCTCCAAATGACTTAATCAATATGGATCTGGCTAAGAGCAGTGTTTTGAATGAAGAGATGAGAAGAAAATCACAGGGATCCAGTTCACAGTCAGAGGTTTTGGTTACGAAATATAGGGGGAGAAATAAAAGCAGAGGTCAGAAGAATAAAGATAAAGGCAGAAGCAAGTCCAATAAGTTTGCTAATATTGAGTGTTATCATTGTGGCATGAAAGGGCACATCAAGAAATATTACAGAAAGTTGAAGAGAGAGAACAAGGGGAAAGGGAATGAGAAAAAGAATGATGATGGCAAGGATGATGATCGAGTTACCACAACTACTTCCGAAGACTTCCTCATTGTTTATAATGATGATGCTATTAATATTGCATGCCATGAGACTAGCTGGGTTATTGATAGTGGTGCCTCTATTCATGCTACATCTCGAGAAGATGCCTTTACATCCTATACACTAGGTGACTTTGGGACAGTAAAGATGGGAAATGATGGCTTGGCCAAAATCATTGGTATTGGAGATGTGTGCTTGGAAATAAATAATGACACGAGATTGGTCCTTAAAGATGTAAGGCATATTCCTGACATCCGCTTAAACTTAATTTATGCAGGTAAACTTGAGGATAAAGGTTATTGCAACAACTTTAGTGATGGCCAGTGCAAGCTCACCAGGGGTTCTATGATAGTTGCTCAAGGCAAAAAGTTTTCTAGTTTGTACGTATTGCAGGCAAGAATCTCCAAAAGCATTATTAATAAAATAGAGGATGAGCACTCAGTTGAGTTGAGGCATAAAAGGCTTGCTCTTATGAGTGAGAAAGGCTTGACAATGTTGGCTAAAAAGAATCTTTTATCAGGAATTAAGAGTGCATCTTTGAAAAAATGTACTCATTGTTTGGCAGGGAAGCAGAATAGAGTTTCCTTTAAGAGTTCCCCTCTTTTAAGAAAGCCAGGTATACTTGACTTGATACATTCAGATGTCTGTGGCCCTATGAAGACGATGTCACTCGGTAGCTCTCGTTATTTTGTGACTTTCATAGATGATCATTCAAGGAAATTGTGGGTGTATACCTTGAGAAGAAAAGATCAAGTGTTAGATGTGTTTAAACAATTTCAGGCTTTAGTTGAGAGGCAGACTAGAAATAAAATGAAGTGCATCAGAACAGATAATGGGGGAGAGTACATAGGTTATTTTGATTACTATTGCAGACAATAGGGTATTCGATATCAAAAGACGCCTCCCAAGACACCTCAATTGAATGGTTTAGCTGAGAGGATGAACAAGACACTAGTTGAGAAAGTGAGATGCTTACTTTCACAGGCACAATTGCCAAGATCCTTTTGGGGTGAAGCTTTGAGTACAGTTGTACATGTTCTTAATATCACACCATGTACTTCTCTTCAGTTCGATGTACCTGACAGAGTTTGGACTAGAAAGGATGTTTCTTATGATCATTTGCGTGTATTTGGGTGTAAGGCTTTTGTGCATATTCCTAAAAATGAGAGGTCTAAGCTTGATGTGAAAACCCGACAGTGCATCTTTTTAGGCTATGGCATGGATGAGTTTGGCTATAGGTTATATGATCTAGTTAACAAGAAACTAATGAGAAGTAAAGATGTTGTGTTTATGGAAGATCAAATCATACAAGATATTGAGAAAACAGAGAAAGTAGCGCCTCCATACGATGATGGTTTGATTGACTTGGATCCAATTTCTTCGACAGATGTTCCAGTACATATTGAACATGATGCTCAGGATGACCAGCAGGATCCAGGTGACAATGATGCTCCTTTACTGATTGAGATTGATCAGTTGTTAATACCAAAGACACCACCAGATGTTCCACTCAAGAAGTCTATCAGAAACTGACACCCTTCCACTCGATATTCTACAGATGAGTATGTGTTACTGACTGACAGGGGGAGAACCTGAGTATTATACAGAAGCCATAGAAGATGAACATAAGACAGAGTGGGTTGATGCAACGCAAGATGAGATGCAATCATTACATGACAATCACACATTTCAGCTGGTGAAGTTGCCTAAAGGAAAAAGAGCTTTGAAGAACAGGTGGATTTACAGGGTGAAGCAAGAAGAACATACTTCACGACCACGATACAAAGCTAGACTAGTTGTCAAATGATTCAGTCAGAGAAAAGGCATTGATTTTGATGAGATTTTTGCTCCAGTTATGAAAATATCTTCCATACGTGTGGTTCTTGGCTTAGCAGCTAGCCTAGACTTAAAGATTAAGCAAATGGATGTGAAAACTGCCTTCTTTCATGGTGACTTGGAGGAGGAGATTTATATGAAACAACCAGAGGGTTTCAAGGTGAAAGGAAAAGAGGATTATATGTGTAAGCTAAAGAAAAGTCTTTATGGTTTGAAGCAGGCAC
Source organism: Cornus florida (assembly GCF_030987335.1). Lineage (NCBI taxonomy): Eukaryota > Viridiplantae > Streptophyta > Magnoliopsida > Cornales > Cornaceae > Cornus > Cornus florida. The sequence continues at coordinate 10,059,435 of NW_026775577.1, forward strand.
CTAGACAGTGGTATAAGAAGTTTGAGTCAATTATGGGGGAACAAGGCTACAAGAAGATTACTTCTGACCATTGTGTATTTGTGCAGAAATTCTCTGATGATGATTTTGTTATTTTATTGCTACATGTTGATGACATGTTGATTGTTGCTAGGAATCTTTCAAAAATTGATAAATTGAAACAGCAGCTAAATCAATCCTTTGCTATGAAGAACTTGGGACCAGCAAAACAAATTCTTGGTATTCGTATTTGTCGAGACAGAAAAGAGAAGAAGCTATATATGTCACAAGAGCAATACATTGGAAAGGTGCTTGAAAGGTTCAAATTGAATAATGCTAAAGTGGTTAGTTCTCCTCTTGCTACTCACTTTAAGTTAAGCTCCAAGCAAAGCCCTTCCACAGATAAAGAGAAAGAAGATGTGGAAAGAGTTCCATATGCCTCAACATAGTTAGTTTAATGTATGCAGTGGTTTGCACAAGGCTAGACATAGCCCACGCAGTTGGTGTTATGGTGGGAGATGTGGATACCCGTAAGTTTATTTCGGGATATTTGATCACTTTCTTAGGTGGGGCTGTTTCTTGGCAGTCGAGGTTGCAAAAATGTATTGCACTTTCTACAACAGAGGCAGAGTTTATTGCAGCAATAGAAGCTTGTAAAGAGTAGTTATGGATGAAAAAGTTTTTGAGAGAGCTTGGTTTTAAGCAACAAAAATATTTCTTGTTTTGTGATAATCAAAGTGCTATTTACCTTGCTAAGAATTCTACTTTTCATGCCAGATCAAAGCATGTTGATGTGAAATACCATTGGATCAGAGACACTTTGAATGACAAGTTGTTGGAACTTGAAAAGATTCATACAGATCGCAATAGCTCAGACATGTTAACGAAGGCTCTGGCAAGGGAGAAGCTTGAGATTTGCCGCTTGATCACCGGGATGGCGAATCCTCCCACTTAGTCGGGAAGGGGGAAATTTGTTGGGCTGGGTTCCCTCCTAATTTGAGGAGGCCCAAGTAAAGCCCATGTGGGTATGAAGCCCATGTAGACGCTTATGTATATATGTATGCTTATGCTGTATTCAGGAGAAGGAAAAAAAAAAAAGTGTGAGGCGACGTCTTCTTTAGCGTAAAAATAGAGAAAAAAATTCCATAGAACTGGTTTTTCAAGGTGTGACCAGATTTCATCAAAGGCTTCGATCAGTAGGCGTTTGTGGTCCAATCGAGCTGAAATTTGGCAGGTGGGTTAGCAATACAAGGCTCTACATTCTGAACGTAGAGATTGGATTTTGAGCATTCTGGATCAGTTTTGGGTCCGTGAACAGTAACTCTGTTTTTGATGAGATCTCTCCTTAATCTTTGATTAAAAGATATTTTTTTGCCAAGAAAGATTGTTTCTTGAGATTGATTACCTCTAGTTCTAACTAGAGAGAACTTTTTGTATACCCATTATTTTGTTGATAGTGGAGATTTAGTGACTACGGTCTCGTGGTTTTTTGCTTCCCATATCGGAGAGTTTTTTCCACGCTAAAATTGATTGTGTCAATTGTGTGTGCAATGTTGATTATATTTTTCAGATTATTGTACTCTATTTAATTACTTCCTAACATATTTACACATAGAGGAAGGATATATTTTTGTTGATTTAATTGTGAGAGATTCAGATTGAATTAGTCTTTTTTCAATTCTCCAAATAATCATTGGCCTCATCAAGAACTCTACAGGATGCAGACTGGCATCCACAAAGCTTAGATGCAATACTTATCTCAAAAGAATAAAAAGACTTGAGGAGCTTCATGATCTCTTTTTCCCTGGGCTGTGGTCACTTTTGTTTGTAATTGGTTGGTAATTACTAGCACTGTAATTACTGGTGGCTATTATGGTCTCTGTTCCCCACTTGGTTGTAGTGTAGTTTTGTAGGTCCATCACTCTGATAGCGCTTCTTGGTGAATGTTCTGCCTTTGTTAAGGCCTCTTGTATATTCTGCTCTTTTTCTATACAATCTTACCTCACAACTAAACAAAAAAAAGGAAGAAGAATATTCGAAAAAAAAAAGGGTGTGAAATAAAGAGAGAGTATAAGTAAAAGTCTATCAAATAATGACTTTTATTTCAATTCAATAAAAAAAATTAAACAATATAAATATTATTGGTTTTCCTTTTTACTAAAATTAGACCTTATCTTGCACCTCTGAATCGGGCCATCACAACTTAGAAATCTGACTTTGTATTAAGTCACACACATTAAGAGGTAACTTAAAACAAAGCCAATTGTAGAAGCAGGAATGGCTTGTAGCACTCTTTTGATAAGAACCTATTTGCCTCCTGTTGAAAGCAGCTTATCATTCCAACTTTGTATTTCATCTGTAATTCTTCTTTTGGTATATTTAAATACCTCTTTCTTTAAATGACATACTATTGATGGAAGGCCGAAATATCTCTCTTGTTGTGGTTTTGTGGAATCTGATCATGTGTTGATTATGTGAAGATTTTTTTTAGAAAGATTACATTCTGTTCACCTTGAATTGGTCGCCAATCAAGGAATAGGTTCAACTTGAACTAGTAGCATCAAGGAATAGGTTCAAATTTTTGAGAACCGATAGCCAATTAACGAAGGAATCTTACTGGTAGCCACTTCATGTATCGGTTCAAGACTGCTGAATTTTATGAAAACTTCAATTTCTTGATCTGTTTTAATTTCCTTATTGGTTTTGGACTCTACAAAAGGCAATTTCTTGTAGGACAAATTATTTGGGGCTATATATATCAACGCTAATTAGATTTTAGGTTGTGGAGAAAAAGTGAGAAAAAAAAGAAAAAAAGAAAAAAGAAAAAAAAAAGATCATAATACGTGTTATATGAGTGATTAATTTGTGCCAACACAAGAGAAAGCAATTAAGGGAGATTGAGAGAAAATTCTCCATTGTAATTCTTCATCTTCTTCATAGTGGAATTTATTCGGTGCGCTTCATGAATGTAGCCCTAAAATTTGGGTGAACCATGTATATCTTGTGTTTTTATGTGTGATTGATTTTTTTTATTCTTCGTGATTGCTTGTTTATTCTTCGAACAACGTTGTTTATTTTCCGTTTCCACCACAACAACTGGTATCAAGCATCTAGTTATTATGTAGCAACTACAACATATCTTGCATTCGTTCTCTAGCTATTCCCAACATATTATTCATGTGTACCCTGGTAGGTCTAGGTACTCATGCCCACTATATGTGCGTTTTGCATGTTGCCTACTATTCAGGTTGAGACAACCCTATAGTCTAGTAAGGTTCCTTTAGTGTGTATATATATTTATATGGACTACTAGTTACTGTTGGATTGACTAGGATGTATACGTGTAGCGGATCTCTGCTTGAACTGTAGTAGAGTAGAACTTGTTTGTGGGCCTGACCCATTATTATTTTTCAAGTGTTCGTCAGGAGTAGAGATTGTTCGTGCTGAGCGGGGATCAGTCTACTTCATTCTTCCGATGCTACATAGGAGTTCCTTTATGATTCAATTTCCTAATTTAGACAGTTATTGCTGTCATTTGTTTAGTTTGGATTTTCTAGGGGTCCACACAATATGGATTCCCGAGTTGTATTTTAGAGGATCAGTTGTATCAAAAGAGTTTATTAATTAATGGAAATACATTCTGAGGTTTATTATTAGATTATCATTTTAGTTTCTTGTCAGCATTTTATTTATTCTTCTTTATTCTTTTGTATTCTGTGTTCGTTTATTATCAATTTGTTTTGATATCCTCGGGTATTCGGGCGTGGGCCTGGCCAACCCGCATTTGGGAATCCGAGGATATCACATCTATGTACTCCAATTAGGTTTGGGAGCTGGTAGAACCACCTGCAAATATTAAACCTATACATTGCAAGTGAGTTTATAAGAGAAAAAGTGGATCAGAAGTGAAGGTTGAAACCTTCAAAGCAAGGCTTATTGCGAAAGGGTTTACTCAAAAAAAGGGTATCGATTGTGAGGAGACTTTTTCGCCAGTAGTTATGCTTAAGTCTATTCGTATTCTCTTATCCATTGCAGCTCATCTCGATTACGAGATTTGGCAAATGGATGTCAAGACGGCCTTTTTGAATGGTCATCTTGAGGAAAACATCTATATGATGCAACCAAATGGGTTCATAGCAAAAGGCCAAAAGCATAGGGTATGCAAGTTACATAGGTCTATTTATGGACTTAAGCAAGCGTCTTGTAGTTGGAACATTCGGTTTGATTTAGCAGTCAAATCTTTTGGATTTAATTAGAATCTGGAAGAATCTTGTGTATATAAGAAGAGTGAATGAAACGTGGTGGTGTTTCTACTTTTATATGTTGATGGCCTACTACTTATTGGAAATGATGTAGGAATGTTATCAAAAGTAAAAATTTGGTTATCCAATCAATTTGATATGAAGGACTTGGGAGAAACCAGTTACATTCTAGGGATTAAACTTTTGCGAGATCGTAAAAATAGAATGTTGGGCTTATCTCAGACTGCTTATATTGATAAGATATTGGTCAAGTTTGGTATGCATAATTCCGAGAGGGGTTTATTACCTTTCAGACATGGAATTGCTCTTTCTAAACAACAGTGTCTTAAAGCACCAAAGGAGGAAGAGCACATGAAGGCATTTCCTTTTGCTTCAACAGTAGGAAGCCTCATGTATGCTATGCTTTGTACTAGACCAGATATCTGTTTTGCAGTCGGCATGGTCAGCAGATATCAGTCCAACCCTGGACAAGAACATTGGATAGCGGTGAAGCACATCCTTAGTATTTGAGGAGATCTAGAGATTACATGTTGATCTATGGGGGTGATAATTTACTTCCAGTGGGTTACACAGACTCTGACTTCCAATCAGATAGGGATAATAAGAAATCTACCTCAGGATATGTGTTTACTCGTGGTGGAGGAGCCATTATTTGGAAGAGCGTGAAGCAATCTTGCATCATGGACTCCACTATGGAGGCTGAGTACGTAGCAGCTTTAGAGGCAGTTAAACATGCTGTATGGCTTAAGAATTTCCTCTTAGAGCTTGAAGTGGTACCACTGGCACGATCTCCTATTATCTTATATTGTGATAATAGTAGGGTAATTGCTCAGTCCAAGGAATCGAGGAACCACAAGAAGGGAATACACATTGAGTGCAAATATCATCTCATTAGAGATATAGTTCAACGTGGGGACATTATAGTCACAAAGATTGCATCTGCAAATAACCTTGCAGATCCTTGCACTAAAACTCTACCTACTAAGGTTTTTGAGCCTCATGTTGAAGGGATGGGTGTTAGATATAATGGTAATTGGTTTTGAGTGCAAGTGGGAAATTGTTGGGATCATATACCCTACAAGCCAATTATTTATTATTTATTCAATATTTTATTAATAAATATGATATTCATGCATTGGGCTTTACATATAATTGTATGAGATGCATTATAGTCCTCAAGTTGCATTTTAGGTGACTTAAGTGTGTAAATTAGATTTACACGCAGGAGATTTGGGCTCACCGGTTTCTTGCACCTTGGCATTGTTCGCAGTCAGTGATAAAAGTTGGACACTTTTATTTGTAAGACTGCAACACACTTGACCTCTATAAGATAGGATGGTTTGTCTTGACTATTGGGGTAGTTGACTCTAAGGTAGTGTGTTAGTGTGTTTGGAGTATATTAAACTGGATCACCATAAGATCACACCATATAATGTACTGTCATTATTCTGGTGTGTTTCTTATCTACTAAATTCATAGGCTCTAAATCCTAAGAGATTTAGTGAACTCAAGTTTTAGTACTAGTCACTTTGACTTACCAATATGTGAGATCTTTTTAAGGTCAATACCACGGTATCTTGGGTGGCTAATGTTAGAGTTCTGGGAACACAAATGCTCAACATGGAATCCACACTCTTTATAAGAGTTGGAATATCCCCTTGATGCAATTTAAAAAGTTTGATCACTGGAACCTGGCAAGGACATTTTAGTAAAATGTTTACTAAATTGTTTTTCTATTATTTATTTTGAAAAATATTTATTTTGAAAAATCCTTTCTAAAAGAATTTAATTCAGTGATCATAAAGATTAAGTTTGTTACTCAAGGAATATAAAATATAAGTAAGCCTTAGGTGGGACAGTATATAATTTCCTCGGGCTACTTATGGATATTCGGTAGTGGAGGGGCTTATATGTAATTATTTAGTACACAGGGCCTTGTCGTAATTTCTAAATTTTAGAGTGCAATTACAATACTATTTGTGGTGCTTATTGTAATTAATTGGATAGGATAGAGTTATTGAGATAACTCTATCTCTATCCAATTGGAGCTAGGATAAGGAAGCCTTCTTGGATCCTCATCTCTAGGCCTAGACTTTTTAACCGATTCTCTCAGATCATATATTCAGTGAGATAGTGATACAAAAGATTGTATCGTACACTATCCAGAATACAGAGAGTGAGAGAGAAAGTTAGGGTTCCACAAACCTATATTGGGGTCATAGAGGTGAAGACTCATTAGTTTTCAAGGCCAAAGAAGAAAGTGAATATTGTTTTCGAATACGACGATTATTCAATCATCCAAAGGTATGAGATCCATTTACAGTATTCATTGATTTGTTGAAAAATCACGTGGTTACGCTCCTGAAAATTTTTAAATGCTTCTGTTGTGCCTTCAGCTTGGACCCCACATTATTTTTACAAACCTACTAAATAATATATTAATGTGACTGTGTAAAAAAGTTGTGTAAAATACACAACAATTTTATACTTACACAAAAGAGTATTTTACCAGACTGCTGGAGATGGAGCATCTCCAACCTTTGTGTATATTATTATTATTTTTTTTTATGTAAATCTGATGTGTCATAAGAGTATCTCTAGCCGTGTGTTAAAATATTTTTTTATGTAAAATATAAACTGCCACGTATGATATGTAATTTTTTTTTTATCTCCAGCAGTCTGTTAAGATACACGTCACCACTCTGTAAAATTGTTGTATATTTTACACCACCTTTTTACGGTCACATCAACATATTCCATTTTTCCTTCCTCTTTCTCATTCCATTAACCAATGAACTCTATATTAGGTAGGTTTGTAAAAATTATGTGGGTTCAGACATGAAACTGATTGGTATTTATTGGGCGATATATTTTTACACAAAGTATAAAATAACCGTTGGAGCTAAAAATAAATAATCTAAAATTTCTGTGTAAATCTATTATGACATTTCAAATTTATACAAATATATATATATATATATATATATATATATATATATATATACACAACGGTTAAAGATGCTCTAATAGATTTGCACAAAAATTTTGAATTATTTATTTTTAACTCCTGCAGTTGTTTTATACTTTTTGTGTAAAAATATATTCCACAATAACAACCAATTAATCAGTATCATGCCTCGACCCCATATAATTTTAACAAACCTACTTAATATAGGGTTGATTCATTAATGGAATGAAAAAGAAAGAGGAAAAAGGAAATATGTTGATATAGTTATGTAAAAAAAATAGTGTAAAATATACAACAATTTTACACATTGATAAAGTAACAGGGTATGTTAACAAACTACTGGAGATAAAAAAAAAAAAATTACACATCATACGTGGCAGTGTTTTAACAAACTGCATCTCCAGCCGTTGTTAAAATATCTTTTTGTGTAAAATATACACTGCCACGTATAATGTGTAATTTTTTTTTATCTCCAGCAGTTTATTAAGATACACTAATACATCAAGACACATATCCTTTTTTTTTTTTTTTTTTTTTTATCTTTTACCTTCTTTTTTTTTAAATTTTCTTCACTGAATTTCTGATCTCTCTCTCAATGCTTTCCTACGTTGAACTAAAAAAACAAAATGGAAATTAAGATGAAGCCCTGGTTATTTGCAGTATTGAGGATAGTCGCGTGCGCTTCGTGGATTGTGTTTGGGTTTTTAGAATATCAAAAAAAAAAAAAAAATTGATTTTATTATTTATGGGTATATATGTAATTTTATATAATCTCTTAGGAGAAGTTAGCCTCCCATTAGTCAAATATTAAATTAAGGATGTTTGTTGCTCCCAAAAAAAAAAAAAAACGTAGAGGTGGTATTTGCAACTTTGTGAAGGCAAAGGGGGTTTACTCATTACTGCACTATATAACCTAAAAAAAAATAATAAAGTTAATTAGTTTGTTTATTTTTTATTTTTTAAATTATTCTTTTATTTAGATGGCAATTTAAATCGGTCAGAAACAAGTTTCACATGCACATCCAGAAAACTGTAAATGCAAGATATTAGGTTATTGAAAGAGCTTTATTTATTGATGAAGATGATAAAGGATGATTATTGCTGTGGTGACAAATCAACTATTCAGCTTTTGTTTGTTATGCAACAACAGTAATTTTTATCGAGACATCCAGCAATTTGCCCTTTAGAATTTCCGATGCAAATCTTGTCGCAGCTGCTTTCAGTGCAATCCGGAAGATAGAAAGGCTTCATCTGACAAGGATATGCTGCCATGGTACCTATTTTCATGCATTAACCAAGAATATATATATAAAATCACACATGCTACGTACTATATATTGAAGGCAAAAATAATATATGTATATATTTATTTATATTCGGGTAGTATAGAGAGGCCAGGAGGGAGAGAGTGTAAAAAATATAAGAATAAATTATAAATGGTCAGAAAATTGGATGTGTTTGACTGTCGAAAAATTTCTTGCTCACAGCAAGAGATTATTATTAAATACAATGACGAGTAATGAGATACTAGCACAAAAGGGATGGGAAAATTTACCTCCTGAAAGAGCAAAGAAAAGCACCAGAACGAGGGGGAGAACACAACAGCTCTTCATCTTAGGAATAAGTCTTGATGTCAAATTCATATTAGCTCGCATCTATTTATAGACCAGAGGCCTACTATCTATCTATATATTTATAGGATAAAATGTAAAAAAAACCCCTTAAACTATGTTTTAATTTGCAACCTTCTTGAACTATATTTTTTGCATAATATCTCCTAAACTATCACATTTTGTTACAAATTGCCCCAATGCTAAAACTATATTTCATTAAATGACCATAATGTCTTTTTTATTAAATTACATGTTTTTAATCTCATTAATTATAATATTTAATTGTTCAGATTCTTCAACTCATTTTAAATATGTATATATTGAAACCATAATTTTTATATTAAAAGTATTTTTAAATCAAATTAATTAATTATACTTTTTATTTTTCATATTCTTTCGTAAAAATATATAAGGTAAAGTGCAAAAAAACCCCTAAACTATATTCCTGTTTGCAAATAAACCTATTGAAGTATATTTTGTGCATAATACCCCCTAAACTATCACATTTTGTTGCAAATTGCCGCAATGCCTAAACTATATTTTATTAAATGATCATAATGCCCTTTTTAATAAATTACACGAAATCTATTTTTCTTATTAAAATAAATTATGAAAAAAATACTAATTTCATGACATATTCTCCATTAAATTAGTATAAATTTAACTTTAATTTTTTAAATCAATTATTTAAATAAAAATCTCAAGTAAAGTTTTTAAAAATAATTAAATTAATTTCTTAATTTTTTATGAATATGCTGCATGAAAAATAATGTATTTTTTATTTAAGTAATTTATTAATATTTCATCAATATATTTTATGTAAAAAAGTATTTTTCTACTATAAAAAAGTTTAAATTGAGTATAATAAGTTTTATTATAAATAATAAAGTGTTAATAATAAGTTAATATTTTAGAAAATGGTAGTTACAACTTTATTTTTTTTCCTATTATTATGATAAATAGATACTAATAATAAAATTAAGTTAAATAGTATAATTAATATTTAGATAAGAGAAAAGATAATAAAAATAATTTAATAAGAAATGACAAATTTAATGAGAAAGGATAAAATAGCCTGTTGCGATGAGTTTATTCTTAATTGCAACAAATCAATAGTTCATAGGGCAATTTGTAATTTAGGGAGTTATTTGCAAATAAATAACAGTTTAAGGAGGTTTTTTGCACTTTACCCTATATGATGTGTTTTTGTGTAGATGTTGGTAAATTTTCACCTTTAATGATCATTAATGTGGTCTATAAACTCATTGCCATTTAGCAATATGCATGCTTCGCTGGTCATTTAACGACGGTAAATATGTTAATGAGTTTATTCACATGGGAAAAAAATTATGTAGTCGGACTACATGAAATTGACACATTTGCTATGTTGTAATTTGTTGGAACGATGTAGTTAGTATGTCATTTACTCGTGCACCAACACTTATCCATATGGTATACTACTAATATGGCATTGAGTTTATTGACCACGTTAATATATATGCCATTTATATATGCGCCAAAACTTATCCACATTACTATGGTGTTTACTCCTCACAATTATTGTACATGCACTTGTATGGATAAGCATTAGCGGTTTTTTTTTTTTTTGGTCCCACATTGGATAAAAAAAAAAAAATAGTATTAAATGTAAATGGATGGATATATTTAAACCATAATTTTTATTATAATATTTGATTGTTCAGATTCTTCAACTCATTTTATATATGTATATATTTAAACCATAATTTTTATATTAAAAGTATTTTTAAATCAAATTAATTAATTATACTTTTTATTTTTCATATTCTTCCTTAAAAATTTATAAGGTAAAGTGCAAAAAAACCCCTAAACTATATTCCTGTTTGTAAATAAACCTATTGAAGTATATTTTGTGCATAATATCCCCTAAACTATCACATTTTGTTGCAAATTACCCCAATGCCTAAACTATATTTCATTAAATGATCATAATGCCCTTTTTATTAAATTACACTCTATCTATTTTTCTTATTAAAATAAATTATGAATAAAAATACTAATTTCATGACATATTCTCCATTAAATTAGTATAAATTTAACTTTAATTTTTTAAATCAATTGTTTAAATAAAAATCTCAAGTAAAGTTTTTAAAAATAATTAAATTAATTTCTTAATTTTTCATGAATATACTGCATGAAAAATAATGTATTTTTTATTTAAGTAATTTATTAATATTTCATCAATATATTTTATGTAAAAAAGTATTTTTCTACTATAAAAAAGTTTAAATTGAGTATAATAAGTTTTATTATAAATAATAAAGTGTTAATAATAAGTCATATTTTAGAAAATGGTAGTTACAACTTTATTTTTTTTTCCTATTATTATGATAAATAGATACTAATAATAAAATTAAGTTAAATAGTATAATTAATATTTAGATAAGAGAAAAGATAATAAAAATAATTTAATAAGAAATGACAAATTTAATGAGAAAGGGTAAAATAGTCTTTTGCGATGAGTTTATTCTTAATTGCAACAAATCAATAGTTCATAGGGCAATTTGTAATTTAGGGAGTTATTTGCAAATAAATAATAGTTTAAGGAGGTTTTTTGCACTTTACCCTATATGATGTGTTTTTGTGTAGATGTTGGTAAATTTTCACCTTTAATGATCATTAATGTGGTCAATAAACTCATTGCCGTTTAGCAATATGCATGCTTCGCTGGTCATTTAACGACGGTAAATATGTTAATGAGTTTATTCACATGAGAAAAAAATTATGTAGTTGGACTACATGAAATTGACACATTTGCTATGTTGTAATTTGTTGGAACGATGTAGTTAGTATGTCATTTACTCGTGTACCAACACTTATCCATATGGTATACTACTAATATGGCATTGAGTTTATTGACCACGTTAATATATATGCCGTTTATATATGCACCAATACTTATCCACATTACTATGGTGTTTACTCCTCACAATTATTATACATGCACTTGTATGGATAAGCATTAGTGTTTTTTTTTTTTTTTTTTTTGGTCCTACATTGGATCCAAAAAAAAAATAGTATTAAATGTAAATGGATGGATATATTTAAACCATAATTTTTGTTATAATATTTGATTGTTCAAATTCTTCAACTCATTTTATATATGTATATATTTAAACCATAATTTTTATATTAAAAGTATTTTTAAATCAAATTAATTAATTATACTTTTTATTTTTCATATTCTTCCGTAAAAATTTATAAGGTAAAGTGCAAAAAAACCCCTAAACTATATTTCTGTTTGCAAATAAACCTATTGAAGTATATTTTGTGCATAATACCCCCTAAACTATCACATTTTATTGCAAATTGCCCCAATGCCTAAACTATATTTCATTAAATGATCATAATGCCCTTTTTATTAAATTACACTCGATCTATTTTTCTTATTAAAATAAATTATGAAAAAAAATACTAATTTCATGACATATTCTCCATTAAATTAGTATAAATTTAACTTTAATTTTTTAAATCAATTGTTTAAATAAAAATCTCAAGTAAAGTTTTTAAAAATAATTAAATTAATTTCTTAATTTTTTATGAATATACTGCATGAAAAATAATGTATTTTTTATTTAAGTAATTTATTAATATTTCATCAATATATTTTATGTAAAAAGAGTAATTTCTACTATAAAAAAGTTTAAATTGAGTATAATAAGTTTTATTATAAATAATAAAGTGTTAATAATAAGTTAATATTTTAGGAAATGGTAGTTACAACTTTGTTTTTTTTTTTTCCTATTATTATGATAAATAGATACTAATAATAAAATTAAGTTAAATAGTATAATTAATATTTAGATAAGAGAAAAGATAATAAAAATAATTTAATAAGAAATGACAAATTTAATGAGAAAGGGTAAAATAGTCTTTTGCGATGAGTTTATTCTTAATTGCAACAAATCAATAGTTCATAGGGCAATTTGTAATTTAGGGAGTTATTTGCAAATAAATAATAGTTTAAGGAGGTTTTTTGCACTTTACCCTATATGATGTGTTTTTGTGTAGATGTTGGTAAATTTTCACCTTTAATGATCATTAATGTGGTCAATAAACTCATTGCCGTTTAGCAATATGCATGCTTCGCTGGTCATTTAACGACGGTAAATATGTTAATGAGTTTATTCACATGAGAAAAAAATTATGTAGTTGGACTACATGAAATTGACACATTTGCTATGTTGTAATTTGTTGGAACGATGTAGTTAGTATGTCATTTACTCGTGTACCAACACTTATCCATATGGTATACTACTAATATGGCATTGAGTTTATTGACCACGTTAATATATATGCCGTTTATATATGCACCAATACTTATCCACATTACTATGGTGTTTACTCCTCACAATTATTATACATGCACTTGTATGGATAAGCATTAGTGTTTTTTTTTTTTTTTTTTTTGGTCCTACATTGGATCCAAAAAAAAAATAGTATTAAATGTAAATGGATGGATATATTTAAACCATAATTTTTGTTATAATATTTGATTGTTCAAATTCTTCAACTCATTTTATATATGTATATATTTAAACCATAATTTTTATATTAAAAGTATTTTTAAATCAAATTAATTAATTATACTTTTTATTTTTCATATTCTTCCGTAAAAATTTATAAGGTAAAGTGCAAAAAAACCCCTAAACTATATTTCTGTTTGCAAATAAACCTATTGAAGTATATTTTGTGCATAATACCCCCTAAACTATCACATTTTATTGCAAATTGCCCCAATGCCTAAACTATATTTCATTAAATGATCATAATGCCCTTTTTATTAAATTACACTCGATCTATTTTTCTTATTAAAATAAATTATGAAAAAAAATACTAATTTCATGACATATTCTCCATTAAATTAGTATAAATTTAACTTTAATTTTTTAAATCAATTGTTTAAATAAAAATCTCAAGTAAAGTTTTTAAAAATAATTAAATTAATTTCTTAATTTTTTATGAATATACTGCATGAAAAATAATGTATTTTTTATTTAAGTAATTTATTAATATTTCATCAATATATTTTATGTAAAAAGAGTAATTTCTACTATAAAAAAGTTTAAATTGAGTATAATAAGTTTTATTATAAATAATAAAGTGTTAATAATAAGTTAATATTTTAGGAAATGGTAGTTACAACTTTGTTTTTTTTTTCCTATTATTATGATAAATAGATACTAATAATAAAATTAAGTTAAATAGTATAATTAATATTTAGATAAGAGAAAAGATAATAAAAATAATTTAATAAGAAATGACAAATTTAATGAGAAAGGGTAAAATAGTCTTTTGCGATGAGTTTATTCTTAATTGCAACAAATCAATAGTTCATAGGGCAATTTGTAATTTAGGGAGTTATTTGCAAATAAATAATAGTTTAAGGGGGTTTTTTTGCACTTTACCCTATATGATGTGTTTTTGTGTTGATGTTGGTAAATTTTCACCTTTAATGATCATTAATGTGGTCAATAAACTCATTGCCATTTAGCAATATGCATGCTTCGCTGGTCATTTAACGACGATAAATATGTTAATGAGTTTATTCACATGGGAAAAAAATTATGGAGTCGGACTACATAAAATTGACACATTTGCTATGTTGTAATTTGTTGGAATGATGTAGTTAGTATGTCATTTACTCGTGCACCAACACTTATCCATATGGTATATTACTAATATGGGATTGAGTTTATTGACCACGTTAATATATATGCCATTTATATATGCACCAATACTTATCCACATTACTATGGTGTTTACTCCTCACAATTATTATACATGCACTTGTATGGATAAGCATTAGCGGTTTTTTTTTTTTGGTCCCACATTGGATCCAAAAAAAAATAGTATTAAATGTAAATGGATGGATATGTTGCACAATTCAATAATTTAAAATTTTGGATTAAAAAACATATGTTCCATCATTTACAATTATATATATCAAAGCTAGGCCCCCACACCCAGTCCCCTCCTGGCCTAAGGTGAGATTTTTTTCCAATGATTTTATTTTTATTTTAGTACATTAACATAAATAATATTAATTAAGTCTACACAATTTTTAATCTTTATACTAATTAAACAATAAAAATGAGTGCAAAAAATAGATAATAACATATATAATAAGTTAATAATACAATGTTCTGATTTGCAGCAGGAGATCCTCAATCACTTCAAATCCGCACTTGGTCTAACTACTCAGTCATGAATTCTTTCTCAAGCTTCATCTCCAACTGACTGACAGGGGGAGAACCTGAGTGTTATACAGAAGCCATAGAAGATGAACATAAGATAGAGTGGGTTGATGCAACGCAAGATGAGATGCAATCATTACATGACAATCACACATTTCAGCTGGTGAAGTTGCCTAAAGGAAAAAGAGCTTTGAAGAACAGGTGGATTTACAAGGTGAAAAAAGAAGAACATACTTCACGACCACGATACAAAGCTAGACTAGTTGTCAAATGATTCAGTCAGAGAAAAGGCATTGATTTTTATGAGATTTTTGCTCCAGTTGTGAAAATATCTTCCATACGTGTGGTTCTTGGATTAGCAGCTAGCCTAGACTTAAAGATTAAGCAAATGGATGTGAAAACTGCCTTCTTTCATGGTGACTTGGAGGAGGAGATTTATATGGAACAACCAGAGGGTTTCAAGGTGAAAGGAAAAGAGGATTATGTGTGTAAGCTAAAGAAAAGTCTTTATGGTTTGAAGCAGGCACTTAGACAGTGGTATAAGAAGTTTAAGTCAATTATAGGGGAGCAAGGCTACAAGAAGATTACTTCTGACCATTGTGTATTTGTGCAGAAATTCTCTGATGATGATTTTGTTATTTTATTGCTACATGTTGATGACATGTTGATTGTTGGTAGGAATCTTTCAAAAATTGACAAATTGAAAAAGCAGCTAAATCAATCCTTTGCTATGAAGAACTTGGGGCCAGCAAAACAAATTCTTGGTATTCGTATTTGTCAAGACAGAAAAGAGAAAAAGCTATATATGTCACAAGAGCAATACATTGGAAAGGTGCTTGAAAGGTTCAAAATGAATAATACTAAAGTGGTTAGCTCTCCTCTCACTACTCACTTTAAGTTAAGCTCCAAGCAAAGCCCTTCCACAGATAAAGAGAAAGAAGATATGGAAAGAGTTCCATATGCCTCAGCATAGTTAGCTTAATGTATGCAGTGGTTTGCACAAGGCCAGACATAGCCCACGCAGTTGGTGTTATTAGCCGGTTTCTTTCAAATCAGAGAGCATTGGAATGCGGTAAAGTGGATTATGAGGTATCTTCGAGGCACTTCCAAGTTCAGACTCAGCTTTGGAAGTGGCAAACCAGTGCTAGTTGGCTATGTAGATGCAGATATGGTGGGAGATGTGGATACCCGTAAGTTTATTTCGGGATATTTGATCACTTTCTTAGGTGGGGCTGTTTCTTGGCAGTCGAGGTTGCAAAAATGTATTGCACTTTCTACAATAGAGGCAGAGTTTATTGCAGCAATAGAAGCTTGTAAAGAGTAGTTATGGATGAAATTTTTTTTGAGAGAGCTTGGTTTTAAGCAACAAAAATATTTCTTGTTTTGTGATAATCAAAATGCTATTCACCTTGCTAAGAATTCTACTTTTCATGCCAGATCAAAGCACGTTGATGTGAAATACCATTGGATCAGAGACACTTTGAATGACAAGTTGTTGGAACTTGAAAAGATTCATACAGATCGCAATGGCTCAGACATGTTAACGAAGGCTCTGGCAAGGGAGAAGCCTGAGATTTGCCGCTTGATCGCCGGGATGGTGAATCCTCCCACTTAGTCGGGAAGGGGGAAATTTGTTGGGCTGGGTTCCCTCCTAATTTGAGGAGGCCCAAGTAAAGCCCATGTGGGTATGAAGCCCATGTAGACGCTTATATATATATGTATGCTTATGCTGTATTCAGGAGAAGGAAAAAAAAAAAGTGTGAGGCGGCGTCTTCTTTAGCATAAAAATAGAGAAAAAAATTCCATAGAACTGGTTTTTCAAGGTGTGACCAGATTTCATCAAAGGCTCCGATCAGCAGGCGTTTGTGGTCCAATCGAGCTGAAATTTGGCAGGTGGGTTAGCAATACAAGGCTCTACATTCTGAACGTAGAGATTGGATTTTGAGCATTCTGGATCAGTTTTGGGTCCGTGAACAGTAACTCTGTTTTTGATGAGATCTCTCCTTAATCTTTGATTAAAAGATATTTTTTTGCCAAGAAAGATTATTTCTTGAGATTGATTACCTCTAGTTCTAACTAGAGAGAACTTTTTGTATACCCATTATTTTGTTGATAGTGGAGATTTAGTGACTACGGTTCCGTGGTTTTTTGCTTCCCATATCGGAGAGTTTTTTCCACGCTAAAATTGATTGTGTCAATTGTGTGTGCAATGTTGATTATATTTTTCAGATTATTGTACTCTATTTAATTACTTCCTAACATATTTACACATAGAGGAAGGATATATTTTTGCTGATTTAATTGTGAGAGATTCAGATTGAATTAGTCTTATTTCAATTCTCCAAATAATCATTGGGCTCATCAAGAATTCTACAGGATGCAGACTGGCATCCACAAAGCTCAGATGCAATGCTGATCTTAAACGAATAAAAAGTCTTGAGGAGCTACATGATCTCTTTTTCCCTGGGCTGTGGTCACTTTTGTTTGTAATTGGTTGGTAATTACTAGCACTGTAATTACTGGTGGCTGTTATGGTCTCTGTTCCCCACTTGGTTGTAGTGTAGTTTTGTAGGTCCATCACTCTGATAGCGCTTCTTGGTGAATGTTCTGCCTTTGTCAAGGCCTCTTGTATATTCTGCTCTTTTTCTATACAATCTTACCTCATAACTAAACAAAAAAAAGGAAGAACAATATTAAAAAAAAAGGGTGTGAAATAAAGAGAGAGTATAAGTAAAAGTCTATCAAATAATGACTTTTATTTCAATTCAATAAAAAAATTAAACAATATAAATATTATTGGTTTTCCTTTTTACTAAAATTAGACCTTATCTTGCACCTCTGAATCGGGCCATCACAACTTAGAAATCTGACTTTGTATTAAGTCACACACATTAAGAGGTAACTTAAAACAAAGCCAATTATAGAAGCAGGAATGGCTTGTAGCACTCTTTTGATAAGAACCTATTTGCCTCCTGTTGAAAGCAGCTTATCATTCCAGCTTTGTATTTCATCTGTAATTCTTCTTTTGGTATATTTAAATACCTCTTTCTTTGAATGACATACTATTGATGGAAGGCCGAAATATCTCTCTTGTTGTGGTTTTGTGGAATCTAATCATGTGTTGATTATGTGAAAATTTTTTTTAGAAAGATTACATTCTGTTCACCTTGAATTGGTAGCCAATCAAGGAATAGGTTCAACTTGAACTAGTAGCCAATCAAGGAATAGGTTCAAATTTTTAAGAACCGATAGCCAATTAACGAAGGAATCTTACTGGTAGCCACTTCATGTATCGGTTCAAGACTGCTGAATTTTATGAAAACTTCAATTTCTTGATCTGTTTTAATTTCCATATTGGTTTTGGACTCTACAAAAGGCAATTTCTTGTAGGACAAATTATTTGGGGCTATATATATCAATGCTAATTAGATTTTAGGTGGTGGAGAAAAAGTGAGATAAAAAAATAAAAAAAAA
Organism: Cornus florida; assembly: GCF_030987335.1. Classification (NCBI taxonomy): domain Eukaryota; kingdom Viridiplantae; phylum Streptophyta; class Magnoliopsida; order Cornales; family Cornaceae; genus Cornus; species Cornus florida. Next base: position 10,077,985 of record NW_026775577.1, read on the forward strand.
ATAAAAAAAAAAGAGATCATAATACGTGTTATATGAGTGATTAATTTGTGCCAACACAAGAGAAAGCAATAAAGGGAGATTGAGAGAAAATTCTCCATTGTAATTCTTCATCTTCTTCATAGTGGAATTTATTCGGTGCGCTTCATGAATGTAACCCTAAGATTTGGGTGAACCATATATATCTTGTGTTTTTATGTGTGATTGATTTTTTTTATTCTTCGTGATTGCTTGTTTATTCTTCGAACAACGTTGTTTATTTTCCGTTTCCACCACAACAACTAGTATCAAGCATCTAGTTATTGTGTAGCAACTACAACATATCTTGCATTCGTTCTCTAGCTATTCCCAACATATTATTCATGTGTACCCTGGTAGGTCTAGGTACTCATGCCCACTATATGTGCGTTTTGCATGTTGCCTACTATTCAGGTTGAGACAACCCTATAGTCTAGTGAGGTTCCTTTAGTGTGTATATATATTTATACGGACTACTAGTTACTGTTGGATTGACTAGGATGTATACGTGTATCGGATCTCTGCTTGAACTGTAGTAGAGTAGAACTTGTTTGTGGGCCTGACATACTATTATTTTTCAGGTGTTCATCAGGAGAAGAGATTGTTCGTGCTGAGCGGGGATCAGTCTACTTCATTCTTCCGATGCTACATAGGAGTTCCTTTATGATTCAATTTCCTAATTTAGACAGTTATTGCTGTCATTTGTTTAGTTTGGATTTTCTAGGGGTCCACACAATATGGATTCCCGAGTTGTATTTTAGAGGATCAGTTGTATCAGAAGAGTTTATTAATTAATAGAAATACATTCTGAGGTTTATTATTAGATTATCATTTTAGTTTCTTGTCAGCATTTTATTTATTCTTCTTTATTCTTTTGTATTCTATGTTCGTTTATTATCAATTTGTTTTGATATCCTCGGGTATTCGGGTGTGGGCCCGGCCAACCCGCATTCGGGAATCCGAGGATATCACATCTATGTACTCCAATTAGGTTTGGGAGCTGGTAGAACCACCTGCAAATATTAAACCTATACATTGCAAGTGGGTTTATAAGCGAAAAAGTGGATCAGAAGGGAAGGTTAAAACCTTCAAAGCAAGGCTTATTGCGAAAGGGTTTACTCAAAAATGGGGTATCGATTGTGAGGAGACTTTTTCGCCAGTAGTCATGCTTAAGTCTATTCGTATTCTCTTATCCATTGCAGCTCATCTCGATTACGAGATTTGGCAAATGGATGTCAAGACGGCCTTTTTGAATGGTCATCTTGAGGAAAACATCTATATGATGCAACCAAATGGGTTCATAGCAAAAGGCCAAAAGCATAGGGTATGCAAGTTACATAGGTCTATTTATGGACTTAAGCAAGCGTCTCGTAATTGGAACATTCGGTTTGATTTAGCAGTCAAATCTTTTGGATTTAATTAGAATCCGGAAGAATCTTATGTATATAAGAAGAGTGAAGGAAACGTGGTGGTGTTTCTACTTTTATATGTTGATGGCCTACTACTTATTGGAAATGATGTAGGAATGTTATCAAAAGTAAAAATTTGGTTATCCAATCAATTTGATATGAAAGACTTGGGAGAAACCAGTTACATTCTAGGGATTAAACTTTTGTGAGATCGTAAAAATAGAATGTTGGGCTTATCTCAGACTGCTTATATTGATAAGATATTGGTCAAGTTTGGTATGCATAATTCCGAGAGGGGTTTATTACCTTTCAGACATGGAATTGCTCTTTCTAAACAACAGTGTCTTAATGCACCAGAGGAGGAAAAGCACAGGAAGGCATTTACTTTTGCTTTAGCAGTAGGAAGCCTCATGTATGCTATGCTTTGTACTAGACCAGATATCTTTTTTACAGTCGGCATGGTCAGCAGATATCAGTCCAACCCTGGACAAGAACATTGGATAGCGGTGAAGCACATCCTTAGTATTTGAGGAGAACCAGAGATTACATGTTGATCTATGGGGGTAATGATTTACTTCCAGTGGGTTACACAGATTCTGACTTCCAATCAGATAGGGATAACAAGAAATCTACCTCAGGATATGTGTTTACTCGTGGTGGAGGAGCCATTATTTAGAAGAGCGTGAAGCAATCTTGCATTATGGACTCCACTATGGAGGCTAAGTACGTAGTAGCTTCAGAGGCAGTTAAACATGCTGTATAGCTTAAGAATTTCCTCTTAGAGCTTGAAGTGGTACCACTGGCACGATCTCATATTATCTTATATTGTGATAATAGTAGGGTAATTGCTCAGTCCAAGGAATTGAGGAACCACAAGAAGGGAATGCACATTGAGCGCAAATATCATCTCATTAGAGATATAGTTCAACGTAGGGACATTATAGTCACAAAGATTGCATCTGCAAATAACCTTGCAGATCCTTGCACTAAGACTCTACCTACTAAGGTTTTTGAGTCTCATGTTGAAGGGATGGGTGTTAGATGTAATGGTAATTGGTTTTGAGTGCAAGTGGGAAATTGTTGGGATCATATACCCTACTAGCCAATTATTTATTATTTATTCGATATTTTATTAATAAATATGATATTCATGCATTGGGCTTTACATATAATTGTATGAGATGCATTATAGTCCTCAAGTTGCATTTTAGGTGACTTAAGTGTGTAAATTAGATTTACACGTAGGAGATTTAGGCTCACCGGTTTCTTGCACCTTGGCATTGTTCGTAGTCAGTGATAAAAGTTGGACACTTTTATCTGTAAGACTGTAACACACTTGACCTCTATAAGATAGGATGGTTTGTCTTGACTATTGGGGTAGTTGACTCTAAGGTAGTGTGTTAGTGTGTTTGGAGTATATTGAACTGGATCACCATAAGATCACACCATACAATGTACTGTCATTATTCTGGTGTGTTTCTTATTTACTAAATTCATAAGCTCTAAATCCTAAGAGATTTAGTGAACTCAAGTTTTAGTACTAGTCACTTTGACTTACCAATATGTGAGATCTTTTTAAGGTCAATACCACGGTATCTTGGGTGGCTAATGTTAGAGTTCTGGGAACACAAATGCTAAACATGGAATCCACACTCTTTATAAGAGTTGGAATATCCCCTTGATACAATTTAATAAGTTTGATCACTGGAACCTGGCCAGGTCATTTTAGTAAAATGTTTACTAAATTATTTTTCTATTATTTATTTTGAAAAATATTTATTTTGAAAAATCCTTTCTAAAAGAATTTAATTCAGTGATAATAAAGATTAAGTTAGTTACTCAAGGAATATAAAATATAAGTAAGCCTTAGGTGGGACAGTATATAATTTCCTCGGCTACTTATGGATATTCGGTAGTGGAGGGGCTTATATGTAATTATTTAGTACACAGGGCCTTGTCGTAATTTCTAAATTCTAGAGTGCAATTACAATACTATTTGTGGTGCTTATTGTAATTAATTGGATAGGATAGAGTTATTGAGATAACTCTATCTCTATCCAATTGGAGCTAGGATAAGGAAGCCTTCTTGGATCCTCATCTCTAGGCCCAGACTTTTTAACCGATTCTCTCAGATCATATATTCAGTGAGATAGTGATACAAAAGATTGTATCGTACACTATCCAGAATACAGAGAGTGAGAGAGAAAGTTAGGGTTCCACAAACCTATATTGGGGTCATAGAGGTGAAGACTCATTAGTTTTCAAGGCCAAAGAAGAAAGTGAATATTGTTTTCGAATACGACGATTATTCAATCGTCTAAAGGTATGAGATCCATTTACAGTATTTATTGATTTGTTGAAAAATCACGTGGTTACGCTCCTGAAAATTTTTAAATGCTTCCGTTCTGCCTTCAGCCTGGACCCCACATTATTTTTACAAACCTACTAAATAATATACTAATGTGACTGTGTAAAAAAGTTGTGTAAAATACACAACAATTTTATACTTACACAAAAGAGTATTTTACCAGACTGCTGGAGATGGAGCATCTCCAACCGTTGTGTATATATATATATATATTTTTGATGTAAATCTGATGTGTCATAAGAGTATCTCTAGCCGTGTGTTAAAATATTTTTTTATGTAAAATATAAACTGCCACGTATGATATGTAATTTTTTTTTATCTCCAGCAGTCTGTTAAGATACACGTCACCACTCTGTAAAATTGTTGTATATTTTACACCACCTATTTACAGTCACATCAACATATTCCATTTTTCCTTCCTCTTTCTCATTCCATTAACCAATGAACTCTATATTAGGTAGGTTTGTAAAAATTATGTGGGTTCAGATTTGAAACTGATCGGTTTGGGCGATATATTTTTACACAAAGTATAAAATAACTGTTGGAGCTAAAAATAAATAATCCAAAATTTCTGTGTAAATCTATTATGACATTATATATATATATATATATATATATATATATATACATATATATATATATATACATATATACACAACGGTTAAAGATGCTCTAATAGATTTGCACAAAAATTTTGGATTATTTATTTTTAACTCCTGCAGTTGTTTTATACTTTTTGTGTAAAAATATATTCCACAATAACAACCAATTAATCAGTATCATGCCTTGACCCCATATAATTTTAACAAACCTACTTAATATAGGGTTGATTCATTAATGGAATGAAAAAGAAAGAGGAAAAAGGAAATATGTTGATATAGTTATGTAAAAAAAATAGTGTAAAATATACAACAATTTTACACATTGATAAAGTAACAGGGTATGTTAACAAACTTCTGGAGATAAAAAAAAAAAAAAAAAAATTACACATCATACGTGGCAGTGTTTTAACAGACTGCATCTCCAGCCGTTGTTAAAATATCTTTTTGTGTAAAATATACACTGCCACGTTTAATGTGTAATTTTTTTTTTTTTATCTCCAGTAGTCTATTAAGATACACTAATACATCAAGACACATATCCTTTTTTTTTTATTTTTTATCTTTTACCTTCTTTTTTTTTTTTAATTTTCTTCACTGAATTTCTGATCTCTCTCTCAATGCTTTCCTACCTTGAACTAAAAAAACAAAATGGAAATTAAGATGAAGCCCTGGTTATTTGCAGTATTGAGGATAGTCGCATGCGCTCCGTGGATTGTGTTTGGGTTTTTAGAATATCAAAAAAAAAAAAAAATTGATTTTATTATTTATGGGTATATATGTAATTTTATATAATCTCTTAGGAGAAGTTAGCCTCCCATTAGTCAAATATTAAATTAAGGATGTTTGTTCCTCCCAAAAAAAAAAAAAAAAAAAAAATCGTAGAGGTGGTATTTGCAACTTTGTGAAGGCAAAGGGGGTTTACTCATTACTGCACTATATAACCTAAAAAAAAATAATTAAAGTTAATTAGTTTGTTTATTTTTTATTTTTTAAATTATTCTTTTATTTAGATGGCAATTTAAATCGGTCAGAAACAAGTTTCACATGCACATCCAGAAAACTGTAAATGCAAGATATTAGGTTATTGAAAGAGCTTTATTTATTGATGAAGATGATAAAGGATGATTATTGCTGCGATGACAAATCAACTATTCAGCTTTTGTTTGTTATGCAACAACAGTAATTTTTATCGAGACATCCAGCAATTTGCCCTTTAGAATTTCCGATGCAAATCTTGTCGCAGCTGCTTTCAGTGCAATCCGGAAGATAAAAAGGCTTCATCTGACAAGGATATGCTGCCATGGTACCTATTTTCATGCATTAACCCAGAATATATATATAAAATCACACATGCTACGTACTATATATTGAAGGCAAAAATAATATATGTATGTATTTATTTATATTGGGGTAGTACAGAGAGGCCGGGAGGGAGAGAGTGTAAAAAATATGAGAATAAATTATAAATAGTCAGAAAGTTGGATGTGTTTGACTGTCGAACTTTTTATCATTATTAAAAGTATAATTATAAATTTATATATATATATATATATATATATATATATATATATATATACACACACTAATTACATCCCACTATAATCTTGCTGGGTGCCGAAAAATTTCTTGCTCACAGCAAGAGATTATTATTAAATACAATGACGAGTAATGAGATACTAGCACAAAAGGGATGGGAAAATTTACCTCCTGAAAGAGCAAAGAAAAGCACCAGAACGAGGGGGAGAACACAACAGCTCTTCATCTTAGGAATAAGTCTCGATGTCAAATTCATATTAGCTCGCATCTATTTATAGACCAGAGGCCTACTATCTATCTATATATTTATAGGATAAAGTTTAAAAAAACCCCTTAAACTATGTTTTAATTTGCAACCTTCTTGAACTATATTTTTTGCATAATATCTCCTAAACTATCACATTTTGTTACAAATTGCCCCAATGCTAAAACTATATTTCATTAAATGACCATAATGTCTTTTTTATTAAATTACATTTGATTTATTTTCTTATTGAAATAAATTATGAAAAAAAAAAATCTAATTTCATGACAGATTCTCCATTAAATCTATATATATATATATATACTATTCTAAATATATATGACCTAATATTTTATGAAAAAAATTGAGGAAGACCAAAAGATCATGTTTTTAATCCCATTAATTACACTATTTGATTGTTTAGATTCTTCAACTCTTTTCATATATGTATATATTTAAACTATAATTTTATATTAAAAGTATTTTTAAATCAAATTAATTATACTTTTTATTCTTATATTCTTCAGTACCAAAAAAAAAAAAAAAAAAAAAAAAAAAAAAAAAAAACCTTAAATCTATATATACTATTCTAAAAGTTTAGAGAATTTCTTAACATTTTTTATTTTTTTTCTCACTTAAAAAAGTTGTTTAAAGCATAATAATCAATGCCTCAATAAGGATATATATATGACCAAAAAAAAAAAAAAAAAACCTTAAATCTATATATACTATTCTAAAAGTTTAGAGAATTTCTTAACATTTTTTATTTTTTTTCTCACATAAAAAAGTTGTTTAAAGCATAATAATCAATGCCTCAATAAGGATATATATATGACCTAATATTTTACCAAAAAATTTTGAGGAAGACCGAAAGAACAAGTTTTTAATCCCATTAATTATAATATTTGATTGTTCAGATTCTTCAACTCATTTTATATATGTATATATTTAAACCATAATTTTTATATTAAAAGTATTTTTAAATCAAATTAATTAATTATACTTTTTATTTTTCATATTCTTCCGTAAAAATTTATAAGGTAAAGTGCAAAAAAACCCCTAAACTATATTCCTGTTTGCAAATAAACCTATTGAAGTATATTTTGTGCATAATACCCCCTAAACTATCACATTTTGTTGCAAATTGCCCCAATGCCTAAACTATATTTTATTAAATGATCATAATGCCCTTTTTATTAAATTACACTCGATCTATTTTTCTTATTAAAATAAATTAGGAAAAAAAAATACTAATTTCATGACATATTCTCCATTAAATTAGTATAAATTTAACTTTAATTTTTTAAATCAATTGTTTAAATAAAAATCTCAAGTAAAGTTTTTAAAAATAATTAAATTAATTTCTTAATTTTTTTTGAATATACTGCATGAAAAATAATGTATTTTTTATTTAAGTAATTTACTAATATTTCATCAATATATTTTATGTAAAAAAGTATTTTTCTACTATAAAAAAGTTTAAATTGAGTATAATAAGTTTTATTATAAATAATAAAGTGTTAATAATAAGTTAATATTTTAGAAAATGGTAGTTACAACTTTATTTTTTTTCCTATTATTATGATAAATAGATACTAATAATAAAATTAAGTTAAATAGTACAATTAATATTTAGATAAGAGAAAAGATAATAAAAATAATTTAATAAGAAATGACAAATTTAATGAGAAAGGGTAAAATAGTCTTTTGCGATGAGTTTATTCTTAATTGCAACAAATCAATAGTTCATAGGGCAATTTGTAATTTAGGGAGTTATTTGCAAATAAATAACAGTTTAAGGAGGTTAATTGCACTTTACCGTATATGATGTGTTTTTGTGTAGATGTTGGTAAATTTTCACCTTTAATGATCATTAATATGGTCAATAAACTCATTGCCATTTAGCAATATGCATGCTTCGCTGGTCATTTAACGACGGTAAATATGTTAATGAGTTTATTCACATGGGAAAAAAATTATGTAGTCGGACTACATGAAATTGACACATTTGCTATGTTGTAATTTGTTGGAACGATGTAGTTAGTATGTCATTTACTCGTGCACCAACACTTATCCATATGGTATACTACTAATATGGCATTGAGTTTATTGACCACGTTAATATATATGCCATTTATATATGCACCAATACTTATCCACATTACAATGGTGTTTACTCCTCACAATTATTATACATGCACTTGTATGGATAAGCATTAGCGGTTTTTTTTTTTTTTTTTGGTCCCATATTGGATCCAAAAGAATAATAGTATTAAATGTAAATGGATGGATATATTTAAACCATAATTTTTATTATAATATTTGATTGTTCAGATTCTTCAACTCATTTTATATATGTATATATTTAAACCATAATTTTTATATTAAAAGTATTTTTAAATCAAATTAATTAATTATACTTTTTATTTTTCATATTCTTCCGTAAAAATTTATAAGGTAAAGTGTAAAAAAACCCCTAAACTACATTCCTGTTTGCAAATAAACCTATTGAAGTATATTTTGTGCATAATACCCCCTAAACTAGCACATTTTGTTGCAAATTACCCCAATGCCTAAACTATATTTCATTAAATGATCATAATGCCCTTTTTATTAAATTACACTCGATCTATTTTTCTTATTAAAATAAATTATGAAAAAAAATACTATTTTCATGACATATTCTCCGTTAAATTAGTATAAATTTAACTTTAATTTTTTAAATCAATTGTTTAAATAAAAATCTCAAGTAAAGTTTTTAAAAATAATTAAATTAATTTCTTAATTTTTCACGAATATACTGCATGAAAAATAATGTTTCTTTTATTTAAGTAATTTATTAATATTTCATCAATATATTTTATGTAAAAAAGTATTTTTCTACTATAAAAAAGTTTAAATTGAGTATAATAAGTTTTATTATAAATAATAAAGTGTTAATAATAAGTCAATATTTTAGAAAATGGTAGTTACAACTTTATTTTTTTTTCCTATTATTATGATAAATAGATACTAATAATAAAATAAAGTTAAATAGTATAATTAATATTTAGATAAGGGAAAAGATAATAAAAATAATTTAATAAGAAATGACAAATTTAATGAGAAAGGGTAAAATAGTCTTTTGCAATGAGTTTATTCTTAATTGCAACAAATCAATAGTTCATAGGGCAATTTGTAATTTAGGGAGTTATTTGCAAATAAATAATAGTTTAAGGAGATTTTTTGCACTTTACCCTATATGATGTGTTTTTGTGTAGATGTTGGTAAATTTTCACCTTTAATGATCATTAATGTGGTCAATAAACTCATTGCCATTTAGCAATATGCATGCTTCGCTGGTCATTTAACGATGGTAAATATGTTAATGAGTTTATTCACATGAGAAAAAAATTATGTAGTCGGACTACATGAAATTGACACATTTGCTATGTTGTAATTTGTTGGAACGATGTAGTTAGTATGTCGTTTACTCGTACACCAACACTTATCCATATGGTATACTACTAATATGGCATTGAGTTTATTGACCACGTTAATATATATGCCATTTATATATGCACCAATACTTATCCACATTACTATGGTGTTTACTCCTCACAATTATTATACATGCACTTGTATGGATAAGCACTTGTGGTTTTTTTTTTTTTTTTTTTTTTTGGTCCTACATTGGATCCAAAAAAAAATAGTATTAAATGTAAATGGATGGATATATTTAAACCATAATTTTTATTATAATATTTGATTGTTCAAATTCTTCAACTCATTTTATATATGTATATATTTAAACCATAATTTTTATATTAAAAGTATTTTTAAATCAAATTAATTAATTATACTTTTTATTTTTCATATTCTTCCGTAAAAATTTATAAGGTAAAGTGCAAAAAAACCCCTAAACTATATTCCTGTTTGCAAATAAACCTATTGAAGTATATTTTGTGCATAATACCCCCTAAACTATCATATTTTGTTGCAAATTACCCCAATGCCTAAACTATATTTCATTAAATGATCATAATGCCCTTTTTATTAAATTACACTCGATCTATTTTTCTTATTAAAATAAATTATGAAAAAAAATACTAATTTCATGACATATTCTCCATTAAATTAGTATAAATTTAACTTTAATTTTTTAAATCAATTGTTTAAATAAAAATCTCAAGTAAAGTTTTTAAAAATAATTAAATTAATTTCTTAATATTTATGAATATACTGCATGAAAAATAATGTATTTTTTATTTAAGTAATTTATTAATATTTCATCAATATATTTTATGTAAAAAAGTATTTTTCTACTATAAAAAAGTTTAAATTGAGTATAATAAGTTTTATTATAAATAATAAAGTGTTAATAATAAGTTAATATTTTAGAAAATGGTAGTTACAACTTTATTTTTTTTCCTATTATTATGATAAATAGATACTAAAATAAAATTAAGTTAAATAGTATAATTAATATTTAGATAAGAGAAAAGATAATAAAAATAATTTAATAAGAAATGACAAATTTAATGAGAAAGGGTAAAATAGTCTTTTGCGATGAGTTTATTCTTAATTGCAACAAATCAATAGTTCATAGGGCAATTTGTAATTTAGGGAGTTATTTGCAAATAAATAATAGTTTAAGGTGGTTTTTTGCACTTTACCCTATATGATGTGTTTTTGTGTTGATGTTGGTAAATTTTCACCTTTAATGATCATTAATGTGGTTAATAAACTCATTGCCATTTAGCAATATGCATGCTTCGCTGGTTATTTAACGACGGTAAATATGTTAATGAGTTTATTCACATGGGAAAAAAATTATGGAGTCGGACTACATAAAATTGACACATTTGCTATGTTGTAATTTGTTGGAACGATGTAGTTAGTATGTCATTTACTCGTGCACCAACACTTATCCATATGTATATTACTAATATGGGATTGAGTTTATTGACCACGTTAATATATATGCCATTTATATATGTACCAATACTTATCCACATTACTATGGTGTTTACTCCTCACAATTATTATACATGCACTTGTATGGATAAGCATTAGCGGTTTTTTTTTTTTGGTCCCCACATTGGATCCAAAAAAAAATAGTATTAAATGTAAGTGGATGGATATGTTGCACAATTCAATAATTTAAAATTTTGGATTAAAAAACATATGTTCCATCATTTACAATTATATATATCAAAGCTAGGCCCCACACCCAGTCCCCTTTTGGCCTAAGGTGAGATTTTTTTCCAATGATTTTATTTTTATTTTAGTACATTAACATAAATAATATTAATTAAGTCTACACAATTTTTAATCTTTATACTAATTAAACAATAAAAATGAGTGCAAAAAATAGATAATAACATATATAATAAGTTAATAATACAATGTTCTGATTTGCAGCAGGAGATCCTCAATCACTTCAAATCCACACTTGGTCTAACTACTCAGTCATGAATTCTTTCTCAAGCATCATCTCCAAGTCTGTCCCTCCCCATTTACTACCATCTCTCAAAGCCATCCCAACAGACTTGGAGATTCAAAGCTGCATCCTATCCTTCCACCCCTTCAAAAGCCCGGGCCAGTTTTTGACTCCTATTTTTTCAAGTATTCATGGCCTATTATTGGAAATGAGGTCACTATTGCCATTAAGGACTTCTTCATTTCAGTAAGAATGCTAATTGAAATTAACTACTCCTACATGGCATTGGTTCCCAAAGTACCTAACCCTTCCTCTGTCCTAAACTTCAGGACTATATCTTGTTGTAACTTAATTTGTAAATGTATATATATAATATAATGACTTACATAGGGATCGAGCTGATCACCACATTCCTTTCCTCTCGCTCAAAAATCATTATCATACTCCATACATATCCGAAGTTAGTTGGCTGAAAGACCCAGAAGTCTAGTCATGGAGGGGTTTTAGGATAGGAATAGACAGGATTCATTTCAGATCCAGTACAAATCGAATCTGATCCCTTTTCTTATTTCTTCATTTCCAATTTTCACAAAAATGTAGCTCTTTCCTACGTTGCTTTCCGGGGCCCATCTAAATGATGTGCGCGGTATAAAGCCTATCAATTAGGTAAAAGCTAGGAACTTTTTTGAATCATCCTATCGGCTCTGCTCATCCCAAATAGATATGATATCTTCTAGATTTAGGAAGAGAAATTCAGCCCTTTTTTCTTCCAGAATAGAATATGACTGAGAGTTCTGTTACTCTGTTTCATCGAAAACATAACGTAATAATATTATAGAATATCTTGATTCATTCAATGAGCATCCTTTATTTCATAGAAATTGGGGGCAATAGAATTTCCTTGCGTAGTGACCAACCGATCCAACTTTCAGGCATCAAGATACGTTTCAGGTATAGATGAAACTCATAAGAGATTCCCATTCTTAAAAATCTGCACTTTTCAAAATCCAAAAAACAGATGGGATTTTAGGATTTGATTCCTCCCTTTGGCAAAGACTGATTTGCATACCTATTCCGGTTGATCCACACCATACTTACTTCTCGTAAGATGATATACACTAACTAACAATCCGACTAGTGCTACATCATAGGCATACTGGTAACGTAGATAATTGTAACCATATACATATGAATTGAGAGCAACGAACAATTCTCGAGTTTTATTTGTTAAGTCAATCTTCCTTTGTAATCGAAGTCCAAAGATCTATGAACTATAGCTCAAGCTTGACTAGCCAAGCAAATGAACGACCAACATTCCTTCATATCCCACATTTCTATTTGTATGAGTATTTCACATTGAAGATGAAATTTTTAAAGATTGACCCGCTTTTTGTTATTCTGCACAAAAAGATCCTGCCTGATTCACTAATTCGTGGGAAGAGACTGAACTCTGATATTTGAAAAATGCTTCAGAAGGTATCTTTAAAGTAGATGACGATTGAGAGATGTAATACCTCTAATTTTACAAAGGATAGTCTTGGTATTTCATTAGTTGTTTAATTGCTTGTTTATGTGAATTAATTGTTATTATTTGACTTATTTGCATTATTTGATTTAGATTGTGATTATGTGAATTACTTGAATTGTCTTCTTTTATTATTATTTTTAATGGAATTATTTTAATTGGTTTATTAAAATTACTAGTTGTATTAATTGTTTTTTTTTTTTCTATTTTAAACTTAGGTAGTAATTATTATAATTCTAGTGGTGTTAAAGTTAAGTTAGTATTCTTTTTAGGTTACAGTTATATTTTTGGATTACAATTCACGTATAGTTTCATGGGCCGACTAGGTTTGGACTTAGGGCTTAGTCTCCAATTGCACATGAACTAGGGTTATGGTTTTCACCTATAAATATACGTAGTACTGTGGTCTAGGGTTTTAGAAAAATAAATATAAATTCTGTAGAACAGAGATACAGAGAGGTACTGAGAGAAATAGAGGAAGATAAAAAGAGGAAGGCTAGGTTTTGGTCTAGATCAAGGTTGGACCAAGAAGGAGGAAGGAGAGGTTGTTCGTAGGTGAAACCAAGAGCAATAGAGGGGGAAAAATAGTCGGGAATCCAGTCGAAAAATTCAGAGACGACAGTTTAGAGTTTCAAACTGAAACTCAAAGGTAAGTCTCTATTCTTCTCTTTCCCTTAAACTTGTGATCTGTGCATGTTAGATGGACTCCAGGGTTTAAAAGAATGCTTAAATAAATCTTTTATGCATGCTTGGTTGGTAATTAATCTCATTTGTTGAAATTGTGTTGCAAGTTCTTTAAGTTTCTGTTAACTAGTCCATGCTGTTTACCTGTGCTTAAGTCTGCTTGTTTGAAAACAACGATGCATATAGTTGCCTTATAATTATTCTGGGATGATAATTGAACATTGGAATAAGGATTTAAACATACTACAGAGGCCAAGTAATCATTGGAATCGGAGATGACGAAGATAGAAAAGACGAGGGCTGCTAAGAGGAGGGAGAAAAGGCTCCCAAACCTCTTAGAGCCGGCTCCCAAAGAGGAGAGCTGGCTCTTGGTTCCTTGGAGCCAGCTCTCAAGGTCCCAGAGCCGGCTCTAGCTAAATTAGAGCAGGCTCCAATTTTTAAAAGAGCCTGCTCTCACTTAAATGGTCCAGTTTTTTTTATCCTTAGGGGCTGTTTGAGCTATTCAGTGTATCAGAGCTCCATTTTAAATTATTTAAGTAATGCCTAGGACTGTAACAGACTGGTATGATGATGTAAAAAAATTATTTCATAATTAGACTAAGGTTTGGAACAAGTGGAAGTTAGGGAAAAACTGTAGATTCCTCACTATGTCGAAGATTTCAATTACTTACGGATACTTGAAGCTTTTGATATGTATAATTTATTTCTGTTTAACCATAATTAAACAACTTTACAGGTATAGTAAATTAGTGAAACCATCTATACTTGGTTTGGAACAAAATTGATATGTTGTTGTATTAATTGTATCAGTTTATGGAGTTTGTGGAGGATTTAAATGCTATATCTGGTGGTAGCAATTTAGATAGTTGGAATGTGATTTTAGAATCTATAATGATTGTTTAATATCATGATATATGTATTAAACTGTATGATGCATATTCTGGATAGTAGAGATAAATAACAAATATTGTTTTAACAATTATGTTATGTGGAGGTTTGTATGTATCGGTATGGGACGGTGGCATACTAGGGATGGATTAGTAAAACACTAAATCCTACCTAACTTGGAGTGAGTTGGATTAACTATAAAAAGTTAAGTCCTACTTACATGGATGGATATGCACCGGTATGGGACGGTGGCATAATAGGGACAGCTCAGTTCAAAACACTGAGACGTACCTCTTTTAGGGACGGATTAGTCTAATACTAAGTCCTACCTATATGAAAATAAGATGGATTAACTACACAAGTTAAGCCCTACTTATAATTAGGTGTCAGGTCAATACACCTTTTGAATGACACATTTGGAACGGATTTTATATATCTATATTATGGTGCCATGGGATGAGCTTGAGTCTTAGGACCATGGTTAGGGTGCGTATATCACCTAGGATGGATAGCTGGACAGAGGTATTGTTCCCTAGTAGGTCTAGGTACACATGATCACATTATGTGCGATTTGCATGGTATCTCTACTCAAGCTGAGACAGACCTATTGAACTAGTGAGTATCCTATAGTGTGTACTTATACATATATGGACTACTCTAGATATTGTTGAGTCTATCTAGGATGTATCTGCGTATCGGGTTTATGTATGGATTGTAATATAATAGGACTTGCATGTGGGCTTGACCCACTCTCTTATTTTTTAGGTGTTCGTCAGTTTTAGGGTTAGAGCTTGGACGTGCAGAGTAGATATAGACATTCACTCCTCCGAATTTGTAGGATTACTTTCTTTATTTAGCTTTGGACTTGTTTCAGTTCTTTTCTCTTCGGTTTGGGATTTTATTAGGGGTCCATGAGATGGATTCCCGAATTGTAAATAAATGGAGGTTTTGGATTATTGGTTTTACAATAATAACCTTTCAGGATTTTATAATTAGATTTCTTTTCAGCTATATTATTTATTTCTTTTTAAATTCAGTTTTGTATTCTGTGTTCGTTTTACATATTAATTGTTAAGTATCCCTCAGATCTGTGCTCGGATTTGATCACCCGTGGCTCTAGAATCGAGGGGTATCATAGTTGGTATTAGAGTACTCCAGGTTCAATGTCTCTAGGATTCTATCGTATAAGACTTCCATGTAGCGTACTCTATTGTTTAGAGCTTAAGTTTAGGATATGTTGTATTCCATTACGGTTCGATTTAACGCATACTGATGTCTGTCTTTCTATGTTAACAGTATGGTTAACGCTAGAAGAGGACAGAACATGAACAATCAACAAATGATAGCGGCACGTAGGCGACAAGATCATCTGCGGTGTCAGCAAAGTGAGGAAGAGCAGCAACTGCCTAGGTTTCAGGACAAGGAGCCGGGGGATGGAGGTCAGTTGCATACTGAGCAGGAAGATGTACAGCAGACTCAGGGGTCTCAGGATCAGGGCTACAGTCACGGCAGTAATCCAACATTTTCTCCTCAGTTAGTGTACATTATTGCTCAAGCTGTAGCTACAGGTTTAACAACTGCATTTCAAAATCAGTCACACGTGCAGCGGACACTCGAAGCAGAACTAGTGGTGCAGAATGCCATTCAAGTTCATTGTTTTGGCTGCGGAGAGGATGGGCATACATCCAATCAGTGTCTTGGGTTAGCTCAATGACAACAGAATGAGGGACCACCTGTAGGACGGGATCAGCCACAGGCTAACCAGCAAAGGAGGCCGTTCAGTACTTTTACGGGTACTTGCTATGCTTGTGGAGAGTACGACCACACTACTAGGCACTGCCCTAGATGAGGAGATATCGGGCCGTCCAAGTAGGAAGGTACCGGATCATGAAGAGAAAGACTCTTTTAAGAGTACTAATTATTGCTAATAGTAGTGGAGATTTTAATAAAGTGGTACAGATTTGATCATATACATTGGTATTTTGTTAAAGGATATTTTACAATTATTTTTTTCTTTGGAGGTTTATGATCCAAAGATGTTCTTAAGAAAGTGAACTAGCGATTCTGGCTATCCTTACTATGTTATGTGATGGTATTTTTGTGTTCTATACACATATGGTTTTCTTAAACTGTATTGGTATGTGCATGATGCACTAATAAATGATTATCGCAGTAGAGTGATTAGTTGGATAGGCAAATAACTTTTTGCTTGTAAATACATGGCGTGGAGACAGGATAACTACCAAGGAGGTTATAAGAGAACTTGTGTAAATCGTTATGGTAGGTTTGGTTTGGAATGAGGACGTCCTAGGATAGAATGATAATCTAAAAAATGGGACGATTTCAGAGCATTTCATTTTACCTTTTGTGTTTTGCTCTACGGAGTATTCGAGAACAGGGGGTTTTCATGGATTAGGTGGTGGCACACGTATGCAATAGATCTCAGGATATTTTTCACCGTTAGGCAATACTACTATTTTTTTTCAAGGGAGTGATGGGCCTGTGACACTTGATATAGATAGACTCAGATTTCTAGCCAATCTTTTGGTCCTGGACATGCACATGTATGACGTGATACTTGGGATGGGTTGGTTATCACTACCATGCTCAAGTTATTAGTATTGGATGGGTCTATTGTGTTCACCCCACCTGGTTAGGATATATACGTTGTTGATATGCCACGTTTGGATAGGAATAATAGAACTTATATGTTTCGTATAGAGTAGGAGATGGATGAGGGGATTACTGTATCATTGGATAGCATACCAATTGTACAGGATTTCCCGGATGTATTACAGGGGATTCCAGGGTTGTCGCCTAGTCGCGAGATCGACTTTGTGATAGACTTAGCTTTAGGCACTACGCCTATTGCTAGGGCACCGTATAGGATGACACCAGTGGAGATGCAAGAGCTGAGGGATTAGATTCAGCAGCTACTCAGCCAGGGTTTTATTCACTGGAGTACTTCACCCTGGGGATAACCGGTTTTATTTGTGAAGAAAAAAGATGGTTTGTTTTGCCTATGTATAGATTACAGGAAGTTGAACAAGGTTACTACTCGTAACAAGTATCCGTTGCCTAGGATTGATGATCTTTTTGATTAATTGAAGGGAGCAACGTACTTCTCTAAGATTGATCTGCAGTCTGGATATCATTAACTTTGGGTTAGGGCACAGAATGTTTCAAGTACAGCGTGTCTCACTAGATATATCTTATGAGTTTCATGTGATGCCGTTTGGGTTGACAAATGCACCAGTGGGTTTCATGAATTTAATAAACAGAGTCTTCAGGGCTTACTTGGATCAATCTGTCATTGTCTTCATAGATGACATTTTGAATTACTCGAGGTCAGAGGACGATCATGCTAGAAATCTTCGGATTGGGTTACAGACGCTTCGTGAACACCAGTTATATGCCAAGTTCGAGAAATGTGAATTTTGGCAGTGGGAGGTGAAGTTTCTGGGTCATGTGGGGTTAGAAAGAGGAATAGCAGTAGATCCAACCAAGGTTTCAGTAGTAGTTGAATGGGGACAGCCTATTTCACCTATCGAGATACGGAGTTTCCTCGGTTTGGCGAAATACTATCGTCGGCTCCTCCAGGGGTCCTCCAAGATAGCGGCACCACTCATCCATTGGACTAAAAAGGGTGTCCAGTTTGTGTGGGATGAACATTGTCAGAGAGCTTTTGATGAGCTGAAGACTAAGTTGACTTCTGCACCGGTTTTGTCTTTTCAGCAGAGCGGGATTGAGTATCTTGTCTACAAAGATGCTTCTTTGCAAGGTCTGGGATGTGTTTGGATGTAGGAGAAATGACTGTTTGCGTATGGGTCTTGGACATTGCTGATGGGGAATTGAAGTATAAGGGACGGTTAGAGGTACCCTCTGCTGACGAGTTGAGGAAGGATCTGATGACGGCGACTCACCATTCTGAGTTTTCTGTTCATCCGGGAGGAGACAAAATGTGTCAGGATATGAAGCGGCAGTTTTAGTGGGTAGATAGGAGGAAAGACATTGCTCTTTTTGTTTCGCAGTGTAATACCTATTAGATGGTTAAGATTTGTCACCAGAGGCCGCCAGGAACTCTACAGCCACTGCTGATACCAGAGTGGAAATGGGAGAGCATTTTTATGGATTTTGTGGAAGGGTTGCCAAATTCCTTCACGGATAACAATTCAATTTGGGTTTTCGTGAACAGATTGACGAAAGCAGCTCACTTCTTACCTTTTTCACACTGACTTCACCTCAGAGCAGTTGGCGAGACTTTACATTACTAAGATTGTGAAGTTGCGTGGCATTCCATTGTTTATTATATCGGACAGGGATTTGAGCTTTGTGTTAGGATTCTGAAAGAGTTTTCAGCAGGCTTTGGGCACAGAATTACACCTTAGTACTGATTATCATCCTCAAACTGATGGATAGACTGAGAGGGTTAATCAGATCATGGAGGATATACTCCGGTTATGTGTTCTTGATTTTAAGGGCCACGGGGAGAATTATTTACCGCTTATGGAGTTTGCTGATAACAATATTCCCAAAGACTAGTGGGATGGCACCATTGGAGGCGTTATACAGCCGACCGTGTCGATCGCCGGTTTGTTGGACGGAGGTTGGCGAGAGCAGATTCTTGGATCCTGAGTTCATCAAGGATATTTCTGAGAAGGTAGCTCTTATTAGGGATCGCATGCGCACTGCCCAGAGTAGGCAAAAGAGTTATGCGGATCGTCACACACGTGCTTTGAAGTTTCAGGTTGAGGATTAGGTTCTCCTCAAAGTGTTTCCTATAAAGGGGGTAATGCGCTTTGGGAAGAAAGGGAAGTTGTCTTCGCGATTTGTCGGTCCCTTCATGATGACGGATCGAGTTGGAGCTGTCGCTTGTCGGTTGGCACTTTCGGATAATTTAGAATGCGTACACAATGTATTTTATGTTCTCATGTTGCAGAAATTTCTGCGGGACGAGGATCGGTATCAGCATATCGATGTTGGGGAAATTGACTTGCAGCCGAATGCAACTTATTTGGAGCCACCGTGTCGTATTGTCGACCGTCGGGATCATGTCCTTAGAAATAAGGTTATCCTTTTGGTACGTGTTCAGTGGAGTCATCACAATGAGGCTGAGTATACGTGGGAATAGGAGGATGTTGTTCGCTCGCAGTTTCCAGAAGGAAGAAGGTAAGAGCGAATTCCGAGGACGGAATTCCTTTTGTCAGAGGGGAAGAATGTAATACCCCTAATTTTACAAAGGATAGTCCTGATATTTCATTAGTTATTTAATTGCTTGTTTGTGTGAATTAATTGTTATTATTTGACTTATTTGCATTATTTGATTTAGATTGTGATTATGTGAATTACTTAGATTAAATTGTCTTCTTTTATTATAATTTTTAATGGAATTATTTTAATTGGTTTATTAAAATTACTAGTTGTATAAATTGTTTTTTTCTGTTTTAAACTTAGGTAGTAATTATTATAATTGTAGTGGTGTTAAAGTTAAGTTAGTATTCTTTTTAGGTTACAGTTATATTTTTGGATTACAATTCACATATAGTTTCATGGGCCAACTAGGTTTGGACTTAGGGCTTAGTCTCCAATTGCACATGAACTAGGGTTATAGTTTTCACCTATAAATATACGCAGTACTGTGGTATAGGGTTTTAGAAAAATGAACGTAAATTCTGTAGAACAGAGATATAGAGAGGTACTGAGAGAAACAGAGGAAGATAAAGAGAGGAGGGCTAGGTTTTGGTCTAGACTAAGGTTGGACCAAGAAAGAGGAAGGAAAGGTTGTTCATAGGTGAAACCAAGAGCAATAGAAGGGGAACAATAGTCGGGAATCTAGTCGGAAAATTCAGATACGACAGTTTAGAGTTTCAAACTGAAACTCAAAGGCAAGTCTCTGTTCTTCTCTTTCCCTTAAACTTGTGATCTGTGGATGTTAGATGGACTCCAGGGTTTAAAAGAATGATTAAATAAATCTTTTATGCATGCTTGGTTGGTAATTAATCTCGTTTGTTGAAACTGTGTTGCAAGTTCTTTAAGTTTCTGTTAACTAGTTCATGTTGTTTACCTGTGCTTAAGTCTGCTTGTTTGAAAACAATGATTGTAATACCCCTAATTTTAAAAAGGATATCCCGGGGATTTTAATTTAGTAGTTAATTGCATTTTATTTGATTATGTGTGATTAGTTGAATTAAGTAAATTGATTTAATTGTTTTAATTTAATTGAGTTAATTGTTTTGATTTAATTTATTTAATTATAGTTAATTATTTAAGTGGTAAATTTATTTGTTTTTGTTTAATTTGGTTTTCACGGGACTGTATAGGACACATATAGTTATATTAGGGTTTCAGTTTATAGCCGGCAATGTATATATCAGAGGTCGGTTTATGGGCCAAGGAGGGCTCTGTCTCTATTAAACAAGGATTAGGGTTTGGGATTTGTATGCCTATATATATATACATGCTTCTTGGTATTAAGGATTGGAAAAAAAAAGACTCTACTCGCGTAACATAAAAACAGAGAGATATAGAGTGAGGTTTTGAGAGAACAGATTTTGTTTGGTGTGGGATTCGACGGGGATTTCAGGGTTGGACCTAGGAGAAGGGAAGGGCAGAGGTATTAGGAGGCTAGATAGTGTTGCTGTGGTTACCGGACGTTGGGAAGACGGCGACAAGTTTTGAGTCCAAAACTTCAGGCAAGTTCTTTTCTTCCTCCTTCCCGTTGGCCTGTGTTCTGTGCACCTAGATATACTCTAGGGTTCTAATGGATCAATAATTGAATTAAGCATGCTTTTATATGTCAATCTAACCTTATCTTTGCCTTGAATAAATTCGGTGATGGGTTTTTGAAAGTTCATTACAGTAGTTGTTTTTCCTAAGCATGATTTGTCTGTGGAACTTGTAGTTTTTGTTTTTGATTTCAACTGTTGTAAACACTCCATGGGGATTATACTGGACATAGTTAGGAACCTTGGGAACAGTATAAAACTAAATAGAATGGGTGGGAAGTGGCCGGCGTTGAAGACGAAGGTCGCAGAAGTCACAGACGGACAGACGGCTCTCAGAGAGGGAGAGAGCCAGCTCCATGGAGGAGGGAGCCGGCTCCCCCCTAGTGTAGAGCCGGCTCTAGGAGGTGTAGAGCCAGCTCTACCCAAGTAGAGCAGGCTCCAATAAAAATTGGAGCTGGCTCCACCTTTGTTCATAACCTGTTCTCGCTCAGTTTGCTTCCGGAAGGTGTTTAATGCACTGTTTGAAGCTGTTGTGTGTTTGAACTGTTAAAAAATATATATTGGGACTTGCCATAGTGATTAAGAAGTTAACTTTGGGTATTAATAGAACTTTAATTGATTAAAGTTTACCTCTAAATTAATGGAACAAACTGTATAAAATTTATGCACATTGTACACGATTAAGGGATGGGAGAAAACTTAATTGCTCAAGCTTATTTTTGAGCATTCCAGTGGGATCTAATATGTTTATATATTGTTTTAAATACGTTATAGGGTCATTGATGTATTGAAGTTGACCTATGCATGCTTTGGAGGCTAATTGTTGAAATAGTAAATACTTTCTGCAATGATATGAATTATCGTTTGGATTTTTAATTGCTAGAACATCAAATATCTTCTTGCAATTATTTGGATAATGTTTTGGAATGTAAATTACTAAATTATGATTTCTCTATTGTAATTGGCATTGATATGGAGGATTATATGCACCGGTATGGGACGGTGGCATACTAGGGATGGTTTAGCTTCAAAACGCTAAGACCTAACCTAATGGATTAATGGAATGGATTGTAAGATATCAAATCCTAATTGTGACTAAGTCAGGTCAGCTGTAACCAAGTTGGATGACTTCCTGGATTAACGGATGGTAGTTAAGCCATATCAACTGAATAAGTTGAGTGACTAACTAGTTGGTTTATTGTAAGTCAGTTTAATAAATAGTTGAACTGCTTACCCTGGATTTGGACGGACTTTATATATGTGTTTATGGTACCACGAGTTGAGCTTGAGTCTCAGACTCGTAGGTTAGGGTTGTATATGCAGTGGATGCGTAGCTGGTTATAATAGGTTGAGGTGTACCCTGTCAGGTCTAGGTATTCATGCCCACCTTTGGGTGTGTATTCGCATGTTGCCTTCTATTCAGGTTGAGACCCCTATTATAGACTAGTGAATGTCCCTTAGTGTGGATATATTTATACGTATGGACTAGATAGATATTGTGAGGTGTCTACGGTGTATCTGCGTATCGGGTCACTGTATGGATTGCAGTTAGATTAAAACTTGCTCGTGGGTCTGACCCGCTCCTTTATTATTCTTTTCAGGTACAGGACGGTTCCAGCCTTAGAGCTTGATCGTGCTTGTCGAGGACAGTCTCACTTTCATCGGATTACGTAGGACTTTCCCTGATGTTTCTAGTATTATCTATTTTCAGTTTCAGTTTCAGTTGAATTTTTAGTTAGGGGTCCATCAGTGGATTCCCAAGTTGTAACTTTGAAGTTTTAGAGGATTGGAGTTTTAAATTTTCAGTTACACATGGAGAATTTTACTATTATTATTTCTTTCAGTTTTATTCTATCTTTATTGGTTTTATCATCTGTGTTCGTTTTAAGATACTTTAATTGTTTGATATTCCCTCGGGTTTGGGCCTGGGCCAGATCAACCCGTTTCTTGGATCCGAGGGGTATCACAGTTGGTATCAGAGCACTCCAGGTTCAAGTGTCTCTAGGACGTTTCGTATTAAGACTTCCGCGTAGCGTTTTTTTTTTATAGAGCTCATGTTTAGGATTCGTTGAATTCTTTTACGGTTCGTTTAAACTCATACTGATGTCTGTCTTTCTATGTTAACAGCATGGTTAACACTGGAAGAGGACAGAACATGAATAGTCGACAGAGGAGAGTGGCACGTAGACAGCAGGAACGTCTACAACGTCGACAAATAGAAGAAGAGTAGCAAATGCCAGGGTTTCAGGAAGAGCAGGAGGAAGTTCAACAGACTCAGGGTCGGGACAGAGATCCAGAGATTCCTCCACACCTCAATGACCTTATTGCTCGAGCTATAGAGGCTGGGGTAACAGCTGCACTCCGGAACCAACCACAGGTTCAGCAGGCACCTGTACTAGCACCAGTGGTTCAGACGGATTCTTGGGGAAAGGCAAGGAGGTCTTTCACAAAAGGGAGTCCACCTGTGTTCTCAGGCTCCACCGATGCGAGAGCAGCTCACCAGTGGAAACAAGACATTGAGCGTCATCTTCGTTTGGTTCAGTGCACGGAGGTTCAAAAGCAGATGCTTGCTACTTTCAAACTAGTTGGGGATGCACTACAGTGGTGGGAGTCAGTTACCACCCCAGAGGAGAGGATGACATTGACTTATGAGGAGTTCAGTGCTCGCTTTGAGGAGAAATATTTTCCCTATGCAGTCAGGGCAGCTATGAAGACCGAGTTTCTAAGTCTACAGTAGGGAAACATGACAGTGGCAGAGTATGAGCAGCAGTTCACACACTTGTCTCTCTTTACACCAGAGGAGGTGGATACAGAGGAGAAGAAGCGTAACAGTTTCGTCAAGGGACTGATGTGGTCTATCAGGAGAGCTATTACAAGTAGTCCAGCGTATACTACCTATGCTCAGGTGGTAGACGCCGCTCTACAACAGTATCAGTTGACTGTGGACATCAGACAGGCTCGTGGTGAGAAGCGGGGTGATAAAGACTCTACTAATCAGTCAGCTGAAAAAGGGAATGGCAATGGTCACCGAAAGAATGACAAAGGCAAGTTCCAAGGACAACAGCCTTGGAAGAAGCACAAGGGTGGTCCAGATGCTCACCGGAATGGGGCACCTATTCAGAGGCAACAGAATGGAAGACCACAGGCAGGACAGGGTCAGCCACAGGCTAACCGGCAGAGGAGGCCATTTGGTACTTTCTAGGGTAGTTGTTACACTTGTGGAGAGTATGGTCATACCACTAGGCAGTGTCCTAAAGCAGGACGGGGACAGAGACAGTATGTGCAGCAGGGACAGAGGGCACCAGTGCCTCTACCAGCTCCACAGGTTCCACGGATTCAGGGACAGACACATCTGGCTTTACAGGCACCGCCGCAAACTCAGGGACAGGCGTTACAACAGTTGTATTATGGCAGGGTGTATAACCCCAAGCCACAGGATGTTCAGGCACCTCAGACTATTGAGGGTAAGTTTCCTATTCATGGTTTACATGGACGTGTTTTATTTGATACGGGTGCTACACACTCATTTGTAGCTAGGACTTTTGTTGCTTTATCTGGGATGAGGACGAGGGTATGCACTAGACCTCAGGGTATTTCTACACCATTGGGTGATACAGCTATTATACATGAGAGTGATGGGCCTGTGACACTAGATATTGGCAGACTCAGATTTCTAGCCAATCTACTGGTCCTGGACATGCACACTTATGATGTGATACTTGGGATGGATTGGTTGTCTCACTACCATGCCCAAGTTAATTGTTTTGATAGATCTATTATTTTTACCATACCTGGTCAGGATATGTATGTAGTAGCTATGCCACGTTCTAAAGGAGGCGGTAGCACCTATTTGTTCCATGTGGAGGAGGAAAAGGATGAGGGGATTACTGTGTCATTGGATAACATACCAATTGTACAGGATTTCCCGGATGTATTTTAGGAGATTCTAGGGTTGCCACCTAGTCGTGAGATTGATTTTGTGATAGACTTAGCTCCAGGCACTGCGCCTATTGCTAGGGCACCCTATAGGATGGCACCGGTAGAGATGAGAGAGCTGAGGGATCAGATTCAGCAGTTACTCAGCCGGGGTTTTATTCGTAGGAGTACATCACCTTGGGGAGCATCGGTTCTGTTTGTAAAGAAGAAGGATGGTTCGCTTCGTCTGTGTATATATTACAGGGAATTGAACAAGGTTACGATTCGTAACAAGTATCATTTGCCCAGGATTGATGACTTGTTGGATCAGTTAAGGGGAGCCACATACTTCTCCAAGATTGATCTGCATTCTAGGTATCATCAGCTGAGGGTTAGGGAGCAGGATGTTCCTAAGACAGCGTTTCTCACGAGATATGGTTCTTATGAGTTTCGTGTTATGCCGTTTGGGATGACTAATGCACCTGCAGTGTTCATGGACTTAATGAATAGAGTCTTCTGGGCTTATTTGGATCAGTTTGTTATTGTCTTTATTGATGACATCTTGATCTATTCTCGGTCGGAGGACGATCATGCTAGACATCTTTGCATAGTCTTGCAGACGCTTCGTGAACACCAGTTATATGCCAAGTTCGAGAAGTGTGAATTTTGGCAGCGGGAGGTGAAATTTCTGGGTCACGTGGTGTCAGAAAAGGGGATCGCAGTGGATCCGGCCAAGGTTTTG
This sequence comes from Cornus florida, assembly GCF_030987335.1. Taxonomy (NCBI): domain Eukaryota; kingdom Viridiplantae; phylum Streptophyta; class Magnoliopsida; order Cornales; family Cornaceae; genus Cornus; species Cornus florida. The sequence continues at coordinate 10,104,060 of NW_026775577.1, forward strand.
GCGGTGGTTGAGTGGGGACAGCCTACATCACCTACAAAGATTCGGAGTTTTCTTGGTCTGGCAGGATATTACAGGCGATTCATCCAGGGGTTCTCCAAGATAGCAGGACCACTCACTCATCTGACCAAGAAGGGTGTACAGTTCGTGTGGGATGAACACTGTCAGCGAGCTTTTGGTGAGCTGAAAAGGAAGCTGACTTCTGCACCAGTTCTGGCTACTCCGTAGAGCGGGATAGAGTATCTTGTTTACACGGATGCTTCGTTGCAGGGTCTTGGATGTGTATTGATGCAAGAGGAGCGACCGATCTCTTATGGATCTCGAAAACTTAAGCCTCATGAGCTTAATTATCCAACACATGATTTGGAATTGGCAACAGTGGTCTTTGCCTTGCGTATTTGGAGGCATTATCTGTTGGGTGAGTCCTTCAGATTATTCAGTGATTATAAGAGTCTGTAGTACTTGTTCACTCAGCGGGAGCTGAATATGAGACAGCGCAGATGGTTGGAGTTTGTAAAAGACTATCATTTTTCTATACAGTACCATCCAGGGAAAGGGAATGTGGTGGCGGATGCACTCAGTCGCCGACCTGTTGGTAGTCTTTCTGCTCTATTTGCTATTGAGTGGAATGCTTTGAAGAATGTAGATGAGTTGTCAGACGCTTTTATGGCTTGCATGGTGGTTACACCTTCCATCATTCGCAAGGTTTTACAAGCACAACTCACCGATCAGCAGTGTGTCGACAAGGTCGCAGAGATAGCTTCCGGAGAGGTTCCATTCTACTATGTTGGGGCTGATGGGGGTTTAAGGTACAAGGGACGGTTAGTGGTACCTTCTGCTGATAATTTGAGGAAGGATGTGATGACTGATACTCACCACTCTGAGTTCTCTGTTCATCCAGGAGGCGATAAGATGTATCAAGATATGAAACGGCAGTTTTGGTGGGCAGGTATGAAGAGGGACATTGCTCTTTTTGTTTCAGTGTAGTACTTGTCAGATGGTTAAGATTGATCATCAGAGGCCGCTATGAGCTCTACAGTCACTACCAATTCCGGAGTGGAAATGGGAGAGCATATCTATGGATTTTGTGGAAGGGTTGCCAAATTCTTTCAAGTGGCATAATTCCATATGGGTCATTGTGGATAAGTTGACCAAGTCAGCTCATTTCTTACCTATTTGCACTGACTACACTTCGGAGCAGTTGGCGAGGCTTTACATTTCAGAGATTATGAAGCTACATGGCATTCCATTGTCTATTATATCGGACAGGGATTCGAGCTTTGTATCTGGATTTTGGAAGAGTTTTCAGCAGGCTTTAGGTACGGAGTTACACCTTAGTACTGCTTATCATCCTCAGACTGACGGACAGACTGAGAGGGTGAATCAGATTATGGAAGATATGTTTCGGTCGTGTGTTCTAGATTTCAAGGGCCACTGGGAGGAATATTTGCCACTTGTGGAATTTGCTTATAACAATAGTTTCCAGAAGACTATTGGGATGGTACCTTTTGAGGCGTTATACGGTCGACCGTGTCGATCACCTGTTTGTTGGATGGAGGTTGGAGAGAATCGATTCTTAGGTCCTGAGTTCATCAAGGATACCTCTGAAAAGATTGCTTTTATTCGAGATCACATGCGTACTGCCCAAAATAGGCAGAAGAGCTATGCTGATCATCGCACTCGTGCTTTGGAGTTTCAGGTTGGGGATCAGGTTCTTCTTAAAGTATCTCCTATGAAGGGTGTTATGCGCTTTGGGAAGAAAGGGAAGTTGTCTCCGCGATTTGTCGGTCCATTCATGATTACAGATCGAGTTGGAGCTGTTGCTTATCGGTTGGCACTGCCGGATAATTTGGACCGCGTACACAACGTATTCCATGTGTCCATGTTGCGGAAATTTCTGCGCGATGAGGATCGGTATCAGCATATTGATGTTGGGGAGATTGAGTTGCAGCCGGATGCAACTTATTTGGAGCCACCGTGTCGTATTGTCGACCGTCGGGATCAAATCCTTCGTAATAAGGTTATCCCATTAGTTCGTGTGCAGTGGAGTCATCACAATGAGGCTGAGTCTACTTGGGAACGGGAGGATGTCATTCGCTCGCAGTTTCCTGAAATACTGGAAGAAGGTAAGAGCGAATTCCGAGGACGGAATTCCTTTTGTTAGGAGGGAAGAATGTAATACCCCTAATTTTAAAAAGGATATCCCGGGGATTTTAATTTAGTAGTTAATTGCATTTTATTTGATTATGTGTGATTAGTTGAATTAATTTGATTATTTAATTGTTTAAGTGTTTTAATTAGTAAATTGATTTAATTGTTTTAATTTAATTGAGTTAATTGTTTTGATTTAATTTATTTAATTATAGTTAATTATTTAAGTGGTAAATTTATTTGTTTTGTTTAATTTGGTTTTCACGGGACTGTATGGGACACATATAGTTATATTAGGGTTTCAGTTTATAGCCGGCAATGTATATATCATAGGTCGGTTTATGAGCCAAGGAGGGCTCTATCTCTATTAAACAAGGATTAGGGTTTGGGATTTGTATGCCTATATATATATAAATGCTTCTTGGTATTAAGGGGTTTGGGATTTGTATGCCTATATATATATACATGCTTCTTGGTATTAAGGATTGGAAAAAAAAAGACTCTACTCGCGTAACATAAAAACAGAGAGATACAGAGTGAGGTTTTGAGAGAACAGATTTTGTTTGGTGTGGGATTCGACGGGGATTTCAGGGTTGGACCTAGGAGAAGGGAAGGGCAGAGGTATTAGGAGGCTAGATAGTGTTGCTGTGGTTACCGGACGTTGGGAAGACGGCGACAAGTTTTGAGTCCAAGACTTCAGGCAAGTTCTTTTCTTCCTCCTTCCCGTTGGCCTGTGTTCTGTGCACCTAGATATACTCTAGGGTTCTAATGGATCAATAATTGAATTAAGCATGCTTTTATATGTCAATCTAACCTTATCTTTGCCTTGAATAAATTCGGTGATGGGTTTTTGAAAGTTCATTACAGTAGTTGTTTTTCCTGAGCATGATTTGTCTGTGGAACTTGTAGTTTTTGTTTTTGATTTCAACTGTAGTAAACACTCCATGGGGATTATACTGGACATAGTTGGGACCCTTGGGAATAGTCTAAAACTAAATAGAATGGGTGGGAAGTGGCCGGCGTTGAAGACGAAGGTCGCAGAAGTCACAGACGGACAGACGGCTCTCAGAGAGGGAGAGAGCCGGCTCCATGGAGGAGGGAGCCGGCTCCCCCCTAGTGTAGAGCCGGCTCTAGGAGGTGTAGAGCCAGCTCTACCTAAGTAGAGCAGGCTCTAATAAAAATTGGAGCCGGCTCCACCTTTGTTCATAACCTGTTCTCGCTCAGTTTGCTTCCGGAAGGTGTTTAATGCACTGTTTGAAGCTGTTGTGTGTTTGAACTGTTAAAAAAAATATATTGGGACTTGCCATAGTGATTAAGAAGTTAACTTTGGGTATTAATAGAACTTTTAATTGATTAAAGTTTACCTCTAAATTAACGGAACAAACTGTATAAAATTTATGCACATTGTACACGATTAAGGGATGGGAGAAGACTTAATTGCTCAAGCTTATTTTTGAGCATTCCAGTGGGATCTAATATGTTTATATATTGTTCTAAATACATTATAGGGTCATTGATGTATTGAAGTTGACCTATGCATGCTTTGGAGGCTAATTGTTGAAATAGTAAATACTTTCTGCAATGATATGAATTATCGTTTGGATTTTTAATTGCTAGAACATCAAATATCTTCTTGCAATTATTTGGATAATGTTTTGGAATGTAAATTACTAAATTATGATTTCTATATTGTAATTGGCATTGATATGGAGGATTATATGCACCGGTATGGGACGGTGGCATACTAGGGATGGTTTAGCTTCAAAACGCTAAGACCTAACCTAATGGATTAATGGAATGGATTGTAAGATATCGAATCCTAATTGTGACTAAGTTAGGTCAGCTGTAACCAAGTTGGATGACTTCCTGGATTAACGGATGGTAGTTAAGCCATATCAACTGAATAAGTTGAGTGACTAACTAGTTGGTTTATTGTAAGTCAGTTTAATAAATAGTTGAACTGCTTACCCTGGATTTGGACGAACTTTATATATGTGTTTATGGTACCACGAGTTGAGCTTGAGTCTCAGACTCGTTGGTTAGGGTGCGTATATGCAGTGGATGCGTAGCTGGTTATAATAGGTTGAGGTGTACCCTGTTAGGTCTAGGTACTCATGCCCACCTTTGGGTGCGTATTCGTATGTTGCCTTCTATTCAGGTTGAGACCCCTATTATAGACTAGTGAATGTCCCTTAGTGTGGATATATTTATACGTATGGACTAGATAGATATTGTGAGGTGTCTACGGTGTATCTGCGTATCGAGTCACTGTATGGATTGCAGTTAGATTAGAACTTGCTCGTGGGTCTGACCCACTCCTTTATTATTCTTTTCAGGTACAGGACGGTTCCAGCCTTAGAGCTTGATCGTGCTTGTCGAGGACAGTCTCACTTTCATCGGATTACGTAGGACTTTCCCCGATGTTTCTAGTATTATCTATTTTCAGTTTCAGTTTCAGTTGAATTTTTAGTTAGGGGTCCATCAGTGGATTCCCAAGTTGTAACTTTGAAGTTTTGGAGGATTGGAGTTTTAAATTTTCAGTTACACATGGAGAATTTTACTATTATTATTTCTTTCAGTTTTATTCTATCTTTATTGGTATTGTCATCTGTGTTCATTTTAAAATACTTTACTTGTTTGATATTCCCTCGGGTTTGGGCCTGGGCTTGATCAACCGGTGTCTCGGATCCGAGGGGTATCACAATGATGCATATAGTTGCCTTATAATTATTCTAGGATGATAATTGAACATTGGAACAGGGATTTAAACATACTACAGAGGCTAGGTAATCACCGGAATCGGAGACGACAAAGATAGAACAGACGAGGGTTGCTAAGAGAAAGGAGAGAAGGCTCCCAAACCTCTTAGAGCCGGCTCCCAAAGAGGAGAGATGGCTCTTGGTTCCTTGGAGCTGGCTCTTAAGGTCTTAGAGCCAGCTCTAGGTGAATTAGAGCAGGCTCCAATTTTTAAAAGAGCCTGCTCTCACTTAAATGGTCCAGTTTTTTTATCCTTAGGGGCTGTTTGGGCTATTCAGTGTATCAGCGCTCCATTTTAAATTGTTTAAGTAATGCCTAGGTTAGTAACAAACTGGTTTGATGATGTAAAAACATTATTTCATAATTGGACTAAGGTTTGGAACAAGTGGAAGTTAGGGAAAAACTGTAGATTTCTCATTGTGTCGGAGATTTCAATTACTTACAGATACTTGAAGTTTTTGATATATAAAATTTATTTCTGTTTAACCATAATTAAACAGCGTTACAGGTATAGTAAATTAGTGAAACCATCTATAATTGGTTTGGAACAAAATTGATATGTATGTTGTATTAATTGTATCAGTTTATGGAGTTTGTGAAGGATTTAAATGCTACATCTGGTGGTAGCAATTTAGATAGTTAGAATGTGATTTTAGAATCTATAATGATTGTTTAATATCATGATATATGTATTAAACTGTATGATGCATATTCTGGATAGTAGAGATAAATAACAAATATTGTTTTAACAATTATGTTATGTGGAGGTTTGTATGCACCGGTATGGGACGGTGGCATACTAGGGATGGATTAGTAAAATACTAAATCCTACCTAACTTGGAGTGAGTTGGATTAACTATAAAAAGTTAAGTCCTACTTACATGGACGGATATGCACCTGTATGGGACGGTGGCATAATAGGGATGGCTCAGTTCAAAACACTGAGACCTACCTATTTTAAGGACGGATTAGTCTAATACTAAGTCCTACCTATATAAAAATAAGATGGATTAACTACACAAGTTAAGTCTTACTTATAATTAGGTGTCAGGTCAATAAACCTTTTGAATGACATATCTGGAACGAATTTTATATATCTATATTATGGTGTCATGGTATGAGGTTGAGTCTTAGGACCATGGTTAGGGTGCGTATATCGCCTAGGATGGATAGTTGGACAGAGGTATTGTTCCCTGGTAGGTCTAGGTATACATGACCACATTATGTGCAATTTGCATGGTATCTCTACTCAGGCTGAGACAGACCTATTGGACTAGTGAGCATCCTATAGTATGTACTTATACATATATGGACTACTTTAGATATTGTTGAGTCTATCTGAGATGTATCTGCGTATCGGGTTTATGTATGGATCGTAGTAGAATAGGACTTGCATGTGGGCCTGACCCACTCTCTTATTTTTCAGGTGTTTGTCAGTTCCAAGGTTAGAGCTTGGACGTGCAGAGCAGATACAGACATTCACTCCTCCGATTATGTAGGATTACTTTCTTTATTTAGCTTTGGACTTGTTTCAGTTCTTTTCTCTTCGGTTTGGGATTTTATTAGGGGTCCATGAGATGGATTCCCGAGTTGTAAATAAATAGAGGTTTTGGATTATTGGTTTTACAATAATAACCTTTGAGGATTTTGTAATTAGATTTCTTTTTAGCTATATTATTTATTTCTTTTTAAATTTAGTTCTGTATTCCGTGTTCGTTTTACATATTAATTGTTTAGTATCCCTCAGATCTGTGCTCGGACTTGATCACCCGTGGCTCTAGAATCGAGGGGTATCACAAGAGAGTCATCCTTGATCGTCATTTCCAGTATGAGTACTGCGTCCAACATGATCGTTTTTATGGGTAGTAAAACATCGAACTTCCTGTTGGGACCCTCTTCATAGATTTCTCGAGATACGTTCTTACAAAGTTTCGTTATAACATCTATAATAGAACATCCTCTTGTTCTAAGCTTCTTGTAATTAAATTAGGTGCCATACTTCCCTTCGTCATTAGTCCCTCACAAACTGTTTTTGTGAAAGGCAGACAGATCATAGACAATGTTCTTTCGGCACATAAATTGCTCAATGGCTATCACAAACCATCCCATCCCCCAAATTATGACATTAAAGTTGACCTCAAAAGGCTTTTGACACTGTACATTTGCAGTTCATAATTGATGCACTCTACCTCTCCACTGGGTTACATAATACATCACAACACCATCCTATTCAATCTCCCTCAATAGAGAACTGTTTGGTTTTTTCAAGGGCAAAAGGGGCATTAGACAAGGTGAACCCATTTCCCCATTGTTATTTTTCATTGCCATGGAGGTTCTCTTATTGAAAATTTCCAAATCAATCCACCTCAATTATTGTTTTAAATTCCATTGGAGATGTAGCAAACTCTCCCTCACATACTTGACATTTGCGGATGGTATTATCCTATTCTCACATGGAAACTTGGATTCTGTTTAAACACTTATTGAGGCATTGCATAGTTTTTCTCATTCTCTAGATTAGACATTAACAACTCCAAGAGTCATGTATTCTTTGCTAGTGTAAATAGTTCAACAAAAGTAAACATTCTCTTATTATTACAGTTTGAAGTTAGCTCTCTTCCTGTCACCTACCTTGGACTACCATTGTCCTCAAAGACCATCAATGCCAAGGATTGTCAAACCTTGGTGGAAAAGATTACTGCTAGAATTTCAAGATGGACCTCTAGATTCATCTCCTTTGCAGAAAGATCAATCCTCATTAAGTTCATTTTGTGTTCCATCTAATCCTATTGGTCTCAAGCATTAGTTTGACCCAAGAAGGTGTTGAACTGAAATCAGATTCTGAGATGCTTCTTCTGGTCAGGAGTGGAAATGAAGAAGACAAAATCAAATGTGGCATGGGATATAGTTTGCAGGCATATGATGTATGGGGGTCTCAGCTTTCTAACCTTGCTGCTAATATAAAACACATTTGAAGGCTGTTTACAAAAAAGAATGAAATTTTATGGGTGAACTGGGTTCATTGCTATTTGTTGAAAGGTAAGAGATTTTGGTCAATAAAGTGTTCTTCTCTCAGTTCAGGTTCTTGGAGGGGGTTGATCAAGATTCGAGGCATAGCTGGGAACTTAATCAAGCATAGGGTGGGCATAGGCAATGATACCATGATTTAGATTGATTATTAGTTGCCAAATGGTCCCATTACCAACCAAAATTACTTAATTGATGTGGAAATTCTTTAACTGGGCATATTCGCCACAGTTGATAGATTAATTTCCAAAAATCAATTGGTACTACCTATACTCACTTATCCAATCCCCTTCTTCCATAGCCACAGGTTCCTCTCATAACTCCATGCTTTACCTGCCCCAACACATAATCAAGATATCATTACTTGGACACCATCTCCGACAAATGGTTTCTTTCTAGCTCACACTCTGGATTTCAATGCTCCACCTTCCCCTCTATTTGCCCAGTACAACCTCATTTGGTTCAAGCATTATGTACCAAAAACAGTTTTATTACTTAGCTAGTAGTCAAAGGAAAATTGAGAACACTCAACAGCAAACCAATGTGAAATAAGCACTATGTTAATGCTTGTTACCTTTGCCTTGCTGGGAAAGAATCTCTTGATCGTTTGTTCTTCAGATGTAGCTTTACTTTGGTCATTTGGAATTTTATTTAGGATTTTACAGGATTTTAGATCCTTCCTTCGAATTGGGTTGCACTTATTGAATGGATCTCTTCACACTGGAATGACAAGAAATTTACTTCATTTACAGCAATTTACTTCATTTGGCTTGACAGGAACTCAAGAGCAATTTGGGACAAATCCTCCACACCATACCATATCATTGTTGGGCTGGGTTCCCTCCTAATTTGAGGAAGCCCAAGTAAAGCCCATATGGGTATGTTGCCCATATAGACACTTATATATATGTATACTTATGCTATATTTAGGAGAAGGAAAAAAAGTGTGAGGCGGCGTCTTCTATAGCGTAAAAACAAAGAGAGAAATTCCATAGAACTAGTTTTTCAAGGTACGACCAGATTTAATCAAGGGCTCCAATCAGCAGGCGTTTGTGGTCCGATCAAGCTAAAATTTGGCAGGTGGTTTTGCAATACAAGGCTCTACATTCTGAACGGTAGAGATTGGATTTCGAGCATTCTAGATCAGTTTTGGGTTCGTGAACAGTAACTCTTTTTTTGGTGAGATCTCTCCTTAATCTTTGATTAAAAGATATTTTGTTGCCAAGAAAGATTATTTCCTGAGATTGATTACCTCTAGTTCTAGTTAGAGAGAACTTTTTGTATACCCATTATTTTGTTGATAGTGGAGATTTAGTGACTACGGTCCCGTGGTTTTTTACTTCCCACATCGGGGAGTTTTTTCCACACTAAAATTGATTGCGTCAATTGTGTGTGCGATGTTGATTATATTTTTTAGATTATTGTGCTCTTTTAATTGCTTCCTAACAGATTTACACATAGAGGGAGGATATATTTTTGCTGATTTAATTATGAGAGATTCAGATTGAATCAATCTTTTTTGAATTCTCCCAATAAGTGGTATCAGAGCTTGGTTATTATTATTACTGAATTTCTTGTGTTAAATAATGGAAGCTAATTTAAGTAGAATGGTCACTTTGAATGGTTCAAATTACCACATTTGGAAAGGAAAAATGGAAGACCTTCTCTATGTGAAGCAATTTCATTTACGTGTGTTTGCTAATGTGAAGCCTAATAATAAATCTGATGAAGAATGGGCATTACTACATCGGCAAGTGTGTGGATATATTAGACAGTGGGTTGATGATAATGTTTGGAACCATATTGTTGAAGAGACACATGCACGCACACTTTGGAATAAGCTTGAGCAGTTGTATTCCCGGAAGACTGGAAATAACAAGATGTTTTTGATAAAATACTTGATAACTTTGAGATACCAAGATGGGACTCCAATAACAGATCACTTGAATACTTTCCAAGGAATAATTAATCAGTTGGCTAGAATGGGTAATACGTTTGATGCTGAGGTACAGGGGTTCTATCTACTTAGTACATTACCGGACTCATGGGAGACCTTCAGAATGTTATTGTCTAATTCAGCTCCAAATGGCTTAATCAATATGGATCTGGCTAAGAGCAGTGTTTTGAATGAAGAGATGAGAAGAAAATCACAGGGATCCAGTTCACAGTCAGAGGTTTTGGTTACGAAAAATAGGGGGAGAAATAAAAACAGAGGTCAGAAGAATAAAGATAAAGGCAGAAGCAAGTCCAATAAGTTTTCTAATATTTAGTGTTATCATTGTGGCATGAAAGGGCACATCAAGAAATATTACAGAAAGTTGAAGAGAGAGAACAAGGGGAAAGGGAATGAGAAAAAGAATGATGATGGCAAGGATGATGATCGAGTTACCACAACTACTTCCGAAGACTTCCTCATTGTTTATGATGATGATGCTATTAATATTGCATGCCATGAGACTAGCTGGGTTATTGATAGTGGTGCCTTTATTCATGCTACATCTCGAGAAGATGCCTTTACATCCTATACACCAGGTGACTTTGGGACAATAAAGATGGGAAATGATGGCTTGGCCAAAATCATTGGTATTGGAGATGTGTGCTTGGAAATAAATAATGACACGAGATTGATCCTTAAAGATGTAAGGCATATTCCTGACATTCGCTTGAACTTGATTTATGCAGGTAAACTTGAGGATGAAGGTTATTGCAACAACTTTAGTGATGGCCAGTGCAAGCTCACCAGGGGTTCTATGATAGTTGCTTAAGGCAAAAAGTTTTCTAGTTTGTATGTATTACAGGCAAGAATCTCCAAAAGCATTATTAATAAAATAGAGGATGAGCACTCAGTTGAGTTGTGGCATAAAAGGCTTGCTCTTATGAGTGAGAAAGGCTTGACAATGTTGGCTAAAAAGAATCTTTTATCAGGAATTAAGAGTGCATCTTTGAAAAAATGTACTCATTGTTTGGCAAGGAAGCAGAATAGAGTTTCCTTTAAGAGTTTCCCTCCTTCAAGAAAGCCAGCTATACTTGACTTGATACATTTAGATGTCTGTGGCCCTATGAAGACGATGTCACTCGGTGGCTCTTGTTATTTTGTGACTTTCATAGATGATCATTCAAGGAAATTGTGGGTGTATTCCTTGAGAAGAAAAGATCAAGTGTTAGATGTGTTTAAACAATTTTAGGCTTTAGTTGAGAGGCAGACTAGAAATAAACTGAAGTGCATCAGAACAGATAATGGGGGAGAGTACATAGGTTATTTTGATTACTATTGCAGACAATAGGGTATTCGATATCAAAAGACGCCTCCTAAGACACCTCAATTGAATGGTTTAGCTGAGAGGATGAACAAGACACTAGTTGAGAGAGTGAGATGCTTACTTTCACAGGCACAATTGCCAAGATCCTTTTGGGGTGAAGCTTTGAGTACTGTTGTACATGTTCTTAATATCACACCATGTACTTCTCTTCAGTTCGATGTACCTGACAGAGTTTAGACTGGAAATGATGTTTCTTATGATCATTTGCGTGTCTTTGGGTGTAAGGCTTTTATGCATATTCCCAAAAATGAGAGGTCTAAGCTTGATATGAAAACCCGACAGTGCATCTTTTTAGGCTATGGCCTGGATGAGTTTGGCTATAGGTTATATGATCTAGTTAACAAGAAACTAATGATAAGTAAAGATGTTGTGTTTATGGAAGATCAAATCATACAAGATATTGAGAAAACAGAGAAAGTAGCGCCTCAGTACGATGATGGTTTGATTGACTTGGATCCAATTTCTTCGACAGATGTTCCAGTACATATTGAACATGATGCTCAGGATGACCAGCAAGATCCAGGTGACAATGACGCTCCTTTACAGATTGAGATTGATCAGTTGTTAATACCAAAGACACCACCAGATGTTCCACTCAAGAAGTCTATCAGAAACTGACACCCTTCCACTCGATATTCTATAGATGAGTATGTGTTACTGACTGACAGGGGGAGAACCTGAGTGTTATACAGAAGCCAAAGAAGATGAACATAAGACAGAGTGGGTTGATGCAACGCAAGATGAGATGCAATCATTACATGACAATCACACATTTCAGCTGGTGAAGTTGCCTAAAGGAAAAAGAGCTTTGAAGTACAGGTGGATTTACAGGGTGAAGCAAGAAGAACATACTTCACGACCACGATACAAAGCTAGACTAGTTATCAAATGATTCAGTCAGAGAAAAGGCATTGATTTTGATGAGATTTTTGCTCCAGTTGTGAAAATATCTTCCATACGTGTGGTTCTTGGCTTATCAGCTAGCCTAGACTTAAAGATTAAGCAAATGGATGTGAAAACTGCCTTCTTTCATGGTGACTTGGAGGAGGAGATTTATATGGAACAACCAGGGGGTTTCAAGGTGAAAGGAAAAGAGGATTATGTGTGTAAGCTAAAGAAAAGTCTTTATGGTTTGAAGCAGGCACCTAGACAGTGGTATAAGAAGTTTGAGTCAATTATGGGGGAGCAAGGCTACAAGAAGATTACTTCTGACCATTGTGTATTTGTGTAGAAATTCTCTGATGATGATTTTGTTATTTTATTGCTACATGTTGATGACATGTTGATTGTTGGTAGGAATCTTTCAAAAATTGACAAATTAAAAAAGCAGCTAAGTCAATCCTTTGCTACGATGAACTTGGGGCCAGCAAAACAAATTCTTGGTATTCGTATTTATCGAGACAGAAAAGAGAAGAAGCTATATATGTCACAAGAGCAATACATTGGAAAGGTGCTTGAAAGGCTCAAAATGAATAATGCTAAAGTGGTTAGCTCTCCTCTTGCTACTCACTTTAAGTTAAGCTCCAAGCAAAGCCCTTCCACAGATAAAGAGAAAGAAGATATGGAAAGAGTTCCATATGCCTCAGCATAGTTAGCTTAATGTATGTAGTGGTTTGCACAAGGCCACACATAGCCCACGCAGTTGGTGTTATTAGCCGGTTTCTTTCAAATCTGAGAGCATTGGAATGCGGTAAAGTGGATTATGAGGTATCTTCGAGGCACTTCCAAGTTCAGACTCAGCTTTGGAAGTGGCAAACTAGTGCTAGTTGGCTATGTAGATACAAATATGGTGGGAGATGTAATACCCGTAAGTTTATTTCGGGATATTTGATCACTTTCTTAGGTGGGGCTATTTCTTGGCAGTCGAGGTTGCAAAAATGTATTGCACTTTCTACAACAGAGGCAGAGTTTATTGCAGCAATAGAAGCTTGTAAAGAGTAGTTATGGATGAAAAAGTTTTTGAGAGAGCTTGGTTTTTAGCAACAAAAATATTTCTTGTTTTGTGATAATCAAAGTGCTATTCACCTTGCTAAGAATTCTACTTTTCATGCCAGATCAAAGCATGTTGATGTGAAATACAATTGGATCAGAGACACTTTGAATGACAAGTTGTTGGAACTTGAAAAGATTCATATAGATCACAATGGCACAGACATGTCAACGAAGGCTCTAGCAAGGGAGAAACTTGAGATTTGCTGCTTGATCGCCGGGATGGCGAAACCTCCCATTTAGTCTGGAAGGGGGAAATTTGTTGGGCTGGGTTCCCTCCTAATTTGAGGAGGCCCAAGTAAAGCCCATGTGGGTATGAAGCCCATGTAGACGCTTACATATATATGTATGCTTATGCTGTATTCAGGAGAAGGAAAAAAAAAAAAAAGTGTGAGGCGGCGTCTTCTTTAGCGTAAAAATAGAGAAAAAAATTCCATAGAACTGGTTTTTCAAGGTGTGACCAGATTTCATCAAAGGCTCCGATCAGCAGGCGTTTGTGGTCCAATCAAGCTGAAATTTGGCAGGTGGGTTAGCAATACAAGGCTCTACATTCTGAACGTAGAGATTGGATTTTGAGCATTCTAGATCAGTTTTGGGTCCGTGAACAGTAACTCTGTTTTTGATGAGATCTCTCCTTAATCTTTGATTAAAAGATATTTTTTTGCCAAGAAAGATTGTTTCTTGAGATTGATTAACTCTAGTTCTAACTAGAGAGAACTTTTTGTATACCCATTATTTTGTTGATAGTGGAGATTTAGTGACTACGGTCCCGTGGTTTTTTGCTTCCCATATCGGAGAGGTTTTTCCACGCTAAAATTGATTGTGTCAATTGTGTGTGCAATGTTGATTATATTTTTCAGATTATTGTACTCTATTTAATTACTTCCTAACATATTTACACATAGAGGAAGGATATATTTTTGCTGATTTAATTGTGAGAGATTCAGATTGAATTAGTCTTTTTTCAATTCTCCAAATAATCATTGGGCTCATCAAGAACTCAACAGGATGCAGACTGGCATCCACAAAGCTCAGATGCAATACTGATCTCAAACGAATAAAAAGTCTTAAGGAGCTTTATGATCTCTTTTTCCCTGGGCTGTGGTCACTTTTGTTTGTAATTAGTTGGTAATTACTAGCACTGTAATTACTGGTGGCTGTTATGGTCTCTGTTCCCCACTTGGTTGTAGTGTAGTTTTGTAGGTCCATCACTCTGATAGCGCTTCTTGGTAAATGTTCTGCCTTTGTCAAGGCCTCTTGTATATTCTGCTCTTTTTCTATACAATGTTACCTCATAACTAAACAAAAAAAAGGAAGAAGAATATTAGAAAAAAAAAAAAAAAAGGGTGTGAAATAAAGAGAGAGTATAAGTAAAAGTCTATCAAATAATGACTTTTATTTCAATTCAATAAAAAAAATTAAACAATATAAATATTATTGGTTTTCCTTTTTACTAAAATTAGACCTTATCTTACACCTCTGAATCGGGCCATCACAACTTAGAAATCTGACTTTGTATTAAGTCACACACATTAAGAGGTAACTTAAAACAAAACCAATTATAGAAGCAGGAATGGCTTGTAGCACTTTTTTGATAAGAACCTATTTGCCTCCTGTTGAAAGCAGCTTATCATTCCAACTTTGTATTTCATCTGTAATTCTTCTTTTGGTATATTTAAATACCTCTTTCTTTAAATGACATACTATTGATGGAAGGCCGAAATATCTCTCTTGTTGTGGTTTTGTGGAATCTGATCATGTGTTGATTATGTGAAGATTTTTTTTAGAAAGATTACATTTTGTTCACCTTGAATTGGTAGCCAATCAAGGAATAGGTTCAACTTGAACTAGTAGCCAATCAAGGAATAGGTTCAAATTTTTGAGAACCGATAGCCAATTAACGAAGGAATCTTACTGGTAGCCACTTCATGTATCGGTTCAGGGCTGCTGAATTTTATGAAAACTTCAATTTCTTGATCTGTTTTAATTTCCTTATTGGTTTTGGACTCTACAAAAGGCAATTTCTTGTAGGACAAATTATTTGGAGCTATATATATCAACGCTAATTAGATTTTAGGTTGTGGAGAAAAAGTGAGAAAAACAAAAGAAAAAAAAAAAGATCATAATACGTGTTGTATGAGTGATTAATTTGTGCCAATACAAGAGAAAGCAATTAAGGGAGATTGAGAGAAAATTCTCCATTGTAATTCTTCATCTTCTTTATAGTGGAATTTATTCGGTGCGCTTCATGAATGTAGCCCTAAGATTTGGGTGAACCATGTATATCTTGTGTTTTTATGTGTGATTGACTTTTTTTATTCTTCGTGATTGCTTTTTTATTCTTTGAACAACGTTGTTTATTTTCCGTTTCCACCACAATAACTGATATCAAGCATCTAGTTATTGTGTAGCAACTACAACATATCTTGGATTCGTTCTCTAGCTATTCCCAACATATTATTCATGTGTACCCTGGTAGGTTTAGGTACTCATGCCCACTATATGTGCGTTTTGCATGTTGCCTACTATTTAGGTTGAGACAACCCTATAGTCTAGTGAGGTTCCTTTAGTGTGTATATATATTTATACGGACTACTAGTTACTGTTGGATTGACTAGGATGTATACGTGTATCGGATCTCTGCTTGAACTGTAGTAGAGTAGAACTTGTTTGTGGGCCTGACCCACTATTATTTTTCAGGTGTTCGTCAGGAGTAGAGAATGTTCGTGCTGAGCGGGGATCAGTCTACTTCATTCTTCCGATGCTACATAGGAGTTCCTTTATGATTCAATTTCCTAATTTAGACAGTTATTGCTGTCATTTGTTTAGCTGGATTTTCTAGGGGTCCACACAATATGGATTCCCGAGTTGTATTTTAGAGGATCAGTTGTATCAGAAGAGTTTATTAATTAATGGAAATACATTCTGAGGTTTATTATTAGATTATCATTTTAGTTTCTTGTCAGCATTTTATTTATTCTTCTTTATTCTTTTGTATACTGTGTTCGTTTATTATCAATTTGTTTTGATATCCTCAGGTATTCGGGCGTGGGCCTGGCCAACCCGCATTCGGGAATCCGAGGATATCACATCTATGTACTCCAATTAGGTTTGGGAGCTGGTAGAACCACCTGCAAATATTAAACCTATACATTGCAAGTGGGTTTATAAGCGAAAAAGTGGATCAGAAGGGAAGGTTGAAACCTTCAAAGCAAGGCTTATTGCGAAAGGGTTTACTCAAAAAAAGGGTATCGATTGTGAGGAGACTTTTTCTCCAGTAGTCATGCTTAAGTCTATTCGTATTCTCTTATCCATTGCAGCTCATCTCGATTACGAGATTTGGCAAATGGATGTCAAGACGGCCTTTTTGAATGGTCATCTTGTGGAAAACATCTATATGATGCAACCAAATGGGTTCATAGCAAAAGGCCAAAAGCATAGGGTATGCAAGTTACATAGGTCTATTTATGGACTTAAGCAAGCGTCTCGTAGTTGGAACATTCGGTTTGATTTAGCAGTCAAATCTTTTGGATTTAATTAGAATCCGGAAGAATCTTGTGTATATAAGAAGAGTGAATGAAACGTGGTGGTGTTTCTACTTTTATATGTTGATGGCCTACTACTTATTGGAAATGATGTAGGAATGTTATCAAAAGTAAAAATTTGGTTATCCAATCAATTTGATATGAAGGACTTGGGAGAAACCAGTTACATTCTAGGGATTAAACTTTTGCGAGATCATAAAAACAGAATGTTGGGCTTATCTCAGACTGCTTATATTGATAAGATATTGGTCAAGTTTGGTATGCATAATTCTGAGAGGGGTTTATTACCTTTCAGATATGGAATTGCTCTTTCTAAACAACAGTGTCTTAATGCACCAAAGGAGGAAGAGCACATGAAGGCATTTCCTTTTGCTTCAGCAGTAGGAAGCCTTATGTATCCTATGCTTTGTACTAGACCAGATATCTGTTTTGCAGTCGGCATGGTCAGCAGATATCAGTCCAACCCTGGACAAGAACATTAGATAGCGGTGAAGCACATCCTTAGTATTTGAGGAGAACCAGAGATTACATGTTGATCTATGGGGGTGATGATTTACTTCCAGTGGGTTACACCGACTCTGACTTCCAATCAGATAGGGATAACAAGAAATCTACCTCAGGATATGTGTTTACTGGTGGTGGAGGAGCCATTATTTGGAAGAGCGTGAAGCAATCTTGCATTATGGACTCCACTATGGAGGCTGAGTATGTAGCAGCTTCAGAGGCAGTTAAACATGCTGTATGGCTTAAGAATTTCCTCTTAGAGCTTGAAGTGGTACCCCTGGCACGATCTCCTATTATCTTATATTATGATAATAGTAGGGTAATTGCTCAGTCCAAGGAATCGAGGAACCACAAGAAGGGAATGCACATTGAGCGCAAATATCATCTCATTAGAGATATAGTTTAACGTGGGGACATTATAGTCACAAAGATTGCATCTGCAAATAACCTTGCAGATCCTTGCACTAAGACTCTACCTACTAAGGTTTTTGAGTCTCATGTTGAAGGGATGGGTGTTAGATGTAATGGTAATTCGTTTTGAGTGCAAGTGGGAAATTGTTGGGATCATATACCCTACAAGCCAATTATTTATTATTTATTCGATATTTTATTAATAAATATGATATTCATGCATTGGGCTTTACATATAATTGTATGAGATGCATTATAGTCCTCAAGTTGCATTTTAGGTGACTTAATGTGTAAATTAGATTTACACGCAGGAGATTTGGGCTCACCGGTTTCTTGCACCTTGGCATTGTTCGCAGTCAGTGATAAAAGTTGGACACTTTTATCTGTAAGACTGTAACACACTTGACCTCTATAAGATAGGATGGTTTGTCTTGACTATTGGGGTAGTTGACTCTAAGGTAGTGTGTTAGTGTGTTTGGAGTATATTGAACTGGATCACCATAAAATCACACCATACAATGTACTGTCATTATTCTGGTGTGTTTCTTATCTACTAAATTCATAGGCTCTAAATCCTAAGAGATTTAGTGAACTCAAGTTTTAGTACTAGTCACTTTGACTTACCAATATGTGAGATCTTTTTAAGGTCAATACCACGGTATCTTGGGTGGCTAATGTTAGAGTTCTGGGAACACAAATGCTCAACATGGAATCCACACTCTTTATAAGAGTTGGAATATCCCCTTGATGCAATTTAATAAGTTTGATCACTGGAACCTGGACAGGACATTTTAGTAAAATGTTTACTAAATTATTTTTCTATTATTTATTTTGAAAAATATTTATTTTGAAAAATCCTTTCTAAAAGAATTTAATTCAGTGATCATAAAGATTAAGTTAGTTACTCAAGGAATATAAAATATAAGTAAGTCTTAGGTGGGACAGTATATAATTTCCTCGGGCTACTTATGGATATTCGGTAGTGGAGGGGCTTATATGTAATTATTTAGTACACAGGGCCTTGTCGTAATTTTTAAATTCTAGAGTGCAATTACAATACTATTTGTGGTGCTTATTGTAATTAATTGGATAGAGATAGAGTTATCTCAATAACTCTATCTCTATCCAATTGGAGCTAGGATAAGGAAGCCTTCTTGGATCCTCATCTCTAGGCCTAGACTTTTTAACCGATTCTCTCAGATCATATATTCAGTGAGATAGTGATACAAAAGATTGTATCGTACACTATCCAGAATACAGAGAGTGAGAGAGAAAGTTAGGGTTCCACAAACCTATATTGGGGTCATAGAGGTGAAGACTCATTAGTTTTCAAGGCCAAAGAAGAAAGTGAATATTGTTTTCGAATACGACGATTATTCAATCGTCCAAAGGTATGAGATCCATTTACAGTATTTATTGATTTGTTGAAAAATCACGTGGTTACGCTCCTGAAAATTTTTAAATGCTTCCGTTGTGCCTTCAGCCTGGACCCTACATTATTTTTACAAACCTACTAAATAATATACTAATGTGACTGTGTAAAAAACTTGTGTAAAATACACAACAATTTTATACTTACACAAAAGAGTATTTTACCAGACTGCTGGAGATGGAGCATCTCCAACCGTTGTGTATATATTTTTTTTTTTTTGATGTAAATCTGATGTGTCATAAGAGTATCTCTAGCCGTGTGTTAAAATATTTTTTTATGTAAAATATAAACTGCCACGTATGATATGTAATTTTTTTTTTTATCTCCAGCAGTTTGTTAAGATACACCTCACCACTCTGTAAAATTGTTGTATATTTTACACCACCTTTTTACAGTCACATCAACATATTCCATTTTTCCTTCCTCTTTCTCATTCCATTAACCAATGAACTCTATATTAGGTAGGTTTGTAAAAATTATGTGGGTTCAGACATGAAACTGATTGGTATTTATTGGGCGATATATTTTTACACAAAGTATAAAATAACCGTTGGAGCTAAAAATAAATAATCCAAAATTTCTGTGTAAATCTATTATGACATTTCAAATTTATACAAATATATATATATATATATATATATATACATATATATATATATATATATATATATATATATATATATATATACACAACGGTTAAAGATGCTCTAATAGATTTGCACAAAAATTTTGGATTATTTATTTTTAACTCCTGCAGTTGTTTTATACTTTTTGTGTAAAAATATATTCCACAATAACAACCAATTAATCAGTATCATGCCTCGACCCCATATAATTTTAACAAACCTACTTAATATAGGGTTGATTCATTAATGGAATGAAAAAGAAAGAGGAAAAAAGAAATATGTTGATATAGTTATGTAAAAAAAATAGTGTAAAATATACAACAATTTTACACATTGATAAAGTAACAGGGTATGTTAACAAACTACTGGAGATAAAAAAAAAAAAAAAAAAAAAAATTACACATCATACGTGGCAGTGTTTTAACAAACTGCATCTCCAGCCGTTGTTAAAATATCTTTTTGTGTAAAATATACACTGCCACGTATAATGTGTAATTTTTTTTTTATCTCCAGCAGTCTATTAAGATACACTAATACATCAAGACACATATCCTTTTTTTTTTTTTTTTTATCTTTTACCTTCTTTTTTTTTTAATTTTCTTCACTGAATTTCTGATCTCTCTCTCAATCCTTTCCTACCTTGAACTAAAAAAGCAAAATGGAAATTAAGATGAAGCCCTGGTTATTTGCAGTATTGAGGATAGTCGCGTGCACTCCGTGGATTGAGTTTGGGTTTTTAGAATATCAAAAAAAAAAAAAAAAAAATTTGATTTTATTATTTATGGGTATATATGTAATTTTATATAATCTCTTAGGAGAAGTTTGCCTCCCATTAGTCAAATATTAAATTAAGGATGTTTGTTGCTCCCAAAAAAAAAAAAAAAACGTAGAGGTGGTATTTGCAACTTTGTGAAGGCAAAGGGGGTTTACTCATTACTGCACTATATAACCTAAAAAAAAATAATTAAAGTTAATTAGTTTGTTTATTTTTATTTTTTAAATTATTCTTTTATTTAGATGGCAATTTAAATCGGTCAGCAACAAGTTTCACATGCACATCCAGAAAACTGTAAATGCAAGATATTAGGTTATTGAAAGAGCTTTATTTATTGATGAAGATGATAAAGAATGATTATTGCTGCGGTGACAAATCAACTATTCAGCTTTTGTTTGTTATGCAACAACAGTAATTTTTATCGAGACATCCAGCAATTTGCCCTTTAGAATTTCCGATGCAAATCTTGTCGCAGCTGCTTTCAGTGCAATCCGGAAGATAGAAAGGCTTCATCTGACAAGGATATGCTGCCATGGTACCTATTTCCATGCATTAACCCAGAATATATATATAAAATCACACATGCTACGTACTATATATTGATGGCAAAAATAATATATGTATGTATTTATTTATATTGGGGTAGTACAGAGAGGCCGGGAGGGAGAAAGTGTAAAAAATATAAGAATAAATTTTAAATAGTCAGAAAGTTGGATGTGTTTGACTGTCGAACTTTTTATCATTATTAAAAGTATAATTATAAATATATATATATATATATATATATATATATATATATATATATACACACTAATTACATCCCACTGTCATCTTGCTGGGTGCAGAAAAATTTCTTACTCATAGCAAGAGATTATTATTAAATACAATGACGAGTAATGAGATACTAGCACAAAAGGGATGGGAAAATTTACCTCCTGAAAGAGCAAAGAAAAGCAACAGAACGAGGGGGAGAACACAACAGCTCTTCATCTTAGGAATAGGTCTTGATGTCAAATTCATATTAGCTCGCATCTATTTATAGACCAGAGGCCTACTATCTATCTATATATTTATAGGATAAAGTGTAAAAAAAACCCCTTAAACTATGTTTTAATTTGCAACCTTCTTGAACTATATTTTATGCATAATATCTCCTAAACTATCATATTTTGTTACAAATTGCCCCAATGCTAAAACTATATTTCATTAAATGACCATAATGTCTTTTTTATTAAATTACATTTGATTTATTTTCTTATTGAAATAAATTATGAAAAAAAAATTCTAATTTCATGACAGATTCTCCATTAAATCTATATATATATATATATACTATTCTAAAAGTGTAGACAATTTTTTAACATTTTTTTTTCTCACATAAAAAAGTTGTTTAAAGCATAATAATTCATGCCACATTAATAGTATAGATAAGGATATATATATATATATATGACCTAATATTTTATGAAAAAAATTGAGGAAGACCAAAAGATCATGTTTTTAATCCCATTAATTACACTATTTGATTGTTTAGATTCTTCAACTCTTTTCATATACGTATATATTTAAACCATAATTTTATATTAAAAGTATTTTTAAATCAAATTAATTATACTTTTTATTCTTATATTCTTCAGTACCAAAAAAAAAAAAAAACCTTAAATCTATATATACTATTCTAAAAGTTTAGAGAATTTCTTAACTTTTTTTATTTTTTTTCTCACATAAAAAAGTTGTTTAAAGCAAAATAATCAATGCCTCAATAAGGCTATATATATGTATATATTATATATGACCTAATTTTTTATGAAAAAAAATTGAGGAAGACCGAAAGAACATGTTTTTAATCCCATTAATTATAATATTTGATTGTTCAGATTCTTCAACTCATTTTTTATATGTATATATTTAAACCATAATTTTTATATTAAAAGTATTTTTAAATCAAATTAATTAATTATACTTTTTTATTTTTCATATTCTTCCGTAAAAATTTATAAGGTAAACTGCAAAAAAACCCCTAAACTATATTCCTGTTTGCAAATAAACCTATTGAAGTATATTTTGGGCATAATACCCCCTAAACTATCACATTTTGTTGCAAATTGCCCCAATGCCTAAACTATATTTTATTAAATGATCATAATGCCCTTTTTATTAAATTACACTCGATCTATTTTTCTTATTAAAATAAATTATGAAAAAAAATACTAATTTCATTACATATTCTCCATTAAATTAGTATAACTTTAATTTTTTAAATCAATTGTTTAAATAAAAATCTCAAGCAAAGTTTTTAAAAATAATTAAATTAATTTCTTAATTTTTTATGAATATACTGCATGAAAAATAATGTATTTTTTATTTAAGTAATTTATTAATATTTCATCAATATATTTTATGTAAAAAAGTATTTTTCTACTATAAAAAAGTTTAAATTGAGTATAATAAGTTTTATTATAAATAATAAAGTGTTAATAATAAGTTAATATTTTAGAAAATGGTAGTTACAACTTTATTTTTTTTCCTATTATTATGATAAATAGATACTAATAATAAAATTAAGTTAAATAGTACAATTAATATTTAGATAAGAGAAAAGATAATAAAAATAATTTAATACGAAATGACAAATTTAATGAGAAAGGGTAAAATAGTCTTTTGCGATGAGTTTATTCTTAATTGCAACAAATCAATAGTTCATAGGGCAATTTGTAATTTAGGGAGTTATTTGCAAATAAATAACAGTTTAAGGAGGTTTTTTGCACTTTATCCTATATGATGTGTTTTTGTGTAGATGTCGGTAAATTTTCACCTTTAATGATCATTAATGTGGTCAATAAACTCATTGCCATTTAGCAATATGCATGCTTCGCTGGTCATTTAACGACGGTAAATATGTTAATGAGTTTATTCACATGAGAAAAAAATTATGTAGTCGGACTACATGAAATTGACACATTTGCTATGTTGTAATTTGTTGGAACGATGTAGTTAGTATGTCATTTACTTGTGCACCAACACTTATCCATATGGTATACTACTAATATGGCATTGAGTTTATTGACCACGTTAATATATATGCACCAATACTTATCCACATTACTATGGTGTTTACTCCTCACAATTATTATACATGCACTTGTATGGATAAGCATTAGCGGTTTTTTTTTTTTTTGGTCCCACATTGGATCCAAAAAAAAAATAGTATTAAATGTAAATGGATGGATATATTTAAACCATAATTTTTATTATAATATTTGATTGTTCAGATTCTTCAACTCATTTTATATATGTATATATTTAAACCATAATTTTTATATTAAAAGTATTTTTAAATCAAATTAATTAATTATACTTTTTATTTTTCATATTCTTCCGTAAAAATCTATAAGGTAAAGTGCAAAAAAACCCCTAAACTATATTCATGTTTGCAAATAAACCTATTGAAGTATATATTTTGTGCATAATACCCCCTAAACTATCACATTTTGTTGCAAATTGCCCCAATGCCTAAACTATATTTCATTAAATGATCATAATGCCCTTTTTATTAAATTACACTCGATCTATTTTTCTTATTAAAATAAATTATGAAAAAAAATACTAATTTCATGACATATTCTCCCTTAAATTAGTATAAATTTAACTTTAATTTTTTAAATCAATTGCTTAAATAAAAATCTCAAGTAAAGTTTTTTAAAATAATTAAATTAATTTCTTAATTTTTCATGAGTATACTGCATGAAAAATAATGTATTTTTTATTTAAGTAATTTATTAATATTTCATCAATATATTTTATGTAAAAAAGTATTTTTCTACTATAAAAAAGTTTAAATTGAGTATAATAAGTTTTATTATAAATAATAAAGTGTTAATAATAAGTCAATATTTTAGAAAATGGTAGTTACTACTTTATTTTTTTTCCTATTATTATGATAAATAGATACTAATAATAAAATTAAGTTAAATAGTATAATTAATATTTAGATAAGAGAAAAGATAATAAAAATAATTTAATAAGAAATGACAAATTTAATGAGAAAGGGTAAAATAGTCTTTTGCGATGAGTTTATTCTTAATTGCAACAAATCAATAGTTCATAGGGCAATTTGTAATTTAGGGAGTTATTTGCAAATAAATAATAGTTTAAGGAGATTTTTTGCACTTTACCCTATATGATGTGTTTTTGTGTAGATGTTGGTAAATTTTCACCTTTAATGATCATTAATGTGGTCAATAAACTCATTGCCATTTAGCAATATGCATGCTTCGCGGGTCATTTAACGACGATAAATATGTTAATGAGTTTATTCACATGAGAAAAAAAAATTATGTAGTCAGACTACATGAAATTGACACATTTGCTATGTTGTAATTTGTTGGAACGATGTAGTTAGTATGTTATTTACTCGTGCACCAACACTTATCCATATGGTATACTACTAATATGGCATTGAGTTTATTGACCACGTTAATATATATGCCATTTATATATGCACCAATACTTATCCACATTACTATGGTGTTTACTCCTCACAATTATTATACATGCACTTGTATGGTTTTTTTTTTTTTTTGGTCCTACATTGGATCCAAAAAAGATTGTATTAAATGTAAATGGATGGATATATTTAAACCATAATTTTTATTATAATATTTGATTGTTCAAATTCTTCAACTCATTTTATATATGTATATATTTAAACCATAAATTTTATATTAAAAGTATTTTTAAATCAAATTAATTAATTATACTTTTTATTTTTCATATTCTTCCGTAAAAATTTATAAGGTAAAGTGCAAAAAAACCCCTAAACTATATTTCTGTTTGCAAATAAACCTATTGAAGTATATTTTGTGCATAATACCCCCTAAACTATCACATTTTGTTGCAAATTGCCCCAATGCCTAAATTATATTTCATTAAATGATCATAATGCCCTTTTTATTAAATTACACTCGATCTATTTTTCTTATTAAAATAAATTATGAAAAAAAATACTAATTTCATGACATATTCTCCATTAAATTAGTATAAATTTAACTTTAATTTTTTAAATCAATTGCTTAAATAAAAATCTCAAGTAAAGTTTTTTAAAATAATTAAATTAATTTCTTAATTTTTCATGAGTATACTGCATGAAAAATAATGTATTTTTTATTTAAGTAATTTATTAATATTTCATCAATATATTTTATGTAAAAAAGTATTTTTCTACTATAAAAAAGTTTAAATTGAGTATAATAAGTTTTATTATAAATAATAAAGTGTTAATAATAAGTCAATATTTTAGAAAATGGTAGTTACAACTTTATTTTTTTTCCTATTATTATGATAAATAGATACTAATAATAAAATTAAGTTAAATAGTATAATTAATATTTAGATAAGAGAAAAGATAATAAAAATAATTTAATAAGAAATGACAAATTTAATGAGAAAGGGTAAAATAGTCTTTTGCGATGAGTTTATTCTTAATTGCAACAAACAATAGTTCATAGGGCAATTTGTAATTTAGGGAGTTATTTGCAAATAAATAATAGTTTAAGGAGATTTTTTGCACTTTACCCTATATGATGTGTTTTTGTGTAGATGTTGGTAAATTTTCACCTTTAATGATCATTAATGTGGTCAATAAACTCATTGCCATTTAGCAATATGCATGCTTCGCTGGTCATTTAACAACGATAAATATGTTAATGAGTTTATTCACATGAGAAAAAAAAATTATGTAGTCAGACTACGTGAAATTGACACATTTGCTATGTTGTAATTTGTTGGAACGATGTAGTTAGTATGTCATTTACTCGTGCACCAACACTTATCCATATGGTATACTACTAATATGGCATTGAGTTTATTGACCACGTTAATATATATGCCATTTATATATGCACCAATACTTATCCACATTACTATGGTGTTTACTCCTCACAATTATTATACATGCACTTGTATGGTTTTTTTTTTTTTTGGTCCTACATTGGATCCAAAAAAAGATTGTATTAATTGTAAATGGATGGATATATTTAAACCATAATTTTTATTATAATATTTGATTGTTCAAATTCTTCAACTCATTTTATATATGTATATATTTAAACCATAAATTTTATATTAAAAGTATCTTTAAATCAAATTAATTAATTATACTTTTTATTTTTCATATTCTTCCTTATAAAAATTTATAAGGTAAAGTGCAAAAAAACCCCTAAACTATATTTCTGTTTGCAAATAAACCTATTGAAGTATATTTTGTGCATAATACCCCCTAAACTATCACATTTTGTTGCAAATTGCCCCAATGCCTAAACTATATTTCATTAAATGATCATAATGCCCTTTTTATTAAATTACACTCGATCTATTTTTCTTATTAAAATAAATTATGAAAAAAAAATACTAATTTCATGACATATTCTCCATTAAATTAGTATAAATTTAACATTAACTTTTTAAATCAATTGTTTAAATAAAAATCTCAAGTATAGTTTTTTAAAATAATTAAATTAATTTCTTAATTTTTTATGAATATACTGCATGAAAAATAATGTATTTTTTATTTAAGTAATTTATTAATATTTCATCAATATATTTTATGTAAAAAAGTATTTTTCTACTATAAAAAAGTTTAAATTGAGTATAATAATTTTATTATAAATAATAAAGTGTTAATAATAAGTCAATATTTTAGAAAATGGTAGTTACAACTTTATTTTTTTTCCTATTATTATGATAAATAGATACTAATAATAAAATTAAGTTAAATAGTATAATTAATATTTAGATAAGAGAAAAGATAATAAAAATAATTTAATAAGAAATGACAAATTTAATGAGAAAGGGTAAAATAGTCTTTTGCGATGAGTTTATTCTTAATTGCAACAAATCAATAGTTCATAGGGCAATTTGTAATTTAGGGAGTTATTTGCAAATAAATAATAGTTTAAGGAGATTTTTTGCACTTTACCCTATATGACGTGTTTTTGTGTAGATGTTGGTAAATTTTCACCTTTAATGATCATTAATGTGGTCAATAAACTCATTGCCATTTAGCAATATGCATGCTTCGCTGGTCATTTAACGACGATAAATATGTTAATGAGTTTATTTACATGAGAAAAAAAAAAAATTATGTAGTCAGACTACATGAAATTGACACATTTGCTATGTTGTAATTTGTTGGAACGATGTAGTTAGTATGTCATTTACTCGTGCACCAACACTTATCCATATGGTATACTACTAATATGGCATTGAGTTTATTGACCACGTTAATATATATGCCATTTATATATGCACCAATACTTATCCACATTACTATGGTGTTTACTCCTCACAATTATTATACATACACTTGTATGGATAAGCATTAGCGGTTTTTTTTTTTTTTTTTTTGGACCCACATTGGATCCAAAAAAAATAGTATTAAATGTAAATGGATGGATATGTTGCACAATTCAATAATTTAAAATTTTGGATTAAAAAACATATGTTCTATCATTTACAATTATATATATCAAAGCTAGGCCCCACACCCAGTCCCCTCCTGGCCTAAGGTGAGATTTTTTTCCAATGATTTTATTTTTATTTTAGTACATTAACATAAATAATATTAATTAAGTCTACACAATTTTTAATCTTTATACTAATTAAACAATAAAAATGAGTGCAAAAAATAGATAATAACGTATATAATAAGTTAATAATACAATGTTCTGATTTGCAGCAGGAGATCCTCAATCACTTCAAATCCACACTTGGTCTAACTACTCAGTCTTGAATTCTTTCTCAAGCTTCATCTCCAAGTCTGACCCTCCCCATTTACTACCATCTCTCACAACCATCCCAACAGACTTCGAGATTCAAAGCTGCATCATATCCTTCCACCCCCTCAAAAGCCCGGGCCAGTTTTTAACTCCTATTTTTTCAAGTATTCATGGCCTATTATTAGAAATGAGGTCACTATTGCCATTAAGGACTTCTTCATTTCAGTAAGAATGCTAATTGAAATTAACTACTCCTACATGGCATTGGTTCCCAAAATACCTAACCCTTCCTCTGTCCTAAACTTCAGGACTATATCTTGTTGTAACTTAATTTATAAATGTATATATATAATATAATGACTTACATAGGGATCGAGCTGATCACCACATTCCTTTCCTCTCGCTCAAAAATCATTAGCATACTCCATACATATCCGAAGTCAGTTGGCTGAAAGACCTAGAAGTCTAGTCGTGGAGGGGTTTTAGGATAGGAATAGACAGGATTCATTTTAGATCCAGTACAAATCGAATCTGATCCATTTTCTCATTTCTTCATTTCCAATTTTCACAAAAATGTAGCTCTTTCCTACGTTGCTTTCCGGGGCCCATCTAAATGATGTGTGCGGTACAAAGCCTATCAATCAGGTAAAAGCTAGGAACTTTTTTAAATCATCCTATCAGCTCTGCTCATCCCAAATAGATATGATATCTTCTAGATTTAGGAAGAAAAATTCAGCCCTTTTTTCTTCCAGAATAGAATATAACTGAGAGTTCAGTTACTCTGTTTCATCGAAAACATAACGTAATAATATTATAGAATATCTTACGTCGTTATAAGTTCAGATTCATTCAATGAGCATCCTTTATTTCATAGAAATTGGGGGCAATAGAATCTCCTTGCGTAGTGACCAACTGATCCAACTTTTAGGCATCAAGATACGTTTCAGGTATAGATGAAACTCATAAGAGATTCCCATTCTTAAAAATCTGTACTTTTCAAAATCCAAAAAACAGATGGGATTTTAGGATTTGATTCCTCCCTTTGGCAAAGACTGATTTGCATACCTATTCCGGTTGATCCACACCATACTTACTTCTCTTAAGATGATATACACTAGCTAACAATCCGACTGGTGCTACATCATAGGCATATTGGTAACGTAGATAATTGTAACCATATACATATGAACTGAGAGCAACGAACAATTCTCGAGCTTTATTTGTTAAGTCAATCTTCCTTTGTAATTGAAGTCCAAAGATCTATGAACTATAGCTCATGCTTGACTAGCCAAGCAAATGAACGACCAACATTCCTTCACGTCCCACATTTCTATTTGTATGAGTATTTCACATTGACGATGAAATTTCTAAAGATTGACCCGCTTTTTGTTATTCTACACAAAAAGATCCTGCCTGATTCACTAATTCGTGGGAAGAGACTGAACTCTAATATTTGAAAAATGCTTCAGAAGGTATCTTTAAAGTAGATGGCGATTGAGAGATGTAATACCTTTAATTTTATAAAGGATAGTCTTGGTATTTCATTAGTTGTTTAATTGCTTGTTTGTGTGAATTAATTGTTATTATTTGACTTATTTGCATTATTTGATTTAGATTGTGATTATGTGAATTACTTGGATTAAATTGTCTTCTTTTATTATTATTTTTAATGGAATTATTTTAATTGGTTTATTAAAATTACTAGTTGTATTAATTGTTTTTTTTTCTATTTTAAACTTAGGTAGTAATTATTATAATTCTAGTGGTGTTAAAGTTAAGTTAGTATTCTTTTTAGGTTACAGTTATATTTTTGGATTACAATTCACGTATAGTTTCATGGGCCGACTAGGTTTGGACTGAGGGCTTACTCTCCAATTGCACATGAACTAGGGTTATGGTTTTCACCTATAAATATACGTAGTACTGTGGTCTAGGGTTTTAGAAAAATAAACGTAAATTCTGTATAACAGAGATACAGAGAGGTATTGAGAGAAATAGAGGAAGATAAAAAGAGGAAGGCTAGGTTTTGGTCTAGATCAAGGTTAGACCAAGAAGGAGGAAGGAGAGGTTGTTCGTAGGTAAAACCAAGAGCAATAGAGGGGGAAAAATAGTCAGGAATCCAGTCGAAAAATTCAAAGACGACAGTTTAGAGTTTCAAACTGAAACTCAAAGGCAAGTCTCTGTTCTTCTCTTTCCCTTAAACTTGTGATCTGTGCATGTTAGATGGACTCCAGGGTTTAAAAGAATGCTTAAATAATTTTTTATGCATGCTTGGTTGGTAATTAATCTCATTTGTTGAAATTGTGTTGCAAGTTCTTTAAGTTTCTGTAAACTAGTTCATGTTGTTTACCTGTGTTTAAGTCTGCTTGTTTGAAAACAACGATGCATATAGTTGCCTTATAATTATTCTGGGATGATAATTTAACATTGGAATAAGGATTTAAACATACTACAGGGGCCAAGTAATCACCGGAATCGGAGATGACGAAGATAGAACACACGAGGGCTGCTAAGAGGAGGGAGAAAAGGCTCCCAAACCTCTTAGAGCTGGCTCCCAAAGAGGAGAGCTGGCTCTTGGTTCCTTGGAGCCAACTCTCAAGGTCCCAAAGCCGGCTCTAGCTGAATTAGAGCAGGCTCCAATTTTTAAAAGAGCTTGCTCTCACTTAAATAGTCCAGTTTTTTTTATCCTTAGGGGCTATTTGAGCTATTCAGTGTATCAGATTTCCATTTCAAATTGTTTAAGTAATGCCTAGGACTGTAACAAACTGGTATGATGATGTAAAAACATTATTTCATAATTAGACTAAGGTTTGGAACAAGTGGAATTTGGGAAAAACTGTAGATTCCTCACTATGTCGAAGATTTCAATTACTTACGGATACTTGAAGCTTTTGATATGTATAATTTATTTCTGTTTAACCATAATTAAACAAGGTTACAGGTATAGTAAATCAGTGAAACCATCTATACTTGGTTTGGAACAAAATTGATATATATGTTGTATTAATTGTATCAGTTTATGGAGTTTGTGGAGGATTTAAATGCTATGTCTGGTGGTAGCAATTTAGATAGTTGGAATATGATTTTAGAATCTATAATGATTGTTTAATATTATGATATATGTATTAAACTGTATGATGCATATTCTGGATAGTAGAGATAAATAACAAATATTGTTTTAACAATTATGTTATGTGGAGGTTTGTATGCATCGGTATGGGACGGTGGCATACTAGGGATGGATTAGTAAAACACTAAATCCTACCTAACTTGGAGTGAGTTGGATTAACTATAAAAAGTTAAGTCCTACTTACATGGATGGATATGCACCGGTATGGGACGGTGGCATAATAGGGACAGCTCAGTTCAAAACACTGAGACCTACCTCTTTTAGGGACGGATTAGTCTAATACTAAGTCCTACCTATATGAAAATAAGATGGATTAACTACACAAGTTAAGCCCTACTTATAATTAGGTGTCAGGTCAATAAACCTTTTGAATGACACATCTGGAACGGATTTTATATATCTATATTATGGTGCCATGGGATGAGCTTGAGTCTTAGGACCATGGTTAGGGTGCGTATATCACCTAGGATGGATAGCTGGACAGAGGTATTGTTCCCTAGTAGGTCTAGGTACACATGATCACATTATATGCGATTTGCATGGTATCTCTACTCAAGCTGAGACAGACCTATTGAACTAGTAAGCATCCTATAGTGTGTACTTATACATATATAGACTACTCTAGATTTTGTTGAGTCTATCTAGGATGTATCTGCATATCGGGTTTATGTATGGATCGTAATATAATAGGACTTGCATGTGGGCTTGACCCACTCTCTTATTTTTCAGGTGTTCGTCAGTTTTAGGGTTAGAGTTTGGACGTGCAGAGTAGATACAGACATTCACTCCTCCGATTTTGTAGGATTACTTTCTTTATTTAGCTTTGGACTTGTTTCAGTTCTTTTCTCTTCGGTTTGGGATTTTATTAGGGGTCCATGAGATGGATTCCCGAATTGTAAATAAATGAAGGTTTTGGATTATTAGTTTTACAATAATAACCTTTCAGGATTTTGTAATTAGATTTCTTTTCAGCTATATTATTTATTTCTTTTTAAATTCAGTTTTGTATTCTGTGTTCGTTTTACATATTAATTGTTAAGTATCCCTCAGATCTGTGCTCGGATTTGATCACCCGTGGCTCTAGAATCGAGGGGTATCATAGTTGGTATTAGAGTACTCCAGGTTCAGTGTCTCTAGGATTCTATCGTATAAGACTTCCATGTAGCGTACTCTATTGTTTAGAGCTTAAGTTTAGGATATGTTGTATTCCGTTACGGTTCGATTTAACGCATACTGATGTCTGTCTTTCTATGTTAACAGTATAGTTAACGCTAGAAGAGGACAGAACATGAACAGTCAACAAAGGATAGCGGCACGTAGGGGACAAGATCGTCTGCGGTGTCAGCAAAGTGAGGAAGAGCAGCAACTGCCTAGGTTTCAGGACAAGGAGCCGGGGGAAGGAGGTCATTTGCATACTGAGCAGGAAGATGTACAGCAGACTCAGGGGTCTCAGGATCGGGGCTACAGTCACGGCAGTAATCCAACGTGTTCTCCTCAATTAGTGTACATTATTGCTCAAGCTGTAGCTACAGGTTTAACAACTGCATTTCAAAATCAGTCACACGTGCAACGGACACTCAAAGCAGAACCAGTGGTGCAGAATGCCGTTCAAGTTCATTGTTTTGGCTGCGGAGAGGATGGGCATACATCCAATCAGTGTCTTGGGTTAGCTCAACGACAACAGAATGGGGGACCACCTGTTGGACGGGATCAGCCACAGGCTAACCAGCAAAGGAGGCCGTTCAGTACTATTAGGGGTACTTGCTATGCTTGTGGAGAGTACGACCACACTACCAGGCAGTGCCCTAGATGAGAAGATATCGGGCCGTCCAAGTAGGAGGGTACTGGATCACGAAGAGAAAGACTCTTTTAAGAGTACTAATTATTGCTAATAGTAGTGGAGATTTTAATAAAGTGGTACAGATTTGATCACATACATTGGTATTTTATTAAAGGATATTTTACAATTATTTTTTTCTTTGGAGGTTTATGATCCAAAGATGTTCTTAAAAAAGTGAACTAGCGATTCTGGCTATCCTTACTATGTTATGTGATGGTATTTTTGTGTTCTATACACATATGGTTTTCTTAAACTGTATTGGTATGTGTAGGATGCACTAATAAATGATTATCGCAGTAGAGTGATTAGTTGGATAAGCAAACAACTTTTTACTTGTAAATACATGGCGTGGAGACAGGATAACTACCAAGGAGGTTATAAGAGAACTTATTTAAATCGTTATGGTAGGTTTGGTTTGGAATGAGGACGTCCTAGGATAGAATGATAATCTAAAAAATGGGACGATTGTAGAGCATTTCATTTTACCTTTTGTGTTTTGCTCTACGGAGTATTCGGGAACAGGGGGTTTTCATGGATTAGGTGGTGGCACACGTATGTAATAGATCACAGGATATTTTTCACCGTTAGGCAATACTACTATTTTTTTTCAAGGGAGTGATGGGCCTGTGACACTTGATATAGATAGACTCAGATTTCTAGCCAATCTTTTGGTCCTGGACATGCATATGTATGACGTGATACTTGGGATGGGTTGGTTATCACTACCATGCTCAAGTTATTAGTATTGGATGGGTCTATTGTGTTCACCCCACCTGGTTAGGATATATACATTGTTGATATGCCACGTTTGGATAGGAACAATAGCACTTATATATTTCGTGTAGAGTAGGAGACGGATGAGGGGATTACTGTATCATTGGATTGCATACCAATTGTACAGGATTTCCTGGATGTATTACAGGGGATTCCAGGGTTGTCGCCTAGTCGCGAGATCAACTTTGTGATAGACTTAGCTTCAAGCACTACGCCTATTGCTAGGGCACCATATAGGATGACACCAGTGGAGATGCAAGAGCTGAGGGATTAGATTCAGCAGCTACTCAGCCAGGGTTTTATTCACCGGAGTACTTCACCCTCGGGAGAACCGGTTTTATTTGTGAAGAAAAAGGATGGTTTGTTTTGCCTATGTATAGATTACAGGAAGTTGAACAAGGTTAGT
Source organism: Cornus florida (assembly GCF_030987335.1). Lineage (NCBI taxonomy): Eukaryota > Viridiplantae > Streptophyta > Magnoliopsida > Cornales > Cornaceae > Cornus > Cornus florida. Next base: position 10,138,519 of record NW_026775577.1, read on the forward strand.
ACTCGTAACAAGTATCCGTTGCCTAGGATTGATGATCTTTTTGATTAATTGAAGGGAGCAACATACTTCTCTAAGATTGATCTGTAGTCTGGATATCATTAACTTCGGGTTAGGGCGCAGAATGTTTCAAGTACAGCGTGTCTCACTAGATATATCTTATGAGTTTCATGTGATGCCATTTGGGTTGACAAATGCACCAGCGGGTTTCATGAATTTAATAAACAGAGTCTTCAGGGCTTACTTGGATCAATCTGTCATTGTCTTCATAGATGACATTTTGAATTACTCGAGGTCAGAGGACGATCATGCTAGAAATCTTCGGATTGGGTTACAAACGCTTCGTGAACACTAGTTATATGCCAAGTTCGAGAAATGTGAATTTTGGCAACGGGAGGTGAAGTTTCTGGGTCATGTGGGGTTAGAAAGAGGAATAGCAGTAGATCCAACCAAGGTTTCAGCAGTAGTTGAATGGGGATAGCCTATTTCACCTACCGAGATATGGAGTTTCCTCGGTTTGGCGAAATACTATCGTCGGTTCCTCCAGGGGTCCTCCAAGATAGCGGGACCACTCATCCATTGGACTAAAAAGGGTGTATAGTTTGTGTGGGATGAACATTGTCAGAGAGCTTTTGATGAGCTGAAGACTAAGTTGACTTCTGCACCGATTTTGTCTTTTCAGCAGAGCGGGATTGAGTATCTTGTCTACAAAGATGCTTCTTTGCAAGGTCTGGGATGTGTTTGAATGTAGGAGAAATGACTGTTTACATATAGGTCTCGGACATTGCTGATGGGGAATTGAAGTACAAGGGACGGTTAGAGGTACCCTCTGCTGATGAGTTGAGGAAGGATCTGATGACGGTGACTCACCATTCTGAGTTTTCTGTTTATCCGGGAGGAGACAAAATGTGTCAGGATATGAAACGGCAATTTTGGTGGGTAGATAGGAGGAAAGACATTGCTCTTTTTGTTTCACAGTGTAATACCTATCAGATGGTTAAGATTTGTCACCAGAGGCCGCCAGGAACTCTACAGCCACTGCCGATACCGGAGTGGAAATGGGAGAACATTTTTATGGATTTTGTGGAAGGGTTGCCAAATTCCTTCACGGATAACAATTCCATTTGGGTTTTCGTGAACAGATTGACGAAAGTAGCTCACTTCTTGCCTTTTTCGCACTGACTTCACCTTAGAGCAGTTGGCGAGACTTTACATTACTAAGATTGTGAAGTTGCGTGGCACTCCATTGTTTATTATATCGGACAGGGATTTGAGCTTTGTGTTAGGATTTTGGAAGAGTTTTCAGCAGGCTTTGGGCACAGAATTACACCTTAGTACTACTTATCATCCTCAAACTGATGGACAAACTGAGAGGGTTAATCAGATCATGGAGGATATACTCCGGTTGTGTGTTCTTGATTTTAAGGGCCACGGGGAGAATTATTTACCACTTATGGAGTTTGCTTATAACAATATTCCCAAAGACTAGTGGGATGGCACCGTTGGAGGCGTTATATGGTCGACCGTGTCGATCGCCGGTTTGTTGGACGGAGGTTGGCGAGAGCAGATTCTTGGGTCCTGAGTTCATCAAGGATATTTCTGAGAAGGTAGCTCTTATTAGAGTTATGCGGATCGTCGCACACGTGCTTTGAAGTTTCAGGTTGAGGATTAGGTTCTCCTCAAAGTGTCTCCTATAAAGGGGGTAATGCGCTTTGGGAAGAAAGGGAAGTTGTCTCCGCGATTTGTCGGTCCCTTCATGATGACGGATCAAGTTGGAGCTGTCGCTTGTCGGTTGGCACTTTCGGATAATTTAGAATACGTACACAATGTATTTCATGTTCCCATGTTGCAGCAATTTCTGCGGGACGAGGATCGGTATCAGCATATCGATGTTGGGGAAATTGAGTTACAGCCGAATGCAACTTATTTGGAGCCACCGTGTCGTATTGTCGACCGTCGGGATCACGTCCTTAGAAATAAGGTTATCCTTTTGGTATGTGTTCAGTGGAGTCATCACAATGAGGCTGAGTATACTTGGGAATAGGAGGATGTTGTTCGCTCGCAGTTTCCAGAAGGAAGAAGGTAAGAGCGAATTCCGAGGACGGAATTCCTTTTGTTAGAGGGGAAGAATGTAATACCCCTAATTTTATAAAGGATAGTCCTGGTATATTTCATTAGTTATTTAATTGCTTGTTTGTGTGAATTAATTGTTATTATTTGACTTATTTGCATTATTTGATTTAGATTGTGATTATGTGAATTACTTAGATTAAATTGTCTTCTTTTATTATAATTTTTAATGGAATTATTTTAATTGGTTTATTAAAATTACTAGTTGTATTAATTGTTTTTTTCTGTTTTAAACTTAGGTAGTAATTATTATAATTGTAGTGGTGTTAAAGTTAAGTTAGTATTCTTTTTAGGGTACTGTTATATTTTTGGACTACAATTCACATATAGTTTCATGGGCCAACTAGGTTTGGACTTAGGGCTTAGTCTCCAATTGCACATGAACTAGGGTTATGGTTTTCACCTATAAATATACGCAGTACTGTGGTCTAGGGTTTTAGAAAAATAAACTTAAATTCTGTAGAACAGAGATATAGAGAGGTACTGAGAGAAACAGAGGAAGATAAAGAGAGGAGGGCTAGGTTTTGGTCTAGACCAAGGTTGGACCAAGAAAAAGGAAAGAAAGGTTGTTCATAGGTGAAACCAAGAGCAATAGAAGGGGAACAACAGTCGGGAATCTAGTCGAAAAATTCAGAGACGACAGTTTAGAGTTTCAAATTGAAACTCAAAGGCAAGTCTCTGTTCTTCTCTTTCCCTTAAACATGTGATCTGTGGATGTTAGATGGACTCCAGGGTTTAAAAGAATGATTAAATAAATCTTTTATGCATGCTTGGTTGGTAATTAATCTCCTTTGTTGAAACTGTGTTGCAAGTTCTTTAAGTTTCTGTTAACTAGTTCATGTTGTTTACCTGTGCTTAAGTCTGCTTGTTTGAAAACAATGATGCATATAGTTGCCTTATAATTATTCTATGATGATAATTGAACATTGGAACAAGGATTTAAACATACTACAGAGGCTAGGTAATCACCGGAATCGGAGACGACAAAGATAGAACAGACGAGGGCTGCTAAGAAAAGGGAGAGAAGGCTCCCAAACCTCTTAGAGCCAGCTCCCAAAGAGGAGAGATGGCTCTTGGTTCCTTGGAGTTGGCTCTCAAGGTCTTAGAGCCGGCTCTAGGTGAATTAGAGCAGGCTCCAATTTTTAAAAGAGCCTGCACTCACTTAAATGGTCCAGTTTTTTTATCCTTAGGGGCTGTTTGGGCTATTCAGTGTATCAGCGCTCCATTTTAAATTGTTTAAGTAATGCCTAGGTTTGTAACAAACTGGTTTGATGATGTAAAAACATTATTTCATAATTGGACTAAGGTTTGGAACAAGTGGAAGTTAGGGAAAAACTGTAGATTTCTCATTGTGTCGGAGATTTCAATTACTTACAGATACTTGAAGTTTTTGATATATATAATTTATTTTTGTTTAACCAAAATTAAACAGCGTTACAGGTATAGTAAATCAGTGAAACCATCTATACTTGGTTAGGAACAAAATTGATATGTATGTTGTATTAATTGTATCAGTTTATGGAGTTTGTGAAGGATTTAAATGCTACATCTGGTGGTAGCAATTTAGATAGTTGGAATGTGATTTTAGAATCTATAATGATTGTTTAATATCATGATATATGTATTAAACTGTATGATGCATATTCTGGATAGTAGAGATAAATAACAAATATTGTTTTAACAATTATGTTATGTGGAGGTTTGTATGCACCAGTATAGGACGGTGGCAAACTAGAGATGGATTAGTAAAATACTAAATCCTACCTAACTTGGAGTGAGTTGGATTAACTATAAAAAGTTAAGTCCTACTTACATGGATGGATATGCACCGGTATGGGACGGTGGCATAATAGGGACGGCTCAGTTCAAAACACTGAGACCTACCTATTTTAAGGACGGATTAGCCTAATACTAAGTCCTGCCTATATGAAAATAAGATGGATTAATTACATAAGTTAAGTCTTACTTATAATTAGGTGTCAGGTTAATAAACCTTTTGAATGACATATCTGGAACGGATTTTATATATCTATATTATGGTGTCATGGTATGAGCTTGAGTCTCAGGACCATGATTAGGGTGCGTATATCGCCTAGGAAGGATAGCTGGACAAAGGTATTGTTCCCTGGTAGGTCTAGGTACACATGACCACATTATGTGCAATTTGTATCGTATCTTTACTCAGGCTGAGACAGACATATTGGACTAGTGAGCGTCCTATAGTATGTACTTATACATATATGGACTACTTTAGATATTGTTGAGTCTATCTGGGATGTATCTGCGTATCGGGTTTATGTATGGATCGTAGTAGAATAGGACTTGCATGTGGGCCTGACCCACTCTCTTATTTTTCAGGTGTTTGTCAGTTCCAGGGTTAGAGCTTGGATGTGCAGAGCAGATACAGACATTCACTCCTCCGATTATGTAGGATTACTTTCTTTATTTAGCTTTGGACTTGTTTCAGTTCTTTTATCTTCGGTTTGGGATTTTATTAGGGGTCCATGAGATGGATTCCCGAGTTGTAAATAAATGGAGGTTTTGGATTATTGGTTTTAGAATAATAACCTTTGAGGATTTTGTAATTAGATTTCTTTTCAGCTATATTATTTATTTCTTTTTAAATTTAGTTTTGTATTCCATGTTCGTTTTACATATTAATTGTTTGGTATCCCTCAGATCTGTGCTCGGACTTGATCACCCGTGGCTCTAGAATCGAGGGGTATCACAAGAGAGTCATCCTTGATCGTCATTTCCAGTATGAGTACTGCGTCCAACATGATCGTTTTTATTGGAAGTAAAACATCGAACTTCCTGTTGGGACCCTCTTCATAGATTTCTCGAGATACGTTCTTACGAAGTGTCGTTATAGCATCTATAATAGAACATCCTCTTGTTCTAAGCTTCTTGTAATTAAATTAGGTGCCATACTTCCCTTCGTCATTAGTCCCTCCCAAACTATTTTTGTGAAAGGCAGACAGATCATAGACAATGTTCTTTCGGCACATGAATTGCTCAATGGCTATCACAAACCATCCCATCCCCCAAATTATGACATTAAAGTTGACCTCAAAAGGCTTTTGACACTGTATATTTGCAGTTCATAATTGATGCACTCTACCTCTCCACTGGGTTACATAATACATCACAACACCATCCTATTCAATCTCCCTCAATAGAGAACTGTTTGGTTTTTTCAAGGGCAAAAGGGGCATTAGACAGGGTGAACCCATTTCCCCATTGTTATTTTTCATTGCCATGGAGGTTCTCTTATTGACAATTGCCAAATCAATCCACCTCAATTATTGTTTTACATTCCATTGGAGATGTAGCAAACTCTCCCTCACATATTTGACATTTGCGGATGGTATTATCCTATTCTCACATGGAAACTTGGATTCTGTTTAAACACTTATTGAGGCATTGCATAGTTTTTCTCATTCTCTAGATTGGACATTAACAACTCCAAGAGTCATGTATTCTTTGCTAGTATAAATAGTTCAACAAAAGTAAACATTCTCTTATTGTTACAGTTTGAAGTTAGCTGTCTTCCTATCACCTACCTTGGACTACCATTGTCCTCAAAGACCATCAATGCCAAGGATTGTCAAACCTTGGTGGAAAAGATTACTGCTAGAATTTCAAGATGGCCCTCTAGATTCATCTCCTTTGCAGAAAGATCAATCCTCATTAAGTTCATTTTGTGTTCCATCTAATCCTATTGGTCTCAAGCATTTGTTTGACCCAAGAAGGTGTTGAACTGAAATCAGATTCTGAGATGCTTCTTTTGGTCAGGAGTGGAAATGAAGAAGATAAAATCAAATGTGGCATGGGATATAGTTTGCAGGCATATGATGTATGGGGGTCTCAGTTTTCTAACCTTGCTGCTAATATAAAACACATTTGAAGGCTGTTTACAAAAAAGAATGAAATTTTATGGGTGAACTGGGTTCATTGCTATTTGTTGAAAGGTAAGAGATTTTGGTTAATAAAGTATTCTTCTCTCAGTTCAGGTTCTTGGAGGGGGTTGATCAAGATTCGAGGCATAGCTGGGAACTTAATCAAGCATAGGGTGGGCATAGGCAATGATACCATGATTTAGATTGATTATTAGTTGCCAAATGGTCCCATTACCAACCAAAAGTACTTAATTGATGTGGAAATTCTTTAACTAGGCATATTCGCCATAGTTGATAGATTAATTTCCAAAAATCAATTGGTACTACCTATACTCACTTATCCAATCCCCTTCTTCCAAAGCCACAGTTTCTTCTCACAACTCCATGCTTTACCTGCCCCAACACATAATCAAGATATCATTACTTGGACTCCATCTCCAACAAATGGTTTCTTTCTAGCTTACACTCTGGATTTCAATGCTCCACCTTCCCCTCTATTTGCCTAGTACAACCTCATTTGGTTCAAGCATTATGTACCAAAAATAGTTTTATTACTTAGCTAGTAGTCAAAGGAAAATTGAGAACACTCAACAGCAAACCAATGTGAAATAAGCACTATGTTAATGCTTGTTACCTTTGCCTTGCTGGGAAAGAATCTCTTGATCGTTTGTTCTTCAAATGTAGCTTTACTTTGGTCATTTGGAATTTTATTCAGGATTTTGTAGGATTTTAGATCCTTCCTTCGAATTGGATTGCACTCATTAAATGGATCTCTTCACACTGGAATGACAAGAAATTTACTTCATTTATAGCAATTTACTTCATTTGGCTTGACAGGAACTCAAGAGCAATTTAGGACAAATCCTCCACACCATACCATATCATTGTTGGGCTGGGTTCCCTCCTAAGTTGAGGAGGCCCAAGTAAAGCCCATATGGGTATGTTGCCCATATAAACACTTATATATATGTATACTTATGCTATATTTAGGAGAAGGAAAAAAAAGTGTGAGGCGGCGTCTTCTATAGCGTAAAAACAAAGAGAGAAATTCCATAGAACTAGTTTTTCAAGGTACGACCAGATTTCATCAAGGGCTCCAATCAGCAGGCGTTTATGGTCCGATCAAGCTGAAATTTGGCAGGTGGGTTTGCAATACAAGGCTCTACATTCTGAAAGGTAGAGATTGGATTTCGAGCATTCTAGATCAGTTTTGGGTCCGTAAACAGTAACTCCTTTTTCGGTGAGATCTTTCCTTAATCTTTGATTAAAAGATATTTTGTTGCCAAGAAAGATTATTTCTTGAGATTGATTACCTCTAGTTCTAGTTAGAGAGAACTTTTTGTATGAGATTTAGTGACTACGGTCCCGTGGTCTTTTACTTCCCACATCGAGGAGTTTTTTCCACGCTAAAATTGATTGTGTCAATTGTGTGTGCGATGTTGATTAAATTTTTCAGATTATTGTGTTCTTTTAATTGGTTCCTAACAGATTTACACATAGAGGGAGGATATATTTTTGCTAATTTAATTATGAGACATTCAGATTGAATCAATCTTTTTTGAATTCTCCCAATTAGTGGTATCAGAGCTTAGTTATTATTATTACTGAATTTCTTGTGTTAAATAATGGAAGCTAATTTAAGTAGAATGGTCACTTTGAATGGTTCAAATTACCACACTTGGAAAGGAAAAATGGAAGACCTTCTCTATGTGAAGCAATTTCATTTACGTGTGTTTGCTAATGTGAAGCCTAATAATAAATCTGATGAAGAATGGGCATTACTACATCGGCAAGTGTGTGGATATATTAGACAGTGGGTTGATGATAATGTTTGGAACCATATTGTTGAAGAGACACATGCACGCACACTTTGGAATAAGCTTGAGCAGTTGTATTCCTGGAAGACTAGAAATAACAAGATGTTTTTGATAAAATACTTGATAACTTTGAGATACCAAAATGGGACTCCAATAACAGATCACTTAAAAACTTTCCAAGGAATAATTAATCAGTTGGCTAGAATGGGTATTACGTTTGATACTGAGGTACAGGGGTTCTGTCTACTTGGTACATTACCGGACTCATGGGAGACCTTCAGAATGTTATTGTCTAATTCAGCTCCAAATGGCTTAATCAATATGGATCTGGCTAAGAGCAGTGTTTTGAATGAAGAGATGAGAAGAAAATCACAGGGATCCAATTCACAGTCAGAGGTTTTGGTTACGAAAAATAGGGGGAGAAATAAAAGTAAAGGTCAGAAGAATATAGATAAAGGCAGAAACATGTCCAATAAGTTTTCTAACATTTAGTGTTATCATTGTGGTATGAAAGGGCACATCAAGAAATACTACAGAAAGTTGAAGAGAGAGAACAAGGGGAAAGGGAATGAGAAAAAGAATGATGATGGCAAGGATGATGATCGAGTTACCACAACTACTTCCGAAGACTTCCTCATTGTTTATGATGATGATGCTATTAATATTGCATGCCATGAGACTAGCTGGGTTATTGATAGTGGTGCCTCTATTCATGCTACATCTCGAGAAGATGCCTTTACATCCTATACACCAGGTGACTTTGGGACAGTAAAGATGGGAAATGATGGCTTGGCCAAAATCATTGGTATTGGAGATGTGTGCTTGGAAATAAATAATGACACGAGATTGGTCCTTAAAGATGTAAGGCATATTCCTGACATCTGCTTGAACTTGATTTATGCAGGTAAACTTGAGGATGAAGATATTACAACAACTTTAATGATGGCCAGTGCAAGCTCACCAGGGGTTTTATGATAGTTGCTCAAGGCAAAAAGTTTTCTAGTTTGTACGTATTGCAGGCAAGAATCTCCAAAAGCATTATTAATAAAATAGAGGATGAGTACTTAGTTGAGTTGTGGCATAAAAGGCTTGCTCTTATGAGTGAGAAAGGCTTGACAATGTTGGCTAAAAAGAATCTTTTATCAGGAATTAAGAGTGCATCTTTGAAAAAATGTACTCATTGTTTAGCAGGGAAGCAGAATAGAGTTTCCTTTAAGAGTTCCCCTCCTTCAAGAAAGCCAGGTATACTTGACTTGATACATTCAGATTTCTGTGGCCCTATGAAGACGATGTCACTCGGTGGCTCTCGTTATTTTATGATTTCATAGATGATCATTCAAGGAAATTGTGTGTGTATACCTTGAGAAGAAAAGATCAAGTGTTAAATGTGTTTAAACAATTTCAGGCTTTAGTTGAGAGGCAGACTAGAAATAAACTGAAGTGCATCAGAACAGATAATGGGGGAGAGTACATAGGTTATTTTGATTACTATTGCAGACAATTGGGTATTCGATATCAAAAGACGCCTCCCAAGACACCTCAATTGAATGGTTTAGCTGAGAGGATGAACAAGACACTAGTTGAGAGAGTGAGATGCTTACTTTCACAGGCACAATTGCCAAGATCCTTTTAAGGTGAAGCTTTGAGTACAGTTGTACATGTTCTTAATATCACACCATATACTTCTCTTCAGTTCGATGTACCTGATAGAGTTTGGACTGGAAAGGATGTTTCGTATGATCATTTGCGTGTCTTTGGGTGTAAGGCTTTTGTGCATATTCCCAAAAATGAGAGGTCTAAGCTTGATGTGAAAACCCGACAGTGCATCTTTTTAGGCTATAGCCTGGATGAGTTTGGCTATAGGTTATATGATCTAGTTAACAAGAAACTAATGAGAAGTAAAGATGTTGTGTTTATGGAAGATCAAATCATACAAGATATTGAGAAAACAGAGAAAGTAGCGCCTCAATACGATGATGGTTTGATTGACTTGGATCCAATTTCTTCAACAGATGTTCCAGTACATATTAAACATGATGCTCAGGATGACCAGCAGGATCCAGGTGACAATGATGCACCTTTACAGATTGAGATTGATTAGTTGTTAATACCAAAGACACCACCAGATGTTCCAGTCAAGAAGTCTATCAGAAACTGACACCCTTCCACTCGATATTCTACAGATGAGTATGTGTTACTGACTGACAGGGGGAGAACCTGAGTGTTATACAGAAGCCATAGAAGATGAACATAAGACAGAGTGGGTTGATGTAACGCAAGATGAGATGCAATCATTACATGACAATCACACATTTCAGCTGGTGAAGTTGCCTAAAGGAAAAAGAGCTTTGAAAAACAGGTGGATTTACAGGGTAAAGCAAGAAGAACATACTTCACGACCACGATACAAAGCTAGACTTGTTGTCAAATGATTCAGTCAGAGAAAAGGCATTGATTTTGATGAGATTTTTGCTCCAGTTGTGAAAATATCTTCCATACGTGTGGTTCTTGGCTTAGCAGCTAGCCTAGACTTAAAGATTAAGCAAATGGATGTGAACTGCCTTCTTTCATGGTGACTTGGAGGAGGAGATTTATATGGAACAACCAGGGGGTTTCAAGGTGAAAGGAAAAGAGGATTATGTGTGTAAGCTAAAGAAAAGTCTTTATGGTTTGAAGCAGGCACCTAGACAGTGGTATAAGAAGTTTGAGTCAATTATGGGGGAGCAAGGCTACAAGAAGATTACTTCTGACCATTGTGTCTTTGTGCAGAAATTCTCTGATGATGATTTTGTTATTTTATTGCTACATGTTGATGACATGTTGATTATTGGTAAGAATCTTTCAAAAATTGACAAATTGAAAAAGCAGCTAAGTCAATCCTTCGCTATGAAGAACTTGGGGCCAGCAAAACAAATTCTTGGTATTCGTATTTGTCGAGACAGAAAAGAGAAGAAGCTATATATGTCACAAGAGCAATACATTGGAAAGGTGCTTGAAAGGTTCAAAATGAATAATGCTAAAGTGGTTAGCTCTTCTCTTGCTACTCACTTTAAGTTAAGCTCCAAGCAAAGCCCTTCCACAGATAAAGAGAAAGAAGATATGGAAAGAGTTCCATATGCCTCAGCATAGTTAGCTTAATGTATGCTGTGGTTCGCACAAGGCCAGACATAGCCCACGCAGTTGGTGTTATTAGCCGGTTTCTTTCAAATCAGAGAGCATTGGAATGCGGTAAAGTGGATTATGAGGTATCTTCGAGGCACTTCCAAGTTCAAACTCAGCTTTGGAAGTGGCAAACCAGTGCTAGTTGGCTATGTAAATGCAGATATGGTGGGAGATGTGGATACCCGTAAGTTTATTTCGAGATATTTGATCACTTTCTTAGGTGGGGCTGTTTTTTGGCAGTCGAGGTTGCAAAAATGTATTGCACTTTCTACAACAGAGGCAGAGTTTATTGCAGCAATAGAAGCTTGTAAAGAGTAGTTATGGATGAAAAAGTTTTTGAGAGAGCTTGGTTTTAAGCAACAAAAATATTTCTTGTTTTGTGATAATCAAAGTGCTATTCACCTTGCTAAGAATTCTACTTTTCATGCAGATCAAAGCATGTTGATGTGAAATACCATTGGATCAGAGACACTTTGAATGACAAGTTGTTTGAACTTGAAAAGATTCATACAGATCGAAATGGCTCAGACATGTTAACGAAGGCTCTAGCAAGGGAGAAGCTTGAGATTTGCCACTTGATCGCCGGGATGGCGAATCCTCCCACTTAGTCGGGAAGGGGGAAATTTGTTGGGCTGGGTTCCCTCCTAATTTGAGGAGGCCCAAGTAAAGCCCATGTGGGTATGAAACCCATGTAGACGCTTATATATATATGTATGCTTATGCTGTATTCAAGAGAAGGAAAAAAAAAAAGTGTGAGGCGGCGTCTTCTTTAGCGTAAAAATTGAGAAAAAAATTCCATAGAACCGGTTTTTCAAGGTGTGACCAGATTTCATCAAAGTCTCCGATCAGCAGGCGTTTGTGGTCTAATCGAGCTGAAATTTGGCAGGTGGGTTAGCAATACAAGGCTCTACATTCTGAACGTAGAGATTGGATTTTGAGCATTCTGGATCAGTTTTGGGTCCGTAAACAGTAACTCTATTTTTGATGAGATCTCTCCTCAATCTTTGATTAAAAGATATTTTTTTGCCAAGAAAGATTGTTTCTTGAGATTGATTACCACTAGTTCTAACTAGAGAGAACTTTTTGTATACCCATTATTTTGTTGATAATGGAGATTTAGTGACTACGGTCCCGTGGTTTTTTGCTTCCCATATTGGAGAGTTTTTTCCATGCTAAAATTGATTGTGTCAATTGTGTGTGCAATGTTGATTATATTTTTCAGATTATTGTACTCTATTTAATTACTTCCTAACATATTTACACATAGAGGAAGGATATATTTTTGCTGATTTAATTATGAGAGATTCAGATTGAATTAGTCTTTTTTCAATTCTCCAAATAATCATTGGGCTCATCAAGAACTCTACAGGATGCAGACTGGCATCCACAAAGCTCAGATGCAATGCTGATCTCAAACGAATAAAAAGTCTTAAGGAGCTTCATGATCTCTTTTTCCCTGGGCTGTGGTCACTTTTGTTTGTAATTGGTTGGTAATTACTAGCACTGTAATTACTGGTGGCTGTTATAGTCTTTGTTCCCCACTTGGTTGTAGTGTAGTTTTGTAGGTCCATCACTCTGATAGCGCTTCTTGGTGAATGTTCTGCCTTTGTCAAGGCCTCTTGTAAATTCTGCTCTTTTTCTATACAATCTTACCTCATAACTAAACAAAAAAAAGGAAGAAGAATATTAGAAAAAAAAAAAAAAAAAGGGTGTGAAATAAAGAGAGAGTATAAGTAAAAGTCTATCAAATAATGACTTTTATTTCAATTCAATAAAAAAAATTAAACAATATAAATATTATTGGTTTTCCTTTTTACTAAAATTAGACCTTATCTTGCACCTCTGAATCGGGCCATCACAACTTAGAAATCTGACTTTGTATTAAGTCACACACATTAAGAGGTAACTTAAAACAAAGCCAATTGTAGAAGCAGGAATGGCTTGTAGCACTCTTTTGATAAGAACCTATTTGCCTCCTGTTGAAAGCAGCTTATCATTCCAACTTTGTATTTCATCTGTAATTGTTCTTTTGGTATATTTAAATACCTCTTTCTTTGAATGACATACTATTGATGGAAGGCCGAAATATCTCTCTTGTTGTGGTTTTGTGGAATCTGATCATATGTTGATTATGTGAAGATTTTTTTTAGAAAGATTACATTCTGTTCGCCTTGAATTGGTAGCCAATCAAGGAATAGGTTCAACTTGAACTAGTAGCCAATCAAGGAATAGGTTCAAATTTTTGAGAACCGATAGCCAATTAACGAAGGAATCTTACTGGTAGCCACTTCATGTATCGGTTCAAGACTGCTGAATTTTATGAAAACTTCAATTTCTTGGTCTGTTTTAATTTCCTTATTGGTTTTGGACTCTACAAAAGGCAATTTCTTGTAGGACAAATTATTTGGGGTTATATATATCAACGCTAATTAGATTTTAGGTTATGGAGAAAAAGTGAGAAAAAAAAAAAAAAAAAAAAAAAAAAGATGATAATACATGTTGTATGAGTGATTAATTTGTGCCAACACAAGAGAAAGCAATTAAGGGAGATTGAGAGAAAATTCTCCATTGTAATTCTTCATCTTCTTCATAGTGGAATTTATTCGGTGCGCTTCATGAATGTAGCCCTAAGATTTGGGTGAACCATGTATATCTTGTGTTTTTATGTGTGATTGATTTTTTTTATTCTTCGTGATTGCTTGTTTATTCTTCGAACAACGTTGTTTATTTTCCGTTTCCACCACAACAACTGGTATCAAGCATCTAGTTATTGTGTAGCAAATATAACATATCTTGCATTCGTTCTCTAGCTATTCCCAACATATTATTCATGTGTACCCTGGTAGGTCTAGGTACTCATGCCCACTATATGTGCGTTTTGCATGTTGCCTACTATTCAGGTTGAGATAACCCTATAGTCTAGTGAGGTTCCTTTAGTGTGTGTATATATTTATACGGACTACTAGTTACTGTTGGTTTGACTAGGATGTATACGTGTATCGGATCTCTGCTTGAACTGTAGTAGAGTAGAACTTGTTTGTGGGCCTGACCCACTATTATTTTTCAGGTGTTCGTCAGGAGTAGAGATTGTTCGTGCTGAGCGGGGATTAGTCTACTTCATTCTTCCGATGCTACTGATCGGTTGGTCAATTATACATCAACCTTCGTAATAGCACGAATCATTATAAAATAGGGCTATTGGTCGGGTAAGTCGAACCACTGGGACTGCGCTAGTTTAAGGCAACCTAAGCGTCTAGAATCGTTTTAGAATGATAAGGGGGAATAGGGTGTTTGCTTGGTTTGTCACTAAAGCTATGAAATTAAGATGCATAAAATAGAACTTGCAAGAATTTAAAAGAGATAAAATGTCAGTAAAAGAGACTAGGGAAGTCACTTCACCACCTACAATATAAACATGCTAGAATATGATTCATTCGGGGAAAAACAACATAAATATGTGGCTATGATAAGTAGTTACTCATAGTTACTACATTACCTTCAAAAGATTCATGGAATCAATAGGCAAGAACAATTTATCAAAGATTTTACATGCTCAATTACCTAAACTAAAGTGTAATTTAAGACATGTTCACTAAGCTAGAAATTGTCAAACCATCAATCACATGATAAGAGCACATGAAGCTAAGAATTAAGAATAAGCCATCAAAGGAAGAACCAAAGCTATGGCCTATCAAATCTCTCAACAACATGCCATTAAAACCATTCCAAAAATCTCATCTTCATTGTCACCATGAAAATGTAAACCATACAACCATGAAAACATACATTCTAAGACAAGAAAGTAGGTCCAACATGATCATTAAATCAAAATCAATTCATTACATCAAGTAAGAGTTCTAGATTATGGAATCACCACAAAAATACATTATTTTTCCCAAACTAGAATCAAAAGTAAAGCATGCTTACAATGAGGGGTTCCATTACCTCCCTAGAGGAGGAGTTAGTTACACATAAGAGCCTTAGAATGAAGAAGAACCATGGATCCTCCTTCCATTTTCGAGCTCCCCTTTCTTGCTCCAAGAACTCTCCTTCCTTTGCTCTCTTCTCTCTCCTCTAATCTTGTAGAAATGTAGGTTTCTGATTTGTGTGGCTCTTATCCCTCTTATCTACCACCAAAAAGGCCACCAACCAACATCTCCAACCACTTCATTAAAGAGGAAAACAAAATGAAGAAACCAAGGTGCAAGTGGGCTGAAATGAGCCATTTTCGAAGGGCATTCTGCCCAAAATTCGAGCACTCTAAGCAAGGCCTCGAGCACTCGAATTTAGTGTAAAAAGCTCCATGCTTCACTTGCTCCGCCCAGACCTACTTTGGTTAAACAGCCATAACTTTGCGCTCCGAACTCCGAATGATGAACCGTTTAAAGATTTAGAAAGCTAATTCAGAGCTCTAAATATTTCATGTTTTGGTGGAGATCCAAATCTCAAGGATGGTTGGTCTAAAATGAAGATCAAGGCAGAATTTCATTGCTGCCAGGCAGTTCTGCGCACCTCTGGTAACAAGGCCATAACTCTCTGCTCCGAGCTCCGAATGACAAACTGTTTGAAGATTTAGAAAGCTAATTCAGAGCTCTAAATCTTTCATGTTATGAGAGAAGTCCAGTTCTCGAGTTTGGAAGGTCAAAATGGCGAGCAAAGTCCAGGTTCTACTGCTGCCAGAATTCAGCATTGGCACCTTTTGTTGCTCAAGATTCCACAAGGCCTTATTCTTGTTCCATTTTGGCCAATGAACCTGAAATTGCATAAAAACATAGAAATGAAGATAATCTACATAAATTAACATACAACGGACTTTACTAATGCAATTTAGGGCGCTTGAATATACAATATTCGGCGCTTATCACAACATAGGAGTTCCTTTATGATTCAATTTCCTAATTTAGACAGTTATTGCTGTCCTTTGTTTAGTTTGGATTTTCTAGGGGTCCACACAATATGGATTCCCGAGTTGTATTTTAGTGGATCAGTTGTATCAGAAGAGTTTACTAATTAACGGAAATACATTCTGAGGTTTATTATTAGATTATCATTTTAGTTTCTTGTCAGCATTTTATTTATTCTTCTTTATTCTTTTGTATTCTGTGTTCGTTTATTATCAATTTGTTTTGATATCCTCGGGTATTCGGGCATGGGCCTGGCCAACCCGCATTCGGGAATCCGAGGATATCACATTTATGTACTCCAATTAGGTTTGGGAGCTGGTAGAACCACCTGTAAATATTAAACCTATACATTGCAAGTGGGTTTATAAGCGAAAAAGTGGATCAGAAGGGAAGGTTGAAACCTTCAAAGCAAGGCTTATTGCGAAAGGGTTTACTTAAAAAAAGGGTATCGATTGTGAGGAGACTTTTTCGCCTGTAGTCATGCTTAAGTCTATTCGTATTCTCTTATCCATTGCAGCTCATCTCGATTACGAGATTTGGCAAATGGATGTCAAGACGGCCTTTTTGAATGGTCATCTTGAGGAAAACATCTATATGATGCAACCAAATGGGTTCATAGCAAAAGACCAAAAGCATAGGGTATGCAAATTACATAGGTCTATTTATGGACTTAAGCAAGCGTCTCATAGTTGGAACATTCGGTTTGATTTAGCAGTCAAATCTTTTGGATTTAATTATAATCCGGAAGAATCTTGTGTATATAAGAAGAGTGAAGGAAACGTGGTGGTGTTTCTACTTTTATATGTTGATGGCCTACTACTTATTGGAAATGATGTAGGAATGTTATCAAAAGTAAAAATTTGGTTATCCAATTAATTTGATATGAAGGACTTGGGAGAAACCAGTTACATTCTAGGGATTAAACTTTTGCGAGATCGTAAAAATAGAATGTTGGGCTTATCTCAGACTACTTATATTGATAAAATATTGGTCAAGTTTGGTATGCATAATTCCAAGAGGGGTTTATTACCTTTCAGACAAGGAATTGCTCTTTCTAAACAACAGTGTCTTAATGCACCAGAGGAGGAAGAGCACATGAAGGCATTTCCTTTTGCTTCAGCAGCAGGAAGCCTCATGTGTGCTATGCTTTGTACTAGACCAGATATCTATTTTGCAGTCGGCATGGTCAGCAAATATCAATCCAACCCTGGACAAGAACATTGGATAGCGGTAAAGCACATCCTTAGTATTTGAGGAGAACCAGAGATTACATGTTGATCTATGGGGATGATGATTTACTTCCAGTGGGTTACACAGACTCTGACTTCCAATCAGATAGGGAGAACAAGAAATCTACCTCAGGATATGTGTTTACTCGTGGTGGAAGAGCCATTATTTGGAAGAGCGTGAAGCAATCTTGCATTATGGACTCACTATGGAGGCTGAGTACGTAGCAGCTTCAAAGGCAGTTAAACATGCTATATGGCTTAAGAATTTCCTCTTAGAGCTTGAAGTGGTACCACTGGCACGATCTCCTATTATCTTATATTGTGATAATAGTAGGGTAATTGCTCAGTCCAAGGAATCGAGGAACCACAAGAAGGGAATGCACATTGAGCGCAAATATCATCTCATTAGAGATATAGTTCAACGTGGGGACATTATAGTCACAAAGATTGCATCTGCAAATAACCTTGCAGATCCTTGCACTAAGACTCTACCTACTAAGGTTTTTGAGTCTCATGTTGAAGGGATGGGTGTTAGATGTAATGGTAATTGGTTTTGAGTGCAAGTGGGAAATTGTTGGGATCATATACCCTACAAGCCAATTATTTATTATTTATTCGATATTTTATTAATAAATATCATATTCATGCATTGGGCTTTACATATAATTGTATGAGATGCGTTATAGTCCTCAAGTTGCATTTTAGGTGACTTAAGTGTGTAAATTAGATTTACACGCAGGAGATTTGGGCTCACCGGTTTCTTGCACCTTGGCATTGTTCGCAGTCAGTGATAAAAGTTGGACACTTTTATCTGTAAGACTGTAACACACTTGACCTCTATAAGATAGGATGGTTTGTCTTGACTATTGGGGTAGTTGACTCTAAGGTAGTGTGTTAGTGTGTTTGGAGTATATTGAACTGGATCACCATAAGATCACACCATATTATGTACTGTCATTATTCTGGTGTGTTTCTTATCTACTAAATTCATAGGCTCTAAATCCTAAGAGATTTAGTGAACTCAAGTTTTAGTACTAGTCACTTTGACTTACCAATTTGTGAGATCTTTTTAAGGTCAATACCACGGTATCTTGGGTGGCTAATGTTAGAGTTCTGGGAACACAAATGCTCAACATGGAATCCACACTCTTTATAAGAGTTGGAATATCCCCTTGATGTAATTTAATAAGTTTGATACTGGAACCTGGCCAGGACATTTTAGTAAAATGTTTACTAAATTATTTTTCTATTATTTATTTTGAAAAATATTTATTTTGAAAAATCCTTTCTAAAAGAATTTAATTCAGTGATCATAAAGATTAAGTTAGTTACTCAAGGAATATAAAATATAAGTAAGCCTTAGGTGGGACAGTATATAATTTCCTCGGGATACTTATGGATATTCGGTAGTGGAGGGGCTTATATGTAATTATTTAGTACATAGGGCCTTGTTGTAATTTCTAAATTCTAGAGTGCAATTACAATATTATTTGTGGTGCTTATTGTAATTAATTAGATAGGATAGAGTTATTGAGATAACTGTATCTCTATCCAATTGGAGCTAGGATAAGGAAGCCTTCTTGGATTCTCATCTCTAGGCCCAGACTTTTTAACCGATTCTCTCAGATCATATATTCAGTGAGATAGTGATACAAAAGATTGTATCGTACACTATCCAGAATACAGAGAGTAAGAGAGAAAGTTAGAGTTCCACAAACCTATATTGGGGTCATAGAGGTGAAGACTCATTAGTTTTCAAGGCCAAAGAAGAAAGTGAATATTGTTTTCGAATACGATGATTATTCAATCGTCCAAAGGTATAAGATCCATTTACAGTATTTATTGATTTGTTGAAAAATCACGTGGTTACGTTCCTGAAAATTTTTAAATGCTTCCGTTGTGCCTTCAGCCTGGACCCCACATTATTTTTACAAACCTACTAAATAATATACTAATGTGACTGTGTAAAAAAGTTGTGTAAAATACGCAACAATTTTATACTTACACAAAAGAGTATTTTACCAGACTGCTGGAGATGGAGCATCTCCAACCGTTGTGTATATATATATATTTTTTTTATGTAAATCTGATGTGTCATAAGAGTATCTCTAGCCGTGTGTTAAAATATTTTTTTATGTAAAATATAAACTGCCACATATGATATGTAATTTTTTTTTATCTCTAACAGTCTGTTAAGATACACGTCACCACTCTGTAAAATTGTTGTATATGTTACACCACCTTTTTACAGTCACATCAACATATTCCATTTTTCCTTCCTCTTTCTCATTCCATTAACCAATGAACTCTATATTAGGTAGGTTTGTAAAAATTATGTGGGTTCAGACATGAAACTGATTGGTATTTATTAAGCGATATATTTTTACACAAAGTATAAAATAACCGTTGGAGCTAAAAATAAATAATCCAAAATTTCTGTGTAAATCTATTATGACATTTCAAATTTATACAAATATATATATATATATATATATATATATACACAACGGTTAAAGATGCTCTAATAGATTTGCACAAAAATTTTGGATTATTTATTTTTAACTCCTGCAATTGTTTTATACTTTTTGTGTAAAAAAATATTCCACAATAACAACCAATTAATCAGTATCATGCCTCGACCCATATAATTTTAACAAAACTACTTAATATAGAGTTGATTCATTAATGGAATGAAAAAGAAAGAGGAAAAAGGAAATATGTTGATATAGTTATGTAAAAAAAATAGTGTAAAATATACAACAATTTTACACATTGATAAAGTAACAGGGTATGTTAACAAACTACTGGAGATAAAAAAAAAAAAAAAAAAAAAAAAAAAAAAAAAAAAAAAAAATTACACAGCATACGTGGCAGTGTTTTAACAGACTGCATCTCCAGCCATTGTTAAAATTTATTTTTGTGTAAAATATACACTGCCACGTATAATGTGTAATTTTTTTTCAATCTCCAGCAGTCTATTAAGATACACTAATACATCAAGACACATATCCTTTTTTTTTTATTTTTTTATCTTTTACCTTCTTTTTTTTTTTAATTTTCTTCACTGAATTTCTGATCTCTCTCTCAATGCTTTCCTACCTTGAACTAAAAAAACAAAATGGAAATTAAGATGAAGCCCTGGTTATTTGCAGTATTGAGGATAGTCGCGTGCGCTCCGTGGATTGTGTTTGGGTTTTTAGAATATCACAAAAAAAAAAATTGATTTTATTATTTATGGGTATATATGTAATTTTATATAATCTCTTAGGAGAAGTTAGCCTCCCATTAGTCAAATATTAAATTAAGGATGTTTGTTGCTCCCAAAAAAAAAAAAAAAAACGTAGAGGTGGTATTTGCAACTTTGTGAAGGCAAAGGGGGTTTACTCATTACTGCACTATATAACCTAAAAAAAAATAATTAAAGTTAATTAGTTTGTTTATTTTTTATTTTTTAAATTATTCTTTTATTTAGATGGCAATTTAAATCGGTCAGAAACAAGTTTCACATGCACATCCAGAAAACTGTAAATGCAAGATATTAGGTTATTGAAAGAGCTTTATTTATTGATGAAGATGATAAAGGATGATTATTGCTGCGATGACAAATCAACTATTCAGCTTTTGTTTGTTATGCAACAACAGTAATTTTTATCGAGACATCCAGCAATTTGCCCTTTAGAATTTCCGATGCAAATCTTGTCGCAACTGCTTTCAGTGCAATCCGGAAGATAGAAAGGCTTCATCTGACAAGGATATGCTGCCATGGTACCTATTTTCATGCATTAACCCAGAATATATATATATAATCACACATGCTACGTACTATATATTGAAGGCAAAAATAATATATGTATATATGTATTTATATTGGGGTGGGAGAGAGTGTAAAAAATATAAGAATAAATTATAAATAGTCAGAAAGTTGGATGTGTTTGACTGTCGAATTTTTTATCATTATTAAAAATATAATTATAAATATATATATATATATATATATACACACACACTAATTACATCCCACTGTCATCTTGCTGGGTGCCGAAAAATTTCTTGCTCACAGCAAGAGATTATTATTAAATACAATGACGAGTAATGAGATACTAGCACAAAAGGGATGGGAAAATTTACCTCCTGAAAGAGCAAAGAAAAGCACCAGAACGAGGGGGAGAACACAACAGCTCTTCATCTTAGGAATAAGTCTTGATGTCAAATTCATATTAGCTCGCATCTATTTATAGACCAGAGGCCTACTATCTATCTATATATTTATAGGATAAAGTGTAAAAAAAAACCCCTTAAACTATGTTTTAATTTGCAACCTTCTTGAACTATATTTTATGCATAATATCTCCTAAACTATCACATTTTGTTACAAATTGCCCCAATGCTAAAACTATATTTCATTAAATGACCATAATGTCTTTTTTATTAAATTACATTTGATTTATTTTCTTATTGAAATAAATTATGAAAAAAAAAAATTCTAATTTCATGACAGATTCTCCATTAAATCTATATATATATATATATATATATCCTTATCTATACTATTAATGAGGCATGAATTATTATGCTTTAAACAACTTTTTTATGTGAGAAAAAAAAATTGTCTACACTTTTAGAATAGGATATATATATATATATATATATATATATATATATATATATGACCTAATATTTTATGAAAAAAATTGAGGAAGACCAAAAGATCATGTTTTTAATCCCATTAATTACACTATTTGATTGTTTAGATTCTTCAACTCTTTTCATATATGTATATATTTAAACCATAATTTTATATTAAAAGTATTTTTAAATCAAATTAATTATACTTTTTATTCTTATATTCTTCAGTACCAAAAAAAAAAAACCAAAAATCAATATATACTATTCTAAAAGTTTAGAGAATTTCTTAACATTTTTTATTTTTTTTCTCACATAAAAAAGTTGTTTAAAGCATAATAATCAATGCCTCAACAAGGATATATATATGTATATATTATATATGACCTAATATTTAATGAAAAAAAATTGAGGAAGACCGAAAGAACATGTTTTTAATCCCATTAATTATAATATTTGATTGTTCAGATTCTTCAACTCATTTTATATATGTATATATTTAAACCATAATTTTTATATTAAAAGTATTGTTAAATCAAATTAATTAATTATACTTTTTATTTTTCATATTCTTCCGTAAAAATTTATAAGGTAAAGTGCAAAAAAACCCCTAAACTATATTCCTGTTTGCAAATAAACCTATTGAAGTATATTTTGTGCATAATACCCCCTAAACTATCACATTTTGTTGCAAATTGCCCCAATGCCTAAACTATATTTCATTAAATGATCATAATGCCCTTTTTATTAAATTACACTCGATCTATTTTTCTTATTAAAATAAATTATGAAAAAAAAATACTAATTTCATGACATATTCTCCATTAAATTAGTATAAATTTAACATTAATTTTTTAAATCAATTGTTTAAATAAAAATCTCAAGTAAAATTTTTTAAAATAATTAAATTAATTTCTTAATTTTTTATGAATATACTGCATGAAAAATAATGTATTTTTTATTTAAGTAATTTATTAATATTTCATCAATATATTTTATGTAAAAAAGTATTTTTCTACTATAAAAAAGTTTAAATTGAGTATAATAAGTTTTATTATAAATAATAAAGTGTTAATAATAAGTTAATATTTTAGAAAATGGTAGTTACAACTTTATTTTTTTTCCTATTATTATGATAAATAGATACTAATAATAAAATTAAGTTAAATAGTATAATTAATATTTAGATAAGAGAAAAGATAATAAAAATAATTTAATAAGAAATGACAAATTTAATGAGAAAGGGTAAAATAGTCTTTTGCGATGAGTTTATTCTTAATTGCAATAAATCAATAGTTCATAGCATGGTTGTTAAAATCGCGATTCTAACTCATAGAATCGTGCGATTTTACGATCCAAATGCCCAAATCGATCCAAATCGCAGGAAAATCGTGGCTTGGGCAGAATCGGGAGTTGAATTGCCGGAATCGTACGTAAAATCGTGGAATCGTACGATTCTATATGATCCCAACGATTCTAAATTATCCATGATTACGGCCTTGTTTTGGGTTTAAGAGTTGTGAAGAAACCCTAAATCGATTACCACAGTGCAACAATTCCATCTCTTTCGCGTCCTCTAGCACAACTCCGAGAAGAGAAAAGATGCCGAGGACAAAAAGAATGCTAGGGTTTTGGTGAAGAAGAAGCAGAGGAGGAGGAGAGAGGGAACAAGAGGCTAAGAGAGCTTACCTGAAAAAGACGATAGGAGCTGCCGCTGCCGCTGCCGTTGTCGCTGTGGAATTGCAACAGGGGAATTTTGGTCTCTTCAATTCGTCTGCGCCGCTGGGGAATTTCACTCTCTACAGATGGGCAAGTTGAGACTAGCCTAAAAAAGATTAGTCTTGGGCCTTGTACTTCTCTTGGGCTCTATTTGTTCTATTATACATCTAGGCCAAACGGGCTTTGCAAACTTTAAGTTTTTGAAGCCCAATGTAATATTTACATTTATATAAAATTTGTCTTACATTCCAAAAACTAAATAAATTAAATTTTAAAAGAATTTGTTAATAATTTTATATGAACTTATTCTTATATATATATATATTAGTGTGTTTGGCTTATTTTTTATTTATTTTGAAAATAATTTTTGTTGAAAAAGTTAGTTTGAATTGTATTTTTATCAATTTGGTAGAATCTTACGATTTACGATCCGATTCTATGATTCCGATTCTACGGAATCCAAAACGATTCTACTTAGAATCCCGATATTAACAACCTTGGTTCATAGAGCAATTTGTAATTTAGGGAGTTATTTGCAAATAAATAATAGTTTATGGAGGTTTTTTGCACTTTACCCAATATGATGTGTTTTTGTGTTGATGTTGGTAAATTTTCACCTTTAATGATCATTAATGTGGTCAATAAACTCATTGCCATTTAGCAATATGCATGCTTCGCTGGTCATTTAACGATGGTAAATATGTTAATGAGTTTATTCACGTGGGAAAAAAATTATGGAGTCGGACTACATGAAATTGACACATTTGCTATGTTGTAATTTGTTGGAACGATGTAGTTAGTATGTCATTTACTCGTGCACCAACACTTATCCATATGGTATATTACTAATATGGCATTGAGTTTATTGACCACGTTAATATATATGCCATTTATATATGCACCAATACTTATCCACATTACTATGATGTTTACTCCTCACAATTATTATACATGCACTTGTATGGATAAACATTAGCGGTTTTTTTTTTTTGGTCCCACATTGGATCCAAAAAAAAATAGTATTAAATGTAAATGGATGGATATGTCGCACAATTCAATAATTTAAAATTTTGGATTAAAAAACATATGTTCCATCATTTACAATTATATATATCAAAGCTAGGCCCCACACCCAGTCCCCTCCTGGCCTAAGGTGAGATTTTTTTCCAATGATTTTATTTTTATTTTAGTACATTAACGTAAATAATATTAATTAAGTCTACACAATTTTTAATCTTTATACTAATTAAACAATAAAAATGAGTGCAAAAAATAGATAATAACGTATATAATAAGTTAATAATACAATGTTCTGATTTGCAGCAGGAGATCCTCAATCACTTCAAATCCACACTTGGTCTAACTACTCAGTCATGAATTCTTTCTCAAGCTTCATCTCCAAGTTTGTCCCTCCCCATTTACTACCATCTCTCACAGCCATCCCAACAGACTTGGAGATTCAAAGCTGCATCCTATCCTTCCACCCCTTCAAAAGCCCGGGCCAGTTTTTAACTCCTATTTTTTCAAGTATTCATGGCCTATTATTGGAAATGAGGTCACTATTGCCATTAAGGACTTCTTCATTTTAGTAAGAATGCTAATTAAAATTAACTACTCCTACATTGCATTGGTTCCCAAAGTACCTAACCCTTCCTCTGTCCTAAACTTCAGGACTATATCTTGTTGTAACTTAATTTATAAATGTATATATATAATATAATGACTTACATAGGGATCGAGCTGATCACCACATTCCTTTCCTCTCGCTCAAAAATCATTAGCATACTCCATACATATCTGAAGTCAGTTGGCTGAAAGACCCAGAAGTCTAGTCGTGGAGGGGTTTTAGGATAGGAATAGACAGGATTCATTTCAGATCCAGTACAAATCGAATCTGATCCCTTTTCTCATTTCTTCATTTCCAATTTTCACAAAAATATAGCTCTTTCCTACGTTGCTTTCCGGGGCTTATCTAAATGATGTGCGCGGTACAAAGCCTATCAATCAGGTAAAAGCTAGGAACTTTTTTGAATCATCCTATCGGCTCTGCTCATCCCAAATAGATATGATATCTTCTAGATTTAGGAAGAGAAATTCAGCCCTTTTTTCTTCCAGAATAGAATATGACTAAGAGTTCAGTTACTCTGTTTCATCGAAAACATAACGTAATAATATTATAGAATATCTTACGTCGTTATAAGTTCAGATTCATTCAATGAGCATCCTTTATTTCATAGAAATTAGGGGCAATAGAATCTCCTTGCGTAGTGACCAACTGATCCAACTTTCAGGCATCAAGATACGTTTCAGGTATAGATGAAACTCATAAGAGATTCCCATTCTTAAAAATCTGCACTTTCCAAAATCCAAAAAACAGATGGGATTTTAGGATTTGATTCCTCCCTTTGGCAAAGACTGATTTGCATACCTATTCTGGTTGATCCACACCATACTTACTTCTTGTAAGATGATATACACTAGCTAACAATCCGACTGGTGCTACATCATAGGCATACTGGTAACGTAGATAATTGTAACCATATACATATGAACTGAGAGCAACGAACAATTCTCGAGCTTTATTTGTTAAGTCAATCTTCCTTTGTAATCGAAGTCCAAAGATCTACGAACTATAGCTCATGCTTGACTAACCAAGCAAATGAACGACCAACATTCCTTCACGTCCCACATTTCTATTTGTATGAGTATTTCACATTGAAGATGAAATTTCTGAAGATTGACCCGCTTTTTGTTATTCTGCATAAAAAGATCCTGCCTGATTCACTAATTCATGGGAAGAGACTGAACTCTGATATTTGAAAAATGCTTCAGAAGGTATCTTTAAAGTAGATGGCGATTGAGAGATGTAATACCTCTAATTTTACAAAAGATAGTCTTGGTATTTCATTAGTTGTTTAATTGCTTGTTTGTGTGAATTAATTGTTATTATTTGACTTATTTGCATTATTTGATTTAGATTGTGATTATGTGAATTACTTGGATTAAATTGTCTTCTTTTATTATTATTTTTAATGGAATTATTTTAATTGGTTTATTAAAATTACTAGTTGTATTAATTGTTTTTTTTTCTGTTTTAAACTTAGGTAGTAATTATTATAATTCTAGTGGTGTTAAAGTTAAGTTAGTATTCTTTTTAGGTTACAGTTATATTTTTGGATTACAATTCACGTATAATTTCATGGGCCGACTAGGTTTGGACTTAGGGCTTAGTCTCCAATTGCACATGAACTAGGGTTATGGTTTTCACCTATAAATATACGTAGTACTGTGGTCTAGGGTTTTAGATAAATAAACGTAAATTCTGTAGAACAGAGATACAGAGAGGTACTGAGAGAAATAGAGGAAGATAAAAAGAGGAAGGCTAAGTTTTGGTCTAGATCAAGGTTGGACCAAGAAGGAGGAAGGAGAGGTTGTTCGTAGGTGAAACCAAGAGCAATAGAGGGGGAAAAACAGTTGGGAATCCAGTCGAAAAATTCAGAGACGACAGTTTAGAGTTTCAAACTAAAACTCAAAGGCAAGTCTCTGTTCTTCTCTTTCCCTTAAACTTGTGATCTGTGCATGTTAGATGGACTCCAGGGTTTAAAAGAATGCTTAAATAAATCTTTTATGCATGCTTGGTTGGTAATTAATCTCATTTGTTGAAATTGTGTTGCAAGTTCTTTAAGTTTCTGTTAACTAGTTCATGCTGTTTACCTGTGCTTAAGTCTGCTTGTTTGAAAACAACGATGTATATAGTTGCCTTATAATTATTCTGGGATGATAATTGAACAATGGAATAAGGATTTAAACATACTACAGAGGCCAAGTAATCACCGGAATCGGAGATGACAAAGATAAAACAGACGAGGGCTGCTAAGAGGAGGGAGAAAAGGCTCCCAAACCTCTTAGAGCCGGCTCCCAAAGAGGAGAGCCGGCTCTTGGTTCCTTGGAGCCAACTCTCAAGGTCCCAGAGCCGGCTCCAGGTGAATTAGAGCAGGCTCCAATTTTTAAAAGAGCCTGCTCTCACTTAAATGGTCCAGTTTTTTTTATCTTTAGGGGCTGTTTGAGCTATTCAGTGTATCAGAGCTCTATTTTAAATTGTTTAAGTAATGCCTAGGACTATAACAGACTGGTATGATGATGTAAAAACATTATTTCATAATTAGACTAAGGTTTGGAACAAGTGGAAGTTAGGGAAAAACTGTAGATTCCTCACTGTGTCGAAGATTTCAATTACTTACGGATACTTGAAGCTTTTGATATATATAATTTATTTTTGTTTAACCATAATTAAACAACGTTATAGGTATAGTAAATCAGTGAAACCATCTATACTTGGTTTGGAACAAAATTGATATGTATGTTGTATTAATTGTATCAGTTTATGGAGTTTGTGGAGGATTTAAATGCTATGTCTGGTGGTAGCAATTTAGATAGTTGGAATGTGATTTTAGAATCTATAATGATTGTTTAATATCATGATATATGTATTAAACTGTATGATGCATATTCTGGATAGCAGAGATAAATAACAAATATTGTTTTAACAATTATGTTATGTGGAGCTTTGTATGCATCGGTATGGGACGGTGGCATACTAGGGATGGATTAGTAAAACACTAAATCCTACCTAACATGGAGTGAGTTGGATTAACTATAAAAAGTTAAGTCCTACTTACATGGATGGATATGCACTGGTATGGGACGGTGGCATAATAGGGACAGCTCAGTTCAAAACACTGAGACCTACCTCTTTTAGGGACGGATTAGTCTAATACTAAGTCCTACCTATATGAAAATAAGATGGATTAACTACACAAGTTAAGCCCTACTTATAATTAGGTGTCAGGTCAATAAACCTTTTGAATGACACATCTGGAACGGATTTTATATATCTATATTATGGTGCCATGGGATGAGTTTGAGTCTTAAGACCATGGTTAGGGTGCGTATATCGCCTAGGATGGATAGCTGGACAGAGGTATTGTTCCCTAGTAGGTCTAGGTACACATGATCACATTATATGCGATTTGCATGGTATCTCTACTCAAGCTGAGACAGACCTATTGAACTAGTAAGCATCCTATAGTGTGTACTTATACATATATGGACTACTCTAGATATTGTTGAGTCTATCTAGGATGTATCTGCGTATCGGGTTTATGTATGGATCGTAATATAATAGGACTTGCATGTGGGCTTGACCTACTCTCTTATTTTTAAGGTGTTCGTCAGTTTTAGGGTTAGAGCTTGGACGTGCAGAGTAGATACAGACATTCACTCCTCCGACTTTGTAGGATTACTTTCTTTATTTAGCTTTGGACTTGTTTCAGTTCTTTTCTCTTCGATTTGGGATTTTATTAGGGGTCCATGAGATGGATTCCCGAATTGTAAATAAATGGAGGTTTTGGATTATTGGTTTTACAATAATAACCTTTCAGGATTTTGTAATTAGATTTCTTTTCAGCTATATTATTTATTTCTTTTTAAATTCAGTTTTGTATTCTGTGTTCGTTTTACATATTAATTGTTAAGTATCCCTCGGATCTGTGCTCGGATTTGATCACCCGTGGCCCTAGAATCGAGGGGTATTACAGTTGGTAATAGAGTACTCCAGGTTCAGTGTCTCTAGGATTCTATCGTATAAGACTTCCATGTAGCGTACTCTATTGTTTAGAGCTTAAGTTTAGGATATGTTGTATTCCATTACGGTTCGATTTAACGCATACTGATGTCTGTCTTTTTATGTTAACAGTATGGTTAACGCTAGAAGAGGACAGAACAAGAACAGTCAACAAAGGATAGCGGCACGTAGGCGACAAGATCGTTTGCGGTGTCAGCAAAGTGAGGAAGAGCAGCAACTGCCTAGGTTTCAGGATAAGGAGCCGGGGGAAGGAGGTCAGTTGCATACTGAGCAGGAAGATGTACAACAGACTCAGGGGTCTCAGGATCGGGGCTACAGTCACGGCAGTAATCCAACATTTTCTCCTCAGTTAGTGTACATTATTGCTCAAGCTGTAGCTACAGGTTTAACAACTGCATTTCAAAATCAGTCACACGTGCAGCGGACACTCGAAGCAGAATCAGTGGTGCAGAATGCCGTTCAAGTTCATTGTTTTGGCTGCAGAGAGGATGGGCATACATCCAATCAGTGTCTTGGGTTAGCTCAACGACAACAGAATGGGGGACTACCTGTAGGACGGGATCAGCCACAGGCTAACCAGCAAAGGAGGCCGTTCAGTACTATTAGGGGTACTTACTATGCTTGTGAAGAGTACGACCACACTACCAGGCAGTGCCCTAGATGAGGAGATATCGGGTCGTCCAAGCAGGAGGGTACCGGATCACGAAGAGAAAGACTCTTTTAAGAGTACTAATTATTGCTAATAGTAGTGGAGATTTTAATAAAGTGGTACAGATTTGATCACATACATTGGTATTTTATTAAAGGATATTTTACAATTATTTTTTTCTTTGGAGGTTTATGATCCAAAGATGTTCTTAAGAAAGTGAACTAGCGATTCTGGCTATCCTTACTATGTTATGTGATGGTATTTTTGTGTTCTATACACATATGGTTTTCTTAAACTGTATTGGTATGTGTATGATGCACTAATAAATGATTATCGCAGTAGAGTGATTAGTTGGATAGGCAAACAACTTTTTGCTTGTAAATAC
Organism: Cornus florida; assembly: GCF_030987335.1. NCBI lineage: Eukaryota > Viridiplantae > Streptophyta > Magnoliopsida > Cornales > Cornaceae > Cornus > Cornus florida. The sequence goes on from NW_026775577.1 coordinate 10,168,677, forward strand.
ATGGTGTGGAGACAGGATAACTACCAAGGAGGTTATAAGAGAACTTGTGTAAATCGTTATGGTAGGTTTGGTTTGGAATGAGGACGTCCTAGGATAGAATGATAATCTAAAAAATGGGACGATTGCAGAGTATTTCATTTTACCTTTTGTGTTTTGCTCTACGGAGTATTCGGGAATAGGGGGTTTTCATGGATTAGGTGGTGGCACACGTATGCAATAGATCTCAAGATATTTTTCACCGTTAGGCAATACTACTATTTTTTTTCAAGGGAGTGATGGGCCTGTGACACTTGATATAGATAGACTCAGATTTCTAGCCAATCTTTTGGTCCTGGACATGCACATGTATGACGTGATACTTGGGATGGGTTGGTTATCACTACCATCCTCAAGTTATTAGTCTTGGATGGGTCTATTGGGTTCACCCCACCTGGTTAGGATATATACGTTGTTGATATGCCACGTTTGGATAGGAACAATAGCACTTATATGTTTCGTATATAGTAGGAGACGGATGAGGGGATTACTATATCATTGGATAGCATACCAATTGTATAGGATTTCCCGGATGTATTACAGGGGATTCCAGGGTTGTCGCCTAGTCGCGAGATCGACTTTGTGATAGACTTAGCTTCAGGCACTACGCCTATTGCTAGGGCACCGTATAGGATGACACCAGTGGAGATGCAAGAGCTGAGGGATTAGATTCAGCAGCTACTCAGCCAGGGTTTTATTCACCAGAGTACTTCACCCTGGGGAGAACCGGTTTTATTTGTGAAGAAAAATGATGGTTTGTTTTGCCTATGTATAGATTACAGGAAATTGAACAAGGTTACTACTCGTAACAAGTATCCGTTGCCTAGGATTGATGATCTTTTTGATCAATTGAAGGGAGCAACGTACTTCTCTAAGATTGATCTGCAGTCTGGATATCATTAACTTCGGGTTAGGGCGTAGAATGTTTCAAGTACAGCGTGTCTCACTAGATATATCTTATGAGTTTCATGTGATGCCATTTGGGTTGACAAATGCACCAGCGGGTTTCATGAATTTAATAAACAGAGTCTTCAGGGCTTACTTGGATCAATCTATCATTATCTTCATAGATAACATTTTGAATTACTCGAGGTCAGAGGACGATCATGCTAGAAATCTTCGGATCGGGTTACAGACGCTTCGTGAACACCAGTTATATGCCAAGTTCGAGAAATGTGAATTTTGGCAGCGGGAGGGGAAGTTTCTGGGTCATGTGGGGTTAGAAAGAGGAATAACAGTAGATCCAACCACGGTTTCAGCAGTAGTTGAATGGGGACAGCCTATTTCACCTACCGAGATACGGAGTTTCCTCGGTTTGGCGAAATACTATCGTCGGTTCCTCTAGGGGTCCTCCAAGATAGCGGAACCACTCATCCATTGGACTAAAAAGGGTGTACAGTTTGTGTGGGATGAACATTGTCAGAGAGCTTTTGATGAGCTGAAGACTAAGTTGACTTCTGCACCGGTTTTGTCTTTTCAGCAGAGCGGGATTGAGTATCTTGTCTACAAAGATGCTTCTTTGCAAGGTCTGCGATGTGTTTGGATGTAGGAGAAATGACTGTTTGCGTTTGGGTCTCGGACATTGCTGATGGGGAATTGAAGTACAAGGGACGGTTAGAGGTACCCTCTGCTGAGGAGTTGAGGAAGGATCTGATGACGGCGACTCACCATTCTGAGTTTTCTGTTCATCCGGGAGGAGACAAATGTGTCAGGACATGAAGTGGCAGTTTTGGTGGGTAGATAGGAGGAAATACATTGCTCTTTTTGTTTCGTAGTGTAATACCTATCAAATAGTTAAGATTTGTCACCAGAGGCCGCCAGGAACTCTACAGCCACTGCCGATACCGGAGTGGAAATGGGAGAGCATTTTTATGGATTTTGTGGAAGGGTTGCCAAATTCCTTCATGGATAACAATTCCATTTGGGTTTTTGTGAACAGATTGACGAAAGCAGCTCACTTCTTGCCTTTTTCGCACTGACTTCACCTCAGAGCAGTTGGCGAGACTTTACATTACTAAGATTGTGAAGTTGCATGGCATTCCATTGTTTATTATATCGGACAGGGATTTGAGCTTTGTGTTAGGATTTTGGAAGAGTTTTCAGCAGGCTTTGGGCACAGAATTACACCTTAGTACTGCTTATCATCCTCAAATTGATGAACAGACTGAGATGGTTAATCAGATCATGGAGGATATACTCCGGTTGTGTGTTCTTGATTTTAAGGGCCACGGGGAGAATTATTTACCACTTATTAGGGATCGCATGCGCACTGCCCAGAGTAGGCAAAAGAGTTATGCGGATTGTCGCACATGTGCTTTGAAGTTTCAGGTTGAGGATTAGGTTCTCCTCAAAGTGTCTCCTATAAAGGGGGTAATGCGCTTTGGGAAGAAAGGGAAGTTGTCTCCGCGATTTGTCAGTCCCTTCATGATGACGGATCGAGTTGGAGCTGTCGCTTGTCGGTTGGCACTTTCGGATAATTTAGAACGCGTACATAATGTATTTCATGTTCTCATGTTGCAGAAATTTCTGCGGGACAAGGATCGGTATCAACATATCGATGTTGGGGAAATTGAGTTGCAGCCGAATGCAACTTATTTGGAGCCACCGTGTCGTATTGTCGACCGTCGGGATCACGTCCTTAGAAATAAGGTTATCCTTTTGGTACGTGTTCAGTGGAGTCATCACAATGAGGCTGAGTATACTTGGGAATAGGAGGATGTTGTTCGCTCGCAATTTCCAGAAGGAAGAAGGTAAGAGCGAATTCCGAGGACGGAATTCCTTTTGTCAGAGGAGAAGAATGCAATACCCCTAATTTTACAAAGGATAGTCCTGGTATTTCATTAGTTATTTAATTGCTTGTTTGTGTGAATTAATTGTTATTATTTGACTTATTTGCATTATTTGATTTAGATTGTGATTATGTGAATTACTTGGATTAAATTGTCTTCTTTTATTATAATTTTTAATGGAATTATTTTAATTGGTTTATTAAAATTACTAGTTGTATTAATTGTTTTTTTCTGTTTTAAACTTAGGTAGTAATTATTATAATTGTAGTGGTGTTAAAGTTAAGTTAGTATTCTTTTTAGGTTACAGTTATATTTTTGGATTACAATTCACATATAGTTTCATGGGCCAACTAGGTTTGGACTTAGGGCTTAGTCTCCAATTGCACATGAACTAGGGTTATGGTTTTCACCTATAAATATACGCAGTACTGCGGTCTAGGGTTTTAGAAAAATAAACGTAAATTCTGTAGAACAGAGATATGGAGAGGTACTGAGAGAAACAGAGGAATATAAAGAGAGGAGGGCTAGGTTTTGGTCTAGACCAAGGTTGGACCAAGAAAAAGGAAGGAAAGGTTGTTCATAGGTGAAACCAAGAGCAATAGAAGGGGAACAACAGTCGGGAATCTAGTCGGAAAATTCAGAGACGACAGTTTAGAGTTTCAAACTGAAACTCAAAGGCAAATCTCTGTTCTTCTCTTTCCCTTAAACTTGTGATCTGTGGATGTTAGATGGACTCCAGCGTTTAAAAGAATGATTAAATAAATCTTTTATGCATGCTTGGTTGGTAATTAATCTCGTTTGTTGAAACTGTGTTGCAAGTTCTTTAAGTTTCTGTTAACTAGTTCATGTTGTTTACCTGTGCTTAAGTCTGCTTGTTTGAAAACAACGATGCATATAGTTGCCTTATAATTATTCTAGGATGATAATTAAACATTGGAACAAGGATTTAAACATACTATAGAGGCTAGGTAATCACCGGAATCGGAGACAACAAAGATAGAACAGACGAGGGCTGCTAAGAGAAGGGAGAGAAGGCTCCCAAACCTCTTAGAGCCGGCTCCCAAAGAGGAGAGATGGCTCTTGGTTCCTTGGAGTTGGCTCTCAAGGTCTTAGAGCCGGCTCTAGGTGAATTAGAGCAGGCTCCAATTTTTAAAAGAGCCTGCTCCCACTTAAATGGTCCAGTTTTTTTATCCTTAGGGGCTGTTTGGGCTATTCAGTGTATCAGCACTCCGTTTTAAATTGTTTAAGTAATGCCTAGGTTTGTAACAAACTGGTTTGATGATGTAAAAACATTATTTCATAATTGGACTAAGGTTTGGAACAAGTGGAAGTTAGGGAAAAACTGTAGATTTCTCATTGTGTCGGAGATTTCAATTACTTACAGATACTTGAAGTTTTTGATATATATAATTTATTTCTGTTTAACCATAATTAAACAGCGTTACAGGTATAGTAAATCAGTGAAACCATCTATACTTGGTTTGGAACAAAATTGATATGTATGTTGTATTAATTGTATTAGTTTATAGAGTTTGTGAAGGATTTAAATGCTACATCTGGTGGTAGCAATTTAGATAGTTGGAATGTGATTTTAGAATCTATAATGATTGTTTAATATCATGATATATGTATTAAACTGTATGATGCATATTCTGGATAGTAGAGATAAATAACAAATATTGTTTTAACAATTATGTTATGTGGAGGTTTGTATGCACCGGTATAGGACGGTGGCAAACTAGAGATGGATTAGTAAAATACTAAATCCTACCTAACTTGGAGTGAGTTGGATTAACTATAAAAAGTTAAGTCCTACTTACATGGATGGATATGCACCGGTATGGGACGGTGGCATAATAGGAACGGCTCAGTTCAAAACACTGAGACCTACCTATTTTAAGGACGGATTAGTCTAATACTAAGTCCTACCTATATGAAAATAAGATGGATTAATTACACAAGTTAAGTCTTACTTATAATTAGGTGTCAGGTCAATAAACCTTTTGAATGACATATCTGGAACGGATTTTATATATCTATATTATGGTGTCATGGTATGAGCTTGAGTCTCAGGACCATGGTTAGGGTGCGTATATCGCCTAGGATGGATAGCTAGATAGAGGTATTTTTCCCTGGTAGGTCTAGGTACACATGACCACATTATGTGCAATTTGCATGGTATCTCTACTCAGGCTGAGACAGACCTATTGGACTAGTGAGTGTCCTATAGTATGTACTTATACATATATGGACTACTTTAGATATTGTTGAGTCTATCTGGGATGTATCTGCGTATCGGGTTTATGTATGGATCGTAGTAGAATAGGACTTGCATGTGGGCCTGACCCACTCTCTTATTTTTATGGTGTTTGTCAGTTCCAGGGTTAGAGCTTGGATGTGCAGAGCAGATACAGATATTCATTCCTCCGATTATGTAGGATTACTTTCTTTATTTAGCTTTGGACTTGTTTCAGTTCTTTTCTCTTCGGTTTGGGATTTTATTAGGGGTCCATGAGATGGATTCCCGAGTTGTAAATAAATGGAGGTTTTGGATTATTGGTTTTACAATAATAACCTTTGAGGATTTTGTAATTAGATTTCTTTTCAGCTATATTATTTATTTCTTTTTAAATTTAGTTTTGTATTCCGTGTTCGTTTTACATATTAATTGTTTGGTATCCCTCAAATCTGTGCTCGGACTTGATCACCCGTGGCTCTAAAATCGAGGGGTATCACAAGAGAGTCATCCTTGATCGTCATTTCCAGTATGAGTACTGCATCCAACATGATCGTTTTTATGGGTAGTAAAACATCGAACTTCCTGTTGGGACCCTCTTCATAGATTTCTCGAGATACGTTCTTACGAAGTTTCGTTATAGCATCTATAATAGAACATCCTCTTGTTCTAAGCTTCTTGTAATTATATTAGGTGCCATACTTCCCTTCGTCATTAATCCCTCACAAACTGTTTTTGTGAAAGGCAGACAGATCATAGACAATGTTCTTTCGGCACATGAATTGCTCAATGGCTATCACAAACCATCCCATCCCCCAAATTATGACATTAAAGTTGACCTCAAAAGGCTTTTGACACTGTACATTTGCAGTTCATAATTGATGCACTCTACCTCTCCACTGGGTTACATAATACATCACAACACCATCCTATTCAATCTCCCTCAATAGAGAACTGTTTGGTTTTTTCAAGGGCAAAAGGGGCATTAGACAGGGTGAACCCATTTCCCCATTGTTATTTTTCATTGCCATGGAGGTTCTCTTATTGACAATTGCCAAATCAATCCACCTCAATTATTGTTTTAAATTCCATTAGAGATGTAGCAAACTCTCCCTCACATACTTGACATTTGCGGATGGTATTATCCTATTCTCACATGGAAACTTGGATTCTGTTTAAACACTTATTGAGGCATTGCATAGTTTTTCTCATTCTCTAGATTGGACATTAACAACTCCAAGAGTCATGTATTCTTTGCTAGTGTAAATAGTTCAACAAAAGTAAACATTCTCTTATTGTTACAGTTTGAAGTTAGCTCTCTTCCTGTCACCTACCTTAGACTACCATTGTCCTCAAAGACCATCAATGCCAAGGATTGTCAAACCTTGGTGGAAAAGATTACTGCTAGAATTTCAAGATGGACCTCTAGATTCATCTCCTTTGCAGAAAGATCAATCCTCATTAAGTTCATTTTGTGTTCCATCTAATCCTATTGGTCTCAAGCATTTGTTTGACCCAAGAAGGTGTTGAACTGAAATAAGATTCTGAGATGCTTCTTTTGGTCAGGAGTGGAAATGAAGAAGACAAAATCAAATGTGGCATGGGATATAGTTTGCAGGCATATGATGTATGGGGGTCTCAGCTTTCTAACCTTGCTGCTAATATAAAACACATTTGAAGGCTGTTTACAAAAAAGAATGAAATTTTCTGGGTGAACTGGGTTCATTGCTATTTGTTGAAAGGTAAGAGATTTTGGTCAATAAAGTGTTCTTCTCTCAGTTTAGGTTCTTGGAGGGGGTTGATCAAGATTCGAGGCATAGCTGGGAACTTAATTAAGCATAGGGTGGGCATAGGCAATGATACCATGATTTAGATTGATTATTAGTTGCCAAATGGTCCCATTACCAACCAAAATTACTTAATTGATGTGGAAATTCTTTAACTGGGCATATTCGCCACAGTTGATAGATTAATTTCCAAAAATCAATTGGTACTACCTATACTCACTTATCCAATCCCCTTCTTCTAAAGCCACAGGTTCCTCTCACAACTCCATGCTTTACCTGCCCCAACACATAATCAAGATATCATTACTTGGACTCCATCTCCAACAAATGGTTTCTTTCTAGCTCACACTCTGGATTTCAATGCTCCACCTTCCCCTCTATTTGCCCAGTGCAACCTCATTTGGTTCAAGCATTATGTACCAAAAACAGTTTTATTACTTAGCTAGTAGTCAAAGGAAAATTAAGAACACTCAACAGCAAACCAATGTGAAATAAGCACTATGTTAATGCTTGTTACCTTTGCCTTGCTGGGAAAGAATCTCTTGATCGTTTGTTCTTCAGATGTAGCTTTACTTTGGTCATTTGGAATTTTATTCAGGATTTTAGATCCTTCCTTCGAATTGGGTTGCACTTATTGAGTGGATCTCTTCACACTGGAATGACAAGAAATTTACTTCATTTACAGCAATTTACTTCATTTGGCTTGACAGGAACTCAAGAGCAATTTGGGACAAATCCTCCACACCATACCATATCATTGTTGGGCTGGGTTCCCTCCTAATTTGAGGAGGCCCAAGTAAAGCCCATATGGGTATGTTACCCATATAGACACTTATATATATGTATACTTATGCTATATTTAGGAAAAGGAAAAAAAAGTGTGAGGCGGCGTCTTCTATAGCGTAAAAACGAAGAGAGAAATTCCATAGAACTAGTTTTTCAAGGTACGACCAGATTTCATCAAGGGCTCCAATCAGTAGGCGTTTGTGGTCCGATCAAGCTGAAATTTGGCAGGTGGGTTTGCCATACAAGGCTTTACATTCTGAATGGTAAAGATTGGATTTCGAGCATTCTAGATCAGTTTTGGGTCCGTGAACAGTAACTCTTTTTTTGGTGAGATCTCTCCTTAATCTTTGATTAAAAGATATTTTGTTGCCAAGAAAGATTATTTCTTGAGATTGATTACCTCTAGTTCTAGTTAGAGAGAACTTTTTGTATACCCATTATTTTGTTGATAGTGGAGATTTAGTGACTACGGTCCCGTGGTTTTTTACTTCCCACATCGGGGAGTTTTTTCCACGCTAAAATTGATTGTGTCAATTGTGTGTGCGATGTTGATTATATTTTTTAGATTATTGTGCTCTTTTAATTGCTTCCTAACAGATTTACACATAGAGGGAGGATATATTTTTGCTGATTTAATTATGAGAGATTCAGATTGAATCAATCTTTTTTGAATTCTCCCAATTAGTGGTATCAGAGCTTAGTTATTATTATTACTGAATTTCTTGTGTTAAATAATGGAAGCTAATTTAAGTAGAATGGTCACTTTGAATGGTTCAAATTACCACACTTGGAAAGGAAAAATGGAAGACCTTCTCTATGTGAAGCAATTTCATTTACGTGTGTTTGCTAATGTGAAGCCTAATAATAAATCTGATGAAGAATGGGCATTACTACATCGGCAAGTGTGTGGATATATTAGACAGTGGGTTGATGATAATGTTTGGAACCATATTGTTGAAGAGACACATGCACGCACACTTTGGAATAAGCTTGAGCAGTTGTATTCCCGGAAGACTAGAAATAACAAGATGTTTTTGATAAAACACTTGATAACTTTGAGATACCAAGATGGGACTCCAATAACAGATTACTTGAACACTTTCCAAGGAATAATTAATCAGTTGGCTAGAATGGGTATTACGTTTGATGCTGAGGTACAGGGGTTCTGTCTACTTGGTACATTACCGGACTCATGGGAGACCTTCAGAATATTATTGTCTAATTCAACTCCAAATGGCTTAATCAATATGGATCTGGCTAAGAGTAGTGTTTTGAATGAAGAGATGAGAAGAAAATCACAGGGATCCAGTTCACAGTCAGAGGTTTTGGTTACGAAAAATAGGGGGAGAAATAAAAGCAAAGGTCAGAAGAATAAAGATAAAGGCAGAAGCAAGTCCAAAAAGTTTGCTAATATTGAGTGTTATCATTGTGGCATGAAAGGGCACATCAAGAAATATTACAGAAAGTTGAAGAAAGAGAACAAGGGGAAAAGGAATGAGAAAAAGAATGATGCTGGCAAGGATGATGATCGAGTTACCACAACTACTTCCGAAGACTTCCTCATTGTTTATGATGATGATGCTATTAATATTGCATGCCATGAGACTAGCTGGGTTATTGATAGTGGTGCCTCTATTCATGCTACATCTCGAGAAGATGCCTTTACATCCTATACACCAGTTGACTTTGGGACAGTAAAGATGGGAAATGATGGCTTGGCCAAAATCATTGGTATTGGAGATGCGTGCTTGGAAATAAATAATGACACGAGATTGGTCTTTAAAGATGTAAGGCATATTCCTGACATCCGCTTGAAATTGATTTATGCAGGTAAACTTGAGGATGAAGGTTATTGCAACAACTTTAGTGATGGCCAGTTCAAGCTCACCAGGGGTTCTATGATAGTTGCTCAAGGCAAAAAGTTTTCTAGTTTGTACGTATTGCAGGCAAGAATCTCCAAAAACATTATTAATAAAATAGAGGATGAGCACTCAATTGAGTTGTGGCATAAAAGGCTTGCTCTTATGAGTGAGAAAGGCTTGACAATGTTGGCTAAAAAGAATCTTTTATTAGGAATTAAGAGTGCATCTTTGAAAAAATGTACTCATTGTTTGGCAGGGAAGCAGAATAGAGTTTCCTTTAAGAGTTCCCCTCCTTCAAGAAAGCCAGGTATACTTGACTTGATACATTCAGATGTCTGTGGCCCTATGAAGACGATATCACTCGGTGGCTCTCGTTATTTTGTGACTTTCATAGATGATCATTCAAGGAAATTATGGGTGTATACCTTGAGAAGAAAAGATCAAGTGTTAAATGTGTTTAAACAATTTCAGGCTTTAGTTGAGAGGCAGACTAGAAATAAACTGAAGTGCATCAGAACAGATAATGGGGGAGAGTACATAGGTTATTTTGATTACTATTACAGACAATAGGGTATTCGATATCAAAAGACGCCTCCCAAGACACCTCAATTGAATGGTTTAGCTGAGAGGATGAACAAGACACTAGTTAAGAGAGTGAGATGCTTACTTTCACAGGCACAATTGCCAAGATCCTTTTGGGGTGAAGCTTTGAGTACAGTTGTACATGTTCTTAATATCACACCATGTACTTCTCTTCAGTTCGATGTACCTGACAGAGTTTGGACTGGAAAGGATGTTTCTTATGATCATTTGCGTGTCTTTGGGTGTAAGGCTTTTGTGCATATTCCCAAAAATGAGAGGTCTAAGCTTGATGTGAAAACCCGACAGTGCATCTTTTTAGGCTATGGCCTGGATGAGTTTGGCTATAGGTTATATGATCTAATTAACAAGAAACTAATGAGAAGTAAAGATGTTGTGTTTATGGAAGATCAAATCATACAAGATATTGAGAAAACAGAGAAAGTAGCGCCTCAGTACGATGATGGTTTGATTGACTTGGATCCAATTTCTTCGACAGATGTTCCAGTACATATTGAACATGATGCTCAAGATAACCAGCAGGATCCAGGTGACAATGATGCTCCTTTACAGATTAAGATTGATCAGTTGTTAATACCAAAGACACCACCAGATGTTCCACTCAAGAAGTCTATCAGAAACTGACACCCTTCCACTCGATATTCTACAGATAAGTATGTGTTACTGACTGACAGGGGGAGAACCTGAGTGTTATACAGAAGCCATAGAAGATGAACATAAGACAGAGTGGGTTGATGCAACACAAGATGAGATGCAATCATTACATGACAATCACACATTTCAGCTGGTGAAGTTGCCTAAAGGAAAAAGAGCTATGAAGAACAGGTGGATTTACAGGGTGAAGCAAGAAGAACATACTTCACGACCACGATACAAAGCTAGACTAGTTGTCAAATGATTCAGTCAGAGAAAAGGCATTGATTTTGATGAGATTTTTGCTCCAGTTGTGAAAATATCTTCCATACGTGTGGTTCTTGGTTTAGCAGCTAGCCTAGACTTAAAGATTAAGCAAATGGATGTGAAAACTGCCTTCTTTCATGGTGACTTGGACGAGGAGATTTATATGGAACAACCAGAGGGTTTCAAGGTGAAAGGAAAAGAGGATTATGTGTGTAAGCTAAAGAAAAGTCTTTATGGTTTGAAGCAGGCACCTAGACAGTGGTATAAGAAGTTTGAGTCAATTATGGGGGAACAAGGCTACAAGAAGATTACTTCTGACCATTGTGTATTTGTGCAGAAATTCTCTGATGATGATTTTGTTATTTTATTGCTACATGTTGATGACATGTTGATTGTTGGTAGGAATCTTTCAAAAATTGACAAATTGAAAAAGCAGCTAAGTTAATCCTTTGCTATGAAGAACTTGGGGCCAGCAAAACAAATTCTTGGTATTCGTATTTGTCGAGACAGAAAAGAGAAGAAGCTATATATGTCACAGGAGCAATACATTGGAAAGGTGCTTGAAAGGTTCAAAATGAATAATGCTAAAGTGGTTAGCTCTCCTCTTGCTACTCACTTTAAGTTAAGCTCCAAGCAAAGCCCTTCCACAAATAAAGAGAAAGAAGATATGGAAAGAGTTCCATATGCCTCAGCATAGTTAGCTTAATGTATGCAGTGGTTTGCACAAGGCCAGACATAGCCCACGCAGTTGGTGTTATTAGCCGGTTTCTTTCAAATCAGAGAGCATTGGAATGCGGTAAAGTGGATTATGAGGTATCTTCGAGGCACTTCCAAGTTCAGACTCAGCTTTGGAAGTGGCAAACCAGTTCTAGTTGGCTATATAGATGCAGATATGGTGGGAGATGTGGATACCCGTATGTTTATTTCGGTATATTTGATCACTTTCTTAGGTGGGGCTGTTTCTTGGCAGTCGAGGTTGCAAAAATGTATTGCACTTTCTACAACAAAGGCAAAGTTTATTGCAACAATAGAAGCTTGTAAAGAGTAGTTATGGATGAAAAAGTTTTTGAGAGAGCTTGGTTTTAAGCAACAAAAATATTTCTTGTTTTGTGATAATCAAAGTGCTATTCACCTTGCTAAGAATTCTACTTTTCATGTCAGATCAAAGCATGTTGATGTGAAATACCATTGGATCAGAGACACTTTGAATGACAAGTTGTTGGAACTTGAAAAGATTCATATAGATCGCAATGGCTCAGACATGTTAACGAAGGCTCTGGCAAGGGAGAAGCTTGAGATTTGCCGCTTGATCGCCGGGATGGCGAATCCTCCCACTTAGTCGGGAAGGGGGAAATTTGTTGGGCTGGGTTCCCTCCTAATTTGAGGAGGCCCAAGTAAAGCCCATGTGGGTATGAAGCCTATGTAGACGCTTATATATATATGTATGCTTATGCTGTATTCAGGAGAAGGAAAAAAAAAGTGTGAGGCGGCGTCTTCTTTAGCGTAAAAATAGAGAAAAAAATTCCATAGAACTGGTTTTTCAAGGTGTGACCAGATTTCATCAAAGGCTCCGATCAGCAGGCGTTTGTGGTCCAATCGAGCTAAAATTTGGCAGGTGGGTTAGCAATACAAGGCTCTACATTCTGAACGTAGAGATTGGATTTTGAGGATTCTGGATCAGTTTTGGGTCCGTGAACAGTAACTCTGTTTTTGATGAGATCTCTCATTAATCTTTGATTAAAAGATATTTTTTTGCCAAGAAAGATTGTTTCTTGAGATTGATTACCTCTAGTTCTAACTAGAGAGAACTTTTTGTATACCCATTATTTTGTTGATAGTGGAGATTTAGTGACTACGGTCCCGTGGTTTTTTGCTTCCCATATCGGAGAGTTTTTTCCACGCTAAAATTGATTGTGTCAATTGTGTGTGCAATGTTGATTATATTTTTCAGATTATTGTACTCTATTTAATTACTTCCTAACATATTTACACATAGAGGAAGGATATATTTTTGCTGATTTAATTGTGAGAGATTCAGATTGAATTAGTCTTTTTTCAATTCTCCAAATAATCATTGGGCTCATCAAGAACTCTACAGGATGCAGACTGGCATCCACAAAGCTCAGATGCAATGCTGATCTCAAACGAATAAAAAGTCTTGAGGAGCTTCATGATCTCTTTTTCCCTGGGCTATGGTCACTTTTGTTTGTAATTGGTTGGTAATTACTAGCACTGTAATTACTGGTGGTTGTTATGGTCTCTGTTCCCCACTTGGTTGTAGTGTAGTTTTGTAGGTCCATCACTTTGATAGCGCTTCTTGGTGAATGTTCTGCCTTTGTCAAGGCCTCTTGTATATTCTGCTCTTTTTCTATACAATCTTACCTCATAACTAAACAAAAAAAAGGAAGAAGAATATTAGGGAAAAAAAGGGTGTGAAATAAAGAGAGAGTATAAGTAAAAGTCTATCAAATAATGACTTTTATTTCAATTCAATAAAAAAAATTAAACAATATAAATATTATTGGTTTTCCTTTTTACTAAAATTAGACCTTATCTTGCACCTCTGAATCGGGCCATCACAACTTAGAAATCTGACTTTGTATTAAGTCACACACATTAAGAGGTAACTTAAAACAAAGCCAATTGTATAAGTAGGAGTGGCTTGTAGCACTCTTTTGATAAGAACCTATTTGCCTCTTGTTGAAAGCAGCTTATCATTCCAACTTTGTATTTCATCTGTAATTCTTCTTTTGGTATATTTAAATACCTCTTTCTTTGAATGACATACTATTGATGGAAGGCCGAAATATCTCTCTTGTTGTGGTTTTGTGGAATCTGATCATGTGTTGATTATGTGAAGGTTTTTTTTAGAAAGATTACATTCTGTTCGCCTTGAATTGGTAGCCAATCAAGGAATAGATTCAACTTGAACTAGTAGCCAATCAAGGAATAGGTTCAAATTTTTGAGAACCGATAGCCAATTAACGAAGGAATCTTACTGGTAGCCACTTCATGTATCGGTTCAAGACTGCTGAATTTTATGAAAACTTCAATTTCTTGGTCTGTTTTAATTTCCTTATTGGTTTTGGACTCTACAAAAGGCAATTTCTTGTAGGACAAATTATTTGGGGCTATATATATCAACGCTAATTAGATTTTAGTTTATGGAGAAAAAGTGAGAAAAAAAAAAAAAAATCATAATACGTGTTGTATGAGTGATTAATTTGTGCCAACACAAGAGAAAGCAATTAAGGGAGATTGAGAGAAAATTCTCCATTGTAATTCTTCATCTTCTTCATAGTGGAATTTATTCGGTGCGCTTCATGAATATAGCCCTAAGATTTGGGTGAACCATGTATATCTTGTGTTTTTATGTGTGATTGATTTTTTTTATTCTTCGTGATTGCTTGTTTATTCTTCGAACAACGTTGTTTATTTTCCGTTTCCACCACAACAACTGGTATCAAGCATCTAGTTATTGTGTAGCAACTACAACATATCTTGCATTCGTTCTCTAGCTATTCCCAACATATTATTCAAATATCTCTCTCGTCACGATTTATATTTCACATGGCTCACCAACTTAATTTAGAGTTACGTCCATGGAGAGAGAAATTTTACTATTATGAATCAAGAAAGAGAATATACAAGCAAATGTTAAAACTCCATTTACATATTCATCACTCTCTTGAGCCTACATATTTACACTTGAGAATTACATATATTCTCCCCTTTTTTCATAACACTAATTCTTAAACTCCTCACATCTTTTCTCTCTCTACCCTAATCTATCACATCCATTTCTATTTATACAATCTTCAAACTTAATTTTTTGTTGAACAAGAATTCTACCACTTACCTACCAAGGAGTTACCATATCCATCGCAAGTCCATAAACTTCCTTCCAAAGAGTCTTATGTCTTCTGAAACGGATTTAGAAACTCATTCGCGCACATATCACCATGTAGAACCAGTCCAACTTTTCTATAAAACAATCTTCATCTACAGGCACGTTGGACCGGTCTATCCAACTCTTCTACAAAACTTTAACTGCAATATTTTAGGTTAAAAGAAGAGCCTTCTTTTATTTATTTATTCTTTCCTGAAGGTTTTTTTATTGATAACAAAAGAATACAAAGAAAAGAAGAAATATTCCTCCAACAACAACAATAATAATAACTAATAGCTTGTTAGCTAAAGATGGGTAACCAAAGCCAACTATTCATAAAAAAAAAAATAATAAATAAAATAAAAAAATAAAAAATACTTGGAAATCATCCAAAATTAGACCTAGAAATGAAGACAATCGATACAAGTTTCTCTAGCAATAAATGTCACACCCTCGCACTTATTCATTTGCTTCATCATTGCTGCGATGGCAAATCAACTTCAGGGTCTGTTAACATAGCAACAACAGTTATGTTCATCCATGCATCCAGGACTTTTGTGCCTATTATCATCTCTGCCGCAATGTGTGACGCAAACATCTATAGTGCACTTCGTAAGATAGCTGGGCTTTGTCTCACAAGAATATTGCATACTACCTGTTTTTATACATTAATCCAAAAAATATAAATAGAATCACCTACATGCTAGCTACTAACTAATAGAAGGCAAATTAAAACTATTATATATGCATATAGGTGTTGGAAAATGATATCTTACATGTCGACGAGTAAGAAATTTATCTACACCAAATATGAAAAATTATACGATATCTCAAGAGTACTTACACATGATACTTCTGCCGTATAAACAGTCATGAAAATTTTCAATCCTCCTTCATAGGCAAGAAATGTGGAATATTTAGGAAAATTCATGACTCTGTGAATTGGGCGGAGATAACAAGTGAGTTCGAGCCCCTGGTTAATATTTTGTATGAGTATACATGATTGGAAATATATATATATATTTATTAAAAAAAAACTCATAATAAATAAGTAAATAGAGAGGTTATATATGATAAAGTTCTATTTTAAAATTAATTAATAAATAATTTTTTATATTAAAAAATAATACTGAAATGCTAAAACTCTTTACACTTTTATATTTTATTTATATGTATTATTATATTATTATATATTTTCTTTAAATATATCATAATCTAATGTGATAGAGTTTTATAGAAAATAAAATAGGTAATTTGTGGTAGACTTTTATAAAATAATTTATCATTTGTGGTAAAGTTTTATAGAAATTATTTTATTTTTTTTAAAATATATCCTTGTCTAATTAGAATTCCTTTTATTAAAAACTCATAATAAATTGATAAATACAGGTTCTATGTGATAGAGTTTTAAATAAAATAAAATAGTTAATTTGTGTTAGAGTTTCGAAAAATTATTTAATCTGATAGAGTTTTATTGAAAATAAAATAGGTAATTTATGGTAAAATTTTATAGAAAGTATTTATTTTCTTTAAATATATATATCCTTATCTAATTATATTTTATTTTATTAAAAAACTGTAATTTGTGTTAGAGTTTTAGAAAAATTATTTTATTTTTTATATCAATTAATAAATATTTTTTATATTAATAATTCTTGTCTAATTGGATTTTTTTTTAATTAAAAAACTCATAATAAATAGATAAATCGGTAATTTGTTTTAGAGTTTTATATAAACTCTTTTAAAAATTTATTTTATTTTCATTAAATGTATCCTTGTTTAATTAGATTTCCTTTTATTCAAAAACTTATAATAAATATATAAATACGGGTTATATGTGATAGGATCTTAAAGAAAATAAAGTAGGTAATTTGTGATAAAGTTTTATAGAAATTATTTTATTTTCTGTAAATATATTCATAATAAATAGATAAATACAAGTTATTTGTGACAGTGTTTTATAAAAAATAAAATAGCTAATTTGTAGTAGAGTTTATAGAAATTATTTAACTTTCTTTAAATATATTCTTGCCTACTTAGATTTTACTTTATTAAAAAAAAAGTCATAATAAATATATAATATGATAGAGTTTTATATAAAATAAAACCGTTAATTTGTGATAGATATTATAGAAATTATTTTATTTTCTTTAAATGTATTATTGTTTAATTATATTCACTTTTATTAAAAAAAAAAAAAAATCTGATAATAAATAGATAAATAGGTAATATGTGTTAGAGTAAATCTTTTAAAAACTCATTTTATATCAATTAATAAATATTTTTTTATATTAATAATTCTTGTCTAATTAGATTACCTTTTTTTAAAAAAAAAAAAAAACTCAAAATAAAATATAGTTTTGGTAGAGTTTTAGAAAAATTATTTTCTTTTTTATATTAATTATTAAATAATTTTTATATTAATAATTCTTGTCTAATTAGGTTTTATTTTATTAAAAGCTCATAATAAATAAATAGATAATCTGTGTAAAAGTTTTATATAGAAACTTTTTAAAAAAGTTTTATATTAATATTTTTCAAATCAATTAATAAATATTTTTTTATATTAATAATTCTTGTCTAATTAGATTTACTTTTATTAAAAAATTCATAATAAAGAGATGAAAAGGTAAATTGTATAAGAGTTTTATATAAACTCTTTTAAAACCCCTTTTTTATATCAATTAATAAATATTTTTTTATATTAATAATACTCATATAATTAGATTTCCTTTTATTAAAAAAAACCCATAATAAATAGATAAATAAGTAATTTGTATTAGAATTTTATATAAACTCTTTAAATATATCTTTGTCTAATGTGATAGAGTTTTATTGAAAAAAAAAAAAAATAGATAATTTGTGGTAGAGTTTTATAGAAATTATTTTATTTTCTTCAAATATTTCATTATCTAATTAGATTTCTTTTTATTAAAAAAACTCATAATAAATAGATAAATAGTTAATTTGTGTTAGAGTTTTATAGAAACTCTTTAAATATATCTTTGTCTAATGTGATAGAGTTTTATTGAAAAATAATATATAATTTGTGGTAGAGTTTTATAGACATTATTTTATTTTCTTTAAATATATGTTTTTCTAATTATATTTCTTTTTATTTAAAAATTATAATAAAAGGCAATTTGTGGTAGAATTTTAGAAATATTATATTATTTTATATATCAATTAATAATTTTTTTTATATTAATAATTCTTGTCTTATTAGATTTTCTCTTATTTTAACTCAAAATAATAAATAGATAAATAGGTAATTTATATTGAAGTTTTATAGAAACTCTTTAAATATATCATGGTCTAATGTGATAGAGTTTTTTTTTTAAATCAAATAGGAAAATTATTTTATTTTCTTTAAATATATCCTTGTCTAATTAGATTTCCTTTTATTAAAAAACTCACAATAAAAGGTAATTTGTGTTAGTATCTTAAAGAAATTGTTTTATTTTGCCTATTTAATTTTAATTGGTAATTGATTTGTGTCAAAGTTGACACATTTGAAATTGAATTATCAATAACACTCCTTTTAATATTTAATGTAATATATATTATCACAAGGCGTGGTGTAATATCCAATGTGGTGAATTAATTATTTATGCACCAATTGATTTATTTCAATATTTTATGCACCAATTGATTTATTAAATATTTTATTATGCATTGACACTTTTTTTTACAAAGCAAATAATAATTAATTTATTAATTTATAAAAACTGAGTACAATCCTCTAATGTATTATTTTCTTTTAAAGCAAATAATAATTAATTTATTAATTTATAAAAATTGAGTACAATCCTCTGATCCTTTGTTAATTTTAATTATTATTGCAATTTTTGTTAATTTAAAAATATTTAAGAGTAATCCACATCTAATATTTACAATACATTTAAGAAATAAATAAATAAATAAATGAGTGACATGCAATATTCTTTATTTTCATAAAACTATTTTCAACCAAGTAGTGTTATATGAGTTTTTGTTCTCCGAGAACTGTTTTGTAATTTTTCCAACCAAAATTTAAGTTTGAATTTAATTTCATACAGGAAAGTAAATGCGTTCTTCTCACTGCAGAAAAAAAGAAAAAAATGTTGAACTGGGTGCTGTGTCTATTTTCTCAGATTCATGCTATCTAGTTTTATTTTTTCATTCTAACTAATTACCAAAAATTGCATTTTGGATTTGATTTCATACAAGAACTTAACCACGAGTCTAGTTACCAGTGTACGACAAATCCGTTGTTCAACCAGGGGCATTCCACATCCTTGTTAAGGGCCTTGATTTTCAGTGTTCTATGTGAGTTTGCATATGCAAAATATGCAGCGGTGTGGAGACTTCTGTTTAAACCTTCCACAATTGTGTAATTAAGTCACACACAAACAAGAGATGACAATTTAAAGTCAGTATTACACACATGGATTGATCTCTCAACTGCTTTGTGATGTGCTTGTTCTTTGGATGTTCATTGTCTTGACTTTGGATGTTCAATTTCTACAGCCTTCATCCTTCCTCAATGTCTCTATTTATAGGCTGATGACATGTGTCCTCTCCTGATAAGGACATAATCAAAACTGGGCCGGGTCGGATGAATGTCATTATCTTTTATAATAATAGTATAGATATAGATATAGATATAAATTTTGTGTTACAGTTTTATAAAAACTCTTTTAATAATAAAATACATTTATTAGGGAATTTGTAATTTGAATTTATAGAAACTCTTTTAATAAGAGTATAGATTTATTAGGTAATTTGTAATTTGAATTTTATTATTTTTTTAGAAACAAATAAATAAATAGGTAATTTGAATTTTATTAATTAATTTGTAGAGTTTATATCAATTAATAAATATTTTTTTATATTAATAAATAAATATTAAAATACTGAAACACTTTGCACATTTAATAATAGTATAGATATAGATATATATAGATGCTTGCAGGGAGGGATTTGGCTTGGACTTGGCCTCAATTTTTTATATCTTTGTTTTGCATTAATAAAATTCTGGAATTCTAAAAGTGCCTACAATTGCGCGCGCTTTGGGACGCCACTATAGTCTACTTCTCCTTCTAACCGAATCACCTTTTGAATCCCTCTAAACGTATTGTGATATTCAAATTATTTATTACTATTTTACTGTAGGAAGAACCCACTATATGTATATAGATGTATTTTGTTGACAATAATAAAAGACAATGACAAGTAATTAGATAGTAGAAAGGAGATGGAAAAATGTACCTCTAGAGTGAGCAAGGAAAAGGACAACGAGGAGGGGAAGAACCCAACAATTCTTCATCTTAGGGACAAGTTTTGATGTCAAATTTACACTAGCCTTCCCATTTATAGACCACAGACTTGCTATCTATCTATGTCATCTTTAATTATCCATCAATGTGGAAGAGTCTTCATCTCAAATTAAAAGTCTCTCTCTCCTCATCCAGAGACCTACCATCTATATATAGTCATCTTCAATGGTCCATCAATGTGGTCAGTAAGTAATAGTAGGCAAAAAAAAAAATATATATATATATATATATATATATATATATATATGTATACATGTATTTATATTGGGTGAGTGTGTGTGTATGTATATATATATATATATATAGGGTCGTTGATGAATAACTTTAAAATTTCTCCGTACTAAATACGTGCATGTATTTTGCTTAATTATACAAAAAACATAAGCGAAAAAACCCTCCAGTTGATAAAAATCACCAGGCAAACGGACGATAATCTCCACTAATTAAATCGAGTAGTACACCGTTGCCATCAAGTTTATGCCAAACTCGAGAAATTACAATCGCAGGAGAATAACAAAACAAGAAAACCTCTCCCAAACAACCCGTTGGCACTACTCAGAGCAGTAGTAAAATAATACCTCTGCAAATCCGCGAAGCCAATTTCTACTCTGCGTTGTTGTGCCCTTCACCGTCCTAAATAGCTGCACAAAGCACCATTGTTGTTACGTCGACTCTGTATCTCCAAAGCCACACCTAGTTTTTAGTTTCACTTTAGGTTTCCTAAAACCTAACAAATCACGTAGTGCACCACGTGCACACTGGCCCACCAAACCGTGCACTACTAGGGCACATAATTTTAATTTTCTTTTTAATCATAAATCACGTGGGTTAGACCGCACAAATCTCCCCCCTCCACCCACGAGGGGAAAAAACCACCATGCACTCTTAGATGGAGTGCATCCCCGCCATCTTGGCGCAAAACTTAGGGAGCTACTTTGTCAACATATCAGAGGCATTCAATTGTAGCAATTGCTTCTCAATCACTGTACGTATCCAATGATACTTAACATCAATGTGCTTTGTACGTTGTACGAGAATGATACATCGCATTCTTGCTCATGTCAATAGCATTCTGACTCTCACATAATACTATGCATTCTTTTTGCTTTAACACCAATTCTGGAAGGAACCGTTTCATCCACATTAATTCTTTACTGGCTACAGTAACAACAATATACTCGGCCTCAGTTGTAGACAAGGCAACACATTTCTACAATTTAGACTGCCATGACATATGTGACGTCACAAATTTTTTCAGATTTTTTCCGGCATTTTTCTGATTTTTATTTTTATTTCCTTGGTGAATCATTTTGTGTGTCAAGCATTGGTTCTCATACCGTGTGGGTCCCAGTAAATTGTTTTAGATTTTTAATTTTCTTCCACCATTAGTTTTTTGGGTAAAGTTTAGTCACACCCCCTGAGATTTAGCAAAAGGACACTCAGATGAAACTTACCTATTTTTTAGACAAAAACAACTCCTGAAGGTTCAAAAATGAATAAAGACACCCCTTTACATAAGAAATTGACCAAATTACCCTTTAATAGTTTAGGAGACTTTTTTAACTTTACAATTTAATAAATTTGACCAATCTACCATCATGAACAACTTATGCATAAAAAAAAGTAACCAAAAAAAAAAAAAAACTTTATATTGTTCACTCTTTTTTTTTCTTTTTTTTTCTTTTTGATATTTACTTTATAAATATCCCAACTTCTAAAAAATGTAGACGTCTAAAATGATTTTTTGATCCAATACATATATTTCAAATAAATTATATTTTGTTATTACTTCTTTTCTTTTTCTTTTTTATTTTAAAATGAAGATGCTTAATTCTTTCATCTAAAAAAATTAAACCAATCTTTTTTTCTTAAAAATAAAAAATATGGTACCAGTATAACTTATGCATCTTAAATTATATATAAAATATTATGCATTTTCCAACATAAAAGGGGAAAAAAAATAATAAAACAAAGGGAAAAAAAAAAAAAAAAAAACAAAGGCATGCATAAAGTTATACTGGTACCTATTTTCTTTTATATTAGAAAATGTATAATATTTGATATAATTTAAGATGTATAAAGTTATACTAGTACCATATTTTTTATTTTTAAGGAAAAGAGATTGGTTTAATTTTTTTAAATGAAAGAATTAAGCATCTTAATTTAAAAATAAAAAAGAAAAAGAAAAAAAGTAATAACAAAATATAATTTATTTGAAATATATGTATTGAATCAAAAAATCATTTTAGACGTCTACATTTTTAAAAAGTCGGGATATTTATAAAGTAAAAAAAAGTGAACAATATAATTTTTTTTTTTTGCTTTTTTATATGCATAAATTATTCATGAAGGTAGATTGGTCCAATTTATTAAATTGTAAAGTTAAAAAAGTTTCCTAAACTGTCAAATAATAATTTGGTCAATTTTTCATGTGAATGGGTGTCTTTGTCCATTTTTGAACCTTTAGGAGGTGTCTTTGTCCAAAAAACAGCTAAGTTTCTTCTGAGTGTCCTTTTATCAAACCTCAGGGGGTGTGGCTGTACTTTACCCTAGTTTTTTTATATATTTAGTTTAATTACTTAAGTAAATTGTTTCCTTTTTTCTATTAGTTTCCTTTACAGTTTTAGTGTTTTATTTATTATAAATATACATGTATGGGAGAAAAAAAAAAAAATCAATTAATTTTTATCAATAATACTCTAATTGCTTTGGAATTTTCTTTTTCTTGTGGATTAAGATACTCTACCCTGTGGATTCAAGATTACTCCTGTGAACGAATTTATGGCTTCTACTTGCATCACAAGATGCATAATATATTAACATGCATATTGGATGCATATATAGTGTAGATGAATACAGTGGTGCATGGAACGGTCTTTTACAGACTCCAATTGTAATAATAGGTTGATTACCCAAGAAAAATAAATAAATAAAAGATTGATTAACAACAACATATCTCAGGCATGTGAAAACAGGCAAATTCCATTCGCAACAAATTTCTAACAACAGGTTCAATCAAATCCACAACACAGTAATAGACCTTATATTCATCAACAGGAGTATACAAGAGCCAGCCTTTATTTATTTATTATTTCCTGAACGTGCTTATTTAATTGATATACAAAAGAATACAAACAAAAGAAGAGATATATCCTCACAAAAAAAAAAACCGGTTACCAAAAGAAAGGCAACCAAAGACGGCCCCTAGTCAAAAAATAAATAAATAAATAAATTGAAAATCATCCAAATTTATACCTAATAACTAAAGACACTCACTCAACACAAGTTTCTCTAGCAATAATTGCCACATCCCTGCACTCATTCACTTGATATTTATGAAGAAGATGATTAAAGATCATCAATCACTGTTGCAATGACAAATTAATCAACTTCAGTTAATTTTTGTTAACATAGCAACAACAGGAATGTTCATCGACACATCCAGGATTTTTGTGCCCATCATCTTTTCCACCGCCACAAAGCTGGACGCATTTCTCTTTCGTGCACTCCGCAAGATAGCCAGGCTTGGTCTGACAAGCATATTGAGGATATTGAATGCTACCTGTTTTCATACATTAACCCACAAAAATATTAATATATAGAGTCCCATGCATACATGGTAATAACTAATAGAAGCCAAAAAATATATATCTATATATATCTGTATATATAGTTATACACGGTAGATGCATTTATATTGGCTGAGTACCGATACAAAGACAAGGCAAGGAGATTAGCCATACACAGAAATAATCTCTTACTCACACGAAGAAAGAATATATTTATTTATATTTTACACTGAGCAAGGTGACCGTTATATATATATATATATGTATGTATGTATATGTTTGTGTGTATTTTGTAGACAAATATCAAAGACAATCACGGGTCATTACATAATAGAAAGGAGATGAGAAATTTTACCTTTAGAGAAGGCAAGGAAAAGCACCAAAAGGAGGGGAAGAACCCAACAACTCTTCATCTTAGGGATAAGTACTCTTGATGTCAAAATTCACACGAGCAAGTTTTGATATCAAATTCACACTAGCTCTTCCCATTTATTACTTACTATCTATCTATAGTCATATATAATTGTCCATCAATATGGAAGAGTTTTGATGTCAAAGTCACGTACACTAGCTCTCTCCATCCACAGACCTATCTATCTATCTATAGTCATCTTCAATTGTCCATCAATATGGAAGAGTTTTGATGTCAAACTCACACTAGCTCTCTCCATCCACAGACCTATCTATCTATCTATAGTCATCTTCAGTTGTCCATCAATGTGGTCAATAAATTTGTTTCCATATATATGGTTAATTATTTTTTTAGTGTGCACACCAAATATAAATGGCCGATAAGCCTACTTGGTATCCAATTGATCCAAAAACGAATTTTGAAACATAAGAACTGCAACCTGTTGCGACAATTTGAAAAAAGAACTTTACTTTGAAAATTTTGTAAGTGTTTAAAGCTAAAACTCACCAAAGATACAAAAATAAATAAAAATAAAAAAAATAAATAAATTGTCCTCACCAACATACCTTCTATAATATGGTATTCTCAAACAAATCAAAGTTGAACGCATATTAGGTGGCATACATGCACTTCTTTTTCCATTTCGACATCAAGACTCAAAAGTATGACAAAATTTGTCAATCACAAAATTAATGTCTCACAACTTGAATTGCCTGACATTGCACAGAGAGATGTGCAGAGCCAGCCCAGTATTCTAGGAATGTGAATGCCCAACTTTCTGTTAAAGTTTCTATACTTGAGTAACAAGTTTTTCCTAATATGACTGATTGATTGTTATTATATTTCTTTTTTGACTTTCTTTGAAGTCTTTCCTTTATAATCATATTCTTGTAAAACAATAATACTTGTAGAGCAAAGTCTTTGTTATTCTTTATTTACAACTCTTTTCTAACCCACCTATAAATAGAGGTGAGTATTTATAAACACGATTAAGAAAATTCATAATAAAAAGTGATGTAGCCCTTTGGGCTTTGTGTGTTATGGATGTAAGCCCTAGTGATTGAATCACGTTATATTTGCGTATTGTTCTATCTTAGTTCTCTTTCCAACTTTTTATATATTTTAACATGGTATCAGAGTCAAGTTGTTCTTGTAACCCCATCTAGAATTTCAGGGGGAGTATTGGAATTAGTATCATGGAGCATGTTCTATATGTTTTCACATTCTTTTCAAGACGTTTCTTTAGCAAGTTGGGCATTCATGATATTCATGCTCCAACTTAAGGGGGAGTGTTGAAATATATAAATATTTCTATATAACTGTAGAGTAAAATCATCCACTAATCATGGTGATTTGGTCAATTCTTTCCAATTATAAATATTTCTATATAATGGCGGAGCAAAATCCTCCACCAATCATGGTGTCTCCTTTGAATATTGTACACGTTCCATGTATTCTTATATTTACCATGCCTAAATATAGGCTCCTTATACTCAAGCAATATATATATCTAAATAATAAAAATGTATCCCTTAGTGGCTTTTTGTCCATGGATGTAGGCCTTAGTACCGAACTATATATATGCATGTGTTTTCCATATTTTTCTCTTCTTCCCTTTTCCTATTTTCATTTCTTATTTCTGCATCCAAATTTAACATGGTATCAGAGTAAGTTTATTGTACCCTACTTTAGATCATTCTTCCACACAATTCTTCTTGATTGATTTTCTCTCCATTATCAAATTGTTAGGCAAAAATTGTTGATTTTTTGCCATCATTTTGTACGTTGCATCATTTTGTGCATTTCGATTTTCTTCATGTCAACTGAATAGTGACATCTTCGAAGGAGTCTTTTCGTGGCCATATCATTAGGGGGAGCCTCTACACCAAATATCATGCAGAGTTATTTTTTGTATGCTTAAATGCATATTATTGGTTATATGCCAAATTTCTGATCAAGTGCTCAGAATTATGTTTTTCACTCTTACAGACCCTATGTTCACTTGTGTATATCTTCACTAAATCGTTGGAATGTGATTTGATATGCAAGCTGGACATTATTTTCATACACGTTCCACCTTGAGGTGAGGGGAGTGTTAAAGTTGTAACAAAAAATATGACTAATTGATTGTTACCATATTTTTCTTTTGACTTTCTTTGAAGTCTTTCCTTTATAATCATATTATTGTAAAATAAGAATACTTGTAAAGCAAGTCTTTGTTATTCTTTGTTTACAACTCTTTTCTAACACACCTATAAATAGAGGTGAGTATTTGTAAACACAATTATGTGACATCCTCAAAGGAGTCTCTTTATGACCGTATCATCAGGGGAGCCTCTACACCAAATATCATCATATATTTTCATCTTGTTATCGCTGCAGAGTTATTTTTTGTATGCTTAAATGCATATTATTGGTTATATGCAAATTTTTGATCAAGTGCCCAGAATCATGTTTTTTACTCTTGCAGACCCTATGTTCACTTGCGTATATCTTCACTAAATCGTTGGAATATGATTTGATATGCAAGCTGGCCGTTATTTTCATACACATTCCACCTTGATGGGAGTGTTAAAGTTGTAACAAAAAATATGACTAATTGATTGTTACCATATTTGTCTTTTGACTTTCTTTGAAGTCCTTCCTTTATAATCATATTATTGTAAAACAATAATACTTGTAAAGCAAGTCTTTGTTATTCTTTGTTTACAACTCTTTTCTAACACACCTATGAATAGAGGTGAGTATTTGTAAACACGATTAAGAGAATTCATAATAAAAAGTGATGTAGTCATTTGGGCTTTGTATGTCATGGATGTAAACCCTAATGGTTGAACCACGTTATATTTGCATATTATTCTTTCTTATTTCTCTCTTCAACTTTTTACATATTTTAACAAAATCCTCCTCCAATCATGATGATCCGGTCAGATTCCTTCCAATTATAAATATTTCTATATTTCAACAAGTATTGACACGAAGACTACATGGATCAAGACTTTCTATTTAAATCCTTCCTGGTGGAGATAATAATTTTACACGAGTTTGGTGAGAGGTGTCCTTGTTTTGGAGTAGGAGTCTGATGGAGTCAGCAAAAACGAAAATGATGGCTTGTTCTTGTAATACCCCGATTTTTAAAAGGATTTATTAATTAAAATTAATTTTATTTTTTTTATTTTAATTTTTTTAACTGATACGTTTTATTAAATTAAGTGCGTAGATAAATTGTGATTTGTTTATGGTGTTTGATTTGCGAAATGCTAATGAGTGAATTGTTTATTTGATTTGTGTGTGTTTAAGCTTATTTGTATTATTTATTTAGTTATTTTATATATTTAAATTGTTTGGATTGGGTTTAAGGGAAGTTGGACTAACGGATGTGGTATTGGGCTTGAAGGAAGCCTTGTTGGGTTAGTTATTAAAGGCCTATGGTTGTGAAGATATTTAATCATTATCTTTGCAAATATATATATATATATATATATATATATATATATATATATATATATAATTATATGTATATAAATTTAATTAATTAATAATCATGTGGAGGGGTATATATGTCAATATATATATATATATATATATATATATTGATATATAGGAATAAATAATTTATTTAACTAATGATTATATATGGAAGTTAATATACATATTTATATTAAAATATATGTGTATATATATTATTTAGAAGATAAATATTATTTATTTTATATGTTAATCATAATGGGAAAAGGATTTGGTTTTTATGTGTATAAATAGATACATAAGACTTTAGGGTTAGGAGTTTTTCTCACGTTAGAAAAATAAGGGAGTCAGAGAGAGAAGAAAAAAAGGGTTAACAAAGAGGAAGCTGGATCAGAGAAAGAGGAGGCCGGATTTAGAAGAGACAGGCAAGTTCTTCTCTAGTTTTCCTCTCAGAATTCATAAACCTAGCACCTTGAGTATCAAAATCATATGGTTATTTTGTTGATTAAGAATAATTTATTAGTTGGATTATATGAGCATATTTAATCTTTACAAAATTATAGAATTAAACATGTCAATATAGGTATACCTTACTCTCATAATTTAAATTTTTGTATGTGAGGTTAGGTTAATTAAATTTTATTTTTTTTTGTAAAATTTTTATAGATTGCTTTAATCTTGTGTAGCATGATTAATTAAATTAAATAGATCTTAATTTAATTATGTATGTTCAATTAGGCCCAAAATAATTGAATTAAGCTTTGGGATTTTTCTAGAATTTTCTGGAATTCTTTTATGTTTTTTTTTAGAATTTATTTTATATATTCTGTGTATATATATTTATATATATTGTTCATACATATGCACTGGAGGATGCTAAAGAAATCGGCGCAACAAATAGGGGGTTTTGATTCAGTGAGTCGCGGAGCGCAGCACTTTGGTGCGCCTCAAATCAGGACCTTAGGATGGTCCTGATGATTTTCGGATTATCTAATGTGGGTGTGTGCATAGGTAGAAGGTGTAACCACTGATCTAGGCCCTTGGATCAATCTGGTCAACAAAGATGGGATCCGGTGCATCGCAGCGCATGGAGTTCTGTATGGGTGTGTATCTGGACCGTTGACTTAGTCCAGTCAACAACAAAATTAATCCAGTGTGACGCAACTCACCAAAGCCCGATGTTCTAGCCAACCAGAAGCAGCCACGTCCTCCAGAATGAAGAACAGGTGCGTGGGGGATCGTGTACGGCCCGTGGAGGCGCGTGAAGATACCCGTCAGCTTGTGGTGGCGCGTGGAAGTGCGTACAGTGAGTCTAGGAGCGTGGGTCGGCGCGTGGAGGCGCGTGCAGAGGTGTTTGAGGACCAGGAAAGCTTTTGTGGGGTCTAGTGATTTATCAGAGTTGGTTTTTAAACTGTTGGGGTTGACAGCAACCGTTAGAGTATGCGTTAGTGGTATTTTGAGAACCATATAGTGTCACTATGGTATTTAATGTGCGTACATATATTAAATTAATAGTTGGGGATGGAAAGAAGTGTATATAGGTATATTTGTTATATATATATATATATGTAATGTATGAATTAATTAATATATGATTATTATGGAATGAGGTATATATATATATACACACACTAAATAACATATACGGGGATATATATATATGATTTACGAGTATCTTGATTGACTGATTATTAAATTAAGGTTTTGCGTGTAATATGCATAAGATGTTTACGTATGGATTAAATGATAGTTACGCTTAATGTTAGTATATGGTTGAATTGTAATCATGGATGACTTGCCAAAGGCTTAAATGTACTGCCTTATTAGATATGAATAAATTTAATATATGGGAAGCATGGTTGAGTTGTTAGTTAATTATATAAGTAAATATAATTAAGGAAGCATGGTTGAATTGCTAGTATATAAATAAATATATTTATAGATGGCATGGTTGATTTGCTAGTGCATAATTAAATTGCTATGTGTTTAGATGATTAAAATTTTATCTAAGGTCATTGTATGTATAGGTTGGATTATGACTAGAATAATCTAGTATATACATGTTAGTGTATTATTTATATATGATAATAAAATAATAGTGGTGGAGACATGGATAATTTGTCAAAGCTTAAATTTTTGATATGTAATTTAAATGATCAAAAGTATTGTTGGGTTTTGGATTTATTGGATTTTTCCTTAAGTTGTAAGTTATTGTTTAAATGACTAAATTGCTGTTTAGGATGGAGTTAAGGTGAGTGGAGTTTACTTTATAAGAAAATTATAAAGGGAGCTTGGTCTAGGTATGACTGATAATTAATCATTGGCAAGTGGTTTTGACAATTTAATACCCTATTAACATATAGGATGATTGTACTATATATATATTTATAGCATCGTATATTAAAGTTAAAGCTTTATTAGGGATGATTTTGGTAAAGATGATCTGTTTATTGATTTTCAGAAGCTTAGTAGAAAGAGCTTGCTCGTAGGGTTTAACCCGCGATTTATTTTTCAAGTTGTTAGAAGGTCAAGTCTCAAGGTTGAGGATTCGCAGCTGGAGGACTTATCTATTCCTTCTGTTTATTTAAAAGTAGGGTATTATTATTGTTTCAGTTGATATTAGTATTTATTTTGTTGGAATTTTAATAGTAACTTTTGGTTAAGGGGTCCTTGAGTTACGGGATTCCCGAGTTGTAACCATTTGAAAATTATTAATGGATTTACTATTAATTGGATTTCTTCAGCGATTTATTTTATTCTTTATTTCATTTTGTAATCTGTGCTTGTTTAAATACTTTAATTGTTTTGATATCCCTTAATTTTGTGCGCGGATTTGATCAACCTGTATTTCGAAATTAGGGAATATCACAGTTCTCTAGATGGCCGACAGCATGGAGGTTTCAGCTATGAGAGAGAAGAGTGGGTATGTGAGAGTAATTAATGAGGGTAATATAGTCATTTTAGATTGCTAATATATTGAAATAAAAATTATTAAAAAATATGGGTAAAATTGTCTTTTTGCTTGTTTTTAACGATAAAAATTATTTTTGGTATAAGTGATAGTAATTTTTGAAAGGTGTAACCGTGAGAGATTTGTCAAAATCTCAGGGAGTGTCATTGAAGTTAACCCTATATTAAATATGAGAAGGCCTAATTTAGGAAAAACTATTAGATGGTCTCATTTTTTTCCAGGTCCTGAACCATTAATACTAGGTAAACCAGTTAAATCCTGAGCATGGAATTAAGAAAATGCTCCCACAAGAATGTATTAATATATCATAAAAAAGAGTTCAACATTAGTCCACCAAATATTAAATGAACCAGAATCATCTAATAATTTTTCTAATTTAGTATTTTTGTTTTAGGCCGGCGTCAAACAGAATCAAGCCCGCCCCAAAAAGAATATCTCTTTCGGTAAGTGTATCTCATAAAAGAGGGAGTGGTTAAGAATTAAAGTGCAAAAGCGAAAAGGAAACGTTCCAGACGTGCCACATTAACTCTGGTAAAAGTAAATTCTTCAGTAGTACTCCTCTTTAAAGACAGTAAAACCATACTGATTTATTCATGAAGAACATTAAGATCATTCAAAGATGTAAAATTTACTTATTTATTCATTACTAGAGATCATTAACGATGATTCAAAAATGTAAAATTTACTTATTTATTCATTAATAAATTAAGATCATTAAAGATCATTCAACAATGTAAAATTCAGCTCTGCGGTGGCAAAGCAACTTCAGCTTTTGTGTAATAATCGCAACAACACTTGTGTTCATCGAGACATCGAGCATGTTCGTACCCAACACCTTTCGCAATGCAAATTTGCTTGCATTCCGATTGAATGCACACCGAAAGAGAGAAAGGCGCAGAAATACAACGATGTTCATCTGTTTGCTTGGTACCTGAAAAATATAAATCTAATCACATTCATGCTAGTGACCAATAGAAGGCATAAAAATTATATATATATATATATATAGCACTGCTATACACGTGATTGTCGCAACACTAACAAGGGCAGTGATACATTGCAACAAATAGAATCTTTCTTTTATATATATGTGTGTGTGAGCGCCCGTATTTTGCTGAGAAAAATCAACGAATTAGATAGTCCAAAGGAGATGGAAAATTTTACCTCTAGAGAGAGCAAGGAAAAGCACCAGGAGGAGGGGGAGAACACAACAGCTCTTCATCTTAGGAACAAGTCTTGATGTCAAGTTCACAGTAGTTCTCCCTACTCATAGACCACCTACTCTCTCTCTATATATATATTGTGGTATGTTTTGTGTACAAGTTGGTAATTTTTCATCTTTAAATTTTGAGTAGCGATAGAGCAACTAAACTTATCTCCCAAATAGTCACCCGATGTGGCTTGGCCACGTTAGACTCCTTAAAAGATAAGACTTAGAGAGTAACCTCCTCAAAAAAAAAAAAATTTGAGTAAACTAAAGAAAAAAATAAAAGAATAAAAGTCTATTCAATGATCGTGGATAAAGAATGCAATGGTCTGAAGATATGGTAATTAAATACACAAATCTAACATATATATAAATTCTCACAAATTAAAAAAATCAAATAACAGAACACATTCTCATAACAATATCGATCCGGGATTCACACTCCTTCTAGTCTTTGTAATGAGTTTTCTTCTCCAATAGCTATTCAATCAATACTCTCTTTCACAATTTCTGAAAGTAAGAATTAGGGCAAAACATGAAACCGACGTAGTTATGGTAGAATCGAAGAAATTGGGTTTTTTTTTTATTATTTATTATTATTATAACTTTTTGATAATGTTTTGTATAAATCTTTGTGGTCTATCAGATGAAATCTCAAACCTACAAAGTCCAAAGAAAGTTAACGTGGTGGACTTACAAGATTTCCAAATTACTTACAAGTTTTTTTAAAAGATGGAGTCTTGGCTTATATCTAAAAGACGGGGGTGTTCAAACAGTAAATTTTCTTTTTCTTAAAAGTTTGACATGATCAATTCATCTCACGATTCGGTGATTATTTTGGAGATATTTTTCGGATGTTATATCATTATTCATTATTTTTTTATCTTTTTAGTTATTATAAATGTAAGGGAGTTGATATTGGCAATCCATTAACTACTTCTTCCCACGCTTCAACACTTTATTTTATTAAGTAAAATGTCTAAACTACCCTTCTCTCCTTATTTTCTTCTCCACTACATACTCCTTTTTTTTACAACGAAAACATAGATTATACATGTACGTGGAAAAATCTGGCCAAATATCCACGAAAGAGGGTGAAATATAATTAAATGAATATAGTTACATATACATCAATATCACAAACCCATTGGGTCAAAACTTCAAAAGTAATATTGGTTTCTCTCTTTGAAGCTTTTGACGGTTGTTAAGCAATGGAAAATTTTAATTAATAGCTCAGGTTCAATCAAAATTTGAAACATTGCACCGAACAATAACAACCGTCAAAAGCTCAAAGCATCAATTATGGTCATCAAAATTCAGTATAAGATTATAATGAACCATTCAATTTATATATAATTTGTGTGTTCGTAGATTTACAAAGGTCATGGTCAAATTGAAAGAATTATTTTATTATTTATTTTAACTTTTTTTTTTTTTTAATTATGTATATTATATCTTTACAAGAGAAGAGTCCTAGTCTTAATAAATTCCTCCATAGAATTGTAAGATATAGGAGGAGAGAAGTTCATCAATAGAGTTATAGGACGAGAGAAGTTCATCATTAAAAGAATTTTTATTAAATGTGTTTTTTTGGTCATTAAAATGTCTTGTTATTTATTTAGAATATTACACTTCCGAATATGATATTTAATTTTTTATAATTTTATATAGTTTTTGATCGCGTGCAATGTTCGTGGTTTATACTAGTTTTTCTAAAAATCTTTCTATTTCTTTCTTCTATGTTTTTTTCTTCCAACTCTACTTCTTATTCTTCATTTTTTTTTTTTTTTTTTTTCAAATATATTTGCAGTTCTTTTCTTCAACCAAATCCTTTTTTCTGTTTTTTTTTCCTTTATAGTTTTCTCATATATTTTTTCCCTTCAAATTTTCTTCTTGTTGCATTCATGCAGATCGCCTTGCTGAGTTAGAAATAAAATAAAATAAAACATAATTATCATGTATGTTAATAGAGTGGAAACACTAATACATTGCTTAATATCCTCAATGACCACAGTTGCAAAGGGGGAAGAAGGACACAGATTAAGCATACCGCTATAAATGAACCGAGCGTTTAGTGAATAGCTCGAGCTCGGCTTGGCTCGCGTTCATTTACTTAGCAAATGAACTAATCTCAAACAGCTCCTTGCTCAGATTGTTTGTTCGCAAACGTGTTGTAAACATAACTTATAAATGTGTTCGTATTAAGTTTATTCACTAAAGTCTAGGCCTTAGCCCAACTAAGGTCCCATATACAAATAATTCCAAAAGCCCATACATATATAACAAACACACAAAACGCAACCTATGATGCTTATTCTATTACGCATCTTCTATTATTCTTCAAATTGCAATAAATTATTTGGTACTCTTAGATCATTGGTACATAAGTCAATGGTCCGGGACTACCTAATAATTATACCCTACAAATCACAATCACATAGTACTTTATACACATATTTTTCCCTTTGACACGTATTTCTTTTCTCTTTCAAAATCAAGAGATGGAAAGCTTCATCATGGTGGAGAGTGTGCATAAATTAGTGGCATCACTTTGAAGATCGAGAGAAGATTGAAGTAAATATAAGTAATGGATCTGTAATTTTACTAAAATAATCTTTTCGGAACATCTATGTAACGTGTATATATACCATTGTTGCGTGATTTATCTCTCTATTTCTATGTAAATTAGCTATATGTATATGGTGTGATATATATATATATATATATATATATAATGAGTGATATATGCATTTCAATATTTACTGACGTAAATGAGATCGAATCGAATTTATGACAAACATTTTAAATAGATCAAACGCATCTTATATAAAAATTTGTTTTTGATCTCGTTAATATAGCCTCTGTTTTTTTCGGTGAACCAAACTAAATCGTTGTGTAAGATGTGTTTGATCTATATATTTTTATCTAATTTCATAACAATAGTGTTGTGATGCTTTCCAAACGTGAAGTTAGTAGAGCATTTTGGCTAACCACTTCCTTGAATTCAAACAAAAGGGCAACTGCTTTGTCAAATCTGATTTGAGAGAGAATTCACGGGGCCCAATATATTGATAAAATAAGATTTTAATTTTTTTTACTTAGGCAGGAAATTCATACTTTTACTTTGCCTTTTGTAATTTGGAAAGCGAAAAAAATATCTTTTGGCTCCGTACTAGGTGATGATAAAGATTAAGGTTTCTTTGTGTGTATTTATGAAGTGTGTTTAAAGCAAGGGGACATTCGTAAATTGCAGTTTACCTTCCTGGGGAAATAATGTTTTGTCAATGGTCCCATTTTGTTTAGCTTAAAGTAGTAGCAATTGACTAACACAATAAAGTTTGATACATGGAGTTGGTCTACCGACTAATAGTATTAATAGTTCAACAGAAAGAGCAATTCAAGGAATACGGTAAAAAGGAAATCTAAGATTGTACTTCAATTCAGAGTTTAGAAGGAAAACATAGAGGCTATGGGCCCATTTGAGGACCGTTTTTAATTTGTGCTTTTGTTTTTATCCAAAGTAGAATCACCATCTTTATTTTAGAATGTGTTCAATATTATTTCAAAACTTATCTGATAGAATAAATTTGTTGCAAATTTTTTTTTGAAAACAAAAATATGAAGGCATGTTTGGCAAAAAAAAATATTACAAGTTTGAAAAATTAAATGGTTAGTTATGAATATCATTTTTTATTTTTTATTTTTTTTTAAATTTTTAACAATGCTGAAATAACAAAAAACATCAAATTTATATTTTCAGTTTTGATTGCTTTTTCGAAGCACTTTGGTACTATTTAAATGACAGCAAATGTTAACAAACATACTTCGTTCTTTTACTTTGCTACAATGTGCTGGCAAAAATAAAAAAAACACGAAACAGAAATGATTGCCAAACGAGCTTTCTCTCTTGAGGAGGACATATTATTGGGAACGCACCGCGGGGCCCACTAACTACTAAGTAGTAACTTTCTAACCATTGCTCGGTATAAGTTATCTTAGGCTTCATTTGGATTAAGTGATTTGAAGGGATTAAAAGAAAGGATAGTGGAAATGCTCACTACCCTATTCGAATCACATTCCCAGATTCCCTTCATTCCCCACTAACAACTAACTCTCTAACCATTGCCCGGTATAAGTTATCTTAGGTTTCGTTTGGATTAAGTGATTTGAAGGGATTAAAAGAAAGAATAGTGGAAATGATGTTTGGATAACTTTTAATAGAGAAAAAAGAAAGGACGGGGAGAAAAAGTTATCTATCCAAATCCCTAACAAAGTATAAATTTTAAAAAAATTTCAAGTTTCAATGTATACATAACAAAGTGTAAATTTAAAAAAAAAAAAAAAAAAAATCAAGAGAATTTATGAGAAATTATTATTAAAAATTTCAAGAGAATTTATGAGAAAATATTTTTATTTTATTTTTGACTTTTTAACTTGGACAAGATTTTAACTAGGGGTGTTCAAATAATCCGTTAATCCGTCAAACTGATCCGAACCAATCTGATCCGTGTGGTTTAATTTGATTTTTTGATCCAATGGTTCGGTGATGGTTTTAAAAATTAGCAATCCGCAATGAGCGGTTCAATTAACGGATTGAACTCTGAAAAAATCGAACCAATTTGTTAACCGATCTGATCCAATCCGTAAATTATATTATATAATTAATATATATATATATATATATATATATATATATATATATAATGTAATATATTATTTCTATTTATTTTTTTATTCCTTATTTGTTTTTAGATTAAATGTGTTACAACATACTGTTTTGAAAGATTTATTATTTGGTCTAAGCCATAACTAAAATAGTAAAATATAATCATATATTGGGTTAGGCATAACTATAATATAATTATATTGGACTATTTGAAAAAGCTTAATTTGTGGGAATCAAACCGAATCTATCAGTTATTTTACGGCTTTGTTTGATTTATATTAATAGTTTGCACGGATCGGTTAGATTTCAGATTTAGTCAATTCATGAGAACCGAATTGATTTAAATTTTACTCAAAACTGAATCTAGATCCGTGGTCAGCCCTAATTTTAACTAATACGGAGCATATGAAAAAGGAAAAGTAGAGAGGTTTACGTTTTTTACGGAGTACTTGATATGTTGATGCCTTGGCGGTGCATGGCACTCACGTGTCCTTAAAATAACACAACTCAGCTTCCCTTTTCGTCCCAACACTCAAATGTTGTATATCAACGGCGCTACTCGCTATTTAGAACCAAACAAATCAAAGCTTCGGGACCTTACACCGCGTGTCAGATCCAAAAAGCGAGTACGTTCCGTCTGCGAGTATGAATCAAACGCATAGATATTTGAAAAATGCGCTCCACCTCCACGTCGTGACAGCGCAAGATAGCGGGACAGACGTAGACTGGACGACACATATATAGAAGTCTCGTGTTCTAATTTTTTATTTTATTTTTTATAATTTTAAATTTTGTCTCATGTTATCTTTATACGATGTCCTGTTGACCATGGCTTTGATGCGCGTGCTGTGCTCTCTTTCCCTACCCTCTTTATCTTGCGCACCCTTCAACACTCACTTGTAGTCTGCACCCTTTCTTTTACGGTTTTACCATGGTCTGTTTAACATAATAAAATTTAATTATTACAATCATACGTAGTAATATTTTTTAAAGGCGCACATAAAAAATAATAATAATAAAAATTAGTCCTTCCTTCTCACAAAACATTGTTCACCTTTCTAGTTTTTTATAAGGGCAGAATGGGTATTCTTTAACACAATTCAACAAAAATAATTTTCATTTAAAAATTATCTCACGGGAGTGATATATTCATAAATCTTACATCTTTGTTATTATGTTACCTTTACAAACTCTGATTCTTTCTTATACTATTTCATCCTATGTCACATTATTTGTCGTTTAGATCGCTTATGTAACAATTCAAATCGCTAATGAATAGCTTCATATTGCTTATGCAATAAATTTACTATCCATATACAACAATTACATCGCTTAATGAACAATAACAACATTTTAATCTATTTTGTAACACTATGACGTAAGACATGTAATTCATTGCACTAACAATCTACGCAAACACAAAGTCAATGCACATGATCTACACTAATACAACAAGTTGGTTATGTTGCTGTTTAAGTGATCTCATTCGATCTTCTGTGACTCGCAAGAAAAGAATTATGGTTCTTTCTCATAAGGAGTAGATATAAAGTACGCTAGACATACCGAATAATTGATAATCAAATTAATTAAAATGCAGCATTCAATTTGATTATTATTTATTTATTTATTTTTATGAATATGTGAACCAACTGAATAGTGCATAGCGATTCTATCTTTATATGCTGACCTGTTGACCATCGCTTAGATGCGCGTGGTGTGCTCTATTTGTCCCTATCCTACTTATCCTGCGCACCTCTCAACCTTCACTCTTCCACTCTGTACTCTACAGACTTTTACCTCTCTCCACACAGTGAAAACGAAGACCAGCCGCTTTCACGCCATAGCCTTTTCAGTGCCTCCAGCTTCAATATACACACACATACACATAGTACTGTGTGTATATGTGCACTGTGTGTATAGACTATATAGTACCGTCGGTTTAGAGATTGTTCCTTTTTGTAAATGGTGGTTCTTTTGGTTGTGATTTGATTTGATTATGATGGAAGTCTTTTTCTTTCTCTCTCCTGTCAGTTCTGCTTAGAGAGAGAGGAGAGAGAGACTGTGGTGATTGTACAGTGCTAGTGTGATAATTATTGGGATTTTTCCCTATCTGTATAGGGTTGTTTCTGTTCAGGCTTTCTAAAGGAGGTCAGAGTTTCATGTAGTTTTTGTGAAAGTTGCTTACTCGGAGCATCTCATGCTGTTTTTGGATCACAATGTGACTCGAGAATGAGAGAGAAAGTGATTGATTTTGCAAATTGGAAATGAGATCATCAATCAATAGAATATAAGATTAATCAATCAATGCCCGCTGGTTTGAGGGAACTAGGGTTTGTTGATTGATTTTCGGGGGACTTTTTTGAATCTGGGGTTTGCGAATTGATTGATTTGAAGAGGATTGTTGGTGTGTAGTGTTTTTTCGAAGCAGAGCTGAAATAATTGAATCTAGGGTTATCATTTGGATTTTGCTCGAGAGATGAATGATACTACAGGGAAAACGGCGTCGTGTTTGGCCATTACGGAGAAGAAGCCTCACAGGCCAGGTGGTTGTGTGGGCATCTTCTTTCAGCTCTTCGATTGGAACCGGAGATTCGCCAAGAAGAAGCTCTTCTCCAAGAAACTGCTTCCACCAGGTTTGTCTTTTACAGTCAATTAGAGTACAATGCTCTTGTGGCTTAGATGTGTGTGTGAATGTGACACAAAAAATGATTCAAAATGTTTGATTTTTGTTACTGCATTGTATTAGCTCGAGCAAAGCAAGCTTCGAAGAAGTTTGGAGGAGATGAGAAGTTAACCAAGCTTCGTCTGGTATGCATTTTATTTGTAAATTTTGATCGCCTTGTCTGCTTGTATTTTTGTGGGCAGTTTATATTTATACTTAATTTGACTCTCTTGATATTTTTGGCTACTATTATTTTGTATGAATGTAGATTGCTCATGAAAACAGTGGGGGTTTCCCACATGTGAAGAAAAACGGGACTCGAAGTGTTGATGTTGAGCAAAATCATGAAATCCGATCTCCCAATTTGGTTGCTAGGCTTATGGGTTTGGAATATATGCCTGCTGTAGAACAAGATAAGTCGAACAAAGCTTCATTTTCTGGATTTGGCAATGATATGGAGGAGAAATTCTTGAATGATCATAGTGGGTTTATTAAGGAAGATCTGAATTTTGAGAAGGGAAATTCGAAGAATGAATTGAGGCCTCAGAAGCTTCAGAAGACAGGGTTGTTTGAAAGGCGACCGGTGACTAGATTTGGGGCTGAGGCATTGCAGTTAAAGAGTGTTTTGTCGCGGTCTAGAAAGCATCATCCTAAACTTGCTTCTCCTGTGAAGAGTCCAAGGATGGTATCTGGGAGAAATGCCCCTAGGAAATCTCGGTTGTTTGATGCTGCAGCTAAAATTTTGGAACCTGGCTTGC
This sequence comes from Cornus florida, assembly GCF_030987335.1. Taxonomy (NCBI): domain Eukaryota; kingdom Viridiplantae; phylum Streptophyta; class Magnoliopsida; order Cornales; family Cornaceae; genus Cornus; species Cornus florida. The sequence continues at coordinate 10,208,593 of NW_026775577.1, forward strand.
AAGCTACAAGTAGGGCAAAATGTGCTCTTACTTATTTGAATACCACACATCATGCTCCCGGAAATGACATCATGTTGGAGGAAACAATAGCTCTATCACTGGATCCGTCAAAAGGTTCCAGTCATTGTGCAAGTGCAGCCAAGTCACTGAAGGGCCAGCATTCCTGCAAAAATTGTGGCAATTTGGTAGATATTGTGGACTCTCGACCAAATGTGGGGGAACATCCATCAGTATTTGCTTCCACTGTCTCAAATCATGTCAATCCTTCTCCGCAAGGGTTAGAAAGGAGTCAGCTGAGACATCCTGTATCCTCCCTTGAGCAAGACACAGAGAGAATTTTTCAGAAAAGTAGGGAGCAATCTGAATCTCATGCTTCACGAGCAAGGAACAATATGCAAACTCATTCTGAACCAATACCAAATAGAAAGCCTCTTAATCAAGATGGCCGAAGTCAGCGGCATCTTACAAGCCAACAGTGCAAGCCTCAAAATGATGTATCATCTTCTATTGGTTTTAAGCACAAGGCACGAAGGGAAAATCACATGCTGCAAGGCAGGGATAGTGTTCCACAAAGGGCAAAATGTAGTAATCTGCACAGCAACAGAGTCTCATCTGCTGCAAATGCTGTTAATGAGACCAAAGATTTTGTTGCTTTAAACCGAAGTTTAAGTGGTCGTACCCGGACTAGGATACCTGTCAATGTGGATAATTGCAAGTTCAATGCAGATAGAAAATCTGGTAACAGGCGAGATGATCCATTATTACCATTGCAGAAGAGGAGGTCCTTGAATGTTGGTAGACAAGGTGGAAGTCCTGGTTTCATCACTTCCACCTTGGGAAAACAAAGAAATGTTAGTTGTGATGCAGTGGCTGGTAAAGGGGTGGGACTTCATTCTCACTCAACGAACTGCACTAGCATTGAAAGCAGATTGAGCCGTCTGGGAGAGAGTAAAAAATTTGGTAGTAATAAGGACAATGCTGTTATTTCATTCACATTTAGTGCCCCAATTAAGCACAAGAACGAAATCCCCACAGAAATGGAAGAGAAAAGAAGGGATCAAAATGCAGTTGCTTGTAATAGTACTCCGCCACAAAGTTCAAAAGTGGATGATAGAGATGAAAAGACATGCTTACAAAGACCATTTCCGCTGAGGGGAGATACTTTAGGTGCCATTCTAGAACAAAAATTGAAGGAATTGACTTGCCAACAAGAGGATGAGTTGTCATCCAGAGATACTCTACCAAAGAAAACCACTGCTATGATTCTCCAAGAGCTAATATCTGCCTTGACTGCAGAGAAGCCGGTTTCTCAGGATGGTGCGGTTGTTGGATCTAACCAGAAAGATGTTTCATGCTATGGTGGTCATATGTTGAAATCTAATATGACTTTCCAGGTCAGTTTTCATTTCTATCTGTCTCTGACTATTTGATTCTTCATTGAGTTGGCAAAATGGAAATTTATAATGCATTAAGCACTGTTTTAGTGACACTTGTTTTGTCACCTTTGATATGGCTTTAAACACTATTTGTTGCATGGTACAAAATATTTTGGATGGAGAAGTTTATTTCTCAATCTGTATGTCTTTCTATCTGAATAATTAGCAGGACTTTTTTCTGTTTGAACTATTGCAGCTGGCATGCTGTTTAGAGAATATTGTTTCTGTTCTGGTCCAGTGTAGGTTTTGAGTTCTGAGATTCCAATAAATCTAGCAGAATGCACAAAAAAGTTCAAATCTTGTAGATGTCTTGATTATGCACAACCTTTTTCTTATCTTATAAAAATAAAAATAAAAATAAAAATAAAATTGTACAACCTTTTATTACTTAATGTGTTTGTTCTTCTTGATTAGTGTCATTAGCTTGGTTGCAGAGTTCCTAACACATTAGTTTGTGGAATTATGGTTGGAGGTACGTGGTTAAACTTTTTGTATGGGAAGGGATGTTGGCAGCTGCTAATGTGAACGTATACTGCTGTAACTAACACATAGTAGATAATCCCAACTGAAACCCATTTGGACTTCCCTAATCATGTAAAATTAAGTAATAAGGAAAAACCAGAAGTCCTAAATGAACTCGGAAAACAAGAATTAAATATGAATTAGATTAAATATAGTATATTTATTCCTTTTCCTTTTCTGGTTCCTTTAAATAAATTTGCATTCGATGATTAAATTGTCAAGTAGGTCCAACGAAATATTTGCGATTTGACATACATTCCAATTCATAATAATAGTGAGAATTAAGAATGCATCTGTATTGGTGTCAAATCTGGCAAACCACAATTTAGTTACCAAGTGCATTAATTAAATTTTGTCTAGAAGACAAAATAAAATATGCAAGTCAATGGAAGGCATTGGATAGCCTGATTTCACCCTGGTGCCAGGGATACTTGTTTGTAGGGATGCTTAAAAGATATGAAATTAGTGTAATCCGCCTCAACTTTTCAATTCTAATCTTCCAATGAATAGATTCCTCCATAAGTTGCTTTCTGTGGATATATTTTCCTGAACTGGCTTTTGGAGACTCCTTCTGCGTGCTGGTATTGGCTCTCATTTCGGAGCTGTGGTAGATTGATACATATATACCTTTATACTCAGCATGTCTAAGCCTTATTCTGAAAGGTTGAACCTGCTACAAACTCCTTCCTAAGGACCTCTCTTTGGCTGAACAAGATTTCCAGCTGTACTACTACTACCACTACAAACTGTAAGAGAATTGCATATATCAATGAATGGAGTGTGAGATGTAATAAAATTTAATATTTATGGTTGGTAAGATTTGTAAAGAGATTTATAATAAATTGATAGATAAAAAGAAGAAATCATAGATTCCTTTCACAAGGATTCTGAGCATGGAATCAAAACCATATGTGGATTCAAATTTTAAGAACATTGGGTTTGGTTTCTAGACAGCAACAACGGAGTTAAAACTTCTGTATGTTCATGTAACTGGTGAAGCAATTTTGTGGTTATTTTACAAGTGATATTATTGCAAGTTTTGGTTGTCTAAACATGTTGGATTTTGGCTATTTAGTAAGTAATATTAGTAAGTAATATTATGATTGCAAGTTCTAGTCATCAAAAGCTCTCAGTATCTTGACATACTTCAGTTGAGACCAGTTTTTGTTTAAGTGGCTCTGAGACTTAAGAGCTTCGAGATGACTTCCAAACTTGACTTTGTTTTTATCACTTAATGCTTTATATTCCAGGTAATCATTTAAGAATTCTTGGTTTACTACAGAACTGAAATCCAATGTTTCTTAATTCTTTGTAGTACTTTAAGATGCTTGTTCAGTTGCAGCAATTAGCAACTGGTCACTAAAATTCTTCCCTATCTTTTTATAGCTTTAAATGCATTATCAAAATGACTTAAGGTTGATTCCGAATTTCCGTGTAACCCATTATGAGCTATCGAATTGAAGCGCAAACCAAGATAATTATGTTTGATCATGAGAAACAGTAATTTATAAGTTGGAAACTCTTCTAATGTTGCATAACAGAGCATTCTTATCCCATTCTAGTTGCTTGATGATAGTTGTAGGACTATCATATGAAGCATGAGAATAAAATGTAGCTCCTTTAATTTTAAGGTCATTTTAGTGTCTGGTTAAGAATTCTGAAGTAAGGGATTATGCAGTTGGACTTGTTGGCAACTTAACTTTTTGTGGTTTTTAATGGATTCAAAACAAGTTCAGGTATGGTTTCTCATCATGTGGCAAAGGGTTAGGGTCATCTTTTCCGGACTTGCCCTGCCATTATCATAGGCAGTATTATTAGTCAATAACTAGTGATGAATTTCCAATATTGGAATTTTTCCTAGAAGTTTGCTTGCTTTCTTGCTAGTGTTACTTCTCAAAGCCTTTTCTTGGAATCATTTGCTGGTGTTGACTCAGTGGCATTGCTTTCTGCACCTTCTCTTTGTTTTGTTCATCGCAAACATTTATTTAATTTATTTTTTAATTTGCCCGCAGGCTAAAATGAAGACAATGGGGGCTTCAGTCGGGTATTCACGTGACTATGATCATCTCAGTCCAGGGTCTGTACTTGAAGCTTCCTTTTCAAACGATAGTTGCTTTTCCAGTAGTCTTGATGATAATTCAGGTAAGGAACTACCTTGGTGATAGGCCACATTCTTGGCGGAAAATATTTATAATGACGATAATACTTTTCTGGCATTATTCTAGTCTCCTTGTTGAAGCATCTATATATCTATTAGCTCCAACATTTACTTTTAATTTCAGGACATAAACTCCATCACGACTCAATGGATTGCTCCTATGATGAATCACAACTGTTAGAGCCTGATGCAGATCTTTTGGATTCTGCAACTTCATTAAGCAAAGGGAGGAGTTGTACAGTTTTTGTGACTGATCTCACTAACCATATTTCTGAAGTATTATACAGTCTCAACATTGCGGAGGCCAGATTAAGTGGAAGCAAGCTCGTCCATGCAAAGGAGGTAATCTTGAGTGCTGAACTGGTATTTGGAAACATTGCTCCACATAATTCAGATGGAATCGAAGAGTTTTCCATATGCCGCTTTCTTCTAGATGAACTGGAAACTCTTGCTGGTTTCTTATGGACAAATTCTAGTTGCTTTCTCGGTTTGAAGGATGCCAAAGAGGGGAATCTAGTTAAGGGGTTTGTTTTTGATTGTGTGATGGAGTATCTAGACTCAAGATACGATCGATACTCTAAATCTGGGTTCAGGGCATGGACAAGATTGCCATTATGCATGGATGCTGCAATGCTGATTCATAAGGTTGTCGAGGAGATCAGAAAGTGGACAGATTTAGCTGGGTTGATTCCAGATGAGCTAATAGAGAGGGAGATGAGTCATTCCTTGGGGAAATGGACAGATTTTGAGATTGAAGAATTTGAAACCGGTGCCGAAATCGACGGTGACATACTCCAGATATTGGTTGATGAAGTTGTGAGAGACCTTTGGGATTGCAGGTTGAGGGTTCCTCTGGATTCTTGTACAGCCCCTTGTAATTCTTAAGCTTCTTCGAGCACCGGTAATCCACAAGCTACAATTAAATCCCTTATTGTGTTGATTCAAACAAGATTAATCTACTTTTTGTACAAGTTGATGGATTTAAAACTCTTTTAATTCCATACTGTATGTTATTTATGGAAGCTATTCTGAGTTTGTGACGAACATTAACATTAGCATAGCTTTGTAGCTCATAAAGATTTTCAAAAAATAGGCCACTGGCCAATCTCAAAGTTGGTTGGATTTTTGGCTCGGGTAAATTTTTGGAGTGGTTTTTGTTGGCTGCATTGCTTTTTCTATGACAGTTGAAACAAAAATTTATATCCTAAAACTGGTTCAATATATTAAGAGAACTAGAGAAGGGTACTACATCTAATTCAATGGAGTGCATTCTTTTTGAGGTGTAGTTTAGTCCTGGCAATAAACCTTCACAATGTTCTTGAAGAGACTCGAACTCTCTACTTTTCATTTTTGAAAGGAGTGAAACTCTATTTTAATAATCGAGTATAAGGATATGCAAGGTCCTTATGTAAATTTAGGCAAGGAATCGGGATCTAGTTTAGGCAACATGCTATGTAAATTTGTTGCGTAGGCTGTAATTATTATATAAGCGATTTAAAGTTGTTGCATAATTAATATGATCCGTGTTCGTTATATAAGAATTATGATATTAGAACAACCAGTTAATCCTTGGTGTTGTCCATTTGGCTCGGTCGGCTCTAGTATGAAGTCTGAAATTTAATCTAATGAGTTCACACACATTTGCAGGCAGTTAGCACTCATATACTAAGTGAACATTCATATTAATTGTTGTTGATTACATATATATATATATTAAAGAAGTTGTTGACTATATCAATGTATTGGTGTATGTTCACTGGGAAGAGATATAAAGAGGGAGCGATTTGTGGGTAACTAATTCCTTTCATTAATGAAGCCAGAAAGTATACAACATCCTTCAATAAGGAACAAAATAAAAATAAAAAATAGCTTCTTGTGTTACTAACAAGCCCTTGTCCCACAATGAATTGAACTAGTGAAATGCATAGAGACAACATTAAACTATCCCAACAAAGTAAACATTGGTAAATGAGTGTCATTTTATTTTTTATTTTATTACGTTTCAGCAGAGTCTAAATAGATTCTTCATTTTGTCCTCTCCCCCAAGGAAAAGGAATTGTGTGTCTATGCAATTTAGTGCAAGGCATGACTTATTGTCATGACCTAATTCACATGCTTATATACAATTGTGATCCTTCATTTTGTAAGGAAAAGGAATTAACTTGTGTGTATTTATAATTGAGTATGACTTACTGTCACAACCAAATTCACTCGGAACGTGAGAGTTAGAGTGTACTATTTGCTTTTTACACTCTTTATGTTTACAGTTTTCCTAATACGTCTATAAAAATAGGAGATATTCACATATATAAGTGCCAACAACCCCTCCCCTTATCTAACGTGAGACGTGACACTTATCTTCTGATCTCTCTATCTCTTCTATGATGACCTTATTAGGAATTAATATGCAGGATATAGTAATTTAGTTTAGAGTAATCCATTATTTTTGGATTAAGTATGCCGCCTCTAGTAATATAATGTGGTTTCATGCAAATCAGGACAAGGAGATGTATATATATTTGCTATGAACCAATTAAAAACAATTTCAGAAGCAAAGGATCGCCTGACTTGTACCTATAAATACCATCCTCTCACCACCTGTTCTTATCCAAACAAAATTCTCTCCTCAACCAAGCTCCCATCTTAGTTGCTCCCTGATTATCTTCAAAACTCTAGGCAAACAATGGGTGTCACCACTTTCACTGAGGAATATACCAACACCATTGCTCCAGCAAGGTTATTCAAGGCATCAGTCCTTGACTCTCACAACTTAATCCCAAAAATCATGCCACAGGCTATCAAAAGCATTGAGATTACTCAGGGAAATGGAGGGGCTGGCAGCATCAAACAGATCAACTTTGCTGAAGGTTAGTTTGCTTACTATAAACACACAAAAGGATTAGTCCAGCACAAGTAGCTCCCGCCATTGCGGGGTCTGAGGAGGGTCAGACGTACATACCCTTACCCCCACATGCGGAGAGACTATTTCTATGATTCGAACCCTATAATAGAAAATCATATATAATGATCAAACTAATGCTTTTTACATAATAGAAACATGCATTTCATGGGTGTGTTTCATGCAGGAAGCACTTTGAATTATTTGAAGTACCGAATTGATGAGCTCAACGAAGAGACGTTCACTTACAACTATACTCTGATCGAAGGTGATGCCTCGATGGACAAGCAGATTGAATCAATTTCTTATGAGGTTAAGCTTGAACCATCTCTTAACGACGGAACTGTCTCGAAGATGACAAGCAAATATTACAACAAGGGTGATGGTGAGCTCTCAGAAGAGTTCATTAAGGCTGGCAAGGAAAAGGCCACAGGAATGTACAAGGTTGTGGAAGCCTACCTCCTACAAAACCCTGATGCCTATGCTTAATGTTCTTGCTTTGTAAAACTAATGCCATTTGGTCCTCAAGCCTATGCTGTGCTGTTGGAGCTTTTGTTTGCTTTTATTACAATAAGAAACCACCCCTGCTTTATAATCATGGGTGGATAATGATTTTTCTCCCTTGTGAGAAACCCTAGCTTCCCTTTGTCATTAGACAAAGAAATAAATAAATAAATAAATGGAGTTTGGCTTTTGAGTTTAATCAGGTTCAGTAATAGTTTGGTAGTCAAGTCAAGCTGTATCATTTAAGTACTAGAGGAAAGGCATGGGAGACATAGTGACCGCGAGAAAGACTAGTTATTATGAAGTAAACGACTGAGAGGGCAACCAAAAATAACATGGGACGAGATTATTAAAAATGACTTTACAAAGTTAAATATAGTAAGCGCAATGACATGCAATAGAAAAGATTGGAGAGAGAATTCATGTCACAGACTTTATTCATATGGAATTAAAGCAATTACGACGATGATAAGTGCAGTCAATAGGTTGAACAAGTCAAGCAGCAATATTTCACATGAAAAATCTGAACAGAGATGATAAACAAGAATATTAGTCACTTGCTCTATGATTTGAGGTGAATAAATTGGCCATCTTAATTTTTTGACATGATAATGTACAGAAACTCAAGTCCGGAAGTTATTTTAAATTATGTGTTTGAAAAAAAAAAAAATGCACTTTCAGTTAAGGAAAGTTCTATCATTTGAATATAACTTTCTGTGATTTCTAAGGCCTTCTATGTTCACAAAATGTGCCAACAAAGTATGCAGACTCCATGAAATGTAAAAGAGACACCATTGACTGATAATGTGTTAAAGGATAACATAACAATTAACAAGATTACTATGTGTTAGAATATTTTTATCAATCAAGAATTTTAAAAACTAATTCGAACACATGAACCTCCCACAATGGGAGGCAATGCGACATGATTTTGTAACTGCCCTCTATAACCTTTTGGAAGTGAGAATCAAACTTTGTGATACTTGTATTTCTGCACCAGATTAAATCTAGTGATATTGCTGTTGAATCCATTGAGGAACAGGGTCTTCAAAGCCTCAACTCCTTGTTCCAATGCTGCATCCACCTGCCCAGATAGCCCATAACATTAGAATTCTCACCATGTGTTTGTGTGTGTGAGTAAGTGTGTGTGAGAGAGAGATACAATATAAGTAATCATTGATTCCACAAATTTAATCAAATTAACCTATTTAGTCAAGGAAACTGCAGAGCCATATCTGCTCCACTTAATTGAGTTTATCAGTAAACTAGTGTGCAACTCAAACTATAACATATTAAAAAAGGAAAAACAACTTACACCAGGATGTCCAAAACAATAAAACAAAAAAACCCAACAAATGTTGTTCAGGGACAAGAATAAACTTCATGAAATAGGTGAAGAAACGATAGATCTAGTCTATTGTCACATGACTGATCATATTAGATCAAGACTGTAGTCCAACGAGATAAGCACAAGTGAAACTGTGCAAAAAGTTGAATTTTACCTGCTTCTGTTCTGATGAACTGAACTTCTGTAGAAGATAAGCTTTCATGTCCATAGCACCTGGTGGATTTCCAATGCCTACAACCAGAAAACTGTTTTATGTATGGAAACAACAACAGGCTATAACACTGGAACTTTAGGATATAAATATGCTAAAGGCAGTTAAGGTTTCAAGAAACCAACCTATGCATAACCTCGGAAATTCTCGACGACCATCCAAATGGTCCATCACACTCTTCACTCTGCAACAAGAAATCAATTATAGAGACCTTTCTGTATGCATGAAGTATCCATTCAATTTCTAATACTATTATGCATAGGTTGCCCTGTCATATTCTGCACAGCTGCAGCAGTTGGGATTAGCATGATTTAACCATTCAAGATTAAGGTGCGATAAAGACAGGGTCACGGCAGTAAAACACTGAAATTATTAAGAACTAAATGGAATCTCATCCTGGAGGACAATAGTTGAGTCTTAATATAACCTAAGATTTAATGAAAAAATAGATCCTTGATCATAGATGAATGGAAAAATATGAATCACAAACTCATTTCAAAATGATCGGGATAAAGCCATTTGAGTTAATTGAAAATTAGATATCCAAATGCCTGTGAAAAGACCTGTTTGAGTTAGTTGAAGACTATATATAAATATGACATGCGTATAGATTAGCAATAAATATCAGGGCTCTCCTATGAAAAATAATAAACCTAAAAGGAAAACTAACAAGACTGATCATAAAAATAATTTTCAGCAATTCCTGTTTTTAGTCATAAACTATAATAACATTCAGAGGGAAAAACAAAGAGTCAGAATAATCATACTTAACCAAAAAATTCGTCTCAGAATAACCATAGTCTAAATCTAATAAAAAGTAAAGTATATGGGCTTCTGCAAATTTTGCTACAAATGTTATCCAGGAACATACCCGTTGTGATGGCCATGTCCTCCTCTAGGCTGAAGTCTCAAAACACCATTTGGTAAACTCATCTCATCATAAACCTATATGAGCAAGTCTCAAAAACATGTGATGTCAAACATACCCAACAAAATATCAAGTAACGGCATGCAATGAATAATTATACTATACGCTACACTATGATGTGAAGATGCATACCAGTAGGATATGACGTAAGGGTACTTGATAATATGCAGCAAGTGGTCCAACCTTGAGAATGAAAAGAAGAAAAAGAAAGAAATAAGAGAAGAAAAATTGGAGATAGTTGATAATGCTTTAAGAAAACATGGACTTAGACGAAAGTCCTTTCATTTCATAATAGAGCTGGAGAACATGTCAGAACGAGAAAAATGAGAATTTAGACGCAGATACGTAATGAAGAAAAAGGTTGCAACATCCTTTAATGTGCATATAAAGCCAGAATCAAACCCAGATGACATACATGGATACATGTCAGTAATTGAATATTTGCAGCTACAAGGAATCAAAAGTAAAATTTCTCAGGCTTGAAAAGTGAAGACTTAATGACCACAAATTGTGGATTGCATTGTAAGCAGAAGGCCTGACCTAGTGTTGTGAGGGGATAATAAGTGGCTTGACATAGTTCTAAAAGCATACAATGATTTGGCATACAGAAACTATCCAAAGTTCATGAGCATATTGAAGAAACAAAGCTCCAGGAAGAATCTCACAGATCTACCAATATATTTAATTTAAAAGGTTGCATGATTTTGACACAAATCAAAACAAACCAACAGAAATACGAACAAATTTTAGTTGTTTTCACGCTGATCTAGACCTATGATGTAATTGGCCTTTTAGAGCAATCACAACAGTGACCAACAGATTGCTGCCACAAAATTACCAACCATATAAAGTGAAACAAGCTGCAAAACATAGCAAGCAATTATAGGATCAGAAGAAGATCAAAGACCATTTTTCAGCGAAAATTCTCAACATATCAAAATCCAAAGGTTTACTCAATGGGGAACAGTAAGGTCACAACAAAATATTGATAACACTACTATTGCATAGGAATAAAACTAAGAGGCAAGGACCATTAGCTTCCAGTATAACGTATAAAAACTATGTCTTGTGCGTGTCCACTGTCCAGCCCACTATTCCAATAAGGCAGTTTCTCTAATATAAAATACTTGCTTTATTGAAAGCTCATTATATAGAGACATAAGGAGAGATCCTTCTCTTAGAATATATATATTTATAAGTAATTTCTGTTAGAAAAAGTATGCAGACAGCAATAGGAAAACACTGGCAGCACTTAATGTTCTATACAACTAAATGCCTATGAATATATCCCATTTAGTCTGCTTGGTTCATAAAATAGCCAAATCTGGTTTATCAAGCATTAGCTTTCTTCTTACTCAACATCATTCCTGGTTGCTGGACCGTATTTACATTCATCCAGCAATACTCATCGTTGAAGAAGTACCAACAGATTTACATTTCTAATTGGGGTGATTTGGGGTCCAATAATAGATGGGCAAAGTTACATAAAGAGGTAGATTAGCTACAATTCTGAAATCATCTATATACAGAATGTGTTCATGCCGATGGAAATTGAACAGCTCCAGTGTGTTTTATGCGGCGTTTAAAGGTAAATTTAATCCTAAAGATTGCAACTTTCAATGATTTTGGAGCTATCAATACAACTAAGATATGGGACAGCGCCAAAGTTGCTAGAATTGAAATTATTTCTTGTAGAAGGAAAAAGCAAAAAGAAACTACAAAAAAGTTACTAATATATATATATATATAAAATAAAAAAGACCCTATCCCTAATTTTCAATGATGGCCATGTTCGTCATGATAATTCTCATTTCTCACAGTAAAAACTGTGAAAACATAATTAAGTCACTGAATATACCATCATTGTCCAAACATGCCAGTAATATAATGGGCTAATTACGGATGAAAGTAGACAACAGAATAAAAGTAGTAAACATTAATAGCTGAAATAAAAAAGAGTGAACAAACCGATTCTCCACTGAAATTCATGTAGGCTTGAGGTTTTGCTAGCAGAATTGGTACCTCTCCGATAGAACCTGTACTGATTGCACAAAGAAGATCTGAATGACTATCAAAATCACAGTGAAAGGGGAAAAAATTAACAATTAGATAAAATAAGTGAAGAAAACTAAACGAAATTAAAGCTGAAACAAGCACCTATTCCAATTAACGCCTTTGATTGTATCGTGTTCAACAAAATGCCTTCTTGTTGAGATATTCGATCGATCATTTCAAAACCAACCTAATACAAAATCTCCCACAAAATTGTTAGTGTTGAAGATAATGTAAACACTGATTAGTGATAAAAACAAACACAATTAAACATTCAAACATGAAACAATTGAAGCCATCAATTATAAAAATGTTGGATTACAGATACAATTAAACAATCAAAGACGAAAAATTGAAGCCACAAATTATAAAAATGTTTGATTACATTGTGCCTAGTTCCATGATACTTGTTTCCGGGGTTCCCCAATCCAACAATCAGCCACGGAGTGTACTCCACTTTTTCAAAGCCATTTGGATTCGGTGAGGACGAAGCCGATACACGAAGCCTTGTTGGAACTAAATGCCTTCTATGAAAATGAGGGCTTCTTGGGTAGGATATGCAAGGTTTAGGAGCAGAAACTGCATACAACATTGACCTAATTACAGAAATTTTACAATATCAGTGAAGTTGGTCCTCATGCCTAAAATTATAACCTCCAAATAAAAAAGAACATACATAATTTCACACAGATACATATATGTATAAGTGTATATACACAATGAAAGAAGAAAATGGGAAAGCGTGTTAGGAACTGAAATGTGTGTTTGGTCAATAACTTCAGTGATTGTTCAGACCTGTAATCTTAATCAAACCTGATAATCACACAGAAACATGTATATATATATATATATACACACACACATATTATATAGAGAGAGAGGAAATTGAGGAATGAATATAAGAAGATTGTAACGAACCTCTTCTGTTATTTGGATAGGGTTCAACACAAAAATAATGGACGAGTTGCAGAAAAGGAAACACCTTGCACTTGCACACCTAGTCTTTTGACAAGAAACAGAACTAAGGCTATAAAATGAGCACGAACAGATATTTTGGAGTGAGAAAGAAAGTGAGAGAAAAGAGACGAAAGGGTAAGCTTTTGTTTCATTTGTGGTTTGGAAAGGGGTTAATTGAATAAACAAAATTTCCTACCGGGTTTAAGGTAAAAAGTGGAGAATTGGAGTTTATTATTAGAGCGCTGTCAATTTATTTATTTATTTATTTTTCGCGCACTTCAAATCACTTATGTACGAGTAGGGGCTTTTATCATTTTCATAAATTTCACTTAGTTCGCACATCACATAGGTTAATTTAAACATTCTACATGGAATTTTTTACGTTTTATATCTCAGTTATCTCTCTTAAAATTTAAATTTATATATAACAAATTTTTTCTTTGCCGTTAGGCACCCGAAAGTAAATTGAATTTGTTGACGTTAGTAACAAAAAAATGATTTGTCTTTTTAATGCTCGAAAGAAAAGACACTAAGTCACTCACAATAATGGTGGGGTCCACTTTTTTGTAAGTGTGGTGCATGGGCTCAATCAAGTTTTTTTGCCCTGAAATGCAGCAAACACTTCATGACTTAAACGGTAAACTAATACACTACCGTTATCAAGTTAGATAATCATCAAGTTATTTTATTATGTTTTATTTTTTATTTTTCATACTCACTTTGAGTCTACAAAGACTTGAATTCCCACCTTGCCGCAACTAGGCTCTTTCCACTTTGAAAAACAAATTAAACTCTCTACGAGAGTTGGAGTTTATAAAGAATAGAACTTTCCTCTATAATAATTTTGTAAGATGTTATTTATAAAATAAAATAATAATAAAAAAAAATAATTTGGTAAAACATTCATTTCCCCCAATTTCTCATGTAGGGATAAGACATTCAATTTTTTTTTTTTTTTTTCTTTTTTTCTTTTGTCAAGTACTACGTAATTGCATAATATGTCCTTTCTTTCTTTCTTTTTCTTTTTGTTTACTATTTATTTATTTTTTGCCAAAAAGAAGAGGAATAATATTAAACTAATTACAAGATAAAAAACCTCCAACTTCACATTGAAGGAGATATTCACAATATCCTCGTCAATAAAATTATCAATAATTACATGGGATGCCAACACGAGCCATTTACAGTGGACTAGTGGAGACAATGGCCTTTGCATCAAATTCAAAATTATAGGCAATGTATCTTAAATTATATAATATATATTTCATTTTCAATAGCCACATAATTTATGACTGTTAGGTTGTTGACTATGAAACCTACTAATTATGCAAGGGGACTAAATTTGTTCCGTTGAAGTACAATCTTTTTGAAAAAATTGCAAAAACATTCCCATAGGACCCAACATAAGACTAGGTGATCATTCGTCCTCACTGAATTTTTTATATTTTTATCTTATATCTCAAATTTTTTAAAATCTATGAAAATACCCTTCTCAAATTTTTTAAAATTTATGAAAATGCCCTTACTAAAATTATAATTGGCCTAGCTGAATTCTTTTTTTATTTACATTTTATACTTCAAATTTTTAAAAATTTATGAAAATGCTTCACTAAAATTATAATTAGCCCCAATATTTATTTTGCATTTTATACTTTAAATTTTTAAAAATTTATGAAGATAATTACATTAAAATTATAAAAATAAACCCATTATATAAATTTAGTCTTTCTAATTAAAAAGCCGCCCTCTTACTAAAAAAATTCCTTGGCTATCACAAGTTTACAAACAACTCCTTGACGTTGCAAATAACTCAGCTGATAGAGGTCTTTCGGAAATTTATTCCAAAATTCTGGGTTAGGAGTTCCGTGATGACGTGGCATCTCCTCCCTCTCTCTATTTATCGTGCGAGCAGTAAGCACAGAAAGTCGGTGACGTGCGTCTTCGACATCTCCAACGCGATCGAAATCTAATCCAAAATCCAACTTTAAAATCATCCAAAATTCCAATTTATTATCCGAATCTAATTCCCGACTGTTCAATACTTTACTTTCATGACACAAAATAAAGTTTCACAAATTAGAAAAAATAATTAATGAAAAAAAGAAAAAACTCCAAACGAAACAGCGTTGAATTCTCCACCAACTCTGTTTGGTAACTAGTAAGCAAACAGTCTCCTCCTATTCAAATCTCATATTTATCTATGAATCTATACATACATATATATGTATATATATATTTCCTCTTAATTTTGCGGAACCTCCAAAGCCACTCTCTAGCACTAAAACCACAAACTGAAACCGAGAGACCCACCCAAGGCGGAAACTTAGAGAGAGAAACTAGAGCCAGAAAGTTGAAGCCAGCCACTCGAAGATCGCAGATTCTGTTACTGATACAAGCATTTTATTTGGTAAATTCAACTCTCGATTCTTCACTGAACTTCTTATTACGCTTGATTTTTCTTGAAATTAAGATCGATACGATCGTTTTGTAAGTAGCATTGTCTTCAATCTAATTCTTCACTACAATTGCTTTCATTGCTATGTTAATGTTATTAATTTTCTCTCTCTACAAACACACACTCGAGACTTTTATAACCGTTTCAATTTTTAATTTCTTGACGGTTTTCTTTGTTGACTTTTTTTGAGGTCATTGAGATCTTACCAGCAGGTTAAATTGTAAAAAATGCAAGCTTCAGCATATACAGTCAAAGGGAACATACCTTTCCACACTCAAAACCGTAGGGTTTTACAAGGTTTTGGTGAATTGAGGAAGCGAAGTTTGGCTTTGAACAATCTCTGCATGACAGAGAGGTCCTCTTGCTTCGGATTACGCCTCGGTTCGGTCGATATGGAGGCCGAGCTTACCCGGGCCCGGAGAAGTGTCGGCGACGTGTTTATGTCATCCGCCAAGGGCAGATCAGTCAAGGCTCAAGCCTATGGTTCGTTTATATATCTTGCTTAGCTCTCCATTTCCTTCAATGGATTAATTTATTGCCAAATTTGTGGTTTTAGTTGATTCTATATGTTGACTGACGCAATGATCTTCAATAGAGTGGGATGGAAACATATGATTGATGTCCCAGACCCAAGTAGTTGGGAAAAAGGGCTTGATTGTTGTTGTTGATTCCATGTGTTATTTAATTCTCTGAGATGTTATTCTAAATTCGTACACGAGCTTTTGCTTAATTTGATAAACCATGAATTATGTTATGAACTGGTGATTGTTCTTAGTTGCTACCGGATATTATTTGAATGATTTCTGTTTTCATGCTTCATCTCTTATAATTTAGTAGAAATGCTGAAATTTTCTATTTATTTGGTTTTTGTTTTATTTTCCATTTGATGAATTCTGTTTTCTTTATAAGTAGTATGTATGACCTGCAGCCTCTGTTGCTCCTAGAGCCATGTGCACTTCGACTCTGTGAAATGAACAGTGCATTGTGGTGCGGTATTTTGGTTGATTCAGCTGACAATTCTTTCTGATGCACATTTTTGAAAAAGCGAAAAGAGAAAAATATAAAAAATTACAATGATGAGCTAGGTTTGCAATGTATGTGTATTCTTGATGGTGTAGTGAGGAAACATGATAAAGTTGGCATTTTGAATGGAAGAATTGAATCTTACGATAGAAGGCAGTTTCAAGTTGTTATTCCCTATGGCATCGGGAAAGTTGCTTTGCTGCTGCTCTGCTCTGATTTTAAGATGATCTATCAATGACATGAGTGGTTCCTTATCTTGTCAAGTTGTAGATGGATTTTTGACTTATATTGCTCCGAGTGTTCTTGTGGCGCCTATAAGGGGGATGCCTCCTACTTGTGTAGATGTGTTTATCCATGGTGATACTGTTCATCGGTTTTGGAATGGAGAGCAATGATACTAGTCTACTTTTTCTCATTTGGGTTATATTGATGATGCTTTGCTTGCTCCTCATCAATGTGGGTTTCAAACACTTTTTATTTTAATTTAATGTTGGATAAGAAGCTTTCAAACACACCTATGTTATGGAAGACAATATTCCAAAGATAGACAGATCTAAGTTGACATAATAGTTACAACTTTTTTTCACATTGCAGTTTTATGGCATGGGATCTGTATATTTTTTTATGTTTCTTCATTGCTAAAGTTCCTCTTTACTATTTAGAAGTTTAATGTTTTTTGTTCATGGACTGATAATTGGGAGTTGGGATTATCCATTCAATACTTTCTAACAAGCATCATATGAATTTGGGTTATAGAAGGTGATATTGAAGATGCTGCTCCTGCCAAAATCCAAGGGAAATCTTCTGGAACTGTTTTGCCATATGTTGGTGTTGCCTGTTTGGGAGCCATTTTATTTGGATATCATTTAGGGTATGTTTTAAATTTAAGTTCAAAGATAAATATCTCCCCCTCCCCCATCTTTCTGTTTCTCTTGCTCTCTTTTTTCCATTGAACTCTTCAATCCAAGATTTGGGTTATCTTCAACAGCCATATATCCAATAAGTGTCATGGTAGCAGTTGTTAGAATCTTAACTACTGGCTGTGGCATTAGTAATCAGCCATTTCCCATGCAGCTAAATATGCATTAGGTATACTGTTTCATTACGCTCTTTCTTATCTGCTACAGGGTTGTAAATGGTGCACTTGAGTACCTCGCTAAGGATCTGGGAATTGTTGAAAACACTGTCTTACAAGGCAAGTGTTATTTGTTGTATCTGCAAATCTTCACATTCTGTTACTTAGTGACTGTCCTTGTTAACGACTCCGAAGCTATCCATCTGTAAATGCTATGTTCTGGGGTTTTGGCTAGGTGCAGCTGGATGTCTCTCTTTTATCGATTAAATTTCAAACTATTTATGTTTTCCAAGATTACCATTTTTTGTGTTGTTTACATAGGATGGGTTGTTAGCGCACTTCTTGCTGGTGCCACTGTTGGTTCATTTACTGGTGGCACGTTGGCTGACAAGTTTGGCAGAACAAGAACTTTTCAATTGGATGCAATTCCACTTGCAGTTGGAGCATTTCTTTGGTCAGCTCTGTCATTGACAATGAGTTTTTGATCTTAGATTATAGTTGTTAAAAACTGATGTCTCAATAAAGTCACCAAAATTTTCAGTGCCACGGCCCAGAGTGTACAGACAATGATTGTTGGCCGCTTACTTGCTGGTATTGGAATTGGCATCTCATCTGCTATTGTGCCACTTTACATATCTGAGGTAATAACTTCTCGTTTTAATTTATCATTTTGTGTGTGTTCATTGAATTCTTTTTCACTTTTTATCTGATCAAACTTTCATAATGGTTAGATCTCACCTACTGAAATCCGCGGCACACTTGGATCTGTCAACCAACTTTTTATTTGTATTGGGATTCTTGCAGCTTTGGTGGCTGGGTTACCCTTAGCGGGAAACCCTCTATGGTATATTCTCTTTGCATACTCTTTATCCAACAAATTGCAAGAAAAAATGTTTTAATGCTGGAATGTTAAAGTTAAAACTAACAGATAAATCCATAAACTCAGGTTGAGATATCTTGTTACTTGTAAATTTGTATTACTGATTAATCACTGTATTTTCTTGTAACTGCCAAAAGTAGGGGGGTTAATTAGAGTCACGTCCGCTTTAATTATTTCATTGAGATGGCCTCGAAAGAACAAAGTCACAAGTTATTACATATACAACTAGTTGAGAAAGAGGCAGTTTATAGTGTTTGAGTTTTGTTTTGTATTAGAAGCTTGTGATGAGAAAAAAAAGGCACTATGCTCACAGACATAAAGGGAAAGCAAAATTCAAATACCAGAAACTACGATAAACAATTTTTAATTTTTCCCCTGTACTTTAATGCAATTTTTATTTTTTATTGATCCTCTTGTTCTGGGTTCCATTCTTGGTGCCAAACAATAATTTTTATTCTGTTCATCAATCCCATGATGTCAGATATGCCCAAAAGCCAGTTACTCTTAATGGCCAGAATGATCAATGTTCTCTCAGTAAGCTACTGCCTACTGTGTGTCAACTCTAGGGAATTTTTCTTTATGTGAAAAAAAAAGAAAAGAATCAATGTAATCATATGCCTTCAATTTTCAATTGGGATATTTATTTGGTTAATTTCTTATAGTATTTAAAATTCTCGAGAGAATAAGGAGAATTTATGATATTATCGTTAGGATAATAACATCTGAGATTGTAAGCTTTGAACTATCAGGGACCATTCTGTTTATTGTCCAATTTGTTTTATATGGTCAACTTCTGTGCCGGTCTTGATTTGACCAGCACGAAGCCAAATTCAAATAGGTTTTTTAATTTTAAAGTCTCATCTGTCACTACTTTAACTCCATTATGGATTTTATGCTGAGAATATTAAACGTCACTCAACTTTGAGTCTTTGAGCCATAAAAAGAATTCATACTTTTATCATTTTTAGTGAGGTGGGCGGTTCAGTTGATACTGGCTCCTGGTTGTGAACTTTATTACTATTTAATATTCGCTTTTCCCTGAGTTTCTTTATATGTAGAAGTTAGTTTAATTGTTATCATCATTTTCTGTCTGTCTTATTCTTTTCTTTCCACATTTTTATCAGGTGGAGGACAATGTTTGGTATTGCAGTTGTTCCATCTGTTCTATTGGCCCTGGGAATGACATTTTCTCCAGAAAGTCCTCGGTGGCTTTATCAGGTTCTCTTTGCTAGTCCAACACATTTGGTTGGAACTGCCTAATTTTATCTTTGGTTATGATGTATGTGGAACATATTTAATTCAGGTTATTTGCTTGATGTTAATGATGCCAAGCCAGACACATTTATTTTGCAGCAAGGAAAAATTTCCCAAGCTGAGACAGCCATAAGAACACTATTTGGAAAAGAAAGAGTTGCTGAGGTTATGAATGATTTAGATTTAGCGGCTCAAGGTTCTTCAGAACCCGAAGCTGGGTGGTTTGATCTTTTCAGTAGCCGCTACAGGAAAGGTACACAAAATGTGGACCTGAGAGTCTGAGACACTAAAATTAATCTTTTGGCTTATTTATGGAGATGCAAGAGTCACTGTTAAACATGCCTTGGATAACCAAATTTCTTGTACATGTGCATAGAATATAAAGTGCTTATAAAGGTCTAACCGTCTAAGTGGCAAATTCAAGATCTTTCCATTACAGTAATGTATACTTCTGCATTCGTCAATGGAAAACGAATGTCCTTGAATTTTTCAGGATATGGAAGTTGATAGATCCATTCATGTGGTTAAGATTAGAATTATTTTTCGGCTTTTTTTTTTTTAAAATTAAGCATCATCTGTTCAAAAAATGTTGAGATCTAGTCCTTGTGGATCCAAAAGGAATATATGCAGTTCAACCATATGTTAGTATATATGCAGTTCAACCATATATGAGTATATATGCAGTTCAACCATATATGAGTATACTGCTTTCTAATAAGAATGGTATTGATATTCTAGTTAATTAGCCACATGGTCTCACCCTTCTGTGTGGAGGCCAAAAGACACATCCACCTAACATGAGAAAGGATTCATTTAAAAATTTTCCTTCTATATTTACTGTTTCTTTGTAGTTTGTGTTTTGAATTTAGTACAATCTGGTCTTTACCAATAAATTGATTAAGCATGTGATGGGGGAAGAGGCTAATAGTTGAATCTGAATATGGTTTGCCATCTGAACGGTAACCCGTCCGGTTCACATTTCCTGTATTATTGGTTTCGAAAACAGTTTTGACATCTTTGGAATAATTTCGGTGTGGTTCCAGCAAGTATAATTAAAGGATGTAGTACAGCTATGCTTATCATTTCCGAGTTATGACATATTATTTTATTATTTGGTTCTTCCTACTCAAAATTTTAAGTACAATTTGTATTTGTCTTGCTGCAGTTGTTAGTGTTGGTGCCGCACTTTTCTTGTTCCAACAATTGGCTGGAATAAACGCTGTGGTATATTATTCTACTGCTGTGTTTCGCAGTGCTGGAATTGCATCTGATGTTGCAGCTAGTGCTCTCGTTGGAGCATCAAATGTCTTTGGTTGGTCTTTGTTTATTTTTATTTTTTTTAACAAAGTAAATTTGATTTCAGAGTGGTCACAGAATGTTTCATGTGGTGGACTTGAATTGTCTTGCAGGCACAACTATAGCATCCTCTTTGATGGATAAGCAAGGAAGGAAAAGTCTTCTGATGACAAGCTTTGCTGGCATGGTAATTTGATTCTGAAGCTGTTTTATTCATTTGAAGCACACGGACATCAATATTCCCACCTTTAATACTATTATGTTGCTTGAGATGTGAAACTGGATTTTATTATTGCTATTGTTATTAACTGCCTGCTGAAAGCATTGTTATTTACTTTTGTATACATGGTATAGAACTGGACATAACCATAATCAATTCCAACATGCTGAACATTTCTGGCAAATTTTCTACCTATATGTCTCATCTTTCAGTCCTTTGATTATCTTCCCTTTTTTTACTTTTCTAAATAATATTTCTAGCATTTTCTTGATATGCTTATACCTATTTTTTTTTTCCTTTTGATGTGTTCACCTGCCCCCATATCCCTTTTCCTAGGCTGCTTCAATGTTGCTGCTTTCCTTGTCTTTCACTTGGAAGGCCCTGGCACCATATGCTGGCACCCTTGCCGTTGTTGGAACTGTTCTGTAAGTTAGTTACCCTCCTTTGCTAAATAAGATAGTCTTTTTGCTTGTTTCATCTTTCTATCTCTATGCTCCATATAAATTGGGAAATCTGAATGGCTATCATTTTACGTACACAGCTACGTCCTGTCCTTTTCACTTGGTGCTGGTCCTGTACCCGCTCTTCTACTTCCAGAGATATTTGCCTCCAGAATTAGAGCAAAGGCAGTTGCATTATCGCTTGGCATGCATTGGGTAAGTCAAGAATCAGAATAAGTTGTGTTTGTGATTCTTTGCTGCAGCGAGTTGGAGTTTTAACATTCACCGAAGCAAATGCATGTTACAGAATATTTTCACACTATTTTTGCTTCATCTTTTCTTCATATAGAGGGGAGGCAAACAGAGATTTTGTTGGATAACCGTTGACTGTAAATTATCAAACAGGAAAAATTTGGTTCCAAGAGTATATATTGATATATACACCCATACTTCTCCTACACCATATTAGAACTATGGCCTATAAGAATAATGACCTTTTTATCTGGGAGTTATATTTTAATCTTAAAGATATCCTCTCTAGTCCGCCACTAGTGTAGGGAAGAGAATTTGTAAGACAAAAAGCGAAGTGGTAGTGGTTATGCTGCATCTTCTGGTTTCTTAGTAAATAGGTTCTGTTCTAGTATTTTTATGTATTTTGTTCTTGATTTATGTGTGCCTCTT
Organism: Cornus florida; assembly: GCF_030987335.1. Taxonomy (NCBI): domain Eukaryota; kingdom Viridiplantae; phylum Streptophyta; class Magnoliopsida; order Cornales; family Cornaceae; genus Cornus; species Cornus florida. The sequence continues at coordinate 10,230,932 of NW_026775577.1, forward strand.
GCTTTGATTATGAAATTATCTATTTCTGACTTGAACAGATATCCAACTTCGTCATTGGCCTCTATTTCTTGAGTGTTGTGACTAAGTTTGGAATCAGCTCAGTGTACTTGGGCTTTTCGATGGTTTGTTTTCTAGCGGTCTTGTACATCGCTGGTAACGTTGTGGAAACAAAGGGGCGTTCCTTGGAGGAAATAGAGAGGGCTCTTAACCCAGCAATTTCATCGGGACATCTCTGAAACTGTTAGTGGCAAAAAGAAAAATTTCTGCAGCTCACTGACATTGACCTGAGGTAGTTGCTTCTCGTCCGCGGATGCGAGTCCCAAATTCTACCAAGTTTAGGACGTGGTGGTTGCTTGTTTCATGTCCCCACCGTTTCTTTTTTCGTTTTCGTTTTCGTTTTCGTTTTGGACATCCCTTAGTTGTAGTTAGTGCTAGTGAAGCGTTTGTTTTGAAATCCAGAGTTGTGACATTGATGAATTGGGTCTTTGGGGCTGTGTGAAATATATGGGTTCTTTTTCACTCAAATTTTGCATTTTTTTGTTGAATCTCGGAGATTACTTAGAACTTTGAAATGTGCTGCCATGTAAGAGAGATGGTTCTGGTAGGTTCCAAGCTAAAGTTTCACCAATTGATTTGCTGTTTGTTAAGAAAACTGCTTTTTGTGGAATATATTGCTTTACATCTGAAATGTATAGAGAATATTATTCTCAGACCGGCTTTGTCATTATTCTTAGCATTGAGAATATCATATATTTGCTCGACTTACAAGAGGAAGGAAAATAAATGCACATAAGATGAATGAAAAGAACAGGTAATACGACCATGAAGAGTCGTTGAGAGTTCAAGTCTTCACAGGCAAAGGTCGAGAGTTTAAGTGTTCGTAGAGGCAGCGAGAACATGAGTTTCAAATATGAAACAGAAAACGAACAGGTAATATGGAACTAAGTCAGGACATTAGTCTGGGTGGAGAAAAGGTGAGTGGTTTGAATCTCAAACCCTCCCTCCCCCAAAAAAAAAGTTAATAATAATAAAGGGGAAGAAAGAGAATCATTATTGGGCACTAACCTAGGTTGGGTTACATTGATTACCCTAGTATGAGTTACCCAGCCACTTGTAATTTTTGTTTTTTGAGGGATGGGGTTGGAGAAGCCATTGAGCCTCACATTTTTTTTTAATTTTAATTTTTATTAATTTTTATCATTGCAAAGGCATAAAGGCCAAGCTATCAACTGCAGTATCAGGCTTCAGATTTGTGGAGAACGAGAGTCAAAGTTCTGCAACGAAAACCACTAAGGAAGAATTGCAGCCAGGGACGGATCTAAGAATTCATAGGGGGGGCAATTTCAAAATTTTATATGTATAAATACAAAAAGTATAAATTTAGGGGTGTAAAATATAATAATAAAAAATTTCAGTGGGGGTTTCCCCTTCACAGATCCGTGCCTGATCGCAGCAACAGGTACCAAAAAATCTGACCATCATCAAAGCAACATCTCCAAAACTACGCAAGGTGCTCCGACGGATGAAAGACCACCCAATCTCTTCAATCTAAAGAAATGAGTTAGGTTTCTCTTAGATACTTTGACTGGACTAAGCAAGGGATTATAGAACAGATAGTGGGCGGCTGCAAAACTAGGGAATAGTGCAGCAGCCAGCTGGGGAGAGTGTTATGGTCGTAAGTTGCCTAAAGATGAGCTGTGTTTTTGTGTTGTTTTCTGGGCATTACATTTGATTTTTAGACTAAAACCACAAAATTTGGTACTTCTAGCACCTTGATATAAGGAATTAAAATATAGTTTTTGCTAATTAAATTTCCAAGCCAGGGCTGTGTTAACTGTTTCATGGGGTCTGCATCATCTAATCGAATCTCAATAATTGAATGATAAATCATAGCTTTTGATGTTGGCATTATGGCGTGCAAGGTTCATGTGGTAGGCCCAATTATCCCCATCTTCCTATTCGGGACAACAACCATCTTATATTCTTTTCATTCGAACCCGTAACCATTCTCCTTAAGATTATCCAGTAGTCTGACATGACACCATATAAAGAATTGGGAGTATTTTAATACCATTTTTAAGTTGGGTGTTGAAAAATTTAAATTGTTAGGTAAAGTTGCCTTTTCGCCCGGATAAGTCCAAATCTTCCCTTCAATTCAATGGCCTGATCTTTGAAACCTACGGCCACTCATGACCCATCAATTCATTGGGCCAGTTATTGGGCCTCAGACCTTATGGTTCTAGAAAAGCATTGTAGGTCAAAAGCTATGGGATTGTTATATTGTAGCTTATTCAAGGCACGTGCATGAAGCATGGTTAAATGGTCAGTTATACTAAACCAAGCCAAACACTGTTTGACTGTTGGAGTTAAATTGAGCCGTCTATCCTATTTTCATATTACTGGTTGAGTTTCTTTTGGTTTAAGTAGATAACAAATAACCCAAAGTTTCTCTTCTCCAATCAAATTGTAGCAAGTGGTCAATGAATTAAGGGATATGGAATGTTACTCAATCATGGCAAAGATTGCATTGCTATTAAGGCCCCAGATTAAAATCGAAGAATTCAAATCTCCTTACATAAAAGGTAAGGACTAATCTTATTGCACGATATTTTTGTCTTTGCGAAATTTTTGTTAAATGTATATCATTTTACCTTTATTTATTTTCGAATCTGTCACGTTCATATCATAATAGAATAACGTCACATGTCTGTCATACATATTAGAGCCAATTAAGTCATCTGATTAACATTCACAAATTACCCATAACAGAATTCGAGAAAAAAATGCAGATTGACAAATGCATTCAGATTCAAAGAACCTAAACCTCTAATAGTACCATGTGAAATTAAAGTTATTAAGAAGTGTAATCAAATGAATTTCAAAGTCTAACACTTACAACTGTAAGAAGTCTCTCATATTCATAAAGTTATGGTTGACAAATTGACAACCATAACTTTCGTTCTAAGTGTTCCACTGGCTTTAGCCATTTAAACATGCAAGACTCTCCTATCTCTCTCTCTCTCACACACAGACACACACAATAATGGGTGATGAAAAACAACCATCCCTATTGATTTATAGGTTCTTCTATACAAAATTTCAGTTCAATCATTTCTTTCACTTGCTTCTCTTTACCGTTGGTTTTTCAGTAGGTATCATAGCTAGTTTATACATCAAAACCTTTTCATTCACTTTCCAAAGGTCTCTATATTCCATTTCACCTTCAGTACCACCACTGCCATTATTATTGCCCCCCGAAACAACGCCTCCACCGTCACCACAACCTCCACCACCATCATTGCCATCGTCACCACCACCACCACTGCCATTATTATTTCCCCCCGAAACAACATCTTCACCGTCGCCACAACCTCCACCACCATCATTGCCACCGTCACCACCACCACCACCACCACCATTACATGAGGTACTAAATTTGACCTCCACATCAAACAAAACGTCTAATTATACTTTTGTTTCGCTTAAAGAGCAGACTTCTCTTATGCACAATATGAGCGACGAAGAGTTGCTTCAGAAAGCATCCATGGCTGCACAAATTCAAGAATTCCCTCGAAATCATGTCCCAAAAGTAGCTTTCATGTTCTTGGCGAAAGGGTCGTTACCCTTTACACTTTTGTGGGAGAAGTTCTTCAAAGGCCATGAAGGGCTTTACTCCATTTATATTCATACACACCCTTCATTCAATGAAACAGTACCTGAAAGTTCTGTCTTCCATGGAAGAAGAATTCCTAGCAAGGTCAGCTTAATTGCATGCCTAATTTCTTTATTCTTTTTATATTTCAATCCCTTTCATGCATATACACTAATTATAGATAATTGTATTAAAATGTTTATATATAATCTTTGTGATTTCTTCTTGTATATATAGTTAAAATTGTATATAAAAAGTTCTTATAGCTTGAGATATTTGGTCGTATATACACTATCCTTTTTTAAATTCGATATGCGACTTATATATATCGGTCAATTTATACTGACTTTGTCCGAGTCCATTATATGTTATTCCAACTTAATCCGCTTTACTATATGTTAGATCCACATACCGATCTAAATCGAATTGACCTGAATTACATCATTCAAATCTATTTTGGTAATTATAAGTTAATGGTTAAGAAAATGTTCTATTGACTTCTTCTTCTTCTTCTTCTTCTTCTTTATTTTTTTTATTTTTCTCCAGGAAGTGTATTGGGGCACTATGTCTATGATTGATGCTGAGAGACGCCTCCTAGCAAACGCTCTTCTTGACTTCTCTAACCACAGATTCGTGTTACTTTCTGAAACATGCATTCCATTATTCAATTTCACCACAATTTATAACTACCTAATCAAATCAAACCTAAGCTTCTTAGGCTCATTTGATGACCCAAGAAAGCCTGGCCGTGGCCGGTACAACCGTGAGATGTGGCCGGTGATTAACATCACCGATTGGCGAAAAGGGTCACAATGGTTCGAAATAAATCGGGAGCTAGCCATTCATGTTGTTTCAGATACCCAATATTATAATGTTTTTAGTGAGTATTGTCACGTACCATGTTACAATGACGAGCATTATTTGCCAACTTTAGTGAACATTTTGTACCCCGCGTTGAATTCTAATAGAAGCATTACGTGGGTTGATTGGTCAAGGCCTGGTCCGCATCCGGGGAGATTCGCCTGGTGGAGTATCACGGATGAGTTCTTGAATCGGATTCGATTTGGTTCGGACTGTATCTACAATGGAAATACTAGTTCAATTTGTTTCCTCTTTGCTAGGAAATTTATGCCAGATGCATTGGGGCCTTTGTTACGGATTGCTCCATCGCTGCTTGGCTTTGATCCTTAATATTTATGATGATCAATAAGGGAAAAAAAAAAAATTAAGGTAGATCTATGTTGAATGTTTATTTTTTATTTTTTATTTTATGCATATATGGTGTAATAAAAATTCTGAAAAGATGACTCTACATTATGATCTTCAAATTCCTCTTTATTTTGTGTGTCGTTCATTGTGACAAAAAATTTATTTTAATTTATATTACTTTTATTTTATCTGGGCCCGTAATAGTGGTATCGGATTCAACATGTACCGTGCTCCGTCCAACATGTAGTCTATTACTTGACATCGATATTTTAATTGTTTGTAGTGTCACACTCCTTAAATTTGTTTTAATTATTTCGGGATTGTAATAAAATATAATTATATCAATTATAATTAAAATATAACTCTCGTGACTTGTGAGAGTAATATTTTGCCCGCAAAAGATGGGAAAAAGAAAATTCTGTCCATATTTTATAATGCTTGTTTAAAATTAAAAGTCTCTAAATTAAAATGACTAAAACACCTATATAATAATACCACAAAATTTCACTCGCAAACCCGCCTCCACCCGATCAAATAAGAATGGCAAATTACGACACGATCCGCCAACACAACTCGAATACGATACGAGATAAACGGGTTCGGGTTGACCTTAAACGAGTTCAGGTACTAAACGGGTTGACACGATTAACCCGTTTACTTAACCGTGTCGGGTTAGGGTTAAGGAGTTCAATCAGTGTAACCCGTTTAACTCAATATGTTATAATCGTGAATATAACTTATGTAATATGTTACCTATTTAAACTCAATTATTATGGATAATTAAGTCATTTTAACATAAATATTTTTTATATCTTATGATTTTTTTTTTCTTATTTTGAATATTTGGGTTAATTGTGACACAAATTTTTTTTAATTAATTATTATTTGATTAAATATTAAATGTTTCGTTTTGATAAATAAATCATTAAACGGGTTAACACGATCACCTATTTATAAAAACGAATTCAGTGATTATTGAGAGTTTTTGACATGATTTTTAAATAAATTAAGTTTAAATTTACTTATTTATTATAATACTCACAATATATGATTATGACCCATAAATACAAATTACCAACCCTACAAGACTTCAACCAACCACCGCCCACTCTCCCTATCTCTTTCTCTGTGAGGATGGGTTGGAGAGTGGGATTAATTTGAAATGCATTTTTGTTGATACCGATCACTTCTTACATTTGTTGAATGGTCCATGACAATTAGAATAAAAAAAATGCCATGATGATTATTATTTTGACATGGAATAATTAAGACAGCTATATATATATACACACAAATATACATATATAGTATTTGGTAGGTTGAAAAACACTCTTTTGGATTCATTTGCTGAGTCATCACATTTACTATTTGAGATTCCATGCTGGTATGGAAATTTTTTTTTATTTAATATTTTGTTTTCTCTAAGTGCGCTCACTTCAAAGTTTCGTGTGCAATGGTTAAATGAAGTCAAGTCAATATTTATGGGCCATCAATTTTCCAACTGTGGCAAATTGTTGGTTGCGTTGACTTGGTGACTAGCTTAAAATGGACTGCTTCATCCACCACTTGGAGAGGTCACATGGAATTTTATTGAACTACCATCATGTTTTGGTCATTTGCAATAGTTGCAAAGCCGTCATTAGAAATACAGCCAATTCAATGGGCAAGCATTAAGTGAAAAAGAAATACAGCCACTAACCTCGTTCGAAAGATCTACTTCTCTTTTATGATTTATCATTTGTGAGAAGAACGAAATGAAAGAATTTTTAAAGAGAAGAAAAACACTCAAAGATTTGTCATGACCAATATCAGATATTCAATTTCCTCGATTTTGAAATTGAGATTTCTCCATGACTGTCACTCCTCTAGAAGCATCCTCATGGATTGAAATCTCTCGCCCTCCTCTTGTCGTCCTCCTCCAAGGCCGCCGGACTGAACTACTTCCTGCAGTTCTCAATTAGGGCAGCCACCCGAATGTTTGCTAACTTCCTCCATTAACGGCTAAATGGTTGTTAAATGTAATTTTTAGCTGGCAGTTTTAGCTTTGGACTATTCCTCGGTTTGGGCCTAATTTTATTGGGCTGTTTTGTTGCCTTCAATGGGCTGTACTTTGGAATAAGTCAACAACCAACTTTCAAACTATTACTCTACTTTGAAAATCTTGCAAAATAATTACTAAAATATTAATTAGCAGAGTAAAACCAAAATTTTAAAGTAAAAATAAAGAAAAATGTACGTCATCTAAAAAATAATTCCAATGAATTTAGTCACCAAGTAAACTTAAGAAATATAGTGAAGTCCACTTTTTCTCATTTTTTTTGGTAGGTAAATTCCCATGTTGTCCCCTTTTTCTCACGTTTTTTTGGTAGGTAAATTCCCATGTTTTCCTTAGTGGCTCAATGCAATATGATATATATCAACTTTTCCAAGTTATGTAAAAAACAAATGAGAGAAACCATTCAAATTCAAAAGTTCAGATCAGAAATGTCTTTTTCACATATCATTAGGTTGTGCATTAATAAAAAATATGGCATATGAAGAAGCAATAAAAAAGTGTGTAAACTATAAAACAAGTCAAAGTGGATTGTCACACACACACACACAACAATTTTTATTGCCCAATAATCAATTTGGTCCCAAGGTAAGGAATAACGGGTTACACCAAAAATTGCAATCAACATAAGCCAGAACAACGCTGCAACAATTTTGACCTAAAATATAGCCTCCTCCTTCTCTTGGACCAACAAGGGATAGTACAGAAGTATTGACGTATTGTCTATTAATTTCTTTTTTCATTTTTCGGCCTAATCGTAGGCCCCCAACTCACCCTCCTTGCCTTCATGACGAGGGGATCTCCCTTGAAAGCATTATTCTATTAAATTTATACAGCCAAATTTGATTATCTCAAAGACTTGTCCGGTTTATTTCGTTTGGGTGCATGAATCTATTTTTTTTGTTAGTCCATTCTTTCAATTGAAATTAATGTTGACACCGGCATGCTCCTGTCGACTGTCCATGTATTCTTTGGCCCCCTAACGACCATGCTGCTCTTCAAACCTGCGTTAATGTTCACATATAACCAAATCATTCACTAATTTTCTATATGCTGCAAAATTGATGGTTCTTTTGATAAATTCTTGATGTAAGCATTCACTTACGCCTCAATGATCCATGACAATGACATAAAAAACACTTACTTGGATAGCAAACTTTGTCTGCCACATATGGAGGGAACGCAACAACATAATTTTCTGTAATCTGAGTGGTACTCCATCAAAGACACTCAATGCAATTGTCAATTCGGTGAGATACAAATTATTCTCCATCAAGAAATGTTCATGCTCAAGAAATTGTGAAGGATTGGAACCTACCCAGCTCCTTCTACGAACCAGCCCACTTGAACCTCTTCTACTCATTTCCACAATCCTCATCCACTCCCCAAACCACAACCAGCTCCATAATTGCCATAGCCAATTCCCAAACCTTTTAGACACTTCAGAATTTGTTGATGGATTCCGCACATGCTTATGGACTGGGTTTTAGATTTTGAGACACTGATATCTACATTGGTTTGGAAAAAAGAAAAAGAAAAAATCCACATTGGGCCAACTACTTGGACAATCTGGAAGTGTTTTATTGCTTTGGGCTTATTACCTTGTTTTGTTGTTTTGTTTTTGCTTGGGTTTATGGCCCAATGTTTTTCTACTTGGAAATGCGTACATTTGTAATGTTTTCTCCTCCTATGCATATTTATTTACCCAATAAAAAATCAAAAAATAAATAGACAATGACATGAAAAATGCCATAATTTGACTAGAATTTGGTGTGGAATTAATTAATTAAAACAGCCACATCCTCTTTCGGTCTTTCCTTTCACTTCTTTTGAGGGCAAAATATAACTCTCACAAGTCACAACGAGAGTTATATTTTAATTATAATTGATATAATTATATTTTATATAATTAGAACAAATTCGAGGAGTGTGACACAACAAACAATTAAAATAACGATTGCAAATAAGTGACTAAAACGCCCACGTAATAAGACCTGTCCATATTTTATAGTAATTGAAAGCAAATACGATGTCATATATTTTCATGTTTTAGAGGATAATACTCGAGTCTTCTCTTGGGAGGAAGAAGTTCATCCTTTAGTCACATGTGGTCTAATATAATTTAGATACATGTCTAAGTTTTTAAATTTTCTTATAATAGTCGGTATCCAATTTCTTACTGGTTAAACTGAAATTCAAATTTTTTTTTTCTTTCCCAATTTAAATTTTTTTAGATCTCACTTTTAGGGTCTCTCTTCTCTCTATCTCCCTACAATTCTTCATATCCAACCTCCATCTTAAAACAAACCAACTGAAACTCATAAGTAACACAAAACTGTAATAATCAGAATTTGTAGTATTCACAAAATTCTAATTGTTCTTTTCATATTTCCACCCATGAGAGGACATTTTTTTTACTAAAGATGGAAAACATAGATCTAATGTTGACAAAAAATAGACCAACTAAAAAAAGCTCTATTCATACATATTAATATCAAATTTCTATATAATATTTTAGTATCCTATTCATTCCAGTAATATGTTAATATGGGTAAAGTACACTAACACCCCTTGAGGTTTGCTAAAAGGACACACAGATGAAACTTATTCCATTTTTAGACAATGACACCCCCTCAAGTTTGATACTTATACCAAAGATACCCCAATGATAATGAATTGACATTTTTGCCCTTTGACTTTTATATTGACCAATTTCAATATTGAAATTACCTATCTAACCTCCTCTGCAAACCCATTCTTTCCGCAATGTAAACTGAATACTCTGTATGAGATACTGCCAGTTCTGGAAATTGATATTGGTTATTTTCAGAAGAATTTTGGAATAAAGATTATATAATGAACTTCTACAGGTGATGTGTAATTCATAGTAGCAACATCAGTGAATCACAAATTCAAGCTTGATACAGGGTTTTCTCTTTACCTGGACCTTGCTATTTGTTTTTTTATTTCGGTGATCACAGTTGTTTTAAGTATTGATGATTAAATTTAGCACGGTTTGTAGTCATAACTGTCATATGTATCAAATTGCCAAGATTGAAATTGCATGGAAAAAGATTTGAGAAGACCTTTTCGGTTCTATTGTGCACAGTAAACAGTAAAGTTTTAGAGAGATCGGACAAAAATGGGATCTAAGGTTGGATATGGTTTCGAACTTCCTTTTTTTTTTTCTTTGTTTTTTTTTCTCTAGTCAGCTGTTAAATAAATGGTGCTGCTCATGAGTTTGTGCCTAACTCTGTGTGTGCTTTTTTTTCACCAATCAAATGAACCAAATTTAACCTCCAAGCTTAAATAAAAGTGACTTAACCGAGCTGGTGAAATATGACGAAGGACTGAATAGCTGTTCTCGTTATTGTGACATATCATTTGCAAGATTGAAGTAGTAAATTTTTAAGTGGATTCATTGATCCACATAATTTTATAGGATTGGGAGAGCAATTTGTTCCATGCCATCTAGATGATGGATGATTGTTTCACTGATATTCGCTTTTGTTGCACAAAGTATACAACGTCCAAAAGTTCCTCTTTCCAACACCAATAGTTTACATTGCCGACGACGACCTCAAACACAACACCAACAGATCCACTGGTTTGAGCTCCGATTGGCCAACGGTGGAATCGCTTGGTGCCTTCATCTCTCTTCTTCATTGCCTATTATACCGGTGAGATCGTGGCGGTTGTTAAGTCCGACAAGAACGTTGAGACCTTCTGCGGCCAAGTAGCCGCCATCATAGTTAATGAGGGCGACGTCGGAACAGCCATCGCCGAAACGGAAGACGAACTCGACCAAACCAAATCGAAGGCCTCTTGTTCATCGTCAAATTTGATTCACCGATGCGATTCATCCCGCCGTAGCTTCCGCTGCCTCCTTGTGTTTGTATATACATATATGTGTATATAAAGTATTGGAAGGGTGAAGGGGCGGCTGGTGTTGGCGCGGCAAGAGAATGCAGATGTTGTCTCGCCACCACTGTACTCATCCTTCACCGGACAATTTCACTGCCGGAGTATAGAGAGAGAGAGGAGGGGTAATTACAGGAAGGAGTAATATATATATATATATATATATATATATATATATATATATATATATATATATATTTGCATAGATGGGTATATGTGTCTATATCGGTGTATAGAGAGAGAAAGGAGAAGGTCAATTAGGTCATTTAACTGTTTTTGATATTTTGTTATTAAAATTAATCAAATGATGTAGGGCAAATTAGACCTTTCACACGTTTTTAGGCTATGTTTGGCTATCAAATTTAACAAGGGGATGTCATTGTCCAAAAATTGAATAAGTTTCATCTGGGTATCCTTTTGGCAAACCTCAGGGGGTGTTAGTGTACTATACCCTATATATAAATATGAGATTTTCTCATAATAGTTGTTTTTTATTAAGTACATTTCTACATGAAATTAGTAATTTTCCAATTTCATAATACCACAAAATTTCACTCACACGCCCTCCCCACCCAACCCACCGCCGCCCACCCTCTCTCATTCTCGGTGAGGATTGACAAATGATGGTTTAGAGTGAGAGAAAGTAATATAACAGTACTGGGATGGCAAGAAATTAGGGATGAATGAATTTAGAGAGAGAGAGAGAGAGGGGTAGATGAGAAGGAAGTACTTATGTAACAGCGGATGCATGGGATGGTCAAAGTATGGGGCTTTGAGGGTTTTGGGTCTCTTTAAGCAAGTGGAGGGGTGTTTGAAGAGAATGAACAGAGACCAAATCCAAAATTTTCAGAAAGGGTACAAATGTGGGGCATTTTGATTTTCATAGTTGAATAGACCTAATATATATATAGGTACTGTGGAATTCAAATGTGGGGTGCAATGAAGGACAGATTCATAGGGTAGAAGGAGCAGGTAACTAGAGCAATGGGTCCATTGGGTTGCAGAACACTCTACATCAACCTCAAAAGTCAAAGCAATAATTGTAGCAATTAAGGAGTTTCAATGCTGCATGCGGGACTATGGGATATGGGAAGGAATCTTCTGTGAATTTGTGAGTATGTAATTCTTATTGTCTTCTGTAATTGTTTAGAAATGATTTGTAATATGTTAGTTGTAGTCAAGCATTCAACTTTAGAGAGATTAATGGAACAAAAAAATGGAGGAGGTGCTGGCAGCAGCAGGCATATGACAATAGGAGTAAGGCTAGACCAGTGTATGAGTCTCTAGTCATTGCGGAATCTGAGGAGAATTAGATGCATGCAGTCTTACTTCCGTATGAAGAGACTGCTTTTGATTTTGAACCCATCACATATGCCAGATATGACAATAGGAGTATGACTACTCAGCCATGTGAAAAAGGGGAAAGGCAAATATATAAGGAGATTTGGGTATAGTTATAATTTTTTGAATCACAAAAGATTACTAACCATCTTCCAAGGAGAAAGGCAAATCTGTCATAAAGTAAAATATTTCTGAATATTTTGGCTTTTAGATCTGCATTACTGTTGCCATGCATTCAAGGCACTTAGTGCTCTGCCCAAAATGACCAAAATGTAAAATTAAAATTAAAGCAGTCAATGTTCTTCATTCAATAAGATCTGCACTACTGTTGGAACTTTTGCTTAAGATCAATATGACCAAAATATAAAATTAAAGCAGTCACTGTTCTTCATTCAATAAGATGGCAAATAATTGAAGAGACAATTGCCACATTCCACTGCTGATCAGAATGAGCTTCTCAAAAGTTGATAGGCTTCTTAGACAAGTCAAAACCTATCCAAAAGTTTTTAGAAAGGCCATTATTCAGTCTGACTTTACATTTGGCATTAGTATTGTATAAAGTGGCTGAGCTATTTCTATTGCCAATGACCCCTAAATCGCAAAATTAAAAAGTGAATAGGCCTGACTAAATGAGCAATGCCACCAAGACATACAAGGCTTCTGTGAAAGATGTCTTTGATAGACCAATTCTCTGTGCAAAAAAAAGCACTATATATTATTTGGATTTTCTTTTCCTTATAGATTAATCATATCATTAGGGATTTTTAATAATGTCAAATAGTTATTAATTGCTCTTCATTTGTGGTTCATTTAAGAGGTTGTTTCTGATGTTTTGTTGAGGGAACATGTAGATAGACTAATACAAGGAGATGTGAGGCAAAATGGGTAGAATGGCATTATGTCTTTTAGTGTCCAAGAACCTAACACTTTCATTCAAGCTGAGAACACTTGAGAATCTTCTTCTTAGGTGCAAAGAAAAGATGAAACATATTTACTTATCAAAAAAAAAAAAAAAGATGAAACATATTAGTCTAAATTACTATAGTAGTCATCAGCTATTGTTTTTTCTAGAATACAAGCAGTCAAGTTTAGTACTACTGTTTACAAAAGAATTCATCTCATAGTGATGGCAGAGGTGTAAAACTGTCCAGGAGAAGACTAGGAGAGGATATGGTGGAAGCACCTGCCAATGTTCTGATAGGGGACGAAGGAAAAGGCGTTGGTGGAACCGGAAGAGCTTCATGACTCCCTTCTAACATGTCCACTACCTTATTCATTGAAGGCCGACTTTGAGGGTCGGTCTGTGTGCACCACAAACCTACTAAAATCATCTTTCTTGCCACTTCTTCCCCTGCTTTGTTCATGGTCCATTGTAATTTTAGATCCTCTTCTAGCCCAAGACGTTTATGGATCCAGTGTGGAAAGTATGTTTCGCTGCTGCGTTCAAATCTTGCATCGATGTTTTTTCTTCCCCCAACCATTTCTAGAATCACCATTCCATAGCTATAAACATCAGATTTGTGTGAGACTACCCCAAAGTTCCTTGAGAACACCTCTGGTGCAATGTATCCTACGGTTCCTCTTGCACCCAACGTTGACATTGTGCTCTCCTTTCTAGGGTATAATTTAGCTAGGCCAAAATCAGAGATCTTTGGACAAAAATCCTGATCAAGGAGGATGTTTTGAGGTTTAATATCAAGGTGGAGTATCCGTGTATTGCAGCCACAATGCAAGTACTCTAGGCCATGAGCTATACCAATTGCAATTTGGTAAATCATTTCCCATCCCAGTGGAAGAATTTTCCTTGATTGGTCCTCATCATATATGTATTTTTCAAGCGATCCATTGGGCATGAACTCATAAATGAGGGCTCTTTTGGATCCAGCGAAGCAAAAACCGAGGAGCGTCACAATATTTACATGGGAAGTTCTACTGATGCTGGCAACCTCATTGACAAACTCTTCTCCGTTACCCTTGGAGTCACTCAAAACCTTTACTGCCACAAGACGGCCATCACGTAGCTTTCCTTTGTACACACTGCCATAGCCTCCTTGACCTAATTTGTACTTGAAGGATTCAGTGATCTTCTTTATGTCGGAGTAACTATATCTTTTTGGAGCTAAGGATCCGCATTTCTCTAGAACATCCTCTACATTTTGATAATTGCTTTTTTTCTTCTTCTTCAAGGAAGCTTTCAATATATTCCATATGGTTTTCCTTCCTAACAAACAAATAACAACACCTACAACCACTAAACTGCATGCTCCAAAAATCGATGTGCCTGTGAGCAAAAAAGTTGATACAAGAGACATGCATCTTTTTAAGTTAAGAGTGTGTATATTTATAGAAAATTAATACTTTGTTGTGTATTATAAGTAAGTCGTAAACTTGATTCAACATACTTATATAAATCTTTCCTCTAGTTAATACATTTTACAATACAAAAAAGTGGAAATTAAGGCATGTAGTTGATAAATATATACCTATTACAATCCGAGTCCCTATGTCTGGCTTGCCCTCTGCAACATAAGCATGGTAGCAAAGAAAGGATTAGATTATGCCAGCTATTGCATTCTCATTAACTTATAAAACCTGGCATGTTCAAACAAAGAGGTACAATAATGCCAATTTTCTGAAGAAATACTACTTGTATGACAATAGATAAACTGATGAAGTGCTTAAAATAGTTGCAAATGATTGTGGGAGAGAAGAAATCTAAATTGGATTTGATTTTTTGTGGGGAGGATGTCAAGCAAGGGCTAGGCAACCTATGGGATATGGCATTGGTTCTTAATAAAAAGGAAACCGGATGGTTTCAGTACCTACGTGAGACTCTTATTGGGCAGGTGCAAACTCTGTTTTGCATTGTATTGTAAACAGAGTTGTTTGTGCATATTGTAGAAGTTTGAGTACATGTTTGCACTGTATGTAACTAGGTCGGTTGTACTATTGATATTGTTATCTACAACCTACATAAGCTAACTTGGCTGGACAGAGTAAGCTCTGACTCGACAAGGTTGAAGGAGAGTCTAATATGGTTACTGTATAAAAATTCAATGGAAGCAAGGGAATACATACCTCCATTAGTTGTGTTTGTTGGGGCTGCACATCTCATTAGATAGGGCTGATCGGGGCAAAAGCATATTGGATGGAAATAGCTACTGTTATATCCACACCTCCCACCAGTCCCAGTGCATTCAGAACATGCTGTGGAATCTATAATCCACTGCACTTCAAATCCATCATTCAGAACTTGATTCAGAGATGATGTATTATCTTTGAGGGCCTTAGGTGCAGTCGGAAGCACCGGAACTGTGACGCTGACGCTGCAATTTGCAAGGTGATTTCCCTTATCAGTTGGAATGGAACCAATTGTGAAATATCCGTTCTCTGTCCAGGTACTATTCATTTGACAGCTAAACTTATTGGGGGGCAAAGCTGGACTGAAAGATGAGCAACCATAGAACATGGTAAGGTTCCCGAAATTCGGAACAAAACTGAAAAGATAGCTGATGGTGGTGTTTTTGAATCTTGAAGGACAGGTGCTGTTGTATGATTCTAATCTGGTAAGCCTCAGAATTTGATTTTTGTGGTCGATTTTCAGTACCCGAAATCTTTCTGAAAAAATTTGTATTACAGGAAATCCGTCATGGCAATCGAGCTTGAATTCTGGAAGGCCACAGTAGAAAGGTTGGGGATCTCCCCAGAATGGGTAGCTAATGTTTTGCATGTTGCCGCACTCGAATTGGCGACCGCACTTGATGTACCGCTCATCTGTGGCTGACAAAGATGCTGGAAAAAATAAGAGCATGGAAGTGAAGCCAAGATGTAGAAGAAGAAGAAGAAGATGGAATGGTGGTGAGAGTTGGTGAAACATTTGGCTGTGGGTTCTACATTGGAGGGTGGCTTCTAAATGAAGAGGAGTGGTGGATAATGGGCGTAGACTGATATTTACTTGGTTGGTTGAGTTTTAACACTTCTCAATTTTATTTTTATTTTTTGTTTTCTTTGAAAGTAAGTTCTTGATCTCTTATTACATAATCCTGAAGTAGCAGTCAACACGAAACCGCTATTTTTGTCTTCTGCTTGGAACTAGGAGTAGTACATATTTATCATGCATGACCATTGCATAGCCATATTTATACCTGGTTTTCTATCTTAAATATGTACAGTTTGACTGATGAATTTGGTTCTGTAAATTTGGGACCTAGTTATTCTGTTGTGACTTTTTCAAGGTTATGATTTTCAAAATTTGAAATTCTTTGTATGCAGAAGTATGGCTGTCTACGTTAACTAATTTTTAACTAAATTTTTTTTGGCACCCCGTGAGGTTTGGGATAAAATACACATATGAAAATTTGCTTATTTTTGAACAACCACACCCCCTTGTAAAATTTGTCATCCAAACAGAATCTTAAACACGTGTAAAGTCTATTTTACCCTTCACTATTTTATTAATTTTAATTATAAAATATCAAAATACTTAAATGACCAAACAGAGCTTCTCTCTCAATGTGTATCTATATATGTGTGTCTTGGGTTGCCGCGTAAGACCTGCTAGGTGGAACTTGAATTCCCATCTATATGTGTGTTTCTTGGGTCGCCGCGTGAGACCTGTTTCTTCCTTTGACTATATATATATATTTACAGAGGAAAAAAAACCAGAAATGGCTTGGTTATAAGCTTGTGAGTTGACTCTGTTAGGCTTGGTTTGGGTAAGGATTTGAGAGGGGAAAGAGAAGAAAGTGAACAGAGATAAAAATAAATAAATAAATAAAAAATAAGGGTATTGTTGATGATGATGTTGCAGTGGGACTCATTTGTGGTGGTTATGATATGTGCGCGCGCGCGATTTGTGGTGGTGATGATATATGTGTGGGCATGAGTATATACAGACAATATATATATATATATATATATGTAATAGTTATTTGGGTTAGTAAGAGGGGGAAAGAGAAGGAGAGGGAAAGGATTTTGAGTTTATTAGATGGGTTTTACTTAATAATTTATTTAATTTAAAAGTATTTAAGTCAATTTTATTTATTAATTTTATATTAAAAGTTAATAAAGTCAATTCATCAAAGTACTTTATCCATTTTACATTAATTTGTAATAGACTTTCTTGAATAAAAAAATGCCACGATGATTATTATTTTGACATGGAAAAATTAAGTCAGCTATATATATACATGTATAGTAATTTGGTAGGTTGAAAACCACTGTTTTGGATTCATTTGCTGAGTCATCTCATTTTGTTTATTCATATTTATAGGCAGATAGATGCACTGGCATGAAAATTTTCTTTTATTTATTATTTTGTTTTCTCTAAGTGCACTCACTTTCAAGTTTCGGAAGGTCAAGTCAAGATTTATGAGCCATCAATTTTCCAACTGGCAAATTGTTGGTTGGGTTGACATGTTGACTAGCTTAAAATGGACTGCTTCATTGGAGAGGTCACATAGAATTTTATTGAACTACTATCATTTTTTTTTGGTCATTTGAAGTAGTTGCAAAGTCGTCATTAAAAGCTTCGGAATAAGTCAACAGCCAACTTTCGAAATATTACTTTGAAAATCTTGCAAAATAATTACTAAAATATTAATTAGCAGAGTAAAACCAATTTTTTAAAGTTTAAAAAAAAAAAAAAAATGTAGGTCATCTAAAAAATCATTCCAATAATGTTGAATTTAGTCACTAAGTAAACTTAAGAAATATAGTGAAGTCTACTTTAATTTTTTTTTGATCTCCCAAGCAAAGGAGGTGGGAAGACTCGAACACGGGCCACTTGAGAGCTAGTGCCAACACCCTACCAACTCATCCAACCCCCAAAGTCCACTTTTTTTGGTAGGTAAATTCCCATGTTTTCCTTATTGGCTCAATGCAATATATATATATAAACACTTTTCAAAGTTCGAATGAGAGAAACCAATCAAATTCAAAAGTTCAGACTAGAAATGTCTTGTTCACAAATCATTAGGTTTGCGTTAACAAAAATATGGCATAAGAAGAAGCAATATAAAAGCGTGTAAATTATAAAAACGAGTCAAAGTGGTCTGCACATGTACAAAAACCGATTTTCATATTTTTTTTTTAACAATTTTTAGATTTTCATTTTTTTTTTAAAACAATTTTTACTGTCCAATAATCAATTTGGTCCCAAGATAAGGAATAAAATGTTAGACCAAAAATTGCAATCAACATAAGTTAGAACAACGCTGCAACAATTTGACCTAGAATATAGCCTCGTCCTTTCCTCGGACCAGCAAGGGATAGTACAGAAATATTCACACGTTATTTATCAATTTCGTTATTTACCAATTTTGTCTTTCGGCCTGATTGTAGGGCCGTAGACTCCAACTCACCCTCCTTGCCTTCATGACGAGAGAACTCTCTTGAGGTATTATTCTATTAAATTTACACAGCAGAATTTGATTATCTCAAAGACTTGTCCAATTTATTTTGTATAGGTACATGAATCTGCTTTTTTGTTAGTCCATTCTTCCAATTGGAATTAATGTTGACACCGACTTGCTCCTGTCGACTGTCCATGTATTCTTTGGCCCTAAGGACCATGCTGCTCTTCAAACCTTCATTAAATTGGTGCAAAAATCAATATTGTTCAACCAAATCATTCACTAATTTTCTATATGTTGCAAAATTGGTGGTTCTTTTGATAAATTCTTGATGTAAGCATCCACTTACACCTCATTGATTCATGACAATGACATAAAAAACACTAATTTGGAAGATAATGCTGGGAAGCTTTGTCTACCATATATGGAGGGAACGTAACCCCAGAATCTTCCGTAATTTGAGTGGTGCTCCATCACAGACACTCAATGCAATTGTCAATTCGGTGAGATACAAATTATTCTCCATCAAAAAGTGTTCATGCCCATATGCTCAAGAAATTGCAACGATAGGAACCTGCCCGGTTCCTTCTACGAACGAGCCCACTTGAACCTCTTCTACTCATTTCCACAATCCTCATCCACTCCCCAACCGCAACCACAACCAGCACTACAACTGCCATAGCCAATTCCCAAACCTTTTAGACACTTTAGAACTAGTTGATGAATTCCAGCCCACGCATATGGACTGGGTTTTAGATTTTGAGACTCTGATTTCCACATTGGTTTGGAGAAAAAAAACATTCCAAAATGGCCAACTACTTGACAATCTGAATGTGTTTTATAGCTTTGGGCTTATTGCTCTGTTTTTTTTTTTCGCTTGGGCTTATGGCCCAATGTTTTTCTCTTAGGGAATGCCCCCACGTACATTTGTAATGTTTTCTCCTTCAATTCATACTTATTACCCCTCCCCCGCCCCCCCAAAAAAAAAAAGAAAAACAGAAAAATGCCGTAATGTGAGTAGAATTTTGTGTGGAATTAATTAAAATGTCTGTAATTTTGTAGTTGGTAGTTAGGACTGTATTAACTACAAAACAGATCAGTTTAAAGGTGTTTTCAAATGAGTTATAACTTAATAAGTGAATCCAGATCAGTCTAAAGAATTCATTTGAAAACACCTTTAGATTGATCTGTTTTGTAGTTAATACAGTCCTAGCTACCAACTACAAAATTACAGACATTTTAACAATTTTGAATTGGATTTTGGATTCCATGCATTGTATGAGGCTCATTCGTTATTTATTTATTTGTAGTAAATACTTATAAAATTTTAAAATCATTCCCACATAAATTATAAAAAAAATTCACTATTGCCCCCACAACATAGGCCGCCCCCTACCTAATTTTCTTAGTCCGCCCCTAGTTCAAATAGATCTGTTCTGATTTTCAAAAGAGCGATATATCGTCTACAAAAAAAAAAAAAAAAATAAATAAATAAATAAAGAAACATAAAATTGCATAGATGTACTTCAAGAAGAGCTAGCCAATGTCACATTCCAACAAGGACCATTAATTTTACAACTTGAGTCTCTCTCAGTCTGATATTTGATAACCCTTTTAGACAAGCCAATGCCTAGCTGAAGGTAGTGACTCCATTGAACCGATTAAACGAAGCATTTCCTCGACAGAGCTTCTGTACAGAAGGAGGTATTTCACTCAGTGAAGACCTGAACTTCAAAGAATTAATACAGTTCTTTCAACTGGTTTCTGTACTCTGTTGAAAGAAAATGAAGAGAGAACGCTGAAGGAAATTCAGAGAACTGTTATTATCTATTCGATTAATAGAATTGTTGTAGTAAGCCAGACAATAATTCAAGACAAAAGAGGAAAAATAAAATCATGGAGAATCAGTATCAAGACAAAAGAACATCAAAAGGAAAAAATACAACCAAAGAGCTCATTGGCATTATTCTGCCATTCAATTTTAAAACTATGGTTTTTAGTCTGTACTCGAACTTTGTGCTAATGCAGAAGAACCTTGTTCCAACCTAGGAGGAGGAGGAGCTAAGACGGGTTTAGGTGGAATTTGCAAGGATTGAAGGCTTCCTTCCAACATTTCTACTACAGTAGTCATTGATGGCCGATCTGCTGGTAGAGTCTGAATGCACCACAAACTCACTATGGTCATTTTTCTTGCCATTTCCTTTTCCTCTTCCGTTGTAGCACCGTTGAGTCTTAGATCCTCACCATGTTCCAATTGCTCATAAATGTAGTCGGGAAAATATTTTTCACTTGAATGGGACGTTCCAGTTTCAATATCGTTTCTTCTACCAACCATTTCAAGAACCATCATTCCGTAGCTATAGACATCAGATTTATGAGAGACCCCACCAAAATTCCTCGAAAATACTTCTGGAGCAATGTAACCAACAGTTCCTCTCGCACCCACCATGGACATAATACTCACTTTCCTCTTACCTAATTTAGCAAGGCCGAAATCAGCGATTTTGGGGTTGAAGTCATCATCCAAAAGAATGTTCTGAGGTTTTATATCGAAATGAACAATTCTTGCATTGCAACCTCGGTGTAAATACTCTAACCCTCAAGCAACACCAACTGCAATTTGGTACCGTGTTTTGCAATCTAGATGACAATCTGAATTCGGAGATCTATTATTATAGATGAACTTGTCCAAAGATCCATTGCTCATGAGTTCATAAACTAGAGCTCTTTTGTTCCTTTGATAACAAAAACCTAAAAATGTGACTACATTGACATGGGAAGTTCTACTGATTGTACAACTTCGTTGATAAATTCCTCTCCGTTACCCTTGGTCTCGCTCAAGACCTTCACTGCCACAAGCTGACCATCTAAAAGCTTTCCTTTGTACACGACACCGTATCCTCCTTGACCTAGTTTGTCTCGGAATGAGTTGGTCATTCTTTTAATATCTGAATAATTATACCGTTTTGGAACTTGTGATCCATAATTCCTAAAAAATTCTTCGACACTTTGATCATTCATGGTTTTCTTCCTCCATAAGTTTTTTCTTATAATGTAGTAGAATATCAAAATAGAGATTAATATAAGTCCAGCCACAATTGCTACGATGCCGCCTGTATGAAATGAGTGGAGAAAGGTCATATATTCAAATTTATGCTAGACATTCACCATATCTTAAATGGGTTTGTGGATGAGTAAATGGACTTAGAACTTACGCTGAAATATAGATTGCTTTAAACAATTTTTGGCGCCAAATAAAGGGGAATTAGCTAGATTAGTTTATATAACTAAAAGTATATGCAATATGTAAAAAGATTGTCTTCCCAGAAATGTTGAGCAAAATGTAAGGAGCAAAGAGACATTAATTTTCTATTATTATGTTACCTACTATAATCTTCAGCCGACTTCTAGTCGATCCTGTAACATAAGAGAAAAATTAGTTGGATGAGTACTAACAAATGAAGATGATGCTGCTCACAACCATAACATAGAAGTACTTTGTGTGGATAGTTAATTTTGTATTTACAATTGAATAATAAAATTATAGTTAAAACTAAATATATAAGTACTTTGTATGCAAGGAGCACAGACTATTTTTCTGTTATTTTCTATATATATATATTACCTGTTACTGTGTTTGGCTGGTTTCCAGTTGATCCTGTAATGTAACACGAGAAAAATTAGTTGGATGATTAGAATCATAGTTCAGAACTCCAAAAATTAGTTAATTTTGTTGTATTTACATTTCAATGTTACAAAATTATACTTTATACTAAATATGGTAAATTGCAGAAAACCCCTTCAACTATTATAATTTCGTAGATAATCCCCTAAACTTTCGTTTTAACACAAAATCCCTTTTAACAATTCTAAGCTAGAGTAATACTAAGATAGGCGATCAAAACCCTTAGGCCTTTGTTAATTACCGGACACACTAGTTTAAATGGTATAAACTCTCCTTCCCAAATGGAGAGGTTGAGTGAGTGTTCAAGCCTCGGAGCACGTACCGTTAATGTTGCAGTGGAATGCACGGGGCTGATCAGGGCAAAAGCAAGTAAACATAGTGGAATTGGAATCAAACCCACATCGTCCACCTGATTTCACACATTGGTCACAGTATGTATCATTTGCTGTCCGGTACCGCAAACTGAAGCCACCATCAAGAGCTTCTCCTATGCTTAAAGAATAATTGCTTTTTAAAGCCTCAACAGCTGATCTAAAAACCGCAACAGTGACGCTGCCTTTGCAATCTCTCAGGAAAATGTTGGTGCTTGCCCTTAAATCCGGGGACACGTAATAAGCGTCGTTGCTGGTGCAATGAAACTGAATGGGCGGCTGGGATTGGCCAATCTTGGATACCACCGTCACGACGCAACCATAGAACAAAGTCATGTTCTGTGTATCCAAAGTGTAACCGAAGAGTTTGCTGGGAGTTAAAGTGGTGTTGTATGTGGGACAAGTATTGTGCAGCAGGTCCTCTCTAGCCACGGTGAGAGTCCGTGTCGTGCTCTTGATTTGGAGAACTCGGTATGTGACGGACTCAATTATGAGCTGGGGTACTGAGGCATCGCTTCTGCTGCCGCTGTTTTGGCAATTAAGCTCGAATTCGGGATGACCGCAGTATTGTGGCCGATTAGCTCCCCAGAAAGGATAGCCTATGTTGGATATGTATCCACACTGAAAAAACTGACCACATCTTACATATCTCTCGTCCTCGGCACACCGACATCTTGGTACATGGAATAACATTAAGATCAAGATCATCAACAACAGACAGGAGGTTGAGTAGAAGTCGGTATGCATTTTTCATGGAGGAGAAGATGGAGAATGGAGACTAAAGAGTTTCACTTTCCTTTGGTAATTTGGCATATGACTTTGGTCTAATTTCCAAAGCAGGAAAACCAATTCACACAGCTTCAAAGATTTCCGTCTCTATGTCAGTTAGTGTTCTGTCTCATCTAATCAGTGATGCACGGGAATTCAGTTCTAAATTCAGTATGGATATAATAATGAGCAAGACTTGCATAATAGAAAAAGGAGTTGTGGTTAAAAAAACAAAAAAAAAACACTTAGTTTCTTATTAACAGGGATCTACAACATACCCAATGTGGATCAGTAATAAATTGACATGTGATCTTTAATTACCAAATTAAAGATTGTGGGTATATATTTATTTAGATAGTGATTTGATTATCATCTATGATTTGATAATTAAAATAGGACTTGACAATTTATTATTAGTCTACATTAACAGTGACTATGTTGCGGAGAATCTAAGTATTGTCAAAAAAAGAAGAAGAGGAAAATACTTATATCCTCACTAATAAACATTTACAATATATTCACTACTTATCAAAGGACTAAGTGGTCCAACGATATCACCCCTTCTTTTTCAAAGGGGAGGTTGGGAGTTCGAGTCTCGGTGGAAGTAGGGTGTGTGCGTTAATTGCTTTAATTTTCAAAAAAAAAAAATGTATACTCACTATTGACTAATAATTAATTGACATGTAATCTTTAATTATTAAATCATCTTCTAATGTCCATCAATAATAAATTAACATGTAAGATGTTAATAAAATCACTGTCCGTAACATATTCATCACTAATATGAACCAACAATTTGTGTTGCATTAAATGGAGTAAAAAATACATGTAATCTTTAATTATTAAATCATTCTCTAATGTCCATCAATAATAAATTAACATGTAAGATGTTAATAAAATCACTGTCTGTAACATATTCATCACTAATATGAACCAACAATTTGTGTCGCATTAAATGGAGTAAGAAATAAAGAGTTCGGTGTATAGCAACCAAAATCGCTTAGAGACACACACATCACCTAAACCGATATGACCCACATTCACCGCAATACTGGTCCACACATTTTCTATCCTTTCAACTAGGACACCATTATTACGTCCAACCACCGACTTGACGCATTAATTTTCCTTTCAACTTGACACAAAAGATACCCCACAAGAGATGATTCCCATGTGAAATTGAGCAATGCTTTTAGAAGATGTAAATTTTGATTCTCAATAGAGGCATCAAATCTTTGGAAATCTTTCTTCAGCAGCCTAATTTGACCCACCTCCACCTTTTTCAACAGGTTTTTTTTTTTTTTTTTTTTTTTTAAGTATTTGCTTTGATGAATAAAGTTCATGGAAATTTACCATCAACTTCTTAACACGTCTATTCTCCTCTAAAGTAAAGTGCATAGGAACGAAATCGGTTGGATTAATTGCTGTGATTGTTCATTGTTCACATGGCACTGACAAGAAGGGAAAGTCAAGAAATTGGGTATGCATGTATTAATGTAACAGTAAGTTGAAGTTGAGTAGGCTGTAAACTAGGGCTGTAAATTGGGCTGACCTAACTCAATCTCAATCCGAATCGGGTTGGGTTGGGCCTGTTCGAATTGTACTTAACATGGATTGTGGTCATAACCCGGATCGAATATTTTCGAGCGGGTTGGATCGGGTTGACGGGTTGAGTTTTTATTTTTTTTGGAAATTTATATATATTATATATTATATTATATATATATATGTATATTATATATATTTGATTATATTATTATTAAAAATATATATATTTTTAAGGCAAATCATTTCAACCTCCCCAATAGCCTCCATCTCTATTCTCGTTCTCAACTCTGAAATTGCCCTCCCCCCTCTCTCTCTCTCTCTCTATGCAATTGCAAACTACAAAATCAACAAGAATCAGAAGTTCAAAATCCATATATTTCAGTTTATTTATTTGTTTGCAAAAATCAAAAGTTGAAAACCTATTACCTATATCAAAACCCCATATTGGCATATCATTTCAGATTGTTCAAAAAATCAAAACCCATATCTTTCAGTTTCCATCGCCCGTTGTTCCAGTTCGGGTTTGCCATTTGCAAGCTTCAGCCGCTGTCTCTCAACTCTCAACTCTCAAGCTTGCCTCCCTCTTTCTCTCTCTGCAACTACTAACTTGTATGTACGGGTTTTGTTTTAATTTTTGGAAGTGACAGTAATGGCGGCAAAGGCGGAGGGACCGCGGCGGTAGTAGGTCAATGACTGAGGGTGAGGGCCAGGGCCGGCGACGGCAACGGTGGGTCAACGGTAGAGAGAGAAAGAGAAAGAAGAGATAGGAGAGAGAAAGGATAAAAATAAATAAATAAATAAATAAATAAATAAATATTTTGGGTTTTAGGTTGAGTTCGGGTTGAGCCCGAGCCCAATCCGAATATGTCTGGGTTTTGACAAAACCCAACCCGAATATGAACCCGATTTGTGAATTTTAAGTCCCAATTTTAAAATTTTTGGGTTGGGGTTGGGCTGAGCTAGGCTAACCCGCCCAAGTTGCAGCCCTAGAACAAAGTCATGTTTTGTGTATCCGAAGCATAACCGAAGAGTTTGCTGGGAGTTAAAGTGGTGTTATATGTGGGACAAGTATTGTGCCACAGAGGTCCTCTCTAGCCACGGAGAGACTCCGTGTTGTGTTCTTGATTTGGAGAACTCGGTATGTGACGGACTCAATTATGAGCTGTGGTATTGAGGCATTGCTTCTACTGCTGCTGTTTTGGCAATTAAGCTCGAATTCGGGATGACCGCAGTATTGTGGCCGATTAGCTCCCTAGAAAGGATAGCCTATGTTGGATATGTATACACACTGAAAAAACTGACCACATGTTACATATCTCTCGTCCTCGGCGCACCGACATCTTGGTACATGGAATAACATTAAGATCAAGATCATCAACAACAGACAGGAGGTTGAGTAGAAGTCGGTATGCATTTCTTAGGGAGGAGAAGATGGAGAATGGAGACTAGAGACTTTCACTTTCTTTGGGTAATTTGGCAAAATGCTAGTATGACTTTGGTCTAATTTCCAAAGCAAGAAAACCAAGTCACAGCTGAAAATTCAACAGAACCATATTCCTTTGGAGTGATAGAAAAAAAGGGGGGGGGGGGGGGGGGGACAATTCTTATGAATTCATTCGCGTGTATCTACAACATATATAAGCAGTCAATAATAAATTGACTTGTAATTTTTAATTACCAAATCAAAGATGGTGGGTAAATATCCACTTAGAAAGTGATTTGATTATCATCTAAGATTTGGTAATTAAAATAGAACGTGTCAATTTATTATTAGTCCACATTGTAGAAAAAAGAAAATACTTAGGTCCTCACTAATGAGCATTTACAATATACTCACCTGTGGACCAATAATACATTGAAACATAGTCACCCCTGATGTAGACTAATAATAAATTGACATGTGATCTTTAATTATCAAATCAAAGATGGTAATCAAATCACTATCTATAACATACTCACTATTGATGTGGACCAATAACAAATCTACAACAAATCTACTATCTATTGCGTAATTTGCGTGCATTAAATGGAGTAAGAATTTAAGAGTTGGTTGTATAGCAACCTCACTCAAAAATTTAAATTATTAAAGGCCCTGTTTGGAGGAGCTTCTTGATTCTAAAATTCCTTCCACTAAATAGGCTTTGTAGAATGCATTTTGATGGAAGAGAATTAAAACATAAAAGTTATTTGGTGAGTGCATTTTTTAAAGTTCTTTTAACTATTAATCCAGTTTAACTTGACAATTTTATCTTTAATATAATAGCGAGTTGAATTGGGATATAACAATAAAAGAGAGAGAGAAAAAAAATGGATAATTAAAGTGATGGGCGGAAATCACCAATAATGGAGCAATAATTAGTGGTGTCAATTTTTTTTCATACTTCAATTGTTGATGCTTTCACGGTCTTTGTTGATGCTTTTCTACTTTTCATAGTTTCATTGATGGCTGACGAAGGGAAGGTGGAATACAGAATCACATACTGATCCAACTACAGAAGTTAAAAGAGGAAAAGCAAAATGAAGGGGGGAAGAAATTAAACATAAGACGATAAAGAGAAATGGTAGCAAAAGTATCCATACCCAATTTCATTCTTATTTATAAATATAATAGAACCCTAATTTTAGAATTAAGTGAATGTGATACCTAACCCTTAAAATATTATATATATATATAGAAGTTAAAAGAGGAAAAGCAAAATGAAGGGGGGAAGAAATTAAACATAAGACGATAAAGAGAAATGGTAGCAAAAGTATCCATACCCAATTTCATTCTTATTTATAAATATAATAGAACCCTAATTTTAGAATTAAGTGAATGTGATACCTAACCCTTAAAATATTATATATATATATATATATATATATATATATTGAGAGAGATAGTGGTTGTTCAAAATTCTAAAGAGGGTTGAATTGGATGAGAGTTTACAAATCATATAACTCTTCTGATCCTTGATTTTTGAGATCAAATGGGAGTCATTGGTAGGTTATCTGCAACTTTTAACATCTTTTGGTTTATGTTCCAAAAGTTTAAAAATAGGGCAATATGATAATTAAAAATTTATCACTTGTTTAATAACCTGATTCCCGAGAAGCCATTTATGAAACAAGTTTTTGCTGCTTTGCCAGAACGGGCTTTCAAGGAGCTAGATTTTCTTCAAAGTTCGTTTAATTTTTTTTTTTACCAAACAGATATATTTTTTTGAAACGGGCTTTTTAAGTTTAGAAGCCCATTTTGAGATTGCTGAAGCCCAACCAATCAGGGCGTAAATATTTTTAGGGCAAACTACAATGAACTTCCCTAAGGTTTGGACTAATTGTAACTAAACCTGAAGTTTGGCATTTTGTTGCAAAGACCCCCAATGTCAGATTTTACAGTAAATTTACTTATCTACCCTCATTATTATATTATTAAAAACTAAAAATATCTAAAAATAACAAATGACCCTTCTGCCCACTAACATTTACCCAACAAAAATATTTCTATTTTTCCTTTATCTCACTATTCCTCTCCCCTCTCCATCCCGACTGACCTCCACACCACCACCCTCCAGGCCATAGAATGATATATGTACGTGTGTGTATTTATTATGTGTGTGTATATATATATATATACACACATAATAAATACACACACGTAGACATATGATTATATATACATACAAACAAAACTTTCCAAACACACCGACGACGACGCCGGCACTGGCAGAGCTGAGGCAGAGGATGACGACGAGGAATGTAAATAGAACGACGACATCTCGTTGTCGTCATTGACAGTGTTGAGATCGATTAATCCGCACATCATATCAAAACCCTAGTGTGGAGGGAAAAATTTCCCTCCAATAAGAACTGTACACGTCATCACAACATAAATACCCATCACAAATGTCAGAGGCCCATCTTGCACAAAGCCCAGTCCAAGCTCGTCGGCAGCCCAGAATCATAAGACACTAGCCCAAGGTTATAGCTAATTGATCTTTGTAGCACTGCTCAAGCCTGAAACAAGAGATCTAACCCATTGGCAATGTCACATGGATCAGGTTACTTAAGGCCCAACTCCATTGAAAGTAAATTAGTCCTATAAGAAGAAGGATACAACAAAGAAAGAAACTACTACACAAGGAGAATTATACAAAGAAAGGAGCTCTATTTGTAAAGAATTTCTGTAAAAAAAGAATTGGAGGACAAGCAATGCGAGCCCTACCATAATTCAACCAATCTTTTGTGTATAAATAGAGGCCCAGACCTCCAATAAAGGGATCAAGTAATTTTACGCTTCTCTATACAGTGTTCTTATTTATTCTTACTATTTTTAAGTGTGTTGTCTTATTTTTCTCAATCATTATTGGTTGAGCAAAATTTTGCACCTACACTTTGGCGCCGTCTTTGGGAAACGTGTGCAAATATATTCCCACTCTTGTTTCAAGTGAATCCTACAACTACCATCCGGAATGTCGAACGGAGGATCTTCAACAGATCAACAGACGGAGTTGATGCAGAAGATGCGTGAAGAGTTTCTACACCAATTTGACGTACTTCGTCAAGCAAACGAGGCTAGCGTGGCTCAGATCACCTTGCTTCAATATCAGAATAACACTCTGCAAACGACGATGGCTCAGTTGGCACCACGGCCACCACCAGGTGATACGGCAGCACCCCCTAATCAGAATATTCCTCCAGTTAACGGGCTTCCACCTAATGGGGCACAACCCAACGAGGCTCAGCCAAATGAGGTTCAGCAACAGCAGAGGGTAAGGTCCGAGGCTGTCGCTTCAGACAACATCCCTCGTCGCACGTAGGACGAGTAAGCCGAGTCTAGCCATAAGCTCACGGTGTGGTCCAATGGAATTCCAGATGGTGTAGGTGTTCAGGATGCCTTTGATGAGAAAAGACTTCTGAAGATTCAGATACCTGCTGAGATGGCCAGAGAGCACAAAAACTCCCTAGTGAAAACTTCTTTCACTGACGATGTGTATATGGTTGAGAGGCCCAAGAAATTTACCATGCCTTCTTTTACTCAGTTTGACGGTATGGGAGATCCTTCTCGGCACCTGGATCATTACGCCCAAAAGATGGCTTTGGATGACTGTAATAACCCTTGGATGTGTAGAGTTTTTCCTACCAGTTTGACAGAAGCAACACTAGAGTGGTTCAGGAATAGGCCACACAAGTCCATCCCGGAATATGTAACTCTGTGCACCATGTTCCTAGCACAATACTGCGGAAATAAGAAGCAAAAGAAGAGTATTGGTAGCCTCTTCACCGTAAGGTAAAAAAAAGGGAAACACTGCAGGATTTCTTATCTAGATTCAACATGGAAGCCTCAGAAATAGCAGACTGTCATCCCGCGATTGCTATAGAAATATTTAAACTTGCAATGATTCAGGGGACGGAGTTTCATACTTCCTTGGTTAAATATTCCCCTCCTGACATGCAGACTCTCAATCCTAAGGCCCAGATATACATCCAGCTCGAGGAAAATGTAGCCCACTGAGCGCAGCACGCCACCCTCGTGATAGTGGAGAACAAGTCTCAAGAGAGAATTCCAAATTAAAAAATTCAGAAAAGCCAACGCGCCTCAACGCCGATAACCCAGGCACCTGAGAAGTGGCAAAAGATAGAGGAAGGGTTTACACCTCTCCGAACTACCTTGGCTCGGCTCTTCCAAGAGAATAAGGTGAGGTTCACAGCCCCGCAGCCAATGAAGCAACCCTTGGAGCAGAGGGACAAAAGCAAGCATTGCACTTATCATCAAGATTATGGGCATTTAACCAATGATTGCAGATCCCTTAGGCGACAAGTGGAAAATATGATAGCCAGAGGTGAGTTGGCAGATTACCTCATGACGAAGGAGTATGTGAAGCCCCGCGAGGTCTATCCTAGCAAGATAGAAGGTACTCAAGTAAATGCCATTCATGCAATACATAACAGATCTGAAGATGATCAAGAGTCCGAGGAGGTATACAGATCCAGATTGAGGGCAGTCCATAAGCTCAGGAAGATATCCTTGGTCAATGCTATCGCTGCGGGCAGCATCAGTATTGGATTCGGCAATGGCGACCTATCCAGAGTTCAACTCCCCCATGAGGATCCATTGGTCATCAGCCTTTTAGTGGCCAATTGAATGATCAAGAGGGTTTTAATAGACCCAGGAAGTAGTGCCAACATCATCACAAAGGCGGTCTTTGAGCAGCTAGAGATCCCGTCATCATCTATTCGACCTACTTCCAACCCATTGATGGGGTTCGATGGCACAAGAGTAGATCCCCTTGGGGTAATAGACTTATCCGTAATTGCGGTGAAGAGGACTCTGAAGGAGAACTTTGTCTTAACACAGATCCATCGTTCCTATAATCTCATCATGGGAAGAGGCTGGATACACAGGATGAAAGGAGTTCCGTCCACCCTTCATCAGGTGATGCGGTGCTTATCTCCGGATGGAAAAGAGGTTATTAATCTATGGGGCGATCAAGTTACTGCAAAGAAATGCTATATGCTGACACAGGCTGAAGCAAAGAAGGTGTCTAGATAGCCTCAACCAGGCGTGACTCCTAAAAATACACCCAAATAGTAATTACAGAGCCCTCTGCCCAAGTATCTTAAGGTAGAAGAGGAAGAAGAAGCTGCGAAGCCTACCGAGGAGATCTTCGAAGCCATAGAAGTTATCCTCGGTGACCCCCAGAAGGTCACTTATTTAGGCTCTTCTTCCACATCCGAAGAAAAGGAAGCATTAATTGATGTCATTCGGAATGATGTAGATGTTTTTGCCTGGGATCATTCAGACATGATAGGGATCGACCCTTTAGTCTCCTGCCATAGCCTAAAGGTGGATCCCGAGTTCAAACCAGTTAAGAAGAAACACCGAAGGTTCGCCTCTGAACGCAATCACATTATAGCTGAAGAAGTAAACAAGCTGTTACAAGCAGGTTTCATCCGAGAGGTGAAATATCCACAATGGTTATTAAACATGGTGGTCGTACAAAAGAAGAATGGAAAGTGGAGGGTTTGTATAGACTATACCAACCTTAACAAAGCCTGCCCTAAAGATAGCTTCCCTCTGTCAAAGATAGATCAGATAGTTGATGCTACTACTGGCTACGAGAGGCTTATATTCCTCGATGTGTACTCGGGATACAATCAGATTCTTATGAATCTAGAAGATAAAGAAAAAACTACTTTCATTACAGAAAAGGGGACTTATTGTTATAGGGTCATGCCCTTCGGGCTGAAGAACGCCGAGGCCACTTATCAGCACCTTGTTAACAAGATCTTCGACAATTTTTTAGGGAAGACGGTTGAAGCATACATAGATGACATGGTGGTCAAAAGTGTGAAGAAGGAAGACCATCCGAAGCACCTCCAGGAAGTTTTCAATACTCTGAAGAAGTACAACATGAAGTTAAATCCTTCCAAGTTCTCCTTTGCAGTATCATTAGGTCAATTCCTCGGCCATATAGTGAATAAAAGAGGGATAGAGGTAAGCCCGGCTCAAGCTAAGGCCCTCATGCAGAATCAGGAACTAAAAAATCGTAGGGAGGTGCAAGTTCTTACCGGTCGGATCGCAGCTCTTAGTCGGTTTATATCCCGATTATCAGATAAGTGTAAACCATTCTTCGATGCTATAAGATCTAAGAATAAGGATATATGGGGACCTCAGCAGCAGGTGGCCCTTAATCAGTTGAAACGTTATATTGCCGAACCTCCAATTCTATCCGCTCCAAAACCCGGAGAAGTTCTTATTATGTACTTAGCAATTTCTAGCATATCGACAAGTGCAGCGTTAATTAGAGAGGAAGGAAAGAATCAACATCTAGTCTTCTACACAAGTAAGATAATGACAGATGGGGAGACACGGTATTGCAAAGCGGAGAAAATCATCCTAACCTTGGTTTATTCCAAGAGGAAGTTTCGGCATTATTTTGAATCTCATAGCATTGTGGTACTCACCAACTATCCTATACGGAGTATACTCTCTAAGCCGGATCTATCTGGAAGAATTACCAAATGGGCCATCGAGCTCAGTTCCTTCGACATAACCTATGAGCCGAAGGTGTCACACAAGGGACAAACCTTAGTAGACTTTCTCCTAGAATATGAGGACACTCCCGAAGAACCAGAACTCCCTGAACCACAGTGGGAGCTTTGGGTCCATGGCTTCTCGAACAAAACAAGTGCAAGAGTTGGGGTTGTTATATCAACACTCGAAGGGACCAAATTACAGCAGTCCATTTGCTTGAATTTCCCTGTTACAAATAATGAGGCTAAACATGAGGCATTACTTGTTGGTCTTTGATTGGCTAACAGCCTTCAAGTACGGTGTTTAAAAGTTTTTAGTGACTCACAGCTTGTTATAAATCAAGTGACAGGTCAGTATCACCCCAAAGAGGAAATGATGAAAGCATACAAAGAAGCTGTGGAGAATGTTACACGAGGATTCAATCAAGTCGAATTCCACTAGGTACCTCGTGTTGAGAATGCTGAAGTAGATCAATTGGCCACAGCAGTGCCATCCTCAAATGAAGATCTGACTCGGATTGTGCCAATTGACATCCTAGACTAACCCAGCATCAACCCTCGGCAAGAAGTAATGGTGATTCCAGTCATTCCGCGAGAACCATGCTAGATTGATCCATTGGAAGCCTACCTCAAGCATGGGACTCTTCCAAACCAGAAAATTGAGGTGCGAAAGCTCAGACTCAGCGCAGCTAAATATGCCATCATCAATAACCAGTTATATCGGAAGTCATTTTCAGGTCCTTACCTGAAATGTTTAAGCCCTACTGAGGCTCTTGTGGTATTGAAACAGATTCACGATGGAGATTGCAGCAACCACTCTGGGGGCAGATCCCTTGCACATAAGGTTTTAACTCAAGGTTACATCTGGCCGTACTTGGCCCGGAATGCTGAAGAGTACGCCCGAAGATGTGATAAGTGTCAACGCCACGGTCCAATGAAGCATCAACCTGCCGAAGATTTGCACGCAATGGAAAATCCATGGCCGTTCGCGCAATGGGGGATTGATATGGTGGGCCCTTTACCCAAGACCGTGGAACAAAATAAATATGTGTTGCTAGCTACAGACTACTTCACAAAATGGGTGGAAGCCGAGGCTTACTCAAGTGTGACCCATTGATCGGTTGATCAATCATACATCAACCTTCGCAATAGCACGAATCATTGTAAAATAGGGCTATTGGTCGGGTAAGTCGAACCACTGGGACTGTGCTAGTCTAAGGCAACCTAAATGTCTAGAATCGTTCTTAGAATGATGAAGGGGAAATAAGAAGTTGTTTGTTTGTCACTAAATTGAATATGTGAAGTGCATGAAATAGAAACTTACAATAATTGAAGCGAGATAAGATACGAGTAAGACAAACTAAGGAAGTGAATCCGTCTCCATCCCTATACACATGCTAGGCTATATTTAAATTCGGGAAATCAACATAAACGATGGTCATGATACATAACAACCCTTGGTTGCTATAATATCCTCAAGAGGTTTATTGAATCAAAAACAAGAATAATCCATCAAAGAAATACATGCTTAAACTACCTAAACTATGGTGTAGTCTTCAACATGCTCCCTAAGCCAAAGATTATCAAGCCCTTAATTGAATGATAAAAGCACATAAAGTTAGGAATCAAGAATAGACCATCAAAGGGGGAACCTAAGCAATGGACTATCAAATTTCTCCAACTTCATGCCATTAAAACTATTCCATGATCTCACTACCATTGTCACCATGAGAGTGCAAGCACTATGATTAAAAGAATAAACCATCTAAGATAGATAATTAATTCAACAATAATCATTAAAATCCATGAAGATCCATTACAAGAAGCAAAATGCTTTAGACCATGAAAAGACCATAGGTTATACATTGAAATCCCAAAATAAAATCTACACTAGAACATGCTTACAAGGGAGGGACTTCATCACCTCCCTAGAAGAAGAGTTAGTTACCCATTGGAGCCTTAGAATGAAGAAGTAGCTTGAAGACCTCCTCCATTTTCGTGCTCCCTTCTTCAAGCTTGGAGAACTCTCTTTCTTGCTCTCTTCTCTCTCCTCTAATCTTGTAGAATTCAAGGATATGAAATGTGTGGCCTTTGGTTGCCTTTTGTCCTCCAACAAAACCCTCTCTCTCCTCCAAAAAACATCCCCAACCACCTCATTAATAGGGAAATCCAAAGTTGGAAATTTCAGAGCACAAGTGGGCTGTCTCGTGGAGCAAACTGCCCAAATTTCGAGTGCTCGAAATAGGGCCTCGAGCACTCGAATTTAGTGTAAAAAGCTCCATGCTTCACTTGCTCCGCCCAGACCTACTTTGATGAAATGGCCATAACTTTGCGCTCCGAACTTCGAATGACGAACCGTTTAAAGATTTGGAGAGCTGATTCAGAGATTTAAAAACTTTTGAAGACCCAAATCTCAAGTCTGGTTGGTCAAAAATGGGGAGAAAGGCAGTACTTCAGTGCTGCCAGGCAGTTCTGCGCACCTCTGGTAACAAGGCCATAACTCTCTGCTACGAGCTCCGAATGATGAACCGTTTGAAGATTTAGAAAGCTAATTCAGAGATCTAAATCTTTCATGTTATGATAGAAGTCCAGTTCTCGAGCTTTCTGGGTCAAAATGGCGAGAAAAGTCCTGACTCCACTGTTGATCTCGTGAAGCAATCTGCCCCAATTTCGAGCACTCAAAATAAGGCCTCGAGCACTCGAAAATTGGCCAGAATGCCTTATGCTTGGTTTGCTCCGCCCGGACCTACTTTGGTAAAACGGCCATAACTTTGGACTCTGAACTCCAAATGATGAACTGTTTAAAGATTTGGAAAGCTAATTCAGAGCTCTAAAAACTTCATGTTTTGGTGGAGATCCAATTCTCAAGGATGGTTGGTCGAAATTGAAGAGCAAGGCAGAAATTCATTGCTGCCAGGCAGTTCTGAGCACCTATGATAAGAAGATCATAACTCTCTGCTCCGAACTCTGAATGACAAACCGCTTGAAGATTTGGAAAACTGATTTAGAGCTCTAAATATGTCATGTTATGAGGGAAGTCCAGTTCTTGAGTTTACAAGGTCAAAATGGCGAGCAAAGTCCAGGTTCCACTGCTGCCAGAAATTCAGCATTGTGACCTTTGATGTTCAAAACTCCACAAAGCATCCTTCTTGCTTCTTTTTGGCCAATGAACCTGAAAATACGCAAAAACGTGCATATGAAGGTAATCTACATAATTAAACAAACAATGGACTTAAATAATGCAATTAAGGGCGCTTGAATATGCAATATTCGGCGCTTATCACACCCCCAAACTTACATTTTGCTAGTCCCTTAGCAAAACCAAAATGAATACTTGAATGAAAATACAACCATGGGCATGCTACCACAAAAATATCATCCATGGTGAAATGAAGTGCAAACATAGCTCAAATACAATTTGAAACAACAAAGAACTGGAGATGGGGTCATTGGGAAGACTACCTTGCATATATGAAGCATTGATACTAAACACATTTCAACATGTATGTATCAACATCATAGACTATATAAATAACTCAATTATCATCTCTTGAATGGAAATCAACTCTAACTTCAGTGAAAGTGAATTGGATTCTCAACATGCGGCTTTTACTTTCTTTTCCAATTCCAAAGCACAAGTTTTCAAATCATTGAATTCCCCTTTAAATGAGGTCCCTGAGGCATGATTTTATTTACAAGACAACTTTTGTTGCTTGTTGACAATTTATTGTAACTCAGAAGTGAAACATAAGATGGTTGTGCAATGCTGAAGTCCCTTAAGCTTTCTAACCAACCTATGTAGCAAGCGTTAGGCCAACAACTCCCAAACCAGATGGCTTTAGGGTGTTAAGTGTAGAGACACTCCAAAGGGCTTAATAGCTCAAGTTGGAAAGGCTACGAACTCTAGCGAACCATGTTTATTACAATTTTTTTGACTGACCGTGCAATGTTAAAGTCCTTTAAGCTTTCTAACCAACCCTTGTAGCAAGTGTTAGGCCAACAACTCCCAAACCAGATGGCTTCAGGGTGTTAAGTGAAGAGACACTCCAAAGGGCTTAATAGCTCGAGTTGGAAAGGCTACGAACGTCAACTGGTCATTTTTTCTTTCTTTCTCAGTTTTTTTTTTTTTTTTTTTTTTTTTTTTTTTTTTTTTTTTTTTAGACAACTTAAATCATGCCAAAGATATTCATCTATTAGGTTCATCAAATCAGATTAACTAGGCCAAGGTCAAGGTCGATTAAGTTGCATGCCTCACAGTTAAGTTTCCAATGTGCATCTGTGCATTGTGAAGCTTAAAAGAGTGTCAAATCCAGCAAGAATCTAATTGAGACATTTATACAGACTAATTTGAATCCACATGATCATTTCAACTCAAATTTTTCTTTATTTTCAAAAATGTCCATTGCTTCTATACACAAGGTATTAAACATATGCTTTGTCTCCGACAAGTTCCAAGTTATACTATCATTCCTTAGCAAAAATTATGAAACCAAAAATGCATAAATGCACCCCCAAACTTGAATGTCACATTGTCCTCAATGTGAGAAGACAAGTAAATCAAAATAAGAGCAAAAAGGGGGGAAAGGAACAATAATACCAAGTGGAGTGACGACGACGTAGATATTCAGCCATGTGAGTGCGCAACGGCGTCCCCCAAACTTGGATATGAAGACCTATCAAAACACAACTAATGTACACAGGTAAAAGCATAGGTCTCGTAAGAAAAACCAAAACAGAAATTAAAATACTAACCTAAATTTTAGTGCAAGATAAAAAATCCAAACAAAAGACAAATGCTGACATTTGCCATAAGCGTAAAATGCAAAACAAAATAATGCCAAAAAATTTATTTATTTATTTAGTATTATTATTATTATTAGTACTATTAATTTCTGTAGGAAGACAAATGGTGGAAGATGCCAAGAGATGTGTGCATGCAGGAGGGGTGCCTGAGCATGGTGGTGTTGGGTTGTGGGTTTGGTTGGTTGATGTTGGGGTTAAGAGGAAGGATGGTGGAAGAGAGAGAAGTTGGTTTGCATGGTTGGCTGCGAGAGGTTGGTTTGTGGTTGATGGGGTGGTGTTGAAATACATGCATGGTTTATGGAGATGAGGTTGTGGGGTTGGTGTTTTGGGTTGCAGAGAGATATGCCGAGAGTGGTTGGTTTGGGGAATGGAGGTTGGTTGCTTGGGGGTGGTGTGTGCATGGTGTTGAGGGGGTGGTTGTGCTGTGGAGAGAGAGAAATGAGATGAGGAAGGTTGGTTTGGTGTTTGAAGCCGAGGGAGGGAAGGGAATGGAGAGAAGCTGAGAGGAAGGAGATGCATGAGGTTGGGAGGTTGGTTGCGAGGGCTCGGAATGTGAGGATGGTGTATTGTGCTGCACACTTCGAGCACTCGAAATGGGACTTCGAGTGCTCGAAGTCTGAGCAGTGAGTGAGGGAAAGGTTGAAGGGGTGTAGATTGGTGATGGTGGGTTATGGAATGAGAGAGAGTTGATGAGGGATGGTGGTGGCTTGCATGGTGTGCATGCATGGAGGTATGCATGGGTGTGGGTGGTGTGCTTGAGGGCATGCATGGTGAGAGGTTGGTGGGTTGGAGTTGAGGTGGCCGAGAGTGAGAAGCCGAGAGTGGTAAGAGAGAGAGAGAGAAGGTTGAGGATGATGCCGAGAGGGTGGATGGTGTTGGAGAGGGTTGGTGCATGGAGTGGTTGATGAGATGGTTGTGAGGTGGTTGCTGCAAGCATGGAGGTCTTGGGTTTGCTGAGTGGTGAGAGAGAGAGGTGGAGTGGTGAGTTTAAAAGAGAGTGAGAAGCTAACTTCGAGTGCTCGAAAATGAGCCTGCGAGCACTCGAAATGAAGGCAGTGTCTCGGGTGTTTGGTGCAAGCAATTTCGAGCAATCGAAATGGTATTGCGAGTGCTCGAGATTTTGGCAGAGAGTGAGGGTTGGTTGGTGCATGGAGTTCGAGCACTCAAACCAGAATTTAGAGTGCTCTAAAATGGCTCAGAAGGTTACGAAAGTTGGGCTGAAAATTTGGAGCACTCCAAATGGGAGCTAGAGTGCTCTAAATGAAGGCAGTAGGCTCATGGAAGTTTGGTTCACAATTGGAGCAATCCAAATGGAAACTAGAGCGCTCAGAACTTGGGCAGTGAGCATGCAAAATTGGTGTGGTAATTTGGAGCAATCTGAATGGGATTTGGAGGGCACGAAATTGGCTCAGTAGCTTGGAAATGAATTGGCACTTGGAGATGGAATGTTTCAGCCAACTTGAATGCATGGATGATCTTGCATGGATGGATTGCCATGCATGGTGCTTCCAACCATCCATCCATCATGTAAGATTGCAACAAAGAAGTGCATGGAATGCATGCAACATAGAAATGCATGCAACATAAAAAAAAAAAATGCATGCAACATAGAAATGAATGGAATGCATGCAAGCAAGGTGTCTATGCATGCAAAAATGCAATATTGCATGGATGAACTTTCAACTTTTGAACTTCAATCCATTCTAATGCAAGGAGGGAAAATTGTCAAACTCTACACTTCATTGCAATGCATGGAAAATTTAGAAAAATTTTCAAATTGTGCAAATTTTTTTTTCTTTTTTCAATGAGTGCATGGATGATTTCAAGAAGATTTCCCAACTTTTGCAACCTCACACAATGCATGGATGATTTTGAGAAAATTTTCAAACTTTGGAACATCTCTTTAATGCATGGATGAGATTAAGAACATTTCAACAATGCATTGAAGATGAGAGGTTATGCATGTGAGTGCCATGTCGAAAGTCCGAGAAAATTGCCTGATAGAGCCGGAAACTTCCGGGAATGAAAACAAGAGTTGAGAAGGTCTAAGAAGCCGGTCTAAAATTGTGGAACACAACTGAAGAGCATTCCAGGAAAATCAAATTTTTGGCTTTTCGAAACCATTTCCCAGAAAATTTCAAGGCTCAGGTAATTGAAAGGAGGGAAGCTTGGAAATTGAAAGAATTGCTTCCCATGAGTGCTAAATTTAGCGTTGATAGCTAGACGCACCGAGATCAGGTTAGTCCTCCTTACCCTATACCATGTCTCTCTAGAGATTCAAGCTTCCCTAAGTAAAAAAGTTCGTTTGGAAGCGGAAGAAAAAGAGCTTGAAGACAAAAGTTGGAAAGAGGTAATGGAAAGACCTCAATCCACTCTTCATCCTCAATGAAGTACTTTGGACTATGGGGCTGATTTGGATTATAGGAAGATGGAGTAGGTGAGAGTGCACCTAGCAAAGGCTTTTGAAGGGTCACATTGAGCACGGGAATGCTCAACAACTTATCCTTCAAAATTTCAACATCCTCCTCACACTTATCCGGCGGTTCGGGCTCAATAACTTGAGACAACTCAAGTGAGGGAATGGGATGAGATGCAAGCTCCCAAGAAAGAGATACATTTGATGTTGACCAAGGAAGAGAATGAATAGGTGGATC
Organism: Cornus florida; assembly: GCF_030987335.1. Lineage (NCBI taxonomy): Eukaryota > Viridiplantae > Streptophyta > Magnoliopsida > Cornales > Cornaceae > Cornus > Cornus florida. The sequence continues at coordinate 10,271,306 of NW_026775577.1, forward strand.
AATATTAAGCAAAGAATTCACCTCCGAAATGGAATTGTCAACATTAAAATCCTCACAATTGAAATGAGCCAAACAAGCTTTTAGAGGATCCTCTATTGAAGGAGGTGCATCAAGCAAAGGATTATGTAGGGACTGTTTTGGAGTAGGGTAGACAATCTCTACATCATTATTTTTCCCATTTTGAACCACAATTGCTTCATTTTGATGTGGGGCAACAATTTGATCTTCAACCACCATTTCATCATTTTCACATGTAATAACCACTTGATCATTCTCATGATGAAAGTTACTAGGAGTAATCTCATCATTCATAGAATTTTCTTTTGGATTGGCCATAAATTCAAATGAAAATGTTTCCTCCTCTTCATGATTTTTAGCATTAATCCTTTGTTGAATTTGAGATATTTGGTCATCTATCATTGCACTAACTTGGGACTGGTGATATGGTACCACTTGATTGATAGACTCTACTGTGGATTGCATGCTAGCAAGGGAAGCCAATAGTTGATTGTTGGAGTCCATCATTTGCGTGTGCATAGACTCCATCATTTGTTTGTTAGCAACAATTAGCTCATCCAATGGAGACGGTGGAAAAGGAGAAGAGGGCGGGAAAGAATGATCATTGGGTTGAAAATGTTGCATATGAGATTGTGGGGTTGAATTTCCTATGTCATGCCACAAGAAGTTTTGTTGGTCTCCCCAACCCGAGTTGTAACCATTGAAGTATGGATCACTACCCGGTTCAAAGAAATTTTCATTTGGTTGCTCTAGATAGAAGTCCGAGAATTGTCTCGTTGGAAGACATTCTCTTGTATGATGTGTATGACCAGAGCAAAATGCACAAAACTCATGTGGTGTGTAGAATTGAGTTGGAAGATAACTACCCTCCATCTAGGACTTAAACATCAACAACACACAACATAATCAACACAACAATTCTTTATCATCAACTCCACATACAATGATCCCTTTCTCCTCAATTATCAACAAGATAGGAAATAAATGGCCACGACAAGGACCGATGCTTTGCAATATAGTAAAACAAAAATAGCCTCGACAAGGGCTTCACAAGCTAAATTAAACACATACACAATATTCACAATGCGAAACTAGAAGTCACGAGACTTACCTGGGGGCCTCTAGACTTACAATTTGCTAGTGTTCCCACGGCGAGTTTCGAGTCCCTAGAATCTCACAAACACGAAGATGATCAAAAATACACAAGGAGTATTCACAAGACACAATATTCACAATCAAACTAAAATTAAACCTAGAACTTTGGTCGCTAAACCGTTTGCAGTCCCCGGCAACGGCGCCAAAAATTGATCGGTTGGTCAATCATACATCAACCTTCGCAATAGCACGAATCATTGTAAAATAGGGCTATTGGTCGGGTAAGTCGAACCACTGGGACTGCGCTAGTCTAAGGCAACCTAAATGTCTAGAATCGTTCTTAGAATGATGAAGGGGAAATAAGGAGTTGTTTGTTTGTCACTAAATTGAATATGTGAAGTGCATGAAATAGAAACTTACAATAATTGAAGCGAGATAAGATACGAGTAAGAAAAACTAAGGAAGTGAATCCGTCTCCATCCCTATACACATGCTAGGCTAAATTTAAATTCGGGAAATCAACATAAACGATGGTCATGATACATAACAACCCTTGGTTGCTATAATATCCTCAAGAGGTTCATTGAATCAAAAACAAGAATAATCCATCAAAGAAATACATGCTTAAACTACCTAAACTATGGTGTAGTCTTCAACATGCTCCCTAAGCCAAAGATTATCAAGCCCTTAATTGAATGATAAAAGCACATAAAGTTAGGAATCAAGAATAGACCATCAAAGGGGGAACCTAAGCAATGGACTATCAAATTTCTCTAACTTCATGCCATTAAAACTATTCCATGATCTCACTACCATTGTCACCATGAGAGTGCAAGCACTATGATTAAAAGAATAAACCATTTAAGATAGATAATTAATTCAACAATAATCATTAAAATACATGAAGATCCATTACAAGAAGCAAAATGCTCTAGACCATGAAAAGACCATAGGTTATACATTGAAATTCCAAAATAAAATCTACACTAGAACATGCTTACAAGGGAGGGACTTCATCACCTCCCTAGAAGAAGAGTTAGTTACCCATTGGAGCCTTTGAATGAAAAAGAAGCTTGAAGACCTCCTCCATTTTCGTGCTCCCTTCTTCAAGCTTGGAGAACTCTCTTTCTTGCTCCATTCTCTCTCCTCTAATCTTGTAGAATTCAAGGATATGAAATGTGTGGCCTTTGGTTGCCTTTTGTCCTCCAACAAAACCCTCTCTCTCCTCCAAAAAACATCCCCAACCACCTCATTAATAGGGAAATCCAAAGTTAGAAATTTTAAAGCACAAGTGGGCTGTCTCGTGGAGCAACCTGCCTAAATTTTGAGTGCTCGAAATAGGGCCTCGAGCACTCGAATTTAGTGTAAAAAGCTCTATGCTTCACTTGCTCCGCCCAGACCTACTTTGATGAAATGGCCATAACTTTGCGCTCCGAACTCCGAATGATGAATCGTTTAAAGATTTGGAGAGCTGATTCAGAGCTTTAAAAACTTCATGTTTTGATGAAGACCCAAATCTCAAGTCTGGTTGGTCAAAAATGGGGAGAAAGGCAGTACTTCAGTGCTGCCAGGCAGTTCTGCGTACCTCTGGTAACAAGGCCATAACTCTCTGCTCCGGGCTTCGAATGATGAACCGTTTAAAGATTTAGAAAGCTAATTCAGAGATCTAAATCTTTCATGTTATGATGGAAGTCCAGTTCTCGAGCTTTCTGGGTCAAAATGGCGAGCAAATTCCTGACTCTACTGCTGATCTCGTGAAGCAATCTGCCCTAATTTCGAGCACTCGAAATAAGGCCTCGAGCACTCGAAAATTGGCCAGAATGCCTTATGCTTGGTTTGCTCTACCCGGACCTACTTTGGTAAAAGGGCCATAACTTTGCGCTCTGAACCCCAAATGATGAACCGTTTGAAGATTTGGAAAGCTAATTCAGAGTTCTAAAAACTTCATGTTTTGGTGGAGATCCAATTCTTAAGGATGGTTGGTCGAAATTGAAGAGCAAGGCAGAAATTCATTGCTGCCAGGCAGTTCTGAGCACCTATGATAAGAAGATCATAACTCTCTGCTGCAAACTCTGAATGACAAACCACTTGAAGATTTGGAAAGCTGATTCAGAGCTCTAAATATGTGATGTTATGAGGGAAGTCCAGTTCTTGAGTTTACAAGGTCAAAATGGCAAGCAAAGTCCAGGTTCCACTGCTGCCAGAAATTCAGCATTGTGACCTTTGATGTTCAAAACTCCACAAAGCATCCTTCTTGCTTCTTTTTGGCCAATGAACCTGAAAATACACAAAAACGTGCATATGAAGGTAATCTACATAATTAAACAAACAATGGACTTAAATAATGCAATTAAGGGCGCTTGAATATGCAATATTCGGCGCTTATCACCAATGAGCAGGTAAAAAGTTTCCTTTGGAACAACATCATTTGCCAGTTTGGGGTACCAAAAGTCATTATGATGGACAATGGTAAGAACCTCGACAATAAGAGTACAAGAAAATTCTTCGTCGAGCATGGAATTGTACAAAAGCTAGCTGCAATCAGTCATCCACAAGGGAATGGACAGGCCGAAATAACTAACCGAACCATTTTCAGTTGTTTAAAGAAGAAGTTGGAGAAACTCAAAATAAAATTGTACGAGAATCTCCCTCAGGTGCTTTGGGCGTACCGAACCACACCACGGCGGCCCACGGGGGAAAGTCCATTTGCCATGGCTTATGGATCCGAAGCTGTGATCCCAACCGAGGTGGCAGTTTCAACCTTTCTTGTTACTTGACGGAAACAATGAGCAACAGCTTGAACATAGCCTTGATTTCCTGGATGAGAAGAGGGATGCTGCAGCAATTAGGCTTGCTTCATATCAGCAACAGTTGCACAGCAGCTATAACAAACGGGTCAAATTCAGGAGCTTTATGGTAGGTGATTGGGTTTTGAAGCAAGAGACAGCTCATGTAAAGAAACAGGAACCTAATTGGATCGGACTCTATATGGTTACCGAAGTAGTAGGGAGGGGAGCATACCATTTAGCCGAAGCTGACGGGCGTCCCATTGCGCGTCCTTGGAATATAATACACCTTAAAAGGTACTACCATTAGATAAGTTTGTCAATTTTACACGAATTTCTTCATAAATAAGGCTACTTACGCCCACAGTCAGACAATTTATTTCTTTATGTTGCTTCTGTCATATTCGATGTAGGAAGCCATTCTGCTTCATTTCTTTCTTTCTATAAAAATGGGGGCCATACTAGTACCTTACAATTATGTGATTTTTATGCATTTTTATACGTACACAGTATGCAATTTTTATATGCCAAGACGCATTTTGCAATTTTTATGCCAAGAAGCAATGCTTAAACCAAGATGTCAAGAATCTTTTTATTTAAAGCTTTCTATCCCACATCGATAAGAAAGTACGTTTTGCATTCTGTTATATATAGGAATATTCAAATAGTTGATTGCAGTGTAAGGAGGCCCCATTGGTATTGAAGGCGGCCAAGCCGAATACCAGAGGCATTCCTTACACTGACCTTTTTGAAAATATGGAGCTGTTGACCTATATTTGACGAAATTTAATCTATGTCCCACATCAGATAGAAGTAGAAAATGGATGCAGTTAATATATGCGCAATCCACTACATTTGGTCACCGAGAAGGGAGTCTCAGTGGAAAAAAGTCTCCAAAATAAACGAATAGGAAACTTCCCAGTCATTGTTACTCGCTTTCTTAGCCTCCCATCATTTTTGAATCTTCGTCTTCCTTAAAAAAAAAAAAAAAAAAAGGAAAAAATACAACAGTTATATGCATGAATGGCTCAATAAACCTCCCCTCAGGCTCAGCGCCGGGAAGTAAGTCATTCACTTCGGACCCTAAGTGTTCGGCTCAGCCAACCTCCCCTTAGGCTCAGCGCCGGGGAATAATCCATTCGCTTCAGACCCTAAGTGTCCGGCTCAGCAAACCTCCCCTCAGGCTCAACGCTGGGGAATAAGTCATTCGTTTCGGACCTTAAGTGTCCGGCTCAGCCAACCTCCCCTCAGGCTCAGCGCTGGGGAGTAATCCATTCGCTTCGGACCTTAAGTGTCCGGCTTAGTAAACCTCCCCTTAGGCTCAGTGCCGGGGAGTAAGTCATTCGCTTCGGACCTTAAGTGTCCGGCTCAGTAAACCTCCCCTCAGGCTCAGCGCCGGGGAGTAAGTCATTCGCTTCGGACCTTAAGTGTCCGGCTCAGTAAACCTCCCCTCAGGCTCAGCGCCGGGGAGTAAGTCATTCGCTTCGAACCTTAAGTGTCCGGCTCAGTAAACCTCCACTCAGGCTCAGCGCCGGGGAGTAAGTCATTCGCTTCGGACCTTAAGTGTCCGGCTCAGTAAACCTCCCCTCAGGCTCAGCGCAGGGGAGTAATTCATTCGCTTCGGACCCTAAGTGTCTGGCTCAGCATACCTCCCCTCAGGCTCAGCGCCAGGGAGTAATTCATTCACTTCGAACCCTAAGTGTCCAGCTCAGCATACCTCCCCTCAGGCTCAACGCCGGGGAGTAATTCATTCGTTTCGGACCCTAAGTGTCCAGCTCAGCATACCTCCCATCAGGCTCAGCGTCGGGGAGTAATCCATTCGCTACGGACCCTAAGTATCCGATTCAACAAAACTTACTCTTAGGCTCAATACCGAGGTCTTGTGGAGGTCATACTCACTGACTCTAAACGCAGTAATATGAGCCACAAGACTGTCCCACATTGAAAAAATACAAGAAGAAACAAGTATAAACATACTTACTTCACACAAATCCATTTCAAGAAGGGTTCCCTTGACGGTTAAATCACCAAAGGGGAAAATGATCCTCCGATATCAGGTAAAGTATCAAAGGAGATCCCTTCTTCACATCTTATTTATTTTTGCTTTGGACTATAACAAATGTGGAACCCTCATATAGGGTACTTTCTTTAAAATGTTCACATTCAACAAAGTGTGTGCACAGGGTACTTTCCTTAAAATGTTCACATTCAACAAAGTGTGTGCAATATTAAAGGCATTTAAGAATATTCAGTCGAAGCAAAATTAAGGCGTCACAGACTAAGAAACATAGTTATATCATTCCACAACTACCATTCCAAAATTCCAAAAATTGTTTCATTACAAAAAATGAGATTACATGATCCTACTTCCTCTCCTGATCAAACGGAGCAGATTCAAAAGCGTCCACCACAGTTGGACTTGAAGTTGGAGGAATTGAAGGGCCAGGAGCAGCTGCAGGGGTTGATGCACTTGGAGCTGGAGGGACTTCAGGATGAGCCTTCACCATCTCGACAAAGAGCACTTCAGCTTCCTGAGCCTTCAGGCCCTCATCATAGGGGAAAGACACCCCCATATGAGTATCAAAAGCCTCGGGATATGTTATTTTCTCGCCTGAAGCTTGATTGAAGCTGGACCTGTAGGCCTTAGCGCTAGACAAGCGCACTAAACTGGAGTAACGCCCCTGCATCTGCCTCCCTGCAATGATGCAGGTGCTAAGGGCATCATTCAAACGCTGTACCTCAGCCTTTAGCGACTCCACTTTCGCGTCAGAAGCAGCCAGATGTTTCTTATAAACATCCCTAACTTTATATGCAATTTGTGCATTCGCAATGGCATGAGATGCCTTCTTCTCAGAATTGCTGAGGTCTTTCTCCAGCTTCTAAATGGAGAGAGACTGAGCCTCAGCAGTGGCACAAAGAGCCATGGTATGATACAGGCCCTGCATCATCAGATAGAAATGATAACGACATAAGAAAATTGGTAAGATGATTATGAAAATGGAAGAAGAGGGGAGGAGCAAACCTCTATGGCTCGAATGGGGGCAGAAGGGAGTAGTTGCTCCAATCCCATCCTACCAATAATCTCTTCATCTTTGGGGAGCCACATTCCCCGAGCAACAGCCAGCGCCACAGATAGATCAGTGATCATAGAATCACCGGTATGGAGGACTGATTTGTTAGCCCTCGAGAAAGAAGGAGTCCAAGGCGCTCCAGCCTCAGCCAGGACGTAAGCTCTGACCTCTTCTTCAGGATTAGTTTCTTCAGCCTTCTTTCCTTTACTCTTTGGGTTGGAAGCGTTCTTGGATTTCGTAGTTGAAGAAGAAGTCAACCTCGCTTTCTTGTGCAGAGGAATTTCATCAATCTCCTTCTCCTGTTCATTTGAGCGCAGTATAGTCAATGGGGCACTCTCTGCAGCCTTTCTCTTTAAGGCTTCAGCCCTTTATTTTTCTTCCTCAGTCATGGGGAAGCTATCGAAAGATGGAAGTGAGAGGTCCATAAGATCTGCAGCTACGGCTCTGGAAGTAATTGCTTTAAGGTTTGCAGAGGTAAGCAAGTCCTCAACAGAAGGAGGCTCTTTCCAAACCTATTCTTCAAGGAAGGAAAGCCTCTTCTTGGTAGCAGAGGAGGGGAAAGTCACTGAAAAAACACCAGGGAACTCATAAATATACCGAAAGGATAAGACTTTACATGGGAAACGGCCAGAACAATCTTTATGAAGAGAGGGGGGACATTCTATACCTAACCTCCCGAACTTGTGTGGGATTAGGAGTTTGCTTGATTGAGGTACGGCCCTTCTCCCTTTAGCAATTATCATCCTCTATTTCCACTTCTTTTCAGAAGTAGGGAGGTCTGTACATATCATCTGGTGCAAGGGAGAGGTGAAATAGAAGCGACCAGGTTCAGTTCTATGCTAAGAAAAAGTGTAAGTGATCAGCAAGTCAGCCAGAGTCAGGTCAAGACTCTCCAGCTATCGGCGAGTGAGGAGTACTGAGATTATTCGAAGAAAGTTAAGGTTTACTTGTAGGGGTGCAATCCCTAATTTGTTAAAGACTAAATGGTAAAAAGGTTGAAGGGGGAATCTAAGAGCATTGAGATGCCCAATAGAGAGGAGCAACTCGTCTTCTCCGACGCCCTTGCCGGCACTAAAATCGGCACCCTTGGGGTATTCTACAATTTTTACCCCCTCGGGAATCTCAAAATCTTCCATTAAGGATTCAATGGAAAACTTAATACGACGAACAGATAAAATTGCATTTCTTTCTTCCGTAGTAAAAATACTGTCTGACCCAGAGGTGGATGTCTCAGTCCGGATTGGGGAAACATCTTGCTGATTAACCGAGTCATTTACAGACTTAAGGAAGTTCGAAACCCTAGGAGGAGGAACCCTAATGAGATTAGGGGAAGACGAGGGCGTGGACTCAGAATCTGCGATTTCTTTATGTTCAGGAGTGGTCGAAGTACTCATTGGAAGAAGGAAAAGAAGAACTAACCTGGAGATATAAGAATGTGAAGAACGGGAGGGACAGAATGAGCACACTGAGAATAAAAGCAAGTTTTGAAGAATTCCTTGAGTCAAAATAACAAGAGACACAAATGGAAACGCCTCGTGCGAAAGTGGCAACTGCACAACTTCAATTCCCTTTTAATTAGGAGTCGTAATCCAATTAAAGAGGAATTGGGGGCAAAGTGTAGGGGGAAAAATTTCCCTCCAATAAGAACTGTACACGTCATTGCAACATAAATACCCATCACAAATGTCAGAGGCCCATCTTGCACAAAGCCCAGTCCAAGCTCGTCGGCAGCCTAGAATCATAAGACACTAGCCCAAGGTTACAACTAATTGATCTTTGTAGCACTGCTCAAGCCCGAAACAAAAGATCCAACCCATTGGCAATGTCACATGGATCAGGTTACTTAAGGCCCAACTCCATTGAAAGGAAATTAGTCCTATTAGAAGAAGGATACAGTAAAGAAAGAAACTACTACGTAAGGAGAATTGTACAAAGGAAGGAGCTCTATTTGTAAAGAATTTTTGTAAGGAAAGAGTTGGAGGACAAGCAATACGAGTCCTACCATAATTCAACCAATCTTTTGTATATAAATAGAGGCCCAGACCTCCAATAAAGGGATCAAGCAATTCTACGCTTCTCTATACACTGTTTTTATTTATTTTTACTGTTTTTGAGTGTGTTGTCTTATTTTTCTCAATCATTATTGGTTGAGCAAAATTTTGCACCTACACCTAGGAAAATAGAGCGAAATTGAAGAGATATGGATGAAAAATACGAAGTGTATATAGTCGATTGCGTAATATAAAGATATAGAGAGGGAAAGTAAAGAGAGAAACCCTGTAACCCCAAAGGGGCTCTCTGCTATGTGCACCTGCTACTTAACCTGCGCACTCCCCACATTTGCTTAAAGAAGATGAGTCAAAAAGACCTTACTCTCTCTCTAAAATAATTTTAAGACAAACTTTTACACATCAAATCCACTTTACGAGTTTTGATTACACACTAGATATATACACACACTTATATAGGAAGTAGTATTTGGGGTTGATGTTGTTGTTGTTGTTCTAACCTGCAAGTTGCTTTAACTTCTAAAATAATAAAAAAAAAGTAAAAAAGAATACTTAACCCGTTTTCATACTACTTGCCATTGTTGATGATGGTGTCTCTGGTGTCCATGTGCTCGGAGAAGGCGGTGATGGTTTTCATGGTCCTGCATCCATGTCTACAATAGGACCATCTCTAAGGTCGAAGAAACCTTAGATCGAGCCCACCGCGAAAGCATCGTCCTTGTCCATGGCAATGAAACCTTACATCGAGTAAGATAGGGCAAATAAGGAGATGGACGGAGATGTCTAACTTGGATTTTAGCTCCTCTCAAAAGTGCACAAACCCCTCTATTTGATCCATCATTCCCTTGCTCAAACTCCAAATCATTCAAACCCATTTCCTCATTCCCTTCAACAACCCCAAAATTCGTATTGATTGATATGTACAAAATTAATCAAAATAAAACCCTAAAATTAATGCAATATATCATTACATTGATACAATGCTGAATATACATATATGCCGACTAATTGATTGTTTCGTCAGGCTGCCGTGAAGTGGTGAAAGTGGGCTAGAGAGAGACAATGGTGAGTCTGTGGTTCAAGGGTAGTTTGGTCCACTTAACATGAATTTTATTGTCATTTGTTTACATTATAAGGGTAATAACATCTTTTTCTGATATTGATGGGCATTTTAGTCACTTCAAACTAATTTTTTTTGACAAAAAATATCATTTTTTGTACGGAGAGGATAGGGATGGCAATGGGGCGGTTTGGGGTGGGTTTCCCATTCCCCATCCCTGCCTCCGTTTAATTTTGGTGTCCCCCAAAACCGCCCCATAACCGGTTAATTTTTTGCCTCTAATCCCCATAACCACCTCCGCCCCCGCCGCACTTGCCCCGCCCCCACCCCATCACCCGCCCCATAACCGATTATATTTTTATTTAAACACAATCATAACACATATACACATATATATACATATATATATATATATATATGTATATATATATATGAAAGTGTTAAGTGTAGGGTTTCCAATATATATATAGAGAGAAAGAGAATGAAGGTTAATTTGGTAAATATGTTAACATGGTAGGATAAATTAATAATTTAAAATATTAAACGGGGCGGTTATGGGGCGGGTATGGGGTAGGGATCTTAGTTCCCCGCCCCCGCCCCGCAACCGGCCGGTCTTTTTTTTTTAACCCCTATCCCCACCCCATTTAAGTAAACGGTTCTCCAAACGTGCTTTAAATGGGGCGGGAGCGGGGCGGTTCCCCACCGAATTGGGGATTTTTGCCACCCCTAGGAGAGGAGGAGGTTATTGCAAAATGGGAAAATCTCGGGAGGGGGGGGGGGGGTTTAAGTTGCAATAAAATGAACAATATTAAATTTAGTTGTAATTAGTTCAAACTTCAAGAAAAGTAATTGTAGTTTGCCCATATTTTTAACACCTAACCTATATATTTAATTAATTTCTCATTCGAATTTAATATTAGACAACATTCCTATTGTTTCAGGGAGTCAATAGTCAAGCGTGAGGGTCCCTAAGGGCCTGTTTGGGAAGTGTTGTGTGGTGTAGTGTAATGCTCTAGCCTAGAACACAACAAGTGTTGTGTGGTGTAGTGTTATGAAAGGAGAACAAAACATGTTTGGCGACAAAAATTTGCTCTAAGAATTTTGGAATAGAAATTATTATTATTTTTTTTAATGATTAAAATAAATTAATTACTTCACTTGATTAGTTTGCAAAACAAGAATTACAAGAGCTTGATTAGTTGATTTATTAGAAAAAAAAATGAAAACAAAACCCATTCACCCAGACTTGCAATTGCAAAAAGAGAGACTAGGGCAATTGGGAGGCTGAAATGATTTGCCCTAAAATTGGATTTGTAGAGTTGAGAACGAGAATAGAGATGGAGGCGTTTGGGAGGTTGAAATGATTTGCCCTAAAAAAAATTAAAACAAAACCCATCTATGTTTGCACTTGCACAAAGAGAGAGAGAGAGAGAATAGAGATAGAGGTGTTTGGAAGGCTGAAATTATTTGCCCTAAAAAAAATTAAAACAAAACCCACTATTGCAGTTGCAGAGAGAGAGATCGAGAATAGAGATGAAGGCATTTGGAAGGCTGAAATTATTTGCCCTAAAAAAAATTAAAACAAAACCCACTATTGTAGTTGCAGAGAGAGAGAGATCGATAATAGAGATGGAGGCGTTTGGAAGGCTGAAATTATTTGCCCTAAAAAAAATTAAAACAAAACCCATACAAGTTTTAGAGAGAGATCAAGAAAAGAGATAGAGGCGTCTAGGAGGCTGAAATGATTTGCCCGAAAAAAAGTTAAAACAAAACCCATACAAGGTTACAGTTGCAGAGAGAGATCGAGAATAGAGATGGAGGTGTTTGGGAGGTTGAAATGATTTGCCCTAAAAAAAATTAAAACAAAACTCATACAAGTTTGCAGTTGTAGAGAGAGAGATGGAGAATTGCTTAGGGCCCGTTTTGAACTTTTGATCCTTGTAGATTTTGTGTTTGCAGTTGCTGAGAGAAAGAGGGAGCAAGTTCCAGAGTTGAGAACTATAATAGAGATGAAGGTGATTGGGAGGCTGAAATGATTTTCCCTAATAAAATTTTTCCTCTAACCTTCGCTACAGTACAAAAGATGGGCTGGAACAACATAGAACAACAAATTGTTGTTCCAGCTTTTGGGCCAAATTTTGGGTTTGTGGAGCAAATGTTCCATTACTGTTGAGAATACAAACAAGGTGGGCTAAACAACTTGTGTTCTGAAATGGCCTACTGTAGCACTGTAGGGAACACCACACACCACTACACTACACAAACCAAACATGCCCTAACCCTCTTTTACCTTTACACATCTCGGAGACATGTTTAAATAAATCTGGACTTTTCCTAGACGTGTTAACTTTGTCAACTTAAACTCAGCCATAATTAACCACTCACCAAATCTTAGACTTAAATTAATGACATATATAACGGGGTAAGTGCAAAAAACACCCCTCTATTTTCAGAAAGTTGCAAATAACACCCCTACTGTTCAAAATTGACCCCTTTAATTTCCAAAAGTTACAGGTCTTTTTGTCAGAGGGGTAGGTAAAAATACGAAAATACCCCCCAATATTCTTTATTCAATAATAATAAAAAAAATTGAAGAAGTTGAAATTACCCAAATAGACATTGACCTAAACTACGTTGTTTTGGGTAATGAAACACAACACAGGCAAACTATGTCATTTGGCTAATGAACACTAAAAAGGGTTAGGGTTATCCAACCAACACGACCATCAGTCATTCCATTATACCATCTCATACCAACACGATCGGAGATTAGAGAGAACCATGTTTTCGAGACAGAATTGAATTGAATGTGGGATTTCGGCGGCATAAACAGAAGGATCTCCATCGCCAGGTCGTGGTTACTGCCGATGATTTCAGCAGCGGCGGAGGAGATTTGGGCCATTAATCAACTTCTTCTTCTTCTCTTTCTCTTCTCTCTCTTACTTCTGTTGAATCCACTTCAGACTTGTTCCTTTTTTTAAATTGTTCTAATTAAACACTTATAAAACAAGCGGATCAGAACACAAGGGAAACGACGAGACAGATTGAAAGTCGTGGTCTTTGCTTAAGTCTGTGGAGACAAATTGACAATACGGAAAGAACGCCGGCGAAGCTGATCGGAATAGACAATATAGCCACCGGCAGATCTGACCAGAATAGACGAGCGCGGTGTAGGTGGTGATTGACAATTTGCTAAAGAAAACCCTAGGAATTGAGATTAGACGGAGATAAATCTGGGTTGATGAGAAATAAACCATCTTTGTTACTTTCTCTCTCTATTCTCTGCTTTGGTTTCAAAATGCCAAAAGAACTAAATTTGGATTAATTCCAAAACTTATTTATTTACTTATTTTCTTTCCTATTTTCTCGAGAATCCAACTTCTGTTACCTGTTTACCTGAAGTTTTCACTTCTTACAGACTTGTATGATCCGGGTTTTCTTTTGATCACATTTCATTTCAATAAAACTTGAGTTTTTAGAAGATCCCTGGTTGAACTTTGACTATGAAACTTTCTTTTGGGAATACTCATAATAATTAGTAATTTCATTATATTATTCCAAATACTAGTATTAACATCTTCGTGTGATCTTTTTGGTTACTTAGATTACTTCAATAGAGCCTCTACTTTACTTGGATTGGTGTAGAATAACTCTCTCTCTCATCAATCATCATCATTAGGGTCTGATTTCTGGGTTGGTGTATTGGTGTGTTTGTAACAGATTCTTGCTATGCAACTTTGAAATTGAATAGCCATTCGGCAAAAGTAAACAAAGTTGGTCCCATCAACATATTGTGGCCAAATCAATTAACTAATAATAGTTTGAAATTTGAGAAAAGGGTGTGGAAGATCAAACCTTGGGTACTTGCTTCCTCTGTTATTACATCAAACAATGGTAGAGAGACCGTGGTATGTTATTTTTCATTATCTAATCTATGTTATTGTTTGTCGATGATGAGAAGGTGGGGAAGTTTTTATCTATTTTGGAGTGGAGGACTCCGTAATCCTCCTCCATTACCAGTTTTTAAGGGAACAAGAAATGCAAAGAAAATATGAGAAATATCACTTTTGAATATTTTGAATTTCAATCCAAGTTAAGTAAATATTAATATTTGCTAGTTTTTCTTTCTGATTTTTTTGAATTTACTTTTTATTCCAAATGATTACCAAAATAAATCACAAGTTTGATCCATGAACCACGACATGTCATTGTGTGATTTGGTTGAAGCATTAGTATTTGAAATAATCACATCTAATATATAAACAGTCAATGAACCAATAATTAATTTGGAATTTTTGTTTTAAATTATTTATTTTAGGCGAAAAAATTGGTCCTAATATATAAATTTAACTAAAACACAAAATTTAAAAATTATTTTTATGTTTTCAAAAAATCCCCTATATTTTCAAAAGTGTGCAAAAAACCCCCTGTGTTTTCAAAAGGGTATTTTGGGTAGTACAAAAGGGTAATTTTGGTATTAAAGGCCACTTTTGCTCACATGCACGGCACATGCCAAATTTGTTGGTCAGAAGCCCTTATTTGTAACTTTTTAAAATTAGAGGGGTCAATTTTGAACAGTAAGAGTGTTATTTGCAACTTTATGAAAATAGAGGGGTATTTTTTTGCACTTATCCCCATATGTAACTAATGCTATCGGGAAAAGTACACAAGTAAATAGAACCAATTATAAATAGGGTTAACTTCAGTTACACCCCCTGAGGTATGTCCTAACTTCAAGGAGACCTCCCCACGTTTGCAAAATTTCAGTCAGACCCCCTGTCAGACATTGTCGGCTGGCAAAAAATAATAAGTGAATGAAATGACTAAATTACCCTTTTGTCGTTTTCCTCTTTACACTTAACCAAACCAAAGTTTGTATAACTTTAACCCAATTTTGCTTTATCTTGTGAACCAAACACCTTGTAATCACAGTGGCCAAACACTTCAATCCACTTTACTTCGTTAACCCAAACTTAGGTTTTGGAAATTTCATTTTGTCGACTAACCCTAGATAGAGAGGTAGAGAGAAGAGATAATAGAGAGATATAACCCTAGGTTCGTATGTGAAGACATCGATTTTGGTTGATACATACACCGAATACGCTTGATCAAACAGCATATCTGCAGATAGTTGAAGGTTCGAAGGGTAAACATTTGTTTGATTTGAAGCTGTTGAGAAAAAATCGCGATTTAGAGGTATAGATTTTGTCTTTCTAAAAATTGATTTTGGTTTTAGTTGATAGTGGGTTTCGAGTTTGGAAAAA
This sequence comes from Cornus florida, assembly GCF_030987335.1. Lineage (NCBI taxonomy): Eukaryota > Viridiplantae > Streptophyta > Magnoliopsida > Cornales > Cornaceae > Cornus > Cornus florida. The sequence goes on from NW_026775577.1 coordinate 10,286,609, forward strand.
TGGGTTTCTTTTTTACTGTTTCTTTGTTCGGTTGTTTTGGTTTGGGGGTTTAGGGTTTGTTAAATTTATATTTGTAATTTAGGATCTTGATTTGGGGGTTTAGGGTTAGTTTTTGAGTTTCTTTGTTGGGTTTGTTGAATTATTCGATTGTCAGTAAATTTAGGATCTTGATTTTTTTTCAATTTGTCTATAAATTGTTCAATTTGGGGGTTTAATTTGAAAATGCATGAATTTGTTTAATTTATGTTAAAATGTCTGTAATTTGAAAATGCATGAATTTGTTCAATATGTCTGTAATTTCTTTGTTTCAATTGGCCAGTGCCTTATTTATGCCATTTATTTTTATATTTCTTGTTATTTGAATTATTGACAGTGATGGGAGATATTTATCATAATTTTCACGTGCACTACAAGTAAAAATATAGAATTATTAATCATGTAGACCCTGATAAGTATGGTTTGTATGATTTCCTAGAAAACATAAGTAGAGCTTGTTGAACTTAAGGATTTCATCCAATGACAATCTAGTTGTTTTGATGATAACAAACCATTAATGGTGTTTAAGGACTAATGTTCACATTGAGTGTTATAGATGACTTATTTTCAAAGAAGAACCTCAATGAAGATCATAAAGACCATTCCAAGTATTCCATTATTCAAGATCACATCAAGGAAAGAAATGGATACAAAGAAGAGTTGAAGTTGTAAAGAAATATAGCTTGGACTACAATGAGCAAGAAAGCAACTCAAAGGAAGGAAGAAAGCGAGACTACCTCAAAACCTAAAGATCATGGACAAAGCTTGAAGAAAATGGTAGATAGGATGATGAGTGTTTAGGATTCAATGTCAAAGTATCTATGAATCTATTTGTAGCTCATCTCTGTAGGATCATGCATATCATATCATCATTCATATGCTCCTATATCCATTAGCAATTGACTATGCACTTCATTCATATACAATTGACATATGGAGTCTTTGCTAAAGAGTGAGTTAGTTCAAGCTTGCATAAGCTTTGAAAGAACTCATCACTTATGCTAGAAATGTTAAGACCATGCACATCAATCATAAAATTCATATTGGTCAACAATTAAGGCATGAGAAACCTTTATTACAATAAATTGGTAACGGACATTAGGACCCCAGAATGCGCGTCATGAAAAACTGTGTTTTTGGCTAAGTGTGAAAAATGAAATTTTGAAATAATGATTATTTCAAAATAATTTTTCCCGGTAATAACTCTTTATACTTTAACTAGCCTAAACTGATTTTATCATAATTTTTAACCAAGTCTACATTAGTTTACATAAGGATTCATTTCTACCAAAACTGTCAGAAATCCAAATTTGTACTAAAACTGAATTTCTACATTTTGATTTAGTTGGATTTCAATTTTTTAGTATTTTTTATTGAATCCAAATAGGGGGTTTTCAATGGAAATAAGCTGTATGCAGATATCCTGTATTGAAAGTCCTATGCATAAGCTGTAATCTGTCAAAACTGTCAATGCACCAGATACACACGTCGACCGGTTCTAGCTTCATGTCAACCGGTATCTAGGCTGTACTGATATTTCAGGAACATAACTTTCACGTCGACCGGTTTGGATTTTACGTCGACCAGTTTGTGCCATACGTCGATTGGTTTATGCCATACGTTGATCGGTTTGTAGTATACGTCGACCGGTTTGTGCCATACATCGACCGGTTTATGCCATACGTCGACTGGTTCTTGTCGGATCTGCAGATTTCAAAATACAACGGCTTTTTTCTCCTCGACCTTTGTGCATTTATCTCCTACCAGCTATATTGAGCTTGCAAACTCTATAAATAGAGTGAGGAATGTCTTAATAATCAAGAGACATCATTTGAAAGCCTTCACATTGCATTAAAGAGAGCTTTTGTTCTCAAATCTTCTCTTCATCTCTCTTATTCACTCTTATTCCATCTTGAGTGATTCTAGCAAAGATTAAAAGGGCTTTTGCTCTTGTTTTAATCTTCATAGAGTTTTTGCTCTATTATACACTTGAGAGATTCTATTGAATTCATAATATCTTATATTCTTTACTTATATCATCTTCTCTCATTCATATCATTTATAGAGTTTGAGCTTCACTTATATTCATATATACTCTAGTTGAGAGCTAAAGTTTGTATATCAATCTTTGAGAGATATTTCTTGTGAGCTTACACTTGTATATCTATCTTGAGAGAGATTCAATCTTGTATTTCAATTACAATCTTTTCTACAAACTTGTAAGGGTTGGTGTGACCCAAAAGAAGCCTAGGAGAAGGGTGTTCTCCTAGCAAGGAAAAGAAGCAAGGTCTTGCTTCATGTAAATGTTTGCTCTCCACCCGTAAGGAGAAGCTCTATTGGATTGGGAAGTCTCAAAAGGGATCTTGAGCCAAGGAGTAGGAGTTTTCGAACCTCGCAAAAATCGTCGTGTTATAGTTTGCAATTTCTCTTCCCTTATCTCTTTTACAATTGTGGTATAAATTGTTTACTTTCATATCTTGATTTCATATGTTGATTATTGCACAATAGGTTATATTGTTGATTAGAAATTGTATTTCTATAATTTACGAAATTTGGCCATTGACTCTATTCACCCCCCCTCTAGAGTCAATTCTTGGACAATAATTGGTATCAGAGCCTAACTTTATTTAAATGACTTAATCGTCTTAGAGTACGATCATGGCCAACAATGGTAGTATCACCCACTTAGAAGGACAATCCAATGATAAACCTCCTTATTTTAATGGAAATGATTATATCTATTGGAAAATTAGAATGAGGGCATTTTTAAAAAGTATTGATATTGATTTATGGAAAGTTGTAGAAAATGGTGGTCATATCCCAACTAAAATTATTGAAGGGAACAAAATTCCTAAATCAAAAGAGGAATGGGGTAAAAATGACCATAGATTAATTAAATGTAATACTTTAGCCATATGTTATCTTTATTGTGCATTAGGCAAAAATGAGTTCAATAAAATTATCTTTTGTAAAACGGCTAAAGAAATTTGGGACTTGCTTGAATTAGCCTATGTTGGATCAAGTCATGATAATGAATCAAATATAAATGAACCATCTAGCATAAATGAGATACATTATAGTTTTACTAACATTACTAATTATTTGAATGTTATTGGTAGAACTATCTCATCCACTTCTAGTGAAGAAAGTGACACCATGCAAAAGAAGAGTATAGCTCTCCAAGCTTCTACCAAAGAAGTAAGTAACATCAAAGAGTTAGTTAATCATTGTCTCATGGCCAATGAAGATGAGGTAAATTCTAATCATGAATCTTTTGATTTAGAAACTTCCTATAATGAATTAGTTGATGAGCATAATGATTTGCATAATGCGTTTAAAGAGTTACATGGTGTGCTAGAAACAATGCTCGTGAAGTGTGTATCTTTTAAAAAGGAAAACCATGATCTCTCTCAAAGTCATAAAAAAGTTCAAATAGAAAATGACTCTTTGAAAAAGAAAAATCATTATCTTGTGCAAAAATTAGAAAAGATTCAAATTGAAAATGAATCATTGAAAAATGAAAAAGAATGTGTATCTTCTAAAGAGTTCTCATCAATTAATCTTGTTTCCGAAAATGAGTGTTTAAATAAAATCATTAATGATCAAAATGACATTTTAGCAAAATTTACTAAAGAAAAGGAAAACTTAAGTAGTATGATTGGTAATCAAAGAAGTGTCTTTTTAAAAAATGAGATACAATATGATCCTCGCACTAAAGATGCATGCTTGTTGAGAAAAAGAAAGCCTTTGTATGATCATTTTGTCAAGAGTGGTACCTAATCCTCTAAATGCAATTGTTGTAAAAGATTAGGACATAAGATTCATGATTGTCCATTTAAAAAGAAGTTGAGATCAAAGAAGATTTGGGTTCCAAAAGGAACTTATGTTCCATTGCCTAACTCATATGGACCTAAGAAAATTTGGGTACCAAAAGGAGAATGTGTAACCTTTCCTTATAAGGTTACTTGATGGCATCTTTTTCAATCAAGGATTAGGAAGGAAGCATCACACTTGGGAACAATCCCAAGGGCAAGGTAATTGATAAAACTCCACACAATATTTCCATGCTATGAATTGCTTGATTATTTACTAGCATAGCATGTTGGAATCAATTATGATCATTAAAAGGCTAAATGAAAATGTATCTCAAGGCTTTAGATTATTACATATGGAGAGTCTTTATAAATGAATTTATTGTACCCAAAAGACCATACATGATATACATTTCCCAAAAAGATGATTTTTAATCATGATGTGCTATATCTATATATTGTGGGATTCTTGTATTATCTTATTTAATTGGTACAAGTGTTCATTGATTATGCAATTTTTTTTTTTTTGATTTATTGATTGAAAATTATTTTATTCATTACAAACTTGAAATTGCATTTGGCATACTACATTTAGAATTAGACACAATTGGTTTGAAAAGTGTAATTCTTAAGAAAAACACTTTTTTCAAATGAGCCATCTAATGAATATGTGATTATGCAAAGAATGTATTTTCCTTCTAAATTGTTGAATCCTTTGGAATTTCTAAAAAGGGGCACCTTATTCATTTTGCCTACCTAGGAAGAATCTCACTGTCAATTCTAATTTTTTTTTTTCATATACAGTGCACATAGTACTTTTGATCATGATTTAAATATGAAATTGTGCTACCTCACTAAATTCCTATTAATTTCATATTGATTCATTAAGTTGTATGCAACCATAAGCATGTCTATTTATTGAATTGTCAAATGCTAGAGTCATTTAGAATTCTAATTTTGCTTGAAGCATGTTAATTAATGAGAGTACCATATTTGTGCTTTATTGAATTAAATTCCAAAAGGAACCATATCATGTGTACAAACTAGTGAGGACCCTAAAAGAATGGGGTACCAAGAATGTCACTTGCATATGTTTTATAGGTTTAAAATCCTTTTCACTCAAGGACAAGTGGATTCTCAAGTTGGTGCCTAGAGCACAAAAGAAATATCATGCCAAGAATTCCTCTCACTCACAAAATGGAAAGGATGCATTACATTGAGAAACAACTCCCAAGCTAATGAAGTTAGCACCATAGGTAAAGTATTCCTTTTTCATTAATGTGCTCTTATATCAAGAATTCAATCGTGAAATTCTAAGCATGACATTTTTAATATGTTACTTGTTACTAATAGATGTAAAAATGTCTATATTATAGATTTTGATATTTTGCATGAAAGTAGTGTGTTTTGGCACATGAGTTATGAACATACTAACACAAAATGATTCTCTATCTTTCAAATGATCTTTAGATTAAGTATGCCCAATCCTTGTGAAAGATTTACTTTTTGGAAGATATGCCATCAAAGGAAAGCATACATTTTCTCATGCAGACCATCAATGCTATTTCATTTCAACCTTATCAAATTTATCAAAGTAGCAATGTCTAAAAAGTCATTTATATGCTTTTGTGATCTTAAATGCTTTATCCACTTTATTGTGTCATTTCCATGCATATAGAAAATAAGGTTGTTCATCTTGAAAAGGTTTAATTGAACTTGACAAAATGAGAAATCAAATAAGTCCTCAATTGAAAATCTCAAGGAACAAAACTCCATTGGAAGAGCCATCTCATTAAAATGAATAATGAGAATTTATAATGTCTTCCTAAGAGTTGAAGTGTTTATCACCATCCATTTGATCAATCATTGGTAAACATTTCTATATGTGCTAGATAAAGGAACTAATTCTTTCTTAAAGTTATTATACTTTTGTTCCTTTACCATAGGATCACATCTTGATAAGTATCTTGAGTATCATTAGTAACTAAGCTAGACTACTCCCAAAGATTACACCAAGAAAAAGAAATTGAATACATGTCTTTGTGCACATATGACTTTCAATTGAAGCAATAAAAACGCTATATGTTTTTGCATGAAATGATTTTTAATTGACTTCATTTTTAAAGTCTATGAAGAAAAATCACCTGGAATTGAAATGTATAAAATTTTGAACTATATGTTTAAAATTATCTTTCGCCTTATGTAATTAAAATAATCTCTTAGAGCTCTCCTTGAAAGGCTTAGTGATTTTCTCAAGATTGATGGTTTTTGACTAAATTGATATATATGTGTTTTCAAAACCATTCATGAAAATATGTTGATTGATCATATATACTATCATTGGATCAACATTTATGATTTGTGCAAAGAAGCTTACCTCTAGCATGCAAAATAAATTGAAATTAGCATGATGAGTAAACATGATTTCTTTTAGAGTTTAAACTCCTCAATTGTCATGAACTTAAATTTCATATATCTATTTGACTCTTTAGTCTTGAGAATATGACATTCAAATGATACTATGTTCTAGCTTAGATGACTAATGTGATATCACAAGTGCTATACTATTTTGATATATCTATTTTTAGCACTTTAGAACTTCATGTGATGTTTTTACATCACTTCTTAAAGAATGCATCTAGAAGAGATAGTTAGCTCATCCACATGGAAATTCATGTAGCCAATCTCTCACTACATTTCTTAAAGAAGTTATTTTGGTATCAAGACCTTATTTTTTTATGATTTTAGCCATACTTACTCCTATGTGTTATAATTACATCTCTTTATTGGCTTATATACTTTTGGGAAACCCATGATATTCAAATAATACATCTTATCATTTCCATTAATGAATTAAGGGTTTTTAAGTATGACTTATTTCATGATATATCTTAAGCATACTTTACCAATCATTGCTTCATTGTTCAATTAGTTGCATAATCATTGAATAATATAGGATGTAAGTGGAAACATATTGATAGGGGGAGATTATTAGTAATCTCTTGTGAAGGAATATTGCATATTTTGTTAAACGTATCTTAAAATGACTTTTTGGTCATTATATTCATTCCTATGAACTTTCATGATTTTGATGATATTTCCCTCTTTATTGAATACATCAAATGGGAAAAATGTATTAGGATTGAAGCACACTTAACTTCTTAGATTTGCCTCTATAAAGGTTTTTGTCTTTTGGCTTACTTTAATCCTTGCTTCATTTTTATTTTTGTTACGAACTATTATGTATACTTTTGTATACCTTTGCTTAATTGAGTATATATTCCATCTTGAGTTTATTCTTTATATATACTTTTGTATATGCCATGAACCTTAATGATGTATTGAACTCATACTTTCATTGCTTCACTATATTAAATGCTAAATGCTTAATGAAGTTGTTTAGACCTCCCACCTTTTTGAGATGCCAAAGGGGGAGAGATATGTGATGTGTTAAATGATCTTAAATGTATGTTTATATATAAAATGATTTATGATATATCAAGCATGCAATTTTATAACATTATATTTATTGAATGCACTTTGATAGGGGGAGCATTTTTCAAATGCTACTCCATTTGCTTATGAACACATCAATGTTTTGTCATCATCAAAAAGGGGGAGATTGTTGAACTTAAGGATTTCATCCAATGGCAATCTAGTTGTTTTGATGATAACAAGTCATTAATGGTGTTTAAGGACTAATGTTCACATTGAGTGTTACAGATAACTTATATTCAAAGAAGAACCTCAATGAAGATCATAAAGACCATTCCAAGTATTCCATTATTCAAGATCACATCAAGGAAAGAAATAGATACAAAGAAGAGTTAAAGTTGCAAAGAAATATAGCTTGGACTATAATGAGCAAGAAAGTAACTCAAAGGAAGGAAGAAAGCGAGACTACCTCAAAACCTAAAGATCATGGACAAAGCGTGAAGAAAAGGGTAGATAGGATGGTGAGTGTTTAGGATTCAACGTCAAAGTATCTATAAATCCATTTGAAGCTCATCTCTATAGGACCATACATATCATATCATCATTCATATGCTCCTATATCCATTAGCAATTGACTATGCATTTCATTCATATACAATTAACATATGGAGTCTTTGCTAAAGAATGAGTTAGTTCAAGCTTGCATAAGTTTTGAAAGAACTCATCACTTGTGTTAGAAATGTTAAGATCATGCACATCAATCATAAAATTCATATTGGTCAACAATTAAGGCATGAGAAGCCTTTATTACCATGAGTTGGTAACGGACATTAGGACCCCAGAATGCGCGTCATGAAAAACTATGTTTTTGGCTAAGTGTGAAAAATAGATTTTTGAAATAATGATTATTTCAAAATAATTTTTCCCGGTAATAACTCTTTATACTTCAACTAGCCTAAACTGATTTTATCATAATTTTTGACCAAGTCTACATTAGTCTACATAAGGATTCATTTTTACCAAAACTGTCAAAAATTCAAATTTGTACAAAAACTGAATTTCTACATTTTGATTTAGTTGGATTTCAATTTTTTAGTATTTTTTATTGAATCCAAATGGGGGGTTTTCAATGGAAATAAGCTATGTGCAGATGTCCTGTATTGAAAGTCCTATGCATAAGCTGTAATCTGTCAAAACTGTCAATGCATCAGATACACGCGTCGACCGGTTCTAGCTTCATGTCGACCGGTATCTAGGCAGTATTGATATTTTAAGAACATAACTTTCACGTCGACTGGTTTGTGCCATACGTCGATCGGTTTATGCCATACGTCGACCGGTTTGTAGTATACGTCGACCTATTTATGCCATACGTCGACCGGTTTATGCCATACGTCGACCGGTTCTTGTCGGATCTGCAGATTTCAAAATGCAACGGCTCTTTTCTCCTCGACCTTTGTGCATTTATCTCTTAACAGCTATATTGAGCTTGCAAACTCTATAAATAGAGTGGGGAATATCTTAATAATCAAGAGACATCATTTGAAAGCCTTCACATTGCATTAAAGAGAGCTTTTGTTCTCAAATCTTCTCTTCATTTCTCTTATTCACTCTTATTCCATCTTGAGAGATTCTAGCAAAGATTAAAAGGGCTTTTGCTCTTGTTTTAATCTTCATAGAGTTTTTGCTCTATTATACACTTGAGAGATTTTATTGAATTCATAAGATCTTATATTCTTTACTTATATCATCTTCTCTCATTCATATCATTTATAGAGTTTGAGCTTCACTTATATTCATATATACTCTAGTTGAGAGCTAAAGTTTGTATATTAATCTTTGAGAGATATTTCTTGTGAACTTACACTTGTATATCTATCTTGAGAGAGATTCAATCTTGTATTTCAATTACAATCTTTTCTACAAACTTGTAAGGGTTGGTGTGACCCAAAAGAAGCCTAGGAGAAGGGTGTTCTCCTTGCAAGGAAAAGAAGTAAGGTCTTGCTTCATGTCAATGTTTGCTCTCCACCCGTAAGGAGAAGCTCTATTGGATTGGGAAGTCTCAAGAGGGATCTTGAGCCGAGGAGTAGGAGTTTCCGAACCTCGCAAAAATCGCCGTGTTATAGTTTGCAATTTCTCTTCCCTTATCTCTTTTACAATTGTGCTATAAATTGTTTACTTTCATATCTTGATTTCATATGTTGATTATTGCACAATAGGTTATATTGTTGATTAGAAATTGTATTTCTATAATTTGCGAATTTTGGCCATTGACTCTATTCACCCCCCCTCTAGAGTCAATTCTTGGACAACAGAACTGTTCTTGAGGATTATCCTGGGGGTTTGGGGTTTACTTATTCTATATACTGTGATGTTCCTGGTTCTTATTGTAAGATTTTGGTTGAGAATGAAGCTGATTTGTTGTACATGTTATACTTAAACAGTGAAAGAGTGAACATTAATGTGTATGTTGAGATAGAAGAAGTTGAACCCTTAAATATATCAACTGATATGGATGACCCTTATGAGGATATGGATTATGGAGTGGATGCTGAAAATAGTGAGGGAGAGGAAGAGGATAGTGATGAGGAAGTGGTTAATGAAAACAATGAGGAAGATGATAGTGATGTGGAGAAAGATGATGTGTATGATTTTAAGAAAGAAAATCAAGATTGGATGGCAGAAGGTGATACTAATTGTGTTGAAACTGACAGTGATAGCTCAGATGGTGAGTATGTAGGGTTTCAAGACAGTGATGAAGACTACAATGATGAAGACTACAATGTGGATTGTGAGGATGGCCTGTCAGATTATGAGTCAAATGATGAAGCACATTCTGATTCAAGTGTAGAGATTGGTATGAAATATCCAAAGAGAAATAGATCAAAGAGCAAGGATTGGGATAAAAATATTAAAGGGAAGGAATATGTAAAGGTTAAAGGACAACCTATAAAACTAGAACAATATTTATTGTTTCAAAATGTGAAACATTTTAGAGAGGTGTTGACAGATTATACAATCCAAGAAGGGTTTCAAATTAGAAAGACCAAAAATGAGAGTTCAAGGGTAACTTGTGTTTGTAAAGCCAAAGGTTGTCCATGGAGGATCCACGCCTCCCCACTGCCTTGTAAGACTTACATGATAAAAACATATAATGACAATCATTCTTATGTGAGGGGTGATAAAAATCCATTAGCCAATTCTACATGGATTGCAAAGAAGTTTTTTAAGAAACTCAAACAAAACCCACAAATGACAGTTGAAAGTCTGAGAACTGCACTGCATGAAAAATATGGCATTAGGGCAAAGAAACAACAATGTTATAGGTTAAAAAGAAAGGCATTGGATGTGTTTGAGGATAACTATGGGAAGTTATACAGTTTGATGCCCTCCTATAGGAATGAAATTAGGAGGACAAACCCTGGCAGTTTGGTCACACTTGATTATTATGATGCTGAATTCAATGAAGTGAATAGATTCAGAAGGATTTTCATTGCTTTTGATGCTTTGAGGTCTGGGTTTATAAAAGGCTGCAGGCCATTCATTGGGTTAGATGGCTATTTTTTAAAGGGCCTACATGGTGGAGTACTTTTGTCAGTTGTGGCCTTGGATGGCAATAATGGTCTATTCTTCATTGCCTATGCTGTGGTAGAAAGTGAAGGAAAGGAGACATGGACTTTTTTCTTAGATAATTTGAAGGATATTCTTGGTGCAGATGCATATGCTAGACATTGGACAATTATGTTTGATATGCAAAAGGTATAATTTTTTTCTTTAACTGTTCATTATTACATAGTTCATTATTAAATTGTTCATAATTACTTTTAATTTATTTTATTTTGCATTTCAGGGTATTGAGGTTGCAATTTCTAACTTATTTCCTGAGGCAAGCCACAGGATTTGTTGTAGGCACTTGTTTAACAGTTTTAGGAAGGATAATCCTGGGTTATTGTTGAATTTTTTTTTTTTTCTAGAAAGCTGCAAGATCATGCAATGAACTTAAATTTAATGATGCAATGAATCACATGAATGGAATTTGTACAGAAGCTCATGATTGGCTAGTGGACAGGCCTTTGGAAATATGGTCTAGGGTGGGGTATGGTGAGACATCAAAGAGTGACCATATCACAAACAATTTGACTGAATCCTTCAACAACTGGGTTGGTCATTATAGGTCTAAGCTAATCTTGAATATGCTTAAGTGGATTAGGATTAAATTAATGATGAGAATCCAGAAAAGGTATCAGAAAGCTTTAGCTTGGAAGGGAAATTTGACACCAAATGCCTTGAAAAAATTAAACAAATCCATTCAAGAATCAAGAGGGTGTAGAGTTTGTCCTGCTGGGAGGGAGGAGTTTAAAGTTCATGAAGTGGTGGGAGTAAGTGTGGTTAATTTAAACTTGAGGACTTGTTCATGTAGAGCATGGCAGATATCAAGGATACCTTGTAGGCATGTAGCTGGTGCTATTTCATGGAATAGGCAGGACCCTGAGCATTTTTGTGATCCTTGTTACAGTAAGGACACATATCTACTTGCCCACAGTGGGATGATTCATCCTTTGATGGATGAGAAGATGTGGCCCAAAACTCCATCAATTGAATTATACCCTCCTAAACCAAGAAGATTACCTGGTAGACCAAGAAAAAATAAAAGAAGGGAACAAGGTGAACCTGCCCCTGCAAGTGCAAGTGGAGTACCTAAGAGATCATCAGTTGTAACATGCAAGTATTGCCTACAAACTGGTCATAATAGGAGGACTTGCCAGAGAGCTCAAACAGCAAGAGAAATAGCTGCAGCAGTAAGAGGGAGGGCTGCAAGTGCAAGAGGAAGAGCTTAAACAACAGCAGTGAGTGTTTCAGTCAATTTTAAACTTGCTATGTTTTGATAAATTTCTTTTATTACTGATTTATATACCTTCTAATTGTTAATTTAGGAAAATATAAGGTCTTAAACTCAAGGATCAGAAGGAGCAGGAACTTCTGGTGTTACACAACAGGTATAAGTCCTTACTTATGTTCACTATAACAATTTTTTAATTCTATGATTACCCAATACTGTACTTAGCTAATTTTTTTTGTTTAAATTTTTTCCAGTCCCAAACTACTAGGAGAGGTGGAAGAAATGTAAGTGCAAGAGGTGGAAGAAATTTATGTGCAAGAGGAGCTTCTCAACCAAATGTGAGTGGCATTGGTGGTGGTTCTCAACAAAATGTGAGTGGTAGCAGAGTTGGAAGACAGCCAAACCAGAGTGGCATCAGAGGTGGAAGACAGCCAAGTGAGAGTGGTATTGGTGTTAATCCTCCACCATGGGTAAGCAATAAATTACCTAATATTTATCCTTATACATATTAATTTATTGTTGCATTAGTATTCTAATCCTAATATTCAATTATAGAGAGAGTAGCAAAAGTAGCAGTACCAAGGAAAGAAACACAACAGTAACTAGCAGTTGGAGGCTCCTTTGGGTTTTATTCACCATACAACAGTGATGATTTTTTTATGACCTACTTTGTTTGAAACTTGTAACTTGTGGTTGACAATGGTTATGTTTGTAAGTTTGTGGTTGACAATGGTTATGTTTTTGTTTTTGTTTTTATTTTTTATTTTTTATTTTTTTTTTTGTGGTTTCTCAGTAATAGATGATGCTTGATTTGTGGTTGTATATGCATGTGCAATGATAATAGATTGATGATGCTTCAATGGTAAATGTACTCAATATAGGTCAATATTCATTGTATAATTTTATTTCAAATAAATAGCAAAAACAGATAACAAGAAGTAAGTAAATACAACTATCTTCAAATACAAAATAGTTGTTTCAACAACTTGTAACCTTGAACCTATAACTTGTCTCTGCAACCTCAATTCAGCAACAACCTCAAGCAAAAGTTGATTTGCAGGTGAATACTCCTCAGCAGCACCAACAGAACCATCTATAGGGTTACACCATTCCCAAAAACTACATGTTTCATTTTCACAAGTATAATACAGCCTGCCTTTGTTGCTATTTTTGTCATTCTCTGTAACCTTCACTATAACAAAATCCCCATAACGACAAATCTTGTTCTTATACTGTATATAGCCTCTGCCTCTACCTTCACGACTATTTACACTTGATTGAGACATCACTTTACATAGGAGAATATAAGAGAGGAAGAGAGGCACTTTACATAGGAGAATATAAGAGAGGAAGTGCAAAAAAACATTGTGCCTATCTCTTATTTATAGAAGCCAAACATGACTGTTGGAGTTGAGGGGTAATCTGGTCATTAACATGGACTTTGTGGGCAATCTGGGCATTTTAATTACTTTATAACCTAAAGCCAAACATAACCGTTAGTGTTTGTAAACAAACAAAACCGTTGAGGGGCAATCTGGGCATTAAAAGCTCATTTTTTGCTGACGTCGGCAAAAAGTATCTCTGACCAACTTTAACCGTTGATTGAGGGGGGAAACGGATGTGTGTCAGAAAAAGTAAGGGGTCTGACTGAAGTTTTGCAAACGTGGGGGGTCTCCTTGAAGTTAGGACATACCTCAAGGGGGTGTAACTAAAGTTAACCCTTATAAATAATAGGAATAATATTACTTACTTCATTTGAGATTAGGCCTAATTATAAATAGTATTCCTGATCTTTCAAAAATGACAAAAATCTCTCCTCAATGCGACTGACAATAAATTTTGGTGGAATCCTTTGTTAAATGACTATAATATTCTTATTTTATCCATGGATTCCGGCGACCATGGCCTCAGTCGATTCTAATTTCCTTCCAAGTATTAGTTAATTTATTAGACTCTATTCTCGGAGACATTGAACCATTTTCTCTTTTGATTTTCATTCCTTTTTTTTCTTTCGGGTGTACTAAATTAGACACCTTATTTGAGCTTTGGTCTTCGATTTCAAACATGTGCATAACTCATCTTCCAGGAATTTTGCAGGAGGAAACTTCAATCCATCAATTTCCTTTTAAAATCAAAATTCTTAATGACAATTTGTATATGAAAAAACTATTAAACAAGAATCCAATATATAACGAAGCATAGTTGAAGAACAAAGACAATGCATTAAAAAAAAAAATAATAAATAAAACCAAGAACTGGCTTGTGTAAATCATTCATAAAGAAACCTAAGGTTTCGGTGGTTCATCCTCAGGACGGTTTGTGTACTGATCAGTTTTCGTTTGTTGCTGCGGGTAATATTCCAATTGGTGCACCGTATGGTGATTCTGGTTGCGCCGACTCTTCTTCATCACAGTCTTTTGCTACGCAGTTGGCGCTTTTAGTTGGGGTTACTCAACCTAGGGCTACCGACTCCAACTGATCTTTTGTTTGTACGTCTTGGTGGTACCTTGTTTGGTGGGTTCTATTGTCTTGGTGTTTTGTTGGGTTGCTTTTGCTATGGTTGTGCTTTGTGTATGGTGGTTCTGTTTCTTTGTAGATGCCGTAGGGCTTGCTTTTTGCTAGGAAAATAACAAAAAATCATTCATACCCCTCAATTCCGATATATACTAGATTGTAGAAAACAATATATATATATCTATATATAGAGAAAGGAAAAAACTTGATTCTGAGCTATTGCGACATAAAATAAGAGAATAAGACAGGAGAAAAGGAGAGAGAGAAACCTAGCCTCCATTTCTCCTCTTTTTGGCCCATAAATATATATATATATATATATATATATATATATATATATATATCTGGGTTGATTAGATTCTTCTCAATTTTAGAGAGGGAAAGAAAGAGAGACAGAGTGGTGCTTGGATTGGTGGTGTTGGGTGCCACCATTTCATTTCAATTCAAGGACGGCAGTGGTGGTGGAGGTTATGGAGCCGGAGTAGCAAGAGGTGGTGGACTGCTAGGTATAGGAGTGGTGGAGAAGCTGGAGGGGGTGCATGTGAAGTTTCCAAATTTCAGGATGTTTGAATTTTTTGAAATTTTGTTACCACAAGGGTATTTTCGTTTTTTCACTTATCGACGGGATTGTGGTTAGGTCCAAGTGTAGTCTGTGCATCTTAATTTTCATGGGAGTGTAACATTTAAATTATGGTGTAATTTTATGTGTGTGGTGTAGACAATGGAATAAAGATAAAGTGAAAAGAAAAGAATTTCAAGTGGAGCCCACCACTAACTCAAAATAATAGCCTAGACTCTTTTTTTTTTTTTTTTTCTTTCTCTCATTTCCTTTCTGTCACCCCGCTGAACTCTCTCTACTCTTTAATTTTCTTCATTTTCCGTTTCTTTTAGAGACCAACCTTTGAATCAAGGTATCTCACTCATTGTTTGTCAGAATAAGGTGCCGTTTGAGGCAAAACGACGAGTGCGACAAGCTCTACGTACTAGTACCAACAATTTCCAGCTTTGAGCTCTCCTTGTAGTTCGAATTTGAGACCCATTTTCTAGGGTTTTGGTGCAATTTTGAGGTAGGGGCATCTTAATCCACTCATTTCTTATTCTATTGTGAATTATGACCCTATTGTGTGATAATATGCTTAATTTGAGAAAATACTTGCTTCCATAATGTATAAATTATGTCTAGAGAATTTCATTACTTTGATTATAACTTGTATCATGTGAATAACATGTTTAGATGATGACCTTGTTGTGTTAAATGTGTTGATGATTTAATTGAGGATGTTGAACATGATAAATGCTTAAATGTGTAGTGATGATGTATTGGAAAGTTTCTAAATGTTAAAATGTTGAATTTTTATGTCTACTTTGTGTTAAAATGCTAGAAATGATGTATGAGAGCATGTTTATTTAGATTGTGCCAAATTTTCCCTTTATCATAATATTTTAATCATTTATACATTCATGCACATGTCATTGGGATGTATGAAAAGGGAAGAATTGGTCTTGAAATGAAAATGAGGGATTTGGGAAATGATAGTTTTTGTGAAATGGTTTTGATAAACCCGGTCGCTGCGGAGTTACCAACGGGCCGGAGGTTAATGTAGCCTAGAGGGAACTAGGGAGAGTACCCTAGCGTGGTTGAGCTATTCGGGCCCTTCGACGGCGCTGCGGAGTCACCAAAGGCCTAGGGACGGTAGCCAATCCTTCTCTCATTGCGGCGGAGTTACCAAAGGGGGTTACATTAACATTTGGAAAGTGATGGTTTTGAGAAAGAAAATGGGGAGTGGCATTAGCATGTATTGCACTTCATTGCATTGCATTGATTGTGTTTGGAGTTGACTAGTATGTTGTATTGATTCCCTACGTTGCATGACCCCCATTTCCTATTGGCCTATGCTTTGTTTGAATTCACTAGGACACAAGAATTGTGTCTTAAGTGTCACCTACTGAGCTTTATGCTCACCCTATCATATATATCTTTTTTTCAGGTCTTGGAAAAGAATCGGTGGACGACAACCCACCTCAACCATGAATGTTGCTAAAGGAACATTTTGTTATTTTTGTACTAGACTACACTTTTGTATACTCTCTATTTTTGTAAAACTTTGAGTTCTAGCAAAGTGTACCTATTTTGTTAACTAAGGAGATGTACTTTGGATCATGACGATGAATTTCAAATAATGTAAATTGGGACTAAGTGAATTTTCTTTAGTAAATGGACACGAACTTATCTTTTGTTTGATGTAAATGAAACTAATGGAATCATGGTATATATTTCCACGCAATTGTATTATGTAACGTTGCAAGACATGGACCTTAGATCTTAACCATGTATTTTGGGACTATAATCATGATAATTTGGATTAATTAGTGTGTGGATGTTCCACCATGAGAGGAACTATCTTAAGATATAATGAACGGATGAGTGGGATGCTGGAGTATATTATTTGTTTTGTGTGTTGGGACAGGTTGTTGAAGGACCATTTTTAGGGGAGGTCATGCTGAAATTTTTGTGTAAATGGTTTCAGTTTAGGGTCGTTACAGAAATGGTATCAGAGCGATGGTTCGAAAACCATAGAACGACGGGTAGTGGCTTACCTAGGCAGAGTAGAAAGTTGACGTGTAATAAATATGTACTAAAATTTATGTGTTCACTGTTTTAAGAGGCATGCCTACTTGTTTACTTGCTTAAATGTTTCTTTGTTTACGTAAATTACATGCTTACATGTTTACAGTTCTGAGAACATGCTTAATTGTTACATGCTTATGTGTTATATTCTTAGTGTGTGATTGTTTAGCAGGCGCACTTTCATGTTGAAGTAGTTTTACGAGTTGTCACCGATAGCTAGGAAAGGTATCACTGTTGTGGGCAGGAGTGATGTGAAGAGAGCGATTTTTTGAGTCCGGCTTGATTTAGATGCGTTGTTCCCTTGGAAATCTTTTCCCTAGGGACTAGTAACGATGGAAGAGTTTGATCGTAGGACGTGAGGTGGTTTGCAGAGTATGACTTGTGAGGTTCTAGTGTCGTGCAAGTTAAGCAAGGTTGGTATTGAGATTTTAATCTGAAGTTTATTGATATTTAAGGTTGAGAGTTTATCTCTTAGATTTTCGTTTTGGGAGTAAAGTTAAGGTTGATCTCGAGTTGGCGACGGGATGAGTAGGTTGTACCTTATATTTTGATTTCCAGTGGGGAAGACAAAAGTTTAGTGTGAAGTGGTTTGGTGACCATAGAGTGTTGGTCACAGATTATGTTGAGTTAGGATGAGGAGTGACCTCTTAGGTTCGGTGGCTTGTTCTATTTGATTTGTTTGTTTTGTAGCTTTGTGGGCGGGTGTGTGTGAGCGTGTGCAGGTGGCACCAGAAGGCTACCACACTGAGCGAGCTACGGACGCACAAATTAGGTGAAATCGATGTGGACATTCCATTGTGTTGGTTGGTATTCATGGTGGTTGGTTAGAAAATGGTAGTGTTGGGGGTGTACGAGTTGCGTACCCTTTTGTTTGAGTGGATAGGTTAGTTGTAGGTATGACTTGAGTGTCTAGTCTAATCCCAATGAGAGACCACTGTTTTGTAGTTGACGTAGAGTATAGCTTGTGTGCTTGACCATTTAGCATAGTGTTTGTTGTCCCTTTTAGGAGTTGTTCATGTAGCATTGCCGCATAAGATTTTTAATTTTCTTGATTGCGGAGTACTGACTATGGTGTCGGGTAGCATAAGTGAAGTGTGTTTTCATGACGGGTTAATGTCACTTTTGAAGGAGCAAATGGTAGTGGAGGTTTGTTATTTATAAAGGATCGGAATTATGAAGTTATTTTGGGAAGAATGATCATGGAGGTATTAATACTTGAGATTCTTGTATTGAAGAGTAAATCAGTTTTGGGGGTGACTATAACATTCAGGGAGAAAGTGGTGATTAATTGCATTGTTGACGGTTTTAAGGAGACAGTTGGGTGTCGAGCATTTTAGATTTTTATGCTCATTCTTGTTTGAGGATCTAGTGGCATGGCACTGCCGTATGGAGATTCTTTTTAGTGATATATATAGCGATCGTTATGGGGAGTATCAAGAGCAATGGTTGTTCTTTAGTTATGATGGTATTGTCTTGAGGATGTTTGAGGAAAAGTCGTCTAGTGGTGGCTTAGTGGTCTGGTGGATTGATAGGTTTGAACGGGTGTTGGAATAAGTGACAGTGGAGATGTTAGGATGTCATGGTATGATGTTTAGTGCTGATGAGCATGATGGTTTCAGGTAAGATCCGGGGACGGATTAAGGATTGTGAGTTAGTTGTAGTGTGTTGTTAGATAGGTGACTAGGGTTATGTGCCAGTTGAGGTGATTGGGGACAGTTTAGTCTTTTGAGCTAGTGAGAGTGGTGTTGCTAGATAAACACTTTTTTCTTTAACGAGTCATGGGTTGATGTGACTGACGTCACGAGTCTTGTTCCTTGTGTTTGTGTGACGTGAGCGTTGGTGCTCTTATCTGGTTGGTTTTGGCATGTATAAGTGTTGCGGGGTAGCGTATGCAAGGTTTCTATGTTAACTGTGTATGACGGTTTGTTTGTGGCAAGGTCGCCTAGAGTTGCGGTCGTAGTTCTGTATATGCTTCTTAGTTGGTCTTTCTCCTTGTATATAAGGAGTTCATTTCATCTTAAATGAGATTGGATGTCCATGGTGGGACGATTGATGAATAGAGTGTGACAGGATATCAGGTGCATTTAGGTGCGAGTGGTAGTCTCTTGTGAGCTCGGGGCTCACTAGCCCTTTTCCTTTGTTTTAGTCTTGACTAGGACGTTAGTTGTTATGAGGTTTGTCTCTGTCTAGAGGTCGTGTGCGTTTGTGGGTGGACGGATTTGTGAGTGGGTGTTGCTTCATTGAAGGTCATCGATTGAGGTTTTAATTGAAGGGGTCGATTTACTTCCCCGGAGGGAGGTATAGCCTTTAGTTTTGCAATCTTTGTTTTGAGAATGATTTAATTGGTAGGATGTGAGGCACAAATTGCCGGATGAGGATTATGTTTCTGATGATTGATACTGTTGGCGATGACTAGAGAACGTGTCATGAATTACAATTGAGGATAATTAAATGATGTGGCATGACTCATGTATTTGAATGTTTTCAGAAGGGATTGATTCTAGTAGTGTCTTGAAGATAAATATTAGTATTGCTTGGGTATTATACAGCTAGTGAATGATTAAGGGATTTCATTTAGGAATAATGTGAATGGTTGACTTTGTCTTGAGGATTTCAGCACGAAATGATTGTATTAGGTGTTTTGACGAGGTCATAATCGAATCGAATAAGGTTATGAAGTTGATTACGTGTTGTGGACGATATAAGGTGACTGAAAGACTTTTAGGTTGATTGATGATTGGGATATTGGCGATGTGTTACTTTGGCTTGTTATAATTGAGGCATGATTAGAGTTTTTAGAGCTAGTATGTGATTATATTGTTGTCGAGGTTATGTAGAGTGACAGATTGATTAGAGAGTGGGTTTCGTGATTGTTTTGTGGATTGTATAGGGTTGTGTTTGAGGTTTAGACTTGAGGACAAGAATGATATCTGTGTTGAGGTCGGATCGATAATGAGAATGGCCTGGCCAACCATTTCTCCTGAATCAATCATTCTTTGACACGATGTCGGGTCAAAGGTCAATGATTACTCCGACTTGTTGGTGATAGTGAGAGTACGGTAACAATGTGGACTTTCACGATTTATCTTGAGTGCTGAGAGGTGTTAAATGGTATTGGGTGTTTGATAGCAGGTTAGTGGTACAATCATTGATTTTTGAGAATCTTGTTTTGAGGATCTGTGTTCAAAATGCAGGGTGATGCATTTTATTGTTTTGGTGACTCATGATTATATGATTATTGCGAGATTCATCATTTAGTTATCTTAAGGTTGATCAGTATGATAATTATTGATTAGTGTGGTTGGTGGTCATTGTATGATGATGTAGTTGTATAGTCGTATGATTGATGACAGGTGTTGGTTTGGCAAAGATGTGTTGATCTGAGGTTAAGTCTGATCCTCATTGGGGCCTAGTTTGTCCTTTAAAAAGAGTGAACGGAGATAGAATGTTGTCATTATCGGGGGTCTTGTGACCATTTTTCTTTCGAGCCTTGTGTAACAGTATAGAAAGGACCAATATTGGTTTTAAGTCAAGTATAGAATTTAGTAGGTTTGGTGATTAATGTTGTGAGTGATGAGTGCTCTCATAGGGTGGTGATCATTGGGTTTTCTGGCGGCAGAGCGTGATTGTCTATTGACATCCGGAATCAAAGGCAATAATGTTGGTGGATTCATAGTCTCGGAATTTTGTAAGGTGTCCTGGGAGAGTGTGTGGCTGTTGTGCTTTCTTCTTTAAGGAGGGTAGATTTCGAGGACGAAATCTCTTTAAGGAGGGTAGATTGTGAAGTTTCCAAATTTCAGGATGTTTGAATTTTTTGAAATTTTGTTACCACAAGGGTATTTTCGTCTTTTCACTTATCGACGGGATTGTGGTTGGGTCCAAGTGTAGTTTGTGCATCTTAATTTTCATGGGAGTGTAACATTTAAATTATGGTGTAATTTTATGTGTGTGGTGTAGACAATGGAATAAAGATAAAGTGAAAAGAAAAGAATTTCAAGTGGAGCCTACCACTAACTCAAAATAATAGCCTAGACTCTTTTTTTTTTTTTTTTTCTCTCATTTTCTTTTTGTCACCCCGCTGAACTCTCTCTGCTCTCTAATTTTCTTCATTTTCCATTTCTTTTAGAGACCAACCTTTGAATCAAGGTATCTCACTCATTGTTTATCAGAATAAGGTGCCGTTTGAGGCAAAACGACGAGTGCGACAAGCTCTACGTACTAGTACCAACAATTTCCAGCTTTGAGCTCTCCTTGTAGTTCGAATTTGAGACCCATTTTCTAGAGTTTTGGTGCAATTTTGAGGTAGGGGCATCTTAATCCACTCCTTTCTTGTTCTATTGTGAATTATGACCCTATTGTGTGATAATATGCTTAATTTGAGAAAATACTTGCTTCCATAATGTATAAATTATGTCTAGAGAATTTCATTACTTTGATTATAACTTATATCATATGACTAACATGTTTAGATGATGACCTTGTTGTGTTAAATGTGTTGATGATTTAATTGAGGATGTTGAACATGATAAATGCCTAAATGTGTAGTGATGATGTATTGGAAAGTTTCTAAATGTTAAAATGTTGAATTTTTATGTCTACTTTGTGTTAAAATGCTAGAAATGATGTATGAGAGCATGTTTATTTAGATTGTGCCAAATTTTCCCTTTATCATAATATTTTAATCATTTATACATTCATGCACATGTCATTGGGATGCATAAAAAGGGAAGAATTGGTCTTGAAATGAAAATGAGGGATTTGGGAGATGATAGTTTTTGTGAAATGGTTTTGATAAACCCGGTCGCTGCGGAGTTACCAACGGGCCGGAGGTTAATGTAGCCTAGAGGGAACTAGGGAGAGTACCCTAGCGTGGTTGAGCTATTCGGGTCCCTCGACGGCGCTGCGGAGTCACCAAAGGCCTAGGGACGGTAGCCAATCCTTCTCTCATCGCGGCGGAGTTACCAAAGGGGGTTACATTAACATTTGGAAAGTGATGGTTTTGAGAAAGAAAATGGGGAGTGGCATTAGCATGTATTGCACTTCATTGCATTGCATTGATTGTGGTTGGAGTTGACTAGTATGTTGCATTGATTCCCTACGTTGCATGACCCCCATTTCCTATTGGCCTATGCTTTGTTTGAATTCACTAGGACACAAGAATTGTGTCTTAAGTGTCACCTACTGAGCTTTATGCTCACCCTATCATATATATCTTTTTTTCAGGTCTTGGAAAAGAACCGGTGGGCGACAACCCACCTCAACCATGAATGTTGCTAGAGGAACATTTTGTTACTTTTGTACTAGACTACACTTTTGTATACTCTTTATTTTTGTAAAACTTTGAGTTCTAGCAAAGTGTACCTATTTTGTTAACTAAGGAGATGTACTTTGGATCATGACGATGAATTTAAAATAATGTAAATTGGGACTAAGTGAATTTTCTTTGGTAAATGGACACGAACTTATCTTTTATTTGATGTAAATGAAACTAATGGAATCATGGTATATATTTCCACGCAATTGTATTATGTAACGTTGCAAGACATGGACCTTAGATCTTAACCATGTATTTTGGGACTATAATCATGATAATTTGGATTAATTAGTGTGTGGATGTTCCACCATGAGAGGAACTATCTTAAGATATAATGAACGGATGAATGGGATGCTGGAGTATATTATTTGTTTTGTGTGTTGGGACAGGTTGTTGAAGGACCATTTTTAGGGGAGGTCATGCCAAAATTTTTGTGTAAATGGTTTCAGTTTAGGGTCGTTACAGTGCAGAGGGGAGTTGGGTTGTTGAAGAATTAAGTTGGTTTCTAGCAATTTTTACCAATTTGATTTATTATTCCTTTTTGAGATTCTTTTCAAGGTTTGGTTTTTGATGAGTTTTATTTGCTGGAGGTCTTCTACTGGATTTTGATGAGTTTTGAGAGCTGAATCTGAAGAATTCTAATCTTTTTTTTTTTAAAAAAAAAAAAAAGTAGAATTCTAGTTTATGGTTTTATCCGTAGTGGGTTTGGTTTGATGTATGTGTTACAGAGAGAAAATGCATATATAACACAGAAAAATAAAAGTATAGTTGTCTTTAAGGGTATCTGAGTAATATTCAAATCAAATGTAAGGATGGAAATATTAGATAAGGGCAAATGTGGTATTTCATGCTCAAAATAGGCTGGCATCATCAAAAATTGATATTGACCGGCATTGACCATCACCAGAGGGGGTAAAGTGTTACAACTGAGTGAACTTTAAATGAGGTTTTTGTAATTTTTAAAATGTTAGGGGTACTGTTTGTAATTAAGTCTAACCTTGAGGGAAGTAAGTGATATTTTCTCTAAATAATAATACGATTTGGACAATTGAACGTAAGCTTATATGCTTGTCACAGAGGAGTGTGTCTGTTTGCTTGAACTCTTTCTGTATATGCATGTTGCTTTATAAGTGTTCTATTTACAGCATATCAGAGGATAGTATAATCGTATAAAACTCTTTGGTTTGTTCTGATCATTTATAAATTCTCTGATTCAATGATACAGGTATAATCAAGTAAGAGAATAACAACACAAACATACAGAAGAATCTTGTTCCAACCTCAGAGGAGAAGAGAGGGTGGGTTTAGGGGGGATTTGCAAGGATTGAAGGCTTCCTTCCAACATTTCTACCACAGTATTCATTGATGAGCGATCTGTTGGATTCGTCTGAATGCACCACAAACTCACTATGTTCATTTTCCTTACAGTTACTTTTTCTTCTTCAATTGCAACACCATAGGGTCTTAGATCCTCACCATCTTCTAACTTCTCATATATTAAGTTCGGAAAATATTTTTCACTTGAATGGATTATTCTGGCTTCAATATCATTTCTTCCACCAATCATTTCAAGAATCACCATTCCATAGTTGTAGACACTTATGAGAGACCCTTCCAAAATTCCTAGAAAGTACTTCTGGAGCAATGTATCCAGCAGTTACCTTTGCATCCTCCATCGACATAATACTCGTTTTCCTCTGGCCTAATTTTGCAAGGCCAAAATCAGTGATCTTGGGACATAAGTCATTATCCAAAAGAATGTTATGAGGTTTTATGTCAAAATGAACAATCCTTGTACTGCAACCTCGATGTAAATACTCTAGCCCCCAAGCAACTCCAACGGCAATTCGGTACAATATTTTACAATCTAGATGAGAGTTTGAATTCGGATGTCCATCATTATAGATGAACTTGTCCAAATATCCATTGCTCATGAATTCATAGACTAGAGCTCTTATTTTCCTCTCATAACAGAAACCTAAAAAGGTGACTACATTGACATGGGAAGTTCTACTAATGGTAGCAATTTCATTAATAAAATCCTCTCTGTTACCTTTGTTCTTGCTCAAGACCTTCACTGCCACAAGCTAACCATCTACTAGCTTTTCTTTGTACACGATACCATATCCTCCTTGACCTAGTTTGTTTTTGAATGAGTTGGTCATTATTCTAATATCAGAATAATTATACAGCTTTGGAACATAGGAACCATAATTCCTAAAAAATGCCTCCTCATTTTGATTTTTCATGGTTTTCTTCCTTCAGAAGTATTTTCTTCTAATGTAGTAGATCATTGGAATAGAGATTAATAGTATAAGTCCCATAGCAGAATATTTAGAAAGCTTTATAGTTTTAGAAACAGATCCGTGTCTTTCTAACTTTACTTATTTTAACAATTAAATAATTAATCTCATGCAAAATAAAATAAAACAAAGTAAAGAGTTAAAGATGACACAAGGATTTTTAGCGAGGAAACCCAGTTGATAAAATAGATCTAATAATCAATTTGGTCCCAAGGTAAGGATTAACCTGTTACACCAAAAATTGCAATTAACATAAGCTAGAACAAAGCTGCAACAATTTGACCTACAATATAGCCTCCGCCATCCCTCAGACCAGCAAGGGGTAGTATAGAAATATTCACATGTTGTCTATCAATTTCGTCTTTCATCTTTCTGCCTGATCGTAGGCCCCAACTCACCCTCCTTGCCTCCATGACGAGGGAACTCTCTTGAGAGTATTACTCTATTAAATTTATACAGCCAAATTTGATTATCTAAAAGACTTGTCCAGTTTATTTCGTTTGGGTGCATGAATCTATTTTTTTTGTTAGTCCATTCTTCTAATTGGAATTAATGTTGACATCGGCTTGCTCCTGTCGACTGTCCATGTATTCTTTGGCCCCCTAGGGACCATGCTGGTCTTCAAACCTGCATTAAATTGGTGCAATAATCAATCTTGTTCACATATTAACCAAATCATTCACTAATCTTCTACATGCTGCAAATTTGATGGTTCTTTTAATGAAATCTTGATGTAATCATCCACTAACATCTCAATGATCCTTGACAAAATGACAATGACATTAGAAAATACTTACTTGAAATTTGATGGTTGTTTTGAAAAATTCTTGATGGAAGTATCCACTAACATCTCAATGATCCATGACAAATGACAATGATATTAAAAAAATACTTTACTTAAAAGTTAATAATGTTAGCAAGCTTTGTCTACCACATATGGAGGAACGCAACAACAGAATCTTTCGTAATTTGAGTGGTGCTCCATCAAAAACACTCAATACAATTGTCAATTCGATAAGATAACAAACTATTCTCCATCAAGAAATGTTCAAGTCCACATGTTCAAGAAATTGCAAAAGATTGGAACCTACTCAGCTCATTCTACGAACCAGCCCACTCGAACCTCTTCTACTCATTTCCCCCACTTCCCAACCACAACCAGCACTACAATTGCCATAGCCAATTCCCAAACCTTTTATACACTTTAGAACTTGTTGATGAATTCCCGCCCATGCTTATCCATTGAGTTTGATATTTTGAGACTCTGATATCCACATTGGTTCAAAAAAAAAAAAAAAAAAATCCATATTGGGCCAACTACTTGGACAATCTGAATGTGTTTTATTACTTTGGACTTATTGCCTTTTTTATTTTTTATTATTTTTTTGTCATTTTATTTTTGCTTGGGCTTATGGCCCAATGTTTTTCTTTTATGCTCCATTTGGTGTTTAAGAATTGAATTGAATGCAAGTGGGAATGGAATGAGAATGGGAATGGAATGAAATGGCCATTCTCATTCTGTTGTTTGGTTGTAAATATGATATGTGTAGGAATGAAATGATAATAACCATTCTAAGTTTGGTTGACCAATTTAAATTTTAGAATGGAATAAATTTCAAATTGAATTTTTCAAAATATCCCTCTAGTAACAAATAAATTAAATTAACAAAATGACATTCTCCAATAATTTTTTAAAAATAAATGGTGGCAGTGGCGGTGGTAGAGGTGGAAAGCGGTAGTGGTGTTGGGTGGCGGTGGCAATGGTGGAAAGTGGCGGCGGTGGCATTGGTGGAAGGTGGCGACGGCGACAATGGTGGAAGGAGGTGGCAGTAATATGATGGTGGTGGTGAAAGGAGATAATGATCTAGGTGGCAGTGGTAGAAGCCCATGGAGGTGACTATGATAGTGGTGGAAGGTAGTGGAAGTGGTAGTGGTGGAAGGTGGTGGCAGTAGTGGAAAACTGTGGCGGTGGTGGTGATGGAAGGTCGTGGAAGGCGATGCAGTGGAAGTGGTGAAAGGCGGTGGTGGAAGGCAATGGCGGAGGCGGCGGCGGCGGCGGTAGTGGTGGAAGGCGTTGACAGTGGTGGTGGAAGGCGTTGACAGTGGTGGTGTAAGGCGGTGGCGGTGGAAGGCAGTAGCGGTAGTGAAAGGTGGTAGTGGTGGCGGAGGAAGGCGGTGGCAGTGGTGGTGACAAGCGGTGGTGATGGCAGCGGTGGTTGCGGCAAAGGAAGGCGGTGTCAGTGATGAAATGTGGTGGCAGTGGTGGTGAAAAGCAGTGGCGGGGCGATGGTGAAAGTCGGTGGTAGCGGCGGTGGTGGAAGACAGTGGTAGTGGTGGTGGTGAAAGGCGGAGGTGGTTGTGGTGGAAGGTAGTGGTAGTTTTTGGACTTGAAAATGATGGTTTTTTGGGAGATTGATTTTTTTAAAAAATTAACTTGGGAATGGAATGACCATTCCATAGGTTTAGTTGTGGAATTGATTTTCATTCTCAGGACTGGATTTTCATTCCAATGGAATGGTCATTCCCACTTTAAATGGTATTCCAAACAAAGGAATAGTTGGAATCGACATTCCATTCCATTCCATTCCTGCACACCAAACGTAACATTATGGAATGCCCCTATGTACATTTGTAATGTTTTCTCTTTCAATGCATACTTATTTACCACCAAAAAAAAAAAAAACATGAAAAATGCCATAATGTGACTAGAATTTTGTGTGGAATTAATTAATTAATTAATTTAGTGACATTCTCTTTCCTTTATTATGTTATAGTAGTAACTCATTTGAAAACACCTTTAGAATGGTCTGTTTTGTAGTTAATATAGTCCTAGCTACCAAATTTATGGACATTTTAACAATTTTGAATTGGATTTTGGATTCCATGCACTGTATGAGGCTGATTCGTTATTTATTTATTTTTATTTTTTATTTGAATTAAATAGTAATAAAATTTTAAAATTGCTCCCACAGAAATTATAAAAAAAAAATCACTATTGCCCCCACAACATAGGCCACCCCCTACCTAATTTTTTGAGTCGTCCCTGGTTCAAATAGATCTATTCTGATTTTCAAAAGAGAGTTAAATTGACTACAAAAAAAAAAAAAGAAACATAAAATTGCATAGATGTACTTCAAAAAGAGCTAGCCAATGTCACATTCCAACAAGGACCATTAATTTTACAACTTGAGTCTCTCTCAGTCTGATATTTGATACAAGCCAATGCCTAGCTGAAGGTAGTGACTCCATTGAACCGATTAAGCGAAGCACTTCATCGACAGAGCTTCAGTACAGAAGGAGGTATTTCACTCAGTGAAGACCTGAACTTCTTCAAAGAGTTGATATGGTTCTTAATTTCAACTGGTTTTTGTGCTCAGTTGAAAGAAAATGAAGAGAGAATGCTGAAGGAAATTCAGAGAACTTTTATTTATCTATTCAGTTAATAGAATTGTTGTAGTAAGCCAGACAACAATTCTACTTTTGCTACAATTCAAGATAAGAAAAGAGGAAAAATACAATCATGGAGAATCAGTATCAAGACAAAAGAACATCAAAAGGAAAAAATATAACCATAGAGCTCATTGGCATTAGCCATTCAATTTTAAAACTATGGTTTTTAGTCTGTACTAGAACTTTGTGCTAATGAAGAAGAACCTTGTTCCAACCTAGGAGGAGGAGCTAAGACGGGTTTAGGTGGAATTTGTAAGGATTGAAGGCTTCCTTCCAACATTTCTACTATAGTAGTCATTGATGGCCGATCTGCTGGATTAGTCTGAATGCACCACAAACTCACTATGGTCATTTTTCTTGCCGTTTCCTTTTCCTCTTCTGTTGTAACACCGTTGAGTCTTAGATCCTCACCATGTTCCAATTGCTTATAAATATAGTCGGGAAAATATTTTTCACTTGAATGGGATGTCCTAGTTTCAATATCATTTCTTCGACCAACTATTTCAAGAATCATCATTCCGTAACTGTAGACATCAGATTTATGATAGACACCTCCAAAATTTCTCGAAAATACTTCTGAAGCAATGTATCCAACAGTTCCTCTCGCACCCACCATGGACATAATACTCACTTTCCTCTGGCCTAATTTAGTAAGGCCGAAATCAGCGATTTTGGGACAGAAGTCATCATCCAAAAGAATGTTCTGAGGTTTTATATCAAAATGAACAATCCTTGTGTTGCAACCTCGGTGTAAATACTCTAACCCTCGAGCAACACCAACTGCAATTTGGTACCGTGTGTTGCAATCTAGATGACAATCTGAATCCGGAGATCTATCATTATAGATGAACTTGTCCAAAGATCCATTGCTCATGAGTTCATAGACTAGAGCTCTTTTGTTCCTTTGATAACAAAAACCTAAAAAAGTGACTACATTGACATGGGAAGTTCTACTGATGGTAGCAACTTCGTTGATAAATTCCTCTCCATGTCCCTTGGTCTCGCTCAAGACCTTCACTGCCACAAGCCGACCATCTAAAAGCTTTCCTTTGTACACGACACCGTATCCTCCTTGACCTAGTTTGTCTTGGAATGAGTTGGTCATTCTTTTAATATCTGAATAATTATATCGTTTTGGAATATATGATCCGTAATTCCTAAAAAATTCATCGACACTTTGATCATTCATTGTTTTCTTCCTCCATAAGTTTTTTCTTCTAATGTAGAAGAATATCAAAATAGAGATTAATATGAGTCCAGCCACAATTGCAACGATGCCGCCTGTATGAAATGAGTGGAGAAAGGTCACATATTCAAATTTATACTAGACATTCACCATATCTTAAATGGGCTTGTGGATGAGTAAATGGACTTAGAACTTATGCTGAAATATAGATTGCTTTAAACAATTTTTGGCGCCGAATAAAGGGAATTAGCTAGATTAGTTTATATAACTAAAAGTACGTGCAATATGTAAAAAGATTGTCTTCCCAGAAATGTTGAGCAAAATGTAAGGAGCAAAGAGACATTAATTTTCTATTATATTATGTTACCTACTATAATCTTCAGCCGACTTCTAGTCGATCCTGTAACATAAGAGAAAAATTAGTTGGATGAGTACTAACATTAAATTAACATCTATAATGCATTACAACTGCAAATGAAGATGATGCTGCTCACAACCATAACATAGAAGTACTTTGTGATGGATGGTTAATTTTGTATTTACATTTGAATAATAAAATTATAGTTAAAACTAAATAAACAAGTACTTTGTATGCAAGGAGCACAGACTATTTTTCTGTTATATATATATATATATATATATATATATATATATATATATATATATATATATATATCTCACCTGTTACAGTGTTTGGCTGGTTTGTAGAGTTGGGCTGATTTCCAAAGTTGGGCTGGTTTGTAGAGTTGGGCTGGTTTCCAGTTGATCCTGTAATGTACGCAAGAGAAAAATTAGTTGGATGATTAGAATCATAGTTCAGAACTCCGAAAATTAGTTAATTTTGTTGTATTTACATTTCAATGTTACAAAATTATACTTTATACTAAATATGGTAAATTGCAAAAAAACCACTTCAACTATTATAATTTCTTAGATATTCCCCTGAACTTTCGTTTTAGCACAAAATCCCTTTTAACAATTCTAAACTAGAGTAATACTATGATGGGTGATCAGAACCCTTGGCAAGTCTGTGTGTTACACCCTTTTTTTTTTTTGACACATTAGTCCGAATGGTATAAACTCTCCTTCCCAAATGGGGAGGTTGAGTGAGTGTTCAAGACTCGGAGCACGTACCGTTACTGTTGCAGTGGAATGCACGGGGCTGATCAGGGCAAAAGCAAGTAAACATAGTGGAATTGGAATCAAAACCGCACCGTCCACCTGATTTTACAAATTGTTCGCAGTATGTATCATTTGCTGTCTGGTACCGCAACCCGAAGCCACCATCAAGAGCTTCTCCTATGCTTAACGAATAATTGCTTTTTAAAGCCTCAACTGCTGATCTAAAAACCGCAACAATGACGCTGCCTTCGCATTTTCCCAGGAAAATGTTGGTGTTTGCCCTTAAATCCGGGGACACGTAATAAGCCTCGTTGTTGGTGGCACCATTCCCGGTCACTGTGCAATCAAACTCAATGATCGGCACCAGGGATTGGGATTGGGATGCCACGGCGCAATTACCATAGAACAAAGTCATGTTCTGTGTATCCGAAGTGTAATCGAAGAGTTTGCTAGGAGTTAAAGTGGTGTTATTGTTGGGAAACGTGCTAGTTTTAAAAACTTTTCGAGGGATTTAAATTCATAGATCTTGATTCATCACATAGAGACAAGTTTTATGCAAAAAAATAATAAAATAAAATATGATGTATTATTCAACTAAAATATTGAATACTTACATCAAGGTTTGAGTAAACCTCAGATCTCTCCTCTAAAGTGAATGTTCTCACTTATTGTAGATCACTTTTGCTAGACATCTTTTCCATGGATCTCCATCTTCTTGGTAATGGTCTTGCCTTTAGGAATCACTCATAAGCCTCCTTGAATGACCTTGGAAAACTAGGCTTGTGGGAGCCTCCATTAGATGAGAACATAAACCCTAATTTTCTAGAGAGAGAAAATTTATTCCTTATTCCTTCTCATAAAAATCACACCCTAAAATATACATAGACCATGTATATTTATAGGCAACATAAAAATAAAGAAAAGGAAACACCAAATCCTTCTCCATCTCTAATTCATATGTCTCAAATCTAATATGATTCCAATATCAAGTTGGGCTATGAGTGAGAATCCATTGGGCCTATTATTTTATTGGCTACAATGAATTAATAATTGGCCCGGTCCATGGACCCAATTCAATTAATTCATAAATTAATTTCTACTCCACTAAAAGAAATTAATTGAACTCCAATTAAATAATAAATAACCTCTAAGTCAATATTGCACTTTGACCACTCTATGCATAATTAGTTATCGGATAAATATAGCCATCAATCCGACTACTTAATTAATATATTTATTTTGGTACCTTTGATTATTTCTGGCTCGATCACAATAAAACATTTGTTTGACAAAAATAATAATTTAAATAAATAAATATATAATAAATCATTTTGTCTAAAAACACACGAAAGCCTTCGAATTTACTTTGTGATCAACCATAATCAATACAAAATAAATACAAGTAGCAATGATGCAAATATTGAAAATATAACCCTCTAACTATTAATTACATAACTACCCAAAGTGTCGGTCTAAGGATCCCGAAGAATCCGCCGAACAAATCAAAGTAATTATTAATTAATAAAAGAGTCTATACTTTTCTCATGCTTAAGAGTCAAATGCCATGACGGTGATAGGGAGTAATTGCATACGACGGCTCTCGCAATATATCTCAACCTAACGCGGATCCAGTTCAAGTCTTAATTAATTATGAGTCCATCCATAATTACCGACTATGAACAATTTATAATTACTATTTATATATCATGCATTGATTGTCATCACATACATATATATAAATATTTCTTGTAATTAACTGGACACTATCAATTTCATAGTGAATTGAAACATAATACATTGAATTCACCAATTATATAAATCATAAATATTTCAGATATGTCAGGAACATATGTCAATACAATCCAGATAGGAATTTGCTATGCCAGGGCATATAAATCCTAACAGTTATATGTGGGACAAGTATTGTGCCACAGGTCCTCTCTAGCCACGGTGAGAGTCTGTGTCGTGTTCTTGATTTCGAGAACTCGGTATGTGACGGACTCAATTTTGAGCTGTGGTACTGAGGCATCGCTGCTGCTGTTTTGGCAATTAAGCTCGAATTCGGGATGACCGCAGTATTGTGGCCGATTAGCTCCCCAGAAAGGATAGCCTATGTTGGATATGTTTCCACACTGAAAAAACTGACCACATGTTACATATTTCTCGTCCTCGGCGCACCGACATCTTGGTACATGGAATAACATTAAGATCAAGATCAAGATCATTAACCACAGACAGGAGGTTGAGTAGAAGTGGGTATGCATTTTTCATGGAGGAGAAGACAGAGAATGGAGACTAATGACTTTCACTTTCCATTGGTAATTTGGCAAAATGTAAGTATGTCGTCGAACAATAAAGGAGACTTGGTCTAATTTCCAAAGCAGGATAACCGAAGTCAACCTTCAAAGGCTCCGGTCTCTTATGAGAAATAGTGTTATGTCTCGTTTAGCTAGTGATGCAGGATAAAAAATAATAATAATAATAATAATAATAATAATAAATAAATAAAATTGTGATATTTAGTCTTACATCACAATATTTTCTCATTTATATTTTCTATTCTTACATTTTCATCTCAAACTAAAATTATAGTAATTACTTTGATTTATTTATTTATTTTTACTTCTTTTATTGAATGTGTGTATTACAGTATTAGTGTTCCAAAAATCTCTTCTTCGAATTTGTGGAGATTTTGATCCTTTACGAATCTATATTCGAAGTTGCGACAAGATTTTTATATGTTTTAAAAAAAGAAAAAATTGATTAATTCAATTAGGAAGAAAATGAGGGTAATGGGAATTGGCAAAAATGTTCTCTCTTTTATTTATTTATTTATTAATAATTAAGAAAGAAAGTTATTATAGTCTCTCTAAACTCTAAAGGAATACCATTTTCTAAAATTCCTAAAAATTTAAGAGCCATTTATTAAAAATAAAGGTATTTTTAACTCGATCAATACCATCAATCTCAAACGGACAGGCTAAGGTCGCCGAACAGATTTTTTTAGTGGGCATTGTGGAGGTCCCATGTTTGAGTCAATAGGACCCACCAAATGTTGGAAATGGAATGATAGAAAAAGGAGTAGTTAATTGCGTAATTTGCGTGCATTAAATTGAAGAAGAAAAATTCAAAACCACCGAAAAAAAAAGTAGTGAATTGCTTGCTTTAAATGGAGTAAGAAATTAAGGTTTGGTTGTTTAGCAATATGATTCAAAATTTAAATTATTAAGTATTTTTAACATCTAATCTATATATACTTAATTATTTTTTCATTCAAATTTAATATGGGACAAAGACTCTTCTTGTAACAGTGAGTCAATAGTCAAGTGTGAGAGTTCCAAACCCTCTACGGGCTTTACCTTACACGTCCGGAACACATGTTTGGGTAATACACACTCGGGCATATGCCTTTATATGCTGCAGTGCAGCACGAGTCGTGTATTTTGGTTCCAAGATTGAAAATGTCTAGAAGTCACGGATACTTTGATCTTTCAAAACAAGGAATCAAATGAGACGCTTTTGTGATTGAACAAATCTATGGATTTTTCCTAGACGTGTGTCACTTTGTCAACTTAAACTCAGCCATAATTGACGGCTCACAAAATCTTAGACTTTAATTAATGACATATATAACTAATACTATCCGGAAAAGCACACAAGTTAATAGAACCAATTACACATGATAATACGATTTGGGCATTAGCTCATATGGTACGTTCTCTCCTTATCACAAAAGAGTGTGTCCGTTTGTTTGAACTTTTGGTATGTACATGCTGCTGCTTTAGAAGTGTTCTATTTACAGCAGATCAGAGGAAAGTATAATCGTATAAAACTCTTTGGCTTGTTCTGATCGTTTATAAATTATCTGATTCAATGATATAGGTATAATGAAGCCAGAGAATAACATCACAAACATAGAACCACTTGAGGTGCAATTTGATGACAGATTACTTGATATAATTAGAGATACAATATATATATATATATATATATATATATATAGAGGACCACAACCCCGGAAGCTACAACGTTTTAGTTTTCTTATCAGGCTACTTATAGTAATGGTAATTTAGAGTTGATGAATCATCAGAGTAACAGTAGTTGAATGGCACAAACATGGAGTAACTACTGTCACAAGCCTAAAGCACATCAAAAGGTAAAAGGACAACCAAAGAGTTCATTGATATTATTCTTCCATTCAAATTGAAAATCCTTTTTTTAGTTGGTACACGAAATTTGCGGTAATTTACCTAAAAAAAATACAGAAGAATCTTGTTCCAACCTAGGAGGAGAAGATAGGATGGGTTTAGGAGGAATTTGCAAGGATTGAAGGCTTCCTTCCAACATTTCTATCACAGAATTCATTGATGGGCGATCTGTTGGATTCGTCTGAATGCACCACAAACTCACTATTGTCATTTTCTTTACGGTATCTTTTTCCTCTTCAGTTGTAACACCATAGGGTCTTAGATCCTCACCATGTTCTAACTTCTCATATATGTAGTCCGGAAAATATTTTTCACTTGAATGGATTGTTCTGGCATCAATATCATTTCTTCCACCAATCATTTCAAGAATCATCATTCCATAGCTGTAGACATCAGACTTATGAGAGACCCCTCCAAAATTCCTAGAAAGTACTTCTGGAGCAATGTATCCAGCAGTTCCTCTTGCACCCTCCATCGACATAATACTCGTTTTCCTCTGGCCTAATTTTGCAAGGCCAAAATCAGCTATCTTGGGACAGAAGTCATCATCCAAAAGAATGTTATGAGGTTTTATGTCAAAGTGAACAATCCTTGTGCTGCAACCTCGATGTAAATACTCTAGCCCCCGAGCAACTCCAACGGCAATTTGGTACAATATTTTACAATCTAGATGACAGTTTGAATTCGGATGTCCATCACTATAGATGAACTTGTCCAAAGATCCATTGCTCATGAATTCATAGACTAGAGCTCTTATTTTCCTCTCATAACAGAAACCTAAAAAGGTGACTACATTGACATGGGAAGTTCTACTAATGGTAGCAACTTCGTTGATAAAATCCACTCTGCTACCCTTGTTCTTGCTCAAGACCTTCACTGCAACAAGCTGACCATCTACTAGCTTTCCTTTTTACACAACACCATATCCTCCTTGACCTAGTTTGTTTTTGAATGAGTTGGTCATTCTTTTAATATCGGAATATTTATACCGCTTTGGAACATAGGAACCATAATTCCTAAAAAATGCCTCCTCATTTTGATCTTTCATTGTTTTCTTCCTCCAGAAGTATTTTCTTCTAATGTAGTAGATCATCGAAATAGAGATTAATAGTACAAGTCCAGCCATACTGGTTGAGATTCCTACATGAAAAGAGTGAAGACAGGTGTTGTATTCAGATTTATAGTTATATGAATCCATATCTTAAATGGACTTGAGAATGAGTAAACAGGTAGAGAGCTTACACTGATTATAGATTCCTTTAAACAAGTTTTCGGGCAGAGTAAATAGAATTAGCTTAGTTTAATTTGCTCGAAGTATGTGTTTTAGGAAAAAAAAAAAAAAAAAAAAAAAAATACTCAAACTATGTGCGATAATATGAAATGTTGAACAAAAATTTAAGGAGCACAGAGACACTAGTTCATCTGTTATTATGTTACCTGCGGCAATCTTCAACCCATGATTGAGCCGAAGTGTGGTTGATGCTGTAATATTTGAACCTGTAACATAAGAGTAAAATTTGTTGGATGCCTAGAGAACTTTGTTACTTAAATTAACATGTATGGTACATTTGATGGTGAATTGTGATTCTTAAAATGTAGAACGATTATGATTTTTTTTTAAATGTGAACTCCAGAAAATTGATCATAGCCCTCTCGATCTCTCTTGAAAGAACAGAGAGATTGAGTTGAGGCTACAAGTGTGGTATGCTATGCAGAAGAAAGCTTAGGTTTTCAGATTTAGCCGTTGAATATCGGTGTTTTTGAGTCTTAATGGTTCCTGGTGGGCTTTTGCTATCAATTGGGCTTCGTCCTCTTATGTTTGAATTGTAATTGGACTCTATGAGCTAGTTAAATTCTATTTGGAGGCAGTTTGGGGCTGAAGACCCTTTCAAAATGGTGAAAGTAGCTCAAAATCTGTCTCACTTCTTTGGGTGGAGGGGTGTACTTATATTTCACTATGAAATGATCATTTTGAGTGCTTGATGATGGGAAGATAAATATTTTAAAAAGCGGGATTGAGCAATGTGATCCGACGGTCCAGAAGTTCTATTTTCATTCTAATGGTGAAAGTAATCTAATCCAAGTGGAATTTTGAGTAATTTTACAGAAAATGACCTGAATTTCATTATGAAATCATCAATTTTGCGAGTTGATGATGACAAGATAAAGATTTAAAAGTTTAGAAATCTGTAAGGCTTCTATATAAAATGAACTGAATTTCACTATGAATCAATCATTTTAATTGCTTGATGATGGGAAGATAGAGAGATTTAAAAATTTGGAATTGAGCAACGTGGGCCCCCAGAACCTTAATTTTGCAATTTGATTTATCAAATGATACAATTCGATAAATTATGATCCAAATTAATGTTTTAAACCAATGATGTTAACGGCTGATCATCAGATTTGTTAATGGGCTCTTCATTGTCAAATTTCTGATGTTGAATGGGAGGTGTGGACTTCTTGGCTTCGCCTTCTCATCGATGTAGACTTTTTTGGTCGTGTTTAATCTTATATCTTTCTTTTCGCCAAAAAAAAAAAAAAAAATCCACCTTAGGGGTCATTTGAGAGACTCTAATTGGAGTGATTGATGGACACCTTTTGAAGTTTGGAGTGCGTTAGTGCCTCCGGTGAATTTTAGAGTGCCAAATTTCAACTCTTTACATTTACTAATCTAATTTTTAATTATTCTTGCCTCTAAAAAAAATAATAATTAAAAAATAAATAAATTTCTAATGACGAAAATATGCAAACTAGGGGTGGAGCAAATTGTGGTGTCTACACTCTTGGTCATTGGCCCAAATGGTTTAACCTTCCCTTTTCAATGGAGGGTGAGAGTTCTGGCCACATAGTGTGTTGATGCGTGGCTATTGAGTGGAATACAATGAAACAAGACCAACAAGGTTAGGGCAACGTACCTTTAATGTTGTTACACAGGAATGGATAGGGATGATCAGCGCAAAAGCAAGTAAACACGGTGGAATTGGAATCAGACCCGCATCGTCCACCGAATGTTTCACATTACTTACAGTATGCATCATTTACCGTCCACTGCAACCCGAAACCACCATCAAGAGCTTCTTTGAAAGAAGTCGAATTGCTTTTAAAATCCTCAGCTTCAGATCGAAAAACCGGAACATCCAAGCTGCCACTGCATCTTCCAAGTTCAGAGTTACTGCTGGAACTCTGACTCAATTCCGACGACACATAATAATAAGTACGGTTGCTGGTCAAACCGGTGGTGGGATCCTTCTTCACTGGGCAATCAAACTCATTGGCCACCCGTATTGGGCCAGAAATGGAGGGGCAACCATAGTATAGCTTTAATCTCTCTGTACTGGAAGTGTATATAAAGAGGGTGGGATCTAAAGCTTGGTTGTGGAGATATATGGGACAATTATTGATCCACTCTCTAACCACGGTGAGAGTCCGACTGGAATATTCGATTCCGAGGACTCGATAGGTGATGGAGTCAATTTTGAGCTGTAGTAACACTGATAAGGCATCACTGTTTTGGCAATCGAGCTCGAATTTAGGGTGTCCACAGTATTGTGGCCTGTTAGCTCCCCAGAATGGATAACCTATGTTCAAAAATTCTCCACATCGAATCAACTCATCACGACATTTTACGTATTGCTCATCAACCTCGGCACACCAATATCTTGGTACATGGATTAGGATTAATATCAAGATAATCAAGAACAGAGGAGAAGATGGGGATTGGAGACTAATGAATTTCTGTTTCATTTGGTAATTTGGCAAAATGTTTGTACGAGGAAGGAATGAATATTGAGACTTAGGTATAATTTTTTTGTTAGTCAATTGGTTCGTCAACTCAAAAGATTCCTAACAACCCCCTTCCTACTTTCCACCCACGAAAGTACGCACGAAAGTAGAATGAAAATGGCATTCAATCAAAAGACTTGAGCCAAAGTCTTTGGCTCTATCCTAAAAGGTAAATATAGTATTTTGGTCTTATTATTATTATTTTTTAATGTGTATTTGTTAAAAAAAAATCTGTTTTTAGATAATTATTTTAAAAAATAAAAATAAAAATAATATTATATTTTTTTGAATTCCTTAGAAATATATTTTAAGTTATAAATTAAGCAAGTCCAGTTTAATTTTTTTTTTTTTCCTTTGAAAATAGAAAACTGAAACAAACAGCCCAATTCTCACTCTCCTTTTTTTTTTTTCAATAATTAAGAAAGTGATAATACTCTCTCCAAAGAAGAAAAATACCAAATGGGGGCATTCAAAATGAGTACTAAAGATAAGCCTCTTAGTAAAACCAATGTTCACCCAATATATCGATTCGATACTCTTAAACATAATATTAACGATTCCTTAGTGGTTTCCAATTGGTATTGTTGCTCTATGGGATGTGGATCATTCAAACATGGTTTCTATGCTATGTTGGAAGAACATATACTGAGATTTGGTGTGAAGAAATGTGGAGCATAATTGTTGGAATGCTAAAATTTTTATATTTCATCTACACTTTAAAATGGTAAGGAAATTCAATGTAATGTCCCGAATTTTTCTGATTTTTTTTAAATTTTTATTTCATTTATTTTTTATGCATCGTTTTGCGTGTTACACGCCTCCAAGAGTCGTTAGATCATTTTCTTGAGCTAAGAGCTCTAGGAGGGTATTTTTAATGAGGTAACGTGATTATTTTTATAATTTTGCAGGAGTCGGGACGATTTCCAGGTTCGAGAACTCTTCTCGGTTTTACCATTTTTCTTGAGGGACATTATGGACTTTTCACATGAACATACATATGTTTGTAGATATATATTTTATTAGGAAGATATTTTGTGGGACATGAAGGGTATGAACCACCATTGAGTAACACTGCGTTGTGGACCAAGGCTTCAAAGCTGAACATACATAAAAGAGGGAATTCAGTTTTCAATAGATATGATTCCTCATTTGATCCTGTTCTTTTTGAGTAAATTTTGGTCTAAAAAGTATTGAATCATCCCCCCGCCCACCCATCTGATTCCCCTCCATGACCAAGTGTCTTCTTAGGGTTCCAAATGCCAAAAAATAGTTAGACATTCTATTAATTATTTCATTCCATGAGTGTCCGAATTGATTTTGGTTGTACATTTATTGTCACAGCCTCTTACAGGCCCAACAATGTTTCCATGTACAAGACTACAATATAATTTTTTTTTTCCTGATATATGTCGTTCTTCGGGTCTGTAAAGTGCAAAAAAATATAGGGGCATGACTGTCTCAATTGCACTTGCTGTCTGGTTTTAGGAGTACTTTTGGACGCTATTGGTTAGATTAGAATATTCCATATGTGACAAGTATACAGTACTGGGCTTGTCAAATGGGGCGTTTAAACTGGATGGCCCAGTCAAAGCCCAAATTCAGTCTAGCTTCATGCATACCTAAGAGCAATTTTTGTGTGTGCCTATGTAATGAGTATAAACTTTTATTCAAGAAAACAAAAAAGCATAAATCACTTGAAATTCTTCAAAACTTTCTACTTTTACTACAATTCATGATTAAGATAAGAGGGGGTAAAAAAAAAATCCGTAAGTATCAGCATTAAGACAAAAGCGCATCAGAAGGAGAAAAATCTTCTTCCAAAGAACATATTAATATTATTCTTCCATTCAATTTGTGGAGTCAATACTCGAACTTTGTGGTAATAATGGAGAAGAATCTTCTTCCAACCTAGAAGGAAAAGATGCGACGGGTTTAGCTGGAATTTGCAAGGATTGAAGGCTTCCTTCCAACATTTCTATGACAGTAGTAATTGATGGACGATCTGCTGGATTGGTTTGAATACACCACAAACTCACAATGGTCATTTTCTTTGCTGTTCCTTTTTCCTCTTCGGTTGTAAATCCATTAAAATCCTCATTGTGTTCCAACTGCTCATAAATGCAGTCCGGAAAATATACTTCAGTTGAATGGACTCTTTCAACTTCAACATCCTTTCTTCTGCCAATCATTTCCAGAACCATCATTCCATAACTGTAGACATCAGATTTATGAGAGACTCCTCCAAAATTCCTAAAACATACCTCTGGAGCAATATATCCAATAGTTCCCCTTGCACCCACCGTCGACATAATACTCTTTTTCCTTTGTCCTAATTTAGCAAGGCCAAAATCAGCGATTTTGGGACAGAAGTCGTCATCCAAAAGAATGTTCTGAGGTTTTATGTCGAAATGAACAATCCTTGTGTTACAACCTCGGTGTAAATACTCTAACCCTCGAGCAACACCAA
This sequence comes from Cornus florida, assembly GCF_030987335.1. NCBI lineage: Eukaryota > Viridiplantae > Streptophyta > Magnoliopsida > Cornales > Cornaceae > Cornus > Cornus florida. The sequence goes on from NW_026775577.1 coordinate 10,327,711, forward strand.
TTGCAATTTGGTATAATGTTTTGCAATCTAGCTGATGGTTTGAATTCGGAGATCCATCATTATAGATGAACTTGTCCAAAGATCCATTGCTCATGAATTCATAAACTAAAGCTCTTTTGTTCCTCTCATAACAGAAACCTAAAAAATTGACTATATTGACATGGGAAGTTCTACTAATGCTAGCAACTTCATTGATAAATTCCTCTCCGGTACCCTTGGTCTCGTTCAAGACCTTCACCGCCACAAGCTGACCATCTAATAGATTTCCTTTGTACACAACACCATATCCTCCTTGGCCTAGTTTGTCTCTGAATGAGTTGGTCATTCTTTTAATATCTGAATAATTATACTTCTTTGGAACATGGGATCCATAATTCCTAAAAAATAACTCAACATTTTGATCATTCACATTTTGACGATTCATTGTTTTCTTCCTCCATAAAATCAGAACAGAGATTAATACAAGTCCAGCCACACCGACTGCAATGCCTGCATGAAAAGAGTGGAGAAAAGTCATATATTCAGATTTATACTTAGATAAGCGCCATATCTTAAATGGGCTAAGGATGAGTAAATAGGCTATGAGCTTATGCTAAAATATAGATTGTTCTAAGCAATTATTGGGGCATAGTAAAGAGAATTAGCGAAGTTCAACTAAAAGTATGTGCAGTATATAGAAAAATTGGCTTCCCTAAAATGTTGAGAAAAATACAAGGAGCACGAAACGTTTATTTTTCTGTTATTATGTTACCTTCTACAATCCTCAGCGAGCTTCTAGTTAATCCTGTAACATAAGAGAAAAATTATTTGGATGACTAATCAATATTGTTACTTTAACTAACATGTATAACACATTACAAAGGAAACTGAAGATAATTCTGCTCACAGTAACTTATCAAAAAAAAAAATATTCTGCTCACAGCCACAGCATAGGAGGAACTTTGTGATGAATAGTTAATTTTGTATTTACAGTTTTATGTTAAAATTATACTTAATACTTGAACATACAAAGATCAAAACTAGAAAAATAGATTCAGAAATCGCATTTAAATAAGGAGTATATGTAATGGTAATTATGGTAGGACATGCCCCGTGTTAAATATAGTGAGAACCTTTCTTTAAAATGTATGCTGAAAAGTCATGTAGTTGGTGGTTTCACACAATTTTTCTTGCCCCTGCTATTAGACCAACTCAAGTTGTTTGTTTTCTTGGACTTCACAAGGAAAAACAAATTTATGATGAAACAAATTTTTGCTGAAAAATTAATGCCTACTATAAGTTAAAATACAAAATAAAATAAAATAAAATAGGCCTGATAATGAAACAAGACCAACAAGGTCAGTCAGGGGCACGTACCTTTACACTGGGATGAATAGGGCCGATCAGCGCAAAAGCAAGTAAACATAAGCCAAGTAGAATTGCTTGACGAAGAATTGCTTGACCAATAATCAAACCCACATCGTCCGCCTGATTTTACACATTGGTCACAGTTATATGTATCATTCCCTGTCGAGTACTGCAACCCGAAACCACGGTCAAGAGCTGCTCTTATGCTTAACGAAGAATTGCTTTTCAAAGCCTCAACTGCTGATCGAAAAACCGGAACATTGATGCTGCTATTGCATGTTCCCAAGTCAATGTTACTACCGTTAGCCCTTAATTCCGGCGACACAAAATAAGTACGGCTGCCGGTGGTACCATTCACTGTGCAATCAAACTGAAGGGGCAACGGTTGTGTTTGGCTATGATTGAAGGCCACGGCGCAATCATAGAACAGCGTCAAGTTCTGGGTATTCCAAAAATTGTAACTGAAGTAGCTGGAAGTAAAAGCAATGTTATTGAAAGATGTGGGACAAATATTGTGCCACAGGTCATCTCTAGCGACGGTGAGAGTCCGTGTTGCATATTCGATTCCAAGGACTCGGTATCTGATGTGTTGAATTGTGATCTGTGGTGGTGAGGCATCGCTGTTTTGGCAACTAAGACCGAATCCTGAGCGACCGCAGTAGTTTGGCCGATTAGCTCCCCAGAATGGATAACCTACGTTTCTAATGTTTCCGCATTGAAACAACTGACCACATCTTACATATCGCTCATCCTTGGCACACCAACATCTTGGTACATGGATTAACATGAAGATCAATAACAGACAGGAGGTTGAGTAGGTGTGGGTATGCATTTTTCAGATACATATACATATACATACATATGTATAGAGAGAGAAAGATGAGTTGAGAGATGTAGTTTGGAGACTAATGACTTTCAGTTTCATTTGGTAATTAGGCAAAATGTTAGCTATAACGAGATTTGGTCTAATTTTTCTAAGCAAGGAACTGAAGGAGAAGCTTCTCCTTCAATTAAAAAAAAAATACAGATGTATTATTAGTCAATTGATTCGTCTATTTAAAAACAAATCGGTCAACTTCATTGATTCAATAATACACCAGATAATGTAAATTAATATTAGCAGTACTATATACAGACCCGTTCAATTCAAGTTAATATTAATGTTTGCTAGTTCTGCATTTACTGGGGGAGGTAGTGGGTACAGGAAAATGGATAAGGGTAAAATTGTCATTTTACCACCTCCGGTTTTATCAGGCCTGGTATGCCAATATTATTCTTTTGCTTGTAATTATACTAGTAATTTTCTATGGTGGAGGTTATTGTAATTATCGCCTTTAATTTGATTGATTGGTAACATTTGTGAACACAGGCTTTCGATTTAGTTTAGACAGTTGAATCAATTCGATTCAATTCCATTTTTTTATAAAATTTCTTAAAATTGGTCGTGTTTGCATTTATTGTCTAAATCGAATCAAACCATTACAAATAATATTTAATATTTTGAGGTATAGATGACGTATCTTGCTGCATTTTGTGAGAATGGTAAAAGCTCAGTTTCATAGATTCTCATATTAGGTGACACACTTTACAGCATAGGGAGAAAGAAAAGTTACAAATGCAGAATTTCTTTAATTTTTTTGATATATTTTTGCACAAATAGATTGACGATAATTACTATAAAGAATCACACTCAAATAAGTTAGGAATTTATAGTTAGTGTTCATAAGTCATTTCAGAAAAAAAGTAATTAAATACTAAATTACTTTGGACAAGAGCTAGTGTAATTTTAAGAATGAATGCTTGCGTCGTTACAAATTTATATGTACTTGGTAAAAAAAATCAATGTATGCACAAAAGTTGGTCCATAATTAAAAATAATAAAAAAGTATTTTTATTTCTGGTCATGGAACATGCTTAGAATGAATGCGTGAATTATTTGAAGTACCCAAGTCATATTATTTTTGGTTTTATAAACTGCGAAAGCTTGGGCATTTCCTTTGTCCTCCTTTTTCCTTCTCCTCCGTGGGAAAAGAAGGCAAAATAGATTACACTGTTTGTCTCAGAGAATTTAAAATAGTAGGTAGAGTTAACACTCAACTCATATATATTAATGTCATTTTTCATTCGGATTCGATGTGGGACAAGACTTTCTTGTAATATTTTTCCCCAGCCAAACTTACAACGTCCTTGTTATAGTCAGCCACCTTACCTACCCAAGGTGATTCACCAAAAGCGTCCGAACTAGACGCCAAGTATGACACCGAATCAAGAATTGAGTCATTGTAACAATTACAATATTGAATTTTAGGAATGCTCTTGGACAAGACAATATTGGTTAGATTATTACACTATACCATGTGTGACAAGTATAGTACAAGTATACTGGGCTTGTCAGTCAAAAGCCCAAATTCAACCTATCTTCATCCTGTATGCCTTGGACCAATTATTTGTGTGCATGTGTTTTTATACCATGCATTGGCACAAATCAAAAATCTCTTGGACTTGGCCCAAATTTTTTAGGCCAATATTTAACGCGTCTAACAAATTTTTTTTTTTAGCAAGAAAAACGCGTCTAACGTTTGCTTGTGGCAAGACGAATTAAAAAAATAAAAATAGAATTAAAAAAAAAGACGAATTAAATATATGGGACCAGTTTTATGTAAGGTCTTGACCCTAGAAATGAACACAGTTTTATGTAATGTCAAATTTTTCATGCCCTAATGAAATTACAATTGCATTGAATATCAAATCTCACTTTCAACTGTTAGAGCTCGAACTTGAGCCGAGTCCAACTTGGGCACAAACGTGGAGTAACAGGAGGTTGAGTAAAAGTGGGTATGCATTTTAATAGAGGAGGAGATGGAGATTGGAGACTAATGACCGTCCAATGAATTGATAAAGAATAAAAATCTACGTCAATTCATTCGTCAACTTAAAAGACTCCATGGGTGTAAAGACAACGAACCCATTGTTACGTTTCCACATTGAAGTGATAGGACAGGAGAATGGTATTTACGCAGTAGACTTCAATGAAAGTCTTGGACTGTCCCAAAGTGAAATATGTGTGGTGTTGATAATTTTTTGGATACCAAATTTAATAGTCCATACCCTTAATTAGATTGCAATTGAAGTGAATCAAGTCTCACATTCAATTGTTTGAGCTCAAACTAGAGTCCAGTCGAACTTTTATTGTTTGAACTCGGCTTGGACATATGAAGAAATCGGGTTAGGAACGTGATTTTATTCCAAAGTTATAATTCTACTGGGGATAAATGTTGTCCTAGAGTGGGCTTATTGGATTTTGTAGCATAAGAACATATGAAGAAAATCGGGTTAGGAACGTGATTTTATTGCTGGAGTAAGCCAGCAATTCTACTTTTGTTACAATTCAAGATCAAAAGAAAAGAAATGAAAAAAAAAAAAAAAAAAAAACACATGGAGTAACAGTGCCAAGCCAAAAGGGCAAAAGATAATCAAAGAGCTCATCCCCCATTCAATTTTAATACCCTTTTCTTTAGTCGGTACTCGAACTTTGTGGTAATAATACAGAAGAATCTTGTTCCAGCCTAGGAGGAGGAGGAGCTAGGATTGGTTTAGGTGGAATTTGTAAGGATTGAAGACTTCCTTCCAACATTTCTACTACTGTAGTTATGGATGGGCGACTTGCTGGATTGGTTTGAATGCACTACAAACTCACTATGCTCATTTTTCTTGCTATATCTGTTTCTTCTTGGCTTGTAACACCATCAAGTCTTAGATCATCAGCATGTTCCAACTGCCCATAAATGCAATCTGGAAAATATTTTTCATTTGAATGGACAGTTCCAGCTTCAATATCATTTCTTGCACCAACCATGTCAAGAACCATCATTCCATAACTGTACACATCGGATTTATGAGAGACCTCTCCAAAATTTCTAGAAAATACTTCTGGAGCAATGTATCCAACAGTTCCTCTTGCACCAACCATCGACATAATACTAACTTTCCTCTGGCCTAATTTAGCAAGCCAAAATCAGCAATTTTAGGGCAGAAGTCATTATCTAAAAGAATGTTTTGAGGTTTTATGTCAAAATGGACAATCCTTGTACTGCAACCTTGGCGTAAATACTCTAACCCCGAGCAACACCAACTGCAATTTGGTACAGTGTTTTGCAATCTAGATGACTGCTTGAATTCAGAGATCCATCATTGTAGATGAACTTGTCCAAAGATCCATTGCTCATGTATTCATAGACTAGAGCTTCTTTTTTTTTTTTTTTTCCCCCTCATAATAGAAACCTAAAAACGTGACTACATTTACATAAGAAGTTCTACTAATCCTTGCAACTTCATTGATCAATTCCTCTCCGTTACCCTTGGTCTCGCTCAAGACCTTCACTGCCACAAACTGACCATCTAATAGCTTTCCTTTGTACACGACACCATATCCTCCTTGGCCTAGTTTGTCTCTGAAAGAATTGGTCATTCTTTTAATATCTGAATAACTATACCGCTTTGGAACATGGGATCCATAATTCCTAAAAAATGCCTCCACATTTTGATCATTTGTTGTTTTCTTCCTCCATGAGTATTTTCTTCTATTATTGAAAATAATCATAATAGAGATTAATGTAAGTCCAGCCACAACACTGGCTGAGACCCCTGCATGAAAAGAGGGGATAAACATCATGTATTCAGATATTCTACTATAGAAGCGCCATTATCTTAAATGGGTGAAAAAAAAGAAAAAAAAAAAAAGAAAAAAAAAAGAAGAATTATAGATTGCTTTAAACAATTATTCAGTTGGAGTAATGAGAATTGTGATACCCCTTGGATTCGAGATACGGGTTGATCAGGCCCAAGCCCGAACCCGAGGGAAATATCAAACAATTAATATTTAAAACGAACACGGATTACAAAAATGAAATAAGAAATAAATGATTAAGAGCTAAAAGAAATCTAAGTTTAAAAATCCTTGAATAAATAAAATTAAAAATCCAGAAATCCAATCCTCCATAAAACCTCCAATAATTAACAACTCGGGAATCCATCACTAGTGGACCCCTAATAAAAATTCAAACTGAAATGAAATTACAAAAAGAACATCCAAAGTAAACCATGGAGAAAAGTCCTACGTCGTCTGAAGAGTGAGTGATAGTCTCTGCTTAGCACGATCAGGTCTAAAACTGGAACTGGCAAATACCTGAAAAATAGAAGTGGGTCAGGCCCACGAACAAGTTATATCCTACTACAATCCGAACAGAGACTCGATACGTATGTACACCCTAATCAACTCAACAATAACTATGTAGTCCGTACATATATATATATATATATATATATATATATATATATATATATATATATATATATATATATATCCACACTATCGGACTCTTACTAGACTATGATGAGAGTCTCAACCTGAGTAGAAGGCATCATGCAAAACGCACCTTAGTGGGCATGACTACCTAAGCCTAACAGGGTATACCTCAACCAACATAGTCAGCTACGCATCCTACTGCATATACGCTCCCTAACTGTCGACTCTGAGACTCAAGCTCATATCGCGGTACCATAAAAATATATTTAAAGTCCTATCCTATCCATCCATAAGAAATCTAGTAAGCCGTTCAGCTTGTTCAGCTGCACTGACTTACACATCCATAGCAAGTAATCCAGTTAGTCATTCAACTTTGTTTCAGCTGATCTAACTTAAATATAAGTAAGATTTATTTTATAATCCATTCCCTTATTCTATATAGGTAGGATGTAGTATTTTGAAACTAATCCGTCCCTAGTATGCCACCGTCCCATACCGGTGCATACAATCCATACATCTAGCAGTTGACAAAACAAATATTAAATGTACATATCAACTGATCCATAATAAGCGTAAGAGAAATATATAAATTAACATGCTTATTCCAGTAATTGATGACTCTAAGTAAATGTATACATCAATTAATTTCATGACAAACATAATAAAAATAGATAAATTATCATGCTCATCCTAAACCACTGATATAGAATTATCTAACACATGGTGATGAGCGCTGAAAAGTGCGCATTTAAACCCCTTAAGCTTAGGTATTCTAGAACCTTTATCTATTTTATTTTCCCGCTTTATATTGATTTCATGTTATTTTCATTTTCAGGTACTTATCCCTAAAATATGCTAACTCAGCCAAATAAGAGCATAAATGAAGTAATTCTGGGATGAATCAAAGAAAGGAGCAAAGTAGAGCAAAAGGAAGCAAAAGGTGGAATTTTAGCAACTTCGATCGATCTCAAGAAAAGTTCAAACGATCCAACTTTCATCGATCTCAGCACTTCCAGATGGATCTGAGCCATGTTTGTCCCTATTCAAAGATCTCAGAGTTCGATCGATCTAACTTCATTATTTGATCGATCGAACCATCTTGTCCTTATCCAAATGATTGATCTTATCCAGCTGTACTACCCTACCAACCACTTTTGTCCTTTTCCCAAAAATATCTTCAAAATATCTCAGATTTGTTTTTATCCAAAAAGGCGCAGCCATAGAGTATAGATCCAGCTTCAATTCGATAGATCTCAGCCATGTTCGATCGATCTCACCACAAGTTTGATCGATCAAACTTCCCAAATCCTGAGAAAATCCAAATTCCAGCTCATTAAAAGTTGTCTAATATCCAATCATTGGAGGAATATTTGGTGTACGAGCCCAGCTCATTTTGGGTGATATTTGACCTACCTATATAAAGAATATGAGCCACTTTTTGAGAGAGACTTAAAGGGGAGATTTGGAGAGAATTCTTAGTGAGGAAGCAAAGGAGAAGAGGAGGCTAGAGACACCATTGGAGGCTCTTCATCAACCAAGGAGCAGATTTCTTCCATGGAGCTTGCCCTTAAGAGTTGGAAGACATCATCCATGAGTGACCAGACATCCTCTTGGGGTTAGAGTTAACCCTAAGCATACTTTCTACATCTTGATTTATGTATTTTTTAAGGGGATTTGTATTATGATACATGTTTTGACACTTTTATATATATATATATAGATCTTGTTTATTCAATGATTTGTATGATTTAATGCTTCTAATTGATCATTTTATTCTATCCATATGTCTATGTATGCTAGAATAGATGTTCATGTGTTTGTCTCTATTTCTTGTGTTGTTGGTGCATGTCTATGTGTATTAATGCTATAAATCTAGAGATTCTTAAGACATAGTGCTTAATGGAATGTTCTTGTGGTTTATTTGATGGTTCATACTTATTTCTTGATGGATTGTACCTCTCCCTTAGTTTAATTAGTTTAATTTCATGTCATTAGCTTAATTGTAGTGCAGTTGTAGTTTAGATGTTAAATAGGAGGACAATCCATGCTTGTTGTTGATGTTCCATACTTATGAAAGCAAGTAACATATATCTATAACCTTGTGATGTGTTTAGATTGTGAGCTTAAAGAAAGGATTAATGGCTTAATTTGATATGTTGTGCTATCCACCATGTTGTTTAGACAATATATGCTCAATTTGTCATCCATGCTTGTTGAAACAACTACACACACACATTTTGTTGCAATACATATTTTTCCCCTCATTAATCATTCATTAAGGGTATAGAAAAGTTATGCTTAGTGGTGATCTCTAAATCCCAAGATCTCTCTCTTTCTTTTATTCTCTTTATTACTTTATTGTTTACTCTAGTTTAAATTGCATCGTAGTGTAATTCAACCACCAACCAATCTTTTGATCACTCGACCTACTAACCCTAATCTTGATTCCTCAACCTAGTACGACTCATTAATCCCTTGGGACGATCCCTACTTGCCCTAGCTATATTTTTAGTGAAAGGTAGTAGTGGCAATTTATAAATGTAAAACTTGGCCACATTCATCATAGCTCTACACCATTATTTTTTAGGGTAAACTTTGGGTCGGTGTGCGACAAACCCACCAAGTTTTTGGCGCCGTTGCCGGGGATTGATTGATTGGCAACGTCGTATTTGTGGAATCAATTAAGAATTAGTACTCTTTTGATCGTGTCTTTACTTTGTTTTTTATTTTTCTTTTAAGTACTCATTGTGTTTGTTCTTGTTTGACTAGGAGTATTGAGTTAGAAAACAAGCAAAGAAGCATTCAAGCAAATGAGCTAAGCAAAAGAAAGAAAAAGCTAAAATCATAAAATAAAATAAAATAAAAAATTGTTAAGCTAAAAGCTGAAACTTGGAGTTGAAGTGCTAAAGGACCTTTGTGAGTTTTTCTTTACTCAATCCCTTAGTTAAATCGTCGGCCCACGTGGAGGCTTATATTTCAATTCATAGATAAATCGTGAGCCCGCGTGGAGGCATTTTTATTGTTTTTTGCATCATTGTTTACAAGCATGGGAGTATGGGATCATTATTTATGGAGGAAGTTTGATTATTGACTTGTTGTGAAGGAGAAGTGCTTGCTTGTTTTGTTGTTATTTGTGTGTTGCTAGAAGTCTTGGGTAGTCCTTGTCATATCATTCGTCCTAGGCATTCACATGGAAAATCTAGAGGGTAATCTTGGCTACTTAGACCCATGTTTCATGCAAAACCCCCCTCTTAATCAACATGGCCCCGGAGTTCAAGCTCCAATTCCTCCAATGGTCCTTCGTGATCATTACAATCTTCATGCATTGTGTTGCCTAATTTTGAGGCAAATCAATATGAAATCAAGCCCAAGACTATTCAAATGTGTCCACTCTTTTATGGCTTAGATGATGAGGAACCCTATAAACATCTTAATGAATTCTTTGAAATATGTTCCACCGTACGATATATGGATGTCCCGGAAGAAGTTCTTAGGTTACTTCTCTTCCCTTTCACACTTAAAAATAAAGCAAATTATTGGTTCAATACTTTTGGGGCAAATTCAATAATATCTTGGGCACAAATGCAAAATGAATTTTTGAAAAAATTTTACCCCCTAAGTTTGACTAATATAATGCGTGCTTTAATTAGAGAATTTTCTCAAAGGGAAGGAAGTGGTTACATAAGGCTTGGGAAAGATTGAATGACTTGCTAAGCAATGTCCACATCATGGCATTCCGAAATGGCAAGTGGTTCAATATTTTTATGAGAGCTTATCCGACATTTATAAGGATATAGTTGATACATCATGTGGAGGATCATATTTTGGTAAACATGAGGATGACATATGGCACCTCTTTGAGAAAATGAGCGAAAACTCTTTGCAAAAATATTATACTTCTCGGTTTGACCATAGTTCAAAGGAAAAGAAGAGAGATTTGCAAGTTTGTCAAATAGAGAATCCATTAGAGATTGTAGCCGAGGTTAAGACTCTCTTTCCAAAACTTGATCAATTCTTGTTGAGTTAAAAACCGGTTATAAAATCACCTTCTTTTCATCATACTTCTCATCTTAGTGAGCCATGCATGACATGTTCAAGTGTTTTACATATCACTTTCAATTGTCCCCATGGACATGCATTCAATGAGCACTTTGAACAAGTCAATGCTACGTTCGTTCACCCTTACTCAAGTGCATATGTTCCAATGTGGAATGAAAATTCGAATTTCTATCAAGCTAAAAAGTTTTAAGGCAAATATATTCCACCTCATAGAAGGGAAGGAGGTTCCTAAGGATTTATTTCTTCTTCATCTCATCAAAGAACTAATCACTTTTCACATCCTCAGATGTATGATTTGCAAATTTGCTCTCATTATCCTCATACACTTTCTAGCAATTCTACATTTGAAGATAAGGTCTTGATGGCCTTGGGTAGCTTAGAAAGGAATACCAACTTGTTGCATTCCCACTCTCAATCCATATCAAAGCTTGAATCCCAAATTGGGACCATAGCTAATGCATTGAATGCAAGAGAAATCGATAAATTACCTAGTTAACCCGAGAGGAATCCAAAAGCCCAATTTTGTGTGGAAGCAAACCCTACAACAGGGTGTTCTTCCCAAGCTCAAGTGCAAGCCATCACCACTTTGAGAAGTGGTAAACAAGTGGACAATAGGGTTGAACTACCAAAGGAAGATAGTGAATCAGTGCAACCAAAAGTTATCACCCATCCAATTCCCAATTCCATTCCTACTTCCTTAAATGAAAATGTTCCTAACCGAAATTCTTAATCATCTCCATCATCTCCTCAAATTGCAAAGTCTTATGAGCTAAAAGCTCCATTCCCTTATGCTTTAAAAGAAACTTCGCCTTATAGGAGGCAAGAAGGGAAAATACATGATATGATGGAAGTTTTTAAGCAAGTCAACATAAATCTTCCTCTTTTGGATGCCATTAAGCAAATTCCACCTTATGCAAAATTCTTGAAAGATCTTTACACACAAAAGAAGAAGACCAAGGGACCAAGCCCTAAAAAAGTGTTCTTCACGGAGCAAGTGAGCTCCATTATTCAATAAAACACTCCACCTAAGTTCAAAGATCCCGATGCTCCGACTATTTCTTGTGTAATTGGAAACCATGAAGTTCATAGAGCCCTTCTTGACTTAGGTGCAAGTGTTAATTTGATTCCTTACTCCGTGTATGTCCAACTAGGTTTGAATAAGTTGAAGCCAACCTCGGTGGTGCTTCAATTGGCCGATAGATCCGTCAAAACACCTAGGGGCATGGTTGAGGACATCCTCATCAAAGCTGATAAGTTTTACTTTCCGGTTGATTTTATAGTTCTTGATACCAAACCGGTTGCCAATCCCACCAACCACATCCCAATCATCTTAGGAAGGCCATTCCTTGCTACCGCAAATGCAACCATTAATTGTAGATCCGGGGTTATAGACCTTTCTTTTGGTAACATGATGGTCAAGCTAAATGTTCTTGAAATGTATGGAAATTGTGGGTTTGATGATGAAAAATCAATGAATGAAGTAAACAATCTTATGGAATCTGTTGCAAGCTTGGATTTTCCATCTTGGAAAACTCCAATAGAACCTCTTCCTCCACTCTTTAGCACTCTACCGGTCTCATCTTTAGTTTCTCCACCAACTCTTGAGCTTAAAACTCTACCTTCCAATCTCAAGTATGCATTCCTAGGACCAAAAGAGACTCTTCCGGTTATCATTTCTTCAAGTCTTGAAAAAGACCAAGAAGACGCTCTCTTAAATGTGCTTAAAGAAAATAAAGAAGCCATAGGATGGAGTGTGGCGGATCTTAAGGGAATTGACATTTCTATTTGTATGCATCGCATACTTATGGAAGAGGATGCAAAACCCTTTAGGGATGCCCAAAGGAGACTTAACCCCAACATAAAAGAGGTAGTAAAAAAGGAAGCAGTCAAGCTCTTAGATGCCGGGATCATTTACCCAATCTCCGATAGCAAATGGGTGAGTCCAACTCAAGTAGTTCTCAAGAAATCGGGGATTACCGTGGTTGAGAATGCAAAGGGTGAGGAAATCTCTAAGTGTACCGCCAATTCATGGTGTGTATGCATTGATTACCGCAAATTAAATGCTGCCACTAGAAAAGATCACTTCCCTTTGTCATTCATTGATCAAATTCTAGAAAGATTGGTCGGACAACAGTACTATTGATTCCTTGATGGCTATTCGGGTTACAATCAAGTAGCCCTTGACCCATTGGACCAAGAGAAAACCACCTTTACTTATTCATTTGGCACATTTGCTTATAGACGAATGCCTTTTGGTTTGTGTAATGCCCCCGCCACATTCCAAAGGTGTATGATGTCAATTTTCTCGGACATGGTGGAAGAGTATCTAGAAGTGTTCATGGATAATTTTTCTGTCTTTGGGTCATCATTTGATGCATGCCTCAAAAATTTGGATCTAGTGCTTAAGAGATGTCGTGAAACAAACCTTGTTCTTAGTTGGGAAAAAAGTCATTTTATGGTTCAAGAGGGTATCATTTTGGGTCACGTCATCTCAAGGAGGGGGATTGAGGTAGATAAAGCGAAAGTGGAGCTTATTGCTGCCACCTTCAACGGTGAGAGAGGTTCGCTCCTTTCTAGGTCATGCCGGCTTCTATCGCCGATTCATAAAAGACTTTAGCAAAATTGCTCGACCCTTGTGCAATCTCCTTGCCAAGGAAACTCCTTTTGTCTTTGATCAAGCATGCCTAGACGCTTTTCATAAATTGTGTGATTTATTGTGATCTGCTCCTATCATGCAACCTCCCAATTGGTCATTGTCATTTGAAATTATATGTTATGCTTCTGATTATGCCATGGGAGCTGTTTTGGGCCAAAGAGTAGGAAAGCTTCCTTGTGCCATATACTATGCAAGTAAAACTTTCTCGGGAGCTCAATTGAATTACTCCATTATCGAGAAAGAATTACTTGCCGTAGTGTATGCTCTTGATAAATTTCAATCTTATCTTTTAAGTTCTAAGGTTGTTGTTTACTCCGATCATGCTGCCTTGAGACATCTTTTGACAAAGAGAGAAATAAAACCTAGATTGATTAGATGGATTTTGCTTCTTCAGGAATTCGATTTTGAAATCAAGGACAAAAAAGGCACCGAGAATGTGGTTGCCAATCAACTTTCAAGATTATTGATAGAGCCTTCCCCTAACCCACCAATTCATGATTCTTTTCTGGATGAACAACTTTTTCACATTACGAATGGACAAATGCCTTTGTTTGCCAACATTGTGAATTATTTGGCAATTGGCAAGCTCCTAACTTCTTGGTCAAGGAACGAAAAGAACATTTTCTTTGCCAACATCCGGAATTACTATTGGGAAGACCCCGTCTTGTACCGTTATTGTCCAAATCAAATTGTGAGGAGATGCATTCCGGAGAGCGAAATTCCAAGTGTCCTTGTGTTTTGTCATACACTTGCATGTGATGGGCATTTTAGTGCAAAGAAGACCGCCTGGAAGGTTTTTCAAAGTGGGCTCTTTTGGCCCACTATCCGTAGAGATGCCTACAACTTTTGCAAGTCGTGTGAGAGATGTCAAAAGATGGGGTCCATGTCAAGAAGAGATATAATGCCCTTGACCAATATACTTGTTATTGAAATCTTTAACATTTGGGGCATTGATTTTATGGGTCCATTTTCTATGTCCTATGGTTTTCAATACATTCTTCTTGCCGTAGATTATATTTCCAAGTGGTTAGAGGCTTGTGCTACCAAAATAAATGATCATTCCATGGTTATTCAATTCATTAAGTCTAATATCTTTGCTCATTTTGGTATGCCTAGGGCTATGATAAGTGACGGAGGAAAGCATTTTTGTAATCAATTCCTAAGGCATTTATTTCTTAAGTACTCTGTTACTCATAAAGTGGCCACTCCTTACCATCCTCAAATAAGTGGGCAAGTAGAAGTTTCTGACCGAAAAATTAAGCATATTCTTGAGAAAACGGTTAACACCACACGGAAAGATTGGTCAAGAAAGTTAAATGATATTTTATGGGCTTACTGGACGACATATAAGAATCAACACATTCGCCGCAATACATATCATTTGCCGACCACTGCAACCCAAAACCACCATTAAGAGCTGCTGCAATAGTTATAGATGGCATAACGCTTGCCAAAGCCACAGCTGCCGATTGATTGACTCGAACAATTACACTATTTTCGCATGTGCTATTAATAGAGTTGGGTAATGTAACACTACTAGTCACTTAATAACTTATGGTGTTACTGCAATAAAACTGATTGGAAAGCACTTGTATGACAACAGAAGGACAACCATAATAGAGCGTTAACTCCTGTGAATTGGTGCTGTAGGTGCAATTTGTTGTGTCTAAGGTGGCGTTGTGGAGATCTGTGGGACAAGTGTTGTTCCATAACTCATTTCTAACAACTGCGAGGACCCTGTATGTTGTTGACAGGATTATGAGCAGGGGTGCATCGGTCGGGCAAGTGAGCTCGAACCCGGGGTGACCACAGTACTCCGGCCGGTTTCCTTCCC
Organism: Cornus florida; assembly: GCF_030987335.1. Lineage (NCBI taxonomy): Eukaryota > Viridiplantae > Streptophyta > Magnoliopsida > Cornales > Cornaceae > Cornus > Cornus florida. The sequence goes on from NW_026775577.1 coordinate 10,342,912, forward strand.
AGATAGGGTAGCCGATGTCCGGTATGCTTCCGCATTGGAGCAGCTGAGTAGAGTTCACATATTGCTCATCATCGGCACATGAAGATGTTGGGATATGGATTAAAATGAAGCTTATGAACAAGAATGCAAAAATGGAAAATTGGGGATTCATTTTTATTTTACTTTTTTAGTCAATTGATTAGAATAGGAAACAATAATGACACTGAGTCTAATTTTCGAAGCACCGAATTGAAGGAGAAAATTCTCCTTGAATAAAAATCTACCAATATTTTAGTCAATTGATTAAAATAGGAAAATGATATCTAAGCAGAAGTCTTGGACTGCTTCTAGCATATTCTCAAAGTGAAATATAATAGTAGTTTATATGTATTAATTTTTTTCTTTTCAGTTAAAATATTTTTTATTTTTTTATATTTGACAAATGTTTAGGTCCAAGTTGAAGTAGAGTCTATTGGATTGCCATGTAAAATGACCTTTCGGAAGTTGATGTATATGTTGTTTTTGTTAGGTTGTAAGAAAATATTTCTTTAAATTTTTTACAACCAAACATGAAAAAATAAAAGAATATTTTACATCCAAACAAAGCCTTAATGTGTAATATTTTACATCCAAACAAAGCCTTAATGTGTATTGGTGTTTCAAAACCCTGATTTGCATATTATTTATAAAAAAAAATAAATAAATAAAAGAAAAAAAATTAATTAATACAAATTTTTTTTTTTTTTTTTTGGTGAGGGTGATTAATACATTTCTTATGTACCCGTAGATGTTTCATTAGAAATTGCAATCTAAACAAAAAAATGAGAATAATGAGTAGGAGTGTCTTAAAAAAAAAATTGAAAGCATGTTTGAAAACTATGTTTTGATGTGAAATGTTTGGATTTGTGTTGCGCTACTATTATGGTTTTGGGCCATTAATAGTTATCAAAACAAGAAAAACAATTTTTTAGTGTTTTAGTTTTGCATCACTGTTCACGAAGTGTTTTAGCAATGTGTAAAATAAAACAAGGACGTACTAAATATATTTTTGTTATCAAAATCGACATTGTAGCAATCCAAAAATAAAAAAGCAGAAACAAAACTGTGGAGGGAAAAATCTCCCTTTAATGAGAACTGTACACGTCATCGCAATGTAAATACCCATCACAAATGTCAGAGGCCCATCCTGCTCAAAGCCCAGTCCAAGCTCGTTGACAGCCCAAAATCATAAGACACTAACCCAAGGTTGCTAAAATAATTGATCTCTATAGCATTGCTCAAGCCCGAAACAAGAGATCCAGCCCGTTAGCAATGTCACATGGATCAGGTTACTTATAGCCCAAATCCATTAAAAGGAAATTAGTCCTATTAGAAAAAGGATACAACAAATAAAGAAACTACTACACAAGGAAAATTATACAAAGGAAGGAGTTCTATTTGTAAAAAATTTCTGTAAGGAAAGAATTGGAGGACAAGCAATGCGAGTCCTATCATAATTCAACCAATCTTTTGTGTATAAATAGAGGCCCAGACCTCCAATAAAAGAATCAAGCAATTCTACGCTTCTCTATATACTGTTCTTGTTTATTTTTATTGTTTATTGAGTGAGTTGTGTTATTTCTCCTAATCATTATTGGTTGGGCAAAATTTTGCACCTACACTTTGGCGCCGTCTGTGGGAAACGTGTGCAAATATATTCCCACACTTTTTTTTGGTTTCACAGGTGAATCCTGTAGCTACCATCCAGAATGTCGAACGGAGGATCTTCAACGGATCAACAGACGGAGTTGATGCAGAAGATGCGTGAAGAGTTTCTACACCAGTTTGACATACTTCGTCAGGCAAACGAAGCAAGTGTGGCTCAGATCGCCTTGCTTCAACAGCAAAATAACACTCTGCAAATGGCGCTGGCTCAGTTGGCACCACCGCCACCAGTGGGTGACATAGCAGCACCCCCTAGTCAGAATATTCCTTCGATTATTGGACTTCCGCCTGATGGGGCTCCACCTAATGGGGCATGACCCAATGAGGCTCAGCCGAATGAGGTTCAGCAACAACGGAGGGCAAGATCCGAGGCTGTGGCTTCAGACAACATCCCTCGTCGCACACAGGATGAGCAAGTCGAATCCAGCCATAAGCTTACGGTGTGGTCCAATGGAATCCCAGATGGTGCAGGTGTTTAGGATGCCTTTGACGAGAAGAGACTCCTAAAGATTCAGACACTTGCCGAGATGGCTAGAGAACACAAAAATTCCTTGGTCAAAACTCCTTTCACTGACGATGTGTATCTGGTTGAGAGGCCCAAGAAATTTACCATGCCTTCTTTCACCCAGTTTGATGGAACAGGGGATCCTTCTCAGCACCTAGATCATTACGCTCAAAAGATAGATTTGGATGATCGTAATGACCCTTAGATGTGCAGAGTTTTTCCTACCAGTTTGACAAGAGCAGCACTAAAGTGGTTCAGGAATAAACCGCATAAGTCCATCCCGGATTACGTAACTCTATGCACCATGTTCCTGGCACAGTATTGCGGAAATAAGAAGCAAAAGAAGAGCATTGCTAGCCTCTTCACCATAAGGCAAAAAAGAGGGGAAACATTGCAGGATTTCTTGTCAAGATTCAACATGGAAGCCTCAGAAATAGCGGATTATCATCCCGCAACTGCTATAGAGACATTTAAACTCGCGATGATTCAGGGGACGAAGTTCCACACTTCTTTAGTCAAGTATTCTCCTTCCGACATGCAGACTCTCAATGCCAGGGCCCAGATCTACATTCGGCTTGAGGAAAATATAGCCCACCGAGCGCAGCACGCCACCCTCGTGACAGTGGAAAACAAGCCTCGAGAAAGAGTTCTAATTAAAAAAATTCAAAAGAGCCAACATTCCTCAACGCCAATCACCCAGGCACCTGAAAAAAGGCAAAGGGTAGAGGAAGGATTTACACCTCTCCGAACTACCTTGGCTCGGCTCTTCCAAGAGAATAAGGTGAAGTTCACAACTCCGCAGCCAATAAAGTAACCCCTGGAGCAAAGGGACAAAAGCAAGCATTGCGCTTATCATCGAGATTATGGGCATTCAACCAATGATTGCAGATCCCTCAGGCGACAGGTGGAGAATATGATCGCCAGAGGTGAGTTGACAGATTACCTCATGACAATGGAGTATGCAAAGCCCCACGAGGTTTATCCCCGCAAAGTGGAAGGTACGCAAGTAAAAGTCATCCATGCAATACATGGAAGGTCTGAAGATGATCAAGAGTCCGAGGAGGTATACAGATCCAGATTGAGGGCAGCCCACAAGCTCAGGAGGATATCCTCGGTCAATGCTATCGCTTTGGGTAACATCAATATTGGATTCGGAGATGGCGACCTATCCAGAGTTCAACTCCCCCACGAGGATCCATTGGTCATCAGTCTTTTAGTGGCCAATTGTATGATCCGGAGGGTTTTGATAGATCCAGGAAGTAGCGCCAACATAATCACAAAGACGGTCTTTGAGCAGCTAGAGATCCCGTCATCATCTATTCGACCTACCTCCAGCCCGTTGATGGGGTTCGATGGCACAAGAGTAGATCCCCTTGGAGTAATAGACTTGTCTGAAACCACGATGAAGAGGACTCTGAAGGAGAACTTTGTTTTAACAGAGATCCATCCTTCTTACAATCTCATTATGGGAAGAAGCTGGATATATCGGATGAGAGGAGTTCCGTCCACCCTTCACCAGGTGATGCGGTGCTTATCTCCAGACAGGAAAGAAGAAATTAATCTATGGGGCGATCAAGTCGCAGCGAAGGAATGCTATATGTTGACACAAGTTGAAGCAAAGAGGGTGTCGACTCACCAGTAACCAGGTGTGGCTTCCAAAACTGGACCCAAATAGCAATTACAGAGCCCTCTGCCCAAGTATCTTAAGGTAGAGAAGGAAGAGGAAATTGCAAAGCCCACCGAGGAAACCCTTGAAGCCGTAGAAGTTTTCCTCGGCGACCCTCAGAAGGTTACCTATCTAGGCTCTTCCTCCGCGTCCGAAGAAAAAGAGGCATTAATTGATGTTATCCGGAGCAATGCAGATGCTTTTGCGTAGGATCACTCGGACATGTTAGAGATCGATCCCTTAGTTTCCTGCCATAGTCTGAAGGTGGATCCGGAGTTTAAACCGGTTAAGCAAAAACACCGAAGGTTTGCCCCCGAACGCAATCACATTATAGCTGAAGAAGTGAGCAAATTGTTACAAGCAGGTTTCATTCGAGAAGTGCAATATCCACAGTGGCTGTCAAACGTGGTAGTCGCACAAAAGAAGAATGGAAAGTGGAGGGTTTGTGTAGACTATACCAACCTTAACAAAGCCTGCCCTAAAGATAGCTTCCCTTTGCCCAAGATAGATCAGATGGTTGATGCTACCACCGGCTACGAGAGGCTGACATTCCTAGATGCATACTCGGGATACAATCAAATTCCTATGAACCCCGAAGATGAAGAAAAAACGACTTTCATTACAGAAAAGGAGACTTATTGTTACAGGGTCATACCCTTCTGACTGAAGAATGCTGGAGCTACGTATCAATGCCTTGTCAACAAGATATTTGATAATCTGTTGGGAAAGACAGTTAAAGCATATATAGATGGCATGGTGGTTAAAAGTGTGAAGAAAGAAGATCATCTGAAGCATCTACAGGAAGTTTTCAATACCTTGAAGAAGTACAACATGAAGCTGAATCCATCCAAGTGCTCCTTCGCGGTATCATCAGGTCAATTCCTCGGCCACATAGTGAATAAAGAGGGATAGAGGTAAGTTCGGCTCAGGCTAAGGCCCTCATCCAGAATCAGGAACCAAAAAATCGTAGGGAGGTGCAGGTTCTTACCGTTCGGATCGCAGCCCTCAATCGGTTTATATCCCGATTGTCAGATAAGTGCAAACCATTCTTCGATACTATACGACCTAAGAATAAAGATATATGAGGACCTCAGCAGTAGGAGGCCCTCAGTCGGTTGAAAGGTTACATGGCTGAACCACCAATTCTATCCACTCCAAAACCCGGGGAGGTTCTTATTATGTATTTGGCAATTTCTAATATAGCGACAAGTGCAGCATTAATTAGAAAGGAAGGAAAGAGGCAATACCATGATAGATGCGGAGACACGATATAGTAAAGCAAAAAAAAGGAAGCTTCGGCAAGAGGAAGCTTCGGCATTATGCCAAGAGGAAGTTTGGGCATTATTTTGAATCTCATAGCATTATGGTACTCACTAACTATCCTATACGGGGTATACTCTCTAAGCCTGATCTATCTGGGAGAATTACCAAGTGGGCTATCGAGCTTAGTTCCTTCGACATAACTTATGAGCCAAAGGTGTCGCACAAAGGACAGGCCATAGCAGACTTTCTTCTCGAATATGAAGACACTCCCGAAGAGCCGATACACCCTGAACCACAGTGGGAACTTCGAGTCGATGGCTCCTCGAATCAAGCAAGTGCAGGGGTAGGAGTTGTAATGTCAACACCCGAAGGCACCAAGCTGCAGCAATCTATCTGTTTGAGGTTCCCGACTACGAACAATAAGGCCGAGTACAAGGCGTTACTTACTGGTCTTCGATTGGCCAACAACCTCCAGGTACGTTGCTTAAAGGTTTTTAGTGACTCACAGCTTGTTATAAATCAAGTAACAGGTCAGTACCATCCCAAAGAGGAAAGAATGAAAGCATATAAAGAAGCTGTAGAGAATGTTGCACGGGGATTCGATCAGATCGAATTCTATCAGGTACCTCATGTTGAGAATGCCGAAGCAGATCAATTGGCGACATCAGTGTCATCCTCAAATGAAAATCTGACTTGGATTGTGCCGATTGACGTCCTGGACGAGCCCAGCATTAATCCTCCGCAGGAAGTAATGGTGATTCCAGTTGTTCCTCAAGAACCATGCTGGATTGATCCATTGGAAGCCTACCTCAAGCATGGAGTTCTTCCAAACCAGAAGTCCGAAGCACGGAAGCTCCGTCTCACCGTAGCTAAATATGCCATCATTAACAATCAGTTATATCGAAAGTCATTTTCAGGTCCTTACCTGAAATGTTTAAGCCCTACTGAAGCTCTTGTGGTGTTAAAACAAATCCATGACAGAGATTGTGGCAACCATTCTAGGGGTAGATCCCTTGTGCATAAAGTCCTGACTCAAAGTTACTTCTGGCCGTACTTAGCCCGGAATGCAGAAGAGTATACTCGGAGGTGTGACAAATGTCAATGTCACGGTCCTATGAAGCATCAACCTGCCGAAGATTTGCATACAATGGAAAATCCATGGCCATTCACACAATGGGGGATTAATATGGTGGGCCCGTTACCCAAGACTGTGGAACAAAAGGAGTACGTTCTACTGGCTACAGATTACTTCACTAAATGGGTAGAAGCCGATGCCTACTCAAGTGTGACCCATGAGCAAGTAAAAACTTTCCTTTGGAACAACGTCATTTACCGGTTTGGGGTCCCAAAAGTCATTATGATGGACAATGGTAAGAACCTCGACAATAGAAGTATAAGAAAATTCTTCGTTGAGCATGGAATTATATAAAAGTTAGCTGCAGTTAGTCATCCACAAGGGAATAGACAGGCTGAAATAACTAATCGAACCATTTTCAGTTGTTTAAAGAAGAAATTGGAGAAACTCAAAACGAAATGGTATGAGAATCTCCCTCAGGTGCTTTGGGCGTACCGAACCACACCACGGCGACCCACGGGGGAAAGTCCCTTTGCCATGGCTTATGGATCCGAAGCAGTGATTCTAACCGAAGCGGCGATTCCAACCCTTCGGATATCCTTTTTACTTGAAGGAAACAATAGTCAGCAGCTCGAACATAGTCTCGACCTCCTCGATGAAAAAAGGGATGCTGCAGCAATTAGGCTTGCTTCATATCAGCAGCAGCTACGCAATAATTATAACAAACGTGTCAGATTCTGGAGCTTTACGGTAGGCGATTGGGTTCTGAAGTAAGAGACAGCTCATGTAAAGAAACTGGAACCTAATTGGACCGGACCCTACAGGATTACCGAAGTAGTGGGGAAGGGAGCATATCGTTTGGCCGAAGCTGACAGACGTCCCATTGCGCATCCTTGGAATGCAATACACCTTAAACGGTATTTCCATTAGTTAAGTTTGTCAATTTTATTAAGAATTCTTCACAAATAAAGCTGCGTAAGCCCACAGTCAGCTATGCTTTACTTTACTTTGCTTCTATTTGTTTCTTTCCATTAAAATGAGGGCCATACCACCATTCTATGATTATGCAATTTTGCGTCGCAGTATGCATTAGCAATTTTTATGCAAAAAAAGCAATTTTTATGCAAAGAAAAAAAATTTGAAAATTTTTATACAAAGAAAGAAATTTGAAAATTTCATGCAAAGAAATTTTCATACTACACTATGATTATGCAATTTTATGCTTTTATGCAAAGCAATGTTGGAAGCAAGTTATTAAAAAGCATGCGTTTTGACCTATGGTTAAAACTCTTTGTCCCACATCGGATAAAAATAAAAAGGAAATGTGGTTAATATATGCGTAGTCCATTATATTTGGTTGCCAAGAAGGGAGTATCAATGGAGGAAAGTCTCCAAAGTAAACAAATAGGAAATTTCCCAGCCATTGTTACTCGCTTTCTTGGCCTCCTATCATTTTTGAGTCCTCGGCAAGTTGTTTAAAAAATAAAAAAAAAATAAAAAAAAAACGATGAAGAGAAGAATATATGTATGAAAACCTCCCTCCGGCTCAGCGCCGGGGAGTAATTCATTCGCCTCGGACCCTAAGTGTCCGGCTTGGCAAAATCTTGCCTTGGACACTGAGTGTCCGGCTCGGAAAACCTCTTATTTATTTTGCTTCGGACTAAAACAAATAAGGAACCTTCAGGCAGAGTACCTTCCTTTTGTAAAAAAATAAAAAAATCTCTCAACAGAGTGAGTGCAATATCAGAAGCATATAAGCATACTCAGTCGAAGCAGAATAAAAGAAACACAGCTTAAAAAACAAGGTTATATCATTCAAATTTATCATTCTCAAAATTGTTTCATTACAAGGGAAAGGAAAAAATAAAAATAAAAAATAAAAATAAAAATAAAAAATAAAGAATTTGCTTGATCCTACTTCCTCTTCGGATTAAACGGGGCAGATTCGAAAGCATCTACTACAGCTGGACTTGTAGGTGGAGGAATTAAAGAACCAGGAGTTACAGGAGTTGATGAGCTTGGAAGATCTTCCGGGTGAGCCTTCACCATTTCAGCAAAAAACACCTCAGCCTCCTGAGCCTTCGGACCCTCAGTATAAGGGAAGGACACCCCCATGTTCACATCAAAGGCATCAGGATCCATCGTTTTGGGGCCTGAGCCTTGATTGAAGCAGGACCGGTAAGCTTTTACACTTGACAAGCGCACCAGACTGGAGTAACGACCTTGCATCTGCCTCCCGGCAACGATGCAGGTGCTAAAGGCATCATTCAAGCGCTGGACTTCAGCCTCCAGTGACTCGACTTTGGCATCAGAAGCAGCCAGACACTTTTTGTAAACATCCCGAGCCTCATATGCAATTTGTGCTTTGGCAATGGCATGGGATGCCTTCTTCTCAGAATTACTGAGATCTTTCTCCAGCTTCTTAAGAGAAAGAGACTGAGCCTCAGCAGTAGCACAGAGGGCCATAGTATGATACAAGCCCTGTGTCATGAGATAATAACAATATAAGAAAATTTGTAAGACAATTATGACAATGAAAATGAAGGAAGGAGCAAACCTCTATGGGTCGAACAAGGGCAGATGGGAGTAGCTGTTCCAACCCTATTCTGCCGATAATTTCTTCATCCTTGGGGAGCCACATTCCCCGAGCGACGGCCAGTGCTGCAGATGGGTCAGTGTTCATAGAATCACCAACATGGAGGATGGACTTGTCAGCCTTCGAGAAGAAAAGAGTCCAAGGTGCCCCAGCCTCGGAAAGGACGTAGGCGCTAACCTCATCCTCAGGGTTAATCTCCTCGGTTTTCTTCCCTTTGCTTTTTGGGTTGGAAGCACCCTTGGGTTTCGTGGTTGAAGAAGGGTTCAGCCTTGCCCTTTTGCTCAAAGGGACTTCGTCAATCTCCTTCTCCTGCTCGTTTGTACGCAATATAGTCAGCGGAGCATTCTCTGCAGCTTTCCTCTTCAAGGTTTCAGCCCTCTGTTTTTCTTCCTTAGTCATGGGGAAGCTGTCGAATGATGGAAATGAGAGGTCCATGAGATCAGCGGTTACAGCTCTGAAAGCAACTGCTTTAAGACTCGCAGAAGTAGGATCAAAACCTCTTCTTGGCAGCCGAAGAAGGAAACCTGCCCTTTCAGGAAGGAAAGCCTCTTCTTGGCAGCCGAAGAAGGAAATGTCGCTGAAAAAACACCAAGAAACTCATAAATATATCGAAAGAATAAGACTCGACATGGGAAACAGCCAGAACAATCTTCATGAAGAAAGGGGGGATGTTCTATACCTAACTTCCCGAACTTCCGAGGGATTGGGAGTTTGCTCGATTGGGGCACAGCCCATCTCCCTTTAACAATTATCATCCTCTCTTTCCACTTCTTCTCAGAAGTAGAGAGGTCTGTACATATCCTCTGGTGCAAGGGGGAAGTGAAAAAGAAACGACAAGGTTCGGTCCCATGCTTAGAAATAGAATAAGTAATCAGCAAGTCAGCCAGAGTCAGGTCAAGACTCTCCTGCCACCAGCGAATGAGAAGTGCCGAGATTACTCGAAGGACGTTAGGGTTTACTTGCAGGGATGCAATCCCCAATTTATTGAAGACTAAGTGATAGAAAGGATGAAGGGGGAACCTAAGAGCGTTGAGGTGCCCAACAGAGAGGAGCAACTCGTCTTCTCCGACGCCCTCGCCGGCGTAAAAATCAGCGCATTTGGGGTATTATGCAATTTCTACCCCCTCGGGAATCTCAAATTCTTCCATTACGAATTCAATAGAGAACGGGATGCGACGAATAGATAAAATTGCATTTCTTTCTTCCTTAGTGAGGATATTGTCCGACCCAGAGGTGGATGTTTCAGCCTGGATCGGGGAAGCACCCGGCTAATTAGCCGAGTCATTTACAGGTTTAGGGAAGTTCGAAACCCTAGGTGGGGGAACCCTAATGAGATTAGGGGAAGACGAGGGAGTGGACTCAGAATCTACGATCTCTATACTCTCAGGAGTAGTCGAAGTACTCATAATGCAAGATCGAAGAGAAAAAGATGAAGAACTAACCTGATAAGACGACGGAATGAAGAACGCAAGAAACGTAGTGAGAGCAAAAGTAACCCTTATGGAATCTCTTAAGGCAGAATGACAATGGGCAATCTTCGAACCGTCTTTTTGTAAAATAGACAACCGTGCAACTTCAATTCCCTTTTTAATAGGAGCCGCAATCCAATTAAAGAGGGAATTGGGGGCAAAGTGTGGAGGGAAAAATCTCCCTCCAATGAGAACTGTACACGTCATCGCAATGTAAATACCCATCACAAATGTCAGAGGCCCATCCTGCTCAAAGCCCAGTCCAAGCTCGTTGACAGCCCAAAATCATAAGACACTAACCCAAGGTCGTAAATAATTGATCTCTGTAGCATTGCTCAAGCCCGAAATAATAGATCCAGCCCGTTAGCAATGTCACATGGATCAGGTTACTTATAGCCCAAATCCATTGAAAGGAAATTAGTCCTATTAGAAGAAGGATACAGCAAAGAAAGAAACTACTACACAAGGAAAATTATACAAAGAAAGGAGCTCTATTTGTAAAGAATTTCTGTAGGAAAATAATTAAAGGACAAGTAATGCGAGTCCTACCATAATTCAACCAATCTTTTGTGTATAAATAGAGGCCCAGACCTCCAATAAAAGAATCAAGCAATTCTACGCTTCTCTATATACTGTTCTTGTTTATTTTATTGTTTATTGAGTGAGTTGTGTTATTTCTCCTAATCATTATTGGTTGGGTGAAATTTTGCACCTACAAAAGTGCATGCTACCATTGATTGAATTCAATTAGTGCCAAAAACTCCCTCTTATTTAGAATTCAAGAGATCCTTAAAATTCAGACATTTACAGAGAATTAATAATCAGGGCCTCTCATTTAAAGGATAGAGAAAAAGAGACAGGGGATATAAGAGCTTTTCTTTCGCATTTCATTCAAAATGCATTTCATTCAAAATGCAAAACGAGATCAATTCTTAATTCACAAACACAAACGAAGCTGCAATGATATAAAATTCGATTTGATGATTAGGCAACTTTATGTAATTTTCAATGTCCCCTCATAGACTAGAAAAATAATAATAATAATAATATATATATATATATATATATATATATATATATATATGACCCGTCATAATCTGTGCACCTCCAACAAAACTACTGGAGCAATACTCTATTTCTATTATAAAATAAATAAATTTAAAGTAAAATAGAATAAACAAAAAAGTTTAGAGAAACATGGAGGAGGAATTAGGTTAGGAATGGTTCAAGCCTGAAACCAAGTCTAACTAGGTTGGCGTTCAAATATATTCAAACGTGTATTCTCTCAAAAGACATATATTGACTGTTAATTATATTTCCTTTATCTCCTTGAGTGAAAAACTAAGAGTTTAAGTCACCAAAAAAAAATTGTAACATTAATTTTTTTTTTTTTTTTCCTTTACATGATTTTCAAGTTCAAAAAATAATACTAGATTATATAAACGATGTTTGGTACCATTTCTCGACTCAACTTATAATTATTTTCATTCTAGGACAACCATGCCAATTTATAATTTGATCAAGTTGCAATGCTTCTTCACATTTCAAATTAGTTAAAAAAAAAAAAAAATCCATCAATCAAAAAGCATTCACCACTCACTCACACACAAATTTTGCCCCTTTGAGATAGAGAAAATACGATTAAGTTAATCTGCCAAAATTAAATATGTTATTTGCATTATCCGTACATTTCAAATTACTTAAATAAGGTAGTAATTTATGGTTAATGTGAATGTATCATTTATGAAAATGTATGTAGTTGAATATTAAAAAAATCTCTAGGGTTTGATTCCTTTAGGTGAAGACGAACTAGAAAAGTCTACAATCTGGGCTTACACGGCAAGTGTTACGGGGTTGAGACTTCGCTCCACACATGGCCTAAGTTAGAAGGCATCTTGACTAGGCCCGTAACAGCCTGCATGGGGCACAAAGGGCTGTCAGGTGCACACTTAATGCGGCAGTTGCATTTTCGTAAATATATCAAAAAATGAAGTTTGTAGTTTGGTCATGGGAAAATTACGTGAGCTTCCTTGAAGTCTTAGAAGTCTACTGGTGGAGACGGATTTCAATTTGGAGGTACAGAGAATTTAACTTGCTCATTATGATTCCTCAGACATAAAGTATGTCTACTCATGCCAGATTGTTGATTTGCCCTTCAACATAATTAGAGGGTGTATGGCGCACGCGCTCAAGGGTGTGTGCATGCATGCACAATTGTGGGGGACGCCAAGGGCAAACAATGGGCATGGTGCGCGCACTCAAAGGTGTGTGCGTGCGCTTGTGGGGGAAGCCGAAGGCGGGCAAAGTATGCTGCACGCGCGTGCTGGTGGGCAACTCTGGGCAGCTGCGTGTGCACTTGTGGGCATGTTGTGGGCATTGTGCGCCATGCCCACAAGTGTGCACGTGCTTACAGCAGCAAACTTTAACTTGCCTATGGGCAAGGTCATGGCTATGACCGACTCAAGGTGTGGGCATGGCTCAATTCTATGTCCCAACACACTAAGACGCAGGCTAGGCTTGGTCAAGGCTAACATTGCTAACAAGGGTGTGTTAGGTTTGTAAGCATTGCTCGACAAGGGCGAACCCTGACTCAGTTGGGCTTACTCAAATGGTGCATGGGCGTGACTTGGTTCAATCAGTTGCTAGCCACTTCCCACTACTTGTGCAAACATGAGTTAGTGGGAGAAATGGGTTGCAACCACCCATGCAATGTGGCATAGTCTGGGCTTGCCAGCATATAGAAGTTGAGAGCAGTTCCACTTATTTTTGAAAATATGGGACATGCGTTGAAGATATGGGAATGTTGTGTAACTTCCTTGTAATGTGGCAGAGCTAGAGTGTGCCAGTTGTATCCTATAGTGGATGGGGTGTACGTCTCCACTACCTTTGTTATAGTTATAAACAGTTTTGTAAAGGGGTCTATATATATTGTAATGAATGGGTCTGTTAGTAGATCAGAGTGAGATACACTTTGTGAGCTTGTATCACACATTGAGGATCCTTGTACTATTTCGTGAAATAATAGTGAAGGTTGGAGGCTTTTGCCTCTGTAAATGTTGTGTGTCCCTTGTGCCTTATATTTATATGATGTGCATGTGTTGAGTGGCTGACTAAGTCAGAAATCGAAGGTGTTCATTTGTGGCTTAGTGCCATCATAAGGTGAGGATTTTAATGCGAAAAATTGACCCCTGTGAGAACAAGCCAAAGCATTCTAAGCTCTAAGTTAGGACATAAAAGTATACAAGAGTACCTTAAGTCCACAAATACTTGTCAAAACAATAATGGAAGCATCTCGAAGGACATCAAGTTGGGAGAGAAATTATTACATAGTCTTGGGTCAATCTGATATAGAACTAATTGCTTAACTCTATTTGACCCCTTTGGACAGCCAGAGGGCCAAATAAGTATTTTGATAGATTTTTTGGCCCGATCCTGAAGTGTGTTTTTGAATTAAAAGGAGAGTTTTTGGACTGAAAACCGCCTAACCATGACATACACTACTTTTAGGCCCAATACCATTATTTGGGGCCTTAAAATGAGATTTTTCTATCATATAGGAGGCGTGCTTAATATTTCTTAATTTTTTTTTCATTGTCTAAACTAACTCAGTTGTTACCAAATTTTAGATTTAGTAGTTTTATTCATTAGGATTCTTATGTAGTTTTATTCATTAGGATTCTTATGCTATTTTTTCAGAATTATTAGATAAATTTTATTTTTCTTATAATTTAGGGCTTTTCTTTCATTATAAATACATGAAATGCAGAGACCAGAATCATTAATTCAATTATCAATACAATATCAAATTTTTTCTTGATTTATCTTCTGCTTTGTGAATTCAAAGTTGTTATTTTGTTAATTTAAAGTAGTTTATCGTTCCTTGTGAATAAATCTAACTTTCGCTATGTCACAATCATGAACCAACGTGTAAGTCACGACTTTTTATACTTTTAAAATGGATTTTGTAACCAGAGTGTATCGAGAATAAACTTTTCTTCAAGAAAATAATAAGGCATAAATCACAAATTCTTGAACAGTAATGAGTATTACAAGATTGCTGAAATAAGCCAAACAACAATTCTACTTCAGCTACAATTCAAGATAAGATGAGAAAATAAAAAAAAATAATAATAAAAAATAAAAAACATACATAACATGGTGTATTAGTATCCGGCCAAAAGCACATCAAAAGGAAGAGAATAATTGAAGAGCTCATTGTTATTATTCTTCCATTCAATTTGAACAAAACTTTTAATTCAGTCAATACTCAAACTTTGTGGTAATAATGCAAAAGAATCTTGTGGCAACCTGGGACGAGAAGATAAGATGGGTTTTGGAGGAATTTGCAAGGATTGAAGGCTTCCTTCTAACATTTCCACCACACTAGTCATTGATGGTCGATCAACTGAATTGGTCTGAATGCACCACAAACTCACTATCATCATTTTCCTTGCTGTTTCTTTTTCCGCTTCAGTAGTAACGCCATGAGGTCTTAGATCCTCACCATGTTCCAACTGCTCATATATGCTATCCGGAAAATATTGTTCACTTGAATGGACAGTCCCAGGTTCAATATAATTTCTTCCAACAACCATTTCAATTACCATCATTCCATAGCTGTAGACATCAGACTTGTGAGAGACTCCTCCAAATTTTCTAGAGAATACTTCTGGAGCAATGTATCCAATTGTTCCTCTTGTACCTAGCATCGACATAATACTCTCTTTCCTCTGTCCTAATTTAGCAAGACCGAAATCAGCAATTTTGGGACAGAAGTCATCATCCAAAATAATATTATGAGGTTTTATGTCGAAATGATCAATCCTTGTGCTACAACCACAGTGTAAATACTCTAACCCTCGAGCAACACCAACTGCAATTTGGTATAATGTTTTGCAATCTAGATAATAGCTTAAATTCGGAGATCCATCATTGTAGATGAACTTGTCCAAAGATCCATTGCTCATGTACTCATAGACTAGAGCTCTTTTGTTCCTTTGAAAACAGAAACCTAAAAATTTGACTACATTGACATGGCAAGTTCTACTAATGCTAGCGACTTCATTGATAAGTTCCTCTCCGTTACCCTTGGTCTCGCTCAAGAGTTTCACTGCCACTAGCTGACCATCTAATAGCTTTCCTTTGTATACGACACCATATCCTCCTTGACCTAGTTTGTCTCTGAATGAGTTAGTCATTCTTTTAATAACTGAATAATTATATCGCTTTGGAATATGGGATCCATAATTCCTAAAAAATGCCTCGACATTTTGATCATTCATTGTTGTCTTCCTTAATAAGTGTATTCTTCTAAGCTTGCCTATCATCATAATACAAACTACTATAAGTCCAGCCACACCGGCTAAGATGCCTGCATAACAAAGAATGGAGACCATACGTTGGTCATTTATTCATATATTATTCTATTTATGTGCCATATCTTAAATGGGAGATTAAGGAGAATTACACATAGATTTATTTAAACAATTATATATTAATTAAGGCGCGCAGAGTAATGAGTATTAGCCTAGTTTTTAACTCAGAGTAATGAAAAAAATGTAGGGAGCACAGAACAGAGATATTAGTTTATCTGTTATTATATATGTTACCTACTGCAATCTTCAACCTATTATGTATTGTTGATTCGGTAGCATTTGTAGATGAACCTGTAACATAAGAGTAAAATTAGTTGGTTGATTATCAAGAGAACATTTTTACTTAAACTAACATGTATACGACATATATTACGACCGCATAAGATGATTGCTTTTGCACACAGCCATTACATATATGGGGGGAACTTTTGTGATGGATGGTTAATTCTGTATTTACATTTTTATGTTAAAAGTATACTCCATAAATACAAAATATACAAAGAGATGAGAACTACAAAAATATAAAATATAAAATAAATAAAAATCAGAGATCACATCTTAAATTTGGAATACTATATGCAATGAAAAAAAAAAAAAGAAAAAAAAGAAAAAAAAGAGAAAAAGAAGTTAAGAATTTGGTTTTTTCTTCTAACTCATTGGTGTAACCAATCCATCTTCAAAAAAGAGTTTTTGAGGGGTGGAGTTCGAGCCCACTTTGGGACAAACGTGTGTAATGACCCAAACTCTTACTTTCCATTTTAAAATATAGAGATAGAGGATATATCACTATATTACAATTTTTGATTATTTTTTACTATTCTATAAAGTACTTTTGGACACTATTGGTTAGATAAGAATTTTATTTTTTATTATTTATTGTTTACTTTTATGAGTTAGGTTAGAAAATACCATGTGTGACAAGTTTAGTACAGTTTTATTGGGCCCGTCAAATGGGGCATTTCAAAAGGGTGCCCCAGTCAAGCTCCAAAATCAGTATGGCTTACTGTATACGTTTGACCAATTTATGCGCGTGAACGTAGAAATGAACACAACTGTCAATGCCAAATGCAACTTTTAATGCAATACAAAAACCAATATCCAAACTTAACCTGGGCAAACTAAATTTAAAGCTGGGATATAAAAGTAGGACGAACTGCCCAAAAAAACAACTCCGATAACTCTTTAAAGCTGGGATATATCTGTTAGTAAAAAATTCTTCTTATGAATTATTTTAGCAAAAAAAAAAAAATTTCCCTCAATTAACATGAGAGGGTATTTTAACTATAGTCTATTTAAGAGATTATATTTTGAACAAAAATATCACTTAAACAGTTAATTGGTCACCGTCAACACGCGTCCTTACCAAGTGGTCTTCTCCTACCATCACCAGTATTTTACAACCCAATAAAAGTAAAACTAAGTTTAGGAATGAGTAGCATAAGTCCATCCACATCAATCAATCAAAATATATGTATATATATATATATATACCGGTGAGATTTGATAGGTGGGGCAGGCTAAGGGGTAAGCTCATGTCAAACCAAGATTTTAAAACATTAATATGGGCTAGCCCCAAATTTAAGTGCAAAAAATTCATCATGTCTTATCCCGTGCCATACGGTACAGATTTTATGAGTTTTTCAATTTTCTCGGCCATTCCAAATTTTAATAATTTACTAACAAATAAATATTAAAAAAAATAAAAGATTATGTTCACGTGCCAAAAGTGTGACAAAAATCAACCAAATTATGTGATGGATGTATAATTTAAATACCCATAATTAAGGAAAGATTACTACTAAATTAACGCCCTATTGAGATAGGCTCTGCAGATTACGATAAGGATTACAGATTAAGATAAGCTTTACAGATTACGATAAGGATTAAAGATTGTGATAAGGATTAAAGATTACGATGAGAATTAAGTCTACAGATTACAATAAGGTAATTCTACATGACATCTTAACCTAAGCCCTATAAAAAAGGCGGGAAAATCAACGTTTTGAGGTACGCAATAAATCCTAATTCAATTTCTCGATTTCTCCAGGGAGATTATCATTCACACTGACTTGTTCGTCGGAGCCTACTCCACCGGTAACACACCGGTGTTCGTAAGATCACTTTTTCTTCTCTTTATTCAGGAAGTCAGATCAGATCCAGGTTGCGCAGAATCCATCATCAACAGTTGGTGCCGTCTGTGGGAACGATTTTAGTTCTCTAAATAAAGTATGGTTCGATTGCGATCTGGTCTGGTTGCTGGCGAATACGAAGCGTTGCAAACTTCTGATCAAGGGGACTCGACGAGGCAACCCCCCGCCGTCCCAAACGATCAGGAACGCGTCACAGCGTTGGAACAACAGGTTTAAACCCTAAATAAGGGAATGAACCAATTAGTCCAGAAAAATTCAATGATTCTACAACGCTTAGCCGCCCTTAATGAGGTGGAGAATAATGAAGTACCCAAGAATGACTCCCGTAGGATTGACAACGACGCTGAGCTTAGTCAAATAGGGGGTCAACAGAGAAGCCATCACCATCGGTCTCTTGAACGGAATAATACCAGGCTCCGTGCAGGTACCTCTGGTTGTGTTGGTGACAAGACTGAAGATGTCACTTATTTCAATCTGTAGATGTAAGATCTGAGAACTAGGGTCAAAGACGTCATGCAAGCAATGAAAGGGAAGGGCCAGGCCACAGTGAACGATCTGGTACAGAAGACCAACCTAGCATTTAGTCTCGCTGTTATGTTATGAGTTGTCCTCTACCTAGCAAATTTAATATGCCAACTCTTGAGAGCTTCGATGGGACGCGGGACCCTCTCGATCATTTGGAGACCTACAAAGCTCTTATGTATTTACAAGTCGTACCGGATGAGATTATGTGCAGGGCTTTCCCTACCACACTAAAGGGTTGGGCTCGTCCTTGGTTCAATAAATTAAAGCTAGGCTCCATTGAAATCTTTAATGAGTTGAGCAAACAATTCATTGGACACTTCATCGCTAGGCAGAGGCATAGGAGACAGCAACACACTTATTGAATGTGAAACAGCAGAAGGGAAAGTCTCTCCGTGGTTACATAAGTCGTTTTAACGCTAATATGCTGCAAGTAGAAGAGGTGGACGACAAGGTTGCCCTCACAACCTTTATGGGAGGACTACAGACTTCTAAGTTCCTATTTTCCTTATCAAAAGAAGCCCCTACAAGCATGACAGAGTTGATGGTTAGAGTATGGAAGCACATGAACGCTGAGGATGCTATGAATGCACGAAAAAACAAAGATGGTGAAGATAAGAGGTCGGAGAAGAAGAGGCCAGCACCTAACACTAGGGAGGAAAAGGAATCGAAGTACAAGAAATTCTCAAACAACCAGGCTGACAGATCGTTTCGCCGCCCAGCGAGCCCAGGCAGGTATAATAACTATACCCCCCTAAATACATCTGTACAGCAAGTCTTTCTGCAGATTCAAGATGACGCATCATTGAAATGGCCACCAAAGCTAAAAGCTGATCCAACAAAGAGGTCTCGAGATAAATACTGTAGGTTTCACCGGGACCATGGACATAACACAGCGGATTGTTTCGACCTCAAAAACCAGATTGAGAACCTTGTTCGTAAAGGTCATTTACGCAAATTCACAACTAGAAATGGAAAAGGAGGCTCCAACCCAGCCCGGGAGGGCCGAGATGATCGCCCTCCTCAACACCAACCAATGGGTGAGATTAAAGTTATATCGGGTGGCTTCGCTGGTGGTGGTGAGACGAGTTCAGCTCGGAAGGCTCATGCTAGGAGAATTCGGAGTTTTTCAGAGGTGAATGAAGTTGGAATGACAAGTCCTCCAACCAAATTACCTCGAGTTGAGGAGCCGGTCATAACCTTTTCTGAAGAAGATGACAAGGGAATTCACCAGCCCCATGATGACCCTCTGGTAGTTTCCATGGTCGTTGCTAATTTCACTGTTCGACGAATACTAATAGACAATGGTAGCTCGGCTGACATACTATTTCTTAGGGCGTACGAGAAATTGAAAATTGGCCGAGAGAAGCTCCGACCCATGAAGTCACCACTGGTGGGATTTTTAGGCGACAAAGTATATCCACTGGGGGCAGTTACCCTTCCAGTTACTGCAGGAGCCAATCCAAAGCAGGTCACTGTAATGATGGACTTTGTAGTGGTGGACTGCCCATCATCATATAATATTATCCTGGGGAGAACGACATTAAATGCTATGAAAGCAATCACGTCCACTTACCATCTCCTGATGCGTTTCCCAACTGAATATGGTATGGGAGAGATAAGAGGGGACCAAACAATGGCTCGCGAATGTTATGTCGCCTCTCTCAGAAAAATAAAATCGCAAGAGGCATTTACGATTGAAGGGCTGGAAGGGAAAGATAGACCAGACTTTCATAGAGCGGAACCTACAGATAGACCAGAATCAAGACGTATTTGCATGGGTACATGAAGGCATACCGGGTATAGACCCCACTATCATGGAGCACCACCTAAATGTAAATCCTGACTTCAAACCTGTCAGACAAAAGATGAGGACTTTTGCTCCAGAAAGGAATCAGGCTATATCAGAAGAGGTGGAAAAGCTCTTAAAAGCCGACTTTATTCAAGAGGTGTACTACCCCGACTGGCTGGCAAATGTGGTCCTAGTGAAGAAGGCAAATGGAAAATGGAGGCTATGTGTGGATTTCACCGACCTTAACAAAGCTTACCCGAAGACAGCTTTCCTCTCCCAAGAATCGATATGCTCATTGAGGGAACGGCTGGACATGAACTATTAAGTTTCATGGATGCATATTCTGGATACAACCAAATATCTATGTACACCTCAGATAGAGAAAAAACGGCCTTCATCACTAATAGAGGTTTGTACTGTTACAAAGTAATGCCGTTTGGGCTCAAGAACGCTGGTGCAACATACCAGAGGCTAGTGAATGCAATGTTTAAGTATCAAATTGGTAGAACATGGAGGTATATATTGATGACATGTTGGTGAAAAGCTTAAAAGCTGAAGACCATTTGACTGACCTGCAGGAGACCTTCGAGGTACTTATGAGTCATAAGATGAAACTCAACCCCAGCAAGTGTGCCTTTGGGGTTTCCTCAGGAAAGTTCTTGGGATATATGGTAAGCAGAAGAGGAATTGAGGCCAATCCAGAGAAGATCCGAGCAGTCATTGACATGAGATCGCCAAGATCAACCAAGGATCTACAACGACTAACAGGGAAGATTGCTGCCTTTAGTAGGCTAATCTCTCGGTCAACTGACAGGTGTCTACCTTTCTTTCGTGTGCTAAGGAAGGCTTTTGAATGGACCCCAGAATATGAGTAGGCATTCAAAGAACTAAAGCAATACCTTAGTTCTCCCCCACTACTATCTCGAACCATACCGGGAGAGGAACTATACATATACTTTGCAGTCTCCACGACAGCTGTCAGTTCAGCTTTGATACGAGAAGAAGAAGAAGGGGTCCAAAGGCCAGTATACTTCGTGAGCAGAGCACTTAGGGGTGCAGAGGAAAGATATCCAAGGATGGAACAGTTGGCCTTTGCTTTAATTGTGTCCGCCAGGAAACTGAGACCATACTTTCAAGCGCATACGATAGTGGTCCTAACAGATCAACCCCTTCGATAGGTTCTACACAAGCCAGAAAGCTCTGGTCGACTGATGAAGTGGTCAGTAGAGTTAGAAGAGTTCGACATTCAGTATAAGCCAAGAACAGCAGTAAAGGCTCAGGTGTTGGCTGATTTCTTAGCTGAGTTTACCCCTCCAGAAGAGGAGAAACAACCCCAATTTTCGACAGAACCAGGTTTAAGTGAGCAGATGGGCCCAGAAGTAGTCTGGGACTTGTTCGTGGATGGGTCATCTAATGTTCAGGTTAGCGGAGCTGGGCTTGTTCTTGTTTCCCCAGAGGGAGAAAGTATACAGTACGCACTTCGGTTTGGTTTCAACGCAACCAACAACAAAGCAGAGTACGAAGCCTTGATAGCAGGATTAAAAGTGGCAAATGCCCTAGGGGTTAAGCAATTACACCGACTCCGAGCTGGTCACTGGACAAGTTCAAGCGGAATATGAGGCACGAAACGAGAAGATGAAGAGTTACCTACAAAAGATGAATGAATTAAAGAATCACTTCCAAAGATTCTTAATTCATCAAATACCACGAGAAGAGAATGGGAAAGCAGACGCTTTAGCCCGGCTAGCTACTGCATTGAACCTGAGATCAATAAGAATATACCACTGGAATATTTGGACGAACCATCTATATCTCAGGAGAGACAAATTGAAGTGCAACAAGCGATATTGAGTGTGGAATGGGCAGATCCTATCATCAGATATATCAAGGATGGGGTGCTACCAACAGACCGAGTAGAAGCTCGAAAGGTCAAGATGCGGGCAGCTAGGTATACACTTATCAAAGGGGTGCTCAACAAGAGAAACTTCTCCATGCCGTATTTACGATGCGTTTCTAGCGAGGAAGCTGACTACATTTTAAGGGAGATCCACCTAGGAGTTTGTGGAAACCATGCTGGGGGTAGGTCACTTGCTAACAAGGCCATCCGACTAGGATACTATTGGCCCACCATGCAGAAAAATGCACTTGACTTCGTTCAAAATTGCGACAAGTGTCAACGATTTGCCAACATCCCGAGACAACCGTCAGAGGAGATGACTCCCATGTCAAGACCATACCTCTTTCCCCCTTAAAAGAATGAAGGGTCAGCTTCATCTTCTTCCCTCGATAAAAAGATGAGGGGTTAACTACTTCCCTTGTTAAAGGGTGAGCTGAGTGAAGCTCATATTAATCTACTTCCCCTGTTAAAGGGTGATCTGGGTGAAGCTCGTATTAATCTACTTCCCTTATTAAAGGGTGAGATAAGTGAAGCTCATAGTAATCTAATTCCCTTGTAAAAAGATGAGGGGTTAACTACTTCCCTTGTTAAAGAGTGAGTTAAGTGAAGCTCATAGTAATCTACTTCCCTCGTAAAAAGATGAGGGGTTAACTACTTTTCTTGTTAAAGGGTGAGCTGAGTGAAGCTCATAGTAATCTACTTCCCCTGTTAAAGGGTGACCTGGGTGAAGCTCGTATTAATCTACTTCCCCTGTTAAAGGGTGACCTGGGTGAAGCTCGTATTAATCTACTTCCCTTGTTAAAGGGTGAGATGAGTGAAGCTCATAGTAATCTACTTCCCTCGTTAAAAGGTGAGTTGGGTGAAGCTCATAGTAATCTACTTCCCCTGTTAAAGGGTGAGCTAAGTGAAGTTCGTATTCATCTACTTACCTTATTACGAGTTAAGTGAAACTCGTCTTAATCTACTTTCCTTATTAAAGGGACTAGCCGACTAAAGATGTCAATAAAATCAAGTATAAAATAACGGTAGCATGTCAGCAGGGCAACTTGCCAAATAATGGGAGCATGCCAGCAGGACAGCTTGCCAAATAAAGGCAGCATGCCAGTAGAGCAGCTTGCCAAATAACGGCAGCATGCCAGTAGGACAGCTTACTAAATAAAAGCAGTATGCCAGCAGGGCAGCTTGCCAAATAAAGGCAGCATGCCAGCAGAGCAGCTTGCCAAATAACGGCAGCATGCCAGTAGGACAGCTTACCAAATAAAGGCAGCATGCCAGCAAGGCAGCTTGCCAAATAACGGCAGCATGCTAGCATAACAGCTTGCCAAATAAAGGCAGCATGCTAGCAGGGCAGCTTGCCAAATAAAACAGCATGCCTGCCAGGGCAACTTGACAAATAACGGCAGCATGCCAGCAGGACAGCTTGCCACGGCAGCATGGCATGGCAGCTTACCACATAACGGTAGACTACCAGCATGGCAGTTTGCCACATATACGAGCTGCCAATGTGGCACTACGACAAATATACAAGCTTGCCAATATACGACAAATATACGAGCTTGCCACATATATGAGCTGCTAATGTGATACTATGACCCCCGACTGTATTCGCGAAATGACAATATAAGTCAGGCTAATAGACAAGGCTCTGCAATTCTAACTATATATTATTATGTGATATTTTGGAATTAACGTTCCGGTGGTTTGACAAGCAATCCTCCGAAACGGGGGGCAACTGATGGATGTATAATTTAAATATCCATAATTAAGGGAAGATTACTAAATTAACGCACTATTGAGATAGGCTCTGTAGATTACGATAAGGATTACAGATTGAGATAGGCTTTACAGCTGACGATAAGGATTAAAGATTGTGATAAGGATTAAAGATTACGATGAGGATTAAGTCTACATATTACAATAAGGTAATTCTACGTGACATCTTAACCTAAGCCCTATAAAAAAGGCGGGGGAATCAACGTTTTGAGGTACGCAATAAACCCTAACTCAATTTCTCGATTTCTCCAGGGAGATTATCATTCACACTGACTTGTTCGTCTGAGCCTACTCCACCGGTAACACACCGGTGTTCGTAGGATCACTTTTTCTTCTCTTTATTCAGGAAGTCAGATCAGATCCAGGTTGCGCAGAATCCATCATCAACACTATGTATAAAATAATCTTATAACAATAATATGATCCCGTATGATGAATTCAT
Source organism: Cornus florida (assembly GCF_030987335.1). Lineage (NCBI taxonomy): Eukaryota > Viridiplantae > Streptophyta > Magnoliopsida > Cornales > Cornaceae > Cornus > Cornus florida. The sequence continues at coordinate 10,367,120 of NW_026775577.1, forward strand.
GATTGATGATAGTATTAATAATCTAATTTTAAATATATGAGTTATCAATTATCATTATATTTCGGAATCTTTGGATTTTTTTTGTTCTTCAGGGTACTAAAACATTTGCCAAAATTTCATCCAAAATAAACTCGGGCCCTAAAGTTAAAATTGAGTCTCATCCTACGGTCTCAAGTACCTTACCCAAATTTGTTCTTCGGGGTACTAAAACCTTTGCCTAAATTTCATCCAAAATAAATTCGGGCTTTAAAGTTTAAATTCAATCTCCTATAAGTGGAATTCATGATTGATGATAGTATTAATAATCTAATTTTAAATATATAAGTTATCAACTATCATTATATTTCAGAATCTTTGGATTTTTTTTGTTCTTCGGGGTACTAAAAACTTTGCCCAAATTTCATCCAAAATAAATTCAGGCTCTAAAGTTTAAATTCATTCTCATCCCACGGTCTCAAGTACCTTACCCAAATTTGTTCTTCGGGGTACTAAAACCTTTGCCTATATTTCATCTAAAATAAATTCGGGTTTTAAAGTTTAAATTCAGTCTCTTATAAAATTTTTGGATGAGAATCGAATTGCTCGGATTAATCCCCACCCCATATATACATATACATTCAGAGCAATTCGATTCCCGTCCAAAATTTTTTTCTTAAATTCTAAATTTATTTTATTAAAAAAAATTTGAATTCTAAAAGGAGAATCAACATTTTCTTATTTTTTTGAAATGATTCAAGAAAAAAATATATTTTTTTGAAATGGACTAGGACCTTGGTTTTTCGAAAAAGACCTTTATTAAATGCGTAATCAAACATTACAGAATTATAAAAAATGACTTCTGAAAAACTAGAAGGACTTTTTGAGACACAGAAGCACCTCCAAACAGCTATTGTCAATTATTATTATGTTTTTTAAAACAAAAAATAGTTCATTTAAATCAACCTAGTTAAACCTAAGTCATACTATTTTTTTTAATAGGTGTCGCTCTCACGTTTCGAACACCCTCCCACTTTTACGCACAATTCTACCAGTCTCACGCTCAGGCTTTCAAATTGGCTCCTGCTCCCGCTTTATATCATTTAACTTGAACCTCCAAAATTCAGTGTATTATACACCATAATAAATAAATAAACCCATTAGTTAAGGCAACTGAAACGCACCTTTCCGACAGCCCAAACCGGCCGGAAACCCGTCACCGACGAACCCTTCTAAGCACCGACACCGATATCCCTTTCCGACCGGTGACTCAACCATACTGCAATTCGCATTTGGAGAACAGTCACAATCTCCTTCAAGCCACCACCCCAATTGAACCGCCTGAACATCAATCGACACATCTAAATTATTCCCCAATGACTCTAAAGAGATGGCCGAGAAAAGTGACACACAACCACTCTGTATCACCTTAGTATAGTCAACGAACCGACTCTGATTATTCTGCTCCGAGTAACAGCTAATATTATTACCCTTTTCCGAAACACAATCGAGCAATTCGAAGTGGGTTTGAATCGTGGTGGTCGGAATCAAACATGGCTTGATCGGTAAGCTGCAGTTTTGTAGCAGAATTCCGTTACACGACGTTGGAGCATAGTTCTGGCCGAAGAGGTGGTGGAGGGCGGTGATGGGTCGGTCGCATTTTGCCGGTAAATTGATCAGAATGACGTCGGGAGTGACCTTTTGGACCGGAAAGTCATGAATGAGAATGTCGCCGGTTGAGGTGCAATTCAGACGGAATGGGCAGCCGGCGGAGAAGCCGAATGGGAAAGGGAGGTGTTTGGCTGACGAAATGCCGCACGATGCGTTGCACTTGGTTGGGGTTTGAGCTATGATTGTAACTGGAACTATACATATAGCAAATATTATTATAATTTGGAGATTTAATAGCATCTTCAACAATTTGTAAACAAGCTTATTTTGATATGATGACATTTGAGGTTACTGGAGACCGAGTGAGCTGAGAGAGAGAATGCTCCTATAGAGTGTAAGAAAATAAGAATGTTGTAAACAATTGTATTTCACAGTGTGGATGTATTGTGTATCAGATACAAGTATATATGGAGTGCAAAGAAAGACTCTAGAAAGCACACGCAAGAAGATGCATGGTAAATACAATTAATTATATCCTATACGTATGAGACAGATTCCTGAAAATATGGCTTCATTGCTTGACGATGGTGATCTTCCTTGACTGATAAGGATCTTGCTTGATTGTAGACTGTTGTTAGCATTGAGTTTCCTTAATATAGAGGAAATATAGAGAGAGTTTTGACAGCCTGAAAGGTGGTGGGGGATTAAGTAAAAGGTTAAAAGTACAGTTAACACCCTTATATAAAGTAAATATATATAAAATAAATATATTTTTAAAAGGGTAGAAAGGTAAATAAGCATATTACAATTATTTTATGTGATTTGTTTTGCATAACTGAGACTGTTATCCACAAATTTTAAAAGATAAGAGGTGGTGACGTAGCACATTTTAAAAAGTAAAGGTGAAAGTTGGTTAATCATAGGCCAGAAAACACCCCTAAATAGGTTTACAGTTCATATCACATTCTGTAGGTAAATTTAAACTCTAAATTGATTAAATTATCCTTATTAAATTATTTTATAAAAAAAATAATTTTATAAAATGATTGAAAAGGACATTATTGGTGATGTCCTTCTCGTGCAAAAAATACCTATAAAGTTTCAATTTGGTGCAAATAAGTTTCTCTGACAAATTTAAACCATAAGTTGATTAAATTACTCTTAATGAATTATTTTATAAAATATATAAAAATAAATAATTTTATAAAATGACAGAAAATGATACTATTGAAGGACGCCGGTAATGGACAAGTAAAGATAAAAATAAAAAATAAAAAACAAAAATAAAGTACGAAAGGCATGCTTGGTTTGTATCTCTGAAAATAGTTCTCAGAAACTTAGAAAACTGAGAACTGTTTTCAGAGAACTATAGAAGACTGTTCTATAAAGACAGACATTTTTCTAACTAAGTTTTTAAAAAATAGTTTTAAGAAAACTAAAACAAACAGAATTTTTTGTACAGTTTTCTGTTTTCATTTTTCCAAGAACAAAAAACAGTTTTCATAGTTACAAACTAAGCAAGCCCAAAATTTTTCCAAACTCTGAATTTTTTTTTATTTTTTATTTTTGTTGGTTAGAGTGTTGGTATGAAAAAATATAAAAAATAAAAAATAAAAAATAAAAAGTTTAATAAAAAAGAGTAAACTAGATTCCCAAAAAATTCGAATTCTTGTTTGACAAATTCAAAAAAAAAAAATTATTTAGAGATATATATAAAGAAAAAAGTTTCAAATAATAATAATTATAATGAGGTAATGTGCACATAATACCCCTATATTATGAGATTAGTAGTATAAAGAGTAAAAAAAAAAAACAAATATTACGTACATCACTAATTTATGTCAAATGGTGTATTTTTGCATAATGTGAAAATAGTAGGAGTATTTTTTGCACATCTTTTTAAATATAGAATAAAAATATTACGCGAAATATACTTCAGGTGTGTTCTCTGCACTTTTCTCTTAAACATACTTAATTGTTGTAGTTCAATTCTTTTTGGGAGCATGAATCTATTATTTTTGTTAGTCCATCATGCCAGTTGGCATTAATGAATGCTGGATTAAATTGGTGCAATAGTCAAGTCATGTTCCCATATGGAATTCCAACTAGTGCTCCGTCGAGGTGCACATAGTTTGGTTGGGTGCACATAGTTTGGTTTGGATCGATTTAAGAGTGTTTTTGAAACCAAATCAATTCTAACGGATTCATAAAATTTGAAACTAAATCGAACCATTTGACCAAAGAAACCAAATCGTGAAAAATCGATTTGGTTCAGTTCGATTCCACTTTATTTATTTATTTACAGAAGTATTCATATTTCAAAATTCACGTACAAACTATAAACCAAGTTACCAACACATTCAGAATTATTAATATATTCAAAACTTTTAATTCATTTTTTTCTATCACTTCTGTAACTAAAGTAAATAAATTCAGAATTTCTAATAACCTAATAGATTTAGAATTATTAATTTAACAACAAACAATTATATATATATATATATATATATATATATATATATATATATAACACAACAGTTTGATTCGGTCTAGTTTGGTTTTAAACAGTATCTTTACGGTTTTACAAATTTAAAACCGTAACCAAACTAAACCATTAGCAAACCAAACCAAATTGTCCGATCCAGTTTGGTCCAGTTTGCATTTTCGGTTTGACCAAATTTTTTTTTTGCACCATGGTCCAAGGCTCAATTCTTTTAATAAATTCGTGATCTAAGCATCCACTCATACCACAATGATCTTTTAGAATAATAAAGTTCGTAGAATATTGTGGATTTGCAATTAAAACCATCTACAGTAAATAAATTAATTCATGATAATGACACATGTAAACTCGCATTATTTGACTAGAATTTGATGAAACCATATTGAGACTTGTTCTATTTTTTCATAGCAGGAACTGAAGGAGACTCATTGAATATAAAACTACATATTTTTTATTACTCAATTGATTAAAAGAGAATCCCCATTGTCATATATATTTGATTAAAGACTGGTTGGGTATAAAAGAGACCGCACGCGGATCTTCTGCATTTGGTCCCTGCACTTAACGGACCGTCCTTATCTGTTACTACTCCATCCAATAAATTTTAAACTCCTTTGGTTAACTCAGAATGCTCGAGTTAAGTTCCTCTCTCTTTCTCATCACTGCTTTATCTTTTTTCTTCCTAACATATAAATAATATAAACCCTATGAAGCACGGACAACCCTGGTTGGGTGTCCGTCCCACACGGACACACGTAAACCAATATCTTATTATTATTATTTTGAGAAGTTGGGTGTTCGTCCGACAAGAGTGTTTTTTTTTTTTTTTTCTAATGTTGTCCGACAAGAGTGTTGTCGTGGCGGCGGAGCTTTGGTATAATCCCAGACCAACATACGTTACAGAGAACTCTTAATAGCATGGCCATGGAGATTTGGTAATAATCTTTTGGTGTTAATTACGGACCCAAAGTCCATGTGTTGGGAACGTGGGTCCATGTGATATAATTTGTCCTTTAATATGAATACAGGTGTTGGAAATTCTGTAAAAGTTATTCTCTTGTGGGTTATAGTATTGTTTATTTCAAACTTTAATTATTTTATAATTTGAATGTAATAACGGTAAAATGGAAATATTTTAAAATATAATGCATTGATTTTAAAAATAAACAACTATTTGTGAGACTAATAAAACTAAAAATATGGACAAACGGACAAAGTTTCCTCTATATGCACTTCCAAGACGCTCAAGCTGAGGCCGGAGTCCAACTTTTAGTGTTTGATGTGGGACTAGCTCGAACATATGAAGAAATCGGGTTAGGAAGGTAATTTCATTCCAAAACAATTTAGCTGGGATAAAAGTTGTCCTACGGTGAGGTCATTGGATGTTTTTTTTTAAGTAAAACAGAGTGTAATGAAAAATAGTAGAGCAAAAATCACTTGAAATTCTTGAAAAGTAATGAACGTTACAAGATTGCTGTAATAAGCCAGACAACAATTATACTTCTGCTACAATTTAAAGATAAAATGAGAAAAAAACATACATAACTTGGTGTATTAGTATCAAGCCAAAAGCACATCAAAACGAAGAGCATAATCGAAGAGCTCATTGACATTCTTCTTCCATTCAATTTGAAAAAAAACCTTTTCTTTCATTCAATACTCGAACTTTGTGGTACTAATTATGCATAAGAATATTCTTGTGGCAATCTGGGAGGAGAAGATAAGATGGGTTTAGGTGGAACTTGCAAGGATTGAAGGCTTCCTTCTAACATTTCCACCAAAGTAGTCATGGATGGGCAATCTAGTACTGGATTGGTCTGAATGCACTACAAACTTACTATTCTCATACCCCTAATTAGAATGCCTGCAATTGAACCGAATTAAGTCTCACTTTCAACTGCTTGAGCGCAAACTCGAGTTGAGTCCCACTTTTAGTGTTTGAACTTGGCTTGAACGTATGAAGAACTCAGGTTAGGAACCTGATTTCGTTCCCAAGTTTTAATTAGGCTGGGGATAAAAGTTGTCCTAGCTAGAGTGAGCAGAATGGATTCTGTCGCATAAGAATACAGTTTGTATCAACCCAACTATTTTCTCTGCAAACTCTGGCACATCCACATTCATGATCGTAAATGGATTTTGTAATGAAACAGAGTGTAACGAGAAAATAATATGCATAAATCACTTGAAATTCTTGAAATGTAATGAGATATATAGGATTATTCCTGTAATACACAAAGCAGCAATTCTACTTTTGCTACAATTCATGATAAGATAGAGGACAAAAAAACAAAACACAAAGAAACAAACAAACATGGAGTATAGTATTAAGCCAAAAGCACATCAAAAGGAAAAAAAAAAAAAAAAAAAGACAACAAAAGAGCTCATTCTCATTATTCTACTTTCATTCAGTTTTAAAGCCCCATTTTTTAGTCAGTACTCTTAACTTTGTGAAAATGATGCAGAAGTTCCTTGTTCCAACATAGGATGAGAAGCTATGACGGGTTTAGATGGAATTTGCAAGGATTGAAAGCTACCTTCCAACATTTCTACTATTGTAGTCATTGATGGGCGATCTGTTGGAATGGTCTGAATGCACCAAAAACCCATTATGGCCATTTTCCTTGCTAATTATTTTTCCTCTTCAGTTGTAACACCATTAAGTCTTAGATCCTCTCCGTGTTGTAACTGTTCATATATGCAGTCCGGAAAATATACTTGACTTGAATGGGTTGTTCCAGCCTCATTATCATTTCTTCCACCAACCATTCCAAGAACCATCATCCCATAACTGTAGACATCAGATTTATGAGAGACCCCTCCAAACATCCTATAAAATACTTCTGGAGCAATGTATCCAACAGTTCCTCTTGCATCCACCAAGGACATAGTACTCCTTTTCCTCTGGCCTAATTTAGCAAGGCCGAAATCAGCGATTTTGGGACAAAAGTCTTCATCCAAAAGAATGTTCTGAGGTTTTATGTCAAAATGAACAATCCTTGTGTTGCAACCTCGATGTAAATACTCTAGCCCCCGAGCAACACCAACTGCAACTTGGTACAATATTTTGCATTCCAGATGATAGATTGAATTCCCAGATGCATCATTATAGATGAACTTGTCCAAAGATCCATTGCTCATGAATTCATAAACAAGAGCTCTTTTATTCCCCTCGTAACAAAAACCCAAAAGAGTGACTACATTGACATGTGAAGTTCTACTAATGCTAACAACTTCGTTGATAAATTCCTCTCCGTCTCCCTTAGTTTCACTCAAGACCTTCACTGCCACAAGCTGACCATCTAATAACTTTCCTTTGTATACGACACCATATCCTCCTTGACCTAGTTTGTTTCTGAATGAGTTGGTCATTCTTTTAAGATCTAGATAGTTGTACTGCTTTGGAGTAAGAAATCCATAGTTCCTTATTGTTGCCTCAACATTTCGATCATTTATTGTTTTCTTCCTCCAGAAAACCAATGCATTACCTGAGAAGTCATTTCTTTTACAGTAGTATATGATCATCACAACAGAAACAAATGTAAGTCCAAACACACCAGCTAAAATACCTGCATGAAAAGAGTGGAGGTAGGTCTTATATTCAGATATTTTAGTAGATAAGCCCTATCTCAATTGGGCTTATAGATGATTAAAGATGCTGAGAGTTTATGCATGGCCATTTGTAAATTTCTTTCAAACAATTTTTGGGGCAAACGTAAAATAATTTAGCTCAGTTTAACTCAAATTATATGCAGTATTTGCAAGATTGTCTTCCTGGAATGCTAAATAAAATGTAAGGAGCATAGAGACATTATTTTTCTATTATTATGTTACCTATGATAATCGCTAATCTATGCTTGTTCCCATCTCTAGCTGATCCTGATCCTGTAACAATATTAGGTTAAAAAATTAGTTGGCCGACTAGGAGGATGTTATGAGTTCCAAGTGTAAGTATTAATGCGAGAGGCACTTTAATTGTGACAAAACTAGCTACAATCGATCTACAATTTTATGTTATAAATTGCACCTACTAAAAAAAATTATGGGTGAGAACTAGAAAACTAGAAGCAGAGAACTCCCATCTCAAATACGCAATATATGTAATGAAAGGATTTGCCTGACGTCAAATATTTATTTTATCCAACTAAGCCTCACCTTCTCCAAGGAAAGGGGTTCTCCCGTTATCTCCAGTTGACCCTGTAACATTAGGGTAGAAAATTAGTTGAATAACTAAGAAAATATTTTGAGTAACTTACACATTTAATACATTATAATGGAAAAGGAAGATGATCTTGCAGACAATCATAACGCAAGAGGAACTAATTTGTTATGGATAGAGAATATTATGTTACAATCTAGGTACATTTTTATGTTATAATTGTACTTAGCAAGAAAATACTATTAAAGTGTTTCTCAAGTTCACAATAGTGTTTTATTTGAGGTGGAGAAATTTCAGTTGAAGTGGAGTTATGAAGAGATCCTTATTTGAGGTGGAACTATATTAGATAACATACGTGTAGGCATAGTTTGATCAAGTGTTGATTACGTAAAAAATTTGGATGCTCAAAGGATGATTTTTTATTTTTTATTTTTATTTTTATTTTTTTAATGAAGTTAAAAGGAAAGCTTGTAGATAGAAATAAAGTTTAGAATGTACATGAATTGCTACACTAAGCACCAAAGTTGACCCGGTTCAAGTGTAAGACTTTTGGCTACTTCCAAAGTTGAATCTCTTCAAATGGGGTTGGACAGGTTCAACTTGGATAGTGAGTTATTGGAAGTTGTCAGAAACAATTTCATAATCAGTTTTGGAAGCTAGAAGACTTGGAGAAAAGGCTGAAGATTTGGGGAAGAAGTTGTACCTACTATTTTAGAGTTGGAAATGGATATGGTAACTCCTTATAGTTGTGGAATATTTGTCCAACGTGGAATTAAGTTTTGAAGACCCTATAAATAGAGATGGGTTTAGAGAGAGAGAGGAGAAAGAAAAGATGTAAGGGGATTAAGGGTGAATGTTGTAAGGAGAGGGGAAAGTATATGTAATTCTGTAATGTATACATGTAGCCTCAAAAGAAATATTTAGTGAGTGAGTGAGATTTTGACATGTGGTTATATATTCACTTCATTGATTCATAATAGTGGAAATCGCTCTCCCCATGGATGTAGTCCAATAATTAGGTGAAATATGTAATATATTATGTTGTGCATGGATGTATTTGATTGTTATTTCTATACATATTTTTGTTGATGTGATGTGAATGTGGAATTTAACTTTCAATAATATCAGATAGTTGAGTCGGTTGATGGAAATTCATTATCCGCAACAAATACATGGATAAGAGAACTAAAAAATTAGATGCAGAACTTCCATCTCAAAAAGCAATAAATGTCATGAAAGGACATCAAATATTTATTTTCTCCAATTAGGCCTCACCTCCTCCAAGGAAATGGGTGATATTTATTGTCTGGTTATCTGCGAAAAAAGGGGTCTTCGAGTACCTTAGGAAACACCCGACCTCAAAAGCCCTACCGTATGCAGCTGGTACACAATAATATAAGTCGTCATGTGCCACTGTCAAGCAATATTGGCACCTACTCTCATTTAATGTTTTAATGCATTGTGCCACCGCGTACACTGCTGCACTACCACCAGCCACTTCACTCTTTGCTGCTGCAAATGAACCATTAATAATCTTGGGTGTCGCGACTTTAAGATCAGCTAATAATTGTTTTACAGCTGCATTAAAAGCAGTTGCCTGAGATTCACTTTGATTGCCACATTTCCGATGAGGAGCCGCCTCAGCCTGGACTGCCTGGTCATCAAACTTGTAGATCTCATACCTTTACAAAATAAGTAAATAGTGAGAATTGAGAAACTTTCGACCATGCAACAAATTTGCCTTGCTCATCATCACTTATTGAAGGCTATATATATATATATATATAAGTTTAAACATTTCAGATAAGGAAACTTGAATTCAAGACCGAATAATGTTAGGCTACCAATTGCCGTATACGAACTTAAGCTCTAACAAAGACACAAGTTAGGATAACTGTAGTCCAAGAATTGAGATTTGAGATTCGTTGCAACAACACCAGCAAAGCACAAACACCAAAGAATGGAAAGAAAATTAAACTTACTCGCAATGGCGGTACCAGTCTCGATGTAACTGAATCGGCCTTACATCGGGCCTGGATTCGCATAATGTAACGGATTCAATTATTGCAATCGTTAATTTTTTTCAACCATGCACATGGTGCTCAAAGTGCACTGATATGCAAAATTTTACAACATAATTCAACAAAAATCATTTTTTAATGAATTTTAGTGATTTTTATTGAATTTTAGAAGATCATTTAAGGCAAAAAAAGAAAGAAAATAAGAAAGGTATTCATGAATTTTTTTTGTAAATCAAGCCGTCACCTCGTCGTCGCAAATCAATCCCAAAATCATCCACACAATCCCAATCCTAGCCCCAACCCACCGATCTCGGACTCAAGCCATCGTGAAGCCATAAGCTTCCATGAACGGAGAAGGTCCTGCTTGAAGCTATATTGGTGTTTTACTTTTGATTTGTAGATATATATATAATATATAATATATATATATATATGTGTATATATTATAGAGAGAGAGAGTGGTGGAAAAAGAGGCGCAGTTGAGAGAGGGGGGAAGATCGGCGCGGTGGAAAGAGAGGAGATGGTGGTGGTGGAGGCGCTGTGTATTTCTGAGTAATTTTTATGATTATGATTAATATATTCTGTGGTATCTTCAAAAAGTGAGTAATATTTATTATTTAATGGTGGCTATTTGTAAACCGTTAAAAGAAAGAGTAATAATAAGGGGATCGAAAAGAAATTTACAAATTAACACCGAATATTTGTCATTGGTTAAATAATTATTTTTTAAAAACTGTTTAAGTATATGAAGTGGACAAAAACATTCGGTTAATTTTTTGATCTCCCTATCATTATTCTTAAAAAAATATATAATAATTGAGCAGGTTGATTTGGACATTTTACAATAAAGAAGGTTAGTTTTAGTATTTTATTTTTTTCAACTGACTTTTGATATGGATAACGGTCAACTATCTGTTTTGATTTTTTTATCCAGGGAAAAAGGAAACCTGAGAGGGTATTTCCCAAGTATAAAGTTGGTTTAAATGGAGAAAAAAAATAATAATAATAATAAAGTGGGTTTAAAAGATAGTAATTTACACTCAAGTGATATGGGCCAGAATTGGCCTGTTTTGTGCAATGGACTTGGGCCTGACTTCTGGGAGTGGGCCACATTTCATGTCTCTCAAGACCCCAACTCCAATGTCTATGGGCCCGTTTGGCGAAGCTTTTGAAAGAGAAGTGCCATCACTTTTATTTAGCTTATGTGTTAGTGTTTGGAAACTGCATTATTGAATAGATTTTAATGTTGTAAGAGGTTTTTTTTATCTGTTAGGCAAAAAGTTTATTGAAGCTCTTCTACTACTAACATAACTATTTTTCCTTCATTCAATTTATCTGTAACAACCCATATATAATAATAATAATAAAAAAGATTGCAAAACCTATTTTGCGTTTTAAGAAATTTCCTACCAGTGTTTCAATATGCCATTAAAAAATCAATCAAATGAGCATTTTTACGATGTAAACCAGTGAAACAAGTCCAAAACAATGGTCTAAATAACAAAATTAAGTTATTTTTTAACATGTAAACCATTTTTACCAAGTTATGTTTTTTTTAACATGTTGATGCCCATAAAATGATCTAAATAAATAAATTAATTCTACTCTAAAGAAATTATTCCTACAGTCAATTATTTAATTATTTTTCTTTCCTTATTTATTTTCAACATAATATATATTTAACTTATTTTGTAATTATTTTCTTCTATAGTGTTTTGATAAAAGTTCACTTTTTCCCAATTCAATTTTGAGGTGAAACAAAAATTAATGAAGGAATTTTATTTTCTTTATTTTGTTGGCAGTGATCGTCCGTCTTTTATTATGCCTTAGCCCTGGAGATTTTTTTCATAACTATCATCAAGTAAATCATATAAACACATATATTACCTGTATATACACCCATAGCTTCACAAGCAAAACTGAGATAAAATAAAATTGAAGTAAAAAAACATATGATGGTTGGTAATGAATCTGAGAGGCACCAAAAAAAAAAAAAAAAAAAAAAATCAAATTATAGATTGCAACATGCACACACACACACACACACACACACACACACACATATATATATATATATATATATATATATATATATATATATTGTTCTTATCCTTTAGTGGCTTACTTAGGATTCTGCAATTCAATGATTTTATTGGAGCTTAAACAACAAAGAAGAGAGCCAAACAAGAATCTTCTTCTGGGTTTTCCTCCAGTTGAATGCTCTATTATATCAGTCTTTTGAATATATATAAAGGGGATATGTAACAATTTTTTTTTTTTTTATTTGAAAGAGGAAAGGCGAGATTTGTAATACTAGGGTTTGGAAAGAAAAATAAAGGGACTTTTATAGGAATACGCTTGGAATTATATTTTTTTTGTTAGGTAATAAAAAAAGGTATGCTTGTCATTTAAAAAGTTTTATTAAAATACCAACTCTTCCCGTATTGTTTCAAGAAAGCGTTTTGAAAATGTTGGGTCTCAGCTTCTTTAAAACGCTCTTTCAAGGACCCAAAACTCTTCTAAATTTTTTTCCAAACACGGCTCAAAATAGCTTTTTACTCCAAAAATCTAAAAGCAACGTTTAAAAAACCTAATCCAAACGGGGGCCTATATCCATGTCATGTATAATATCTCAACACAACAACTCAAAAACTAACTTCAGGGATTAGAAAAATAAGAATTTGAATTAAAATTAGCTATTTTCCATATAATAGACCGTTCTCACTCAAAATATATATATATATATATATATATATATATATATTTGATGGAAAAAGGAGTAAAGAGAAGGAAAAACTCACAAGGGGAATTATATAATTTTCAAAAAACATACATTTAAAAGTAATTAAAAAAAAACAAAGATTTCAGGAGAGCACGTCCCTTCGCAGTGGGCACTAATTCCCTCTTGTCTATAATGTAACAGTGCTTCATCTAAAAGTAGAAGGTTGATAGTTGAACTCTCCATGTGGTAAGTGAGTGTGTGACTTTCTTTCCTTATCTCTCCTCTTTGATAATTAAGTCACACTTACAATTAGGCCGGTAAACGGATTAGATTCGGACTAAATTAGACTGATATGAATTTGATAAACTTATTTTCAATCTTATAACATGGCAAATAATTTATGAATAAATTCATATTCGATTTGTTATTAATAAGATACAATTCCATAACCCTATTTTATTTATTTATTTTTATTTATTTTTACACGATAACCCAATTTATTAAGGGTGTAATTTTTTTGTTTAAAAATTTAGGGAAAATTACAGAACAATTGAAATCCCTTAATTATCCCTCCTTTTACAAAAATGGTACACACGTGTATAAAATATGGTACCCAATTGCACAAAAGTGATACTTAATTGTACAAATATAATACTACATGTTTCAACTACCTGCTATCAAAAGGGTGTGTAAATTTTGATCATCGATTGTCATAGTGAGACTCTTACTAACATTTTATAGTATAACAGGTTATCAAAGTATTAGTTCTTTTATTGGTCACCGGTAGTAAAAATGTTATGCACAAAATATGGTTCCTACTTATACTAAAAATGATACCAAATTGCACAAAAATAATACATAAGTGCACAAATATGGTACCTAAATGCGTAGTCCGTTACAATGGACTCCAGCTTCTTCATTTACTCATCCAACATGGTACATTGTGCCACCTACTTTTGAACACCATTAAATATAGAAATACTAAACTAGACTATTTTATGGGGGTCACTGGGCTGGGTTTCTCATGGGTTGTGCTCATATATTGGGCTTGTTTCCAGCTTGCTGGGTTGTTTTGGCCCAAGGTAACTACTTTTAATTTATATAATTTGCTTAATTATTCGGAAAAAAATATATAAAAATAAACAAATGTGGTGTACAGAATTGACACCCATATGTACAAAAGATGATACCTAGTGCTGCAAAAGAAAGACCTAGTACAAATATGGTACCTCATAAAATATAGTTATAAAAAGGGGTAATTAAGGAATTGCAGTTGAATAGTAACTAGTAAGAGGGCATTTAAAGAAATGAAATGTGCACATCCATGTTCATAACAGGGGTGGCAATTCTTGTTCGTAGGTCATAATCGTATCGTGTTGATGTAAAGGTATTATATTAAATAGGTAAACTCAAACTCGACCTATTTAATAATTGTGCCAGGAACCCTCAATGCTAATCCAATCGGTTTATTAAACGAGTTAATGACCTGTTTATCAGAACGAGAAATTTAATATTCAATCAACTAATGAATACTAGAAAAAATTTGTTATAATTAATCCAAATATTCAAAATAAGAAGAAAAATCATAATGTACAGTCAAGGTTAATGTTGAAATGACTTAACTACTCATAATAATTAAGTTTAAATAGGTAACATAAAACATATGTCATATTCATGATTATGATATATTCAGTTAAATGGGTATAAACGGGTTGAACTCGTCAATCTTAACCTGACACGGTTAAGTAAACGGGTTAATCGTGTCAACCCGTTTATAATCCAAACCCATTTAAGGTCAACTCAAACCCGCTTATCTCGTATTATATTCTAGTCATGTCGTAATTTGTCACCCCTAGTTACAATGATTTGATTTTGGAAAGTACTATCGTAAATATGCTCCCAAAAGTCCACTATTATGTAATTTTTCTAATTTAGTAAATAAAAATTATTTAAAAAAAAACAGGGAAACCAGAGGAGAAAAATAAAAGAGAGCGCATGTTTACAAAGGAAAGCTACCTGAGGAAGCAGCCATCGTAGGTGATATGAGCACCTATGGAAGACGGGCAGGTACGTAACTCCGACACCGCGGTATCAAAGCAACCGACACAATCAGCAGCAGAGAGGTAGATCCTGCACTGAACCATGATATAGACTGTAGGGAAGTCACCAAGGGCAGTCTCTCTGATGGCATAGTGCGTGTCCTTATTGGAAAGCTCTCTTCGAATATCTGCGAAGAAGGAGTCCATGCTGTTCAGGTTGGTGAAGACCGAGGCAGGGGTTCCGCTGCATGCTTTATGGATCAAATAAATTTGTGGGTCAGAGGTTGTCATATCTAAGATCAAAGCAACCACCACGAAAACCACCATCATCAGCCGCTGCCAACACGACCACCATCTTATTTTCATTGTTCGCCCAACGCCTAAGGAGACCTTCAACAATCACATCTCAAAAAATTTCAACTAAAATTGTAAGTACAAAAATTAAAATATTAATTAACAGTATATCTATTCCGTATATTTTTTGAGATTAAATCCATTTGAGGATTCACATTCAATGGATTAATAAAATAACCTAGTTTACTTAAATTGAAGATATGCTGGGAACTCCATGATAACATATTTCATTTCAAATATAAGTAAAATATTATATGTATAATTAATTCATTTTATTAGTAAGTTTCATTTTAATTATTTATTTTGATAGAGTCTAAAAAAATTACTAAAATAATCCAAATATTATTTAATTATATAACTTCTCTAAAAACTCTAATTAGTTCCTAACTAATCAAGAAATAATCAAAAGAAAGAAATAAATAAAAACAAATTAATTAACCTGATTCTCACGTGTTCCCGAAACCACCACTCCCTTCTCTTTCTCCTTCTGATCTCACCGGTGAGAACTGAATTCTCTCTCTCTCTCAAATAAGAAAAGCCGAATCAAAGAGAAAACCTCCTAAGGTGAAAGCTGATGCAAATGCTAATAATTTATATACATGGCGAGTCTACACGTCAAGGCAGATTAAATGTATGGGAACCTGTAGCTTACATGCATTTGACTTTTTTGAAAGGAAAACAAATTGAAGTTTGATTTTAAAAAAAAAAAAATTGACTTTTTTTCAAGAAAATTAAACGAATATGAAAAGTAAAAAAGAGAAGAAATACAAAATTTAAATGAGAATTTTAGAAAATAAAAATTTTAGGGAGACATTGTATGAATTTTTTCATATATACACATAAAAATATATAAATTTAGTATATGTATTAAAGTAAACGGGGCAGGCGAGGAGGGGCATGTGCCCTCGGCATACACTGGCCTGCATGCATGTGTGTAAAAAGAGATATAAGTACTTGAGAGATGCAATGACATACGTGGAGGAGAAGATGTAGATGGAGATCGGACTTTAATCAGTTTCATTTGATAATTTGGCAAAATGTTAGTATGAGGAGAAAATGAGATCCAGACTTGGACTACTTTTTCAAAGCACGCGGGAGAAGTTTCTACTTGACCTTGACTAATTGCCAAGTTAGAGAATGAGCTCACAACCGAACAAATGAGGCAGTTTAATTACATTGTACGAAATCCATACGTATGAAACATATTATAATTGATAAATTTCGGTGTGAAAACAAATTCAATCGTAATTTAAGGTTGAATTTTGAGTCATTCGGAACTTAATTATTGGAAATTTGGAATGCTAAAATTTTTCTGTTTCATCTATATAATGGTAAGATGTAATTTTGTAATTGACAAATTTCGGTGTGAGAACAAATCCGATCGAATTGTAATTTAGGCACCGTTTATTTGAGTGTAGGTGTTTGTTAGTTCCAAATTCGGGAAAAAATTCTTTTACGGAGTTCGGTGTTGGGTTTATTTCCTTCTATATGGAGGAAAGCCCAAGTGAGTTTTATTAAAACCCAAAGCCTAGCTCTTTAGGGTGTATAACCCTAAGGAAGTGAAAAAAAAAAAAAAGAAGCCGTAGCTTTCATAAGAGAGAGGAAAAACACAGTTTTTCCATATATTGCCCAGATTTCATCAAACCTCTAATCTTGCTTCGTCCGTGGTCCGATCGAGCTGAAATTTGGAGGAGAGGTTCACGACTCAATGATTTAGAATCTGAACGGTGGAGATCGGATTTTGAGCTCGGGAACAGTGATTCGTACCTGTGAACAGTAACCGGGTTTATGGTATTTTCTCTTCAATTCTCTTTATATTTGCCAAGATTGTTGATATCTTGATGAGATGTATTGTAACCTCTAATTGCAATTAGAAAAGACTTTGTGTACCCATTATTTGGTTGATAGTGGAGATTTCAACTGGACTAGGTCCCGTGGTTTTTTTCTTCCTCACATTGGGGAAGTTTTCCAAGTAAAAAAATTGCTTGTGTTCTTGTGGCTTGGTGTGATTGATTATTTTTCTATTATTTTCAGCACATATAAAAGTAGAGATACACTATATTTGCTTGCATATAGGGAGAAGAGTTATTCCGTTGTATTTGTTTATTATTATCTCTCCCAACAAAGTGCTATCAGAGTGCCATGTTGACAGATTGCCAGGTTGGCAGTTTGAGTAATGGAAACAAATACGAGTAGAATGATTAATCTCAATGGTTCAAATTATCACATATGGAAATGAAAAATGGAGGATCTTCTTTATGTGAAAGATTATTACGTACCGGTGTTTAGTGCAGAAAAACCAGAAAACAAGTCTGATGTGGAATGGACTTTGTTACATCGACAGGTGTGTGAGTATATGAGGCAGTGGGTAGATGATAATGTTTTGAACCATATTAGTGGAGAGACAAATGCACGTTCTCTATGGAGTAAGCTTGAACAGCTATATGCTAGAAAGACTGGAAATAATAAATTATTCCTGATTAAGGAGATGATGGCTTTGAGATACCAAGACGGGACTCATTTATCTGATCACCTGAATACATTCCAAGGAATTATTAATTAGCTAGCTGGAATGGGTATTAAGTTTGATGATGAGATACAAGGGTTATGGTTGCTTGGTTCATTACCGGACTCGTGGGCGATGCTCAGAACTTCATTGTCTAACTCCGTTCCAGAAGGTGTAATCACAATGGATATGGCCAAGAGTTGTTTGCTAAATAAAGAGATGAGAAGAAAAACACAGGGATCCTCTTCACAGTCAGAGATCTTGGTTACAGAAAAGAGGGGAAGAAGTAAGAGCAGAGGTCCGAAGAACAAAGATAACAACAGAAGTAAGTCCAACAAGTTTGCAAATGTTGAGTGTTATCATTGCGGGAAAAAAGGACACATCAAGAAATATTGCAGGCAATTGAAGAAAGAAAACAAGAATGAGAAAGGGAGGGGAACGAAGAATGGAGATGACAAAGATGGTGATGACAGAGTTGCTACCACCACTCCTGCAGACTTCCTCATTGTTTATGATGATGAGACGATAAATGTTGCATACCATGAGACCAGTTGGGTGATTGACAGTGGTGCCTCTATTCATGCTACATCTCGGAAGGATTTCTTTACATCCTATAAATCTGGTGATTTTGGAACAGTAAAGATGGACAACGATGGTTTGGTTAAAGTCATTGGAATTGGGGATGTGTATATGAAGACGAATAATGGCATGAGGTTAGTTCTCAGAGATGTGAAGCATATTCTTGACATTCGTTTGAATTTGATTTCTGCAGGTAAACTTGATGATGAAGGGTATTGCTGCACTTTTAGTGATGGCCAGTGGAAGCTCACTAGGGGTGCTATGGTTGTTGTGATACCCCTCGAATCCGAGACACGGGTTGATCAAGCCCAAGCCCAAACCCGAGGGAAATATCAAACAATTAATACTTTAATGAACACAGAATACAAAGTGAATAAGAAAAATATAATGAGCTGGAAGAAACTAAAATAATAAATTTAAAAATCCTCAATAATATAATTGTTAAAATCCGATAATCCAAACTCCATAAGTTTAACAACTCGGGAATCCATCCAGTGGACCCCTTATTAAAATCTCAACTGAAATTAATTGAATACTAAACATAGAAAAGATTCCTACGTAGTCGGAGGAATGAGTGTTTGTATCTGCTCTGCACGTCCAAGCTCTAATTTTGGAATTGACGAACACCTGAAAAATAAAGAGTGGGTCAGGCCCATATGCAAGTCCTGATCTACTACAATCCAAACAGGAATCCGATATGTAGATACATCCTAGAAAGACTCAACAATATCTAGAGTAGTCCATATATGTATATACAGTACACACTATAGGACGCTCGCTAGTCCAGTAGGTTTGTCTTAGCCTGAGTAGAGATACCATGCAAATCGCACATAACGTGGTCATGAGTACCTAGACTTACCAGGGAACAACACCTATATCCAATTATCCATCCTAGGCGATATACGCGCCCTAACCATGGTCCTAAGACTCAAGCTCATACCATGTCACCATATAATAGATATATATAAAATCCGTACTCCTAATACAAAATACCAACCATCTATATTATGGTTTGATATATGTAACAAATCCATCCTAAATCCAAAGTAGGTCATTCAATTATTTTATTGATATGACACAAGTAGGTGATGGACTTAACCAATATGGTTAATCCATACCTTAATCCAAATTAGGTAGAACTTAGTGTTTGAACTAGTCCATACCTACTATGTCACCGTTCCATACCGGTACATACAATCCTCCAGTTAACGCAGTTGATCATATAATATTATATAGTCATCAACTATACTCTAGAATATGCACAAGATAAATTTAATGCATATACATAAATAACAGGCATTCAATATAGAGCCTAAAATCCAATTCCAATAATGTAAACTGCTATATTAAATTCAAGCATTCACATCCTCCAACATAATCCATGAATTGATATAATTAATAGAAATTTAAGTATCAATTAAACTCAAACTAAGCATAGGTAATTTTAATTAATTCACTATACTTAGAATCCTGTGGAAACATGATTTTACATAATTAAATCATCCATAAAACTTGCTAAGTTCCAGTGGATACAACAGTGCGCAATTGACTAAGTTTTCTTTAAACTTTATATTACTCCTTCAATTAATCCCAGTTTAGATTAATGTTCCTCTATACTAAGTTTAGGTCTAAAACAGTTCCACACAATATTTAAAACAGTTTAAACGAAGTCCCAATACTCTGTACAGTCCAAACCACGTACAAAAATCACAGAGTACGAAATTTCTGGGCAAAAGCAGGCTCTAAAATTTGACAGCCTGCTCTATTAAGGTGAGAGCCGGCTCTAAGGCTCCAAGAGCCTGCTCCAAGGCTGCAAAAGCTCGCTCCCCACCCTTGGGAGCCGGCTCTAAGAGTAGGAAGAGCCTGCTCTTCCTCCCTTAGATGCCGTCGTCCGTTTCTGCATCTTCTTCTCTAACTCCGATGATTAACAAAGCCTCTATAGTGTTTTTAAATCCTTGTTCTAGGTTCAAACTTAGTCCTAGGTACATCTTAAACCATTGACATCCCACCATAACATGTATTGAACACAACCTTTTGAAGCAACGACTACAGAATATCAGTTAAAAACTTAAGCGATTCAAAACAGATTTATTCAGTGAAGTCGAATACTATTTTTAATACTTGATTCAAGGTTCAATCTTAGACCTAGATTAATTACAAGTCATCAATATATAATCATGTTCTCAATTTTAATCAAAGCTTAAACGCAACCACCGAGAAGAACAAATAACAGAAACATCAAGGATTATGCAAATCACTTATTTCAACGAGATTTATATAATTCATACATGCATACAAGACTTGATATAATGTTTGTTTAATCCGTTTTTAGCCTTTAATTAATCCCTGGAGTCTAACTAGGCATGCACAGAACACGAATTAAAGGGAAAGAGAAGAACAGAGACTTGCCTTTTCAAAGTTAAAACATAAATTCCACGTCTCTAAGTTTTCCCTTGCTCTGCTTTGCTATACCCCCTTGCTCACTCTCTATTTCTTAGCAATCCCTTGTGTTATAGATGTAAACTTATGTATTTCTAAAACCCTAAACCCCAGTAAGCGTATGTATTTATAGGCTTAGACATTAACCCTAATCCATGTATAACTCAGCCCATAGAACAATCTAGGTTATAATACAACGTTAGTTGAACTGAAACCTAATATAACTCTATGTGCCACCTTCCATACAATCACGTTGAAAACATAATTAACTGTAAATAAAATAATTCACTTTAAACAATTAAAGTAAACTCATTAAACCAACCATTTAAGTTAAGTAAAGTAAACCAACTAAATAATTAATTTCAATTACAACAATTAAATAAATTAAATAAATAAAATTAAAACAAGTAAGTAATCAAATGCAACCAAAACAATTAAAACAATTAAATCAAACCAAATAAATAATCAAAAGCAATTTTAAACAACAAATTAAATACCAGAACTATCCTTTTGAAATTAGGGGTATTACAATTGTGGCTCGAGGCATGAAGCACTCTACAATGTACGCTCTGCAAACAAAGATCTCCAACGACATTGTTAATGCGCTGGAGGATAATGATACAATAGAGTTGTGGCACAAGAGACTGGCTCACATGAGTGAGAAAGAATTAGCTCTACTAGGGAAGAAAAGTCTACTATGTGGACTGAAAAGTACACTTCTGAAAAGGTGTACTCATTGTTTGTCAGGGAAGCAGAGCAGAGTCTCCTTCAAGAATTCCCCTTATTCAAGAAAGTCAGAGATACTGGATTTGGTACATTCAAATGTGTGTGCCCCTATGAAGACGAGAACACTTGGTGGCTCCAGATACTTTGTGACCTTCATAGATGATCATTCAAGGAAGC
This sequence comes from Cornus florida, assembly GCF_030987335.1. NCBI lineage: Eukaryota > Viridiplantae > Streptophyta > Magnoliopsida > Cornales > Cornaceae > Cornus > Cornus florida. Next base: position 10,388,929 of record NW_026775577.1, read on the forward strand.
TGTGGGTATATACCTTGAATTCAAAAGACCAAGTGTTAGCAGTGTCCAAGCAATTTCAAGCCCTAGTTAAGAAACTGACTGGGAAGAAACTGAGATGCATTCGTACTAATAATGGCGGAGAGTATTCTGGCCCTTTTGATGAGTACTGTAGACAGCAGGGTATCCAACATCAAAAGACAACTCCTAAAACTCCTCAGTTGAATGGCGTAGCAGAAAGGATAAACAGGACACTGGTTGAGAGAGTAAGATGCTTGCTTTCACAAGCCCAGTTGCCAAAATCCTTTTGGGGGGAGGCATTGACCACATTTATTCATGTGTTGAATCTTACACCCTGTGTTCCTCTACAATTTGTTGTGCTAGACCGAGTTTGGACAGGTAAGGATGTGTGACGACCCTGGTTTTTAGGCCAACGTGTCCTGTGATGAACCGAAGGTTGACCCGATAACAGATCCGATAAGCGAAAGTGAACACAGAAAACAAGACTCTAAGAAGTCAAAGTGACCTTTCATGAGGTCGTGGAACTCAATGAGAACTGATGCGGAAGCAAAAGGTCAAAAATATGACAAATAAGCCCCCAGGGGCAAAATAGTTATTTTTGAAAAATGTGGATTCGGGTGCCACCGAGCACACCGCTGGAAAGATAGCGAAAAATTAACAAATCTAGACTCAAGAATCACTTGATTTAGAGTCCGGATGAAGAAGATATGAAACTCCAAAGTTTTAAAAAAACCAACTTTCGGGTTTTAAAACAGTGCGGCAAGGATAATTAACAAGGGGTAAAATGGTCTTTTTAGACAAAATTGGATGCAACTGAGCATACCGATAGATAGACTAGGAAAAATTAATGAATCTAGACTCAAGAATCACTTGGTTCGGAGTACGGATGAAGAAGATATAAAACGTCAAAGTTTAAAAAAGAAACCAACCTTTGAGTTTAAAATCAGTGCAGCAAGGGTACTTTACAAAAGGTAAAATAGTCTTTTCAGACAGAATTAGATGCAACCGTGAATACCGTTGGATAGAAAAGCAAAAACTAATAAATTTAGACTTAAAAATCACTTGATTTGGAGTCGGGATGAAGAAGATATGAAGCTTCAAAGTTTTAAAAAATTAGACTTATTTTTCGGGTAAGAAATCTGGGCAGGAATAGTGTTTTAACAGCAAGCACCAATTAAATTTTTTTCCAGAACTGAGGCTAAAAACGGACCCTTAAACGAGTTTTTTTGGAAAAACACGAAGAAGAAACCCCCCTTAAAATCACGTTTTCTACCCTATTATGTAGAAGAAACCAAAAAAAATATTATGTAAAGTCCCTAAAATGCCCCTTGAACAGCCTAGGTCAAGATGGACACAAAAAGCTGCTACAAGCATTTTTTTTCCAAAAAATCCAGAACAGAGAGAAAAAACGGGCTAGTAGATGAATTTTTCTGGAAAAACACAAAGAAGAAACCCCCCTCAAAATTGAGTTTTCTATGTGACACGCAAGAGAATTAAAAAAAAACGTAACGCAGAATGCCTGAAATGCCCCTCCATGAAATCTGGTCATGGAGGTCCAAAAAGCTGCTAAAAAAAAACAGAAAGCTGAAATTTACGATCGATTTCTGGCACCAAGACGATATTTTCTGGAAAAACACGAAAAAGAAACCCCCCCTAAAATCACGTTTTCTATTCAACCATGTTGTAAGAAGGAAATAAAATTGAATTAAAAATTCTAGAATGCCCCTACATTAGAATATGCAACAAAAACGCAAAAGAAATCGTAGGAGGCTCAAAACACAAACGATGAGGTTTTTCCCAGAAACAACTATACACACAAACGTAACTTACCTATTTAGATGCGCTACAATGGTTCATGACTTAAAAATACCACCGATACAAAATCCGACCCCCCAACGGGCAAAAAGGCAAAAATGGAACTTGGAATGAAAACTCGAAATCCAAAAATAAAAAACGGGGTCAAATGACCGTTTGGCCCTTGGCCACACTTCAAACATGATTTATGAGACCCTATGAAAGAATGAGAATGGAATTCCCACACCCGATGCAACCATGGTGAAGCAATGACTTGCGATTTTTAAAGATTTTCACAATATTTCGTGAAGTTAAAAAGTACATAGAATACAATATAATGGTCATTGGCCTCCGGCCTCATCTCATACATATCAAATACATTGAAAGGAGTGTACTTAAGTACACATTACATACATGGAATCAAATATACATATTTTGACATATAAGTCTACAAAATGACATTTCATGCTAACATTCGCATTAAATGGAAACTTGAAAGCTACACGACATCCAAGGAATGCTAGGCGTCACGAACCAAGTCTTCGTACCTGAAATATGCCCCAGTATCGTAGGGGTGAGTAACATAAAGTTACTCGTAGGAGATGAACATGCATCGACCTAGCATTTTACAAATTTATCACCTTAAGGTGAAACATGTTAAAGGGGTTCATGCCACCTAACGTCAATATTGAAATGAGACTCAGGGAGCATCCTAAGCCACCTTAGAGTGTTTTTAGCATAAATCACATCATCTATGCCATTTAAACAATATGGAAGCACGTTATACAAAGCAACGAGATATAGTTCTTAAAGGTATTAACTTGCAATCTCGAATACAGAAACAACTAAAGTAATCATGTCACCTAACGTCTATGTTCTAAATAAGTTTAAGGAATCATCCTAGGCCATGCTAAACAATCAAAACACAATTTACAACTTCAATGCAATCTAACCACATAAAAGCATATTATACAAAGCAACAAAATACAATTTCTTAAAGCTATCAGCTTGAAATCTAAAGCATGAAAACAACAGAAGTGGGTCATGCCACCTAACGTCTAAGTTATAAATGAATCAATAGGATCAATCCTAAGCTTTGTTAGAACGTCAAAACAAAATTTTCAATATCGATGCAATTTAACCAACATTGGAACTTCCAATACAACGCATAAGCACAATTTCGCAAAGTTAACATCATGTAACTTAAAATGGAACGACAAATAAGAAATAACAAGTTATAACATCATTTAATTATCAACTTGAAATGAAATGCGAAATCAAACAAAGTGGATACTCGGACGTCACGCCGGATCAGATCGACAACAAAGTTACTTTAGGGTTACTAGCCCAAGGGAAACCTCCCTATGTGCGCACTAGACTATATATAGAGGGACTATCCCCCGTACTAGAACCACGTCCTAGCCATAGCCAAACAACGACGTCCCCAAGTTTCCAAAATCAACAAGTTGTGCAACAACATATATATCAACAGGAAGATGCAAGATAATCAACTATCTACCAAGCACAACCAAATTTGGAAACCTATACAATACATGCTCTAAGTCCACAACTAATATGATGTGATGAATGTCGAATCTTCAGTGTGCGATTCGTTACACGCTATGCATGAATGATGTTAAATACGAAGTGTGCAAATCATTACACAAGGCAACAATATATTCAATAAGAAAAACATAATCTCATGAGTACAAACATAGCAACTATGTTATCCAATATTCAAGACATAACCAAATGAATATACAACAAGTCTAAGTCTATGATTTCAATATAGAAATCACTTCTAAAACACAACTAAATCATGGAGCAAATTGATAGAATTTAAATAGATAAACACAATTAAATTCTTTAGATTTCCGATTCAATTTCAATTAACCTCAATTTAATACATATTAAATGGCATGGCAAGGTCATCACCTATATCCATTCTAAAACTCATTTAGGTTATTGAAACAACAAAGTAGAACTCTAATTAAATCATGCTAATTTAATTACCATGGTTCTAAAGTAACTTCAAATGGTCCACAATTAATATATACTAGTAAACAAATCATAGCCAATACAAATATCAAGTTAAAATCTTAATTAAACTAATGGGACCACAAAATAGATTTTAATTAATTTTTTTAATTAAAATTTCTAGATTTTCAAACTTAACCAAATGCTCTCAATTTAACATATCTTAGAGAACATGCCAAGGACTAATGTAATATCACATTACAAGCTTATTTCATGCAAGTTACACCTATGTAAATTAAACTTTCACTAAAGTTAAATATAAAATAAAGGTTGCAATTCTCATGCAATTAATCCCAATTTAATATATGCGAACAACTACACCAAAGCTTAATTTTCTAACATGTCACAATTCAATTCCAAGTTGTATATCACCATGAGGATTAAATCTTAAACAAGGAAATTAATTAAATGAAAGGTTTCGAAACCTCACCGAATATTCTAAATCAAATATATGTGAAGCTATAAAGCATATAGATCAAGAATATCAAGTCAGAATTTAAATAGAGTGAATAGTGCACTCGGGGCAAATTAATTAATCAAATTAATTAATAATTACTAATTTTCAAAACACCTCCAACTACTTTCAAATTGAGCTATGTTGGAGAGCATGCTAAGGCCTAATTTAATATGCTAATACATATTGATTTTAAGTTAGTTAAGGCCATATGATTTAATATTTTATTCAAGATAAATATTAAATAAAATCTTTAATACTTGTTCAAATGTTCCAATTTTAATACACGACAATGGGCATATCAATGGGCAATATAAAATCATGCTACATGTTGAAACCAAGTCATGAGCAACCGGAAAAATTAGATCCCGTACAAGAAAAATAAATAATAAAATCTCTAGATTTTATATTTAATCATGCAAACAAGTAGTATAAGCCTCACAAGTATGCTATATAACAAGAATTAAACCTATAACATTTCCTACCTCAATTTGAGATGAAAATCTCAAAAGCCATCAAAATGGAACGGTTCCAAATCCGACGAAACTACTAGGTTTTGTCGGGGGCAACGCCGTGAACATAACCCCCATCAAAGCCCCATCAAAATCATAACTTGACCTCAAAACCAAACTCAAGAAATGGTCAAAACTGAATTTTAATAAGGGGGAAAGGCAGAGCACGGCGAGGGGAACAACAAACGTTAAGGCCGAAGACTTTCCATCAAGGAAAAGTGAATCAAAAGAGGAAAGAGAAGATGGCAGCACCCCTTGGGCTGCCATGGGAGCTCCAGGTCGTGCATGAAGAGGGGAGAAGATGAAAAATGAAATATCTCACCCCCTTTTTATAGAAATCTCAAAAAGTGCCCTGAACGGGCTCCGCCGGGTCCGAAAAAGTAAAATTTGAGCAGACGCGCTCAAATGGCACAACTTTGTGAACGAAAAAGATTCAAAATGATAAAATATGAATAACAGAAGAAACAGCGTTGAAAACTGAGTCCCAAGGAGAAAGTTATGCCCAAAACAAGTTTGGCGCAAACTGGGGCTAGAAACCCTGAAACTGGAAAACATCGACTAGGAGGAAATTCCAAGAGTACACAACTCGACGAAATGTGAAAATGAATCCCGTACGAGGATCTAGCCTCCAGATGAGATATTTTGGCAATAACTTTCGTTAATTGCACAATGGCCCCTACAAAAAGGGTTAACTGCGAAATTGCCCCAGAATGAAAATATGTTCCAAAAGATATTTTCTTAGATGCTCCTGAAATAAAATATCTTCAAAAGATAGTTACGAAAAAGACCCCAAGAAATGAAAAAGATTCTGAAGAATTGTGCATCTATGCCCCTGTGGACACCGGGAGCAACCAGAGTACTTTCTTGCAAAAGTAAAGATACGCATTTCGAGGAAACCACTCAAGATGAAGGCACGTGAAGTCAAAAACCAACTCTGAGCATGAGAAGTGAGGTTGTGCCAAAAACTGACAAACGGAGATAAGACGAAATAGGGAAAATGACAGAATAGGGAAAAAACGAAATAATACATAGTGTCCGAAAAACGAAAAATACGAAAATGACTCGGTCCTCAAAGGAAGTTGTCAATTCACACGAAAGAGTCTCAGAAACCAATTCCGAGCACTAGAGATGACACTAAACGACACGAAACAGAGCTCAGAAAAGAAAATTAAACGAAAAAAAAAATTCATTCGTAAAATTTCAGGAAAAAGGAAAGGAAGGCAAATGACTGGGTCGTTATAACCTACCCTCCTTAAAGGAATTTCGTCCTCGAAATTTGAAACATACCAGAGAGAACAGAATAATGACCGAACAAAAGGTCAAATCAACGGACAACTCACAACGCACTGAAGGACAAATCTTGAAGTCTAAAGATCAACTGAAGGAACACGAAACCATGAACTGAGACAACACCTCATACAAACCGGCACGTTAACTCAACGTCAACCACCGAGAGAATCCCAAGACAAAGGAACATTGAATCACGATGAAAGGAGAGAGTGACAAGGCAGTACGAATAGCAACCAGAACCCGCCCATACTTACTCGTCAATAAGGTAGCATGACGGTATAAGGCACTAGTCCGTAACATACCCCAAACCAGGTCAACTCTGAGAAACCTATTGATACGGATGACATCAATGTCAAAAATGATCATTACCAAAAGCACCACGAGAACCAGGCATCTGTGAGAGTTGGGGTAGCAAATCCCAAAACTCTGACAATAATGACACTGGCACCAACGCTTAAGGCCTTAGATCTAGAAGCCACAAAGGAAAAGGAAATGAAACGGTGTCTCCCTGGCACACGTCTCACTCCACCAGACAAGGATTGCGATTCCACGCTCACATAAGCTTTACTTGCATCAACAAAACAGACAAGAAGGTTTCCGACATGGGCCCTTGCAGAATGAATTTCTCCTATCCAAGGAAGAAACTCGTGAAAAAAGAATGTATCCAAGGAATACGACAAATCCTATGAGATAATGTCAAAACCTGACACAAAGGAAGTAGCTAGCATGCAACATAGCAATGGAATATCTACTCAAGGTGCCACATAAGCAAACAGATATGTTATCAAATCAAAACATGTTATCAAGAGCATATATACACATAAAGTATGCTTAACAAATAATAGATGTATCAAAACACCTAAGCATGTGAACATGTTATCATACAAGACATGTTATCAAATAAGGCATGTTATCAAGATATAAATGACACATCAAAGTAAAACAACGTGAGCATGATATGCACCAAAAACCCGTCGTCCTAAGGTTTTCGAACCTAGGAGCTCTGATGTAAGACCCCTAGTTTTAAAAGGGTTATAATTGGAATTTTAATATTCCTTTTATTGTTTTCATTATTTATTTTATTTGTTTTTGGTATTTATGTGGTTAGGCTTTTCTGAATTAAATTAAGTGTTGGGTGAATTTAAATGGTTATACATTAAATTGATTTGTTAGTTGTTTTATTTTTCCTTGGTTTAATTGGTAATTGTGATATTTAAATTAATTAGATTTTTATTTTATTATTTGAATTGTTGGACCTATTTGTAATTATTTGAATTATTTACGTTAATGATATTATTATTTGACTGAATGGATTTATTGGTGATTATTGGTATTGGTTGCGTTAATTTCATTATTGGGTTTAAATTATTGTAATTAAGTTAAGTGAGTTTTTAGACGTCACCTAAGTGTAGCCGACATAGATTTTAAACGAAGGCTCTGTTTATGGGTCGACTAGTATTTAGATTAGGGCTCTGTTTTTAATCCTACAGGGAATAGGGTTTCAATTAAGTCTATATATATATAGAGCAGTATGTCACCTGAGGGTTTTAGCAATCACAGACCCTATTTACGTTCAGAGTATTGAGAGAACAACAGAGAGGAACAGAGAGGGGTCGTGAGAAACAAACAGAGCTACTTTGGTGAGGGTTTGGCCGTGGCTTACAGGACGGACGTAGGAGAAGGGAAGATGGAGCAATAGGAGATTTAACAGTGAATGGGATCGCCGGAAAAACTTAGAACGACGGCAACAGAGTTTTGAATCCAAAACTGTAAAGGCAAGTTCTCTCATTTCTCTCTCCCGTTGGCCTGTGTTCTGTGCATCCTAGATATCTCGAGGATTTTAATTGGATATTAAATGGATCTTACATGCTTTATATAGGTTAAATTAAGTAGTTATATGTGTTGAAATTAAACTGAAATTGTTCTGGAAAGTTTGGGTCAGTGGTTGATTTGTAAGCATGTTTGAATCGGTAATAGTTTATATGTTTCTTTTGAATGCAAACTGTTTTAAATAAATAACTGGAATGATGTAAGATGAAATTTAGACCCTTAGGTTTAGTTTTAATAAAGAACAGAGGAGGTGGAAGCGGCCGGAGACGGTGCAGAAGGCCGTAGAAGTGGCAGAAACACAGACGGTTCTGAGAGAGGGAGAGAGCCGGCTCCATGGAAGAGGGAGCCGGCTCCCCCCAAGAATGGAGCCGCCTCTAGGGAAAGTGGAGCAGGCTCCACCCTTCTAGAGCCGGCTCCAATAAATATTGGAGCCTGCTAAACTAGTTTAAGAGCAGGCTCCCCTTTTATGCGTGAAATCTGATGGTTTGGGCATTGTTTGGAACTTTAAATTGTCGCAAGGACTGAAATAAAATTTTTAAGAGTAATTTCAAGGGGTTTTAAACTCTCTAATTGGGAAATTTGGTTTATAGAGCAATTAGAATAAACAGTAAAAATAAGCAACTTTGCACGCTGCAAACGAATAGGAAGGACTAATTTGCTAAATCTTGTTTTAAAAATTTAACGGATTGTAGTGTAGACTCCAAATATTATAATGGGTTGTTTTAGAGCCTAATATGCATAATTAGTGTCCTTGTGCTCATGGATTTAACCGTAGAGAAGAATACAACGGTGTAGGCTGCTAACGGATGAAGGGGGTTTAATTGCCTAAATTAGTTTTAGCAATTTAACGGAATATGTATATATTTATAAATCTTGTTGGGGTGGCATGCTAGGATCATTTAATTAACAAGTTTGATCTAGGCATATCCTGGATGTTAATTGTTGAAATACTAAATACTTTTCTGGAATGCATGGACTTAAGCTTGTAATCTTAATTGCGGTAATATTAAGCATTTCACTGCAATTACTTGGATTAGGGTTTGGACTTAAATTGCTGAACTAGTACTTAGGTTCTGTCAATCTAATTGAATGTTGGCCTGGAATTAATTGAAGAATTAAATATATATTTTCTGTCAATTTCATGGATGAATGCTGGATTATAACATGACGAATTAGTAAACTTTGTCTCGTTTAATTACATGGATGGATTCTGGATATTTAGTTGATAACTTGTTTAAATTCTGTGTTTGTCAACTATATGGATAATGTGGACTTTATTTGATGGACTGCTTATCATGTTGCATCATTTACGGATCATTTGCATATATGTACCGGTATGGGACGGTGACATATCAGGGATGGATTAGATCAAAAAGCTAAGTCCTACCCCTTCATACATACGGAATGGATTAACTAAAACAGTTAAATCCTACATGGTTTCATGTCCTGTCGACAAAAATAGTTGAACGACATACTGGATGGTTGTTTATATTTCTGCATTAGGATGGATAGGGTTTTAACTAAAACGTTTAAATCCTGATTATATGTTGTGTCTTGACCAATGAACTATTGACTGGCACAACATTGTATTTGGAAGGAACTTATATATATAATTGGAGTAGGGATTTAATTAAAATATTTAAATCCTAATTTTATGTCGTGTCATGGCAATGAATCAGTTGAGCGGCACTACATTGGTTTGGATGGGAATTTATATATAAATTATGGTACCGCGATTTGAGCTTGAGTCTCATAGTCGACGGTTAGGGTGCGTATATGCAGTAGGATGCGTAGCTAGCTATGTTGGTTGAGGTATACCCTGTTAGGCTTAGGTAGTCGTGCCCACTCAGGTGCGTATTGCATATTACCTTCTATTCAGGTTGAGACCCTCAGCATAGTTAGTGAGAGTCATGTAGTGTGGATATATATTTATCTGTTACGGACTATATAGATATGATTGAGATGTCTAGGATGTATCTGCGTATCGGGTCTCTGTTTGGATTGTAGTTCGAATAGAACTTGTTCGTGGGCCTGACCCACTATTATTTTTCAGGTAACGGATGGTTCCAGGTCTTAGAGCTTGTTCATGCTGAGCAGAGACGACTACTTATTCTACCGATGATGTAGGGGGGGTTCTTCATGGTTCAGCAGTGGACTTCTTTTTAGTTGTTAGCTTTCCAGTATTGGCTTTTGATTAGGGGTCCACCAGATGGATTCCCGAGTTGTATTATAATTGGAGAAGTTGGATGTAACAGACTAGTTCTTATTTTTTTAATAAAGGATTTTCATTTAGTTTCTTTCCAGCGAATTTTATTTACTCATATTTATCTTAATTATATTCTGTGTTTATTTATTGCTAATTTGTTTGATATTCTCGGGTAGTCGGGCGTGGGCCTGGCCAACCCGCATCCGAAAATCCGGGGGTATCACATCTGATACCACCTATGATGACTTTAGTTTTTAGGCCAGCGTGTCCTGTGATAAACCGAAGGTTAACCCCATAACGGATCCGATAAGCGAAAGCGAACACAGAAAACAAGACTCTAAGAAGTCAAAGTGACCTTCCACGAGGTCGTGGAACTCAATGAGAACTGATGCGGAAACAAAAGGTCAAAAATATGACAAATAAGCCCCCAGGGGCAAAATAGTCATTTTTAAAAAATATGGATTCGGGTGCCACCGAGCACACCGCTGGAAAGACAGCAAAAAATTAACAAATCTAGACTCAAGAATCACTTGATTCAGAGTCCGAATGAAGAAGATATGAAATTCCAAAGTTTCATAAAAACCAACTTTCGTGTTTCAAAACAGTGCGGTAAGGGTAATTGACAAGAGGTAAAATAGTCTTTTTAGACAAAATTGGATGCAACTGAGCATACCGATAGATAGACTAGGAAAAATTAATGAATCTAGACTCAAAAATCACTTGATTCGGAGTCTGGATGAAGAAGATATGAAATGTCAAAGTTTCAAAAAAAACCAACCTTTAAGTTTAAAATCAGTGCAGCAAGAGTACTTTACAAAGGGTAAAATAATCTTTTCAGATAGAATTAGATGCAACCGTGAATACCGTTGGATAGAGAAGCAAAAACTAATAAATTTAGACTTTAAAATCACTTGATTTGGAGTCTGGACGAAGAAGATATGAAACCTCAAAGTTTCAAAAAATTAGACTTATTTTCCGGTTAAGAAATCTGGGCAGGAATAGTGTTTTAACAGTAAGCACCAATTAAATTTTTTTCCAGAACCGAGGCTAAAAACGGACCCTTCAACGAGTTTTTCTAGAAAAACACGAAGAAGAAACCCCCCTTAAAATCACGTTTTCTACCCGACTATGCAGAAGAAACCAAAAAAAATACGATGTAAAGCCTCTAAAATGCCCCTTGAACAGCCTAAATCAAGATGGACCCAAAAAGCTGCTACAAGCAATTTTTTCCAGAAACAGCCAAAACAGAGAGTAAAAACGGGCTAGTAGATGAATTTTTCTGGAAATACACAAAGAAAAAACCCCCCTCAAAATTGAGTTTTCTACGTGACTTACGAGAGAATTAAAAAAAAAACGCAATGTAGAATGCCTGAAATGCCCCTCCATGAAATCTGGTCATGGAGGTCCAAAAAGCTGCTAAAAAAAACAGAAAACTGAACTTTACGATCGATTTCCGGCACCAAGACGACATTTTCTGAAAAAAAACGAAAAAGAAACCCCCCCTAAATTCATGTTTTCTATTCAACCATATTGAAAGAAGGAAATAAAACTGAATTAAAAAGTCTAGAATACCCCAAGATCAGAATATGCAACAAAAACGCAAAATGAAATCATAGGAGGCTCAAAACACAAACGATGAGGTTTTGCCCGGAAACTACTATGCATGCAAACGTAACTTACCTATTTAGACGCGCTACAATGGTCCATGACTTAAAAATACCACCGATACAAAATCCGACCCCCCAACGGGCAAAAAGGCAAAAATGAAACTTAGAATGAAAACTCGAAATCCAAAAATACAAAACGGGGTCAAATGACCGTTTGGCCCTTGGCCACACTTCAAATATGATTTATGAGACCCTATGAAAGAATGAGAATGGAATTCCCACACCCGATGCAACCATGGTGAAGCAATGACTTGCGATTTTTCAAGATTTTCACAATATTTCATAAAGTTAAAAAGTACATAGAATACAATATAATGGTCATTGGCCTCTAGCCTCATCTCATACATATCAAATACATGAAAGGTGTGTACTTAAGTACACATTACATACATGGAATCAAATATACATATTTTGACATATAAGTCTACAAAATGACATTTCATGCTAACATTCGCATGAAATGGAAACTTGAAAGCTACACGACATCCAAGGAATGCTAGGCGTCACGAACCAAGTCTTCGTACCTGAAATATGCCCCAGTATCGTAGGGGTGAGTAACATAAAGCTACTCGTAAGAGATGAGCATGCATCGACCTAGCATTTTACAAATTTATCACCTTAAGGTGAAACATGTTAAAGGGGTTCATGCCACCTAACGTCTATATTGAAATGAGACTCAGGGAACATCCTAAGCTACCTTAGAGTGTTTCTAGCATAAATCACATCATCTATGCCATTTAAACAATATGGAAGCACGTTATACAAAGCAACGAGATATAGGTTCTTAAAAGTATTAACTTGTAATCTCGAATACAGAAACAACTAAAGTGATCATGTCACCTAACGTCTATGTTCTAAATAAGTCTAAGGAATCATCCTAGGCCATGCTAAACAATCAAAACACAATTTACAACTTCAATGCAACCTAACCACATAAAAGCATATTATACAAAGCAACAAAATACAATTTTTTAAAGCTATCAGCTTGAAATCTAAAGAATAAAAACAACAGAAGTGGGTCATGCCACCTAACGTCTAAGTTATAAATAAATCAATAGGATCAATCCTAAGCTTTGTTAGAACGTCAAAACAAAATTTTCAATATCGATGCAATTTAACCAACATTGGAACTTCCAATACAACGCATAAGCACAATTTCGCAAAGTTAACATCATGTAACTTAAAATGGAACGATAAATAAGAAACAACAAGTTACAACATCATCTAGTTATCAACTTGAAATAAAATGCGAAATCAAACAAAGTGGATACTCGAACGTCACGCCGGATAAAACTGACAACATAGTTACTTTAGGGTTACTAGCCATGGGTAACCTCCCTATGTGCGCACTAGACTATATATAGAGGGACTATTCCCCGTACTAGAACCACGTCCTAGCCATAGCCAAACAACGACATCCCCAAGTTTTCAAAATCAACAAGTTGTGTAACAACGCATATATCAACAGGAATATGCAAGATAATCAACTATCTACCAAGCACAACTAAATTAGGAAACCTATACAATATATGCTCTAAGTCCACAACTAATATGATGTGATGAATGTCGAATCTTCAGTGTGCGATTCGTTACACGCTATACATGAATGTTGTTAAATACGAAGTGTGCAAATCATTACACAAGGCAACAATATATTCAATAAGAAAAACATATTCTCATGAGTACAAACATAGCAACTATGTTATCCAATGTTCAAAACATAACCAAATGAATATACAACAAGTCTAAGTTCATGATTTGAATATAGAAACCACTTCTAAAACACAATTAGATCATGGAGCAAATTGATATAATTTAAATAGAAAAACACAATTAAATTCTCTAGATTTCCAATTCAATTTCAATTAACCTCAATTTAATACATATGAAAGGGCATGACAATGTCATCACCTATATCCATTCTAAAACTCAATTAGGTTATTAGAACAACAAAGTAGAACTTTAATTAAATCATATTAATTTAATTACCAAGGTTCTAAAGCAACTTCAAATGGTCCACAATTAATATATACTAGTAAGCAAATCATGGCCAATACAAATATCAAGTTAAAATCTTAATTAAGCTAATGGGACCACAAAATAGATTTAAATTAATTCTTTTAATTAAAATCTCTAGATTTTTAAACTTAACCAAATGCTCTTAATTTAATATATCTTAGAGAACATGCCAAGGACTAATGTAATATCACATTACAAGCTTATTTCATGCAAGTTACACCTATGTAAATTAAACTTTCACTAAAGTTAAATATAAAATAAAGGTTGCAATTCTCATGCAATTAATCCCAATTTAATATATGTGAACAACCACACCAAAGCTTAATTTTCTAGCATGCCACAATTCAATTCCAAGTTGTATATCACCATGAGGATTAAATCTTAGACAAGGAAATTAATTAAATGAAAGGTTTCAAAACCTCACCGAATATTCTAAATCAAATATATGTGAAGCTATAAAGCATATAGATCAAGAATATCAAGTCGGAATTCAAATAGAGTGAATAGTGCACTCGGGGCAAATTAATTAATCAAATTAATTAATAATTACTAATTTTCAAAACACCTCCAATCACTTTCAAATTGAACTATGTTGGAGAGCATACTAAGGCCTAATTTAATATGCTAACACATATTGATTTTAAGCTAGTTAAGGCCATATGATTTAATATTTTATTCAAGATAAATATTAAATAAAATCTTTAATACTTGTTCAAATGTTCCAATTTTAATACACGACAATGGGCATATCAAGGAGCAATATAAAATCATGCTACATGTTTAAACCAAGTCATGAGCAACCGGGAAAATTAGATCCCGTACAAGAAAAATAAATAATAAAATCTCTAGATTTTATATTTAATCATGAAAACAAGTAGTATAAGCATCACAAACATGCTAAATAACAAGAATTAAACCTATAACACCTCCTACATCAATTTGAGATGAAAATCTCAAAAGCCATCAAAATGGAACGGCTCCGAATCCGACGAAACTACTAGGTTTTGTCGGGGACAACGCCATGAACATAACCCCCATCAAAGCCCTATCAAAATCATAATTTGAACTCAAAACCAAACACAAGATATGGTCAAAACTGAATTTTAATGAGGGAGAAAGGTAGAGCACGGCGAGGGGAACAACAAACGTTAAGGCCGAAGACTTTTCATCAAGGAAAAGTGAACCAAAAGAGGAGAGAGAAGATAGCAGCACCCCTTGGGCGGCCATGGGAGCTCCAGGTCATGCATGAAGAGGGGAGAAGATGAAAAATGAAATATCTCACCCCCCTTTTATAGAAATCTCAAAAAGTGCCCTGAACGGGCCCCGCCGGGTCCAAAAAAGTAAAATTTGAGCAGACACACTCAAATGGAAAAACTTTGTGAACTAAAAAGATTCAAAATGATAAAATATGAACAACGGAAGAAACGGTGTCGAAAACTGAGTCCCGAGCAGAAAGTTATGCCTAAAACAAGTTTGGCGCAAACCGGGGTCAGAAACCCTGAAACTAGAAAACATTTACCAAAAGGAAATTCCAAGAGTACACAATTCGACGAAATGTGAAAATGAATCCCGTACGAGGATCTAGCCTCCAGACGAGACATTTTTGCAATAACTTTCGTTAATTACACAATGGCCTCTACAAAAAGGGTTAACTGCGAAATTGCCCCAGAATGAAAATATCTTCCAAAAGATATTTTCTTAGATGCCCCTGAAATAAAATATCTTCAAAAGATATTTACGAAAAGCACCCAAGAAATGAAAAAGATTCCGAAGAATTGTGCATCTATACCCCTGTGGACACCGGGAGCAACCAGAGTACTTTCTTGCAAAAGTAAAGATACGTATTTCGAGGAAAACACTCAAGATGAAGGCACATGAAGTCAAAAACCAACTCCGAGCATGAGAAATGAGGTTGTGGCAAAAACTGACAAACGTAGATAAGACAAAATAGGGAAAATGACAGAATAGGGAAAAGACGAAATAGCGCATAGTGTCCGAAGAACGAAAAATGCGAAAATGACTCGGTCCTCAAAGGAAGTTGTCAATTCACATGAAAGAGTCTCAGAAACCAATTTCGAGCACTCGAGATGACACTAAGCGACACGAAACAGAGCTCAGAAAAGAAAATTAAACGAAAAAAAAAATTAATTCGTAAAATTTCAGGAAAAAGAAAAGGAAGGCAAATGACTGGGTCGTTACAGGATGTCTCCTATAATCATTTGCGTGTTTTTGGGTGCAAAGCATTTGTGCATATTCCAAAAGATGAAAGGTTCAAACTTGATGTGAAAACGCGACAGTATATATTCCTTGGCTATGGCCAAGATGAGTTTGGGTACAAGCTGTTGACCTTAAGGATTTCATCCAATGACAATCTAGGTGTTTTGATGATAACAAACTATTAATGGTGTTTAAGGACTAATGTTTACATTGAGTGTTATATAGATTATTCACATTCAAAGAATGACCTCAATGAAGCATTAAAGATCATTCAAAGTATTCCATTATTCAAGATCACATCAAGGAAAGAAATGGATACAATGAAGACATGAAGTTGCAAGGAACAAAATGCAATGTCCAAAGATAGCTTGGACTTCAATGAGCAAGAAAGCAACTCAAAGGAAGAAAGAAAGCAATACTACCTCAAGCCTAAACGATCATGGATAATGCATGAAGAAAAGGGGTAGATAGGATGATGAGTGTTTTAGATTCAATGTTAAAGTATTTATGAATCCATTTGAAGCTCATCTCTATAGGATCATGCATATTATCATCATTCACATATTCTTATATCCTTAGTAATAGACTTTGCACTTCATTCATAGATATTGTCATATGAAGTCTTTGCTAAGAAAGGGTTAGTTCAAGCTTGCATAAGCTTTGAAAGAACTCGCAACTTGAGCTAGAAATGCTAGGACCATGCACATTAATCATAAGATTTACTTTGGTGTCTAGAAAGAAAAGGAAAAGGCATTGAACTTAATATTTCATCTTTAAAGCCTTTGTTGCCATAATTTAGTAAATGACTCTAGGACACAATGAACTTGATATTTATCATCCTTATATGTCCCTAGACTCTTAGAAATAGGTCTTGAACTAAATTGAACCATTCATCAAAGTCCTAGGTGCTAGAAAGATGGTTATCTCAAAAGAAGTAATTTTCAGCCCAGAAAATTTCCAGACCAGCCTATGCTAAAACTGTTATAACTATTTTTGTAGTTGGAATTTTTAAGTAAGGCTAGGTGCATTAGAAAGCTGACTTCGATCTCTTGAGTTTAGACTCAAATTTCACCTAAAAAGGATTTGAATTGAATGAGATATGAGCATTACAAAATGCATATCTCTGGTCTACGAAAATTCTGACCAGGTTGCACTAAAACGACCATAACCATTTCTGTGGTTATAATTTTTGAGCAAGGGCAGTGGATTGTAGGAGCCGCCTCTTTGCACTCCAGTAGCCAAATTGTGTGTCGTAGAATGCATTTTGTGAATTGGAGCCTCCTCCAATTTTTTGTAGAGCCGGCTCTTCTAAGTTATTTGAATCTACAACGGCACTAATCTGCATTTAAGTCTTCCAACTACTTCTAACAGACATATTAAGCTACGGCTGTCTATATAAGGAAGGCCCATTTTGCTGAAGCAAAAACACCACCATTTTTTAGAGACATAATATTACATTTCAAGAGAGCTTTTGTTCTCTCATCTTCTCTTCTCTCTCATTTCACTCTTATTCTATTTTGAGAGATTTAATTAAGCACTCAAAGGGCTTTTGCTCTAACTTTTATCTTCATAGAGTTTTTTCTCTATTATACACTTGAGAGATTGTAAAAGCTTATTTTCTTCACATATTTCATCTTCTCTTATTCATTTCATTCATAGAATTTGAGCTTCAATCTATTCATCTATACTCTAGTTATGAGCCTTGATTTGCATATCAATCTTTTGAGAGATATATTTGTATGCAACAAAATTGAGCTTCAATTTGTAAAGGCTTGTGTGGCCTAAGGAAGAAGAAGCAAGCTAGCTTCAATTTGTAAGGGTTAGTGTGACCCAAAGGAAGACTAAGAGGGGTTGTTCTCTTAGCAAGGTGAAACAAGGAGTTACTTCTTGTAAAGGTTTGCTCTCCACCCGTAAGGAGGTGCACTAATGGATTGGGAAGTCTCAAGAGGAGTCTTGAGCCGAGGAGTAGGAGTTTCCGAACCTCGCTAAAATCGCCGAGTCATTGTTTGAAATTTCTCTTCCCTTATCTCTTTTACAATTGTGCTATTAATTGTTTAATTTAATTATTGCATAATTGCTTAAGTTGTTGATTAGAAATTATAAATCTATAAATTACGAAAATTGGCCATTGACTCTATTCACCCCCCTTCTAGAGTCAATTCTTGGTTAACACAAGCTTTATTATCCAGTTGAGAAGAAAATTGTGAAAAGCAGAGATGTTGTATTTGTTGAAGATCAGACAATTCAGGATATTGAGAAAGCTGGGAAATATATGTCTCAGCAAGGTGATATCTTGATTCATGTAGATCCAGCTCCTCTGAAGAATCTGCCATCTCAGGTTGAGAATGATGTTCAGGATGACCACCAGTGTACATGTGATGTGGATGTTCCCCTATAGGTTCAAGGAGATGTTAAGACTAATGAGCAGTTGACAGCGCCAAAGATTCCACCAGAGATTCCATCCAGGAAGTCTCTTAGAGACCGACGTCCTTCCACTTGGTATTCAGCAGAGCAGTATGTGTTATTGACTGACGGAGGAGAGCCCCAGTGTTTTGCAGAAGCCATAAAAGATGAACACAAGACAAAGTGGGTTGAGGCTATGCAAGATGAGATACAGTCATTGCATGATAACCACACATTTGAGTTAGTAAAGCTACCTAAAGGAAAAAGAGCTTTGGAAAACAAGTGGATTTACAGGAAGAAACCAAATTGGTTCTCTTCACGGCCACGGTACAAAGCTAGCTAGATTGGTTGTCAAAGGGTTCGGTCAGAGAAAAGGTATTGAATTTGATAAGATCTTCTCTCCAATCATAAAGATGTCATCGATCCGTATAGAACTCGGCCTAACAGATAGTCTTGACTTGGAAGTTAAGCAGATAGATGTGAAAACTGCCTTCCTTCATGGTGATTTGGAGGAAGAGATTTATATGAAGCAGCCAGAGGGTTTTAAAGTGAAAGGGAAAGAGGATTATGTGTGCAAACTGAAGAAAAGCCTATATGGTTTGAAACAAGCACCGAGACAGTGGTATAAGAAGTTTGAGTTTGTTATAGGGGAGCAAGGCTACAAGAAGACAACTTCTGATCACTGTGTATTTGTTCAAAAATTCTCTGATGATGATTTTATTATTCTACTGCTTTATATGGATGACATATTGATTGTTGGTAGGAATGCTTCAAGGATTGACCAGTTGAAGAAGCAATTGAGTAAGTCATTTGCTATAAAGGATTTGGGGCTCATGACATGAGTGTCAAGAAGTTATATTTTTCACAAGAGGAGTACATTGAAAAAATGCTTCAGAGGTTCAATATGGACAACACTAAAGTGGTTAGCTCTTCTCTTGCTACCCACTTCAGACTGAGTACAAAGCAATGTCCTTCTACAGATAAGGAAAAGGAAGACATGGAAAGAGTTCCTTACACCTCAGTAGTAGGAAGTTTGATGTATGTAATGATTTGCACAAGACCAGATATAGCCCATACAGTCGGTGTAGTTAGCCGATTCTTGTCAAATCTAGGAAGATAGCATTAGAATGCAGTGAAGTGGATCATGAGGTATCTTCGAGGCACTTCCCGTTTGAGACTTAGTTTGGGAAATAGACAACCATTGTTAGTTGGCTACACAGATGCAGATATGGCAGGGGATGTGGATACTCGTAAGTCTACTTCGGTTTATTTGATCACTTGCAGGTGGGGCTGTAGGTTGGCAATCGAGACTTCAAAAGTGTATTGCTCTTTCTACGACAGAAGTAGAGTTTATTGCAGCAACAGAAGCGACTAAAGAGTTGCTATAGGCAAAGAAGTTCTTGAGAGAACTTGGTTTCAAGCAGCAGAGGTATGCATGTGTTGTTTTGTGATAGCTAGAGTGCTATTCATCTTGCTAAGAATTCCAGTTTTCATGCAAGATCTAAGCACATTGATGTACGATACCATTGGATCAGAAATGCGTTGAACAATAAGTTACTTGAACTTGAGAAGGTTCACACTGATGATAATGGTTCTGATATGGTGATAAAGACCCTACCAAGAGAAAAGCTTGAAGTTTGTTGTTCGATCGCTGGGATGGCGATTCCCTCCACATAGTCGGAAAAGGGGAGATTTGTTGGGTTTATTTCCTTCTATATGGAGGAAAGCCCAAGTGGGTTTTATTAAAGCCCAAAGCCTAGCTCTTTAGGGTGTATAACCCTAAGGAAGTCATAAAAGAGAAAAAAAAAAAAAAAAAAAAAAAAAAAAACAGAAGCCGTAGCTTTCAAAAGAGAGAGAGAGGAAAAACGCAATTTTTCCATATACTGCCCAGATTTCATCAAACCTCTGATCCCGCTTTGTCCGTGGTCCGATCGAGCTGAAATTTGGAGGAGAGGTTCATGACTCAATGGTTTAAAATCTGAATGGTGGAGATCGGATTTTGAGCTTAGGAATAGTGATTTGTACTCGTGAACAGTAACCGGGTTTATGGTATTCTCTCCAATTCTCTTTATATTTGCCAAGATTGTTGATATCTTGATGAGATGTGTTGTAGCCTCTAATTACGATTAGAGAAGACTTTGTGCACCATTATTTGGTTGATAGTGGAGATTTCAACTGGACTAGGTCCCGTGGTTTTTTTCTTCCTCACATTGGGAAAGTTTTCCACGTAAAAAAAATGTTTGTGTTCTTGTTGCTTGGTGTAATTGATTATTTCTCTATTATTTTTAGCACATATAAAAGTAGAGATACACTATATTTGCTTGCATATATGGAGAAGAGTTATTTCGCTATGTTTGTTTATTGTTATCTCTCCCAACAGTTGGATCCGCGGAGTTGGGGCTTGGTATACAGTATCTATCAAGCTCCACACTACCCATCAAGGTGGTGGTATTGTCAGTGATGGTGTTGGTGGTGACGGTTAAAGGTGGTGGTGAAGGTGACTGACGATGGGCCGAGTCCAAATTTTAGTGTTTGATGTGGGACTAGCTCGAAAATATGAAGAAAGCGGGTTAGGAAGGTAATTTCATTCCTAAACAATTTAGCTGGGATAAAAGTTGTCCTACGGCGAGGTCATTGGATTTTGTAGTATTGCAATACTATTGCATCGATTCTATTAATTTTCAACAAACTCTGATACCACATCTATGTTTATAATCAAAATGGATTTTGCAAGCAAACAGAGTATAATGAAAAATAATTAGGCAAAAATCACTTGAAATTCTTGATAAGCCAGAGAACAATTATTCTTCTGCTACAATTCAAGATAAAATGAGAAAAAAAACATATACAACATGGTGTACTAGTATCAAGCCAAAAACACATCAAAAAGAAGAAAATAATCGACGAGCTCATTGATATTCTTCTTCCATTCAATTTGAAAAAAACCTTTTCTTTCATTCAATCCTCGAACTTTGTGGTACTAATGTAGAAGAAACGTGTGGCAATCTGGGAGGAGAAGATAAGATGGGTTTAGTTTGAACTTGCAAGGATTGAAGGCTTCCTTCTAACATTTCCACCACAGAAGTCATTGATGGACGATCTACTGGATTGGTCTTAGTGCACCACAAACTCACTATCCTCATACCCCTAATTAGAATGTAATTGAACCAAATCAAGTCTCACTTTCAACTGCTTGAGTGCAAACTCAAGTTAAGTCCCAATTTTAGTGTTTGAACTTCGCTTGAACATATGAAGAACTCAGGTCAGGAACGTGATTTCATTCCCAAGTTTTAATTAGGCTGGGGCTAAAAGTTGTCCTAGCTAGAATGAGCATAATGGATTCTGTCGCATAAGAATACAGTTTGTGATGATTATAATTTAATTACCCGTGGATAGGGGAAGATCGTTAAAGTAATGCGCTATCTCATAAGATTGAGATAGGCTCTACAGACTAAGATAAGGACTACGACTAAGATAAAGGTTACAGATTACGCTAAGAATTGCAGAATACGATAAGGTTTAGGCCAACAGATTATGATAAGGATTAAGGACGACGTGGACGCTACGTAACATCCTGATCCAAGTCCTATAAATAGGGAGGGCTAATCGACGTTTGGAGGTAGGCAAAAAACCCTAACTCAATATCTCGATTTCTCCAGAGAGATTATCATTCACACTGACTTGTTCGTCGGAGCCTATTCCACCGGTAACACACCGGTGTTTGTAGGATCACTTCTTCTTCTCTTTATTCAGGAAGTCAGATCAGATCTGGGTTGCGCAGAATCCATCTTCAACAGTTGGCGCCGTCTGTGGGAACTTATTTTTGTTCTCTAAACAAAGCATGGTTCTATTGCGATCTGGTCTGGCTGCTGGCAAGGGCGAAGGGTTGCAAGCTTCTGATGCAGGGACTTCAATGGGGCAACCCCCCGTCGTCCCAAATGATCAGGAACGCGTCACAGCATTGGAACAACTGGTGAACCAGTTAGTCCAGCAAAATGCGATGATTCTGCAACGCTTAGCCGCCCCCAACGAGGAGAGAAACAGTTAAGTACCCAACGATGACTCCCGTAGGGTTAACAACGATGTTGAGCTTAGTCAAATAGGGGGTCAACAGAGGAGCCATCACCATCGGTCCCCTGAACGGAATACCACCAGGCTCCGTGGAGATACTTCTAGTTATGTTGGAGACAAGACTGAGGACGCCACTCAGTTCGATCTAGAGTTGCAGGATCTGAAAGCCAAGGTTGACGATGTCATGCAAGCGATGAAAGGGAAGGGCCAGGCTGCAGTGAACGATATGGTACAAAAGACTAACCTAGCTTTTAGCCCAGCTGTTATGAGTTGTCCTTTACCTAGCAAATTCAAGATGCCAACTCTTGAGAGCTTCGATGGGACGCGGGACCCTCTCGACCATTTGGAGACCTACAAAGCTCTTATGTATTTGCAAGCCGTACCGGACGAGATTATGTGCAGGGCTTTCCCTACCACACTCAAGGGTTGGGCTCGTCTCTGGTTCAATAAATTAAAGCCAGGCTCCATTGAAAACTTTGAAGAGTTGAGCAAATAATTCATTAGACACTTCATCACTGGGCAGAAGCATAGGAGACCAGCAACACATTTACTTAATGTGAAGCAGCAGAAGGGAGAGTCCCTTCGTGATTACATAAGTCGTTTTAACACTGAAATGCTGCAAGTTGAAGAGGTGGACGACAAGGTTGCCCTCACAGCCTTTATGGGAGGACTACAGACTTCTAAGTTCTTATTTTCCTTATCAAATGAAGCCCCTACAAGCATGACAGAGTTGATGGTTAGAGCGCGGAAGCACATGAACTCTGACGATGCTATGAATGCACGAAAAAACAAAGATGATGAAGATAAGAGGTCGGATAAGAAGAGGCCAGCACCTAGCACTAGGGAGGAAAGGGAATTGAAGTACAAGAAATTCTCAAACCAGGCTGACAGATCGTTTCGCCGCCCAGCGAGCCCAGGCAGGTATAATAACTATACCCCCCTAAATACATCTGTAGAGCAAGTCTTTCTGCAGATTCAAGATGACGCATCATTGAAATGGCCACCAAAGCTAAAAGCTGATCCAACAAAGAGGTCTCGAGATAAATACTGTAGGTTTCACCGGGACCATGGACATAACACAGAGGATTGTTTCGACCTCAAAAACCAGATTGAGAACCTTATTCGTAAAGGTCATTTACGCAAATTCACAACTAGAAATGGAAAAGGAGGCTCCAACCCAGCCCGGGAGGGCCGAGATGATCACCCTCCTCAACACCAACCAATGGGTGAGATCAAAGTTATATCGGGTGGCTTCGCTGGTGGTGGTGAGACGAGTTCAGCTCGGAAGGCTCATGCTAGGAGAATTCGGAGTTTTTCAGAGGTGAATGAAGTTGGAATGACAAGTCCTCCAACCAAATTACCTCGAGTTGAGGAGCCGGTCATAAACTTTTCTGAAGAAGATGACAAGGGAATTCACCAGCCCCATGATGACCCTCTGGTAGTTTCCATGGTCGTTGCTAATTTCACTGTTCGACGAATACTAATAGACAATGGTAGCTCGGCTGACATACTATTTCTTAGGGCGTACGAGAAATTAAAAATTGGCCGAGAGAAGCTCCGACCCATGAAGTCACCACTGGTGGGATTTTCAGGCGATAAAGTATATCCACTGGGGGCAGTTACCCTTCCAGTTACTGCAGGAGCCAATCCAAAACAGGTCACTGTAATGGTGGACTTTGTAGTGGTGGACTGCCCATCATCATATAATATTATCCTGGGGAGAACGACATTGAATGCTATAAAAGCAATCACGTCCACTTACCATCTCCTGATGCGTTTCCCAACTGAATATGGTATGGGAGAGATAAGAGGGGACCAAACAATGGCTTGCGAATGTTATGTTGCCTCTCTCAGAAAAATAAAATCGCAAGAGGCATTTACGATTGAAGGGCTGGAAGGGAAAGATAGACCAGACTTTCATAGAGCGGAACCTACAGAGGAGCTAGAAGAGGTCATCCTTGGTGAGCCCAAAAAAAAAAGTGAGTATAGGGTCTTTACTCCCCCCAGGTATCAAAGATGAACTTACTCAATTCCTCAGGAAGAATCAAGACGTATTTGCATGGGTACATGAAGACATGCCGGGTATAGACCCCACTATCATGGAGCACCGCCTAAATGTAAATCCTGACTTTAAACCTGTCAGACAAAAAAGGAGGACTTTTGCTCCAGAAAGGAATCAGGATATATCAGAAGAGGTAGAAAAGCTCTTAAAAGCCAACTTTATTCAAGAGGTGTACTACCCCGACTGGCTGGCAAATGTGGTCCTAGTGAAGAAGGCAAATGGAAAATGGAGGCTATGTGTGGATTTCACCGACCTTAACAAAGCTTGCCCGAAGGACAGCTTTCCTCTCCCAAGAATCGATATGCTCATTGAGGGAACGGCTGGACACGAACTATTAAGTTTCATGGATGCATATTCTGGATACAACCAGATATCTATGTACACCTCAGATAGAGAAAAAACGGCCTTCATCACTGATAGAGGTTTGTACTGTTACAAAGTAATGCCGTTTGGGCTCAAGAACGTTGGTGCAACATACCAGAGGCTAGTGAATGCAATGTTTAAGCATCAAATTGATAGAAACATGGAGGTATATGTTGATGACATGTTGGTGAAAAGCTTAAAAGCTGAAGACCATTTGACTGACCTGCAGGAGACCTTAGAGGTACTTAGGAGTCATAAAATGAAACTCAACCCCAGCAAGTGTGCCTTTGGGGTTTCCTCAGGAAAGTTCTTGGGATATATGGTAAGCAGAAGAGGAATTGAGGCCAATCCAGAGAAGATCCGAGCAGTCATTGACATGAGATCGCCAAGATCAACCAAGGATCTACAACGACTAACAGGGAAGATTGCTGCCTTGAGTAGGCTAATCTCTCGGTCAACTGACAGGTGTCTACCTTTCTTTCATGTGCTAAGGAAGGCTTTTGAATGGACCCCAGAATGTGAGCAGGCATTCAAAGAACTAAAGCAATACCGTAGTTCTCCCCCACTACTGTCTCGAACCATACCGGGAGAGGAACTATACATATACCTTGCAGTCTCCACGACAGCTGTCAGTTCAGCTCTGATACGAGAAGAAGAAGGGGTCCAAAGGCCAGTATACTTCCTGAGCAAAGCACTTAGAGGTGCGGAGGAAAGATATCCAAGGATAGAACAGTTGGCCTTTGCTTTAATTGTGTCCGCCAGGAAACTGAGACCATACTTTCAAGCGCATACGATAGTGGTCCTAACAGATCAACCCCTTCGACAGGTCTTACATAAGCCAGAAAGCTCTGGCCGACTGATGAAGTGGTCAGTAGAGTTAGGGGAGTTCGACTTTCAGTATAAGCCAAGAACAGCAGTAAAGGCTCAGGTGTTGGCTGATTTCTTAGCTGAGTTTACCCCTCCAGAAGAGGAGAAACAACCCTAATTTTTGACAGAACCAAGTTTAAGTGAGCAGATGGGCCCAGAAATAGTCTGGGACTTGTTCGTGGATGGGTCATCTACTGCTCAGGCTAGCGGAGCCGGGCTTGCTCTTGTCTCCCTAGAGGGAGAAAATATACAGTACGCACTTCGGTTTGGTTTCAAAGCAACCAACAACGAAGCAGAGTATGAAGCCTTGATAGCAGGATTAAAAGTGGCAAATGCCCTAGGGGTTGAGCAATTAAAGGTGTACACCGACTCCCAGCTGGTCGCTGGACAAGTTCAAGCGGAATATGAGGCACGAGACGAGAAGATGAAGAGTTATCTACAAAAGGTGAAGGAATTAAAGAATCACTTCCAAAGATTCTTAATTCATCAAATACCACGAGAAGAGAATGGGAAAGCAGACGCTTTAGCCCGGCTAGCTACTGCATTAGAACCTGAGATCAATAAGAATATACCACTGGAATATTTGGATGAACTATCTATATCTCAGGAGAGACAAATTGAAGTGCAACAAGCGATATTGAGTGTGGAATGGGCAGATCCTATCATCAGATATATCAAGGATGGGGTGCTACCAACAGACCGAGTAGAAGCTCAAAAGGTCAAGATACGGGCAGCTAGGTATACGCTTATCAAAGGGGTGTTCTACAAGAGAAGCTTCTCCATGCCGTATTTACGATGCGTTTCTAGCGAGGAAGCTGACTACATTTTGAGGGAGATCCACCTAGGAGTTTGTGGAAACCATGCTCGGGGTAGGTCACTTGCCAACAAGGCCATCCGACAAGGATACTATTGGCCCACCATGCAGAAAGATGCACTTGACTTCGTTAAAAAGTGCGACAAGTGTCAACGATTTGCCAACACCCCGAGACAACCGCCAGAGGAGATGACTCCCATGTCAGGACCATGGCCATTTGCTCAATGGGGAATGGACTTGATTGGCCCTCTCGTCAAAGGCAAAGGGCAGACTAAGTATGCCATTGTTATGGTTGATTACTTCACTAAATGGGTAGAAGCTAAGCCTCTGGCCAAGATCACAGAGAACAATATAAGGAAGTTTGTTTGGAAATCAATAGTTTGCAGATTTGGGATTCCTAGAATGATTGTCACATACAATGCAAAACAGTTTGATAACTCTGACTTCAAAAATTTTTGTTCCGAGCTCGGGATTCAAATTCATTTCTCATCGCCAGGACATCCCTAGGCGAATGGACAGGCCGAAATCACTAACAGAACAATCCTTCAGATGATCAAGACTCGACTTGATGCTGCAAAGGGACTGTGGCCTGAGCAGCTGCCGAGTGTACTGTGGGCTTACCGTACTACTGCAAGGACTCCCACAGGGGAAACCCTTTTTCTTTTAGCATTTGGAAGTGAGGCAGTAGTACCTGTAGAGATTGGCCTAACAAGCTTTAGGACAGAGCACTACGAGCCCAAGCAGAACGAAAGGGAGTTGGAGGTAAGCTTGGACCTAATCGAAGAAATGAGATACCTAGCCTAGATTAGGATGGCTACCTATCAACAGAAGGTTTCCAAGTATTATAATGCTCGGGTCAAGCCTAGGAGGTTCTCAGTAGGAGATTTAGTACTCCGCAAAGTTACTCAGGCAACTAAGGATTCAACCATAGGGAAACTAGGTCCCAAATGGGAAGGGCCTTACAAAGTTACGCGATGTCAGCGACCAGGAACATACTGGTTGGAGGACATAAAGGGAAAGCCACTGCCTCACCTATGGAATGTTGAGCATCTAAAGAAATATTATCAGTAAACAATTTCAGTTTAGTCTCAATTTTTTATTTATTTTTGTTAATACTTCCAGTTGCAATAATTACTTCATTCTCTACGAATGAATGTCTTCAATAGCCTTGTTATCAACTTTGGCTTTAATAAAGTATTCCCTACTTAGATCAGTTGTTTCAAATAATTCATTATTATTTTGATATGTTAAGATATTCATGTTAAATGGGTGAGCTGGGTGAAGCTCATAATAATCTACTTCCCTTGTTAAAGGGTGAGCCGGGTGAACCTCATAGCAATCTACTTCCCTTGTTAAAGGGTGAGCTGAGTGAAGCTCATAGTAATCTACTTCCCTTGTTAAAGGAGGAGCTGAGTGAAGCTCGTATATATCTACTTACCTCATTACATAGACGAGCTGAGTAAAACTCATCTTAATCTACTTTCCTTATCAAAGGGATGAGCCGACCAAAGATGTCAATAAAATAACATAATGCGGCAGCCGCAATGGCAAAACATAACTGTCCTTCCTACTTATCAACCCTACAAATATAAATGGAAACTGATTGTAAAGAAAGAGAAGTTTCAAGCACAAAGAGAAACATGGGAGCAAATAAATGAATGGCTACGCATCTATCCTATTCGGAATCACTCGCTTCATCTAGTTGAATGACAGAGAAGTCTTGGTCTGCAAATTCAAAAGCAGCACGATTCCGAAAATCTTCGAAGCCGTCAAAGTAGGCCTTCGACATAATCTCCTTGAAGGTGGGTGAGGCTTTAAACTCACCCACTGCATTGGCTCTTTCCACCATTAGTTTCTGGGACATCTCCTTGTTGAGTTTTTGCACATAAGATGCATGACAAGCTCATTCTGTTTCTAACTCAGCACGCATTGCTTGTAGAGCGACCTCATGTTTATCACGTTCCACTTGTAAATCGGCTTGGTGTTGGGAGCGAGTAGAACCCAACATATTGGTATAATGCTCTCCTCCTTTTACAGCTAGACACGACAAGTAATACGTGTGTGTATTCACCTGTACGCACGTGGGAATAAAAAGTTACAATGAAGAGGAAAAGAAAAGCTAAATAAAAACAGAGGATGGTGCGAGAGTTAACCCGTGCGAGATCATGCATGAGTCGGTCTACAATCTCAATTGGAGGGCGTGAATTCAGATACATCATATCCTCCTTCGACAAAGACTCGCTTATCTTCTTAAAAGCAAGTTGAACATTGCCTAGAACAGATGCTGCTGAAGAGTAGGGATCTGAGGGGAGTACCGCTGCTTCAGTAAGGAGTGGCATTGTCCCATCCACAAGCTGATGAGGGAATTGCGAGTCGGATTCATGTGGAGAAACAACTGAAACAGGTAAGACCCTTTGTGCTGTAATAGTAGGCTTCTTTTTTTTCCTCTTGGCGGGGAAAGTAGGTGGGAAGTCACTTGAGCCTTCTTTGAACTGAGCTAGAAGCCTCTTATTAAGTTTTCGGGATATAGTTACAGAGGACTTGCCAACTGGCTGAGGACCAATCCCATGGGTAAACAAAGTCTGAGGTGTCACGAGTGAAGACCAGTCCCTCACTGGGTAGTTAAAGGCTTCCTTTATTCGCTGGAGATCATCAGATGAAATGGCAATCTCTTTAACGCCTGAAAGAATAACAACTCTGTTAATAACTCAAACAAAATTTACTTTGAGTTTTAAAACATAAGAGGGTATCATTATAGACAACTCACCGGTGGAATTCTGATTACACCACGCACGAGGAATGGAAGTCCCTATTCGTAGGAAAGCACTTTCTTCAGGAAAGAACTCCCAGCCATCACCAGAAACGAAAAAGAAACTGCTTTTCCATGGTTTGTGCTTAAGGGGAATTCCAAAGATAAGAATTCTATCCCGTGGGGAGAAGTACAGCCAGTCACCCCTTTTGGGAATGTAGCAATGAAGAAACTCTTGGATAGTGAGCGAGGTATTACAACAAGCTCGCCATAGAACTAAACAACCCATCATTGTTTTCCAGGCATTCGGGGAGAGTTGAGTTGGAGCAAGATTAAGGTGACGCAACAGTTCCCTAATAAAAAGAGGGATTGGAAAACGCAATCCGGCAATGAAAGCAGACTCATAAAAACAAATCTCAGTTGGGTAAAAGGAGGACGCTCTATCATCAAGTGAAGGAAGTCTGAGAGCAACACTAAAAGGATTAAGGATTAGGCCAACAGATTATGATAAGGATTAAGGACGTCGTGGACGCTACGTAACATCCTGATCCAAGTCCTATAAATAGGGAGGGCTAATCGACGTTTGGAGGTAGGCAAAAAACCCTAACTCAATATCTTGATTTCTCCAGAGAGATTATCATTCACACTGACTTGTTCGTCGGAGCCTATTCCACCGATAACACACCGGTGTTTGTAGGATCACTTTTTCTTCTCTTTATTCAGGAAGTCAGATCAGATCCGGGTTGCGCAGAATCCATCTTCAACAGTTTGTATCGACCCAACTATTTTCTCTGCAAACTCTGGCACATCCACATTCACAATCGTAAATGGATTTTGTAATGAAACAGAGTATAATGAGAAAATAATATGCATATATCACTTGAAATTCTTGAAATGTAATGAGTATATAGGATTATTACTGTAATACACAAAGCAGCAATTCTACCATTGCTACAATTCATGATAAGATAAGAGGAAAAAAACAAACAAACATGGAGTATAGCATTAAGCCAAAAGCACATCAAAAGGAAAAAAAAAAAAGACAACAAAAGAGCTCATTTACATTATTCTTCTTTCATTCAGTTTTAAAGCCCCATTTTTTAGTCAGTACTCTAACTTTGTGAAAATGATGCAGAAGTTACTTGTTCTAACGTAGGAGGAGAAGCTATGATGGGTTTAGATGGAATTTGCAAGGATTGAAAGCTACCTTCCAACATATCTACTACATTATTCATTGATGGGCGATCTGTTGGAATGGTCTGAATGCACCAAAAACCCACTATGGCCATTTTCCTTGCTAATTCTTTTTCCTCTTCAGTTGTGACATTATTAAGTCTTAGATCCTCGTCGTGTTGTAACTGATCATATATGCAGTCCGAAAAATATACTTGACTTGAATAGGACGTTGTTCCAGCCTCAATATCATTTCTTCCACCAACCATTTCAAGAATCATCATTCCGTAGCTGTAGATATCAGATTTATGAGAGACCCTTCCAAACATCCTTTAAAATACTTCTGGAGCAATGTATCCAACAGTTCCTCTTGTATCCACCATGGACATAGTACTCTTTTTCCTCTGGCCTAATTTAGCAAGGCCGAAATCAGCGATTTTGGGAGAGAAGTCTTCATCCAAAAGAATGTTATGAGGTTTTATATCAAAATGAATAATCCTTGTGTTGCAACCTCGATGTAACTAGTCTAGCCCCCGAGCAACACCAACTGCAACTTGGTACAATATTTTGCATTCCAAATGATAGATTGAATTCACAGATCCATCATTATAGATGAACTTGTCCAAAGATCCATTGCTCATGAATTCATAGACGAGCTCTTTTATTCCCCTCATAACAAAAACCCAAAAGAGTGACTACATTGACATGTGAAGTTCTACTAATGCTAGCAACTTCATTGATAAATTCCTTTCCGTCTCCCTTAGTCTCACTCAAGACCTTCACTGCCACAAGCTGACCATCTAATAGCTTTCCTTTGTGTACGACACCATATCCTCCTTGACCTAGTTTGTTTCTGAATGAGTTGGTCATTCTTTTAATATCTAGATAGTTGTACCACTTTGGAGTAAGAAATCCATAATTCCTTATAGTTGCCTCAATATTTCGATCATTTACTGCATTGCCTGAGAAGTCATTTCCTTTACAGTAGTATATGATCATCACAACAGAAACAAATGTTAGTCCAAACACACCAGCTGAGATTCCTGCATGAAAAGAGTCGAGGTAGGTCATATATTCAAATATTTTAATAGATAAGCCCTATCTCAATTAGGCTTATAGATGATTAAAGGTGCTGAGAGTTTATGCATGGCCATTTGTAAATTTCTTTCAAACAATTGTCGGGGCAAATGTAAAATAATAATTTAGCTCCGTATATGCAAAGATTGGCTTCCTGAAATGCTAAATAAAATGTAAGGAGCATAGAGACATTATTTTTCTGTTATTATGTTACCTATGATAATCTTTAACCTATGCTTGTTCCCATCTCTAGCTGATCCTGTAACATTAGGGTAAAAAATTAGTTCGACTAAAAGGATGTTATGAGTTCCAAGCGTACGTAATGCACTATAAGGGAAAAGGAAGATGATCTTCAGATGACCATAATGCGAGAGGCACTTTGTGATAAAACTAGCTACAATCGATCTACAATATGTTATAAATTGTACTTAGTAAAAAAAATACATGGATGAGAACTAGAAAATTAGAAGCAGCTAGCTAGAGAGCTCCCACCTCAAATACGCAATATATGTAATGAAAGGATATGCCTCACGTCAAATATTTATTTTATCCAACTAGTCCTCACCTTCTCCAAGGAAAGGGGTGATATTAGTTGTCTGGTTATCTGCGAAAAAAGGGGTCTTCGAGTACCTTAGGAAACACCCGACCTCAAAAGCCCTACCATCTGCAGCTGGTGTACAATAATATAAGTTGTCATGTGCCACTGTCAAGCAATGTTGGCACCTACTCTCATTTAATGTTTTAATGCATTGTGCCACCGCGTACACTGCTGCACTACCACCAGCCACTTCACTCGTTGTTGTTGCAAATGAACCATTAATCTTGGGTGTCGCGACTTTAAGATCAGCTAACAATTCTTTTACTGCTGCACCAAAAGCAGTTGCCTGAGATTCACTTTGATTGCCACATTTTCCGATGAGGAGTCGCGTCACTCTGGACTGCCTGGTCATCAAACTTGTAGATCCCATACCTTTACAAAATAAGTAAATGGTGAGAATTGAGAAACTTTCTACCATGCAACAAATGATCACAAAACTTGCAGGATGTGCCTTGCTCATCATCACTTATTGAAGGCTATATATATATATATATATATATTAGTTTAAACATTGCAGATAAGGAAGCTTGAATTCAAGACCTAATAATGTTAGGCTACCAATTGCCATATAAGAACTTAAGCTCTAAACAAAGACACAAGTTAGGATAACTGTAGTCCAAGGATTTAGATTTGAGATTCGTTGAAACAACACCAGCAAAGCACAAATACCAAAGAGTGGAAAGAAAATTAGGTTCGCAGTGGCAGTACCTGTCACAATGTAACTGAATTGGCCTTAAATCGGGCCAGCGGTCATCTAACGGATTCAATTATTGCAGTGGTTAATTTTTTTCAACCATGCACATAGTGCTCAAAGTGCACTGATATGCAAAATTTTACAACATAATTGAATAAAAATAATTTTTTAATGAATTTTATAAGATCATTTAAGACACCAAAAAAAAAAAAAAAAAAAAGATATTCATGAATTTTTTTTGCAAATCAAGCCGTCACCTCGCAAATCAATTCCAAAATCATCCACACAATCCCAATCCTAGCCCCACCCACCGATCTCGGACTCAAGCCATCGTATACTGCAAAGTGTACGGGACCATGGAACGCCATAAGCTTCCACGGACGGAGAAGGTTCTGCTTGGAGCTATATTGGTGTTCTACTTTTGATTTGTAGATATATATATATATATATATATATGTTAAAGAGAGAGAGAGTGGAGGAGAAAGAGGCGCAGTTGAGAGAGAGTGGGAAGATCGGCGTGGTGGAAAGAGAGGATATGGTGGTGGTGGAGGCGCGGTGTATTTGTGAGTAATTTTTATGATTATGATTAATATATTCTGTGGTATTTTCAAAAAGTGAGTAATATTGATTATTGAATGCTGGCTAAATTTAAACCTTTAAAAAAATATATAATAATTGAGCAAGGTTCATTTGGACATTTTACAATAACTAAGGTTAGTTTTAGTATTTTACTTTTTTCAACTGACTTTTGATATGGATAACGGTTAACTTTCTGTTTATATTTTTTTATCACTAATTTAATCTGCGATGAAAAAAAGGAAACCTCAGAGTTAAGTTACACTTACGATTAGGCCGGTAAACGGACTACATTAGGCTGATATGAATTTGAATATAGACTTATTTTCAATCTTATAACATGACATATTATTTATGAATGAATTTAAATTCAATTTGTTATTAATAAGATACAATTTCATATTTTAATTTTCCTTTACACGATTACCCAATTTATTAAAGGTGTAATTTTTTTGTTTAAAAATTTAGGGAAAATTATAAAACAACTGAAGTCCCTTAATTATCCCTCCTCTTATAAAAATGGTACTCAGGTGTATAAAATGTAGTACCGAATTGTACAAAAATGATACTTGTACAAATGTAATACTACATGTTTCAACAACCTGTTATCTAAAGGTGTGTAAATTTTAATCAGTGATTGTCTTAGTGAGACTCTTACTAACATTTTATAATATAACAGGTTATCAAAGTACTAATTCTTTTATTGGTCACTGGTAGTACAAATGTTATTTAAAGAATTTGAAATGTGCAAATCCATTTTCACAATGATTTGATTTTGGAATTACATAAAAAAATAATAATAATAATAATAATAATAAAAAATTGATTTGACTTTGAAAAGTATTATCTTAAATAGGTTCCCAAAAGTCCACTATTATGTAATTTTTTTAAATTAGGAAATAAAAATTATTTAAAAAAAAAAAAAGGGAAACCAGAGGAGAAAAATAAAAGAGAGCGCATGTTTACAAAGGAAAGCTACCTGAGGAAGCAGCCATCGTAGGTGACATGAGCACCGATGGAAGACGCGCAGGTACGTATCTCAGTCACCGCTGTATCAAAGCAAACGACACAATCAGCAGCAGAGAGGTAGCTCCTGCACTGAACCATGATATTGACTGTAGGGAAGTCACCAAGGGGAATGGATCTGATAGCATAGTGCGTTTCCTTATTGGAAAGCTGGCTTCGAATTTCCAAGAAGATGGAGGCCATGTTGCTCAGGTTGTCGAAGACCGAGAAGTGGTTCCGCTGCATGTTTTATAGAGCAAATAAATTTGTGGGTAAGAGGCTGTCATATCTAAGATCAAAGTACCCACCACGATATAAACCATGTTATATACATTGGTTTATTTAAGGCTTTTGCATTATCAGTTTGTTATTCTCAAAAAGCCTTAAAAATAATTTTGTCTCAGAAATTCTTAGAGAATTTACTGTTTGTCTTTCTAGAACATATACACATAAACACTTGAGTTTAGAGTTGTGTTGTTTGAATCCTAATCGTGATCATACAGTTGTATCTACATCGATCAGACAAAAGCAGATCTACTTCTACATCGAATTCAAACGATTGAAGAATAGAAGTAAAAGCAATCACACTTTGAAAGGGCTGGAGCATTTGATGAGTGTTGTCTAATCTACCTGCTATTCTTTTACAAATATCAAGCATAAGCCTGAGGTCAAATTGTTGTTGGATGGGGAGTCGCAAAGCCAAAGGATTGTCAACAATTGGTGTTTGGTAGAACGATAGGGTAGTTGAAGTTGAAGTTGAAGTTGAAGAATTCCTTTTTTTTGCATCTTTTCTAACTTTTGTACTAGATGGCATTTTGTAAACTTGGGCCAAACATCATGTTATTTTGTAACTGTCTAAATGGCAATGTAACTTATTGTTTCAGAGTATATAAATATCAATCCTAACCATTATTTTTTTGTAATATTTCTCATGAATAAAATGTTACATACTATGTGGTAGCCAAGGGGCTTTTATGCATTTCTCATTATGGACATTTATGTATGATGTATTATATCTTCAATTTATGTTCATGCATGTTTTTTGGGCAAGTTTGCATAATAAGTAAGTTCACAAATGAACCAATGAAGTTGCCAATGACCCGAACACTAAAAAGGACATTAGAGTCATGCCCAGTAGAGAACCGGTCAACGTGTGGCAACCCAGACGTCAACTGGCCGGTATCTCCATTTTTTTGGGTAGTATAGCCAAAGCCACTGTGTAGGACCCAAACCAGTCGATGTCTATGATCCAAACGTCGACCGGTTTACATGAACCGGTCGACCGAGTTCTGTATCTTCATTACTTATTCTTCTCTCCCTGCGTTGTCCAATCTCGACCAATCCAATAATACTAAGGTGTACTATAATGACTAGTATGGTGTATTATTTACATTTGGACCTTGGAAATGACCGTGTTACCCCTATTTGACCTCGGGTTCAGTAAATGACTCGGATAATGATTCGGACCCTCAGATTTGGGTTGTTATAGCAGCAGCGTTTTCGTTACACCATCAAGTTCACAGCTAGACTGTCCGGTTCTTAACAAAAATGCCCGTTTCTATTCGAAACAGGCTGGCTGGCTCAAATTTTATGGTTCCGGAACATCCTTTCCTTATTTTCTTGAAATCACCCTTAGAATGATCTGTTTTCTAGCTAATATCAATCATGGCTACCAAGTACAAAATTACAGACATTTAACAATTTCATAAATGAATTTTGGATTCTGTGCGCTTTATGAAGCTGATTTATTACTGTTGCAAAGGTTCAACTACATCAGATGCTGGTTTATAAAGAACTTTGAGTTGTCCAAAAAATCAAATACGTTTCTTTTGGTAAACATTTATTATATATGATAGATCGAAGACCTAATATTCAGAATAAAACTTCTTGAAAAGAAACTTGTAAAGGGTAGTGGCACATCTTGTAAAGAGGAAACAAAGAGCCCCGGTAAACATATTTGGAGAGAGGCAATGTAAAATCCAATGTGGTAATCATATTTTGTACGCAAACAGTGTAATGAGTATAAACTTCTCTCTTCAAGAAAATAATAAGGAATAAATCACTAAAAATCTTTGCAAAAAAAAAAATGAGTCTATATATATACAAGATTTTTGTAGTAATCCAGACTAATTCTTTTTGTAACAATCACAACTATTGTTTATACATCGACAACCATGACAACGTGTATCAATCATGTTTTCTATGAAAGGATACGTTAAAATACCGATCAACAACATGGCTTAAATTGTGTATACATAACTCTGCATGGAACAATATGCAAACATTCACACGATATATTCATGTTGCACAATATACAATTCACATGCAGTCTAACGTGGTACACACAGGCATAGACAAGTTTCATTTACACGTACAAACACTAGTTTTCACAACTAGTTTCCAACAAATTATACCGCTTTGGAACTTGGGATCCATAATTCCCAAAAACTAACTCAACATTTTGATTGTTCATATTTGGATCATTCGTTTTTTCCTTCCTCCATATCAGCAGAACAGAGATCAACATAAGTCCAGTCACAACGGATATGATGCCTGCATCAAAAGAGTGGAGAAATGACATATATTCATTTTTTATTAGATACGTGCCATATATATCTTAAATGAGCTTATGGTTGAGTAAATAGAGGCCGGGAGCTATATGCTGAAATATAGATTGCTTTAAACAATTATTAGGGCAGAGTAAAGAAAATTAGCTTAGTTTAACTAAAAGTATGTACAGTATATACTACTATATAAAAAGATTGGCTTCCCAGAAGTGTTGAGCAAAATCGAAGGAGCACAAAGACATATTAATTTTCCGTTATTATGTTACCTCCTATAATCTTCAGCAGGCTTCTATTTGATCCTGTAATATAAGAGAAAAATTATTGGATGACTAGAGAATGTGAATACTTAAACTAAAATGTATAACACATTAGAACGGATTTAAAATAAAGATGATTCTGCTAACAGTCATAACAAATGAGAAACTATGTGATTGATATTTAATTTTGTATTTACGTTTTTATGTTAAAAATTATGCTTAAAACTACAAATACAAAGATCAAAACTAGAAAAATGGATTCAGAAATCACTTTTAAGTAAGGAGTAATTATATGTAATGTCAGGACATGGCCCGTGATAAATCTCTCGATCTGTTTGTGAGGAACAATGTCTCACTTGCATAAGTTTGAGATCTCTGTGTGTTAAATTGAGTAGGACAATAAATTCTTTACCAGTCTTGTAGTCCAACGAGCATTAATGGGATATCAAATTTTTTTCGAAATTTACCTTTTATTTGTAAACTTCATATTGAATAAGTCCACCAGATTGTGAATGCGATCCTTAGTTTGCATGTTAACGAGAGCCAAACAAGCAATACAAATACATAATTAAACATGAAGAAAGAGTGATTACCTGCAGGTGTTAACCATGGTGAAGTTGGGTCTGTAGCTGGAAAAGAAAAATGAAATTTTAAAAATAATTAGTTAATGTGTATATGTATACTGTTCTGTATATATACAACTCCTTGGAAAAAATAAATAAATATAATAATAACAATAAAAAATAGATGGACTTAGTGTGAGTTGGGATACTTAGCTGATGAGTTGAGACATTACGATTATGTAATTTGCATTGTCCTAATTGGAATTATGGCACAGTGTACTCTCTATAACTAAATTTTCATACAATTGAAAAGAAAATTTTAATTATTTTGTTGTACCCTAAGAAAATTGTTGAGCTGAATTCAGATTCAAACAAAGCATTTTTTTTATTGGCAATAATTTAGAAAATTATTTTAAATTTGGAAGGAAAAGTAAGGGTAAGCTTTAGTTCAATTTCATACACTTTTAGCTGATCAAATAACTCAAAAGTAGAACAAATGGATACTTGAATTTCTTACCAATGAAAAAATTAATTAATTAAAGCTGAAGCATACAAATATTTATAAATTCATTTGAAGGCTCTTTTTTCAGCTGTTGAATTAGAAATAAAAACTAAAATAAATAAATAAGCTCACAGACTAGTTCATAATTCTAGTCTAGTTGGTATAAGCCTCTTTTTTCTTTTCTTTTTTTCAGAAAGATTTGAGTGTTCAGAGTAGCGCGCGGACAATATATTCAGTGGCCATCAAAATGGCATGAGAGAGAATGGTTATACACATAGCTTTAGAGTGTAAACACTCATAACTGTGTAGACATGTCAACTTAACCAAAATTGCGATCACTAAAGGAAAAGTGTGCAAAACACGAACAATATTGTGTGAAAATAATTTAGATTAGATCGAGATTGAAAGACCACAATTCATGAAACATTATGTATATGTATGTGCTTACCATTGACGCAGGCGCTGATATCAACGGGGATGCCGCAGCTGGCTGGAAGAGAAAGCATATCAGTGAGGTTGATGTTGATGCCGATGGAGGGCAAGAAGGCAGGGGTGTTGTAGAGATCGCAGAGACAATCTAGCTCTTGTGTCACTGCTTCTCTAAGTGGCTCACAGCACGAAGCGGGTGGCTTTGTTGAGTTCACGTAATCTTCACACGGCACCAGCTTTTGCGCGCACGGTGGCGTTGATTGCCCCTCCGGAACCCCCATCATCACCACCGAAATCACAAGCACAACCCCAACCCACACCCAAGAAACAATTACTATTTGCATCAAGGAGGACATCTTAGGAGTATAACACATCTTTCTCTCTCTCTAAAAAGTGTTTCTCTCTGTGTCAAAATTTTTCTCCTGCTGGTGGAGGCAAGTGTTTGCTAAAAAAATAAAAAAATTTGATGCACTTTTATTTCTGTGGCCATTTTTAATGCAATAGAAGATCATATATATTATCTTGTGAGGACCATTATGTATGGTCAAAATTGGAATATGCCAACGGACAATTGTGCTTTTGATTTGATGACTAAGCAACTTCTTGTACTTCTCAATGTCCCGTCAAAATCTATTAGACATCAAATCAAAAGCACAATTGTCCGTACAAAAAAGAATAAATGGCCACAGATTTATGGGTCCCGTCAAAGAAACTGCTGGACCCACAAATTTATCCACTTCTTCATCTCTTACTCTTTTCGTACTAAAAAAGAATAAATAAATAGACGGATTTCTTTCTCCGAAAAGTCTAACAGAACAAGTTTTTATTCATTTCATAAAATAAATAAAGAATAATGCTTAGCTCTTTATCGGTTAGTAGTTTTACCTATTCACTTTTTACATATTTTAATAACAAAATAACATATTAGATTTAATAACAAAATCAGTAAAATAATAAAAAAAGTCTTGTACGTTTATTCAATAATTGATCCTAAAATTTTTAGAGAGGATGTGGATTATTTTGTTATTAAAGATGATGTGTTATTTTGTTATTGAAACAAATAAGGGGTGAGTAGGGTAAAGTTACTCACCGATGAGTATCTAAACCCGTCCATAAATAAATTCAAATATAAACTTTTTGACCATACAAAAAATAGAAACTCTTCTCAACCAAAAAGAATCAATCTAAATAGTATTACTCTTTTCACAAAGACAGAGCAGGAGGAATTAGGTTAGCAATGGGTTCCAATCCCGAGACCGAGTCCGACTGGATTGGGAATGAACTTATAATCAGAAGCAGTTGGAGTGGAAGCTAGGAGTTGGGATGGAGTGATTCTCAGTGAATTTCTCATCTTAATTCTGTAAATTAGCATGCATGGTGTCGTGTCAACGACTACTACATAATGATGGTATCTTTTCACCTTTCAACAACGATCAATACACATGAAGGAGGAGATGGAGATTGGAAACTAATGACTTTCACTTTTATCCGGTAATTATGTTGGTATTTTCTCTGATATCACTTTCTGACTTTATTTTAATAC
This sequence comes from Cornus florida, assembly GCF_030987335.1. Taxonomy (NCBI): domain Eukaryota; kingdom Viridiplantae; phylum Streptophyta; class Magnoliopsida; order Cornales; family Cornaceae; genus Cornus; species Cornus florida. The sequence goes on from NW_026775577.1 coordinate 10,429,265, forward strand.
CACTTTGTTGAAAATAAGTGGACTAGACAAACAAATACAATTCACTATAATTTGGTAGAGAAATGGAGGATGAAGTATATTATTTCAATTAATCTCAACTTATTCTTATTCTAAAATGACTAAAGCACATGATTATATAGGCCTCACATATGTATGCATAACCATTACATTTAAAGGCCTAATTACACCCATTATTCCCACTAACATAACCATTAGTAACATAACTCCCACTAACATTATATTTAGGAGACTTATTTCACATATTTCGTAGTCTTACATAACCTTCTCCATTAATATCATTTACTACCCTACTAACATGAAATGCACACATGCATCATGTATTCCAAATACTTGAAAATATTAATTACAACTAAAATTCTTAAATCAAATTTATTTTCAACAAATTAGGCAAAATGTAAGTGTGAGGAAACAGTCCTGAGAGTCTGACTTGGTTGATTTTTCAAAGCACGGAACTGAAGGAGAAGCTAGTCTTTGAATAAAAATCATTTATTAGTCAATCAGACACACGGGCACGCCAAGTTTGAGTGAAGTTGTGAATTCTGTGATGCCGAATAGTTTGATGGCTTTTATTAGTCAATCCTCTGAATTCTGGAATGCCGAATAGAAGATATGTAAGTAAAGGTGTCTATATAGATAAATGCAACTCAGTCTGAAGTTTGAACAAGATAGAGTAACCAGTTAGTTTTTATGTCTTAAACATTTTCTGTTGGAATATTTTTACAAGAGGAAATTATACTGTGTCACAAAGTAAATCTTTTTGGGATACAGTCTTCTTGTTACTGAATGCCTTGAATAAGACTGGAAGAGGATGTGGTGAACGGACCAACTGATTTCCTTTCCAAAGAAAGTAGAGGCTTGGAAGCAGGGCGGAGCTAGGATTTTATTTCAGAGGAGACACAATGCACTTGTTGAAAAAAAAAAATTAATAAATATGACAACTAGGAAGTATAATTTTTTAAAATAAAAAAGACAAATAAAAAAAAAATAGTTGTAAAATAATATGCTAGATAAATACTGTAAAAAAAATATATAGTTACAAATATAAGAATCAAAATATTAATTAATAATATTTTAATTAAATACAATCACAAATGTCATCGATAAAAAGAAATGAGTTAAAAAAAATAGAAAAATACATAATTATACATAAGTGAAAAAAGAATTTTTTTGAAAAAGGAAACAAAAATTAGAAAAGGAAAAATATATTGTATACTTAAAGAAGGGATACATGTAACATTTTTTTTTTTTCAAAAGGAAATCAGAAAATTTTGAAAATTTGAGGGGGGGCACTGTTTAAAATTACCATGTAAGTATATATATATACCAAAAAATGTACATATGTATAATAGGTTGGAGTAAAGTGAGGAGGGGCACATGCCCCCTCTGGGCCTTAATTGGCTCCGCCCCTGCTTGGAAGGAACTAGAAGAGATCCATGGATCTTTTATAACGCATCCACTACCTTACTCATTGAATGCTGATACTTATCCTCTATTTGGTTGGACGGATGAAAAAATAGAAAGAAGGATAGGACAAATCTTTATGAACCAGAAACCCACTTATATTAATAACTGCCTAACTTTCTGAGAAAATAGTCGAAGTATAAGAATACAGCTTGAATCTATTCCATCATTTCCTCATCAAACTCAATCACATCCATATTCACGGTCGTAAACATATTTTGTAGACAAACAGTGTAATGAGAATAAACTTCTCTTCAATAAAATAATAAGGAATAAATCACTTGAAGTCTTGAAAAAGAAATGAGTATATACAAGATTGTTGTAGAAATCCAGCCAACAATTCTATTATTGCAACCATTCAACATAAGAAAAGAGGGAGGAAAAAAAAATATGGGATATGAAGCCAAAAGCACATCAAAAGGAAAAAGGATAACTAAAGATCTCATTGTTATTATTCTTCCATTCAATTTGAAATCTCTTTCTGTTTTTTCAGTCAGTGCTCGAACTTTGATGCAATATTGTAGAAAAATCTTGTGCAACCTAGGAGGAGAAAATAGGATGGGTTTAGGTGGAATTTGCAAGGATTGAAGGCTACCTTCCAACATGTCTACAACGTTAGTCATTGTTGGGCGATCTACTGGATTGGTCTGAATGCACCATAAACTCACTATGATTATTTTTCTTCTTGTTTCTTTTTCTGCCTCAGTTGTAACACCATTAAGATCCTCATTGCGTTCCAACTGCTTATATATATATGCATTCTGGAAAATACAATTCACTTGAATCGACTCCTTCAACTTCAATATCCTCTCTTTCACCAACCATTTTAAGAACCATCATTCCATAGCTATACACATCAGATTTATGAGACTCCTCCAAAATTCTTATAAACTACTTCTGGAGCAATGTACCCAACTGTTCCTCTTGCACCGACCATCGACATAGTACTCTTTTTCCTTAGTCCTAATTTAGCAAGGCCGAAATCGGCAATTTTCGAGCAGAAGTCATCATCTAAAAGAATGTTTTGAGGTTTTATGTCAAAATGAACAATCCTTGTGTTGCAGCCTCGGTGTAAATACTCTAGCCCCCGAGCAACACCAACTACAATTTGGTTCAAAGTTTTGCAATCTAGATAACAGTTTGAATTTAGAGATCTATTATGAGAGATGAACTTGTCCAAAGATCCATTGCTCATGAATTCATAGACCAGAGCTCTTTTATTCCTTTCATGACAGAAACCCAAAAGAGTGACTACATTGACATGGGAAGTTCTACTAATGTTAGCAACTTCGTTGATAAATTCCTCTCCGTCTCCCTTTGTCTCACTCAAGACCTTCACTGCCACAAGCTGACCTTCTGATAGCTTTCCTTTGTATACTGAACCATATCCTCCTTGACCGAGTTTGTCTTTAAATGAGTTGGTCATTCGTTGAATATCTGAATAATTTTACTGCTTTGGAGTAAGAGATCCATAGTTCCTTATTAATGCCTCAACATTTCGATCATTTATTGTTTTCTTCCTCCAGAAGACCATTGCATAACCTAATAAGTCATTTCTTTGAAGGTAGTAGATGATCATCAGAACAGAAACAAATGCAAGTCCAAACACACCGGCTGAGATTCCTGCATGAAAATAAACCCCATCCAATTTGACTTTTAGATGAGTAAAGATGTTGAGAGTTTTTGGCTATTCGTATATTTGTTTCAAACAATTGTTGAGGCAAACCTAAAATAATTTATCTCATTTTAACTTAAATTGTGTGTAGTATATGGAAAGATTGGCTTCCCTGAAATACCAAATAAAAATATAAGGAGCATAGAGACATTAGTTTTTCTGTTGTTATGTTACCTATGATAATTATATTTAACTTATGCTTGTTCCGATCTCCGGTTGATCCTGTAACACAAGGGTAAAAAATTAGTTGGATGACTAAGAGGATGTTGTGAGTTGCAAATGTAATACATTGTAACGGAAAAGAAAATTATGTTGCAGTCATAAGAGTAACTTTGTGATGGATAGAGATGATTGTAACTAGCTACGATCGACGTTTTTATGTTATAGTTGTACTTAGTAAGAAAATTAGATGTAATGAAAATGAGCAATATGTGTAATGAATTTATATGCCTGTCAAATATTTATTTTCTCCAACTTGGCCTCACCTCCTCCAAGGAAAGGTGTGATATCAGTTGTCTGGATATCTGCAAAAAAAGAGGTGTCCGAGTACCTTAGGAAACAACCGACCTCAAAAGCCCTACCATGTACATGTTGAGCTGGTATACAAGATTTTATGTTGCCATATGCCACTGTCAAGCAATCTTGGCAACCATTCTCACTTACTGTTTCGGCGCATTGTGCCACCGCGTACACGGCAGCACTACCACCAGCCACTTCTCTCTTTGTTGCTGCAAAGAAACCATTAATCTTGGGTGTCGCAACTTCAAGATCTGCTAATAATCCTCTTGCTGCTGTGTCAAAAGCAGTTGCCTGAGATGCATTTTGTTTGCCACATTTCCAATGAATGCCCCCGTCAAACTGGATTGTCTGGTTATCAAACTTGTAGCTCTCATACCTTCACAGAAGAAACAAATAGTGAGAATTGAAAAACTTTCCACCATGCATGAGATGGCCAGAAAACTTGCATGATATATTCCGCAACATTAATTTCTCGGGTACAAAGTTTAGTACTGAGCTCATGTGCATTTCTCATAACAATGAGAAGTGTGTAGCTTGATAAATACCATACATCTTAGCCCAATTTTACTGTTAGTTTGCAGTGTTGTAGGGGTAGAGCCCTACTCAAAAGTAATTCACATGACATTAATGGCCTTAATTATTTCATTTTGACAAGTAAATCTAACTAGTCGGCTTGAATATGATGACTCTTATTCACACATGACATCAATGATCTTTATTATTTCACTTTGACAAATAAGCCTAAGTAGTAAGCTTGAATATCATTTTCCTTTAAACAACCTTGAATTGAACCGAGCATGACTTGGCTACAAACACAAGTTGAGCCTAAACAATTTTATGAATTAGTTCATCAAGTGAGCCTGAACATCCGAGAGTTTGATTCGACTCGCGCTATATTTGGAAGCACCAAATCTGCATTTTGGATTTAGAGTCAAAGGAATTTGTATTAATTCCAATTCCAAATTCAAAGCACTACGCAACATCAGCTTTTTTTCCTCTAATGCTTCAAGGAGATAAAATCAAAAAGGAAAGGGGGGGCATGTTTGTAAAAGGACAACAACCTGAGGAAGCAGCCATCGTAGGTGACATGAGCACCGATGGCAGGCGAGCAGCAGTGTATCTCAGACACCGCGGCGTCAAAGCAAGTACACACTTAGTAGTAGAGAGAAAGTTCCTGCACTGAACCATGATATAGACAGGGTGGTCAGAAATGACATTGAATACCGTAGCAAAGTGCATGTTCTTATTGGAAAGCAACTGGCTTCGGATATCCAAGAAGGTGGCGTCCAGGTTGGTCAGGTTGCCGAAGAAGGGATCAGAGGACGAACTGCATGCTTTATAAATTGTGGTTCAGATGTTGCCATATCTAACATCGATACAACCACCACGAAAACCACCGTCATCAGCCGCTGCCAACATGACCCCCACCTTATTTTCATCGTTCTTCTTGTTATTCTCTTTGCGCCCGTCAGCTACGGAGACCTTTAACAATAATATCATCAGAACCAAAACAGAATATTAAAATTATTTATTAATAATTTTTCTTTCCGTATATTTTTTTCATAATTGTGTTCAAATTTATTTAAGAATTCACATTCAATGGATGAATAAAATAACATAGATTACTTAAATTCTAGATATGCAGCATAACATATTTTATTTCAAAATATAATATAAAATAATATATGCATTTATTAATTTTTTTATTAGTAAGTTTCTTTTAAATTATTTATTTGACAAAATCTGACAAATTTGCTAAAACAATTTAAATAATAAATAACCTCTGTAACTAGTTCCTAATTAATAAAGTAATAATCAAAGACAATCAAAAAATAAATTAGTTAATTCACAAACCTCTGAATTGTATTGCAACAAGTTACCGAAACCACCACCTCCTTTTCTCTCTCTTTCTGGACTCGTTTTTCATCTTAAGATAAAACCTGACGCAAGCTCTTAACCTAAAAATGAACACAAACTAATTGCAATTTTTAATGTAATAGAAAATTAATATCTTGTGAAAACGACCATTATGTATATAAAAGTATATATGAGTACGTAGGCCATGCTTATTTGAGAAAACAATAATGGAAACATCCTGAAGGACAAAACACAGGTAAAGCTGCAATGAGATAGAAGTTTCGGTTTGATTATTAATCAACTTTTTTTACTTTCCCGTCATAATCTATGCACATAGAACAAAACTACTAGAGTTACCGGACGGCAAATTATTCCATTTCTTCATCTCTTACTCTTTTCCTATTCAGAAAAATCAAATTAAAGTAAAATAGAATAAATAATAAATAAATAAAAAAAGGTAAAGAGAGACATATATGGTGGAGGTATTGGATTAGGAACGGTTCCAACTAGGCTGGCGTTGAAATTTTCCTGTCCAAAGGAGTTGGTATGGAAGTGCAAATAGTAATATTTTGTTGAGGAAAATATTTACCTATTCACCAATGCGTAGGTACTCTTTACTGATCACTAAGTGATACAGTCCAATTTTTTACTGATATATCACATTTAGTTATTAATTAAAACAAAATGTGACCATACATGTGGAAAAAAAATAATCATGATCATCATGAATGGTACTACGCTTTTATTTTCTTGTTGTCAAAGTTCATTCTGCCCCGCCTTTGTGGGCCTTACCTTGCTATCACATCATTTTTTTCACTTCCATCACCTTACATTTCTCTTTCTTGCTTTCTAATAAATTAAAAAATTAAAAAACTCTCTTTCTCATAGTATCAAATTGACATAAAAAATCGTTAACAGATCAAACATTTAAAAGTGTGGTTGGGATGCCCTGTTTATGGAGAAAAACTTGGTTGCACCCATTGTATAGGTCAAACCGTCCATGTAGCGCGGTAATGAACGGTCCGATGCACCCGTTGCACATGCAATGCAATGGACGCAACCAAGTTTTTTTCCTGCTCTTGGGTATTTGAACCCTAATTGAATGCATTAATGAAGATGTCGATTCTCTGCAACAAATTGTTGGCCCTCGCATACACAACCTGATTTTCACTTACATACATACATATACACACAAACACACTTACACAACCTGATCTCATTGTAGCCTTAATTTGGGGGTCATAACGCGAAATACAAATTCATAACAACACATTACAGTATTACTATCAAAGTTGTTGATCAATTAAAAATTTAAAAGAGTGTATATATTTATCAATCACAGTGTATCTCTATAATGTTGTGTCATTTCTCTCCTTAATTGTTCTTTGGGTTCTCTCCTTTCTCCCATTCCTTTCCATAATTTATGCTAGGGTTTCTATCCTTTCTCCTATTTTCCCTCTTAAAAATTTACTCCTAAATTACACTTGGCTGTCAACTCACATGTCATCATTCATGATATTTATCATTTCTAAAGTTGAAAAGTAAAACAAATGGAAGTCTAGTCAATCCTGGTTTATTTTCCTTATTTATTATTTTTTTAATTTAATAATAATTAAACAATATGTATACATTTGTTATTGAATCGCATCAACATGGTTAGTATACTTACTCATTAATGAGTAAATAAGTATTATCCATTACTAAATCACACACACAGTGTTATGTATTTGAGTATAATTAATATTAATTAAGAAAAAAGGCCAAAAATATTATCTGCATTATCACTACATTGTAATGCAATTGAAGACTGCAGTACTATCTTGTGAGGACCATTATGTATATATGGTATAAATTTAACCATGAGCCCTAAATTAGAAGTTGGAATATAAAAGTATATATGAGTACCCCACACGTTATTTGTCAAAACAATAATGAAAACATCTCAGAGGACAAACACAAAGTCCGATTCAATGAAGCATATCACTTGGTGAATCCCTAGACTTCTTCACAAAGTTATCAAATTTTAATGATTCCTTAGTGATTTCCAATTAAAGGGTATTAGTTTGCTCTATCGGGTGTGTTGTGAATCTTGTGACGTGAAGAAATGTGAAACATATAAAATTGTTGGTGATGATGCTAAAATCCTCACGACTCGAAACGACGGTGTTTACCAGCAAAACAAAGGGACGTCACCTCGAAGGGCACCGGTGAGGTACCAGCCGAGGACCCTCCGACAATCAAGTTAGTCCTTGTAATCCTATCAAATAATCATTATGTAATATTCCGTTTAAGGGTTTTTTTTTCATACCTTCTTTAACGGCTCGGTGCCCTATTTATGGCTATCAATTGGAATCAAATTAGTCTCGCAGGAAATCCGCTTATGCGAGATCAGAGGAGATCGTTTGTTGCCAGATTTGTCGAGGATATGATTTACTCCTTTGACTTTCTCAAATTTTGCCCAGGTTATCCTTACCTTGTTGAACCACGTCGTCATTCATTATCCTGGGTAAGAAATGTCATCATTCTTATCCGATGGAAATCTTTATCTCTGATAACGAAATATATCGAAGAGGTCTGGCGGCTGGTCAAGGTAGGTTAGGTTTATTTTTCCCTATCAGTTGCCCCCCATTCCCAAACTTACTCGTCTAGCTTTGGGAATGTAAAATTTTATTTTATTTTTTTATTTTGCCCTGGACACTGTTCCCTCAGGAATAGTGCCCGCGGGTACTGTTCATGTGAACTGTAACTTCTTTTTTTCTTTTCTTTCTTTCTTTTTTTTTTTTTTTTTTTTTTTGGCCCTGGGCACTGTTCCCTTGGGAAGAGTGCCCGCATGTACTGTTCATGTGAACAGTAACTTTTTTTTTTATTTTTTTTCGCCCTAGGTACTATTCCCTTGGGTATTATTTTTGGTACCCTTGGATAATCTTCCCTTAGTAACTATTTTTAGTACCCTTTGGTACTCTACCCTGGGGTACTATTTTTGGTACCCTTAGGTACTCTGCCCCTGGATACTATTTTTGGTACCCTTGGGTAATCTTCCCTTAAGTACTATTTTTAGTACCCTTGGGTACTCTGTCCCTAGGTACTATATTTGGTACCCTTAAGTAATCTGCCCCTGGTTACTATTTTTGGTACCCTTTGGTACTCTGCCCTGGGTACTATTTTTGGTACTCTTCCCTTGGTAAGGGAATAAATTGTGCGAGCTTTACTCAAGTCATCATTCCTTTAATAAGGGAATTAAATTTTACGAGCTTTACTCAGCTCGTCCCTTTAGTAAGGAATATTTATTTACTATACCTCATAGTAAGGGAATATTGATTACGGGTGACGAGGGCCGCTTGTAATACGCCAAACTGAATGTAATGAATGTGTGGTTCAAGAAAAGCCTTTTATGTCAAATTTAAATTTATAAAAACCACTACTAACACCACTACTAACGTAGCAAGAGTGAGTAGGGATCGTCCCAAGGGATTATACGTGTTGGAATTTCAACTTCGACTCTAGCGTACCAAATGATTGCAAAAGAGAGTTGGGTTGGTTGATTACTTCTAGAAAAGAATTAATTAAAATGCAATAAAAATAAAACTAAGTAGATATAGGGATTTAAGAGATGAGAAGAAAAGGTCTTGGGGTGTAGAGATCACCACCAAACAATACTATTCCAAACCATAATCAAGTGACTAATGAGGGAAATGAATGTGTTGCAACAATGTTGTGTGTGTAAAAGACATTCAATTGGTAAGGGTGACTCAACAAGTGCAAATTGTCTCAATCAACATGTGTGAGGCCACAATACATCTATTGGTAGAAGAATATATTGTCTAAACATCATGTGAAGATAACAAAATAACAATTCAAGTCATTGAACCTTTCATTAAGCTCATAGTCGAAGCAATCCATAAGGATGACTTAGTTAAACATGCATTATCTAAACATCATGTGAGAGGTACAAAATATCTATTGGGAGAGGAATAAATTGTCTAAACACATGTGAAAGATACAACATATCATAACTAATCATTAATCCTTCATTAAGCTCAAAATCCACTACACCACAATATTAGAGCATATGCTTCTTGCATTCAAAAGCATGGAACATCAAACATCAAGAGTGGATTGTCCTCCCATCTAATATTACACTACAACTACACTACTAGCATGAAAATAAACTAAGGGAGAGGTACAATCCATCAAGGAATAAGTATGAACCATCAAATGACATAACAAGAGCATTCCATTAAGCATATTATCTTGATAATCTCTAGATCTATAGCATCAATACACATAGACATGCATCAAAAACACTAAATCTAGAGATAAGCACATGAATATCCTACTCTAGCATACATAGACATATGGATAGAATAGAATAGTCAATTGGAAGCATTAAACCATACAAACCATGAAATAATCAAGATTTATATATACATGAATATCAAGATGTATCATACAACACTAATCCCTCAATAATACACAAGATTAGAGTATAGAAAGCATGCTTGGGGCTAACTCTAGCCCCAAGAAGATGTCTAGCCACTCATGGTAGTGATGATCCAACCCTCAAGGGCTAACTCCATGGCTGCTCCTTGTTGGTGAAGATCTCCTCCAATGGTGCTCTAGCTTCCTCCCTTCTTCCTTTCCAAGAGTAGTCTCCAAGATGATTTTCAATGTGTGACAAGAGACTCTAGACTCCCCCCCAAAAAGTGTATCATAGTCCTTATATAGGTAGGTCAAATACACCCTATGATGAGCTGTGGTCGTGCAAGGCATATTCTCCAATGATTGGGTGAAGGACGGAATAAATGAGCTAGACTTTAATTTTTTCTCGCTGGAGGAAGTTCGATCGATCGAACCTTAACTTGGATCGATCGAAGATGGGTTCGATCGATCGAAGTGGTCTGACCCCTCCGGATAAGGACAAGGCTGAGATATTTCGAAGATATTTATGGGGAAAAGGACAAAAGTGGTTGGTAGGCGTACAGCTGTGGATAAGATCAATCATTTGAATAGGACAAAATAAGGTTCGATCGATCGAAGGTGATGTTGGATCGATCGAACTTGGAATTTCAACAAAGGCCAAGGTTGGATCTATCGAGAAGTACTGTGATCGATCATAGATGTTCGATCGATCGAACTCTAAGTTGGATCGATCGAACTTTTCAGCTGCACAACTTTGATTCCTTTTTGCTCCTTGCTTTCTCCACTTTGCTCCCTCCTTTGGTTTATCTCAGGATTGCTTCAATTAAGCTCTTATTTGGCTGAGTTAGCTCAATTTTGGGATTAGTGCCTGAAAATATAAATAACACGTAATAAGTTTAAAACGGCAAAGTAAGATAAATAAAGGTACTAGAATGCTTAAGCTTAACGGGTTTAAATGCGTACTTTTCAGTGCTCATCAACGGGATTCATTCAGCCCGGGTCCTTGTAGTACATGACACTTATTTATTATCCCTTATAATACGGGGATATTAATTACGGAATTCATTCAGCCCAGATCCTTGTAGTACAGGACATTTATTTACTATCCCTTATAGTACGGGGATATTGATTAAGGGATTTATTCAGCCCAGGTCCTTATAGTACAGGACACTTATTTATTATCCCTTTATAGTACGGGGGTATTAATTACAGGATTCATTCATCCCGGGTCCTTGTAGTACAGGACACTTATTTACTATCCATTATAGTACAGGGATATTAATTACGGGATTCATTCAGCCCGACTCCTTGTAGTATAGGACAATTATTTACCATCCCTTATAGTACGGGGATATTAATTACGAGATTCATTCAGCCTATGTCCTTTTAATACAGGACACTCATTATCATCCCTTATATCCGTTTAGAAAGGGAATTAGATTTTTGTTAAGCGTCGGGAATGCCAAGTCCTACTGAGCTAAGCATGCTTGATGATTACTTTCTTGCCCCTTTTAATAAGGGAAATGGATTTGCTCAAGCGTTGTGAGCTCTCCCTTTAATAAGGGAGTAGTTAACCCGTCGTCTCTTTACCGAGGGAAGAAAATGAAGTTAACCCTTTGTTCCTTTATGGGGAAAGAGGTGCAGTCTAAAGGAGGGTGACCCCTTTAATACGAGAGGTAGTCATCTCGTCTTTCTAGTAAATGAAAAAAGCTTTGATTATCTCACCCTTCTGTGTAGAAGGAGTAGTCGGCTTCTTATCCCTTTAATGAGGGAAGAATGTGTTGTTGGTCTCTCATCCTGGACGACTAGTGCCCCCGAGGGGTCACTAAAGGAGAGAGACTAGAAACCCGACTAGCTCGATGTACCAAGGTTGGTACGTCAATCTTCTAGACCTTGTCATCATATACATATCGACGATTGATATCGTGTGATCCACTATTCTGCCCCCGATGGTGGGATCTTGGGTGATAACCCATTCTATAGATGTTTATACAACGGACGGGGTGCCTGGTGCTCAAACAATTTACAGTTGTCTAAAAATATTAAATTGTGTTTGAATGATTACTGAAAATTAACCTGCGATGGATTATCAATCCAAAGTTCTGTATAATCTGAAGTCGATAGGCAATTCCTATAAAGGAAGAGAGGTGACGACTGTCGTCTGGTAAGTAGAGGCTTGGTGTCCAGCGATTGGCGTGATGGGGGCGTGGTACCCAACGGCTGACAGATGATGGTCTGGTGGCTAGTACCTTGTTGGGTCCAATGATCGCCCTTCACTTAGGAACCTCCTTGGAAATATAGACCTCATGGGATTTGGAGGGACATTAGACCTCCTTAGACCTGAAGGCCTCGATACATTCTTGGGTGTAGAAGGCCACCCTAATTGCACGAACGGATGGAATAACGAGACTCTGTTGCTAGAGACATCCTCAGTGGTACAGGCTTTACTAGTAGATAGAAACCCCCTTATTAGTAGTGATCCTCTGGAGGGGTGGAGACCAACTCACTTATATAGGTGCAGAAGAACTAGGCCTTAGTCTTCAACGATCAGGCCTTGGTAGTTGGCTGCTGCCAGATATGATATAAAGTTTGGTCTTAGATGACCAAACCTCAGTAATGAGGGGACCAAGCATCGCTAGATGGAAAACACCACACTAGACTACCTAGGTCGACGTGCCAAATTTTTATTATTGTCATCGTACACTGGGTGGCATCACGCAACCCACCGTTTTGCCCCTAATATGATGGACGGGTAATCATGATGTAGAGATCCGTCCTTATATAAGAACATTGAAATCCGTTGTCAACTGATGACTTTGGGATGGTTTCTATGATCCGAAACTTTCGTCTTGCCATCCGAGCCAAGTCGTGTCAGGATTATTATTTCTTCAAAAAACTAATCGGTTCCCACAGACGGCGCCAGCTGTTGATGCAAAAATCCTCGCGACTCGGAACGATGGCATTTACCTACAAAACAAAGGGACGTCACCTCGAATGGCACCAGTGGGGTGCCAGCCGAGGACCCTCCGACGATCAAGTTAGTCCTTATAATCGTATCACATAATCATTATGTAATATTTTGTTTAGGGGTTTTTTCTCGTACCTTCTTTAACGGCTCGGTGCCCTATTTATGGCTGTCGATTGGAATCAAGTTGGTCCCGCAGGAGATCCGCTTATACGAGATCAGAGGAGATCGTTTGTTGCCAGATTTGTCGAGAATATGATTTACTGCTTTAACTTTCTCAAATTATGCCCAAGTTATCCTTACCCTATTGAACTACGTCGTCATTCATTATCCTATATAAGAAATGTCATCATTCTTATCCGATGGAAATCTTTATCTCTGATAACGAAATATGTCGAAGAGGTCTGGTGACTGGTCAAGGTAAGTTAGGTTTATTTTTCCCTATCAATTGTAATACTAAGATTTCTCTGTTTCATCTATAAAATTAGCATGCTGAAGGAAATTCATTGAACTTTTGATTATTCATGTGGAAAAGAAAAACTAAAAGAGCTCCATAGATCTTTTATAACACATCCACAACTTTACTCGCTGAAGGCCGACACTTATCTTCCGTTTGGTTGGAAGGATGGAAAAATGGATGAATGGTTATTGAATCAATATCTATGCACCACAAGTCCACTTATCTTAATAACTGCGCAACCTTCTTGGCCTTTCGTGATCATAGTATAAGCATACTGCTTGTATCTGTTCCATTTTATTTCCTCATCGACTCTGGCACATCCCCATTCACAATGGTAAGCGGATTTTGTAGCCAAACAATGTAATGGGTGTAAACTTCTTTTCAAGAAAATAGTAAGACATAAATCACTTGAAATTCTTGCAAAGAAATGAGTATATACGAGATTGTTGTATATATGAGTATCTTGAATTGTAGTAAAAAAACAAACATAGGGTGTAAGTATCAAGCCAAAAGCACATCAAAAAGAAAAAGCTAGGATAACCACCAAAGAACTTATTGATATTATTCTTCCACACAATTTGAAAACCCATTTTTTTTAGTCCGAACTTGAACTTTGGGGGTAATGATGTAAAAGAATCTTGTACCAATCAAGGCTGAGAATATAGGATGGGTTTAGGTGGAATTTTCAAAGATTGAAGGCTTCCTTCCAACATTTCTACCACATTAGTCATTGATGGACGATCTGCAGGATTGGTCTGAATGCACCACAAACCCACTATGCTCATTTTTCTTCTTGTTTCTTTGTCCTCTTCAGTAATATCAACATCAAGTCTTAGATCCTCATTGCGTTCCAACTGCTCATGAATGCAGTCTGGAAAATATACATCACTTGAATGGCCTATTCCAGCTTTAATATCTTCTCTTCCACCAACCATTCTAAGAACCATCATTCCATAGCTATACACATCAGATTTATGAGAAACCCCTCCAAACCTCCTATAAAATACTTTTGGAGCTATGTATCCAACAGTTCCTCTTGCACTCACCGTCGACATAATACTCTTTTTCCTTTGACCTAATTTAGCAAGGCCGAAATCAGCAATTTTGGGGCAGAATTCATCATCCAAAAGAATGTTATGAGGTTTTATGTCGAAATGAACAATCCTTGTATTGCAGCCTCAGTGTAAATACTCTAGCCCCCGAGCAACACCGACTGCAATTTGGTATAATGCATTGCAATCTAGAGGACAATTTGAATTCAGAGATCCATTATTATGGATGAACTTGTCCAAAGATCCATTGCTCATGAATTCATACACCAGAGCTCTTTTACTCCTCTCATAACAGAAACCCAAAAGAGTGACTACATTGACATGGGAAGTTCTACTAATGCTAGCAACTTCGTTGATAAATTCCTCTCCGTCTCCCTTGGTCTTGCTCAAGATCTTCACTGCCACAGGCTGGCCTTCTAATAGCTTTCCTTTGTACACGACACCACATCCTCCTTGACCTAATTTGTCTCTGAATGAGTTGGTCATTCTTTTAATATCTAAATAGTGCTACCGCTTTGGAGTAAGAGAGCCATAGTTCCTTATTAATGCATCAACATTTCCATCATCTATTGTTTTCTTCCTCCAGAAGACCATTGCATAATTACCTGACAAGTCATTTCTTTTATGGTAGCAGATGATCGTGAGAACAGAAACTAATATAAGTCCAAACACACCGGCTGAGATTCCTGCATGAAAGGAGTGGAGGTAGGTCATGTATTCAGATAGTTTACTAAATAAACCATTTTCTCAATTGGGCTTATAGATGAGTAAAGATGCTTAGAATTTGTGGCTATTTGTAAATTTCTTTCAAACAATTGTTGGGGCAAACCAAAAATAATTTAAGCTCAGTTTAACTCAAATAAATTGTGAGGAGCAAAGAGATTAGTTTTTCTGTTATTATTTTACCTATGATAATCTTTAACCTATTGTTCCGATCTCCTGTTGATCCTGTAACACAAGGATTAAAAATTAGTTGGATAACTAAGAGGATATTATGAGTTCTAAGTTAGGAAGATTATGATAGGACTTAATTTCTAATAAAATAGAGAAGATTGTAACTAGCTACAATCTACATTTTATGTTATAATTGTACTTAGTAAGAAAAATACATGGATCAGAACCAGAAAATTAGAAGCAGAATTATAATCTCGAATAAGCAATATATGTAATGAAAGGACATGCCTCGCGTCAAATATTTTTTTTCTCCAACTAGGACTTACCTCCTCCAAGGAAAGGGATTGTCTGGTTATCACCCGTTGATCCTGTTACATTAGGGTAGAAAATTAGATGGGTGACTAAAAGGATGTTATGAGTTCCAAATGTAATACAGAATAATGGAAAAGGAAGATATATAATCTTTGCGGACAACCATAACGTTAGGGGAACTTTGTGATAGATACAGAATATTGTAACTAGCTAACAATATATCTACATTTTTATGTTATATTTGTACTTAGAAAATTAGATGTAATGAAAATAAGCAATATGTGTAACGAAAGGGTATGCCACATGTCAAATATTTATTTTCTTCAACTAGGCCTCACCTCCTCCAACGAAACTGGTGATATTAGTTGCCTGGTTATCTGCAAAAAAGGGGGTCTCCGAGTACCTTAGGAAACACCCGATGTCAATAGCACTACCATCTGTGTAGGGTGAACAACTCTGAATGTTGGGAAATGACACGTTCAAGCAATCTTTGCAACCATTCTCAGTTAGTGTTTCAGCACATTGTGCCACCGCGTACACTGCTGCACTACCACCAGCCACTTCTCTCTTTGTTGCTGCAAAGAAACCACTAATCTTGGGTGTTGCGATTTCAAGATCTGCTAATGATGCTTTTACTGCCTCGTCAAAAGCATTTGGTTGAGATGCAATTTGGTCGCCACATTTTCTAATATTGCTGCCCCTTACAGCCGGCTGGTTATCAAAAATGTAGTTCTCATACCTTTACAGAAGAAGCAAATTGAGAAACTTCATGAGATAATCAGAAAACTTCGCGAAGGACCGGCCAGAGCCTTGGGCCACTTAGGCGGTCCCTAAGGCCACGACCAAGGTCCCAAAATTTTTATCTCTTTATATTATTACCTACTAAATAAAAATAAAAAATAAAAAATAAAAAATAAAAATAAAAAAAAAAATCTTATATTTTAGACCCCAACCAATAGCAAAGGTAAAAAAAAACAAACTCACACACCAGTTTGTAATTTCTTTTGAACGATCTCAAAATGAACCGAACATGACTTAAGCTACAAACACGAGTTGGTTCGACTCAGCTCATTTCATTTGCATTATTCTAGAAGCTGTAAAGTGATAAATTCAAAATGAAAAAGTTAAGAGAGGGACAATTGTAAATTTGGTTTGTGAGTATTAGAGTTTGTAAACCATTCGAAAGTTCAAAATGACAAGCGAGTGAATTAATTCTTTGTTCCAAGAGAACAGAAGAACAGAAACGAGGCAAGTTAGCAAATGACAGTTACCTAAGGAAGCAGCCATCGTAGGTGACATGAGCACCGATGGAAGACAAGCAGGTACGTATCTCAGACACCGCGGCATCGAAGCAAGCAATACAATCAGCAGTAGAGAGGTAGTTCCTGCACTGAAACATGGTATAAACATTGTAGGACGAACTGTACCTCTGTGTGGTGGAAAAGTGTGTATTGTTAAATTTGTTATTGGAAAGCTGGCTTCCGACATCCAAAAAGGTGGCGTTCAAGAGCCTGAAGAATTCTGTGGTGGCATCGGAAGAGCTGCATGCCTTGTTGAGAATATTAATTTGTGGGTCAGATATCGTCATATCTAACATCGATAAAACCATCACCATAACCACCATCATCCGCCGCTGCCTAAACCACCACTTTGTATTCATTGTTGTGATAACTGAATTCGCTATCTAATATTTCTGGTCACACCGGTGAGAAAAGCCAAATTTAATGAGAAAAAATGCTAAGGTGAAACTTGATGCAAAGAAGACAATGCATTAGCTAATAAGCACAAATGAATTTTTTCATAGGTAGATGAAGTCCAACTTATAAGACTACACCGTCTGAGTCTACTGCGTCTTGACTTGTTGGACCAGCTAATATTTGTCAATTTCTATATACTTGCGGCGTGAATGGCGGATAAAATATGAGAAATGTTTAGACGGTTCGGGACCATTGGTCCTGCCCAATTGTCATTAGACATGAAAGTAAAAAGCTTGGACACAATTATTTATGTATTTAATACTCTAATGGTAATTGACGCGGGATCAATGGTTCCAACACCATGGAATACCATCTCGATAAAATATTGGAGACCTATCATAAATAAGGTAAGAATAATGATACAAAATTCGAAAGTCAACCCCTTCTCCCTTCCTTTTCTTTGGGCAGGAGAAAAGCAAAATGCAATAGGTGTATAGAATTTCACACCAAGAAGTTTTGATATTGAATTAGTTATCCCGAAGAAGTAAAGAAGTTGAATTTATGAAACTGAGAACTAACAATAAATTTGTAAACCTGAATCAAAGTCTAAAATTTAGACACTTTTTAGTTGAAATTTTCTTTCCAAATGATGTGTAATTTTTCATTATCACACGTAATAAGCACTTACGTAGTATTAAACTTAATCAATAACACGCAAGGAAAAAAAAAATGATGCATACCCGAAATACAATGCAAGGTTCCTCTAACGATCTAGATTTGGGCGACATGAATTTTTCCTACACAAAAAGGAGAAAAAAGAGTAAACAGTCTTGTATGAGACTTTTATATAGATATATATATATTTTGGGGGAAGTTTGTATGAGAATTATATTGATTCCCTAATTTGTGACTGTTCCGAGTACTTGCTTAAAAAGTGCACTTCATTTCCTAGAAGAGCTTAACTCAAAAGCTGGGTAAAACAGTTAGGGATGGCAATTTTCTCCAACCTGCTGGGTTTTCGTCCCGCTCCGTTTCTAATGGGACGGATTTGGTAGCTCCATAAATGAATTTGGGGCGAATATAATAAAAGAATTGAAAACCCGAAGAGGGTTTGGAGCGAGGGCGGATTAAGTGATGCCCACAACCCACCCCCACACCCGATTATATATATATATATATATATATATATATATATATAAAGTATATATTTAAGCTAAGTGTCCATTAATATATTTTGACTAAATATTTACTAGAATCACTACTTACTAAAATTCCACAATTGTGCACGTGATTCAATCTTCAAGAATCGATCAAAGATTTAAGATCTTAGTATTCAATCCTAAATACAGGAATTAATTCAACAGTTTCAAGTTTATCGCAATTAAACGGAGTATGCAGAGCGGAATCGATATTTTGCCTACCGAAGTCTATATCGCGACTAAAACAAGAATTATACGACAACAAACCATGTGTACAAATAAATTCAATATATGAACATAATTAGGTTGTTGACAGCTCCATTTGCAATGTACATTTCCTTTAAGCTTTGTATCTCTAAAAAGATGCATCATATTTATCTACTATATAACAACAAAATAGAATAAAAATACAATGAGATTCTAAGTTCTAACCCACTCGGTGTCTCGGCGACATCTGATCATGAGAATTAACAATACTATTACACTACATTTAACATTCAAGCAAAAAAAAATTAAGAAAACATCAACTGCTAGAATGAGGTGTAGACTCACTACCCCTTTGCTCTGTCGCCACTGATTCTGGTGACATGGGGGGAAGGTTAGACTCTAAAACCCCAACATCATCCACTAAAATGTCCACCACCTCTGCGTTTTGTCCATTCAACATTTCACTCTGAATTCTTTTCAAAGCCTCCAGCGCTTCTTCCATCGAAGGCCTCATCTGATTCTCATGCTGCAAACATCGAAATGCCAGCTCTGCCACCAACGTGGTCATCCTTCTTACAGAACTATTCATTTCAAACTCGAGGGAAGGATCGACTAACTCATGTAATGTATGATTTTGAATTCTGCTGATGGCCATATTAGCCAAATTAATATCATGCCGGTGTCTATTAGTGTCCACGGCTTGTTTTGATGAGATGAGCTCAATCAAGACCACCCCAAAGCTATAAACGTCGCTCTTGCTGGTGAGTTGGTAGATTTGGTAGTACTCGGGATCTACATAGCCAGGTGTACCTTGTGGAGCGGTTGACACATGGGTGGCGTCGGTGGGGAACAGTCGGGACAACCCAAAATCAGCAACCTTTACATGAAAATCTTTGTCTAGGAGAATGTTGTTGGTTTTGACATCACGATGTATAATATCTGATGCATGGAGGTAAGCCAGCGCTTCAGCTGTCTCTACGGCAATGCTCAACCGAACAGGCCAGGAAAGCGAACCAGAATTTGATTGTTTTCCATGAAGATGATCAGCCACTGTTCCATTAGATATATATTCATAAACAAGGAGGAGTTCTCGGCTTCGTTTCGACGTGCATCCATGCAGCTTCACGAGATTGTTGTGCCTTAAATGAGTCAGGATCTCAACTTCATTCATAAACTGCTCTACACGCTTAAAATTGTTCTCGAACATGCGCTTCACTGCAACTTCACGGCCATCATGGAGCTTGCCTGATTACAGAGTTCATACAAACAGTTCAGAAAAGAGACAATTATCAAATGCCTAGTTACATAGCAAACTAACAGAGATATACAAAGGTTTATCATCGTACCATAGTAAACAGTGCCGAAGCCACCTTCTCCAAGTTCTCTTGAGTGGTCAAAATTGTCTGTAGCTTCTTCGAGTTCAGCATAGCTGAAGACATGAGCTCCAAAGTAGGTGCTCCCCTTTTCAAGGTCAGACGACTTCAAGGACAGAGAGGGATAAGATGGAATGCTTTGAGATAAATTGGTTGAAGGAACAGTAGTAGGGGCTTTGCTTGAAGAAGGAATCAAAGAATCTTTGCTTTTAGTTTGGTCAGATTGAGCAGCTAGTCTTCTTTTCTTTCGTTGTCTCCAAGAGAAGATACACCATCCTACGCCAATACCAAAAATGGCAGCACCTGCTAGGGCAAGACCTGAAAGTGAAAGAAAAGAGTAAAATTTTTCTTTTCCGAGCCACTAACAATGTTGGAAATAGAAACTGTTTCTAACAGAATGACAAAATACCTATTGTAAGTGGCACATTTGTCTGAGTACCAGAACCCCCTGCAAGAACGATGTGATGCAGAAACATTAGTTGAAACATTTATGACCGAATCAAAATATAGAACAGGGTGATACACAGGTAAATGACATTCTGCTTATCACAATATGTGGGACACCGTTTCATATTGCATTGCCCAAATTGGTTCATATTCAACATCTCCACATTTTGTTATCTATTAGTCAGTGTCCAAAGACTCCAAACTGCCTGTCAAGAAAGGGGGAGCAAGTGACAATATCTCAAAAGTAATTGGAGAAGAAAACTTTAACCTAAAATACTAGTTGTAGAATAACAACTTAAGATTGCTTCTTAATCTAATTAAGTATGTTTGAGAGGTCGTTATTGTATGACTATAGCAGTTAACTCCAACAAGGTAAAGGACCATGGTAAGTTCAAAGCTGTCTCATATCGCCAAAATGAGATATCAAAAAAAATGCAAAAATTTTATCATTTAACAATAGATTCTTGTCTTCCTTTACAATCATCACCATTGATCATTGTTGTGCAAAATGTTTGATCATTACCCCATCTTGGAGCTGAAGGCAAAATGAAGCTGGTGACGTCTTCACAAGATGGAAAGAGAGTACTTTATGAGATCAAGAAAACAAAGAGAAGAGCGATGGACCATAAAACCAGATTAGAACTGATAAACACTGTAAGCAAATTGGGGACCACCCATCTCATACAGATACGGAAAAGTAATCGCTAGAAATTCATTGACGAAAACCCGTAACAACCCATCTCACACAGACAAGAAAAAAAAATCACTAGAACTTCATTGACCAAAACCCCTCTTTTTCATTTTGATTTTGTTTACTTCTTTTCTTATTTTATTTACTACATATACCAGATGAAATGCTTTGGAATCAAACAAGTCAGTATAATGGCTACCGAGGACCTGTGGGAAGACAGGATGTCACATTTAACTAGCAGTTATTCATGGGGTAAAACTCCTTTTAAAGTACCCTATGCTCCACAGAGAGGATCAACAACAGAAGAAATTGATAAGGATTAGGAAATAACTAGGATTTCATGCTTCTATTCTGAGTACAGTCAAGACTGAAAGATAGAACAATCATTCAGCAAGCCCTCCAGCCTCCCAAAAAAAAGGTGCTTGATACATCAAATAATTACAAAATCAGAAGTTTCAACATGTGTTCTAATTGCTATAAAATGAAGACAACATTGATGAAGGTAGTTAGGTACAATCGAAGTTTTGTACCATATCTACAACTCCCTCATCCCATTTTCGTTCTCCCTTTTGGGATTCTAATAACTTCTTAAGTGGACATGCTGACATGCATTTACTAATGCATTGCCATTTTGAAATTCCGAAACTAATCGTTATAGTTTAAAATTTCATACTATTATCAATTCAAGATATCTTTCAAAACTTGAATTTTTTTGGAAAAGATGCAACCTTTTTCTTTGACTTTTCAAACATGAGTTTTGGGATGGTTAAAAATGAAAAAACAAAAACAAAACAAAAAACAAGTATTTCGCGATGGGGGCTGGATAAGTTCTGTCCTAGTTGCATTTGTAAAACACCATACAACATAAAGATAGATCTATGTAAGGAACAAACACAATAAATTAATAAGAACCTCTTTGTCCAATAAAATGAAAATGAAAAAACAGAATAGTAGTATCCTATTGTTCAATAGTAGTATCCTATTGTTCAATAATATACTCTCTAACCCTAGCCAATTCCGATTTTGGGCAGAACAGATCCACTAATTCTTCGATTCCAGTTAGTAACACGGATCTTGAACTAAGATATAGGCCCCAGAAGCTACAAAAGGGTATCCTAAGCAATTGCAATAATTGGGTTCATTGAGATTCCTGATATAGTAGATGCTATCCTGATATTGTAGATGCTATCAAACATACAATCATACACAATTCGATGATGGAATTGCTTGATCGATCTTAAAGAAGATCTTGTATAATTTTGCACGTGAGCCAAGTCATTAATAACTTGATTGTTTTTTCTACTCTAACGACAATGAATCATCACAAAAGCCTTACTAAGAACTATATATATTTGCAGTTTCACCAAAGGAAGAAAAAGAAAAAAAAGTTCAAGTACCTGTTGCAGGACTTGGTACAGAACAAACTCTATCGCCGTCGCAAATACAAACAGGTTCGCCCAAATTCGAACTAAATCCACATTGCCCACCAAACCCAATACATTCCAAACACTGTTTATCATAGGGATCGTTATAATTGACATTAAAACCCTCCATCAAAGCCTCCCCAAGTGTCGTCCGGTTGCCGGCGAGCCGCTTGCTGGCGTCTCCGACCACCGGAACCGTGACACTAACATTGCACGCAAATAATTTCAGTACGGGATCACTCGGAACCGGCCCATTCAAGTAAAACGCATCACTACCATTGACACCACTCACATTGCAGCCAAAAAGATTGAGAGGCTTAACGGTCAGAATCGAAGAACAGCCGTAGATCAAGGTGAGATCCACATTCCCCACACTCGTATCGAAAACCGAAGAATTGAGAGTGGAATTGATGAATTTCCGGGGACAAGTGTTGTTCCATAGATCTGACCTGGCTAGGGTTAGGGCTTTCTCACTCTGGTTGATTTGGAGAACACGATAGGTCACCGAATTGGTGGTGAACTCGGTGATATTGTCGCGGCAGCTGAGGTGGAAATCCGGTAGTCCACAGTGGTCCGGGCGGTCGCCGCCGGTGAACGGGTAGGTGATGTTTTGGAGGGAACCGCAAGTGAAGGTGTTGGTGCAATTTGGGTAAGTGACATCGTCGGCGGCGGAGGAGGTGGTGAGGTGGGCGGAGAAGAGGAGGAGGACGGCGGTGACAAGTGTAGAGAAGGAGAGAGAGAGAGTGGAGGAGAGAGAGAGAGGCATTTGTGGACAGTGAAGAGTCATTGAGAGGTGGATTATTTACTACTAAATGAAGTAGTTGGTATTCTAAAAGTTGAATAATAATTTGGAGGGTGGCTTTAGTTGACCTTAAGACTGTTGTGTCATATATGAGGTAGGTTGTTTGTTGAAGGCAATATTGTAGGGTTATCACTATCCATCACATTTCTTCGATTTTTCAAAGTTGGTATTCAACTTTTCAATGCTGTGGGGGGTTGAACATACATGAGACTGTTCAACTACTTGACAACTTCGCGTGGAATGTTAGGGTTAACACTATCGCAATTAATACTGCAATTACAAATTATGATTTGAATACAATCACTTATTTGATCCATTTATGTTAGGGTTTGATTTAATTTATAACATATCAAAAATATAATTAGAGGAATGATACTTATATAGACTATTTTAAATTGAAATTTTTTGTCATGGAAAGAAAGATATGTTTTTAACGGCGTAGTAAAAGAGCTCAATACCACAATTGTCCCATAAAAAGCAAAAACAAATATGTATATGATTACTATTTAATCATTTCATATTCTATTGTAAACAAGCAAAGTTTAAACCATAATTTACGACATCGGTCGCGATCACAATGTAACAGTTTCGGACAAAATTAGTGTAAACTGATCAAATCAGCCGATATAAAATCCTTAAAAAAGGGACGCGTATCAAGCGATATAACGAACCATGATTTAATTTAATTATAAAATTATATTGCATAAGTTCATAATAGTGTTGGCAGGACAATCAAGACTCACTCTTAATAAGTTATGCAATTAGTGTAGCTTACAATGGACTGACCGTCACACACACAAGGTTTAAGTACAGGGTTGAAACCCTTTCTAACACCAATTAATTTTAGAAGATTGGGTAATATTAAGTTAATAAACACAAGTCCTATATTTATTTGCGTTTTTTATTTTTTATTTTTGTAGTTTTTATAAAGAAGATTTCAAGGTTTTCTCTAATATAATAATAATAATAATAATCATTATTGTATTATACATAAACAATTATCTAATAATTAGAGAAAAAACTTTGGGCACATGGACTTCTGGTTTGTTTTCCAACTCTGGTCTTCTCCGATATAATATAAAAAAGAAATTATTGTTTTCATGATCCAAAAGGGTGGCTTAAATAGAAAGTGTCAAACTTTTGAGATTCAAGTAATGTTGTCATAAAGACAGCTCCAAATTACAGTATTATTTCTAATGACAGCTAATCTAGCAGCTATGTACCATATGTATTACTTTTTTAATCATACCATATATTATCTCAAGTTCTCAACTGTTAATTTAGCTGTGTGTGAGAGAGAGAGAGAGAGCAAAAATTATATGCCATGTCTAAATAGCATTTTAAATATGTCAAAGGAACAAAAAATTGAATTTGTCAAACTTTTGGGTTCCAAATAAGACGTCAAGAATGGCAGCTCCAAATTATAATATTTGTAATGATAGCTCATCTATATACGTATTTTTTTTTTTTTAATCATAGCACATATTAAAAAAAAAAAAAAATTAATGTAAAATAATTTTTTTTGCATATAGCTATAGGCATGAAAATAGGTTTTCTTTAAAACAACTATATGAGTTTGTTATTTTAACTTCAAATTCTTGCAAAACAAAATTCAAAAAGTGTGGTGGGTTTGTGCAAATAACTCACTCATCAAGTCGACAACGTTTTTGACTAAAAATTCGTAATTACTAATTTAGAACATGATTTATTTATTGATTCGTTGAGAGTTAATTACTAACATTTTTTTTTCTTGAAAATTCAAGCAATTGTATAAAGTTAAAATATGTTTAAAATGACATAGGGACTCTATTAGCAAACAAGGCATTAGGCCCAACAAAGTTCAGAGAACTAACAAAAACTAGGAGACAGGCCGAAAACAAGGACCACTTAAAGAGGCCCATACAAGGCAAGCTAAGGACTACTCAAATACTCCGTAGTCGTTTGCAATGGATATTCAATTTCTACGAGAAGTAGGTATTCAGTGCATTCGATATATTGTGTATTGGGCACATCATATCTTATGTATTTTCTTCCACAAGTTTTAATGGCGGACAAGTACATTTTCGAGGCACAGCCCAATCAACCTCGTGCTCAGTTTTTCATATATATTAAGGTGGCTTAAAATTCTTGGTATTTTTTGTTATGACATTAAGTTTTTATTTTTATTTTTAATTAAGTAAGTTACGTGCATACATTCATAATGATACTTTGACGGATGAGAAATAATTGTTCTTGATAATTCTCATAAGTTATTAATCAGAAGAAATTACTAAAATCTCCTAAACCCTAATTACTTTATTATGTAGCATAAGCTATAATTATTAAATAAACGTCAAATGAATAAAAAGAACCCAAACGTTCAAAAAAGAGCCGGCTGTGAGATCCAGAATTTAATTAATTGAAAATAAATTAAAGGGTTAATTCCATCAACACCCTTGACCTTTGACCATATCCCACTTATATCCTTCTAGGTTTCAATATTCCACGCACACCCCTTGATCTTTGACCATACGTAACAAGTTACCCCCAGCTGTTAAATAATAGATGGTTAGTGCTAATGTCAAGAAGGATAAAAGGGTATAAGGTCAATTTTGCCCTCACAATAACTGAAATGACATTCTTAACCTCATTGATCGTTGTAGAGTTACAAAACTACCCTTATCTTATTAAATAAATTTTAGGATGGATTTTTTTTTTTTTTTTTTTTTTTTTAGGGCGAACCCCACCTCCCAATCACCACCACCATTACCAGTTGCTGACGAAAATCTTATATACTGCGATGATGGTAGATTCCGGTGATTTCAACGGCAATATGAGAAACCCGGCGACTAACCGCAAACCTATGCTCTAAAGTCTGATCAGTGGCCACAGAAAACCAAACGGCGAGAGACATGCCGAATAAGCAAGGACTAAAAACGCGAAGGCGAATAAAATTTCTCCGGCGACTGTGGGATATGGCGTTAATGGAGGATCGAATCGGAACAGTGGCCACAATTGAAGGCCATGTTGCCTCGAGACCGGCAAAATTGACGGCAGTAGAGAACTTGATTTTTTGACTGAATTGAAGAGCAAAAAGGACTGCACGACGAGCAAGGGCGGATCCAAGGGTGGGCGAAGCTGGGCTTCTACCCACCTCAAAAAAAAATAAAATAAAATAAAAATTTACCATACTACTTTAAGCCCAACCTAAAAAAAAAATAAAAAATAAAATAAAAAAAATAAAATAAAATAAAATAGTAATGATAGCCCAGTCCAAAATTAGCCCACCCCGTTTAGAAAGGCTGGATCTGCCCTTGACAACGAGGACGACGGCGACCACAATAGCTACAACGAGGACGGCGGCAACCAAGGATTTTGACTAGACTGTTCTTACTGGCGATTCAAAGATGTGCGACGAGGGTCTGTTCTTAGCTTCTTAGCTCCGAGAAATGGGTCTGAACTGAACGGCGGTGAAGAGGATTGAACAGAGATGCAACGTCTCTTACCGATGAGCACGTGAGGACAACGGCGACATCAACCTAAAATGGTGGGGTTCTGATCGTCAAGCACGTTCTCCATAGCCACCGTTTAAACAGCCAGAGACATGGTAACCTTCTCATTCATGCTATATGAGTTTGTTCAAGTTGGTATCTGTGGTAGCTTATTTCAAGTTCAACAAGTCTTGTAGCGCCTTATTTATTTGATGGGTCTCAATCTTCTTCTTTTGTATTCTTCAGTCTCTCCTGGCTGGTATGGCCGCATCAGGGGCTCTAACCTCTGGTTTGAGGTTAATCACTAAAACAGCATTTGATAATTCCAAGGATGGTCTTGGCAAGGGAGCACGTACACCCAAACATCCTTACTTCGTTGATTTTGTTACTATTATTGCAAATATATGGAACAATTTATTGCTACCAGCCTCCCACGAGTTTACAATTTTCTGTTTATATGATGAGAAAAAGAAAAAATTTGGCTAGGACGGCATGTTTGGCAACCTAATTTGGCAGAGTAGAGGTGGTGGTGATTAGGTAGAGGAAAGGAGAAGATTGATTCCTTAAGGGTAAAATAGTATTTCACCCTAAATTTTATCATTAGGAAGTCTCTTTTTCAATGCATTTCCCAGTGGTGCTTGTTATATAAATATTAATATATAATTGATGAGCAATACTGTAAATTTACATATTTTTGTTAATTAAGGGTACGGCCGTCGCTCTTAGGGCCTGTGGATGAAATATTAAAACGTAGAGGGAGTGTAAGTGGGATATGGTCAAAGGTTAGGAGTATAGGTGGAATTAACCCTAAATAAAAAAACAGAAGGTGAGATGTCGTGTATCCACCGACCCTAAATGGGGTTGTTGGCATTGACTAAAGAAATATGCCAAATAAAGGCTGGACCGTATGTATTTGATATTAAATTATGGGAGTTTCCTAAAGGTCCTGACACCACCAACATGTTAATGAATTACACTTTGAAGACATACCTAAAATTTGGGTGCAACGAAACTCTATACCTCATATCCTCGAACAAGATAAGGCTCATCGCACTAACATTCACACTCCAATTTTATTTTTCATATCTAAATAAAATTGCCTATATGCACAAAAATTAATCAAGATTAGGATGAGCACATACCACATTTTAACTCATAAGGTTGATCCGAGCAAAAGCAAGCAAACGAGCTGGAACTCGAATTGTACCCACACCGCCCACCGGACCCAACACATTCTTCGCAATACGTATCATTTGCCGACCACTGCAACCCAAAACCACCATAAAGAGCTGCTGCAATACTTATCGATGGCGTGAGGCTAGCCAAAGCCGCAGCTGCGGATTGATCGCCTCGAACAATTACACTGGTATTGCATGTGCCATAAATAGAGTTGGGTAATGTAACATTACTAGTCACATAATAACTTATGGCGTTACTGCAATAAAACTGATTGGGAAGCCCTGGCATGACAACAGCAGGACAACCATAATAGAGCGTCAAGTCCTGTGAATTGGTGCTGTAGTTGAAAATTGATGTATCTAAGGTGGCGTTGTGGAGATCTGTGGGACAAGTGGTGTTCCAGAATTCTTCTCTAGCAACTGTGAGTGCCCATGTTGCGATTTCAATTGTGAGGATTCGGTATGTTGTTGAGTTGATTGTGAGCAAGGCTGCATCGGTCTGGCAAGTGAGCTCGAACCCGGGGTGACCACAGTACTCCGGCCGGGTTCCTCCCCAGAAAGGGTAGCCGATGTCCGGTATGTTTCCGCACTGGAGCAGCTGAGTACAGTTCACATATTGCTCATCATCGGCACATGAAGATGTTGGGATATGGATTAAAATGAAGGTTATGAACAAGAATGGAAAAATGGAGAATTGGGGATTCATATATATATATATATATATATATATATATATTTTATTTTTTTTTTGTTTGTTTGGAGAGAGAGTTGTGGAAGTTTTGAAGACTACACAGTTTTCACAGAGGGGTTATAGATCTGAGGTTCAAAGGGAGGAATTGGAATGGGAATTGATATTTATTTGTTTTATTCCACCATCATTATTTAATTTAGATTAAGATTGAGTCAATTTAGTGGAAGTATTCAAAGAAAGTGGAAGCTGTGTTGGAAAGGTCAGTGGTTGACTTAGTCCAATACAATACAAAATTACATTGCGTTTTCTATACGAAATCTGGATTGAATTTAGTCATGCTGGTGTTTGTGTCGACAAGAACAACCACTTCCATTCTTCTCGTTAGACAATCCGTCGCACTCATAACTACAGCTCTAACTCGATTGTTCTGGTTAGTGAGGCGACTCTCGGACGAATTTTTAATGTATTTGGAGAGCCCGTTAATAATTTAGGTTTTATAAATACTCGCATAACATCTCATATTCATAGATTTGCGCCCACCTTTATACAGTTAGATACAAAATTATCTATTTTTGAAATAGGAATTAAAGTAGTAGATCTTTTAACTCCTGATCGACGTGGAGGAAAAATTGGACTATTCGGAAGAACTGGAATGGGTAAAACAATACTCATTATGGAATTGATTAACACTATTGCCAAAGCTCATAGGGGTGTATCTGTATTTGGCGGAGTAGGTGAACGTACTCGCGAAGGAAATGATCTTTACATGGAAATGAAAGAATCCGGAGTGATTAATGAACAAAATATTGCGGAATCAAAAGTAGCTCTAGTTTACGGTCAGATGAATGAACCGCCGGGAGCTGGATTGAATTTAGTCAATCCAAGACAAAATTACATTATCAAATGCGTGATTGAATTTAGTCATGCTTTTTCCCTCAAAAATACGTTGGTGACTATGTTATCTACTATCCTTCATAAATTACACTATTCTTTCAAATGGCTACCATTTTCACATTTTGTGTGCGTTTATGCTCTAACGCTATGTGTAGGGGTGGTAATATTTGACACGACACGCTAACACGATACAAGATAAGAGGATTTGGATTTGGGCTACTTGTGTTAGTGTCGTAATCATATCGATGCGAATTGACTTGCTAATTAAATATGTCGTGTTTGTGTTTGATGTGTAAACACAATTATAACACGATTAACCCGATTAACTAAACGTATCATTTTCGTGTCAAAAATGACCCATTTAGCTACACTTGTCATGTTCGTGTCAAAAATGACTATTGCAGTTAACTCCAACAAGATAAAGGAGTAACCGTGGTAACTTCAAAGCAGTTTCATATCGCCAAAATGAGATATAAAAAAAATGCAAAAAAATTATCATTTAACAATAGATTCCTTTCCTCCTTTACAATCATCACCATCTTGGAGCTGAAGGCAAAATGAAGCTGGTGACGTCTTCCCGGGATGGAAAGAGAGTACTTTATGAGATAAAGAAAACAAAGAGAAGAGCGAGGGACCATAAAACCAGATTAGAACTGATAAACAGTGTAAGCAAATTGGGGACCACCCATCTCATACAGACGCAGAAAATTAATCGCTAGAAATTGATTGACCAAAACCCGTAACAACCCATCTCATACCGACAAGAAAAAGAAATCACTAGAACTTCATTGACCAAAACCCCTCTTTTTCATTTTTATTTTGTTTATTTCTTTTCTAATTTTATTTACTACAAATACCAGATGAAATGCTTTGGAATCAAACAAGTCAAGCGAAGTATAATGACTAACGAGGACCTGTGGGAAGACAGGATGTCACATTTAACTAGCAATTAGTCATGGGGTAAAACTCCTTTTCAAGTACCCTATGCTCCACAGAGAGGACCAACAACAGAAGAAATTGATAAGGATTAGGGGAAATAACTAGGATTTCATGCTTCTATTCTGAGTACTGTCGAGACTGAAAGAAAGAACAATCATTCAGCAAACCCTCCGGCCTCCCAAAAAAAATGGTGCTCTAATTGCTATAAAATAAAGCCAACATTTACGAAGGTAGATAGGTACAATCAAAGTTTTGTACTATATGTACCATATCTTCTACTCCCTTCATCCCATTTTAGTTCTTCCTTTTTGGGATTCTAATAACTTCTAAAGTGGACATGCTGAGATGCATTTACTAATAATGCATTTTGAAATTCCGAAACCAACCGTTATAGTTTAAAATTTCATACTATTATCAATTCAGGAAATCTTTCAAAACTTGAAATTTTTTTGGTAACTTTTCAAACATGAATTTTGGGATGGTTAAAATTGAAAACAAAAAAACAAGTATTTCACAATGGGGGCTGGATAAGTTCAGTCCTAGTTGCAATGTAAAACACCATACAACATATGAGGTAGGTTGTTTGTTAAAGGAAATATGGTAGGGTTATCACTATCCATCACATTTCTTTGCTTTTTCAAAGTTGGTATTCAACTTTTCAATGCTGTGGGGTTGGACATACACGAGACTCTTCAACTACTCGAGGACTTGGCATGTCGATATTTATTCGAGTCTGTTACATTGCGATTGCTATTGATATTGCGACTGCGAATCAAGATTTGAATACAATCACTTGTTTGGTCCATTTATGTAAAGGTTTGATTTAGTTTATAACATATCCGAGTCCGTTACACCGCGACTGAAACTCTTGAAAAAGGGTTGCGTATCGGCAGATACGGTGAACCATGATTTAAACAAATTATAAAGTTATACTACGTATTGCACAAGTTCATAATAGTGTTGGCGAGACTGTCAAGATTCAATCTTAATAAATTTTGTGACTAGTGTACCTGACAGTGGACTGACCGTCACAAACACAAGGTTTAAGTACAAGGTTGAAACCCTTTCTAACACCAATTAATTTTATCCTTTTAGGAGATCTGGTGACATTTAGTTAATAAACAACAGTCCTATATTTATTTACGTTTTTATTTTTTTATTTTTGTAGTTTTTATAAAGAAGATTTTAATTTTTTTTTTTTAGACCGGAACAATTGCATTCTCAGAATGTTGGTCTTACTTAATTTAGAATTAATCATCACAATTCGATTATCATACTTTCAAGTTAATTTGAAATTTAAAAAATCTGTTGACAAACTTATTTTACACGAGTCTCTCCCTTCCATTTTTCCATTTGTCTTAGGAAAACACTACTAGTAATACAAATCAACAACAAAATAATAATAATTATTATTATTATTATAGTATTAGTACATAAACAATTATCTAATAATTAGAGAAAAAACTTTGGGCACATGGACTAGCGATTTGTTTACCAACTCTGGTCTTCTCCAATATAATATAAAAAAGAAATTATTGTTTTCATGTGATCCAAAAGGGTGGCTTAAATAGAAAGCGTCAAACTTTTGAGATTCAAGTAATGGCGTCAAAAACACAGCTCCAAATTATAGTATTATTTCAAATGACAGCTAATCTAGGAGTTATGTACGTTATCTATTACTTTTTTTATCATACCATATATTATCTCAACTGTTAATTTAGCTGAAAGAGAGAGAACAAAAATTATATGCCATGTCTAAATAGCATTTTAAATGAGTCAAAGGAACAAAAAATTGAATATGTCAAACCTTTGAGTTCCAAATAAGATGCCAAGATTGGCAGCTCCAAATTATAATATTTGTAATGATAGCTCATCTATATACGTATTGTTTTTTTTTTAATCATAGTACATATTATTTTTTTTAATTTAAAATACTTTTTTTTGCATATAGCTGTAGGCATGAAAATAGGTTTTCTTTGAAACCATATGAATTTGTTATTTTAACTTCAAATTCTTGCAAACAAAATTCAAAAAGTGTGGGTTTGTGCAAATAACTCACTCATCAACTTTCGACTAAAAATTCTTAATTACTAATTCAGAACATGATTTATCTATTAGTTCGTTAAGAGTTAATTACTATCTTTTTTTTTTTTTTCCTCGAAATTTCAAGCAATTGTATAAAAGTTAAAATATGTTTAAAATGGCATATGGACTATAGCCAGCAAACAAGGCATTAGGCCCAACAAAGTTCAGAGAACTAACAAAAACTACGAGACAGGCCGAAAACAAGGACCACTTAAAGAGGCCCATACAAGGCAATCTAAGGACTATTCATGTAGCCGTTGGTAACAGAAGAAGCTTATGTGACCATTTGCAATGGATATTCAATCTCTAAGGGGAATAGGTATTCGGTGCACTCCGTATACCGTGTATTAGACACATATTAGATATTTTCTTTCACAAGCTATAATGGCGGACGAGTGCATTCTCGAGACACATCCCAATCAACCTCGTGCTCAGTTTTCCATATATATTAAGGTGGCTTAAACTTCTTGGTATTTTTTTATTATTTTTATTTCTTATTAAGTAAGATACATGCACACATATGGGTTGTTCCAGCTAATTCCCCTAAGTTATTATTTAGAAGAAATTACTAAAATCTCCTAAATCCTAATTAGTAGAATGAGTTAACCAACTAATTCAAAGAGCTCCAAGACATTTAAAATGTAAAGTAAACGCTAGTTGTGATATCACTTAATTAATAAATCACATAATCACATACTTTACTATGTAGCATAGCTATAATTAGTAAATAAACATCAAACACATAAACAGAACCCAAACGTTCAAAAAAGAGCCGGCTGTGAGATCCAGAATTTAATTAATTGAAAATAAATAAATAAAGAAGGTGAGATGTCACGTATCCACCAACCTTTGAAGGGGTTGTGGGGCATTGACCAAAGAAATGATAAATTTTTCAGTAATCGCAAGATGGGACGGCATGTATTTGATATTAAATTATGAAAGTGTTCTAAGAGATCCAATACTATCATTTTCTTAATGAATTGCACTTCGAAGACATATCTAAAATTCGCCTAAAGAAACGTACCAAATAATTTTTCCAATAATTGCAAGACGGGACGGTATTTGATATTAGATTATGAAAATGCTCTAAGAAGTCCGACACCATCTTCGTCTTAATGAATTGCACTTCAAAGGCATCTAAAATTCGCCTACACCGAAACTCTATACCTCATGTCCCCAAACAAAATAAGTCTATCACGATAGCATTCACATTCCAATTTATTTTTCATTTCTAAACAAAATTGCGTATATGCATAAAAATTAATCAAGATTAGGAGGAGCACATACCACATTTAAACTCATAAGGTTGATCCGAGCAAAAGCAAGCAAACGAACTGGTACTCGAATTGTACCCACACCGCCCACCGGAATCAACACATTCGCTGCAATACGTATCATTTGCCGACCACTGCAACCCAAAACCACCATTAAGAGCTGCTCCAATAGTTATCGATGGCGTGACGTTTGCCAAAGCCGCAGCTGCTGATTGATTGACTCGAACAATTACACTGGTAGCGCATGTCACAGAGCCATTAATAGAGTTGGGTAATGTAACACTACTAGTCACATAATAACTTATGGAGTTACTACAATTAAACTGATTGGGAAGCACTTGTGTGAGAACAGCAGGACAACCATAATAGAGCGTCAACTCCTGTGAATTGGTGCTGTAGGTGAAATTTGTTGTGTCTAAGGTGGAGTTGTGGAGATCTGTGGGACAAGTGTTGTTCCAGAACTCATTTCTAACAACTGTGAGCTCTCGTGATGTGTTTTGAATTGCGAGTACTCGGTATGTTGTTGAGTTGATTGTGAGCAGGGATGCATCGGTCTGGCAAGTGAGCTCGAACCCGGGGTGACCACAGTACTCCGGCCGGGTTCCTCCCCAGAAAGGGTAGCCGATGTCCGGTATGTTTCCGCACTGGAGCAGCTGAGTACAGTTCACATATAGCTCATCATCCGCACATGAAGATGTTGGGATATGGATTAAAATGAAGGTTATGAACAAGAATGCAAAAATGGAGAATTGGGGATTCATTTTTTTTTTTTTTGAGAGAGAGAGAGAGAGAGTTGTGGAATTTTTGAAAACTACACGGTTTTCATAGAGGGGTTATAGATCTGAGGTTCAAAGGGAGGACTTGGAATGGGAATTGATATTTATTTGTTGTGTTCAACTATGATTATTTAATTAGAATAAGACTCAGCCAATGTTGTGGAAGTATTCATATAATTAAGTGGAAGCTGCGTTGGAAAGAAGGTGAGTGACTTGGTCCAATACAATACAAAATTTCATTATCAAACGCGTTTCGTATACGAAATATGGATTGAATTTTAGTCATTCTTTTACGCTGAAAGATGTGTTTGTGACTATTTTATCTACCGTCCTACATAAATTACATTATTTTTTTAAGTGGGTACCATTTTTACATTTTGAGTACATTTATAATCTAAGGCTCTATCACATGTGATAATATTTGACACGACACGAAATAAGAGGGTTTGAATTCGGGCTACTTGTATTTGTATCATAATCGTGTCGACACGAATTAACCAACTGACTAAAAGTGTCTTGTTCGTGTTTGACCCTGTAAATACGATTATGACCCGATTAACTAAACGTGTCTTGTTCGCGTCAAAAATGACCCATTGAGCTAAATGTGTAAAATAAGTATGTCGTGTTTGTGTAAAAAATGACTTAAACGTGTATTTTTGTACCATATCGTATCAAATCTTGACTCATTTATTAAACAGATTACGCGTGTCATGTCGTGTTATGTTACACATGTAATAATCGTATCGCGTTTGTATTAAGGGACTTAAACACGATTAATAATCGTGTCGTGTCGTGTCGTGTTGTATTCGTATCGACTCTAATCGTGTTGTAATTACATCGACACGAATACAACACGGCACGCCAACATGTATTCTGACCCATAACACTGTGCGTATTTTCATACACCCACTTCACTCGTAGTCTTGCTTTTTGTGACCTAAGACTCCTATGTTGTGATTTGTTGAAATTTCCTTGTTCTTTAACTATGTAAGAAGTTAGTGTTTTATTGTATTTGATGCACTTAGGTGTGACGGTCAGCTTGTATAGATCATCGTCTAGAATTTTCTTTGCTAAGATTTTCAAGGGGTTTTTTTTTCAATAAAAAAATAAAATAAAAATTAGTCCGAATTATGTTGTTAGAGTCTTTGTCAAGAATTTTTAGGTCTTTAAATGTTGTTCTAGGATCCATTTATGCATTATGTTCATTATATTAGGGTCAAGGAAAATCAATTCTGGCGTGCAAAATGATGAATGGAAAATATACCTTTGTCAATTTTTGATGGAATGATCTATTTAAGCCAATTAATCTATTATTCCGTTGACTTTTCTAGAACATCCTTTAAATATATGTCCAGGCCCTTCAATGGTACACAGTCAAATACTACAAATTTCATTTCTTGATGTATATCTTCTTTTTATTAATTAATTTACTCAATCTTTCATGCTTTTTTTTTTTTTTTAACAGAAATCTTCCAAGCAATTACCAATATTCTCTTATTCTGAGCAAGTCGGTTGAGTATGCTCTTAATCTTGCATACTACTCGTATCACATGAAAATGAACCATATCATATTAGTTTATTATAAACATTTTTACAAGCAAGTCGAACAAATTTTATTGGATAGTACATTTCTATAAAGTGTGATATATCAATCATCCGAATGCACCCTACAGCTCATTCATCCTCAACCTCTAACACCGGGCGTCATACATGTAGTGTAATGTCATGATCTCTCTACATTCAACTCTAGATTGAAAGGTTTATTAAATGATTTATTTAACTTTTTACGTATTTCAAAAAAAATATAGAGAGTTCATGACTCGTGTTATGAAAAGTCTCTTTTGATAAAAATAGCATTACTCATACAAATATATATATATATATATATATATCTGCAGGACACAGCATAAATCATGATGGTCAATTGGAGTTGATGCATTTTTTTTTTTTTTTTTTTTTTTTGACGACAGTGGTGGTGTTGAGCCGCTTGGAACAGAGCATTCTAAAATCCACCAAGGCTCATTCAGCACCCCTCCCAAGAGCCCACAGAAACCAAACTCGACAGCAGCCCAAATAAAAAATACAGACTACGTAGATCCAACAATATCCACCTATGCCAGCCCAGATCAGACAAGGTATAGGTCAGCCCACCCAAGTTTCTGCGACTGCATAGCTCAAGGTTGCGTTAACCTAGTCAATATCAGGCCCATTTAGATTATGACCAAACAACAATTGGGCCTAGCTAACACATTAACTTGGTTCTGGATCAACAAACTCACATCCTCACACTTATTAACCCACTTTTACCAATGAAATATGGTTCTCTAATAACCTTTTAAAAAAAAAAACGGTTCCTTAATATTAAAGTTTAACTACTAAATTTAAATTCAATCTATACTGTTTACAATTTTAATAATTAATTTTTAATTTTATTACACCACACCTAAATCTCCACAGGGAAGTAAATCGTTTATTAAATAATAATAAAAAGTTTTTAAACAATGAGTGTTTTTTTTGTTTTTTTTTTTCTTTTTTAAATGACGTGAAAATCCTCACAACCACCGGACTTTAGACTTGTGGTTGCCAAGTAAACTCCCAAATATGAGCAATCGCCCGCAAGCCACACTTATCGCTGTTTCAAAAAAGGTCGAACACAAAACCTCCTATGTGCAAAGCTTCTATGTCCAGTTCCAGGCCATGTGAGTAATATTTCTATTCCAAATTCCCTTGAATGCCACTTGGATTAGAGTTATGAAGCAAAAGAAATACAAGAAGCAAATCTAATTTTTCATAATCATCATTGCCAAAAAAAAGGAGGGGAAATATAGTGACAAACTTACAATAAAGTGAAAAAAAATAAAAAAAATAAAAAAATAATAATGTAGATACAAACTTAATAAAAAGACAAGAACATTCAAGCTTCATGTGATTCCTCAAAAAGACACAGGTGAGATCTATCTGCCAGGTGCCAACCAAGCATGCCCTCAACATGTGGAACCAGAAAGAATGGAGACATCTTATTGAGGACCAAGTTCATTGACAACGCCATGAAAGCTTTTTCTCCAAAACTTCAGAACAAACACGCCCCATCATGTGATAGAATGACGTCAGATCTGACAACTGTTCAACAGACATCTTCCCCATCATATTTCTAGCTAGCCTCTCTCTCTCCCCATTCAACTCCAATCTGTCCAAGTAGGATGATGCATTCCTCACTGTTGCACCCATCTGCTTCAGCCTGTTCTCTTGTTGCAGACTCAAGGCTGTGTTTGACTGCAAACAAATCACAAAACCTATATTAATCACCTATGTGTTTATATATATATATATGGTAGAAAATAATTTTAATTGAGTAAAGAAAAAAAAGGGTATGAGCTCCTGTCATTGTAAGTTCTAAAAAGGGCATTGTTTTTAGTTTGAAACTCGTGACCTCAAGATCACAAAAGAACAACCTTATCGTTGCACCAAGCCAGTCATCTTTATAAGATATGGAGAAAAGTAAAAGTTCAATTAGGTTTAAAAAAAATAATTCTATTCTAGTTCAATGAATTCAAGAACCCAAAAGATTATATGTTTTATATGAACTTAATTGCTATAAAAAATTGGAAGTAGATCAAATGAATTCAAGAATCCAAAAGAGTATATGCTTTAAATTAAATGTGAAGAAATGCTTTATATGAACTTGCAATAAAGAATTGGAGATAATATAAATTAAAGAACAAATTAATGAACCTTATCCCTATGGGTCTTAGACTCTTAGGCAACCACCTTAATGGTTTAGTGATTGAGGTGCTCATATTTATATGATAATCCATTACATAGATATTGCAAGCTCAAGGCTGTGTTTGACTGCAAACAAATCACACAACCTATATTAATCAAATGTGTGTGTGTGTGTGTGTGTGTGTGTGTGTGGTAGAAAATTTTATTAATTAAGTAACCAAAAAAAAAGGTATGAGCTCCCGTCATTGTAAGTTCTAGAGAGGGCATTGTTTCCAGTTTGAAACTCGTGACCTCAAGATCACAATAGACACAACCTTATCCTTGGGTCAAGGCGTAGTCATCCTTATAAGGCATGGAGAAAAGTAAAAGTTTAGACGAAATTAAGTTTTTTTTTTAAAAAAAAAAATCTTATCAAGTTCAAATGAATTCAAGAACCCAAAAGAGTATATGCTTTATATGAACTTAATTGCTATAAAAAATTGGAAGTAGATCAAATGAATTCAAGAATCCAAAAGAGTATATGCTTTAAATTAAATGTGAAGAAATGCTTTATATGAATTTGCAATACAGAATTGGAGATAATATAATTTAAAGAACAAATTAATGAACCCTTTTAATGAACCTTATCCCTATGGGTCTTAGGCAACCACCTTAATGCTTTAGTGATTGAGGTGCTCCTAGTTTATATCACAATCCATAACATAGATATTGCAATAATAACCCGAGTAAATAAAATATCATTAATCTTTGGACAAGGTTCAAGTTTTGGTATCTTACTTGACAAAAAATGAAATATCAAACAAATTGTGTGTGTGTGTGTGTGTGTATATAGCTGTACCTCAAGAAATTCTGCTCCAACTTCAAGTTCAGATTGTTTACAGGGTTGCATTCCACGGCCTCCCACATATAGATTTCTAGCAAGAGAGAAGCTTTTAACTAGAACTTTTCTCTTCTTCTCCACTTCTTGATCAAGTTTTGGTGACTTGATCACACTTACTGAGCCACTAAGCTTCTTTTGATAAGCAATCACTGCCTTCACAAATTGCTGCACATAAAAAACAATCAAACAACTTTGGAAAAATAATTGTTAAATCGATTTCTCAAATCAACACGGATAGCCGAATGGGTTTTTATTAAAAAAAAAATTTCTTAATTGGTACACACACTTGTCCCTTCAAGACTTGAACTCCTAACCTCCCTTTGAGAAGTAAGAGGTTGATACCCACACTTAAATAAAAACTCCTTCGACTACACAAATCGGCCAGAGAAATAGGTCCAAATAGCATTGTTCAACAAATTAACATTTCTTTGTATAATTCACACACAAACCCCTCAAGTAAAATAGATTTATCACCTTATAAGCAGCAGGACACCCTGGATAATCAAAATCATCAGAATCTGATCCCCTCATCCTCTCTGGATGAAACTGGAGCCCCATTATAAACTTACCCTCTTCAGGATTATAAGCATCTGGATCATAAAACCCTTCGATCAGACCGTCCGGCGCAACCGCCATTGGAACAAAACGTTGAGCAAGTTTCTTGACACCTTGATGATGATAGCTATTAACCCAAATCTGCATTTTCTCATCATCCAAAGAATCATTAAACCATTGGTGCAAAGGAGTGTTCTCTAAAACCCTAACCACATGCCTATGACCATCATAGTTGTTGTAGTCCATATGCACCACTCTCTTCTCTTCTGGACACTTCTCTGATAGCTCTTTCCCTATGTCCTGATAAAGGGTACCCCCACATGCAACATTTAGGACCTGTGACCCTCTGCATATTCCCAAGTAGGGTATGTTCCTTTCGAGGCAAAGCTTCGCGAGTCTCAATTCAATTGTGTCCTTTTCTCTGTCTATGGCTGTGTCACTTGCATGGACTCTCCTGATTTCTTCCAGCTCTTCCGGTGATAAATTCGGTGTTTCGGCTTCGTAAAAAGATGGATCAATGTCTTCTCCTTCACAGAGGAGGACACCATGGATTGGCTCGAAGCTGTTCAGTAACATGTGAACTCCGGTGACTCGGGGGACGATGACTGGTACAGCTCCATATCCTACTATAAGATCTAGATGATATTCACCTGAGAATACAAAATATATACATATATAATTCAATTAATTAAGGTATATAATAAGAATGGTCTCCATCTTGTAATTGCTATGCTGAGGATCACTAAATCAGCACCATGAAATTAGAATTGTAGAAAATTTTCATTCAAAATTTCAATTAATTTTTTAAAAATTTAATTCCAATGCACATACAAATACAACAAAAATGTAGAACAAAAAAATCCAAAAGCTAAGGACATGCTGAGTTCGGTTTTTTTTCTTTTATTTATCAAAAACTATATAAAATGGTTTGAAACCTCTGAAGATTCCTTTTGTTATTGGAGTTATTGAAAATTGTTTTCAAAGAACTGCATAACCAAACAATTACAACTTACAATTGTTCTAATTAATTTATTCACCTACGATTACTAGTGTATATTATATAAGGCATATAAGATCAAGGGTGAATTCATTTCCAAATTATTTACAATATTGTGGGATTTGATCAACTGATTAATGACGATTGACATAACATATATATATATACCGACATTTACATACATATACAGACATGAATGTGTATATAGTAACCGACAGATTTAATTGGTGAATAAATTATTTCCACACCAGTAATCAAAAACAATATAATATGTGTGTGTGTGTGTGTATGAAAAGTAGAGAACATACCCACAAAATCTACAAACTTGTTCTTTCGAACGGTTCTTCTAGAGACAATGAGGACACGAGGTAAGATGACAGAGAGATCTGTGGCCATGGAGCTTAAAAATGAGAAGATGGTTGAAGGAAGGAAGGGTTTGAAGGCTTTAGGTTGTGTTTGGTTGGTATTTATACTGGTAAAGTTGTAGGTCTACAGGGTTGTAAAGAAATTGAGATATATAGATATAGAGATAGAGAGAGACAGAGACAGAGACAGATGGGCAAACACTAGGCGCCGCGTAAACAATCCACCAGTTCCAAGAGTTAGGGTTTGTTTGTTTGGGTTATATTCAAGGGAGGTACACGTGGTTTGTGGATGGTTCAGGATGGCACGTTTGAAACGGGTCAAAGCTGAGAGTTGCTGACGTTATCCTAAACTAAATATTAGTGGATACACCTCTAACCTTAACTTTATCTCATCATGTCTGACGTGGACTCCCATTCCTATTATTAAATTGGAGAAGATAAATATTACCAATCCATTCTTGTTACTCACAGTGCACACAGTACTCACAGTACTAAATATGGTTTAAATTTATCCGGAATTTATCCGAAATTTAAACCTCTGTATGACAAAGCACTTCTATAAGGAAACATAGTTGAGAATATTAACTAATCATAAAATAGAAATTAAAGTCACATAATGATTGAAATACTATAAGTACTAAATTATGTATGTATACAGTGAATCATAACAATGATAATTTGTATTTAAAAACGTAGACATTTATTAAATGAGAATTTCTAAAGGAGAAAAATCCCAAAAGAGAGCAGAATTTTTTCTTTTTAACAAAGGACAAATCAATAAATCAGACAGTAGGATAAAAAGTAAAAAAGTTATTATGGTAATAGATTTTTATATCCAGACAAACAATTTTAAAATTATAAATGATACGGAATAACTGATTCTTAGACTAATACAACAAGCAAAGCCGTTTACATATTTCAGTACTTCTAATTATTATAATTGGATTGAGTAGAAATTTTCAATCCTTAAATTTTATAATTAATGTGATACAACTGTTCATTAAATGCACCAAAGAATATTCTTATCCGATTAGGAGTAATATGAGGCTGATCGCTCTATGTAATCTTTACACACACTTGAATATTAGCAAAAATAAATAAATAAATAATAAAAACGTACAAATTACAATGATAAAACTTGCTTTGGTGGCGGTCTTATCTAGCGTAGAGTGGATGGTTTAAAAAGAGACTCAAAAACTCATACCGACATTCAAAAATTGTGAACAACATAACAACCATCAAATACAAACGTACCCTAACTCAAATAATACAAAAAAAAAACTAATAATAAAAAATATTATCGCTTGCAAGATGAATGGAAACATAAATACTATGTCCTAAACATGCTTATTTCGTTGCCATTCTTAAGATACAGAACTGAGTTATTATATAATAACAGTCTCTTTATGTGAAAGTAAGGTTCCATATATTTTTAACCAAAAAAAAAAAATTCCATATATTTGACTCGCTTTAGACTATCGTGCACTATATTTGTCCTCTATTATAATTAATGGATGAAGCATTAATATTTAATATATATATATATATATATGAAGTGTCTCAAGTTTTTTAAAAAAAGAAAATTAAAAATGTGGACTTACCCTAGTGGGATGTGTATCTAGTGGACCAATCTAATACCAAACAACACGTTCAATGTTTCTCATGCTATATTAATAATTTTTAAATTATATGAAATGATCCAATAGTCCTCCTTCTTAGAACATGGACAAGTTTCTTAATCTGCATGTCACACTAATTTTTTTATTACAAGTGTATATAACATAAACTGGTCCAACAGTCCACTTTCAAACTCCGACATTATCTTCTAGTTATTTTTATTTGCATGGCAAGTTAATTTACAATATTTTATTGTTTAAAAACGCTTTCATGCTCAATTATCACAAAAAAGCAGTATTAGATTACTACATTTTTGAGAGGTAATTGTGCTTTTTTTTTTTTTTTTTTTGTAAGAGGACAAAAATGAAATACGAATATCATATCTTAGAGAAATTTAGGTAAATAAATTGTTAAATTATTCTTATTTTAATTCTCAGAAAAATTAAAAATACTCCGTATATATATATATATATATATATATATATATATATATATATATTCTGTAGTATATAAAAAAATAAAATTAATGCTTGCTCTAGGTAGGAAGCATTAATTTTAATTCTCAAGAAAAATATAAAAATAGCATGTTTCAAATTTTTAGAGTAGTAGTAGCATGTTTTGTGTATGAAAAATAACAATATTTATATTGATCCAAAAATATATCAGCTGTAAACCATATGCAGAGATAAGATTAAGAAGCCTCATAATTAGGTGCAGATGTGGCCGGTTTACCATTTTCTAACTACACTCTTTTCTATAAACTTTGGATTCTGCCTTTTCAACATTACCAAGAGCCAGATTCCAACAGTGTGGACAGTGTGGAATCTGCCTTTTCAATATGGGCAAGAGTCCCTTTTCAAAAAAAAATAAATAAATAAAAATAAAGGATTATTAGAATGTACTCCGTATATATATTCGTTGTAGACTTGTAATAGATTTTTTTATCGGGCTTAGCTAATACGTAGTAATTTGAGCCCAAATGGGCTTTGGATAATAATAAGTTTAGGGGTGCAATTTGGGCGGGCCAACCCGATTAGTCCAAACCCAACTCAAAATTTTTAAAATTTGGATTTTCAATTCACAAATCGAGTCTAATTCAGGTTGAGTTTCTCCAAGCCCAGTCATATTTGGGTTGGGCTCAGGCTCGACCCGAACCCAACCCAAAACCAGAATTTTAAAATACTTCCTTTTTTCTTTTTCTTTTTTAAAAATACCTTCTAAATCTTTGATATATACATATCTTGTATATATGTACAGTATGTGTTGGTCTTTGATATAGGAGTTTGTATATGTATATGTATATATGTGTGTGTGTGTGTGTGTGTATGTGATCGCAACGAGGTGGTCGTTGCTTTTCAACCCCTCTACTTTTTCTGGTTGGTCTCTGGCCAGCTGCTTGTGTATACGTATAGTTTTAGAGTTTTTTTTAATAATATAAAAACAAAAAAATTATTTAATAACAAATAAAAAAAAGATTTTTTATTTTTATATTTATAAAATAAAATAATGTCAAATTTATTTTTTGTATTAATAAAAATAAAAATAGAGTTGGAAGTACATAAAAATTAATAACCCTTTCGAAAAATAAAAAAGAATATTAATGAATTAAAAATTTCTCTAAATAATCTATATTTCAAACTGGAAAAAGAAACAAATACATTTGCATATTTCTGTGTGAAAAAAAATAATAATAAATAAATAAATAAATTTGAACGGGTCAACCCGTCCGGCCCAAAAACAATTGGGTTCGGGTTACTAGCAGAGCCCATCTTTGTTTGGACATCGGGCCAGCCCCAACCCAACCCGACTTCTAGGTGAAATTGGGTTGGGACGGGGCTGAGTTGGGCTTGCACAACTTGCAGCCCTAACATGTTTTACGTGAAAAATATCTTCTTCTTTTTTTTCTCGGTAGTGATAACTTTGTAAAAACTCTCGCAAGTTCAGGGCGAGGGCAGGGGGTCACTCACCCCGCCTAGTTTAGGGATTGTTTAGATTATTTGGGAGGAAATGGTTTTTATTAATTAAAAACTCGCGCGAGTTCAGGGCGAGGGCAGGGGGTC
This sequence comes from Cornus florida, assembly GCF_030987335.1. Classification (NCBI taxonomy): domain Eukaryota; kingdom Viridiplantae; phylum Streptophyta; class Magnoliopsida; order Cornales; family Cornaceae; genus Cornus; species Cornus florida. The sequence goes on from NW_026775577.1 coordinate 10,474,244, forward strand.
ACTCACCCCGTCTAATTTAGGTAGGTAAATTACTAAATTACTCTTATTTTAATAATATATATAGTTAATTAGTTTTAAAAACCTTACGTCACATTCATTCACTTTCTGAGCCGTTTTAGAGAGTGACAAAGCCCTATGAATTAAGAACGCTCGTACCCATGAATTTTTATGTTAAATTATTGATTGCCAATACGTGATAGGTGCCCGCATGGATGAAAAAGTTAAATGGGGAGGGGATGGAGTAAAAAAGCCCCCGTTTAAGCGGTTTTGGATAAGAATTAGGCAGGACTTTCTAAACGATTGCAAAAGTGAGAGAGGAGGATACAACTGCCCAAAATCGTACCATTGCCATCTCTACAGCTTGTAATCACATCATCAATCACCTAGTTTATTATATTACATACCTTTAAAAATATAATTATTTTTTTCTTATCAAAAAATTCACTCCTATTTCTTCCTACAAAAACTTAAACTCTCATAGAGAATTACCCACAAATTACAGTCTTTGATGATAATAATTTTAATTGAAAAGGGGTTTGCTAGTCACGCATTACTCGCCCATGTGATTGACATTTCAAAGATTGGAGAGATACCATTAACTCATTAAGTTAAAACTTTTCATGGTGCATGGAACTGACATCTTAAAATCTAAACTATTTTTCCCCCAATTTCATATCTCCAAACCCAATGTAAACAATTTAAATTGAAAATTGGCCATTGAGCCTATTTATTGTGTGAGTGAGCGAGAGAGAAAGAAACACCAAAATATATATCATTAAGCACAATTAAAACAGCTAGCATAGAACATTTTCAAGAAAACACGGATTACAAATAACAAAACATTATTCTTAGTTCATATATATATATATAAATTACTCGATCCATAAATTTTACTACTCTTAAAGTACTGCTTAAGTGCATCATTGCTAGTGAAATACATAGCATATATATATAGAAATATATATAATTAAGGCAGCTAGCATCTTGGGGTTGGGACACCACAGGTGCTAGCAACCCTTTTGGCACTGGGGGAATTGACATACTGCTTGAGGTTAGGGTCCTTGAGGTATCCACAGAAGCAAGGCCTCTGCTCCCTCAGCTTACTGCAACACTCGCTCGACGGCGGCTGCGACGACGTGATCGCCGCCACACATGGGCTCAGCTCCAACGGACTGCAAGTCACCGCCCTCGTGACACCCACTTCACCCAAAAGCACCACCACCACCACACAAACAACCGCAACAATAAAACAGCCCTTCTTCATCTTCAACCACACCACAATTAAATTGTGCAAATTAATGAAATATATGAAGTGAGAGACAGAGAAAGTGAGATGATATGTGATGCAATTGGGGTTTTTTCTGGCTAGTGAATTTATAGATGGAGGTTGGAGACAATTTCAAAGTCAATGCCCAAGTCAAGCGAGTAAATTTTGTGGTGGAGGATACATGTACGTTAGAATTAAATTCTATTAATCATGATTTAATGTTTACTAATTAAATTATGTTTATGGTGATATTGTTTTAATCATAATTTTCATTATTATATTGGACTTGGATCCTCTAAGTTAAATATTCTCTAAGTTATTATAAGTTAAATTCCCTACAGAATGACAAATAACATTAAAAACTTATCCACTAGTGGTGTTAAATCATTTAAAGAAACTTTGAAACTGCACCGTTTTGAGTTAAGAAAAATTCACTATACTCTAACTATATAATTAACATCGTTATCTCTCCCTCATTTTTTCCGAAAAAAGATCCTCCCTCTCTCTCTTCTTTATTCATATCTGAAACAAGTCGCGTCTCTGCTATGGCATGGTTTAAATCTTTTTTCAAAAAAAAAAATTTTAATACAATATATAGAATGATGGCAATACAAATACATGATATCTTGATCTATGTTACTGCTCCAAAATAGTGTTTGTAGTGATATTAACCATGCCTATAATTGAGTTGAATCCTGCTTTAATGGATCCATTACCTTTTTATTGTATTACCCAAATCAAAAAATAAATGATAAAAAAATCTAAAATCTAAAAATTTCATACAAACAATCCTTTGGAACTAGGATTGTACGAGTACAAACTAAAAAAAAAAAAATCTAAAATTTGTTACTATTTAAATGAGAAATAAAGACGCGACTTGTTTCAATTATGAAAAAGAGGAAAGAAATGGAGGATCTTTTTTTGAAAAAGATAAGGGAAAGATAACGATGTTAATTGTCGTTAGAGTATAGTGAATTTTTCTTAATTCAAAAAGGTACAGTTTTTAAACGTTGGTAAATTTTTCTTGTTTCAAAACGGTGCAGTTTTTAAAGTTTCTTTAAATTAGTTGACGTGGTTTAACTCCAACAGTAAATAGGTTTTTAATATTACGTGTCATTTTGTAGCGAATTCAACCTACGATAACTTAGAGAATATTTAACTTAGAGGATCCAAAGTCCTATTTCCCTAACCGTTATGTATCACAGACACGCGCATGTGAAGGATGCATTGTCCTCGTGAGTATAACGGCGTTGGCGAGAATTCGGAAGGTAATTCTTTGTCCATGTCTCGCTTTCGAACCGTAACTTAAATAATGCTTGTATTGTGTAACCGATACACATTTTACACATAATTTAATTCAAATAAAAAAAATAACGTAATGTATCAAGAAAATTATTGGAGATGACCCAAATCCGTGTGCTTTCCATTATTGTTGGTTCACTATTTTTGAAATGAAAAACATTATTGTTTCAATTTTATGGAGATATTGAGGGATTGATAGCATGACTTATGTGTTTTATTGAATTTTGTCATTTAACCTCGTATATGAAATGTGGGTCCCACATTCTTAAGGCTTTTGTCTAATGTAGGTGACCACCCTAGCCGATACACGTTTTACCCACAAATTAATTCAAATAAAAAGAAATAACTGACAACTTTCCAAAAATAAATAAATAAATAAATATAAATAAATTAAAAAAGGAAGAGGAAGAAGAACTGACCACATTCTGAATGGTATTTGTCTAAGGTGACCACACTAGCCGATACACGTTTTACACGCAACTTAATTCAAATAAAAAGAGAAACGCAATGTTTCAAGAAAATTATTGGAGATGACCCAAATCTGAGTGCTTTCCATCATTGTTTGGTTCACTATTTTTGAAAGGGCTAAGCAGAGGAAACCTCCTCGGCTTGTATTATTTTTTTAATAAATTCTGTTCATGTAATTTTTTGTCAAAGAATTCTCTGGACTTGTAACTTTTTTCAATAAATTTTCTTTTCTAATTTTTTATTAAAGAATTTCCCTCAACTATCTAAGAAGATAAAAAAATTAATATTTGGACCAAAATACCATTTTATTTAAATATTAATTTTTTCAAACTTCAAAAATTCATATTTCACAAACCGTACATCCAAATATTGCAAATAATATATGCACATAAAACTTATAAAATAAGAATTTCAGAAATATAAGATTTGTTTAACAAAACTTCATAACCAAAGAGAAATAGCCAATCTAAAAATCTACTACTACAATCTTATTTTATTTTATCACGTATCTCTGTTGTACTTTACTTGTCTGACAGTATAGGAAGGAAGCCCATGAGCGGCTGCAAAGCTGTAAGCCCGAAAGAGCTGTACAAAATATTCGGGTTATTTGCAAGAAAATTTTTAGAATTATTCATTTTCATATGAATCCTAACGTATAAAAAAAAATTAGCCTTAATAGAGATCGAATAATCATTTTTATATATTTTTTAAATGGTGAATCTATAAAAGAATGAAAATACCAACATACCAATGGCTTAGCAGTATCAAGCGCCTATTTTTCAAAGGGAGATCAGGGGTTCGAGTTTCGGTGGAGGCATGTGTGTGTGAGTACCCATTAAGAAAAAAATATATATAAAGAATGAAAATACTTTGACCCAAAATATGATATCTCATAAAATAGATCTCTGTTGGGGCTAAATTTTTTATATATTTGGCTCCATATGTAAATGAATATTTTTAAATTGCCTATTTATCTCTGGTTATGAAGGTTTGTTGTACAAAAATCTTATATTTTTGAAATCTTTATTTTACAAGGTTTTCATGCATATATTATTGACAATTTTTAAATGTAAAGTTTGTGAGATATGAATTTTTGAAATTCGGAAGAATTAAAATTTAAATAAAAGGGCATTTTGGTTCAAATATTAATTCTTTTACCCCCTTCAGATAGTTGAGGAGGGTTTTTTGGTAAAAAAATAAGACAATGTGGGTTTAATGAAAAAAGACTACAAGTCGAGGGGGTTATTTGGTATAAAAAATAGATAAGAAAAATTTACTGAAAAAGAATACAGATCGAGGAGAGTTTTTTTGTACTTTGTCCATATTTGAAACGAAAAATATTATTATTTCAAATTTGTTGAGTTTTTTTGTACTTTGTCCATATGTGTTTTATTGAATTTTGTCATTTGCTTCGAATCATTAACAGATGGGTGACCCCCCTAGCCTCATCAATAACGCCATTAGAGATTTGTCTCAATTTATTAATGAATCATTGTTTTACGTACAAAGCAAGGTCCCATTTCTTCAATGGATCAAAGGAAGGCAATAACTTTCACACCCAACTATTGTTATGATGCTCATCATCATCTCATTTCAACCAAAGGAAATTGTTTAATATAAAGATAAATCTTATAATATAATTATAATTTACACATACATAAAAAATAAATAAATAATAAAAAATTAGGCCACTTTTGTTCGGTCCTATTTTCAAATAAAACATAAAATATTTAATTGTCAATTTTTTTTTTTACAGATTGTTCAAATTTCCGTAAAAACAAATGGTGAGTTTCTTGCAAAATAAATAAATAAATAAAAATAAAAAAATAGAAAATTCATAGATCTTTTTCTGTCTTTCCAGTAACATTCCACCTAACTCAAACGGCACTTGATAGTTGATAGGTTGGTTGGTGTGAAATATGCAGCCGAAACGACCAGGACAACATCATATTTCAGGACTCGGTAGATAACGACCAGGACAACATCATGTTTCAGGACTCGGTAGATAACGACCAGGACAACATCATGTTTCATGTTCGAACTCGTCTATTTTTATCATATACCTTGACTTAAAATGCTATTAGCAGGTAGTGCCGAGTTTCATCTCTATTATATATCTAGACTTAAAATGCTATTCGTACTGTTGAACAAGGGTGAGTAGTCACTTATTTACCTGATAATTATAAATCCAAAGAGTGAGTAGTTGTGAGGGTTCTCACGTCATATATATATATATATAATAAAATAAAATAAAATAAAAATATGTAAGGAAATTCAGGAAACAATGGCAAAATTCTATATTCAACCATTGACCAGAAGTCAATTTCTTTGAAATTAAGTGTCAAGCAGGTCAAAGTCTTGAGCCAAATTGAAAGACTTAAGTGTTGTTTTTATCAACTTAATTATGCTTAGTCTGGTGATAATCCACTTCTTTTTTTAAAACTTTAGAAAATTGATGACCACGTGCTTCTTTAATTATAAGTCAATTATATACGATCTCCTTTCCCACTTACCTTTTTTTGGCGATGGATACTAAAAATAAATAAATAAATAAAGATATTTTATTTTTCAAACTTATAACACTTTTTTAGTATTTTAATATATTTGTTTTAAAAAATCTTACAACAAATATCGAACACATTCCAAAACAGAATAGTTGCTTTTGTTTCAAGTCAAAAATAAAAACACTAAGGAAAAGCGGTTTTCAATTTGGCCCTACATATTTTTACTTAGCTTTCCTTTTTGAATCTCTCTGTTTTTTCTCTTTTACTTTCTAAATGCTAATCAATTTCCCTTTACTTTTTTTTTTCCCCTATATTTTTATAAAGAAGTTTGCTTTTGTTCGAATGTGACTTTCTATTTTTTCTTTTTTCATTATTTGAAATTTATATATACACATAAGTATGAAAAAATTATTTTCACTTCTTCTCACAAAAGCTTAAATTACACATAGTATTTTTGTATTTTAAAAAATTAAACACAATAGTGTGGGATGGATAGTTTAAAAAAGAGACACTGAAACTCATATCTAATACAAACAAATTATTTATGCGATACATATTAATAGTAATTTAGTTATTATAATTTTTTTCTTGTCATTTCTTATTCATGATCTTTTATATTATTGTACCGATGAGAACAATACATCACAGTAATTTAAAATTATTTCAGAAGAATTGTTTTTTATTCATAAATATGAATAACAGAACAATCAAATACAAACCTTCTCTAACTCAAATAGTAGAAAAGAGTTTATAAATAAATAAAATATCACTTACTAAACTGAATCTATAAGAAATTACTCTTTATTAGGAAAGTATATTTTTTACAATTCAATCGAATCTTTTTACATGTCTTGGCTTTTTTTTATTTATAGAAGTCGATCCCTACTTGCCCAAAGAATTCTTGGTCATATCCAAACCTCAAGATAATATGGGCTTAATTCGTTCCTCCTAAACGGACTGGTTCTTTTCTTGAGCCTCACCTTCAGTCAGAACGGGCCTTGCTCATGGTCAAAATAGGTCTTGAATTAGAGTCAACGGGCTGGATGGTCGTCGGGCCTCCCTTTGGATTGATGGGTCGCGCTGGACTCGGCTCAGTGGGATTTTATGCCCCTTCATAAACGAATTGAAATAAAAATAGTCTGTCCCAGACATGCCTTGTTGTCATCTCTAAGATACAAAAGTGAGTCACATATATTCATGTGTATGAATTGTTTTTTAGATTATTAGTGGATGTAATATTGAAATTCCCAAAAAAAAAAAAAAAAAAAAATTGCTTCTAACACACTGTCACACAATTTCTAGATTTCATTTTTTAGTGTAACATAAAGTAGTTCAACAGTCCACTTTCAAGCTGTGACATGATCTTCTTGTTAACACAAGAGTGAAAGGTTCAAGGTATTTTAATTTGGATGGATTATTTTTATGTGTTTAATTATATATATATATATATATATATATATATATATATATATTCTCATTTTCACAAAACAAGAGCCATGATGATGCTTCTTAACTTAGTTTATTTTATTGTTTAAAAACATTTTCATACTCAATTACCACAAAATTAGTATTACATTGCAATTTTAAGAAGAGGACAAAAGTGAAATACGAATATCATGTCTCCAAAAAAAATTTAAATCTCTTTGATATTTTATTTTTGATACACAAGTAAATTGGTTGAATGACTAAAATATTTCATTTATAAATAAAATGAAAAAAAATTTATTAAAAAAAAATTATTTTCTAAGAATATGGACATAATACAATGGAAAAATCACCATGCACTATAATTTCATGGCAGAAATAAAGCTCTACCTCGAATCTCAATAAAAATGGACATGGTGGGAGGTTAGGCCCGGCCCACAATTAGCCCATATTACTGGGCCTGGCTAATAATAAGAGGCCTGATTTATTTTCAGGCGCGGACTGGGTTTTGTTTGGTTTAGGCCCAATTAATCCTTACCTGGGCCCTAATGTGTTTTTTTAAAAAAACACTCTTTTGTTGGTGGTGATGACAGACAAGTTTCAATCACCAAAATCTCCACTCTCATTTCTCCTAAGTACTTGATCGAGAATATGTTTAGTGTAGCACATAAGCATAAACGAAAATGATTTGGACTTCGAAAATCGAACCTCCTTACGTGCAATTAATCATAATTGTCAAAATATTGAGCTCTCTACCACTATTCATGATAAAATTGTGAATTACACTCACCTCTCTAGCAAAACATTTTCTATGAATTCAAAATTACACTATAAATATTTGTAAATTAACACGGGATTTGTTTGTCACTAAAATTAAATTATAAAGCACCAAATTTGCCCTTGTATTTTCGATTCAACTCCGTTCTTCGCCTAGAGTAATACAATTATCAGATGTAGAATGCAAAAAGGGTAAGACTACATTCGATATATGTTTACGTGTTTCACCCAAATGTCTGAAAGGGACAATGCCATTTTTCTTTTCTTTTTTGTATCAAGAGATGAATATAAATTAACCAAAGTTTATAATAGTTAATGAAATTGATAATGAGATTTATAAGATCTACTTTTTATTATTATATGATAATTAATTCCTTTTTGTCATCAGTATTTAGCGTGTCAAATTGAGCAAGCTCTTTCATATTCCATTTGCAAACTCAGTGCATGTTCAACCAGTGCCATTTGAGTTTGTAGTATTAGTCATCTACATTGATCGAAGAAACTACTTTATCTGAAAATTCAATTGATTCCTTGTTTTTTGTCAACAATTTTTAATTGGTTGATTGTGACAAAATGGCCCATATATTGGAAAAATGGAAACCTTTACCTTATCAGCTGATTCGACCATATATAAGAGTGGGCAAACATACATATATCTATATCTATATCTATATCTATATATATATATATATATATATATGAATTCACCTACTAGAAACCTCTCAATTTGATGTTCACATTATCATAAAACCCTCAAAAAAATATTCATCATTTCATACTAAAATCGGCCAAAATATTTGAACTTCGTAAATTATCTTTTATTAATTACTAATCAGTTGTGAGTTAAGGTTATGTTTGGAAGCATAGAATCAGTCTATTATATTATATCTATTTTTGATCAAATTCCGTACCCCCAAAATCCATTGTAATTAAGCAATTCTAATTCAAAATATGACATTGTGTGTGTGTGTGTGTGAGAGAGAGAGAGAGAAAGAGAGCAACATCACCATATATCATTAAGCGCAATATATAAAAACAGCTACCATGCACAGACCATTTGCAATATATATAAAACAAGGATTACACATCACACATACATATATATATATGTATGTAGCAAAACATTATTCTTAGTTCATATATATATATATATTAGTACTCAATTACTCATTGAGTGCATGCATGGTGGTGAAATCTAGGAGTTTAGCATTTGGGGGTGGACACACCACAGGCGCTGGCAACCCTTTTGGCACCGGGAGAATTGACATACTGGCTGAGGTTTGGATCCTTGAGGTAGCCGCAAAGGCAAGGCCTCTGCTCCCTCAGCTTACTGCAACACTGACTCGACGGCGGCTGAGACGACGTGATGGCCGCATAACATGAGCTGAGCTCCACAGCCTTGCATGTCACGGCAGTTGTCACGCCTACTTCACCCAAAAGCACCACCATCACCATACAGACTGCAACAGCAAGACACGCCTTCTTCATCTTCTTCAACCACACCACAATTGATGTGCAAATATAAATGTAAATATGAAAAGAGAGAGAGAGAGAGAGAGAGAGAGAGAGAGAGAAAGAGGCAGAGAACTAAAGTGAGATGATATGTGATGCACTGAGAGGTTGGCTAGCCACTGAATTTATAGATGGCCAAAAGGTTATAGTTATGAATAAGGTTGAGGATAAAACCGTATTAATGCACAAGTCAATGGCCAGTCAAACAAGTAAATTGAGGATAAATTGTGGTTGTCATTCACTTTGAAAAGCGAGGATATATATATATACACACATATATATACCAAATTAAGGTTTTATTTGGTAAACATTTTGTTTTTGTTCACATACTGTAACAGTAAATAGTGAAAAAATATGTTTGATAAAAATTATTTTGTTGTGCACATTGTTGAAACCTTTTGTATACAGTGAAAAAAAATTGAAACACCAACTTTATTATTATTATTTATTAACCCGAGATATTCGGGATGATACGATCCCTTAAAGCCCTCAACAACCGACTAATTCCTGAGAACTCGAAAATTCGCCTTCTCATCCGGGTCAGGTAAGTCACTACAGGGCAATAAAGGTTAGCCACAAAAAACATCCAGCGAAACTCGAACCCCAGACCTTGGACTTGCTAAGTTTTAAAGTCCAGCGAGTTAATTGCTGGGTCATATCCGAATTGAATTGAAACACCAACTTAATGATGCCTAATCTTTCACTTTAAAAGATACATGGGATACCACTATTTGAGAAATCTCACTAATAATAAGCCAATTTTTCCTAGTTTAAATTTAAACTATATATGGGATACCCGATATTCCAATTTCTCCCAAACTAAATTGAAAATTTTGCCAAGTTTTATTGTCGTTATACTTGGAACATGGTCAAGATCAACATTATGATGCCAGCAAAAACACGCAAACTTATAAGAAATTCAACCATTTAATTAACATCAACATCATCAAAGTTTGTTCAAACTATAATATTACATTGTATACCACACATTGACGCCCACCATGCTTCATTAAACTAAAAATATTATTCGTCTGATATACGTTTTGCACATGTGATATACGTTTCTTTATTTTTCTCCCAACAAAGCTCATGGATCAACAAAAATTAAAGGTGGCTTTTTTATTGAGTTTTTTGTTTGGCAAAAAAAAAAAAAAAAAAAATCTCACAACTTATTTACTTTTATAAGAACTAATCCCTCCCATTTTATTTTAGAAGTTAAAGAGGAAACGGATTTGGTTTCTTTTATTGATAACTAAATAAATGTGTGAATGCGATGTTAATATAATTAGTCCTGATACCACCTCTCACTTCAACAACATTTTCTTTTACCTTTTCACACTTCAAATTGAGTAATAATGGAGGATATGAAAATAATCCCAAAATGGAATTGAATTTTTTTTTTTTTTTTTTCCTTTCACATGGAATTGATTTTAGGCGGGTGCAATATCAACTTCTTTTGAACGTGAATTTATTTTGGTTGAGATTTTTTTCACTTTTCAGAGTGTTTCTGTCAATTTCAACAAAGAAAATTATCAAAAATAAAAAATGGTTCGAGTTTTTTTTTTTTTTTTTTTTTTTTTGTGTCATAAAATAAAATAAAATATAAAAAAAAAAAAAAAAGGGTTCGAGTTGATATCAATTTGACCGTTACCAAAAAAACAAAATATCATTTCTCATCAAAATGTAATGACAAAATGATCCTGGTATTATTCATATAAAACCTCGACAAAATCATTGATGATCCTCGTTTTATTGCTTTTGTCGGTTAAAGAAGTAATGGATCGAGGGTGTGAAGGGTTTTTGAAAAGGAGGAGAAACACACCACCCATTGTGGGACTCACAGAGTTGTGTACCATAGCTAAGTGAACACCTGTATTAATATCAACTATTAAATTTAGTTTGGAAAGAACTGGAGAGATGGTTTATGGAGAGGATCCCGTGTCCCATGAATGACAAATCTAAGAGAAGTGCCGCTAATCTATTCAATTACATAACGCCATCACAGTCTGTGTATACTATATAAAACACGCCCCATTTTTTCAATTAATCATAGCAAATTTTTTTTTTTTCTTAGAATAAATGTAACGGCGCGCAATACACTCGATCACTATTCAAGTCAGAAGTGTTATTCGAAATCAAAATTTCAAAAACTTAACGAAACTTCAAGGACTTGCCTTTTGAATATCTACTAATACCGCTATACCTATCGGATATTCACTAGAGCAATTAAGCCAACAACTTTCAAACTTAATAATAATAATAATAATAATATTAATTATTATGGTCATCTTCTCATTTAAACCAAAAGTAGTTGTTTGATAGTAGAATGGCAAATATTTATAGTATAATTATAATTTATATACTATTTTACTTGTCGTTTTTTTAACATAAATGACAAATTTAAGAGAAGTGCAGCTAATCTTTTTCTTTTTCTTTTTCTTTTTTTTTTTTTTTTTTTTTAAGTTAAGAGCATTTATGTCATTTCAATTTAAGAGTGGAGTGCATTTAGTTAAAAGATGAATGATTTTTTTGTTAGAATTGTCGAATTTTTAGTTTTTTTTTAATGTGAAATGTGAGGTTTCAAGTCTTCGAATGAATATGTGAGCTTTTTTTTTTTTTTTTAGCAAAATTAAAAAATCGTTGATCTTTCCTCTATCTCCACTCAACTCAAACGCACTTGAAAAACGGTTGGTGATTTAAAATATATTTTTGAAAATTCAAGAAACAATGGGAATTTTCTATATTCCACCATTGACTTGAAGTCAATTTGGTGGAAATCAAAGGGGTCAAATAAGTTGAAGTCTTGAGCCACGTTTTGTTTGCCGTAATTATAGACTTTAATTATGTGGTAGTCTGGTGATAATCCCATTTTATATTTTATTATTATTAATTTTATATTTTAATTTTTTCCAAAACACTTTGGCAAAATAGGAGTTTAAGTCTATAAAATGCGTACATAAAAAAAATATAATTAGGATCACGGGATTGAAACTGAGTCTAAACTTTAGAATTTGAATATATTTATATTGGTGGGAATTGAACAATGTTTTTACTGATCCAAGCAACATAATAAACTTGGAATACAAGAAAAAGTTATCACTCATTCCTATGTTACTTTTTAAGTAACTTTGAAGCACCTACACGTTTTTTTTTTTTTAAGCAATTCTAATTCAAAATATGATATTGTGTGTGTGAGAGAGAGCAACACCACCATATATCATTAAGCTCAATATATAAAAACAGGTACATGCACATACCATTTAAAGAAAACAAGGATTACACATACATACATATATGTATGTATGTAGCAAAACATTATTCTTAGTTCATATATATATATATATATATATATATATAGAATATTTTAGTACTCTTTGAGTGCATGCATGGTAGTGAAATCTAGGAGCTTAGTTAGCATTTAGGGGTGGACACACCACAGGCGCTGGCAACCCTTTTGGCACCGGGAGAATTGACATACTGGCTGAGGTTTGGATCCTTGAGGTAGCCACAGAGGCAAGGCCTCTGCTCCCTCAGCTTACTGCAACACTGACTCGACGGCGGCTGGGACGACGTGATCGCCGCATAACATGAGCTGAGCTCCACCGCCTTGCATGTCACGGCGCTCGTCACGCCCACTTCTCCCAAAAGCACCACCATCACCACACAGACTGCAACAGCAAGACACGCCTTCTTCATCTTCTTCAACCACACCACAATTAATGTGCAAATATAAATGTAAAATGAAGAGAGAGAGAGAGACAGATATGATATGTGATGCAATGGGAGGTTTGCTAGCTACTGAATTTATAGATGGCGAAAAGGTACTAGCTATGAATAAGGTCAAGGATAAAACCGTGTTAATGCACTGGTCAATAGCCAAGTCAAGCAAGCAACTAAATTGTGATGAGGGTTCCCATCATATGCTTCGAAAGACGAACACACACACACACACACGTAGATATTTGTCTTGTAGAGGTTTGGCTCCAACACACAACCTCTTCTTAAGATATAAAAAGTTACACCAGATTTGATAAAGAGGGAAAATATAATTAGATCATAGACCTTCGTTTTAGACCTACTAATTAGTGAAGGTTGGTTTTATTATTATTATTTTATTTCTTTTTTTAACGAGAAGAAACTTCCATAATCATTTACTTTTATAAGAATTTGATATATCACCTTTCACTTTAAAAAGATATATGAGATATCACTATATATGTGTGTAAACTTTAATTTTACACAATATTGTTAATATAATTACTTATTGGCACCATTCTCACTTCAACTTAACATTTCCTTTTACCTAATTTTTGAAAGAAAAAAAATAAAAATAAAAATAAAAAATAAAAAATAAAAAATAAAAAATCTTTACCTTTTCACACTTCAAATTGAGTAATAATGGAGGATATGAAAACAATCCCAAAATGGAATTGCTTTTAGGCGTGTGCGATGTCAACTTATTTTTTATTGATTCATGCAAGTATAAAGTAGGGTTAGGAAGTGATTCAATTTGGGTTAAATCAAGGGTTTGAAGTGCATTATATGATATATTTTTTTAGTTAACTAAATATAAATTTAGACATACTCACAAATGTCTATTATAAAGTTTGAATGGTATGATATTTCAACGTATGTTTAACCTAATTAATTTATTGTTGAAACTTTTTCCAGTTTTCAATGTAGACACGTGAATTTTAACAAAAATTCATTGAAAATGACAAAAAAATGCAGGTTCCAGTTGAGTTCAATTTGAACGTTACCCTCAATCAAAGTATCATATAATGTAATTGACAAAAAAATTCTTGTATATATATTATTGATATATATACATACATGCTAGAAATCATGATTCATGTTTTATTGATTTTGTCAGTCAAAGAGAAGTAATGGAGGTGTGAATGGTTTTGAAAATGAGGAGAAAAACACCACCCATTGGGTCCCACATTCTTATTGGTATTTTTATCTGATTAGTGGGGTTCTCTTAGGGCATAAGTAACGTGCTAACCACCAAGTCCCAACCTATTTTAAAACGTAACGGCATCACATTCTCACATTTTAAGTGCTTAATTCATTGTTTTACGCACTAAAAACAGACACCGTTTCTTCAATTGATCAGAGCAATTAAGCCAACAACTTTCAAACCTAATTATTTATTATTATGATGGTCATCATCTCATTTAAAACAAGTTTGTCAGGAAAAAAAAATCTCATTTAAAACAAAAGTAGTTGTTTGATAGTAGAACGGTAAATATTTATAATATAATTATAGTTTATATACACTTTTACTTGTCTTTTTCTTAACAGAAATAACAATTCTAAGGGGAGTGTCACTAACCTTAATTATATATATGTATTTTTTTTTATGAGTTAAGGGCATTTATGTCATTTTAATTTAAGAGTAGAGTGCATTTGGTTAAAGGAAGAGTGCCAATATTATGAAAAGCGGGCCATTTTTGTTCTTTTTTATGGATTAAAATCATAAAAATTAATTTTGATCATAAAATTCTTAACATGTTTTACAAAATTCCTACACTAACCAAAATATCAACCTTTGACTCAATGGTATAACCTTCCCATTTTCGAAAGAATAGGGGAAGGGTTCGAGTCCTGACATGAACAAAAGAGTGTGTGTGTGTGTTTACTTTACCATCAAAAAAAGAATTCCTACCCTAAATTTTTAAAAAGTAATCACATTGTCCAAATATTCATGTCCTACCTATTAAACAGGTTATATAATGATAAATTTAACTTAATATTTAATATTAAATTAAAAACTAAAATTTATATTTTAAAATTTTAAAAATATCCTTTAATCTTCTTATTCGCCCCACTCTCTAAAATTTTTGTTAGAAATGTCGAATTTTAAAAAAAAAATTTGATATGAAAGGTGAGGTTTCAAGTCTTAGAATTTTATTTTATTTTATTTTATTTTTTTTATTTTTTGCAAAAATAATAAATAAAAAATAAAATTAAAAATTATTTGATCTTTTCCTCTATCTCTACTCAACTCAGACGGCATTTGAAAAAGGGTTGGTGACATGATGTGATATAAAATATATTTTTGAAAATTCAAGAAACAATCGGAATTTTCTATATTCCACCATGGACTTGACGTCAATTTCGTGGAAATCAAAGGGTCGTAAGTAGAAGTCTTCATTAACCAAACAACAACAAAAAGATAAAAATAAAAAAATAACGTAGAAGTCTTGAGCCACGTTTACAAGACTTATGTGCCGTTTTTATCGACTTTAATAATGTGGTCGTCTGGTGATAATCCAATTTTATATTTTATTATTATTATTAATTTTGTATTTTATTTTCTGCAAAACACTTTGGCAAAATAGGAGTTTAAGTCTATAAAATGTGTACATAAAAAAATATAATTAGGATCATGGAGTTCAGACTGAGTCTAAACTTTAGAATTTGAATTCGATTTGAACAATGTTTTTACTAATCCGAACAACATGATAATCCCGGAATACAAGAAAAAGTTATGATTTTTATTTTTGTTAATGGTGTAAAATAAAGTTAAAATTAGATGAATTGTAGTATTATAGTAATTAATCTAACTTTGAAGCACTTGCTTAAAAAATTTCAGTAAAAAAATTATGATAACTGAATTTTTGTTTTTAAAAAATAATAATAAAGAATATATTATTCTATTTTTTTTTTTTTTTTAAATTCTAGTAGGAATGAATATTATCAAGTCCCATAAACTTTGATGGTCCAAAGCCCAAAAAAAACCCTGTTTTTCACATGATATAAGCGATTTTATTGTGTATGTAATTATATACTTTAATTATTTTTCGGTTTCGCCCATAAGGTTAAATATGTTTTTTTTTTCGGTTAACATCTTCGTCATGTGCCCAATGACATGGGTAAATCTCTTACATAAAAACAAACCTTACGCAATCTAGTTTAAATTATAAATTGTTGTGGTTACCCATAAAAACTACAATATAAATTACATATTGAATGACAGCTTACTCAAAGTCAAGATGGCCGAGTTGGTCTAAGGCGCCAGTTTCAGGTACTGGTCCGAAAGGGCATGGGTTCGAATCCCATTCTTGACAACTTTTATTTTATTTTTTCTTTTACAATTTATGGAATTGTTTGACTAATAAATTTTTTTTTTTTTATTTATACAATTTGTGGAATTGAGTAGTTGGACTTCATAAAATTATTTTCATAACATTTTTAAATTGGAAAAAATGAAAGAAACCATTCCAATTAATCATACATGTCATATTATTTCCAAATTTTACCTTTATCTATGATTTTTTTATGCACTGCCCAAAGAAACATAACTAGTATTTTGAGAACCAATGTGTAGATGCTTGAACCCAGAAACTAATTTTAGGGTCCATATTATTAGTGGCTTATTTTGTCATTGGACTTTTGAATCACACACACACACACAAGTTTCAAGAGTTTCAGCAGCGTTTGATCTAGTTGACCATTGTTGTATCACATTGTTAGGGTTTTGGCTAAGATCAACTCAATCTTTTAGGGTGCACTAATGGTGGAAATCACCCTACTAGCAAGTAATCTTCACCATTCGGAATGTGCTTGGATTTTATAATCTCGCGCTTGGAGGAATCCTATGCATCTAACCACATAATTTTAATACATAAATAAAGAGTTCAACGCGAGTCATGTATTGAACCTAAGATCCGTACTATGCATTAAAATAACGTAAATTTGATTCATAGGACCCTCCAAACTTTGTAATGCACTTAAAATGATCACTGTTCCAGCAAATCATGATTGGTTTTGAGGTTTTAGGGTGCATAATGATTTGGTTTTATAGGAGGAAAAAAAAAAATTATTTGGTTTTATGGTGGTGTGACAGGATTGGATTTTGTGAGGCTCATGTTTATTTTTGGTTGTAGATGGATGTGAATCTTCCTTTTTTAAAAAATAAATTTGAAAAGTGTGAGTCCAGCTATATTAGTAATAGGAATATGAGTAAAACTAGCACAAAAAAAATAAAAAATAAAAATAAATAAATAAATAAAAATCATGTGTATGGGCATTACAAGAATATTAATTATATTATTAAAAATACCAAGATAAAATTATGACAAGAGATATATTATTTGCATATAGTATTGCAATGTCTATTTATTATCATATTTTGTTATTTTTCAAAAAAAAAAATAATAATAACAAACCGAATTGAAAAAGTGATGGAATGAATTCTAAGAAGATTTCGCGCAAGAGAAAGTACTCATAATTCATGTCTATTTGTTTTCGATCTTAATTTCTGATATTAAAGATAAGTACATAGTTTAAACCAAATGCATTTAATTATTTAATCAGTTCAATTTAGTACAACATTTTAAACAAATTATTGATAATGGTCCGTTATGAACACGTGATGTTATAATTTTGCATTATTGAAAAATGAACGAAATTGATTGGAACTTTTAAAAATTCTAGATAATGAAGTGGTTAGACTTGGTAACCATTCATATATTTCTTAATTTATGGTCATTTTAAAGAAATTTGTTACAAGATTGGTTATTTTAGACAGTGAACTAACGAAAAGGGGTGATATAAAAGATTTTTAAAAACATCAAAAATATTATAATAATTTTTTAATTGAGGGAGTCAGCCACAGTGTAGGAGACGGATAATTAAAAAGAAAGGAGAAAGTAGTTTTTATAAACAATAGGAAAGTTTTATAATTTGAACTTTTTTTTTTTAATTATTACGTGATAAATAATTCTCTCATATTTTTCCTACCCTATTTACTAGCCTTAAACTCGTTTTCGCTCAAATCATAATACAGGTCCGAAAAACCGTTTTCGACGGGTCGGGCTAATTTACCATCCCTATCCTTCTCTCCCGTCCATGTATATAGATTTCATGGTTACCACATGATTTCGTAAGAATATGGTTTTAGGGTCCCATTCGAAACCCTTTTTCTCCAATTGCAAAGCTTCACCTCAAAAGTCAAAACCCCACAGGTAAAGCTTTTTTATTTTCACCTGTTCATCTTTTTCTTTTTGTTTTTTTGGTTTTTAATTATTATAATATTTGTACTCTCATAGTTGGCAGATAAGACTGTCCATGGACATTAACTAACAACTAGGAAGCTTCTCTCTCTCTCACTATTTCGTTGATCCTAGTTTCATAGCATAATACTCTATTTTCTGGGATTAATCGAAGGACCCACGATTCATCATCTATTGTTTTATTTTCGTTGATTCACAAAATGTCTTGGTGGGATATAAGATCTGTTTCATGGTTTAGGAATTTCAGGGGTTCCTCTCAGGTTAGTGGGTTTTATTGTTCTCGTATTGCGGTTGTCTTTCTGCTGATGATTGTTAATTGCTGAATTGGGTTTGGAGTTCTTATATATTATGTTTATATGTATTTATATAGGCACATTATAGATTTTTATTGGGAAACTTTTTGTGGGTATGACTTCTTTTTAATGTTTGCTTGAACTGTATGCATCTACTTCTGTATGGTGGGTTTTTATAGGTTTATGATTATGTTGCAGCAGGTGTTCATGGATCAAACTAAGATGTGAGCCCTTATTTTATTTTTTACTGTTATTTTTAGCTGAATTTCAGTAATTCTTTACATTTAGGAGGTCACAGTTAAAGATCAGTGTCCTATTTGGTATTTCTTCTTATATATAATATATATACACACCTATCCTGTCATGCCAGATATATTTAGGGGCCATTGATTGATTCAAGTGTTTAGCAGTAAAATATTGGGGCTTTGATCAATATTGCGGCTTTGATCAATATTGCGGCTAGGTATATATATATATATGCTATTATGTCATGCTAGGTATATTTAGGGGTCATTAGTTTTTGGAATGAATCTTTGAGGCCTAGCAAGAATTCTCTGCTGGCTGCAAACTGAGATTTTATATTTGGATACTTGATTTCACTTTTAAAATTGTTAAATTGAGACGATTCTTTGAAGTTTATTCTTATTAGATTGATGCACTCACTGTTTGCATAAGCCCACCCTTATGACCTGGAGAAAAGAAAAGGTATTAGTCAAAATGTATAGCTCTAAAACTTTTGAGGTTTACTTCGCTTGTAGTTTTAGGTTTAAGTATCAGTCATTTTACAGGGCCGCCTCAGTTTAACGTGGTATTGGTAGTAGGATGACTCAAAATTGGTTGAGACCCTATAAAATAAGAAAAAAAGAATATGCAATCAGAAAATGAAATGGATGCAGTTTTCTTTCTTTTGTTGGTGTTGGTGTTTATAATACCTTTATACAAGATAAAAATAATGATTGCCTTTTGAATTGGTATCCCATGATAAAAGGAAAGAAAGGAAGAATCAACCAAGAATGCATAACAATATAACATAAAATTGAAAGATGAAATCTGGCGGCAACCTAATATGCACATACACTTCTACAAAGGTGACATATTTTTGGGAACATGTGTTGGACATTGACACTTCACACAAACTACTAGACATGTGTCTAACACTTCATGGATGTGTCCATAAAATGAAACTAACTTAACCAACGCATTCTAATACAAGTCTTATATAATACAAACACATTTAAGATCAGTCCTGTCCGATAATTTTGGAACTACACCTCAAAGCGTCCAACCTTTATTTTCTTTAAGAAAGGATAACAAATTTCAATCATGATGTCAAATGATGCAAATCAACAAGGATAATGACAATAGGACCACCAACAACAACAGCAATGACTTTTGTATATGCACAGGAGTTATTGCACTCTGTGATGACTTCCATGTAGTGAGCTACAAATAACAGGCAACTAAAAGCAATAGATAAGAAACGGAACTGGACCAAATAGAACTTTTATTGATAGCCACAGTGTACTGCGAGCTTCAATAGGCTGAACTAGATGCGAGCGAGAAGAGCTATATGCATACATATATATATATATATATATATATATATATATATATATTTTATTTGTCTACTCGCCTTGGTAACCTTAGTTTTTAAGCTTCTGAAATAACAAAGTTGAGTTGTCTATACATTCATAGTGGGTGAAAGCGGACTTCAAATAACAAATTGCAGATCTCTACTGGTTTCTGGCTGCGAAAAATTATATTTGGAACACCAGAGAAAAATGTCCTCTTGGGTTATGGACTGCTGAGTTTTCTGATTAATAATAAAAAAAATAATAAGTATAAAATTTACCAAAAGATTACTGCTTCTGGATTCTTGGAAGACATAATGTGTAAACTGCATTGTTTGAGAAGAGCTTGGATCATTTTTGACTTTTCTTCATGGGAGGCCCTCATGAGTTGGTAGTGGCAACTGTACATATGGATTCCTAGCGGTACAAGGCTCCTACTTCCCAGAGGGAGGTCAGGGGTTTGAACTTTAGTGGAGGCAGTGTGTGTGAGTCCCAACTAAGAAAAAAAAAAAAAAATCCAAATTCTTGTTGAGATTTTAGATAGTATTGTAAAGTACAACTACCAATGTTTGCACTTAAAATTTTCTATGAGATGTTGTTTTTAGGTGTGTTGAGTTTTTTCTGTGTAATATATGATTGTATTGTGTATTTTATATACCAACGACAGATAGCATATGTTTTGAACCTTGTATTGGTCCACAGACCCTTAAGAAGTTAGATCAACGTTGAGAAGTTGGACCAATTTCATCATCGATGAGTCCTATACCAATAAAGTTCACATTTGAAGTGAACTTTTAAGAGTTGGGACTTACCCAAAAATAAAAATAGAGCTAGGGAGTTTTTTCCATAAAGATTTGATTTGTTGAGGGTCATGTAGGATGTAGCAAGCCAGAGGCTGGAGCTTTCTGCAGTTACTAGCGCTTGGTTTTCGCCCCTCCACTTTCCATTGTTAGAATACAAGAACCAAGAGGTATTATTATTTTTTATTTATTTTTGTTTAAATGATTGTTGCTGATATCTGGAATGATGCACTTATGGTGGGATCATTGGTTTGTTATAGACTTGTAGTTGAGGGAAACAAACAAGAGTTTAGTCTCTTTGATGTAAATTAGGAGATGAAAGTTCAATATTTTCAGATATCTTTGATGTAAATTGGGAGTTGAAAGGTCAAATATTATCAGATGTTCCAAGCTTTTTTGTATGGTTATCTCTTTTTCAGGTATTATATCTAATATATGACATCGTAGTATATAAGAGTCCATTCATTGACCTCTTGAATAAGCCAGCCATCCCAGATAATTTGAATGTGATGACAATTGTAACACTGTTTAAAAATATGTTTCTTTGTTCACAAGGTTCCGAGGTTGGATTTTCTGCACTTCTTTTTCTTTCTATATGCGGATAGACTAACAGACTGAGCATCAACTGTCAAAAGGCTTCAAGTTTAACAATACTGTACAACCTTGAGTACTTTTTAACTGTTCGAGATAGTTTTACTTGCTCAGAACCATTTATTAGTTAAATTATGTTCACAGAGACATTATTTGGCATTGATAAGTTTCCGTAAGTTGTTTATATCATTTTATATACTGCTAAAATACTAACCGTGGCATATATATGCAACGGAAAAATGAATTGTAGCCTTCTCAATGATCACAGTAGAAATGAAAATAGTCAATGTTTCATATGTAATGGAGATTTTCAGCATCTGAGTTTATATGCTTCCTAAAGTTGCCCAGAAATCCCAGCATACATGCAGAACGACATTATGGATTAATAACATGTGAAATCATTTAAAATATAGGTTGAACTAACTGTTTATTGGGTCTCCATGTGCAAGATATTTATATTGCTCATCTACTAGGTCTTATACTCTCTTTATGCTGTGTCCAGTTGATTGTGCTTAAGAGTAGAATTATCTGGTATTCCAATTGTAGTATATACTTCATATATTGCTTATAGGCATCACGTCTTCATAGTGTTTTAACTTTTAACTGTCACTGCAGTTCTTGATGGAAATACAACATTCATATATGCTGTCACTTTTTCTTGTGGTTTACATTTTCTTTATTTTTTTTTTCCCTTGACAAAAGAATGATTTACATATTCTATGCCACAGTTATTATTAGGATTCATGTTATCATCATATTGACATTGGCATCACTGTCATGACTTAGGCAGTTGTTGCATTTACCTATGACATGCCAAATCAGTGTACTTTGGGACTTTATTGGTCTTTCTATAGGAATTATTAAAGAAATTGCTGATCGTAGTAGTACTTATGTAAGATACAAACTAAACATGATTAATTACACAATTGCAGCAGCAGATGATTATTTATTCATTTTTATTTACTATTGCTAGCAATCAGTCTTTTTAGAGTTTTAACCTTCCTAGCCTTTGCTAGGGCAGCTGCTTGCAGTTTGACTCTCTATACCCTAATTCTCTTTTTGGCCTGTTGTATATTTAATAGGAAAGAATGAGAGAAGTCCAGCTTGGGTCGCATACTGTAAGGTCCCATGGAGTCACAGTGGCAAGGACACACTGTTATGACTGGCTTATACTGATGCTTCTTGGGGCAATGGTTCTCATTCTGAATGTTATCAATCCATTTTATCGCTTTGTTGGGAAAGATATGATGACTGATCTCAAGTATCCCTTGAAATCTAACACCGTTCCTATATGGGCTGTTCCTGTAAGTTACTATCTGCCATCATTATTTAAATACCACCATAGTTGTATTGCCGTATGAATACTGCCACCGGTGAGTTCTCTTACGTTCATCTTTTTATTTTTGTTCAATTAGGTGTATGCAGTTATATTGCCTATGGCCATTTTTTTTGGTTTCTATATTCATAGGAGAGACGTCTATGATCTACATCACGCGACACTAGGTGACAAAATCTTTCAACTCGGTTCTGTTTTTATCAAGAAATACTCTTCATGCTTGCAATCAACAGAATGAACCATTTTCTCAAAAATAGAACTGATAATCGGAATTTGTTTGTAGAGCAGGTATTTTATTCGCTGCTCTGGTAACGGCGGTTATCACAGATTCAATAAAGGATGCAGTGGGTCGGCCTCGTCCAGACTTTTTCTGGCGTTGTTTTCCAGATGGAAAGGATGTATGCTCCACTACGATTATAGATCTTCATTAATTAATTTTATCCCTCATGCTGCACTATTTTTTACGATACTTTATATTTGATTGCTTCTCAGCTTTATGATCAATTGGGTAATGTTATATGTCACGGTGAGAAAAGTATCATAAAGGAAGGGCATAAAAGTTTTCCAAGTGGGCATACTTCATGTAAGCAGCATCTGGCACGGTAGCACCATATCTGTATATTTAGATGGTAGAATCTAGCAACATACTGTATCTCTAGATGGTTATTTTATTCTTTTACTGTTTCATTTCACTATGGTTGGATATTATATTATTTGGAGCAATTAAATTTATTTATAAAATATAAGGTCTCATAATGGTAAAATGTATAATTTCATCTATACGCAATAGCGAAGCTACGTTCACCATAATTTTTCTTGCAGACTTGTTAACTATGTGGATTTGGGTTTGGGATTCAATTTGCAGGGTCCTTTGCTGGTTTGGGCTTTCTGTCACTGTATTTATCTGGAAAGATAAAAGTATTTGATCATAGAGGCCATGTTGCAAAACTATGCATTGTTGTTCTTCCTCTACTCGTTGCATCTCTAATTGGCATTTCTCGAGTAGATGACTACCGGCACCATTGGCAAGATGTCTTTGCTGGAGGTCTCCTAGGTTGGTTCAATTTTTCTATCATGTTCTGTCATTTCTATTACTAATTAGTAATTAAAACTTATAGATGCTTACTGCACTGAGTTATATATAAATATATTCTTTTTGCAGGCCTTGTAGTGGCCACGTTTTGCTATTTGCACTTCTTTCCACCTCCGTATCATGCTGAAGGTATGCTGGTATTTCTTTTCTTTATCTTTTTTCTTGTCTGTTCAGGGAAAGTCGGTGGTAGAAATGGCATTTAAAGATCCATCAGGATTGTGCTAGCAACAAGTTACATCGTTGATTAGATTTTACGGTTCTTCGAAATGATTGAAAATGACTATCTATTTTAATTTTTGGGATTCCATATACAATGAAAAATTAGGTTCTTTGTATGCATCAAATATACTTAATAAATAAGAATTATGTTTGTAATGAAGTGAAACTCTGGAAACTGTCTGATGCATCCAAAAAGTTCACAATTTAAGAAGGGTTTTGATATCATATGCAGCGGATAGCAGTGGGAGTAGTACTATACGTTTTTTTTTTCTTAGGCAAGAAACTCACACCCCCATTGGGGACCAACGGGGACTCGAACTCTCACCTCCGACTTTGGGAGATAGAGATACCACTAGGCTACAGCCTTTGGCGGTGGAGTAGTACTTCTATAATGATATAAATACCATCATGATAATTGCTGAGCTTCATTTTCCAACTTAAGCACTTGTTTGTATATCAATTTCAGATAAATTAATCAAATTTATATCTTATTTAATATAGAAAGAAAAGATATACTTGTGGAAGAGGTACCTTATACTTGACACTAAAAAATTGGTTCACTGGACATGGTTGGACATTTCGGTTGTTCACATGGGTTGGTGAATCCAACATCGATATGTAATTTAAAATATGCAGGTGGTACAGTAATTGGTTAGGAAGCTATCATATGGAGTTTCTTACAACTAAAAAGAGTACCATTTTTTGGTGTGGACCTTGTTTAAATGGTGCAATGGTCATGTTAATTTTTTATTCTCAGCCGGGCAGGCTTCTTGACGTCAATGTAATAAAGTTTGTAAATGTTATTTCTCCGAGTGGTCCGCACTCTAGTCAGCAGAATGCTTGATATTCTAATAGGTTATCGAGATTGAAGCGGTGTAACGCTGGTTGTAATCTTATTAATGCTGTGGTTATTGGTTCTTCGATTAAATATCCGTGACCTAAGCTTCTGCTTGTTGCTATGTATAGGCTGGGGACCTTATGCTTACTTTCGCGTACTGGAGGAATCCCGTGCAATGACACATGCAGTCACAAACTCACACAACGGGGTGACTCCAGAGGCTGAAACTGAAAATCAGCAGGAAGCAAGAAACAGCGATGCATTCATGGGCAGTTTGGCAGTGGAAGATGTGGAATCTGGGAGGAGGCAATTTTGAAAATTTATTCTAGTTTTTAGCTTGAAACCCTCGCCATTCTACTATAGATACACGAAATATATTAAAGTATATGCATGAAAGAGTACATTTTTTTTTTTAAAATGCTAGAATGGGCTTATAATGCTCTACATATCAGTTGTATAGAAAGATGAACTATGCATTTGTGGCATGGCAAAAAATGTTGTGTGATGATTTTTTGCTTAGAGATTTGGATGGCCCTGAGTGCATGTTGTCAAGTACCAATTCAATCCCTTGTAGATTTTTTGTTTCTCACTTTCTCCCCCAACTACTTCACGTACGATCCATACTCTCTCTCACCGCTATGCCATTACTTGAGCTGGTTGAACATGATTGATATGAATTTCAAAAACTTCTCAAAAATAAGATTTTGAAAGTTTATTTATTTCTTCACTATCTAGACTGTGCTTATGGAAAAATTGGTGCATTAAAACGAATAATAAATAAAATGAATAATAAATAAAAAAGGACCAAAACGAATAATAAATAAAATGAATAGTAAATAAAAAGAATAAGATATGAAATTGGTGCATTAAAAATGAAATTAGGATAAATTTAGTTTTTGTACAATTTTATTTTGTTCAATTTCACTCATCATTTCTATATGGAGACCTCCAAATTTTTTTTAAAAAGTAAGTTTTATGGATGATGTTGTTTACAAATGAAACATCCTTACCTTATATAGGCATTTTATCTACTTTCTAAAAACGTCTTATATAAATATGTTAATTTTTACCCTCTACAAAACCCTACTCTTTCAGAAATTTCTCACTTTTTACAAATATCTACATCACTCTGATATTTTAGAATCTTTCAAACTCTCTTTATAATACTTCACAATAATCTAGAAGACTTTATCACTTATATCGAGTCTTTCTTTAGGATGTGACAATCCAAGTGTAAAAATCTGAAATGTGAATATTATGTATAAAAATATATGTATCCGATGTTCGATTCGCATTCAATGAATTGAAAAAATTTAAATTCGCTACCAATCTGGTAAATATTAAATGATGGATCGGATCAAATGCTCGTTTCGCTCTTAATGGATTGGAAAAATCTGAATCCGCTATTAATCTATAATTCGGATTTGATTAGATTTTGTCTTAAATAGTCCAATATTTTTTATTTTTTAATCATAACTCAATAAATAAAATTTCAATTTATCAACATTAATTCTTTTTTTTTTTTTAAATAATCATTAACTAATACATTATTTGAATATATATATATAAATCTCACGAATCGGATTGAATTTTAGTGCTCCAATTCGTGATCCGATTCGTGAGTTATGAATTCGATTTTTTGAATTCACCACCAAGAATTTTTTAAAAAGTTTAAAATAAATTTCTCATTTCCAAACTTGTAATGTTCCTATATTCTCAATATCAATATAATAATAATAATAATAAAATACTACAAATCATCATCTTAAAAGGCTAGATTCTCAAAAAGGAACATTATTTTTTTTTGGAACGGAAAGAGTATTATTTTATTTTTGTCTTAATACACACTTTGCGTTGCTATTAGAATAAATAATAATAATAATTAAAAAATAAAATTAACGATTTTGTTAGTAAAAATTGTTGTTGCAGACAAGCATGTTAGGCATTTTGGTGGTACATTATAATAAGTACGTACTTTTCATAATTAAATTATTTTTTACTTTTTTGGTAACAATATTTTTAAAACAAAAGACTTATATTGCTAATTTTAGAATAGTAATTTTTTTTTTTCTTTTCCTAGTTGATACTCACCCCTCACACATACCTCTATTAATGCTAGAATCCCTAACCTCGCTTTAAGAAAGAGTCTGACACCACTTTCCTCTTTGTTTTAATTACTGACCCGCTGTTAATAGCTAATTTATAAATAAAGGAGTGTAATTGTCTTTATAAAAATAAAAAAGGACAAATTTGTTAGAGAAAAAAGAATTGCCTAAAATATTTAATGTCTACTAGGAATTCAGTTTTAAAATATTTAAATTTTAACTTCATTCAAAAGTCTACTAAGTTAAAATTGGTAATTATTAAAAACGTTTTTAATGGTTACTAACACATTTTTACCAAATGTTTTGAAAAACAATCCAAAGGGACTCAAGATTTACTCCCAAAAGCCTCGTATCATGTGGAGTGTACCGTTACAAATGATATTAGAGTCTAATTTAATTGAAAGTGTGGTCAACGAGCAAGTTAACTCCTAAAGAAGGTGAATGCGGCCACCTACGTGGTGCAAATGTGCATGGGCAGGTGTGAGGTGGCAAACTATATGTGGACAATTCCAAATTGTCAGGTTGTAAAAAGGGGATTGTTATACACGTAGGATTGGCACACAAGTATATCTAAACTTAATTTTTTGAAAAGCTATTTGGAAGGGCTCTCAAGATAATAAACAAGTAGTCGAGGATATTTTCGTCAACCAACCATTAAAACAAGGACGTTTTCGTCCTAAAAAGCTAAACCCTACCCGAAATTACAGCTAACAGTGAGTCAGACTCCACTTACCCAACCAATACCAGTAGGTGACCAATCTCTCTATAAATAAATACCATAGCCAAACTTCAGTGTCTCTATTGCTAGATTTAGATCTGATGCAAGGAGAGGAGAAACCTCCTTCTGTTTTCTCCAATTTTTCCATGGATATATATATAGAGAGAGAAATCTATACATATAGAAAGAGAAAGCTATTTGGAAGGGCTCTCAAGATAATAAACAAGTAGTCGAGGATATTTTCGTCAACCAACCATTAAAACAAGGACGTTTTCGTCCTAAAAAGCTAAACCCTACCCGAAATTACAGCTAACAGTGAGTCAGACTCCACTTACCCAACCAATACCAGTAGGTGACCAATCTCTCTATAAATAAATACCATAGCCAAACTTCAGTGTCTCTATTGCTAGATTTAGATCTGATGCAAGGAGAGGAGAAACCTCCTTCTGTTTTCTCCAATTTTTCCATGGATATATATATAGAGAGAGAAATCTATACATATAGAAAGAGAAAGCAAGAAATGGGAAAGGGAGATATGGGTGCGGGAAGTTGTGGGTGTGGGTTGTTTTGGCAAGGAAATCTGTTCGATGGTTACAAGATTTCCAAAGATAAATGCTTGCCAACTCCACCCATACCCATCGTTTTCTGCCATTCCTCTCTATCCCTTGTTTTTGTCCTGCTTAGATCTCATCTCAAGGTAACAATTTTTTTTTTTTTATTACTATTATTTTTTCATTCTCTTTTGGGGGTTGAAATATATGGTGTAAACTGGTTAATTAATGATAGGTAATCAGATTGTAAAATGCCGTGCCCCTCACAAAAAAAAAATAAATAAATAAATAAATAATAATAATAATTATTATTCAGCCAAATCATGTTTTTCCCTTTTTATATGCCACACAACACTAATGATGGGTATGTTTGATTTAATCGGCGGTGTTGTATTTTGATATAATATATTTATTTTATTTTCAAAAATTCTCGTCAACACATATGTCACGCTGATGTAAGACCTTTATTTAAAGGACAGATAATAAAGTAAATATTTTTTTGTTTTTTTCTTCAAAGTAAATTTTAGGACCTTTTCCATTGAGGTCGGGTAAATGTATCTTAGGAGTGACTGTTATTATTGTCAAAGCAGTATTGATTGTTGTTAAATGAAATATCTTATTGTCGACTGTTTACCAATTGTCTACATTATTTTTTCTAGTGTTTGGCTGAGTTTTTAAAAATATTTTCTGAAAAATATTTTGTGCTGTTTGGCTCCTAAGTATGTTTTAAAGTGAAAATCAAAACTCTTTATGAAGATTTAACTTATTTTTAATACCAAAACTTTTAATTTGTCCAAGTAACTTTATTAACCGATTTCTCTCTCCACCCCCACCCACCTCTCTCTTGCATTTATGCTTTGATAATTATTTGACAAAAAAAAATTAAAGACTCATGTATTTTATTTTTTAGAGATTATTTCTTACATTCATATCACAATATCAATCATACTCAAAAACTCACCTACTAAAATAAAATAAAGAACTTTAAAAAAAATAATAATAACAAAGAAAGTTGCTTTAGTTGGAGGGTCAAAAAGAGGCCAGAGATCCACAAACTTATCATGAACTCATTAGGACTAAAGAAGCAGCAGGGTTCACGCTTTTGTTCTCATTTCTTCAAAACCTAAAGACAATTTTTGGCTTGTGAAGCACAAATTCAATTGTTGAGGCAAGGAATGAAAGGCCAAGAACATCTCAAACGGAGGCTCTAAAATTTATTTTTGCTATCCAGGTGCTCCAATGGTGTAATTTTGCTCTTCAAAAATATTATTTTAATAATTTTTTTTATTACTTTTTCCTAACCGCAATATGTATTTATTTATAAAGATGAAAACAAAGGTAAAAAAATTATTGTTTAAAATAAATTTCATTTTGTTAGGAAAAAACAAAAAAAACGAATTTTTTTTTTTTTTTTTGGCGAATATAGCCATTAAGACCAATTAATGTTTAAAACGGCTAT
Source organism: Cornus florida (assembly GCF_030987335.1). Classification (NCBI taxonomy): domain Eukaryota; kingdom Viridiplantae; phylum Streptophyta; class Magnoliopsida; order Cornales; family Cornaceae; genus Cornus; species Cornus florida. The sequence continues at coordinate 10,504,093 of NW_026775577.1, forward strand.
AATGTTATTTTTAATAGGAATTTTGAATTTTTTTTTTAACTATAATTTTCTTATTTTCTTTATTTATTTTTTTGAACCTAAGACCAATTAATGTTTAAGACTGATTTCACCTAGGCTAGTTTATCCAGAAAAAGGGCAAAATTTGATGAGTATATATCTATATAATATGTATGATTTTCTATATATGTAACATGCTACCATAATTTTTTTTTAAAATTTTTTATTATTTTTTTATTATCACATAATACATTACATCCCCACTAATTCCCACACAACACAATCTTAAATTTTCTATAGAAATTCCAAAAAAATTATATATATTATCCAGAAAAAGCACTGAACCTAACACAATTACTTTATGGAATATTTATATAAGAGAAGATAGATACAAGAGAGGATAGATAAGAGCAAATATCGAAGATGTTTCTTCGTTTCAATAGCTCACAATATATAGAAAATAAAAAGTAAAAAATACTATTGATGAACAAGTAACCGAATCTATCTTTTTTACTGTTGATGAACAGTAAACGAATATACTTTCACTATTTTATGAACAGTGATTTTGACTTTTTGTACAGTAACTTTCTTTTCCTGTGCTGAAAGGATTGCAGTCCATCGGAGAAATGTTTACTGTAGTATCAATCTTCCATAGCATTAATGAGGTTAGTTGTTGAATCCTTTAGGTCAGTTTGGTTCTACGGCAAAAGGAGGAAAGGAAAGAAAAGGTGATGGACAAGGATTAAAAATTTATGTTTGGCAAAAATTATTGGAAGAAACAAAAAGAAAAGGAAAGCGTTTGAAGGTTAACATAAGGTTTCAACAATAAATTTCTTCCCATTCAATTTGTTCCATGGACCATGGTATAGTGTCGAGGTAAAGGGACAATTTTGGTATTGTCTTTTTATAGAAAGCGACTTTGTAATTATTTATTTCTTCATGTGCTTCTTCATAAAACCTTTTAATGATTGAATGATGATCTTCCAATTTTTCTGAAGATAAGTTGAAAAATGTGTTTCGGAAAAACATCTTCATCTTTCGTTTTTTCGTGAAGACAAATATGTTTTATTTTTTCAAAAATTGTTTGATGAAAAATTATTTTTAATTAGTTCTGCTAGTTGCAAAAACCAATATAAAATAAAATTTTCTTATTGTTAAACTTGTTTAGCATCTTTGTATGCCTTAAAGCATGCACCAAAAAATTTATTTATTTGTGCATGACATTCAAACCATGTGGCGTATGACATTCAAACCATGTGGCCTAGATTCCTGGTTGGAAACCTGCGAAAACAACAAACCATTTGTTTATGGATTGTGATCGTAAAGTTGGTGACCTTGCCTTTTTAGCAATAGTAACCCAATTGTTCTGAGGCTGTTTGCCTTTTTCCTTATCCATCTGCAAAATAATTGAAAATAGTTAATCAATTATTTTCAATATAATTTTTGCTAAGAAAGTCTGCAAGAAAATTGTTGGTGCTTTTTATATATTCAATAGTAAAAGAATATTGGGTAATAACATTGTACCATTTAAGGCCTCTTCCTTCTAAACAATCTTTTTTGTTTATTAAGAAATTTTTAACTACGAAGTCTTCAAGAGCAAAATAAATGTGAAAACATTTAATTGCAAGTAATTGTTTTTCATAAATAATATAATTGTGTTCATTTGGTTAAATTTTTTAGAATTATATCCACTGATAAGTTCTTCCTTTTGGATCTTTTTTGAAAGAACTTTATTGCGTGATCCAATTTGATGTATGTTTTCGTCAACTTCTTTCCATTTTTCTTTAGGAATGGCTTTAAAACACGTCCCCAACAGTAAGAATAAGTTTATCTCATGTTTGAGGAATATAAATTTTTAGAATAATATCAGGACTTTGCTTAATGTCTTGTATTATTTTGGTGCCATTTTAATAGTATATTTTTTCAATTTCTTTAATAAGGAATCTCCTTTTGAAATAAGTTTTTGAAAAAAGTACTACCATAATTGAGTAAACCGAGAAAGTTTGAAGTTGCTTTTTGTCTTTTAATACATCAGGAAAATCTCTTATTTTTATGATGTGGTGTTGTAGTTTTATTCTTTTTCTATCTCCATCTTTTTTATCGATAAAATAATAACGTATCGATGAAACTTTTTGTACAAGATTTTTAAATGCTTTTGGTAATCTTCTTTTGTTTTAGAGAAGATAAGAATATCATCTATGTAAACAATACAAAAATCTTTTAGGTCTTTGAAAATATGATCCATCCATCTTTCATAGATTTGTGGAGTAGTATTTAATTCAAAAGGCATTACTCTTCGTTGGTAATGTTCTTGAGGTGTACTAAAATCAGTTAATGGTTTAGACTATTTTGTCAACCTTAATTGCCAAAATCATGATTTACAGTCAAACTTGCTGAAAATTTTTTGACTCACGAGTTTGATGTATAAGCACATCTTTTCCAGGTATAATATAACTATCGAATATAAGATGCTTGTTTAGTCTCTTATAGTTAATGACCATTCTGGCCTTTCTTCTTTTTATCTCACTATGGTTTCTTACCAAAAAAAAGCCGGACTTGTATGAGGACTATTAGTGGTTTATATCAGTCTTTTCCTTTGTAGCTGTTGTATTTGTTCAGAAAACTCTTCTACATCTTTTTTGAGGTGGATCATGGGTTTTACCCTTATAATAATTGAAGAATTTTTAATTTTAATTTACAGTAGCGAGGGCTTCGGTACCATAAAGTTAGAGGGTTTTTAGAAAAAATATTTTTAAGAATCGTATATAGCCAGTGTTTTTCATTGAGGCTCAAAATTTGTGAATCTCTTTTTGGGGGTGAAAAAGTTTTATCACAGATATAAGAAAAATGTTCAATAAGAGGAATTTCTTTTAGTTCATCTTTTAATGTAAGAGAAACTTTTTCACTAACAAGCATATAAAGTCTAGTTATTCATAACTAGAACATTTTTAAGGCTTTTATAGGTTGATCTATACCTTTTCTATAAAGAGAAATAATCTTGATTTGTAGGATACCAAGATGTATGTATCGGATCTCAGGATACTACTTCTTCCATCGTGCAATTTTTTGCATGCTAAACAGACCTAACTCTGCAGTTCCTTCTGCAGTACATTGTGCTCGGGTGTGTCCATTACATTGTTCGAAAATTCTTGTGGTCCAGAATTTTCATCATCTTCACTTTCTTCTTCACTGGAGATTTCATATAGAATGTTTTCATCAGTAAGATCTTCTCCATAGATGACACAAAGATTTTCTTCTTCTACCATCTTGATCATTTTTTAAGTTCATTGCAAATATAGCATTTACATTCTTTCTTCTTTTTAGAAGTGTCTTTGGAAGTTTTCTTTTTGATATACTTCTTTTTCTTTTGAACAATTTTTTTTACCTGGCTTCCATTTCTTGTAGATCAACGTTAGCCTTCAAACACCCCCACATACATTCGTTGGCGGCAACTAACGCACTGGCAAAGGAGATGGAATAGGAACAGACTGATAGGAAGCATGAATAATTTTTGAGTGAACATTATAAAACTCCAAAAACTGCACAACAACAACTTCAATGATCTTTTGAACAGACCAACCAAGTCCACCAAACATCATTGCGAGACTTCCATAAATGCCAACATAAGTTTGCAGCAATTCTAGTTAATACCAATTGTTATTGTTGGAAAATATTATTATAGGAATCTTAAATTACTCCACAAAATATTGTTCTGAGAATATTGTGAGAGTGATTTTAGTCCATATATAATAAAATATAATTAGAGTGATTTATCGGATTGATTTTATGAATATTCCATTAATGTATTTTTCATATTTATTGCTTTGTTCTTTCACCTATAAATAGAGGTACTCACTATAAACAATCTTAAGAGATAATATAATAAGGGTGTTATAGCCCTTTGGGCTTTGTGTGTCTTTCCTTGTGTTCTTCATATTTAATTTCTCTCTTCAATTTTACATAAAGAGATCAGGGGTTCGAGCCTCCACTCTCAGTGGAGGTATGTGTGTGTGAGTACCAACTAAGAAAAAAATTTCTCTCTTCAATTTTTATATCTTTCAACATGCCTTACTCTATACTCTACTCGTCTCAGATCTCCGGATCAATTCGTCTCAGATCCTTGCAACTCGTTTTGAACTCTTAACAACTTCGTACTTAGTTTCAAGTTGGACACTTGATCGAGTTAAAATCTCTGTGTGTATCAACTTGAGGGAGGGTGTTGGAGAATATTATTTTAGAGGAATCTTAAATTACTCCACAAAGTATTGCTCTAAAAATATTGTGGGAGTGATTTTTGTCTATTATAAAATATGATTAGAGTGATTTATGGGATTGATTTTATAAATCCTCCATTAATGTGTTTTTCATATTTATTGCTTTGTTTTTTCACCTATAAATAGATGTGCTCATTGTAAATAATCGAATATAATAAGAGTGATGTAGCTCTTTGGGCTTTCCTTGTTTTCTTTTCAAGAGTTGTCTTTCAATCCATTCCACGAATGAATTAAGTTCATCCGCGCCATGTACAACCCCTAACTGAAGATACATCAATTTGTAACAGGGCAGCCTTCCAAACCATTATTGCTGGGTAACAATCACACTGTAGGTGTTTCAAAGTCTCCATCTCCAAATCACAAGTTTTACAATGACTATCCATGGACATACCTTTCCTGATTAATTGATCCGAAGCAGTAACTCGATCATGAAAAAACCTCCAAATAAAATGTTTAATTTTGGACTTAACCATCATTTTCCAATTTTTAGGCCAAAAAACTGCCTAGCCCTTATAGAAATATTCTCTTCATGATTAACCACCGGAACTGAGCGACCCCTCTTCAATTGTAAAGTTAAATAATAAGTTGATTTGACAGAAAAAAAAATCCCACCAGCATCTATCTATCTTCTTGATCTTTTTGGTTCAACCGGATTTGAAAAATCTTGGCGCGACATTTATATACCGGCCATTACCAATCTTTCACAATAGCCCTTTGTATAAAACACTTAATTCCTGCAAGCATACTACTCCACGCCCATGATTGTGTCGACCCTTTTAAATCGGCTATGCCTACTAATTATGAAATTGGCTTGATGCGGGCGTGCCAAAACCAATTTGCTTCTTTCGATTGAAAGAGATTGGTCAAGTTGGGTCTATTTTGCGAATATAACGGAACAACCGATGAATGAGAGAGAGAACATAAAACTCTCAATTGAGTTCAATTTGCCTTTAGTAAGAACAAGACTTAAAAGGAAGAACAATTGCAAAGAATAAAACTAGAATGAATTTTAAGCAAGAATGAAGAGCTATGATAATTACTTAAATCGAATTAAATGCAGATAAACTACTAAGAATAAGAATTCAAGTTGCAGAAAAGAAATAATAAAGGAAATTGCACTAGAAATTAATCAACTAATGGAAAACTGAATTAAAATTAGAAAGGATATTAATTAAACTAAAGAAAACATGATTTAGAAAAAAAGAATTATTCTATGCGATTGTTTGAGAGGTGTTGGACCCCTTACAAAAGCAACTTCTACCATTATTTATAGAAAACTTAAGAGAGTCCTAATATAATTTTACTAAAGAAAATAAATTATCCTACTATCTTGCAAACCTATCTAACAAATACTCCCAATCACTATAAAACTCATTGTCCATCTTCCATACTACTCCCTTAAATTAGAATAACTTATTGCCACATCACCTTTGCCGAGCCCTCATCATCTTGCCACATCGTCGCCACCTTTCTTGCCAAATAGGGTGTCAACAGATTGATTATGAGCTTTCCCCACATGCATAAAATAGAAAAATGGAAAATACTTTCCTTTTAATAACTCATAAAATAAACCATGTCTCTCCTCTTGCAATCATCAACCAAATTAGCAAGCAAATGTAAATTAAAGGCCTACAAATTTCTAAACCCCAACTATTTTTTTCAAGACTCCACTAGCTTGTCCTGAGCAATCCAGTGGATCTTATGCAAATCATCACGATCATTTACACAAAATAATCGTCCCAATTTAAAATCTAATATAATATTTTTTTTAATATTTCTAATTTATTTTTTTGCCTAGATGTTATAAAAGTATGTGGACTCATAATAAAAAAAAGTATATTTAGAAATTCATTCCCTAACACTGTAATAAAAAAAGAAAAAGAAGAAAAGATGCTTTGCAGTAAAGAAATCTAACCTTGTATAATAAACTCGACTTTTATAACAAATCAAATATTTACTAAAAATTTGATAGTCACCGTTTGAGACACCAAGAATTATATAAATTATTTTTTCACAGATCTTCAATTTTATCCAATGAACCTCACCAATGGAGTTACACCTCAGTTTTTTATAAAAGTTCTGACTAGATTTAGGCAAATAGGTACGGAAGATTGGATATAACTTATAAGACCCCCAACCAATGTTATGAAAGAGGGAGTCAATGTTAATATGTAGAGTCCTATGCTTTAATTAATTAATTAATTTATAGTAATTTACCTATTGGCATTAAAACAATACTTCCTGTACCCACCTAAGCCATGGAAGAATTCTTGTTGTGCGAAGCGAGTAGTGCAATTTTTTTTTCCTTGTAAAATATATACTATATATATATATATATATATATATATATATATGTTTGTGTTTTGTTCTTATTGAAACTCCAATTATAAGCTGCAACCTCCTTCATTTCAAAATCTTTGAAATTTGTAAACATACACACGAAAGAGAGACGCAATGGAGGCGCAAGGGTCTGCTGCTGCTAAAAGATGGATGTGCTAGGTTTTTCGTTAGGGTTCCAAGTAGTGGTAATTTAGTCTCATAAATTTCATTCATTTTTAACTAAATAATAAAGTAATTTGACAAAATTGGCTTTAAAATGCCACTTCTATTTTTTATCCAAAGCAAGAAAAGTTATTAGTTAAATTAGTAGATGCAGAGAGTCAAAACATGTCACTCTAAAGTCGATTAAAGATACTAACTCACTGACATATCAAGGCATCTCCAAAACGGTCACTTACTATTTTACTAGTAATTAAATTTTATATTTGATGATTGTACATTTTTTATTTACTTTATGATCACTGCAGAAAAAAAATTATATTCAGGCCTACTTGTTTAGTGAATCAATTTAGGCCACTGGATTGTCTGTGGTCTAAAATGGGTGGCATTTCAGGCCATTAATCATTTCATTTTGATAAGTATATTTAACTTGGGGGCACCATGTAGGTTATGGGGGTGAAAATTGTATTTTAGATTAAAGGGTTATGGTTGGGCTAAGTTTGGGCCTACTTGGAGGGGAATTGCCGAATTGGGGTTTGGTTGGCCCAAAAGCAGCTTTGTTTCCATTCCCCGGCACTCACTCGTATTCACTGGTACTCTCAAAGCCGCTGGACTCACAGTGTCTTGCGAGAAAAAATCTAGAGAGAGAAAGTCAGAGAGAGAGAGGATGAAGTACAACCCGCGAGTTTCGAGCTCGCGTCGCAAGTGCAGGAAGGCGCATTTTAGCGCACCGTCTAGCGTTCGCCGGGTGCTGATGAGCGCACCCCTCTCCGCTGACCTCCGGAACAAGTACAACGTCCGGTCAGTCCCCGTCCGCAAGGACGACGAGGTCCAGGTGGTCCGTGGGACCTACAAGGGCCGCGAGGGCAAGGTGGTCCAGGTGTACCGCCGCAAATGGGTCATCCAAGTGGAGCGGATCACCCGGGAGAAGGTCAACGGGTCCACGGTCAACGTCGGCATCAACCCCTCCAAGGTCGTCATCACCAAACTCAGGCTCGACAAGGACCGAAAGTCGCTTCTCGATCGCAAGACCGAGGGTCGAGCTGCTGATAAGGCTAAAGGGAAGTTCACGGCTGATGATGTTGCGGGTGCAGCGTCTCTCCAACAGGTCGATTAGATGTTAACATTCCCCGAACTTGTGCTATTTTTTAATTTTTCTTATCTTTTTTAATAGGGTAACTGTTTTGGGTAAGTGATTATTTAGTATTATTTGCACCCAACTGATATAAATTTCAATTAGAAATAATTACGAGTTGTTAATAGATGCATTGTGTTTTTTAGGTTTTGCATTAAGTGTTTCATGGTTTTTTTTTTTTTTTTTTTTTTTTAGAGCATTTGGAATGCTTAAATGCTGTTTTTGTTTTGAAGCACTCGGGAGTTTAATTTTGTTTTGTTTTGTTTTTTAATCTCATTTATGATTTAATTGTTAATTAATGATTTTTTTATAGCATTTGGAATGCTTAAATGCTGTTTTTGTTTTGAAGCACTTGGGAGTTTAATTTTGTTTTGTTTTTTAATCTCATTTATGATCTAATTGTTAATTAATGATTTTTTTTGGTAATGGAAACTCTTATTATTCTCATAATATGTAGTTTTTTTTTGGGACTGGGATGTGGAGATTAAAGTTGGAGTATGTCATTTGTATGCTTTGTGCGACGCGGTGGATCATCAATAAATACAGAGGGTAATCAGTGATGTGGGCACATTTCTCGATTGAATTAAAAGTCTCTCGAAACATTTGCTTCAAATTTTAAGAAGCTAAACTATTTTGTAACCTTGAAAAAAGTTGATGGCATAATTTATTTAAAATAAGAGTTATAGGTCTAGAGAAAGTTGTGAGCATTATTAGGTTGGTTCCACGATCTCTCTTGCCAACTACGTAGTGTTTGAAGACGAGCTCAACTGGTCCTAACTTGTGCAGGTATCTTTAGTTTGAGCTCAACTCTTCTCCCTGGCACTTGGTTGCTTTAATTGAATTCTCCTGAATTGGTAGATCAGTGTAGCTTTCGCGAAGAGTCATTAGGCTTCTGTAATTGTGGGCTAATTGTATTAACGAATTCAGTAACTGAATGAAACAATTAATGACTTTAGCAAGCAAGGGAAATGTATGACCTTTAGGAGAATATCTTTCTTGCATTGGGAGTATCATGTCAACGGTGTTATCAACTAATTATATCTTATCACATAAGTAAAAAACATCTATTTCAGTGGTCCTAATACTACCTGTCAGTATTTAGTTAGTGGGTGAAACCATGTCATCGGTATTTTTCAAGTTTTTTCCGATCTTTAAATGTTTGTTGTTTAGGTTTCATGTGGATTTACAACTTAAGATTGGGTTTTATTTTAGTGGTGGATGGTGGAGCAGGATCAGAAAAATCCAACTAAAGTAATTGTTACCTGCGGTTTTGTTGTTGTAAGGTGCTTTATTCCGCCGCTAAATATTATTGATTGGTGTAAATCTTCTTTTTTTTTTTTTTTTGTAATGGATTTCAAGATCCTCTAAATGTCCTTTTTTACCCTTCTGAACGGATGAGAAGCATGAATACACATTGGATAGAGTAAAGCATGCCATTTGTGCAGTGATTAATTAAGTCTATGTATTCATGGGACCATAACATACCCCAAATGACTTTATTTCAGTTAATTGACTACTCACATTTCTACTATATGCAGCTTTCTGAATTGTGCTTGTCCAGTATGAGAATGAAAACACCTGAAACTCTACAGTTTTGCTTCTGCCTATGTTTTTGGATGAAATTTTCCTAATATAATTCATTACCTTATTCTCTTATCCAAAAATAAAAAATAAAAAAAAAATCATTACCTTATTCTGATATTAGATTGGATATTTATCAATTTATCATGTTAAGTAGCTTTAACATTTGCACCTACCTTGGATTTTTACTCGTCATGATGAAGCATATATCAATTGGGCCATGGTGGGAGTTGGATATGGTTGCTTTTGTGATGGTATTTGTATCACAATGTGACAGTAGGTGGAAAAATGATTCTAAATGTAAAGGGATTTGATATTTCAAGATTCTAATTTGTAGGTCCGGCGAGCAGTTTTTTGCCAGATTAGCAATGCAATTAGCCTTTTAGTGAATTTTAGTTTGTTGCCATGAAATTGAGGTCTGAAGGTCGGTTTTTCACAAGTGTGCTAGAAATTAGGTGGTCCATAGATCTTGCTACTTCATTGTTAGGATTAGGGCTTGGTGGAGAAGTTCGAATTAGGTGTATTATGTAGAACAAGTTAATTGATTCTGAAAAGGAACTACTGTGGTCCATGCCTCCATGGCGCATGGACCGCATGATTTTCTGTCTAATGATGGGTTATATGTTACTTAATTCATGTTTAGAGAACATCATGGTTTATTATTATTATTATTATTTTTTATGTACTATAATTCAAAAAGTTTGCTGCCTCCTTGAATATAATTTTGTACATGAAAATTACCGTTTTTCTCACTGGCATTTCTTTAGGAAGCTAATTCTTGATTAAAAATTGTTGCTTGAAAGGAAATATGGTTAGCTTAGCAATGATGTATGATCATGTGTGCATCAAACATGTGTTTCATATGGGTAAAATTAGTTCATATTTTGATGATTCTAACATTTGCTCGTCGATCGTGTGTCCCCTGTGGCCGTAGAAATTAGAATTTATTATGACCTTGTTCTGTCTTAATTACCATACTGCATAAGATTGTGAAGTTTTGTTTCATAAGCCTTTCTAAATTATTGTTGAGGTTGATGCAAAATCTTTTATGATATTGTTTTAACAGAATGCCCTCCATTTTCAATTCTTATGCATTATTTACTATTAGTTAGTTTATTTACCTTCCTCTTTTTTACCAGTTTTGTTTCTCAGTAGCCCCTAATATGTCCACTTCTGGAAAATTTCTGCTCTTCTATACTTTTTAAAGCTGACAGGCAACACAGTCTATCATTTTTACTTTATGGTATTTGACATTGATTGCTTGATAGAGTTTTCTGTTGCAATTCAAACAAAAATGGCATGGTCTTTTTTATTTTATTTTATATTTTATTTTTTGAGGTGGTTCTGCTACTAATTGTTGTAATGATTTTGTATGATTCCTCTCATATTTCTTCTTCCTTAATTAAAATTAGAAATTAATAAAATTTCAAAATATGGTAAAATTTTTGTTCCTTCCCTTTAGTACATCTTTTCCATCTCAGTTTTCATAATAACTTGAAAATGGGGCTTGATTTCACTTGAACTGTGATCCCCATTAAGATACAAACATGGAAAACATTGTCCTGTGCCTAATGTAACAATTTCATTTTATAGTGTAAATGCAACAATTTTAACAGTGTTATAACGTTGCAACAAAATGTAGCATGTTGCATGAATGTGTTGTATCTTCAATATAAATGTGTTTCATAATTTTTTAAAAGTTGTCGCATAATTATTGTATTTTGTGATATTGTTGTGTTGTACCCGTGTACAGAATTTCTATAGTAAGGTAACTGAAAAAAAAAAAAAAAAAAAAAAAAAAAAAATTTCAATTTTCCTGTTTTTTTGAAACAAAAGCTACTTTTTATGTTATCAATTAAGTGGTGGGTGCTTATTTTAACCAGACAGTTCAGAATCTTGAGAAGTGAGATTTGTGGAGGCAAGAGGGCCATATAGTTAGTTATAAGTTGTGAAAAAGAAGCAACTAAGACTGATATGATTAGAGTCTTACCTAAAACATGCTCAATAAGTCTTTTCCTAATCCAACTCACCATATGGAATAACAAAATCTTCAATCTCAAACCACCTACTTATTAGCTCATTATACCTTCCATGTCAAGCAATTATACAATGAAACACACTTTGTTTTAATTTTTTTTGCTTATTTTTAATTGACCTGAGAGATTATGTCCCTAATTATAGGGTGCTCTAAGAGACTAAACATGTTATTATTGTGCACGATAATAATTACGGTTCGAATTTATTAAAAAATAAAAAGAAAAACAAATAAAAAATTAATTGAAAATCTTTATATGATGATTGACTGAGATGTGGTCATTGTTGTGATTCACAATATATGAAATTATGCATACAAACAGATCACTTCTTGTGAGAAAAGATTAAGACTGAACCAATTGAGGAGAAAATTTTACTAGGGCCGGCTAATCACATCAGCTATGTATGTGATTGTGTCAATTTCTTGCTTACATGTCCTCATAAAAAATTAGTCAATTTTATTCGTTGCTCTCAAATTAATTTTAAAAGAGTGCCAAATCAATTCATATACAAGATGAGTTTGAGATTTTTTTTTTTTTTTATTCGTTTCGTACTCACAGTTTTTAAAGCGTGCATTTTTAATTAGAAATTAACTTTGATACTATTTATTATAGTCAAATCATGTTACACAGATATTGTTAGATTTTCACACCTTTTATATTTACGATTTTCAAAATACATTTACATAATAAATTTTTTTCTCCAACACTTTGTGAAATGTCACACAATAACCGTTGGTATATTTGATGTATTTCTAATCTAAGTTACTAATAAAATGTCACATTAATCAACAGAATAGTGGCCGAGCAATACCAATATCTTACTTTTCAAAACGAGATCAGAATTCGAGTCTCAGTGGAGGCATGAGGCATGTGAGTGAGTATTAATTAAGAAAAAAAATAAAATGTCACATTTATATCCAAATATGTACAGCTGACTTGGCATTTACTTACTTGAAATTGCTCGTATATGGTGACATGGCAAGTCATTTTCTCAAACTAACAAAAGGCATACTCAAGCTGACATGGCAGGGGAATTTAACTAACTGCAGTGTCTGAACTGTAGATAATACAATCACGTCGATGGAAACCGTTAAGACGGTGAGTGGAAGCTCCACTATTCGTTAAATCTCGAACTCTCCACAAATCATTTCCTTCCACGTCAGCATAAAACGAAAACCATATTCACTTCGAAATTCTACTTTTACAAAACTTGAAAAACAAAACACCCATCTCTCGAACAAGATTAGTGGATGCAAATAATTCCAGTGGTTCGAAACACACCTGATTCTTGCCCTTGCTCTTTATATACCATACCTTCCACATCATTCCCATTTCACACTCTCTCTCACAAAAACAGAGCCTCTTCAAAGTTTTGGTGAGGTATGTTTTCATGCTGTTATTGAAACAATACGATTTTCACATTTGAATTCGATTGATTTTATTTGTTCTTTAGGTTAATTCGTATGTGATTGATGTGTTAATCGATTTAGAATTTCAGATTTTCGGATTATCTCTGTTTAATTGATTTGAAATGCACGTTCTAATTTGAGTTGATTTCAATATGTTCAGATTCTTCAGAATGAATTTCCTGTTGAAGTGATTTGAATTACATGTTCTGATTTGAGTTGATTTCAATATGTGATTGATGTGTTAATCGATTTTGAATTTCAGATTTTCGGATTATCTCTGGTTAATTGATTTGAATTGCATGTTCTAATTTGAGTTGATTTCAATATGTTAAGATTCTTCGGAATGAATTTCATGTTGAATTGATTTGAATTACATGTTCTAATTTGAGTTGATTTCAATTTATTGAGAATGAATTTCAATCGATGAATCTGATTGTTGTTTCTGTGATTTGTATACAGCAAGATTGTGATCAGTTGAAATGCAGAAGGAGATTTCTCAATCCAATGTCGACAATGACAACAACAATTCCAAGTCCAACAACTCATCACCACAGTACCTATCTCAAAATCCACTTCTCTCTCCATCGCAGAACCAGACAATCGATTTCTTCCCCTCCTTCTCTCCGTCGAACTTCTCCGACGACGACGGCGTCGCTTTGGCCACCGAGATTGAGAACCGCCTCTATCGGCCGAGCGTCATGCTAGAGTACCAGCAACTGTACAATCGCAACGCAATGTGTCTCGCTCATCTCCAGGAATCGATGAAAGAAGTTGACGCTCTTCGTCTAGAGAATGATGAACTCCGATTGGCTAACACGGCTCTGGTCAGGCGTCTGAGCCTCTTCTCACAGGCGACGATTCAGAACTGTATGCTCTCCTCCGGTCATCCTCCTCGGTCTTTCTTCAACGATTTCCATCGTCTCGATATGGGAGGCATTGACAGTCGCGTCGCCGGAGAAGTTTCTGATGTGAGTCCGACCAGCGTGATCGAGCACAACCGGGGAGAGCGAAGGAGCGCCGAGAGAGTTTCGCTGCCGAAAAGCATTTCCGTTCGTTCCAGTGGCTATCTGAAGATGAATCAACGCGGCAGAGAGAGTGTCGGTCCAAGTCGCGGCGCCACCAGTCACCGCCGTGTCCCGAGTCCAGTCCCTAACGAATCGGTGAGTCAACGCGATCTCTCTCAGTTTCAACGTGATATCCCTCTTCTGATCATTTTCACGTGAGGTTCAGCACTTTCGTTTCGTGTATTTTGGTAGCATGTTAATTTCCAAAAAAGCCTTTAGGACTCTACAAAATTTGCATATTATACCCTTCCCAAAAAAATCAAGAGTCTAAATTACAACAAAGGCTAATAGCCTAAATATAATTTGATGGTGTCTTAAAAATTATGAAATTATTTTCATAATTAATTTCACAAAATACCTAAAATTATAAGAAATTTGTCACTGCTTCGCAAAGCATGTAGTAAAATAATTTTAAGGCGTGTTAAGTAATTATTCCAAAATAAATTGAGACATTTCAAAGTACCAATGTTTTCATAGTTTACTTCTGCAGAATTTGGCAAGTACTTTATTAGAAAGGGGACATGCTTCCCTTCAAAGCAACATGTGATATGTAAAACAGTGATATTATTATTAATTGTTGAATGAACTATTAACGTGAAATCTTATGTTTGGAAGCACAAAATCGTTGCATTGAATTTAGAAATGGAAAAAATTTCAAAATAAAGTGAATGAATTATTATGATTAATTTGTTGATGTGATGTGTGGAAAACAGCAAAGAATGTATGTGCCAAGAGGGAAGAAAGAGGAGGAGGCACTGGAGTTCGAGGTGTACAACCAGGGGATGCAGAAGACAGAGCTGTGCAACAAATGGCAGGAGACCGGGGCGTGCCGGTACGGCGACCAGTGCCAGTTCGCTCACGGCATCAAGGAGCTCCGTCCGGTGATCAGGCACCCGCGCTACAAAACCGAGGTATGTCGCATGGTTCTGGTTGGTGGCTCCTGCCCTTATGGCCATCGTTGCCACTTCCGTCACACCCTCACTGAGCAGGAGAAACTCTTGGGCCACTTTTGACGGTCTTGACCATAATCAGAATTAATAAATTGTAAATGCAGAAAACACACACAAAAATTAAATATATGATGATGTGGTCAACAACTATGGATATTTTGGGTACATTGCATGAACTATGTAAATGCTGGGTTGGGTTTTTCAGATACTGATTCTAATGATGATATTTTCACATGCCTTGACATGCAATGCATGTTTCATTGCAGTTATTCTCTTTTTTTGGGTTCTATATTAATTAGCATAGACTGCATGTGAGTAACGGTGTGTATTTCTCACCATTATTTAAATAAATTATTAGAGATATTACAAATCAATTGAAAAAATTGTCTTTGTATGATTAAAAGCTTCGATATATTAGTAATGCAAAATGAATTATTATTATTATTATGCATTATTATTATTATTATTTTCGTTTACTAAATGATTGATTGATTAATGTCATTGCATGACTCTGTGTAAATTGTGTTGGGTCTCTCATGCGACATATGATGGTTGATATATATTTATATATATATATATATATATATATAGCCGGTACCAATTTAAGTAGGAAAAATGTTGCTTGGGAAACAAGAGTTGGCGTGGGTGATCATGGATGCTTTTGGTTAGTATTGTGCGTCAACAACCGTTTGTTGGTGAATCCTGACCGCCCCTTGTGTTTCATGTTCACGTCAATGCGGTTGTTGTGAAAGTACACACTTCTATGTGCACCTAAAAGGCCAAATCCATCTCTCGAATCTGGACCACAAGTCCACTATTCATAAATCATAATACTCTCCCCTATATGCTAAAAACTATTCCATTAAGTATTATTAGAAAATAAGTAAAATTACTAAAATGTTATGTTTGGAAATATCAAATAATCCGTCGAGCATAGACAATCACTTTGTGAAATATCTAAGGTTAGGTCTGAGTCTCTTTCCTAGGACCCTGCTATAGCGGGACCAGAACTGTGTAATGTTTCTTTATGTTCCTTTATTAACTGGCCAATCACACATAAACATATATGCTATGTTTACATTAAATGTACATAAAGAGCAAGAGTTTTGGTGTAATAGTAAGGTCGTCTCATTATGACTTTCAAGGTCACAAGTTTTGAAAACAATCTCTCCGTATGTGACGATAGAAACATCGTACATCTGTCCCTCCTTATACTCCAAATTGAGGGAGCCCGTGAACTGGGTCTAGCCTTTTTTTCCAATTATATTTAGATACAGGATGCCACCTCTTTGTAATGTAACGTGGCTTCATGCAAATAGGACAAGGAGATGCATATAATTTTTCCTATTTGCCTTGGTAACTACCAAGGGTATGAACCAATTAAAAAGAATATTACAAAGAAAGGCTCCCCTTGTACCTACAAGTACCATCCTCTAACCATCTGCTCTTATTCAAAGAAAATTCTCTCCTTAACCAGCTCC
This sequence comes from Cornus florida, assembly GCF_030987335.1. Lineage (NCBI taxonomy): Eukaryota > Viridiplantae > Streptophyta > Magnoliopsida > Cornales > Cornaceae > Cornus > Cornus florida. The sequence goes on from NW_026775577.1 coordinate 10,520,519, forward strand.
CATCTTAATTGCTCCCTAATTTTCTTCAAAACTCTAGGCAAATAATGGGCGTCACCGCTTTCACCGAGGAATATGCCAACGCCATTGCTCCAGCAAGGTTATTCAATGCATCGAGGTCGGTCCTCGACTCTCACAAAACTAAAGCTCATGCCATAGCCTATCAAAAGCATTGAGATCACCTTCGACCAAAAAAAAAAAAAAAATGAGATCACCCAAGGAAATGGAGGGGCTGGCAGCATCAAACGGATCAGAAACATAATACTAATAACATCTGGCTAATGAGAGGTGGAAATGGAGCTTGCAGTCATACCTAAAGGAAAGTTCTATCATTTGAGAATCCATCAGATGTCCAAAAAAAGTACAACAAAGAAAGAACCCAATGAATGAAGTTCAGTCGGGCAAGAATAAACTTCATGAATAGGCCATGAAACAATTCGATCCAGTCTTTTGTCACTGGAATGATCGTTAGATCGAGACTCTAGTCCAACGCAATAAGCACAAGTGAACACTGCCAAAGGTTGAATTTTACCTGCTTCCGTTCTAATGAACTGAACTTGTGTAGAAGATAAGCTTTCATGTCCGTAGCAGCTGGTGGATTTCCAATGCCTACAACCAGAAAAATGTTTTTAAGTTGGAAACAACTACAGGCTACAACTCTGGAACTTCAGGAGACAATATTGCTGCAAGCAATCAAAGTTCCAAGAAACCAACCTATGCATAACCTCGAAAATTCTCGACGACATTCCAAGTGGTCCATCACACTCTTCACTCTGCGACATTCCAAGTTCCAATAATTAAGAGGACTTTACAATAATTAAATTATAATAACCTTAATGCTACGTTTGGTGTGCATGAATAGAATGGAATGCAAGTAGGAATGGAATGGAATGGTCATTCTCATTCTATTGTTTGGTTGTAAATATGAAATGTGTAGGAATGGAATGATAATAACCATTCTAGTATTTGGTTGGACCAATTTAAAATTTAGAATGGAATAAATTTCTAATTGAATTTTCCGAAATATCCCTCTTAGTAATAAATAAATTAAATTAAATTAACAAAATGATATTTTCTAATAATTTTTTAAAAATAAATGGTGGCAGTGGCGGTGGTGGATGGTGGAAAACGGTAGTAGTGTAGGTGGTGGTGTTGGAAGACGGTGGTGGTGGCAATGGTGGAAATTGGTGGCAACAGTGGTGGTGGAAGGTGGCAGTGGTGTTGGTGGAAGGCGGTGGCAGTAGTGTGGTGGTTGTGGTGGAAGGAGATAGTAGTGTGACTATGGTGGTGGTGGAAGGCAGTGGAAGTGGCGGTAGTGGTGGTGGTGGAAGGTGATGATGATGGTAGTGGTGGTGGAAGACAGTGGAAGAAGCGGTGGTGGAAGGCGGCGGCGATGGTAGTGGTGGAAGAGAGTGGAAGTAGCGGTGGTGGTGGTGACGATGGTGATGGTGGTGGTGGTGGTGGTGGTGGAAGGCGGCGGCGATGGTAGTGGTGGCAGTGGTGGTGGTGGAAGGCAGTGGCGGTGGTGAAAGGTGGTGGCGGTGGTGGTGGCGGTGGTACTGGCGGCGGCGGCGGTGGTACTGGCGGCGGCGGCGGTGGGGGTGGTGGTAATAAAAGGTGGTGAAAGGCGATGGCGGTGGCGCTGGTGGTTGTGGAAGGCAGCGGTGGCGGTGCTGGTGAAAGGTGGCGGTAGCGATAGTGGAAGGCGGCGGCGGTGGTGGTGTAGGGTTGTGGCGGTGGCCGTGGCGGTGGTGGAATGTGGTGGTGGTAGTGAAAGGCGGTATCAATGGTGGTGGTGGAAGGTGGTGGCAGTGGTGAAAGGCAATGGTGGCGGTGATGGTGGAAGGTGATGACAAACAATAGCAGTGGTGGTGGTGGAAGGTGGTGGCGATAGTGGTGATGACAGTGGCGGTGGTTACGGCAAAAGGCGGCGGCGGTGGTTACGGCAAACGGTGGCGGTAGCGGTGGTGAAAGGCGGTGGCAGTGGTGGTGATGGAAAGTGGTGGGCGATGGTGAAAGTCGGTGGTGGTGGAAGGTAGTGGTAGTGGTGGTGGTGGTGAAGGCGGAGATGATTGTGGTGGAAGGTAATGGTGGTTTTTGGACTTGGAATATGAAGGTGTTTTAGGAAGTTGATTTTTTAAAATAAATTACTTAAAAATGGAATGGCCATTTCATAGGTTTAGTTGTGGAATGGATTTTCATTCCCAAGAATGGATGACTATTCCCACTTTAAGTTGCAACCAAGCAAAGGAATGATTGGAATGCGCATTCCATTCCATTCCATTCCTGCACACCAAACGTAACATAAGAGAATAGAAAGGGGAGAGAAATAGATATAGAAAGAAATAGAAAGGGAAGAGAAATAGATATAGAAAGAAATACAAAGGGAAAGAGAATTATAGAGAAAGAAAGAGATAGGAAAAGAGAGAATAAAAGAGATAAGAATAGAGAGAAAGAGCAAGATGCTATTCTGGAAAAGAGCTTGAGAAAGCAAACAAATAAATTAAAGGATTCTAAGGGTGCTAGACCTCTAATACAACATCCCTCTTTGATTATTCATAGAATAATTCATAAAAACTGAACCCTACACACAAGCATCCTACTTATAGTAAAATTCTAATCACAATTATACGACAATTCAAATTAAATTAAACTACAAATAACCCTAAAGTTTAACTGCACCTAAATAAAAGATAAAACTACCATTGCGAACCCTATTTGTCATCTAATTCAAAATAAGCCTTTGCATGCAATTTGGATTCCACGTGGAGCTGTCAACAATTCCTTTAATCAAGCACCCAACCATGTAATTGGTCCATATACTCCATTTACTCAACCGAACCTCTTCTCAAAAACCAAGCCCTTGCCATGCCACTATATATCCAACCCAATTGTAATATTCTTTAGCCTAATTACAATCCAAGTCCAATTATCAAAATGGGTGTCAACAGACATATATATATATATATATACATATATATATATATATGTGCAAATGGATCATGGCTGGTGGTCTTAGTAGGTTGGAGGATCTTACTCCTCTATTGTGTTTAAATTCCTAATGAAGAGCTTTTTAATTCTATGGTAATACATATGTTTCCAAGACATGAACTTCTTGTAGCAACTACGCAGAATTTTGTAGCCGAATAGTAAGCCTGAGCTGGGCTTGGTCCTTCCCCTTGTTTGGTTGGGGGAGAGGGAGGGGGAAAGGAAAGTAGAGCCGGAAAGGAAGGGAAAGTAGAAAGGGAAGCAAGTTTCCCTCCCTTTTTCAGACTTTTTTTTCTTTTCTTTTTTATCCCCCGTATATATGATAGACCATACCTACCTATTTACAGTAGTCTTAGGTGAAATAACTATAGATATACAAGTTGACATCCCATGTTACACAGTGTTGGTGGATACCAATAAGAAAAACTAGAGTATCAATGGGCTACAATAACAGTATCGGTCTCTTATTTTTCAAAGAGATGTGAGGGGTTTAAATCTCAGAAGAGACATGTGCGTGTGAGTACTAAGAGGAAGAAGAAAAAAAATATAAAATAAAATAAAATAAAAAACTTGGCCAACAGCACTAGAAGCAAAAGTTAATTTATATTAGAGAGAAATACTACAAGTATCAATAAAAAGTATCACACTGGTTGAATCTATATATTAGGTACATAAGAAGAAACTGATTGTTTCTTTAGTTTAACAGATGGTAATGAAATGCGCTGTTTGTCGGTATCGAAACAAAAATGCGTTCCTCCGTATCTTCCGGAGGGTGAGGTGCAAAAATTTCATAGCGTTAGGATTGTTCACTGTCAATTTATGCGTTTGAGTATGATTTGATTGGCGTTTGTGTAAATTGAGTAGGATTTGATCGACGTTTTCTATTGGATTTGACCCTTGTCTCTCATTATTTGGCTCTCTGTCACTCGAGCTTGTCACCCTACTAGCTTCCTAGTAGAGTTTAACCTCCATCTATTTATAAAAAAATCCCAGCTAATGGTTGAAACATTTCTATTAATATTCATAATCCTAGAAAATTCCCTACTCATCTAAAATATTCTCTACACTCTATAAATATCTACAACCTCTCTAACATACTCTACACTCTACATATATCTACTATGCTATTAAAGAAAATTAATAAGAAACAGAAAAACAGGGGTAAAAAAAAAAAAAAAAAAAATTGTATAAGTTAGTTGCTAATATACACACTTACCCTTTAACTAAAAAAAAATAATATTATATATATATATATATATAAAGCATGTGCCAATTTAAGTAAGAAAAATGTTGCTTGGGAAACAAGAGTTGGCGTGGGTGATCATGGATGCTTTTGGTTATGCAGTAATATTGTGGTGTCAACAACCGTTTGTTGGTGAATCCTGACCGTTTGTTGTGGAAGTACACACACTTCTTATGTGCACCTAAAAGGCTGAATCCATGCTCTCGAGTCTGGACCACAAAGTCCACCATTCCCAAATCATAATATTCTCACCTATATGCTAAAAATATTTCATTTATTACTGAAAAATATGTAAAATTATTAAAATGTTATGTTTGGGAATACCGAATAATTCGTTTTTGAACATAATTATACAAAATAAAACAAATTTATATGTGTGCATATTTTTTAGGGTATTCCTCATCCCCTCTTCCAGTATATTATTAAGAAATTTTTCAACAAGTCAAATTAATTAAAAAAATTTGCAAAACTTAAAAAGTCTTTGTTTGCAACAATTAAAAACTAATGAATGAAACTTGTTCTTATACTTTTCAATTAGGTTCTCCAACTGAAGAACCAATATAAACTATCATCAATAATATTGTGAGAGTTTTTTGCAAGGACAAAAATAAAATTATATGAGTTTTAATATGTTTATAATATATTTTTGAACCCTTCTAAAAATGTTTTGAAAAATTTGTCCCCATTTTTTAAATATATATATATATATATATATATATATATTACAATCACCATTTTGATTGAAAATCTGAGCACAACCCCAGTTGCAAAGTTAGTACTCGTTCTTTTACACCAAACGGGTTCGGGGCTGAGCATCACTTCCGATTAGCCCAGTCTATATCTCAGTGGGCTTTACCCATTTTGATTCGATTTAAAGGGCTGAGCATCACTTCTGATCAGCCCAGTTTATATTTTAGTGGCCTTTATCCATTTTGATTCGATTTAAAGGGCTTTGCATCACTTTTGATCAGCCCACTTTATATTTTTGTGGCCTTTGTCCATTTTGATTCGATTTAATGGGCCGACAGTTGTTTTCACATCAACATACATCATTTTTTTTTTTTTTTTTTTTTAATGTATTTAATATTAATATTCAAAGTAGAAAAAAAAAAAAAAAAAAAAGATCAATTAAAAATTTAAAATAATGGATTAGATCTAATAGAATTCTCATTCCATAGGGAAGGATGCCAAGGAGCTTTTCTGAACACTTTTGGCAAAATGGTCCACAAGCATATTTAGACTTTTTCTTCTTTTCATGTGTAATTTCAACTTTAGTCCTCAGTGCTTTCAGAATAGATAAAACACCAATCATCTTTGTCTTAATAGCTTTGAGTCATTTCTTTTAGATTTCAGAACAAGGTTTTGAGCAATGTCGCATGATTCTTCTTAATGTCTACGGTTTTGCATGTTTCGCATATGGTTTTGCTCTTGTTTTCCCTATGTACGAGTTAGATTTCACTACTTCCGTACTCACGTTCTCACTTTTGCACTTGCTCTTGCATGCAGTTGTGTGACTTAAGTTTTGAGACGGAAATTTCGAAGCGCAGTTGCGGATTCAGTAAGAAAGGTAAAAAAAAAAAAAAAAAATCACCAGCCGGTAAGACTGCATTGGAAAAAGTTCAAAATGGAAGGATGACTAAGCTCATGCTCATTAGTCGGATTCCCAAAATATTCACCAACAATAAGACGTCATTAAGAAATAGGTCAAAGTGGAAGGATGACTCTGCAAAACCCACTATTTTGGGTAGTGGGGTGAAGATGGGTCCGTTTGGGTATAAAGAGAGAGGCCAAACCTCTTTTTCTGTTCCACCACATTGTGTGGTGTTTGTCTTCCTAGAAAATGGCACGAGAAAGAAGAAGAATTTGAGCAGAGGGAATGGGAGATTGGAGCTTCTGGGAGTTACAGGAATGGGGTGTTTGGAATGAAAATATTGTCTTTTACATCGTTCTGATTCATAATAAAGAGGAAAATATGGGGCTGTAAATAATTTTCTTTCCAGACCCTCCCATTCCTATGATTTCCAGTTGTTCCTCCCTTTCCCTTCTATCTCAAAGCTTGAAGTGTTCCTCTGCGGCCTATTAAGCCATAGGTGAAGATCCTTTCTTTTTCTTCTTCTTCCAAATTTTTCCTTAGATTGTTTTTCTTACATATATATATATGTGTGTGTGTGTGTGTGTGTGTGTGTGTGTGTGTGTGTTATGAAACTGAGCTTTTAAATAACTTGAATGAGTGTCTCAGAGCTCCAACTTTCAGATCTACATGATTAAAGGAGTTGGTTTTGATTTTGAGCTTTTAAATGAGTGTCTCAGAGCTCCAACTTTCAGATCTACATGAGTGTCTCAGATCTACATGATTAAAGGAGTTGGTTTTGATTTTGAGCTTTTAAATGACTTAAATGAGTGTCTCAGAACTCCAACTTTCAGATCTACATGATGAAAGGAGTTGATTTTGATTTTTTTTTTTTTAAGGGGTGGTAAATAGAAGAGTACATAGGTCAATATATATATATATAAAAGTATTGTGTACACACATACAAGGACTAATTGCACAAAACCCTTGAACTTTATAAATAATTTATGCCGTTTGTAAATAAATGTAATGGACTAATTTTGGAGATGTGATAATTAGACTTGACTTCGAAATTAAATCATTAAATTGTTATTAAGGTTAATTGCACAAAACCTTCGGCGTGTAAGAAATTTGCATGTTACTCCTTCACAAACTTGAAATAATATGCATATTTTTGTAGTTGAAGGGAGTTTTTAATATTTTTACATAATTGATTCAGAAGAGTAAATGTTATGCAATTGATTTAGGGGAGTAAATTGAGAATTTCAAAAGGTACAAGTGCTTTTGAAGTATATATATATATTTGATAAAATGTCAGAATGGGGTTTCTTGCAAAAAAAAAAAAATTGATATTTAGAATTTTAGTGTAGCTATTTGTTGAAAATTGAGTATATGTGATGGTATGGTATGCAAATATGCGGTGTACAAATTTATGGCTTAAGTGTTCTTGTTAAAACTTACTCCTGCAACTGATATGATATTGTCAGTTTTTGGTCCCAGTATTAAATAATTTTGATCTTGGATTTTACTCTCAAAAGTCTTATATCAATTGTAGAGTAACAAGTTACAAATATACCAATTGTAGAGTAACAAGTTACAAATTCTACGTATGTACTCTCTCTTTCCAGCTGATGTGAAATTATGCACATGTTGTAGTTCACTGTGATAGTCTGCCAATACTTTTGGGGGCGACTCTGTGACGAGTGCAAGAGATACTGACATAACATATTACATTGAGCGGCTAATTAATTGTATCATGTGGTATTGAAAAGGTGCACAATCTCACATTACGTGAAAAAGAAAAGTGTTATATGTATGGTATTTGTTATTCCAATTGCGTGAAAAAGAAAAGTGTTATATATATGGAATTTGTTATTCCAATTAGTAGGAGGCATTTTGTGAGTAAGACTTATATTTCATTTTAATACATGGAATGGTTGATTTCACTCTAATTTATCAGACAATCATAAATATTCGCTCATACGAGTCCAATCATAAATATTCGCTCATACGAGTCCAATTTCAATGGATCCAACAATTATCAATCATTTGTCAAGTTAAAATATTTACTGATATTGATATGATTATAGATTAAGTTACATAGGGCGGGAGCGACAAAATTTAAATTTAAATGGCCGAGTTAAAACGAAAATCAAAATGTGTTCAAAGTATGATACCGACATATATTTTAAAAATTTGTGTAATTCAACTTACATAAATGATGTGTAGACAACAAAATGTAGACTGGTCGTTACTTGGTGGCTAAGTATAAGACCTACTCCCTCAGTCTTATGCTTTATTTTTTTATGTCTTAAAATAGTTGTCATTTTTTTTTTTTCAAATGATATATTTTACATCTTTTCATATATGTCTTTGGAGTTTAAAATTTTAAACTTGAATATTCAAAATTTTGGAAGACAAATTAATAACTTTCTAAGAAAATAAGGAATTTCCCACATATCCCTTTAAAAAATTTTACTTTTCAAAAGTGACATTTAAATTGAAATATAAGGAGTATTTGAATAAAGATGGTTGATTAAAAGACGTGGTCTACCTAGTTGGTGGCAAAGTTAGAGAAGCTTTTAGTAGAAAAATTATAAGTTAATCACTACGTAACATTCAAACTGTTTTGTTTAATAAAATTATAAATAATAATTTATATTTATATTAATTGTGTCCTGTCATATTTTATTTTATTTTTTTAAAATTAATGATTGCCATATCTCGAATCTTCTATGTACCCATCCGATTTTCTTAGTGCAGAAGTTACGCCATAACCTCATCCATTTGAAAGGGGAGTGGCACTGTGCTAGGTCCCAACTTAGTCATGGCCCATGCTTTTCATCAACCAGTCTTCTCATCTTTGTACGCGTGACCGACCTAAAAAATTATGGAGAGGAGATAAATTTATTTCAATAATTTAAGTGAGGGTAATTTAAAATATTTATAAGTATATAATAAAAAAAATAAAAAAAATAAAAATTCATACTTACAAAAACAAAAAAAAAATAAAATTAAGTAGGGAGGGATGCCTCAACTGGGTGCATGGTGGTCTATAAATCTGTCTTTGTACGTAAGTCTATTAAGATGTCAAGAATTACCAATTCAAATACAAACATAAAGTTATACAACTCATGACCATTATTGAAACATAAGTCATCAAATTAACAAATAATAAAAAATTAAATAAAAAGAACATAAATTTTTTACAAAAGAGTTTCTATAAATTTTGGACTCTTTAGAAACCTATAACATTATTTATTCTATAATTATTATTTATTATTTAAAGAGATCTACAAAGTTTGGACTATTTAGGAACCTATAACAATCAAAATATAATAGTAATAATTATATATGAATCATTATTTACGTTTCTATTTATCATTTGTTTTTATTCTATTTTTTTTTTTTCTTTAGTTATTTATTAGTAGTATTTTTTAAAAGTGTTTCTATAAATTTTAGACTCTTTAATTATTCATTATTATTTCTATAAAAAAAATTAATATTCTTATAAAATTATTGTATGTCGACTCAAAATTGTTATACATTAAAGATTTAAAGTTGTTAAGGTAACGCGGAAATAAGAGAAATCCTCTCCATTCAAATTGTAATCAGTGACGTCAACATTACTTTTCATTTGACCGACTAGTCTATCAACTACTCGTCTACAAATACAAATGTTAATCTACAACCTTCTTCCATTTATATATATATATATATATATATATATATATAAAGAAGTCCCAACCTTAGGTTCTTAGCATATTTCTTCCACAGCTCTTCCTCCACTCATATTGCTACAAAAGTTTCTGAGAAAAAAAATGGACCACCACAGGCATCCTCCACCACCGGGTCCGCCACGTCCGGATCCTTTCGGACCACCACCGCCACGGGGTCCGCAACACCATCCTCCGCCGCCACCGGGTCCGCTCCACCACCATCCTCCGCCAATGAGGCCACCAGGTCCACCACCTCCGGATCCTTTCTTCCCCCCACCGCCGCACCACCATCCTCCACCACCGGGTCCACACCACCACCCTCCGCCACCGGGTCCGCGCCACCCACCTCCTATGCAACCGGACTTCTTTGGCCACCCGCCGCCACCACGTGGACCACCTGGTCCTCACCCTCCACCACCTTATTAGTACTGATGTCTTTTTTTTTTTTTCTTTTTCTTTCTGTAAAAGTAAATAAATAAAATTGGTGATGGGTGTGTAATATATGCTGAATTTTAATGAAATATTGCTTGATTTTTGTTTTATTGGAGTTCTAATCTTCTGATCAAGGGTATATAATATGGTATTGAAGGTTCATTATTACTGTGAAATTTCCACCAATCATAATTTCTATTATGCTTTGATAGAAATCACAAGTTTTTGTCATTTCGGGGACCAAAAAATTGTAAGTTATATTTCCAAAATTTGTGAATAATTAATTTATTTTTGTAAAGTTTCATATTCTCTCTTTTTAGTTGACCAATTTATGATACTATGAGAGCATAAACAGACCAACAAAAAAAAATGAAAAAAAAAGGTGTGTGTATAAAAGAGCAGTGTTGGACTTCTCAAAAAAAACAAATTCATATCACAAATGATAAATATAATTCTCCATTTTCTCATCTTTTTTAGATTAGTTTCTATCTCTTAATATTTTCTTTTCAAAAGTATAAAGATCATAACTTTCCTATATATACCAGTCAACATTGAAACTCATCAAAGTAATCATCCTCCACCTGTGCATGTATAATTGTCCATGACTAATTTTATTTAGGCGCCTTAAATTTTTTTGAGTAATTATTTATAATCCTAAACTTTAATTATGTTGAAGAGATACAAACAAAATTTTAAATTTTGAAATTATAGTTTTAGACCAACACATAAAAATTATTTACATATTCTCATAATTAATTATACATAACTTTAATTATATACTTTGACTAAAAAAAACTGCAATATATATATATATACACATGTGCGCGCACATGGTCGCAACCGACAACTTTCAAATGAAAATTTAAGAATGATTAAAGAAAAAGAAAATTCGCTCCCAAAGGAAAATTTGAATAGGCATTTTCTCACTCGGACTGCCAAAAGAAAAACTAATTATGTCGTCTCATTACTTTCATGACGCCTATCATTTTCTTATATAAAAAAAAAAAAAGGAGAATTCAAATGCCATATATGTTTGAACAAAAACAAGTTAAACTGTTTAGGATTATCTAGTGGATTAGGTTTTGGTTTGTCCCAACATCGTTGTTGGGCCTCTACCTATATCTTTTCTTTGGGCTTCTGTTTGGAGGCTTTCTTGTACATTATCCTAAATATATATATATATATATATATACACACACATCGTTGTTGGGCCTCTACCTGTTTCTTTTCTTTGGGCTTCTGTAGAATAATTAAATTAATTAAATTATTGTTTGGCGGTCCATTTCTAGAGTTATTAATGTTGGGCAATTCTTTGATATTAATGTCTAAAAGTATAGGTTTTCAATTTTGAATATATTAACAGTCTTTGGTTCTACAGTATTTCCTTTTTGATGGTTGAATAATTTAATTGTGCATTTTTCCAAGTTCCTAAAGTGAAGCGAACAAGCTCCAGTTTACCTTTTCTTTACATATTGTTCAAGCATGGGAGTATGGGACCCCCAAACAATCACAAATCCTTCACACAAGCAATCCCATCCTCCATTGATCAAAAATTGAAAGAAAAAGAGGGTTAGACACTTACCCAACAATGGAGAACACAAGGCCCATTATTTGTGGTTAATGGAAGATGTAGATGAGAGATTGATGGATGGGTGGATAAGCATGCATAGGGAGTGGAAGGAAATGGATAAGCATGTATGGAGAGGTGCATGCATGCATGCATGGTGGGAAATGTGGGGTGGAAGTGGTGGTGCATGCATGAATACATTTCCTTGTGTGGTGGTTTGGTTATGGAGGGATGGAGTGGTTGAGTTGCAGAGAGGGAAAGATGGGTTGTGTGTGGGTTGGTTGGTTTGTGTGGATGTTGGTAAGGCTCGGTTAAGAGGGATGAGTGGTTGGTGTTGGGCTCGAGCACTCCAAATGGGAGTTGGAGTGCTCGAGTTTTGGGCAGTGGGTTCAGGATTGTGAGGATGGTGTAGTTGGTTCACACTTCGAGCACTCGAAATGGGACTTCGAGTGCTCGAAGTCTTGGCAGTGAGTGAGGGAGATGTGGTAGTGAGGTGGTGGTTGGTCGAGAGTTGGAAAACAAAGAAATGCTTATGCCAAGGATGGACTTGGATTTGATCCTCACAATAAAGACTCTTGTTTATTGAAAAAGAGAGAACCTTTGAACAATTACTTTGTTAAAAATTCATCTTTTGGGTCGGAGCTTCTCTCGGCCAATTTTTAATTTCTCGTATGCCCAGGGGGTCATCATGGGGCTGGTGAATTCCCTTGTCATCTTCTTTAGAAAAGGTTATGACCGGCTTCTCAACTCGAGGTAATTTTATTGGAGGACTTGTCATTCCAACTTCATTCACCTCTGAAAAACTCCGAATACTCCTAGCATGAGCCCTCCGAGCCGAACTCGTCTCACCACCACCAAGGTAGGAAAAGTGTTGGCTTACATTAATTCGACCATTCAAATGAAATAGCCGCTGAAATGAAGTCTTTATCTCAAAGGTCTGATCAATTTTTGATTAACCAAAACTCGGCGAACCAAGTATCTTCCTTCCTTAACCATTCTCATCGTGCATTGAATGAATCATGTATGACTTGTTCTAGTGTTCATGGCACAGATTTTTGTGTTTCTGTAAGTTTTGGTGCACATATTATGGTTTAGGTTTTTTGGTATGTTGGTGGTGCACAGATCATGGTTTAGGTTTTTTGGTATGTTGGTGCATAGAGTTGTGGCACAATCCATCAAGAAACAAGTGTGAACGATCAAATAAATTGCAAGAGTGTTCAATTAAGCACTTTGTTTTGATCATATCTAGATTAACTTCATCCATACACATAGACATGCATAAATTCCATTAAATCTAAAGAAAAGTACATGAATCATCCATTCTAGCATACATAGACATATGATTAGAAATAGATAATCAATTGAAAGCATTAATCCATACACATCAAGTAGGAACCACTAGATATATATACAAATCCAAGATCAAAACATTTATTACAAGTAAATGCCCAAAACTACACAAAACACTAGGTCTAGGAAGCAAACTTAGGGGCTACTCTAGGCCCAAGTAGATGTCTAACCACTCATTGAAGTTGACATTCAACCCTCAAGGGCTATCTCCATGGTAGGCATGACCTCCTTCTTGATGGAATAATAATAAACAAATAATAATAAATGGAAATAAAATCAAGAATTTTTTTTATTTTTAAGAAACAAATAAAAAGAACATGTATATATAACCTACAAAACAAAATAAATAAATAAAAAAAATAAATTGGGCTAAGTTTAATGTCTCTAACAAGACGGAATGCTACTAGGAATTTTTTTTTTATTTTTTTTAATTTAAAATAAATCAATTCAAATATTTTTTTTATTTTAAAAAAATATATATCAATGAACTTATATATATATATATAATAAGGGTTTATAAAGTTCCATCACAATAGTGTACCTCCTGATTCTGATAGCCTCCTCCAAGCCCGAGATTCTCTTCAAAGCAACAAAGAATCGCTTCTGCAAATGTGACTTTTTTCCTAAATTGAACACAATACAACAAACAAAATAGAAATAAAACCCAGGATTCAAATTCTGTCAAAGTGATTTCACAAATATTAGTATCACAAACTTAACTTTTACAAATCAAAAAGTAGTTTCATTTTCAAAAGACATTTAATAGTTAAATGTACATCAATAGATAAGACAGAGCATGCTCTCAACATTCCAGTAGGCTTTTTAAACGAAAAATTAATTCTTCCAACCAAAGAGCAGGCTCCCAAAATAGGGAGCAGGCTCTAAGAGGTTGGGAGCCGACTCCATGCAATGGAGAGACCTTTTGGCTAACCTTTCTCGGCCTTTTGGTGTTTCAAATTATAGAAACTCTAAAAATTATTACCTAATAAAATTCAAATAAAATATTTATTAAAACTCTAACACAAAAAATATTTCAAATTATAATTCAGCTGAATTAACTTATTTTGGGGATAAGTGTCTGAAAAGGGAAATAACACGAAATTAGACTAAAACGAAAAAATAAGATAGATAAAAGTCCTAGAACACTCAAGCTTAAGGGGTTTAAATGCGCACTTTTCAGCATTTATAATGATTAGAACATGCAGTGGTCAGAGGATCCTTTAAGGATATCACCCATTTCGGTTTGAAATAACCATCTTACCCCTAGTTCATTTCTTTTCGGGTTTGGAATCCTTGCTTCAGTACTTGGCTCATTTGAGTTCTGTGGCTTTATAGGGAGTCATTTTGGTGCCTTAGGGATGACGTACATATCTAGAGGCCATTTTACTTCTTTTACTTCCGTATTTCGGATCCATTATCGGGTCATCTTTTTGTAATAAATGGTTCAACGCTAAATCCGCCGGACTTTCACTCTCCTCGACTAGTGCTTCAATATTATCCCTTCCGGTAGGAACACCTCTTGGGGTAATCAATTCCCATGGTCTTAAATTGAATGAAATAAACTTTTAATGTGATATTATATTAGTTCTTAGCATGCTTTCCAACATAGGTTAATTTGAGAGCATTTGGTTAAGTTTGAAAATCTAGAGATTTTAATTAAAAGAATTAATTAAAATATATTTTGTGGTCCCATTAGCTTAATTAAGGTTTTAACCCTTAAATTTTTAATCTCATTTATTCCTAAGCCTACACTTGTCAACCATCCAAACTAACAAGTGCACCAATCCTAGGCCAATAAGTGGGTGAATCTCCACCCTCCACATGTCACAAGATAATGCTTCCAAGTGACTCCACCCCAATGCCGACAAGTGGCTCCATGGGATTACATTGTAGATGATTTTGAGGAGATAGTTGAGTGTTGAACATTTTGGGTTTTATGCTCATTTTTGTTTTAAGGATTTATTGGCATGGCATTGTCGTATGGAGGTTCTTTTCTAGTAGTAAATAGTGGCCGTTGTGGGGCAGTATCGAGAGTGATGCTTATTCTCTTGTTATGATGGTGTTACCTTAAGGATGTTTCATCTTTGAAGTACCTTTACCCTTGTTTGGGCAATTAGGAGCGATGTGGCCTTCTTCATTGTAGATGTAACATTTGCATCTTTTCTTTTTGGAAGGTGCGTTGCCCTTTTTGGATTTAGAAGTATTTGGTTTGATATACTTCTTCTTTTGGACAGGCTTCTTGCCTTTCTTCCATTTGCGCCATTTAATTCATTTTTTACGAGAAGAACGCTGAGTATAGGATTTGCTGGGTGAGCAACCTATTTTCTAGGTTTCTTGTAGAATCTTATCGCAACAGTGTTGTCCTACAGAGGCGATGTCAAAACTATGTTTTGACTTTTCTCTTCCATCCGGACTCCGAATCAAGTGATTCTTGAGTCTAACTTGATTAATTTTTTGCTGTCGTCCCAGTGGTGTGCTCGGTAGCACCTGATTTTATATTTTTTTGATATGACCATTTTGCCCTTGGGGCTATTTTTGTCCAGTTTTCTTGTAATTCGCTTCCACTACTTTCTTTTGAGTTCTGTGACTTCACAGGAAGTCACGGATGTGTTTCGGAAATGATATACATTCTAGGGACATCGTTTTTGTGTGAAATGACTATTTTGCCCCTGGGGCTTATTTGTCATATTTTCGATCTTTTGCTTCCGCATCAGTTGTCATTGAGTTCCACGACCTCATGGAAAGTCGTCAAAGTGTCTTAGAGGTGTGTTGTGCCTTGGGAGACCGTTGTCTTGTTTCTTGTATGATTCTTGATTATAATTTGTTTAAATTATGCATAAGAGGTTTACATAATGTTTAGGGTTATTCTGGACTTAAAAGAGTAGCCTTAGTACTTTAACGGAAAAAGACGTAGTCGCCGGAGCCGTGGAAGATGAACTGACACAGTTTGGTCAACCGGTTTAGTGCACACGTCGACCGGTTGGCATGAACCGGTCGACACCTTGAAAAAATAAGAGAGAGATGGTGGCTGTGATAATATGGATATGGCGATAGTGGTTGAGATTGCAAAGATGGAAAAAATTGAGGAGGAAAGCGTCGAAAAATTTACTCCTAAATGGCATTCATAAGGCATTTAAGGAGTATTGGACTCTCAAGTCAAGTAATTTTTAAATTTTAAGTAATATAGTCATCAAAAGATCAAAATTATAGCTAGGTATGGACCAATCATAGAAATATCCCTCAAATACACGAGTCATGCTAAAAGTTTGAATTTAAAACTATCACTGTAGAGCACCATTCCCCCCAAACTTAAATTGCACAATGTCCTCAATGTGCAAAGAGAACAAAGGAAAGAGTATACTAGTCCAACTGAGCAAGAATGATCGGGACTGAAGTATCCAAAGTGGGTGGCATGGCCCCCAAGAGACTGGTGGGGCCCAGACAAAGCCACACCAGCTGTCCACGAACTCCATCTCCGGCGAAAAGAGCCACTACTTAATACCAAGCTAGTGACTTAAGCATGCTCATGGAACCATTGAATGGATTTTAATTAATACTTTGAATTAAAATCTCTAGGTTTTGAAATTCATCTAAATGATCTCAATTACCTCTTACAATTGGTATCATGGAGAAGAATTTGATCCTCTCCAAGCAGTCCAACAAATGAGTCAATTTTTATATTTTATTTCTTGGATGGATTGATTGATATCAAAGTTTGTGAAATCAAAGTGAGACATACAAGTTTCAAGAGATTCCTTGCTTAGAATGAAGGGGAGAGATTCTTCGACCACTTTATCTACCACATCAATGAGAAAACAATCATCCTCTTCGGAAGGATGTTGAGTTGCATGGAAAATGTGGAGTTTGACTTGCATATTTCCAAAGGCGATATCCATCACCCTGGTTCGGCAATTTATTGAAGCATTAGCTTTAGCATATCAGTGGTTTAGATATGTTTGGCTTTCAAGCTTTCTAATACGGCGAGCAAGAGATTAAAATAGAAAAAAGGGTATTTTTGTGTTTTTAATTAATTAAAAATATAGTTAAACTGTCTGAGGAGAATATTGGAACGTTATAGGTAATTAATAAAGGAATTGTCGTATTTATAGGAATTTAGGAGGTGTCATTTTATATAGAGAAAGGTAGTAGTGACTTTCTATAAATGTAAAACTTGGCCACCTCCTAAATTCACAACTCTTCAAGCTTGACTTGGTATCGCGACCATAAAATTAAAGCTTTGAACTTTAATTAATATTTAAGGCAAATAGGAAGGGGAAAAAAATTACTGAACATGCTAAACTGCTTTGAATATGTTACATTTTCATATTCAAATAGTAAAGGGAGGATAATATGCATCCAAACCATGACTCTATTAAATCAGTGAAATCTTTTTGTTATATCAATATTAGTGAATTAGTCAAGTCTATCATTGACAAGTGCACAGCCAAACAATTTTAACATTATTGTAACCAATTGAATGGGACTTTTTATTCTGGGTTAAAGTGACTTTTTAAATGTGAATGTGCTCTCTTTTTGTTATTGATTCCTTGAGTACAGCAGAAACGTGGTAGTCCAAAATGCATAGTTTATAAATTGGGAAAAAAATAAATCTATAAACAGTTCAATTTAGTATGGTTTAGAGGGTAAACCATAAAAATAAAACAAAAAGTCCTGACGGTTCCCAAAAGATTGGAACTAAACCGAACCGATGGAACCATCTAATTTTCCAAACCAATAAGAACGGTTTGGATCAGCTTGGTTTCACAGCACACAAAAATGTAATCTTATAAGACATCTTCTAGGAGCAAAATGAGATGAAATCACTTCGTCTCATTCCCAATGCCAACAGTATGCCCTCCTCTTCCACCTCCCCCTCAGTATGCCCTCCTCTTCCACCTCCCCCTCATTCTCCTCCTCCTTCCTCCCTCCCCTCCCCTCCCCCCTTTCTCTATCTCAATCCACCAAGTAGAGGAAAACGTTGTCGCCGAAAACGTTGTGGGTCGATCAATTTAAGCAGAGGCCCATTAATGGTAAATTCCTGAAGCGCTGCTACCCATGAAGGCTATGCTCCTAATTGTATGAGCTTAAACTGTACTATGCTCTTGGCCCGCATGAGCTAGAACTATATACGGCCCCAATAATAATAATAAGTTATTTTTAACCGAACTACGTCATTGACTTGATCCCTATAAGGGTACGTAGGCAGCTTGGAGGTTTGTTCCAAGTTCAGTAACCCAAATCTGATTAGAACGAATTCTTCACTATACAACTCAGCATCTGTATGGTAAACCCTTGCCACAAATGGCCGGCTATCAGCTTCCACCACTTTTACCTCATCTCCATCCCAAAATATTAGCATTTGATGGAGCGAAGATGGAATACAAAAATTTGGGTGAATCCATTCGCGGCTTAAGAGCAAATTATAAACTGCTGTTGTAATACCCCGTAATTTTAAAGAATGTATTTAAATTAATCTTGTGTTAGGTTAATTAATTTTATTTATTTGTGCATACTACATTATTATATTAAGTTCATTTAATTGTGCATGTAAATTAATTGTGTATGTTAAAATAGTAAATTTATTCATTTAATTATGCATGTATTATTAATAATAATTTCATTTGTTGGTTATGCTTAAATTAATCATTATTAGTTAATTAAAGTATTATATTTGTGTTATATAGTATTATGATGATATAATGTATTATTTTGTAATAATAATAATTATATTAGTTTAATAATAATAATAATAATAATAATATAATAATAATAATAATTATTATAAAAGTTTATTAATAATAATATAAGTAATAATAATAATAATATTTATAATAATAAAAATAGTATTAAACCAAAGTCATGATGAAATTAGAGATTAGGATAGGATTGCATCAATGGTTATGGTTGGAATTAAAGCCATATAGGTAGGAATATGAGAAATGGGTGAGAAGTTATTATAAATTAGATATTTGTAATATTTATATTATATATTTTGTATATAAATTAACTAGCTTGCCTTAGAAAAAAAATAAAGGGAGTTAGAAGCAAAGTATAAATTCTAGAGAGCTATTTTATAAGAGTGAAAGGAAAAGAGAAAGAGAAAGAAGCTTGGACCGGTGTAGGCAATTTTACCCGACTACGCGCAGACCGGCGGATTTATTTTAAATCCAAAAAGGCAAGTTATTATCTACTTTTCCCCTTTGAATTAATAAATTAATTGTTTAGCTTAGTTTTATGCATAGAGCCAAGGTTTAGAGGTTAATAAATTATTAATTTTATTTTATTCAATTAATGGAATTTTAATTATATAGGATGGTATATATTTATTTAATGTCCTATGAAATTAATAATGGCTAAAAATAATTAAATAAGACTTTAGGGATTTTTCTAGAATTTTCTAGATTTTTCCGGGCATTTTCTGCAATTTCCGGCGACCTTCCGGCGAGTTTTCCGGTCGCCGGCAGCGGGGGAGACGACCGGAGTGATCCGGTGCAACGCGGCGCACCATAGGAGGGTGTACGCGCGCATCTTGGCCATTAGTGGAGTCTGATTGATCCGGTGCATCGCGGTCCATGATACCGCGGTACACCCGGATCTGTGGGCGTTGGATGGAGGGAAGATAGGGTGAGATGATCCGGTGTGGCGCGCATGTAGGAAGGATGATGCAGCCAACCAACCGAAGAACGCCACGTCAGCAGGAAGCCATCAACGCGCGCGTGGCAGCGCGTGCGCGCGCGTGGGACTCTCCAAACGCGCGTGGGAGCGCGTGTGCGCGCGTGGCTGACGCCAGACGCGCGTGGAGGCGCGTGGGAGAGTGGGGAAGGTTGGGCTGCGCGTGGGGAGGCTCTGGGAGGCGCGTGAGGGCGCGTGTGGGGTCCCTACAGCTGCTGGAAATTACCAGAATACCCCTAGGGCCTGTTTTGTAAATTCCAGAACCTTAAACTTGGATTTTTAGGTACTGTGTTGGTAATTACGGGTTTAACGGGCCACGAAATTATTATTTTAATACCCGTTACTTATTCTTATGGCCGATTAATCTTTTCTAAGCATTTATTGGCTCGTTCACAGTACAGATACTAATGTGATTTATTTAACGACATTGTTAAATATAAATAGTGTTATTATCGTATTTAATGGTATCAAACATTACTGTTAAATTAAATAAGGCCATGGTTTTAGTCAGATAAATTATCCATGATATCTTATAGGATGTTTATACTGTTAATTGATCTATAAACCATGATTATTATGCTGTGTGCATTTCAGGAAATAAATGGACTGTTTAATTATGTCGCATTTATATTATATGGATGTGTTGCCATATAGAACCATATGAGCTGGCTAATAAGTTTAGACTCATTTATACCTTATGCATTCGTTGCGATAGACAGATGTGTGGCTGTCGGGGTATGTGGTTTAATATTATTGGCATGTGTTGCCCAAATGACATACTCGGTATATTTATTAATATTGTTGGCATGTGTTGCCTAATTTATATGCTCAGTATATTCATCAGTACTTTGCGAGGTGTTATCACTGTGTAGTTCGTTATAGTCTGTGTTGTCAGTACCGTGCACCATGTATAATAGCTGATTTCCCGGGTAGGGAAAGGCGACACTTAACCACCTAGTGTGAGTCTAAGTGATCACCGTCTATTCTGGTTGAGGTCATGTTATACATCGGATAGTTCCCGTAGGATGTATACAGATATAGTACTCATCCGATTCATAATGATTAATTTATTTGATTCTCTGATTTGGGTCATAGTAGAGAGGACTTGCTCGTGGGGTTGACCCACCATTGTTGTTATTTCAGGATACGGTCAGTATCCGTTTCAAGGCTGAGGTTAGCAGTGTGGGACCATCATCCGAACTCATCTACTCCTACGATCCAGTGCAGGGTAGAAGTTTTATGTAGTATTTCAGTTTCAGTTTTTATTTACTTTTGACGTTGAACTCTCAGGGTTATATTTAAGGATCCCTGACGTAGAATTTCCAAGTTGTAATGAAGTACTGTATTAAATAAAGGATGGATGGATGTTGTATTATTTAGTGTTCCTTTCCGGTCTAAATTCTTTTATTATCATCATTTTGTATTCCATGCTTGTATATTGCCAATTGTTTTTGATATCCCTCGTTTTTCGTGTATAAGCCTGATCAACTTATGCGTGGAAAATGTGGGGGTGTTACAGTTGGTATCAGAGCATTCCAGGTTCGAGTGTCTTAGGGATCTGTGATTACTATACTTCCGCGTTGTGTATTCTGATAATTAGAGCCTAAGTATTAGGGTTCTTCGTATTCTTTTAGTCGGTCCATTATAATGTACTGACGTTAGATTTTTCTAAATTTAATAGAAGGATGTCTCGGCGTGGGACAAGGAATGCGAACCGTCATCGCAGTATTTCCCCAACTCAAAATGAGAATCAGGAATTTTCTCCTCAAGTTGCTGATATCATTGCACGAGCTGTAGCAGCAGGAGTAGCATCTGCTCTACGAAACCAGCAACCTCCTCCGATAGTACCTGTTCCTGAACCAGTGGCACAGCCAATGTCATGGGACAAAGTTCGTCACTCGTTCATCCGGGGAAATCCACCGACATTTGCGGGGTCCACAGATGTCCTGTTAGCATATCAGTGGAAACAGGAGAGCGAGCGTCATCTTCGGATGGTAATCTGTACCGAAGTGCAGAAACAGATGCTGGCTACGTTTATGCTGATAGGCAATGCATTGCAGTGGTGGGAGTCTATTACTACTGTCGATGAGAGGACCAGATTGACGTATGCTGAATTTCAGACTCGCTTTGACGGCAAGTATTTTCCTATGTCAGTAAGATCAGCGATGAAGACCGAATTTCTGGATCTGCAACAGGAAGATATGACTGTGGCTGAGTATGAACAGAAGTTCATAAATTTGTCATTATTTGCACCAGAGGAGGTCAATACGGAAGAAAAGAAGAGAGACCGCTTTGTGAAGGGATTAATATGGCCGATTAAAGTGGTGATCTTAGGTAGTCCTGCATATACTACTTATATCCAGGTGGTTAATGCCGCCTTACAGCACTGCCAGATGAGAAGTGATTACCGGAAGTCCAAGGGAGATAAGCGGACTAACCGAGACTACCAGACAGGGGAGAAAGGAAGCAGCAGTGGTGCCAAGTCCAATGATCGGGGCAGATTTCAAGGACATCAACCTTGGAAGAAAAACAAAGGAAACCTAGATGTGCAGAGGGATGGAGTCCCTAATCAGGGTAGACAAGGTGGGATACCTCAGACCGGACAGGAACAGTGGTCGGGAAATCAACAGAGAAGGCAAGCAGGTCCTTTTACGGGACGTTGTTATCACTGTAGAGAGATTGGGCATCCGGCCAAGATGTGTCCCAAAGCTAAGCAGGGACAGTATGGGCAGCCGAGACCTAATCAGCAGTTACCTCTACCGGCCCCACCGATGCCACGTGGGCAAGTTCAGAATTTTCCGGCACTTCCAGCACCACCATTTCCTCCGGGACAACCTCCACAGCAGTTGCATCATGGCAGAGTTTATAACTTCATGCCACATAATGCGCAGGCTCCTCAGGCTATTGAGGGTATGTTTTCTATACATGGTAGAACTGCTCGTATACTGTTTGACACTGGTGCATCACATTCTTTTGTGTCTAGATCTTTTGTTATCTTATCTGGTATGACGACTCAGTTATGTGACCAACCTCTTAATATTTATACACCATTGGGAGTTGGCGCAATTTTACGAGAGTATAGCGGTGATATCCTTATAGATATGGGCCGACTTCGATTTCTTGCAAATTTGTTAGTGTTAGATATGCATTCGTATGATGTTATACTTGGGATGGACTGGTTATCTCAGTACCATGCTCAGGTTAACTGTTACGAAAAGTCTATTGGATTTTCTATACCAGGACAGGAGATGTATCTTCTTGTTGTACCACAACCTGATAGAGGGCCTAGCACTTATTTATTCGTTCTTGAGGAGGACTCACAGGAAGCGACTGCGGTATCTCTTGACAGCATCCCGGTAGTACAGGAATTCCAGGATGTATTCCAGGAAATTCCAGGCTTGCCACCGAGTCGAGAGATAGATTTCGTTATTTATTTAGCTCCAGGCACTACGCCTATTGCTAAGGCGCCGTACCGAATGGCACCAGTGGAGATGCGAGAGTTGAAAGATCAAATTCAACAGTTGCTCAGCCAGGGATTTATTCGCAGAAGTACTTCACCATGGGGAGCACCAGTACTGTTTGTCAAGAAGAAGGATGGATCTCTTCGTCTTTGTATTGATTACAGAGAACTGAACAAGGTCACTATTCGCAACAAGTACCCGTTGCCCAGAATTGATGACCTGTTTGATCAGTTGAAGGGAGCTACTTACTTCTCAAAGATCGATTTGAGGTCTGGTTATCATCAGCTACGAGTCAGAGAACAAGATGTTCCAAAGACAGCATTTCTCACAAGGTACGGATCTTATGAGTTTCGTGTTATGCCTTTCGGTTTAACGAACGCTCCAGCTGTCTTTATGGACTTGATGAATAGAGTATTCAGAGAATACTTAGATCAGTTTGTCATTGTTTTCATTGATGATATTCTGGTTTACTCCAAGTCGGAGAAGGACCATGCCAGACATTTACGCACAGTATTGCAGACACTTCGAGAACATCAGTTGTTTGCGAAGTTTGAGAAGTGTGAATTTTGGCAGAAAGAGGTCAAATTTCTGGGACATGTAGTGTCAGAAGAAGGGTTAGCAGTAGATCCAGCCAAGGTTGCGGCCGTTATGGAGTGGGGACAGCCTACCTCACCGACAGAGATTCGCAGTTTTCTGGGATTAGCGGGGTATTATCGCCGGTTCATCCAGGGATTTTCCAAAATTGCGGGTCCACTTACTCATCTGACTAAGAAGAATGTACCATTTGTATGGGATGATTCTTGTCAGACTGCTTTTGCTGAATTGAAGAGTAAGTTAACTTCTGCACCTGTCTTAGCCACACCTCAGAGTGGAATCGAGTATTTAGTATTTACCGACGCTTCTCTGAAGGGTTTGGGTTGTGTGTTGATGCAAGAAGAGCGACCAGTTTCTTATGGGTCTAGGAAGCTTAAGCCTCATGAGCTTAATTACCCGACTCACGATCTAGAACTCGCAGCAGTGGTTTTTGCCTTGCGTATTTGGAGACATTATCTTTTGGGGGAGACTTTTCGATTGTTTAGCGATCATAAGAGTCTACAGTATTTATTCACACAGAGGGAACTGAATATGAGACAGCGCAGATGGTTGGAGTTCGTGAAAGACTATCATTTCTCTATTCAGTATCATCCAGGGAAGGCGAATGTTGTAGCAGACGCACTCAGCCGCCGACCCTATGTCAGCCTTTCAGCTTTGTTTACAACAGAGTGGGATGCTTTGAAGACGGTTGATGAGTTAGCAGACGCTTTTATGGCATGTGTGGTAGTAACTCCTTCTATCATTCATCAGGTCATTCAAGCGCAACTCTCAGATCAACAGTGTATTGATCGGGTTTCGGAGTTAGCCTCCGGAGATGTTCCTTTTTATTCTATAGGGACTGATGGAGGATTGAGGTACAAGGGACGTTTAATTGTGCCTTCAGCTGACAATTTGAGAAATGTTGTGATGAGAGAGACACACACTTCTCAGTTCTCGGTACATCCAGGGGGAGATAAGATGTATCAGGACATGAAACGCCAGTTTTGGTGGGCCGGCATGAAAAGAGATATAGCTATCTTTGTCTCTAAATGTAGCACCTGTCAGATGATTAAGATTGATCATCAGAGACCGCCAGGATCGTTACAGCCACTTCCCATACCAGAGTGGAAATGGGAAAGTATTTCCATGGACTTTATAGAGGGATTACCTACTTCACAGCATAATCACAACTCTATTTGGGTCATTGTTGATAGATTGACCAAGTCCGCTCACTTTCTGCCTGTTCGTTCAAACTTTACGTCAGAACAGTATGCTAAGCTGTATATTGCAGAAATGGTGAAACTTCATGGTGTACCATTGTCCATCGTATCAGATAGAGATCCGAAGTTTGTATCAGGATTTTGGAGGAGCTTTCAGCAGGCTTTGGGTACAGAACTATATCTTAGCACTGCTTATCATCCTCAAACAGATGGACAGACTGAGCGAGTTAATCAGATTTTAGAAGACATGTTGCGGGCATGTGTTCTTGATTTTAAGGGCAATTGGGAGGAATATTTGCCGCTTTCAGAGTTTGCTTATAACAATAGTTATCAGAAAACTATTGGTATGGCACCATTTGAGGCTTTGTACGGTAGACCGTGTAGGTCTCCTGTCTGTTGGCTTGGAGTTGGTGAGAACAGCTTTCTGGGTCCTGAATTTATTAAGGACACGTCAGAAAAGATCGCTATCATTAGGGATCGGATGCGTACAGCTCAAAGCAGACAGAAAAGTTATGCTGACCGTCGAACTCGTGCTTTGGAGTTTAAGGTTGGTGATCAGGTTTTGCTTAAGGTTTCTCCCATGAAGGGAGTAATGCGGTTTGGGTCAAAGGGTAAGTTATCGCCTCGTTTTGTGGGTCCTTTTATGATTACAGATCGGATTGGGGCAGTAGCTTATCGTCTGGCTCTACCCGATAATCTTCATAGGGTACATAATGTTTTTCATGTATCTATGCTGCGAAAATTTCTACGGGATGAAGATCGATACCAACACATTGATGTGGGTGAGATTGAGTTGCAACCCGATGCAACCTATTTGGAACAACCTTACTGTATTCTCGATCGTAGGAATCAGATACTGCGCACGAAGACTATTCCATTAGTACGTGTACAGTGGAGTCATCATAGTGCTACAGAGTCTACTTGGGAACGGGAAGATATTATCCGTGCCAAGTATCCAGAACTTTTTACTACAGGTATGTAGTGAATTTCGGGGACGAAATTCCTTTATTAGGGGGGGAGAATGTAATACCCCGTAATTTTAAAGAATGTATTTAAATTAATCTTGTGTTAGGTTAATTAATTTTATTTATTTGTGCATACTACATTATTATATTAAGTTCATTTAATTGTGCATGTAAATTAATTGTGTATGTTAAAATAGTAAATTTATTCATTTAATTATGCATGTATTATTAATAATAATTTCATTTGTTGGTTATGCTTAAATTAATCATTATTAGTTAATTAAAGTATTATATTTGTGTTATATAGTATTATGATGATATAATGTATTATTTTGTAATAATAATAATTATATTAGTTTAATAATAATAATAATAATAATAATATAATAATAATAATAATTATTATAAAAGTTTATTAATAATAATATAAGTAATAATAATAATAATATTTATAATAATAAAAATAGTATTAAACCAAAGTCATGATGAAATTAGAGATTAGGATAGGATTGCATCAATGGTTATGGTTGGAATTAAAGCCATATAGGTAGGAATATGAGAAATGGGTGAGAAGTTATTATAAATTAGATATTTGTAATATTTATATTATATATTTTGTATATAAATTAACTAGCTTGCCTTAGAAAAAAAATAAAGGGAGTTAGAAGCAAAGTATAAATTCTAGAGAGCTATTTTATAAGAGTGAAAGGAAAAGAGAAAGAGAAAGAAGCTTGGACCGGTGTAGGCAATTTTACCCGACTACGCGCAGACCGGCGGATTTATTTTAAATCCAAAAAGGCAAGTTATTATCTACTTTTCCCCTTTGAATTAATAAATTAATTGTTTAGCTTAGTTTTATGCATAGAGCCAAGGTTTAGAGGTTAATAAATTATTAATTTTATTTTATTCAATTAATGGAATTTTAATTATATAGGATGGTATATATTTATTTAATGTCCTATGAAATTAATAATGGCTAAAAATAATTAAATAAGACTTTAGGGATTTTTCTAGAATTTTCTAGATTTTTCCGGGCATTTTCTGCAATTTCCGGCGACCTTCCGGCGAGTTTTCCGGTCGCCGGCAGCGGGGGAGACGACCGGAGTGATCCGGTGCAACGCGGCGCACCATAGGAGGGTGTACGCGCGCATCTTGGCCATTAGTGGAGTCTGATTGATCCGGTGCATCGCGGTCCATGATACCGCGGTACACCCGGATCTGTGGGCGTTGGATGGAGGGAAGATAGGGTGAGATGATCCGGTGTGGCGCGCATGTAGGAAGGATGATGCAGCCAACCAACCGAAGAACGCCACGTCAGCAGGAAGCCATCAACGCGCGCGTGGCAGCGCGTGCGCGCGCGTGGGACTCTCCAAACGCGCGTGGGAGCGCGTGTGCGCGCGTGGCTGACGCCAGACGCGCGTGGAGGCGCGTGGGAGAGTGGGGAAGGTTGGGCTGCGCGTGGGGAGGCTCTGGGAGGCGCGTGAGGGCGCGTGTGGGGTCCCTACAGCTGCTGGAAATTACCAGAATACCCCTAGGGCCTGTTTTGTAAATTCCAGAACCTTAAACTTGGATTTTTAGGTACTGTGTTGGTAATTACGGGTTTAACGGGCCACGAAATTATTATTTTAATACCCGTTACTTATTCTTATGGCCGATTAATCTTTTCTAAGCATTTATTGGCTCGTTCACAGTACAGATACTAATGTGATTTATTTAACGACATTGTTAAATATAAATAGTGTTATTATCGTATTTAATGGTATCAAACATTACTGTTAAATTAAATAAGGCCATGGTTTTAGTCAGATAAATTATCCATGATATCTTATAGGATGTTTATACTGTTAATTGATCTATAAACCATGATTATTATGCTGTGTGCATTTCAGGAAATAAATGGACTGTTTAATTATGTCGCATTTATATTATATGGATGTGTTGCCATATAGAACCATATGAGCTGGCTAATAAGTTTAGACTCATTTATACCTTATGCATTCGTTGCGATAGACAGATGTGTGGCTGTCGGGGTATGTGGTTTAATATTATTGGCATGTGTTGCCCAAATGACATACTCGGTATATTTATTAATATTGTTGGCATGTGTTGCCTAATTTATATGCTCAGTATATTCATCAGTACTTTGCGAGGTGTTATCACTGTGTAGTTCGTTATAGTCTGTGTTGTCAGTACCGTGCACCATGTATAATAGCTGATTTCCCGGGTAGGGAAAGGCGACACTTAACCACCTAGTGTGAGTCTAAGTGATCACCGTCTATTCTGGTTGAGGTCATGTTATACATCGGATAGTTCCCGTAGGATGTATACAGATATAGTACTCATCCGATTCATAATGATTAATTTATTTGATTCTCTGATTTGGGTCATAGTAGAGAGGACTTGCTCGTGGGGTTGACCCACCATTGTTGTTATTTCAGGATACGGTCAGTATCCGTTTCAAGGCTGAGGTTAGCAGTGTGGGACCATCATCCGAACTCATCTACTCCTACGATCCAGTGCAGGGTAGAAGTTTTATGTAGTATTTCAGTTTCAGTTTTTATTTACTTTTGACGTTGAACTCTCAGGGTTATATTTAAGGATCCCTGACGTAGAATTTCCAAGTTGTAATGAAGTACTGTATTAAATAAAGGATGGATGGATGTTGTATTATTTAGTGTTCCTTTCCGGTCTAAATTCTTTTATTATCATCATTTTGTATTCCATGCTTGTATATTGCCAATTGTTTTTGATATCCCTCGTTTTTCGTGTATAAGCCTGATCAACTTATGCGTGGAAAATGTGGGGGTGTTACAGCTGTAGACTTAATAACAAAAAAGGCTGTGATGGAAGTTCTATCCCCCACCGTTAACTGCAATGGTAGGATTCCTTGCGTCTTCACTATTCCTCCCGTGAATCCACTAATGGATACATTAGTTGGAATGATATCTTCAGGAGACTTTTTGAGCATGCGCATAACATTGACTGGAACAACATTCAACACTGAACCATTGTCCACCAGAACTCTTGCCAAGGGCCTTCCTTCCACTAGCACACCCCAATCCATGATCCGATTCATGAGTTATGGATTCGATTTTTTTGAATTCGTCACCGATACATGGGTATACCAATCCAATCCGATCCGCACGAATTGGATTGGATCGGATTCGCAGATTCACGGATTATTTGCCCACCCCTATCACTTATATACAATGTACTCAGACAGACTAGCACATACAATATACTAGAGCAACAACCATATATATATCATGCTAAGACAGTTAAGGTAACTTTCTAAACGTACGCTCATATAGCTGGTAACAGAAGCGTATGAGACAGACCAGGAACCAAACAGTCCTCCTATATATGAATAGACCTCCAGTCGCCCACAATCCATCGAGAACCGGCCGCAATGAGAGATTGAGTAGACCATATACTCCGCTACTCTCACTGGACTATGGAGAGGGCCTCAACCTGAATAGAAGGCAACATGCGAAAACGCACCCATAGGTGGGCATGAGTACCTAGACCTAACAGGGTACACCTCAACCTCTCATATCCAGCTACGTATCTTACTGCATATACGCGCCCTAACCAATGAGCCTAAGACTCAAGCTTATCTCGTGGTGCCATAAAAATATATTTAAAATCCATACATATCCATCCACAGGACCTTAATGTCCTCAGATAGATGAGGTGAGTAAACAACTTTAATGCTTTGCCACACACTTTGATATACATTTGAAACCATTATTATGAAGTGTATGAGGAGAATGATGCTCCGTTTAGAATTCATACATTTGAGGATGTGAAGAATTATTCATTCTTTGATGATATGAAGGAGTGAACCCTTGAAAACTTTCATTTCTCTTGTGAGGTGGAATGTACTTGTTTTAAAAATTCTGAGCTTGAAAAGAATTTGGATGTTCATTCCACCTTGGAACATAAGCATTGGAATAGGGATGAGCAAATGTAGCATTGACTTGTTCATAGTGTTCATTATAAGCATGTCCGTGGGGACCTAAATGGTATTTTGTGTACCAAATATGGCCTACGCAGAATCTTTCTTCCTCATTTTTGTCAAGTGGACACGAACAATTAACCTTTCTATCTTGTTATATATATATCATTATATTTTATCTTTTACTTTTCTTTTTTACACATTAATATATAAGTATTATGTATCTATACCCCCTACTTATCTGAGTACGCGGGTAATTATGTAATTAATAGTTAGATGGTTACATTTTCAATATTTGCATATTTACTATTTGTATTTATTTTGTATTGATTATAGTTGATCACAAAGTAAATTCGAAGGCCTTCGTGTGTTTTTAGACAAAATGATTTATGAACAAAAAAGATTCCAAATGAGAAAATATGAACAACGGAAGAAACGGCGTAAAAAACCGAGTCCCGAGCAGAGAGTTATGCCCAAAACAAGTTTGGCGCAAAGTGGAGCCAAAAACCCTGAAACTGGAAAACATCGTCCAGGAGGAAATTCTGAGAGTCCATGACTTGATGAAATATGAAAATGAATCTCATACTAGGATCCAGGCTCAAAACAAGGCCAGTTTGATGTGCCAGACCTAGTTTAGACTTTTAATGAGCTGGAAATTGAATTTTCTTGCACTTAGGGAAGTTCGATCGATCGAACATTCTCTGAGATCGATCAAATATGGCTAAGATCTATCGAACTTAAGCAGTGATGGGTACAGCAGAAGACCAAAAGGTAAACTTAGCTACATTTATGTTCAAAAATGAAGCTAGTTATTGGTGGGACACGAAAAAACATTTGTTGCTCACTTCAGGAGAGAAAGAGGTGATATTCTGGAATCCATTTGTTAAAGCTTTTTATAAGAAATATTTCCCTCCCATTTACAGAAAAGAGAAGGAACGGGAGTTTATTCTCTTAAAACAAGATAGAATGTCTGTAATTGATTATGAAGTTAAGTTTATTGCTTTATCGAGGTTTGCACCCAAGTTTGTACAGAATGAAGAAGATAAATGTATAAAACCGAACTGGACAGAATACTTTCTGAAGGCATGTTTTTAAAGGTTGGTTGGTTCGGTAAACCGACTTGAGGCCATCGGTCCACCGAAATAGAGTTTCGGTCGACCGAAACTCCTCGAAAAGCTGTTGTAAGGCTGTTGAAGGTTTTGATTCCTCAACTTAGTACGACACCTCAATCCCTTGGGACGATCCCTTTTCACTCATACTACATAGTATAGGTGTTAAGTGGTTTATAAATTTAAAGTATGATACCTACTTGACACAAATTTTCAAACTCAAAGTGTTGTGCATTATTTTATACACACATTCGGGTTAGCATCAAGCCACTACCAGAAAAACTCAAGTATGCTTTCTTGGGTTTAAATGACACCCTCCCGGTGATCATTGCTTCGAAAAACTATAGATTCGGGTGCCACTGAGCACATCGCTGGAAGAAAATGAAAAACTAATCAAGATGGACTCAAGAATCGCATGATTCGTAGTCCGGACGAAGGAGAAACGACATGACGACGAAAAATGGACACTTAAAGCTTTAAGGGCAAACTGGTAATTATATAGAAATATCCAGGTGTAACCGAGCACACCGTTGGATAGATGACGAAAAATTAATCAAGTTCAAAAAAAAATTCACTTAAATCGGAGTCCGGACGAAGGAGAAATGCCCAAAAGAAGAAGACCCGGTTAATGGTCCGGACCCACGAGTTAGGGTTTTTACAAAATTGGTATCATAGCAATGGTTCAAATACTATTAGGACGACGGATAGAGGCCTACTTAGGTTGCATATATTATATCAAAAGTGCAAGATGAGCAAGACATCATCAAATAGAATTTAATTAATTTAAATCAATTAAATCTCTAGATTTCAAAAGTCATTCCAATGACCCCAAATTAATATATATTAAGCACTAAGTTATGGTCATACCATATATCAAGTCCAAAATGGAATACAAGCAAAACACAATTTACTAGAATTTAAATCAACTTAAATTCATTAAATCTTTATATTTGAAAACTCATTTAAATCACCCCAAATTAACATACAATAAAGATCAAGTAGCTCCTTAAGCTTGCATAAAAGAAAATATTGCTATGATACATATATGTGTGTATATATATATGGGCTATGATATTGTTGGAATTCCATTGTCTTATTATTTGCATAAAAGAAGCAATCTCAAGCTAAATGGAAGAAAGGAGCAAAGTAAAGCAAAGTGGTGGAAAACAGCAAGTTTCGATCGATTAAACCAATCTTCGATCGATCTCACAGTGATCGATCCAGCCTCACCAAGATGGATCAAACCCCTTGTCCTTATCCTCAAAAATTTCCATCTTTGATCGATCTAACTTTTCTTTCGATCGATCGAACTTCTTTGATCTTATCCCCACCTATCACTTTTGTCTTTTTCCCAAAATATCCCAAAAATATCTCAGATTTGTCTTATCCCAAAAACATATATATAGAATCAATTTTCCGTTTCAGGTTTTTTTGATAAATTAATGCTAAATACATATATTAAAAAAGCCTCATTTATAGAGTTTGCTAGCTTTTGCATCAATTCTATCATGTGCGTAGATGCCTAAAGACATATTACACAGAGGTATACTCTACATGCCATTTGAGAAAGAGGCAACAATCTTGAATAATTCTTGATCTAAATTGAGTTATAATAATTAATTATACATAAAAACTAATTGGACTACCTATGTGTTGGTGGCTTTGAATTTTAACTCCTAAATTCCTACGTTCTGCTGAGGATTTAGTTTGCAGTCATCAAAGAGCCTTGAATATATAGCTTGAATACAGATATAGCTGATTTAGTCTGACTCTTTTTGTAGGAAGATACAGATATAGCTGATTTTACATATATATTATTTTCTAACGGAGTGAATTGATACTACTCATAGCTATCGACCAATATTGTGGTGTGTATTGGTTGTAACTGACAATGTGAATTTAAAATTTCAAATGGATATAACCATGGTCAGTATTATCGTAACTACCTTGTGATACTTTAGTTTAATTAGTATAATGTTGTAAAGTATGGACTTTTAATTCTAGCTACATTTTATGGACTGTAATTTGATGTAACTTAAGTGGGTTCCATGTTTCGATGAGATGGAAGAACGAGACTTTTGTATGTATGTAACCATTTTGGGAATGTAGTATAATATCTGAATTGTGCGTTGGGACAGGATAAGTTAGATTTAAGGCCCAGTGAGGCCACTGCATTTATTTTTTTGTATTTCAACAGGTTGTTGAGGGACATTTTCTGCGGAGGTCATACCAAAATTTTTATAGATTTTTATTATTATGTTGGTATCTTTTCGGGTCGTTACAAATTTGGTATCAAAGCGATGGTTCGAATACCATTAGGACGACGGGTAGAGGCCTACCTAGTACTTGCATTGTACATATTCTTTCCATTTGTTTTACATTGTACATATTCCTTTTTCATTTCTTGCATTGTACATATTTTTTCATTGCATTTTGCCTTATTTATTTTTCTTTTTGTATTTTGTTCATGTATTTTATTCTTTGTTTTTCTTACATTTTGTATATACTTGCTTTCATTAAATGAAAAATATAAAAAGATCACCATTGTGCCCTTATGTGTAGTCATGCATACTTTATGATTTATTTTGGGTTTGATCTCATATCTCTTACATCTTGTGTTATATTGCTTTAGAATGCATGATTTGATTATTCCTAACCCATTTGATATTTGATGTGAATTTGCTAGTGTGGTTATTCAAGTAGGTTGTTGATTCCAAGTTTGGGGGAGACATCTTTCGAACCAAGTCTTCATACCTGAAACAACCCCCCAGACTAAAGATTGAATCTTTGAATGAAAATGCCTCAATCAATGAACCTATTATGTCACTAGACCATTTTAATGTATAAATATTAAATCTTTAAAAGAAAATGAGAGGTTTGAGTTAAACTTATTTGAGTTCCCTTTGAGATCACGAAGAGTGTTTCAGTGAGTAAAGATTGAATCTTTGAATGAAATTACTTCAATCAAGGTATTAACTATGCCACTAGACCTTTTAATCGTATAAAGACTGAATCTTTGAAAGAAAATGAGAGCTTTGAGTTTAACTTGTTCAAGCTCTTCAGATATATATATCTCTCTCTCTCTCTCACACACACACACACACGAGGAAAAACAAAAGTTTTTGTTTTAATAATTATAAGACAACTTGATTTTCAGATAACTCCAAGAGGTCCCAAATCGCAGATTGATACTTGAATGGTATAACCAATCTATCATGTCCATTACACGATTCGAAAGCCCAAATGTCTCTTCTGCAATAAAAAAATTCTTTTAAGCCATGGGACCCACAAAAATGTTTTAACCATTATAGAGGCCATAAGGCCATTACACAGAATCATTGTTTTCTCTCTCTCTCGGCCCAAAAGTTTCAGATCAGTCGTCACACTTTTCAAAAAAAGTTGATGAATAGTACCAAGTACATTTGCACTAAAAATTATCAAAATACGAACTTGAAAAACAAAAAGGTGAAGAAAAGTATAAATTTTAACCAGAAAAGGGAGTAGGCAAGAAAGTCTTCACACACCTGCTGCAGCTCTACTAGCACCAAAACTAGCACTCGCAGTAGAGAATTGTAGTTGATGTTCTATTAAGAATTAAAGCTAACCACTAATTTTGGCTACTATTATATTTAAAACTGTACCGATTGTTCATGTGCTTGTTTTAATAAAATATTGGTATCAAAGTACAGTAAGTTAGCTTTCAAACAGATTTGGATTCATGTAATTTGGATTAATATGCTATTTTTGGTGAATTTTCAAAGAAAACGTGTTTCTGCAGAAAATTGTACATAAGTCCTGGGACAACATTATTTTTAATGAATTTTAATACATATCTATGGTTGGATTTTCTTCAAAATTTTTAGAGATAATAAGAAAGATTTAATTATTTGTAGATTGATCAACTCCAATTCTACTAATAAAATTCGCTATACTACTAGCAATTCAGATCACCTCGCGCAATCATCCCTTTTCAAGATTTAGTACCCTCTCTATTGCAATAAAAAACTCTTGAACAATTAAATCATTCCAATGTAAGGATGCAAGTTCATTAACTACATTAATGGAGCTAAGTTGCAACAAGTCATAATACATGCTAAAAAGGCAAAGGCCCCATGAAATAAATGTCCAAAACATTAGAACACTAAGTAGAAATTAATTAATCTAATTAATTAATTTCTCTAGAAATTAAAGTTGTCAAAAAATTATCAAATTGATGGTTTGTTGTTGACTGATAGTGCTTAGTTTTTTTCTTTTTGGTAATTAGGCTGCAAAAACTGGGTGTTTTTTCATGAATTTTTTGAGGGTGTGTTCGGTTGCATGAGAAAGTAAATGGCTGAATTGAAATAGTTGACAATGATCTAATCAATTGCCATCAAATTGAAATAAAGAAATTGATAGGAAAAAAAAATGACGTAGAGTCAATTGAAAACATTTTTAGTTGAAATAAAATAATAATATAATGTCCCGTTAATTCTAAAAATGCCAACCTGAGGCCCCAAAATGTATAGTAAAGGTGCTGGTAATGACAAAACAGTCCCTAGGGGTATTCTGGACTTTTCCAGCAGCTGCAGAGGCCCTTCACGCGCCCCCACGCGCCTCTCAGAGCTCCCCACATGCGCCGCCAAGCTTTCCCACTCTCCCACGCGCCTCCACGCGCGTCTGGCATCAGTCACGCGCCCGCACGCGCTCCCACGCGCGTCTGGAGCGTTCCACGCGCGCGCACGCGCTGCCACGCGCGCAACCGAGCACACCGTTGGAAAGACAGCGAAAAATTAATCAAGTTAAAAAAAAAAGTCACTTGAATCAGAGTCCGGACGAAGGAGAAAAGCCCAAAAGATATATTACACAATAATAAGATCAAGCCGCATTTCATAACTGATCATTTTTTAACCCTAGAATTTCATAACTTGTGAAATGCTGAGATGACCCTTATGATCATGCAAATAAAAATAACTCTAGAATCCTTTTTGAGTGGTCCGGCATCACATGTGTTGCTATCTTAGCCAACTAAAGAGTTAATCACATCCTTACCCTCAAACTAGCTAACATCATTCATGCATAGCGTGTAACGAATCGCACACTGAAGATTCGACATTCATCATATCATATTAGTTGTGGATTTAGAGCATGTATCGTATCTTAAGTCCTTGGTGAGGATTTAGTTGATTTTGGTCGACTTACTTCCATGTAGGGGGTGAAGTCTTTGACATTGTTGTCTTTTATTTCAGAGATAGAGTCATGGTGTTGTCCTTCTTAGGACTAGTGGTTCCTTTTCTTTCGTGTCTTCCCTTGGGAAGTTTTGCCGTAGTTGTTGACGGGTTGTGGTGCTCAGAGTGAGTGAATTGGTGTGAGATCATTTTAAGGGGACTTGTGTCCATATCAGTGAGGATTTGTTTTCTAGCCAACGTAGCAAGTGTTAGGCCAACAATTCCCAAACCAGATGGCTTTAGGGTGTTAAGTGTAGAGACACTCCAAAGGGCTTAATAGCTCAAGTTGGAAAGGCTACGAACTCCAACGAACCATGTTTATTACAAATTTTTTTGAATGACCGTGCAATGTTTAAGTCCTTTAAGCTTTCTAACCACCCAAATTGAGTTTGATACTAGTCCAAGATCACTGTTCACAAGCCCAATACTATTGTTATATGACCTTCAGCCCTGTTGAAGCCCGAATTAAGAGATTATCAGCCCAACATGTTAATATTTAACATCCGGTCCGTTACTCAAGCCCAGCCGGATCAAAGTATGTTCAGCCCAGTTACTTAAGAATGCACAAGTCCTACCAGTTGAAGGATTTACCGTAGAAGGAAAATTCTGAAGACTCTGTGTGAGAGCACAAATTCAAAATTAAGGCATCAAATGTCTAGTTGAAGTGGTTCACCAGCATTCTGACATTGAAATGGATTTGTGCAAAAGAATCAATCAAGAACACTATTGATTTTGGAAAATTCGATCCATATTCCATACCCAATTTTGTTCACATAATCTCGTATAATAAAATTGTATATATACTAACATGTTAAAAGCAGAGTGTTGACAACGTAAAGAGTCTAAACAAATCAAAAAACAATTTTATTATGCGTGTAGACAAATAGATTTTCCACCCCAGTATGGCTGTATGCCTCAGAAAAATTACAATTATAAGCATAATAAACCTAAAAAATATAATCTGCGTAAAAGCAAGACTACAAGAACTTTCGTAATAAAAAACCATATGTCAGAACTAACCCTAGGCAATTTAGGAAGCGGCCTTGGTATAAAAAGCAAAAGATAAATAAAGACAACAAAGATAAGGATAATAAGGTAAACACTTTACCCACAAAAGTCTCCTTATCTCTAAACCTTGTTTACTTTAGCATTAATTTCAATTGCATGTATCCAAATAGTTTAATCAATCAACCAAACTTTTTTTCAATCTCACGTCCATTAATGTCGAGTTATATTCCATCCCATAATCCTTGAGGCACCGGTTGTTCGGATTGATACTTGGGAGAAGGCTAGGAGTTCTTTCACAAAGGGGAGCCCACCTGAGTTCACAGGCTCCACCGATGCGAGAGCAGCTCATCAGTGGAAACAGGACATCGAGCGACATCTTCGCTTGGTTCAGTGCACGGAGGTTCAGAAGCAGATGCTTGCTACTATCACAATCCACCTCCTTTGGAGGCCCGATGTCCCCGTCGGCCCACTTCCGGCTGGGTTAGGCTCTGATACTATTTGTAACGACCCACTCCACCACATGGTATGATATTGTCCGCTTTGGGCCTGAAAAAATAGAAGTGGGTCAGGCCAACGCGTAAGTTCTATACTACTACAATCCAAACAGAGGCCCGATACGCATGTACATCCTAAACAATTCAACAATAGCTGATCAAAAAGTGCCCCGCTGGGTCTTAAAAAGTGGAATTTGAGCAGACGTGCTCAAATGACAAAAATCTGTGAACAAAAAAGATTCAAAATGAGAAAATATGAACAACGGAAGAAACGGCGTCAAAAACTGAGTTCCGAGCAGAGAAATATGCCCTGAACAAGTTCAGCGGCACTTAAATTTCCAACTTAATAATCATGTGATGTTTGCATCTCATTGTGCTATGTTAAAAGTTCCAATGTCATTTTAATAGCATGGACTAAATTTTAAGGAATTGTAAACTTTGTAATAAATTAAACTTATGCATGCTTATTTCCTATGAGTAAATTTGTTTACTCACCCCAAAGTTACTGGGTGTTTTTCATCTCAGTTTTATTTTCTTCTTTCAATATGGTTGCTTACAAAACGTGATTTTAGGGGGGGTTTGTTTTTTGTGTTTTTCCAGAAAAGGTCGTCTTGGTACCGGAAATCCCTCGGGAAGTTTCAGCTTCCAATTTTCATTTAGCAGCTTTATGACCCTCTTGTTCAGTTCTGATCTAGGGGCATTTTGGGAATTTCACAGTGAGTTTTTTTTTTTTATTCCGTCTACACTGTCAGGTAGAAAACTCGATTTTAGGGGGGATTCAAGGTGCAAGTGGGCTGAAATGTTTCTTCGAGCGCTCGAAGAAGAGGCTTCGAGTGCTCGAAGATGGTCATGGACCATTCTACTCAAATTTCGAGTGGTGTAAATTACAAGTAAAAGAAAATGGAAAAAGAAAGAAAATAGAGGTGGGACCCACCACTAAACCAAATATGGTCTAGAGACCACATTTTTGGGTCTCTCATTTCTCTCTTCCCGTCATTTTCTCTCTTCTTCTCTTTCTTCCTTATTTTCTTTTTTTATTTTTTGCACCAACTTTGAATCATGATAACTTCTTCAATTCTTGGTGATTTTGGAAGCCGTTTGAGGCAAAACGGAGAGCACGACGAGCTCTACGTGTGTGTACCAGAAATTTCTGAGTGCACCATCTTTAGGTCTGTGGTTTTCAATGAGTTCATCAGCAATAGTGATTACAAAACACTCACTCTCATCCAGAGAAAGATGCACAACATTGAAAATATTGAGCTTAACATTCGAAAATATTCCTGATCGATCGAAGATCGCTGATTTCCACCAATTTGCTTCCACTTTGCTCGATTCTTCCATTCAGCTT
The DNA here is from genome assembly GCF_030987335.1 of Cornus florida. Taxonomy (NCBI): domain Eukaryota; kingdom Viridiplantae; phylum Streptophyta; class Magnoliopsida; order Cornales; family Cornaceae; genus Cornus; species Cornus florida. Next base: position 10,559,400 of record NW_026775577.1, read on the forward strand.
GAGATTGCTTCTTTTATGTTCTAATTTAGCTGAATTGACTTATTTTGGGGATAAGCACCTGAAAAAGGGCAATAACACTTGTCATGAATCCAAGTAAGCTTCCAAGATTAAATATTAACCCTACACTTGTCAACCATCCATGCTGAGATGACCCTGATGATCATTTTTTCCCTATTACACTTGAATCAGTGTGTGTATTGAACTCATTTATATTGCTAGTCCCTAACAATATTTAAGTTTGGGGGTGTGATGAGTGCTGAAAAGTACGCATTTAAACCCCTTAAGCTTAGGTATTCTAGAACCTTTATCTATCTTATTTTTCCACTTTGTATTGATTTCATGTTATTTTCATTTTCAGATACTTATCCTGAAAATAAGCTAACTCAGCTAAATAAGAGCGGAAATGAAGCAATTCTGGGATGAATAAAAGAAAGGAACAAGGTAAAATAGTCATTTATGAAACTATGGATTTGGGTGCCACAAAGCACACCACTGGAAAGCCAACGAAAATCTAATCAAGATGGACTCAAGAATCACATGATTCGGAGTTCGAACGAAGGAGAAACGGCAAGACGAAGAAAAACAAACACTTAAGGCTAAAAGGGTAAACTGGTAATTATCTATGAAGATATGGGTGCAACTGAGCACACCGCTGGAAAGACAGCGAAAAATTAGTCAAGTTTTAAAAAAAGTTCACTTGATTTGGAGTCCGGACAATGGAGAAACGAGGGTTTAAAGTTGAGACATCGCGGCGGCCCGACGAAGGCCATGTATCTCATTTCAATTGCATGAGTAGCTTAGGATGCTCCCTGAGTCTAACTTTTGACATTGACATTAGGTGGCCTGACCACTTTGGAATTGTTACAAGTTAATGTAAAAATCTCTAAAGAAATCGAGTCGATGCATGCTCATTCTCTATGAGTAAACTTGTTTACTCACCCCGAAGTTACTGAGGGATTTGTTCAAGTATGAAGACTTGGTTCATGATGCTTTCACCTATATGAGGCCCATACTCCCAAAATATAATCAAAAATCAACCATATATACAATCATATATACACACACATATATATATATACAAAAAGCTTCAAGCCTCATTAATGGTGATTTTCAACATTAAAAGAGCATGGATCTAACATTTAAAGCAAGTATATATCAAATCAAAGCTTGAATCAAAAGGATGGATTCGAATCTCACCTAGAAATCAAGAGAGAGAAGTGGAAGGGATATAATTCCCCCCCAAACTTGGATCAAACAATTCCTCCATTCACAATTAAAACCCAAATGCAAGAAAAAATTGGCCTCAACAAGGGCCTATGCTTGGACAAAAATTTAGCAATAAAATGAGTCTCAACAAGGGCTATCACAAGCCTCTTTCTTACGGGAAAACCAGATCTAAGTAGGAACAAGCCTAAGACAGAACTGAACTGACCCAGTTCCGGCGAGATTCTAGTGTCGGCGAAACAAAACTCAGTTCCAGCGAGCTCCAAGTAGCAAAACCCAGTTCATATCGGCGTGTTCCCAAGCGACGACAAAGCAAAGACGGGCGTCTAGTTAGAGCAATCAGCGATGACGGCGTCGGATGTGGCTATGGGTTGTGGATCTGTGATGTGGTGGGCCGGTAGAGGTGGTATATGGTGTGGGTGATATATATATGTGTGTGTGATTTGGTGGAAAATGGGAAAGAAATCCTAAATCGAAGAAAGAAGACAAGGGTTCAACGTCGCCAGAGGCTTTGACATCATTGCCGTCTTCTCCACTGTCGTCGCCGTTTCATGTCTTCTTCGTCCGGACTCTGAATCAAGTGATTCTTGAGTCCAGATTTATTAATTTATCCTGTTCTATCTAATGGTATGCTCAGTTGCATCCAGTTATGTCTAAAAAAACCATTTTACCCCTTGCGAAGTACCCTTGCTGCATTGATTTCAAACCCAAAAATGTGATTTTTATGAAACTTTGGAGTTTCATATCTTCTTCATCCGGACTCCGAATCAAGTGATTCTTAGGTCTAATTTGATTAATTTTTTGCTGTATTTCTAGTGGTGTGCTCGGTAGCACCCGGTTTTATATTTTTAAAAATTACCATTTTGCCCTTGGGGGTTTGTTCGGTCTTTTTTTTTATCATTTGTTTCCGCATTAGTTCTCGTTGAGTTCCACGACCTCATGGAAGGTCACTTTGAGTTCTTAGAGTCTTGTTTTCTGTTTTCGCTTCCGCATTCGGATCCGTTATCGGGTCAATATTCGGTTCATCACAGGACGCACATAAGAATGGTTATTATCATTCTATTTCTACACATTTCATATTTACAACCAAACAATAGAATGAGAATGGGAATGGATTCCATTCCCACTTACATTCTATTCCATTCCTACACACTGTTGTCCAAAACAATGTCTAAGTATACCATATAATATAATATTACTATTTAAATATTATTTAAAATCTCCCTTCCTTTCTTCCAGACAACATACACATTACTATTGTTTATGTTCATGGTGCCCCTTAGAATCAAACCCTAACATAATCCCACTATTTAAAGGTTCTAATAGGTAAATTTTTAATTATTTAGAACCCCCTTAATTTTTCAGAAACTTCGTTTAAGGCCCCAAGGGCAAAATAAATACCGAAAATACCCCCGAAGGGGTATCTGTTCAAGGGAGCCGGCTCCCCCCCATGGGAGCCGGCTTTTCATTATCCAGGCAGCCCTTATGATCAATCAAGCCGACACTCAATTGCTTCATTCTCACTCTCAATCTTCCATTTCAAGCCAAAAGGTAAAAGGTCTGCACGATATACTATAAAAAAAACCTCAAACGTTGTCATACCAATGTCCTTGTGCCAACCATAGGACAGACAAACCCTAAAACCATCTGGTTTGGGAGTCATTGGCTGAAAGTTCGTTACATGGGTGATTTAGAAAGCTTAATAGACCTGAGCATTGCATAATACCCTTTTTGAAAAATAAAATTATACCAAAAGTCATATTCGCGGTAAAAAGACGAGGGGTTAACTACTCCCTTATTAAAGGGTAAGCTCACAAAGCTCAAGCGAATCCACTCCCTTATTAAAAGGGGCAAGAAAGTAATCATCAAGCATGCTTAGCTTGGATCTTGGTTTGCAGTTGTATGAGGATGTTTCACCGGCTATTTTATTTAGCCTTGTGGCTCAACCGGCTCTTGTTAACAGAGTTATTAAGGCATGTGATATCCAAACTATTCAACTAAAAAAAACTGGATTCATAACGTTTGATAAGATATTAAAAAAATAATAATAATAATTTTTAAAAAATGAACAGTATTTTGAAAAATAAAACCTCTTCACTTTCTCCACCTAAATTCTCCTGTACAATTGGTATGCTATCCAATGATACAGTAATCCCCTCCTCCGCCCTTTAGTGCATAGCACCGAGCGTCGGGGCCTCCTTTTGCATGCCTTATCGTGTTCTTTGGATTATACCAACCATGATTCGTTTCATACACGTATGTATATCATGATTCTTGTTGCTTAAACTCTAAGGTAGCTTAGGATGCTTCCTGAGTCTCACTTGGACATAGACGTTCTAAATCAGGAAAAGGAAGAAGAATTTCTAATTGAACTTGTGGTCAATCCAAAAGAGAATTCTATGAATGATGAGTTTACTTCGCAACTCTATAGGGAACTCGAAAAAGTTAATCTCAAAACTCTAATTTTCATTCAAAGATTCAATCTTTATATGTTAAAAAGGACTAGTGACATAATAGGTACACTTTTCTTGTATGCAATGCTGAAGATGAAGATGAAGGCTTTGAAACATTGTTCATAATCCATCATCAAAATCGTCTTTGTCTCTTCCTTCCTCAATAGATCTCCCCCAAAAAATCACAAACCCAGAAAATATAATCTATATGTGTGCATATGAATATGACTGGAAATGGGTTTTTGAAGTTCAAATAAAAGCCAAAGGCCATCGGTCAACTGAAATGAAGCTTCAGACGACCGAAATGGCTCGAAAACATACTGAATGTACATTATCCTATATATATATACTTGAAATTTTGAACAAAAAATAGTAATCAAGCCTTTTCCAATCACATGATGTTGGCTGTGTTTCATTCGGTCCTATTTAAGGCTATATATAATCTCAGTCAATTTATATACTATTATATATTAATTATTTACTAACTCCATTTGCAATTTTTCTCTACCTTAAGAATTATTCTCACGGACTTTATATTATTTTTTTAATCAGGTTTTCCTCGCACATTTTGGATCCTTGAATATATATATATTTTTTAATCTATTCCAATCATTTTTCATATATGATGATCATTTCAAATTATAATATTTTCTACATTCATCTCAATATTCGCATTTTTTCTCACACCAAACATTATTTTCAAATTGTAGAACATTTGATATCATAAAATACAGCTGAGGAATAGAACCTAAGTTACATAAAGTGAGTTTGGGAGCGAGAAAGAATTTGAAAGCGAGAACGACAGAATTAAATTATAAACAATGAAAAATTAAATGAGGGCAATACGATAACAATAATTATTAAAAAGAATTACGTAACTTAAAAGATAAAACTACCGACATACACCTACTACGCAATATAGTCTCCATTCAATCGCAAAGTCTTTATTATCCTTCCATATGAATTTTTCATTCTCTTAACCTCTTGCGCGACGAAATGGAAAAGGAGAGTCTAGAATAAGATCTAACCATTTTCATCTAACAGTTTTGAACTCCAAACTACCAGTCCGTGACACGTAGTATATATCTAGAATATTCTCATGTATATATATCCTCTTACTCATTCCCAATTTCCAATCAATAAACTTACTTCACCAATCAAAGAAATGGCATTTTGGGGACAACTACCTCCACACCAACATCCACCACCGCCGCCGGATCCTTTTGCACCTCCACCACCACCACCGGACCCCTTTGCACCTCCACCATCGGCTGCATACGCTCCACCTCCTCCGCGTCCCGACTACTATGCTCCTCCTTCACCACCTCATCGACACCCCGGTCCACCCCCACCGCCCTATGCACCGCCTCCAGGTCCACCTCCACCACCATATTTTGATCCCTACGCACCGCCTCCTGGACCACCCGGTCCACCTCCACCACCATATTTTGATCCCTATGCACCGCCTCCTGGACCACCCGGTCCACCTCCACCACCCTACTTTGATCCCTATAGACCACCACCACCACCTTACTAGCATAGTCTGAGAGACGAAACACGCACACACACACACACACGTGTTTTAGCTTCTCTGTGTTCCCATGTTTTGTCCCTTTTGAAGAGTGAAGGAAGTGATGTACCTTGCCATGTCACATGTTTCATTGTAATATAAGTGTATTGAAGTAGTTTATGTACCAAAACTTTTGTGTAATCTATTAATTTTAATTAATCAATAAACTTACACTGATATGTGGGTTACTTTTATAAATTTTATATTGTTATTGAATATGGGATTTTTTATTTTACACTATCCATATAAGCAATTTTCTTCATGTATAATAAGAGATGTCTTAAAAGGACAAAAGCACAACATCAAGTAACGACAGTGAAATTGAACCACCTTCGATTCAAAATATGCCCAAAATATGCCCCATGCCTACACAGGATCACTTTTGTGAAAATTTGAGACAAACTAAATACAATGTGGATGTTCGATTATGTTTAATCACTTTCCACTCCAATTGTACGCGAATATAACTCGCAATTCGAACAATTATTTAGAATTTTTAGAAAATATCTCAATTTTGATTAAAGCAATGTAATCAATAAGTTATAAGTGTAACGATGCAACAGCAACTATATAAATTGGGTTTTTTATCGTAACAATGATAAATGTACGGATACTTGACTAATAAGGTGTCTCACAAACTGTGAGGCCCACCACAACAACTATAGTGAGCCCACCACAACAGCTATTGCCCGCACAACTCCTGTGATATATGTGATAAATGAAAAAAGATTTGGTACAAAATTACGGAGTTTTACAAGTGTCATTCTCAGCTACAAATAGACTTCAAAATACCCTTTTCCTAGCCTTAGCTACCTGCAACATTTGTAAAAGAAAAAAAATTAAGTCATCATCTACGATTTGTGTAGCAAGCCAAGATTATATGACTTTTCAAAACACATAATAAATCTCTTCCTTCCGCATTTTATGCAGCCAAATTTGTAGTAATGGAAGAAAACACTTGAGAGACAATAAGTACCTGTTTTTGCCAATTTGTGAAGCCTGTTATAAGAGAAAGCAGAGTAGCTTGTACTGTCAACCCCATTGCTATCCCAATCCAAAGGCCTTTTCCTCCCAAATGCAAGGCAAAACCTAATACTACAGCTACTGGAATTCCCACTATATAAAATGCTGTAAGATTCACACAGGCCCCTAGATGCTGCCTCCCACTTCCTCTAGCAACTCCTGATTCAAAGAAGAAATTTAACAACGTTAAGTGTTCTCGGGACCAACTCGAATGTCTTCCACTAATAAAATCTTATGCATCATCGTTTTGACGAAAGAAAATGGTGGCATTACAGCCTTTAAGCTGCCAGTTCTAACAGAGTTCTTCTCTGTGACAATCGGGCCATTGTCCCACGTAGTATAATCTCCCGTCCCAAAGTGGGAGGTGAGGGTTTGAGCCACGTAGTGGGCACCGTGGGGGCGTCTGAGTGTGCGTGTTACTGATAGTCACTAAGTGTAAATCATCATAGTAATTGAAGAATATTTGGCTACCTGACTAGTCCAGTAAGGCAGGACTTGGTAGCTAATTTCTTCTCAATATGCTCACTAGTACATCTATATGACCAGAGCTGATTTTCCATGTTATTTTGACAGTAGACATATCTGTTAAGACTATAGGGCTCCTTAGGAGTCCAAACACGCAGTAATGGATATATAAAGCACATACTAGGCATTGCTTGAACAAAAACTAATTGTGGAAGAGAGGGAGGTAAGACAATCACCACCAAGTACTGCTTGTAAACCATCCATGATAAAAGAGAAAGAAACAAGAGGAGTCATTTCTTCAACATAACCGACGACTTCCTTCTCATTAGCGTATGCATATCCCAGGACATGACGGCAGCAGAAGAGGGTTGTGCTTGCAATTAACACCTCTGCAAGTCCAAGAGCCAACACAACCAAGACAGACACCCGAGCTGCCTGTGGATTCCCAGCTCCTAATTCATTCGAAACCCGAGTGCTACAAAAATGGTTTAACCAATTCTTTCAAAAGCATTCAAGAAATTATACTCCCTATGCTCATAAGCATAAATCATAGGTATTCAGGTAGATGCATTAGCAAACAGTTTTAGAGCAAACCTTGCAGCAGCACCAACAGAATACGGTATGTGATAGTGCAATGTAGTTGTTGTGAGGCTGCTTGGAAAAATTATTGAAGAGATCATAAGAAATTCTATTGCAAGTTTAATTCCAAACGATTTAATACTTGAGCAGAGCAAAGAAAAAGAAGCATACCATATTGAAAGCACTGAAGTCTCGAGTTTTGGATTAGACAAAAGCCCGGAAAGCAATATAACTATCTCAACTGACCACCATTCAAGACTGAAATCATTGGCATCAGAAGAAAATATCATATCCCAAAAGATACTAGGACAAACAGAAAGCAAAAACACTATTCTGTTGATAAAAAGAAGACAATAAAATTACCAAACCATGACAGCAGAAGGGATAGCAAGGTGGAAGAACTCTGGAATACTTAGAAAAACATCCTTCGAGAATGAGACACGAGCTTTTTCACAGGCTGAAGAATACTTGACATAAAGCCCGAGCAAGATCACGTTCAACCAATAAGATAAACCAATGGCCAATGCTGCTCCAGTGTTTCCTAGGTTCATCGTAAATACTAGAAACCAACAAACAGCTACATGGAAAGATAGTGTTGCAATTGAGCATACGAGCATTGGAAGGATCAAACTCTGAGTCTGCAGGAAGCGTACAAGTGATTGAAGAATCGCGTAGGGAAATAGTGCAAGAATGAGCCAAACTGAGTATCTGCCAGCTTCAAGTGAGATTAAAGGGTCTTGGCCTATGAATATTAGTAGTTTGTCCAAGAATATCCACAGAAGAGACACTGGTATACAAACTAGAATGAGAGAGACAATAGCCCCATATGTAAAGATTCCAAGCTTCTGATATTGCTCTGCTCCATAAGCTTGTCCACATAGAGTTTCCAATGCACTAGCCATTCCCAACTGCTTGGAAGATTCAATATTCAATTAGCCATTGTAGGTATTAAGACTAGCTTTCCATGATTCAGCAAATTTAGAATCAAAACATGAATGGGAGGATTGTTGCAGTAGACAGGAAAGTAGTCTAAAAGCATCGGCCATAAACGGCGTCAATGATACAAAACCGGCAAGAATTCCATCTTTGCCTCTATGCCACAGCTAAAAGATGGGACACCTTTGCTCCTAACATTATTAATTTCAACAATGATTTGTAGATACTAGTGCATTGCTTCTTCCAATGAAATTAAGTTTGTTTAAAAACAATAGTTTTGAAGAATCTGTTAAAATGAAAGGGAATTAATTGACTTTTATTTATTTATTTATTGATTTTAAGTACTCTGTTAACATAATTACATGAACATTCATGATCATTTCATCGGCAAGTTGAGACAATAAAACTGGAACCTAACAACTATCTCAGAACTGAACACCTCCCACATGCATAATCACTGCAAATATTCAATGAACAATTTAGCCTTTTGAAACCCTAGTTGCACCTGTAAATTTTATTTTTTTCTCATATACTCACTGTATTATATATTAAATCACTTAAAATTTCTGGAGCAAGAACTAAAAGATCAGATTGCAAATAACATTCAGTCAATAAAATTTAACAGAACACTATGTCACAATTAACCGGGGATGGGAAACGCAAATCATCAGGAATTAAGAGGGGCAATCATTAAGATTTGTTGCACACTTGCATCTACTAAATGAATAGTTCCTAGTGAAATGGAATATTTATGCAGGTAACACCCTTGTTATGGTAACAATGTTATTACTAAACAAACAAGAGCTAGGGCTAGGGCTAGCCCAATGCACGAGGCTCCTGCCATTAGTTTATCTATCAAAATTCAACTTTCTTTTCTGACTTATTTACTCAGATAAACATTTCAGATTGTATAACACTGCTTTTAAGTCTTAACTAAAACTCGGGGAGAAGAAAGGAGACTTACTAGGAGACTGAAGCCGGTGACATTGGTAAGAGAGGTGGCGATGGCTGCACTGGAGAGAGACAGTGTACCAAGGTGCCCCACCATTACCATTGACACAACCCGCAAGAGGTACTGCGACACTGTCACCACCACCATAGGCATTGCTATGCAACTTACCCTCTTCAGCTCTTCCACAAACACCTCCCATGTCACCGCCCTTTCGATCCTCTCCTTTTTCTCGGGCAACAGTGCTTCTTCCATCAACCCCCTTGTGTGTCAATTGGCCTTCTAACACAACCAAAAAATAAAAGAACACATAATGAAATATTTTCTCATAATATCAACTCATCATCCCATTATAGAGTTTTAAGGCCGACTCAATTTAATCTGTGTGTGTGTGTGAGAGAGAGATCTGGTTTTTGGCAGCCTAATTCTAAAGCTAATTAGGCACAAGGAAGGCCAGTCACTCAATAAATTTATGTGGATCCATATCAATTGATTGAGAAAAGACGAGATCCAAATGCAAGCAACCAACTTGGAAGAGTTATTCAAAAAATTCTTTTGTATTTTTGTGCTTGTCACCTTTTTTGTACTTTGGAGGATCAAATCAATCTGGTAGATAAGCACATGTGAAAGGGGATGAAAAATACACGTGTGCAGATGCTCTCACCATAAAAATTTATAAACTACAAGACAGATTTAGGAAAGGAAAAAGATCAGAAGGGAAAGGAAAAGAAAAAAGAGATCATGTGATTCCATGAAAATGATGCTGAACAAAAAAAAATGAACCAGAAAAAGTAAGAACGCATGTGTGATTTCCGTTTCCTTCTGAAATCATGGGAATTTTTAGCCTAATGATAATATGATCCACCAAACATACCTATTATATCTATCTATTGTGTTGTATTATATTATATTATATTACCTCACTTTAGGATCAATTAGCATGGTTTTATATTTATAATCTAAAATACTTAGAAAATGTGATAGATGCATTGATAGAAATTTATAATATATTCATCATTTATAATGATATCCTATAAACTATGTTAAATGATGAAGATATCATTATAAATTTATAGCAAAATTGTCGAATTCATTGCTTAGTAATGCATGATTGATAGAAACGGCAGGCCTAGGCTTCCTCTGGTCTAATCCACCATACCTTTAAGTCATGTTTTCAGGATCTCAGTCACAACGAAGTAACCTTTTTTCTCCTGGTGGAGAAAGAATAGTCGAAAGATCGCAGGCATTCTTACGAAAGGCGTCAGCAAAATCGTGTTTGAGACTAGATTTTGTACAATTACAAATAAACGATACAAACTATATGAAATATTCACCAAATGTAAATCAAAATGGAATAGCTTCACTTCTATGGGACATCAAAAAAGGGAAAAAAAAAAATATCTAAAGAACTTTATGTACATTACAGTGAAATGATTTTTTAAGTACTATAGGAAGTCCTTTCTCTTTAGCTAAGCTGGTACCATGTAAATTTTTTCCTTTTCTCATTCAATTTTCATCATCTCCCAAAGATCTACCTTGAAATATCCTCTCCCTTGCCTTGGTTGCCTACAAAAGAGACCCAAAATTAAATTATCATTCAAAAAGCCGGTTTCAATTCAACAACCGTTGAGATGTCATCAAAATTTTCCCTCCAATGTTTGCCATGTGAAGGGAGGAAAATAAATGATAGTTTGGGATGTCACAAAAATAATTCTCAAGTGCTTATGCTGAGTGATTGTATGACTTCAAATTTTCTTTATAAAGAAAGGGAAATTTTAAAAGAGGTGAATTGTTAGCAAAGAGAACTGTAAAGAGAGTGAGAACTACGAAGAACCTGCTTTTGCCAATTTGTGAATCCTGTTATAACAGAGAGAATGGTAGATTGTACAATGGATCCGATCACGATTCCAATCCAAAGGCCCTTTGCTCTTAAATGCAGAGAAAATCCCAGTATGACAGCCACCGGAGTTCCAACAAGATAAAACGCCCCAATATTGACATAGGCACCAATATGCTGCCACCCACTCCCCCTAGCAATACCTGTTTCAAATAAGAATAATGATTTCACAGACATGTTTGTAATCAACTTTCAGAATATAGAACTTCTAATGAGATTGCAGTACTTTTTTCATATTGTTTTTGTCTTTACAAACAAGCGCGACAGTTGATTCAGAACATTCTTGGCTGGAAAATGATACATACATGAAAAATGAGGGAAACTAACCAGAAATAACGGCTTGTAAACTGTCCGTGACAATTGAGAGACAAATCAAGGGAGCCATCACAGCAATATAATTCACAACTTGCTTGTCATTGCTGTAAGCATACCCCAAAACATACCGGCAACAGAAGAGAGCTATGCTCACAATAATCGACTCACTGACAGCAAGAACCATTACAGCCCAAACAGCCACTCTAGCGGCTTGAGGATTCCCAGCTCCCAGTTCATTCGAAACCCGAGTACTACATAACATTCAATCCAACATCTTAGTACAAGCATATATACATACATATAGTCACCAAACGTACAATATACACAAGTATATGCACAAGGATTAATGTCTAGAGTAAACCTTGCAGCTGCCCCAAATCCATATTGTATGGTAAAGTGCAGTGTAGAGATTGTAAGGCTGATCACAGAGATTTTGAAACATTAGAAACATTTGAATTATAAATTTCAAATGAATTATAAATCCCCAATTCACCAACCACAAAATTAAGGATTGAAATGGAAGCATACCATATAGATAGTACTGAAGTTTCAAGCTTTGGATTTGGTAACAGGCCTGACAGCAAAACAAGTAGCTCAAGTGACCACCACTTAAGACTATTAATCGTCGACACAAAAGGAAAAAAAATTAGCATGATAAAAAGGTGAATAAGAGATTCAAATCTTAGAAAAAGGGAATGAAATTACCAAACCATTACAGCAGATGGGACAGCAAAACTGAAGAATTCCCCGATACCAAAGAAGGCATCCTTTGAGAAAGGCATTCGAGTTTTCTTACAGGTTGCAGAGTACTTCACATACAATCCAAGCAATATCACATTCAACCAAGTGGATAAACTGATGGCTATAGCCGCTCCGTGAATTCCCAATTTGAACTTAAAGATGAGAGCCCAACAGAGAGGTAAATGTAAACACAGAACAATGAAGGAGCTTCCAAGCATTGGAAGAGTTAAACTCTGGGACTGCAAGTATCGGACTAGAGGTTTAAGAATTGCACCACCAAACAGAGCTGGGATGAGCCAAATGGAGTATTTGCATGCTTCAAGTGAGATTGAAGGGTCTTGGCCTACGAGAATCAACAGTTTGTCCATGAAGATCCATAAGAGAGAGACCGGGAAACACACCAAAACGAGAGAGATGATGGCACTATAAGTGTAGATTCCAAGCTTTTGATATTGTTGTGCCCCATAAGCTTGACCACATAGAGTTTCCAATCCACCCACCAATCCTGACTAATTGGCATTTACAAACTGTAATTAGTTACTAATACTGGTATGATTTTATGAGTAAGCAATGTGTTCTAGTTAAGACTCTTGTTCCTCAACAAACCTATTCTACCCTTGCATTGCTTGATTTATGGAGACATTGTCCACACAGTCTGTCTATGTTGGCAGGTAGCCAAGGTCCACCCTTAGTAAGCTCTGTGGCTGGCCGGTGTACTCAATGGACTAACCGCCACGAACACAAAGTTTAAAGTACAAGGCTGAAGCCCTACCTAACACCAATTGGTTTTAGGAGAACTAGTGGAAGTTGAGACCAACAGTCTAGACTTGTGTTCATAAACATGAGAACATATTAGATCTGGAAAACCACATTATAAATGATTTTATCAATTGAGGAGCTGTAACCTGTTGTGTAAAGAGGAATGCTAGCGACAATCATGCACATACTGCATGACTGACTATCATAGCGATTGTCAATCGTTGGATGTTGTGAGTTTTATTTCTCTTTCGTAAATTACCATGACAACTACTTTTCTTTATGTTCCTAATTGGCATTATAATTTGACATTTTAGCATAACGGTAAAAGTATTACTTACAAGAAGACTGAAGCCGCTGACATTGGTTAGAGAGGTGGCGATGGCGACACTGGAAAGCTCGAGCTGACCAAGGTGTCCTACCATCATCACTGATATGACTTGCAAGAGGTACTGCATTACTGTCACAGCCACCATCGGCGCCGCAATGTAGCTCACCTTCTTCAGCTCTCCCACAAAGACACCCCTTGTAACCACCCATCTCCTTTCACCTCCCTCTGGCATTGGCACCTCTTCCATACTGATATGTTTCTCTCAACTCTCTACCACTAAACCATTATTTATTTGACTCTCAGTCAGATATGCATATGAACTTTGATGCTTATCTTGTAATATAGCATTTAGAGTGTTGACTTCCTTTGTAACGCAACCATTTTTTTGGGGTAAAAAATAATATATAGTTTGATGGTTGTATTGTTGTATAGTATTAGCGTGAGTTTAATAGTTGCATGGTCAATGACTCCAATGACAACATGATATATTTAATGTCAACTTTTAATATTAACTGCCGTAACCCAAACGATAAAATAAAAAATAATAATAATAATAATAAAACAATGGGCAGTGAAGACCTATCATAATATTGTATCAATTATTTCCAGTATTTTTGCTATATATTTGTTTCCTAACCTGTGGTACAGACAGGAAAAAAAAAAAATTTGTGGTACAGACCAATAACATTGTTCTTGTACAAAAACTTCAAAGGAAAATTCTACATAGTCCGGCATTCAGACTAACGACTCTAGAGTTATAATAAAACGAGCAAAAATTTGAAACATCCGATCATATTTATACGATCAAATGTATGCTTCAACCCTCAAATCACTTACTATTTTCAATGAGTGAAGGTGTGAGCGAAGAAGCTTTGTGCGGCCGAGCAATTGCTCGGCCTGGCCACTGGCGGTTGACCGGAACCGTACAACCACAGCGTAACGAGCAATCGGACCGAACGTTGAGCGTAACCCAACCGCATTGGCATTGTGTACGCACAGATGAAATGTGGCCGGCCTTCCCCCCTCAGTATTCACACACTCCATGCACGTAGATGGATCGTTTGTCACACCAGTCGAAGCCATCTAACTATCTTCATTTCTTGGTAACGAATTCAAGTCCAAATTCGAAATCAAACTCACATCCATTATCAAGTACTTCTCTCTTGTACCACGGCCTGTGTTATTGAAGCCTCACTGGGATCTTGAATGTACCGCTGCCACCAATCTATTAACTAGAGAGAGTATAACGGGCAAAAAACAAAAATCCCAGAATTGCATTGCCAAAAATCCAATTGTCCCTAAGCATTAGAGGGGAGGATACAATTCCAGAGTTGACAAAACTGAACATTTTTTTATTTTTTTTGCGAACCCTTCGCGTTCAAGCCGAAAACACTACTTGCCAAAAAAAACATAAAATGCCACAACTCCGCATAAATTTAAATGCTATTTCTCTGTTTCATTTTACAGTTTCCCGTCCGAGCTCGCACAGAAGCAAGCAAGCTGTAATATTCTTCAATTCTCACTTTTACGCCTTCTCTTGGCTGGGTTCTTTGTTAATTGTCCTGCTTTCCCTGTATCCGAATCTTCTCCCATATTCTGCTGTTCACATTAAGAAATTTGAACATTACATGATCTTGCAACCAAATGTACATAATGCAATCGCTAAGGTATGATGTATATACCTTCTTTAACCTCTTCCTCTCTCTCTGTCTCTGCCGCCCTTTGTTTTTCCTTTTTGAAATTACCGAATTCTGGGTATAATTAACAGAAAATAATCACCTATTTAGACATTGACTTCACTTTACGCACTCATGTCAATAAGGATCTCAATTGCAGATATACCAACCTGTGCAGGAGCCATAATTCGAGCATGCCTCTCTGCATGAGTCTCTCCGTCAGTATCCCCATCACTGTTGAGCATGTGCTTAAGCCTCCCTTCACTCAGTAGTTTTTCAGATCGGGCGTGTCTCTATAACAATATAAAAGGAGTCTTCAATAGATCAGATATAGAGAGCATATGGGGCAACGAAAATTGAACATATATATAGGTCACCCGTGATGATTGCTGTTCTTGTTTCCTTTGAGAATGATGGAAGTAAAAGAGTACATTTTAGCATTAGTTGCACAATTCCTCCGTTGAAAGGTTAAATCTGAACTTGTGTTTGTAAGTTAGTTCATCATAGTGAATAATTCATAGCAGTAATAAATACAGTATAATGGCTGAATGTGGAGTGGCTGTTACTCTGTCCCTGAAGTAGGAATATCTGTAACTTCCCAATCATTGCCCAACCACCCCTGCTCCAACCCAAAAGGAAAAGGAGGGAATAGTTGGTGAGGTGGAAGGAAAAATAGTTGAATATACATGGGTCAATCGTTCAGTATCACACTTTAACTAGCACCTTAATTCTTAACTCTTATTTCAAACTGAAGTAGGACGTTTTAAAATCTAGCCGTTCAATGACAGACTAGGATTCAGGATTCAGTGTGCCATAGCTCAAATAGGCCGAGAGTGGGGTTAGGTCTGTTATGGACTTGGGATTTGATAAAAATGGTCAAACAGTTTCATGTGTGGTTTAAAGCAAAAAACAAGTGTTTAATCATTGAGAACGTAGACAAAAGGCACTTATCAAAAAACTGAAGAGAAAATCAAAAAGCAGTGCAACGGACAAATAAAGATCACATCCTAAACATAACTTTTAAGCTGCAGCTTTCATAGAATCCTTGATAATTTCAAAGAATTAATTGCAAGCATTTTTAGTGTTGACAATCCACATGACAATGTCCAACAACCTTCAAATCAATCAATCCCAGCCAATGACCAAACCAACTACAAGTAAACTAAGGAAGACAGTAAAACCCTCTTTAGTCCGTGGCAACTTGCCACACTAGCTTGGAGCCCACTTTGCCACAGGTAGTTACGATTCCTAAAAGAAACAAGTGCACAGTTCCCTCACCCCAAACAATAATACATGATTTCTTGTGATCTGGAGGTCATAGGTCCGAAACCGGAAACAGCCTCTCCATGTGGAGGTAAGGCTTAGTACATTTGACCCCTCACAAAACCCCGCAATGGCGGCAGCCTTGTACACTGGGCTAGCCCTTTATATATATATATATATATATATGAACATGACATACCAAATCAAACTCATAGCAGATTATCCGAAGGACTGAGATGAGCACAAAAACATTCATCTAGGAAGAAAGAGACTTCTTCATTGATGTGGGAACACCCCCTCATTTTGGGCTTCCAAAGGCTACCACATTTGTCAAACTAGATGAGAGGCAAGACATGGATTTATGTGCACATTGTGTAGTCCTATTCTTTCAAGATAATTAGAAAATTGAATGAACCTACAAAGTTGACATCAGGCAGCGGCTATAACGCTTGAAAACATAATGGAATCTTAAAGTTGATGGCTATTTGATCTGTTGATAATACTAATGCTATTTTGATAACTAAATGCTATATCATTAATGACTGTAAAAAGGGAAGCTCCCCAGGTTCCCATGTCCGTAAAAGTATCCAAAAAGCAAGAATCCAAATATCCCTGTAAAGTAACAGAAAGGAATCATGTTTCTCAAAAAGATTTCAAATGCCCTGAGGGAGAAATTCACCACCTTAGTCATCCAACAATTTTACTCCTAAAAAGTGCTCTTCAATCTGTGGACCAGATCCTTTACCATTTGAAAAAATGCTTATTTTGCCTCCACCCAAATACACCATATCAAAAACAGGAGCAGCATTCCATGTCTTCAACTTCTTCCTATTAACTTTGTCACCTCTACAACGAAGAAGAAACTTTGCAAATGATATGGGAAAAATTCAAGACAAACAAGGGCAACAGAAACCACATCTCCTTTGCCTCTCTATAATAAATAAGATGATCCAGGCATCTTTGAGTGAGGTCTAAACCATTGTGCAATGTAATATTCACCCTCTTGATTATCTGAATTCAAATACAAGTTACCATATAATATAAAGTACCAAATATTACAGATTTCAATAGAAAATTTGTTTCATGACAACACAATGAGTGAAGTTTAATAACCTCTTATTTCCAATTTTACTTAAAGCCCAAATTTGTTCTCTCAAACAGACACATACTTAAATATCACAAAAAAAGAACAGTATCATTATATGATTTAGTACAGAATATACAAAAGTAAATAGAAGCAACTCATATTTGAATAATCAGGAAGAGATACGAAGGAGGTCTGTCTCATCAACATTCACAACAAAAAGATTTAATATGTAACATCTCATGACTAGAATCATGGAAGAAATTTCCTGTTAATCCCAAATACTGGGGATGATATTTTGAGTGATGATTGGGGTTTAAATAGAGAAAGAAACATAATATATGCCAGTTTACCTTAGATTTGAGATGAGCCTTTAAGCTTTCCTCGGTCAAGCAGACAATTCTTGGGCACAGCTTGCACCTAAAAACTGATTTACATTTCAAGATACAGCCTGCATCATCAGATGGGACTGAATCCTTTTCGGCCACAATATCAGACTGCATCTTAAATGGTTCAGCATCCTTTTTAGCAGATGGACTTCTATTAATGTTTGTTCTGTCATCTCCACTTCCACTGTCATCATCATTTTTCAGTAAACCTGCCAATACTTGCAATTTTAGATTCCAGTATATTAAAATTCTCAATAGCAAAGGCAACTAGAAAGCATTTGCTCATCGTTCTCGTTCACACTACTAGACAGGCATTATCACGTGTTAGTGTCTAGTGAACCTAAAAGCTGACTGTTTACAAGACCAGTTTGAAGCTGTAACTTGACAATCATATATTATGCGCACATGAAGATAAGGAAATTCCTTACGACAGTGATACGATTGTTAGGGATATAGAGAAAATGGTTTCTTCATAGTTCTTAACCAACAGAAAAAGGTTCTGACTTCTGAATTCTGACAGTGATAGTATAGCAAATGTTACACAGACAAATGAATACATAGTCCTCAATATCAAAGAATAAAATTTCTTGTAGCTAAAAAGCATAGCATAACCGAATTTATTCTGAACACCTGTTAAAGTGGTAAAAAGCTTAATCTCTAAAAAATAAAAATAATAATAATAACTACAAAACTTACTAGAATTCAAGTTGCAAAACCAAATCTTACCTGATGAGTCAACATCAACTTCCTTTGCTGAGCCATCCTCACTCACATACCCTGAAAATTAAATTAAAAATAAAATAAAATAAAACAAATCTTGGGTTAATTCACAAAAGAAAATTTCAAAAATATCCATATGAATCCAAACCCATGATTGATGCATAAAGAAAGAAGAAAAGTATGTGAGTTGTGAAATAATTTTGGAGAATATTATGACAATGGTATTAGTAATGTAAATAAAATAAGAAAGACAGCATCTCTCATTATGTTGTATGTAACAATATATCAAACGGAAACACAAACATTCCAATTTGAGTAAACATGGAGGGAAGAAAATCTCAAATGCTACAATTATGCAACTTTTCCAGAGAAATTTAAACAAAAGAAACAATAAATTAATTTTCTAATACCATCCAATTCACATAGCTGACTATAGCGAAATTCCGAGAATATTTAAAAAGATGCAACCCTTTATTCATGAGCAATAAAGCACGGAAAATTCAGTAACTTCAATTGAGTTAATCATAAAGAGAGAACTAGTGACAATATAAAAACCAGAAGAAGTAGAGCAAGCTTCATCCTTTGCCCTCACTTCAGCAACTACATCATCATCTGCTTCTGTTTCTTCTGCCTCTACTTCGGAATCCGAAGAAGATGAAGAAGAATCTGAGTGTTTATCTGCATCGCCATGTTCTAGCTTATAGAATCGCCTTTTTATCATTTTTTTAGATCAACTGGGACAAACTGAAAAAAGGGTCATGAAAGTGAATTACTAAAGAATTCAAATATACAAATCAAGTGATGTAAACATCCATCTTTTAATCAGTTATGAGTGTTCCTAAACCTCAATGTGTATGAGAAATTTTGATTAAGAACCAGCTTAAAAAAAAAAAATCAAACCCAGTATAAGTTTCAAAAAATGCAAAAAACGACATGATTAAACAAATAGTAGGATTTGAGTCTTGAAAGCTAGTGTTCGCAGTGCGTATATACATATATATACATATATCGTTGTGATCGACATCTATGGTAGAATTAGCTAATTCACTGTAATCCTATACCTAGTTTTGAATGATGCCGAAAAAAACGAATACAAACATTCAAATCAAAACAAAAACAGAACAAATTCATGTCAATCTTACCAAAACACTGCTGTTGTTTCAATAATAAGCTGCAAATATATCACCAAAAAGATATACACACATACACATACATGGGCTTGAGAGAGAGAGAGTAACCTAAAGAAGGTGAACGGCTGCGCTGCGATTGGCGAAGGAAGCAAAGGAGGGTTAGGATTGTCTCTCAGTTTAGAATTTAGATGCTTAAAATCAGATGTGGTCGAGTTCAGTTGAGGCAGATGACGTGTCGGGCGTACATTGGATAAAGTTGTTCATTTATTTTCAATAGCCCAAAAAGTACCTCCCTAAAATTTTTATTTACTTATATTACTACACCCCAACCAATAAGAAAAACCGCAAAAATTTATTTTTTTATATATCACTACTATTACTTCCCTAAAATTTTTATTTATACCATTCAAAAATAATAACAATAATAAATAATTAATTAATTGTTTACTTATATTTTTAGATCTTACGAAAAAATTAATGGATAGTTGGGGCCGCCCAGGTCATCTAAAGCTTCAAATCGATCCATTGGACTGTCATAACTTTTTGTTTTTTTGATAAGTTATTGGACTGTCATAACTTTACCAAACCTGGCATGATGAGCTCATCAGATGAGCCATGGTACATTGCTATGCATGATGTAAATGAAGACAAATAATTATATATATATATTTTTTTCATGACAAATACTTAAATTTAGTTTTTTGTATTCATTCCTCAAACCGTCCAATTACACATTAGTATATGTCTAATTTTTATTTCTTTCATGATATTTTCTTTTTCTTTATTATTATTATTATTATTATTTACTTCTTGTATACAGCACTTTCCTTTTTTCTTTTTATTTTTTTTTTTAAAAAAACTTCTTACATGTATATATACACACTATGCAGAGCTTGCTATTGCTGTTTTGCCCATCCATAAATCCAAATGAGAGCAAAATTCGTGATTTTTTAAATTTATTTAAATATTAGAAGTTAAATAAATGATTTAAAAGAAAAGAAAAGAGACCACTGCACAACAGATAATTGGGACATGGATGGGATTTCCTATGTTCACTTGCTGGTATGGAGATCTCACTATTGTTGGATAATCATAAATTGATATCTAATAATATTTATAATTTTATATAATGAGGATTATGAGGGTATATTGGTAAAATTTGTATCTATATCTATATATCTATTCTAAAAGTGTAAGAAATTTCTTAATATATATATATCATACAATATCTAATTATTCATACCTCATTTACATTAATGTGCCGGAGTAAAACGTTAATTTCAATTTATGTCATCTGCATAATATTCTAATGAAAAAAGTGTACATTATAATTCTATTAAAAAAGTTGAGAGTTAAAACATTATAATTCTATTAAAAAAGTTAAGAGTTGAAAAGTCAGCAGTTATAACTGTTTTAATTGCCCAATAGTTACATATATATCTCTCTTTCCTAACAAAATATACTCTGCTACATTATATATTTTGGGCATTCCCACTCTTTCATTAGTATTTGTTATATATATATATATATATATATATATATTGTGTGTGTGTGTTTGGTGTAGATGTGTTTTTTATTTTTTTTTCATGGATTCTAAAAGTGTAAGAAATTTCTTAATATTTTTATTTTTTTTCTATAAAATGTCTAATTAACTATATCTAATTATTTATACCTCATTTACATTAATGTGCCAGAGTAAAAGGTTAATTTCAATTTATATCATATATATACTATTCTAATGAAAAAAGTGTACATTATAATTGTATTAAAAAAGTTAGGAGTTGAAAAGTCAACAATTACAACTGTTTTAATTACCCAATAGTTACATATATATCTCTCTTTCCTAACAAAATATACTGTGCTACATTATATATTTTGGGCATTCCCACTCTTTCATTAATATTTGTTATAAATGTGTGTGTGTGTGTATATATATATATATATTGTGTGTGTTTGGTGTAGATATGTTTTTTATTTTTTTCATGGATTAAAAATCATTATTTCGTTTTGATAAATTATCTTGGAGATTGAACATCTTGTTATGTGTTCTTGTTTTGGTTAGAATATTGAATTAAACTTCATTACACTGCATTGTTGTTTGGAGGATGGGAAAGGAAAGAAGAGTAGAGGAAAAATATTGAAGCAAGGCTTGAGAATGTTTGTTTTATAAACTTTTTTTTTTTCATGGATTAAAAATCACTATTTTATTTTGTTAAATTGTCATAGAGATTATCATTTTGTTATGTGTTCTTGTTTTGGTTAGAATATTAAATTAAGCTTAATTACACTACAAATGATTGTTTAGAGGATGGGATGAGAAAGTAGAGTAAGGGAAAACATTGAAGCAAGGCTTCAGAAGGTTTGTTTTGTTATTTTTATTATTATTATTATTTTTTTATTTTTTGAACATATTCTAATTTTTATTTTTATTTTATCATTCATGAGGAAAGAAGGCCTAAGAAGTAGGAAAAAAAAATTGAAGGTATATTTTTATTTTTTGAAAGGTAAGATAAGTGGAAATTACTTAGTAAAGAAGTTCCAAAGATATTAAAAAGCACTGCAAATGATTGTTTGGAGGATGGAGGGAAAATATTGAAGCAAGACTTCGGTTTGTTTTGTTAAAATTTTTTATTTTTTTCCGAACATATTTTGATTTTTTTTATTTCCTTTTTTGTAGAATCATGCCATGCATTAAGAAAGAAGGCCTAAGAAGTGTATATTATATCATTCTAACAATTGCACTCAAGTTTTAAACATAAAGAAAAATAAACAAGTTTTTAAGGACAAAAAAAATTATATATTTATAATTTAAAATATTTATTT
Organism: Cornus florida; assembly: GCF_030987335.1. Classification (NCBI taxonomy): domain Eukaryota; kingdom Viridiplantae; phylum Streptophyta; class Magnoliopsida; order Cornales; family Cornaceae; genus Cornus; species Cornus florida. The sequence continues at coordinate 10,581,724 of NW_026775577.1, forward strand.
CATCACGTGCATTGCACGTGTATTATGCTAGTATATGTGTGTATGAGGGAGAGTCCTCCAATAGCGGGGATACCCATAGCGCTGTCATCTCTCTCCAAATTACCAGTTTAACCCTCATCACTCTGTGAATGTTAATTACTACTGTGGTACTGATCACTCTCTGAATGTTGACTACTCTTTTGGTTGTGTTGATTTTGACCACTCTAAGCTTTACAAGCTTTACATTCAAAGGTTACTGATCCGAACATATTAAATGTTCATGGTATGCCTCTGTATTCAATTGACTCCACAAGCCGAGTATCACCATGACGGTGACATAAGATCCGATAATTTTTTATTTTTTCTATCCAGGATCATAATAAGAAAATTGCCAATATCAGTTACTGGAGTCATATACATCGATATCGGCCATTTTAGCATTTCGATGAATCTCATTGCTTAGACTATAGCAATGGTGATTATACTTAACAAGTCTGTGACAACGAGACATTTAGACGTAAAACGTATAGTTTTCGTACAGCAGTTAAATTGAATGTACCCAAACTGGCCATTATGTTATAAAACCTAATTTTCTCTACTTGATTGTGATAGGCGTATATTTATGAATTTGTCATTGTAAAATTCACTCTATACAAAGAATAAATACCTACGACTATTTAACTAAAAATGTCTCATGGCAAGTAGGGTGGAATCACGTATTCAAGTAAGTTTTTGTTTTCAAACAAAAGATTTTAAAACATTGATTTTGGAATTTGTCACTTACTAGAATTAACTCAAATCATAAAAATATGAATACTGAAAAATAAATATTTAAAGCAATATTAGAACAAGAAAATTCAAGTATATAAATTGAGAGCAAGAAAATGATAAGTAATAAAACAACAATGCATTGACTGAGAATGAAATTACAACTAGAACAAGAAGAAAAAAAACTCTCTAAGAATCTATTCTATCTCTACCTCTTTGAACGCTCCAGAGTTAAATTGTGTATCCCCACTTGTTCCACTTGCTGACTCTCTGACTTATTTCTTCCTTCACGTCACCTCGCTACACACTTCAACCTGATCTGACCACTTCTATATCTACAATTTGCATTTTCTTCCTACCTTTGTTGACTTTTTTTTTTTTTTTTCCTTCTTTCTTTCTCCTCCTTTCTATTCTTCACGTGCCTAGACATCTCTATACACAATATAGCTGACGTGGCATGTGACTAGATGTGTACCAAAAATATAACATTATTGTGTTGTACTTTGATTTTGAACTTGAGACTCTTAGAAATAGATTTGTACAACACACAAACTTTCTTGTAATGCTCCTTGTGTATATTTTTTGTTCTAAATAAATATAATCATCATTTTGCAGCTAATTCTTCACTTATTTTCCCTTTTTGTTTCTTTTCTTCTCATTCTATTTATTTCATCACATGCATCGCACGTGCATTATACTAGTACATAGAAATATGTGTGTGTGAGGGAGAATGCTTCAACAGCAGGATACCCACAGTGCTGTCATCTCTCTCTAAATTACTAGTTTGACCCTCATCACTTTGTGAATGTTGATTACTGCTATGGTGCTGATCACTCTCTGAATGTTGACTACTTTTTTGGCTGTGCTGATTTTGACCACTCTCAGCTTTGCAAGTTTCACATTTTAAGTAGTAGATGACCCGAACATATTAAATGTCCATGGTGTGCCTCTGTGTTCAATTGAGTCCACAAGAAGAATATCACCATGACAGTTGTACACACAAATTTTGTATCTACAAATTAATAACGAAATAGGGAGCAAATTATAATTTATTGATTTATGAAAATCCGAGTACAATCCTCTGAGATATTCTTTACAAAATAAAGAAAATATCCTCTGATTCGATCTCATTTGTTGGTTGGATTTAAAGGTTGTTGGAGTCTGATCTTGAATCAGGTTGTTGATAATCTTCTTCAAATATTTGTAGTTGAGGAAAATCGCCAATGATTTTTTATCGAGGGCTAAAGAAGTTTGATCTTGAACAGTATCATTTGATGATTCTTCAAACTTGTTGAATCGCATGGAAAGAAAAACACGATTATGATGTGCTTATTGTTCTTTGTTGAATTTGAGAAAGAACGATACGGTTTTGACGTGTTTATTATTCTTTGTTGAATTTGAGAAAGAACGACACGACTTTGGATTGGATGTGCTTGTTGTTCTTCGTCTTCAGTGAATTTGTTGAAGAATGGCACGGCTTTGGTTGTGCTTGTTGCTCTTCTTCTTCTCCTTGGGTGTTGGGATGAATGTTGGCAGAACTTCTGTATTTTACTCTGAAATTCTGGATTTCTAGAATTCTCAATTTCAAATATATTTTATTAAGAATAATTATCTTTTTGTTTAATCATCTGAGCTAGGCTAATTAAATAATTTAAGTGGACCAAGTTTTGGACAATTAAATAATTTAATTAAACTTGAGACCCATATTTGATGGGTCAATTTGTCACAACAAAAATTCATGAAATTTTAATGTCTACAATGGTGACATAAGATCCGATAATTTTTATTTATTTTTTATCCAGAATCATAATAAGGAAATTGTCAATACTAGTTACTGGAGTTGCATACATCGACGTTGGCCATTTTAGCTTTCAGTGAATCTCATTGCTAAGACTATAACAATGGTGATTATACTTCACAAGTCTATGACAATGTGACCTTCACGCGTAAAACGTACAGTTATCCTACAGCAGTTAAACTGAATATATCCAGACTGACCATGATGCTATAAAACCTAATTTTTTCTACTTGATTGTTAAAAATTATTAGAAAAATTGCCTCAGTGAACTCGTTCACACAAACAGCCAAACTAGTGTATATAAAAATAATGTTTTATTTCCTTCATCAATCCTTTGTGTTATTCATTTCATACAAAATAATAATAATAATAATAATTTTTATTATATCCATTTTATAATAATAATGTTTATTTCATCATGTGCATCACACAATTCCATTCAACTTTTAAATATAAAGAAATACATAAGTTTTAAGTACAACAAAAAAAAAAAAAAAAAAAAAAAAAAAAAAATTATAATTTAAAATATTTATTTCATCACGTGAATCGCACGTGCATTATGCTAGTACATAGAAATTTGTGTGTGTGAGGGAGAAATTACCTCAGTCTCCTCCAACAGCGAGGATACCCACAGTGCTGTCATCTCATTTCAAATTACTAATTTGACCTTCATCACTCTGTGAATGTTAACTACGGCTGTGCTGATCACTCTCTGAAAGTTGACCACTCTCTTGACTGTGCTGATTTTGACCACTCTCAGCTTTGTAAGCTTCACATTCAAAGGTAACTAACCCGAACATATTAAATGTCCATGGTGTGCCTCTGTGTTCAATTGACTCCACAAGACGAGAATCACCATGACGGTGACATAAGATTCGATAATTTTTATTTTTTCTATCCCAGACCATAATAAAGAAATTGTCAATAGCAGTTACTGAAGTCACATACATCGATGTTAACCATTTTAGCCTTTCAGTGAATCTCATTTCTAAGACTATAACAACAGTGATTATACTTAACAAGTCTTTGACAACGAGACCTTTACGCGTAAAACATACAGTTTTCCTACAGTAGTTAAATTGAATGTAACCAGACATGCCATTATGCTATAAAACTTAATTTTCTTTACTTGATTGTTAAAAATTACGAGAAAATTGCCCCAATGAGAGAAACTCCAATAGGCTGCCAATCTCAAAATATAACAGGTGGGTTTAAAATGGGCTCTCCAATTAGCTGTCAAATGGGCTTCCAAAATATACCTTTGTCAAACCTTCTGCCAAATATAACACAAAATATAGCAACCTGCTATTGCTGTTATTGCTCTCTTCCTTCGCTCTTCTCTCTCGCATCCTCTGATCTCTCTGCCATAAAAACCTAAAACCACCTTACCTCATCTCTTCTTCTCTACTCTCAAGCCGAAGCCCCACAGAGCTCGTTAATTTTCTAAGAGGATCGTCGTCTTCCTCGCTTTCAGTCTCTAAACTCCGACCGATTCTCTTGCCACCGCTACTCCATCTCCGGTCGATTATCTGGCCACAGCTGTTCGGCAATCCATCTCTCTCGGATTTTCCTCTCTATCTCTTGGATTTTCACTCAGGTAAGCCTTTCTCTTCCTTTGTGTATAGATTCTTAAAAATCTGAAATTGGGAGTTTGGGTTTTTAGGTTGATATATATATATATATATTTGTTATGCTCTGTTGCAATATTTTAATGAGGACAGTTTTGAAATATACATTTTTTGATGAGGACAATCTTGATATTTTAGGAAATTTTTGAAACACCAGTGACTATGAAGCCTGTGTTGACATGTATAAGCTCCGTGTTTCAAAATTTTGATAAGATGTGTCTATGAATGTTGATATATGTGGCTTGGATTTTGAATTTTTTTGATGAGACTAGGACTATGCTCTGTTGCAATATTTTAATGAGGACAGTTTTGAAATATACATTTTTTTGATGAGGACAATCTTGATATTTTGGGAAATTTTTGAAACACCAGTGACTATGAAGCCTGTGTTGACATGTATAAGTTCCGTGTTTCAAAATTTTGATAAGATGTGTCTATGATTGTTGATATATGTGGCTTGGATTTTGAATTTTTTTGATGAGACTAGGACTGTGCTTCCATATATATATATATATATTCTGTGTTCAAATTTTTGAAAGGGTGTGACAGTATATACATGTGTGGGTGATCTTTTGAGAAATTTCGATGGGGATGTGACTGGTTTGATATATTTGTGGTTTGCAATTTTTGTGTGTTAAATTTCTGATGAGGTTCTTTATATATATGGTTTATGTTCAAAATTTTGAGGGGGTTGTGAATATGTGAAGATATATATATATGGTTTTAGTTTCTAATTTTTTATGGGACTTTATTTTCTGAAAATGAATTTGGCATTGTTGTGGTTGAGTTGAGAATGGTAGTTGAAAAAAAACAAAAATGGTGGTTGTGTCAAAAAATAGCATTTTGGATGAAACGCACCATTGGAGCATAATTTCTAAAATATAGCATTTTGACACTGTAACACCTCTCAAAATATAACTTTGGCATATAAAAATAGCATTTTGCATTGGAGATGGTCTGAACTCGTTCACACAAATAGCCAAATTAGTGTATTTAAAAACAATGTTTTTTTTTTTTGCCTCCATCAATCATTTGTGTTATTCCTTTCATACAATAATAATAATAATAATAATAATTGCCTAAATAATGTTTATTTCATCACGTGCATCACACAATTGCATTCAAGTTTTAAATATAAAGAAATACACTAGTTTTAAGTACAAATATATATATATATATATATATATATATATAAAATTTAAAATAGTTATTTCATTACGTGCATCACACGTGCATTATGCTAGTACATAGAAATATGTGTGTGAGGGAGAATTTACCTCGGCCTTCTCCAACAGCGGAATACCCACAGTGCTGTCATTTTTCTCCAAATTACTAATTTGACCCTCATCACTATGTGAATGTTAACTATGGCTGTGTTGATCACTCTCTGAATGTTGACTACTCCTTTGGCTGTGCTAATTTTGACCACTCTCAGCTTTGTCAGTTTCACATTCAAAGGTAGCTGACTTGAATACATTAATCTTCCTTACTGAGTAAACTTATGCGTAACATATGAAGCACCGACACGGCTATCATAGGCGGCATACCAATGTCGGACACGTGTCCGACACTACCAAATCGTGTCCTGTATTTTTTAATTAATCGGACACGGCCGGACACCGATTGGGACATGCTGGAAAAGTCGCCAGACACCGATCGAACACGCTTGAAGACACGCCAAAAACTTTTCTTTCTTTTTTAAATAGAAAGGAAGAAAATAAAGAGGCAGCCAGGGAGAAATAAATAAATAAATAAATAAAGAGAAGCCAAACGACTTTGGAGAAGATCGATCATTGACCTGGGTATCATATATATATATATATATATATATATATATATATATATAACTAATTTAATTTATAGGTCTACATATATATACATATATCCAAATCATATGTATATATTCATTCATAAAGATCTGAAAAATGAAGATGGAGGAGAATAGAGAATCGGTCGGAAGAGAGAGAGAGAGAGAAACAAAGACGTGAATCTGAACGAATTGATGGTGATGTGGAGAAAAGTAGGGGGATATCAGATAAGCTATCTTATCTCTATATGTTTGGCTACAAGGATTATGCTATTCTATTGTTAGATACAAAGAGTTACTATATTATATACATATATATATATATATATATATATATATATATATATATATTAGTAAGGATTTTGTTACCATTTTTGGATATAAAGAGTTGTTATAATGCCATATATTAGGGCATCTCCAATGCAAAAAGCTACTTTTGCATACCAAAGCTATATTCTGAGAGGTGCTACAGTGTCAAAATGCTATTTTTTAGCAATTATGCTCCAGTGGTGCATTTTATTCAAAATGTATTTTTTTGACACAACTCTCATTTTATCCAATATGATTTAATATTTAATTTAAGTAAGTGCGATGAAAACAATATGCTCAAAATTTCAGCCCCCTAAAAATAGGTGTAAGATAACAAGAGATAAAACATCAACTAATATTATATTGTCCCCAAACATCTAAATTATTGAAAGTTACCTGCTACAGATATTCTTCAACGCTTGCTGCCTCGATAGGGAAGACATCCTCGAATGTCATCTACAAGACGCAAGCAGAAAATGAGGACAAACAGTAAACATTAATGCACAGAGGACAAATTAAAAAGGGAAGAAGAAAAGCAAACAAAAAGAACTTGTTCCTAGCATAAAAGCTTAACATCTTCCTAATACTTTACTTTGTGATGATATTGATAGCATATGAGTCTGTAATAATAATTGAATATCCTAAATTTATATTCTCATCAACAATCTAACTAAAAAATTCTTATTGTATATCAAGCAAATTCAAAGACAATTCCCCCAAATTTTCCTTCACGTATATTGCGATCATTTTAAAAAATAATAATATTAATGAATCAATTTTTCCATATATGTAAGCATTAATTGAGTAAATGAGTAACACAGAATCACTCCCATATAAAAAGAAAGAGTATTTGAAAGAGAGCAAGTTTGGTATGACACACATATACAGGACGCCCCTTTTCTTCTCTTTTTGTCGCACACAAAAATCAGATTAAGTTCCACATCTCTCTCTACACACACATATAGGGGAAGAGAAAATACAGGACGCCCCTTGTCTTCTCTTTCTGTCACTGGTCGCCAGTCTCTTCCCTTTCTGTTGCCGCCGTTCTCTTCTCTCTCTGTTGCCCTAGAGAAATAGTAGTGAAATAGGAGCAGGTCTCTTCTATTTCTGTAGCCCTAGAAAAATAGCAATTGCTATTTCTTGTGCTACAATTGGCATTAGTTTTGACAAAGTTAAAAATTGGCAGCTCATTGGAGAGCCCATTTTAAGCCCACTTGCTATATTTTAAAAATGGCAGCCCATATAGCATTGCATTGGAGATGGTCTTATATATATTTGTTTTTATTAGATCTTTATGGAACCTATTTTAAATGTATTATATTTATTAATATAAAAAATTAAGTAAAAATTAATTAATTTTTATATATTAAAATTATATTATTATTTTATTGCCATATCCTAACCGTGTCGGTGTCCTATTTTTTAAATATTTGTCGTATCGCCGTATCCGTGTCATGTCGTACCCGTGTCTCGTGTCGGTATCCGTGCTTCACAATGCGTAACAATAACAATAGTACATTAGTATCCGTGAATTAAAATTTTAAATTACACATAACTAGATAGTTTACACGTGTTTATTACTGAGCACTATGGATAATTTTCACTACTGAAGGTGTATATAGTTGTGCAGGTTGCGTTTGATTATCATGTGCTACATTTTCCAAGACGCGTTGCACATCACCCGTGAATTAAAATTTTAAACTATACATAACTAGACAGTTTACACGTGTTCACTGCTGAGCACTGTGGACAATTTTCACTACTGAGTTAAAGGCGTACATAGTTGTGCAGGTTGCGTGAGATTCTCACGTGATACATTTTCCAAGGCGGGTTGCATGTCACTGGTGAATTAAAATTTTAAACTACACATAACTAAACAGTTTGCACGTGTTCACTGCTGAGCATTATGGACAATTTTCACCGCTGAGTTAAAGGCGTACATAGTTGTGCAGGTTGAGTGCGATTCTCATGTGCTATATTTTCCATGGCGGGTTGCACGTCACCAATTTTAAAGCGGTTTGCAAGCGTTTAAACAATAGAGGACTTGAACGGTGATGAGTGTGAATTGCAGACATTTAAAGAATAAAGATGAGTATTGTGAGGTATGATATAGTGGTGGTCGTAATAGCGGGATGCAGGTGTTTAAAAAGTAGAGGATAAAAACCGTGGAATGACAATTTTCTAGTTCAAGCGCTAATAAGGTATTATCTTTGTGTTTATTTATTTATTTATTTAATGAAAATAATTTATTAATAAACTTTTAGAGTATAATTAACCATAACAGTATTTGAATGATTTTAGATAACTTACCCTATAAAATTTGGATTAATAGATAAAACTAGATTTGAAGTTATGTTCATTGATATATCAGAATTATACAATGAAAATAAAAAATAATTATGTCATATTCAACAATAATTTAGCCGACTATAAGAAAAATAACTACCAGATATATTTCAAATATTTTATAATACAAATCAGCTACAATACAAATCAGCTGTAGCTAATTTATTGAATAATATGATTTGGTTTGGTCGGGTTCTCATTAGAGAATCCTGGGTTCGAGTCACAATAGTTTCATGATTTTTAATTTCCCTTCTAGTATTTAATAAATCAACTAGACAAAATCCCTCATCTTAAAGAGTAAGAGTATCCAGCATATAAATTAAAAAAGTTAAAAGAAAAACAATATTACACTTGAATGCTTAGTTATCATAACCAATTAACCAATTTGGATTATTGTCATGTCACAAACGAACTATCAAACATGGAAATTAATACAAGTATATTTGTTGTAACATTATTATTAATAAAAAAAATACAGAATCAACATTAACAAAATACTTTATATAAATTGATTTCGGTAATAGTTATATAGAACATTACATATGTTCTCTCTTTACATATACATACAGGCAACAATCAATTTTTGAACTTGGAACCTTAATTTTTATAATTCAGTAGGTTGAAGTTGGAACCCTAATTTTGAAGTTGGAACTTTATCAATCCTACGTAAAATCTCGATTCTAATAAGCTTAATTTTTATAATTATGTTTGGCGCGTGGTAACAATATTGTAAAGAGCATTCATTCGGAGGGTACCTCGTATCAACGTACCCCGGGATATTGTAGATTTTCTCCAAATAATTGGTTTGACCAGAGCCACATGGTCAACTGCAAACATATGTAACTTGATCAAAACCAGAAACTTGTATATGCATTTTTACGGATACACGAGAAGCAGTGAAAGGACGCACTCAAGTGCTTTTGAAACAGAGACTGTACATTTATCTTCACCTAAAACACACAATTTTATGTACAAGTCACAAAATCAATACTAATGTCCAGCGCTCACATCCATCTTACGAGTCTGAGAATGAAACATTTCAGCTATATCTGTAGCTGTACTGCACTCCTCTGGTTTTCTATCTGACACGGAGCGAATAAATCTAGGAAATCTGACTGAGATGCCACGGGATGGATGAACTAAGCCAATGGCAGCTTGGTGAACTGGTGATATTGTGAAGTCTGCACCCCTTATTACCCAGACAAGTTCGGGAGAGAACCACATATCAGGCACCTCAGCTGTTTGATAATATGGTGGCTTCTTTGACAAGATCTTGTCCCCAGAGAATAATTCTTTCATCTGCAAAGTTGGATTTAAGAACTTAGTTATTCTGTTAATAAAATGATGTTCACAGGCATATGCATCAATGTTCAAACCTTCTGATTAATAAGCCAAGTCTTGAAATAGGGAAGCAAAAAATCAAACTCAATCAACTTATGTCACTTCCATAGTCTAAGAAATAATTTTTTTTAAATGATTTCAATGTTTGTTTAGTAGGTTTCATGAACCTGAACTAGAAAACCCAAACACTAAACCTGTATCTACATGTCCATCTCAGATTTGTCCTGAAAAACTGCGGGAAGGCGCTTCCAGCACCCATGTAGGGATATTTGATTCCAAGATTTTGATGATGTTACGCTTTCAAAATATTCAATAGGCTACCTCTCAGATTTAGTTAATATCACATGATGTACCTATCAAACTAAAAGCTAGTTGAGCTTAACAAAAGCAAACAATCATGTCACTGAAGAAAAAAAAAAAAAAAAGTGGGTATTTTTACCACTCCTTGCAGCTTGCAAATAGTTAAAAGCTGTTTTACCTGTGTGTAAAAAGAATCTGAAAACCCAGACATGACACGACAAACACTCTGAAATTCCTCCGTATCAGGGTTGTAGCATGCCATGAGGAAAGGACTGTACCTGAACCACGAAAAACATCACACACATAACTGCCAACAGCAATGTTTCCAACATGTCCAGAATTCAAACAGAAAAAAGCTTGTGAGAATTGCATTATTAACATTTTGTCAAAGACATTTATAATGAAACGATTATTTTTTTTGGCATTTAAGTAATTCCGATTGAAAATCATTTTATTATTGAAGATTAGAGAATTGTTTTGATTTCACTATCATGTTTATGACCAGTCTCCAAACTGCATATTATGGCTTCAAACAACACGTTGAAGAAAATGGAGCAATCCTACTTTTGTTATGCTTTCAGGTACAATGTTTTCATTAAAACCGGTAATCCCCAAGAAGAAGTAAAGAGTTGGAGGAAAATTTTGTTTTACCATCCTGCTTTTCTCCCATTCCCATGCCAAGCACCGATAGGTACTAAATCAAGTGAATCATTTAGCCCTTCCACATAATCTCGCTTGACCTGCAAAGGAAACATCACTACTTATCACAGGTTTGAATTTGTTTTTTCGATTTTAATTTCTTATAGTAATTGCAAAATGAATAATTTTCAATCAATACAAGAAACCTTTAATGCTTATGAAAGGGAAAAAAAAGAAAAAAAGAAAAGAAACCTTTAACCACGTATCAGAACGCTTTGATGGAGAATATCCAGCATCAACATCAAGAGATTTAACCATTATCCCTTCACACGAGGAACGCAATGCATCATCAAGAAAACAGTTCATCTTAGTCAATGTTGCTTCATTGCTCCCACCAGCATCATCTGCTTCCACCTAAAAAGCAGGACAGATTGATGACACGACTAACACAAGGATCCTCAAGTGAGTATATGTGCAGAGCACTTACTGTTATTTCCTTTGCATATTCAACATGACCCAACTTCCCATCACCGAACAAATCCTTCAAATCTGAGATTTTTGGGGAAAATGGAGGAAATTTATGTTCAGAAAAAAACAATACTTCCTGGTTTTGAAATCTATAATTCCCAGTACATTAAATAATTTTTAATATTAGAGGGCATGAATATGCATACATTTCCGTCGTTGGCGGAGAGGAAAGCCCAACAGCCTGTATCAGAATTTATTGTGTTTGTGAACTTTTCCAGACTGTTTCTCAATTTATTGAGTGCTAATATCACATGAAAAAGGATGTGCATTTGAAAATTTTAACATAGAAAGACAAAGAAAATTTAAAAAACAAAAAAAAGAAAGAAAGAAAGAAAAAAGGTAACACACAAGACACTTTATAGTTTGCACCTGAGCTAATAAGATCGAAATGGTATAAACAGAATAAATAAATAAATAAAAAAGGTGTGGTTATTAAACTAATTGTAAGCTGAGAAATTATGTACAACTTTTACTGAAAGCATCCCAGGCTCATTAAATATATAGTCAATCATGAGACTACACCAATAATATTCAACCCCATTGCAGTCCAACTAAGAGCATAATTATGCAAAAAACAAGTTAGAAGAACATACAAGCTGCAAATGCCCTATTTAAGTTCACAACTAAAAAAAGGAAAAGACCATCTCCAAGTGTGGCCCTGTTAATTGAATATGCCAAAGGGTAGGCTGATAAGGCTGAGATCACACTAATCACTCTCCCTTTCTTTTTCTTTTTTTTTTTTTCCTGAAAACATATATAAATTATTTTTATACACACGTCTTTGATATCCCTGTCTTAACTATACTATTTTTCTAAATTTAAAATTAAGACATTTTCATGTTCACTTGCATCCTTCGCATGTCTAAACTATATGTCAGCACATGCCTAAAACAGAAATATCTCAAATTTCTGTGTGTCCCCGTCACAAGCATCTCGTCATATCCAACATGTATAACAAGGTTAAAGCTCCTTTAGACAAGTGTCCACGGTGCTCAGTCATAGATGCATGCACAGATGAAACAGAAGTTAAAACAATTGCGACCTCCTAACAGAAGTTCCAGATGCGCAGTGAGAAAGATAACCACACAAACAAAAAAGAAAAGAAATTCTAAATTGCAAACTATCTTGGTGGCTTATCTAGTGAGTTTGTCGTGGGCTAAAATTCCATTGCTTATGGAGCAAGTACATCTTAATGCTGGCAAAACTGTCTGTTGAAGTGTTTCAAGGATCTACTTCCCCGTGAATAATACCAGATAGTCATCAATAAAGCTCGAACTCAAAATTGTACACCATTTACAAGATGACAAACTGTACACCATATATATATAAAGAAAAGCTTCATGATACTTACTGCTCTCCATTAGCAAACATGATATCAAAGACAAAGATGCAAATGTCAACCTGCATGGGGAAAAAATATCAGAAACTAATCCAGAAATTTAAACAACTAGAGAAGACGTATAACAATGCGGGAAAAAAGAAAAAAGAAAAGAAAAAAAGAAAAAAAGAAAAGAAAGAAAAGGTAATATAACTGGAAAGGAGTAACAGGCATCAGATGAGAACCAAATGAAGGCAATGATGATTAATGCTAGCACAGAATCATCTGCCACAACGCAATGATGAAAAACTAAAAAAATAAGTCTTAGGAGACCTTCTAAGGAGCCAAAATCAGCAATTGTAGCATATTCATGGAAGCTACAACTAGGTTACTATCTTGATCGGTGAAATTGTCCCCAATTGCAAATTGATTTGCCTAGGAAGCATCTGCCTTAATTTAGGTTAAATTCAACTTCTTGGAATAGTTTTCAAATGCATTGACCTAGCCTAACAACAAGACTAGAAAACAAATCAAACTTTAAAACATATAAAAATCCCTAAAGAATCTAAACTACTGATTTTTTTAGCCTTATAGCAATTTCTCATACAATTCGTTCATCAAGGTCATTTGTGCTACTCAGTTACCATTCACTCAGGTTTTCCCCTATCTCCAAGTTAAATGCTAATCTAAAGTGTCTCCTAAATTTAAATTCTTAAAGAATCATAGGAAATAGGCGATAGGTATAGATATTCAAGCTCTCCTACATGCAAGCATCTCAAATTATTAGGCCAGCAAATCATGTGAGCCATTGGCTGGTAAATTTTGAGCTCCTTCTAAAATGTTTCCTTCTTCAATACTATTGCAGACCATATAGGAGCTTAATTATGGAAATTGTATGTGTCACTAGAATAGGTTTCATCTAATGCAAGTCATCATGAAAGAATTAAATATAATAGAACTTTTTCCAACTCTTGACATTTTTATTTTTATTTGATGTTGTTGTTGTTGTTGTCGTCTTCGTCGTCGTCGTCGTCTTCTACATCATCCATAAAAACTGGTTATAAAAGACCGGTTGCTTTTTCCACACCCTCCCTTCATCCCCAGAGTAAAATTACTTCCTCCTCAAACTATGTGAAACTTCAATTGATGTTCCTTAGGCATTCAGTAAACTGGATTCAGGAGGGATCCGTAAAAATCAATTAGAGAAGAGGCACCACTTAAGTGTAACTGGGTGCTCATTTAATCAATAGGTGAAGCATCCATAGGATAATAATCATTATGGAGGAAGCTCTAATGTCATTAAATGAGGTAAAAAGAGGGGAAGTCCTAAAAGGCTCTAAACTTTTACAAGATAAAATCACACTGTTATTTCATTCTGGTGCTTGGCACTGGTAACAAGTCATGAACAAAGAGTAACTCATAACTAAGACCTTGCAAGTTTTTCATAATTGAGATCAAACTCTATTAGTAAGTAACACTTTATCTAATATAAAGCTATATAAATAATATATCATATTGATTTGTATATTTTATATATGTACTCGTGCATTCAACATACAATTTTTACTAATTATTTGTAAAATCCTAAACTAAAAAATAAAAATCTAAGATATTATGTTCATAAAAATTGGACCAATGATTTAACCATTTTAGACATCAACTTCTTTTACTTATATTTTTGCAATGAAACACTCAACTATGTGAGACAGAAAAACCATTGAAGTAGCATACCTTTATACTTTCCACTGAAATCAAAGAAACTTTGCTCCCTCTCTCTCGGGAAGATAATTCTTGGAAGGACATAAGCTTGCAGTCATTCTTCCTATCAACTGCAACTACCTGAAACAGGGAAATTCCTCTCTATGTTTTAGCGCACCATCAGCATACAAATGGATAGCAAATCTTTCAACTCAGACTAATGTTTTCACACCGCGCTGATCATAAAATCAGCAAATTCAATCAATCTCCAAGATTTCCAATGGCATTTCCTAGTAAGAGTAAATACCTCTGCATCCAAAATGAAGGTTACTGCAGCAGGACTACATGATCCTTCAATTATATTCACCAAATCTGGAAATCTAGATGTTGTTTCATCCCCATTTCGTGAAAATACACGCATGGATCCATCAGGTAATCTGTGAATTTGGGCTCGCTGACCATCGTATCTGAAACCAAAGACATCCACGCACAAGCTAAGGATCCATGTGAAGTACTAATCATGTATAAGAGAGAGAATGCACCATCCACTTAATAGTATAATAGAAATGCTGCCCCTAATCCTTATTCATTAGCCCTGCCAAACTGAAATGCTGAGAGGTGTCAAATGGGTAACATCCTATCTCTTTGCATGAAGTTGGCCGCCCTCAGACTTTAGCCAGCACTTTTCAAGCTTAACAGGCTGAGCTATTATGATTTCTGTTACATGGAATTAAGTAGGTGTGTCAGGTCTGGATATGTGCCTAATTGTCGGATTTATCAAATCCTAATGTCCAAGGACATTGGGACACGACTGAATACCATATTTTTTACTAAACGATTTATTTTCTAGCTAGAAGTGTGAGTTTTATTTATAGTACTCAAAAATTGAGTAGATGTGTAGGGTCAGGTCAGGAGGTGTTGAATTTTGTGTCAAGGTTTAGAATGAACCGTAATCTGATTCTTAAGGCCATTTGGCGTTGCTGTTGAAACAGAAAAAAGTGGTTTTATAGAACTGTCATAATTCTGTCAGTAAAAAAGTATGTTAGATGTTTGGTGATGCATTATACAAAGTATTTTTCATAATTAAAGTACTTTTTATTTTGGTTGGTAACAACAGTTTTTGAAGCACTATGAGATAAAATTTGTCTTCATAAAAAACAAAAAGGAATAAAATAACAGTTATCACAGTATAGAACTTCTACTCATAAATGCAATTTCAAAAGTCTAATAAGTAACAATTATTAAATATAGAACTTCTACTCATAAACGTAATATCAAAAGTTTAAGTGTTTTCTATTTATTTTTATTTTTGGTTTACCAAACATATCTAAAAGCAATTAACTTCTATAGTTTCTGAAAAATGGGTCATAATGGTGGTCAGATTGTTTTATTTTTGGGTGTCAAGATGTTATTCAGTCATTAATGCAGCCCTAAGCTTAGGAGTCGAAAACTAAGGGATGCTAGGTGAGATCCCTAGAAGATTCTTCTCCTCCTCCTCCTAGATTATATTTGCCATTATCGCTTGCTGTCAATAATTTCCTGAAACTAATCTCATGAATATCCGGCAGCTAATCACCTTAAAAGCCAACCAAAATTAACCCATTTAGTTCAAAAAGCCTATAGCCATTCTTTTCTCTTTTAGAACCATAATCTACAAACTTCAAAATCTTTCTTTATCACCACACACCTAACCATAGGAACGTGATTTTAATTTTTCTAGTGCTGTCCTACATCACCAGTAATTCTAACATCTAGTAAATAGTAACTAATAATCTTCCTCTGAAAATTCTCTTTAGTCTTTGATTTTTTTCCCCCCCAAAATTGAGTTTGCATAAAACAGATGGATGTATCACTTTTATATTCTGTGAAAAGTCTTTCGTTCTTAGGGAGAGAAAATATTGGACTTTCCCATGAAAATATGAGGCTATAAGCACAACTTATTAATTCAAACAATTCCTTCAGAATTCTTGAAAAATTCATTCTCATAGGATGACTGGAGAAAAAAACTCACATTCCTATATGAATTGTGCACTTATTAAATGAAGTCCAAGAAAATACATGGGAAGCATAGGAAGAGCCAGCTAAAAATGTACAGCCGAAAATAAATCAATAAAAAGATAGAAAAACAATTAATGAAAAAAGACTTACTTATATTCACATGTAAAAGCTTTATTGAGAAAGAGCTTCAGTACTTGAGGAATTCCATTAGTAATTC
The DNA here is from genome assembly GCF_030987335.1 of Cornus florida. Taxonomy (NCBI): domain Eukaryota; kingdom Viridiplantae; phylum Streptophyta; class Magnoliopsida; order Cornales; family Cornaceae; genus Cornus; species Cornus florida. Next base: position 10,598,398 of record NW_026775577.1, read on the forward strand.
TACCACAGGAATCAAATAACATGACAATAAGCTATCCCCACCAATAATATTGAGGAAAGAAAATAATAGTTATAAACAATGAAAATTAAGCAGCAGCCAATCATATGCATATTTACTTCGCTAGCATAGGTTTGATAGGTATTCCCGGAACCATCGACAGCGTTGTTGAAGAAAATGCAATCCCCTTTTCCATGAGAGAGGGAACAAGCAATTCCTGTTGCAAAAAGGTAAAATAGCATGCGGCATAGTCAGTATTCAGTATCATTACAGCAAAACTACACCATAACTCATCAAACAACTCAGCCACACGAGAGGGAGAGAAAATAAATAAAAAGAAAACAAACACAAACTAGATAGAATCATAATCTGTATTGTTTCCAAGATCACCACAAGCACATTATTTAAGGTCTCAATACAAAAAGAAACATGTCCTTTTCTCATCGTCAAAAGTGTATTGCCACAATAATGTCATCACTTGAATGTTAAAATAGTATGTGATGTTGGTCCATTTTGAGGCTTCCAGGCACTTGATCACCCAAAAGTTGTTTACCTAAACAAGGAAAATATTAGTCTACTCACTGAATGTTTCCTAGGCACAATTCTGCACGAAGCTCCTTAGAGAGGATTCAAATTCCATTTCATATGATCATAAGGCATTCATAAGGGCATGTGACTGTATTAGAAGTTATTGAATATGTACTATAAACAAAAATGCTGGAGCCATCCTACAATTTTCCATATTTCATATCAAGCTCTGGTATTTGTAGTTAAAGACAGAATGCCACTCCTAGCCATATATCTGTAAGATACTATGCAAGTTAAGCATGAGACATAACAAATGAACAAATGTATGCAATGACATTCCAAAATTTATTTTCCCACAAGAAACAGTCATTCGACAATGCAAGTTAATTAATCATCAAAGAAGGAAATAATAAAAAGGATGGTGCAAGACCTCAATAGATATTGTTAGTCGCATTCCTTATTAGCTTAATGTCGCAAACATAGATGTGTTTTATCCCACATCGGGTGTGTACTGGCCTACTGGGTGATTTGGGGATAATAAATGAATGCAGGAAACTCCAAAAGTGACTGGTCCTTTTAGATGTAGAAATGACCCAATGTGACAGTGGTATCAGAGCCAACCTGAGGCACACAATGCTATAATGTGGGTTGGGGGCACTGTATCTCATTTTCCACTTGAAGGTGTGGGTAACTTATAAAAATAAAATAAAAAAACAAAAACCAAAACAAAAACAAATTAGGTGATCTTGGGGTTAATGTCACAAGGCCGATTCTACACCAAAAATTTTTAGTCACCCAAGATCTCCCAGTATACACCCGATGTGGGACAAAACACATCTAAGTGTCTGTGACATCCTCCCTTGACCAGACCCTTGCACCCTAAGGGGGGACCCACACCTCTGCGTGGGACTAGCCCAATAGTTCCCCTGACCCACGTCCTAGTATCCCTAGGTTGGACAACATCACAATTGGCAAGTTATACGTTGTTCTACCTCATAAGCTTAATGTCAAAATGGGCTGGTTCTACATTGAAGAAGTATCCTCGTATACAAACATTATCCTATTTTAAGCATGACATAAAGAGCATTATTGTTAGATTTTTCATTGAAAAACTAGAACCAAACTGGACAGCAACTTAATATATTCTGGAAATAGAAGCTGTAAATTCCATACTTAAACATCAGGGAACCTAACAAATCCAAACAGGCTGGATACACAAAAATAGAGATCCACCTTTCTTTCCTCCCAGTAAAAAGTCACAATAATCATGGTTTTGTTTGTCATATATAGGCATCAACAACTAAACAAACTGTTTACTACCATTTTTCATCCTTCAACCAATAATTTTCAAGGATAAAACATATTTTATTTTCTTAAAAATCAAAGGCACATTCAATGCCGCCCACATACCTTCTGAAATATGAATCATAAATTCCCCCAAAGAATTAGAAAAAAAAAAAGGCAAAAGAATCTGGAATCAAGCTTACCAAATTGGGAAGTATGTTATATGCTTCAATGGCTGCTGCAGATAAGCACTAACAAAATAGAAAGGCTGGATTAGCAAATAGATTTTGATAACAAGCAATAGACTCTGCAAAAAAGTATGGTCACACAAATACATGAAAAGGTTCATAAAAGTAAAAAAATAAACAATCACAGAGCAGTGTATTAAAGCCAAAGGATAGAGAGTTGAAGCCAATAAAAAAGGAGGGTAATATTGTCTTACAAAATTAGATTTTTAGTGCTCCATAAAGATAAGGGCAGTGTATTAAATATAGCTGCTATGATTGTTTTTTCAACCAATCACAGCAGCGAGTGTCTAAGGTCAGTTGCACTAGCCTGCCCTTAGCATTCCTCTAGAAAAAAATTATACCAAAATGATTATATATTTAATGTCAATAAACAGAATTCAACGATTGAATTCTAGTTGGAAATTAACCCACTGTATCAACCAATCCAAAGAGCCAAAAAATAAAAAAATAAAAATACAGACGCTGAAGCAGATGACATAAGGTGATTGGATTCACTCAAAAACCCAGATAAAACAAACCTGCAACTGTTCCTTTGAATTTTCGGCTTCTCCTTTATGAAGGGAGGAATGCAAAACAACAGCTTGGGCTAATGCTGGCAGAACAGTTCTCATCATGGCTCCAATCCGCAAATTCCTAACCTATATATAAAAGAGATCTCTAAATATCATTAATTTCGAAGAATGAAGTAGAATTTGTATGATCAGAAGAGAACCAAATATTCAAAAATCATGTTTTGACCATTCCTCATTCATCAAATTGATCTGCAGAATGTTAAATAACTAGTCCTTATTTCTTCCTAAACATAAAAAATCCTCTACCAAGAGTGTCCATCTCAAACTACTCCTCTCATTCTATGTATACATTTTTTTCTAATGACATAGAGAAGTCTATTTAATTGCTGGTCCTCTTCTGGCCCCTTTAGCTTAGGATTTGGCGTGTGTGGTCAACCCTTAGCCGGTCAGGAGTTCGAGGATTGGTAGGGAGGGAATGAGATCTTTTTTAATTAAAAAATTAATGGTTATTGGTTTTTTTTCAACTACATCTATTAAGAAGTCTCCTTAAATTAAATAACTAATGGTTAATTTCAAATATACTTTTTTTCGAAAAGTGTTTCTATTTCTCATGTCTATTTTCTCTCCATTTATAGTCTCCTTCTTTTCCTATTACTTACAGTTCTCTTTCCTCTTATTTTCCAAGAACCCTAACAGTGTTTGCATCATGAACTAATACAAATGGACCGGATACCATGCAAACGATCACAAGTCTAACTCATCAATTTTGGGTTTAAATTTATGTACAGTGGAAGTTCTTCTAACTCACCTCTCCTTTTCCTCAAATATCCCCCACTCTTGATAAACCTCATATCACAAGTTCTGTAAGGATGTCCCAAAATGGCACTAAATAGTGATGCTATATTTTATGCCGCAACTTAGTACCAACAATCAGAACAAGAGCCAACATGCATCTTCCCAAGTTTTTGTCTTAACAATCCATTTGCACGGCTGCACCAATAACAAATATAAAACCACTTACCGTTTTGTGAAGTTGTTCATTCAAGGTAAAAGGATTTTCAATGGATCTGAACTCTATAGTCTATACAAGACCATAGCAAGAACAAATGATTCAAGCAAGAACTTACCAATGTTCGGACGAGAAACTTCATCTCCTTTTCTCTACAAGAACGCATGAGATTCACAATTAGGCTTTTCTTTCGAACAGTACTTCCGCTACCTGTTTGCACACTGACGAAATAGTAATGAGAATGAATATATTAAGTTACATAACAGAATATCATTCTTATAACACAATTGATGTTTTAAGAGATGACCTTATGACGAAAGCAATACTATACTAATGTTTAGGAAAGAAAATAACACAATTTATTTCACAACAAAATTTTCAAAAATGAGCTATTTTAAGAAGAAAAATTTGCAAGCAAAAATCAGATACTCAATATTCAATGATGAGCCAATCTCTAAACAATTCCCTAAGATGCATCAGAAAAGCTGTCTTTATTCAGCATTTCATGAAATACAAACTTACATCCTCAGAAACATGTTGTAATCTTCATCTCTTCATGTTAAGCGACTAATGTAGAAACTGGTCCAGAATTTATTTTATTTTAATTTCTTTCCTTTTTCTTAGTATTTTCTTACAAACAAAAGCTCCAGTAGAATTGCAACCTATGCACATGTGGATTGTGGAGTATACAGAAGCCATAAACTAGACCCTGCATACAAAACTCAAGTCTCTAAAAGATCAAGAGTGAGACGATACTGGAAATAGTCCGAAATATAAAAAAAAATAGACCATATCCTACATTGCTTTCTTTCATTTAATGCACAGGAAGTTTAACATCCTCAAAAGCACTTGTTATGTTCCCGTCACACCCTCCCATAAGACATAAAGGCACAGCCTGTGAACATGACGATATTTCTTCCCACTACAAACCCAAGCCCTGCAGCTTAAAAGATGGTTCACTACCTAGCCATGAGCCTATATATATATATATATATATATATTAGCAAGAAAGCAAGCACCACAACTCATGGCCCACCTCAAAGTGAAGGTGAAGATGGTTAATATTCTTCTCAGCTTTCTTAAGATCATCTCCATGGTCCTAGCTTGGAAGTTAGTATCAACCCTAAATTAGTTTCATCAACTAAACTATGCCATCTACTCATCTACAGACTACAAAGAACACATTTAACATGGACATCGTCTTGACTATCAAGTTCATACATATCCGATGAAAAAAAAGAAAAAGAAGTATTCTACATCCTCAGTGTAAGCTTACTGTTATTGAAATTTCACATCATTGAGCCAGAAAAGTGGAGAACAGACCATATAGTTGCCAGTGGGATACCAAAAATACAACCACAATCATATAGATCTCCTCTATTTTTCGAGTTGAAACCTGGTAGGCAGAGAGAATCAGCCTGTAATGATCCTTTTCTGAATAGAGGACCAACAGGTAAGGCGAATTTATTATGACAACAAAGTACAAATCCAGAAAGAACTGTACTTCCAATTCTCTAGTTTGGAAATAAATTTGTATAGTTTGAATTTGGATTAGTCACATGCTTTCATATTCTTATAGTCGCAAAATGAGCAGTACCAGCATCACAGAAAAGCAAACTGAACTCCTAGATGAACATTAAAATAATGACTACAACATGTGTTCAAATAGTATTTGCAGCGCTGAAACTAAAGGAAGGTCACATCATAAAGTTGAGTATCTTACAGGTAAAAAATTTAGTTATGTCCAAAGACCATTTCACCAACTCATGACAAAATGGTAAGTCAATCCACATAAGATAGCTTTAAGGAATTAATCGTTTATGGCTCTCTCCAAAATTTTGCAAAAACATTTTGAATGAAGAAACCATTAGATAACTCATTTTAAGTACAGTAACCTTTGCATGTATGCCCAAGCATCCAGCAACAAAAACTTGGGAATAATATTCATCAGTGATCATGGGTCGTCAATTCATTGCCTATCATTTTTTCCTATGACAAGTCGTCTTAGAGATGGGACAAAAATTATAAGATAGTCATGACATAGATAAATCTATGAGGTTCAAACTTCTTCCAAATGCCAATAACAAAATTGTTAGAATTTATACCTTATTTTTCTGAGGACAGAAAATACACCCCGGATTGAGAGTGGTGATGGAGGAGCCAGTAATGATTGTGTTCGTCGGCATAGTTCAGCAACATCACCTTTAAGCAGCATAAGCTATTTAGTTTGATAAAGGAGCAAACATTTGTGGATAAAAAAAAATTGTACACAGATTCGATGCTAAAATAAAATCATTTATTCCTACCAAGATCACCTAAGCTGTTGTATAGGTCCCTTATTTTAGATCTGTTTGTCCCGCAAGCCTCTTCCAATGCTGCTGTGACAATACTTCCACCAATATTCAGCTCCTGAACCATTGTTAAAACACAATTACAGTGTGTTTTCAGATGCATATGCAAATTGCACAGAAAAAATTAATTAATGGATGATCATCCTTCACCCCACAACATAGGCCTAAGAGATAGTTCTGGCGAAAAAATCTTGTAGTCGGATTGAAGTGCGGTGGAGGTACAACTAACGATCATATGATGATACAATTTTCTGAGCCCCTTGCAGGGAGAAATTCCTTTTTGAAAAAAAATCATGTTAAATATAATATATATATATATATATATATATATATATATATATATATATATTTCAATTTTTCAGTCCATTTGAAAAGGATGCATCTGTGTGTGTGAGTGTGTGTGTGTGTGTGTGTATACTAGCTAAAAAAGAACGTGCATTTGCATGTTACTAAAAAAAATCTTTAATAAATAAATAAAGTATATATAATTACCGAGGTTTCAGTGTCTGTTAGATGGAGTACTGCTTCTTGAAATTGTTGAAAATTAAATAAAATTAACAATTGCTCACTTATGAACTTTGAAATTCAGATTTATCTGATTGCCATGTCAACACACTGTAGGCTGAGAATGAAAATTATTATTATTTTTTTAAAAATGATCGATCTTCTTGCTTCTTGAGTTAAGAAAACGTCGAGTCACTTGTCAAAAAAAAAAGAAAAAGAAAACGTTGAGTTATTGAATTATAAAATCTATAAAGAACTATTAGTGCAAAGCTAGGAAGCACGGACACTCCAAAATGGGTGAAGAATCCATGTCCGACACGTGTCGGACACGGACACGCGTCGGACACGCCCTGACACGTGTCGGACACGCCAAAAAACATGTCTGGAATTTTTTTTTATTTTTTTTAATTTTCGGACAAGGCACGGACACGGCTCAGACAGCTCGGACACGGCTTGGACACACTTTTCTGGAATTTTTTTTTTTTTTTTTTAAAATTTTTAATGCTGATATGTTATTATTATTATTATTATTTTTAAAATTTTTTAATGCTGATATGTTCTATTTTTTGTTTTGTACTACCCTAAAGATGCTGATATATATATATACCAACCTAAAGATGCCACAATTCGCCGTGTCCGTGTCCTAAAGATGCTGATATATATATATACTAACATATCAGTGATATATATATATATATATATTCCAACCTAAACATATCAGTGTTTTTTTTTAAAATTATTAATGCTGAGATATATATATATATATATATATATATATATATATATATATATATAGTATTCGCCGTGTCCGTGTCCGTGTCCTAATTTTTTTGGATTTGCCGTGTCGCCGTGTCCGTGTCGTGTCGTATCCGTGTCCCGTATCCGTGTCCGCGCTTCTTAGGTGCAAAGAGACAAAAAGACTTGAAAAGTCACGACTGTTTAAAAGGTCACCTGTAAGGCTGAGTAAGAGTTGAAGAATGTTGTGTTTGTTGAATGATAAAATCTGTTAAAACTGTTAGTACAATGAGACGTGATGGTTAATTAATACGAATTACGAAAAAGCCTTGAAAAGTGTTTAAAAGGACTCAATACTGTTTAAAAGGACTGGCCAACGACTGTAATTTGTAACTGTTGGTTAAAAACTGAATTGCAATTGGTAGTCAATAACACCAAGAGATGCGATTGATTCACAGTTAATTAGGAAGAGATCCAAAAAGGTAAAAGTTGTATATTAAGTAACTATCAGCCTAATTTTAAAAAGATTAAAAATTGAAAAGGCGTATAAATTGCTATAAAAATCATTAAAAATCTTTCTAACAACCATACACATCAATTTTCAAATGAATATATCTATATAAATATATGCATATATTTTTAAAAGATATTGAAAGTCATACAAGTTACTCATTTTCTACTCAGAATCACGAGTTCTTTTCCAAACAAAGATTTCTCTGCTTCAATTATGGTTGCAAGTGCAACGAAACAACTAATGCATTTATATGAACCATAGACATGGTTAGTTCAACCAAAAGATGTATATAAAGAATGAAAATTCTATTCATATTTATATTCTCAGTAAGTAGTGAAGTTTGCCTAAGAGGACTAATGATGATAAATCAATTAAGCTGATATAGTTTGATTTCAACAGTAATTCTTAATTAAAATATGGATAATGATCATTGCACAGAAATAATACATAAATAATCAAATGACTCCAACAAAAGAATTTATTTTGATTATTGGAATAACTTCAACTAATTGTCAGTGGAACTCTTAATTTGTTCATCTATATTGTACACCCGTCAAATCTACAATTGGCAGTGTTTGTCAATTTTGCCAGAATGAATGAAACAATGACTTGGCTATGTTAACTCATGCACGAAAATATATTCTGGCAAGATAGTAATAGAGTTGCAAAGAAATTCATTCATGTAAGATTATAGTGAACAAAAGTTATATGTAAAAGTAACTCTAGAATCATTCAATAATTTGATATGGTAGTATACATAGAGATGGATCATAGATACCTGGACACACAAGAAGTTATGGGGGGAGAGAAGAGTTGTTTAATTTTTTTTCTTTTTCCTTTTTTTTTTTTTTTTTTTGTTCTTAATTGGTACTCACACACACGTGCCTCTACCGAGGCTCGAACCCCTGACCTCCCTTTGGGAAGTAGGAGCCTGGTACCGCTAGTTGTAGCCTTCAAAGATTTAATTTAAACAAGATGGTGGCCAATCGTTGTATTGGAAACTATTGCCAAATGGTATCCAACCAACGCGTCTTTACTATGATTAGTACTATAATTAGTTTTTGATATTAAATAATGTAAAAATATTTTAAAAATGTATATTGTTTGAACTTGGAGACAACACTACATAAAAACTTATGTGTTCACATGTTACATATAGCACAATACGTATAATCATACGTGTAAAAATCTGAAACAAGTTACTCATTTCATTGAATGAACACACTAAGTAATGAATTCAAAAAATGGTGAAATGAACCAAAAAAAAAAAAGAAAAAAAGAAAGAAAAGAAAGTAAAATACACTAAGAAAGAAGAAGAAGATTGGTTTAAAATCTGAACAACTATGTTCTAAAAATTCAAATTGAAATATACCTTTAGAATATATATCTATATATATATCTATATATATATATATATAGGGCTTGGAGTTGCAATTTGATGCACATGAACCAAATTGAATATGACTCTCCTCCGAAAGGGTTTGAAGTTCTAGTTGGAAGACAAAGGAGTACTTCTAACAATTTTTGCTTAGAGAAATTTGTGCCCAGAGAGATAGAAGAGCGAGAGAGAGTATGAGAGGACTGATATAGGCAAAATCTGAATTTCAATAGTTGCGGAAAACAACACTACTGTTGGAGCATAATTCAGGAAGAAAAGTAACAACTGAGGCAAGAAAAGACAAATGCAAGTTAAGAAGGAAAGATACCAGAAAAGGAAACATGCTCTGAAAACTCTTTAAAAATTAGGTAGACTGTCAAAAACCTTGTATAATACCTTTATACCACAATGAAAGGATTCAAGGAATGAAGTAACAGAAACAAACATCCCAGATATAGAAATCTACAAACCATATTTTCATGGTCAGGAGCAATCTTGTTCGTGCACAAGTACACCGCGGGTAGCACATCCTCAGGAGATAAGGCCAGCAAGCTGCGTGACAAGAAACACAGCAAGTAAATTCATACCCCAGAAACATAATGGCTGACACCATTTCCCTTTTATAGATGCATATATTTCATTGCAGGTAAGTGCAGAAACACAAGATGCAGCTCTCTGCAACCAACCTTCTAAACATATTGCAAAGTATTGATGTAGCTTTTATCTTGCCTTTTTCATCCTCAACAAGGTCAAAAGTTCGTGCAAGATGTATATATGGAGCAGGCTCTCCATCCTTCCAGCATGCTGCATATAAATCACAATATCATGCTAGCTTTCTAGTTGGAGAATAAGATATTATGTTAAACAAATAAACTTCTAAATCAATGGGACCGACCATGCTCTATAGGAGAATATTTTCCAGGTGTTAATGATACAAGATTTGCAGCAACCTTTTTTGTTGGCAGCCCAGGCATTTCGATATTACCCGATTCCTCTAGTAGTTTATTCTCTTCACTAAGAGAGCAATCCTGAATACTGCATTGAGCTTGAAACAATTTGCTACTTTTTAGCCTCTCTTTATTTTCATCGAGGTTAGGTTGAGGATTACTATAATATATGTCCAATGCAATATTAATATCTCCCTTTGTCTCCTCTAGGATGGTAGCAGCATAGCTTCTTAATGATTCACTGCCATTTACAATCTGAATGAACTGGTCTACCTCTTCTTTGTATGACTTAGTAGAACCACTTGGTGACAGATTTTCATCATTATGGCATTGCTCAAACACAGTTTCATTCCCACTACCTTGAGAGACATTAGGAGCCAGTTTATTGAAGAACCTTGTTATTCTACATTGCTTTGGCCCACTAGATTCCAGACTTGAACTGGTTCTTGCTTTCTTGTTCGGCTTATCATCAAGATTTCTCCTCTTTTTGTTAGGGGAAATGCTGCTCTTAATTGAATGCCTCGTGTCAGGTGACTTGTAGGTTTGATTTAAAAAAACATTCACACTTCTGGGAGGGCTCTTCACAGAATATGGTTTAGAAAGTGGTGCAGAATCATTAGATAAGCTTGTCTGGGATGTACAAGCAATAGCCTGTTCATAAAATTCAGTTTCACGTTCATAAAAGTTGGAAACTGCTTCAACAATATTTCTACCCGAGCTACTAAGCAATTCTAACATCTGGTCTTGAGTGACCCATTTGGGTAAACAATCACGAAGTTCTTGCAAAATTTCCTCTATATCATTATCATTCAATCGAACCAAATCTTTTGAAACAGGTTCTTCCCGAGGAAATGAAGAGTGTGTACCTCTTCCCTGATCAATACTATAACTACTTTTAAGCTCTGGTGAAGCGGTCTCAATCTCGTGGTCTACTGTCTGGTTTGGGACTGTGTCAAAATCCTCTTCAACATTTTCAAGCGTTTCCCGGGACCCAAAATGAAAACCCATCAAAAATTCTTGCTTTATGGCCATTTCATCAACCAACCCAGCAAAATGCTTCTGCATCGCATTCACATGTTTGCTGTCAAGTTTCTCAACATCCACACCTACCGTGGGAATAACACGCTTTGGTTTCAAGAACTTCACATATTCTCTAAGCTCATCATAGTTCGAATGTTCACTATAGGGAACAAGATGTATCTCAAATGAATCCTTAGTCCTAACTGCAAACTTGTTGCGCTTTACTTCATATGTCCATCCAGTCGGAACAAAGCCCACAACCTTAGAGTATCCTCTCTCATCCATAATCTCCTTCATTTTTACAAAATTGGGTCGGAAGTAAGGCCAAGTCTCACCCAACACATTCCACCCAACAACATGAACATCACTTTCAGATTCTTCCTCTGTAAACACCCCATCTTCTCCAACCCCCAAAATGCGCAAAATGGCCATTTTTCTAGCATCTACATGTATCCTCCGCTTACATTTACGTGCAATTTCAAGCAAAATTCTCTCTTTCCCAATAACATAAGTAGCAACAAGAAACAAAACAGACTTCAATGAACCCACATTTTCAACTGCAATCCTCTCTATCACGCTAACTATATAACCAATAGACTCTTCTTGCGAAGGAAACACGAATTTCGGATTACAATATGTAGTATCCAAAAAAATAGCATCACTACCAAAAAATTCACTCAAAGTTGGCTCTAATTTCATCGAATTACAGTATCTAAAATCACCAGTGTGCACATACCTCTCGCATTTTCCGTCAATGCCGGGAACTTTGAACAAAAATTGAACTGCACCCGGACAGTGATTTGCATCAACGAGTGTTACCTCACACCCATCAATCGAAACGGGCTCGGATAGAGACAATGGGACGACGAACAGCGATGAGACTTTGAGTACTTCGACAAGAAGGCGAGCGGTGACGTTGGAGCAAAAGATGATGCCTTTGGACCAATTTGGGGTGAGGCCGGTGTAGTGATCGGAGTGAAAGTGAGAGAGAAAATAGGAGACGGAGTGGTCGCCGGCGTATCGGAAGCCGTCGACGACGAAACGTGTATTTGGGATGACTTTGGATTTGGGGAAATGTTTGGGGAATGGAGAGAGAGGAGAGTGGTTGGATGGGAGAGAGGCAGAGAGGGCTGGAGGGGTTGGTGGAGATCGGAGAGAGAGAGAGTTGTGAGAGTTGAGGAAGAGGGTCGATGAGTCTAGGGTTAGGGTTTCGGAGGCGGCCATGGCCAAGCAGTTACATGAAGAAACTTGGATAGAAGAGAGCGGTTAGTACTCTACCAGTGGCGCCAAACAGCCGCTATTGGTGGAGTTAGCTATGTTAGTGATTTTAGTAATTTTTTTTATTTTTTAATTAAAAAAATACCTATATATTGTCTATAAGGTTTTTTAAAAATATATATTTTTTATTTTTTAATATTTAATTATAATAAAATATTTACCAAAAAAAATATTAAAATTTAATAAAAGTAATTTGTGGATTAATTCGACCAATTATTTTGTATGTTAGTCAGATGAATTCGACCTTAAAGTCCCGATGTAAACTTTTATTGAATATTAATAAAATAAAAATAAAATTATATATTTAAAAAAAATATATTTTACAAATGTAGATTTGGACTCCGTAATATATATATATATATATATGAGGACTAATATATATCATAAAAAATCTATAAATACTTTTTTATAAGCATAAAAAAATCTATAAATACTGATTTAAAATATATGAGTATGCATTGGGCACTAGAGGGCCTCGAAATTTGAGGCCCATTGGGGATGGTAAAAAAAAAAAAATTAAGTTAGGGCAAGTTTTTCAGACGACACAATCTGCTTCGACACTCCGCAGGACGCAGCCTCCGCTATCTCCTCAGGCTCAGGTAACACCGTGACAAGGTATGTTCATCCTCTCTCTCTTCTCTCTCCTTTTGCATGAATCGATCTTTTTTTTTTTTTTTCCTCTCCCTAAGTCCACTCCAATCTCACAACAGCAGCAACCATACCCCTTTTCCTCATAATTTTTTTGCATTTTCACATTCAATCCTACGAAAATTAAGGATCCCTTCTAGTGGGTTGAGGACCTGAGGTAATAATTAACTTTTCGATCTCTAAATTATGCTCATACTTAAAAGTGCCAAATTAAGGGTTTTTTTTTTTTTTAAATTTTTTTATATGAAGATACATACCACCATCATTGATGTTATTTGAAGTTGGCTCAGCTAGAATTTCAGTTAATAATACTGTCAAAGGCTCAAAGCACTTGCCATCAGGATGTACAAACGCATGGAAATCAAGAGCAAGCTTTAACAAAACAAAAGTCAATGGTTTTTTCTATTAATTTGCACAGGTCTTCTGTAGCAATGATCAATCAATCACTGCTACTAAAGTTGATTCCTCACCCTGAAATCAAGAAAGGGGTAATTGGCTCCCAAAAAAAAAAACACACACACAAACACAAAGCTCCAGTGAAAACTCCAGCCAGGAGACCATTCGACCAAACTGCTTGATTTTAGATTTTTTTTTAATATTATAGTTATTGTATGATCGGCAATGCTTAGTTATTATTGTTTCCATTTGATTCTCAATCCGTTTTATGTTAATTGTGATCTTCTTTCACATGCTAGCAAGACACTCTTCTTAGGATCTCGTGAGCATTTACTTTGATATAAAGTTGAATTTTAATTTTTGTGAGTAAGTTGTGTTGAATATTTCCTTTTATTTTTTAAATATAAACTGGTTCGTGCTCTTTTTAAAGCACCAAGACCGGGTTTTCTTTTGTGTGTTTTCAACATTAATATATTTTATGTTCTTATCATCTCATATTAATGAAAATTCTACATTCTTATAAATTTTTTGTGCCTGTGAAATTTCGCACTCTTTAATTGATAGATTTATTGTTATTAGTTATCTGTCTTATGCACACTGCACAGGCGCACAATTATTTATTGGTGGTTATTAGTTAGTTGTCTTATGCAAATTGCACAGGTGTGCAATTATTTGTTGGTGGTGATAAAAATATATAGTTATTTGTCTTATGCACACTGTACAATTATTTGTTGGTGATGATAAATTTATAGTTATTAGTTAGTAGTCTTATGCACAATGCACAGCCGCACAATTATATTAGCTATAGAATTTGAAAACATCGTGTGAAAATTTCGCACTCTTATAATATTTTTTTTTTTTTTTTTTTGCGCGTGTGAAACTTAAGGGCCTCACATTTGAAAGTTCGTCTAGGACCTCTCAAAATATTTGGAATCTCAGGGCCGGCCCTGAGAATTCCTGATAGGCAAACTAGTTATATAGTTTAGGTACTAATATCAAATAAATTCAAATTCAAATTCTATATGATAACTAAAAAAGTAAAATTAGTAGATTAGTGAACTAGGAATATTATATAACAAAAAAAAAAAATTTAATTTTTATTTTTTACTTTGGCAAGATACGCACTAATACTCCCACTTATGCATACGAGGATTTGAAGTTTCGCATTTTACTTTGAAATGCAAGCAAGTATCACCAAGCTTTAGTTATAGTCCAATTATCTAACGAATTTTATTTGATTTCTCATTAGCGTTACATACTTTAACGCACGAATACAAATTGTCTTATGTGCCATTTCATTCTATGTTGCATCTGTTTTTTGGTTTTTTTCATTTTACACAGGATACACTGTACAACACTTGGTGTTAGTGTTCTAACTTTTTTTTTTTTTCAGACATGGTCTTGTATATTTTAAAATTTTATTGTGAAAAAAGGATTAAAATTGAAATTTTAAAATTAATGTGTTAAAAAACATTATAAACTAAAAAATCTAAAACTGGACAAAAAAAAAAAAAAAAAAAAAAAAAAAGAGAATGAGAAATTGTTCGGAATTAATCATCATTTGATACTAAACAAATGTGTAAACTTTATTCAATTTTTATGTGTGTAAGTGGTGATTAGCCCAAATAATAGTTCCGGACATAATAAAATTTCAAAGAGAACACTATTTTAGAAGAAATTATTATGTAGACCCGGATCATTGATCCAGGCAATCACAACTTTAATTTTCGCAACAAAAAAAAAAAATTGCATAAAACTTGCGCATATTTGATTAAAACTAACACATATTTTATTTTTACTCTATTTTTTTAAAAAAAATGGTGATAGGCTAATAATTTATTCAAATTTCAAAGGGCATTACTTAGTAGAGTAGGGTAATGGAACTAGTAAAACGCACACTGCTCTCCAATGGATGTACAAGTCGTGTGACTGGCCCTAGCCCTAGCCCACCGGCGATTGCTCTCCTCAGGCAGTTGGTCTCTATCGGCGGCTCCTCCAGGTTCGTTTTTGACTCACTTCCTCTCTCCTCTCCTTCAACCATCTCTTGCCTTGCCTCACTTCATGGCCATCCTCACCCACAACCACCCACAGCCACCACCCATTTTGTACCACCACCAAATCCAACATATCACTAAGATTTTGCTGCCTAGTGCAAAAATCCCTAAACCAGAAAACTCAATCTTGTAGGTGTCGGCAATCTTGAACATGGGTATGGGTACAAGCTATAGAGCCACTAGCTATGAAATCATTTTCACGTACTGCTACAATTCTTTTCCAAGTATGTTGTGTCCATTCGGCAATCTTGAACATAATACATATATATTGTATATGCCTATGTGGATGAGGACCATGGTCTATGATGTTAATTGATTTGTTTTTGCTACGTTTGTACATCTAGGTAAAAAGGTCGACCAAAACTCACATGAAGTAATTAAAAATGATCTTAAAAAATTAAACATTGGAGGAGATGGTATATAGTAGAAAAGATTGGAAAAAGAGAATTCATGTGGTCGAACCCATTCATATGGGATAAAGGCGAGGATGATGATGATTATGATGACATTTCTACATCTAGGTTCATTAGTTTAAATGCAAATTGCTGAGTATCAAGGAGAAGTTTTCGTATTTATACATTTGCATATGTTGCAATGGCTATCTATGCTATAAGGAAGACTTCCTTAGGAATTTCAAATTGCTGTCATATTAACGGACCAAGCAACCTTGTTCGATAATTTTTTTGATAAGTAAGCAACCTTGTTCGATAATATATATACATATTTGACTAATGGAGTCATTTTTTGGCTTTATTTATGGTATTATGGATTTCGCTTAACTTGTTGAATATATAATAATATGCTATTTTATTGTTGTATCCTAGCCGTGTCTTATCTTTTTTGAGGTTTGTTTTGTTGTGCCGTGTCCGTGTCATGTCGTACCCGAGTCTGTGTCCGTGCTTCCCATGTTTTAACCAATATTAATTGGGAAGATTATGAGGATTTATATCTGAACTTTGGAAAGGTGGTTTGAGTGTTTTGTCATTTTAGATATGTTCATTAATTTCATCTTAGGAGATTGATTTGTGGTTTAATTTCTCTGCTGGAATAGTGTTATGAATTCTTGGAGTTTGGCAATTGAATTTTGACAATTGGTCTCTCATTTCGGGATACTGTTGTTTTGAACACCCTTTGACATCGACTAATTATTCTCCTTTATTATACATTTGTATTGCTGTTGTGTGCTTAAAAGTGCTGTATTTAAAAATATGTCACATTTACCAAGATCCCAGCTATTACTATGGTGGAGTTAGCATTTTGTTGGAGTTGATTGATACATTCTTATAGCTATGTTATAGATCACACTAGCAAATAAACTTTCCTGAATGTTGTTTTTTTTCCCCCTTCCTTGTAGCAGGAGAAATTTAAATTTTCCAAGGGGCATTTTTCAAGTATTTACATTTTGCATGGCTGCCTCAATCACCTTGAATATTTTGGGTTTGTTTGATCGCTTATCTAAAAAATTGGAACTTAGACTTTCTTGTCCCTACTTTGTGACCATATAGTTGCATTAATAAGCCAATATTATTGAATTCCATTCCTGCATGTTGTAGTTTTATAGTTTTCTGGAACTTCGCAGAATTCTTCATTTCAATTTGGTAAAAGATAACCCCGGCTGCATCAACTAGTGAATTTGCATTCTGAGTGCTTTTTTGTTTCTTTGTCGGAGGGTTCATCCTCTGACAATCTTCTCATTTTAATTTTGCTTTAGTTTGCACAGCCAATTAGTCAGTTTCATGGAATCTCCAGTTCATAGAAATTTATCTGATATTTGTTGTGCTATCAGTATGATGAGATGATTAAGCCACATCCTTGGTAACCATGCATGGAGTTGGGCAGATATCTTCTCAATTTCGTAGACAATTGCATACATTATCTCGTAATGGTCCTAGCGAGACCTTGAAGAGGAGGGTTGCTGAATTGGAGAAAATCAGGAAAAGGTGGAAGCCTAAGCAATTTTTTGTAGAAGTTCCAGAATCAAAAGCATTCCTTGACACTGCAACTACGCCTATGATTCTCACTGTTGTTGGAGGGGTGCTCTTTGCAAAGATTCTGATGATGGTATGATCAGTAAGAGCATTTTCTATATATTGTTTTAATCCTTTCTTTTTTGTTATTTTCATATTGCGGCGAAAATTTTATTGTTTGGAGTAACTGCATAATGTCAGGATGAACTTTGTGGGTTCCAAACTGGCAGTGATCACAACTTCACATTATTGAACATGCAATTTATAGTTTTAAAATTCAACTACATCTGATTGTTCTCTTTATGGTTATTTCCGTTTTTCGCAAAGTAGGGACCACATAGCATGCATGCAGAAGGCAACCATATCGTTGCATTAACAAGCTAACATTAGTGAATTCCATTCCTGCAGGCTGTAGTTTTCTTGGCCTTCACAGAATTTTTTATTTCAATTTTGTAAACAATGAGCTTGGGTGCATCAATTAGTGAAAATGCATTCTAAGTAATTTTTTGGGGGTTCATCTTGCTTCTGACAATAACATGCCCCTTCCCATATTAGTTTTACTTTGTTTTGCACAGCCAATTAGGTCTCAGGATCGATTCGTGCTAGGTGCAAACAATTCCTTTTTTTTTATTTTTTTGTTTTTGGGGGGGGGGGGGGGGGGGGGGGGGGGGGGCGAGATTCCAATAATTGCATCAGGGAGCCTAACATTGATGACTTCCCCGCAGGCCATAGTTACTTCAGTTTTCTAACCTGAAAATTTTGCATTTATGCTCCTTTCAGTAGGAAGGAAAAAAATTGAATGGAAGGGAGAGAAGAAGGGATGACTGAGACAACCCTAGGGAAGAGATTAAGTGTTTCCCTATTTTTTTTTCAGTTGGATGAAAGAGAATGGAAAAAGCTTACAATTTAATTTGATCTATAGGATAAAAGGAAAGATAAAATTTTAAGTTGTTTTCACCATTAAACCCATCACTACTTTATTTATTGAATTTATTAAATATTTATGAAGGGTGATGTGGTAATTTAAAACTTCTATAATAGGCTCATTTGTCTTCTCTCCCGTTTTCCGCCCATATTTTGGCGGATGAAAATTTGTGAAGGAAGAAGGATGACTCATCCTTCCTATTATCCTTTCTTTCCTTATATCATCTCTACCGAACGAAGGAAATTTATTCCTTCCTTCCTATTTTCCTTCCACCCCTCTTCTTTCCTTTCTACCGAACATAGCATTAAGAAATTGGTAAAACCGGGTTAGACCAACTCAAAAATCTTACAATTGCATTCCAAATAAAATCTGGAATTTAGAGGTTTGATCCCGTGTTTTCTGGAATTACCTGCCTTCTCTCATGTTGACCTTTTGTTGGCTGACACAAACAATTAGTTATATGCATTGAATCTACACGAATATGAGTTAATTTGATGATCTATTATGCTGACAGTTAGACGAGTCAAAATCCCAAGAAACGATCGAACGCAAAATAAAGAATGCTCCCGCTGGTCAGGGCACTGTCCGGATGCTCACCCGTGAAGAGTGGGAGGAAATAAAGGATGTTCGGCCAAGAACTCCATTTGAATCTAAGCTTGCTCGTCCAAATGCACGACTAAGAACTGGGGAATCATTGCACATGGTGAGGCCTGTTTCTTTTCCATTACGCCTTTTTGGTCAATTGAATTTATGCGGCAAGTAAGAGGCTTAAAGTCATGCTTAGACGTTCTATTGGAAGTCGAGGACTGTTGTATATGATGGTAATTTCTCATAAATGGTGTTAAAAATTGATATATTTAATTCAGTGGTAATGTTTTTCTATTTTCTTTCTCTAAGGGCTTCATATAAGATTCTGAATGATGGTACAGAACCAAAGTAATCATGATCATAAACCCGGACTATGATATTATGCCTACTGTAGAAATTATTAAATCGGATGTGGCTTAGTTATTATAAATAAGCTATGCACCAGCCTAACATCATATTCCATATTTATACTGGCCTCGACTAATTTTCTACCATAGCTGAAATGGTTTTATTATGATGATCAATGGCCTTGAAGCATGTTGTCACGTGAGAGTAATAGAGAACAAATTAATGTCAACTGCCTAGTTCTATGTTTTTGTGTTTGGTACTATTTCTTCGGTTTTGCTTTCATGAGTGTTTGTACACACACAGCAGAAATCTAGCAGCACTGACCAGGAGACAACACCTTACATTTCAATTAGACATGTTGTCCATACTGATGCCCGACATCAACAAACAGCTAGATATAAGCATTTCTGTTAGATGATAATGACATCAACATGGGACTACTTATGCTCAATTTTTTGTTTACTTGTAATCTGCAGGAGGATTTGAAGGATTGGACGATTGATGTGCTCATAGATGCACTCACTCGGGTTGAAGAAAGTGCTAAGAATGGGTCCAATTAATCGGTGCTGTCACCTGCTAAAAAACATAGCCTAAATTGTGGTTCTGGTCCATCATCTACGCTGTTAAAATTAACTGTGGCATGATTAAATGCGTGTATCGTCTTGAAAATCTGTATGTCTATATTTGATTGTGTTGCAGCATTTATCTTAACATCTGTCCTAAATCATGCTTACGAAGCCATTGGCTTGCAGCTTGGAATTAAAACTTTTTGACTGCCTATTCTGCAATTGGTTGGCTGGAATCAGAAATTCATTGAGGAATGATACACAGATATGATTTCTCTGCTAAGTTTCTATATAAAATGGTGTATTCGAGTCCTATCATTTCAAAACAATAAGAAACTATGTGTTCCTTTCATTTTATATTCTAGTTTGAAAACTATTGCAGAGAGGATACTTAGCCTATATTTTCTGGGGACTATGGGATGATTGTTGATGATAAACAGAGCAGGATATGAAATTTTAGTTCCAGGAAAATGATATAGCGTATCGGACTGTTTTATATGACGTCATTCCCCTCTCATGTAGAAGCAGTCGGATATGTCCGACTTTTGAACTGATTTATATGACGTCATTTCCCTCTCGTATAGAAACAGTCGGATGTGTTTGACTTTTGACAGTTGTATCATTACTCTTGGTTTCAAATTCATCGATCACATATCGGTTTATGGTTTGATCCAGTGTTCTCTTCTTCAGCTCCTACATTGGTGCTCAATCTTGATCTTGGAGTTATATTTCTTGCGATGCTAATAGGTCAACATATCTTTTTGTATCTAATATTATTGGCAATTTTTTTATTTTTTATTTTTTATTTTATAAATAATGATTTTTTATTTTATTTTTTTGCCAAAAAAAAATGATGATTTTGAGAATCTCCATTGGACGTTATGTTGGGATAATCAGTTGGTTTGATTAATACAATTTTTTTTATTGCCAATGAAAAAAATTGAAAGGTTAAGATTCCATTCAGTGGCTAAGACATTATTGACAAATCTGCAATACATTATTTAGTAAAAATAAAATAAAATAAATAAATAAAGAGAAAAAAGGAAGAAAAAGAATTAATTTCAAACTTGATATCATGAACCCAACCAGATATTCTAATGGCAAAAATTGTCAAATCACATGGTGAGAGTGAGAGTTTGAATTCTCTTCGAGAATTTTTTCGATAATTATTCCGTGTACGTAAGATTGCATGTGTCGTCTGCTAATAAATTATGAAGTACTTTAAAATGTCCAATACCACCATTCACCATTGTCCATAAAAAAATTAAAAAAATATTTAATCATAGGTTTATTTTTTCACATTTTATTTATAATATATTGGTGTTAAAATTATAATGTGCTATATTGAATAAAATTGTACTACGTTTATTTATTTATTTTTTATGTTTTATGATAATCAAATTAAATTTATTGGACAAACAATTGTTCAACTGTTGTAATTTTTTTTTTGTTTTTTTTTTTTTATTTATAAAAAAACTGGTGTAACTGGTGCGTAACTGTGTGTATTTGTGTGTATATATATAAAACTCAACGTCCTAAGTTTTCGTGCCCATGATAGGTGTCACGTCCAGGTTGTTTGAACTCGTCCCCCATAGTTCAGCACCAGAGTGAGTGTAACATTTCCACTCAGATCCAAACAACCTGGACGCCAAAATCTCTTGCTAATTCCACCTCACAAATCTTCACGCGCTCTTTTTGAACACTAAGCGTCTCTCGCTCTAACCTTCATCACCATGCCCATCCTCCTCCTCTCTCTCTTCATTTCCAATGTGATTTTACTTCACTTGGCTGAGCTGACCATTACATTAGCTAAATACATTCATCAAACCCTAACCCTAACCCACATTTCACACACAAATCTTCATCCATGGCTTCTCGCAAGCTCCTATCCTCCCTCCTCCGTTCCTCCACCCGTCGCTCTGCTCTAAAACCCTCGATCACTAATCCTAGACCTCACACACCGTCTCTATCATCTCGTCCTTCGCCGGCCGGTTTTCTCTTAAACCGCGTCGTGGACTTCTCCACCTCCTCCGCTGCCGCGGCTGCTCCGGCTCCGTCATCGCCGCCGTCGAAGGGGGCCGGTGGGAAGATCACTGATGAGTTCACCGGCGCTGGTGCGATCGGCCAGGTGTGTCAGGTGATCGGTGCGGTTGTGGATGTTCGGTTCGAGGAAGGCTTGCCACCGATCCTGACGGCGCTTGAGGTTTTGGATAATTCTATTCGAGTGGTTCTTGAGGTAGCGCAGCATTTGGGAGAGAACATGGTGAGGACGATTGCTATGGACGGGACGGAGGGGCTTGTTAGGGGACAAAGGGTCCTCAATACTGGTTCGTCCATCACTGTACGTTTCTTCTTTCATACTCTCTCCTTCTATATATATGGTAAGTCTCTCTATACATATTGCTTCT
The DNA here is from genome assembly GCF_030987335.1 of Cornus florida. Taxonomy (NCBI): domain Eukaryota; kingdom Viridiplantae; phylum Streptophyta; class Magnoliopsida; order Cornales; family Cornaceae; genus Cornus; species Cornus florida. Next base: position 10,620,603 of record NW_026775577.1, read on the forward strand.
GTATATGTTTGAATATGTTATTTCGTCAAAGAACAATAGTTTGGGTTATGCTTCTTGGGTAATTGATTATAACTGCTCCTTTCGTTATTGCATTTTATTATTTGGTGGTTGATAAGCATGCTCTGTTTTGTAGTTGTTATGAAGTACTTAGTGGAGTTTGGATTTTTGAAAAGTGAATTTCACTTTTAAAGAATATAATTATTATGTATTACCCTTTTTTCCTCAATTTGTGATTTGGGTCTTAGATATCCTGCTGTTCTTGTTCATTGCTTTGCAAGGATCAAGGATCACCAAGGTTTGAAAAGGATTATGATAAAAAAGATAGGTTTGAAGGAGCTAATAGTGTTTCCTCTGTTTAAAGGAGTTAATAGTATTTCTGCATGATGTGCATGAATGATGTTGCAGACCGTCTAAGTCAATCCACGATAATAGAAACACCTGGTTGATGGAGGAATACTACTTCAGTACCTAGTACCCATGTATAATGGATGAAATCTGGAGTGATACAAGGAGCTATAAATGATAAACGAGAATCCTTAAAGGTCTGGAAATCATTATTAAATCCCTCAAATAATGGGCTTGTGTGGCATTATTTATAAGTGGCTTAAGGATCTATCAGCTTTCGTTTTTGTTGAACTTCATGTCTCCAAGAGAGAGTTCTGGAGGGAGGAGGAAAGTAAACAATTAACATAGACAACAAGTATCGTATAAGTTTTTAGTTGAAATTCACCTTCGCATTGAAATTGTTTGTTTCAAGTAAATATATATATTTCACTACTGTGTTGGTCTCAATAAGAATAAAACATGTTATACATTGGACTAGTAAACCATCCATCTGCATTTTTCATGGATTCATGGTTAGACTAAGTTCAAGCTTTGAATTTAGTCAAGATTCAGATTTTTTAAATTTCCTCCCGTTTCAATTAACCTTGGTTTTGCATCTTCTTTTTTATTTTATTTATTTATTTATTTATTTTTTCAATCCTGGGGTTGCACTTGCAGGTGCCTGTTGGCAGAGCTACACTTGGTCGCATTATGAATGTTATTGGAGAAGCTATTGATGAAAAGGGTGAACTAAGTAAGCCTAGTTAGAATTCACTTGTTTTTGTTGTGTAGCGAGTGTATGTGTGCCTATGTTCACAACTTCACATAACCTAATGCTTTTGTATTTCTGTTTTGATTAATTTCTATTTGAAGAAACCGATCACTTTCTCCCCATTCATCGAGAAGCTCCAGCCTTTGTTGAGCAGGCAACTGAACAACAGATTCTTGTTACAGGAATCAAGGTGATCTCCCTCTAAAGTTTGCACAATAAATGCATTTAAATGACATTTACATCATATATGATCCATTTATATGGATTTGTTATGTCTTATTTTTGTGAGATAAGTGATTTGTTCTGTCACATGAAGGGAGGGAGATCTCTTTTCGTTTTCTTATCTTTTAGTATGTACATTTAAACAGTCACCACTAATAACAATTATAACAAACAAAGCCTTCTCCAACTATTTGGGAAATTGGGGTTGACTACATGAATCATATTGCTCCAACTCCATGGGGTCAAATCTTATTAATTGAATCTCTCTCCCTCTCTCTCTCTCACGTGGTTGCTACTTTAACCATCTCACGAACGTATTTATTCTAATTCTATGATTTCTTGTCTTCTCACACATCCATGTCATTTTTCCCATGCTTACTTTGTGCATTTGTTGTTTCTCAGTTGCCCATACATTTTGTCCCATCAAAAATGACTGTTATGGTAGTTATTTTATAGAACTTCCCTTTCAATTTTAGAGGGATACACCCGATCACAATATTCTGAGCATATTCCTTCATGTAATCCACCATCCTTGATTCTATGATTAACGCAAATTCCAAATTCTCCTTCATTGTGAATAATCAAGTTTAAATAACGGAAATGTTCATATTTTGGTATCTTTTGAGTCTCAATCATCACGACATCCCTTTTTTTATTTATAAATTTGCTACAATTACACTTCATTTATTAAGTTTTATTCCTACTTATCTTAATAACTTTTAATTCTAGAGCTTTTGTCCAAACTGTCAATTTAGTACTTAGCCCTTCTCTAGCTTCATCAATTAGGCAGTCAAAAGATGAGCTAGCAGAAAAATCATAAAATAACATGTACGAATAAATCTGGTCATGAATGTGTTCCATTAGTTTATAATGCTAATCCTTGATGTAAGTCTATTGAAATTGCACGTCCTTTACAGATTAACACAAAGTGTAAATATTTTGTTAATCTGCATAACATTTAACATGTAAAAGCGGGCCTTATGTTACCACCAGTCCACCATAAGTCCCCCATGGGTGTGGTGTCAGCCTTCACATTCTATTTATTGCCTGCATCTTCTGCGCCCTACAATTTTTATATAGTCTCCATTTGCTAGGTGGTGGATCTACTTGCTCCATACCAAAGAGGTGGAAAGATTGGGCTGTTTGGTGGTGCTGGTGTAGGAAAGACGGTGCTTATTATGGAACTTATTAACAATGTTGCGAAAGCTCATGGTTTGTTTACAATTGCTTTCTGGACAACCTTCTACCTAATTTATATGCTTATTTTCTCACTCTCTTTCCTTTTCAATCAGGTGGTTTCTCTGTCTTTGCTGGTGTTGGTGAACGTACTCGAGAGGGCAATGATTTGTATAGGGAAATGATCGAGAGTGGCGTTATTAAACTTGGAGACAAACAGGTCATTCCATTGCAATTTTGACATTTGCAACGAGTCTGTTCCCTTGTGGTTGCTTTTGTGGTTCTTTAAACTTATTCTTCTTTTAACATGGTGTAAAAATTTTCTAGAGTGAAAGCAAGTGTGCTCTTGTCTACGGTCAAATGAATGAACCCCCTGGTGCTCGTGCTCGTGTTGGACTTACTGGGCTAACTGTAGCTGAGCACTTCCGAGATGCAGAAGGGCAAGATGTGCTCCTGTTCATTGACAACATCTTCCGCTTCACTCAAGTAAGACTGCTTGATAAGAATCTCTTGATCATCTGCTCTTATACACGTTGGAGTCTACTAACTTGGCTGTCCTTTATTCCTCTTTTCTTGGCTGTTCTCTAGGCCAACTCCGAGGTTTCTGCTTTACTAGGTCGGATCCCATCTGCTGTTGGTTACCAGCCAACTTTGGCTACAGATCTTGGTGGCCTTCAAGAACGGATTACAACGACCAAGAAAGGATCCATCACATCCGTCCAAGCCATTTATGTGCCTGCTGATGATTTGACAGATCCAGCCCCTGCAACCACTTTTGCCCATCTGGATGCGACTACTGTGTTGTCCAGACAGGTTATTGACAATCAAATTTGACTGAGAGTTATAACACAATTTCTCTTAAATCAGCCATGGTAACTTTGGAATTGTTATTTAATGTAGATTTCTGAGCTTGGTATCTATCCTGCTGTTGATCCCCTGGATTCCACCTCCCGTATGCTTTCTCCTCATATTTTAGGTGACGAACATTACAATACTGCTCGTGGTGTACAAAAAGTTCTCCAGAATTACAAGAATCTTCAAGATATTATTGCCATTTTGGGAATGGATGAACTAAGTGAGGATGACAAACTCACTGTTGCCCGTGCTCGTAAAATCCAACGGTTCTTGAGCCAACCTTTCCATGTTGCAGAGGTGTTCACTGGTGCCCCTGGAAAATATGTGGATTTGAAAGAGAGCATCACAAGTTTCCAGGTAACAAAGACCTGCCTGCTATCCATGCATAAGAACCAAACCTTCACTGGTTGGAAATTTACTTCATAGTGTCACTTAACTGCTCATTTTCTTTGTCATTGGCATTTCTTGTGTCCTAAGAGTAATTACTGCCACCATAATTTAATAAGAATTACATGTATATAGATACAGAATTGAATTTTTAAAAGCACCACATGGTATGGAACACCGTAATAGGTCCTGTAATGTTTGTATTGAAGAGCATGCTAGTTGATCGCATGATACTTGTTGATGCTGTTGCCTAATGATGCCTGGAATAACCATTTGCACTAATGCAATGTTACTCATTGCTTTCTTTGATTGTGACTCAGACATGTGCTCGAATTGGCAATGGTTTTCTGATAATCACACCTGGGGGCTTGTGCAAATATCATATCATTATCGTCCACAATATCATACTGTATTTTGTTGTGCATTATTGTGCTTCTGCAATGAAAGATGTCAAGTAAAATTTCATTTTAAGAGAACCTTTAACTAGATTCAACTTTCTCAGAGGGGGGATTATGATCTGTAAGTGAACAAGGAGAGTGAAAAGAGGCAAAGGAGTATATCCTCGTAGAGGGCCTCAGGGTTATTGGAGAGGGGTGGTGGTGTGACATCTGGGTAATCTGATGGGACATGGGGTCAACTGAGTTGGTGAGGTCCTGGCAGTGTTGTAGGTGAGTTTGGTTATTTTTATCCTTTTAGAGAGATTCATTGTATTATTTGTATATATTTTAACTTTTATCTAAAGCCAATCTTAACAAGCAAATCACTATGTTGGACACTTCTCCTTAAAGGTGGTCTTGAAGATTGTCTTGGTAATCAAACATTCAGAGTCATCTTATAATACTTCAACATGTTAGCCTCCTTCCGCCGTTATGTTGCAACAAACTTCACTTTTTATTGCTTGAGCTTCAATCCTTAGGATTTTCAAACCACTATAATATTCCTTTTATTGGTTTCTCATTCTGGACGTTTTGTGCGGTTTTCTAGACATGGAATGGGTTTCCTAGTTATGATCAATCTTAATATTTTTGCCCGAAAACAAATCAAAGTCATTCAACTGCAGCATGGCGTGCGCACACTAGATTTATTGGAAAACTTTTTATTTTAGAGTGGAACCATAGAATTGCAGGCTTTAGCCCTGAGAATGAGGCTCCCTCCTGCGGGGTTTGGAGAGGGTCGAATGCACGTAGTCTTACTTCCGCATGAAAATGCTGTTGCTGGTTTAGAACTGAACTTTGCCATTGCGCCAAGTCTACCTCTTCTAATAAGCAGTATTTTCTTGTGTCAAGTTCCATTTTAGCGGATTGTGTTTATTTGTATATTGTGTGATCTCTGATGCATAAGATGGCTTTTCTTGTATCCTGACAGGGCGTTTTGGATGGCAAGTATGATGACCTTTCTGAGCAATCGTTTTACATGGTTGGGGGCATCGATGAAGTTATTGCCAAGGCCGAGAAGATTGCCAAGGAATCTGCTGCTTAATTATATTTGATCATTTCTTACCCTTTTAGTAGTCAGGAAAGTATACTTCATTTTTGGCCATGGCAGTGACAGTATGGAGAGAGTTTTTATTTTTTATTTTTTATGTTTTTTTCGGAGATAAATTAATTATTGTCAAGTCAAGTCTTGTTACTCATTGCCTGATTCTGATTGGATAGATCTAACTACATTCCTATTTCATAGGATGGTTCTTTTTCTTTTTTTATTTATTCCAATAATAGAAATTACTATTAGGAGAGGTAATTAAATCTCCTTGCTTTCATTTTCCCAAGTATTTTTTTTTAGACTTTTTTTATTTGGTGAAGTCATTTGATTTTTGTGGTGGTCCGTGTTGGAGCAAATTTACTGAATTAGTGAAACTTCTTGTTCTTTGATTTTATTTGGTTTGATTGAAACCTATTACCTAATTGGGTTTGAAATGTTTAATTTTAAAAGAATTGTGGGTGGAGGCGAAGATTAAAAGTAAAATGGAACAATGAGATAGAAATTTGAGGTAAAATAATTTTGAAAGATGATGAATTTTTAAAATGGTGAAAAGCAGAAAATGTGAAAAACAACACGCGCATAGGGATGGCAATGGAGCGGTTTGGGAAGGGTTTTTCGTTCCCCATCCCCACCCCCGTTTAATTTTGATACCCCAAAATCGCCCCATAACCGGTTCATTTTTTCCGTCTAATCCCCATAACTTTCAGAATCCCCATAACTTTCAGCCTCCCCAATTGCCTCCTATCTCTATTCTCGTTCTCAACTCTGAACTTGCCCTCTCTCAAACTACAAAATCTACAAGAATAAGTAGGTCAAAACCTATATATTTCAGCCTCCCCAATCGCCTCCATCTCTATTATTGTTCTCAACTCTGAACTTGCCCTCTTTATCTCTCTCCTGCAAACTACAAAATCTACAAGAATCAGAAGGTCAAAACCCATATATTCAATGATGGGTTTGAGAGAGAGCTTAGAGTTACACGGCCGCCTCAATAGCAAAATGGAAGTGAAGTCTAGGGTTTCCATTATATATATATATATATATATATATAAAGGTTAATTTGGTAAATATATGAACATGGATGGGTAAATTAGTAATTTAACATATTAAACGGGGCGGTTGCGGGGGCGGGGATCTTAGTCCCCCGCCCCCGCCTCACAACCGACCGGTTTTTTTTTTTTTAACTCCCATCCCGACTCCATTTAAGTAAACGGTTCTCCGAACCCGCTTTAAATGGGGCGGGGACAGGACGGTTCCCCACCGGGTTGGGGATTTTTGCCATCTCTACACACACACACACATATATATATATCTATATAATCTAAAAAGTGTATTCAATTTTAATTTTTTCTATACATTTTAAAATAATTTCTTTAATTTACAAAAATATTATACGCGATGTTGTTTTATTTATTTATTTATTTATTTTTTTCAAAGAGTTCTTCTTTTAAACAATTTTTAAATTTTAATTGAAATCAATCTTACACTCTAGATTATGGATTTCTTTATTAAAAAATCAATTTTAATTATATATCTTGTGAAAAAAATTCTAACTTCCTTCAACATAATTTCTATAAGGCATCAACAGTTAAGATGCCTTTCTACTTTTATATTTAAAAGAGATGCCTATTGTGAAGGGTTGTTTACCGCTTATATATATATACGAGTCATATGATCTCAGGAAAAAAAAAAAAAAAAAAAAAAAACTCTTTCATGTTATATTCTTCTCTGCAAAAACCTTTTTTTTATTTTTTTATTTATTTTTAGGCCAACATTATAAGTGCACTACACTTCTTAAATAAATTATATGTTTAGGTTCCAATTCTTCTTTCCTCTACAAACTTTTTATGTGTCTCTGTATTTTTTATATTTATTTATATTTACTTTTATATCAAATTATTATTGAAATATTTTAGAGTTCCTTTTACATATAACTTTTATTCAATATACTGTAATTATTACATGAAAGAATTTCTTACACTGCCAATAGTATTGTGTGGGTGTGGACTTTCATAAATATGACAGAGTTAAAGTTATTATATATAGGAGTCATTTGATTTTTTGTGTATTATTTTCTGCGATGATATATCCATATTTTAATTAAGAATTAGAGTTAGAATCAAACATTAACACTTCTTTAAATTCTTGAAAAGGTGTTTTTTTAACTACTAACACCTTTTTGAGAAGAAAAAACACCCATTCAAAAGTTAAGGGATGAATTGAATTTTAGAAGGAAAACTTTCAAGTCTTTGAAAAATAATTTTGAAATCTCAATTTGAAAGTGACATGTTCGATTCTTGATTGAATTTCTAGTTTGAAAATTTCATGAATTAGGAAAGATGTTTGTTGTAATGGCATTGAAAAGTTGAATTGTTGTGAGCATAGTCCCGACTTGCCTCTTTTGCTTGAATATGAAATGCATGGATGTAAGAGTTGTGTCCAAATAAAATACCCATTCAATTATTATTATTATTATTATTATTATTTGTATTTTAAATAAATTTATAAAGAGTAGTAGTATCATAGAGGTGTTGCAAGTCGAAGCACATATACAATTAAAATTATATGATTACACCTCATAAATTCACACCTCTTTACTAAGATACATTTTCATTACATGTATTTATAAATACCGAAAGTCATTTAATAGACGTTTCTAAAACTACTTGATTTCAAGATTTTTCTCTCCTTTTGCGCGCTTCCTCTCCCTATCTGAAAAATATTTCAATAGCTTGAGCTTTCCCACGCATGGCATTGCAAAGAGCGTCTTGGACTTCTACGTTCCTTTTGCTTCTTTTTAGCTGTATTAAATATTTTTCTTATTTTAATAATGAATAACAAGACAAAATGGAACATAGTTCAATGTGAATAGAGAGAGATTTTTCTATTTTTTTTCACAGGAGCAGGGATGAGTCAATTTCGTCAATTGAAAAATGGAGTTTCAATAACTTGTAAGGAAAATTGATCTCTGTTGGTTGTACAATGATGATTCTTTATTTTTTTATAAAATTCTATAAATTATTTTGTATGAAGATGACAATAAAATTAAAGTCATGGCTTATGGTTACAGAAAATGGCTAAGTGGGTTCAGTTGGTCAGGGGAAGTTACTTATGGTTACAGAAGATGGCTAAGTGAGCTCAATTGGTTGGGGGAAGTTACTAACACTTTCCACTAGTGTGCATATATTATGGGTAGGGGGGTTGTGCTGAATAACTTCTCAACTTCCCACTCATATGCATATATTATGGGGAGTGGGGGTGTGCTGAGTAATTTCCCATGCATGTGGCACAGATCTGAGGGGACAATACACAGGTGGTTAGAGTCGGTTTTCTTCCACTATGCTGATATATAGAAGGTCGCAGATAATGTGTAACTTCCTGTGGACAAGTGGCATGAGCAAAGCGTGCCAACAAGCTAGTTGTTGGACTTGGGCTTGTCAACTACATATGTAGTGTTGGCACACTTAGTAGGTGCCAACATGACCCTAGGTGGATGGGGGTGTCATCCACCACTTTAGTGGCTAGTTGTGGGTGGATGGGAGTGTCATCCACCACTTTAGTAGACAGTTGTGGGCGGCTTTGAGAGTTTGCCTATATATTGCAAATGTAGGTTCTGTAGAGAGGGCAGATTGAGAGTGAGACACAGAGTTGTGTTGTGAGAGACTCTTATATGCTTCTGCAGGTTGAGGCCTTTCCTTGTACTGTTTTGTGAATAATAGTAAAAGGTTGGAAGCCTTGTGCTTCTGTAAATTCATGCGTGTTATTGTCTTTACATTCTTGCAACTATACTTGTGTGTGAGAGTGTTTTACTTGTTGTGTGTTTTAGGCAGCAAGTGTGAATTGACTGAGCTAAGCTAGAAATTCAAAGAAAAGTTGTTCATATTTTTGGCTTAGTGCCATTACAGGGCACTAGATTCGTGTTCAGAATTTACCCCTGTGATAATTGGTTTTTAGAGCCCAGAGTTAGGTTCATCATGGCCGGTGGTAATGCTACAGAAGCTCTCAAAGATCGTGTGACTTATTTGGAGGCCTTGGTGGGTGCTCCACAATCTGACGATGTTGTTGCCTTGACGTAACAGATAGAATTGTTTGCAGTTGAATTGCAGACAATACGATCAATGCTTGAAGAGTTTGTGGGGGAGACAAACTGTAATACCCCGTAATTTTAAAGAATGTATTTAAATAAATTTTGTGTTAGGTTAATTAATTTTATTTATTTGTGCATACTACATTATTTTATTAAATTCATTTAATTGTGCATGTAAATTAATTGTGTATGTTAAAATAGTAAATGTATTCATTTAATTGTGCATGTATTAGTTTAATTACTTTTATTTGTTGATTATGTTTAATTAAGCAATATTAGTTAATTAGAGTATTATATTTGTGTTATAAAGTATTATGATGATATAATATATTATTTTGTAATAACAATAATAATAATTATATTAGTTTAATAATAATAATAATAAGAATATAATAATAATAATAATAAAAGTTTATTAATAATAATATTAGTAATAATAATAATAATATTTATAATAATAATAATAGTATTAAACCAAAGTCATGATGAAATTAGAGATTAGGATAGGATTGCATCAATGGTTATGGTTGGAATTAAAGCCATATAGGTAGGAATATGAGAAATGGGTGAGAAGTTATTATAAATTAGATATTTGTAATATTTATATTATATATTTTGTCTATAAATTAACTAGCTTGCCTTAGAAAAAAAAAAAATAAAGGGAGTTAGAAGCAAAGTATAAATTCTAGAGAGCTATTTTATAAGAGTGAAAGGAAAAGAGAAAGAGAAAGAAGCTTGGACCGGTGTAGGCAATTTTACCTGACTACGCGCAGACCGGCGGATTTATTTTAAATCCAAAAAGGCAAGTTATTATCTACTTTTCCCCTTTGAATTAATAAATTAATTGTTTAGTTTAGTTTTATGCATAGAGCCAAGGTTTAGAGGTTAATAAATTATTAATTTTATTTTATTCAAATTAATGGAATTTTAATTATATAGGATGGTATATATTTATTTAATGTCCTATGAAATTAATAATGGCTAAAAATAATTAAATAAGACTTTAGGGATTTTTCTAGAATTTTCTAGATTTTTCCGGGCATTTTCTGCAATTTCCGGCGACCTTCCGGCGAGTTTTCCGGTCGCCGGCAGTGGGGGAGACGACCGGAGTGATCCGGTGCGACGCGGCGCACCATAGGAGGTGTACGCGCGCATCCTGGCCATTAGTGGAGTCTGATTGATCCGGTGCATCGCGGTCCATGATACCGCGGTACACCCGGATCTGTGGGCGTTGGATGGAGGGAAGATAGGGTGAGATGATCCGGTGTGACGCGAGTACGGAGTCCGGATGCAGCCAACCAACCAGGAAGTGACACGTCAGCAAGGCACCCTTAGTGCGCGCGTGGCAGCGCGTGCGCGCGCGTGGGAGCGCGTGGCTGATGCCAGACGCGCGTGGAGGCGCGTGGGAGAGTGGGGAAGGTTGGGCTGCGCGTGGGGAGGCTCTGGGAGGCGCGTGAGGGCGCGTGTGGGGTCCCTACAGCTGCTGGAAATTACCAGAATACCCCTAGGGCCTGTTTTGTAAATTCCAGAACCTTAAACTTGGATTTTTAGGTACTGTGTTGGTAATTACGGGTTTAACGGGCCACGAAATTATTATTTTAATACCCGTTACTTATTCTTATGGCCGATTAATCTTTTCTAAGCATTTATTGGCTCGTTCACAGTACAGATACTAATGTGATTTATTTAACGACATTGTTAAATATAAATAGTGTTATTATCGTATTTAATGGTATCAAACATTACTGTTAAATTAAATAAGGCCATGGTTTTAGTCAGATAAATTATCCATGATATCTTATAGGATGTTTATACTGTTAATTGATCTATAAACCATGATTATTATGCTGTGTGCATTTCAGGAAATAAATGGACTGTTTAATTATGTCGCATTTATATTATATGGATGTGTTGCCATATAGAACCATATGAGCTGGCTAATAAGTTTAGACTCATTTATACCTTATGCATTCGTTGCGATAGACAGATGTGTGGCTGTCGGGGTATGTGGTTTAATATTATTGGCATGTGTTGCCTAATTGACATACTCGGTATATTTCTTAATATTGTTGGCATGTGTTGCCTAATTTATATGCTCAGTATATTCATCAGTACTTTGCGAGGTGTTATCACTGTGTAGTTCGTTATAGTCTGTGTTGTCAGTACCGTGCACCATGTATAATAGCTGATTTCCCGGGTAGGGAAAGGCGACACTTAACCACCTAGTGTGAGTCTAAGTGATCACCGTCTATTCTGGTTGAGGTCATGTTATACATCGGATAGTTCCCATAGGATGTATACAGATATAGTACTCATCCGATTCATAATGATTAATTTATTGGATTCTCTGATTTGGGTCATAGTAGAGAGGACTTGCTCGTGGGGTTGACCCACCATTGTTGTTATTTCAGGATACGGTCAGTATCCGTTTCAAGGCTGAGGTTAGCAGTGTGGGACCATCATCCGAACTCATCTACTCCTACGATCCAGTGCAGGGTAGAAGTTTTATGTAGTATTTCAGTTTCAGTTTTTATTTACTTTTGACGTTGAACTCTCAGGGTTATATTTAGGGATCCCTGACGTAGGATTTCCAAGTTGTAATGAAGTACTGTATTAAATAAAGGATGGATGGATGTTGTATTATTTAATGTTTCTTTCCTGTCTAAATTCTTTTATTTCCATCATTTTGTATTCCATGCTTGTATATTGCCAATTGTTTTTGATATCCCTCGTTTTTCGTGTATAAGCCTGATCAACTTATGCGTGGAAAATGTGGGGGTGTCACAGTTGGTATCAGAGCATTCCAGGTTCGAGTGTCTTAGGGATCTGTGATTACTATACTTCCGCGTTGTGTATTCTGATAATTAGAGCCTAAGTATTAGGGTTCTTCGTATTCTTTTAGTCGGTCCATTATAATGTACTGACGTTAGATTTTTCTAAATTTAATAGAAGGATGTCTCGGCGTGGGACAAGGAATGCGAACCGTCATCGCAGTATTTCCCCAACTCAAAATGAGAATCAGGAATTTTCTCCTCAAGTTGCTGATATCATTGCACGAGCTGTAGCAGCAGGAGTAGCATCTGCTCTACGAAACCAGCAACCTCCTCCGATAGTACCTGTTCCTGAACCAGTGGCACAGCCAATGTCATGGGACAAAGTTCGTCACTCGTTCATCCGGGGAAATCCACCGACATTTGCGGGGTCCACAGATGTCCTGTTAGCATATCAGTGGAAACAGGAGAGCGAGCGTCATCTTCGGATGGTAATCTGTACCGAAGTGCAGAAACAGATGCTGGCTACGTTTATGCTGATAGGCAATGCATTGCAGTGGTGGGAGTCTATTACTACTGTCGATGAGAGGACCAGATTGACGTATGCTGAATTTCAGACTCGCTTTGACGGCAAGTATTTTCCTATGTCAGTAAGATCAGCGATGAAGACCGAATTTCTGGATCTGCAACAGGAAGATATGACTGTGGCTGAGTATGAACAGAAGTTCATAAATTTGTCATTATTTGCACCAGAGGAGGTCAATACGGAAGAAAAGAAGAGAGACCGCTTTGTGAAGGGATTAATATGGCCGATTAAAGTGGTGATCTTAGGTAGTCCTGCATATACTACTTATATCCAGGTGGTTAATGCCGCCTTACAGCACTGCCAGATGAGAAGTGATTACCGGAAGTCCAAGGGAGATAAGCGGACTAACCGAGACTACCAGACAATGGAGAAAGGAAGCAGCAGTGGTACCAGGTCCAATGATCGGGGCAGATTTCAAGGACATCAACCTTGGAAGAAAAACAAAGGAAACCTAGATGTGCAGAGGGATGGAGTCCCTAATCAGGGTAGACAAGGTGGGATACCTCAGACCGGACAGGAACAGTGGTCGGGAAATCAACAGAGAAGGCAGGCAGGTCCTTTTACGGGACGTTGTTATCACTGTAGAGAGATTGGGCATCCGGCCAAGATGTGTCCCAAAGCTAAACAGGGACAGTATGGGCAGCCGAGACCTAATCAGCCGTTACCTCTACCGGCCCCACCGATGCCACGTGGGCAAGTTCAGAATTTTCCGGCACTTCCAGCACCACCATTTCCTCCGGGACAACCTCCACAGCAGTTGCATCATGGCAGAGTTTATAACTTCATGCCACATAATGCGCAGGATCCTCAGGCTATTGAGGATATGTTTTCTATACATGGTAGAACTGCTCGTATACTATTTGACACTGGTGCATCACATTCTTTTGTGTCTAGATCTTTTGTTATCTTATCTGGTATGACGACTCAGTTATGTGACCAACCTCTTAATATTTATACACCATTGGGAGTTGGCGCAATTTTACGAGAGTATAGCGGTGATATCCTTATAGATATGGGCCGGCTTCGATTTCTTGCAAATTTGTTAGTGTTAGATATGCATTCGTATGATGTTATACTTGGGATGGACTGGTTATCTCAGTACCATGCTCAGGTTAACTGTTACGAAAAGTCTATTGTATTTTCCATACCAGGACAGGAGATGTATCTTCTTGTTGTACCACAACCTGATAGAGGGCCTAGCACTTATTTATTCGTTCTTGAGGAGGACTCACAGGAAGCGACTGCGGTATCTCTTGACAGCATCCCGGTAGTACAGGAATTCCAGGATGTATTCCAGGAAATTCCAGGCTTGCCACCGAGTCGAGAGATAGATTTCGTTATTGATTTAGCTCCAGGCACTACGCCTATTGCTAAGGCGCCGTACCGAATGGCACCAGTGGAGATGCGAGAGTTGAAAGATCAAATTCAACAGTTGCTCAGCCAGGGATTTATTCGCAGAAGTACTTCACCATGGGGAGCACCAGTACTGTTTGTAAAGAAGAAGGATGGATCTCTTCGTCTTTGTATTGATTACAGAGAACTGAACAAGGTCACTATTCGCAACAAGTACCCGTTGCCCAGAATTGATGACCTGTTTGATCAGTTGAAGGGAGCTACTTACTTCTCAAAGATCGATTTGAGGTCTGGTTATCATCAGCTACGAGTCAGAGAACAAGATGTTCCAAAGACAGCATTCCTCACAAGGTACGGATCTTATGAGTTTCGTGTTATGCCTTTCGGTTTGACGAACGCTCCAGCTGTCTTTATGGACTTGATGAATAGAGTATTCAGAGAATACTTAGATCAGTTTGTCATTGTTTTCATTGATGATATTCTGGTTTACTCTAAGTCGGAGAAGGACCATGCCAGACATTTACGCACAGTATTGCAGACACTTCGAGAACATCAGTTGTTTGCGAAGTTTGAGAAGTGTGAATTTTGGCAGAAAGAGGTCAAATTTCTAGGTCATGTAGTGTCAGAAGAAGGGTTAGCAGTAGATCCAGCCAAGGTTGCGGCCGTTATGGAGTGGGGACAGCCTACCTCACCGACAGAGATTCGCAGTTTTCTGGGATTGGCGGGGTATTATCGCCGATTCATCCAGGGATTTTCCAAAATTGCGGGTCCACTTACTCATCTAACTAAGAAGAATGTACCATTTGTATGGGATGATTCTTGTCAGACTGCTTTTGCTGAATTGAAGAGCAAGTTAACTTCTGCACCTGTCTTAGCCACACCTCAGAGTGGAATCGAGTATTTAGTATTTACCGACGCTTCTCTGAAGGGTTTGGGTTGTGTGTTGATGCAAGAAGAGCGACCAGTTTCTTATGGGTCTAGGAAGCTTAAGCCTCATGAGCTTAATTACCCGACTCACGACCTAGAGCTCGCCGCAGTGGTTTTTGCCTTGCGTATTTGGAGACATTATCTTTTGGGGGAGACTTTTCGATTGTTTAGCGATCATAAGAGTCTACAGTATTTGTTCACACAGAGGGAACTGAATATGAGACAGCGCAGATGGTTGGAGTTCGTGAAAGACTATCATTTCTCTATTCAGTATCATCCAGGGAAGGCGAATGTTGTAGCAGACGCACTCAGCCGCCGACCCTATGTCAGCCTTTCAGCTTTGTTTACAACAGAGTGGGATGCTTTGAAGACGGTTGATGAGTTAGCAGACGCTTTTATGGCATGTGTGGTAGTAACTCCTTCTATCATTCATCAGGTCATTCAAGCGCAACTCTCAGATCAACAATGTATTGATCGGGTTTCGGAGTTAGCCTCCGGAGATGTTCCTTTTTATTCTATAGGGACTGATGGAGGATTGAGGTACAAGGGACGTTTAATTGTGCCTTCAGCTGATAATTTGAGAAATGTTGTGATGAGAGAGACACACACTTCTCAGTTCTCTGTACATCCAGGGGGAGACAAGATGTATCAGGACATGAAACGCCAGTTTTGGTGGGCCGGCATGAAAAGAGATATAGCTATCTTTGTCTCTAAATGTAGCACCTGTCAGATGATTAAGATTGATCATCAGAGACCGCCAGGATCGTTACAGCCACTTCCCATACCAGAGTGGAAATGGGAAAGTATTTCCATGGACTTTATAGAGGGATTACCTACTTCACAGCATAATCACAACTCTATTTGGGTCATTGTTGATAGATTGACCAAGTCCGCTCACTTTCTGCCTGTTCGGTCAAACTTTACGTCAGAACAGTATGCTAAGCTGTATATTGCAGAAATGGTGAAACTTCATGGAGTACCATTGTCCATCGTATCAGATAGAGATCCGAAGTTTATATCGGGATTTTGGAGGAGCTTTCAGCAGGCTTTGGGTACAGAACTATATCTTAGCACTGCTTATCATCCTCAAACAGATGGACAGACTGAGCGAGTTAATCAGATTTTAGAAGACATGTTGCGGGCATGTGTTCTTGATTTTAAGGGCAATTGGGAGGAATATTTGCCGCTTTCAGAGTTTGCTTATAACAATAGTTATCAGAAAACTATTGGTATGGCACCATTTGAGGCTTTGTACGGTAGACCGTGTAGGTCTCCTGTCTGTTGGCTTGGAGTTGGTGAGAACAGCTTTTTGGGTCCTGAATTTATTAAGGACACGTCAGAAAAGATCGCTATTATTAGGGATCGGATGCGTACAGCTCAAAGCAGACAGAAAAGTTATGCTGACCGTCGAACTCGTGCTTTGGAGTTTAAGGTTGGTGATCAGGTTTTGCTTAAGGTTTCTCCTATGAAGGGAGTAATGCGGTTTGGGTCAAAGGGTAAGTTATCGCCTCGTTTTGTGGGTCCTTTTATGATTACAGATCGGATTGGGGCAGTAGCTTATCGTCTGGCTCTACCCGATAATCTTCATAGGGTACATAATGTTTTTCATGTATCTATGCTGCGAAAATTTCTACGGGATGAAGATCGATACCAACACATTGATGTGGGTGAGATTGAGTTGCAACCCGATGCAACCTATTTGGAACAACCTTACTGTATTCTCGATCGTAGGAATCAGATACTGCGCACGAAGACTATTCCATTAGTACGTGTACAGTGGAGTCATCATAGTGCTACAGAGTCTACTTGGGAACGGGAAGATATTATCCGTGCCAAGTATCCAGAACTTTTTTAAGACAGGTATGTAGTGAATTTCGGGGACGAAATTCCTTTATTAGGGGGGGAGAATGTAATACCCCGTAATTTTAAAGAATGTATTTAAATAAATTTTGTGTTAGGTTAATTAATTTTATTTATTTGTGCATACTACATTATTTTATTAAATTCATTTAATTGTGCATGTAAATTAATTGTGTATGTTAAAATAGTAAATGTATTCATTTAATTGTGCATGTATTAGTTTAATTACTTTTATTTGTTGATTATGTTTAATTAAGCAATATTAGTTAATTAGAGTATTATATTTGTGTTATAAAGTATTATGATGATATAATATATTATTTTGTAATAACAATAATAATAATTATATTAGTTTAATAATAATAATAATAAGAATATAATAATAATAATAATAAAAGTTTATTAATAATAATATTAGTAATAATAATAATAATATTTATAATAATAATAATAGTATTAAACCAAAGTCATGATGAAATTAGAGATTAGGATAGGATTGCATCAATGGTTATGGTTGGAATTAAAGCCATATAGGTAGGAATATGAGAAATGGGTGAGAAGTTATTATAAATTAGATATTTGTAATATTTATATTATATATTTTGTCTATAAATTAACTAGCTTGCCTTAGAAAAAAAAAAAATAAAGGGAGTTAGAAGCAAAGTATAAATTCTAGAGAGCTATTTTATAAGAGTGAAAGGAAAAGAGAAAGAGAAAGAAGCTTGGACCGGTGTAGGCAATTTTACCTGACTACGCGCAGACCGGCGGATTTATTTTAAATCCAAAAAGGCAAGTTATTATCTACTTTTCCCCTTTGAATTAATAAATTAATTGTTTAGTTTAGTTTTATGCATAGAGCCAAGGTTTAGAGGTTAATAAATTATTAATTTTATTTTATTCAAATTAATGGAATTTTAATTATATAGGATGGTATATATTTATTTAATGTCCTATGAAATTAATAATGGCTAAAAATAATTAAATAAGACTTTAGGGATTTTTCTAGAATTTTCTAGATTTTTCCGGGCATTTTCTGCAATTTCCGGCGACCTTCCGGCGAGTTTTCCGGTCGCCGGCAGTGGGGGAGACGACCGGAGTGATCCGGTGCGACGCGGCGCACCATAGGAGGTGTACGCGCGCATCCTGGCCATTAGTGGAGTCTGATTGATCCGGTGCATCGCGGTCCATGATACCGCGGTACACCCGGATCTGTGGGCGTTGGATGGAGGGAAGATAGGGTGAGATGATCCGGTGTGACGCGAGTACGGAGTCCGGATGCAGCCAACCAACCAGGAAGTGACACGTCAGCAAGGCACCCTTAGTGCGCGCGTGGCAGCGCGTGCGCGCGCGTGGGAGCGCGTGGCTGATGCCAGACGCGCGTGGAGGCGCGTGGGAGAGTGGGGAAGGTTGGGCTGCGCGTGGGGAGGCTCTGGGAGGCGCGTGAGGGCGCGTGTGGGGTCCCTACAGCTGCTGGAAATTACCAGAATACCCCTAGGGCCTGTTTTGTAAATTCCAGAACCTTAAACTTGGATTTTTAGGTACTGTGTTGGTAATTACGGGTTTAACGGGCCACGAAATTATTATTTTAATACCCGTTACTTATTCTTATGGCCGATTAATCTTTTCTAAGCATTTATTGGCTCGTTCACAGTACAGATACTAATGTGATTTATTTAACGACATTGTTAAATATAAATAGTGTTATTATCGTATTTAATGGTATCAAACATTACTGTTAAATTAAATAAGGCCATGGTTTTAGTCAGATAAATTATCCATGATATCTTATAGGATGTTTATACTGTTAATTGATCTATAAACCATGATTATTATGCTGTGTGCATTTCAGGAAATAAATGGACTGTTTAATTATGTCGCATTTATATTATATGGATGTGTTGCCATATAGAACCATATGAGCTGGCTAATAAGTTTAGACTCATTTATACCTTATGCATTCGTTGCGATAGACAGATGTGTGGCTGTCGGGGTATGTGGTTTAATATTATTGGCATGTGTTGCCTAATTGACATACTCGGTATATTTCTTAATATTGTTGGCATGTGTTGCCTAATTTATATGCTCAGTATATTCATCAGTACTTTGCGAGGTGTTATCACTGTGTAGTTCGTTATAGTCTGTGTTGTCAGTACCGTGCACCATGTATAATAGCTGATTTCCCGGGTAGGGAAAGGCGACACTTAACCACCTAGTGTGAGTCTAAGTGATCACCGTCTATTCTGGTTGAGGTCATGTTATACATCGGATAGTTCCCATAGGATGTATACAGATATAGTACTCATCCGATTCATAATGATTAATTTATTGGATTCTCTGATTTGGGTCATAGTAGAGAGGACTTGCTCGTGGGGTTGACCCACCATTGTTGTTATTTCAGGATACGGTCAGTATCCGTTTCAAGGCTGAGGTTAGCAGTGTGGGACCATCATCCGAACTCATCTACTCCTACGATCCAGTGCAGGGTAGAAGTTTTATGTAGTATTTCAGTTTCAGTTTTTATTTACTTTTGACGTTGAACTCTCAGGGTTATATTTAGGGATCCCTGACGTAGGATTTCCAAGTTGTAATGAAGTACTGTATTAAATAAAGGATGGATGGATGTTGTATTATTTAATGTTTCTTTCCTGTCTAAATTCTTTTATTTCCATCATTTTGTATTCCATGCTTGTATATTGCCAATTGTTTTTGATATCCCTCGTTTTTCGTGTATAAGCCTGATCAACTTATGCGTGGAAAATGTGGGGGTGTCACACAAACTCATATATGTATATATATATATATATATATATATATATATATATATATATAAACACCTAAATTCTTTTTTCTTTTTTTTTCTCCCCTCACACTATATACCTACGCGCGTGTGTGTGTAAACACCTAAATTCTTTTTTTTGCTTTTTTCTCCCCTCACACTATATACCTACGTGTGTGCGCGTGCGCGCACGCTTATACATGGATTCATAATAGAGATATATTGATTAGCAATAAAATTATATTTAAGCCATGTATAATTAATAAAATAAAATTGAGTACAACCACGAGAGGGAGAAAATTCACCATGTAGAATGTGGTTTGAAAGAAGACAGAAAGTATGGTAAGCAAATTATTTTGTACGTGTACTTGTGTAAACAATGAATAAAGTTTTAGGAAACTTTTGCAACTATTAGGTGCTTGTATATTGGTTGTCTAAGTACTCCCTTTTCTTTTCATTGATCCTCTCGCAACCAGAGCAACAGAGCTGTCCTCAATGTAAATTTTCGGATGCAGTCAATGTCATCCCCTTCATACAAAAATATATGTATTTGCGGTCTCTTATCTAAAACAAACAAGACATTCAACACTAGGTTATCAAAAATGAATTCTACTACAAGATATATATTTTATCTAAGGGCGGATTCAAGGGTGGGCGAAGCTGGGCTTCAGCTCACCCCCAAATTTTTTTTTTTTTTATCATACTACTTTAAGCCCAACCCAAAAAAAAAAAAAACAGTAATGGTAGCCCAATCCAAAGTTAGCCCACCCTATTCAGAAAGACTAGATCCGCTCTTGATTTTATCATATGATATACACCATTCTAATTTATCAAAAATGAATTCTACTATAAGATATATACCATTTTAATTTATTTTATCATATGTTATATATATATATATATATATATATATATATATATTTGGGTAAGTCAATATATATATAACATTGATTTGTACGAGGATCAAAATGGTGAAAAGTTAAGGGTACCTTTGTCAAGCCATGCCTTTGCTTGAGCAACTAACTTCAAAAAAATTAATCAACTAAACAAAAATAAGGTCACTTGTCAGAAAGACCTTTCACTGCTAAATTCCAAGAATATAGCCCTAACTATCCCATTTTTTTACCATGCAGAATTTAGCACAACAGCTCATTCTGGTTAAATTCAAACACAAATGGCATTTTAATCAGAACTTTTCAACCCAAATAAAATGAAATGGAAGCACCATATAAGTGACATAAAATGCACACCAAAATAATAAAAATAAAAATAATAAAAAAAAAACCTCCACAAAGAAAGGTGTCAATTAGCTATATATTACTGAAAGAAACTTTGGCAGTGAAAAGGGAAATGAATGAGCCTGGATCTTAACCAACCTTAGCACCTCACAGCAAACCCCCATCCTATCCTTTATCCTTCTCACTTCACTCGCTTGTGCTCAGTGGGGATGATGTTTCTGATGCCACCAGCAGCAGCCAACCTCGATAACTTCTCTGGCACTTCAACTTCGTCCCTCAAACACCTCTTTTTCCTTCTATTCACGATTTCAAGTTCTTGTTCAAGTTGCTCCACTTGATGATTCAAGCACTTGACTTTTTCAATGCAATCCTCACACGTTGCCCGGCCAACAGTGCAATCTTGCCAAACAAATTCCTCATGCTTCGGAGTAAGGAATTTCTCAGGCTTCGGAATAAGAAATTTCTCAGGCTTAGGATTGAAACAGCCCTCCTCCGTGCATTCTTGCCAAGCAAATTTCTCTGGCACTTCAACTCCATCCCTCGAATACCTCTGTTCCCATTTCTTGAAGTTTTCCTTGTTTTGATGACTAAATTCCTCGAATAGCTTGACTTTTTCATTGTAAGCCTCAACTGTTTGGCTGCCAGCCGGGCCTTCTTGCCCAACAATTTCCTCCCATGTTTTCTTTTTGTTTTCCTTGTTTTGATGTTTAAGTTGCTCGGATCGCTTGACTTCCTCAAATGTTTGGCTGCCAACCGTGCATTTTGGCCGAACAAATCCACAACTCAAATACGCCTTTTGCCATTCCTTCACATCTTCCTTGAATTCCTCGAATAACCTCGAACGAGTCTTTTCCCATTCCTTCCTTTCTTCCTCGAATTGACGTCCGAATTCCTCGAATAGCTTGACTTTTTCATTGTAAGCCTCAACTGTTCGGCTGCCAGCGAAGCCTTCTTGCCGAACAATTTCCTCCCATGTTCTCTTTTTGTTTTCTATGTTTAAGTTGCTTGGATCGCTTGTCTTCCTCAAATGTTTGGCTGCCAACCGTGCATTCTTCCCAAACAAATTCCTCGAATAGCTTGACTTTTTCATTGTAAGCCTCAACTGTTTGGCTGCCAGCCGGGCCTTCTTGCCCAACAATTTCCTCCCATGTTTTCTTTTTGTTTTCCTTGTTTTGATGTTTAAGTTGCTCGGATCGCTTGACTTCCTCAAATGTTTGGCTGCCAACCGTGCATTTTGGCCGAACAAATCCATAACTCAAATACGCCTTTTGCCATTCCTTCACATCTTCCTTGAATTCCTCGAATAACCTCGGACGACTCTTTTCCCATTCCTTCATTTCTTCCTGAATTCCTCGAATAGCTTGACTTTTTCATTGTAAGCCTCAACTGTCCGGCTGCCAGCGAAGCCTTCTTGCCGAACAATTTCCTCCCATGTTCTCTCTTTTTGTTTTCCTTGTTTTGATGTTTAAGTTGCTCGGATCGCTTGTCTTCCTCAAATGTTTGGCTGCCAACCGTGCATTCTTCCCAAACAAATTCCTCGGACTTCGGTGTAACGAATTTCTCAGGCTTCGGAGTAAGGAATTTCTCAGGCTTAGGAATTGCACAGCCCTCCTCAACAAATTTCTCAGGGTTTGGAATTGCACAGCCCTCAATGCATTTCTCAGGCTTAGGAATTTCACATCCCTCTTCTGTCCATTCTTGCCAAACAAAGTTCTCCGACTTAGGAATAAGAAATTTCACAGGCTTTGGAATTGCACAGCCCTCAACGAATTTCTCAGGGTTTGGAATCTCACAGCCCTCCCCACACCACATGCTTATCTTTTCCTTCAGTTCTGTAACAAAAATTAATTCGAGAAAATTAAATAAATATCACATCCTAACACTTAACAAGTCAATTTCTTGACTTAAAATTAACAAAAAATAAATAAATAAATAAAATAAGAATTATAAAGACAGGAATCAAAAGTTTCATACACCAAAATAAGCCTTCTTTCTCAGTCTTTGCAAGTAGACTTGTGTATTACTTTGCACTCTGGTAGAGTCAACCAAAAAGATTAGCAACAATAAAAATACCTCTGACTATTTATTAATATTTTCACTCTCAAATTTGATTTCCAAAATCACACAATAGATATATTAAAAAATATATATATCAAATCACACATATATTCGATTCAAAGAAAAATTCCAAACGTCAATATCTTTCTTTCTTTGTTTAAGTGTTTGTATATGGATGTTGATGAGCAATTAAATATCAATTTGGGGAGGGATCTGGAAAATCTAATCCCATCCTACCCCGATCGGAAAGGGAAAATAAATATAATAAAAAAAACGTCAGACAAAGATCTGTAAAAGAGAGAAGAAACTGATCTGATTTTTCTAGATAGATTTGTATCTCTCTCTTCTTTCTCTCAAAAACACTGATCTTCAATTGCCGATACACAAACAAGAAGAAGAAGAAGAAGAAGAAGAGGAGAGGGCTTACCGAGTAGTTGTAGGAAAACCCAACAAAAATTCTGGAGCCATCAATTTGAAAGACACGCGTACTTAAATAGTTTTCAAAAAAATAAAAAAATAAATAAAAATAAAAAAATTGTTTAATAAATATAAAGCCATATATACCCTCAATATTCAACCTTATATTCAATACAACATCCTTCACTCTCTTCCTTCTCTTCCCTAAAATTTCTTTATTTTCTCAATCTAAAACTGGGACTGAAATTCAGTTTCTTCTCTAAAAATTTACCTATCGATCTTTTTCAAATTCTCTTTAGTTTTTCCCTATGATTAGGGACTTACATTTTATTCATTTTCTTTGCCTGAAAATTTACTCAACCTCTCTTTGGCTTTCTCTATGTGAAAAGATTATTCACAATAAAATTTTTGAGTGAAATTTAAGCTCTGCATAATGTTCAAATCGAAATAATAGATCATGAACTTAAACTGAGTAAAAGTGGATCAAATTAGGGTTTCGAAATTGGCCCTAGTAAAGTCATGGAGATGGAGCACGTCCATATATAAAAATATACCCCCACTAAAAATTTTTGTTATTTCATTTTAGACCCTTAAATTTATAGCTTTTTGCATTTATACCTATAAAATTTTAAAATTACCCCCCTTATATAAATTTGCCCCCATGGTGATAGCAATGACAAAAACAGGAAACCCAACCTTCTCTTTCCACTATATTCAACCAACATTTTTTGCCCTTGAATTTATCACGTGACGTAAGTAATAGAATGTTTTATACATTTAGGAATATAAGTCGGATCTTTAAAGACCCTTAAGTGGCAAAATCACATCGGATTCGTTGCCTATTTGAGATTACCTTTCGATGTCTCTATCATTTTCCTTTTTTAAATAGTCGTTTGACCGTGTTCAAACCTTAGCATAATTATTACCACATAATTTTATCTCGTTTGATAGGAAAAAAAAAAAAAAAAAAAAAAAAGTCCAAAAAAAAAATTTACTAAAAAAATTATATCTTTTGTCAAGAAAAAAAAATCTCTATTGAATAAATTATCACTTTTGATAAAATCCCAAAAAAAAATATTTTTAATGAATAAATTATTTCTTTTGACGTGACCCATAAAAATAAAAAGTTACCCATTTTGTCAGGGCTGAAAATAAAAAAAAAAATAAAAATAAAAAAGAAAGAAAAAATAGTAAAGGAAGTAAAAAAGGGCAAAAAAAAAAAAAAACTTTAAAGTTGTATAAATGGTAGTTGTGATATTATAAAATAAGAGAATGTGCATTTGTGAATTTAATGACTTTTTTGTCATTTCCTTTAAAAGAAAAAAATAAACAAAGTGCAATTAGAGAAAAGTGAAGTGCGAATAGTCAATATCGCCTCCCTAAAAATAGAATGATTTGTGTGTGAATTCTAATATGTTTTTCATAAATATTTCATTCTCATGAGTGTTCATTTTATATTTTGATTTTAAAAATTTTGACATTAATATTCATTGTTAAATTGATATATTTCTTTAATAAAATTCATTGTTTTATATATGTCTTTATATCTTAATAAGATATGTCTTTATAATAATATTATGTATAGAAAATATTCAAAGCAAAAAATTTAATATATACAACATTTAGATTTTAGTTTTTGTATTTAACAAAGAATCTTAATGAATTCAACACTTAAAATTAATATAGTGTCAAATAAGTTTTCATATTAATACATTTAACACTTAAAATTTCAGCGCTTAATATTTCGTATCTGAAATTTTCAGTATCAAACAGCATAGTTCACCAAACCCCTACCTAAATTTTAAAATCACAAAATACCCTCATTTTTTATTTTTTTTATATGGAACAACAAACACCCACAACTTACCAACTATAACAAATTACCCCCATTTGATTAATTGAGGACTAAATGGAGTTTAGATATGAATAAGTATTTAAATTCAATTTTTTAATTATATATTTAACAATAACTACATTA
This sequence comes from Cornus florida, assembly GCF_030987335.1. Taxonomy (NCBI): domain Eukaryota; kingdom Viridiplantae; phylum Streptophyta; class Magnoliopsida; order Cornales; family Cornaceae; genus Cornus; species Cornus florida. Next base: position 10,645,872 of record NW_026775577.1, read on the forward strand.
AATTTTAATTGGAAATAATTTTTCTTTTTATAATTATAAAAAAAAAAACCTCAGGTTTTCATTCCATGTGTTATACTCTCCATTAATTGGAGAACTGTGAGAACATTTTTTTATTTTATTTTTTTTGAGATATTTTTATATCTCTATTTCACCAGTAAAAGAAATAAATATATTAGAACTTTCTAACTCATGAGTGGCATCAAGTCCTAGAAAATGTATAATTCTCAACTCAAAAAGAGATAGAATACATTAGGGGATAAAAGAGAGAAATTTTTATTATAATTTTGTTTTGGAAAGGTCAGAAAAATTCTTAAAAGTGGGTTAAATGTACACATAACACCTATATATTATGAAATTATTAGCATACCCTTTGAATATTTTCAGAAGAGTAAAAGGGCAAAGTCGACATTACATAATTACTTAATGTCAGATTTTGAAGGATATTTTTGCACAATGTTAACAAAATAAGTGAGTTATTGACACATTTTTTCAAATATGGGGTGAAAATATTATGCAAAATATACATTATACATGTTTTTTGCACTTGACCATATGTGTGTGTACATACCGAATAATTTTCAACACAGATATAAGAAAAAGGGTGGCAAGATCCATATAATTTTGGCCCGGAACCAATCCGAGAATATTTAAGTTTTTTGCAAAACCAATGTTACTAAAACAAAGACATGTTACGTGTACAATCATTGTGTTAATTGATTAATTGGGAATTGAGTTATGGATGGGATGGTGTGATGAATTGCTGGTTTTTGACTATAAATTGCAAGAACAATGCATTTGCTGCTTGAGGTATTTTGCAACTTTTGAGAGGGGGGGGGGGGGGGGGGGGGGGGGGGGGGGGGTTTAGTGCACTAAGGCTTTAAAAAATAATAAGAAAATCAGTAAATACAGGATGTGATTTAAAAATTATTTTTTATTTATTAGCTTTTAGTTTTGTAATTAAAGAGAGGATGTATGTATTTGTGATTGAACTAATATGTAAACATTATTTCTTACAAAAATTCACAATCAATACTATTTTACTTCTATAAAATTACTAGTAGCCCGCCACAAAATAGGTATCTTTTTAGCTTGTGAAATTTATTGTACTATATGATCGTAAAACCAAAATTTAATAATATTATATTAATTCAACAAAATAAGTAAACACAAGATAAACCTATTATTTTATGGCACCCAATTAGTTTTTGTAATTAAAATTCATTTTTATCAATCTAACCGTTTGATCAAATGTCCCTCTCATATACTTTTATATATATTATGGCATCCAATTACTTTTTGTAATTATAATTCATTTTTATCAATCTAACCGTTTGATCAAATGTCACTCTCATATATATATGTAGTATTGATCTCTTACTCCCCATAAAGCAAGAAAATTCTTCCGCACTTTTTATATAAAGTAAAAAAATTCTTCTGCACTTTTTATAGTGACCATTAAATTAAATCTAATAATCACATTCTAAACACATCAATATGCTTTCCTTTTAATACGTCACTATTTTCAGTTTTCAAATTTAATATTTACCAATACAATTAATTATAGTGAGTACTACAAAAATAAAAATAGAAATCTATTCACCTCTCATCACCATTAATTGGAATTTTTTTTTTCTATAAAAAAAATTTATAAGTGTCAGAAAATTGTATCCATAACTTGATATTAAAGTTGACATTGTCTGTTTGGGTGTAAAAAAGAAATTAAAAATTACACTATTGACATACAAAACAATGAAATATCGACTAAAAAATAATAAAAAATTAAAAATAAAATCTTTATTTTTTTATCTACTTGATTAACTTAATGTAATCTGTGATTTGCACTACACTTCACTCATAAAAAAAATTAATAGATTACAATTTAAATTATTGTATACCTCCCTAAATGTATACTATTTAAAAATTAAAAATTCAATCTATTTTTCTCTAACTCTTTGTCACAAATTCTAACTAGTTATAAACACATTTTAATTACTCATTTGTCATAATAAACCTCCCTAAATGTATGCTATTTAAAAATTAGAAATTCAATCTATTTTTCTCTAACTCTTTGTCACAAATTATAACTAGTTGTAAACACCTTCTAATCATTCATTTGTCATAATAAATCACACAATATATTTTTTTCTAGTTCTACTATAATAACAAAAATTTATTGACGTATTATTCTGTGAAATTTCAGATTTCCTTTGTAAATTAGTTATTTTTTTTTTAATATTTTCTTTAATACTGCTATTATTATACTATCATTATTTTTATTTTTTTGGTACTTACCTTTTATTGTTATAATTAATTGTATTAATAAATATTAAATTTGGAAACTAGAAATAATGATAGTGGTTTTGCATTAAAAGAAAAGCATATATGTGGGTTTGGAATATGACCATTAGATTAGTGCGGAAGAATTTTCTTACTCTACAGAGAGCAAGAGACCACTACTCGTATACATATACACGCATTCTTCTTCCTTAGGGTAATATCGGTCCTCTTGATTTTAAATCGTGATAGGGATCTTAACTAAGATATCATAGACATTCTCCTTTGCTACTGAGTTACCAAAATCAGAACTAACGAAATGTATTTTCTCTTCTTTCCCATCGAGAAGCGATCTATCTGTACGGACAAGCTCTTATCTGAAAAGGGTTGGAGGAAAATTCTAATTGGGGTCAGTGGAAATTGGCCAACTTCATTCGCTCAGACTTTCCCTATCCCGACCTCTTTTGGAGAGTGTTCTGTCCCTTAATACAAGAAATTTAGGAATTATCCGATTAACTGCCACTGTGAAACTTGCCTTCTGCCATTGTTATAGCTCCTGACTTAGAGGCCCTTCGTTTGAGAAACAACATTCTTAACGATGTCTCCCTTAGGGTTTACCCCACGAATGTGGATGAGAGCTCTGGTAAAGGTCTTCTTCTAGGTGAGGTTCTCTTTTCTGCTCTTCACTTGAACGTAGTTAGATTCCCTTTACACCCGTTCTTTTGTTATGTGTTCAATAAATTAGGGATTTCCCTTCTTCATATTAACCCTAACTTCCTTAGGGTAATATCGGTCACCACGACTCTTCCTTCCCCTCAGGTAACCATTCTAAAGGGTGAAACATAAAGACTTTACACCAGGGGTTCTAAAGAAGAATGTGGGGATTTTATAAATCAAACTATAATATAATAATATATATAATATTAATAAAAAATGAGATTTTACCTTAAATGTAGTTGCGTGTGCTCATAACCTAAGTCACATAAAGCGGGAGTAAGCGCGAATTCGAGAGCAGGAGCGTGAGAGCGGCACAATTAAGTCATAAGCGATGAGAATTTGAGCACTCCAGCTTTCACGCTCCACGCGCGCTCTACAATAATAATAAATAAATAAATAAAACCCTTACCTACCGTAAAGGTATTCTTGGCCAAAAGTAAAACCCTAAGTTAGATGACTAAGTTTTTTACACCTTTAATATGGAATATAAATATGCTTTAATAGTCATTTAATTTTTCAATTGTGTGCCTCAGTTGTTTCAGGCTCGCCTTGTGCCTAGGCTCCAAAGGACTCTTAGCACCTTAGTGCACCCTGGACCTTTGATAACACTAATGCATACAATTATATGTTGTTCTTTTCCCCACTCTTTAGCATCAACACATGCACACTAAAGGTGACGAAGAACGGTATCTATATGTATAGAACTGTATGTTCTCACCATCCTAAATGAATAAACTGTTAAGGAAACGAAAGTTTTTAAAACTTTATGAGGGCTTTTCAAAATAAAGATCTTGATTCATATGTAGATACAAGTTTTATGCATGAAGAATATGATGATACATTCAATTAGAGATCGAAAACTTACATCAAGGTTTGAGTAAATCTTAAATCTCTCCTCTAAAATGAATGTTCTCACTTATTGTAGATCCCTTTGCTAGATGTCTTTTCCTTGGATCTCCATCTTCTTAGTAATGATCTTACCCTTAGAAATCACCTATAAGCCTCCATGAATGACTTTGAAAAATTAGGCTTGTGGATGCCTCCATTAGATGAGAACACTAACCCTAAAATTTTAGAGAGAGAGAATATTTTTCTTGTCCTCTAAAATTATTACATAAAGCGTCACCTAAAATATACATGGACTCCATGTATATATAGACAACATAAAAATAATAATTAAAGACATTATATTTTTCTTAATCTCTAAAAGGAAATGTGATATCTCAAATCTAATAGGATTCTAATATCAAGTTGGGTTATGAGTGAGTATCATTCTGGCTTATTATTTTATTGGCTACAATGAATTAATAATTGGCCCGGTCCATGGACCCAATTAAATTAATTATAAATTAATTTCTACTCCACTAAAAGAAATTAATTGAACTCCAATTAAATAATAAATAACCTCTAAGTCAATATTGCACTTTAGCCCCTCTATGCATAATTAGTTATAGGATAAATAAAGCTATCAATCCGACTACTTAATTAATATATTTATTTTAGTACCTTTGATTATTTCTAACTGGATCACAATAAAACATTTGTTTGACAAAAATAATAATTAAAATAAATAAATATATAGAAAATTATTTTGTCTAAAAACACACGATGGCCTTCGAATTTACTTTGTGATCAATCATAATCAATACAAAATAAATACAAGTAACAATGATACAAATATTGAAAATATAACTCTCTAACTATTAATTACATAATTACCCAAAGTGCCGGTCTATGGATTCGGAAGAATTCACCGAACAAATCAAAGTAATTACTAATTAATAAAAGAGTCTATACTTCTCTCATACTTAAGAGTCAAATGGCATGCCAATGATAGGGAGAAATTACATACGATAGCTCTCGCAATATATCTCAACCTAACGCGGATCCAGTTCAAGTCTTAGTTAGTAATAAATTCATCCATAATTACTGATTATGAATAATTTATGATTACTATTTATATTCATGTATTAATCGCTATCACATACATATATAAATATCTTTTGTAATCAAGTGGATACTATCAATTCCATAAATAATCGAAATATAATACATTGAATTCACCACTGGTATAAAACATAAATATTTAAGATATGTTAGGTAGACACTATCAATCCCATAAATAATAAAAATAGAATACATTGAATTCACCACTTGTATAAAACATAAATATTTAAGATATGTTAGGGATATATGTCACTTTAATCCAAATAGAAATTTACTATGCCAGCCATATAAATCCCAAGTGGCTTTATTCTATTGATATAAGGGCATTACAATCATGTTAAGTCTTAAGTGACTTATTTGTACTAAATCAAACTATATGGGGATTTTATATTACACATGAACTTTTTTTGCACTATACCGATAGTACATGAGTTTTTGTACATTTTACCCTATTGCAAATTGCCACAAAAGTTTCCCACAAAGGTTAAATAAATAAATAAATAAATATATATATATATATATATATATATATATATATATATATATGAGATTGTGATATTCTGAATTCTTAATTACAATTAACAAGGGTGATCTTACCGTTCGAATATATATATATATAAAATTAACAAGGGTGATCCTACCGTTCGAATACATCCTACCGTTCGAATATATATATTCGAACGGTAGGATCACCCTTGTTAATTGTAATTAAGGAATTCCGAATATCACAATCCCTCTTTAACATTTTTATCCTTATTTCTCTCTCTATTTTTTTTTTTTTTTTTTGTCCTTTTCACTCTCTATATATAAATATGTATCCCCGTATACATATTTGTGTTATAAAAATTAGTAACACATCACTGTAATGATTGGAGTGGTGCATATAACTTGAAACATTTAGAAAAACAATTTCCATCTCTAAAAAATGCAAGATTATCGTCCTTATCACTCTCAATTTATTTATTTATTTATTTTTTTGTCCTTATCTCTTTCTATTTGATGTTGAAAGATTGAAAGGTTAGGAATTTTAATAAGGGATCAAATGATTCTAACCTTTCAACATCAAATCCGCCGTAAGCTTGGGGCATCTATGCACAAGAAGAGTGTGGCGATCGAATTCTCAGATTGAGCAAAGCACGACCTTCCACGTGGACATCAATTAAATTTGCATACCGAAAATGACGTCAGAAATAGAAAAATGACAACCCAAAAACCTCGAAGTTCCCGCCGCCCAAAGATCTCGAACTGAATAAAGTGCGTCTCAGCTTCGTTGACTCCGTCGTAAATGGTCCCCACCTAATAAACCCAATTTTAATACAATCACGGGGAACTGCTATTATTAAAATAATTTATATAATTGAAGAAGTAAATTAATGGGTCTTAATTAGCTATTGATTCGATCAAAAGTCATTTAATTTAATTAGATATTGATTAGATCACAGTCCATTTAATTTGGATACTGTTTAAATTTTCTTTGTCACAACACAAGATCTGTGCTGGCATAGTGTGACTGTACAAAAAATATATATATTTAGTAATTTAAATTGGATAAATTTGAAAGAGGAAAATGTATATTTTCATTTTACTAATTTAAATTTGGATAAATTTGCAAAAAGAAAAATGTCTATCCACATGTTTTTGGTAAGTTTAATTTGGATACTTACACAACATATAATAACACCTCCATCATATTAAAAAACAAATAGTAGTTTGAAAACAAATATATACTTTAAATATTTTACACTGATAAATTTATTTGGCATTGGATAAGTTTCACGAGTTATATGGGAATTTATTATTAATTATATATATATATTTTTGTATTCACGTGATGAAAGTCAAATGATGGTTAATATTGGCATGGAAAATTTAATACTAGGTGGTTGAGCGACAATGAAAAGTGTGAATGTAGACCAAATTAAAAAGATCAGCCAAAGAAAATCAACCTTTTTATAGATATAAAATACCTTCCAAAAGAAAAAATATATGGATAAAATATGAACCGGATAAATCCGGTATAAATTACCTAAGAAAGTGTACTATGCCTTCCTAGTTTTCTTCGCATCAAAACTTTCGTAGTATCACTCTCTGTGTACCCATATTCATACTAGGTACTCTGTTTTGCGAGAGAAAAAAATTGAAAAAAACGAGAATGTCAGGAGAGGAAGTGTTTGTTGGGTCAATCGATCAAGGAACCACAAGCACGAGATTCATCATCTACGACAAGAAAGCTAGCCCAATTGGATCTCACCAGGTTGAATTCACTCAGTTCTACCCACAAGCAGGGTAATTATACGCCTACTCTTCTCTCTATCTCTATATATATAATATATATGTATATATTTATATGTATGTATGTATATTGATGAAGCTTGGTGTTTTCTGTTTGTAGATGGGTAGAGCACGATCCGATGGAGATTTTGGAGAGCGTGAGGGTTTGTCTGACCAAGGCTGTTGACAAGGCAACTGCAGATGGCCACAACGTTGACAGTGGATTGAAGGCGATTGGTGTCACCAATCAGAGAGAGACCACTGTCATTTGGAGCAAATCTACAGGCCGTCCTCTCTACAACGCCATTGTTTGGATGGATGTTCGTACCAGTTCTGTTTGCAGGTATTTTTCTCTTCTTTTTTTTTTTTTATAAAAAAAAAAAAAAAAAAGATTATATTTCTTGGATTTTCTAATCTTAAATTGGGTCTTCCTTATTTCGGGGATTTCTGTTGTCTAATTTTAGATTGGGTTTGTCTAATTTTAGATCATCCAATTGTGGAACTTTTCAATAGATTAAGCTGGGGAAATCTAATCAAAACTACATTTTCATTATTTTTTTTGTCCTTGGATGATCTAATTCTAAATTTTGCTCTCTTTATTTTGCGATTTTACTTCATACACAGTCCTGAATTGGCTAATTCTGAACTTTTTAATGGTAAAAAAAAAATTTATGGAACTATTTTTAATTCCTTATAAGTAATTAATCAAAAACTATTCCGTTAGACAATTAGTATTAGTGTAAGTATCACTACTCAAAATTTAATTAGAGGGGAAAATATTTAATATCTTTATTAATACTCCTGTTTGGGATACTATATCTTTATTAATACTCCTGTTTGGGATACTATACTTAGGTCCTCATAGTACATCGTGATGATGTACACCAATGAGGACGAGGACCTAAATATTGGACTATTCCCATTATCCCAAGTTGTTCCATATAAAACACCTTATATGGAGTGAAAATTAAATGGTCAAATTTAAAAAGTTTAAGATACATATTCAACTATAGTAGTCTAGTGGTTTGGTTGCTCCTTATTCCTTATTTGGGGAAATCTAATCAAAACTGCATTTTCATTATTTTTTGTCATTGTTGCATGTAAAACACCTTATATGGAGTGAAAATTAAATTGTCAAATTTAAAAAGTTTAAGATACATATTCAACTGTGAACATTTGGTTGCTCCTCATTCCTTATTTGGGGAAATCTAATCAAAACTGCATTTTCATTATTTTTTGTCCTTGGATGATCTAATTCTAAACTGTGCTCTCTTTTTTTGGCTAATTCTGGACTTTTTAATGGTAACAAAAAATAAATAAATATCCCAAACTTTTTAGTATCGGTAAACTAAGAATATTATAAAAATAATACATTGGATTTTAATTGGGACACTATATTTTGTAATAGGCAAAAACAGAAAGGTGGACATATTTTTGTGGGATGGATGGATTTTTAGAATTATTATTTTTTTAATTTTTTTTTTTTTTGGGGTCTAATTGTTAAATGCGAATTCTTCAGAAGGCCTGCTTAACTTTTGATGCAATGCTCTATTTTATTTTAGGAAATTAGAGAAAGAATTATCGGGCGGACGAACCCATTTTGTTGAGACCTGTGGTTTGCCCATAAGCACTTATTTCAGTGCAATGAAGCTGCTATGGATGTTGGAAAATGTGGATGCTGTTAAAGAAGCTGTGAAAAAAGGGGATGCTCTGTTTGGAACCATAGACACCTGGTTGATTTGGAATTTAACTGGAGGCAAGGATGGCGGTTTACATGTCACTGATGTCTCAAATGCATCACGAACAATGCTGATGAATCTCAAATCACTTGATTGGGATACACCTACATTGGAAACACTAAAAGTTCCTGCTGAAATTCTCCCCAAAATTGTTAGCAACTCTGAGATTATTGGGAAGATAGCCAAGGGATGGCCAATTCCTGGAATTCCAATTGCTGGATGTCTTGGTGATCAGCATGCGGCAATGTTAGGGCAAGCTTGCAAGAAAGGCGAGGCCAAAAGCACTTACGGAACTGGGGCCTTTATACTACTCAACACTGGTACAGAGATAATCAAGTCTACTCATGGTCTATTAAGCACGTTAGCATTTAAGCTTGGTCCCAAAGCTTCGGCTAACTATGCTCTAGAGGGCTCAATTGCTATTGCTGGAGCTGCTGTGCAGTGGCTGAGAGACAGTCTTGGGTTAATTGCTTCTGCAAGTGAGATTGAGAAGTTGGCATCACTGGTTGACTCGACTGGCGGGGTTTATTTTGTGCCAGCATTCAATGGACTGTTTGCTCCATGGTGGCGAGATGATGCCCGTGGAGTTTGTATTGGAATTACAAGGTTTACCAACAAATCTCACATTGCTCGGGCAGTGCTAGAGAGTATGGCGTTTCAGGTGAAAGATGTGTTGGATTCAATGCACAAGGATGCAGGGGAGAAAGGTGAGGTTAAAAATGAGAAGGGCGAGTTCTTGCTTAGGGTGGATGGTGGTGCTGCTATTAACGACCTTCTGATGCAAATTCAGGTCCATCATTCTCTAATTCCTTATATTTTCTCTAATTTCTTTTATTTTCATAATTATTATGTATATGACTAATGTTCATTCATATAACTACCACAACCAATTTGTTGTGTTCATCCTTAACATCCTAAATTAATCGGTCTTGTTACTATTTGCAGTAATATGACTAGTGTTCATTCTAATGTTCTAATGTCGACCACATATGTATATAATCTGTCTTGTTACTATTTGCAGGCGGACTTGTTGGGTAATCCGGTGGTTAGACCAGCTGACATAGAGACAACAGCTCTTGGAGCAGCCTATGCTGCTGGATTGGCGGTTGGGATTTGGAATGAAGAGGAGGTTTTTGCGTCCGAGGAAAAGATGAAGAAAGCTACTCTTTTCCATCCAAAACTAGATGCGGCAATCAGGAAGAAGAAGTGTGATTCTTGGTGCAAAGCTGTTGAAAGAACTTTTGACTTGGCTGATCTATCCCTTTAACTGTTTTAGGCCATGTTCTGTGCTCATCCTTCTAGTTTATTCTCTTTCTTTTTTTCTTTTTCTTTTTTTTTTTTTATATTTTATTTTTCTTGTCATATGCTAATAATATGTATTGTGAATGAAGGACATGCTCAAATGATTATATTGGCAATGGTTTATATCATAATAAATGGCAGTTTCTAGTTCTTGCGACCACAGCTATCGTTCTTCTATTTCACTCCTCACAACTGTTGTATAAAAAATGGTCTATTGATTGGAATGCTCATCAATTTTACTGTAGAGAACTTGGCATACTCTGAATTTGGTATGGTGTTTTCTGGTAGAAGATCATAGATGTGACACGTTTTGAGTTTTAAGTCTCTGGTTGCAGCTCTTCTTTGCAAATCGAGTCGTGCTTCTGCGAATAACCCTTATCTACTTCGTCTGTCATTTCATCTCCTCTCTGTTCTAGATAAATCCTTCAGCAATTCACATTAATTTGATCAATTTCTAGGTTGAGGATTTGAATCTCTAGCATAACTCATGATTTCAAATATAAGGCATATCATTTTAACTCAAACCTAGGTTCCTGAAATATGGTCAATTGTGGCTTTCTCACAATTGCCAAGAGAATATACTTCCAACTTTTGCCCATCAGTAGTATGTGTGTTTAAAAACTTGAGTGTCTGATCTGCACAAGCTTGATGTCTGATCTTCTCAATTAAAATTTAAAACCCAAGAGGCTTCAAAATATTTTGGTGAAAGGCTAGGCCTATGCAAAAATGAATGGGTGTGCCTGGCTACTAATGGCCGTGTGGGCAAGGGGCACCCCAAAAATTCCGTTAATGCAAGGCCAAATCTAAACAGAAAAATAAAGCTCAGCATAATATATTACTCCAATACACTATATATGTTCATATATATATATATGTATTAAGATATGTTTTGCTAATAAAAAATAAGTTCACGGGCATTTAACACCCTTGTAGTATATAGCTCTTGTATCCCCCAATATACGAGTATTTAACACCCTTGTAGTATGCTTATAGGTCATGCAACCCCCAATATGTTTTGAAAACTCCCTAACATTTATTTTAGGAGCGAACAAGGATCTCCTCTCGGTAGTTAATGGAGTAATAAAAAAATTAAAATGCCTATTTAATACACTTAGTTAGTCATGTGGTTAATGGAGTAATAAAAACACTAAAATGCCTATTTAATACACTTAGTTAGTCATGTGGTTTGTTAACTGCACTTTTCTAATTGTTGACTGCCTAGAAGAGTCCTAATTTGGAACATTTTTAAATTTTCAAGGTTGTTATATACCCAAAATAAAAAAGATGAATGTCATTTGCTCAAAAAGTAAACCTTAGGAATGTTTTATATACGTAATCCTAAAAAATACTTTAGAATTAGTAACTTTTAAATTTGGATAAATTCCACTTATCTCCTTAAGGTTTGTAGTATCCCACATAAACCTCTTATACGTTTTATAATCTCACTTACCTTAGGGATGACCATTCAACTAAGTAACTGTAATAGTATTATTTTTTCCACATATCATACAAGGAAGAAGGAAGAATGCAGGACATTTAAATTCAATATTTGTCAATGTTTGTTAAAGAGTATGAATTTTCTATTTTATCCCAAAATGCAAGGACGAATGCAGATAGTTGCTTAGTTAAAATTATTATGTCAAATTAAAGAAAGGAATCTCCAAGAGGGTTTTTATTTATTTATTTATTATTTTTTCTTTATGGTTGATTAGGTATAATTGACTCGAACCTCTAAACCACATGAAAGTCTCTAACAAATCAAACCAGTAAATTAGACCCAAAGTTTCATGGTTTCTTGATACAGAGATTAGCTGTCAAATATTTCATATCTGAACTTCATTAATTGTTCACATTTGCATAGTAACACACCTTATGGTTAGTGTATACTGTTATTAACAATATCTTGATTAGGTGTTTAAATATTTTTGCTGCATTTAAAAACTTCCTAAATGTACTTCTAAAGCTCACAATACAATGGCACAAAAGTCTTGTGATTCTGACATTGAAAGCCGGCCTTCTTGGCTTGGAATTGCAATTAACTGTATGGCTTCTGTTTTTGAATAATAATATTAGTATTATTGATTTGTGGTGAAAAAAGTAATTAAAAAAAAAAAAGAAATTCTATGGAGATTTTTCATCTTCTTCTCAATTTGATTTTAACTCGTGTCCTAGTAAAATTTTCTTGTAGTCCAGGAAGGATGTTTGTGAAGAATAATATTGTCCTGTGAAGAATAATATTGTCCCAGAGCATCCTCAATAATAGGTGTTTGTAAGGACTTTTTTTTCATACAGTGTTCCATACAATTCAAAAGTTAAGAATACAATTGAGAATTTGTTAGGTCCTCAAATTTATTTATTTTTCAATTAGAAAAAGAGTATTGTATTTGCAATTTTTGTTAATTTAGAAATATCTAAAAAGTAGGGCACATCTAATACTTATAAATAAATGGAAGAAATAAATAATTAAGTGGAGTGCATTATTCTTTATTTTCTTAGTTCAAAATACTTATTTTTGATACACAACTAAACATATTTATGAGTTTTTGTTTTCTCAAAACTATTTTGTAGTTTTCCTAACGAAGTGGATTTTCAAATTACAAATATTAAATTATTTTTTGTTTTGATTTTTTGAAAACTATTTTTAAAAATTATTTTGAGAGTTACAAACTAAGCAAGACCCGATTTTTAAATAATTTTTTCATTTTTAATTCTTTGAAAACGAAAATTTGTTCTTAGAAAATTGAACGAAACAAGTTTGTAAATCGTATTTTCTTAAGTACATATTTTCATTTTCTGCTTCATACCTATCTCTCACTACTCACTACTCTCACTATTATGCTTTGTACTTCTCTCTCACATTCTCTTCTATGTTCTCTGCTTATCTGACATAGTCTCTGACACTGAAATTGATAAGCCAACACTATCAAACATTGTGATGGTGCCATTGCCGGTCCACTTAGTATCCGAAATGTGTTCGAGGAGGGGAGAGATTTTTGGGGATGGATTTGAAGGGGTTTGTGTTGAGAGGAGATTGAGAGGTGTGGGATATAGTGCGGGTACGTCTTTAGTTTGTGGGTGTGATTTTGTCCGAATCATTTTGTTACGCATGAGTTCGGGTCATATTTAGAGTTCTGTGTTTTTGTTTGTGTTCGCGCGGTTTTTGTTCCCTACGCCGGTCGATGGACTCTTCGCGGGCGTGCCAGAGTATTTGTACAAAATACCCAAAATATGTAATTGAACACCAGCCTATCCCTTTTTCCGATGGCTGACTCTCAGGCGATTGTGTGGGAGAGAGACTAGTAAGAACTCCCAGCAAGGTTCTTTTATGCCTTGTTTGTAGCAAGGACTTTTTAGAGTGTCTAAAGAAATGCAACGGCTGATGAATGTTTGAATGGATGGAATGGCCGAGTGAAGACAGGCGGCAAGAACTTAATCGATCGCCGGCCGAACGTGATGGCGAGAACTTAATCAATCGCCATCAGCCAAACACAATGGCAAGAATTTAATCGATCGCCACTGAAACGTGATAGCAAGAATTTAATTAATTGCCATCAGCCAAGTAATGACAAGAATTTAATCAATTGTCACTACGATTCAATGGCAAGAATTTAATCAATTGCCATTGAATTGAAAGCCTAACTAAAATTGCGTAATTAAAATTGGCATAATTGAAATTGAAAGAAAGTAAATGGCTGAATCGAAATAGTTGACGAGGATCTAATCAATTGCCATTAAATTGAAATAAAGAAATTGATAGGAAAATGACGTAGAGTCAATTGAAAACATTTTTAGTTGAAATGCATGTTTTGTAGTGGTGCTGGACGAATTGGAAATGGAATACAATACTTCTATTTATAGAAGTTCTATCTCAACTTATTTTCCTAATTACTTGCTATAAAATCTCTTTGCTCCTTGATTTTCTTCACTTTATTACTCAAACTAAACCACGTTCCAGTAGTCTTTTGTGTTTCTTCTCTTCTTGCTTCAATAGGAAAGTCCTTGCTGAAATCTCTCCTTGATCCAGTCAAATGCAAGTTGCCGAGAAATATGCTGAAAAGTTGCTGGATAGTTGCTAACTTTTAGCAACTCCTTTCCTTAAGTTAGGCTGAAACCTTCCCTTAAATGGCTGGAAGACCATTCATAACTTTTGCCCAAATTATCCCTCACGTGACGGCCTCTCTTTTGAATTCCTTATTCCTTTGCAACGAAATTCCTATTTCATAGGAATCTCATTCCAACTAAATCTCTTCTATCCAAACTGAAATAATATATTTGAATTAACTCAAATATTAATTACCAAATTTCAGCAACAACCTTATTGGATAAGGTGGCTAAATAACAAGATTTTCTCCTCTTGTTTCTCAATTGGCCGACTTTTCTTGAAACCATACTAAACAAGTGTCGGCCTATCGCTGGTCCACGTCACCACTGAGGTGGCTGCCAAGTTTTGGTGCCAACAAATGCCCCCTGAATTTCAAATGCTTTTATCACTTATGATATGAAGCGTTTGGAATTTGAATCGGCCTAAAATTGTAATTCAAATTTTGGTAATAAATTCTTTTTCCAACTACTTGCTTTAATGGTTATCTTTCCCAATTAAAGCAGTGACTACACTAATCCGCTATTACATCCAGCAAGTATTTAGCTTGATGCCCTCTAATCCCTAAAATCATTCTTCTTCCATTAAACTTTCTATCTCTGAAATTCTGTCTCGGCAAAATCGTTCCTGACGTCTTCTATGGCTCCTAAGAAAACTAAATCAACTGATTCCACCTCTATCCCTCAACCTTCCGATCCTTCAACTCATGGCAACATCATAGAAAAATCCCTAAAAACTCTATCTCCTTACAAATACTGTCTCAATACCCTTATCGATCTTCGTACTGACTTCAAAGGCTTAGGTCCTGCTTTCCTTGATGAAGCTCCTTCATCAATCTCACCTTTCTATCCTTCGGCCGACATTCTTCCATTCCTTCAAACCTTCCCTCCTAATAAAAATGACAGTTTGCCACACTTTCATTTTAGAACATGGCATAGTCCAAATGATGCTTGGATCAATTGGGTCGACCGGGTTGGAGCTGTGAAGGGAGAAGTATGGAAGGATTGTGGCATATATGATGCCATTCAGCTAAGTAAAACTAACATCGCCCAAGACAGAGCCTTGATGATAGCAGCCATGTTTAATTGGTCGACCACCACCAACTCCTTACACTTGAAGTGTGGCATGATGGCTCCAACCATTCAAGACGTGTGCTATCTAACCGGCCTCAAACCCTTTGGGATTGATGTAAGTACCTTATTGGTAGAAGAGGATTCTCCTTTCATCTTCCCTTCAAAGCAAACTGGAACCAAGTCATCTGAATCCTCTTATGGCAAGTACTTAACTTCCACCATGGATCCTCGCGTCCCTGTGAATGATGCTGAACATATTGCCTTCTTGTTGGCCTGGCTGAACAAGTTTCTTTTATGTGTACCGGCCTTTCAAGTCACAAAGGATTTCATTCATGTGGCCGTTGCCCTTTCAAGAGGTAAACACCTTGCTCTTGCTCCCTTGGTGCTTTCTCATTTATATAGAGGGATTTATGACTTGCTTATCTCCAACTTCGGACGCTGTGGCGGTCCCCTCTGGTATTTTCAAATTTGGCTTCAAGTGTACTTTCCTGAGCTCGGACCTGTGGTGAGGCCTTCGGCCAATGACCCATTACTTTCTGTAAGTTACGCATCGGCCGTACCTAAATCCCATTCGTTTGGAGATTGCTTCAATTTCTTTTACTCTGGTTGTGAACAGAGGACTATCAGCCAATTCCTTCCATTTTCTCATTACTCACAAGCACCTCGATGGCTGACTCCTCCTCAAGGAGTGTCTACCAAAAAATTAGCTGATAAGCATTCGGCTATGTGGGCTAGTTTCTTACTTTCAAGAGACCTTCACTTCAACACTGGCCCTCTAGGCACAGTAAACTCAAAAGTTGGAATTGAGTTCTACAATCCAAACCAACTTGCTAGGCAATTTGGTCTGACTTAAATGATCCCCATGCCCCCTTATTTCTCTTTTAACAAAAACTTCCATAGGCGTGTGGTATTTCCAGATGACTCCTATGTAAAGAACGTGTCCTCCCGGTTCTCAAATCTGCAAGCCGGATTCCAATTCCAACCCTTCATCAAGAACCCAGCCTCAGATTCTAGTTTTGATCAATGGTGGTCTTCTTACATTACTTCTACAAGGACGGCTGATAGCCAGTCACTTGTTGTTAAAATATTGGAATCTTTCAAGTTCATATCTGTGGCCTTTGAAGAGGCATTCGTAATTTCCTGGGCCGTTACCCCAAAGAAGATGCCTCAAAAAGATCCTCCCAAAGGTAAAAAAACAAACGGTCAAGAAACTCCCTTTCTCTCAGCCAGCAGATGCTCCAACAAGGACCAATAAAGAGATAAAAGCTAAGGCCAAAGCCACTGCCAGCCTTCTCAAAGGTACGATTTTCCTTTACTTGCATATATATGTTTTAAAAAAAACTTTTAATTGAATTTCTCTTACCCCCCCCCCCCCCCCTTTTTTTTTTTTTGCAGATTCAGACAGTGGAACTTTATCAGCCTCGCCTAATCCAGAAAACGTTGAGCCCCAAGATGATGAAATTTCCTCCAGCCAACCTCCTCAGCCTTCAATAACTGAATCAGCCATCATCCCTGATGTTCCTCCAATTCCTCCAAAGGTAAAAGTTTTTATCTATTAACATACGAAGATAATCATATCGGCCCAATTGTTAAAATACTTGGCCAATATTGATTTCTAATTCTCGGCCACAACTATTATTGGCCGAGACAAACTTTAATAAAGCTTCCATCTCCAGGGAAAAAGAAAGAAATCAACTGCTCATGGCACTTTAAAAAAGACAAGATTGAGCAAACGTAAGAAATATGAAGTAGAAGAAAATCTAGAAAGCCCTCATCCTACAGAAGACGTGGCCGATGATCCCGTAATTAATGTGGCTGACAATCCTTCTGATCATTCCTCAGATGAAAAAGAGGTAAAGATAACTGTACTTGAAATTTCCAAACTTTCCAATTAATATGGTCCTTAATTTCTTCTCTTTTGCAGCAATCTCCTCTTCTTGACTTGGTCTATAGCCCAGTTAGAAATTTCAGCCCTCTGAAGGATTTTCATGATCCCATTGAGGTGCCCTTCAATGTTCAAGTCACTCCTGCTAAAACTTCATCCCAGGGAGATAGCACAGCGGTTCAGCCAGAATTTCCTCCTCCAGAAACTAGTCATCAGTCACTCTTAGTGACAGACATGGCCGAATCATCTAAGGTATTGACTATCTCATATCCCAAAACAAAAAAAAAAAAAAAAAAAAAAAATATTAAGATCTAATCTTTCCTCATTTTGTCAGGTTGTGTATGAGAAAACTCAAATTGTTCCTTTATTTCCTCCACAAAAAGCTCCTGCGTCATCTCTACTGGCCTTGAGCAATTTCTTTAAGGATGTGGTGGCTTCAGTGACCGAAGAGAAAGAAAGTGAATCTTCTGGAGCCACTCCAATCACTTCAGCCAATATCCCTATACAATCCTTAGAAGAGACCAAAAAATCTTTACTTGAGATCTTGAAAAGAGATGCTGCTGATCTTCCTAATTTTGAAAGTGAGCTCACAGCAGTGCTTTCTACACTCAGCCAGTACCCAGACTTTCCGGTTGATCTTCAAGCCACTATCGCTACCTTTAAAGGCCAACTACCAACTCTGACCGATGATATTTTCCAGGCCAATGAAGCAATCAACCAATTCAACAAGAGTAAAAACAGGAAGGATACCCTTACTAACCAATTGTTAATTCAAGCTTCCTCCTTTGAAAGAGTGAATACAGAGTTCATCGGCCTTGAAGAAAGAGAACATGTCCTTCAGAAAAAGATCGACCAGATCCATGCTCGTAAGGCCATCTTGTCTGCTGAAGCTGCCACATTGCAATTTGAAGCTCAAGACCTTGCTCACGAGCATGCAAATCTTCGTAGAGAATTACCTCAATTGGAAGAGTCAAAGAGGCAGGCCATGGTGGCCTTCAATCAGTCCTTAGTTATTTAGGCCGATTTCAAGGAAAAATTTGCAAGCATATGAATTTTTTTTTTATTTTTATTTTTTATTTTTTTTTTATTTTTTTATATTAGCTTCCTTTTGTGGCCATCTTAGTGTATGATCTTTAAATGATGTAATCTTTTACACTTCAATGAATAAATGGCCTCTTTTGTTACTCTAAACAAGTATCAACATTTTAGCAAGAAAAAAATTATTAAAATAGCCAAATCAGCCTAGAAAAATAGGCCGAATTTTATTACATAAAGGTACACATGGTCAGCCATAAGTACTGGCTAACACTAATTTTCCCTTTCAAAGATTGCCGGTACGTACCTCTTGAGGTACTTGCCATTAATGGGATAGTCATGTAATCGGCCACTGAAATACTTCAGTCTATATGCTCCTCCCCTTAAGACTTGATGGACTAAGTATGGCCCTTCCCATTTTTGGGACCACTTCCCATATTTCCTATCGACTTTACCCACTGGCAAAACAACTTTCCAAACCAAATCTTCTTCAGCAAAAGACTTAGGTTTTACCCTCTTGTTGTAGATCCTCATCACCTTCTTCTTGTGAGCTATGACATGATCCAAGGCATCCCTTCTAACTTCATCCAAATCTTCCAATTTTACCAACATTGCTTGAGTATAATCAGCTAGAGTTAGATTATTTTGAAAAGCAACTCTGGCTGATTTAACCTTCATCTCCATAGGCAGAACAGCATCATGACCATAAGTTAACATGTATGGTGTAACTCCTGTGCCTGTTCTTTTTGAGTTCCTATAGGCCCATAAAGCTTCAGACAAAGTCTCATGCCACCTTCTTGGCTTATCTTTGATCATTTTTTCAATGATCTCTATTAAAATTTTGTTTGAAGATTCGGCCTGGCCATTTGCTTGAGCATAGTATGGCGTAGAGGCTGACATATGAATATTCATGTTATGGCCGAATTGTAGTACATCAGTTGCCCTAAATACTGTTGCATTGTCTGAAACAAATGTTTCTGGAATCCCAAATCTGTGGATGATGTTTTGTTCCATGAAATTAATCACTGTTTGCTGATCAACCGCTTTGCAAGCCTTGGCCTCAACCCATTTAGTAAAATAATCTGTGGCAACAATCACCCAGTGATGGCCTTCGCTTGATGGTGGATTAATTTTACCAATAAGGTCAAGGCCCCAACCTCTGAATGGCCAAAGTTTGATTATTGGCTGTAATTCTTTTGCTAGTACATTTTGAATCGGCTCGTGTCTTTGACAAGCTTGACAACCTTTTGAGTAATCTATGCAATCTTTTCTCATTCTCGGCCAATAATATCCATACCTGCGAATCAGCCATCTCATTTTAATCCCAGCTTGGTGAGCCCCACAGCTGCCCTCATGTTCCTCGGCCATAACCTGAAGTGATTCCTCCTTGCTTATGCATTGTAGTAGGAGCCCATCTTCTAACCCTTTTCTGTATAGATCCCCATTTAGAAGCACAAAGTTGATCGCTTTTCTTTTAATACTTCTATCAGCCTTGATGTTTGGATTTCGAAGAAACATTATAAATGGTATCCTCCAGTCATCGTCGGCCAAATCTTCTACATCAATTGTCCAAGTATCAAACAACATAGTATTTCTCAATTCGGCCTATGGCAAAGATCTTCGTGTTATCTTTATCAACTGATCTTCTATTTCGGCTGGTACTCTTATTCCATAGGCTGCTTGGGCCATGCTGTTGGCCTCCTTATTCTGCCCTCTCGGCCAGAACTTAAGTTGAACATTATCAAATTGATTAATTAATGAAGTGGCCAGAGAATGAAACGGCCTTAATTGCCAACTTAAGCACTTAAAATCTTCAGAAATTTGACTAAGGACTAAGTTTGAATCTCCCAAAATCTTTACATCTCTAACAGCCATTTCAATTAAAATCTCCAGGCCGATTATAAGCGCTTCATATTCGGCCTGATTACTTAAACATTTAAAATCTAAAAAGAAAGAGAATGAAGCCTTTCTGCCAGCTGGCGAAATAATAACAATACCTGCTCTTGCTCCATCAGCCATGCTTGATCCATCAAACATCAAGATCCAAGGAGTTAAGAATATAGCTGATGACTCCAATTCATCATAAACCCATGAATCAATATCAGTTGAAGGATGATCGGCCAAAAAATCAGCCAGAACCCTTCCTTTTACTGATTTTTGTGGGACGTAGATAAAATTGAATTCCATCAAAGCCAAAGCCCACTTACCTATTCGGCCAGTGATCAATGGCCTTGATAGCATATACTTGATCACGTTAGTCTGATAAAGAATGTAAACATCAACAGGCCGCATGTATACTCTCAACTTCATGGCCGAATAGTACAAAGATAAACAAAGCTTCTCAATTGAGGAATATCTGCATTCTAGATCAGTTAGTACTCTACTCAGGTAGTAGACAGCCTGCTCCTTTCCATGTTCATTGTCTTGTGCGAGCATACTACCAATTGATTCTTCTGCGGCCGATAAATAAAGCTTTAACGGCCACTTCTTTCTTGGAGGCATTACAACCGGGGGGTTTGCCAAATACTCTTTTATTTTGTCAAAGGCCTTTTGATGGGATTCGTCCCAATGAAATTTCTCATGTGACTTTAATTTCACTAAAGTCGAAAAGACATGCACTCGGCCAGCATGGTTAGAAATAAATCTTCTAAGAAAACCTACCTGGCCGAGGAACCTTTGCACTTGTTTTTTGTTGGCTG
Organism: Cornus florida; assembly: GCF_030987335.1. Lineage (NCBI taxonomy): Eukaryota > Viridiplantae > Streptophyta > Magnoliopsida > Cornales > Cornaceae > Cornus > Cornus florida. The sequence goes on from NW_026775577.1 coordinate 10,666,913, forward strand.
GGGCCCTAACATTTATAATAGCTTTGACCTTGTTCTGATCAACTTCAATACCTCGTTTGTGTACCAAGAACCCCAAGAAATTCCCGGCTGAAACTCCAAATGCACACTTCAATGGGTTCATTTTCAATTTGTGAATCCTCATCCTTTCAAAGGCCCTTTTCAAGTGTTCCAAATGCTGTCTCTTGGCCGATGATTTCACAACTACATCATCTATATAAATTTCCATGAATCGGCCAATCATATCATGAAAGATAGAATTCATTGCCCTTTGATAAGTAGCCCCAACATTTTTTAGGCCAAATGGCATCACAATCCACTCAAAAGTACCAATTGACCCAGGACATCTAAAAGCCGTTTTATGAACATCTTCCTCGGCTAAATAGATTTGATTATAACCTGAATGGCTATCCATAAAAGACAATATTTCATGCTTAGCGGCCGAATCAATAAGTTGATCGGCCACAGGCATTGGATATTCATCTTTTGGAGTGGCATTATTTAAATTGCGAAAATCCACACAAACTCTAAGTTTGCCATTCTTCTTCATTACCGGAACAACATTAGACAGCCATTCAGCATACCTAACTGTTCGAATAAATCCTGCCTTAAGAAGTCTCTCAATTTCTTCTTTAATTTTGAGCATTACTTCCGAAGACATCCTTCTTGGTGGTTGTTTATATGGCTGAAAATCTTTCTTGATAGGTAATCTATGTTCTACCAATTTTCTAGACAGGCCAGGCATCTCTTCATAACTCCAAGCAAAGGAATCCTTATATTCATATAATAATTTAATCAAATCGGCCTGGAATTTAGGCTCAAGCAAAGCACTAACAAATAATGGCCGATTATTTTTTTTAGTACCAACATTTATTTCCAATAAAGGATTTTGCACCTCTGCTTTATTATCTTCCATCCTGGAAGGGGCTGACTCCAAATCTTCAAGTTGGATTGCATCCAGCTTTTCGAAACCTTCTTCAATTATATCGGCCGTGCTGGCCGATACCTCTTCATATAGCTGTTCTTCTCTGGCCAATCTCTTCTCAGCCAGATATGCTTTCAGTCTTATGCAAGCGGCCCTGAAAGCTTGCCGCTTCTTTTCTTCATTGGTTTTGTGATCCATCAGTAACATCTTCAATGTCCTTGATGGTCAACCTGAAAATATCAATTTTCGGCCGAGCTGCTTCTGACAATAATTCTTTAATATCAGCATTAATTAAATTCTTCTTCATTGTTGCAGCTGCTGGTCGTCCCATCCTGTTAATGCCAACAAATTTGATAGGTACAACAGTTTCATCATAAAGTGCAGCCTCAGCCAAATACACCCTAGCTATAAAGGGTTTGTTATCGGCCTCAACAATTTTTACCTCATTTCCATCCCAAAAAATCAACATTTGATGCAAGGTTGATGGGATGCACATGTTAGGATGAATCCAATCTCGGCCTAAAAGGAGATTATAGGCCGCAGTTGAATCAATGATAAAGAAAGCCATAAAGGATGTCTTACCACCAATAGTAATTTCCAAAGGTAGAATACCTTTGGTGTTACTAGATCCTCCATTAAAACCACTGATGGCCACGTCGGTTGGAACTACATCGTCCATGGTTTTACCCAATTTCTTCAAAGTAGTTGCTGGAATGACATTCACCACCGAACCATTGTCAACCAAAACCCTATTGATTGGCTGACCCTCAACCCATACTTTAACATACAACGGCCTCAACTGCTGTGTCATGGACAAAGGTGGTTTTTCGAAAATGATTTTATCGGCCTTAGATGGCTGATCCTGAGAGATCAATCCTATCCCGGCCGATGAACTTGTCGAATCGTTCTTAATTTCTGAAGATTCAGCCTTTTCCTCCTGCTTGGCTGACTCAACATCCCTGTTCATCGTTGGTTCTATCCTTGCTTCAAACACAGAAGGCAAAACAAATACCATGTTACAATTTACCTTATCCGGGAGAGAACCAAAACGAATTCTGTACTTGGCCGCATGCTTTGGATCCTGGTCGGGCTGATCATCTTTTTCTTCATAAAAACATGCCTTATTCTCAAAGGATATAGCGACCTCCATGTCTTCAGCCACCACTGGTTCATTTTTCCTTTCTAGTTGATCATGGTCGATCTTGTCTTCTTTCCTTTTGAGTTCTACATTTTTCCTTTGCATCCTCCTTTTTTGGGTACGTGTAGGAGGTTGCTTAGGAAACTTTGGGTGACTTACTCGAGTCCATCTGCCATGGTCAACCAAAGGAGGTCTAACCGTTCTTACACGGCTAGATTCTTCTCCTTTTTGAACCCATATTTCTGACTGAATTGTTGGTTTCCTTTTGAAACTAGGATAAAAATGTTGTTCTGGCAGGACTCTATCGGCCACCGATGACCGAATGATTCTCACTGCCCTCGGCCCATTTTCTCTAAATATTGATCGATTGATTTCTTCGTGATTCTGTCTAGGCTGATGGCCTAACCTTTCATGGACACTGCGCTTTCTGGTTGATTAGAAATAGCCCCTCTTGTCTGAGTCATTCCTTCGGCCTTTGCAATTTGGACAACAACCATGGTTGATGAGGGCAATTTGAGCTTCTCTTAACTGAATTTCCAAGTCCTTAACTTTCTGCTCATCATTACTGGCCGATGAACTACCAAGAACTTTTGGTAATCTTTCTAGTCTACCATTATCAGCGGCTTTTTCAGTTGCCAGGCTGATTACATTGGTACTGACAATATTAGGAAATGGATCGCCATCGACCCCCATTACATCTGGCTTCTTTTCAGAGAATTTCAATACACCTTCATCGATAGATTTCTGCAATACATTTCTAAATACATAACAATTGTTAGTAGTATGATTCCATGAATTATGAAATTTGCAGAACTCTCTTCCTTTTAAATCATTGGTCGATGGTATATTGTGTCCTTTTGGCAAAACGATTTGTTTGTCGGCTAACAAATGATCAAAAATTTGTTCTGTTTTGGCCAGATCAAACGTATAAACCTTACCAGTATCAGCCGTACCCTTCCTGGCCGATGAAGTCGATGGCTGAGTACCACTGGTGGATACATTTGGTTTTGTTAAAGCGTCACATACATAAGGCTTCTTTAGAATGACTTCGGCTAAATTAGCTTCAAAATCTTCCTCTTCAACCACATCAGTTGAATAAACTTCATAGTTGGGGTCCCTATAGTACGTACCTTTAGAGGAATTTTTTCCTTCTTTCTCCTCTTTGAGAACCAACTCATACCTGGTAGCTTTCTCGGCCAGGTCATACATGTCACGAAATGGAACTCCTTCAAACCTCTTCCGAAGTTCAAAATCAAGGCCGTTCAAAGCCAAACGAATGTACTCCTGTTCTGGAAGAGGTACACGACATCTTAATCTTGCTCTCCTGAATCTTGCAATGAATGTCTCGACCGATTCACTAGGCAATTGACTTAGCCTGGATAAATCGACCAGAGTAGGTTCTGTCTCCGTACGGTAGAACTGATTGTGGAATAATTCCTCCATCTGTGGCCAATTAAAAATAGAGTTAGGAGGTAGACGAATATACCATGAAAAAGCTGCCCCTGTCAAAGAGTTAGGAAAAAGTCTCAATTTCAACCACTGGCTAACACTGGCCTCTCCACATTGAACCGTGAATCGGCCAATGTGTTCCACGGTCGATTGATTCCCCTCTCCACTAAAGGTTACAAAGTCAGGGACTTTATATCCTCTAGGGAACTTAACTTGGTCTACCACTTCTGGATAAGGAGTTCTATAAATTGGTCGGCCGGCACCTCTAAGTTCCAGGCCATATTCTTCTGTGAGTAAATCAGCTAATTGTTTTCTATCTAACATGACTTGAGGTGGTTGATTTAATATCGGTGGTACCTGATTAAAAACTGGCGGCTGATTAGCCGCTGGTTGATAGCAATTCGGCCAATCATGTGGCTGATTAGCCATATTCTGCCCCCCGAGCCCTACCTGTGGCGGCACATGAGTATATAGTGGGTTCGGTGGCCTCCACCTGATCTGATTGCCCCTCGAGTTCAAAGGCATCTGAGGAGGGTTTGGTGGAATTACCTGTGGCTGCGAACCTACTACTGGTGGCTGATTAGATCTGCTAACGTAGGCTGAGGATAGCTTTCTGCCCAGGTGAGTAGCGTATGAACCGGCTAACTTGATGTTGCACCTGGTTGGAGTGTCACTACTGGCGGCCATGGCTGTGATGTTTCAGCGGCCCTCTCTGGCCGAGCAGCTTGTGATAGATTCGGCTGAGAAGCCGATTCCTGATTGTTGGAGCTGCTAGCTTGAGTCGGCTTGTTCAAAATAAAGGCTGAGAGTTGGGACATATTTTCATACAAGTCGTTGTAGCGTGCTCCCATCCTTCCTATTGCATCTACCAAGGAGCTAACCTGTGCTTGAAGTACGGCTAACTCATTAGTAGGACCTGCTGCAGAGTTCTCAGCCTGTACTGGCTGATCGCATTCCTCCAAATCTTCATCAGTAGCCACGGCCTAAGAATTTTTTGTGGGCCGCGGCATATTTGCCTCTTTTATAACACTCTAGTAGTGGTCCCACCGGGCGTGCCAAAACGTGTTCGCGCGGTTTTTGTTCCCTACGCCGGTCGATGGACTCTTCGCGGGCGTACCAGAGTATTTGTACAAAATACCTAAAATATGTAATTGAACACCAGCCTATCCCTTTTTCCGATAGCTGACTCTCAGGCGATTGTGTGGGAGAGAGACTAGTAAGAACTCCCAGCAAGGTTCTTTTATGCCTTGTTTGTAGCAAGGACTTTTTAGAGTGTCTAAAGAAATGCAACGGCTGATGAATGTTTGAATGGATGGAATGGCCGAGTGAAGACAGGCGGCAAGAACTTAATCGATCACCGGCCGAACGTGATGGCGAGAACTTAATCAATCGCCATCAGTCAAACACAATGGCAAGAATTTAATCGATCGCCACTGAAACGTGATAGCAAGAATTTAATCAATTGCCATCAGCCAAGTAATGACAAGAATTTAATCAATTGTCACTACGATTCAATGGCAAGAATTTAATCAATTACCATTGAATTGAAAGCCTAACTAAAATTGCGTAATTAAAATTGGCATAATTGAAATTGAAAGAAAGTAAATGGCTGAATCGAAATAGTTGACGAGGATCTAATCAATTGCCATTAAATTGAAATAAAGAAATTGATAGGAAAATGACGTAGAGTCAATTGAAAACATTTTTAGTTGAAATGCATGTTTTGTGGTGGTGCTGGACGAATTGGAAATGGAATACAATACTTCTATTTATAGAAGTTCTATCTCAACTTATTTTCCTAATTAATTGCTAGAAAATCTCTTTGCTCCTTGATTTTCTTCACTTTATTACTCAAACTAAACCACGTTCCAGTAGTCTTTTGCGTCTCTTCTCTTCTTGCTTCAATAGGAAAGTCCTTGCTGAAATCTCTCCTTGATCCAGTCAAATGCAAGTTGTCGAGAAATATGCTGAAAAATTGCTGGAGAGTTGCTAACTTTTAGCAACTCCTTTCCTTAAGTTAGGCTGAAACCTTCCCTTAAATGGCTGGAAGACCATTCATAACTTTTGCCCAAATTATCCCTCACGTGACGGCCTCTCCTTTGAATTCCTTATTCCTTTGCAACGAAATTCCTATTTCATAGGAATCTCATTCTAACTAAATCTCTTCTATCCAAACTGAAATAATATATTTGAATTAACTCAAATATTAATTACCAAATTTCAGCAACAACCTTATTGGATAAGGTGGCTAAATAACAAGATTTTCTCCTCTTGTTTCTCAATTGGCCGACTTTTCTTGAAACCATACTAAATAAGTGTCGGCCCATCGCTGGTCCACGTCACCACTGAGGTGGCTGCCAAGTTTTGGTGCCAACAGTTTGTTCTCAGGATCTGGTTTGTTGTGAAAAAAATTATGCTCGACCTTTGTAGTGCAGCATTTCCCAGGGAGAAAGATGAATATGATACTGTCTAAACATGGTAAAGTGGAGGGAAAGAGGGATGAGAGAGGCTTTAGGGATAATTAGATAAGGGGTTATTGTTTTTTCGTTTATGAAAAGTTGAAAATGATTGCAAGAAACCGCTATTGAAGCTTGAATAGCACCCTACCCCTCACCCATCCCACTTCCCATATAACTCAGCGTTAAGGTTATATAATGGCAATTGTTTGCATTATGTCTTGTTCAACAGAGGATTTAGATAGTGGTTATTTTTTACTTTTCATAATTTTATGACAATATTGTATTTGTGAACATTCCCAATGGTTTGTTGAAGCCTCATCTCATGCAGATGCTATACATTGGCTTCCAAATACTAATAATCCTAGAAAATTCCCGACTCATCTACAGCCTCTCTAACATAATCTTCAAACTCTATTTAGCTTTGTACGCCCCAGTTATTACTACACTCTACAAATTTCTACGTACTTCATCACATTATAAGTAGTCTTCTCAGCTGAAGATATAAAGAAACACATTTACAATATCGAGACACACATTGTTACGTCACTCATTAGCAATCTGTTATTCTCACCCTTGTAGCTTCCTATTAGAGTTTCTTAGTTACAAATGACACCTCCCTCTATTTATAAAGAAATCCCAGCTAATTGTTTAAACATTTCCTACACTCTAAAATATAATCCTAGAAAATTTTCAACTCATCTAAAATATTCTCTATCACTGGATAAATATCTCTAAACTCTCTAACATAGTCTTCAAACTACTCATCTAAAATATTCTCTACACTCTATAAATATGTACAACCTCTCTCGTTTTAAGTCCGAATTGGTCCGTTCTTGAGTCTAAATTGACCGCGTCGAAATGAGCTTTCCAATGGTACCAATTAGAGCTTCAGATTCCATTTGTAACTCAAGTTATTCATGTTTTAGTGAATACTCATCTAAAATATTCTCTACACTCTATAAATATCTACAACCTCTCTAACGAGCTATTAAAGAAAAATAATAAGAAACGGAAAAATAGGGGAAAAAACAAAACACTTCTTCAAAAGACTTCCTTTGACTTTTGAGTTAAAGGTATAGTCTCTAATAAAATTGTTCGATGTTCTGTAGTAACAAAAACAGACATATAAGGGGACCCTTCCCCATGCTCAACTTATTTTTAGTGTGATTTTTTTTTTTCTTTTAATGTTATTTGATATATCGTATAGCTAATAAATCTTTGCATGTGTCTGGTTCAATATGCAACCATTCTTTCTTTTCTTATATATTTTTAAAAAAATTGTTCTCTAATGGTGTAGTACACCCCTAAATATTTGAAGGCTTCTTAATTGCTACATTAACTCCATAGTTTAGGAAAGAAGCCAGCCTGTCAATAATCAGTATTTTCGTCCATTAAATATTTTTTTAAAATCTTGTTATGAAAGTGGATTGTTTTTTAATGAAATCATGCAGTGTTATCAAAGGTTCAAGGAGGCTAGGCACAAAGCGAGATGTATGTGTTTGCCTGCGCAGTCGCGCTCTTAACGATACTGATATCAATAGTGATCTCTTGAGCATAAGAAGGCTTTTTTTGTAGCATTTTTTTTTTTTTTTAATTGTTGGAGGCATCACGGCCTTACAATGGCCCATTTACCCAAAAACTTAAGCTGATGGGTAGTGCTGCATATCCATCCATTTATACCCTTTTTATTTTCAATTCGGATCAGACGTGAGACAAATACCTTTTATAACATTTTTTCCCATCCGAACTCGCAACGCCCTCATTGGGGTCAAACCACCTTGCCTACTTGGGTGGCTCATCCGGATGCCTTCCAGGCCGAATTAAGGATTGGGTCTAACTTTGATACCAATTGTAATTAGTGGGCGTTTGCTCATTTATCCAAAAGTTTGTTTTTGGATAATGCTACTGAAGATGTAAGAAATTCATTCTCCTTTCTCTCTCTAGAATTCTTACACTTCAATAGAAAACAAACTCCAAAAAAATCCCCCCCTTATCCACTCGTAATGGTCTATTTATAGACCATTACAAATACTCTAACCAACTTATTACATAGGGCTCCTACTCAAGGGTTTTCTTCCTTTTGGGCCTGACTTTCCAATGGACTTGGTCTTCTTCAATGGATCCTTCAAGCTCGGCCCATTTCGTGGTGCCTTTGTATGGGCCATACTTCAATTGTTTGACCCGATCCCATGCCAACGAGCTATAACTGGCCCATGCCACTTTTTGCATCCTCAACTGCCCCCATAATTACTCCCTATTGATTAGGGGGTAATTATTAGAGGTTGCTAATCATGACCTGACGGCTCGAGAAGGTCGCATGGGAGAATGGACGGTTAGATTTAGGGGTCGGCGCTTCGAGATTCAAAAAACTCCTCGCTTTCCTGACTCCTCGGCCCTCGGGCCCACCTTGTCTTTATAATCTCACTTTCTGTTGCTTGAATCTTCTCCGGCAATTTCTTACAAAAGCTCCTCTTTCCAGCGACCTTGCAGTACTCTTTGACGTTCTCACTCTCTGAGGTTAGTTTCATTTGCCTTTTTCTTTCGGAAGACCTCTTTCTCTTGCTTAAAATCTTCATTCATTCTCACCATGACTGTAGATCTAGATGTTCTTCGCATGAAACTTCACCTCCCTAACGATATACAAATTAGAAATTGCCTTACAGAGGTGAATATTAGAACCGGTGCTGGCCTTCTTCCTGGCGATGTTCTGTTTTCACACCTTCATCTTAACCTTCTTAGGTTCCCTTTGCATCTCTTCTTTTGCTACATTTTTAATAAACTGAAACTTTCCCCTTTGCAAGTAAACCCAAATTTCCTTAGGATTTTATTTGTTATGCTGCTTCTGATCCGTGACAGAGGTCTAGATCTGGACCTCGTAGATCTTCTCCTTTGTTACAAGGTTAGCAAAATCAGAACTGATGAACCGTTTTACCACTTTTACCCTATTGAGAAGAGGTCCACCTGCACAGACAAGATCAAATCCGAGAAGGGTTGGAGGAAAAATATAATTGGGGTTAGGGGAGCCTGGTTTTCTCTAGCTGCAGAGGATTTCCCTATCCCGAGCGCTTTTAGAGAGTGCTCTGTCTCTTCTTACAAAAAATACAAAACCCATAAGAGTGACTGTCCTTGCGAGATTTGCATTCCTCGTTTTTGTACTTTCTTGTGCCGTTCCTTAGGCATTCCTTGTGATGATTTGAGCTACGGTGTGTGCAGAGATAGGGATAACTACCTGAAGCAGTACGTTCTGACCAACATTCCCTCCTGCTCAAACCTCCTTACTTCAGACAACCTCCTTGCTCTCTCAGCCCTCGGCAAGACAATGAGTCAACTCCAGATCCCTTCCTTTGGCAGGAGGAAAACTGCCCCCAGGCCTGTTATCACCCCTGCAGTAACTTCTTCTCCAGCTTCAGTATCTTATTCTGCTACCATTTCTGATACCACTCATTCCACCGATCCGATTGTGACGGCTATTGACCCGATCTCCAACACAGCGACCGCTAGTCCGAACGTGACCCCCTCTGTCAGCAATCTTCCCAGCCCTACTACTGCTTCCGCGCGGGAAAAGGCAAGAGGAAAAAGGCATCAGCCCGATAGTGCCCTCAACCTCGATGATGTTCCTTTGTCACAGAGGGTTAGGCCTTCTGGGCCGAATGTGTCCGTGCTACCTCTAGCCAGGCCTCTTCTGACTAGGCCCCCTACCCCTTCTGGGCATGCCTCTGCATCAGGAACGACACCATGGAATCCTCGCTTCATTCAAATAGACGGATCGTCTGTAAAACCGAACGAGACCATGTTCAAGGATGGTCAGACCGCTATGGCATACTATAGGAGCATGTGGACTCCTAAGGACATTGAGGTTGTTAAGGGTCTGTCTCAGAAGGAAGTGTTCAGCCGATTTCCCTTATCTGCCATCGAGGTAACTTCTGCATCTTAGCCAATGAATCTTCATACAGTCTTTACACTTGATTTCTTCTAACCATCTGCTCGGCTTAACCAGTTGTCATGTATACCTCTACAGACCTTGTACGGGATGATGGCTATGCAAAAGCAGGTTGAGCTTGTGAACGCCAAGGTTCGCACGCTCTCTGACAACCTTAATGCAGTAAACAAGGAGAACGATGCTTTGGCTGCTCGGAAGACCGGGTTGATGGTTCAACTTTGTAAAGTTGAAAAGGAGAGAGAGTCCCTGAAGAAGGAGACAGATTCTCTTCAGGATGAGAGGAATGCATTGCAGCTCGAGAAGAGCGTCTGGCATACCGAGCGGGAATCCCTTAAGGCTGAAAAGGAATAATTGCTATGCCTTCTGAGTGATGAGCAATCCGCTCGGATGGCCTTTGAGAAAAGGGCTTTGGATGAGCGCAATGCTTTACTCGACACCATTAGTATGGTAAATGGTGGTATGTTAGCTCTGCACGCTCAGTTTTCCAGAGTTGGGGCCCTCAGATATACTCAAGGGTTCCGAGAGGGTTATGCCCATCGTGTTCCGGGTGAGGGTCAAACTAGTTCTACCCCTGATGAGGTTGACAGGGAGCTAGAAATTGACCCTCCGGGTACTTATGCCGATCCAGACTCCACCGCTGCTGAGGGCATATTTGATGAGTGCCAAGAGATTGCCTCTTCCCGGATAACTCCTACTCCTTCTGCTGCTCTGACTTTGGACGTTCTTCCTTTGTCCACCGTGACTCCATCTGTTACTGCTGCTAAAGCTAACCCTCAGCGGAATGATTCTTCCAACGCTATTGAGGATAGGACTCAGCAGAATGATTCTGTCATTCAGCTCGACTCTCCTCCCCGTGGGAATGGTAACACCAACAATAATGAGGAGACCGTTTAGCACCATCAAGAAGCTGACGAGGCAAACGCTTCTAATTAGAACTTTTTTGATGTATTGACTTTCCTTCTTTTGTATTTTTGCCATCTATATACCTCATCATTTTTGTAACTCTTTAAACTTCATTATTAATGAAATGGCCGACTTTTGATCAAACTCTTTCTGTTGATTTAATGATTTAATGCTATCTGATCTGGTTCTTCCCTGTATGTCAATGGTTGGCTTTCAGCTAGTGTGTCACAGCAAAAGTAGTTTTTTGTGCAAGTTTCTGGCGTTCGGCTCATGGTGCCAAATGCCACTTACTTTGCTGAGTGGTTGGCGCTCGGCTAGAATACCACTTTCCACTTTCATTTTATTTTTTGACAAGTTTTTGGCGTTCGGCTCATAGTGCCAGCTGTCACTTACTTTGCTGAGTGGTTGGCGCTTGGCTAGAATGCCACTTGCCACTTTCACTCTTTTATTTTTTTGATAAGTTTTTGGCGTTCGGCTCATAATGCCAGTTGCCACTTATTTTGCTGAGTAGTTGGCGCTCGGCTAGAATGCCATTTGCCACTTTCACTCTTTTATTTTTTTTTTGGGCAAGTTTTTGGCATTCGGCTCATAGTGCCAGTTGTCACTTACTTTGCTGAGTGGTTGGCGCTCGGCTAGAATGCCACTTGCCACTTTCACTCTTTTATTTTTTTTGCAAGTTTTTGGCGTTCGGCTCATAGTGTCAGCTGCCACTTACTTTGCTGAGTGGTTGGTGCTTGGCTAGAATGCCATTTGCCACTTTCACTCTTATATTTTTTTTTTGGCAAGTTTTTGGCGTTCGGCTCATAGTGCCAGCTGCCACTTATTTTGCTGAGTTTTAAACATTCAATTTTTTCATAAGAAGATATCTCTTTGTAGATTTCAAAATTTCATTCATTCGTGCATACACAATTTGAGAATGATCAATGATAAAATTGGAACTCGCTTTTCTATTGATAATACCTTTTCAGAGACGTAGCATTCCATGGCTTGTTGACCAACCCTCCGGCCATGGTTTCTAAAGTGTAGGCTCCCTTCCCTAAGACTTCTGCAACTTTATATGGGCGTTCCCAAGGTGCCACCATTTTCTTTACCATTCCTACCTTCTTCTTCAGAACCAGATCACCTTGTGCGAAGTCTCTACGCTTTACCTTTTTGTTATGGCTATTCATAAGTGTCTGTTGGTAGGATGCAAGCTTTACCACCGCTGCATCTCTTTTTTCCTCCAACAAATCAAGGTTAAACCTCAACATACTATCGTTATGCTCTCAGTTCTATGCTAAGCTTCGGACAGTCGGAACCATATGTTCGACCGGTATAACTGCCTCGGTACCATATGCCATGGCAAATGGGCTTTCTCCGGTCGGTCGCCTTGGGGTCGTTCTATAAGCCCACAAGACGTTTGGCAGTTCGTCTAACCACTTTCCTTTCTTATCTTCAAGCTTCTTCTTGATGCAAGCAAAGATTGTTCTATTCATGATTTCTGATTGTCCATTAGCCTGGGGATGATTTACTACCACCAACTTTTGATTAATTCCATATTCCTCCAACAACTCTCTTACTTGCTTGCTGTCAAGGTTAGTCCCATTATCCATGACGATTGACCTCGGAACGCAAAACCGGCAGATAATATTACTCCAAATGAACCGTCTCACATGAGTTTGAGTTACGCTCGGGTACGGCTCTGCTTACACCCACTTAGTAAAATAATCTATAGCCAGCATCACATACTTGTTCTGAGCTCTTGCAGTTGGCAGAGGACCAACCACATCCATCCCCCATTGTGCGAAGCCATGGTGTGGCCATTACGTGCAAGTCCTCAGGTGGTTGGTAGATCAGTGGTCCGAACCTTTGGCACCTATCACACCTTCTGGATAATTCTTCCGCATCTCGCGACATGTTCGGCCAGAAGTACCCTTGTGTCATTGCTTTCTGCGCTTAAGACCTTTCTCCTGAATGGTTTCCACATACAACTTCATGAATAGCTCGCAGTATATGTCGTGCCTCTGTGGGGGTGACGCACTTTAAGTACGGCCCGGAAAAAGATCTTCTATACAACTGGTTATGCACTATAGTGTACTTTGCAGCATTAGATTTGATTTTCCTAGCCTCATCTCTTTGTTCAGGCAGAGTACCATCCCGGATATAAGTTATGATCGGATCAATCCAACTTGGCTCATATGGAATAACATTCATTTGCCAAGGATCTGAGCTCGAAGGTTCTTCAAAAATGGATGACTGGTTTAATATTCCTACTGGAATCACCCTTGCCAATGTTTCTCTAGAACCCGAGGCACTACATACTAGCCGATCGGCATCCTCGTTATGCTCCCTCAGAATTTAAACGAATTCAATTTTTTCAAAGTTTTTGGCCTCCCGCATAATAGTAGAATAATATGCTTCCATCGTTTTATCTTTGGTTTTATACTCGCCATTCACCTGCTGAACAATTAACTCCAAGTCACTAAAAACAGTCAAATTTCTGACCTTCAGCTTCTTGGCAAGCTTAATTCCTGCCAGCAGTGCTTCATACTCTGCCTTATTGTTGGTAGCTCTGAATTCAAGCTGGAGCGCTTGACTTAAGGACGTACCTTCTGGCTTCTGCAGTTTGATCCCAATGCCTGCACCCATCTGGTTTGAGGATCCATCGACAAAGAGTTTCCATAAGCAACCACGAAGGTCTTCCTTCATGTCCTCTGAATCACATTCTAGTAAAAAATTTGCCACCGTTTGCCCTTTGACTGCCGTTCTGGGTTCGTATGTGATATCAAATGAGCTTAACTCTATGGCCCACTTCGTCATCCTTCCTGAGGGGTCTGGTTTGTGCAGGATTATTCTGATAGGGAAAATGGTTAGAACGATGATAGGATGGGATTCAAAATAATGCCTGAGCTTTCTTTTCGCATGCACTAGGGAGAGTATCACCCGCTCCGCTTTTGAATAACGTCTTTCGGCCTCAGTCAGTGTCTTGCTAACGTAGAACACTGGATATCGCTTCCCCTCTGCACAGCGAATCAAAACACCACTTGTTGCGATGTTGGATACTCCAAGATATAAAAATAGCTTTTCGCCTGGTTCTAGAGCTGACAGGATCGGAAGGTTCTGCATATACTCTTTCAGAGCAGTTAATGCTAGGCGCTATTCATCCCCCCAAACTTGCCTGCTATGGCTTCGTATTGTGTCAAAAAATAGTTTGCAGCGATCTGACAATTTAGAAATGAACCGGCTCAGTGCAGCGATCCGTCCCGTAAGTGTTTGTACTTCTTTGACTATCGTCGGCTCGGCATTCTTAGTCAGAGCTTCCGCTTGGGCAGGTCTTGCCTTTATGCCTCTATGATTAACCACGTGCCCCAGAAATTGGCCAGAACTTACACCGAATGAGCACTTGGTTTGATTGAGCTTCATTCCATATTGCCTCAACACATCAAATACGTCTCGTAGATGTTTCAGATGGTCAACTTTCTTCTTATTTTTTACCACCATGTCATCAATGTAAGCTTTCACGATCTTTTCTATTTGGCCCTTGAAAATTTTGCTAATAAGTCTTTGGTAAGTTGCTCCGGCGTTCTTCAGTCCGAATGGCATGACTTTGTAGCAATATGTCCCACGTTCGGTAACGAAAGAAGTTTTTTCTTCATCAGCAGGGTCCATGGGGATCTGATTATAACCTGAATAAGCATCTAAAAAGGTCAAACGTTCATATCCAGTAGTTGCATCCACCATTTGATCAATCTTTGGCAGCGGAAAGCTATCTTTCGGACAGGTTTTGTTTAAATTGGTGAAATCAATGCACACTCGCTATTTCCTATTCATCTTCTGCACAACAACAACATTTAACAACCAGTCAGGACAGTACATTTCTTTTACAAATCCCGCATCAAGCAGCCAGTCAACCTCCTCGGCAATGATCCAATTGCGCTCGGGAGCAAACCGTCACTGCTTCTGCTTTACAGGTTTTGCATTGGGATTAACGTTCAAGGAGTGACAAGATACAGAAGGATCGATCCCTGGCATGTCTAGGTGACTCTATGCAAATACATCTACGTTTTAAGACAAGAAATTAACTAACTCCTGTTTCTCCTCCTCAGCGAGTCGTTCCCCCACTCTGGTTGTTCGTTCCGGTCGGAACTGGTCGATCTGCACATCAACGAGGGGCTCTTCGGTCAAGTCCATTGGCTCCTCCTCCCCATTCTGCTTGGAGGGAGGCTCCTGTAATTGCTATCTCGGACTTGCTGAACAGATGGGAGCTTTCCCTTTTCCGGCATACTTCAGCATTACTGAATAACATTCTTTAGCTGCAACCTGGTCCTCATGAATGTCAATTACCTTAGTTTCGTCTGGCCCCAGGCACCTCATTACTTGATGCATAATGGAAGGAACACCATGAACTCTGTGGATCCACCCTCTGCCCATCAGAAGGTTGTAAGAGGGATGAATTTTGACAACCACAAAGGTTTCCATCAGAACCCTCTCGGCAGCATGTACCGCTACCTCCACCGTACCGATGGGCTCCACTCGTTTTCCATCAAACCCTAGTAGAGGATTCCCGGTGGATTTTAGCCGATCTTGCTTGATCTCGAGCCGATCAAATGTATCCCTTGGCATGACGTTCGCACTTCTTCCAGGATCAATCAGAACTCCGCGTACCAAACATTTGGCCACTGTCAAACTGACGACAACGGGTCCTCATGAGGGATCTGAACACGCAATAGATCTATTCCGTCAAACTTTATCTGTGTTGATACGCTTTATTGGTGCAGAGTGTTTACACTGCCTATCATTCTCTTCATCCGTGCCTGGCAAAGGCGTGTTCGAAGCAGTTCATCTGACTCCTTAGCAGGCTCAGGCCGACCGTGAATTGCATTGATTATTCCGACTGGTTGCGTGTTGTGAGAATTCGACTTCTGATTCCTCTTCACATGCTCCATTGGTCGATTCTGTTCCACCGCCGGGCCTTGAATATAACTTGCGAACTCCCTTCTGGCTATCAGCATCTTTACCTGTCTCCTTAGGTTCCTGCATTCGTTAGTCTGATAGCCAAAGTCAGAATGAAATACACAATGCTTAGACTGATCCCTCTGTTCAAGGGGTTGTCTAATTGGTAAAGGAGGTCGGAACTTATCTTTATTTTCTTGGTACAGTCTTGCTAAGGTAACTTTCAATGGAGTAACCAACTCTTCCTCTCTGGGCCTCTTCTCAGATTTCCACGAGGAACGCTGTGGCTGAACCTGCTTTTGTCTGATCTTTGCTTTGGTTTTTTCCTCCGTGGATATGACGGATGTCTTCCGAGCGTTTGCTGCCTCTTCTTCTTCCAAGCGCACAAATCCATCGGCTCTTTCATTAAGTTCATCCATAATCTTCGGCGTGTTCACTACCAAGCTTGTGTGGAATGGAGTGCCACGAGTCATGGTCAGTATAAACGTTTGAACCACCGTAAAAGGGTGACATTCAATCACCATGCTCTTGGTAAGGTTAAACCTAGTTAGGAAAGCTTGGAGACGCTCATCTTCATACTGCTTCATTGTGAATAGGCTCAAAATGTCCTTCGCTGGACGCTTATTTCCATAATATTGGCTTATGAACCGATTACACAAGCTTCGGAAACTATCCACTGAGCCCCTTGGCAGGTTCTTGAACTAATTGAGCACTGGTCTAGCTAGACTCGTAGGAAAGCACTTGCACATCAAAAAGTCATTCTCAGTGTTCAGAGCCATTTTCAACTGGATGTGATACACATGATCGATCGGATTGGTCGTTCCGTCGAACATAATGAAAACGGGCATGGAAAATTTCCTCGGACTCGGAGCATTCAGAATCTCATCGGTGAACAATGAATCAACCGTTCGAGCTGCTGAATGGAGCGCTTCATTTTCCTTCTGGAACCCCACGGTTGCTCTCTGGTCTACAGATCTCCTCTCTGAGCCGTGATAGTCGAACGTCGCCATGGAAGGCCGATAAGTCGGATCGAACAAACTCTCTGCGCCATGGAGGCATAGCTTTGTGATGATCAAACTCTATTGCTTTACCTCAGCTAAGCGTTTCTTGATGTGGATCAAAAGTCATGGTTTTGTTTCGCCTGATCTGCTCACGCCGTGGATCCACGCGAGTTGATCCTTCACGATCATCAATACGACAAAGATTTGGCGGCAAACCGTTTGGCCGGATTTCCTCGCGGTGAAGATCTATCAGATTGTTTCCGACCTCCTCACCGTGATGTGCCGCATTGGTACGTTCAACTTCTTCTCCTACCGGGAGCGGTAGCGGAATCACCGGAGCTTCTTGAAGCTGCATTTCTGTCCTTAGATCTGCATTTTCTCTCCGGAGAGCTTCGATCATGCTCATCAACTCATCAAGTTTCACCTGCTGGACGTTCTCTACCGTATTGGAGTTCTTACCCCCTATCATGATTCTGGATCGAAGCAAAGGCATGAATTACGAACTCCGAAACAGATCTGAGCATCACCGATGCAAATTCCGTTAGATCTGGACTCAACTTCACTGAATCGTGGTCACCGTTTGCTAGATCTGAGCTTTTCTAACTTTGAACTCACCGGATCTGACTGCAATTGAACAAATCACAGTTGCGTAATTCCGAAGCAAATGCCTCAGAATCAACAATAAGCAAGAATTCTCTTTGAACAAACTACAATCTCACTGATCTGGATTCGACTTCCAAAAATCAAACTGTGTGTTCACAAATCTGATTGAACTAACATGATACTGATCAGGCTCGAATCGATCTTCTTCGTCGTTCCTACAGACGGTGCCAATTGAAGATGCAAGAAATTCATTCTCCTTTCTCTCTCTAGAATTCTTACACTTCAATAGAAAATAAACTCCAAAAAATCCCCCCCTTATCCACTCGTAATGGTCTATTTATAGACCATTACAAATACTCTAACCAACTTATTACATAGGGCTCCTACTCAAGGGTTTTTTTCCTTTTGGGCCTGACTTTCTAATGGGCTTGGTCCTCTTCAGTGGATCTTCCAAGCTCGGCCCATTTCGTGGTGCCTTTGTATGGGCCATACTTCAATTGTTTGACCCGATCCCATGCCAGCGAGCTATAACTGGCCCATGCCACTTATTGCATCCTCAGCTACATACCCACCCATTTATATCCCTTTCATTTTTTAGGGACAAATAACTCTGGTAACAATACGACTAGTCCTTTTTACCATGAGAGTAGCATAGAGTCTGCCAGCTTAGTATGTCTTTGAGGTTGATTGTTTAATTAAGATTCAAGGATCACAAGGGGAATAAATGAAAACTGAACCGCTGAAACAGATAAGCTTCTTTGCTTGATTCTTTTTAGCTTTTCATGCTTCCTAAGTTGAAATGGTATTCAAAACTCCCTCTTCCTCTTGTTTGGTACAATAAGAGCTTACTAGTGCATGATTGGGTTGGTAACATATATATTTTTTAATTTAAATGAATTGTAATTAATAGTTAATAACTTTTAGGATTTTTACACATAAATGTACTTATGGACCTGTATTTACAGTATTGTGCAGTCAAAGTCCCAATGTTTCAGAAAAATGAAGCGGACCAATTTAATGACGTGGACATGAACTTTTTTACTGTTCACCACAATTTGTTACCTATACTAACCTTTCACTTTTTAAACTCAATTACTATACTACCCTCATTTCATAGAAACCACTTTGATTTCTCTCTCCACGCCTACCTAACTCTGACTTTCCTATATTGAAACCATCGGCATTGCCCAACTCATTGCCGCCCGCCGCTTCCATGCTTCTTCGCCAGAAATATTTAATCTCGAATCCCCACAATCCTTTTCTCTTTCTGTCTCCGCTGTCTCTCCCTCTCCCTCTTATCCTTCTACTGCCTCCTCTCCAATTCCCTCATCTCAGCCTCCATTGCCTTCCTCTTCTTCTTTCTCCTATACTCTTCATAATCATTCGGCCTCGCTGGATCATATTCCTCGATAACCGTCGACGTGACACCAATAAGTGCCAGCTGGAAAAGGGCTCCTCGCCGTGTCTTCAGCCACCAACATAGGCGACAGAGCCACCGATGCACTAACAATCTTTGGTTGCGCGAAAGTTAAGGTTTTGGGTTTGTTCTGGGCCTTCAAAACGGTCTGTGGCGGGGGAAAGAGCGACGCCGGTTTGTGTAGCGTCGGGGGAGCCATTTTAGTGCTGCTGGACCACACATTGGACGAATTGTTGATTCTTTCGTCATCTGTAGATGTGGATGAAGGTGGTGGGAGATCTCCGTACAATCCGCCAAGCATTGCACAACTATCGATTTCAAACAGTGATCTTCGTAAGCCCTAGAAAATTGATCTTAGCTTGAAATCAGAGTGCTTCAGAGAGAAAATGGGTGAGAAGAGGGCAGTATAATAATTGAGTTCGAAAAGTGGAAGGTTAATTTAGGTACCAAATTGTGGTGAACAGTAAAAGTTCATGTTGGTCCACCTCATTTTTCTAAAACATTGGGACTTTGACTACACAATACTGTAAATATAGGCCCATAAGTACATTTATGTGTAAAAATTCTGAACTTTTAGGATTTTAGGATTTATTTCTAATTAATTCATAACTTCAATCACTCTTTTCCTGCTTTTCATACAAATTAGTTTCCCTTTTCTTACTGGGTGCATATCACTTAAGTTTATTTTTTCTTATTATTGGTAGTGTCGCTCTTAATTTCTTCATTATGTTTGTATACATCCTCACTCTTATTTTTTCTTATTATTGATTGTGTCACTTCTTTCTCTCCCGGTAAGAGCCCAAGAAACCACCACCACCACCACCATCTCTCTCTCAACTCATTTTCTCAATCTCTCTTCATACCCATCTCTCACAACTCACTACCCTGCTATAGCCTCTGACACTGAAATTGATAAGCCAACACTGTCAAACAGTGTGATAGTGCATTGGCGGTCCATGGAGTCGCCGGAAATGTGTCCGAGGAGGAGAGAGAGTTTCGGAAGCAGCCGGATGAAGACGGGCACCGGCCATGCTTGGATTTTGGGATTGAGTACAGAATAAAATCAGCAAAGATTTCTAATTAGAAGAAGAGGTTCTTGGTGGGTTTTTTTTTTTTTTTTTTGGGTACTAAATCAATAGAGGATTCAGATAGTTGATGCAGTCCTTATCATGAGAATTCGGATTGAGATAGTTGATGCAGTCCTTATCATGAGAATTCTTGAAGTTCCATTGGTTGTGTCAGTTTTGCAGGTTAATTGCGTTTGGGGAGGACAAGCAAAATGTACCCCAATTGAATTTTCAGAATTGCATTCTATGTTAGTATTCTATGTTAAATTTGATCATGGCTACAGGCAAATTGTTAGAGAATCTTCATCTTAGAGCTTTCTTATTTTTTTTTTATTCTTTTGTATCTTCAGAAAAGATGAAATCAGAGATTAAGAAATTTCAAACTTTCTATTACATATGCGGTGCAACTATTATTTTGGTGTTTCTGCTTGAATTGTACAAAGCGAAATTCTCATATACGGTTCTCGGAGGGAGAATCCCACCTATCTCAATAAAGTCTATGATTGGTTCAAAGAGCACCTTGAGATTCAGGCGATGGTAGATGATATAACTAATAAATACGTTCCTCCCCATGTCAATAAAATTATATAGGAGGAATTATGCTTGTTTTTTAGTACGAGTAGCTACGGGGTTTGCTATGACTTTTTACTATTGTCGGATCGTTACTGCAGGATATTATGCCAGCCCTGTGCAATTTAGCTTCCCTTTTCCCCCGCGCGCGTGTTATAAATGAGGTGGGGACCCTTTCCCGCCCCAGCCCCGTGCGTGCGGGGTTTTATCCTTTACTGCATGCATCCCAACCCTAACCCATTCCATTGGTAATGGAACAGGACCAACAGGAATGGGGCAAATTATAATCCCTATGCGCCAGATATAGAAGCAAACCCAGCAACTTTGTTAAATGTAGTTTAAGAAAGTGGTTCTCTCTCCCCCCCTTCCTCTCTGGGGGAATGTGCGACATCAACGCCTAGCAACCAACGATCCAAAAATTTACTAAATGGTGCAGGAGAGCCTAAATTTGATTAAGCTCATCAGATTGCCATCATGCTTCATGACCCCAGTTCAACTAACCAATCTAAATAACCGCAGCACTGATCCTTCCTTAACGCAACAGAGTAATAATAAGAGGGTAAGATTTTACCCAAGTCGTGCAACGTGCAAAGGTAGAGTGCTCTTAAAGGAACATTACATGGCATGGCACTTTTTAGGTTATAATTGATTTTATATAGAAGTTACCCCACCGGGTATTGGAAGGGGAAAAGAGCTGAGTTGCCCAAAAAAAGACACTTACATAAGCATACACAAAACTCAAATTGCAGGATTCCTCCAAGAATGTACCGTGTAACCAAATTCAGCATTCGATATCCTCCGGCGCTTGAGGAGGTGGATTTCCAGGGTTTTGCAGCTTCCTGCATTTTGCATCCTCTCCTGAAGGAGTAATAACTAATAACCACACTTTGTTTTTTGCAGTCAATTTTGAGGAATTCAATCTGAGGTGACCAATGTGACTTCGTCTCTTAGATAGAATTGACGGAATCACCATCACTGCTTTCACTGTCACTACGACTGCTCCCACTGCCACTGCCACTCCCACTACCACTACTCTCACTCCCGATGCTGCTCGAGCTTGAAGTTCGCCCATGTCTTCCCTCTGCATTTACCTGTGCTCTAAGGGCTTCTGCTGCATTATGGCCCTTATCCACTTCATCGTCACTGACATCTACATCCGCAATCTCATCATCCGTATCATTTTGATGTGGCAAGTTTATATCAATACCAGTTTGTATCTCTTTGTCAGCAGCATTCCCTCTATCAGCTGCTCCACTGCCATCATCGTCGTCGTCATTAAGTATATCTAACTGTTCCTCCAGATCGTCATTCTTAAGGTCTGGTGATGTGGTTGATGGATTTGGATGAGCAGATGGATAATCAATAACCTTCTCATTCTTTGGTTTCGGATCTGGTGCATAGAGATAAAAGTGAAAATTTTTGACCAAGTAACACGAAGTTGCACACCAAAGTTTTTTTTTTTTTTTGGGAGGGGGGGTAAAAACTAGAATAAATATCTCACCATGAATAACATATCTTGGCACGTTGTGAATGGAAAATAATTGCAGTGGAAAAGAAAATGAGTGATAAGAAAAAAATGCAATCAATAAAAATAAAATCATTCCATCCTGTTTTGCAAAATATTTCAGATGATTCCATTTTATTTTTCATCACAAATAAAAATAGTCAACAACCATTCCTTGTCACGACTCCATATGGAGGATGAATTTCAAGTGCAAATGATGTATAGACAACAATGTTGATTAATTCATGATCAAGGGTCATCCAAACTCTATTATAAAAAAGTAATACTAAAAAAAATAGAGGTCATCCAAACACAATCTTTAAAACTGGATTTGCCTTTTAGCATGTAGAGGATCAATTTAATAATTCTTCATGATGAGTTCATTTTTGTGATAGATTTTACCTTCAAAGACATGTATCAAAACATATCCAAAACAAATCCTTCCATTATAAAACCGAAACAGTGAATTCAGAGATGTGGTACATTTTATTGCAGTTAAAAAAAGATTGCTGGCCTAGTTCACTTACTAACTGTGCTTCATAATATAGAATTTCTAGAGAGATAATAAACAATAGGAATTTTACCAATTGGTCCAGGACCCAGCAACCGAACATCAAATGGCTTACATTTTGTCAAAACATGCTCACTTCCATTTGGCTTTCTCATTTTTCATTTTACATTAAACTATAAGCACAAACACGCTTTAGAACAAAGAAGATGAAAAGTGGTTGACATGCCACAGTAAATTGCAGGACACCACAAAGATTGAGTCCAGAGGAACTCACGCGCAGTTGGCCTGTAGAACTGTAAAATGTGGGGTGGAAATGGGGAATTTTTTTTTAATCAGGAATGCGAAAAGAGTAGCAAGCCAATAATTATTCTTTTTTGTTTACTAAGGCAATAATTAATTTATTTTGGTAGGGCCACTATAACTTTGTTTTTTGTATTTAATCATATGTGCTTCTTGAATGTCAAATTATGAGCCGAGAGTAAAAATTTCTAGAGTAACTCCAGCTTTAATGAACAACAAGAATAAACAAAAAGGTACGTGACCCCCTATACATCGCAATATTGGTCACTTAAAAGCACGTGACCCTCTCGAGCATGAGTAAAAGCATTAAAGATGTGTAATCATAAAGAATATTATCGAATAGAAAGGCCATAAAACTTACAAATTTTGACGTACTTGATTGGCCATGCAATTGTAGCTGCTTCAACATATGACTCTTTCAAATCAAAGCAACGAATTTCAAGCATATACAAGGGCACATTGACATCAATGACTTCATTGATCCATACTTTCCAACATTCAGAACCAAGTGGAGCAGAACCTATGAGAGACTTTGGATCCGTTGAATCAATCTCACCCCTGGCAAAAACTAATTTTGTCCCATCAAAATGCAATAACTCCTGCATTGGACACCTAATTATGTTGAAATGACCAAGGTGGTAAACTACTAATAGGCCAACAGAAAGATTTGCATTTTGATTGACCCCAAAAATACTAATTCTGCGTGAAATAATTTTGGGGTTGGATTGACCATTAAATTGCATAACTATCAATTTAGTGTCTTCAGCATAAGAAATAATCTGGTCAAAAAATAAAATGATAAAGCTTACCAAAAAATATTTCCACGGGCTTCCAGAGAGTTTAAAAGTATACCATCATCATAGCTGCAAAAGGCATATACCATGATCAGAAAGACCAATCTGAGAGAAAATAATAATAATAATAATAATATGCAAACTACCAATAATGATATTGTATCAACTATACAACAACACTGATGAGATATTCAAAAGTGTTTAAATTATTCTTTATGCAATGTTACACGAGACTAGTTGATGACCAGATTATTCCTTATGCTGAACAAGTGGGAATTTTTTTTGGTGAGCTTTATCATTTTACTTTATGACCAGATTATTCCTTATGCTGAAGACACTAATTTTTGCATCAGAAGGAACTTGAACAAAGGTCAGAAAGAGTTAAATCGGTGGATTTCCACCCAATAGAGCCATGGTGATTATAATTTTTTTTTTTATCAGCCTTGTTGTACCTTCCAAATTGCTAGTTAGTTGCTCAATAAAAAATAAAAAAAAATAGTTAGTTGCTCAATAAAAATTCCCGTTCAAACTATGCATTGGAAATAAGGTACAATCAAGAAGAATATTTGTATATCATAAAGTGAGAATTAGGTTGAAAATTGAATAGCAGGTTAAATATTCCTGTGTTCTCAAGGAAAAGGAATCAAGAGAAAGAAATTGAACGGAGAGAAGTTAGGGTTTGCTTACCGATCAGGCAAAGAATGAGAGACGTCAGAGAAATTGAAACACAATCTTCAGACTGAAGGATTCTCACACCTGTCAGTGCCCTCACCAACCGAAAAAGGAAAATATGCGCGCCCTCGGCCTTCTTTTTAATCCCCAAATTCTTCTATTCTCTTCCCATGGAGGATTCCATACGTAGGGTTTCGACTCTTGGATTTCCTGGTCTTCTTCTTTTCCTCAAGCAAATCCACAGTTTCTAAAAATGGATGGCAACTCCAAGTGCAACGTCAATTCACACATCAAAGATCCTCCCAAAAACTAATTGAGGATCCTGCCCACTTGATTTATTGATGATTCCACAGACGGATTGAATTCGAGTCAATGCTTTTATAATTCTCTAAAAATAGTGTTATTTGAGCATAGGTTTTTTTTTTTGTTTGTTTTTTTTTTTTTTTGGAGTTCATGAGAACTATTTTAGAGAACTGAACAAACAAACCCTAAATTTTTTAGGGAAGGGTAATACGAATACCAAAAACTGCAAAAGGAAATGACTAGGTATCATGGAGAAAGTTCTTTTTTCCTAGTATTTCTCAATATTGGTCAGCCTAACATAACTTACAGTGAAGGCCTGAAGGGTAAATAAAGGACTGACCTATGGGAGGTAAAGAGAGACTTATATACCCAATTGTCAATTTGTTACAACAAGAAAAAACTCAAATAAGGCGGGAACGTGGTTTTCTAATCTTTTTTTTTTTTTAATTCATTAGAGATGGTTGGCAAGCCTTTCTTCAATCAGCTACAGAGTTTGTCAGAGAAGTCAACAATCTGAGTTACATAACTGAGTTTGTTTCTTCCATAAAGAATGAAAATGCCATGGAGACTCTACAAAAACTAGACTTCTCTACGTAAGGGATGCTAAAGTTGTAGAAGCCAAAGATTTCAAGTGTTCTATAATCCTAATAGAAAAGTATGTTCCGTGCTGCTGGCCATAAAGAAAGCTCCCGAGGAGCAAGTAGTAGAAAGTCCTGCTAGAGAGCTTTGCATTTTGACCACACTAGCTCGAAGTGATCCCCCAGCTCTTTCAGAAGCTTTGGAGAGAATGAGAGTGATCCGGGAAATGGAACTGTTAGAATCGAATGACCCAATAAAAAAATGGACCCTTCTGCTGAGGAAGCTTTGAAACATCTCTTGTGATTATCTGATTCCAAGGCTGCTGTTTATGATGCTGCTTTAGGTCTCAAAATTTTTTGCAGCTTCTTATTGTGTTGGGTTGGGTTGGCCCAGCCCGATGTCTCCTCAGATATGGGCTTTCAAGTAATCCAAACCCAAATTTTTTCGGGCTGGACGGGTTGACCCCCTTTTTTTTTTTTTTTTTTTTTTTTTTCAATCATGCAAATTACATCTCCGTTTGAAAATAACGGCCCATTGGTATTATAAATTAAGTATTCAATTATTAATTTTTGGGTACCTTGGAGTTTGCATGATCTCGTAGGAGGAATATAGATGCAATATGTATGTGTGTGTGTGTGTGTATATATATATATGTTATATATTATGTTAGGCGTGGTTGTAGCTTCTAATGAAATATCTCTTCATGAATGTTGTAAAAACAATATAAACATAAATCCTATGAATATAACAAAAGACAATTCAAGTTGGGAAGAGGTTTTCCTGATTTGAGTAGATGCATCATCAAAAACAGTGTCTTCCTTCATGGCGGAGATACAGACTGTGGAGGGAAAAAACTCCCTCCAATAAGAAGCGTACACGTCATCACTACACATATCTACATTCCAAGGACATATAAGGCCCATCATGCTCAAGCCCAAATTGAGGGTATTTTTAGCCCAAGACCATTGTTATTTGTCTTCTAACCTCCATCAAGGCCGAATCAAGAGGTCATCAGCCCAACTTGTTAATATTTAACATCCGGTCCGTTACTCAAGCCCAGCCGGATCAAAGTATGTTCAACCCAGTTATTCAAGAATGCACAAGTCCTACCAGTTGAAGGATTTACCGTAGAAGGAAAATTCCGAGATAGGAAGTTCTGTACAAGGCAAGTTCTATGTATGGAAAATTAGACAATGGAAAGAACTCTATTAGTAAAGAATGTTTATATAGAAAGAATTGGAAGACAAGCAAAGCGAGTCCTACCATAAATTTACAATATTTTGTATATAAATAGAGGCTGAGACCTCCAATAAAGGGATCAAGCAATTCTACGCTTCGAGATATATTGTTCTTGTTTATTTTTACTATTGATTGAGTGAGTTGTTTTATTTTTCTTAATCATTATTGGTTGAGCGAAATTTTGCACCTACACTTTGGCGCCGTCTGTGGGAACGTATAAAAATATACTCCCACTTATTCTTCAAATCAAATCCTTAGTCGTATCTGGAATTGTCAAACGGAGAGTCAGCAATGAATCAACAGATAGAATTGATGCAAAAGATGCGAAAGGAGTTCTTGCACCAATTTGAGACACTCCGGCAAGCAAACGATACGAGTGTCGCCCAGATAGCTGCGCTTCAGCAGCAAACTCATACGCTGCACACGGCAATGGCCAGGCTAATGCCACAACTACCACCAAGCGATGCTGCAGCACCACCCCCCACCTAGAATTTACCTCCAGTTCACGAGCCTCCGGCCAACGGGACACCACCCAACGGGGCTTGACCTAATGAGGTTCAGCAACAGCAAGGGACGAGGTCTGAGGCGGTTGCTTCGGATAATCTCCCGCGTCGCACACAGGACGAACAGGCCGAGTCTAGCCATAGGCTTACGGTATGGTCCAATAGCGTTCCAGATGGCGCACGCGTACAAGATGCCTTCGACGAAAAGAAGCTATTAAGAGTTCAGACACCAGCCGAGATGGCTAGAGAGCACAAGAACTCCTTGGTCAAGACCCCCTTTACTGACGATGTGTACCTTGTGGAGAGACCAAAGAAGTTCACTATGCCATCCTTCACCCAGTTCGATGGGGCAGGAGACCCCTCTTGGCATCTCGATCGTTATGCACAAAAGATGGCACTGGACGATCATAACGATCCGTGGATGTGTAAGGTTTTGCCTACCAGTTTAACCAGAGCAGCGTTAGAATGGTTCAGGAATAGGCCACACAAGTCTATCCCTGATTATGAGACCTTGTACACTATGTTCTTAGCCCAGTATTGCGGAAATAAGAAGCAGAAGAAAAGTATCACCAGCCTTTTCACCATAAGGCAAAGGAAGGGAGAAACTCTGTAAGATTTCTTATCTAGGTTTAACATGGAAGCCTCGGAGATAACAGATTGCCACCCTGCCACGGCAATCGAAACATTTAAGTTGGCAATGATCCAGGGAACCAAGTTTCACACATCCTTGATCAAATATTCCCCCCCGGATATGCAGACTTTGAACGCTAGGGCACAAATCTACATTCGATTGGAGGAAAACGTAGCCCACCGCGCACAGCACGCTACCCTCGTCAAAGTAAAAAATAAGTCTCGAGAGAAAGCTGCAAGCACAAGGATGCAGAAGGTTCCTCATGCCGCCACACAAGTCACCCAAGCGCCTGAGAAGAGGCAAAGGACAGAGGACAGGCTTACCCCTCTCCGTACTACCTTAGCGTGCCTATTCCAAGAGAATAAGACGAGGTTCGCAACTCCTCAGCCCATGAAACAACCCTTGGAGCAGAGGGACAAAAGCAAACATTGTGCCTACCATAGAGACTATGGGCATACCACCAATGACTGCAGGTCCTTTCAGCGATAGGTAGAAAGCATGATAGCGAGAGGAGAGTTGGTGGAGTATCTCGCCACGAAGGAGTACGTAAAACCTCTGGAGGTTAACCCTCGACGGGTAGAGGGCGGTCAGGTAAAGGTTATCCATGCCATACACGGAAGGTCAGAGGATGATGAAGAGTCTGAAGAGTTGTACAGATCCAGGCTGAGAGAGGCTCATAAGTTACGAAGATTGTCTTCGGTAAACACGGTTGCACCAGGCAGCATCAACATTGGATTTGGTAACAATGATCTGTCTAGAGTCCAATGCCCGCATGAGGACCCCTTGGTCATTAGCCTCCTAGTAGCGAATTATATAATCAGGAGGGTGCTGATAGATTCGGGAAGTAGCGCCAACATCATTACAAAAGCAGCTTTCGATTAGCTGGGGGTTTCACCATCGTCCATCAGGCCAACTTCCAGCCCCCTAATGGGGTTTGATGGTACTAAGGTGAATCCGCTTGGGGTGATCGATCTATCCGTTACTGCAGCAAAGAGGACTCTGAAGGAGAATTTTGTCGTGACGGAGATTCATCCATCTTATAACCTAATTATGGGGAGAGGTTGGATCCATCGTATGAACGGAGTCCCCTGTACCCTTCATCAAGTAATGAGGTGTTTATCCCCAGATGGCAGGAAGGTCATCGACCTCTGGGGAGACCAGGTTACTGCAAAAGAATGTTACATGCTAACGCTACATGAAGTAAAGAAGGCGTCGAAATCACTTCAGTTAGAGGCGAATCCCAAAGACGCAATCAAATAGCAGTTACAGTATCCTCTGCCCAAGTATCTCAAGGCAGAGGAAGAAGCCGAGGCTGAAGCACCTACCGAGGAATCCCTCGAAGCTATAGAGGTAGTCCTCGGAGACCCTCAGAAGGTCACCTACATTGGCTCATCTTGCACAGCCGAAGAAAATGAAGCATTGATCAGGGTCATTCGGTGCAATTCGGATGTCTTTGCCTGGGATCACTCGGACATGGTAGGGATCAATCCTACGGTCTAATGCCATAGTTTGAGGGTTAACCCAGAATTCAGGCCAGTAAAGCAGAGGCACCGACGGTTCGCACCTGAACGGAATCGCATAATATCCGAGGAAGTAAATAAACTATTACAAGCAGGATTCATTCGAGAGGTGCAATACCCACAATGGCTCTCAAATGTAGTAGTCGTTCAAAAGAAGAATGGGAAATGGAGGGTATGCGTAGATTATACCAACCTTAACAAAGCTTGCCCAAAAGATAGCTTCCCTCTGCCCAAGATTGATCAAATGGTGGATGCTACGACAGGTTATGAGAGGCTCACATTCCTCGATGCATACTCCGGCTATAATCAGATTCCCATGAATCCTGAAGATGAGGAGAAAACCGCTTTCATCACAGAGACGGGCACTTACTGCTACAGAGTGATGCCCTTCGGTCTAAAGAATGCCGGAGCCACCTACCAGCGACTTGTCAATAAAATTTTCAATAATCTACTGGGGAATACAGTTGAAGCCTATATCGATGACATAGTGGTCAAAAGTATACGGAAAGAGGATCACCCGAAGCACCTCTAGGAGGTCTTTGATACTCTCAAGAGGTACAATATAAAGTTGAACCCCACCAAGTGCTCCTTCGCCTTCTCTTCAGGATAGTTCCTCGGGCACATTGTAAATAAAAGAGGAATAAAGTAAGCCCAGCTCAGGCAAAGGCACTCATACAAAACCAAGAGCCAAAAACCCGCAGGGAAGTGCAAGTTCTAACCGGCCGAATTGCGGCTCTCAGCCGGTTCATATCCCGATTATCTGATAAGTATAAACCTTTCTTTGATGCTATTCAATCCAAAAACAAAGATATGTGGGGACCTCAGCAGCAGGAAGCTCTCAATCAATTGAAAAGCTCCATGACAAAACCCCCAATCCTTTCTGCTCCAACGCCCGGAGACACTCTCATCTTGTACTTGGCAGTATCAGCTGTAGCAACAAGCGCAGTGTTGATCAAAGAAGGAGGCAAGGTTCAGCGCCCAATCTTTTACACAAGCAAAACGATGACGGATGCCAAGACACGGTACAGCAAGACGGAAAAGGTAATCCTGGCGTTAATTTATGCCAAGAGGAAACTTCGACATTACTTCGAATCTCACAGCATAGTGGTACTTACAAATCACCCTATACGGGCTATCCTAGCTAAACCAGACTTGTCTAGTTGAATTATAAAATGGGCTATTGAACTTAGCTCTTTTGATATCACCTATGCACCAAAGGTATCTCACAAGGGGCAGTCAGTAGCGGATTTCCTACTGGAGTACGAGGATCAATCTGAGGAGCCGACACTTCAAAAGCCGTACTGGGAGTTACGGGTTGATGGCTCTTCCAACCAGAAAAGGGGAGGGGTCGGGATTGACATCACAACACCTGAGGGTACCAAGTTGCAGCAGTCAATTTGGCTAGATTTCCCAGCTACTAATAACGAGGCCGAGTATGAGGCGTTGCTTGCCAGACTTCGGCTAGCTAAACAGCTAGAGGTACGGTGCTTAAAAGTTTTTAGTGACTCACAGCTTGTGATCAATCAAGTGACAGGGCACTATTATCCCAAGGAGGAACGTATGAAATCATACAAAGATGCTGTAGAGAATGCCATCCGGGAGTTCGATCAAATCGAATTCCATCAGGTACCACGAGATAAAAATGCCGAAGCAGATCGATTGGCCGCAGCCGCATCATCTTCAGACGAAGAGTTGATTTGGCTTGTTCCAATCGATGTCCTCGAAGAACCTAGCATTAATCCCCAACAAGAGGTGATGGTGATCCCGGAAGTTCCACGCGAGCCATGCTGGATTGATCCAATCGAGGCCTACCTCAAGGAGGGAGTTCTCCTAAATCAAAAAGCTGAGGCAAGGAAGCTTAGGCTTACCGCGGCTAAATACTCAATCATCAATAACCAGTTATACCAAAGGTCATTCTCCGGTCCTTATCTCAAGTGTTTAACCCCTACTGAGGCTCTCACAATTCTAAAACAAATTCATGAAGGAGATTGTGGAAATCACTTGGGAGGAAGATCCCTTGCACACAAAATTCTAACCCAAGGCTATTTTTGGCCATACTTGGCTCGGAATGCCGAAGAATACTCAAGAAGATGTGACAAGTGTCAGTGCCATGGTCCAATAAAGCATCAACCTGCCGAAGGTTTGCATGCCATGGCTAATCCATGGCCGTTCGCCCAATGGAGGATTGACGTAGTAGGACCGTTACCCAAAACCGTGGAAAAAAAGGAGCATGTGCTTCTGGCTACGGATTACTTCACCAAGTGGGTAGAAGCTGAAGCCTTCTCTAGCGTCACCCACGAAGAAGTAAAGCATTTCATTTGGAGCAACATTATTTGCCGGTTTGGGGTACCAAAAGTCATCGTAATGGACAATGGTAAGAACCTCGATAACAGAAGTACAAGAAAGTTCTTTAACGAACACGGAATCCTGCAAAAATTGGCTGCAGTTAGTCATCCACAAGGCAATGGGCAAGCTGAAATAACTAATCACACGATATTTGGGTGCTTAAAGAAGAAATTGGAGAAATTGAAGACAAAATGGTACGAGAATCTCCCTCAAGTGCTCTGGGCCTATCGAACCACTCCAAGACGACCCACGGGAGAAAGCCCATTTGCTATGGCATATGGATCCGAAGCTGTCATTCCTACCGAGTCCATAATTAAAACCCTTCGGACATCCTTGGTACTGGAAGGGAACAATGAGCAACAACTCGAACATAGCCTTGATCTTGTGGACGAAAGGAGAGATGCAGCAGCAATTCGGCTCGCGGCATACCAACAGCAGGTGTGTAACAGTTATAACAAACGCTTCAGATTCAGGAGCTTTGTGGTAGGCGATTGGGTTTTGAAGCAAGAGACAGCTCATGTAAAGAAACTGGAACCTAATTGGACCGGACCCTACAGGGTTACCGAAGTAGTGGGGAAAGGAGCATATCGTTTGGCCAAAGCTGGCGGACGTCCCATTGCGCGTCCTTGGAACGCAATACACCTTAAAAGGTATTTCCATTAGTTAAGTTTGTCAATTTTGCTACAAATTCTTCACAAATAAGGCTGAGTATGTCCACAGTCAGCCAAACTTTTCTTTATTTTGCTTCTATATTCAGTACAACTCTACTCTATTTATTTCTTTCTATAAAAATGGGGGCCATACTACTCTATGATTATGCAACTTTTATGCATGCGTCGCATTAGGCAATTTTTATGCATGCGAAGTCGCACTATGCAATTTTTATGCAATTAGAAGCAAGCTGCTAAAAAGCATTCGTCACAATGATTTTTAAGAAAAAAAACATGAGTTATGGCCTATGCTTAAAACTTTCTATCCCACATCGACAAAAAAGTATGTGCTACATTCTGTTATATATGGGAATATTCAAATAGTTAATTACGGTGTAAGGAGGGCCCACTGGTATTTAAGGCTGTCAAGCTCGATACCAGAGGCATTCCTTACACCGACCTTTTTGACAAAATTTAGTCTATATCCCACATCAGATAGAAATAGAAAAGAAATGCGGTTCATATATGCGTGGTCCACTACATTTGGTTGCCAAGAAGGGAGTATCAGTGGAGGAGGAAAGTCTCCAAAGTCAACAAATAGGAAACTTCACAGCCACTGTTACTCGCTTTCTTGGCCTCTTATCATTTTTGAATCCTCGGCCTCATGACAAGTTGTTTGAGAAAAAATATAAACAAACCTCCCCTCAGGCTCAGCGCCGGGGAGTAGTTCATTCGCCTCGGACCCTAAGTGTCCGGCTCCGCAAAAATCTCGCCTCGGACCCTAAGTGTTCGGCTCGGCAAAAATCTCGCCTCGGACCCTAAGTGTTCGGCATGGCAAAAATCTTGCCTCGGACCCTAAGTGTCCGGCTGGGCAAAACCTCCCCTCAGGCTCAGCGCCGGGGAGTAGTTCATTCGCCTCGGACCCTAAGTGTCCGGCTCCGCAAAAATCTCGCCTCGGACCCTAAGTGTTCGGCTCGGCAAAAATCTCGCCTCGGACCCTAAGTGTTCGGCTCGGCAAAAATCTCGCCTCGGACCCTAAGTGTCCGGCTCGGCAAAACCTCCCCTCAGGCTCAGCGCCGGGGAGTAGTTCATTCGCCTCGGGCCCTAAGTGTCCGGCTCCGCAAAAATCTCGCCTCGGACCCTAAGTGTCCGGCTCGGCAAAACCTCCCCTCCGGCTCCGCGCCAGTGAGTATTTAATTCACCTCGGATCCTAAGTGTCCGAGACAGCTTCGGACCCTAAGTGTCCTATTCAGCACTATTCCTCCACGACTCAGTGCCGAGGAACAATTCGCCTCGGATCCTAAGTGTCCGAGACAGCTTCGGACCCTAAGTGTCCTATTCAGCAATATTCCTCCACGATTCAGTGCCGAGGAATAATTCACCTCGGATCCTAAGTGTCCGAGACTGCTTCGGACCCTAAGTGTCCTATTCCTCCACACTCAGTGCCGAGGAACAATTCGCTTCAGACCTCTGGTGGCCGGATCCGAACTTTTTCCTCCGGACTCCAAGTGTTTAATACCCTGTGGGTGTGGATATATCATAAGTTCATCATGATCCACCCCACATCAGGAACACACGAGAAAGAAAGAGTATGTATACGTCCACTGCAGGCAAGTCAAATGCAAGAAGAGTTCACGTAACAATTACATCATTATCCATATGAATCATCCTGAGATATCAATTAAACTGTTAAAAGGATCTCCTTCTTCCCACCATCCTTGCTTTTTCTCGGATAGCATAAATCCGAAGCATAAAGACAATGTGTTTTGTTTGTCATAAAAACGTTACCAGTCAGAAAAGTATGAACAATATTTAAAGCATACAGCAAAAACAAATTAGGTATTGAAAGCCTAAAACAAAAATTATATTTATTATCCCAAACATACTGTTAATAAAAACGAAATACATAGTTCTACTTCCTCTTCGGATCGAAGGGAGTAGATTCAAAAGCATCCACTACAGTAGGACTTAGGGTAGGAGGAATTGAAGCCGCAGGGGCAGAAGAGCTAGAAGTACCCTTCAGGTGCGCCTTCACCATCTCGGCAAAGCGGATTTCAGCCTCCAAAGCCTGTGGCCCTTCATTATATGGGAAGTGCACCCCCACCTGCTTGTCAAAGGCGTCCGGATCCATCGTCCTAGGACCTGAGCCCTGATTATAGCCAGACCGGAACGCTTTAGCACTAGCTAGGTGTGCTAGACAGGAGTAGCGCCCTTACATTTGCTTCCCCGCCTTGAAACAAGTAGTAAGAGCCTCGGTCAGGCGTTGAATTTCGGCCTGAAGAGAATCCACCTTAGCCTCAGAGGCAGCCAACTGCCTTTTATACACATCCTTGGCTTCAGTAGCTATCTTCAGATTGGTAGAGGCAGTGGTGGCTCTCTTCTCTGCATCGTCAGGATCCTTCTCCAGCTTCTTGATGGAGAGGGATTGGGCTTCAGCAGTGGCGCAGAGGGCCATGGTGTGGTATAGACTCTGTATAACAGAGGAACAAATATGAGCATAAATGGAAACATGAGTAAGCAAGAGTAACATAATTCTGAAGGAGCAATACGAACCTCTATGGCCCGGACCGGGGCAGAGGGGAGTAGTTGTTCCAACCCCATTTGGCTGATGGTTTCCTCGTCCTTTGGGAGCCACATCCCTCGGGCCACAGCCAGTGCAGCTGAAGGGTCTGTGATCACAGAATCCCCTGAATGCAGGACTGACTTGTCAGCCCTGATGAAGGAAGGAGTCCAAGGAGCCCCAGTTTCAGCCAGAACAAATGCCCTGACTTTATCTTCAGGTTCAGCCTCTCCAGCCTTTTTTCCTCTACTTTTAGAAGGGACCTTGCCCTTGCCAGAGGATGGGGGGTTGAGGCGAGATTTCTTCATTGGTGGTTCCTCAGCCTCCACCTCACCCTCGGTAGACCTAATAACGACCAAAGGTTGGGCATCTTCGGCTTTCTTTTTTAAAGCCTCAGCCCTCCGTATCTCCTCCTCAGTCATGGGGAAACTATCAAAGGATGGTAGAGACAGATCCATGAGGTCTGCAGCAACAGCATTGGAGGCAATATCCTTGAGGTTTGAAGAATTTAGCAGGTCCTCGATAGGCGAGGGGTCACTCCAGACTCGTTCCTCAAGAAAAGAAAGTCTGTTCCTTGCTACGGAGGATGGGAATGTAGCTGAAAAAACACCAAGAAACTCATAAGTACGGCGAAACATTAAGACTTGGCAAGGAAAACAGCCAGAACACTTGGTATAAAGGGAGGTTAAGTATTCTATACCTAATTTCCCGAACTTGCGCGAGATGGGGAGCGTAATTGATTGGGGAACGAACCATTTTCCTTTAACTATAGCCATCCTTTCTTTCCACTTCTTCTCGGATGAAGGAAGGTTCGTGCATATCCTCTGATGAAGGGGAGAGGTAAAAAAGAAGCGACCAGGCTCGGTCCTATACTTAGATATATTATAAGTAAGCAGAAGGTCGGCAAAGGTCAAATCCAGGCCTCTAATTTCCAGCGCACCAACAGTGCCGAAAGGATGCGAAATAAATTAGGATTTACCTGAAGGGGGGCAAGACCTAACTTGTTGAAAACTAAATAATAGAAGGGGTGAAGAGGGAACCGGAGGGCGCTAAGATGCCCTACCGAAAGAAGCAACTCACTCTCTTCAATTCCCTCGCCGGAGGTAAAATCGGCACCCTCGGGATATTCTGCAATTTCTACTCCCTCAGGAATATCAAATTCTTCCATTACCGAAGTAATAGAGAACTTGATGCGGCGAATAGAGATGATTGCTTTCCTCTCTTCATGAGTAAGAACATTATCAGAGCCTGAGGTGGATGTCTCGGCTGGAAGGGGGGAAGTACCTAATTGATTCAACGAAAGACGATCTGTAGAAACCCTAGGAGGGGGAGCCCTAATGCGAACGGGGGAAGATGAAGGTGTGGATTCAGAATCCCCAATGTCTATACGTTCGGGAGTAGATGAAGTACTCATAATGAAATATTGAAGAGAAAGATGCGAAAAAAACTAACCTGACAAGGCGATGGAATGAAGAACGCAGGAGTGCAGCTAGGGCGAATGTAACTCTTGCAGAATCTTGTACGACGGAGTAATAATGAAAGTCCTCGAACCGTCTCTGAAGCAAAGTAAAAAAACCGGTTTCAATTCCCTCTTTAATGGGAGCCGTCACTCAATTAAAAATGAAATTTGGGGCAAAGTGTGGAGGGAAAAAACTCCCTCTAATAAGAAGCGTACACGTCATCACTACACATATCTACATTCCAAAGACATATAAGGCTCATCATGTTCAAGCCCAAATTGAGGGTATTTTTAGCCCAAGACCATTGTTATTTGTCTTCCAACCTCCATCAAGGCCGAATCAAGAGGTCATCAGCCCAACTTGTTAATATTTAACATCCGGTCCGTTACTCAAGCCTAGCCGGATCAAAGTATGTTCAGCCCAATTATTCAAGAATGCACAAGTCCTTCCAGTTGAAGGATTTACCGTAGAAGGAAAATTTTGAGATAGGAAGTTCTGTACAAGGCAAGTTCTATGTATGGAAAATTAGACAATGGAAAGAACTCTATTAGTAAAGAATGTTTATATAGAAAGAATTGGAGAACAAACAACGCGAGTCCTACCATAATTTTACAATCTTTTGTATATAAATAGAGGCTGAGACCTCCAATAAAGGGATCAAGCAATTCTACGCTTCGAGATATATTGTTCTTGTTTATTTTTACTATTGATTGAGTGAGTTGTTTTATTTTTCTTAATCATTATTGGTTGAGCGAAATTTTGCACCTACACAGACTAAAAACAATCCTACATGTAAAAGCGCACAAAAAACATATACACCACTAAAAACAAAATGATTTTGGCAAGAATACCTGGGAAAGGGAAAACATAAAAGAAAATTTGTGCCAAACATCAGATTGCATAAGAAAGTATTAGCTAATTGCACAAGCTTACATATCTTTTTTTTCTTCTCAAATAAACAGTTTCAATCTAATTTTGGCATGCATTGGGAAGAGGATTAAAAAAAGAAGGGCAACTAGCAACCAATTAAAGCACTAATACAAAATATTTACCAGATTTACTAAAAGGAAACCATATTTATCGATTAAACTACCATTGGTTGAATTTACACTGAATATAAGCATGCACCCCAGCTTTAACACTATGATTTGTAAAACATATATCAGAAACTAAAAGGCAACAAGATGCAGCCTCTTGGAAATCAGGGAGGCCATACATTCCTAGACCTCTTTGGCTTTGGCTTGGTAATAAATTTAATTTGGATTTAAAAAAATAATTAAAAAAAAATTGGGTTTTGGGTTGGGCTCGGGTTGAACCCGAGCCCAGCCCAAACATGGTTGGGTTTTGAGAAAACTAAGAGCCCAATTTGTCAATTTCAAAGTCCAAGTTCCAAAATTTTTGGGTTGGGTTAAGGTTGGGCCAGGTTGGCCTACTCAAGTTGCACCTTTATTGTGTGGCATTGAACTCACAACGGGACCAAAAGGAATTGTGTGTGTGTGTGTGTGTTGGAAAAGTTTTCTAAATTAATTTCTGAATGTTATTTGAATTACATTATGCAAAAAACATGGAACTTAGTGGTATTGTATACCGATGGAGGAATTGGGTATTGTAGTATTTTATATAAATTTGCATAAAAATGAAACAATCTTCCGAGACCCAAATCATCACTTACAGTCACATATGTATTCGCCTCATATTGTCGAAGAATCACCTCCTAAATTTTGCCCCATGAAAGAATGACTCTATATGTAACAACAACAAAGATCTTCTTATAAATTCCATAAAAAGTAGTTTCTACGAGACAAAATAAAGAAATCCCGTAAATATTATGTTGTAAAAATTCAAGTTTTAGGTCAATTTAACTAGAGTTTTGTGTAGTTGATGAGGGTCAAAAATGAAATATATATATATATATATATATATATATATATATATATATATATAATGCCTTTTGTTTACTTTATTGTTTGGTATAGTAACTCTTTTATAACAAACAATAAATGAATTGACTTGTCTTTACTTTTTTAATGTGTGCAAATTTTTTGTTTTTTGTTTTTTTTTTTTCTTATTTAATGATTTTGTGCTAATATGTCTATTCTATTTATTTTATGATTTAATTTGACGACTCAAACCTGGGGAGCGGATAGCTACTCTGGTCTTTTTACCTGAACCCGATGTCAAATAAGGGAATTATGGTCATTTTTCATTTAGAAAATAATAGTTTAAGATCCATCGAGGACAAAATATTCATTTAATTTATTATGGTCATCCAATGATTAATATGAGTTTTAGGGATAATAAAGTCATTTCACAACATGACAGTGTCCACATGGTATGATATTGTTTACTTTGAGCTTGAGCCCGCACGGTTTTGCTTTCGGGCTTTATCCCAAAAGGCTTCATACCAATTAGAGTGACACACCTACATACAAGCACTTCACCTTTCCCTTTCCCAGGCGATGTGGGATTGTGCACCTATAGCTCGTCAGTGTGGCAGCCTGTCAGTGTCTCGCACCCGCCTATAGTACACCCGCCCACAGGGTCATCACAATCCATCCCCCTTGGAGGCCCGACGTCCCCGTTGGCACATACCATTTGTAATGACCCACTCCACCACATGGTATGATATTATCCGCTTTGGGCCTGCACGGTTTTTCGCTTAAGCTTTATCCCAAAAGGCCTCATATCAATTGGAGTGACACACCTACATACAAGCACTTCACCTTTCTCTTTCCCAGGTGATGTGAGATTGTGCACCTATAACTCGCCAGTGTGGCAGCTTGTCAGTGTTTCGCACCCGCCCACAAGGTCATCACACAGTGAGTCAAATTAACTAAAGTTTTGTGTTGTTGGTGAGGCTCAAAAATGGAAAAATGAAATATATATATATATATATATATATATATAATGCCTTATGTTTACTTTATTGTTTGTTATAGCAACTCTTTATAACAAACAATAAATGAATTGACTTGTCCCTACTTTTTTAATATGTACAACTTTTTCGGTTTTTTTTTTTATATTTTTATTTTTATGGAATGATTTTGTGTTAATATGTCTATTCTATTTATTTTGTGACTTATTTTGATGACTCAAACACGGCGGCCCGGATAGCTACCTAGGTCCTTTTACCCGAACCCGATGTCAAATACGAGTATTATGGTCATTTTTCATTAAGAAAATAATAGTAACATTCATTTAATTTACTTATAAAGGTTAAAGATCCAAAAAGAGTAGAACGGTCATTTTCCAAGGTCATTCAATGATTAGTATGAGCTCCAGGGGTAATATGGTCATTTCACAACATCACAGTGGGTTAAATTAACTAAAGTTTTGTGTTGATGGTGGGGCTCAATAATGGAAAAATGATATATATATATATATATATAATGTCTTCTGTTTATTGTTTGTTATAGTAACTCTTTTATAACAAACAATAAATGAATCGACTTATCCCTACTTTTTTAATGTGTGCAACTCTATTATTATTATTTTTTTATTAAATGATTTTGTGTTAATATATCTATTCTATTTATTTTGTGACTTAATTTGACTACTCAAACTCGGGGGGCCCAGATAGCTACCTGGGTCCTTTTACCCAAATCCTATGTCAAATAAGGATACTATAGTCATTTTCTGTTAAGAAAATAATAGTTTGAGATCCATCGAGGGCAAATTATTCATTTAATTTACTTATGAAGGTTGAAGATCCAAAAAGAGTAGAATGAGTCATTTACCAAAGTCTACCAATGATTAATATAAGCTCCAGGCATAATAAGGTCATTTCACAACATCACAGTGGGTCAAAGTTTTGTGTTGTTGGTGAGGCTCAAAAATAAAAAAAATGAAATATATATATATATATATATATATATATATATATATATATTATTTTTTTTAACAAATAATAAATGAATTCGTAAGGTATTTAATTTGTTTAGAAAAAAAATCTACTAAAGTTTAAGAAAATAATCATATTACTACACTATAACTTATCTTTATTTTCAGAACTTTCTAAAATTTTTCCAACAATGTGAAGCACAGTGTTAAACATGTACCCATGACATGTTTGTGTTGGACATGTGCCCATGACATGTCTGCGTCATGTACATAACATGTCCATTTTTTTTTTGTTTTTTACCAAAAAGATAAACAAATTCTAGGCACATTTTTTGGTGTGTTATGTCATATATGTAAACTTTGACTGTCCTTACTTCGTCGATCTCACTAACATTTTTTTTTTTGGCAACTGTTTTTTGATGGAATGATTTGAGTTTTAATGTGTTTATTTTATTTCTTTAGTGCCTTATATTTAAAGTATTAATATGTTGTTGGGATTTATATACCCTGATATAGCAAATTTTTATTTGGATTAAAGTGACATATGTTCTTGACATATCGGAAATATTTATGATTTATATAATTGGTAGATTCAATGTATTACGTTTCAATTTATTTTGGAATTGATAGTGTCCATTTGATTACGAGAGATATTTATATATGTATATGATGACGATCAATACATGAATATAAATGGTAATCATAAATGGTTCATAGTCGGTAATTATGGATAGACTTATAATTAATTAAGACTTGAACTGGATCCGCGTTAGGTTGAGATATATTGCGAGAGCCGTTGTATGCAATTACTCCCTATCACCGTCATGACTCTTAAGTATGAGAAAATTATAGACTCTTTTATTAATTAATAATTACTTTGATTTGTTCGGCAAATTCTTCAGGATCCTTAGACCGACACTTTGGGTAGTTATGTAATTAATAGTTAGAGGGTTATATTTTCAATATTTGCATCATTGCTACTTGTATTTATTTTGTATTGATTATAGTTGATCACAAAGTATATTTGAAGGCTTTCGTATGTTTTTAAACAAAATGATTTATTATATATTTATTTATTTAAATTATTATTTTTTTGTCAAAACAAATGTTTTATTGTGATCGAACTAGAAATAATCAATGGTACCAAAATAAATATATTAATTAAGTAGTCGGATTGATGGCTTTATTTATCCAATAACTAATTATGCATAGAGGGGTCAAAGTGCAATATTGACTTAGAGGTTATTAATTATTTAATTGGAGTTCAATTAATTTCTTTTAGTGGAGTAAAAATTAATTTATGAATTAATTGAATTGGGTCCATGGACCGGGCCAATTATTAATTCATTGTAACCAATAAAATAATAAGCCCAAAGGATTCTCACTCATAGCCCAACTTGATATTGGAATCCTATTAGACTTGAGACATGTGAATTATAGATTGAGAAGGATTTATTATTTCCTTTTCTTTATCTTTATATTGCCTATAAATATATATGGTCTATGTGTATTTTAGGGGTGATTTTTAGAAGAAAGAAAAAGGAATTTATTTTCTCTCTCTAGAAAATTAGGGTTTATGTTCTCATCTAATGGAGGCTCCCACAAACCTAGTTTTTCAAGTTCATTCATGGAGGCTTATGAGTGATTCCTAAAGGCAAAACAATTACCAAGAAGATGGAGATCCAAGGAGAAGACATCTTGCTAAGGGATCTACAATAAGTGAGAACATTCACTTTAGAAGAAAGATTTAAAGGTTTACTCAGACCTTTGATGTAAGTATTCAATCTAGTTTTATTGAATGAGACATCATATTTTATTTTTGCATAAAACTTGTTTCTATGTGATGAATCAAGATCTATGAATCAAAATCCCTCAAAAAGTTTTTAAAACTAGCACGTTTCCTAACATATGCATCTCCCACCGTAATCTAATATCCTAATATAAACTTCAATAGCCCTTTTTTTTTTTTTAACTTAAATCCTTTCATTTCAAATCTTTTCATTTATGAGAATCATATATATCATTACTGTCGCTCTTAGTTTTGGCCCAGATTCGTCTTTTTTATTTGTTTCCTTCTACAATTTTTTTTCTAACACATTTTAGACTTTTTAGATTCAAAAGATGAAGTCAAGCCATCAGGAATTGCAATTATTAAAAGGTATGATGGTTGGGACTCTAGTTACAGTACATTTCTTAGTTCTTACATTCCAAGAGTCGATGTTCGAAGAGGCCATGAGTCTACTTTATTTTGGCACGTTCAGTATTAAAAAAAATAATAATAATAATTATAAAAAGCATGTTTTCAAATAATTATAAAAGGTCATCTATGAAAATGAGGGACATAAACCATATAAATAGCTTACTCTCATTAACAAAAAGAAAGCTCTCATCTTAGTTTTCTATTTTTCCCCTTTGAATCCACATGTATGGTTTATATTTGATTTTGCAATGTTTTATTATTTATTCAGTGTTGTATGATTTGGTATATTTATATATTTTTGTAATCTAGATTTGTTTTTGATTTATTTACAGAGTCTACAGAGTCTTCATGCGAGACCGCATGGGACATTTCTTTTTTTGGTATGATAATATGCACTCGATAATATGTACTTATTTTCAAAGAAATTCGCCATAAATATATTTGTTTATGAAAATTAAAATTGTGTTTTTGTGGTGTTTGATAATGATGGCTGCGATAGTCGAGATTATTGTGGTGGTCGGAATGGCTATTGTTTGGACCAAATTGTTTAGGGTCGGTGAGACGTATATATAATGCTTACTTTATTGTTTGTTTATAGTAACTCTTCTATAACCAACAATAAATGAATTCTTTAGAATCTTTAAGAAAAACTATTTTGTTTAGAATCTTTAGAAACTATAGGAAAATCTTTAGAATTTTTTATCAATAAATCGATTAGGCATCTAATTTATATTTAGTAATCACTCCTAACAAATTGAAACACAGTGTTGGACATGTGCCCATGACATGTGTGTGTCATGTACAAATAACATGTATTGTGTCATGAAAATTTTGACTTGTTCTTGCTCTTTTAATGCGTGCAACTTTTTTATTTTTTATTTTGTGCATGTGCCTCTTCTTTATTAAAATCATAATTTGCAGAAACAATATTTTTTATTTGTTGTAATAAACAATAAACTTTGGAACACTTACAGAAAACTTTCTTCTTTATTGCACTCCCAAACTTAATACAGAGAAATATTACAAGTGGAAGAAAGGAAAAATTTTAAAGATACATTGAAGGGAAACCTTGCCCTCTATTTATACATAAGATGGACTTGAAATTAACATTTTGAAGTCCACATAGTGCATGGGATCGTGTGCTGGAATAATGCAGTCGGTCGGCCCACCACTAAGTTTTGTCTCCTTATCTGATGGAAAGTAGACATCTGATGAAGGAAATACTGTATAACTAAAGACTTTTGGGAAAAGTTCTTTGTCTTTTTCTGTCGGTAGGATAAGAGGAATCTTTACTTTTTGGGTGAGAGAGTCCCAATAATTGGCTACTGTAAGCTCATCTTCAGAAATAAGATCTTCATTGGGATCTTGGGCATAACCAGCTAGACAAGAAAACTGATTACCTTCTTGGCTGGTCTGGCTAGAGACTGACACCATGGATGCATCATCTCGTACTGTAGGTGTGGAGGAATCAAAAGATTTAACAAATTTGGTCCTCATAAAATCCATGCATTTAACCATTAAATCTGCTTCGGTAATTAATGGTTGTTGTTTTCTGATCATATCTTTAACAAGTTCAAATGGGTTAAAGATTTCAGGTTCTGGAATAGTTAACTTTGGAACCTTATCCATGTATTCCAGTGTTTTCTTTTTGATATGATGGAGGAGGGCTTGGATAGGGTCTTGAGTCATGCCTGACCACCATCTGTAATAAACGATCCTCTGAAGGACTGGTAACTTGTCAGTGGTATAACCACATTGGAAATCCCATTTCCAAATCCAAGGGATTCCATATCCAGTAAAGAATAATAGGGTGGATTTCCCTACAGGAATATTATCCTGTCCCCTTAATTGAGGATGAAATTGTTGCCATGGCAAGTATAATTGCCTAATTGATTCTGGTAAAATATCCAGATCAGGGCCAAATATAGCCCACCAGGGTATAACCCAGTTTGGGAAATCAGTCTTAACTGATTGAGGGCATATCTTGAGGAACCAAGAATGCTTATGTTTCGGATTTTGATAAAAGAATGAATATGTCCAAGCTGAGATATAATCTCAATAATTGTAACTGTGACCAT
Source organism: Cornus florida (assembly GCF_030987335.1). Lineage (NCBI taxonomy): Eukaryota > Viridiplantae > Streptophyta > Magnoliopsida > Cornales > Cornaceae > Cornus > Cornus florida. The sequence continues at coordinate 10,711,004 of NW_026775577.1, forward strand.
ATGATATTTTCCTTGGCAAATTAGGATTTAATCCCCAGTCACTAGGCCGTATAAGCCTCTTAAAGATAGCTTTACTATAAGTAAGAGGACTATTTTTGGAATTCGGAAATTGCTTCGTGTGGTTGATCTCCACAGAGGAAGTTTCAGTAAGAATGGCTTCATAGATATATCTATGGCGACCATCCGGTGCAGCATATTGTTGAGTTTGGAAATATCTGGATTTCACTTCCCAAGGATCTGGCATCCATTGCTCATCCTGAGAATCCAGTACTAATACTGTCTTAATATACCATTGATTAGGTATCCATGGAGTTTCTTGTTCAAGAACCTCTTTCATGGTTGGTTTCTGTTGTTTTTGTTGTGTACTGCTGCTTCCTTTAGAGGGTGTGTTGAGCAGATCAGCAACATGATCCAAATATGGAAATTGATCATCATTTAGTGGTATAACCACTTTGGCCTTAGCCTTGTTTTTGCCACGAGCCTTTGGAGTATTACCCCGGCCCTGCCCATGAGGGGGCTGATTCATGAACCCTGCAAAAATTCACGAGTTAGAAAATCAGGTAAAGAATTAGAACTGCCTTTAATATATTCAATAGAAAAATCAAAAGCAGATAAATCAGCTTGCCAACTAGCAAATATCTGTTTGGAAACTAAATTCTTTACATCTTTTTCCAGTACTTGTTTAGCAGCACTACAATCAATGCGTAACAAGAATTTCTGATTGATTAAATCATCTTGGAATTTATAAATGCATTTAACCAAAGAAAGAATTTCCTTTTTGATGGTTGAATAATTTAATTGTGCATTTTTCCAAGTTCCTGAAGTGAAGCGAACAAGCTCCTCTGTTCCTGTATTTGGATTCTTCTGTTTAAGAATTCCACCATATCCAATATTGGATGCATCTGTTTCTACAATTTTGAACCATGAAGAATTGGCTAGAGCTAAGCAAGGAATTTGTTTTGCTCTAAGTTTAATCTTTTGGACTACCTTGGTATGTTCCAAAGTCCAAGGGGAAGGAGATTTCCTTAACCTGGTGTACAAAATTGCTGTATCCTGTGCAAGATCTTGATAGTGATTTCGAATATAATTCAAACTACCCAGAAACCTCTGAAGTTGAGTTTTATCCTTGATTTCATCTAAAAATTTAAAAGCAAACTCAATACTGCGATTAATAGGTCTAATTTTCCCATCACAAATTTCATGACCAAGAAATCTGACCTTAGTTAAAAACAGTTTTAGTTTAGGAGCAGAAACTACTAAACCACTTCGGTAAATAACATCTTTGAAAATTTTCAAGTGTTTATAATGCTGATCGATTGATTTTGAAAATATGAGAATATCATCAATATAAACAATAGAAAAGTCAGTATAAGGATTAAATATGTCATTCAAAATATGTTGAAATTCTGAAGGGGCATTTTTTAATCCAAATGGCATTACTGTCCATTCATACTGTCCAAAAGGTACACAAAAAACTGTTTTGTACCTGTCATCTTCTGCAATCTGTACCTGGTAATATCCGGATTTAAGATCAAATTTAGAAAAGATTACAGCAGATTGTAACCTATCTAAAAGATCTTTGATGTTGGGAATTGGGTATCGGATCCAACTCAAAACTAGATTAAGTGGTCGATAATCAATAACCAATCGAGGAATTCCTCGTTCTTTTTCAGCATTTTTATTGACATAAAAAGCTCTGCAACTCCAGGGGGAGTAGCTAGTAGTGACAAGCTTCTTTTCCATTAAAGAGTTGATTTCAGTTTTACATAATTCCAAGTAGTCAGCTTTCATATGGCTGGGACTAGCTTTAGAAGGAATCATGAGATCGGTAAATCCCTTTTCATAGGGTAAAGAAACAATATGCTTCTTTATGGCCCAAAAAGCATTAGGAATCTCACTACGGATTTCTTTCAGAAAGTTTTGTCGTATTGACTCAATTTTCTGTTGCTCAGTGTGTTGTACCAATCTTTGATTAATTGCTAAGGAGGATACCTCCTTTTGCAAATAATTCAGTTGCTTTTCCTTAAAGATAATATTATCTTTAAGAGCATTGATATGCTTGTTTACTGGTGGGGTCAAAAACTGAAAAGTGATTGACTGACCATGTAAATTAGAGCATATTCCATGAGAATCAATTTTATCAATTGGCATGATTAAAGCTAAAAAGGGGGTACCCAAAATAACTTGTTGTGCCATATTTCTGATGAGTAAGAAAGTAGATGGTAAACAAATACCTTCTTTACAGATGAAAACGTGATTAAGTTTATACTTAATCTGCATCTTACCACCACTTGCACTGGTAAGATCTTGAGTGGTTTTCTCAAAATATTGAGTAGGAACCAATCCTTCCTGTATACAGTTCATATCTGCACTACTATCAACTAAAGCAATAGCATTAGTGATAGTATACTCTTGATTAATTACCAAATTGATAGAGATATACCATTTTTGGTAAGTAACTTGATTCAAGAGTTGAAGATAATTCATGCTTTCGGATGAAGGGACTTCAATCTGGGATGATGAAGTTCCAGTTACAGATGTTGTTTTTAAAAGAGTAATTTCCAGTTCCATCTTAGTCTGACGAGACTTTAACTGACGAATTTCTTCTTTTAAAAGATTAATCTCCGTTCTGAGATCAGGGAGATTAGCAGGACGTGAATTCTGTCCTTGGTGTTCTAGTCTACTTAGAACTTCTTTTATGCTGTAATGATTTTCTGCTCTCAGAAAACCTGGATTATCCGTATCCTCATTAGATCGTGCCAGAGCAGAACCTATTTCAAAGACTTTCATCTTGATTTGAGGATCCTGGATATGATCTATAAGATCCAATAAGGATTGTTGAGTAGAAGTTAAAACATTTAAGCTTAACCCATTCATCTCAACAATTGCTTTATAATAATCATCATGTGAGGGATTACAGGAGCATTTTGGATGTCTAACTTCTGCTTCAGAGGAAGAAGAAGACTGTAATTCCATAACAACATCCCCATAGTCAGCTGATGATTTTGATTCAGAAGAACTGGTATTAAGTAACAATTTACTTAATTGAAGTCTTAGTTCATCTTCTATGTGAAGACTACTAAGTTTCTCCTTAGTTCTGCATTTGTTTGCATAGTGGCCTATGCGTCCACATTTGAAACATTTAACCTCAGCTTTGGGCTTTCCTTTACCCTTTGCTTTAGGAATATATTTCCTTTTGGGCTTAGTATACTGTCGAGAATTATCCTTTTCCTTTGAATAATTCTTTCTTTTGGAATTCTTCCTTTTATAAGGATTTTCAGCCTTATTTCTTTTCCTAGGTTTAGGATAAGATAAGGGAGTCTGGTAGGCAAATTGATTACAAAATTCACCTACTTCCTTTCGACCAGTTAATCTTTGTGCTTTTAACTGGGATTGTAACTTCAGATCATTACAGAGAGCTAGACCTTCCTGGATTACAATGTTGACTAATCCACCATAAGTATAGTTTCTGTAAGGGATAGAGATACCATTATTCATATCTCTAAGCTTTTTCCTTATTCTTTCAGCAAAGAAGGTTGGTAAACCATCCACAAATTTTGCTTTCCAGTGCTCATGATTTGCATCATTGAGTTGGAGAACCTTTGCCAAGAATACATCTTTATACCACCGGAAATGAGTTAAAGATGGACATCTTAGATTCTGTAGAAGTTCATGACTCCTTTCACTATTAGCACCTTCGGGGCCAACATAATGTTGAATAATAGTGGTGATGAGGGTATAAACCGCATCGGGAGCAGGACCTGATTGTTGGGTAGCTTCATCTTTTTCTATTTTGGTATCAGAGCCATGCTGGCTTAACTTTTTATTGTTAATGCTTTTTAGGTACTGGTAGCATGATTATTATCATAATTATGTAATGAACATTACGACTACTATTCTGTCTAACTTATGTTTATCCCTGATTCAATTATGGGTCGTCCAAAAGTCGCGTTGGAATGTTTAGCCCGCTTTTTGCATTAAATTGCTGCACAGGGTATTGTTTCCAGTAAATCATTGACAGACGAGTAATAGAATCTCTCTTAAGCAGAACGACGACAGAATAGTAACTTACTGTTCATTATATAATATTTTAATATTTATACTATACAGACCTTAAAGCATTAACAATAATTAACAGACATGTTAAAACCATTTTCTTCCTCCTCATCAGGAGTACAGGAAAACCAGGATTCAGAATTGGTAAAAAATACTGAATTAGTGGAATGGACCAATGTTCAAAATAAATTGAACAGATGGACTATCCCTCCCGTAAGTGCTAAGAGCATTTACAAAATCGGAATGCTTAATCTGACTGATCTATGGACTGTCAAGACCATAGAACAAACTATGCAGTTAAGCACTCAAGACACAATAATTAGATTGTTGTCTTCTTATGACCTTCAGAGGCACATGCACAAATATAAGTACATCCATATAGGTTTAATTTAAATTGCTTTTAAACCTTTAACCTTGCTAGGTATGGATGCTTGTATCCAAGCAACCCTTAGGGATGCTCGATGTCTGAAATTTCACCCTTCTTTGATGGGTGCACTGGAAACCAGTCTATGTCATGGACCGGTTTATTTTAATGTCTATCCTAGTCTGAACTTATCTTTAACAGATAAAAACATCCTTGAGGCAGTTAGTCTTCGGGTTCAGACCTATGGGTATGATTATTTACCTGGATCGGAAGTGATAAGTGTTATTTATCGCATCCATTACAAAGTACTTGATACTATGTGTCCAAATGCCATACGCAAAGACTCTCAAGGAGTAACCGTGTTATGGGACACCAATATGTTCACATCAAATGTTGCCACAAAAAGGATGATTCCTTGGAGTAAAATAACATTTCCTGAACATTGGACAATTTCTAATACAGTTCCGGCAAAGCCAATTGCCAATCATAGCTTGGACTGTGTTATTCAGGACCAGGATGGTGATGTTTTTCTAAATTTCAGAAAATCATTAGATCTACCCAGATCTACATCATCTAAAGGAAGTCATCTTCCTTATCATGTTTCTTGTCCTCCTTCTCGCCATTCGATCTCATCGGATTATAGAAAGGAAGATCTCCCTGAAGTAATTGGTTCCAATCACCTCAAGCTGAAAGGAATACAGCAATCTCCGAACCAAATTCCAAGAGGAGTCTGCGAGAAAGCACCAATAGGTATGTCTCGTCGCCAATTTGGAATTGAATTCAGCCCAACTCCATCCGAAATAGGAATCGGAAATGAATCTGTCAAGGATTAATTTGATGATCCTGCAGACATAAATGACCCTCATGAATATTAGTTTTAATGGAATTTGTCCCAGATAGAATTGCCATTAATACTGAATTTCAACAGGATCAATATAAAGAATTCAGAAATTGGTATTTCAAAGCTTTTGACCAAAATCAATTACAGCTTTTTAAAACTCAATTTTATGATTTTCTACAAGAACGCAAAATGGTTATACCTTTTGTTTCTTGGTTCTTTATGACCAATCATTCTCTTGTTAATATAAACATACTGGATGATTTTCTCAAACCATGGACCACATCTGATTCCCAACATCAAAGATTGCAGAAGAGGCACATGGATCGATATTAAACAATGGATTGATATTAAGATATTAAACAATGAGTATAAGTATAATAAATAATAAACTTTGAAACACTTACAGAAAACTTTCTTCTTTATTGCACTCCCAAACTTAATACAGAGAAATATTACAAGTGGAAGAAAGGGAAAATTTTAAAGATACATTGAAGGGAAACCTTGCCCTCTATTTATACATAAGATGGACTTGAAATTAACATTTTGAAGTCCACATAGTGCATGGGATCGTGTGCTGGAATAATGCAATCGGTCGGCCCACCACTAAGTTCTGTCTCATTATCTGATGGAAAGTAGACATCTGATGAAGGAAATACTGTATAACCAAAGACTTTTGGGAAAAGTTCTTTGTCTTCTTCTGTCGGTAGGATAAGAGGAATCTTTACTTTTTGGGTGGATTCATCTTGTCCATCAAGTGACTGGTGAGAGAGTCCCAATAATCGGCTACTGTAGGCTCATCTTCAGAAATAAGATCTTCATTAGGATCTTGGGCATAACCAGCTAGACAAGAAAACTGATTACCTTCTTGGCTGGTCTGGCTAGAGACTGACACCATGGATGCATCATCTCGTACTGTAGGTGTGGAGGAATCAAAAGATTTAACAAATTTGGTCCTCATAAAATCCATGCATTTAACCATTAAATCTGCTTCGGTAATTAATGGTTATTATTTTCTAATCATATCTTTAACAAGTTCAAATGGGTTAAAGATTTCAGGTTCTGGAATAGTTAACTTTGGAACCTTATCCATGTATTCCAGTGTTTTCTTTCTGATATGATGGAGGAGGGCTTGGATAGGGTCTTGAGTCATGCCTGACCACCATCTGTAATAAAAGATCCTCTGAAGGACTGGTAACTTGTCAGTGGTATAACCACATTGGAAATCCCATTTCCAAATCCAAGGGATTCCAAATTCAATAAAGAATAATAGGGTGGATTTCCCTACAGGAATATTGTCCTATCCTCGTAATTGAGGATGAAATTGTTACCATGGTAAGTATAATTGCCTAATTGATTCGGGCAACATATCCAGATCAAGGCCAAATATAGCCCACCAGGGTATAACCCAGTTTGGGAAATCAGTCTTAATTGATTGAGGGCATATCTTTAGGAACCAAGAATGCTTATGTTTCGGATTTTGATAAAAGAATGAATATGTCCAAGCTGAGATATAATCCCAATAATTGTAACTGTGACCATAGGATATTTTCCTTGGCAAATTAGGATTTAATCCCCAATCACTAGGCCGTATAATCCTCTTAAAGATAGCTTTACTATAAGTAAGAGGACTATCTTTGGAATTCGGAAATTGCTTCGTGTGGTTGATCTCCACAGAGGAAGTTTCAGTAAGAATGGCTTCATAGATATATCTATGGCGACCATCCGGTGCAGCATATTGTTGAGTTTGGAAATATCTGGATTTCACTTCCCAAGGATCTGGCATCCATTGCTCATCCTGAGAATCCAGTTCCAATACTGTCTGAATATACCTTTGATTAGGTATCCATGGAGTTTCTTGTTCAAGAACCTCTTTCATGGTTGGTTTCTGTTGTTTTTGTTGTGTACTGCTGCTTCCTTTAGAAGGTGTGTTGAGCAGATCAGCAACATGCTCCAAATATGGAAATTGATCATCATTTAGTGGTATAACCACTTTGGCCTTAGCCTTGTTTTTGCCACGAGCCTTTGGAGTATTACCCCGGCCCTGCCCATGGGGGGGCGGATGCATGAACCCTGCAAAAATTCACGAGTTAGAAAATCAGGTAAAGAATTAGAACTGCCTTTAATATATTCAATAGAAAAGTCAAAAGCAGATAAATCAGCTTGCCAACCAGCAAATATCTGTTTGGAAACCAAATTCTTTACATCTTTTTCCAGTACTTGTTTAGCAGCACTACAATCAATGCGTAACAAGAATTTCTGATTGATTAAATCATCTTGGAATTTATAAATGCATTTAACCAAAGAAAGAATTTCCTTTTTGATGGTTGAATAATTTAATTGTGCATTTTTCCAAGTTCCGGAAGTGAAGCGAACAAGCTCCTCGGTTCCTGTATTTGGATTCTTCTGTTTAAGAATACCACCATATCCAATATTGGATGCATCGGTTTCCACAATTTTGAACCATGAAGAATTGGCTAGAGCTAAGCAAGGAATTTGTTTTGCTCTTAGTTTAATCTTCTGGATGGCCTTGGTGTGTTCCAAAGTCCATGGGGAAGGAGATTTCCTTAACCTGGTGTACAAAATTGCTGTATCCTGTGCAAGATCTCTGTAGTGATTTCGAATATAATTCAAACTACCCAGAAACCTTTGAAGCTGAGTTTTATCCTTGATTTCATCTGGAAATTTAGAAGCAAACTCAATACTGCGATTAATAGGTCTAATTTTCCCATCACAAATTTCATGACCAAGAAATCTGACCTTAGTTAAAAACAGTTTTAGTTTAGGAGCAGAAATTACTAAACCACTTCGATAAATAACATGTTTGAAAATTTTCAAGTGTTTATAATGCTGATCGATTGATTTTGAAAATATGAGAATATCATCAATATAAACAATAGAAAAGTCAGTAAAAGGATTAAATATGTCATTCAAAATATGTTGAAATTCTGAAGGGGCATTTTTTAATCCAAATGGCATCACTGTCCATTCATACTGTCCAAAAGGTACGCAAAAAGCTGTTTTGTACCTGTCCTCTTCTGCAATCTGTACCTGGTAATATCCAGATTTAAGATCAAATTTAGAAAAGATTACAGCAGATTGTAACCTATCTAAAAGATCTTTGATGTTGGGAATTGGATATCGAATCTAGCTTAAAGCAAGATTAAGTGGTCCATAATCAATAACCAATCTAGGAATTCCTCTTTCTTTTTCAGCATTTTTATTGACATAAAAAGCTCTGCAACTCCAGGGGGAGTGGCTGTCAGTGACAAGCTTCTTTGCCATTAAAGAGCTGATTTCAGTTTTGCATAATTCTAAGTAATCAGCTTTCATGTGGCTGGGACTAACTTTAGAAGGAATCATGCGATCGGTAAATCCCTTTTCATAGGGTAAAGAAACAATATGCTTCTTTCTGGCCCAAAAAGCATTAGGAATCTCACTACAGATTTCCTTTAGAAAGTGTTGTCGTAGTGACTCAATTTTCTGTTGCTCAGTGGGTTATACCAATCTTTGATTAATTGCTAAGGAGGATACATCCTTTTGCAAATAATTCAGTTGTTTTTCCTTAAAGATAATGTTATCTTTAAGAGCATTGATATGCTTATTTACCGGTGGGGTCAAGAACTGGAAAGTAATTGACTGGCCATGTAAATTAGAGCATATTCCATGAGAGTCAATTTTCTCTATTGGTATGATTAAAGCTAAAAAGGGGGTACCTAAAATAACTTGTTCTGTCATATTTCTAATGAGTAAGAAAGTAGATGGTAAACAAATACCTTCTTTACAAATGAAAACATGATTAAGTTTATACTTAATCTGCATCTTACCTCCACTTGCACTGGTAAGACCTTGAGTGGTTTTCTCAAAATATTGAGTAGGAACCAATCCTTCCTAGATACAGTTCATATCTGCACCACTATCCACTAGAGCAATAGCATTAGTGATAGTGTACTCTTGGTTAATTACCAAATTGATAGAGATATACCATTTTTGGTAAGTAACTTGATTCAAGAGTTGGAGATAATTCGTGTTTTCGGATTGAGGGACTTCAATCTGGGATGATGAAGTGTCAGTTACAGATGTTGCTTTCAAAAAAGTAATTTCCAGTTCCATCTTAGTCTGACGAGACTTTAACTGACGAATTTCTTCTTTTAAAAGATTAATCTCCATCTTGAGATCAGGGAAATTAGCAGGACGAGAATTCTGTCCTTGGTGTTCTAATCTGTTGAGAACTTCTTTCATGCTGTAATGATTTTCTGCTCTCAGAAAATCTAGATTATCCATATCCTCATTAGATCGTGCCAGAGCAGAACCTATTTCAAAGACTTTCATCTTGATTTGAGGATCCTGGATATGATCTATAAGATCCAATAAGGATTGTTGAGTCGAAGTCAAAACATTTAATCTTAACCCATTCATCTCAACAATTGCCTTATAATAATCATCATGAGAGGGATTACAGGAACATCTAGGATTTCCAATTTCTGCTTCAGAGGAAGAAGAAGACTGTAATTCCATAACAACATCCCTATAATCAGCTGATGATTCAGATTCAGAAGAACTAGTATTAAGTAATAATTTACTTAATTGAAGTCTTAGTTCATCTTCGATGTGAAGACTACTGAGCTTCTCCTTAGTTCTGCACTTGTTTGCATAGTGGCCTATACGTCCACATTTGAAACATTTAGCCTCAGCTTTGGGCTTTCCTTTACCCTTTGCTTTAGGAATATATTTCCTTTTAGGCTTAGTATACTGTCTAGAATTATCCTTTTCCTTTGAATAATTCTTTCTTTTGGAATACTTCCTTTTATAAGGTTTTTCAACCTTATTTCTTTTCCTAGGTTTAGGATAAGATAAGGGAGTCTGGTAGGCAAATTGATCACAAAATTCACCTACTTCCTTTCTACCAGTTAATCTTTGTGCTTTTAACTGAGATTGTAACTTCAGATCATTACAGAGAGCTAGACCTTCCTGGATTACAATGTTGACTAATCCACCATAGGTATAGTTTCTGTAAGGGATAGAGATACCATTATTCATATCTCTAAGCTTTTTCCTGATTCTTTCAGCAAAGAAGGTTGGTAAGCCATCGACAAATTTGGCTTTCCAGTGCTCATGATTTGCATCATTGAGTTGGAGAACCTTTGCCAAGAATACATCTTTATACCACCGGAAATGAGTTAAAGATGGACATCTTAGATTCTGGAGAAGTTCACGACTCCGTTCACTATTAGCTCTTTCTGGGCCAACAAAATGTTGGATAATAGTGGTGATGAGGGTGTAAACCGCATCTGGAGTAGGTCCAGTTTGTTGGGTAGCTTCATCTTTAACTATCTTGGTAGCAGAAAAGATTTCAGCTTTCTGAATGTCAGTGAGAACATTATCCCACCATCCTTTAAGGATGCCTGTAAAACCAGCAACGACAAATTTAGCAATGGTTGGGTCAGTATTGTTGTTGATTTTACAAACTTGGCTATACATCAACATTTGATGAATAACCTCGTAAATCTGATAATCAGATTTCCCATCTATGTTCCGTTCATAAATGGTCTTGCCATGAAAAGATTTCTGTGTATGAAAATAATCTTCTTCATACAAGATATCTTGAGGTGTGGGTCTGGGATAATAATATCTACTCGGAGCAGGGGCTGTATTGGAGTGGATATTCTTGTCATAGACAATTCTGTTTAACTCAGGGATCTGAGTAAAATCGGTTTGGAAAACCTCAATATGAGGTAACACATCATCAAAATCAGAACCTATTTCAGATTCATCATGGGATAAAGTCTGAATTTTAAGTCCTTGTATTTTCTGAGTAAGAAGAGTGAGAAATTCTTCATTCTTCTTAGGATGGGTAAGATTGAAGCCTTGAACTTCAATTGCAGGCTTTACCAATGCTTTGGATAAGGAAGCTTCTGGAGGAGAAGTCTTATCAATAATACACTTAGTATTAATTGTATTTAATACCGTGTCTATTCCTGTTTCAATTCTCCCAAGCTGAGACCCTATCGTTTGCAAACAAATATTAGTATAATTGTTCTGCCTGTAAACATGAGAAATGTCTTTCTTAGTAGCATTACAGGATGGATCAATTATTTTAGGTTGGCTATAAGCCTTGGTTTCCACTTTGGCACCACTGTCAGGGTCAATCCTTTTCAGAATTAGATGTTCAGTGGGAGGATGGACAGAGTGATAAACCTTATCTTCAGATGTGGTCCATGATTTGAGAAAATCATCCAATATGTTTATATTAACAAGAGAATGATTGGTCATAAAGAACCAAGAAACAAAAGGTATAACCATTTTGTGGTCTTGTATAAATTCATAAAATTGAGTTTTAAAAAGCTGTAATTGATTTTGGTCAAAAGCTTTAAAATACCAATTTCTGAATTCTTTATAATGATCCTGTTGAAATTCAGTATTAATGGCAATTCTATCGGGGACAAAATCCATTAAAACTAATATTCATGAGGGTTATTGATATCGGTAAGATCATCAAATTGATCCTTTACAGATTCATTTCCGATTCCCATTTCTGATGGAGTTAGGCTGAATTCAAGTCCAAATTGGCGACGAGACATACCTATTGGTGCTTTCTCGTAGACTCCTCTTGGGATTTGATTCTGAGATTGCTGTATTCCTTTCAACTTGAGTTAATTTGGACCAACGACTTCAGGGAGATCTTCTTTTCTGTAATCCGATGAAATCGAATGGCGAGAAGGAGGACAAGAAACATGATAAGGAAGATGACTTCCTTTAGATAATGTAGATCTAGGTAGATCTAATGATTTTCTGAAATTCAGAAAAACATCACCATCTTGGTCCTGAATAACACAGTCCAAGCTATGATTAGCAATTGGCTGTGCCGGAACGGCGTTAGAAATCGTCCAATGTTCAGGAAATGTTATTTCACTCCAAGGAATCATCCTCTTTGTGGCAACATTTGATGTGTACATGTTAGTGTCCCATAACGCTGTTACTCCTTTAGAGTCTTTGCGTATGGCACATGCACAAATATAAGTACATCCATATAGGTTTAATTCAAATTGCTTTAAAACCTTTAACCTTGTTATTTTTAGTAATCACTTCTAACAATGTGAAACACAGTGTTAGACATGTGCCCATGACATGTGTGTGTCTTGTACACATAACATGTGTTGTGTCATCTAAACTTTGATTTGTCCCTACTTTTTTTTATTGCACACAAGTTTTTTTTTTTTAATGGAATGATTTTGAGTTAATATGTCTATTATATTTCTTTAATGACTTAATGTAACGACTCAAACCCGAGGGCCCGGATCGTTATGCGGGTAAAAGCAATAAATGTGTTCGTAAGGCGTCTAATTTGTTTAGAATAAAAATCTCTAAAATCTTTTAAAAAATCTTTTGAATCGTAAATAAAAATCTTTAAAATCTTTTAGTCAATAATCTAATTACAACTATTTAGTTTAGTCGAATTTATCAATGAATCTTTATGGCATCTACTTTGTTTTTAGTAATCACTTCTAACAATGTGAAACATGGTGTTGGACATGTGCCCATAGCATGTGTGTGTCGTGTGCACATAACATATGTTGTGTCATGTAAACTTTGACTTGTCCCTACTTTTTTAATGTGCACAATTTTTTTTTTTTTTTTTTAATGCAATTTTATGAGCTCCAGGGGTAATAAGATCATTTCACAACATCACAGTGGGTCAAATTAACTAAAGTTTTGTGCTGTTGGTGAGGCTCCAAAATGGAAAAATGAAATACACACACATACACACACATATATATAAAATGTTTTCTGTTTACTTTATTGTTTGTTATAGTAACTCTTTTATAACAAACAATAAATGAATTGACTTGTCCCTACTTTTTTAATGTGTGCAACTTTTTTGTTTTTGTTTTTTTTTTTTAATATGGAATGATTTTGTGTTAATATGTCTATTCTATTTATTTTGTAACTTAATTTGACGACTCAAACCCGGGGGCCCGGATAGGTACCCGGGTCTTTATACCCGAACTTGATGTCAAATAAGAATACTATGGTCATTTTTATTAAGAAAATAATAGTTTAAGATCCTCGCTCTTTTTTGAAGGCCTTTTCTATTCTCTTTCTTAAAGCTCGAAAGCTGCTCAAGGGCAAAACATTCATTTTTTTACTTATAAAAGTTGAATATCCAAAAAGAGTAGAACTGGTCATTTACCAAGGTCATCCAATGATTAAAATAAGCTCCAGGGGTAATAAGGTCATTTCACAACATCACAATGGGTCAAATTAACTAAAGTTTTGTGTTGTCGGTGAGGCTCAAAAATGGAAAAATAATATATCTATATATATAATGCCTTCTGTTTACTTTATTGTTTGCTATAGTAACTCTTTTATAACAAATAATAAATGAATTGACCTGTCCCTACTTTTTTAATGTGTGCAATTTTTTTTTTTTTTTTTTTTTTTTTTTTATTGAATGATTTTGTTTTAATATGTCTATTCTATTTATTTTGTGACTTAATTTGACGACTCAAACTCAGGGGCTCGGATAATTACCCGAACCCGATGTCAAATAAGGGTACTATGGTTATTTTTTATTTAAAAAATAATAGTTTAAGATCCATCGAGGGCAAAATATTCATTTAATTTACTTATAAAGGTTGAAGATCCAAAAAAAAGTAGAACGATCATTTACCAAGGTCATCCAATGATTAATATGAATTTCAGAGATAATAAGGTCATTTCACAACATGATAGTGAGTCAAATTAACTAAAGTTTTGTGTTGTTGGTGAGGCTCAAAAATGAAAAAATAAATCTACTTCAATAAAACAATAACTATTAGTCTATTACTGAATTTTTTAAGCCAAAAACTTCTAAAATTTTTATGCTACACTTACCATATTTTATTATTAAATATGTTTAAAAAAGTAATCATATTACTACACTATAACTCATATTTATTTTCAGAACTTTCTAAAATTTTCCCAACAATGTGAAGCATGGTGTTAGACATGTACCCATGGCTTGTTTGTGTTGGACATGTGCCCATGACATGTTTGTGTCGTGGACACATTTCCATTTTTTTTTTTGTTTTTTACCAAAAAGATAAACAAATTCTAGGCGCACTTTTTGGTGTGTTGTGTCATATATGTAAGATTTGACATGTCCTTACTGCCTCGATCTCACTAACATTTTTTTTTTTTTGGCAACTGCTTTTTTATGGAATGATTTAAGTTTTAATATGGCCTTTTTTTTTCTTTTTCTTTTTTTCCTACTTCTTTTTTCTTTCTTAAACTCAAATCCTTTCATTTCAAATCTTTTTCATTTATCAGAATCATAGATATTTATCACTGTCACTCTTAGTTTGGGCACAAATTCATCTTTTTTATTTGTTTCCTCTTACAATTTTTTTCTAACACATTTTAGACTTTTTAGATTCAAAAGATTAAGACAAGCCATCAGGAATTGCAATTATTAAGAGGTATGGTGGTTGTGACCCAGTTATAGTACACTTCTTAGTTCTTACATTCTAAGAGCCAATTTGCGAAGAAGTCATGGATCTACTTGATTTTGTCACAATTAGCTATCCAAAAAACTATTTTATGAAAATTCAGTTACAAAAATGACAGAATTATAAACCAAGCGGCCCCCATAGTTTTGGAAGCACCTTATTTTTTGCCTCCTAAAACATGAGGTAACAAAATAACCCTCATGGTGCAAAAAAAAAATAGTCCGTAATAAGTAAAAAAAATACTAGAATAGTGCACAAAGACCCTGCCATAGAAAGGTGAAACAACCTTACCCCCTCCTCAGTCAAGACCAGTAAATTATTCTAGCATTAAAATAATTTGAGCCGTCAATGCCCACTCCCATGTGTTTGAATTTTAAATTAGCCATTTTCAGAAATATCAAAGGTTAAATTTGTCATGCGTCCTCCTCCTCCCTTTAGTACCCTGCTGGTCTCCATATCACACAGGCGAGTTAACCAAGCTAAATAAATGGAAAAAAAAAAAAATCAATTTATTATTCATAGGGGCACAAATAATTTAGTTTGGAGATGTTTAATGCCTAAAATGCATAAGTAAGTGCGCCAAAAAATTCTTGCTTAATAAAATGCACAGAAAAAACAGGAATGTGACACAGTGAAAACTAAAGAAATAATGAATGAGAGAATTATTGCAAGAACCACAGACATTTTAATTGTAACGACCCGAACCCGGGGGTTTGAATCGTTTATTGTGTCTTTACCCGAACTCGAGGTCACCTAAGACATTACCGTCCTTTCCTATGTCAATACATAAAATATATGTGTCATCCCAAGACTCATAGTACATTATATCACTAACATCACAGAAAACTCACAAATGCAGGTAGAATAGCGGCAGCGTCTAAGTCCATGGATAAAAGCCATACGTCCATATTCCTCCGATTTCCTAAAAATGTTAAGATAAGGGGTGAACTTGTAATGACCCGAATCCGTGGGTCCGAACCTTTAACCGGGTCCTTGCCCTGACCCGAGGTCAACTAGGTTAACACCATCATTTCCTATGTCGATACATGTTAAATGGATCGGTCTAGGGGTTCAAACTACACCAAATGAATACCATACTATGCTAGTCAATAAGGGAAGAGTCAGCAGGCTGATAGCCTTGAGTCAGCCGGCTGACAAAGCAAGTTCGGCCGGCTGGTTGGAACTTACATACTCTCGGGACTTCTACTGTAGGTCATCGGTCGGCTGGTGGAGGGGGTTCGGTCGGCTGATGGTGAGGATCAGTCGGCTGAAACCAGACCCCTGAGCCCTGAACTCACTGAAATACATTCTGGCTGTATTCTATACACACTCAACCCATACCGAACCTGTTATGAAATCAATTTTCCGAATTCACGGTAGTAATGTTCAACTTTATAAAATCTTAACTTTAATGGCTTGCCACAAAATACATCATCAGGTCCCATTCATTATAGCATGCTTACATATTTCTAAACATACAACAAGTATTGTCATGAAATTACGGTTACATTTCATATATTAATACATTCGTGAGTTACAGCTTTACAAAAGAATGGGCTAAGATATAAAAGACGACAAAATGTAAACTTCTATTTTCTTCAAGCTTGTGGTAGATTATCATTCGCCACTTCCTTCCTGAGCCTTGAAAAATGGTAATAACAACGGGGTGAGCCTAAGCTCAATAGGAGGTGCCTATGATACACCTCTTGAAACTCAATGATCCCAACCATGAATAGAAAATATAGAAGCGGGTCATGCTATACCGGATAAGCAAAGCACAAAATCAACATTTTAAGCCAAAATTAAATCATGTCATGCAATGACATGTAATGTCATGGTGTATCTCTCCCTAATTTCCAAAATCAATCCATTTCATCGTTTCAAAACCGTTAATGTAACACGACCCATAACATCTCTATGGCATCACGAGGAGAGAGTGGGCTAGCAATCCCCGACCACATGGCACCTCCATGGCGTCGTCTGGGCCTAGATAGCTTAACTTCCCTCTAGATTACATTAACACCACAGACCACTAGAGGCCTCCTAGGCATCTGGGTTTTCATAAACCTTTTCACAAAACCGTTTGCTTTTCATTAAAACCAAAATTTTCCAATCTCGTGCCCAATGATATGCATGGATAAGGAACTTTACAACTCAGAAAGACAAACATGCTTCTATACTTCAATTTCAACAAATTGTACATTGTAGGCATGGGAATTTACACATAAGCATAAAAAAAAATTACACATAAGCATGGAAATTTACACATAATAGGTAAGAAATTTACCACATAAACATGTTTTCTCGCACAATTCAACTAATACACTTAGACATATGGTTCATATACAACATTTAAGCTAATTTAGAGAAGGTTGATAGAAATTTAGCATGTTAAACCACAATTCATGGAAAAATTGACTCACTAAAGTCTAAGAAGACATGGATTAGGACTACCTCCAATTTGAAGAAAAGCCCCAAATCCACCTCAAACCCTAGAATTTGTGATCCCTACAATGGTGGCCAAATGAAGATTGGCTCCAATCAAAATGTAGATCTCTTCAAGCTTTTCAAAGTATCGCAAACGGCATCAAAAATCTCTCAAAAATTTAAGAGAAATCAAGCCTTAAGCTTTGTAGGAAAAAAAAAAAATGAGGGAGGGAGAGAAGAATGAAATTGAGGCCAAGAAATGGCCTCTTGGTCATCTAGATATCTCAAGTGGGGGTGGGCCCCACATAATTTAAAATATTTTATTATTTTTCTTTTCTTTATTAATTTAAATCACAAATACACACATATATATACCAACATACTAAATCACCACCACTTATAACACATCAAATAAAATACATGGAATGCAAATGGACCCAACTAAAATCCTTGTATGCAACAATTCCGGTAGCGGGTCCCACACGGAACCGTCCGGTCCGAAAAATGGAAAAAAAGTTCAAAAATGAAAAACCTTGCATTTCCAAGAGTTCTGAACTCATTGAAATGTCCCAATCCACTCTCAGACATAACCGGCACACTCCACAGTGTCCGATACACAAAACGAGAAAAGACGAAAATGTCCCTACGTAAACTGAAAATTCTAGAAAAATGGAAAATGACGAAATTCAGAAATATTACAGAAATCAACAGCTCAATAGTTAATGCCTAAAATACCGGTTTTGGACTCCCTTGAGCCAACAACCAAAGAACAGGAATATAAAAAAAGCCGGGGTCATACAATGGGAATCCGTACAACATTTATAACATAACAATCAATACACACAGTCACATATCACAATTCTTCAAAATCATGCATATGATATGAAGTGTGATGCATCCCATCCCAAACTTGGTTTATATCGACCCAACGTTCACTTTTCAAAAATCTGTTAGCTGACTTTACTGAGGCGAGATTGATAACTATCCCTGGTTCCAATTCTGGCAAAACTTGGCGATCGTTAAAGGGCCTGGTATCAACTTTTTCACGCCCTACACCGGACTGCGCTCCTTCTAGGTCAAGCTAACCCCGGACTCGCAAAATCCGGTTCATTTCTAAAATTTTTCCTTACAATCCTTTCCAAACACATTTCTTTAAAAAGAATCATTTCAACCTCACTTTTCCCAAACCATGCACATGCCACGAATAAAATCATGCATGAATGAAAGCGATATAAACATGCTTACACTTTATCAGTTTAGCCATACATACTTATCACCATATATATATAACATCAAGAAACAAATTCAACGTAAGACATATTCATTAAATAACTTTACAACTATGCACTTATATACATACACAATTAATATCATCTAGAGTATGTTTCGTCGCATACGCACATAAGTACATAACCAACATTCAATTTTTCCAAAATTTATCATTTTAAGCATGTTTATCAAGAATTCAAGTATACGAAGTCGAAACTTAATGGTTTAGACATCCCTACCTCAAAAGTAGCTAAAATACATCCCCAACCGAAAAAGTCAACTCCAGTCAACGCCGGTCAACGGCGGCGGAACGAAAAACTGTTCAGTGGGAATGTAGCCGATGATGAGGAGATTCTACTTTTCCAAAGGCGTACCTCCGGAATCTAACTCCAATTGGCCTAAAACCCCTTCCGAAACCTTAAATCTAAAAACTTCAAAAATTCGTAAAATAATCACCGCTTCCCCGAAAATTAAATTCCTTGACTATGTGGTAGAGAACGACAAGAAGAACATTTTTTGTCAAGGAACTAAGACCGGAAACCCGACCGTTTTGCCGAAAAATATAAGAGAATTTTGTGGCAAAAGAAAAAGAAAAAAAAGAAAAGTCACAGTGAGCAGAAGAGAGAGTCATGCAGAGAGAAGAGGAAATGGTAAGTATATGACCATAAGATCATATATAATGGCCTTTGATAATGATGGGTCCCACGAAAAATCAAAATATCACTTTTTTATTTTTTATATATATACACACACATACATACACTCTAAATACATCACAACCACTCATTTCCAAACACACAACCACATAAATATACACCAAATAATAATATAAGAAATGAGACAGCCCCTGAAAATTAATTCCAGTGCTCAATAACTCTAGTTGCGGGTCCCACCTGGGACCTCCCGGCCTGAAAAACTAAAAACTGTCGAAATGACAACCAATGCATTCTAAGAGTTTTAAACTCGAGAAAATGTCCTAACCAACACTCGGAACACACCCGGCACACCCCATGGTGTTCGGCACGCAAAATGAGGCAAAATGAAAATAATCTTGAAAAAAATCAGAAAAATCCCAGAAAATAGAAAAAGGTAAAAATAAAAAACACTACAATCTACCCTCCTTAAAGAAGAAAGAAACCCACAAACACAGACCTTTCCAAGAGGCACCTCTCAAAACTGTAAAACTAAAAACTCACCAACCTTATTACCTTTGACACCGGAAGTCCACAGGCAATCCTATACCACTGCCACAAAAACACAATCCTCACCATCCTTTGAGGGTACTCATTAATCACAATATCATAACACAAAACCAGCTGGTACGTTCTACACTATACCTGGCTCAAAAAGGACATCGGTCCACTTTACACTGCTATGAAAGGCTCCAAAGCTCGGAAAAAGAACAATCATCAGACCACCGAACATGACAACATCCAAACTCCCCTCATTTTTTAAAGGACACACAAAACCCCAAACTAAGAACCCCATCCATCACACAATCGAGGTCAAACTCAAATCTACACATCCTTGTTAAACCAAACCCTCACATCTACCGCATAGCTACACCATCATATATTCGTACAAACGACTACCAACTGCACTATTCGGTAATCATTAAACTAAATAACTTCAAGAAAACTAAACCACAAATCTCCCAACGATTACATAATCATAAGTCACCAGAACAATAAAACGTACCATCCTGTACTCAGGACACAAATCATCAAAACAAGATCTTCAATAATCAATGGTTGTACTATAATCTTTTATCGGACACTTAGTCCTACCTAATACACATCGTCACCCGAGACAAATCATCAGAATCCACACTGTCACACTGACACGACGCACATTACCATGTTTTCATTGTCCCTGACAAATCGAAACAATCATTGACCTTTGACCTGACATCGTGCTAAAGAGGGACTGATTCAGGAGAAATGGTTGGCCAGGCCATTCTCATCATCAATCCGACCTCAACACAGACTTTGTTCCTGTCCTTAAGTCCAAACCTCAAACACAATCTAACACAGTCCACAAGACAACTATGAGATCTACTTACTATCAATCCATCGCTCTACGTAACCTTAATAACTACACAGTCACATTTTTGCTCTAAAAATCCCAATCATACTTTAATCATAACAGGTTAAAAACATCACGGCACCAAATACCACAATCATCAACCAGCCTAAAAGCTTTCTAGTCCGCTCCTAACAACCTGTACTAGAGTTGAACTCCATGACATCATTCAATCCAATTCTTACCTTGTCAAAACACGCAATACAACTATCTCATGCCCGAGATCTTGAAATCAAAGTCAATTACTACAATTACTCCTCAAATGAATTATACATTCACATTTCAAATTATGTAATCCTGAGACGATACCGACACTAGTCCTCAAAACATTACTCGAATCAAACGTCTATAAAAACATCAAAGTATATGACTCACATCACAACACCTAATAATCCTCGAACTTACAGTCACAACACATCTTCTAGCCATCACTGCTAGTACCAGACACCAGAAACACACAATCCCTATTCAACAACTCGTGTCTCACACACCATCGGTCAAAACCACTCTCAGGATAAGCACTACTAAAATCAAATACTACACCTCTCTCTATGGGAGTGAGTCAACCAATACAACCAACCCTTTACCGATGAACTCTAACAGCGAAACAAACCACACACGGATCGATTCATCCTCAGACGGGCACAATTCCTATATGAAGGATAAAACATATAACAAATGGTGTCCTTGTCAGGACCAGGACAAATGGAAGGGTAATGAACCCCGCACTCACCAGAGACTGATGACCCGTAGTTGAATACACCTGATACCCTGTCATACGCTGCTCACTAATCGTCCAATCGTGGCAACCCTATTTCACCTGAGAAGAACTGAATCCCTTACACACAAGGAGAAGAGCCATCCGGATACCTGTACAGAACTACGAACTCAAATCTAAGTGATCTCGCCACTAACAGACCATCACATACTATCAACACCGTAACCTCGCATACGCTACTCTGCAACACCTATGCTAACCAAAACCAGTCAGATAAGAGTACCAATTGCTCACAGCGTACTAACGATAGGAACGATCACAGTATATTGGACACCACATCCCATTCTATATAGAATCAGTCATTCCCAAATGATAACCTTTAAGCCATAAAACGACATTTTACTACCCATTCCATCTCTATCTTCCCAGAAGATACTGCCTCGATCACCGTGCACATAAGACCCGTGACCTTAGTCACAATAACCCACTAACTAGTCAAAAGAAGAAGGTGTCTATCTAGCAACATCGTCCTTACTGGCTCTAAAAGGCTAAACAGTCCATAATCACCTCGACTAGCGTACAACTACATCACTTACCTGACAACACACAACAAACAACTCACAATCTCTAGTCCATCCTCGGATCATACCTGAAACCATTCTCCTTATCAGTACTAAACATCATGGCATAGCGTGTCTACTACTATCATCCTCGAATGACAACTCAAACTCACGTCTCACCAACTCAACAACGCTAAACGATCTCCCCTCAAGCATCCCTAGGATAACACCATCACAATAAGAGAGTATGCCTCATTCTCGATACTCCCCACAACAACTACTACATACCACTAGGATAGAACCCTTACACGGCAATGCCATACTGACAGATCCCAAAGAAAAAGAATGAGCACAAAAACCAGAATACTCAACACCCAATAGTCTCCTCAAACTATCTATAACACAATCAATCACCAACACTTAATCGGCTACCCCGACTATTCTTCCTAAGACTATCTACATACTCAACCAAAGAAACCTTATGCCCTAGGGTCAACACCATCACTTTCCCTTTTTACCGTTCCTCAAAACATCCTTGGCCCCGACAAAAGTCAAATAGAACTACTAGCTAAACCTACGAGGTCACCCTCATCCCAAATATTCTAATCAACTGTCTATCTCTTCGGATCCTCAAACAACAAATACCACCTCCTGATATTCCAGATACAACTAGATATACAACTCCAGTCTACAACCCTCAAATTCTAAAACATAATCTGTAATACCCCAATATTTCAAAAGGGTAAAATGGGGATTTAATTTTGTTTAATTGATTTAATTATGTGACTTAGGTGTTTTGTTTTATTTATTATTTGTTTGAAAGTGGTTATTTAAATTATTATTATTATTATTATTTTTATTGTATTGGTTTTTCTTTAAATAAGTTATTTAACTGTAATTGTATGTTGGTTGTATTTTTAGCTGTGTAATTGTGATTTACTTTAATTATTTAAAATAATTGTGATTTACTTGGATTAATGACGTGTGTTTTAAAATGACTTAGTTGGTATGGATTCTTTTTGTATGGTCGTAGGATTAGGGTTTTTCTTCTATAGGGATTAATTAGCCGACATATGGTTAGGCTGGGATTAGGATTAGGGTTGATAGGGCAGATATATATATATATATATATATATATATATATGTTGTATATCTGCAAGGGTTTGAAAAACCCTTTTCCCCGTAACTAAAGAAGAGAGGAACAGAGAGAGACTTGAGGGAGAAATTGTGAGGCTAAAGGGGGAAGAATAGAGGGGTTGTTTCTGGATGGAATTAAGAAACAACAGAGGACTGGAATGGTGGTCAGAGGTGGAATGCAGTCTTGGAAATTCTGAAACTTAGAGACGGCGGTGAAGGTTTCAAACCGGAATCTTAAGGCAAGTTTCAGTCTATTCCTCTCCTGTAAACTTATGTTCTGTGCATCTTATATAGACTCCAGGAACTTAATTAAACTTTTAAAAACAGACTTTATTCATGCTTGATGTTTTCTGAAATCTGTTCTGCGTTTTAAAGTTTAAACTTATTCTTGCATAAACTGTGTGTGTAGTTTAAGTTTTGTTTGTCAATTGGTTCACATTGGGATAGGAGGAGTCTCTAGGGGTTTAAGAGCATTAATGGAACCTTAATAATCTTAAAAAGGTATGGAATAGAACACTGGACTTCGCCGGAAGCACAGACGGCAACCGAACGAAGCAGAGACGAAGCAATGGAGCAGAGACGGCTCTCAGGGGAAGAGAGCCGGCTCCCTAAATGAGGGAGCCGGCTACCAAGAAGGTAGAGCCGGCTCTCCATGAGGGAGAGCCGACTCTGGAAGATGAAGAGCCGGCTCCCATGGGGGGGAGCCGGCTCCTTTGAAAAGAAACCCCTCCGGGGGTATTTCTGGTAATTTTTGATACTTCAGGGGCAAAAGGGTAATTTTGGAGTTTCATGGGGGTTCTTAAATGGTGTACAGAGCATGTTTAAGACCTAAGATGTATTGATTCAGGTCATAGGAATGGACAACATAAATTTTAAAATAAGAATGTTCAATACTGTCAAGAAGGAAAGAGACTGGAATCGTTGGTTGGCTAGCAAATTAAATGAACTGCTATAAAGGTAAGTGTTAGGAATTTATACCAATGATATAAATGACATGTTTCAGTTCCAAGAGGGTTGTTATGCTATGGTTAGGGTCGTCATGTAATTTTAATTGATAGGTTGTATGCCGACAGAAGTTGTAGGAGTTTTAGTTGCTAGCTTTATTTTAGCGAACTAAATGGACTTGTATGGGAATACTTTTGGGGTTTCATAAGATGTACTCCGGGTAGATTTCTGAGTGTCGTTATATCAGACACATGATATATAGTGAGGATTAAAGGGACATCATGTAATTTAAGCATTACTTGGCATGCTGTCAAGGATGATGTAGGTTGTGATTACTAGTTTTGTTTTAGCAAACGAACTGGACTAGTATGGAGGTATTTTTGGCAGTCTAGTATAATGTGCACAGTTATAACTTTATTTGTCATTATATTGTGCTATGGACATTAATTGATGAACTGTTAAAATTTATGTTCGATCAATTGTATGGAATTGGATAATTTAAGTTGGTTATCATTACGTTAACAATTTAAAGGAAGGATTTATAATTAAATCATTATACCCTACTATGGTTGTTAATTGATGAATTGATTTAGTTTCTGTTTTGTCAATTGGATGGATGTGGATAATTTAAATTGTTTAACAGTACTATAACAATTTAACAGGAGTTTTATGATTATAATCATTTACTGGATGCATAATAGGATCTTAATAATACCTGTTTTCTATTATGCTGGTTCATGGATATACTTGATGTTATAATGAATGTGCATCACTGGTGGATCATTTGCATTATATGTACCGGTATGGGACGGTGACATATCAGGGATGGATTAGATCAAAAAGCTAAGTCCTACCCCTTCTTATATACGGAATGGATTAACTAAAATAGTTAACTCCTACATGGATACATGTCCTGTCAACTAAAACAGTTGAACGACATAACGGATGTTTGTTTTATCTTTCTGCATTAGGAAAGAATTTATATTGGTGCGACCGAGCGTGTGCACAAAATAATGCACAACACTTTAGGTTTAGAAATAATGTCAAGTGGGCACCATATTTTAAAATTTATAAAACCACTAAACACTTATACTATGGAGTATGAAGTGAGCAGGGATCGTCCCAAGAGATCTAAACAATTATAGGTTTTCCAGAATTGAATTATACTTTAGTGCTTCTGTGATTGCCAAAAGGGTTTTGTTTGTGATTAAAACTAATTTTAAACTAAATGATTGCAATAAAGAAATAGAGTTTAAGAGATTGGAAAGAGACTTAGGGTGTAGGATTCACCACTAAGCACATTCCCTGACTCACTCACTTTCAACTAATTGGGGAAATAATACTATGTAATCTATATGTGGCTAACAAAAGCAATGAAAAGTGTAAACCATCAATTTCAAGCATGAATCAACTACCTAATGACAATTAAACTAAGTGTAGTGCAATTCACCCATTCAAAGCATGATTTATCAATCCAAGTTACAAATTTAACACACATTAATCTAGAAGATAATGCAATTGTGACAAAAAGTATGGAATTCAAACATAAGTATGGATGGTCTACTTACCTAATAATTGAATTGCAATTAAATTAATTAAACTTAAATTAAACTAATTAAACATGAATTTAAAACTAATTAAACAACAAATTAACCTAAACATGTAGTACCATCCATCAAATGTAAGCATTTTTCATCAATTTGAAATACAATTACAACTAAGCAATACCATGCATAGCCATCACAAGAATCAATTAACAAAGAATTCGTGTGTAAAATTTGTTTATCAATCAACCGCACATAAGACAATATGAGATTAATACAGATAATCAATTGGAAGAATTTAATTCATAATATTCAAGACTATACACTAATTACATAAATTAATCCCCAAAAAGTATGAAAAGAGAGAGAGAATAGGTTACATGCTTAGGGTTTATCCAACCCTAAGTAGAAGAATCAGCCACTCATGGTTGATGGAGTCGAAGATAGGACAATCCCCATCATCTGCTTCATCTTCTCTGAACTTTTCTTCCAAACCCTAGCCTGTTCTTCTTTTTCCCTTTCTTCGCGTGTTTTTCCAGAGAGAAAATACGATACTACGATACAGAAAAAAAAATAAAAATAAAACTTTTCCCTTTTTTTTTTTTTCTCTAATAATCTTTTTTTAAATAAAAACTAAAACTAACCCTAATCTAATGGCTCACTGGGCCTTAAGTAACAATCTCATTAAAGCCCAACAGTTCCCAAAATGAGCCCAAAAATTAAATAAAAACTGTAATGTTGCTAAGTCCTGGGGGATCGATCCCCCACCCTGGGGATCGATCCCCCCAGAGTTGACAAATTCCTTTAAGCCTTATTCAGCTCCATTTTTGCCCCGGGCTATTTGGTTTGCTTCTCCATCTTTGGGAACATCATCAAAGGCCAGAAATTGACCGCTTTGTGCCATTATCTGAAAATCTTTGCTTAACTCCAAAAAGGCTTAATTGGACCGTTCTTAGCTCATTTTAACTTTAGTGCCCTGAAATACACATAAACATAAATTAGGACTAAAACATAAAATTAAGATAGATGCAAAGACTGAAATACCTTAGCTTAGGTGCTGAAATGTGCAACATTTAAGCACTTATCACGCCCCCAAACTTAGATATTGCTAGTCCCTAGCAATAAACTACAGCATGGAAATGAAACAAACATATATACAATTATGAACTAATAAAGCAAATAAAGATAACACCACTTTCGTAGGGATCACGGTTGCATTTAGCATATGCAACAAGCCTTTTAAACCCCTAGGTTACCCCTAGTGGACGAGTGAAGTCTCGTGAGGGTTTACAGAAATGGTACCCACAAACATCAACAGCTCTTTCTTACTTGAGAAGTAACGACACATATTAAACAAGTGTTGAAAGTAGACTACCTCAAGTATGCAAATTTCTGCCATTTCTAAGCTATTATCAACGTTTCAACATCATGTAAGCACAAACGGTCCTCCACACATCAATCAATTAATCATGCAAATTGAATCAATTCTATCATCCTTTTAAGTGAACCGGCATCAAAATGTATTGCTATCCTAGCAAATCAAAGTAATGGCATAGCCTTACCCTCAAACTAGCATGCAGATATAGTACCAGACATCAAGACATTGAATGAACCTTGTTATTTAATCAAACATTCTTTTTTTTCTTTTTTTTTTTTATTGATTTCATTTTTTTATTGATTTTTTATTTTTATGTATGACCATGTGCAATGTCCAAGTTCCTTAAGCTCTCTAATCACCCCATGTAACAAGCGTTGAGCCAACGACTCCCAAACCAGATGGTCTTAGGGCGTTAAGTGTAAAGACACTCCTAAGGGCGTAATGACTCGGAATGGCTAGGCTACGAACTCAAACTAATCATACATCTTACATTCTTCCCTTGTCTTCCTTTTTAATCAGTTGACATGTTGAAAGAATGCAGTTTTTTTTTTTTTATTCCTCACTTTTGGTGAGTGCTTTTATTTATTTATTTATTTTTTTTTCTTTTTCAAGGTCATTTTATCAAGAATGAAAGCTTTCAAAGTATACTAGCTCAATTGGGATAAACCAAGACAATAATCAACTAAGCATGTACCCCACAAATTGAATGCTAGTGTGCGCAAGTGCAAGTGTAGAATTCTAGAATCAACTCTCAATGCATTTTCAACCAACAAGATGATGTGTACCATAAGAGCAAACATGATATCAAAAATTAAAAATTTACCCCTAAATGGCATCCTAGAGCATACAAGAAGTATTAGACCCTGACAACTTGCTTTTCAAAGGAACTATACTTCAAAAGTTCAAAATCATTGCCAAATATATCTCAAATCTCAATCATGTATTTAAAGCTCAACTTAAAGTAGAATGTAACAAGGCTACTTTACCCCCAAACTTAAACTGCACATTGTCCTCAATGTGCAATGAGAACAATGAAAGAAATGGAAAGAGTATACCGTGATGGCAAAAGTTAATGACGCACGGCAATGATCCATGACGAAAGAGGTCTCCCCCAAACTTGGATGCAAAAACCTACTAGAAAAGCCACACTAACAACTCACATCAAATATCAAATGGGATAAGTAAAGCATACATTCCAAAACAATATAGAATAAGATGTAAAGAGATATGATATCAAGCCCTTTGTAAAAGATGAAAATATGCATAACTAAGCAGAAGGGCATAACGGGGACACATATTTTTGAAATTTTTGTGATATGTTTTTTTTTTTAATTTCAAGAATGGGATTGATCTCCCAGTGTTTTTTTTTTTTTTTTTAACATAAAGAAAAATATTCTAAACTAAAAAGAAAAAAAATAAATACTAAACTAAAAAGAAATAAATATATGCTAAAATAAATCAATTCAAAATGTTTTTTTTTTTTTTTTTTTTATAAAGAAAAAGAACATGTATATACAACCAACAAAATAAAATAAGAAAAATTGGCTAAATTTAACGTCTCTAGCAAGACAGAATGTTACTGAAATGTTATTTTATTTTAATATATTTTTTTTTATTTTTATCAAAAATAAATAAAAAAATAAATAACTAAAAACACTACTACAAATTCTACTTAGCCTTTTTTTTTTTTTAAACATCAATGCTACTCTTTTTTTTTTTGTTTTTTTTTATCTATTTTTTTTTTTTAATAAATCAATTCAAAAAAAAAAAAATATATATATATATATATATACTTTTTAATTATTAAAATTTTTATGTTATTTATTTTGCTTATTTATTTATTTATTTATTTTTTTGTGTAAATTTTTTTTTTTTTTTTTTTTTTTTTTTTTGAGATTAACATCACAAGCTTGCCGGAGAAGACAACCGGCAGAACTGGGTAAAGCCAGTCCAAGAATCGCCGGCGAGACCCAGCGACGACGGAGAACTGCGAAGCTGTAATCGACGACGAACCCAGCCGCGACGCCGTTTGATGAACCAGCCGCCGAAATCGCTGGGGAAAACGACGAGTTACAAGCTCGCCGGAGAGGGTCAATCCGGAATCGGACTGATTCAAGCACGGCCGGAAGAAAACGGACAGCCGCGACGCCGACGAATTAAACAAGAACCAGGAAATGGCGCTGGAAGATGAACAGATGCGACGCGAAGAAAGACGAACAGCCATGATCGCCAGAGAACGACCCAGCCGCGATCGCTGTAAAAAACGAACAATTAAAGCCAAAACAGATGCAACCCGAAAAGAAAACAGATGCAACGCCGCTGCTGTTTTTTTATTTTTATTTTTTTCAGAAAGACGACCCAGACACTCGCCGGAAAGACCAGCCGCGATCACTGGAGAATAAAGGATGAGTCTCAAACCGGCGGCCGAAGGAAAACCCAGTCGAAATCGCCGGAGAAAAGCGACCCAGAAGCGCGACAGAGAACCCAGCCGAAATCGCCAGAGAAAAATAGCGACCTTGATGCGATCGCTGGAGAACGGCGACAACAACTCAACGCCGGAATATGACCCAGGTGCGGCGCTTGTAGAACAACGAAAGAGGCAACGCAGAACAGCGTCCTATCCGAAATCGTTGGAGAACGACCCAACCGCAACGCCGGAGGACGAACCGGCCGTGATCGCTGTTTGAAGACGCAGCCGCGATCTGAATCGCCGGAAGGAACAGCCGCGTCGGAAAATAAAAGGCGAAGCCAACGGCGAACTCAAACCGTCGGCGGAGAAGAACTCAGAACCATGGCGCCGTTTTTAACAGCCGCGACACCGTGGAAGAGGAGAAGAGATCATGAGGGTTGGACAATGAAATTGGGTTTAGAGATTTTTGGGGGAAGAAGCAGAATTTCAAGCAACAGAGAGGAATGTATTCGTGGTTTCAAGGGCCAAGGTGCGATCGATCTGCTTTGACGGGGGATCGACAATTTTAGGCAAAAAATGTCCCCTTCACTGTTTAATAAGAAAGGAGAAAAAATAAGTAAAATGGGATCGATCCCTTTGGACGGGGGATCAATCCACTTGGCCTATTTTTTTGTTGCTCTCTGCCAAGAAAATGGGATCGATCTCCTACCCATTTTGGGGATCGATCTTTCTTTTTTCCTTTTTTTTCAATTTTTCAATTTTTTTTTTTAATAATAATAATAATAATAATAATAATAATAATAATAAACAAAAAAAAAATAAATAAATAAAACAAAACAAAACTAAAAAGAATATATACACTAAAATAAAAAAATAGATAAAAAATAAAATAAAAATAACAATAAATAAAATTAAAATAAAATCACTTATCAACCTATACTAATTAATACTTTTTAATTTTTTTTTTTTTTTTTTATGTTTTTGAATAAATCAAAATTAACATGAAATATATACAAAAATAATAAAAATAATAATAATAAAATAGAAATAAAATCAAACACCAACCTACATTACTCATTTACAATTTTTTTTTTTTAATTTTTTTTTTTAAATTTAAAAATGCATAAATGTACAAAAGGAAAAATAGAAATAAAATAATAATAAAATGAAAATTAAAATGCAACGAAGGAGAAACTCGATACAACTAGTGTTTAACGTCGCTAGAAAGACGTGAGATGTTCTCAATCTTCAAAATAAATGGGATCTACCAAGAGGGCAGATTCCACATTTCTTTGAAAATTTTGTTCATCAATGTATGGTTTAAGCCTTTGACCATTAACTTTGAAGGTCCCTTCATCTTTTAGATTTTTAAGTTCAACAGCCCCATGAGGTGAGACGGAGATAATTTGATAAGGGCCTTCCCATTTGGTTCGAAGCTTTCCAGGGAAAAATTTGAGCCTAGAGTTGAATAACCAAGCCTTTTGACCGGCTTCAAAGGACTTTTTCACAATATGTTTATCATGAAATGCTTTTGTCCTTGCCTTGTAAATTTTTGAACTATCATAGGCATCATTTCTCAATTCCTCTAGCTCATTGAGTTGGAGTAAACGGTCTTTTCCAGCCTTCTCAAGATCAAAGTTGAGCCTTTTTATTGCCCAAAGTGCTTTGTGTTCTAGCTCAACCGGAAGATGACAAGGCTTCCCATAAACAAGTCTATATGGAGACATGCCTATTGGAGTCTTGTAAGCTGTCCGGTAAGCCCACAAAGCATCGTTCAATTTTCTTGACCAATCTTTTCGGGTCGGATTGACAGTTTTCTCAAGAATATGCTTGATTTCCCTATTTGACACCTCGACTTGCCCACTTGTCTGGGGATGGTAGGGAGTGGCCACTTTATGTGTGACGGAGTATTTCAAGAAAAGTTGCTTCAAGAATTGATTACAGAAATGTTTTCCTCCATCACTTATCATAGCCCTTGGCATACCAAAACGAGCAAAGATATTTGATTTAACGAATGCAATTACCACGGAGTGGTCATTCGTTTTGGTAGCACAAGCCTCAACCCACTTTGAAACATAATCAACGGCAACGAGGATATATTGAAAGCCATAAGACATTGGGAATGGTCCCATAAAGTCTATGCCCCATACATCGAAGATTTCAACTACAAAGATTGAAGTTAAGGGCATCATGTCTCTCTTTGACATTGATCCCAACTTTTGACACCGAACACATACCTTACAAAAGTTATAGGCATCTCGGTGGATAGTGGGCCAGAAGAGCCCACTTTGAAGAACCTTCAAAGCGGTCTTCTTTCCACTAAAATGCCCACCACAAGCAAGTGTGTGACAAAACGCAAGGACGCTCGGAACTTCACTTTCTGGCACACATCTCCTGATGATTTGATCCGGGCAATAACGAAACAGAATGGGATCTTCCTAATAGTATTTCCGGATGTTAGCAAAGAATCGGTCCTTTTCTTGTTTTGACCAATTAATGGGAAGTTTGTTGGTTGCAAGATAGTTAACAATGTCGGCGAACCAAGGCAACGTCCCATTTGAGATTTGAAAGAGTTGTTCATCCGGAAATGATTCATGAATTTCAAGATTTGGAGAAGATTCAACCATTAATCTAGACAGATGATCGGCAACGACATTGTCGGAGCCCTTTTTATCCTTGATTTCAAAGTCAAATTCTTGAAGAAGTAGAATCCATCTTATCAAGCGAGGTTTGGTTTCCTTTTTCATTAAAAGATGCCTAAGAGCGGCATGATCGGAAAACACAATTACCTTGGATCCTAAGAGATATGACCGAAATTTATCAA
The DNA here is from genome assembly GCF_030987335.1 of Cornus florida. Lineage (NCBI taxonomy): Eukaryota > Viridiplantae > Streptophyta > Magnoliopsida > Cornales > Cornaceae > Cornus > Cornus florida. The sequence goes on from NW_026775577.1 coordinate 10,743,044, forward strand.
GGGCATATACTACGGCAAGTAACTCTTTCTCGGTGGTAGAATAGTTCAATTGGGCACCTGAGAAAGTCTTACTCGCATAGTATATAGCATATGGTAGTTTACCTACCCTTTGCCCCAAAACAACACCCATTGCGAAGTCGGAAGCATCACACATAATCTCAAATGGTAAGGACCAATTTGGAGGTTGCATGATAGGAGCGGATGATAGAAGAGTGCGAAGTTGATGAAAAGCATTTAGGCATGCTTCATCAAAAACAAATGGAGTCTCCTTGGCAAGAAGGTTACACAAGGGTCCAGCAATTTTGCTAAAGTCTTTGATGAATCGGCGATAAAAACCGGCATGTCCTAGAAAGGATCGGATTTCTCTCACCGTAGTAGGTGGAGACAATTCAGAAATTAGCTCAACTTTCGCTCTATCTACTTCTATTCCTCTTTTAGAGATGACATGTCCAAGCACGATTCCTTCTTGAACCATGAAATGGCTCTTTTCCCAACTTAACACAAGATTAGTCTCACGACATCTTTGAAGCACTTTTTTGAGATTTTGGAGACACGAATCAAATGAGGACCCAAAAACTGAGAAGTCATCCATGAAGACTTCTAAATACTTCTCCACCATGTTCGAAAAAATTGACATCATACACCTTTGGAAAGTGGCAGGAGCATTGCACAATCCGAAAGGTATCCGTCGATAAGCAAATGTACCGAAAGGACATGTGAATGTGGTCTTTTCTTGATCCAATGGATCTAAGGCCACTTGATTGTACCCCGAGTAACCATCTAGGAAGCAATAGTATTGTTGCCCAGTCAATCTTTCCAAGATTTGGTCAATGAAAGGCAATGGAAAATGGTCCTTCCTAGTAGCAGAATTCAGCTTTCGGTAATCTATACAAACACGCCATGAAGTGGCGGTGCGTTTCGAAATAAGATCACCCTTAGCATTTTCAACAACTATGATTCCCGACTTTTTAGGAACCACTTGAGTTGGACTAACCCACTTGGACTCAGAGATAGGATAAATGATTCCCGCATCTAGAAGTTTCACAACCTCCTTCATGACCACTTCCTTCATATTTGGGTTCAATCTCCTTTGAGCATCCCTAAATGGCTTTTCATCCTCTTCCATGTGTATGCGATGCATACAAATAGAAGGGTCAATGCCTTTTAAGTCAGCCACACTCCATCCAATGGCTTCTTTGTTCGCTTTAAGTACTTCCAAAAGATCATTCTCTTGGTCATTTTCAAGATTGGAAGCAATGATGACCGGAAGAGTCTCTTTTGGGCCTAAGAAGGCGTATTTCAGATTTGATGGAAGGGGCTTAAGCTCCAGAATAGGAGGAGAGATGAGAGATGGAACTGGTGGAGTACTAGAGACTGAAGGAAGAGGTTCTTTCTTGCTTTTCCAAGGTGGGTAATCCAAAGCGGCCACAGAGTCCATTAAAGCATTCACCTCACTTATGGATCCTTCTGTGTCAAAACCACAACTTTCAAACATTTCGCAAAGGCACGCCTCAAGAGGGTCCTTAGATAAAATAGAGGGAAGAGTCTCCTCAATGGTTTCATCCAAGACATCTACTAGGAAACACTCGTCTTCATCTGTGGGATGTTGACTTGCATTAAATACATTAAGCTTAACCATCATGTTGCCAAAAGAGATGTCCATAATGTCGGATCTACAATTAATGGTGGCATTGGCAGTGGCAAGGAATGGCCTTCCTAGGATGACTGGAATGTGATTGGTGAGATTAGGGACTGGCTCAGTATCTAGTACCACAAAATCAACCGGGAAATAAAATTTATCAACCTTAATTAAAATATCCTCAACAATCCCCCTTGGTTTCTTAATTGATCTATCGGCTAGTTGGATTACTACCGATGTTGGCTTCAAGTCCCCTAATCCTAATTGCAAGTAAACAGAGTATGGAATGAGATTGATACTTGCACCTAAATCAAGGAGAGCTCTACGAACCTCTTGGTTTCCAATAACACAAGAAATAGTCGGAGCACCCGGATCCTTGAACTTAGGAGGAGTGTTAGAAAGAATGATGGAACTCACTTGTTCTGTTAAAAGCACTTTCTTAAGGTCCCTTCCCTTGCTCTTCCTCTTTTGTGTGCACAAGTCCTTCAAGAACTTTGCATATGGTGGAATTTGCCTAATTGCATCTAGAAGAGGAAGATTGATTTTCACTTGTTTAAACACTTCCATCATATCATGAATTTTTCCTTCTTGTCTCCCAAATGATGAAGTCTCTCTCAAAGCTTGAGGAAATGGAGCTTTTGGCTCATAAGGCTTCTCTAATTGGGGAGATGATGATGAAGATAATGGAATGTCCTTTTTGGAACCACTAGCATCCAAGGAAATTGGAATAGAATTTGGAATGGGATGGATGCAACCACTTGGTTGTGCCAATTCATTATCCTCCTTTGGTACCTCTACCTTATTATCCACTTTCCTACCACTCCTCAAGGTAGTAATTGCTTGAACTTGCTCATTTCCAGAAAATTCTGATGAAGGACTTGCTTGCGCCATAAATTGCCCTTTAGGATTGGTCTCAGTTTGACTAGGCAACTTACCTTTCTCTCTCACATTTAAAGAATTAGCTAATCGCCCAATTTGAGCTTCAAGCTTTGCAATTGATTGAGAGTGAGAATGAAACAGTTGATTATCTTTTTGAAGATTACCTAAAGCCTGCAAGACTTTGTCCTCAAAAGCTGAACTTTTAGGAGGCGCTTGATTTGGATTAGAGTAAGATTGAGACTTTGATGCTTGAGGATGAGAGTAGGACTGAGGATTTGATGCTTGAGGTTGAGAGTATTGATTCACATTCTGAGGATATAATGAAGGACGGTAACCTTGAGAATTCTGATTTTGATTTTGGAGATGTGGGGGAACATACTTTGCTTGGTAACCTTGATTTTGAGGAGGGTTTGCACCGTCTCCTTGATTTCTCCATGCAAAGTTTGGATGATTTTTCCATCCCGGATTGTAAGTATTGGAATAAGGGTTGTTCCCTTGATGAACGAAAGCAGCATTTGCTTGTTCTTGAGACTCACTTGGTATAATTTGTCCAAGAGGGCAATTTGAAGTATGGTGAGTGTAACTAGAACAAGTCATGCACATTTCATTGGGATGGTGAGGATATGATTGAGTTGCCGGACCTTGATTCAAAAGGAATGTATCAAACCTTTGAGTAAGATTTTTGACCTCAGCGACAATTTCCATGGAAGAGTCTATTTGATTTATAGCTTTCTTTCCTCCCATATGTGCTAGGTGACTACCCCTAGAAGATGAAGATCTATGCATTGAGTTTTCACTCATTTTTTCGAAAAGTTGCCAAATTTCATCTTCATTTCTTTTAATGTAGCTTCCGCCACAAGAAGCATCAACAATGCCCTTATTGGCATCGGATAAACTTGAAAAGAAACATTGAACTAATTGCCACTTAGGAATGTCATGATGTGGACACTTCCGTAGCAAGTCATTCAAACGTTCCCATGCTTCATGAAGGGGTTCTCCTTCTTGTTGTTTAAATTCACGAATGGAAGTTCTCATGGCATCAGTTCGACTTGCGGGGTAATACTTTTTTAAGAACTCTTGTTGCAATTGTGCCCAAGAGGTGATTGTATTTGGCCGCAAGTTGTTGAACCAATATTTAGCTTTATCCCGAAGAGTGAAAGGGAAAAGCTTCATTTTTAGGACTTCTTCCGGAACATCCGTGATTTTCACGGTGGAACAAACTTCCAAGAACTCATCTAAATGTTTATAAGGCTCTTCATTGCTCAACCCATAGAAAAGGGGGCACATGTTAATGGTGGAAGCCTTAATCTCATAATGATGAGCACGAAAATTTGGCAATTGAATGCAAGTAGATGCATTATATTGATTTGGAGTGTAACGATCCCTAAGGACCATTGGAGGATTGAGAGGATTGAGAGGAGGATATGGCATTTGACCTTGTTGATGATATGCCATTTGACCTTGTTGAGGGTATGCCATTTGAACATATTGTTGTTGTTGCTCACCAATTGGGGGAACAACATTTGGCCTTGGCATCCCTAGATTAGGTTGTTGCACCGCATGATTAACTGGTTGTGGCATTCCCAAGGGTGGATGCACACCTTGAGGATCCACAATATGAACTTGTGGTGGGTGGTGCACACCATTATGATCCACATGACCAAGATCTACAACGGGATCTTCAATTGGATCTTCCATTAAAGATGATGGAAGATCAAAATTTAAAAGATTAAGATGACTATCCCTAGTACTACTTCTTAAACGCCGAAGAAAAATTTCGAGATTTTGATTTACAGGAGCAAGAGGACGATTAAGTGATCTACAACCATGCATGCACTAGAACAAGTCAACACACCAACATTTCAAAATTTCAACCTCCACATACGATGTTCCCAAACTCCTCAATAATATCAATGCACTTAAAACAAATAAATGCCTCCACACGGGCCGATGCCTTCTACAAGAAGGTATGCTTGGACTTAAAAATAAAACAATTCAATTTAAGCCTCCACTTGGGCTGTCCTAAGCATGCAAATTGGTATACAATTAAAGTACTAAAATTAAAGAGAACTTACAGATGGTCCTTAAGCAACTTCAAATTTTTTTTTTAATTGCTTCTAAGTCCAGTGTTTGCTCCACTTTGCTTCAAGTACCTAATTGACAAATCAAATAAAAAAAAAATTAAAAATTAAAATGACTTAAAAGTAGACAATCAACAAAGAACTAATGTTTAATTCAATTCTTCAAAACCGTTAGATCCCCGGCAACGGCGCCAAAACTATGGTGCGACCGAGCGTGTGCACAAAATAATGCACAACACTTTAGGTTTAGAAATAATGTCAAGTGGGCACCATATTTTAAAATTTATAAAACCACTAAACACTTATACTATGGAGTATGAAGTGAGCAGGGATCGTCCCAAGAGATCTAAACAATTATAGGTTTTCCAGAATTGAATTATACTTTAGTGCTTCTGTGATTGCCAAAAGGGTTTTGTTTGTGATTAAAACTAATTTTAAACTAAATGATTGCAATAAAGAAATAGAGTTTAAGAGATTGGAAAGAGACTTAGGGTGTAGGATTCACCACTAAGCACATTCCCTGACTCACTCACTTTCAACTAATTGGGGAAATAATACTATGTAATCTATATGTGGCTAACAAGAGCAATGAAAAGTGTAAACCATCAATTTCAAGCATGAATCAACTACCTAATGACAATTAAACCAAGTGTAGTGCAATTCACCCATTCAAAGCATGATTTATCAATCCAAGTTACAAATTTAACACACATTAATCTAGAAGATAATGCAATTGTGACAAAAAGTATGGAATTCAAACATAAGTATGGATGGTCTACTTACCTAATAATTGAATTGCAATTAAATTAATTAAACTTAAATTAAACTAATTAAACATGAATTTAAAACTAATTAAACAACAAATTAACCTAAACATGTAGTACCATCCATCAAATGTAAGCATTTTTCATCAATTTGAAATACAATTACAACTAAGCAATACCATGCATAGCCATCACAAGAATCAATTAACAAAGAATTCGTGTGTAAAATTTGTTTATCAATCAACCGCACATAAGACAATATGAGATTAATACAGATAATCAATTGGAAGAATTTAATTCATAATATTCAAGACTATACACTAATTACATAAATTAATCCCCAAAAAGTATGAAAAGAGAGAGAGAATAGGTTACATGCTTAGGGTTTATCCAACCCTAAGTAGAAGAATCAGCCACTCATGGTTGATGGAGTCGAAGATAGGACAATCCCCATCATCTGCTTCATCTTCTCTGAACTTTTCTTCCAAACCCTAGCCTGTTCTTCTTTTTCCCTTTCTTCGCGTGTTTTTCCAGAGAGAAAATACGATACTACGATACAGAAAAAAAAATAAAAATAAAACTTTTCCCTTTTTTTTTTTTTCTCTAATAATCTTTTTTTAAATAAAAACTAAAACTAACCCTAATCTAATGGCTCACTGGGCCTTAAGTAACAATCTCATTAAAGCCCAACAGTTCCCAAAATGAGCCCAAAAATTAAATAAAAACTGTAATGTTGCTAAGTCCTGGGGGATCGATCCCCCACCCTGGGGATCGATCCCCCCAGAGTTGACAAATTCCTTTAAGCCTTATTCAGCTCCATTTTTGCCCCGGGCTATTTGGTTTGCTTCTCCATCTTTGGGAACATCATCAAAGGCCAGAAATTGACCGCTTTGTGCCATTATCTGAAAATCTTTGCTTAACTCCAAAAAGGCTTAATTGGACCGTTCTTAGCTCATTTTAACTTTAGTGCCCTGAAATACACATAAACATAAATTAGGACTAAAACATAAAATTAAGATAGATGCAAAGACTGAAATACCTTAGCTTAGGTGCTGAAATGTGCAACATTTAAGCACTTATCATATATATATATATTTATGGTACCGTGATACGAGCTTGAGTCTCCTGATCACGGTTAGGGTGCGTATATTGCAAAGGTTGGGTAGCTAGATATAGCTAATGTTCCCTGATAGGTCTAGGTACTTGGCCGCTGAAAAGCGTGTTTTATATGTCACCTTCTACTCAGGCTGAACCATGTTATAGGCTGGTGAGCATCCTATAGTGTGTATATATATATATATGGACTATTGTAGATATTGCCGAGCTATCAAGGATGTATCTGCGTATCGGGTTTATGTACGGATTGTAGTAGATTGGAACTTGCATGTGGGCCTTACCCACTTCTATTTTTCAGGTATTCGGCAGTACCAGGCTTATAGTTTGATCGTGTTGATGCAGATACAGACACTCACTCTTCCGGTTACATAGGATTTCCTTTCTATTTTGGTTTTGGATTTTAATTCTGTAAATTTATTTAAAGTTTTGGAATTAGGGGTCCACTAGGTGGATTCCCGAGTTGTACGGATTTAAATTATATTAATTTATTATTTAAGGTTCGAGGATTTTCATTTTAGTTCTTCCAGCGCATTATTAGTTTATTCTTAATTCAGTTTTATTCTTGCTTTGTTACATATTAATTATCTGATATCCCTCGGATCTGTGCTCGGACTTGATCACCCGTGGCTCTAGAATCGAGGGGTATCACAGTTGGTATCAGAGCACTCCAGGTTCTAGTGTCGTGAGGAGTGTCTTTTGTTAGAAGTCTTTCGCGTTGCGTCTCTTAAAAACTTAGAGCCATATTAGGATTCGTTGTACTCTTTTACGGTTCATTAGGAGGAGCTCTTGATGTCAGTTATATTCCATAATTATGGAATGGTTGACACTAGAAGGAGGATGGGGTCTGCGGCGACAGCAAATCAGACCGAAGGAGTAGAGGAGTATGTTATCGAGTTCTCTATCAGAAGTAGAACTTGAGATTTAAGGTTTAGTTCCGGTTGGCACTACTTTTAGAAGTATAAGCCAATGAGGGATATAAGAGTGTGTTTTAGGTCCCCGTATAAAGGGACCAACACGATTTCAGTTGTTCTCATAAAGGAGACAACCGAGGAATAGGAGTCCAAAGAGGATTCTAGTGTAAGAGATTTCAACATATCCAAGGAAGAAGGACTTGAATGTTGAAAATCAAGGATCACGCGAGAGTGATCTTGTTCGCTAATAGTATAGTGAACGATACTTGTAGGGTTGGGTGGATAGTTAACCTTTCGTGTTACCTTTTAAAGAGGTAGATAAAGCAACTCTTCAAGGGTTCAGGATTTGAATGAAGTTCTTCTCGGAATAAGGCAATGATTTTATATAACGTTCCGGAGAGTTTAGAGATTAGGCTGGGTCGGTTTCAGTGCTTTCTTAAAGCTACATTAAACGGTTTGCATTCCGTGTATAAGGAGGATGAAGGTTAAGCTTTTGGAATTTGCTGAAGCAAATGGATTTTACTTTGAGCTACGATTTGAGCTTATGTTTCAAGGTTGGATGATTTCCTCTGAAACTGTAAAAAAAGGAGATTGTGAACCAATCCGGTAAAGTTGATTTATAAAAGATATTTTCTTTGCTAGGAGGAACGATGTTTTACGTAGGATTCTATTGTGTTTTATTGTGTGTGCTTTAGGTGTTTCATTTTTGTTAATTAGTCAGGATTGGGATTACGGTTTAGTTGGGGGCATAAGTGTGTGATCAATCAACTACCGTTTGGAGGAATAACATTAATTACGCTAGGATTTTGGGCATAGGGTCCAAGGGTTTGGTAATATACCTACCCTTAGCCAATTTAGTGAACTTAGATATGTGTAGTTATAATACGTTTTCAGGATAGGATAAGTAAGTCAGCAGTTCGAATCAAATGATATAGAATTATTTGATAAACTGTAACGCCATGATGTTTTACCGGAGGAACTGCTTTGGCTGACTATCTTCTTGGAGATTTTAGAAGAGGTAGTCCCAAGTCAGCAGGAGGATTTTAGTACTGGTTTAAGTACTTATTGTAATGACACCGACTGAGGATAGTACACGGATTTACTAGTCATCAGTCAATTCTTAATCAAGAATTTTATTTTTATCAAGGGGTTTCATTAGGAGGAGGTGCTGGAGTTGCATATCAAGGAGGAGGCAAGGTCACTCAGTTGCACAAATAGTATGGAAATTTTTTTAGGTTACCGTTCGCAACAAGTAGTTGTTGCTCGGCAATTGTTGACTATTTGGAGGATGAAAAGATTTTTATATGCGGTTGCAGTTAGACGGGATGTCTAATCGACACTTATTTGTGTTAGAAAAGTAAGATGTAAAAGACTTGAAGATAAGACCGAACATCTAATATTTATCTCAAAGTCTGATGTTTGGTAAATAATCTAGATGGACCGTCAGAGATCATTAGATCCTTACGGCCACTTCTCATGCTAGAGCGGGACTGACAGAATAGTTTTCATGGATCTAGATGAGAGATTACTGATCTTACACAAGGGTTAGGATCCTGGTTGGGATATCGTTAACTGATAAAATTAAGTCAGCTTCACTTTGTCTATTTTGGAACTGGTAAGATATCAGTTCCTATAAATAGCACGGATCACGAGATGGCTTAGATGGATAGATGTAGTGATTCACATTTGCGTTAAGCTACGTCTGGTGGAAGTAATAGGGAAGAGGATGATCTTATCAACCGGTATGGTAATTGAACCTTCGGTGGTTATTGCGCAATCCATTGTGGTTTAACATGTGAAAATAATACCACTTGCTATTACCAGGGAAATCGAAGTGGTCAACTTAGAATATTTGAGCTGATCCCACAGGAGGTAGTACCTTACTCAGATGAGTTTAGGGTACTGAAGGAGGATTGGTTGTTGTCTTAATAATTCTAGGAAGGTCGAAGTGACTGAGATGTAAATTAGTAAAATTTTACAGTGCAGTCAAATAGTTATGAGTTGCATCCCGACATACAATGTTAGTTTTGGTGCGATACGGATAGGGACATGCACATAACTGTCCCCAAGAGTATCATATGTTAGTAGGGTGGAAAATTGATACTTGGATATTACTGGAGGTTTTAGTCATTTCTTATATCGAAATGGGAGTAGGACTAATCAGGAGGGGATGGTTGGTAGAAATTACTGACATTTGTGGGAATTTTAATTCCATATGGTTTAAGAGTAGTGGATAGAGCAAGTTCACTTGTGGACTACACTTTAGTGGAGTTGACTTTGGCGTTTCTTATCAGTTGTACATTGCGCTAATAACGGAGGTATAGCATGTGGTTATTCAATATGGAAGATAAATGGTGCTATGTCAAAAGAGCTTTCTGAAGGTGTTGGAGCAACAACTATGCTTCACATCTCTAGACAGGAAATTGGATCGCGATATTCTATTTAATCATGGCAAATATGCTTAGGATATGTATCCTAGGTTGGTATGGGTAATTGAAAGCGTTACTTACCATTTCAGATATTATCTGTGCTATTGTTGGCACAAAGAGGTTCGTACGACAATGTTTGGGATTTTAAATAGTCGAGTTGTGCCGATCTCTCACTGGTTGGTCCGGCATGGAAGCGAGGTTATCTAATAAGACCTTGACTTTATGTAAGGATGCATTGGAGAACCATGCTCTCTTTTGGTAATGAGTGCTCACGGTTTCGAGGCGACAGTCAAATTTTGTAGATAGTGGAACTTATATATGGGAGTTTTCTATCAGGAAAAGGTTATTTGAGCGGTCTTCCGTATCGGAAGCAATGTGTTTTGGAGGAAAGTCAGTTTTATGTATCGCACTGACTCTTCACGGGTTTTGGTTATTGGTTTCGGCAGTAGCCTATTGTTTAGCGTTACCAACTTGTTAAGCGCTGGATGCATAAGACTTTTATGTGTTAGTTCTATGGAACTGGAAGGAATAGGGATGGTTACCCTTCATCAAAAATTGGGTAAGATTGGCTCGTTGCTAGATACAATCTAGGCGTTGTACATTTATGTTATTTTCTTAAACATAAAACTTAGTATATTGTTGGATATGTTGGAATTTGGTGGAGCTCGTCTAAAGGGGCTGTGCCACATGGAAACGGAAATGAATTTTGCAAAGTCATTAATTCAGAGTTTCGTGAATTCCGAGGACGGAATTCCTTTTGTTAGGGGGGAAGAATATAATACCCCAATATTTTAAAAGGGTAAAATGGGGATTTAATTTTGTTTAATTGATTTAGTTATGTGACTTAAATGTTTTGTTTTATTTATTATTTGTTTGAAAATGGTTATTTAAATTATTATTATTATTTTTATTTATTGTATTGGTTTTTCTTTAAATAAGTTATTTAACTGTAATTGTATGTTGGTTGTATTTTTAGTTGTGTAATTGTGATTTACTTTATTATTTAAAATAATTGTGATTTACTTGGATTAATGACGTGTGTTTTAAAATGACTTAGTTGGTATGGATTCTTTTTGTATGGTCGTAGGATTAGGGTTTTTCTTCTATAGGGATTAATTAGCCGACATACGGTTAGGCTGGGATTAGGATTAGGGTTGATAGGGCAGATATATATATATATATATATATATATATATATATATATATATATATATATATATATATATATATATATATATGTTGTATGTCTGCAAGGGTTTGAAAAACTCTTTTCCCCGTAACTAGAGAAGAGAGGAACATAGAGAGACTTGAGGGAGAAGTTGTGAGGCTAAAGGGGGAAGAATAGGGGAAGAACAGAGGGGTTATTTCTGGATGGAATTAAGAAACAACAGAGGACTGGAATGGTGGTCAGAGGTGGAATGCAGTCTTGGAAATTCTGAAACTTAGAGACGGCGGTGAAGGTTTCAAACCAGAATCTTAAGGCAAGTTTCAGTCTATTCCTCTCCTGTAAACTTGTGTTCTGTGCATCTTATATAGACTCCAGGAACTTAATTAAACTTTTAAAAACAGACTTTATTCATGCTTGATGTTTTCTGCAATCTGTTCTGCGTTTTAAAGTTTAAACTTATTCTTGCATAAACTGTGTGTGTAGTTTAAGTTTTGTTTGTCAATTGGTTCACATTGGGATAAGAGGAGTTTCTAGGGGTTTAAGAGCATTAATGGAACCTTAATAATCTTAAAAAGGTATGGAATAGAACACTGGACTTTGCCGGAAGCACAGACGGCAACCGAACGAAGCAAAGACGAAGCAATGGAGCAGAGCCGGCTTTCAGGGGAAGAGAGCCGGCTCCCTAAATGAGGGAGCCGGCTCCCAAGAAGGTAGAGCCGGCTCTCCCTCATAGAGAGCCAGCTCTGGGAGATAAAGAGCCAGCTCCCATGGGGGGGAGCTGGCTCATTTGAACAGAAACCCCTCAGGGGGTATTTCTGATAATTTTTGATACTTCAGGGGCAAAAGGGTAATTTTGGAGTTTCATGGGGGTTCTTAAATGGTGTACAGAGCATGTTTAAGACCTAAGATGTATTGATTCAGGTCATGGGAATGAACAACATAAATTTTAAAATAAGAATGTTCAATATTGTCAATAAGGAAAGAGACTGGAATCGTTGGTTGGCTAGCAAATTAAATGAACTGCTATAAAGGTAAGTGTTAGGAATTTATACCAATGATATAATGGACATGTTTCAGTTCCAAGAGGGTTGTTTATGCTATAGTTAGGGTCGTCATGTAATTTTAATTGATAGGTTGCATGCCGACAGGAGTTGTAGGAGTTTTAGTTGCTAGCTTTATTTTAGCGAACTAAATGGACTTGTATGGGAATACTTTCGGGGTTTCTTAAGATGTACTCCGGGTAGATTTCTGAGTGTCGTTATATCAGACACATGATCTATAATGAGGATTAAAGGGACATCATGTAATTTAAGCATTACTTGGCATGTTGTCAAGGATAATGTAGGTTGTGATTACTAGTTTTGTTTTAGAAAACGAACTGGACTAGTATGGAGGTATTTTTGGCAGTCTAGTCTAATGTGCACAGTTATAACTCTATTTGTCATTATATTGTGCTATGGACGTTAATTGATGAACTGTTAAAATTTATGTTCGATCAATTGTATGGAATTGGATAATTTAAGTTGGTTATCATTACTTTAACAATTTAAAGGAAGGATTTATGGTTAAATCATTATACCCTGCTATGGTTGTTAATTGATGAACTGATTTAGTTTCTGTTTTGTCAATTGGATGGATGTGGATAATTTAAATTGTTTAACAGTACTATAACAATTTAATAGGAGTTTTATGATTATAATCATATACTGAATGCATAATAGGATCTTAATAATACCTGTTTTCTATTATGCTGGTTCATGGATATACTTGATGTTATAATGAATGTGCATCACTGGTGGATCATTTGCATTATATGTACCGATATGGGACGGTGACATATCAGGGATGGATTAGATCAGAAAACTAAGTCCTACCCCTTCTTACATACGGAATGGATTAACTAAAATAGTTAACTCCAATATGGATACATGTCCTGTCAACTAAAACAGTTGAACGACATAACGGATGTTTGTTTTATCTTTCTGCATTAGGAAAGAATTTATATATATATTTATGGTATCGTGATATGAGCTTGAGTCTCCTGATCACGGTTAGGGCGCGTATATTACAAAGGTTGGGTAGCTAGATATAGCTAATGTTCCCTGGTAGATCTAGGTACTTGGCCGCTGAAAAGCGTGTTTTATATGTCACCTTCTACTCAGGCTAAACTATGTTATAGGCTGGTGAGCATTCTATAGTGTGTATATATATATATTGACTATTGTAGATATTGCCGAGCTATCAAGGATGTATCTGCGTATTGGGTTTATGTACGGATTGCAGTAGATTGGAACTTGCATGTGGGCCTTACCCACTTCTATTTTTCAGGTATTCGGCAGTACCAGGCTTAGAGTTTGATCGTGCTGATGCAGATACAGACACTCACTCTTCCGGTTACATAGGATTTCCTTTCTATTTTGGTTTTGGATTTTAATTCTGTAAATTTATTTAAAGTTTTGAAATTAGGGGTCCATTAGGTGGATTCCCGAGTTGTACAGATTTAAATTATATTAATTTATTATTTAAGGTTCAAGGATTTTCATTTTAGTTCTTCCAGCGCATTATTATTTTATTCTTAATTCAGTTTTATTCTTGTTTGGTTACATATTAATTGTTTGATAGCCCTCGGATCTGTGCTCGGACTTGATCACCCATGGCTCTAAAATTGAGGGGTATCACACAATCCATTTAGTAACATAATACCTATCATCTATCACTTTATTCACAAACCATCAACCATTACAATGACCACATGCTAGTTGCCTTATCGTGTAACCCTGCACTACACAGCTAAAACTGACCACAACACACTACCTCGAGACTCTCTTGACAACCGTGAGAACCTATAACCCCGCTCATCCACTGTACCATGCAATCAACTCATTATGAGTCAATTACCAGCAACACGCTCCTATAGCTATATGAAATGTGAATCACTCCTTAACTAACCAATCTCTAAAACAGACTTTTACAACCCACGAACTGAATCAAATCAAACAGTCGATCACACAACACTGGCATAACTCCAGTCTATGCCTACGTCGCCCTAGACATACAGAGTCCAACAAGTCCCCTTAACAGTCGTAACCAACACATTACCCTAGACTGTACCAGAATACCCAAAATATACATCTACAACCGATAAACTACACTCGTAACTCAAACAACCTCTATTACATCCACTACAAACCGGTTCGAAGAGAACCTCAGCACCAAACCGTGACCTAAGTCACAAACACTAACCCACGTGCTAACACAAGAAACTCATACGTCTTACGCTAAAAATCGCACTATGCCATACGCAATCATTCGAAAGTCATACCCCAAGCACTACGCCCTTAAAAAAATAGGAAAACTGAACCAACCATGAACCGAATAGCTCGATCCACGAGCTAAAGACCTACGCCAGTCGTTCGATAAGAACCGACACCTAAACAACCCTAGAGCAATTGAGCTCCTCACCTACTCAGGTCAAAACTCACACAACTAGCTATGCCGCAACATGTACTCTACTATACTAGCAACCATCCCATGCTCGACCACATACTCTTATATATGCATACATATGTATATAATAACCGGAACATATAACGATCGTGTCATATCCCATCAATTTAAATAACGAGTCCATTAAATCATTATGTGAAAATAAACCACGTATACACTTTATTTACATATACTATCATTTAAATACGTAAACACTTAGGAAATATGCATGCCTTCAAAACCGTAAACATATAAGTAAGTAACAAGTAAGTATGCTTCATAAAATAATAAGCACATAAACACAAACACATAATCTACGCAGGTCAACCTTCTACCCTTTTAGGCAAGCCATTACCCGTCGTCTGAAAGGCATGTAAACCTAATGCTCTGATACTAAATTTGTAACGACCTGAACCCGAGAGTCCAATTCGTTTACCGGGTTCTTACCCAAACCCGAGGTCATCTAAGGTATTACCGTCATTTCCTATGTCAATGTCTAAAATATATACGTCATCCCAAAACTCATAGTAAATCATATCACTAACATCACAGAAAATATGATACCCCTCGTTTCTAGAGCCACGGGTGATCAAGTCCGAGCACAGATCCGAGGGATATCAAACAATTAATATGTAAACAAGCAGGAAAAAACTAAATTAAGATTAAAATAATAATAAACAGAAAGAAATATGAAAATCCTCAAACATTAAATAATAAATTAATATAATTTAAATCCGTACAACTCGGGAATCCACCTAGTGGACCTCTAACTCCAAATCTTTAAATAAATTTACAGAATTAAAATCCAAAATCAAAATAGAAAAGAAACCCTATGTAACCGGAAGAGTGAGTGTCTGTATCTGCATCAACACGAACAAACTCTAAGCCTGGAACTGGCAAATACCTGAAAAATAGGAGTGGGTCAGACCCACATGCAAGTTCCAATCTACTACAATCCGTACATAAACCCGATACGCAGATACATCCTAGATAGCTCGGCAATATCTACAATAGTCCATATGTATATATATATACACACACTATAGGATGCTCACTAGCCTATAACATAGTTCAGCTTGGGTAGAAGGTGACATATAAAACACGCTTTTCAGTGGCCAAGTACCTAGACCTACCAGGGAACATTAGTTATATCTAGCTACTCAACCTTTGCAATATACGCACCCTAACCGTGATCAGGAGACTCAAGCTCATATCACGGTACCATAAATATATATATAAATTCCTTCCTAGTGCAGAAAGATAAAACAAATATCCATTATGTCGTTCAACTGTTTTAGTTGACAGGACATGCATCCATGTAGGATTTAATTGTTTTAGTTAATCCATTCCTTATGTATGAAGGGGTAGGACTTAGCTTTTTGATCTAATCCATCCCTGATATGTCACCGTCTCATACCAATACATATAATGCAAATGATCCTTGAATGATGCAACATTTTATGCAGTTCATCAAATCATATCCACGTAATCCAAATAGTTGATATACAGAATTTAAATAGTTCATCAACTTGAAAATTCAGAATCCATCCATATAATTAACGAGATAAAGTTTAATAGTTCATCAAGTTAAGATCCAGTATCCATCCATGTTATTGAAAATTTAATTCATTTAATTAGATTTTAACTAACCCATAGTACAGTCCAGCAGTTGACAATATTAACAATAGTAAGAGTCAATTATAAAGCTGAGAATGACAAACTATAACTCAGAAAATCCACACTACTAACCAATAGTTGCTGAAACATATAGAACAATTTAACCATTAAAATAACAATCTCAATTTAATTATTGAAACCTAATTTATTAGTTCCTTAATTAAAATCTAACTTATGCACAAATAAGGTCCAAAAGATACATAACCCTATTCTGTATCTAACATAGATTTCAAAACCATCCTCCAGTCATCTAAGTTGCTAAATTAAATTCACACAATTAGATACTTTACAATCGCCAACAAAGTGCGTCATTACTTAAAACTCCTACACTATGAAAGCCCTTAGCATATTAGGATAAATTATGCATTGTGGGTCCTAATATAGCATAATATCATGTTTAGATTCCATGCAACAGTCCGTTAAATTTTTAAAACAAAACTTAGTGCACTAGTCCTTCCTATCCGCTAGCGGCGTACAAAGTCGCTTATTTTTACACTGTTTATTCCATTTGCCCTACGGACCAAAATATACAATTAGAGGAACTAAAATCCCTTGAAATTACTTTTAGAATCCTCATTCCAGTCCCTGAAACCATTTATAATTTCAAATATGGCCCAAACAGCGCCCAAACAGCTTAAGAATACATCCAAACGTGACTTAACCAAGGGACCCTGCTCTAAAATCAAAGAGCAGGCTCTTTCTCACTTAGAGCCGGCTCCCTAACCCCTTGGAGCCGGCTCTTTGAAGGTGGAGACGGCTCCCACAAATCTGGAGCCTTCTCCTCCCACTTTGAGCCTTCTCCACTCCTCTGCTTCACCTTCTTCTTCCACGGTGATCTTCAACCTTCTATTCCCAGTTTTTTTCTAAAGTTTTTAGAGTTCAAACAAGGTCTAAACAGCCCTAGAAATTCTTTGAATTCCATTATAAATTGATTTACAGAGGTTTAAATCCAAATCGAAGTAGTCTATACAAGGAAGCAAACAAAGTTATACACAAAACGTAGAACAGATTTCAATTTGATTCATTACGCATAAACACTTGTTTTAAAGTTTATTACATCCCTGGAGTCTATTTAGAATGCACAGAACACAAGTTTATAGGAAAAGAATAGACTGAAACTTGCCTCACGATTCCAGTTTGAAACCTTAAGCGTCGTCTCTAAGTTTCAGAATTCTCCAAGTCTGTTTCCCCTCTGCTCTGCTCACAGTTCCCTTCCTCTATTGCTTCTTAGTTCCATCCAGAAGCAACCCCTCTGTTCTTCCTCCAGTCTTCCTCCTTTAGCCTCACAGAAAATCACCCGAGACCCTCTATATTTCTCTCAAGACCAGTCTAGAGCCTCTGTTTTCCTTCTCATAAATATTACGTGAGTAGGATTGTTCCCAACCCTAGCAGACTTAAAAGAAAAATATATATAGACGTCCCAAACCCTAATCTACGTAACTCTATATTTACCGGGTTTAATTTAAAACCTAATATAAGTCTGCGTCCATACTATATAAAAAATAAAACCCTAATCATATATTATATACAAGACCAAATAAAATAATTAATTTAGACAACTAAATAATTAAAATTAAAAAATTACTTTAAAACAAATACATTATTAAAATTAAACAAGTACTTTAAAACAAATAAACAAGTAATTTAGAATCAAGAACAAATACACAATTAATTTAAAATAAAGAAACAATTAAACAATTACGCAAATGAGCACATAAATCACACAATGAAATAAAAATGCAATAAAATCAAATTTAAATTCCCATTGTATCCTTTTGAAAACTAGGGGTATTACAGAAAACTCAGAAATACAGGTAGAATGGCAGCGATGTCTAAGTCCATGGATACAAGTCATACGTCCATACTCCTCTGGTTTCCTGAAAATGTTAAGATAAGGAGTGAGCTCAACATCTTAGTAGGTAATTCCTAAAACACCGGTTTTGGACTCCCTTGAGCCAACAACCAAAGAACGGGAATAGAAAAAGAAGCTGGGGTCATGCAATGGGAGTCCGTACAACATTTATAACATAACAATCAATACACATAGTCACATATCACAATTCTTCAAAATCATGCACATGATATGAAGTGTGATGCATCCCATCCCAAACTTAGTCTATACCGACCCAACACTCACTTTTCAAAAACCCGCTGACTTTACCGAGGCAAGATTGATAGCTATCCCCGGTTCCAATTCTGGCAAAGCCTGGCAATCTTTAAAAGGCTTAGTATCAACTTTTTTTCACGCCCTATACCGGGCCATGCTCGCTTTAGGTCAAGCTAGCCCTAGACTCGCAAAATCCGGTTTATTTCTAAATCATTTCCTCACAGTCCTTTCCAAACACATTTCTTTAAAAAGAATCATTTCAACCTCACTTTTCCCAAACCATGCATATGCCATGAATGAAATCATGCATGAATGAAAGCGATATAAACATGCCTACACTTTATCAGTTTAGCCATACGTACATACTCATCATTATATATATGTAATCTCAAGAAGCAAATTCAATGCAAGGCATATTCATTAAACAACTTTACAACTAAGCACATATATACATACACAATTAATATCATCTAGAGCATGTTTCGTTGCATAAGCACGTAAGCATATAATGGACAATTAATTTTTTCAAAATTTATCATTTTAAGCATTTTTATCAAGAATTCAAGTATACGAAGTCAAAACTTAATGGTTTAGACATCCCTACCTTAAAAGTAGCCAAAATGCATCCTCGGTCAGAAAAGTCAACTCAGGTCAACACGGTCAATGCCGGTCAACGGCGGCGGAACGGAAAACTGTTCGATGGGAACGTAGCCGACGACGAGGAGATTCTACTGTTCCAAAGGCGTGCCTCCGGAATCCAACTCCAAGTGGCCAAAAACCCCATCTGAAACCTTAAATCTAAAAACTTCAAAAATTCGTAAAATAATCACTGCTTCCTCGAAAATTAAATTCCTTGACTATGTGATAGAAAATGATAAGAGGAACATTTTCCATCAAGGAACTAAGACCTAAAACTAGACCGTTTGGCTGGAAAATAGAGGAGAATTTTGTGGCAAAAGAAAAAGAAAAAAAGAAAAAGAAAAGAAAAGCCACAGTGAGCAGAAGAGAGAGTCACGCAGAGAGAAGAGGAAATGGTTAGTATATGACCATAAGATCATATATAATGGCCTTTGATAATGATGCCGGAAATAGACCGATTTTATATCATCCTTCAATTCGAATTAGCAAAAGCAATGTTTCCTTGCATAATATGGATTCCAAACATTCATGATGTGGATGTGAATGAGTCGAATTACTTATCCCTCAGTTTATTAGTGAACCATCTCTCTAGGGATTGTGAAAGATGTTCCACTAGAAATATTCTTGTTATTGCTTCGACTCATATTCCCAAAAAAGTGGATCCCGCTCTAATAGCTCCAAATAAATTAAATACGTGCTTTAAGATACGAAGGCTTCTTATTCCACAACAACGAAATCACTTTTTCACTCTTTCATATACACTAAATACATCGCAACCACTCATTTCTAAACACACAACCACATAAATAAACATCAAATAATAATATATGAAATGGGACAACCTCGAAAAATAATTCCCATACTCAATAATTCCGGTTGCGGGTTCCACCTGGACCTCTCGACCCAAAAAACTGAAAAATGCCGAAATGGCAATTAATGCATTTCCAAGAGTCTTGAACTCGGGGAAATGTCCCAACCAACACTCGGAACACACCTGACACACCCCATGGTGTCCGGCATGCAAAATGAGCCAAAATGAATATAACTCCGAAAAAAATCGAAAAAATCCCAAAAAATAGAAAATGGTAAAAATAGGAAACACCACATTAATTCTTACGTTCAATTTCAAAATGGGCTAGTTATTAAACCTCCCCCACCCCCCCCAAAAAAAAAAAAGTAGAAAATTTTAATCCATACGTTCAAAACATAAATATTAACCACATTAAAAAATGTGTAAAAAAAAAAGGCAAAGTAAAGAAGCAAAAAAAAACAAATTGTCAATGTCATCCATAAACCTATGCAGAAAGCAATTAAAAGACTGACTTACAATGAAACCAAGCTGTTGACATGAGCATGGTAGGCATTATAAAGATCTGTGTCTTTTTTTCGTATCACAAATGAAGATACTACTCCGGTCTTGACTTTGAAAACAATGTAAGCGCTTGATGGATCTGAAATACGAAAGATCACCACCTCTCCATTTTCAGTCCAGACAATAGGAATCATAAAACATTCCTCAGACAAATTCCGCGCGCGGATGAAGCATTCGATCAAGCATGTATCTTTCACCTGTCAAGTCAAGGTTAAACAGCCTTGTCCACTCTCCTGTGTTTATATCCGTAGGCACCCAAACTTCCCATATAAATTTAAAGTAAAAAATCATAAAAGCTAAACAGCCTTTCCTCGCTATAGGATTACGTCTTTGTTCCCGCTACATTTTTGGATTTGGAAGCTGGTGAATTGTTTCAGCTTCAACATCGAAAGCAATAAGGTGAGGACAATTATACCCACGTACCAGTCCAATAAATAGACCCTCCAACGGATATAGGGTAACATCGAAACACATACCTAGCAAAGTCTGATATCCCTTTAGTATCAATCATCCTCCATGCACGGTCAGTACCAACAGTTAATATTGCACGCATATAGTTAGAGTCTTTATCACGGCAGACATGCACGTATCACTTATATCTCCTGATAGATTGAACATATGCTAAAAAATACTTATTTACCAAAAATGCACACACTGGAGGGAGGACCATCATTTGCTTCGTAATAAGATTTGCAACATGGAAGATTTGTGCATTTTTGCTATTAGGGAACAACAGTAAGCGATCACAACTAGCATAAACATGCATGCTGATAATACCGGCCAGAATCTTGATCTTTTTATCCGAATATCACCATTGTGAATATCCACAAAGTGAAACAATTTCGACTGATATTCTTGGATGAAGAAGCCATCACTTGATTTCCGAAGGTGCGCATTAATGAAACCGGGGTCACTGATCATATCATACCACTTTCTACAAACATACCTCATGACATTGTCAAGAATCTCAGCAGGCTCCCTTGATGAAAACAAGTTATGCTTAATTTTCATCTTTTTCCTTCTTGAACAATCAACAAGCTTATCATCATTTGTGATACAACTGACTCCGGCCGTCTGCAACTTCAAAAAGAATTCATAACAAAAATTAACAAGAAAAAGAAAATAGGAAAAAAAGACTAAAGAAAATTAACAGAAGCAAGCAATTAAATGTCTCATCTACCCAGTTTTTATGCACGGGGATAATGCACAGGACAGGAGGGGATCCTGTCTCATTAGACAGGTATAGATTAGACACAGCTTAAATAATTTAATCACCTAATAAAGTAATTTAACAGGAAATATTTGCTCAAATAACTACCAAACTTAGATCAAAGGAGAAATATTTTTAGATGACATTGATAAAACATTGGATTCTAATGAAGCATATGGAAATTGTTATGATCTCAATTCACTCCTCACTCATTAAGAGAGTGACTTCCTTAACATTGGAGAACAGGTAATTACTTTTCCTTCAATTTATTATTATTATTTTTAATTGTTATTATTATTATTATTATTATTATTATATCACTTTCTTTCGAACTTCTTGTTCGTTTTCTTTCTCCTAGCTTATTGGAATGATAGTTTCAGGTTCAATTAGGTTACAAGTTACAACATCATTTTCTTTTATGCAATGCAAGGAGTATAATATTGCTGATTTGGGAGGATTTCATTTACCACTGTCTTCATCAATATGATCATGAATATTTTATCTTTCATTCCAGGTTCAAGTGTCTGATCTCTAGAGACAATGACCAGGCCTCATTTGATGAGTACTTTTCAAGAATGCCATTGCAGTGGCTGGCACTTCCCTTTGGCAGATGTGAGAATTGCGCACTAAATTCGCAAACTCAATGTCTCGAGAACCCCCATAGTTGTAGCCATTGGACCAACTGATCATCCACGTACACCCACAACATCTGCTGATGATCTGATTAGAGCTATGAAGGTGAAGCACGTGCTCCATAAGCATCAACTGGTGCTCTCTGGGCATCCCTAATTTACGTGCAAAGGCTGTGGGATGGATGGATGGATTTAGCTGGTCATTCTTCTGTGAGAAGTGTGACTTTGATCTTCACCCAGAATATGCTTTGGCAGAAGACACAGGAAGCAAGGGGTGCAAATTACTGACGAAGGTTCAGTCCCAGTGCGAATATGATATTCTCCTTCATAAATTATTAGAAACCAACTTGCCAAATTCGCATTTTATTCCCATTTTCAGTTTATAACCCGAAGCCCATAATGGAGAGAAATATTCTATTTTGAAGAATTTTCTATTGAATGGGGCATCATTATACATTGCCAAGCAACAAGTTAAGGAAGAAAGAAGGCCTCAAACTAGGTTCGGGTGAATCAAACCCACTCAGACAAATTAGGCCTCAAACTACGTTCGGGCGAATCAAACCCACTCAGACAAATTGGGCCTCAAACAAGGTTCATGTGAACAAACCCGCTTAGATAAATTGGGCCTCGAATAAAGTTCAAGTTAATCAAACCCACTCTGAAAATTCTGGGTTTAAACTTATTCAATTAGACTTCTAATCCAACCCAGATTTAGTGCCAACAAAACTCAAGCCGTACAGGCATCGTTGGTTTGGAGAAAAATATTTTGGTTAAAGAATTGATGGCCCAACATTCTACAGCAACCAAACACATCCCTAAAGAGGCCCAACATTCTACAGCAACGAAACACATCCCTAAAGAGGCCCAACATTCTACAGCAACCAAACACATTCTTAGGAAAAAATAAGACGATGCATTTCTGATTAAGCACATGTATGGTCATTTGATATACTTTGTAGTAGGTTAGCTATCATTTTGGCGCCTGTATAAATGATTTTGCAATCTGAACTAGTGTGGTATTTGTAGACTTTACAAAGGTTTTTGATTGAGGTATTGGATTAATACGCGATTTCAAAAAGGGATGTGATAGTTGATTTCATACTAATTATTACAACACAAGGTAAAATTGCCTAATATACTTTTGAACAAACATTTCGTTATTTAAGAGTTTATGAGTACAAGGCCAAATCCAAGTTGTTAAGCTCAACCTTCCTTACTTAATATCACATCAGAGTTCTTATTGAAATGACTACATAAAAGCCTAAGGCCATAAAACATATATAACCACTACTACAATTTAGACATAAACAAAATTAAACTCTTCTGTAGAGTAAAGTGAAAATACTTTTATAGACTTGGTTTAATTGACTAACAATAAAATTGTAGTGATGTATTGCATCTAACGATTTTGATTGTTCAAAAGTATAGAATAATGAGATGAGTCAACGCAACCTTCAGTTAGTGTACCGAATGGCGAAGGTGACCATGGAAGGTGCTAAGCAATAACCTATAATTAATTGTGCGGTAATTTTTGACCCGGACTTACTGCTTACGAATGAATGAAATCACTGTTTCGCGCCAACCAACATTGATTTTTCATGTTTAAAAGTAGAAATACCAAGGAACATTATTAATTTGTTTGGTCTTAGATTATCTAGCTACTTAACCACACGCATATCATGAGCTCAGACCCAACTCTAATTTGGACCTGAAAACTAGGAAGGCCCAATTAAGACACTCAATTTTAGGCAGCTCAAAATTTTGGCCCAACGAGGCAGTTAAGTAGCCTAATAACCCAATTGATGATCCACTGACCTCATATCATGAGCTCAGAATCAAATCTAATTTGGGCCTGATACTAGTAAGGTCCAACTAGGACACTCAATTTTAGCCCAGATCAAGATTTTGGGCCAACCATAAATTCAACTAGCCGAGTCGCCCAATTGATTTTGGGCCAACCAAACATTCAAGTTGTTTTTTTTTTTTTTTTTTTTTTTTTTTTTGGGTACTAAATCAATAGAGGATTCAGATGGTTGATGTAGTAGTCCTTATCATGAGAATTCGGATTGAGATAGTTGATGCAGTCCTTAGCATGAGAATTGTTGAAGTTCCATTGGTTGTGCCAGTTTTGCAGGTTAATTGCATTTGGGGAGAGGAAAAGCAAAATGTACCCCAATTGAATTTTCAGAATTGCATTCTATGTTACTTTTGATTATGGTTAGTCGCATGGGTCGATACATGACGTATTATCCGCTTCGTAACCCTTTTTCAAGAGTCCTATATCGTTACACACCTTTTTCAAGAGTCTTATACAGTTACACACCCCTATGAATCTCTTGAATTGGCCAATTTACACTGATATTTACTCGAGTCCGTTACACCACAATAACGAACCATGCTTTTGATAATTTTATGTCTTGGGTGTGTTTTTATTTATCTCGTGTTGGAGTTACCAGAATTTTTAGTTTTTTTAACAGAACAAAATGATAATCCAACCTGGGGAAGCATTGGTATGCTAGAGAATCTTCATCCGAAGGATAAATATGCTAGCCCTTTGCAAATTCTTAGAGAATCTTCATCCTAGGGCACGTCTGGAGAATCTTCCCTTTTTTCTTCATATCTGTCCGCTGATTCAAGTTGATTCCTTCAGACAGCAAGAATTATTGGACCTCATTTTTCAATCAACGTGATATGTGAAGATAGATTTCTCCACTCTTTGATGGGAAAATATGAAGAAAAAAGCAAGACAAAAAACCGCCACGACATTTTCTATTTCAGCACTGGAAACACAAAAAATGGCATACTATAAATTATACATACTTGGTCTGCAATATAATGTACATAGTACTGCATATGTCACAGTAACAACCTTTATAGTGAAGAATTTTGTAAGCAAAATGGTCTGCAATAGCTTCTAACACTCGAGATAAATATGTACAGCATATATGATAAGCAACATATTGGTAAAGCAGAGCCATTTTGAATTTATACAGAAGTTGTTATTCCTAATTCCCCTAGGAAGATAGTTTTGGAACCTCTAGTAGCTTTAATAAATTGGCTCAAGTGGTTAGACACTCGGACTGAAGGTTTTTTCTCAAATGGCTTGCAACGTAGTTTATTAAACAGAATACTCTTGTTATACTCTTGTTTATTTATTACTACTATTATACATTTTGTCACCCACTGTGCTGTACATACAGACTAATATGGGATCAAGGGCGGACATAGTTCCAAAAACAAAAAAAAAAAACAAATTTACTATACTGATTTTAAGCCCACATAATCAAGCCCAAGTCAACTCAGTCACCATACTAAAATAAAGGCTCAAGTCAAATAGGGCTCAAAATTTATGGGGCCTCAAAATTTATACGGCCATGAAGATAAGTGATTAGAGAGGAGAGGATAAGGTACTCTCGAGTACAACAATCCAACCACTCTAATATTATTCTTAACGTGTCAGTCTATTGTAATTTATTGCTACGTAAAGGGCATTTTAAGAAAATAACAAATCCTACTCAATCATGATTTTAACTTCGCAAAAGGATCATACTGCATAAACAGTGGTAACATTTTGGACCAATAAAAAATGAACATTCAAACTTCATGATCCGACTCATAACCACAGAGTCAATCCTAGCCGTCCACACCAGTTAAGAAAATACAACCAGACAGATCTTCAACCGTTCGATATTGTTCCTGAAAAGTACATGAATAGCCATCGTTTTCAACTCTGAACTCCCCCCCCCCCCCTCCCCCTCTCCCTCTCTCTCTCTCTGCAACTGCAAACTACAAAATATTCAAGAATCAGAAGTTCAAAACCCATATATTTAAGTTGATCAAGAATCAAAAGTTCAAAACCCAAATCAGCATATCATTTCAGATTGTTCAAAAAATCAAAACCCATATCTTTCAGTTTCCATCGCCCGCTGTTCAAGTTCGGGTTCGCCATTCACAAGCTTCAGCCGCTGGCCCGTGGTCTCTTAACCCCCCCCCCCCCCCCCATCTACAACTGCTAACTTGTATGTATGGATTTTGTTTTAATTTTTTTTTCTAAATCAACTAATCAAGGTTTGTAATTCTTGTTTTGCAAACTAAATCCTATTTGGTGAAATTTTTTAAATATATATATATTTTTTACAATATAAAGTAACAAAATTTGCATTGCATTTTGAGGTAATCATCGTAATATACATTTTATTTCTGCAAAACAAATATATATATATATATATATATATATATATTTTTTTTCTATAATTTTTTTTTTTTTTTTGTCAATTATGTCTACAAGAAAATTTGAATCTAGGCATGAAAAAAAAAAAAAGATCTGAATTGGATTAGAAAAAAAAAAAAAAAAAAAAATCATAACAAGAACTTTGACAAGCAAAAGTACTTAATGTAGGTTAAAGCTCTAAAGTTACTTCTTGAAAATTAAAATACTTACAAAAAGCATGCTTTTGAGTGAATTCCATAGCGATGGAAGGGGCTTGCCATGAACTACCTCACACTCGGCTTCCATTAGTAGCTTATCAATTAGAATTAGTAAATTGGTTAAAAGAAGAGATAGGGACCGAGTGGTGAATTGTTCAGAAATAAATTGTTAATTTATTTATTTATTTATTACCCAAATAGGATTTTTTATACCTTAATAAGTCAATTGCCTATAAAAACAGTTAGTTAACTAAAATTGAATTAAACAACAGTTGATTTTGGTTGATACATTTTGATTTAGCCCACCCCATTGATAAATCCTGGATGCTTTGTTTCATATAGAAATACAATCTTGTGTAATGTATGAAGGATATATTTAATCTTTTTGCCATATTCTTATTTTCAAATTTTGGTTTTTGATTTTCTTTTGTTATTAGAATGCAGAATATCAGGATATTGATTTGTTAATTTTGAAGATTATTCCTAAACTGATGCATTGTACTTTATTATTGAATTAATTTAACATAAGAGCTGAGTATAATATGTGCTAATCACACCTATCCGTAACCACTCTCTTTTTACGAATAGGTATCCAACATTTTGACGGAAAACAAAGTTGGGTTGGGTTGATACATGATCTAGATAGTATTTAGATGGTGGTGTTTTAATTGTTATGAGTGAGATTATGAAACCTCTTCCTCACAACTTGAGTGCTTTCTTATTTTTAGGGTTAGAATCAGGCCTTAACATTTAGCAAGAATAAGGTTCAAGAAACATGCCTCCTCAGTCATCAGGTAACAAACTCTTACTTTTTTTTAAATTTTAATTGGCATTTTTAGCTATTGGTTACGTTTATTTATTGATGTTTTATATACTGATTTTTTGTTTTTGTTTTTGTTTCTACATACATAAATATAATATTGTTATGATGTGATGCTCGAATAATTTATTAATGGGAATTAAAGACTTGGAAGTTTAGTTTTCAATTTCAAAATATATGTTTTACAAGTTTATTACCGCCTTTAAAACTTTTCCTCTTTTGTCCTAATAATATAGGTCTCTTTTTTGAAAGAAGAGAGTTGAAGGGAATGGGTGGAGTAGGGAAAAAGAAAATAGGTATGTTTTTTTTTGCCTAGCTAATTGAATTATATAAATCCCCTTACCGTTGTAGTAGTGATGTTGGTTTTAAAATGACCAATTATGATAGGAAGTCTCTTTTCAGTTTATCTTAATCAAATATATATCTATGCAAGTGGATTACGTGATTTTAGATGAGGATGTTAATGTCAACGTTATGAGAATGTTGATGTCAATGTTGACACATTTAAATCATACAATATGATACAATGCATTAAAAAGACCGTGGTGATGGTGGTAAGGGAAGGCGCTGGGCTCTAATATGTCCCGGTTTCAAACCCGAATACCCTTATTATAATTCTTAATTTAATCAACACTGTCATTGTGGGGCCGGTTGCAGCACCTCCCAAGGGAATTCTGAGTTTCAAATAAAAAAAGAAAAACATTAAAAAACAAATAAATAAATAAATATATATATATATATATATATATTTATCATAATTATTTTTATTTTTTAATTTTATATTATATTTTTAATTGATCAATAATATGTTTTAAATTAAATTGAATCTAATTTTTTAAATAAAAAGTAATTACTACAAAATACCCGCAAGGGCTTCCAAATCTTATATTTGTCGTTTACCTACTATATCTACGCCGTGTCCAATTCTTTAGAGCATCCGCGGGCCAAACGGACCAAACTCACTCCAGCAGCCTTGCGAAATTGGGCGGGGCCACAGCAGCTCGTGGCCCAGCTCACAGAATACCGCAAGCCCGAGCCCGATCGTGGAATAATTTTTTTGTCTTTTTCCTTAGCAAAGCCACAACGTTTTGCCTGAAGTGGTTTTTCTTTTTCTTTTTTTACTTCAGGCTGCAACAGTGCCTTAAGGCACTGTTTGGCAGCCTAGATTTTTTTGAAAAAACCCAAAATATGTTATTTTGAGCTCATTTTAAAATAAAATAAAATAAAATTCAGTAAATAAAAAATATATTGTTTAGGCACTGTTTGTCCAAAAAATAAATTATTTGTGCCAAAAATAAATTAAAAAACCTTTGTTTTTTGTTTTTTTCCTTAAAATTTGGTTTTTTTTAATTTTTTTTGCTTTAAATTTTAAATTACTGCCATAAACAATGAATTTGGCCGTTAATACACTGTTTGGCTGACACAAATAGTGTCTTAAAGGTTATAGTATTTTAATTTTTTTTAAAAAAAATTCAATTTTGTAAAACTTTTTTTTAAAAAAAAACAATTAAAATTAAAATTTCATTTTCTTATTCCCATAGGATTTTGTAATTCTTATTTTCTTATTTAAATTCATTATTTTTAATCTTAAAATTTATTTTATTTTATTTTTAATTTTTTTTTTTTTTTTGGGAGCGAAAATTCGGAGAGCCTGATGGAGTGCATGTTTATGGAGAGCAAAAGCTATTGACGTGGCACTTGAAATTGCTGACTTGGCTTTTGGAAAAGCTGAAGTGGCATTTTTAGAGAGCCAAAATCCGAAGAGGCTGGTGCAGATGGCCTTAAGGATATTTCTAACCGTACCTTATATGTGTTCTTCGCAGAAATTTCAAAATATTTGGACAGACGTTTGGAATTGAAATTTTGACTAAGGAACTGACATCCACAATCAATCCTGCAATGTGTCAGGGTGTTGTTGATTCAATGAACCAGACACTACGTTCACTACATGCTTTACAAAATCCAAAATCCCAATTTGGAAGAGATTGTTCAGGATCTCCAATCCCAGTTGGTATTCTTCGAAATCAGGTTGAAATACTAATGAACAATGCTAGTCCCTAGAGGCAGTTATTAATGAAAGGGATTATGAAATTCTGAGCTTGAAATCTGAAATTGTGAGGCTGAGGGTCGAGGTGGGGATCCTAGGGCATCATCAAGTGGACATATGAGACTCCTTGCTGAAAAGGATGTAGAAATTGAAAAACTGAAGTAAGAGCATCTCCAATGCAAAATGTTATATTTCCATGCCAAATCTATATTTTGAGAGGAACTACAATGTCAAAATGTTATATTTTTACAATTATGCTCGAATGGTACATTTCATCCAAAATGTTATTTTTTGACACAACAACCATTCCATATTTTGAGAAACCCGTGGAGTACCTTATTTTTATTTTAGTAATTTTTGACAATCTCAAAATATGAGAGTTCTTTTGAGAGAGTCCATTGGAGTGCCTATTTTCATCCACTTGCTATATTTTGAGTTTGAGAGGCCATTGGAGAGCTGTTAGAGCATCTCCAAAGCTAAAACCTATTTTTGCATGCCAAATCTATATTTTGACAGGTGCTACAGTGCCAAAATGCTACATTTTAACAATTCTGCTCCAATGGTATACTTTACGCAAAATGCTATTTTTTAACACAACCACTATTCTTTTTCAACTATCATTCTCACCACTCATATTTGCATCAGTAATATTAATATTAGACACATTTCAAGCCAAGTTGTAAACAATAGAAGGGAACTAAAATTAAACCTAATTAAAAAGAAGTACAAATCTAAAATATCTAATCAAAAAAGGACAAAAAAAAAACAAATTTTTTATAATTTTTTTACCACTATTTGTGAATTAATTTTTTTATATAATTTTTTTTTCGAAAATTTATATATATTATATATATAATATACATATAGAGATGCGAGTGGGTGATGACTGGTGAGAAACGACATCGTTTTAGAAAATGAGAGACTTGCCAAAAAAAATTGGCAGCTGCCATATATGAGAAGAAATTTGAGAATCTCAAATTTTGAGAGCTCAAATAAGAGCCCATTGGAGAAGCCCTTTTTTACCCAACTCTCATAGTTTCAGTTTGAGAGGCCCAAATGAGAGAGTATTGGAGTTGCTCTATTTGAGAATACATTTGAGAATCTCAAAATATGAGAGGTCTTTTGAGAGGCCATTGGATTGTCTTATTTTCTTCCATTTGCTATATTTTAAGTTTGAAAGCCCATTTAAGAGTCCATTGAATATGCCTCAAGGGGTCTTGGCCTGGGTGGTACTAGTCATTTTTTACCCAAGTACAACATGGTTCCAAATCCTCTCCTGCTCCTGTTCCTGTTCCCACCGGTTCGGATGTGTGGCCCAGATTGGGCTAAGTCAATTAAAAAAATTTGGCCCACAAAAAGTTACCTCAGTCATTCCTGTAGTGTATGTAGTGTATATATTACTGTATATGTTAGTGTATGTATATATTATACTGTGTATTTATACTTGCATATATTTAAAATTTGAGGAAATTTACTGAAATATCCTTAACATTCAAAAATATCCCAAATTATCCT
Organism: Cornus florida; assembly: GCF_030987335.1. NCBI lineage: Eukaryota > Viridiplantae > Streptophyta > Magnoliopsida > Cornales > Cornaceae > Cornus > Cornus florida. The sequence goes on from NW_026775577.1 coordinate 10,773,964, forward strand.
TCATGTTCTATGTCGGAAGGAGGACTTAGAAAACGCGATTGAGGGGCGATTCGAGGACTTTGAATTTATCTGCGCCACTTCTTGTAATATTCTTTCTTATTCTGCTCGCCCAATTTTTGTTCCTTATTTCCAAATTTACAATTTCTTTCCAACAGTGACGATTCGCCTCTTCGAAATATGTAATTTTCTTTCTTGTTTTTCTCTCCCGATTTGACTTCCTTCTTTCCAAATTTACAATTTATTTCCAAAGGTTTGATTGAACGTCGGAGAAGAGGAAGCTACAGTGACGAAGGTATAGCGCCTGTTCTGAATCTTCTTTATTCTTCTCTCCCAAAATATAGAAAGAAATAAATTGATCTTTCTTACATTGTCCTAGCTTTCGTTAATTTTCTTCTTTCCAAAATTACAATTTGTTTGGAAAGGTTTGATTGAACGGCGGGGAAGTGGAAGGTGCACTGTCGTGTGGTTGATTTAAGGCTGAGGAAGACGAAGCTACAGTGTACTGGTTTTGTAAATGAATTTGTGAATCGTATGACATTGTGTTTCATTAGTTTTGTTTGGTTATTCTTGAAGTGTTATTAAATTGTAAAAAATTGAATCAGAAATTGTGAAAATTATATTAATAAATTGTGAAAAAGTTGTTATATTCTATATTATATGTTATGTTTTAAACTTCCAATTTAAGATGTTAGAATAAAATTCCCATTGTATTCCTGTAATGCAGTGTTTTAATCGTGATAAATACTACAATATATTTGGGATATTCTGTATAATAAGAAATGGAGCTTTTACACTTCCATTTTAATATGTTAGAATAAATTTTCCATTGTATGAAATGTAAATTTGCATTCAGAGTTATGATTGTTCATTATAAATAACTGAACATGGTTGTAATGTTTTTGAAAATAAGCCGAAGACTTTCCCATGATTTCCCACAAAGTAATGCTCCCACATTTCATTATTGTCAGTTACACAACTGGGAAAAGTAAGGAAACAAATAAACAATGAAGTAAAAAATAACCTGTTGAGTAAATTAGATATATATATATATATATATATATATATATATATATATATATATTAATAAAAGAGTGAAGGAGAACGAATTCAGATTCTTTTCACCACAACCTTCTGTTGTTGTTGGTTGTAACAGTGATTTGGATTTGAAAGCGGGCATCTTCTCATGTTTATTGACATTGTTAGTGTATATGTTAGTGTATGTATATATTATACCGTGTATTTATACTTGCATATATTTAAAATTTGGGGGAATTTTCTTAAGATTTTGTTGACTGACAATTGGTGAAAAGGTTGTTTATGCATAATAGAGTGTGCTTTGCTGCACTGTAAAGATTGATTTAGAAATGGGTCGCAAGAAGTCGATAGCTCGCAAGAAAGATCCTTTACAAAAAAAATTACCTATACGGACAAAAAAAAAAAACGGACAACGTCATTGATCTGCCTCATTCTCCTACCCTTCAATGTATGATGCAAAGGATGCGGGATCAATCTTCTTCTGCGGGTTGTACACCTCCCCCCCCCCCTAAATCATCTAGTCGTACTTGTACTCGTAGTCGTACTCGTAATGAGGATTATAATGTTCGGGCGGACGAAGAGAATTATGATGCGCAACCAAGTAGTAGCACATCAGTCAATAATATGCGTCGTGGAGGAGGAGTTTACCTATTGTTCAAGTAAGTATACATTCATTTTAGTATTAATGTTAAGAATAGCATTTGTATCAATTATGGTTCTCTGTTGAGCAAATATAATTTTCAGTTGTCTGAAAGTTTAATAAATATTTGACGCAACATGTTTATCTTTGAAATGATAAGTTGTGAAATAAGTTGTCAAACATATCTATTGAATTGAAATGCTAATAACTTCGTCACTGTAGCTTCCTTTTCTCCGACATTCAATCAAACCTTTGGAAATAATTTTCAGTTGTCTGAAAGTTTAGTAAATATTTGATGCAACATGTTTATCTTTGAAATGATAAGTTGTCAAATAAGTTGTGACATAAGTTGTCAAGCATATCTATTGAATTGAAATGCTAATGTTGATTTGCTGATATTGTATATGATATTGTGTATGAGGGCTACTTTTATGAAGGAGTATCAACAAGTCCATGGGCCAGTGAAGGGTAGGGATAAAAAAATATCCGAATTGAAATGCAAAGAAGCATGGAATGGTATGACCATGGTGGAGAAGCGTCCATATTATGACGAAAAAAGATTACGTGATTCGGAGTTCAAAAGCCGTAGAGGGTTATTAGTGAACAAAAAGAAGAATGAAAAGGTAAGTTGGGGAGTTTGATTAAATTTTTAATATAATTTGTTATTATTTTCATAACATAATATGAAGTATAAAAGAATACAATTGATGGTTCCTTACTGCTAGTAAAATGAAAGTTGTAATGTGACGTTAAATTTATTGGGAAGTTGTAGGTTCAATACAAGGTGAAAAGTGGGTGGAACAAATGCTCACTTTCCAAATTTATTAACACGGTATGTACACTTGGAGACGAAAAGAGGAAGGATGTGGCAGATATAGGTTTTGGCAATTTGCTGAACCTAAAATGTGACCATTTGTCTACCTCACTCTTTGATTATATAATTGGGCATTTGGACATCAAGAAACGGCGCATTCAACTTAAAGATAATCAATATCTGCCAATAAATGCTATTGATGTCCTGAAAATCTTTGACTTACCCGCTGGAATTAGGGACATTCCTACATGTCAGCTTTTTAAAGCCGATTAGGTAACTGAAGGTGCATATCGAAGTGGGCTGCATGTAAATGATCTGATGGAAAGGGTACAACAATGTGAGCCTGGCGATGATTTCAAAAGAGCTTTTATTCTTTTTGTATGTGCTGCTTTTCTAACGCCTAATGGGCGTTATAGTGCGCATGTGAAAGAATTAAAGGCAGTAGATAATGTCAATGAAATCAAGTCGTACAACTGGTGTACCTACGTGCTTGAAACTTTGGTGGCTCACTTGGGTGAATCTGAAGGAGGTGGAAAAATGAAGCACGAGTATATCGGATGCGTGCTCTACTTGCAGGTAAATAACATAAGCTACTTATAATTTGCAATTAACTTTATAATTTATGTCATTACTATGAATCATTACTGATTAAAGTCGGTACTTTTTAAATCAGTTTCTTTATCTGATGAGGTGTAAAGTGGAATACCCCTGTTATCCCAGCATGGGCGAAATAAGCAGTCTTCAGTTTTGGGACACAACCCTAGTACCGGAACGCTTCAAATGGGAGTTGAAAATGGGAGGTTTTGGAATGGGTGAGGTATGACACTAAATTTTAGAAGTATTTGAAAGTTCCCAATTTATGTTGTATATGACACCGTTTCCTTGCTTATGTACATTTGGTTCGAAATATTTATATGGAACAGTTAATTCCTCTCAAGGCGAATGTGTTCCATTGTCTGTCATCGTCGTGGTGTGGAGGTGAAAAAACAACGGTAGTTGTTCGAAAAGTGAGGTTGAGGTAACGATATATTACTTTACGGTTAATGAGTATGAATGAAATTGTGAATATGCAATTGATCAGTGTTTAATTCTTAAAATTTTGTATGCAGTGTTGCGTTAAAGAAATTCACAACGAAATGGAATGAGAAGCAGAAAATAGGAAAACGTTGAAGAGGAAGGTGGAGAAAATGAAGAGATTGGTGAGGAAAAAGTCGAAAGGGGCCGGAGAAAAACCGAGTGTTTGTATTGCAGATGAGGAAGTGTTCGTTGAGGACAAAGATGTGGCATAAAATTCTAAAAATGAAGGTGAGAGGGAAACAATTGACGCTCCTGTTGACGCAGGTGAGGCACCAGAATTTTGTGGTACAGATCATACCCATTTTTTTCCCAACAGCAATGACATACTGAATGAGGATGAGAGGACAGAATTGAATGATGTTGTGGGCATGGCTTTGGAAGAGAACGTAGGAGCAGCATATATAACTCCCAGTTGTCCAGTCATTGATATTTCGTCCCAAACTTTATATGGTAAAGGGAAAGATACAGTAAGAGAAATCAAAAGAAGTAGTAGGAGCAGAAACCCCGCAGCATACTTGTTCTCTCCATGGGTATCAAGGGATACTAAGAAAATTCAATCGACTCTAAAGCAGAAGAAATTATTGAGTTATGCTGCTGTGCGAGGTGGTGATCAAGATAAAGGGTAAGTGTAACCCACATTTTTGAATTTCCTAAGTCCATATATTGTTGTTCATTGTATTGTCCTTTGGGCCTTATTATTTACTAAGACCAATTGTATTACAAAACGTATACTAATTTGTAAGAATGATGTACATTTTGTAGTGAAATTCTGGTTTCCATGTACGATATGCATCTTACTCGGACGGACATATACGAGTTGTTTCACCCGAACTGGATCTCGAACTTGGTGCGTGCTTTTTCAATTCTTTGATATGTATTTTTATGGTTATGATATGATGAACCTATGACAATTTCATTTATGAATTTAGATGGTCAAATTCTGGGCAATGCTGTTGAACGAAGAGCAAGGAGCGAAGCTGCGACACTACTATTTTGATAGTTACGTTGTCCAGTTTATGAATCAACACAATGTTATTAAATATGACACTGCAGAGGAGCGCATGCCTTTGATAAAAAAAAGTATGGGAACAATACAAACGAGTATGTAAGCTTCAAGATTCGACAGTGTTCAAGGATTCCGAGCTGGTTAGTTTAATGATATTACAGTAATTTGTTATGCATAACAGTAATGTAGAAGATGTTTTAAGTACGAATGAATGAATCGTCCTATTTTTGTCCAATATGTTTTGTTGTCCCTAACTTTATGTTCATTATCGTATAGTTGTTCTTCCCTGAAATCATTCACAAACATTGGTTTCTACTCGTTGTCAACCGGCCCAACAAAGTAGTGGACTACCTATGTGGAATCTGACGACCACACAGATATAAAGCATTTGGGGATTGTGTGGTAGACATCTATCTAATGAAATCAACCCAATTTGTTAAAGTTTGGTCTATGAAAAATGCATACTTACTTCAGGTTGATATGTAGACAGAACGAGTTTGTTGCGGTTGCCCTGGGGGAAGAGAACTGGCTAGCTTACATAACAAAGATAGACTATAAAATCCCTCGGTAGGATGATCCGTATGTAAACATATATTTCAATACAAGTGCATAATTATTTTTTCTTTCACCGTATCTTAAATATAATACTATCCCTTGCTGAGTACATCACTTAAATATTGTTTGCATATCAGGAATACTTGTGGTGTGATGGTTATGAGGTACATGCAGTTCTGGAATGGCACTAACTTCAATGAGAAATTTTGTGTAAGTAGTGTTATCATTATTATTTATATATATGTGTAAAATATGTAAGGTACAAGTTGTACTATTGTTTGGCAATAACATTTTTTTATATTGCAGGTACAGTCCAAGCCAATGCATTCTGAGTTCCTTGTGCAACTATTGGATCATCTGAGGAATAGAGTTTGAGAGGAGTTGTATAAGGCTGCCAATGTTGAAGAAGGAGATGATTGATGTCAATGGTGTATTTATAATGAAGAATTTGAGAGTGGGTGACTTAGGTGCTGCTTGGAATGAAAGTAGGTAAACACAATTCACACTCTTCATGAAACTCATCATCTTTCATGGGTACTGCCATAATAACAAATATTCCAGTTTAAGTATAGATGAACATACAATAGGAAAAATTAAATTAATAGACCTAAAAATTGCCTTAACCTAATGAATATTTACTGAACACATATAATTATGAACTTGTGAACTAAGCTCTTTTTTGCATCAACAAAGACAAGCTTGAATTTCTTTTAATATATCTCTGCTTTTCGAATGAACACAACAACATTCATAATAATTGATTGCTTTTTCATTTGTCAAAATGCATAAGGTGACCATTTTGATGGAGTATGAAGCAGATTTTGATCTTATCCATGAAGAAAATACTACCAGTATGGTGTCCTACATTAAATTGATTTTATTGAAGTAAGCAAAAGAAGTTATGGCGTCATCGTGCAGGGTGTTGCCAAGTACATTTTGGAGGAGGAGTTGCTGGTTATTGAGGGAATGGTGCAGGCTATTGCTACCTAGTTTTGGAATCAAGTAACAGATCTTACAAATTAACTGATTATCATTTCAATGAATGACATGTTATGTTGCATCGAAAAGCTAAAATGCAAGGTTTTTTATTGATCAGTACTTGACAGTGTTAGATAAACATGTCTTGATCAACTTAAAGGCAAATATTATATGCTCAATTACAAATGATTATGTATAGGTGTGTTTTTTTGTATGCCAAAATGGACCATCACATAATTCAATAAACTGGTTCTTTGTATGCCTTTTTCCCCATTTCCTCTCCCTCTTTGCTAATCCATATCCATAAGAATTGTGTGATTATTAGACATCTCATTTCCATGGAGTGTCTGTTAATTACAGCACGTCTTTTGATGGTACATCATTTTAATATAGAAATCTAAGATAAGGGGTTCAGCTGACTGAATAATGGAAGCTATGTTTTTTGGGAGTGTCGACGGTTAGATAAGAACATAATTTTGTTGTCTTCTACTATTGTATTGAGTCTGATAGCCCTTGTACTGTTAATGTTGTAATCTAGATTGTAGAATTGCACAATGTACAAAACCTTTGGTCTGCCACTGTGTCGTTTGCCTTTTAGGCAAACAACTTTTCCTCTTTTAACAGGTGCAACATTGGGCGTACGTTAAATATGTCCATACAAACTTTGTCTATTTTTGCTAATTTTATTTAGATGAACTTGTGGATTCAGTATCCTGATATAATTACAGTTTGATGTCTATGTTGGCTTCTTCACTTTCTATATCTAAGATTTTTGTATTTATGCATATATTTTTAGTTTTCTTTCTTCATCATTTTTAATTTGCATAATATGATCTTATCTCCCTTCCTCAATCTCGTCAATCTGCAACCAGATTCTTTAATGTGAATCAGATTGTAACATGTGAAGACCTTTTTGAAGTTTATCTTTGGGTTGGTTGAGTTTTTTTTGCCTTATTATATATAGAACCATGCTTTCTTATGAAATAGAGATGTACCAACTTGTTTGTATCTTTTACTCTTGTTTGATTTTCTACCTTCAACTTTCAGGTACGATCCTTTAACTGGAATTTGTTTGGTATGGATTTCTATGTTGTCCTGGAACGGCCAGGTTATCGACTGTGGGCGTCGTCGTAGGTGCAAGTCTACAGTTCGATTCTAGCACAGGGTCAGAAAGGAGGATGCCATGAAGTGGTTTGAAGTGAAATATAAGGGACTGATCCTGAACAAGTCCCAGAATATTTGGGGTTAGCTCCAGAGTATCATTAGACCTTATTTGTGTTGTATGAGGACAAAAATCTAAGGACGCTTGCTTCAGTTCATAGTTTTGGAATATGTCTTTTATCTCCTTTATAGACCAGGATATGTTTCTACTTAACAAATTTTGTAATTCACCAAAACCAAATTGTCACCTATTTTTTGTGGTTTACTTGGAAGCCAGTTAATTGTTATTGGGATGATTTTATCCAATTATTTGTTGTTTAGCTTCTGTTGTGTTCCAGACCCGGTTTGATTATGGGTGTTATCATTATGTGCTAATCCTATACAACTCTCAACTGATAATTTATACAAATACATATATTTCATTTATCCTTATATTTTTAATGTCGTAATAATTTATATAAAACATCCCAATAAATTTGTAAGATAATGTCCAAGAAAAATGTCTAAATATAACTATCAACTGATTCATCAATGTAGTGTGACACTAATTAGAAAAATATAAGGATAAATAAAACATATATGCATTTGCATAAATGTATCAGTGAAGGGATCCACTTATGCAAATACACATGTATAAGTTATGGTCATAGTTATATAGACACTGTTGTGAATAATTTGTAAGAAAAATCCCAATGAATTTGTAATTTTGTTGACTTTAGGGTTTACTTATGTGATGGGTATAATTGAAATAGTTTTATGTAATTGTTGTTTGCTAAAACTTGAGAAGGACAATGATTCATATATGTTGATAAACTTGTACAAACTGTCATTCCAAATTTATAGGGAACATCCACATCATCCATAAGTGTAAAACCCAGAAATTCATAATCACATCAAAGGTGAAGAAAATTTATTACAATTAACAAAAAATATAAGGCTGTCATAAAATACCCAAACTTTGCTAGCAGCTTCACATTTGCATTGCTGGCTTCGAGAAGTCTCACAGTTGAAGCATATATTGGAGTTTCAGAATTTAGATCCTCCACATCATCCACCGAATTTATGTCTTCTCCCATGGACTGAGAAAATGGTGATTCATGTGAGTTAGTTGAAGTTGCACTTTGAACAATGTTGGTTGAAATAGGGTAACACCATTCCTAGAAGCCGCAATGTTCATGGCGTTCCTTCGGACATACATAATACAGCTTTCCTTTGTTTTTGCCTTCTTTCCCTGTGACTTTAATGTCTGCCATATTATGTTCATCTCGACACCGACAACTTTTATTGATATACCTTAAGTCTTGTAGGTGGTTGGGTGGAAGATGGCATCTGGAAGTCGAAAATAAAACATAAGATCAAATTAATACGAAATTAATGGGCTGCAATATAAGTTGAACAGGAGTAAAAAAAAACAGCGAATACAATGGGAAAAAATAAATAAAAACAAAATTAAAAATAAAAAATAAAAACAAACACGCCTACAAACAAAGAAGAAGATTGTCGATCCGTATACATACATTCGTTGGCCTGAAATATCTTCGACTTGCACGAGTGTTGGATGAGGAAGCCATTGTACTTTCGTGATTATACATTCCAATAACTGACAAGGTGTATTTCACTAAGACGCTTCAACGATGAAGAAGGATGGCCCGGGAAATTAGGAATTACAATGTAGGAAAGTCCAAATTTATAAGGCTTGTATTTGTAATGTTGCCAAAGTACCAAAACGGTCACTGACAACCGCCACGCAACAGTAACCCATTTGGAGTTTGTATTTCAAAACCTCATAATTTGATCACTTAACAATTTAAACAAATTTTGTAATTTCTACATATACATCGGGTTGCAGTATTGAGTAAGGATAGTAAGGACATATGGACATTTCGATGAGTAGTGAATATAGTTCATTGGAGGGAAATAATATGTATACCGAATACAAACAATAAGCCAAAATAAATATATCGTCTTCCAAACCCTAATTTATTTTAACAACACCATAACTTGTATGTCAAGTCTAATATATGACATTTATTTCACATAAACCATTCAAGGGCTTTTACAAGGAATTTTATGATTCTATATAATTACTTGAAAACTTTCCTTGCAACACCATGACATTGAAATCACACCAACAACGATGGCAAATAATGACTTCTTCGTTAAGAATCCAGCATCACCAGTTCATGTGGTTGCCTTCTTCACAGCATTGAGGGATATGTTCAAAGAATCGACTATTGCAGCATTTCCCCATTTGAATCACTGTAAGCATTTTTTTTGGCGCAGTTTTCAACTGTCCCCTGAGTTATTTATTTGTCCATAGCACATTTAATAAATTAATTCCGGCCTTCTTATGTACTTTGTCTCTAAACAATAACGCAATAAACATGACATATGTACACTCAAGTCCACCTCTACGCAGGAATGTCAACCCTTTGCTTTGGTTGTACACAATCCATTCAACCTACATCAACCACACAAACATATATTTGTCTAAGACGTTTCTAAAGTATTAATTTATGAAAATTAATATTTAATATAAAATGGTAGAAATCGTAGCACACCCCTTATAAACCTTGCATCATTATTCCTACACTCAAAACAATGTTGTAAGTAGATACGCCTCTCTCTGATTACATGCTGTGGGCCCTCACTTGCTAGTATTTGCTCTGCTACATCATAATGTTCCCATGAAGTGGTCCAAGGTGCATTCCCAAGTTGTTGCATTTCCCTAAATGAATTAAATCTCGGAATGGTACAAAACTAGGCATCAAAACTTCAAATGCAATATTTTACAAATAACTCACCACTCATACTTGTCATGGTAAGACTTGAAACATATGGCATCAATTTGGCCAACAACGTCATGAATCAAATTTTCCATCTTTATCTCCATAAGAGTTATTGAATACATATATTTTTTTTAAAAGGAGTCTAATTTCAAGACAAGTTAAATATAACCGTCTAAATATGTAGCCCTTCCTTTAAATGGTAACCCTTCCTTCAAATAGTAACCCCGCTTTAAATGGTAACCCTTCCCTTTAAATGGTACCCGCCATATTGTATTCCATTAAATGGTAACTGACAGAAATTCATTACCTAGTTGATTCGCAATTCATTGTACACAGTAATTGAAGAATATATTCCTTTTTTCCAACCTTTAAATGGAAACTGCCACACTGACACCAATTCATTACCCATTATAAGATAAATAGAATATATGTATTTGAATAAATGGATCTGTTCAGAGTTATATTCGGATTGTCTTACAAATTTATTGCGATGTTTCCTATAAACTAGTAATGATATTAAATATAAAAATATTAGGATAAATTTTACATATGTATTTCCAAGTTGTTGCATTTCCCTAAATAAATTAAATCTTGGAATGCATGATAAAAAACCAATAATTTAATGGTAAAAAACCATTACATCTCGGTGAACCATGTCATCAATCATATTTTGCAGCTTTATCTCCAAAAGAGTCATTCAATCTTTAATGTTTTTTTGAGAGGAGTCCGATTTGAATACAAGTTAAATCTAACCGTCTAAATATGTAGCCACACTGACACCAATTCATTACCCATTCTACGTAATTCTCTCTCATAAAAAAAAAAACAGATTATGATTCACACAATTCAGAAAATAAGAATATTATCGTAAACTGATGTTCTGAAAGTATCATGCATAATGAAATATAAAGTATCACCCATAATGAAAGAGTTAACACTTCATATAATATGTAACTTAACCATTACTGCCGATTTATATTTGTCTTACATATCCGAAGAAGTATAAAACAACCTAAACCAAAACACCTGCCTGGCTCAGGGAGCCCAATAAAACAAACAACCATCTACCCCATAACCATAAAATGACGATACCACCATGAGCGAACCACAGAACAACCACAGATTGACCAAAAATTGGGATATACTACACATGGTACATGTTATACATACATAAACTAAGCAGAATATCACACACAGAGAGCACCATGAGAGAAGCACAGAACAAGCACAGAATGATCAATATTTGGGTTAGGAGGCGTTGGAGTCATTTGCTTCCCCCAACACCTCCACTATCGCAGAGTCAGAATCGTCCTGGAAATCCCTTTCCAGCAGTGGATCCTTCGTCTCATGGCGCGGCATAATCGCCACAGCTGATTCACTTCAATCGATAGGTTATTGACCCTCATGAGTAAGTACTCTGGATTAGGGGCAAAATGAACGGGTGCTGGAGGAGGAGGAGGAGGACGAGGAGGGTTCACTAGAGGAGGAGGAGGGTTCACTCTTCTTCTTCTGCGGGGACCTCGTGAGGCAGAACTACTTTGGGCGTGATGCCTTGATGACACATTTGGAAGCTCTGGTGGTTTTAGGTCCATGGTCGTGCTATTTATAGTAAAAACCAGGTGAATGTGGATCACATATTATTACCATGTTAATTTGTTTGGTGTGAGAAGAATAAGTTGCATTTAAAAAATTAAGTGCAATCCGGCATGGAGGGAGGACGTTTCTTAAATGCAATTAATTTGTTTGGATGAAATAAATGAAGTTTGACAGTAATTCAGTTTTGAGTAGATTATTCCCACGTGACATGCAGTTCGGTTCGTGAAATTAGGTTCAAATCAGGTTAGAATACTTGTGGTTCAATTCATGAGAAGAGGAGATAAACTAATTACTATGGAAAAATAATTACCATAAAAATAATTACAAGTAAAATATGTATTTGATGACAAATAAATAGAATAAAAATAATTACAAAACCTATGCATACAACTACTTTATTAGGACGTGAATTATTGTTCAGTCCATGACACTAGGTAGAAAGCACGTTAGAAAGAAAATGGTTCAATTTATGAGAAGAAGAGAAAAATTACTTACTTTGGAAAAATAATTACCAAAAAAATAAATCAAAATATAAAGACGACAAATAAACTACTAAGGATATTATGTATAAAAATATAACGATAAATAGAAAATATGTATTTGCATAAATTGATTTGTTGAGACTTATATTTGGATGAATTTCGTTTGGGACTTGGAAATTGTCTTACAAATTAATTGGGATGATTTGTATAAAATGGTAACAAAATTATATATAAAAATATAATGATAAACGAAACATATGTATGTGCATAAATTGATCTGTTAAGACATATTTGGATAATTTTCGTTTGGGGCTTGAAAATTGTGTTACAAATTAATTGGGATGATTTCTATAAAATGGTAACGAAATTATGTATAAAAATATAACGATAAACAAAACATATGTATTTGCATAAATTGATCTGTTGAGAGTTATATTTGGATGATTTTCGTTTGGGGCTTAGAAATTGTCTTAAAAATTAATTGGAATGATTTCTATAAAATGGTAACGAAATTATGTATAAAAATATAACGGTAAACTAAACAAATGTATTTACATAAATTGATCTGTTGAGACTTATATTTAGATGATTTTCATTTGGGGCTTGAAAATTGTGTTACAAATTAATTGGGATGATTTCTATAAAATGGTAACGAAATTATGTATAAAAATATAACAATAAAATGGTAACGAAACATATTTGGATGATTTTCGTTTGAGGCTTGGAAATTGTGTTACAAATTAATTGGGATGATTTCTATAAAATGGTAACGAAATTATGTATAAAAATATAACGATAAACTAAACATATGTATTTGCATAAATTGACCTATTGAGACTTATTTTTGGATGAATTTCGTTTGGGGCTTGGAAATTGTCTTACAAATTAATTGGGATGTTTTTTAGAAATTGTTAACGAAATTATGTATAAAAATATAACGATAAACAAAACATATGTATTTGTATAAATTGATCTATTCAGAATTATATTTGGATGAATTTCGTTTGGAGTTTGGAAATTGTCTTACAAATTAATTGGGATGATTTATATAAAATGTTAATGAAATTAGCTATAAAAGTATAACGATAAATAAAACATATGTATTTGCATAAATTGATCTGTTGAGAGTTATATTTGGATGAATTTCATTTGGGGCTTGGAAATTGTCTTACAAATTAATTGGGATGATTTCTATAAAATGGTAACGAAATTATGTATAAAAATATAACGATAAACAAAACATATGCATTTGCATAAATTGATCTGTTAAGACTTATATTTGGATGATTTTTGTTTTGGGCTTAGAAATTGTCTTACAAATTAATTCGGATGATTTCTATAAACTAGTAACGAAATTAGCTAAAAAAATATAAACATAAATAAAACATATGTATTTGCATAAATTGATCTGTTCAGACTTATATTAGAAAATTATTTGGATGTTTGACATAAATTATAAGGAATATATGTATATAAGTAATAGGATAAATGCTACATATGTATTTGCATAAGTGGATCACAATGTTGTTGCATTTGTATATTATTAATTTGGCCCTTGCAAATATTTTCAATGCATTTCCATCAATTCAAATATTTGAGTTAGACTCATAAGTCAAGAGCTAATATTTCATAAGAAATGATGAAAACCACTTATTATGCATTTTCATAATACATAAAATTATACAAATTTGCCCAACCCCCCCCCCCCCCCCCATATTGTTATAAAACCCAATAACAATTAAGCAGAGTTAAATAAACAAAATAAGTTAAAACATTGTGAAATACAAGCAGAAATGATTGTCAACTATGAAAGAGTCGTTCAATTGGTCGGTCTATCTCCTCGATTAGCATTTGGGACGTTCGTCTCACACTCGATTCGCAATTGTTTAAATCTGCTATCTTTCAAAATGATCATGCCACAAAATGCAATCAAATTAGATACCATGATAACAGAGAATAAAATTCAATAAAAAATTAAACTGGTACGAATTGTATTGATGAGGACAACTACGTACCTTATTACTTCTGAAACCATTAGTGAAACAATCATCATGTGAATAATTGGTATTGGAATTGCATGAATCAGCAACAAAGGTCTGCAACATTATATATTTTTCAGGATATATTATAAACAATCAATTAAAGAATTATACAACTTTGTATATTGTAATTTATATGTTGGTTCCACCTTAACAGCAAACTTGCCTGGTTAGTTAATGGAGTAGTTAGTTCAGCAGGCGGTTGCGAAAACCTTCTGTAATGCATTACACGTTGTGGTGGCGTCATATAACTTTCTTCACTGAGAAATTCAACTGGAATTTCACAGCCCTACAAAATAAATGTTGTAAAACATTTGACCACATATTAACTTCTAACCATAATGAACATGTTAAGCAGCATGGGAAGCTGCGACAGAGAAAATTGAAGAGGTGGATTGGGCTGCCTTATGTTGGACTGGGGGTAGAGCTACATCGTCTATTCATTCAGTCTTAGTTATGCAAAGACCAGTTATTAGTCAAAAATTCTTCCAACAACAACCCCTTTGCATTGGCAGCCAGGTGTTACGTAAGTTATAAATAAGTTCAAACAGATTGCATGATAAGATTGCAAGAGTAGCTAAGGATCTAAATAAATGTAATTTATGGGAGGTTTTAGATGTGATGGGAGTTCATCTCCAAGACATTTTGTAACTTTCCATTGCTTAGTAGTTTAGGTGTTTGAAAGGGAAACATTTCTAGGACTATGTTTTATTTTCATGAGGGTATGCCATCATTTCTCTCCATGTATTATTTGTTTATATTCAATACACACTTATCATTTAGGGGGGGGGGGGGGGGGAATAACATAAAACAAATGTTAAGCAATGTGCTGAAAATAGTTATGCGATAATACTCACATTCACTAACACGTGGTAGGGGATTGTTCCACTACGACTACTACCACCTGCCTCTCCTGATTGAAGGGCTTCATTGCAATTCTATAACACAATTATGAGAATTATTACGTATGCATAATTTAATACACAGAACTGGTATTACTTATGAAACTATTTGGACAACCAGTAAGAGTATAAAAGTACCTGAAGCTGAACTGTTTGTGTGACGGCCCAAGTTTTGTAACAGTGCGTCAGTGATGACCAAAAGATGACCCGATAACGGATCCGAAATGCGGAAGCGAAAGGTGAAACAACGGTCTCTAGAGATACCATATGTTGCTAAGACACCAATGTGACCCTTAATGAGGTCACGGAACCCAAAGGAAAACAAATGCGTTAGTGACGTTTCAATTACGGACAAAAAGGAACCTAGGGACAAAATGGTCATTTTGTAAAAAGTGGATTCAGGTGCTATCGAGTACACCGCTGGAACAAATTAGTCAAGTTCAAAAAAAAATTTACTCAATTTGGAGTCCGAACAGGGGAGAAAGGTCAAAAACAAAAATGATGTCGTGGCGGCCCGACGAGGACAACCCACCACTGCTGCAACTGAGAGTAAAAACAGGCATCTAAACGGACTTTTTTGGAAAAACTCAAAGAAGAAACCCCCCCTAAAATCAAGTTTCCTACCCCGATCATGAACGGAAACAAAAAAAAAAATGCATTGTAAAATGCCCAGAATGCCCCCAAGAAAATCAGGTCAAGAGGAAAAAAAAAATAATCCAAGCTACTGCCCAAGTTTTGCAAATAGGGCTTCGAGAGGTTTTTAAATTGCTTAAATTGAAAACACAATCTTAAAATACACCCACAAGACCTCTGGAAGTTTCGGATCGGTCGTGACGATTTTCAAAAAAAAGTCGATGAATAGTACCAACTACATTTGTACTAAAAATTTGCAAAAACCTGGCAGCAAGGATTTTTCAGAAAAATATTGATTTTTGAGGGACAAGATGATGTTTTCTTGAAAAACACAAAGAAGAAACCCCCCTCAAAATTGAGTTTTCTACATGACTCACGAGGAAAAATGAAAAAAATACATTGTGAAATACCCGAAATGCCCCTGGAACAGAATAGGGTAAAACTCCCTAAAAATGCTACTTAGTTTTTGTTTCATCAAAGAATATATTGTTTGCCAAAGTGAGTATGCAAGTGCATGTAATATGATAAAATAGATGTGGTACAATGGCCTATGGCCTCATTACAATACATTTATAACATTTGACATGTCAAACCTCCAAGTTAGAAAAATTACATTTCATAGACAAATCATGAACATGGTAACACTTGCATGTGAACAAAATTGCTTCTAAAGAAGCTCAACCCAGCAAATCACCCAAGCAATTGCAATCTCCAATCTTGTATCCTATACCTGAAATATGCCCCAGTATCGTAGGGGTGAGTAACATAAAGCTACTCGTATGAAATGAGCATGCATCGACCTACGTTTTACAAGTGTACATGAATTAATCATTGTGGTCATTCCACCTAACGTCTATATCAAAGGTGAGACTCAAGGAGCATCCTAGCTACCTAAGATCATTTCTAGCATAAAACACATCTTTTATGCAATTTCAACAACATAAGAGCATGCTACACATAGCAACAAGATATGGCATGCTTACATAAAGCAACTAGTTAGAAACATGCTTACACAAAGCAACCAGATAGAAACATACTTACACAAAGCAACTAGATATAGATTCTCAAAGTTATCAACTTGAAATCTAAATGCTAAAATCAACTAAATATAGTAATTTAGTATGAATGTACTTAACAACATCAAATCGCCAATAGTCAAAACCACAGTCATAATATAAATATGATTGATAACTTGGAATTGAATGCGAAAACAAATACTGGAAGACTTGGACATTAGTCGGATGAGACCGATACAGGGCTAATTTGGAGCTACTAACCCCCAGGTAGCCTACCCAACGCGCGAACTTTTCTGGGCTAAGTTGGAGCTACTAACCCCTAGGCAGCCTACCCAACGCGCGAACTTTTGACTTAAAGGACTCTTGTCCCCGTACTAGAGCCAAACCCTAGCCATCATGCAATGTCCCAAGTGGTTCCAAAATAAATAGATAAGTTTACAACTTATATACGTATTGAATAGTACACGAAACTACCCTCATGCACAAGGAGGCTGAAACCACACAACACATGCTCTAAATCCACAACTACTATAGGATGACAATGTCGAATCTTCAGAGCACGATTTGTTACGCGCTATAATAACATCACATGTCGAATCTTCATAGCGCAATTCGTTACGCGTTATAACAATATAATCCAATATTGAAACATAACTCATAAATCCATTATAAGGCAAAAGTTATGCTTTAAACATACTATCAATGTCAAATACATGAGTTAATCAATAATACAATAGAAATGGAATTTAATCAATAAACTAATTAAATTCCCTAAGTTTCAAATCTCAATCAAATGGCCTCCAATTAATACATGATAAACAATATAGCATGGTCATTACATACACCATATCAAAACTCGATTAGGCCATAAGAACAATAAAGTGGAATTTAATTAAATCATGATAATCAAATCCCTAACTTCTAAAACAACATCAAATGGTTCCAAATTAACATATGCTAAAACATAAGTCATAGTTATCACAAATATCAAGTTAAACACTTAATTAGGCCAATGGAACCCTTAATTAGATTTTAATTAATTATTTTAATTAAAATCTCTAGATTTTCATACTTGTCCAAATGCTCTCAAATTAAAGTATGTTAAACAACATGCCAAGACATAATTTAAAAGCATATCATAAGTCAATTTTATGCTAGGTACGGCCATGAGATTTAATCTTTCACAAAAGATAAATCTTAAATAAAATATGCAATTCTTATTCAATTAATCCCAATTTAATATATGTTAACAAACATATTAAAATATGATTTTCTAGCATGCCACAATTTCATTCTAAGTTATACACATCCTTGTGAATTAAATTTCATACAAAGAAATAATTAATACTAATTTTCTAGGATCGATACAAGGCATGCAATTAAGTTGTATAATCATGTTAAACACTCAATACAACACACACACAAGCCTAGAACATCCCCTACCTCAATTTGAGATGAAAATCTCAAAAGCCACCAAATGGAAACCGCTCGGAATCCGACGAAACTTCTAGGTTTTGTCGGGGACTACACCGTGCACATAACCCCCAAGGAAGCCCCATCAAAATCACAACTTGACTTCAAACCCAAACTCAAATAATGGTCAGAAATGGGTTCTAATAAGAGTGAAAGAAGCGCATAGTCAACACGAACACTAAACGCAAATGTCCTTCTATGTTCTGACGAAGGAATGAAGCTCAAAAGAGGAGAGAGAAGGTGGCAGCCTCCCTTGGGCTGCCATGGAAGCTTCAGGTCGTACAAGAGAGTAGGAAGATGAAAAAATAAAATATCTCACTCCCCTTTTATAGAAATCTCAAGAAGTGTCCCGAACGGGCCCCTCCGGGTCCGAAAAAGTGAAATTTGAGCAGACGTGCTCAAATGACAAAACTCTGTGAACGAAAAAGATTCAAAATGAGAAAACATGAACAACGGAAGAAACGGCGTCAAAAACCAAGTCTCGAATAGAAAGTTATGCCCCAAACAAGTTTGGAGTTAACTAGGGCCAGAAACCCTGAAATTGGAAAACAATGACCAGAAGGAATTTCTAAGAGTACACAACTCGACGAAAAGTGAAAATGAATCCCGTACGAGGATCCAGGCTCAAAACAAAGCATTTAGCAATAACTTTCATTAATTGCACAATGGTTCCTCTAAAAAGTGAAAACTGCACTAATGGCCCAGAATGAAAATATCTTCCAAAAATATTTTCTTAAAAACCCCTAAAATAAAATATCTTCAAAAGATATTTACGAAAAAACACCCCAAGAAAATAAAATAATTTCAAAGAACTTTGCATCCATACCCCTATGGACACCGGGAGCAACCAGAGTACTTTCTTACAAAAGTAAAGATACGTATTTCGTGGAAACCACTCAAGATGGAGATACATGAAGTCAAAAACTAACTTCGAACACAAGAAGTGTGGTTACGCCAACAAAGTGTCAAACGGGGAAAAGACAAAATAAGGAAAAGTACGAAAAGTGAATAGTGTCGAAAAACGAAAAATGTGGAAACGACTCGGTCCTCAAGGAAAGTTGTTAATCCACAGAAAAGAGTCTCGGAAATCACTCCAGAGCACTCGAGATGACACTAAGCGAAGAGGAAATGAACTCAAAAAGGAAAGACAACGGAAAAAAAAAAAAAAAAAATCCGTGAAAATCCAGGTCATTACAGTTTGTTTCATTGATTTCGTCTTATTGCGACTCTTTAGCTCCATGGTCGGTTTTAACCTCTTAAATTTTCCTTTCCGTGTATCTTTACACTTGAGACCATTGGGGATTTTGTCAGTATTTCTGTTCATGCCGACATATTGGTTTTTGCCTTTACCACCAATATAAATTCCATTCCTCTCAGCAAACTTACATCTACAACTTGATTGGGCAATTTTTTTCCACTCCATGGCTTTCACTAATAAATCATTGTATCCGTCCTTATCCTCCGATACAATAGACAAAATTTCAGTCAGAATACGACAAAGTACCCTGTGCCGTCTCCTAACCTCAATTTTTGGATCAACTTCGGCAATCACTTCACCGGAAAGATTTTCCTCCAAGCTGTTATCTCTTGCAGTTCTACTCCACCTTCTTAATATATATCGACGAGGCAATGTATTGGCGAACATGGAGTCCTTTAGGATTTTCAAACTATGTCTACACATAATACCCTCCCTTTCAAATGTACAACAAAAACATAACAATTCATCTTCTGCTGTCCTCCTCACGTCGCGTTGCATTCCATCCTCACCAATGACTTTGTAAACACAGCCTCCGTTGCCATCGATGGGACTGCAACCAATGATCCTCTGACTGGCAGCAGCTGCTAAGAACTCCTCCTGGAAAATATTAAATATAACCTTTGTGTACAGGTTTGCCGCCTCTACTAATATGTTACAGTTTGTTTTCAGTTGAGGTAGATTGTGGAGCAACCCATACTCGGCTACATACTCCTTGTAACTCTTGTCGGACAATAGCCTTTAAAAGTGTGTGAAGAAATCTGGAAGAATCAGTTACCTGGATTAGTACACCTTCAAGCAACCATTGAAGCTTTCACTCAATTGTGTGCTGTGGATACCCGCGGACCAGGTATGTTTAATAAATGCCATGGCCCATCTATGTTTCAAAACAAAGAGATTTGTAAGCCATGTGTTACCAATAACACCATTTTCCGTTATCATTAAATTCCATTCCCTGGTAAATTCTTCCTCCTCCTCATTTCAAACATTAATTTTGATAACACATTCTTAAAGCCTTGCGCACGTCTAAACAACAACCCTAGATGCTTCTGTGCATTTTGCATTAGGTGCCAAACACACAGATAATGTTTTGTCCCTGGCATCACCAGTAAAAACTATTTCTGTAATATAACTACGTAAAAACATGTACCACGCCCAACTACACAATTAAAATTTGGAAATGCAAAGAGTAGAGATCTGAATTAAAATCACCTGCATCAATGCCTTTCCCATTACAGCATCTTGATCAGTGAAAATCGTCTTTGGTGCTTTATCGGACATTGTTTTTAAAAATGTTTCAAACAGCCACACAAACGACTCTGCAGTCTCGTCATACATGAACGCTGCTCCAAACACAGCGATCTCCCGGTGATGATTCAACCACAAGAAACTTCCAAATAGACGGTTGCCATGTACAACTTTATATGTTGTGTCAAAACTTACATCTCCAAAATTGCAATAATCAACTATCATTTTTGAATCGGCCTAGAATATGTTAGTGATCATTTGATCACTATCCAATTGGAATGCATAAAAGAAAGATAGATCTTCACAAGACTGAGTCTCAAAATAATTCATTAGCTATGCTGCCTCTCCATATTCGAGCTCAGTTTGTCTTCAGGTCCTTATATGGTTTAGTAAATCCAACTTCATGTACCCAATTAATTGTTTTCCACCAGGTTGCCATCCCATCAACTCATATGAATTGCGAGGGCTTATTCCTGAATCAGAAGCCAATTCCAAATCAATGGCCTGAACACGGCTAATTCTACGCTGGGATGGCAGCATGTGTATGCATTCATCAATCATCAATGGATGGTTGTGGCTTTCAACAAATTTTGTAACTTCCAACTTATGCGTATACTTGGAAACTTGAATAAGCATTCGAGCAGGGCAACCAGTTCGTGTTTCGGCCTTGGGAGTCTTTGTATTACTGTCCCGAATGTCGTCACCCTTAAAACCCTCCTTGTAGCATGTTAACAATCTCGATGACAGTTTACCAGTCTTTTTGCTCTTATTAAAATACTCTTTGCGGATGCTAAAACCGACTCGACCGGCATATGAATTATAAAAATCATATGCCTCTTCCTCAGTTTCAAACTTCATACCTATTCTTGGTTTCCATTCTACGACATCTGCCCTTGCAATAGGAACGTTTTCTATATATTTGGTGTCTTCGATGTTATTTAATACCTCTTCCATTTTAATAATTGAAATCAGAAACCTACAATATATAAAAAATACATTTGAACGAAGGGCTGTGTTGCAGGTATGGATTATTAATTGGAAATATTTTCTGACCTACTACCATTATTCAAGATAGTATAATGTATTAGGGCAGGGAACCAACTTCCTCAATTGCACATATTTTAATTTTGCTACAAATAACAAAATAAATGATTTATTTATCTTTTTCCAAGTCAAACATGCACTTCCAACCTTTTTGGACCTTCTATTTTCATAAAAATTACAACTGTGTTCAATTATTCATTTAACTTTTTCCAAATCAAATATGAACTTGCAAACTTCTTTGGGCTTATTTTGATAAACACTACAACCATGTTAAGTTAGAGGTATAAGAAGAAACAACAATACGAATTGGAAAAACATTTCCATGTCATGTAACCAAGAGTAGTAGTGTGATGCAGCTAATCATGCAACCAAACAACATCCCAACTAATTTGAGAAATTCAAACAAAGACAAACCAACAACAAACAAATACTAAAGAGAGAATAGGAAAAAAATAAAACATTTGTAGAAAGTGCACATGTTATTAGCCAAAGATAACTATACCAACAGCCTAGAACAAAAAAGAGAATAAATTTTAACCCAAAACTCAAAACTTAATACATAAAAAATAATAAGAATAATACTAATAATAAAAATAACCAGAGAACATCATGAAAGTTACCAAACAGATAGTAACAGAGTAAATTAAGTAAAATAAGAAAAAGAATCCAAAGATCATGATCAAAGAAAAAACACTCCAAATAGCATTATTATTAATGAATAATCAAAAGAAAAAAAATAAAATAAAAATTTTATTTCTCTTATTTTAAAGAAAGATACATACCCAAAGACATAGACAAATGTATTGGAGTAGCAAGCATAGTGCCCCCATCTCTCACAACGGTTAAAACCCATGATAGAAAAGATAGAGCCACATTGCCTTCTTTGCAACTTAAAGTCCCAGACAACCCATTCTCTCTGTCTCTCTGTCTCTGTCTCTGTCTCTGTCTCTCTCTCTCTCTCACACACACACACACACTGTGACACAGTGAGTTTGTAATTCAAAACCCACTGACCACTTCTTCCCAAAGATGAAGAAACAGGGGAAGATAGAAATAAAGGGTCAAAAGGACATGAACAAGCCAACTATTCAAATCCAATTCACTGTTACAACAACAAGAACAGAACGTTGTGGTGAAAAGAATCTGCATTAGTTCTCCTTCACTCTTTTATTTATATATATATATATATATATATATATATATATATATATCAAACTTTCTAAGATATTGAAATATACTAATTTAGTCGAGAGGTATTTTTTTTTACTTCATTGTTTATTTGTTTCTTTACTTTTCCCACTTGTCTAACTGACAATGATGAAATGTGGGAGCATTAGTTAGTGGGAAATGATGGGAAGGTCTTGGGCTTATTTTGAGAAACATTACAACCAAGTTGAGTTATTTATAATGAACAATCATAACTGTCAATGAGAACTTACATTTCATACAATGAAAATTTTATTCTAACATATTAAATTGGAAGTGTAAAACCTCTATTTCTTATTGTACAGAATATCCCAAATAGATTGTAGTATTTATCACGAATAAAACACTGCATTACAGGAATACAACGGATATTTTATTCTAACATCTTAAATTGAAGTTTAAAACATAACATAACTTTTAATACAGAATATCACAACTTTTACACAATTTAATCATATAATTTTCACAATTTCTCATTTAATTTTTCACAGTTTAATAACAGTTCAAGAATTACCAAACACACGACACTGAAGGTTCCTTTTCCCCACATTCAATCAAACCTTTCCAAACAAATTATAATTTTTGAAAGAACAAAATTAAGGAAAGCTGGGACTTTTTTGGGAAGACAATTTATTTCATTCTATATTTAGGGAGAGAAGAAGAAAGCAGATTAAGAACATACCTTCGTCACTGTAGCTTCCTCTTCTCCAACACTGAAGGTTCCTCTTCCTCACGTTCAATCAAACCTTTCCAAACAAATTGTAATTTTGAAAAGAACAAAATTAAGGAAAGCTAGGACTTTTTTGGGAAGACGAATTTATTTCATTCTATATTTAGGGAGAGAAGAAGAAAGCAGATTAAGAACATACCTTTGTCACTGTACCTTACTCTTCTCCGACATTCAATGAAATGTTTGGAAAGAAATTGTAAATTTGAAAAGAAGGAAGAAAATCGGGAGAGAAGAAGAAGAAACAAGATTAGAAATTTAGAAGGTCCGATTCACAATTGTGCCTTCCTCTTCTCCGCCGACGTTTAATAAAACCTTTGGAAAGAAATTATAAATTTGGAAAGGAGGAAAAACTGGGAGAGAAGAAGAAGAAAGAAGATTAGAAGAGGCGCTAAATCTGTTTTGGATTTTCCAATTTGCCGCTTCAATCTGAGTTTCAATAGGAAAAATTTCGTGTATGTATGTATGTATGTATAATTTTTTGTATGTGTATTGTTCGTATATGTGTCTCTGTGTACCTTTTTTACCCAAAGTACTGTTTGGCCCTTTTTACCACTGCTACAGTGAAAACCGGAGGGAACAGATTCTCCTGTTCCACAGGAGAGGATTCTGGTTCAGTACAAGATAGGTACTACCAACCATATTTCAATTAGTAGATAAAAACTATGATCAATCGTGACACTAACTTTTTACCCAACTCCTCCCCATACTGAAGGGAACAATGCCCAAGCTGACCCAGAACCAGATAATAAACTAAAAAAACATAGACAGCCAGCATCAATATGCAAACTATGTAGGAAATTATATTCAATGAATACAATAAATATGAATACAATAAATAAATAAATATGTAAAATAAGGAACTACTCTATTTATTTATTTATTTATTTTTGTTCCCTTTCAAGTGGAACTACTCTTATGAGTTTTGCAAGTAAATGGGTCATCCAATTAGGACCCACCAATGTTATTGTCACAGAATGAAGAATATGCAAATTTTTCGATGGAAACACCAAAAATACTAAAAGAATATAAAAGATGTGTATAATTGAGAAGATCAGAATTCTTTAACTAGATATTATTCTCCAAATAAGGCCCTCAACATCAAGTTTTTGTCTAGCCTTGTGAAACCCAATAATCCCCGCCTTTCTCTGAAATAGCTGCAGTGTGGTACTCCCCGCATGACACTTAGTTATCTAAGGCCTCCTCATTATATAATTACCTCCTCGTTCCTTGTAGATTTTCGGATTCGGAAGCTGGTGAATTGTTTCAGCTTCAACATCCAAAGCAATAAGGTGGGGATCACCATACCCACCAGTCCAATAAATATACCCTCCAACAAATAAGGGGCAGTAACATCGAGTCAGATACTTAACAAAGTCCGATATCTCTTCTGACTCTTCAGTATCAATCATCCTCCAAGCACTCTTGGTACCCACAGTTAATATTGTGCACACATAATTAAAGTTTTCATCACCACTTTGTATCTCCTGGTAGAACGAACATATGCTAAACAAGACTGGTATACAATTTTATCAAAAAAATGGAGGGAGGACCACTACTTGCTTCGTAATAAGATTTGCAACATGGATGAGGTACCGACTTATGCGATCACAGAACAACACTAAGCCATCACAACTAGCATAAACATGCTGAAAAGACCTAATTCTTGACTTTCCTATCTGAATATCGAAATTGTGTATCTCCACAAAGTGAAACAATTTTGAATGTACACGATCTTGGATGAAGAGGCCATCAGTTGATTTCTGAAGGTGCGTATTAATGAAATGAGATTCTTAGTTCAATTTGCCAAGTTAAGGTAAAGAAACAATATTTCTAGACATTGAAGAAACATACGGAACATCTTATACATAAAAAATAAACCAATAATCGATTTGACTTGTCCTTCTATCCTATTATCTATGTCTAGCATCCTTTAATTGGGACTAACATTCCATCTCCATATGAATCTTTCAAGGAACTGAAAATATTGATAGTTCAGACCGGAACTTGAGGCTTTGATACAGCCTGAACCAATCATTCAATCCATAGCACACAATAAACAAATAAAGCAAGAAATCAATGGACACATATTTTTAACGTGGAAAACCCAAACGGACAAAAAACTGGGACCTCCTAATCTAGGCAAATGGAATCAACTACAAAAAAGAAGGATTACAACCTAGGTGACAATTCCAAAAACCCTAAAAACTCCTAGTGACCTCGTTGACGATCAACCCATCAAACTCTCCTTGGATTTCCAGGTACACGATCTGCTCGCCAACAGCCTTCGCTCCTCAAGAATCTGCTTCTACACCAGTAATCCAACCACTAATTGTCCAATTCAATCTCTAAAGATGGATTAATTATGATGTTGAAGTCTTCACAAGTAGTACACAGCAACAAATGTCAACGCACAGTGAAGAACACACCAGTACTAAGTGTGATGAATCTAAAGAAATCAATAATAATGATGCAACCTTAGAACTCAAAATTAGGATCTCTATGTGTGTATAAGTTATTTTCTGTATCTTTTGTATTCTGCTGTAGAGTTGTATGTATATAGGCAAAATAGAAGTATAGAGAGAAAAGGTTTGGTGTCGTTTTAAACTAGAATGAAAACTGAAATTTCACGAGGCTCGATTTGTTGACACAACTTCAGTGGGGCTCGATTGAGAGCTTGATCAATTGAGTCTACTTCAGTGTTTAACTTAGAAAATTTTGAATAGGAAGTTTCCAGAAACACTTCTATGCACATTTCAAAAGATTTAGGGAATCAAATAAGGTCTAATCATGTAAGAATTTAAAACCTAATCATGAGTGCATCAAAGTGTTAAATTAACTTCTTCTGTTTTCATAAATGGAATGACTTTATAAAAGATAAGACAATGAAGTATAAAGGAGGGCATGCCCTCACTGTACAGAAGTAACAAAACAGAAGGTAGGAATTAGAACAGAATACACCTACTTCCAAAACAAATGACATAAAATGCCCTTAACTAAGAGCACCTTCTGAAGACATACCAGCAACATAAAAACAGAAAACCAAAGCTCTCTAGAGTACCCCACCTTCCAATTACCCCAAATGACTACAATAAAATCATTTTTGGAAGCTGATCAGTGCCGAACCAAGAAGAAACCCAGATGACCAACATTTAAATCATGGACAAGATGCCAATTTTTACCCAGAAGATCGGCAAAGTAGTCCTATACTTGAGTAACAAAATCACAGCTCAAAAAAAAAAAAAATACTCTCTATCATCTGATGCATTAAAACAATACAAACAAACCGGAGCAAGGCATTCCCCTCATCCATAAATTAAAAAACAAAGGGAGTTTATTACACAAAGCTAATACGGTAGTCACTGAAGCTCTAGACCTTCCCTTTTTCGACAAATCGAAGCCCATGAGACATGATCATAAATAGCTTTTTACCTTGGTGTAGAATATTAAACAATTACTCTCCAAGGTAGCTCGAAATTCCTTCTTCAACCAAGTGTAGGAGGTAACAACTAACACTAACTTTTAGGAACTCCTAACCTACACTAGAAATTAAAACAAAAGTTACAGACTCTAGCTTTGTTCTATGAAATTTGCCAACATAGGTCCTATTAACCTACATTCTCCAATTTCATGACAAAACACAGAAGAAAACTGAACAATAAATCAGAAATAAATAAAAAAATTACTCAAATCACCTTTGGAAGCTTTCTGGACTTCAAAGACTGATACATGTTGCAAAACAGATATGAAAACTGCACGAAATGCATTATATCAATGTGTTAAGAGAAATTATAAATCAATAAAACGAAATATAGCTAAAAATTATCCATTTTTGGTCCCCATTTGATTATTATTATTATTTTTTCATATATGCTCCCTGTTGAATTTTGCCAAGTTAAAATAAATCAATCAACATATATTCAACAAATCCATGTTTTAACGCCAAAATCCTATGGATTTTGTTAACCTATTAAAGATGATCTAGTAGGATTAACAACTAATGCATTAAATGTTGTCAACCAGTATAAAGGTACAGCGCAGACAACCATGGACACACTCTCTATGCTTTGAACAAAAGTGCTTATGAACAGCACCAAACAAAGAGATTCGTATTATAGAATGCAGATTATGCAATTATATTATGTAAATTCTTTATCTATTTCACCTTAAAAACAAGGGTCAGCCAAGTATTTGCATTCCTATAGCCTCTGAACCTGCCCCATTAGACTGGCAATTAATCGAGCAGTTCATGTGCATATTATAGAATGCAGATTATACATTACACATTGATTTATAATGGTAACAACAAAGCCCCATGCTTCGGAACATAAGCTATCTTAGAAAATAACAACAAAATATTCATCATAGAACTTCACTAAATAATCAAAACGACATACGCATATATATGATATCAATATATAAATATGTGTGAAGTGGGAACGAGAAAGTTGTCTCTTTACTCTTGCGGACGATGTCACGCTGAGCAATTCGAGCAGATCTTCTGGGTCCATTTTTCGGATTATCTATTGAAGATGATGGATGATGACATACCTAAAACTCTTCAGTGCAGTTCACCTTTGCTGGTAGTGAATGGTGTGATTTCTTTCAATTTTGGGGGATTTTGAAAATTACAACATAAAAAGGAAAGCATACAAAATCAAACGAAGGAAGAGTTCAAGGGTTTTGATTGATTTTGAAAGGAAGATTTCAACACAGAAAGGAAAGTATCGTTGAAATCAGATCTCTGTTTGATTTTGAATTCTTCTGTTCGCGCCATTAAATTATATAATAAAGCCTTCACTTTTTGAAACATTATTAGAAAAAATAAAAATAAAAACAATACTTGTATGTAAAGTTAATTCTAATTTAAATTTTTTTATATTTTATCTTATTCTAATTTTAATTGTAAGACGGGAAACTCAGTAATGCATCGAATCAAACCTTGTCTGAGCAGAGTTTAGATTCTGCGGCTCATTCTCTGCCTGCTCCAGTGCAGCTTGTAGGCACTTACGCCATTACGCTTGGCTTGTCCTTCCATTTGTTTGGATCGAAAGAGCTTCTATTCCCATTCTCGTTCAACTTGGTCTATATCGACCTATTTCTATCTTGTACTATAAGACTATCCCGGAAGCTTCGGTGCTCCCAAATACTCCTATAGTCCTATAATACTAAAATTATTTTATTTTAATATTTGAAATACGTTGAAAAATAATAGTATGTTTTTTGCTTCATTTGTAATTTTGAAAACAATTCTAAAAAATTTAGAGAAAATAAAACAGTTTGAACATGTCTTTTATAACTAAGTTTTCAACCAAGCAAAATTTTTTTGTACAATCACTAAACAAATCTATAGTATTTATTACTAGATAGTATATAGTAGATAATAGGGATTATTACATATAAATGGTGCTAATGACTTATATTTACTATTTGATGGAGTCAAAGTCTCATAATTTCGAAAAAATGAAGACATGAAAAAATACTGGTTACCCTCAATGAGATACCACTTTTAAGCACATAGGTACCACTTTTTATAATCAGGTACTATTTTTTGTGTTGTACAAAAAAAGTGATACATAATGCACAAAAAGTGGTATCTATGTGCGTAAAAAGTAATACCTATGTGAATAAAAGTGGTACTTGATGTACAAAAAGTGATACCTATGTGAATAAAAGTAGTACCTCAGTAAGGGTAAATAGTATTTTTTCATGTCCACGTCAGCATTTTAGTCAACATCAATTTTTCAAAAGTATGGGATGTTGACTCCATTAAATAGTAAATATAGATCATTAGCACCATTTATATGTAATAATCCCTAAATAATATTAGGCAAGGCAAGTGTAGGTATAAGCATACATGTGCTTGCGGGTGAGGCATGCGTGCATTGACACGAGATAAAAGAGGTGCAAGAATGATATGTGAACTTTGACACTCAATTGTGAAAGCAAAATACATCCTGAGTATGCTTTGAAGAAAGATGATGTCGCAAAAAATTATGAAAATATGGATAGAGGAGATGATGGCTTTAACCAAACTCCAAAAGGAAGATGGACAAGAACTGATCATGGAAATTGCACCTATGGTTAGGCTTGTAGGATGTTTTGAAACTTATATTTACCTAGAAGGTGGTTGTTCTTCTTTGAGTATATATTTGCTTATGCGTTGCTTTTTTGGTTCTCGAGTAGATAGTTCTTTAGTATTTTAACAGATTTAGCGTGTGAGCAACCACGCCCCCTAGCTTTTTTTCCTGGACATTGTTTTTGGGTATATTTGACAGATTTTGTGTTGTTTGATCAAACTAAAAATTAAGTACTGAAAATTTTCAGAACTGAATTTAAGTATTGAATTTTTTAAGTGGTAATTAAAAATTAAATATTTTTTGATATCTTTTAGAATTTTTAGCGTTCAGCAATAAGTGATGTCCTTAGTCACTTAAAATTTTATCCCGTTTTAAGTGACACGTACCGTTTTTAGCAATATTAAAAAATGCACTTAATTGGATAAACACTTAATACATTCATAATTAAGTGCTGAATTGAGTAATCAAAAGTATGCTTAACGATACCCCTATGCTGCGTTTGGTATACAAGAATGAATGGAATGACAGTTGAAATAGAGTGAAATGGTCATTCTCATTCTAGTTTTTGGTTGTACCAATTTAAAATTTAAAATTTAAAATGGAATGAATTTTAAATTGTATTATCCAAAATACTACTCTTAAGTGACAAATAAATTAAATGAAGAAAATAACAGGTACTGATCGGAAGAAAGAGAACAATAAGATCAAATTGGTGAATTAGGGTAGGAGGCTTAGATGGTTCGGGGTCTCTGGATTCGAGTTGATGGAATAGATGCAAAATGAGATTGGCCATTACCCAAATAGAGATGGAGCCTAGTTCCTTGAGCTTAGCTGGCCAGTTGGAACGGGAGAGGGATCAAATGCAAAAAAGGATGGTTTAGATGTTGCTTCTTCGCTTCCATTCACTGGACCCCGTTTTAAACACATATGGATTGGAAGGTTCATTTGCCGCTTCTGCTGCTTCAATGGATGGTTCTGGAACCATGCGAATAGATGTTATAGGCACCCTTTGCTTCTAGGTCTCGATATGTTGCTGCTGGATGATCCATTGTTGCTGGTGCTGGATAAAGAGGTTCAACCACAATAGGTGCTTCAACTGGCTTTGATTTTGGCACTGGATCGATACTACGACGAGCACCAGACTTTTCATCAACACCACGAAAGAGAGAAGATGGATCTAGCTCACCACGAAGGCATCTTGATCACTATATAAGGATACATTTCTATGAAACTAAGATATGGATATGGATGGATCTAGCTCACGGAGATCTGGATCTGAAGCTCGATCACGAAGTTCTTCATCTCAATAATCTGGATCTCCTGCTATAGGGCTACTATATAGATAGGGTGTCGCTACTTCTGCTTATGCTCCTGCCTTTGCTGCTGCTATGGGTGTTTTCGATCAATAAACTAGGCACTCTACCTATGCCTCCGTGGGTTCTCCATCTCGAGCTGGATTAGTAGAATCAATTGCTCAATCGACTAAATCAAATCTATATGGATCAAGCCTTTAATCATCAAGTGAATCAACTGGGACTGCTACTTGGACTCGGACTCAGACTCGGACTTCCAGCTCTCGATTTCACTCAATCTGGAACATCTAAATCTCCCAATGCCCTATCAATATTGAATTCAGAAATCAATGTGCCGGGTGCTGCCCCTGCGTCTTAGTCAACAGAAGGGACAGTTGCAGAGTCAATTGCTCAATCGAATGAGGAAGAAACTATTGAGATGACGTATCACCCGAATAACCACCACCTTTTCCTTCATCGAAATCAGAATAATAATAGGCCGCTTAACCAACAGCTTAATCGAAAGCTTATTAATTTACCCGATCGATGGGTGACAAGAAACTATACGGGCAAATCTGGAACAAGACCTACAGGTGCGAAGACTACACAACCGTCTAAACAGCTGGCTAAAGATTTGCTAAAAGAGCAGCATCTCCGACGTTAAAAGTCATTTTTGCATGTTAAATCTATATTTTGACAGGTGATACAGTGTCAAAATATTACATTTTAGTAATTTTACTCTAATGATCCATTTAATGCAAAATATTATTTTTTGACACAATCACTATTTTTTTTTCACCTACCATTCCCACCATTCATATTTGCATCAGTAATATTAATATTAGTATTAGTCACATTCCAAATCAAGTTGTAAACATTAGAACGAAACCAAAATTAAACATAATTAAAAAGAAGC
This sequence comes from Cornus florida, assembly GCF_030987335.1. NCBI lineage: Eukaryota > Viridiplantae > Streptophyta > Magnoliopsida > Cornales > Cornaceae > Cornus > Cornus florida. The sequence goes on from NW_026775577.1 coordinate 10,805,928, forward strand.
AAAATTCCAAGTCAAGTTGTAAACATTAGAAGGAAACTAAAATTAAACCTAATTAAAAAGAAATAAAATTTTAAAATATCTTATCAAAAAAGGACCAAAAAAAAAAAAAAAAAGACAAAACAAAATGATATAAATATTTAAAAAAAAAAATTAGGGAATTTATATATATATATATATATATATATATATATATATATATATATATTATATTTGATTATATTATTATTAAAAAACAAAATATTTTTAGGGCAAATTATTTCAGCCTCCCCAATCGCTTCCATCTCTATTCTCGTTCTTGACTCTAAACTACCATTCTTTTTCAACTATCATTTCCAAGTACAATTCTTTAGCCATATGCTCCATTAAAATCCTGCCAAAAAAAAGATAAATATAAAGAGAAAAAAGGAAAGACTGGACAAAGTTAGGAATTATAATCCACTATTCCAGCTGCCACATCTACAATATCCCCAAGGAATTTGATTTCTTCAATATTCACAATTATTTTTTATAAAAAGGAACTAAAACCAGCTCTTTGTTACATTTCCTAAACCATGCAACGTTGCTGATAATGAAGTTAATAAGAAGATGGGGCTCATTCACATGGGGTTTCAATCAAACTTTCTCTGTATTGTCAATTCAAAGCCCATTTTCACAAATAGCAGTTGCCATTTCTTGTGCTACAATTGGCACAAGAATTGGCAATGTTAAAATTTAGCAGGCAAAATGACAGCCCATTGGAGAGCCCATTTGAAGCCCATCAGCTATATTTTACAAATAACAGCCAAAATAGCATTGGGTTGGAGATGCTCTAAGGGCCAAAATTGGAAACTATAAAACCTAAAAGTACACAATCAGTACGAGTAGGTAGAGAGCTGTTGGTTCAATGGGATCCGAGTCTTATATAATTTTTGTAAAAAGAAATGATGGTGATAGTGGATGGCGGTGATGATGGTGATGGAAGCGGAAAGTGGCAATGGTGTAGGTGATACTGCCGACGGTGGCGGCTGTGGGGGAAAGCGGTGGTGGCGGAAGGTGGCAGTGGTGTTGGTGGAAAGCAGTGGCGGTGGTGGTAGTAGTGGAAGGCATCAACGGTATAAGTGATGATAGTGGAAGACAATGGTTATGGCATTGGTGTGGTGGTGGGTGGAAGGCGGCAGTGGTGGTGGTGGAAGGCAATGGAGGTGACAGCGGTGCTGAAGAAATAAAGGTGGCGGTGGTGGAAGGTGATGGTGGAAGTTGGTAGCTGAAGGCAGTGGAGGTGGCGATGGAAAACAGTGGGGGAAGCGACGGCGACAATCATGGCGGTAGCATTGACGGTAATGGCAATGGTGGAAGGCGGTGTGGTGTTGATGGCGGTGGCGATAATGGGGGGCGGTGGTGGTTGCAATGACGATGGTGGAAGGCAATGGAGGTGGCGATGGTCGAAGGTGATAGTGGTGAAAGACGATGGCAGTGGTAGAAGTCAATTGTGGAGGTGGAAACGGTGGAGGTGGCAGTGTCGTGGTTAAAGACGACAACAATAGTGGCGGTAGTGGAATGCAATGGAGGTAGTAGAGGTGAAAGGCGATGGTGGTTGTGGTGGAAGGTCGTGGTCGTGGTCGTGGTCGTTGTGGTGGAAGGCAATGGCGGTGGTGAAAGGTAGTGGTGGTTTTTGGACTTGAAACATGAGAGTTTTTTGGGAACTTAATTTTTTAAAAACATTACTTGGGAATGGAATGACCATTTCATAAGTTTAGTCATTGTAATGGAATGACCATTCCCACTTTAAATTGCATACCAAATAAAGGAATTGTTGCATACTAAACGCAACATTAACATTTTTTTTGATAGGCCCACTGACCAAACATTATAAAATAACAAATTTGTCATTTTGGCGAATGAGTCATTTTTTACGATTATTATGATATAAGATAGGGAAAAGTACAATAAACCCCCTTGAACTATTGGCATATTGCAACAACCCCTTTGAATTACAAAAAAAACCCTAAACTATTAATTTGTTACAAGAAAACCCCTAAACTATTGATTTGTTGCATTCCGGTAGTTGACTTGGATGGAAATAGTAAAAGACTAATTTACCATTGTTTAAAACTATGTAGTTTTGAAACTTATACCCTTAACTTGATGACGTGGCAATGATAATTTCAGACAACAATCAAATTGCAACAACAAAGCAACCTTATCTTTAGAGGAAAAAAAAAAAAAAAAAAAGGAAAACAAATCCTTTTAAACCCATTTGGCGTTAAACTTATCCTTTACCGCCATGTTCGACGACAAAACTCACCTGATTCCAAAATCTCTCTAACGTTGATGATCCCACTCAAATAAACTCGACAAATCTATTCTCCATGGGAATTGCAAAAAAAAATTTTAAAGCAAGGCCAACCAAATTTTACTCCTAACAACCACTTGGACGCTTGTTTTCGATTACCACCACGTCAACAAAATTCAAAAGCTGATTGGCATGTATAAGTCACCAATTTTCAGACTGATTAGCAAAATCCAATAAGCCCTCCATGTACCACCATGAAGGAGAGATCGACAGCGGTGGAGAGTGCAAAGATCTAATAACCAGTCCACGAGCTTGGGAAGGTTTGCCGACAAGTTCTCCACGGTGGTGTACTCGCTTTTGCTGCTCACACAGCCAAGCACGAACCAATCAATCGCCTTCTCGAGAGCAAATCCTCTTTCCCAGCAAACAACGACTCTAACATATCTTCTTCGGTTTTTCACCGAATATTTACCATGATGAGGCGTGACTGAAGTAGAGGTCAACAAAATGGGTTTGATTCGCGAGAGATGAAGTCGGATACTTTATATCCATACTGAAAGGAACCACATAAAACCACTGCCACCACCCCCACAAACCCACTGCCACCACCACACAACCACACCCAAACCAATACAAACTTAAATAATTAAGGGTAAATCACACGCTGTCAAACCCAATTGAACCACAAAACCAACTCCCGCTACCATCATCACCGTTACCTCCCTGACCTACCTTACTAACCAGGCAACCACAACCTTCTTTCTATCCATTTGGAAACATTTTAGGCTAAATAATACACAATCAAATCTAATATTCGAACCCTACAAATTCACTGCCACCGCTCTTGTTACCGCTTCTTCCTCTGAGTTTTGCCTTCTCTAGCATGTAATTGTTTCTTCTCCTACGCTTCCTTTGAAAAATCTTTCATTGATCTGCAATTTACACAAACACAAGAGCTATATAGTTATATAGTTATATACACACAGAGAAAGAAGGTGAGTACGAAATTTTTAATTTTTTTCAATTATGTGCTTACTATATATATATATATACACACACAGACAAACATAAAGGTGTGTTTGGGGTGTTTAAAAGGTGTTTAAAAGTTACAATAAGGGGACATTAGTGTCTTTTCATGCTTAGGAGGGTAATATAGTCATTAAAATTATAGTGTATGTCATGTGCCATCACGTTGCCACTTTAAGGGTAAGATCTGATCGAAACAGTGACGGATCCAACCGGAACAGTGACGGATGGGGCTATTTGCAACAACAATGCATAGTTTATGGGGTTAATTGCAATTTTAATAGTTCAGAGGGTTAATTGCTGATTCTATAATAGTTCAGGGGTTTTTTTTTGCACATTTCCCTATAAGATATTATTAACTTTTCACGCTCAAAAGTTATTTTTGACAAATGAGTTTATTGTGTGTAATTTGTCATATCATCAAGGAAATTACACTTATAAAGTACCACAAGTGACCTAATTGATAGAGATCTTGTACACGTGTGTCCGTCTTTGATCCAGCCTCCCCTAATTTGCAAAATAAAAAAATAAAAATAAAAAGGTAATCCGTAATTTACACCTATAGGGCGTTTGAAGTTTTGAACTCGTCTGCCAAAGTTCAGCGCAGAGTGACGTGTCCATTCACAACTGTCTCTTCATTTCCAGATTTCACTTCACTGACCACTTAGGGTATGTTTGGTACGGTGGGTTTGAAGGGGAATGATAACATTAGTTATGAGGGAAAAGGAAGGGAATGATAATAATATATTTGGAAAAAGAAAGGAAAGGAAATAATTTTAATAAATTTATTATTATGCCCTTTTATATTTTAAAAGATAAATTTATATATATACATATATATATATACACACACACACACACACACATATATATATATGTATATTGTCTCCTATATAATGGCCCATGGATTGGCCACCAGAAAGGAAAAATTATTTTAGAGCAAATCATTTCAACCTCCATCTCTATTCTCGTTCTCAACTCTGAACTTAACCTCTCTCTCTCTCTCTGTAACTACAAACTACTACAAGCATCAGAAGTTCAAAACCCATATATTTCAGTTTATATATTTGTCTAAAAGAATCAAAAGTTCAAAACCCATATCGGCATCATTTCAGATTGTTCAAAAAATCAAAACCCATATCAATCTTTCAATTTCCATCATCCGCTGTTCCAATTTGGGTTCGTCGTTCGCAAGCTTAGGCAGCCGGCCTTCTTTCTCTCAACTCTCAAGCTTGCCGCCCTCTCTCTCTACAACTGCTAACTTGTGTGTATGGGTTCTGTTTTATTTTTATTTTTTCTAAATCAACTAATCAAGGTCTGTAATTCTTGTTTTGCAAACTAAATTCACGTGTAACCAAGGGTAAATTTGGCATCAAAAATCATACACCAAGTCTCTCCTCCCTTTCCTTCCATTTTTAAAAGGTTAAGAAATTTACTGTTGAAGCCTTGTGTTAACCCTTAAAAACCTTCCTTTTCCTTCCAACCATTTGAGCCAAACATAAATTTTTAATTTCCCTCCATCACCTTCCCTTCTCTTTTCCATTGCACCAAACTAACCTTTAGGCTATGTTTGGTACGATGGGTTTGAAGGGAGATGATAACATTAGTTATGAAGGAAAGAAAAGGGAAGGGAAGGATAATTTTAACCCCCTATCGTGTTTGGTTGGTTAATAAAGGAAAAGAAAGAAAATGATAATGATCATGTTTGGGAAAAGAAAGGAAAGAGAAGTATTTTTGTAAATTTACTATTATATTTTTTTAATTTTTAAAAGAAAAATTTATAAATTTAAGTATGTAATATTTGTAAAAAAAAAAAAAAAAAAAAAAAACCCCTATAACAAAACGTATGTAATATATATATAATATTTTTAAGACAAATCATTTTAGCCTCCTTGCCTCCGTCTCTATTCTCGTCCTCAATTCTAAACTTGCCAGTTTATATATTTGTCTTCAAGAATCAAAACTACAAAACCCATATCGGCATCATTTCAAATTGCTGAAAAAACTCAAAACCCAATTTCAGCCATATCGATCTTTCAGTCGGCCCTCTTTCTCTTAACTCTCAAGCTTGCCCCCTCTCTCTTTCCAACTGTTAACTTGTATATATGAGTTTTGTGTGTAATCAATGGTAAATTTGGCATAAGAAATCACTCACTCAAGATTCTCCTTCCCTTTCCTTTCGTTTTTGTCCATTTTTGGGAGGTTAAGAAATATACTGTAAAAACCTTGTGTTAACCCTCCAAACCCTTCCCTCTCCTTTCCTTTCTTTCCACCATTTTTACCCAAACATAATTTTTTAATCACCCTCCGTCGCCTTCCCTCCCTTCTCCTCCCATTTTCACTCTATCAAACTGAGTCTTAAAACACATTCAATTAACCCTAACCCTAACCCTTTTCTCACGCAAATCTTCATTCATGGCTTCTCGCTAGCTCTTATCCTCCCTCTTCCGTTCCTCCACCCGTTGCTCTGCTCTAAAACCCTCAATCGCAAACCCTAGATCGCGCACGCCGTCTCTATCATCTCGTCCTTTACCGGCCGGTTTTCTCTTGAACAGCGTCGTGGACTACGCCACCTCCTCCGCCGCCGCTACAGATCCGGCGCCGCCGTCGAAGTGGATGGGACCGTTGGCAAGATAACTGATCAGTTCACGGTGCTGGTGCGATCGCCCAGGTGTTTCAGGTGATCGCTTGAGGTTTTGAATAATTCTATTCGACTGGTTCTTGAAGTGGTGCAGCATTTGGGAGAAAACATGTTGAGGAAGATTGCTATGGACTGTTCAGAGTGGCTTATTAGAGGACAAACGGTCCTCAATACTGGTTCTCCTATCAGTGTATGCTTCTCTTCTTTCATACTCATGCTTTATACATATTGTGAATGTATACGTTTTTTTTTCGTTCTTTTTTTAATATGTTAGTTCGTCACAGAACAGTAGTATGGGTTATACGTCTCGGTCTTGCGTAATTGATTATAACTGCGCCTTTCGTTACTGCATTTTGCTATTTGGTGGTTGATAATTAAGTAGTTGAGTTTGGATTTTTGGAAGAATATAACCCATGAATGGTTTATTACAGAGGAAATAATGAATTTCACTTTTAAAGATATAGATTTGATTTGAAGCAGCATTGATGGGACACGATAACTTCTTCCCAAGTTTACTGGTATGTATAAGGAGCCTTAAGGCCCTCACGGAAGGACAAAAGATTTCAGAAATATTTTCTGATGAAAAAAGAAAGGTATTACGGCGTTTTCCTCAATTTGTGATTGGAGTCGTGTATAGCCCCCCTCCCCTGCTGTTCTATGTCATTGTTTTGCCAGGATCATCACTAAGGCTTAACAAAAGATGATGAAAAAAGAAAGGTCCGAAGGAGCTAATAGTATTTAACTCAGATTCACAAGCTTGCTAAATAATGCCTCAATACCTAGTACCCATGTCTAATGGGTGAAATCTGGAGTCATACAAGGATCCATATTTGATAAAAGAGATTCTTTTTAAGGTCTAGAAATCATAATAAAATACATTGTTTTAAGGTCTGGAAATCATTAGTAAATCCCTCCAAAAATGCAATTTGATTGGCATTATTTCATGTCTCGGATAGAGACATCTGGAGTGAGAAGGAAAGTAAACAATCAACATAGACAACAAGTATTGTATAAGTTTTTGGTTGAAATTCACCTTCGCTTTGAAATTGTTTTGTTTCAAATAAAAGAAATATATATTTCAGTACTTTGTCAGTCTCAATAAGAATTAAAACATGTCATACCTTGGACTAGTAAAGCATGGTTTGCATTTTTCATGGATTTATGTTTAGACCAAGTTCAAGTTGTGACTTTAGTCAAGATTCATATTTTTAAATTTCCTCCCTTCTCTATTAACCTCAGATATGCATCTTCCACGCTTTATAGTTGATGTTTTTATTTCTTTATTTAGTTTTTTCTGTTCCAATCCTGGGCTTGCACTTGCAGGTGCCTGTTGATGTATTATTGTGTAGTGTGTACCTATGTTCGCATATTCTAATGCTTTTGTATTTTTTGTTTTGATTAATTTCCATTTGCAGAAACCGATCACTTTCTTCCTGTTCACTGAGAAGTTCCAGCCTTTGTTGAGCAGGCAACTGAACAACATATTCTTGTCACTGGAATCAAGGTGACTTTCACCTAAAGTTTGCGCAATAAATGCATTTAAATGACATTTACATCGTGTATTATGCATTTCTATGGATTTGTTATGTCTTTATTTTTTGGAATAAGTGATTTGTTCTGTCACATGAAGTGTGAAGATCTCTTTTAATTTTTCTTATCTTTTAGTATGTCCATTTAAACAGTTACCACTAATAACAATTATAACAAAGCCTTGCTTCAACTACCTAGAGTCGGCGTCAATAATCATATTGCTCCATCTAAGGTTTTATGAATCATATTGCTCCAACTACTTGGGGTAAAATCATGTTAATTGATTCTCTCTCTCTCTGTCTCTCTCTTTCTGTCTCTCTCCCCCCAGTGATTGCTACTATAACCATCTCACGAACGTGTTCATACACTAATTCTATCATTTCTTTCTCACACAGTCATATCATTTTTGCCATGCTCACTTCGTGCATATGTTGTTTCTCAATTGCATACAGCATACATGATCTCCCATCAAGAATGACTGGTATAGTAGTTATTTTAAAGGACCTTCCCTTTCAATTTTTAGAGAGATGTACCAATCACGCAATATACTGAACGTATTCCTCTATTTGGTCCATCTTACTTGATTCTATGATTAACATTTAATCCAATTTCTCCTTCATTGTAAATAGTGGAAATGTTCAAGCTTTGGTTTCTTTTGAGTCTCATCACTACTTGCCTATTTATATACATAGATTTGCTAAAGTTACAATTCATATATTAAGTTTTATTCCTACTTATCTTAATTCCTTTTAATTCTAGAGCTTTCCCCCAAACCTTCAATTTATTACTTAGCCCTTCTCTAGCTTCATCATTTAAACAATACATGAACAAATTTACTTTTCAAAAAAAAAAAAAAAAAAAAAAAAAAAAAAAAAGCAATATATGAACAAATATCATGTACCATGAAATCTCATCATGAATGTGTTCCATTAGTTTATCATGGTAATCGTTGAGGTAAGTCCACAGTAATTAAAAATTCCCTTATTTTTCCATAGTCGTTCTAATTGTGGTTACGATTTCACTGTACATGTCCATTACATATTAACACAAAGTACAAAATTTTTGTTAATTTGCATACCATTTAACATGTAAAAGATGACTTTAGGTTACCACCAGTCCACCATAAGTCCCCTATGAGTGTGTATCAGCCTGATTACATTCTATACAATGACTGCATCTTCTGCGCCCTACAATTCTTGTATAGTCTGCATTTGCTAGATGGTGGATCTACTTGCTCCATATCAAAGAGGTGGAAAGATTGGGCTCTTTGTTGGTGCTGGGGTGGGAAAGACGGCACTTATTATGGAACATGTTAACAATGTTGCGAAAGCTCATGGTTTGTTTACGATTCTTTTTTTGACAACCTTCTGTCTAAAATATTTGCTTATTTTCTCAATGTTTATTTCCTTTTCAAATCAGGTGGCTTTTCTATCTTTGCTGGTGTTGGTGAACGTACTTGAGAGGGCAATGATTTGTATAGGAAAATGTTTGAGATTTGGTGTTATTAAACTTGGAGACAACCAGGTCTTTCCGTTGCAATTTTGACATTTGCAATGAGTCTGTTCTTTTGTGGTTTTTGCTGTTTTTTGAGTAACAAAAATCTAAAAAATTTATTTTGGTTCTACTTGGAACTGTTTTCTAGAAACAGTTTTTCCAAAACTGAGTTATGATAGTTGTGGTTTTTAGAGAACAGCTGAGAGTTGTTTTGGGAACAAGGAGCTTGCCCATTTGAAAACACGGAGAACTATCCGTCATTAAAAAGATACGGAGAAGACCATGTCGTTTATAACACTTCTCCTTCTTACGCTTATTTGGCAGCTATCTATCTATTTTAATCCCACAGATGAAGAGCCCTCTTTTTCTCTGCAATATGATCAGATCTCAATAAATTTGTTCAGATCTCGTTTCAGTTGCACTTTCTCTCTAGTCTTGGACTCACTATCGACTTGATCTCTCCCTGTTCAGGTAAAACAATCGGTCCCTCTCTCCGTCTCTCTTTTGTTCTACTTTCAATCTTTTCGCTATTATCAGCTTAGTTGATTGGAGTTTTTGTTTATTTGAGGGAAATGAAGGAAATGTTATGCTATGTCTATGAAGAGGATGGGGTCATTGTTGCTGCGAACCCTAATATAAAGGTATATTTTTCATTGCTGATAGCTTCCTGTTTATAGAATTGCTTTTAAAATGAGTGATAAAATTCCTCAAAGGGAGCTAACTAGCTCGCTTGTGAAATTTAATTGGACTGCAATGATAAAATTCCTGTTTAATGAACGCTTAAACAGGATATATGGGTATGTCATAAAAAATGTTGGAGTGAATTCTGATTATTCTTAGATCAGGATTTTGTGTTACTTGTGAAAGGAAAGAATAGAGAGGGATATATATGTATATATATATATATATATATATATATATATATAGAATTTTGGAAACTGTAAAATGTTTAACAAAGAGCTCTGTGGGGGTGAAATAAAAAGTAGAAAATTTAAGGGATCCTAGACATATTGATAAAGTAGATTGGGTTTAACCTTCTGCCTCATTTCCTTTATAATCATTTTTACACCCTCTTCTAGGATTCCACATTTCATACAAGGAAGAATGCAGGACATTTAAATTCAATGTTTGTTAAAGAGTATGAATTTTATATTTTATCCCTAAATGCAAGGAAGAATGCATGACACATTTGGATAGATAGATAGTTGCTTAGTTCAAATTATTATGTCAAATTAAAAAAAGGAATCTCCAAGAGGGTTTGTATTTATTTATTATTTTTTCTTTATGCTTGATTAGGTATAATTGACTCAAACCTCTAAACCACATGAAAGTCTCTTACAAATCAAACCAGTAAATTAGACCTAAAGTTTCTTGGTTTCTTGATACAGAGATTAGCTGTCAAATATTTCATATCTGAACTTCATTGTTCACATTTGCATAGTAACACACCTTATGGTTAGTGTATAATGTTATAAACAATATCTTGATTAGGTGTGCAAGTGGGAATAGCCAATACTCTACAGGTACTAGGATTAGTGATTTACTTTTAATTGTCTATTCTTCACCTAGAGGGCTTCTTAGCTAAATTGAGCTTGTTTGGTTTAATTTATTCTTGATAACAGTCTTTTTAATAAATGATATGTTAGTGACAGTCCTTATGATTGTGCTAATTCATTTAAACCTGCATGCATTGTTTCTATATTTGTTGGAAATGAATTAATTGCTGGTAATTGTGGAAAAGCAGACACAATTGGGTATATAATTGTACTAAATGGATTCCCAGTTATTCTTAAATCGAGCTGTGTCAAATTTTGACAAATTTAAGGAAGCTGTGGTGGTTATAGATCCCAAAACTTTTCTTCAAAATTCTTCTTTACAGCCTATTGTTGTTGGTTGGTCATGGTTGGTTTAAATATTTTCGTTGCATTTAAAAACTTCTCACCGGTGATTAAGCTATTAGAGTGGCTACCAGGTTGCAAACGCAAGGTGTTACAGAGGCTTTGGTTCTCAAAGAAGGTCTGAAATTTCTTCATAATTGGGGGTACCCAAAGGTAGTAGTGGAAGGAGATGACCAATCTGTTACGAGTTTGCATTGGCTGACAGTTTTATGGCTAGCGGCATTAGAAGACGGCTCTGCTTTGTCTGCAACATGGAGTAGACTTCCAACTTAAATGTACTTCTAAAGCTCACAATACAATGGCACAAAAGTCTTGTGATTCTGATATTGATGTATGGCCCTTCTTGGCTGGTGATTGCAATTAACTCTGACTGTAGTATGGCTTCTATTTTTGAATAATAATACTAGTATTGATGTATGGCCTTCTTGTGATTCTGATATTGATGTATGGCCGGCCTTCTTGGCTTGTAATTGCAATTAACTGTATGGCTTCTGTTTTTGAATAATAATACTAGTATTGATTTGTGGTGAAAAAAGTATTAAAAAAAAAAAAGAAATTCTATGGAGATTTTTCATCTTCTTCTCAAATTGATTTTAACTCGTGTCCCAGTAAAATTTTCTTGTAGTCCAGGAAGGACGTTTGTGAAGAATAATATTGTCCTATTGCATCCTCAATAGTAGGTGTCTGTAAAGACTTTTTTTCATCTTTATTTGGCAATGTTGTGAGAACATTTAAAAATGTCAGTAGATTTGTTAGTTTTTCAAGCCTATGTTCTATAGAATTCAAAAGTTAAGAATACAGTTGAGAATTTGTAAGAGGTCCTCAAATTTATTCATTTTTCAATTAGAAAAAGGGTGAATAAGCCTCATTGACTTGTGATATTGTATTTACAATTTTTGTTAATTTAGAAATATTTTAAAAGTAGTGCACATCTAATACTTGTAAATAAATGTAAGAAATAAATAATTAAGTGTAGTGCATTATTCTTTATTTTCTTAGTTCAAAATACTTATTTTTGATACACAACTAAGCATATTTATGAGCTTTTTGTTTTCTGAAAACTGTTTTGTAGTTTTATTAACCAAGTGGATTTTCAAACTGAAAAAATTAAAAATTAGTTTTTGTTCTAATTTTTTGAAAAGAATTTTTATAAATTATATTGGGAGTGGCAAACCAAGAAAGACCCGATTTTTGTATAATTTTCTCATTTTCAATTCTTTGAAAATTGAACCAAATAAGTTTGTACAACATATTTTCTCAAATACGCAATGAGAGAAGAATGATTTCAAGTTTCCAACTAATGAGTTTCGTATTGGTTCATGAATAGTCGCTTCCAAACATTGTTTTTCGCTAATTGTAGTCGTGATCATGGTTCAAATAATCGATTTTGTTGGAAAATATTGGTTATGAAGAGATCATGACTCGTACTAATATATATCTATATCTATATATATATATATTACAAAGTAGTTTTATAATGAAATACTGTAATTAAATAATTGTAGGAAATATGTCCCAATAATGAACAAGTATTCGGTATTTTTGTTATTCATGATATGATTAAAAAAAATCTTAAAAAAAAAAACACATTTATCAAATTGGCTAATGAATAGAACCTGCCAATGTAAACCCATGTATATTTACAATTACAATGAAGTAAGGATAAACAAAGATATTGGACATGGGTACGATACGATACACACGATTATACAACTAATTAAAAAAAGTAGAATACAAGTATATCAGAAATACATTAAAAGATAATAATATAATTGTTTTTTAAATCACTAATTTAGAATTTAGAGCTAATTTTTGTTTTTATTATTTTCTTAGATTTTATATTAGGTTTCTAATAACCAATAATATATTTTAAATATATTTGTATATGAAAAAATTACAAAATATAGTGAAAGTGTCCAAAGTTTATCGTGTTCCTAAAGTAAAAAATAACATATTTCAACTTATTAGAGTTCCATTTGGAAAAAATAATAATAATAATAATAATTCAAATTGGGCTCCTGTACAAGAAGGGCGTCTGTCATTTTTGGTTACACCCTCTTTGGGCCTATTTCAAACCCGATCTTTCCTATTATATATATATATTTTTAAATAAATAAAATAAAAACGCATTTAGGCGCCAAGTTTCTTAGAACCAGGTAAACAAACCAGGTGAAGGAGAGAGAAACCAAGCATCGGCTGCATTTGTGAAGATGAGGGGCATAAATCAAATAAATAGCTTACCCTCATTAGCCCTAGTTTTCAATTTTCCCCTTTCACATAAAAGCTCTGGCCCATTTTCAGCCGAGAGTCACTCTTTACTCCAAGGCGTTCGAATCAACGAGTAAGGTTTAAATTTGATTATTCAACACTTTACTATTGATTCCTCGTTGTAATCGGTATATATATATATATATATCTATATATATATTTTTTTTGTGATTGAGATTTTGATTTGTTAACAGCGTCTCCGTTCCGTTCGAGATCGTCGACATTTCTTCTTTCTTTCTTCGTGTGACATTTCTTCTTCTAGGTATGTAGTTTGTTTTTGAAATTGAACATTGTATTTTATGTGTTTGATAATGGCGGCATTGATATCGGAGGTTATTGCGGTGGTCCGAACGTTGTTTGACAATATTATTTAGGGTTTGGTATCTTTTTGGTGGTGGCGGCGGCGACTATGGTCGCTCGGTTTTTCTAGGGTTTGGTTTTGTTGAAGGCTTTGATTGCGGAGGTTGTTGTGGTGGAACGGCCTTTGTTTAGGCAAAATTATTTAGGGTTTGGAGTTGTGGTGGTGGTGGTGTCTGCGACTATGGTCGCTGGGGTTGTCTATGATTTGGTGTTATTGAAGTGGTGGTATCAATGGTCGGTGGGTTGTGGTAGGGTTTGGACCAAATTAAGTAGAGTTTTATGTTGTTGGTGAGGTTCATTTCTTCACTTTCTTGGCAATTTGCAATTTGCAATTTTCATCTTCATCTCCTTCTTTCTCTCTCAGTCCATTTTCTTCACTTTCTTGGAATTTCCATTTCCAGCTTCATACCTATCTCTCACAACTCATTTTCTTCATTTTCTGCTTCATACCAATCTCTCACAACTCACTACCCTGCTATTTACCTTCTCTCTCGCCTTCTCTTTTATGTTCGCTGCTTATCTGATATAGTTGCAGGATAAACAATTTGATGCAAACAGTCTTCATAACTAAATATGTGGGAGGGGGAATATATGCATAAAACATGGTACAAATGGCCGCTAATTCATACTCTAGTTGTATTATTCTCTTTATGATCATCTACTTTTACGATGGTACCCATATATTAGGTATGATATTCATTACTATGAAGCATTCAAGTTCAAAGCATGTTTCTATGGTTATTTATTCATTTACTTCGATGCAACACCAACACAATTTCACGAATACCAGTCCTTCATATACTTTGATGCTCCTGTTATATTTTTCAGCACTTCCCATGTATCAATGGCTGTTTGAAAATTTGGTTAAGGTTAGGAAACCATTGAACTATATTGTTTTGTTCACATTTTGGCTTGCCCTCTAAATGTCTATGCATAGTACAGCTAAAGCTAACAACAATATATGCTGATGAGAATGTTGCATTCAATATGGCACTCCCCCTTGAAAATTCTTGCAGATGCACTAATTTCTAGTACTACTACCATTATTATTTTTTTTTTTCTTTTTCCGCTTTTCATTCATTCGTTGCAGCATTCTCATTTTATGGATGTGTGTGTGTTTTTCTTGCACAAGTTGTGAGGATAAAACATTGCAAGTGGTGAAGAATCAAGATTATGATGAGCATTAAAGTGTTCATGACAGATTGTCAATGGATCATTTTGCCCAAATGTCTTGATCAACATGAACTTGTTACTTCAAAACATTCAAGAATTGGATGGATGTAGGAGGAAATTTGAGGATGATATATACATGCATTAAGAGGACCACCAAAATCATCCATCTAATGGCCTGCATACACACCAGTTCCATTGAATGTAAGCTGGCTCTGTCACTACCTGCTGTGAAAATGACATGACCCCAAGAGGTCCCCCCACCCCCACCCTCTCCATTCTAATTATTGCCCCTCCTTTATCTTTTTTGTCTGCTGAATCGAACTGAATTTAAATTTGTGTGCTTCTTCATGCGCCAATAATCGACTTTTGTGATGGTATATTCGGTAATTTTTTATTTTCTTATTTCAATTGCGTGGTTGTTTGGTTATTAATTTGAGTGAAATTCTTTTGTAAATTATAATTTACTTTGATTAGATCTCAGCTGAGTAGAGAGAGTAGATTGTTGACTTAAATTTAAACTAAGATAGCATGTGGAATTTGTTATCCCATGTTATGCACTAGTAAATTTGTTAAGCAACACACACTGCATTGCATATAAACACACACTAGTGTAAAACTGCCGCGTTGAGGATTTGTTATGACATTGTTGATTTTTTTTTTTGGTTTAACAGGGATGGTTAAGTGTTGTGTGTGTACTTACAAGAGGCAGACATGTGTTGCCAATTGTCTGTTTAAACCTCATCTGCCGGCAGAAGAACGTACAAAATTCGATAAAATCAAAAAAATATTTGGAGTCGCGAAGATAGTTGACATAATCAATGCCCTCAAAACTGAAGAAGAGAGACAAAATGAGGTGGACAGGCTTTATGCAGATTCTATGCATTATATTTCAATTATGGGGAAAGAGAATTATGTTTGTGAGCTTGAAAAGCAACTAGAAAATACGAAGGCAAGCATTGAGGACCTGGAAGAAAATCACAGGCGAGAAGTTGCACATATGAGGAGTGATGTTGCACTACAGAGAGAAGAACTTAACCACATGAAGTATCTACTTCAGAAAAAGGACTTTGAAATAGGAAGGCTGGGGGGTGGAGGAGGATCATGGGTTGGAACAGACCAAGTGGGCCAACAGGGTGGAGGAGAATCTTCTGGTGGTACACAGCACCTGTATGGAGGAGACCGAGTGGGGCTACAGGATGAAGGCCAGCAACTCCCGCTAACTGTTGCAAATATGCCCCTGCAAGCTGTTGAAAATATACAGCAGAACCTGGATGTAGAAAACCAAGTGGGCCAACAGGGTGGAGGACAATCATCAGGCCAATTGTCGCCTACAACACAGCAATTCTTTGCAGAAGGCCAGCAACTCCCGCTAACTGTTGCAAATATGCCCCTGCAAGCTGTTGAAAATTTACCCCCGCAAACTGTTGAAAATCTGCTGCAGAACCTGGATGTAGAAAACCAAGTGGGCCAACAGGGTGGAGGACAATCATCAGGCCAATGGTCGCCTACAACACAGCAATTCTTTGCAAAAGGCCAGCAACTCCCGCTAACTGTTGCAAATATGCCCCTGCAAGCTGTTGAAAATATACCCCCGCAAACTGTTGAAAATCTGCTGCAGAACCTGGATGTAGAAAACCAAGTGGGCCAACAGGGTGGAGGACAATCATCAGGCCAATGGTCGCCTACAACACGGCAACACTATGCAGATCTATATCAGGACATGTATGATCTAATTTGACCAAGATAGATGACACCAGGTGGCAACGCTGAAGAAAGAATCTGAGATGAATATTACTTTAGCAAAGATACAGAATGTAGTAACCATAAAATAGCAAAGACATTCTGCTAGATGTCCTTTAACTACAAGGCCTTACTTTCAGCATATTACTTTAGCAAAGATACAGAATGAAGTTACCATAAAATAGCAAAGACATTCTGCTAGATGTCCTTTAACTACAAGGCCTTACTTTCAGCATCGGTTCTCCTTTAACTACATTTAGGATTTCTTATACTCCTCCTTAGAAGATGGACTCTCTATTGTAGAGGTTTGTAATATCCACTGATACAGTGGACTATCCTATTTCTGTTTGTCAACTTCATATCCTATTTTGTTAATGCTAGATGTTCCCACAAAAGCTAAAGCTCAACCTTTTTTTTTTTCATTTTATATATATATTGGTTTGAATACAAGCAATAGAAGTTCTGTTTTATTTTTCCAGGATCAAAACTAGAAGGAGAAGTATGTTAGTGTTGTACGTTATATATGTCTGTTCTTATACGAATTTAGACTAATTTTGTGACTGTTCATATATTTATATTACTTGAGCGGTTATGGGAATTTTAAAAAGTCTTGTGGTTCTTTCCATTTGAGGCAGAGTTAGGTTGCATGATTGGTTCCTTATCTTCTTGAATCCAACTTTTTGGCAAAGTGAGGCTTGATTGAATAAGGATACTGGTAGTGTCATTTATCATATACAATAAAGCAAGATCTTTAAATTAATCTTATAGTTTACTTCAGCAAATATATTATCCAAAAATTTAATGACACTTTAGTCCAAATAAGTAATCTAAGAAACAAGTGACCCTATGTGAATTCGAGTGACCACTGAGTTGATTTCATGCATGTGAGAGCTCTGGATCCAGCAAATGACATGTGGATTCAGCAAAAGCATGCTTTCGTGATAATTTTTCCTATTGTTGAGTTTTTTCATAGATCCTCTTGCAACTAAATAGAGGAATGAGGCTGAGGGGTTGCCATAAAGTGTCATTGAAGATAGGAACAATTGAAATACTTCATCTATAATAAACTCAACAACTTTTCACTGTAGTAGGCCTAATTAACTTGATAGAATTGTCTCCACATGCCCAAGAACAAATATTAAGAAGCTTAGTTTGTGTACTTGGCAAGGAAGTATCTCTGAATGCTTGCTGACTGAGCTGCAAGTTATTCGACCTTATGCTTAGAGTTCACCTTTTTTTGTTCAGGTTAGGGAGGAGATAGGTAACATAAGCTTTTTTTTTTTTTTAAAGTTAAATTTAATATTAAAAAAGGAGAAAAATACAGTCTAGTAGTTAGCCCAATGCTAACACAATAGAACTATACAAACACAGCCCAGAGGCTCAAAGGTAACATAAGCTTTTCCTAAGCAATGAAAAATAAGCTTTAATAAAAAGATTGAATGCCAAGAAAATGACCTAAAGTGATTGTGCCCCATGCAATATTAGTTATATGAAGCGTAATGATATTTTGTTCAAAGCACAAGCCCCGACTCATTAAGATAGTGACTGTAAAGATTTGTACATTAGAAATGGCTGATTAGGGAACTACAAAGATCACTAATGGGAATTCGTACGATCTCCATTCGCTCCTCTCTCCCTCAGGGAGAGACTTCGTTGTTCGTAACAATGGAGAACAAGTAACTACTTTACCTCCATTTTTGCTTTTTTTTCTTTATTTTCTTCTTAAATTCTTTTTACTTTTATTTATCCTAGTTTTTTCTGGAATCAGATGCCTGGTTCAGGTAGAGCCTTGTAATGATCATATACTTTTGAGTTTGGGGAATGCTATCTGCCCTTCTCTTTAATGTGCTTCACTACTTTTGTCCATCAGTATGAATAAATGCCAACTGATTAATTTTCCTAACTGACAAGAAATCAAGAAACGAACTAAGTCATTGAATTTTATATAACTCAAAACCTTAAATGGCTATTCAAATGTTGGGCCTCAGGTCTGGTGTCCTGCCTTGAGTTGGCGGGAGCTGTTTGGGGTGTGTGTGAGACAAGAGGGGGGAGGGGGGCACAATGTGCGCTCCAAACTGAGAAATTTTTGTCACAGAGATGGAAAATGAAGTGATTAGCTATGGGTTCTGATATCCACTTGACTGTTGGTAATGGGATTGTTCTCTTCACTGCTAACTCTTGGGATTACATTATTTTGCTTTACTCTTTAGTCCCATTCTGAATGGGAAGATGGAATATTGCGCTTCAAAGTGTTTGGGCAGCGCATATAGCACTAACCTGTGGATTGGTATGGTACAAAGATACCAACATATTTAATAATAATATTTGAAAGAAAAAGGACAGAGAGAGACCAGTTCAACCATGGGGGAAGACCTTCTTCAAATGGCTAAATTTATGGCTATAATCTCTGTAAATATTAGTACTACTACATAAAATTAAAAACTTCTAACTAAAAAGGCCGTATTTTCTTTGTTTCCTGTTTTATTCTGTTTCTTGGCTATATTTTTAGAACCTGCCTCCATCTTTTTTGTAACGGTCGATGCTGCATATCTTCAGGTTGAATTTTTAAATAATGTTGAATAAATGCAAGGGGATTTGCTAAGCTAGTAGCTGTAAAGTAATGGCATCCCTTGCATCATGTTTAAAAAAGAATTAATTGTTGCTTTCACAAAAAAAGAAAAAAGAAGAGTCACTGAAAATTGCAGAACCATCTCATGCTTAAGGCAGTATAGGTCACAACTCCTTATCATATATTGCTCTTCACATCAGAGTAACAGAAGATCATCTATCTGTTGGGAAACGTGCAAGTTTTTAAAAACTTTTCGAGGGATTTTGATTCATAGATCTTGATTCATCACATAGAGACAAGTTTTATGCAAAAATAAAAATATGATGTATCATTCAATTAATGGATTGAATACTTACATCAAAGGTCTGAGTAAACCTTTAAAACTTTCCTCTAAAGTGAATGTTCTCACTTATTGTAGATCCCTTAGCAAGATGCCTTCTCCTTGGATCTCCATCTTCTTGGTAATTATTTTGCCTTTAGGAATCACTCATATGCCCCCATGAATGACCTTGGAAAACTAGACTTGTGGGAGCCTCCATTAGATGAGAACATAAACCCTAATTTTCTAGAGAGAGAAAATTTATTCCTTTTTCCTTTTCATAAAAATCACACCCTAAAATATACATAGACCATGTATATTTATAGGCAACATAAAAATAAAGAAAAGGAAACAACAAATCCTTCTCCATCTCTAATTCATATGTCTCAAATCTAATATGATTCCAATATCAAGTTGGGCTATGAGTGAGAATCCATTGGGCCTATTATTTTATTGGCTACAATGAATTAATAATTGGCCCGGTCCATGGACCCAATTCAATTAATTCATAAATTAATTTCTACTCCACTAAAAGAAATTAATTGAACTCCAATTAAATAATAAATAACCTCTAAGTCAATATTGCACTTTGACCCCTCTATGCATAATTAGTTATCGGATAAATATAGCCATCAATCCGACTACTTAATTAATATATTTATTTTGGTACCTTTGATTATTTCTGGCTCGATCACAATAAAACATTTGTTTGACAAAAATAATAATTTAAATAAATAAATATATAATAAATCATTTTGTCTAAAAACACACGAAGGCCTTCGAATTTACTTTGTGATCAACCATAATCAATACAAAATAAATACAAGTAGCAATGATGCAAATATTGAAAATATAACCCTCTAACTATTAATTACATAACTACCCAAAGTGTCAGTCTAAGGATCCCGAAGAATCCGCCGAACAAATCAAAGTAATTATTAATTAATAAAAGAGTCTATACTTTTCTCATGCTTAAGAGTCAAATGCTATGACGGTGATAGGGAGTAATTGCATACGACGGCTCTCGCAATATATCTCAACCTAACGCGGATCCAGTTCAAGTCTTAATTAATTATGAGTCCATCCATAATTACCGACTATGAACAATTTATAATTACTATTTATATATCATGCATTGATTGTCATCACATACATATATATAAATATTTCTTGTAATTAACTGGACACTATCAATTTCATAGTGAATCGAAACATAATACATTGAATTCACCAATTATATAAATCATAAATATTTCAGATATATCAGGAACATATGTCAATACAATCTAGATAGGAATTTGCTATGCCAGGGCATATAAATCCCAACAGTTCCCACTTGCCCTCATAGCCAATTCAAATTGCACCTAACTCCAATGTTATCCAGATGATGATCAAAATTATTGATCAATGACACCTTTGATAATGGATCAACAAAGTTGTGTTCCAATGCAATGTTCTAGCTATAAGTACATTTTCTTGCCGGACAATATCATGTAGAACATGATACTTTCTATCAGTGTATTTTGTTCATCTATGGAACCTTGGGTAATTGGTTTGGACTACTTCTGCACTATTGTCGCAATATAGCTCGATAGGCAAGCTAGTATGCTCCACAACCTCTAAATCAGTGAGATCAAACCAATAGGCTTATATTGCCACTTTTAAGGCTGCAATATACACCACCTGCAGGTTTGAGTCAACAGTTGAAATCTGCTTGACAATCTACCAACTGATTTCCCTTCCATTAAGTGAACATACACTAAGTCATGAACCTCATAGTATCTACTTCTGATTGAAAATCAGAACTAGCATACCTGACTAGGACCATATCATCACATCCATAAATGAGTATGATATCATTGATTCTCCTTAGATACTTAATGATATTTTTCACAATAGACCAGTTGTCAAGTCCAGTATTGGACTGACCTCTACTGACTATCCCTACTATGTAGCGGATGTCCTGTTTGGTATAGACCATGGCATATATGAGACTCTCATATGCCGAAACATATTGTTCCAGCCTCATTTGCTCAATCTCCTTTGATAGTCTTGAAAAACTACTTACTAGAGAGAGCCATCCATATCAATAAAGCAAGAACTCATTCTTTGAGTTATGCATACCAAACCTGGTCAAAACTTTATCAATGTAGGATTATTAAGAGAAGCCTATTTTCCTTTTACCCTGATCTTGCAAAAGCTTGATCCTAGGAATCTAGCTTACATCTTGAAAATCCTTCATTTAAAAGTAATTGAACAACTACCTCTTTATTGATGACAAAACTTCCACATCATTTTAAATGAGTAGGATGTCATCAATATATATAGAATTAGAAAAATAATGACATTCCCTTGTACACTCATGATTTATTCACTAAGAAATCTTCTGGTATCTTTTTGTAGATTAACTTGCCTTCCATAGGAATCACCCTACTAGAAAGTTCTACAAGATCCCAGAATTTATTAGAATACATAGATTCCAACTCTGATTTCATAGTAACTCACCAAAACGATCTGTATCCACATCGGTTCACGCTTCCGTGTAGCTTACTGGGTCCAACTCATGTTTAACAGGGATGTCCATAATGGTCTCACCTAAAAACATGATTCTGTCGAATTGGATGATAATCCTCCCACTACATCAATGTACTGATGCAAGAATCTGTGTAGTAGATGATGCTAACGCATCAATAGGGAATTCATTTATTATTCTCAATCTCTATAATAAGTGTGTTCACATGTGATACATCTGGTACTCATACCATATTCTCTAACATTATGCTACTAGGTATATAATTCATAATATGATCCTCCTATAGATAAACAGTGAGTGTAAACAATCAACTTTTATCATTGAGATCATAAAATAATCCATTCTAGTGACTTTTAGAGTAGCTATCAAATCTATCATGCGTACGATCTGTTTCCAACTTACTTGTCCATATCAAGCGCACATGTGCAAGACTACCCCATATGTGCATGTGATTCAAACTAAGATTTAGTCAAAACCACAGCTCAACGGTATCCTTGAGACAGACTAAGATGGAATGCAGTTCATAATGTGCATCGATGTCATTAACGCTAAACTCTTAAATGAAAGAGATAATGTAGCATAGCTGATCATAGATCTACCCATGTTAAGTGGAATTCTGTTATTCCTATTTGACACCTAAATACATTTAGCGTCAATTGCGGAAAACTGGTACATAATACCCTCATTGACCATATAGTCTTTGCACTATCCCAAGAAATACTCATATCCTCGATCAGATCGAAGTGTCTTGACAAGTTTACCTAATATGTGTTCCACATCAGTCTTAACATTTTCAGAAAATACCAAGAGTTTAAGACTTGTGTTACATCAGATAAACTTATCCAAAACGTGAGTAATCTTGCTTGGATGTTCATAAGACCACACGTGTCAGTGTGTACCGACTCCAATTGTCCTTTATGTCTATTTCATCTGGCTGATTAAGCCCTAAGAGTTATCTATCCTTCAAAACAGGGTTCACAAGTTTGGTTTAGGCTCCCCTGCCTCACTAGGTAATTAACCTTCTTTGACCAATCTTTGAATCTTATTTTGATTGATAACAACCCAAAAATAGACATTAAAAATACAATGAGTCAGGAATAACAAATTTTCTCTTAACATTCAATCTAGAAGATGCAACATTAGTTTCTACATCCTGCAAATCTTAAGAGCTTGTGATTATAGTATATTAACCATCTTTCAATGCACCAGAAGCAATCACATATCTATTCAATTTTATAAAACCAGTTTTACAAAATAACGATCTAGTTTTTATAAGCCAAAAGTGAAATAAGAATGAGATTGCGTTTCACTTCTGTGCATAAAGATAGTCTCTAATACTAATATCCTCATACTCTCTAATTTCAGATGTAATACTCCCACTGACTTAACTACAACCTTGGCATCAGGTCAAAAGATAAATATATACCCATATCATCAAGGCTTCTGGATTCCTGAAATCCTTACAATAAATTGCAAACATGTTTAGTGGCTCCAGAATCTATCCATCAGGAATCAATAGATACAACCACATAACATGGCTCACTGATTAAATATATATTTTCCTATGCCACGTCATTGCTTAGACAGTTTGTCCTTCAGTGTCTTAGTTAACGGCAAAAGAAACAGTTTCATT
This sequence comes from Cornus florida, assembly GCF_030987335.1. NCBI lineage: Eukaryota > Viridiplantae > Streptophyta > Magnoliopsida > Cornales > Cornaceae > Cornus > Cornus florida. The sequence goes on from NW_026775577.1 coordinate 10,829,384, forward strand.
CGCCCTCAACATACACTGCCTTATTCCCTTTAACCTTTTAGATACCTATGTTTTGTGCTAGCCTAGTCCTATTATCATCCTTCTTCTTTGCTTTGCCCATCCACTTGGGCCTAGAAGAAGATGGTATAGATTAGGTTAGATTGATAGGAACGCCCATACTCTTGATTATCCCTTCATCTGTTACCAATTCTATAAGAATATCAGCGAGTGTGAACTCAAACTGATTCTTTATTTAATTCACTCTAACAGAGTCGAACGAGTTTGGTAACAAGGCAATAATCATGTTAACTTGAAACTTACCACCCAAGTCAGCCCTATTGATCTCCAGCTAATTTTAAATAATAAATAATCATTTTCCAAAATTCGATTTCATACTGGAGTTCCTTAGGCTATCTTGATGCTATTCAAGTCTGATATAGTACTTCAGCATACTCTCTATCTAATCTCACCAAAACATCTTATTGATATTTAACATGATGCTTAAAGAAAATAAAATAATGTAAATGTTAGCTTTGGAGCGTATTCGAGGTAAACTCTAGAATATTGCATCAAGTCATCTCATTTGCGTTATTTCACTTATTCAAAGCATTAATGTTCTCTTGGGTATCTTAAAGTAAAAGGATTAGGTTTAGGAGTAGTAAATACATTTGTACCCTTACGTTGTGAATAAAATATCTAAGCTCATTTTCCAGTCATTATAAATAAGGTCCAATATCATAGAATATGTAAGCAAGCAGATAAACTGGAGTAGACATAATTAATCTGAATATAAATGCATTCATACAACATGCAAGGTGAATTATTAATTCTGTCATGCATATTTAAAATTAAAATGAGTTTGTTAACCACATAATATAATAAATCTCAATCGAACAAGAGATCATTATCATTATTGGTGAACAATCCCTTTTAATTAATGCGGGTCCCTCAACTCTGTAGCATAATAAATCAACCAATCAATATGTCAATAACTTATCCTGTTGGAGGAGTTCATTATTACTATTGTTGATATTCATTTACTATTAGGTGAGCACTTCCATTAAAATAATAATATGTGGGTCCCTTAACCACTGCATGAAAAATCGAATAACCAATACGCCAATAACTTATTCGGTTGGCGAAGTTCATTATTGCTATTGGCGGGCAAATCCTATCATTTCCATATCTCTTAAGACAATGCCTTGTCTATCATATGAAATGATTCCCGATTTAATTTAGCCTTTCTAAAATCACCTAGTATAGACCACTTCGTTGGGAAGCTAACACTATTGATTTTAGATTGAGTGTATAACGTTATTAAAACTCTAACGAAAAATTAAACATTAAATATGTTGTCATTATAATCTAGACTCTTTAAATCATGCGTAGGGCCTTATTTTTAAAGATCTAATTACAATGAACATTTAATATTTGTATTTTCATGAGACAACCATTCTTGTAATATTAAGACTCTTCAAATCATGCGTGGGGCCTTATTTTTGAAGATCTAATTACAATGGTGTTAATAACAAAGGCCATGGGGCAATGTATAAAAATCCCCGCTCCCACTCAATTTTTAATCATTCATAATTAGGGTTTTCATTTTATTCATTTACATGATATAATGCATGCAAAACGTCTTGATTTTAATCCAATTAAATTTAGAAAATATTTGGACTTTAAACGATTCACTAATATTTAATTTGAAGCACACTTTAAAAATAATTTACAAAAACAATTTTTTCGTTTCCCAATAAGTGCCCTCAAATTAATTAGTAATCTAATCCAATTAATTTTCATAATTTAATTAATATAAATCAAGCCATTTAAATAAATATCATGGATCCAATGCATGAACAATAATAATTAGCAATTAATTATTTCATGCATCACATACAACAATAAATGACAGATAAAGCAAATTAAATGGCCAATGGATTTAGCTTTTAACATTTAAAAACTATTCTTGCCGTACGGGCATCCTTCAACTGTCTGTAAACACCCATAGGAAGCTTGTACGCGTCAGGAGAAGCAAAACGCCGCTTGAAACGAGCCCGGAGGACCTCACACTCGCTGGCACGCGCCTAGGGCAAGCTACACGTGCTCCCACGCGCCGGCACGCGCCTGGGGCGCGTGGAATGCACACTCACGCGCTCCCACGCGCCTGGGGCGCGTGGGACGCGCCTCCACGCGCCTTCACGCGCGTGGAGTTCAAGCTCCCTTGGCTGGCGCGTGCAATGCACGCGCCAGCATGTGCACTCTCCTGGCGCGTGTGGAACACGCGCCAGGCTCACCATCTTGACGCCACACCTGATCCGGGCCACCTCCGACGCCCCTTCTCGCCGCCGGCGAAGCTCCGGCCACCGGAAAAACGCCGGAAAAATTCCAAAAAATCCGGAAAAATGCCAGAAAATTAAATTAAGCCTCAAAAAATTCCAGAAAAATTCCAAAAAATTCAGAAAAATTCCAGAAAATTACTGAAGCATAATTTAATCCTTTTGGACCTTCTTGAAGCTTCATAGCATCCTTTGACGAAGATTACATGGTTTTAAAAATATTTACAATTTGAAATACAATGGAAAAAATTAAATTACATCATTGAACTTTCAAACGGCTAAATCAAAGCCTTAATTACATTCATCCAAAGATAAAATTACATTAATTTAACCTATAAGCTTCATCCATGGCCCAACCATACATCATCATTCATTCACAATCATTCATACATCATTATGTATCAATATATATCAACATATTAAATCATACATCAACATACATCAATAAAAATATATATGAATATAATTTTGGATCCATGAATGATGATTTTCATAAAATCATGATCTCTAGTAATGAATCAAACCATGCTCTGATACCACTGTTGGGAAACGTGCAAGTTTTTAAAAACTTTTCGAGGGATTTTGATTCATAGATCTTGATTCATCACATAGAGACAAGTTTTATGCAAAAATAAAAATATGATGTATCATTCAATTAATGGATTGAATACTTACATCAAAGGTCTGAGTAAACCTTTAAAACTTTCCTCTAAAGTGAATGTTCTCACTTATTGTAGATCCCTTAGCAAGATGCCTTCTCCTTGGATCTCCATCTTCTTGGTAATTATTTTGTCTTTATGAATCACTCATATGCCCCCATGAATGACCTTGGAAAACTAGGCTTGTGGGAGCCTCCATTAGATGAGAACATAAACCCTAATTTTCTAGAGAGAGAAAATTTATTCCTTTTTCCTTTTCATAAAAATCACACCCTAAAATATACATAGACCATGTATATTTATAGGCAACATAAAAATAAAGAAAAGGAAACAACAAATCCTTCTCCATCTCTAATTCATATGTCTCAAATCTAATATGATTCCAATATCAAGTTGGGCTATGAGTGAGAATCCATTGGGCCTATTATTTTATTGGCTACAATGAATTAATAATTGGCCCGGTCCATGGACCCAATTCAATTAATTCATAAATTAATTTCTACTCCACTAAAAGAAATTAATTGAACTCCAATTAAATAATAAATAACCTCTAAGTCAATATTGCACTTTGACCCCTCTATGCATAATTAGTTATCGGATAAATATAGCCATCAATCCGACTACTTAATTAATATATTTATTTTGGTACCTTTGATTATTTCTGGCTCGATCACAATAAAACATTTGTTTGACAAAAATAATAATTTAAATAAATAAATATATAATAAATCATTTTGTCTAAAAACACACGAAGGCCTTCGAATTTACTTTGTGATCAACCATAATCAATACAAAATAAATACAAGTAGCAATGATGCAAATATTGAAAATATAACCCTCTAACTATTAATTACATAACTACCCAAAGTGTCAGTCTAAGGATCCCGAAGAATCCGCCGAACAAATCAAAGTAATTATTAATTAATAAAAGAGTCTATACTTTTCTCATGCTTAAGAGTCAAATGCTATGACGGTGATAGGGAGTAATTGCATACGACGGCTTTCGCAATATATCTCAACCTAACGCGGATCCAGTTCAAGTCTTAATTAATTATGAGTCCATCCATAATTACCGACTATGAACAATTTATAATTACTATTTATATATCATGCATTGATTGTCATCACATACATATATATAAATATTTCTTGTAATTAACTGGACACTATCAATTTCATAGTGAATCGAAACATAATACATTGAATTCACCAATTATATAAATCATAAATATTTCAGATATGTCAGGAACATATGTCAATACAATCTAGATAGGAATTTGCTATGCCAGGGCATATAAATCCCAACACTATCTCCTTCTCAACTTTGTAAAAAGAGAAATTGCCAAGAAAACTTCTTGCTGGAACTTCAGGTGAAACATTGTTTGCCTGATTGGAAACCTATTCAATTATTTTTCTTCAATGGGCTCACAGTAGATACATTTACAACTTAGCTACAGTTGACAAAAAAGTGAGCAATACTGTGTCTTTATGTCTCTCCATTTGTATGCCTGCATATCTTGTAATGACCCTAAAATGCTATCAGTCATAAAAAAAAAATTCGGCATGACCTCTGCTAAAAAGGGTTCTACAACAACCTACTGAAATGCATAGAAAAAACAATGGCATCTCTTGGACCTTCAAAACTAATCTAACCTGTCCCAACACATAATGCAAATAATATAAAACATTTCCAAAACAACAGCATCAACAACCTCCTCAAAACAGCCCATCATCATCATCATCCCATTCATCCAGAACAAAGGAGTACCTATCTTATACATAGTCCCATGCTCACATACTATAATTTTACTCCAATTACATCAACTTACAGTCCATGAAGCAAAATTACAATAACATGTAATGTTTGTGATTTTTTTTTTACATATATATAATTGTGGTGTAGAAAAAGAAAAAGGAAAATTTTATTTAAAAAGGTGGTGGGACCCACCACTAGCATATATGTGTGGCTTAGAGACCCATTTGGTCTCATTCTTCCTCTCTCTCCGTAGCTTACTCTCAGCCCTCTCATCCCTCTTATTCTCCATTTTTTTTCTTTTTCTTTTTACAAGATTTCAATCCTAAATTTCTCCCTCATTTTTTGGAGTTTTTAAGTGCCGTTTGCGGCAAATTAGAAATCACGGCGAGATCTTCGATTTGATCGGAGCAAAGGTGGTTTTGGTGCACCCTAAGAATTTCGAATTCTAGGGTTTGGATTCGGCAAATTAGGGGTTTTTGCAATTCTTGAGGTTGGGGTTTCTAATCCACAATTTTCTTTGACTTTTATGAGTTTTCTTATAAAAGTTGTTAAGTAGTTTACTAAATTATGAGTATTGTTTGTGGTTATGGACATTCTATACATAATGAGCATGACAAGGTGTATATTGTGTTGAAAATGATAGAAATTACTTGTATTGGTTATTGATTTTGATTATATGCACTTGACTGCTTGAACGTCTAGTACTATGTTGTCAAAATTGTTAAATGAGAGTTTCTTAATTTAATTTTCCCAAAAATATGTAAATGAGATATAGATGAATTGTATGGAATTGTGTAATAGCATGCTTATGTGAAATGAATTATGCTTTGTATGCTAAAACAATGTTGAAGGGAAGCATGGATTACTTATTTTAGAGATTTAATTTGCAAAGCATGTGTGAAATTATATGGTTGAATTCATGATTAGGAGCATGAAGCATTCATGCATCCATTGGGAAAGGAAAAATGGGAAAAATGTTTTGAAAGCAAATAAAATGATTTGGGGAAAATGTTTTTGAAAAGTGTTGCGAAAACCCTGATGCCTAGGAGACGCCTAGTGGTCCGTGGTGTTAGTGTGATCTAGAGGGGTTAGAGAGAGACTCTAGTGTGGTTGAGCTACCTAGACGACACCATGAAGGTGCCATGTGGTCGGGGAAGACTAGCCAACCCCTCCCTCGTGACGCCTTGGAGGTGCCTTGGGTCGGATTACACTAACGGTTTCGAAGTTGAAACGAAAATGTTTCGGAAACGGAGAGCGACATGAGCATGGCATTGCACTTCATTGGCATACATGGTGTAATTGTGACTTGGTTGACATTTGTGTTTATATTGGATGTTGTGGTTATGGTTTACATCTCTGGTATAGTATGATCTCGTTCTCTTATTGTATATTCTATACGTGGATTCACAGGGTCATAAGAAGTGTGTCTTAGACACTTCCTACTAAGCTTATGCTCACTCATTTATTATTAACATTTTTCAGGACATGGAAGGGAAGTGGCGGACGACGCTCCTCCACAGGGTTCGATGGGTTAGTAGACCGTTTTTGACATACTTTGTAACTATGATCTCATTTTATTACTATTATTTATTATTATTATTATTATTATCTTAGGATGATACGTATATTATATATTGACATAGGAAAGGATGGTAGTGCCCTTAGTTTACCTCGGGTTCGGGTAAGGACTCGGTTAGCGATTCAGACCCTCGAGTTCGGGTCGTTACAAAATTGGTATCAGAGTAATGGTTTGAAAACCAATAGGACGATGGGTAGAGGCCTATCTAGGGTTGTGTGGAAGGTGGATTGCATTGTTTACGTGCTTATGTGTTAAAATATTTGTTATCTGAGAAGTATGCTTACTTGCCTAATTGCTTATGTGTTTACGGTTTTAAAAGGCATGCATATTTACCAAGTGCTTATGTTTTTAAATTACTGTTATATGTAAATGAAATGTAAAAGTATTTGAAAGCATGTTATATATGATAAAGTGGAAAGTATGTGATACATGACGGAGGCAAGCAATAGGCACGGTTGGTGCAATTTTCTTTTATACTAATGTAACAATTAATGAGCCTAATATGTGCAAGCATGTCTCGTTTAATATTGTGATGGTTATTAGGCATGGTTATGCAAGTATTTTTTTTAAAATGAAAGACGGGTGTTTAAAAAAAATAATAATAAATAAATAAATTTAAATGATGGGACATGATTATATCATGGCATGGGATACGGTTATTGTGTATATATATATATATATATATATATATATATATATATATATGTATGTATGTATAGGAGTATGCGGTTGAGCATGGATGGTTGTGTGGGTTTTGACATGAGTAGGCAAAGAGCTCGGTTGCTCCAGGGTTATTTGGGGTGCTGGTTCTTATCAAACGAATGGCTTGAACTTCTAGCTCATGGATTGAGCTTTTCAGTGTGTAGTCATTTTGATCTTCTTGTTGCATTTTGTGTGGTGCTTAAAGCGCAACTTTAGAACGGGTTTATATTTTATGGCACAGTGTCTATGATGTGTGTGAGTTTCCTGAATCGGTGTGTGGGTTCTTGTGACCGTGGAGGTCAAGTGTACGAGTGAGGGTTTCGTAGGAGAAAGGTATGCCTTTAATGGGTTAGTGTTTGTCACTTAGGTCACAATTTAGTATTGAGGTTCTCTTTGAATCGGTTTGTGGTAGGTGTGATAGAGGTTGCTTGAGTCACGAGTGTAGTCTATAGGTTATAGACGTGTATTTCGGGTATTCTGGTACGGTATAAGGAAGCATGTTGGTTTTAATTGTTAAGGGGACTTGTTGGACTCTGTAGCTCTAGGGTAACGTAGGACCGGTTACAGGATGTGGATCATTTCGTGGTCATATAAGACTATGTCTTAAAGACTTGTTAGTCGAGGTGATTCCCATTTCGGGAAGCTACTGGAGCGTGTTGCGGGTAATTAACTCTCGGTGAGTTGATTGCATAGCTCGGTAGATGAACGGGGTTATAGGTTGTTATAGTTGTCGAGAGAGTCTCGAGGTGGTGTACAGTGGACAATTTTAGCTGTGTAGTGTAGGATTGGACGATAAGGCAGGTATTATGTAGTCATCGGTATGTTTAATGGTTGTGGATGAAGTGATAAATAGTAGGTACTGTGTTACCAAATGGATTGTGTTTTAAAATTGAAAGTTGTGGATTATAGTTGAATTTTATGTTGCATTTGGGGTATGAAAAAGTAGTGCTAGTTGTTTGTGGATCCGAAGAGATAGATTAATGATTCGAATGATTGGGACGAGGGTGATCCCGTAAGTCTAGTTGGTAACCCCATTTGACTTTTGTCAGGATCAAGAGTGTTCTGAGGAATGGTGAAGATGAGAGGTGATGACGTTGAACCAATGGTATGAGGTTATCTTACTTAGGCATGTAGATTATCTTGGGAAGAATGGTCAGAGTAGTCGATTAAGTATTAATGACTGATTGTGTTGTAGATGGTTTGGGGAGACATTTGGATGTTAACTATTTTACTTTTTGTGCTCATTTTTCCTTTGGGATTTGTCGGAATGGTATTGCTGTATAGAAATTCTTTTCTAGTGGCAAGTAGTGGTTATTACGGGAGGTATCGAGAATAATGTTTATTCTTTTGTTATAATGGTGTCATATGAAGAATTGCTTAGTAGTGACTTGGTGATCTGGTGAGATAAGAGGTTTGAGTTATCATTCGAGGATGATGGTAGTAAAGGCGTTATGGGGTGATGTTTAGTATTGATGAGTAGAATGGTTTGGGATATGATTAGAGGGTGGATCGGGAATATGAGTTGTTGTTGTATGTTGTCAGATAGGTAATGGGATTGTGTACCAGTTTAGGCGATTGTGGTCAGTTTAGTCTTTAGAGCCAGTGAGAACGATGTTGCCAGATATGCGCCTTTTTCTTTTAACGAGTCAATAGGCTGTTGTGACTGAGGTCATTAGTGGGGTGTGCACGGTGATCGAGACAGTATCGTCTTGAAAGGTAGTGATGGAACGGGTGGTAAAATGTCATTTTATGGCATATGGATTGTCATTGGGAGTGACGGGATGCGGTGTCCGATGGGTTGTGATCATTTCTAGTGTTGGTATGTTGTGAGTATTGATGATCTTGTCTGATGGTTGTGTTGTGAGTTTTATCTTAGTATTCAACGAATGGGTGGTAGGGATATGATTGGTTTTGGTTAGCATGGGTGTTGCAGGGTATCGTATGCGAAGTTTCTGTATTGATAGTGTATGATGGTCCGTTTGTGGCGAGGTTGCCTAGATTTGAAGTCATGGTCCTGTATGTGTCTTCTCCTTATGTGTAAAGAATTCTTTTCATCTTAGGTGAGATTGGGTGTCCACGGTTGAACGATCGATGAGTAGCGTGTGACAGGTTATCGGGTGCATTTAGGTGCGAGTCGTCAAGGCGTCATTTGTCGTGAGTCTTATTCTCCATTTAGGAGTTGTGCACGTCCGTGGGTGGACGAACTTGTGTGTGGTTTGTTATGTTATTAGAGCTCACCGGTAGAGGTCCAGGTTGAAAGGGTCGACTCACTTCCACGGAAGGAGGTGAAGTCTTTGGTTTCTGTAGTGCTTGTTCTGAGAGTGGTTTTGACTGGTGAAATGCGAGGCACGGGTTTCTGAATTGGGGTTGTGTTTCCAATGCTTGGTACTAGCGATGATGGCTAGGAAATGTGTCGTGAATCGCAACTCGAGGATAATTAGGTGATGTGATGTGACTCATGTATTTGGATGTTTTTAGAGGTGATTAATTCTAGCAGTGTCTTGAGGACATGTGTTGGTATTGTTTGAATGTTTTGCAGCTAGAACGTGATTATGGGATTCCGTTAAAAAACTGTCGGAACATTTAACTTTGGTTTTGAGGTTTCAAACATGAAACGGTCGTATTGTGCATTTTGAAGAAATAAGAATTGAATTGAATTATGTTATGATGTTAACTACCTGTTGTAGGTAATATGAGGTGACTGAAAAGTTTTTAGGTTGATTGATGATTGTGGTATTGGTGATGTGTTATTTTTAGCTTGTTATGATTAAGGTATGATTGGGGATTTTTAGAGTAGGTATATGACTGTATAGTTGTTGAGGTTATACGGAACAATGGGTGGATAGTAAGTGGATCTCTTGGTTGTTTAGTGGACTGTGTGGGGATGTGTTTGAGGTTTAGACCTGAGGACAGGAACGACGTCTGTGTTGAGATTGGATTAATGATGAGAATGGTCTGGCCAACCATTTCTCCTGAGTTAGTCCATCTTTAGCATGATGTAGGGTCAAAGGTCCATTGTTGTTTTAGTTTGTTAGAAACAATGAGAGTACAGTATTGTGCGATGTGTCGGTGTGACAGGGTGGATTTAGATGGTTTGTCTCGGGTGATGAGGTGTACTAGGTAGGACTAAGTGTCCTATAAAAAGGTTTGTGGTACAATAATTGATTATTGAGAATCTCGTTTTGAGGATGTGTGTCCAGGGTACAAGATAGTACATTTTATTGTTCTGGTGATTCATAATTATGTAGTCGTTGGGAGATTCATTATTTAATCATCTTGAGGATGATAAGTTTAGTGATTGCCGCTTGGTGTGGTTGGTAGTCGTTGTACGGGTATGTAATAGTGTAGTTAAGTGTTAGGTAGTGAGTGTTTAGTCTAACAGGGATGTGTAGATTAGAGTTGAGCTTGATTGTGAGATGGACGGGGTTCTTTGTCTGGAGTTTTGTGTCCTTTTAGAGGGGAGTTGAGACAGGATGTCGTTATGTTCGGTGGTCTTGTGACCGTTCTTCTTGGGCTTTGGAGCCTTGTGTAATAGTGTAGAGTGGGCCGATGTCTGCTTTGAGTTGAGTATAAAATCCAGCTAGTTTGTGTTATGATGTCATGAGTAATGAGTACCCTCAAAGGGTGGTGATCATTGTGTTTTTACGGCAGTGGTGTGTGATGCCTGGTGACGTTCGGTGTCAAAGGCAATAATGTTGGTGAGTTCATAATTTTGGGGTTTTGTGAGGTGTTCTCGGGAAGGTGTGTGGTTGTGGGCCTCCTTCTTTAAAGAGGGTAAATTTTGATGACGAAATTTTTTAAGGAAGGTAGATTGTAATGTTTATGATATTATATATATACATGTATATATATATATATATATATATATATATATATTAAGTAATAATGTTAAATGTTATTATAATTAGGCCGTGGGACTCGCATGCATTTTTAGTCATTAAAGGTCATTTTACAGACCATATTCTCTCTCTGTTGTTACATTTTCTCTCTCCCTCTCTGGTTTCTATTTTCTTTTTCTTTTTTTTCTTTTCTTTTTTTCTTTTCTTACACTAAAGTCTTTATCATTGGGAATTTTTGGGTGCCGTTTGCGGCAAATTGAAGAGCTCAGCGAGATCTTCAAGTGGGTGTAAGTAATTTCAGTTTTGGTGCACTCTAGGGATTTCGAATTTTTGGCTCACTTTGAGGATTTTGGAGTTTTTCTACAATTAAGAGGTAGGGGTGCTCTAATTCATATTTTCTTTGATCTTTTGTGAGTTTTCCCCTTTAATTTGATTCTAAGCATGTTTGATTTTAGTAATTTTTGCCTATGTTGTTGTGGTTGTAGGTAATTAAGGTGATGAATATATTATATGTGTTAATTGAACCAATGATTATGATTTATATACTTGGTGGTGAAGATACATGCTTAGTATTGATATTTTAGGTGCCCAATGATTTTTAATTGTTAAGAAAAGTGATGTTGAAATTATGAAAATAAATGTTAGGATTTCCCTTAATAATGTGATCATGATGTAGATGGAATGTATGGAATTTATTGTAAATTTTCTTAAGAAATTGTCATGATGCTAGATATATGATGCGTATCTCTGTGCGTTATGTGTAAAAAATATATGTGTGTATGATTTGTTGATTGGATATGGAAAGTATGGTTTTGTGATTATGTCCTTATTTAATATGTGTAATTGTAAAAATTTTGTTGACTAAAAGCATGCTATAAATTCATGAGAAAATTCTTCTTTAGTATGGAATGTTGTTAAGGTTTGATGATGTGAAAATTATAATAAATTGTGAAACATGAAGCATTCATGCATCCATTAGGAAAGAAAAAGGGGAAAATTATTTTTTAAAAAACCAATGAAATTGTTTTGGGAAAAAGTTTTTGAAAAGTATTTGTGAAAACCCAAACGCCTAAGAGGCGCTTAGTGGTCCGTGGTGTTAGTGTAGTCTAGAGAGATGGGACTAGGTAGTGTGGTTAAGCTAACAAGGCCGGATGCGACGCCTTGGAGCTGCCTTGTGGTCGTGGATGGTTAGCCAATCTCCCTTTCGTGATGCTTTTGAGGTGCCTTAGATCGGATTACACTAACGGTTTGGAAGTTAAAATGGTATGGTTTCGGAAACGGGGAGTGACATTGCATGGTATGGCACATCATTGGCATACGTGGTGCATTTGATAATTGGTTGAGATATGTATATTTGCTGATGATGCAGTAGTTTTACTTGACTCCCGAGATATGATCCCGTTCTCATGCTTTCTATTCTCTATGTGGATTCACGGGGTCATAAAAGGTGTGTCCTAGACACTTCCTATTGAGCGTTTAGCTCACCCCATCATTTTAACATTTTTCAAGTCACGGGAAGGAAGTGGCAAACAATGTTCTTCCACAGGTTTTGATAGGTTAGTGGATTGTTTGACACATTTTGTACCTATGATCTCATTTTATTATTATTATTATTAATAAAATCTGGGATGGCATGTATATTATGTATTGATATAGGAAAGGACGGTAACGTTTTTAGTTGACCTCGGATTTGGGTAAGGACCCGGTTAACGATTCGGACCATCAAGTTCAAGTCGTTACATGCCAAGAGTTCATAAGTCTCTATACCGAATATAATAGACTAAGGCTTTACAAAAAAAAATGATAGGACTTAGAAACAAAAATAACAAAATGATCCTCTAATCCAAATTAGGCCTGTGGTGGAACATCATCCGCAACTTCGTTTCCCGAACCTGAAAAATGATAATAATAAAGGGGTGAGCCTAAGCTCAGTAGGAGGTGCCTAAGGCATATCTCTTGAGACCCCGTGAATTCATACAATGAAGGGACATAGGATAGTCGGAATCATGCTATGCCGAGGAGAAAATAACCCCAAGAATCCGTCTGAACCACTAGTGCTGGTACAGGTGCCCGCTATACCTGAGGCTGATTCCGAAGTGCAGCTGTTACCCCAGCCTCGATAGCCCGAGCAACGAGGTCATTGAGGTGAGGAGGAATCTCTGGATCTCTGACCTGGTCCAGAGTCTGTTGAACATTCTCCTGTTCCTCCTGAAACTGATCCATGTCATCTTGAAACCCAAGCCTTTGCTGCTCTTCCTCCATTTGCTGATGCCGTAGGAGATATTGTTGCCTACGTGCCGTTCTCCTTTCCTTCCTAGTTCCTTGCATGTTCTGTCCATTTCTAGCGTTAACCATCTGTTAACACGAAAAGACAGACGTCAGTACCCTTTCTATACGAACCATAAGGAATACAATGAATCCTAACTTAAGCTCTATTCAAGAGAAAACGCTACGCGGAAGACTTAATACGAAAACATCCTAGAGACACTTGAACCTGGAGTGCTCTGATACCAACTGTGATACCCCTCGGATCCGAGACACAAGTTGATCAGGCCCAGGCCCAAACCTGAGAGAATATCAAACAATTAATATTTTATAATAAACACGGAATACAAAATAAATTAAGAAATGAAATTAAAGATGGAAGGAACTAAAAATAGAATCCGCAAAATATTATAATTATTAAAATCCATCAAACCCAAACTCCAAAACTCCATCAGTTTACAACTTGGGAATCCATCTCTAGTGGACCCCTATTAAACATCCAAACGGAAGATAAAACAACTGTAATAAACGTCCAGAAATAAAACTATAGAGAGAGCCCTACATCGTCGGAAGAGTGAATAGAGACCTCTGCTCAGCACGAACACGTCTAAGCCTGGAACTGTCGTATACCTGAAAAATAGAAGTGGGTCAGGCCCACGCGCAAGTTCTATACTACTACAATCCAAACAGAGGCCCGATACGCATGTACATCCTAAACAATTCAACAATAGCTAATAGTCCGTAAATATATATATATAGTCACATTAAAGGACTCTCACTGGACTACAGGCCGGTCTCAACCTGAATAGAGGTAACATGCTAAAACGCACACGAAGTGGGCATATGTACCTATACCTAAACAGGGTACACCTCCAACCATCGTAGCCAGCTACACATCCCGATGCATATACGCTCCCTAGCCATCGGTCCTGAGGCTCAAGCTCATACCGAGGCACTATAACAGTACATATATAAAATCCATCCAAAATCCCTGGTATTGCCGCTCAACAAGTAGTTGCCCTGACAATACAAATCCACGGGACTTAACTTTTAGTTAATCCCATCCTTATTCCAAGTAGGTGGGTAATGGTATTGTTTAAAAACCAAACCCATCCTTAGTATGCCACCGTCCCATACCGGTGCCTACTTTCCAATCCTCCAGTAGTCAATAATACCAATAAATCAAGTATATATCAACTAAATTCCAACATCCAACATTCAATGTTAGCAGTTATAAAATAAGCATTGATAAACAGGTTCACAACAGCAACATATACATGCCCAATTTAAGTTGTTCCCTTTAGTCTGATATAAAGACATAATTAATTAAAACTTCCATTTAACACTTTACAAATGACATACAGATATGTAGGGTATGTATCACAAAATCCTAACCTCCACAGTTGATACTAACTGTGGTAATGTAAGTATCAAAACAATATTCACAGTATGTATGCAGACATGCTCAAATTATAGTGTTCCACAAAACCGATCTAGTGTTAAACTCAAATCCTCCTAATATTTAAGTTCCAACAGTTGCTATTACAGAAGTTAAGATAGCTATCATCTAGACCCATCCTTCCAATAATTTATACTAGCAGTGGGAAGGAAAAACGTTAACCACAGAACCACAATGCATCCACAAACATGCTTAGTCTAGGTTGAATAAGCATACAACACTACTGTAACTACCAGTTTCATAGCAAAACAGATATCATTTTAGTTTGGTTTAATCTTCATTAATCCTGAAATCATTTAAGAGTGCAAAGAGTATGAAGCCTAAGGGAAAAAGTGATGATAGAATCTTGCCTCAGAAACTTTTGTTCAAAGTTTCAACGTCGTCTTCTTAAAAAAAAATCCCGGCGAGTTCCAAAACCCGGTTACTGTTCATGGGTACAAAACACTATTCCCGAACTCAAAATCTGATCTTCACCGTTCAGATTGTGCGACACTGAGTCATGAACCTATCCCCCAAATTTCAGCTCGATCGGACCACGGACGAAGCGGAATCGGATGTTTGATGAAATCTGGGCAGAATGGGAAAAAACCTGTGCGACCCAGTTACTGTTCATGAGTACGAATCACTATTCCTGAGGTCAAACTCTGACCTCCACCGTTCAGATTGTGCGTCACTGAGTCATGAACCTCTCCTCCAAAATTCAGCTCGATCGGACCATGGACGAAGCGGGATCGGATGTTTGATGAAATCTGGGCAGAATGGAAAAAAAACCTGTGTGACCCAGTTACTGTTCACAAGTACAAATCACTGTTCCCGAGGTCAAACTCTGATCTTCACCATTCAGATTGTGCGTCACTGAGTCGTGAACCTCTCCTCCAAAATTCAGCTCGATCGGACCACGGACGAAGCGAGGTCGGATGTTTGATGAAATCTGGGTAGAATGGAAAAAAAACCTATGCGACCCAGTTACTGCTCACGAGTACGAATCACTGTTCCCGAGGTCAAACTCTGATCTCCACCGTTCAGATTGTGCGTCACTGAGTCGTGAACCTCTCCTCCAAAATTCAGCTCGATTGGACCACGGACGAAGCGGGATCGAAGTTTTGATTAAACCTTGGCAGAATGTGAAAAACTGCGTTTTTCCTTCTCCACTTCCACAAAACGTGTGCTTTGTTTAAATAAAACTCTACACAGACGTCTACCTTATACTTATAGATTTTTCCTAAACCCTAGTTCATTTAAGTCCAACTCACAATCCTAACCGGCTCATCCAATTAACGTAGAAACCTACGACGGCTATAATATAAAACCCTAATTTATACTGTAATTAAAACCCTAGTTAGATGTATTTACCTAATTACCCTATTCACCATTAAATACTTAACAAATAATTTAATTGAACAAAATAATAATTAGTAAACCCAATTAAACCAAATAAGACACACATAAAATAAGATACACATAGAATAATTAAACCAATTACACTTAAACCATTAATGCCAATTAAATAATTAAAACACTAACAAGTAATTCCAATCAAATAACTAAACCAATTACACTTAAACCATTAATACCACTTAAATAATTAAAACACTAACAAGTAATTCCAATCAAATAACTAAAAATAAATATCATTTAATAAATTAAATCACCACAAAAGAAATAACTTAAATCACCACAAAAGAAAACAATTAAGCACCTAATAAAAAAATAATGACACATAATCAAATAAAATGCACTTAAATAATAAATTAAATACCATTAAATACCAGGAATATCCTTTTTAAAATTAGGGGTATTACATTCTTCCCCCCTAACAAAAGGAATTCCGTCCTCGGAATTCACTCTTACCTTCTTCCAATATTTCAGGGAACCGTGAGCGAATGACATCCTCTCGTTCCCAAGTGGACTCAGACTTATTGTGATGACTTCACTGAACACGAACCAAAGGAATAACCTTATTACGAAGAATCTGATCTCGTCGGTCGACAATACGATACGGTGGCTCTAAATAAGTTGCATCCAGCTGCAACGCAATCTCCCCAACATTGATATGCTGATACCGATCCTCATCTCGAAGAAATTTCCACAACATGGAAACATGAAACACATTGTGGACGCGATCCAAAGTATCTAGAAGTGCCAACCGATAAGCAACAGCTCCAATGCGATCCGTAATCATGAATGGACCAACAAATCGCGGTGACAACTTCCCTTTCTTCCCAAAGCGCATAACACCCTTCATAGGAGACACTTTGAGTAGAACCTGATCCCCAACCTGAAACTCTAAAGCCCGAGTACGACGATCAGCATAGCTTTTCTGCCTACTTTGGGCAGTACGCATGCGATCTCGAATAAGAGCAATCTTTTCAGAGGTATCCTTGATGAACTCAGGACCTAAGAATCGATTCTCTCCAACCTCCATCCAACAAACAGGTGACCGACATCGGTCAACCGTACAATGCCTTAAATGGTGCCATACCAATAGTCTTCTGGAAACTATTGTTATAAGCAAACTCCACAAGTGGCAAATATTCCTCCCAGTGGCCCTTGAAATCCAGAACACACGACCGAAGCATATCTTCCATAATCTAATTCACCCTCTCAGTCTGTCCGTCAGTCTGAGGATGATAAGCAGTACTAAGGTGTAACTCCGTACCTAAAGCCTGCTGAAAACTCTTCCAAAATCCAGATACAAAGCTCGAATCCCTGTCCGATATAATAGACAATGGAATGCCATGTAGCTTCACAATCTCTGAAATGTAAAGCCTCGCCAACTGCTCCGAAGTGTAGTCAGTGCAAATAGGCAAGAAATGAGCTGACTTGGTCAACCTATCCACAATGACCCATATGGAATTATACCCCTTGAAAGAATTTGGCAACCCTTCCACAAAATCCATAGATATGCTCTCCCATTTCCACTCCGAAATTGGTAGTGGCTGTAGAGCTCCTGGCGGCCTCTGATGATCAATCTTAACCATCTGACAAGTACTACATTAAGAAACAAAAAGAGCAATGTCCCTCTTCATACCTGCCCACCAAAACTGCCGCTTCATATCTTGATACATCTTATCGCCTCCTGGATGAACAGAGAACTCAGAGTGATGAGTCTCAGTCATCACATCCTTCCTCAAATTATCAGCAGAAGGTACCACTAACCGTCCCTTGTACCTTAAACCTCCATCAGCCCCAACATAGTAGAATGGAACCTCTCCGGAAGCTATCTCTGCGACCTTGTCGACACACTGCTGATCGGTGAGTTGTGCTTGTAAAACCTTGCGAATGATGGAAGGTGTAACCACCATGCAAGCCATAAAAGCATCCGATAACTCATCCACACTCTTTAAAGCATTCCACTCAGTAGTGAATATAGTGGAAAGACTACCAACAGGTTGGCGACTGAGTGCATCCGCCACTACATTCGCTTTCCCTGGATGGTACTGTATAGAAAAATGATAGTCTTTTACAAACTCCAACCACCTGCGCTGTCTCATATTTAGCTCCCGCTGAGTGAACAAGTACTGCAGACTCTTGTGATCACTGAATAATCTGAAGGACTCACCCAACAGATAATGCCTCCAAATACGCAAGGCAAAGACCACTGCTGCCAACTCCAAATCATGTGTTGGATAATTAAGCTCATGAGGCTTAAGTTTCCGAGATCCATAAGAAATCGGTCGCTCCTCCTGCATCAATACACATCCAAGACCCTGTAACGAAGCATCCGTGTAAACAAGATACTCTATCCCGCTCTGCGGAATAGCCAGAACCAGTGCAGAAGTCAGCTTCCTTTTCAGCTCATCAAAAGCTCGCTGACAGTGTTCATCCCACACGAACTGTACACCCTTCTTAGTCAGATGAGTGAGTGGTCCTGCTATTTTGGAGAACCTCTGGATGAATCTCCTGTAATATCCTGCCAGACCGAGAAAACTCCGAATCTCAGTAGGTGATGTAGGCTGTCCCCACTCAACCACCGCTGAAACCTTGGCCGGATCCACTGCTATCCTCTTTTCTGACACCACGTGTCCCAGAAATTTCACCTCTCGCTGCCAAAATTCACACTTCTCGAACTTGGTATATAACTGGTGCTCACGAAGCGTCTGCAAGATTATGCGAAGATGTCTAGCATGATCGTCCTCTGACCGAGAATAGATCAAGATGTCATCAATAAAGACAATAACAAACTGATCCAAATAAATCCAGAAGACTCTATTCATTAAGTCCATGAATACTGCAGGTGCATTAGTCGTCCCAAACGGCATAACTCGAAACTCATAAGAACCATATCGCGTGAGAAATGCTGTCTTAGGAACATCCTGCTCCCTGACCCTCAGCTGATGATACCCAGAACGCAGATCAATCTTGGAGAAATATGTGGCCCCCTTAACTGATCAAACAAGTCATCAATCCTCGGCAAAGGATACTTGTAACGAATCGTAACCTTGTTCAACTCCCTGTAATCTATACACAGACGAAGCGAACCATCCTTCTTCTTTACAAACAGAACCGGTGCTCCCCAAGGTGATGTACTCCTACGAATAAAACCCTGGCTGAGTAACTGCTGAATCTGATCCCTCAGCTCTCTCATCTCTACTGGTGCCATCCTATAGGGTACCCTAACAATAGGCGCAGTGCCTGGAGCTAAGTCTATCACAAAATCGATCTCGCGACTAGGTGGCAACCCTGGAATCTCCTGAAATACATCCGGGAAATCCTGACAATCGGTATATTATCCAATGACACAGTAATCCCCTCCTCATTTTCCTCCTCCACATGGAACAAATAGGTGCTACCGCCCCCTTTAGAATGTGGCATAGCTACTACATACATATCCTGACCAGGTATGATAAAAATAATAGATCTATTAAAACAAACAACTTGGGCATGGTAGTGAGACAACCAATCCATCCCAAGTATCACATCATAAGTGTGCATGTCCAGGACCAATAGATTGGCTAGAAATCTGAGTCTGCCAATATCTAGTGTCACAGGCCCATCACTCTCATGTATAATAGCTGTATCACCCAATGGTGTAGAAATACCCTGAGGTCTAGTGCATACCCTAGTCCTCATCCCAGACAAAGCAACAAAAGTCTTAACTACAAATGAGTGTGTAGCACCCGTATCAAATAAAACACATCCATGCAAACCATGAATAAGAAACTTACCCTCAATAGTCTGAGGTGCCTGAACATCCTGTGGCATGGGGTTATACACCCTGCCATAGTGCAACTGCTGTGGTGTCTGTCCCTGAGTCTGCGGCAGTGTCGGTAAAGCCAGATGTGTCTGTCGCTGAATCCTTGGAACCTGTGGAGCTGGTAGAGGCACTGGCGCCCTCTGTCCCTACTGCACACACTGTCTCTGTCCCTGTCCTTGTCCTGCTTTGGGACACTGCCTGGTGGTATGACCATACTCTCCACAAGTGTAACAACTACCCTAGAAAGTACCAAATGGCCTCCTCTGTCGGTTAGCCTGTGGCTGACCCTGTCCTGCCAGTGGTCCTACATTCTGTTGCCTCTGAATAGGTGCCCCATTCCGGTGAGCATCTGAACCACCTTTGTGCTTCTTCCAAGGTTGTTGTCCTTGGAACTTGCCTTTGTCATTCTGCCGGTGTCCATTGCCATTCCCCTTTTCAGCTGACTGATTAGTAGAGTCTTTATATCCCCGCTTCTCACCACGAGCCTGTCTGATGTCCATAGTCAACTGATACTGTTGTAGAGCGGCGTCTACCACCTGAGCATAGGTAGTATAGGCTGAACTACCTGTAATAGCTCTCTTGATAGACCACATCAGTCCCTTGACAAAACTGTTGCGCTTCTTCTCCTCTGTATCCACCTCCTCCGGTGCAAAGAGAGACAAGCGTGTGAACTGCTGCTCATACTCCGCCACTGTCATGTTTCCCTGCTGCAGACTTAGAAACTCGGCCTTCATAGCTGCCCTGACTGCATAGGGAAAATATTTCTCATCAAAGCGAGCACTGAACTCATCATAAGACAATGTCATCTTCTCCTCTGAGGTGGTAACTGACTCCCACCACTGTAGTGCATCCCCAACTAGCTTGAAAGTAGCAAGCATCTGCTTTTGAACCTCCATGCACTGAACCAAACAAAGATGACGCTCAATGTCCTGTTTCCACTGGTGAGCTGCTCTCGAATAGGTTGAGCCTGAGAACACAAGTGGACTCCCCTTTGTGAAAGAGCTCCTAGCCTTTCCCTAAGAATCCGTCTGAACCACTAGTGCTGGTACAGGTGCCCGCTGTACCTGAGGCTGATTCCAAAGTGCAGCTGTTACCCCAGCCTCGATAGCCCGAGCAACGAGGTCATTGAGGTGAGAAGGAATCTCTGGATCTCTGACCTGGTCCAGAGTCTGTTGAACATTCTCCTGTTCCTCCTGAAACTGATCCATGTCATCTTGAAACCCAAGCCTTTGCTGCTCTTCCTCCATTTGCTGATGCCGTAGGAGATATTGTTGCCTACGTGCCGTTCTCCTTTCCTTCCTAGTTCCTTGCATGTTCTGTCCATTTCTAGCGTTAACCATCTGTTAACACGAAAAGACAGACGTCAGTACCCTTTCTATACGAACCATAAGGAATACAATGAATCATAACTTAAGCTCTATTCAAGAGAAAACGCTACGCGGAAGACTTAATACGAAAACATCCTAGAGACACTTGAACCTGGAGTGCTCTGATACCAACTGTGATACCCCTCGGATCCGAGACACAGGTTGATCAGGCCCAGGCCCAAACCCGAGATAATATCAAACAATTAATATTTTATAATGAACATGGAATACAAAATAAATTAAGAAATGAAATTAAAGCTGGAAGGAACTAAAAAAAGAATCCGCAAAATATTATAATTATTAAAATCCATCAAACCCAAACTCTAAAACTCCATCAGTTTACAACTTGGGAATCCATCTCTAGTGGACCCCTATTAAACATCCAAACGGAAGATAGAACAACTGTAATAAACGTCCAGAAATAAAACTATAGAGAGAACCCTACATCATCGGAAGAATGAATAGAGACCTCTGCTCAGCACGAACACGTCTAAGCCTGGAACTGTCGTGTACCTGAAAAATAGAAGTGGGTCAGGCCCACGCGCAAGTTCTATACTACTACAATCCAAAACAGAGGCCCGATACGCATGTACATCCTAAACAATTCAACAATAGCTAATAGTCCGTAAATATATATATATATATAGTCACACTAAAGGACTCTCACTGGATTATAGGCCGGTCTCAACCTGAATAGAGGTAACATGCTAAAACGCACACGAAGTCGTAGCCAGCTTCACATCCCGATGCATATACGCTCCCTAGCCATCGGTCCTGAGGCTCAAGCTCATACCGAGGCACCATAACAGTACATATATAAAATCCATCCAAAATCCCTGGTATTGCCGCTCAACAAGTAGTTGCCATGACAATACAAATCCACGGGACTTAACTTTTAGTTAATCCCATCCTTATTCCAAGTAGGTGGGTAATGGTATTGTTTTAAAAACCAAACCCATCCTTAGTATGCCACCGTCCCATACCGGTGCCTACTTTTCAATCCTCCAGTAGTCAATAATACCAATAAATCAAGTATGTATCAACTAAATTCCAACATCCAACATCCAACATTCAATGTTAGCAGTGATAAAATAAGCATTGATAAACAGGGTCACAACAATAACATATACATGCCCAATTTAAGTTATTCCCTTTAGTCTGATATAAAGACAGAATTAATTAAAACTTCCATTTAACACCTTATAAATGACATACAGATATGTAGGGTATGTATCACAAAATCCTAACCTCCACAGTTGATACTAACTGTGATAATGTAAGCATCAAAACAATATTTACAGTATGTATGTAGACATGCTCAAATTATAGTGTTCCACAAAACCGATCTAGTGTTAAACTCAAATCCTCCTAGTATTTAAGTTCCAATAGTTGCTATTACAGAAGTTAAGATAGCTATCATCTAGACCCATCCTTCCAATAATTTATACTAGCAGTGGTAAGGAAAAACGTGAACCACAAAACCACAATGCATCCACAAACATGCTTAGTCTAGGTTGAACAAGCATACAACACCACTGTAACTACCAGTTTCATAGCAAAACAGATATCATTTTAGTTTGGTTTAATCTTCATTAATCCTGAAATCATTTAAGAGTGCAAAGAGTATGAAGCCTAAGGGAAAGAGTGAGGATAGAATCTTGTCTCAGAAACTTTTGTTCAAAGTTTCAACGTCGTCTTCTTAAAAAAAAATCCCGGCGAGTTCCAAAACTCAGTTACTGTTCACGGGTACGAAACACTATTCCTGAACTCAAAATCTGATCTTCACCGTTCAGATTGTGCGACACTGAGTCATTAACCTATCCTCCAAATTTCAGCTCGATCGGACCACGGATGAAGCGGGATCGGATGTTTGATGAAATCTGGGCAGAATGGAAAAAACCTATGCGACCCAGTTACTGTTCACGAGTACGAATCACTATTCCCGAGGTCAAACTCTGACCTCCATTGTTCAGATTGTGTGTCACTGAGTCGTGAACCTCTCCTCCAAAATTCAGCTCGATCGGACCACGGACGAAGCGGGATCGGATGTTTGATGAAATCTGGGCAGAATGGAAAAAAACCTGTGCGACCTAGTTACTGTTCACGAGTACAAATCACTGTTCCTGAGGTCAAACTGTGATCTCCACTGTTCAGATTGTGCATCACTGAGTCATGAACCTCTCCTCCAAAATTCAGCTCGATCGGACCACGGACAAAGTAGGATCGGATGTTTGATGAAATCTGGGCAGAATGGAAAAAAAACCTGTGCGACCCAGTTACTGTTCATGAGTACGAATCACTGTTCCCGAGGTCAAACTCTGATCTCCACCATTCAGATTGTGCGTTACTGAGTCGTGAACCTCTCCTCCAAAATTTAGCTCGATCGGACCACGGACGAAGCGGGATCAGAACTTTGATCAAACCTTGGCAGAATGTGAAAAACTGCGTTTTTCACATTCTCCACTTCCACAAAACGTGTGCTTTATTTAAAAAAAACCCTACACAGACGTCTACCTTATACTTATAGAGTTTTTCTAAACCCTAAGTTCATTTAAGTCCAACTCACAATCCTAACCGGCCCATCCAATTAACGTAGAAACCTACGACGGCTATAATATAAAACCCTAATTTATACTGTAATTAAAACCCTAGTTAGATGTATTTACCTAATTACCCTATTCACCATTAAATACTTAACAAATAATCTAATTGAACAAAATAATAGTTAGTAAACCCAATTAAACCAAATAAGACACACATAGAATAATTAAACCAATTACACTTAAACCATTAATGCCAATTAAATAATTAAAACACTAACAAGTAATTCCAATCAAATAACTAAACCAATTACACTTAAACCATTAATGCCACTTAAATAATTAAAACACTAACAAGTAATTCCAATCAAATAACTAAAAATAAATATCATTTAAATAAATTAAATCACCACAAAAAAAATAACTTAAACCACTACAAAAGAAAACAATTAAGCACCTAATAAAAAAATAATGACACATAATCAAATAAAATGCACTTAAATAATAAATTAAATACTATTAAATACCAGGAATATCCTTTTTAAAATTAGGGGTATTACACAATCTCGTAGACAACCGGGTTTTCGCAAACTTTCAATCAAAAACCTTTTCCAAAATATTTTCTTTTATTTCTTTCAAAAACGATTTTTCACTTCAAATCAAATTTTTTTCCTTTTCATGCCTAGTGTCATGCATGAACATCACATACTTTTCTAATGTAATGACAATAAAAGATTTTATATTACACAATTCAACATACTTTCATATAGCAATTTCTAGCAATTTAAAAAGCACCAAAGTTATGGAATTTAACACATTAGGCATGTTTTTCATACAAATCAATTAATACACATATTCAGATATTTCATATTACACAATTCAACATACTTTCACATAGCAATTTCTAGCAAAATTAATAAGCACCAAAAACATGGAATTTAACACATTAAGTATGCTTTTCTCACACAACAACAACAATACATATAATTAAAATTTTCATATAGAACAATTGAATCATATTAAAGAAAATTCATCACAATTATAGCATGCTAGACAACAACGCATGAAGAATAATTCACTAAAATCCAAGAAATTATGGATTAAACACCCCTACCTCAATTTTGTAGAAAACCCTCAAATGGGACTAAATTTTCAGAATTCTTAGAGTGACCAAAAGCTGAAATTGTTTATATAAACTTGAAGATCTCACCGAGCTCTTCGAATTGCCGCAAATGGCACTCAAAAATCCTCACTGGTGGAGAAGTAATCAAAGTTTAAAGATTGTAAAAGAAAAAAGAAAAAAAAAAAAAAAGAAAAGAAAAGAAAAGAAAAGAAAAGAGAGAGAGAACTGGCTGCGGGAGAGAAGAGAAAAGAATTGAGGCCATGTAATGACTTTCTGGTCATTAAAAGTCTTAAGGCATAGTGGCGGGTCCCACGAGCTACAAAAAATCTTTTTCCACTAACACCGATATACATTAACTAATAACACCACAATTAAGCATGTTACCACATAAAATGCATTAAATATAAAATGCATTAAATAATAATAAATAAAATGCAATGGATCCAAAATAAAAATTCCCGTATACAGATAAATCGATGATGGGTCCCAACCGGGACTTTCCGGCCCGAAAAATGAAAAATGCAAAAATGACAACCATTGCATTTCTAGGAGTCCTGAACTCAAAGAAATGCCCCAATCAACTCTCTGACACACCCGGCATACCTCATGGTGTTTGGCACGCTAAATGAGGAAAAACAAAAATACCCTCAAAAAATCAGAAAATTCCAAAAATTAGAAAATGGTAAAATTTGGAAACATTACATTTTACCCTCCTTAAAAGATTTCGTCCTTGAAATCTACCCTCCTTAAGAAAGGAGGCCCACAACCACAAGCACCTCACAAGACCACAAGACTAAAAACTCAACAACCTTATTGCCTTTGACACCAGACGCCAATAAGCAATCACATACTACCGCCAGAAAGACCAATGCTCACCACCCTATGAGAGTACTCACAACATCATACACAAAAACCTGCTGAAATCTACGCTCGACTTAAAACCAATACTGGTCCCCTCTACATCGCTACACAAGGCTTCAGAGTTGAAAGAAAACTTGTCACATGACCCCTGAACATGACAACATCCTATCTCAACTCATCCTTTAAAGGACACACTAAATCCCAATTCTATACATTCATGTCCGACCAAGCACTCGCTATCTAACACGTAACCACACCATCACATAACCGTACCATACGACGATCATCACACTAGACAACTCCAAGAAGACAAAGCAACAAATCTCCCAACGACTACATAATCAAAAGTCACCCGAACAATAAAACAATTTATCCTGTACCCAAGTCACAAATCCTCAAAACAAGTTCTTCAATAATCAATGATCTTACCGCAAACCCTTTATCAAACACTTAGTACAATTTAACACCCTTCGTCACCCGAGATAAGTTATCTGAATCTACACTGCCACAACAACACAACGCGCAAAACCGTACTTTCACTATCCTTGACAAATCGAAACAATCATTGACCTTTGACCCGACATCGTGCTGAAGAGAGACTGATTTAGGAGAAATGGTTGGCCAGGCCATTCTTGTTATCAATCCGGTCTCAACAAAGACGTCGTTCATGTCCTCAGGTCCAAACCTCAAACACAATCTCATACAGTCCACAAAACAACTATGAGATCCACTCACTATCAATCCATCACTTTACATAACTTCAACAACCATACAGTCACATACCAGCTTTAAAATCCGATCATACCTCAATCACACAACCTATAACAAGCTAAAAGCAATACGACACCAAGTACCATAATCATCAACTAGCACATAAGGTCTCTGATCTCTTCATAGTATCCATACCACGTAAATAACTCCCCAAAATCACTCGATTCAATTCCTACCCCGTCAAAACACACAATGCGACTATCTCATGCCTGAAACCTCAAAACCAAGGTCAATCATTCCTATAGTTCTTCAACGGAATCCTAAAATCACGTTCTAGCTGCAAAACATTCAAATAATACCAACACTTGTCCTCAAGACACTACTAGAATCAATCACCTCTAAAAACATCCAAATACATGAGTCACATCACATCACCTAATTATCCTAAAGCTACGATTCATGACACATTTCCTAGCCATCACCGCTAGTACTAAACATCAGAAACATAACCCTTATTCAGCAACCCGTGCCTCACATCCTACTAGTCAAAACCACTCTCAAAATAAACACTACAGAAACCAAAGACTCCACCTTCCCCCATGAGAATGAGTTGGCCCCCTTCAATCGGGACCTCAATCGATGAACTCTAACAGTGTAACAAACCGCTCATAAATCCGTCAGCCCATGGACATGCACAATTCCTATATGGAGAACAAGTCTCGCGACAAACAACGTATTTGCCAGGACTAGAACAAATGGGAAGGGTAATGAACCCCGCTCTCACAAGAGACTGACAACTCACACCTGAATGCACTCGATACCCTGTCACACGCTACTCACCAATCGTCGAACCGTGGACACCCAATCTCACCTAAGATGGAATGAACTCCTTATACACAAGGAAAAGAACCAACTAAAAACACATACGGGACCACAAACACCAATCTAAGCGACCTTGCCACTAACGGACCGTCCTACACAATCAACACAGAAACCTCGCACACATTTCTCCACAATACTATGCTAACTAAAACCAATCAGATAAAAGCACCAATGCCCTTAACATATTAACACTAGAAACCACTACTGCATGTTGGACACCGCGTCCTATCCTACCTAATAATCTCCCAATGAGAAATTCTATGCAATACAACAACACATGATCACCCATTCCACCTTCTCCATTCAAAATGATATTACGTCGAACACCGTGCACACAAGACCCGTGCCCTCTGTCACAACAGTCTATTGACTCCACAAAAGAAAAAGGTACCTATCCGGCAACACTGCTCTCGCTGGTTCTAAAAACTAAGTTGTCCACAATCACCTCACAAACCCATCACCTACCTGACAACATACAATAACACTCACAATTCTAATCCATCCTTGGATCATACCTGAAACCATTATGCTCATCAATGCTAAATATCACGCCATAACGCCTCTACTGCCACTCATTTGAAACAACGATTCAAACCTATTACCCCACCAGACCATCAAGCCATGACTAAACGATTCTTCTTTAAACATCCTTAAGGTAACACCGTCAAAACAAGAAATAACCATTCCTCTCTTTACTTCCCCCACAACAACCATTATTTACCACTAGGAAAGAACCTCCATACTGCAATGCCATGCCGACAAATCCTCAAAACAAAATAGGCACAATCTCAGAATGCTCAATACCCAACAGTCTCCTCAAAACCACCAACTATCCAATCAATCATTAATACTTAACCAACTACTTAAACCACTCTTTCTAAGGTGATCTATTTGCCTAAACAAGAAAACTTCATGTCCTAAGTTCAATGTCATTATTTCTCCTCATTCATGTTCCAACATTATTGCCATTACCATCACTATCCCCATTACCCATTAGACTAAACACTTACCAAAAGAAAACACCAATAAAATGTTAGAAATAAATGCAATTACATACCTTTGACTACAAGGTCCCTCTGGTGACTTAACAGGAGAAACAACCGGACTGACTATACGACCCTAAGTCTCCCATTCTTGTAACTCTCCAAGCTGAACACCAATTTGTGATACTGAAGGTCGAGTCGGTCCTTGCCCTGAACCTACCCCACTAACTGGAGTTCCACCTCTCTTGGGACTGACGACATTTAAAACAAACTCCAGAACTAAGCCGACTCCAAGGGCACTCTGCTTTCAAATGACCTGTCTACTTGCACCTATAACAAACCCTCTCAACCTTAGGGGACGTCTCCAGCAGTGACGTAAAAACAACGGGAGAATGAGATGAATCACCCTTTAACATCTTTTGTATATAACTTTCGAACAACATCTCCACCTCCTTAGCCTGACTCCATGAGCCCCTATCTCCCTGTCTATCTGTAACCTCCGTTCTCTCCGATCGTACCATTGACCTCTGAGTCTCTATGACTACTGCATGTACAAAGTTTGTCATGGCCTCAACCAAATTCTTAACCAAAGAATCCCAATCATAGAGCTCATCCTGCTCCCCACCATCATCTGCCTCTCTACGTCTCTTCGGAGGCATATCTCTAAAAATGACAAGAAATAAGTCAAATACAACATAAGCATGTGATCCAGACTCAAAGCTTTGAATACTCACATAACTTAAAACTGGGACATGACACTTAAGAACATACCAAACAACTCACCCCATATAGCTATACCCTTCCCAAGCACGCACACCCATCATATAATCGTGTATAAAGCCGTATACTAACCAGTTCCAAGCATACATGATGTACGACACCATCATCATAACTTAAGCCTATAATAGGTGATTAAGTCATAATCTCCTAACATGGACGCACATAACAAATAATTATGCCTTCACTTAACATATACTCTTCATTTATATATACTGACATCTAAACACGTAAACACATAGCAAATAGGCATGCCTTCAAAACTGTAAAGATATAAGCATGTGATCACATAAGCAAATAAACAGGTAAACAAGTAAGCATGTTTCTCAAACATTTAAACACTTTAACACGAAGTACATAATCATGCAATTCAACTTCCCCATGCAAACTAAGTAGGCCTCTACACGTCGTAACACACATACTACCAGTTAAAAAAAAAAAAAAAAATTGGCATGACTTCTGCTACAAAGGGTTCTACAACAACCTGCTGAAATGCATAAAAAAAACAATGGCCTCTCTTAGACCTTCAAAACTAATCTAACCTGTCCTAACACACAATGCAAATAATATCAAACATTCTCAAAATAACAACATTAACAACCTCCTCAAAATAGCCCATCATCATCATCATCATCATCCCATTCATCCAGAACAAAGGAGTACCTGTCTTATACATAGTCCCATGCTCACATACTAGAATTTTACTCCAATTACATCAACTTATAGTCCATGAAGCACAATTACAATAACAAGAGTTCATAAGTCTTTATACCGAATATAAAAGACTAAGGTTTTACAAAAAAAAAAAAAAATGATGGGACTTAGATATAAAAATAGCAAAATGATCCTCTAATCCAAATTAGGCCTGTGGTGGAATGTCATCCGCCACTTCATTTCCCAAACTTGAAAAATGATAATAATAAAGGGGTGAGCCTAAGCTCAGTATGAGGTGCCTAAGGCACACCTCTTGAGACCTTGTGAATCCATACAATGAAGGGACATAGGATAGTTGGGATTACGCTATGTCGAGGAGAAAATAACCACAATATCACATTTATAAACCAAGTCATGAATGAGTATGTCGTGCAATGCTTGCAATGTCATGCAATGTCACTCCTTATTTTTTTTTTTTTTTCAAAACCAATTTGCATCATCATTACCAAACTGTTAATGCAATCCATCCCATGGCACCTCCATGGCGGCACGAGAGAAGGATTGGCTAACTGTCCCTGACCACAAGGTAACTCTAAGGCGTCATTTGGGGCCCAGTTAACTCAACCATGATAGGGCAGTCTCCCTAGTTTCCTCTAGGTCACATTAATGCCACAAACCCATAGGCAATCTCCTAGGCGACCGGGTTTTTGCAAACTTTCCATCAAAAACCTTTCCCAAAATATTTTCTTTTATTTCTTTCAAAAACAATTTTCCACTTCAAATCAAATTTTTCCCCTTTTCATACCCAGTGTCATGCATGAACATCACATACTTTTCCAATGTAATGACAATAAAAGATTTTATATTACACAATTCAACATACTTCCACATAGCAATTTCTAGCAATTTAATAAGCACAAAAGCTATGGAATTTAACACATTAGGCATGCTTTTCATACAAATCAATTAATACACATATTCAGAGATTTTATATTACACAATTCAACATACTTTCACATAACAATTTCTAGAAATTTAATAAGCACCAAAGCTATGGAATTTAACACATTATGCATGCTTTTCATACAAATGAATTAATACACTATTTTGAGATTTCATATTACACAATTCAACATACTTTCACATAGCAATTTCTAGCAAATTAATAAGCACCAAAAACATGGAATTTAACACATTAGGCATGATTTTCTCACACAACAACAACAATACAGATAATTAAAATTTTTATATACAACAATTGAATCATATTAAAGAAAATTCATCACAATTATAACATGCTAGACAACAACACATGGAGAATCATTCACTAAAATCCAAGAAGTTATGGATTAAACACCCCTACCTCAATTTTGTAGAAAACCCTCAAATGGGTCCAAATTTTCGGAATTCTTAGAGTGGCCAAGAGCTGAAATTTTTTATATAGTCTTGAAGATCTCACCGAGCTCTTCGAATTGTCACAAACGGCACTCAAAAATTCTCACCGGTTAAGGAGTAATCAAAGTTTAAAGATTGTAAAAAAAAAAAAAAAAAGAGAGAAAACTAGCTGCGGGAGAGAAGAGAGAAGAATTGAGGTCATGTAATGACCTTGTGGTCATTAAAAGTCTTAAGGCATAGTGGCGGGTCCCACGAGCTATAAAAAATCTTTTTTCCACTAACACCTATATACATTAACAAATAACAACCACAATTAAGCATGTTACCACATAAAATGCATTAAATAATAATAAATAAAATGTAATGGATCCAAAATAAAAATTCCCGTATACAGATAAACAGATGGTGGGTCCCACCCGGGATTTTCCGGCCCGAAAAATGAAAAGTGCAAAAATGACAACCATTGCATTTCTAGGAGTCATGAACTCAAATAAATGCCCCAATCAACTCTCAAACACACCCAGTGTGATACCCCTAATTTCGGAATACGGGTTTATCAAGTCCGCGCACAAAATTAGGGAAATATCAAAACAATTAAAGTATTTAAATAAGCACAGAATACAAAAATGAATAATAAAGAATAAATAAACCGCTGAAGAAAACTAATAAATAAATACTGATTAACAATTCTCCAATAAATACAACTCGGAAATTCCGTAACGCAAGGACCCCTTAAAACATTATCCAATAATCCAATACTACTTAAAAGTACACAAGATGAATAGATGAATGACAGTCTCCCAGCTGCGGATCCTCAACCTCGAGACTGGAACCTCAAATGACCTGAAAAATAATCGTGGGTTAAACCCTACGAGTAAGTTCTCTCTACCAGACCTCTGAAAACCAACAAGTAGACCATCTCTGATCAAAATCAAACATAATTAAGTTTTAAGTTTAATAAACAATGATACGCATAAATATAAATAATTATATACGGTATAACCTTCCCTTCCATTAATGATTTCATTAATTTTCAAAACCATTAAACCATGATTAAACATAATCACAACTAAACCAACTCAAAACTCATTCTCTTTTAAAGAGAAACCCTTTTAACCTTAACTCCATTTTAAATAATTATTTAATCATTTAAATAATAAAATATAATTCAAAGAAATTTGTATTTAATCCAAAAACCAATAATGAATTTAATTATTTAAACCATACAGCCAATACCTAGGCTTTGATAAATCATCCATATCTCTACCAATATTATTTTATTAAAATATATAAAATAATACACTAACATGTAGCTACTAGATTATTTTAATTTAAGAATATCTAATCCTACTCCAATTTATACATACAATAACCATAAATGAAATTTTAATCATCTAACATATAACAATTTAATTACACTTTGCCAAATCAACCATGCCATTATAAATATATTTATTTATACATTGGCAATTCAACCATACTTTCTTTAAGTATATTTATTTATACATTGGCAATTCAACCATCCCATTAAAAATATATCCATTTATATATTGGCAACTCAACCATGCCTCCTTAAGTATATATATTTATACTTTTAACTTACCAATTCATCCATGTTTCCTATTTATATTTTATTCATACATATACTTAGGCAATATATATTTACACCTATGACAACTCATCCATGCCTACAATTCAACCATATATCAACTTTAGACTCAATAATAACTAATTCATACATAGACGTCTCATGCAAATTATAAACATATCACAATTTAATAACCAGCCTATCCAGAAATATTAAATAAGAATAATAATACTAATAATCTTAATTAAAATACATATATATACACATATATTATATAATATATATGTGTATAATATTTTCCTTATCATTCCTTCCATACTAATCATAATTTAATAAAATCCATGTATACACGTGTGTGTGTGTGTGTGTGTGTGTGTGTGTGTGTGTGTGTATACATATATGCACCACATTCCATAACAATATAATAAGTTATTATATTAATGCCAAATAAATGCTACTAATTATTATAGTAACACTTTATGGCTTTCAGGACACCAAGAATACCTCCTCTAGTGGTTGTTTTCAACCCCAACGGGCTTAAAACAAATTCTAGAAATTTACTGGACCATAACAGGACCTTAGATAGTGCCTCACGTGCCCCCACGCGACACCATAGGCTCCTAAACACATCTCACGCGCTTCCACGCGAACCACTAGCTGGCAGCTATCTTCACGCGCCCACACGAGGTTCACGCGCTGCCACTCGCCTCTTTTTACTTCTGGATGACGTGGCTTCCTTTGGTTGGCTGTTCCTTTCTGATTTTGTGAGCTGCAATGCATTGGATTATCTCACCACACCTCCATGCACCTGAGCTACACCATATCAATCTCTCTTTGATCAATTTGCATCAAGGGCTCAGATTCTTAGCACACTGAATCCTCATGGAGCCGCATCACACTATATCAACCCACTTTAAAAACCTAATCCAATGGCCCAGATTCGCTTGTACACACTATTATTATGTACCGCATCACACTGAATCCTCATCTGATTATCAGGACCATCCTAAGGTCTTGATTTTGAGCGCACTGTAGCGCTGTATGCCGCGCCACAATGTAGCGCACCCCTTATTGGAGGCGCTGAATCCAGATTCCCACTATATCTATATATATAACTTAAATTTTCAACAAATTAATATAAAAACAATCTAATTAATTCTGGAAAAATATAAAAAAATATCAGAAAATTTCAGAAAAATACCAGAAAATATAGAAACCCTAATTAATCCTCTTGAGTCACAAATTCACTTATACATTGATTCTAAAAATATATACAACACCCACGTACACAATTAAAATCCAATAAATTCACAAATCAAATGTAATAATTTATGTCTTTAATTATTCTGATCTAACTATGATTTAATTAGTAAATTTAATTTGAAATTCTGATACTCAATGTGATAAACTTATGGGTCCTAAGAGGAGAGTTAGAAAATAACTTACCTGAAGGTTTTGAAATGAAACCGACGCTTCAATCTTTGATTGTCTTTTTAAATTCCGGCATCCTCTTTCTCAGATCCGGCTTACTCCTTATCAGCTTTCTCTTCTTCTTCTCTCTCTGTCTCTCTTATTTTTTTAACGTGTCAACCTTTAACTCTAAACCTTATATGTATATTTATACACATTAAAACCTAAATCCTATTCCTAGTAGAACTAACAAATAAAATAATAAAATAATACTCTTTAAATAATATAATATATATAAACATATATTATATTACATATACATATATATCCATAAATATATATCCTTCCGTAACACTTATTAATTAATTATATTTATATATATATATATATACACATTTATAATTATACAAAAATAATCATTTAAATAATCACATGACCATGTGCCTTTATTAATTAACCCAACAAGGTTTCATCCAAGTCCAAGACCATATCCTTTGGTCCAACCTTCCTTAAGTCCAATCTAATTAATTTAAATAAATAAAATAATTAAATAAACACTTAAATTAAAATAATTAATTACACAAAGAACGTAAACAAATAAGAATTTAACAACTAAGTCATATCATACCAATAAAAATCAACACGCCAACAATTCAATCAATAATTAAACTGACACCACAATCATCATATTAACAATTCACGAAATATAAATAAAATAAAACAATTAATCTAATTGCTCAATAAAACAAATCAATTAAAAAAATAAAACAAACACAATTAATTCAAATTAAATCAAATAAATCATTTAAAATAAAATAAAAGTAATTAATTTCAATTAATAATTCATTTAATTTCAATTAATAAATCTTTTAAAATATCAAGTATTACACCCAGCATACCACATGGTGTCCGGCACGTTGAACGAGAAAAGTCAAAAATACCCTCAAAAAATTAGAAAATTCCAGAAATTGGAAAATGGTAAAATTTGGAAACATTACATATGTCATCTTCTCTAATTGGATGCAACAATTCTTGATCTAGTACTCCAACTGATTTAGCCATATCATATAAACAATTTCACTAGCAACATGATTATGGGAAGAAATGGTTATACCTTTACCAATGCGTTCGCTTTTCTTCAATAATCCAAGAGTATCAATGCTTATCTGAGTTTTACTGGTTAAAATTGACAGATTGAGGGGAAAGAAGATTGGGTTATACTTTTCAAGATCAACTTTGGGCTGTTGTCAGCATTTCACCATTGAGTTGGTAGAAATGTACAATAAACTCTCCTCCAAAGGTGATTTCGAGATCATTCTTGTCTCGTCTGATGAAGAGTAACGTTTAGTTAAAAAGAAGAGTACCTAATGTGATCGTGCCCCATAGAATATCAGTTTTCTGAAGTGTAATGATAATTTGTTCAAAGCATGGGCCCTGACTCATTAAGATATTGACTGTACAGATTTCGACATTAGAAATGGCTGATGAGGGAACTACAAAAGGCAGCAGTGGAGATTGTTACGATCTCAAGTTACTCCTCACTCACTCAGGGAGAGACTGACTTATTCATAACGATGGAGAACAAGTAAATATTTTTCCTCCATTTTATTTTTTATTTTCTTCTGAACTTCTTATTAGTTTTCCTTCTCCTAGTTTCTTGGAATGATTTTCCCAGGTTCATTCGAACCTTGGAACGATTCGGAAAATGCTATCTGTCATTTTCTTCTTTTCTTCCACTACTTCTATCCATTCAGACGAATTAAATTCTTGTTGTGATGTGTTTTCCTTATTGGGAAGAAATTGAGAAACGGATTAAGTCATTTGAGTTCTCAATAAATTTTATATAAATCAAACATATAGAGTTCATCCCATGGAATGCCTTTTGGGAAGTGCAATCACACCAAAACCTTAATTATGCCATGTGTTTTTGCTCCCAAAGGGATAAATTTTTACTGAAAAGAGTTTGAAAAGGAAGTTATTAGCTGGGTGTTCAGGCATTTACACTTTAATTGCATTGTTTTCTATACTATGATACTCGGGGTAAAATTTGTTCATCTTTTTCTTGAGTTCCATTCATGCGCTATGGGGCTTATACCAGAATGTTTTTTTAGTAACTGTACTACAACTTGCACTACTATAAAAAACCAGAATTTTAATTAAGAAGTCCATCTTTCCTTTCTTTCCCAGTTTTATCCCGTTTGTTAGCTATCTTTTCAGAACCTAGTAAAATTCAACCTCAATATAATTTTGGAACTGTCTGTGCTGCACTACTACTGGCTTATTTTCAAAATACTGCAACATGTCGGAAAGGAATTTGTAGAGTTTGATTCCAGAAACGTTTGAAGAGCCCCCAGAGAGAAGGCAAAACAAGAAGCAGAGAAAAATGAGTCCATTTTAAGTTTTAGGAAATCAAGATTTTGTGATTAGGAAAGACGGATCTAAGGTAAAATATTTACTGAGTGTTAGTATTCCACTAACAGATCAAATTTTATTAACCTATTGGATCTAATTTGTTTCATCTAATGTTACTTGGATTAGAGTAATTTATTTATAGTGACCATATTGATTTGAATCGTAGCTTATAACGTCATGTTCCTATATGCAATGCAAAGAGTATAATATTGCTGGTTTGTGGTAATGAGTATGCATTTACCTTTGTCTCCATTCATATGATCATTAAAAAAATTCTTCCATTTCAATTTCAAGTCTCTGATCCTCTCTGTTTCCATGCACATTATTCTCATTATGCACATAAGGGAGGAGCCACATGAGATGAAAACCTCACATGCTGTTCTGGGATGGAGATTCTTTGAAATGAATGACGACCATAATGGTTGTAAGCTCAATACAAAGGAAATTATTCAAAGCTTTACAGAATTGCTATGAAGCTATGTGACTAGAAATTGATCCTATGATCAAAGTTATATACTCAATAACATGGGCATTACCCACACAAGTAATGAAGAACACACAAAAGCTTTGGAATAATATTTTCGAGCACTAGGATGAAATCCATTCTTACCACAAGCTTTTAATGTAATGGCCGTGATCTGTCATTACGTGTGACAAATCGCTTTTTCATAATATTTTGTCTAGTGTCTGAGCCTGTGGGAAGGAACATCCTCCTTTACTTCTCAGCTAATGGGAGGCCAGATCGCTTTTTCTACAGAGCTCGTTGAAGTAAACCACAAGATTAAGGAGAAAATAATTTAGTTGAGGTGATATTCCTCTCTATTGACAATGACCAAGCCTCAATGAATTCTTCACAAGAATGCCATGGCTGGCACTCCCCTTTGGCGATGATGTGAGAAGTGCCTACCTATTTATTATTTAACAGTCAATATCTGGGGCACCCCCATAGTTGTAGCCATTGGGTCATCCAGTCACTACAAAGGCTACTGATCTTATAAAAGCTCATGGGGTTGATGCTTATCCCTTTACAGATGATCGTTTGTAGGAAATTGAGGAAATGGTGAAGCGGTTGCTTAAGAAGGTGAAGCATGTGCTCCACAAGAAGCATCAACTGGTGCTCTCTTGGCGTCCCTGTTTTAGTTGCGATGGCTGTGGCACGATCGGACTTTATTGGTCATTCAGTTTAAAAGTGTGTTACTTTGATCTC
Source organism: Cornus florida (assembly GCF_030987335.1). NCBI lineage: Eukaryota > Viridiplantae > Streptophyta > Magnoliopsida > Cornales > Cornaceae > Cornus > Cornus florida. The sequence continues at coordinate 10,867,065 of NW_026775577.1, forward strand.
CTTCTAGAATGTGCTTTGAAAGAAGACAGGAAGCATGATGGGCAAATTATTTTCTTTTCTTAGAAACGTTTGCAACTATTAGGTGCTTCATGCTTGAAAAAGTTGCAATTATCTCCCATTTTCTTTTCATTGCGCGTTTGAAGGAGATTGAGGAAATGGTGACGCGGTGGCCTAAGAAGGTGAAGCACATGCTTCACGAGGAGCATCAACTGGTGCTCTGTCAGCGTCCCTTTTTTAGGTGCGATGGCTGTGTCACGGTTGGACTTAACTGGAAGAGTGCGACTTTGATCTCGATCTAGAATGTGCTTTGGAAGAAGACGGGAAGCATGGTGAGTAAACAAGGAATAAGGTTCTTAGGAAACTTTTCCAACTATTAGGTGCTTCAATAGTAGTTGTAATATCGCCCATTTTATTTTCATTGATCCTCTTGCTAATAAAGAAAGGAATGAGCCTGAGGGGTTGCCATAATGTTTCATTGAATGAATAAATGAAATACTTTATCGATAATAAATTCAACAACTTTTCACTTAGTAGGTTAATTAACTTGATAGGAATGTATCCACATGCCCCTGAAGAAGGATTTAGAAGCTTAGTGTGTGCTTGGCAAAGAAGCATCTCAGAATGCTTGCTGACTGAGCAACAAGTTATTCAATCTCATGCTAGAGTTTAGTTTTTCTTTAATGGGCTTACCATAAATGCATTTCCATCTTAACTTTTTGCAACACTGTGTCTTTGTGTCTCCTCGTTTGTTTTGCCCACATATCTCATCTTCTTATTGGTGGAACAATTTTCGATCTAGTCTTGCTGGTTTAGCCATCTCGTACAAACTATTTCAGTAGCAACATGATTAAGTGACTAAATGATTGTAATTTTATCATGTGTTCACTTTATTTTTCCTGAATGTGTTCACTTTTTTTCAATGATCCATGTGTATCCATACTTATTTGAGTTGTACAGGTTAAAATTGATAAATTGAGGGGGAAGAAGATTGGGTTATACTCTTCAAAATCAACTTCTGGCTGCTGTCAGGAATTCACCCGAGGTAGTTGAGGTGTACAATAAACTCTCCTCCAAAGGTGATTTTGAGGTCATTCTCGTCTCCAATGATCCATATGCTATGTTCTTCGAGAAGTATTTTGCCAACATGACTTGGCTCGCTATCCCATTTTCTGGTTCAGAGGCACGTAAAAATTGTTCAATGTTGAGGGGGTTCCCCACCTCGAAGGGGGAGGATTTTAGTGTAGTGAGAGGAGTTGAGATGATATTTTGGTATGGAGAAGAACTGTACCCTTTCACTTCAGAAAGGATCACAGAGATAAAGGAGCAGTCAGAAGCAACTAAGAAGGAACAAACCTTGAGATCTATCTTGGTCTCGAAATTCCAGATGTCGTTAGTTCCCATATAATGTGTTTTCATTGGGGCTAATTTTTTTTCCTTAACAATGCATTTGCAAGGTACCTGTCTCTGAGCTCGAAGGGAAGCTGGGGTTTGCATTTCTTTCAATTCATATCATCCATGCCTTGAGTTCACCCCAAAACTCGTGGAAGCTTATGAAAAGCTGAAGGAGATGGGGGAGAACTTTGAACTTGTGATGTTATTCTGCCGTTATGATGCTGATGCAGAACTAATCAAGCAGAGTTTTGCGAGCATGCCTTGGCTCGATTTGCCCTTCAAAGACAAGAGTTGGCGGAAGCTCGCTTTGCCCTTCAAAGACAAGAGTTGGCGGAAGCTATGTGTGTATTTTGAGCTCAATCCCATAACACTACCCGCTTTAGTTATTATTGGACCAGTTGGAAAAATACTTCATTCCAACGCTGCAGAGGCCATCGAAGAACATGAGATTCAAGCATTGAAGAGTTTGTTTCCAGAAAAGTTTGATTAGTCCCCAGAGATTATAAATAAATAAATAGGCAGAAAAGTTTGATGAGCCCCCAGAGATAAAAAAAAAAAAAAAAAAAGAGGCAAAACAAGAAGCAGAGACAATAGAGTCCATTTTGTTTTTAGGAGGTCGAGAGTTTTTTAACTACGAAATATGGAACTAAGATGTTTTCTTTTTTAACAATTCAACTACTGGGAAACATTGAAAACAACCAACTTCAAAAAATTTAATCAACTAAACAAAAATAAGGTCACTTGTAGGAAGGAGCTTTCACTGCCAAATTCCAAGAATATAGCCCTAACAATCCCATTTTTTGACCATGCAGAATTTAGCACGACACCTCATTCTGGTTAAATTCAAACACAAATGGCATTTTAATCAGAACTTTTCAACCCAAATAAAATGTAAACACCATATAAGTGACATAAAATACATACCAAAATAATAAAATAAAACCTCCCCAAAGAAAGGTGTCAGTTAAATATATATTACTGAAAGAAACTTTGGCAGTGAAAAGGGAAATGAATGAGCCTGGATCTTAACCAACCTTAGCACCTCACAGCAAACCCCCATCCTATCCTTTATCCTTCTCACTTCACTCGCTTGTGCTCAGTGGGGATGATGTTTCTGATGCCATCACCAGCAGCCAACCTCGATAACTTCTCCGGCACTTCAACTTCGTCCCTCAAACACCTCTTTTTCCTTCTATTCACGATTTCAAGTTCTTGTTCAAGTTGCTCGACTTGATGATTCACGCACTTGACTTTTTCAATGCAATCCTCACATGTTGCTCGGCCAACAGTGCATTCTTGCCAAACAAATTCCTCAGGCTTCGGAGTAGGGAATTTCTCAGGCTTCGGAATAAGAAATTTCTCAGGCTTAGGATTGAAACAGCCCTCCTCCGTGCATTCTTGCCAAGCAAATTTCTCTGGCACTTCAACTCCATCCCTCGAATACCTCTGTTCCCATTTCTTGAAGTTTTCCTTGTTTTGATGACTAAATTCCTCGAATAGCTTGACTTTTTCATTGTAAGCCTCAACTGTTTGGCTGCCAGCCGGGCCTTCTTGCCGAACAATTTCCTCCCATGTTTTCTTTTTGTTTTCCTTGTTTTGATGTTTAAGTTGCTCGGATCGCTTGACTTCCTCAAATGTTTGGCTGCCAACCATGCATTTTGGCCGAGCATATCCACAACTCAAATACGCCTTTTGCCATTCCTTCACATCTTCCTTGAATTCCTCGAATAACCTCGAACGAGTCTTTTCCCATTCCTTCCTTTCTTCCTCGAATCGACGTCCGAATTCCTCGAATAGCTTGACTTTTTCATTGTAAGCCTCAACTGTTCGGCTGCCAGCGAAGCCTTCTTGCCGAACAATTTCCTCCCATGTTCTCTTTTTGTTTTCCTTGTTTTGATGTTTAAGTTGCTCGGATAGCTTGACTTCCTCAAATGTTTGGCTGCCAACCGTGCATTCTTCCCAAACAAATTTCTTGGACTTCGGTGTAAGGAATTTCTCAGGCTTCGGAGTAAGGAATTTCTCAGGCTTAGGAATTGCACAGCCCTCCTCAACAAATTTCTCAGGGTTTGGAATTGCACAGCCCTCAATGCATTTCTCAGGCTTAGGAATTTCACATCCTTCCTCTGTCCATTCTTGCCAAACAAAGTTCTCCGACTTGGGAATAAGAAATTTCACAGGCTTTGGAATTGCACAGCCCTCAATGAATTTCTTAGGCTTTGGAATCTCACACCCCTCCCCACACCACATGCTTATCTTTTCCTTCAGTTCTATAACAAAAATTAATTCAGGAAAATTAAATAAATATCACATCCTACCACTTAACAAGTCAATTTCTTGACTTAAAATTAACAAAAATAAAATAAAATAAGAATTATAAAGACAAAGGAATCAAAAGTTTCATACACCGAAACAAGCCTTCGCAAGCAGACTTGTGATACTACTACTTTGCACTCTGGTAGAGTCAACCAAAAAGATTAGCTAACAATAAAAATACCTCTGAATATTTATCAAAATTTCACTCTCAAATTTGATTTTCAAAATCACATAATAGATATATTAAAAAATATATATCAAATCACACATATATTCGATTCGAAGAAAAATTCCAAACGTCAAGATCGAATCGAAGAAAAATTCCAAACGTCAAGATCCTTCTTTCTTTGTTTAGGTGTTTGTATATGGATGTTGATGAGCAATTAAATATCAATTTTTGGGGAGAGATCAGGAAAATCTAATCCCATTCCACCCCGATCGGAAAGGAAAAATAAATAAATAAACGTCAGACAAATATCTGTAAAAGACAGAGAAGAAACTGATCTGATTTTTCTAGATGGATTTGTATCTCTGTTCTTTCTCTCAAAAAAACTGATTGTAAAATTGCCGATACACAAACAACAACAAGAGAGGGCTTACCAGTGAACTCTGCCGCCGATTCAAGAACGCTTCTCTCCCCTCTACTTCGACTCCTTACACGAACCCCAATTTCGTAACCCTAATATCGCTATTGAGAGATGAAAGATTACCAGATGAGAGACTTTTTATATCTTCTAGATAGGGCCTGTTTGGGATTCCTAGTGGCCCAAATTGTCTTTAATTACAAATATTTAAAAAAGTCGTTCGACAAAAGAATTCCATCATTTTTTTTTTTGTTTTTGAATTTTCGTTTTTAGTTTACTCCAATTTTAAAAAAGTTTTACTTTTTTCAAATAATATGAATACAAAATATAATATATATATATATATACACACACACACATTGAGTTCACTCAAGTTTATAATCAATAGTAAGGGATGTGAAATTGGCACTCCACTATTCTCCAATTATAATACAATATTATATTAAATGATAATTTTAATCTTAATTTTACAAGTAAATGATTATTATTTTTTAAATGACATAATTATCCTTTCAGATTTCCTCTACTCACTAAATTTTTTATTTTTTTTTACCAGACCAAAAAAAAAAAATTGTTGAATAAATTACCTCTTTTGACTAAATTAAAAAAAAATATAACCGTTAAAAATTTTATCTCGTTTGATAGGGAAAAGAAACTCCAAAAAATATATTTATTGAAGAAATTATATCTTTTATCAAGAACAAAAAAAAAAAAAAAAAAAAAAAAAAAAAAAAAAAAAAAGGGGGGGGATTCAAAAAAAAAAAAAAAAAAAATTCTATTGAATAAATTATATCTTTTGATAAAACCCCAAAAAAATGTTTATTTTTAAATTATTTCTTTAGATGTGGCCTATAAAAAATTATATATAAAAAAAAGAGTTACATATTTGACAAGACTGAAAAATGAAAAGAAAAAAAAAAAAAAAAAAATAGTAAAGTAAGTAAACAAGGTATAAAAAAAAATGTTAAAGTTGTATAAATGGTAATTGACATTATAAAATAAGGTGAATTCAATGAATTTTTGTCATTTCTTTTATACAAAAAAAGGTAAATGGAGTGCAATTAGAGAAAAAATAAGAGTTGACGTTATATAGTTATATGTAGTTGTGTGTGCTCATAACCATGAATTTATTTTATTTTATTTTATTTCAATTTATTGATGTTTTTCTTTAATTAAAAGAATTGTAACAAAAAATATAAGTTTAAATATTATTATTTTAAAAAAAAAAAAAAAAAACAGAATCTTTTACCTAAATTCACACAATTTGACGAAATATATAATAATAAAAAATAAATAAATACAACCCTTAACTTGTAGAGGTATTCTTGTCCAAAGTAATACCCACAGTTAGATCACTTAGATGAGTAAGATTTTTAGCCAAAAAAATAAAATTAAATAAAAAATAAATGGAAGAAGTTTATTGCAAAACACTAGAATTTAGGGTATGATATTTCATCTATCTTTAAAAAAGAGTGACTGTGCAAGTTTCTTGGCCATGAAAAAAAATAAAATAAAGCTTAAATGTAAATAAAGCTTAAATGTAAATTACCCTGTATTCTGTATTATTGGGTTAAATGCAAATAAAACTCCCTTAAACTAGTGGCTAATCATCAACAAACCCCTGAACTATAATTTGTACAGTCACGTTATCACACAATATATACTTAATGGCTATAATGCCCTAATGAGCATAAAAAGAGTGTGTTACACCTTATTATAAACATTACACCCAAACACAGACTTAGTTTATTGTTACACCCAATTACCCAAACACACCTTATCATTACAAACACTATTTATCTTCTTCATCAAACCCAACCACAAGATTTCGCCGCTCCAACTACGGCAGCGTAAGCAGTAGCTGTCTCCCTCCTTCTATGTGTGCGTGTGCCTATATATATATATATATATCTATATATCTGTGCTTGTCACCACTCCTATCCGTCGATACCCTCACACTCCTCATCGGAACCATAACTCAGCCGGCGACACACCTCTCTTTCACTCATCTCTGAATTGATGGTTCAAATTAGACCCAATTGCTTATTTCGGCGAACCCAAATTGAGAGCATGGTCTAGTCACCGAATTGATGTTCAAATTGAAACCCAATTGTTTGTTTCGGCGAACCCAAATCGAGAGTTGTAGTCGTCATCAGGCGTAATTACCGATTATCATCACCAATTGTTATTGTCCATCGTCATCGTGGATCGCCATCGTCGCCTTCGTTATTCGTTGTCGTCGCTGTGTCCAATCCTTGTGGATATTGACCCACCTGTTGAGACCCAACCCGACTGGATTGCAGAGGGTTCGTGGGTGTCATTCATTGAAGGCTGGCATGGCATGTTGACAAGTCAAAACGACGCCAACCAAATTTTTCGTGGCGATTTGAAAAGTCAAAAGTCTCAAAGGACCAACTTTCAAGCACCCCAAGCCCTGGCATCGCTCCAGGCCCATCAAGCCTCGAAAGATCAAGCTTCGAGCACCCTAAGCCCTGGCATCGCCCCAAGCCCATCAAGCCTCGAGGAACCAATCCTCGAGCACCCTAAGCTCTAGCACCACTCCAGGCCCATCAAGTCTCGAAAAATCAAGCTTCAAGTACCCTAAGCCCTGGTATCGCTCCAGGCCCATCAAGCCTCAAAAGATCAAGCTTCGAGCACCCTAAGCCCTAGCATTACTCTAGGCCCATCAAGCCTCGAAAGATCAAGTTTCGAGCACCCTAAGCCCTGGCATCGCCCCAGGCCCATCAAGCCTCGAAAGATCAAGCTTTGAGTACCCTAAGCCCTGGCATTGCCCTAAGCCCATTAAGCCTCGAGGAACCAATCCTCGAGCACCCTAAGCCCTGGCATTGCTTTAGGCCCATCAAGCCTCGAAAGATCAAGCTTCGAGCACCCTAAGCCCTAATGTCGCTCCAGGACCATCAAGCTTCGAGGAACCAATCCTCGAGCACCCCAAGCCCTGGCGTTATGCCAGGTAACATCACTTTGAAGGAACTGGAGTCCCAAGGGGCTCGCTATTAGAAGACCGCGTATAGCACGAAACGAAGGTAGGGCCTTCGCAGCTATAGTGGATCTATGTTTGGGAAACTTAGGAGGATCTTGGATTGGTGGATGAGAAGTCAAGAGATGCCTTCACTCTCAGCAAGGCCTAACTGGCAGCCAAGCAACATTTAATGTCCTTGATTAAGGGAGAAATGACATGGCAACACAATGTAAGGCTCGAGACGATTAGACCCTTCAGACTTCTAAATCCCATGGATTACCCACGTAATCTGGATCAGGAGTAATGCATGCAGAAAGCCATGAACGGAAGGGACCATTGGATAATAACCAATGGAATCTGGGTCTATAAGTAGTACTGTCCTATGAAGGAATAACAAACTCCAGAAGAGAAAGCTGTCATAAGATACTGTATACTCACTCTTCCACCATCTTAATCTTAATTCTTCTCCTCCTACTCTAAGCATCTCTCTGTTTCCTTCATATTTGTATTCCTGATATCACCATTATATATTTATATATTATTTGATCAAAAAGAACCCCTACAGGGTTCAACCCTAATTTTAGAGTTTTTTTGCTATGAAGAGAATTCCCAAATTGATTTCGATTCTTTGTAATTCTCAACTATTAACAGGTTAAATTGCCCTTTTTGTAAACTCAACTAATTAGGGTAAGAGGTTTCCAAACTTTGCAGCAAGAGAGGTCGCGATGGTCTCATGGGTGGGGTTTTAGTGGTTGCGAGAGGGACTTGCAGAGCTCTGTAAAGGTTGATGATGTGTCAAACTTTAAATGGTTTTCAGATTACAAGGGGCACATCATTTAGTCAACCTTATGTCTTGAAGGTGTGTAGTCGAATTTTTATTAGCCTTTGGAATTCACTTTACAACTAAGCAACTTCAAGTGACAACATTTGAGACTGTGCCCTTTAATAGTAAGGGCAAAATTATCTTTTGTCTTTTGTGACCTGATGGGGTGAATTGCAACAAAATACGGAGTAATAGTTTAGGGGAATTTTTTATAATTTAGTGGGTTTCTTGCAAAATCCCAATAATTTAGGAATTTTTTTTTATGACATTTAATCTGTATTATTTTGAAACTAATATATACTTTTTTAAAATACATATTCATAGGAGGCCATAAGTAGAATTTATTTCTCTTTTTAGTTATTTTATTTAAAAAGGTGTAAGAGTCAAGTCAAGGTTGTCTTGTATGCATAAGGAACTTCACCCCATAATTCTTGCAGAATAAAATGCACAGCTGTTCAAATTAGTTAACACTAAAGAAATAACGAATGAGAATAAGATTTACCCACAATAAATGGATTATTGCAAGAACCACAGAAAATACAACTTAAAGATGGACAAAAGATATTTAATCCTTTCAATACATTCATGACATAAATATTAACCACATTAAAAAATGTTTTCCTAAAAATAAAAAATAAAAAGGATCAACAGAGGAAAAAGTTAAGAAGCAATTCTCTTGAACAAATTGTCAATGTTCATAGTTTATACATAAAAACTGACTCGTCAGAAAAAGACAGAACCTTCTATACAGACATTGCCCTTCCACGTGTGAACTCACTTGGCAGGAAGTAGTTGATATACTTTCAATGAAGCCAAGCTGTTGACATGACTATATAACGTTACAAGTTGCAAGTCTATGAATAGAGTTATCTACCATACTTTATTTTGCACTTTAGATACCTGAGGAGTGTAAGACACTGAGCTTATCTTTAAAAAATCTTTATTTTTTATGTTTACTCTGTCTCTTCTCAACTTTCATATACATCTGAGGTATATTTTATATTGTTTTTCGGTATATTTTATATTATATTGTTTTTCGGTATATTTTGAAGACTAGATTAATATATTCTTTCGCGAACCACCGGTAGATATAACTTATATCTTGAAATCATAATGGCCTGCTATCACTTGTACGGAGAGAATTCATACAACTTCACCAAAATGACGGCATGCCTCAGATCACCCCTTTCATATATACTTATTTGATTATTGTTATTTTTCTTTCTTTCATTTTTGATTATTATGTTAATTTTTTTATTGTTGAGGTTATTAGCTTTGTTTAAATTTTATGATTCATCATTATATCCATCTGTATTCAAAAATAGATATAATCTAAATTCATGTTATATTTTATACTGGACGAGTCAGGTCGGGAAGGTACATGCCTCCTCTGGCATACACTCCCTTCGCCCGTGCATATATTAATTCCAAATAAGTCATTTCGCAAGAAGACATATTGGTTTTTCATTGGTTCAATTAAACAACCATTATTTTTTATTATGGTTGAGCCATAGTTTTGAAATGGCACATGAAAGAATATAATATTTGTGCATATTATGTATTAAATATTATGTATTAATATGAAGGGCGGCCTAATCCTAAGGCTATTGAGGCAGCGCCTAAAGCCCAATAAGAAAAGAGCTCTTATATATATTTTTTTGGAAAAAGTTTGCTTTAGGCACTATAGGCGTGGCTTACCTCCTGATATTGATATAGACCAATAACAACATGATATGCGTCAAAAAAGGAAGAGATTTTCTCTCACGCATGTGTGAGACCTTGTAGCAGGCTCTCTTCCTTTTTAACTCACGATTCCTTCTCTCTTCACACCAAATCCCCATTGATGTCCACCATCTCCTCAATTCTGAAATCCCAATATTAATCCTCTCTTTCGCCAACCGACCTCCACTGTTTACCACCTCCTCCATTCCCAAATCCTAATCTTTTACATCCAATCTTTAGAGATGCTTCAAGCCGCCACATTCATTGCATGTCATCTCTGTTGCAACCTCATCTCCAAAATGACTCAAGAGGCCAACCAATTAATAAATACGCATAACTCTAGTGCATGGCATCCAAAATTTTGTGATTTATCACTACCTGTTGCAATTTGAAGCCAAATTGATTTTCTTAAACTCCATTGATAATTAGAGTCTTACAATTATGGTTAATTTATCATGTTTGGATTAATTGTTTAACTTCTTGGGTAATCAATTGCAATACAAAGGGTTTATAATAGAAAATCTCAAACGCAAGAGGGAAAAAAAAAAAATCTTTCTTCTTGGATGATCTGCAAAAAGATCCAAATAATTTTTATTAATTATTTTAATTTTTTTTTGACACATGTCATATTTTTAATGGTCCAGGTTAGCATTAGAAGGACATTTCTACTTCTACGGCATGAGGCAAGTATTGTTCTATTTTTTTTTAATGTATTAGTTATTTAACTTATTTTTCATTTAATATATTAATTACTTAATAAATATAACCGTTATCCATACAAGTTGTGGCGCAAATTGCAGTGGCAGAAGAGGCCCCCAATTTTTTTTATTAATCCTTTAATGTATTTATTATCAATTACATACAAATCCTATTATATTGATCAATAGAAAGGTTCTTTATTATCATAATTACTTTTCTTTTTCTCTCCAAAATCACACCCGACTTCTTATAATTTTTAGATATATGATAAACATCAATTTTGTATGCAAGTTGGGGATGTAGAGTAATTTAATTTTTTTTTTTTCTTAGAGCACGTATATCAACCCCACAACACACGCACCATTCAAATCAGGGATGCGATTCGAAAGCCCCCTACCAATGCCATTATACAGCCGAATGTAAAATAATTTTATTTGCATATCAATAATAATTCAACATTATATTTCTATTGAGCTCTTACGATCTCACGCATTAATTGTGTACAAAATAAAATCATTATCTCTATTACATTTCAATAATTATTCAATATTATATTTCTCTTGAAATCTCACACATCAATTATATAGCTAAAAAAATAAAAATAAAAAAATATTCATATTATATTAATATATAAAATATGTGAAGGTTCTCAAAATAAAAGGAGGTCAGTATGGTTGCCCTCGCTTTGGGCCACGACGGTCTGTCAATCAATTGTCACCTATTATTTCCTCGAACTTTTCACACATTAATTGTGTACAAATTAAAATTACTATCTAATTCGATTGAAGTTAGATTAGTAAACGTAGAGAATCAAAACTTGTCACTCTAAAATTTATCGAAAGTATTAACTCACTAGACATCTACATATCAATAATTATTTGACATTATATTTCTCATTATATAGCTAAAAATATAAAAAATATATATATTCTTATATTTCCTTGAATAAAAACTATTAATATTATATAAATAAAAGGAGGTCCAGCATATTAGAATTGGTTACACTCCCTTTTGGCCTATCACAATAATGTGGATAGTATTTTCAACCACTGAATCAGATATTTTTTATTTTTTTAAAATGGTAAAAGGTTTATCAGTAACTGCAATCACACACATTGTTACGTCACTTTGAATTTCTCAAATCAATTACTCTCTTCTCTCATTATTATAAGAGATCTGTTAATTGTCGGTCAATTGTGACAGATTATTTTTCCGTTACTGTACTCGTTGTGGTGGATCTCTCTCATTCGAGCTTCTGACCCTTGTAGCTTCTTAATAGAACTTGGTAGTTGCAAATGACACCTCTTCGTATTTATAGAAATTACAGCTAATTGTTCAGACATTTCTATTAATATTTATAATTCTATAAAATTCCTTACTCATCTAAAATATTCTCTACCCTCTATAAATATCTACAACCCTCTCTAACAAACTCTATTTACACTCCACTCTACAAATATCTTCTTGGAATTTCTCAAATCAGTGACTTTAGTCTCTCATTATTATAAGCAATCCGTTAATTGTCGGTGAAAATAGTCAACCAAATCAAATAATCTCAAATACGCAATCCGTTAATCTCAAATAGGCAACCAAATAAAATGTTGAATATAATTCTTGCAAAAGAAAAAAAAGTGCTATGCAATTTTTAATTTTTTTTCTTCTTGAACAAGCAACAACCTTAACATCAAAAAGAGTTCCAAAAAACAAAAAACAAAAAAAAAAGAAAAGAAAAGAAAATTATTAAGAAACAGAAAAACAGGGGAAAAAAGACAGAAAAAACACTTCTCCAAAAGACACATATTCCTTTGAGTTTCGAGTTAAAAGCTCTAGTCTCCAATGACACACTGTCTTATTGTTCTCTGATGGTGTAGTACACCCCAAATATTTGAAGGCTTCTTAATTGCTACATCAACTCCAATAGTTTAGGAAAGAAGCCAGCCTGTCAATAATCAGTATTTTCGTCCATTAAATATTTCTTTAGGACCTTGTTCTGGTCTGAGATCTAAAAACCGGTATTTTCGTCTATCAAGTTCCATTGTAGCAGATTGTATTTTAATGGAATCATGCAGTGTTATCAAAGGCTCAAGAAGTCCATGCACAGACGAGATGTATGTGTTTTGTCTGCCTATTGGCGTCCGTAATAACACTGGTATCATGTGTGATCTCTTGTGCATAAGATGGCTTTTTTCGAATTAAATTTTTTATGGGTTAATATTTGTCTATTTATTTAAAAGTTTAAGCTAATGAGTAGTGTCACATACTTATCCAATTATACCCCTTTCATTTTCAATTCGCATTCGATGTGAGACAAATACCCCTTAAACATTCTCTCCCACCAGAACTCGCAATGTACTCATTGCGGTCGGATCACTTTGCTTACTTGAGTGGTTCACCCAAATGCCTTCCAGGCCGAGCGTGACACCGAATCAAGGATTGGGTCTAACTCTGATATCAACTGTAACGAGCAGGCGCTTGCTCATTTATACTTTTTAAATAGTGTTACATATCCATCCAGCTATATCCTTTTTAATTTTAATTCAGATTTGATGGGAGACAAATAAACTGGGTAACAATATGGCTAGTCCTTTTTATTCTGAGATAGATTCAAGGATCACAAGGGGAATAAATGAAAACTGAATCGCTGAGACAGATTGGCTTCTTTGCTCGATTCTTTTTAGTTGAAATGGTATTCAAAACTCACTCTTCCTCTTGTTTGATCTAATAAGAGAGAAGAGAGAAGAAAATTATTATATGAAGGGGTTGGCCACATTGGTTTTTTTAAATATATATATATTTTTAATTTAAATGGATTGTAATTAATTGTTAACTTTTATAATTTATTTATAATTAATTCATAACTTCAATCACTCTCATTTTCTCCTGCCTTTCATACAAAATTACAAATTTGTTTCCCTTTTCTTACTGGGTGCATATCACAGTTTATTTTTTCTTATTCTTTATAGTGTCAGTCTTAATTTCTTCATTATGTTTGTATACATCCTCACTCTTATTTTTTCTTCTTATTGATAGCGTCACTTCTGTCTCTCCCGGTAAGAGCCCAAGAAACCACCACCACCACCACCATCTCTCTCTCAACTCATTTTCTCAATCTCTCTTCATACCCATCTCTCACAACTCACTACCCTGCTAGTCTCTGACACTGAAATTGATAAGCCAACACTGTCAAACAGTGTGATAGTGCATTGGCGGTCCATGGAGTCGCCGGAAATGTGTCCGAGGAGGAGAGAGAGTTTCGGGAGCAGCCGGGCGAAGACGGGCGCCGGCCATGCTTGGATTTTGGGATTGAGTACAGAATAAAATCAGCAAAGATTTCTAATTAGATGAAGAGGTTCTTGGTGGGGTTTTTTTTTTTTTTTTTTTTGGCTACTAAATCAATAGAGGATTCAGATAGTTGATGCATTCCTTATCATGAGAATTCAGATCGAGATAGTTGATGCAGTCCTTAGCATGAGAATTCTTGTAGTTCCATTGGTTGTGCCAGTTTTGCAGGTTAATTGCATTTGGGGAGAGGACAAGCAAAATGTACCCCCAATTGAATTTTCAGAATTGCATTCTATGTTACTTGTGATCATGTTCGCCTCATTCCATACATGACGTATCACCCGATTCGTAACTCTTTCTCAAGGGTATGAAAGAGTCTTATACCGTTGTACACCCCATGAACCGTTTGAATTGACCGATTTACACCGATATTCACTCAAATTCATTATACCGTAACCGCGAACCATGCTTTTGATAATTTTATGTCATGGGTGTGTTTTTATTTCTCTCATACGTATTTGAGTTACAAGAATTTTTAATTTTTTTAACAGAAAAAAATGGTAATCCAATCTGGGGGAACATTGGTATGCTAGAGAATTACTCTGAAGGATAAATATGCTAGCCTTTTGCGAATTCTTAGAGAATCTTCATCCGAAGGATCAATATGTTAGCCCTTTGCGAATTCTTAGAGAATCTTCCATCTTAGGGCACGTCTGGAGGATATTATGCTAGCCCTTTGCAATTTAGTTTCCCTTTTCCTGTGTGTGTGTTATAAATGGGGTGGGAGACCCTTTCCCGCCCCCAGCCCCCTGCGTGGGGTTTTATCCTTTACCGCATCCCAACCCTAACCCATTCCATTGGTAATGGAACAGGACCAACAGGAATGGGGTAAATTATATGGGTCAGATATAGAAGCAAACCAAGCAACTTTGTTAAATGTCACCCCCCAACCCCAACCCACCAAAATCCCACCCCCCCCCCCCCCCCCCCCCCCCCCCAAAAAAACTTTACTAAATGGTGCAGGAGAGCCTAAATTTGATTAAGCTCATCAGATTGCCATCATGCTTCATGACCCCAGTTCAACTAACCAATCTAAATAACCGCAGCACTGATCCTTCCTTAATGCAACACAGTAATAATAAGAGGGTAAGATTTTACCCAAGTCGTGCTACGTGCAAAGGTAGAGTGCTTTTAAAGGAACATTACATGGCATGGCACTTTTTAGGTTATAATTGATTTTATATAAAAGTTACCCCATTGGGTATTGGAAGGGGAAAAGAGCTGAGTTGCCCAAAAAAAGACACTTACATAAGCATACACAATACTCAAATTGCAGGATTCCTCCAAGAATGTACTGTGTAACCAAATTCAGCATTCGATATCCTCCGGCGCTTGAGGAGGTGGATTTCCAGGGTTTTGCAGCTTACTGCATTTTGCATCCTCTCCTGAAGGAGTAATAACTAATAACCACACTTTGTTTTTTGTAGTCAATTTTGAGGAATTCAATCTGAGGTGACCAATGTGACTTCGTCTCTTAGATAGAATTGACGGAATCACCATCACTGCTTTCACTGTCACTACTACTGCTCCCACTGCCACTCCCACTCCCACTGCCACTCCCACTCCCACTACTCTCACTCCCGCTGCTGCTCGAGCTTGAAGTTCGCCCATGTCTTCCCTCTGCATTTACCTGTGCTCTAAGGGCTTCTGCTGCATTACGGCCCTTATCCACTTCATCATCACTGACATCTACATCCGCAATCTCATCATCCGTATCATTTTGATGTGGCAAGTTAATATCAATATCAGTTTGGATCGCTTTTTCAGCAGCATTCCCTCTATCAGCTGCTCCACTGCCATCATCGTCGTCGTCATTAAGTATATCTAACTGTTCCTCCAGATCGTCATTCTTAAGGTCTGGTGACGTGGTTGATGGATTTGGATGAGCAGATGGATAATCAATAACCTTCTCATTCTTTGGTTTCGGATCTGGTGCATAGAGATAAAAGTGAAAAATTTTGACCAAGTAACACGAAGTTGCACACCAAAGTTCTTTTTTATTTTTGGGAGGGGGGGGTAAAAACTAGAATAAATATCTCACCATGAAGAACATATCTTGGCACGTTGTGAATGGAAAATAATTGCAGTGGAAAAGAAAATGAGTGATAAGAAAAAAATGCAATCAATAGAAATAAAATCATTCCATCATGTTTTGCAAAATATTTCAGATAATTCCATTTTATTTTTCATCACAAATAAAAATAGTCAAGAACCATTCCTTGTCACGACTCCAAATGATGTGTAGACAACAATGTTGATTAATTCATGATCAAGGGTCGTCCAAACTCTATTATAAAAAAGTAATAATAAAAAAAAAAAGAGGTTATCCAAACACAATTTTTTAAAACTGGATTCGCCTTTTAGCATGTAGAGGATCAATTTAATAATTCTTCATGATGAGTTCATTTTTGTGATAGATTTTACCTTCAAAGACATGTATCAAAACAAATCCTAAACAAATCCTTCCATTATAAAACAGAAACAGTGAATTCAGAGATGTGGTACATTTTTTTTTTTTTTTTGATAAGTAAGAGATGTGGTACATGTTATCGTAGTTAAAAAAAAATTGCTGGTAGTTTACTTACTAACTGTGCTTCATAATATGGAATTTCTAGAGAGAGAATAAACAACAGGAATTTTACCAATTGGTCCAGGACCTAGTAACCGATCATCAAATGGCTTACATTTTGTCAAAACATGCTCACTTCCATTTGGCCTTCTCATTTTTCATTTTACATTAAAATATAAGCACAAACACGCTTTAGAACAAAGAAGATGAAAAGTGGTTGACATGCCAAAGTAAATTGCAGGACACCACAAAGATTGAGTCCAGAGGAACTCACGCGAAGTTGGCCTGTAGAACTGTAAAATGTGGGGTGGAAATGGGGAAATTTTTTTTATCTCCTTTAACTAAATTTTGCTCTAGTGAGATTGTCAACTTTCCAGATTTACTCTGAGCTAAAAAGGCAAGAGCCAGAACCATAAAAACTGATCAATCAGGAACGCCAAAAGAGTAGCAAGCCAATAATTATTCTTTTTTGTTTACTAAGGCAATAATTAATTTATTTTGGTAGGGCCACTATAACTTTGTTTTATGTATTTAATAATATGTGCTTCTTGAATGTCAAATTATGAGCAGAGAGTAAAAATCATTTCGTTTCTAGAGTAACTCCAGCTTTAATGAACAATAAGAATAAACAAAAAGGCCCAGTGATAGTGTAGATTGTAACTATAACTGGTGTAACATCCTACCTGAGTTCTTGAAGTCACCAATTTCAATTCGTTCCACTTCGACCTGTATAAGTAAACAATAAAAAGAAGTTCAAATCTGCAGAATAATTTCAAATAAGGACTTTGTCTGCTAAGAGAACATTATGATAATACAAAATGAATGAATTGTATTTTATTATTAATTTTTTTAATTTCTTTGCAATTGCAAAGGGAAGGAAAAATAAATGAGCCACATAGTATTTCCGGCTAAATTTTTTCTTTTCAATCCAACAGTTGCCCCCTACATTGCACGGTCAGCCTCCCTTTACTGATAAAACCCCTACCGTGCTATCAGATGTGAATTAAGTACTATACTAATGAAAACAAAATAATACCCATAAGATAAATAGTAACCACAGAAAGCAATCATTATATGTCGAGAAGAAAAAACAATTCTACATAAAGCATCTTCAATGGGAAAATATTAGATGACATGTCAAGTTAGTAGAATCCCATGCATGAGTTTTGAATTAAACTAAAGGTATCAGCCATAAAATATGCAACAAGCACATACTTATAATCTTCTTATTTACTTATTTGTTTTTCATTTTTTGTTCTATAGATAAAAACATAAAAATAAAAATAAAAAATACTGGAAACCATGCAGGCAACTGCAGGACCACCCCGCAGGTGATGCTAGTCAGGTACTAAGTATGATTCTCACTGCATGACTCACTCTAGACAGAATATGCCGCATGGCCACTCAAGGCCATTGACACTTTTCCAGCGGCAATCATACAAAAAGTAGTGACGAAGTTCACCTAGTGTGTCAAAGGATGAACTCCCTGACAAATCTCCCAGTCCACATGTGACACTCTTGCAACCCCTAGGTCACAATGTGCCCTATTGGTCCAATTGTGATGTACCATTTATCCGATTACATTACATTGCAGTATTCGCCAGTCATGATGTGGTCTTCTATGGTGTACCATAAACCCAGCAGTTATGTTGTGATTCAAATATCAAGCAATGATCCCCAGCTGATAGATTGGAGGGATGGAAATTATAAAAAAGAAATCAAGGTGTGGTCTCAGGACCAAGTTGTGATACCAATGGTTGCAGTGTGGTCAAAGCAGTGTGCTACAATCCTTCTTGGGATACTTGGGTAACCTGGCTTGGTTCTTAAGTCGGGGACAAGAAGAGGTGTGAAATAATTGTGAAGTAAATTAAGGCAAGAAGAATGACCCACATGTTTTGTTCAAGCCTAAAAAAAAATTTTTTAAAAAAAAGCAAAATGTGTTGAGCAGTATGATTCAACATTTCACTACTGTAATGACATAGTTAAATAAAATGATATTTTTAATAAATATTTGAATTAATTAAACTAACTAGATTTTCTTAAGCATGTTTGTCACAACAGATCAATAAATTTCAAAACCAAGTGCAAAGCACTTGTCCAGATGATAACCCACCGGCATTGAATGAAGCACACTTTTACTCAAAGGCTGAAATTTAGCTGCTTTCGCAACTGGCGGTGAACCAGATTCTGCAGCTGGTTCAACTGAAGTAGCCACTGCTGCAGACTCACCAGGTAGCCGAACATGCCTCAACCGCTTCACCGCCCTGTGCAACCTTTCTAACCGAAAGGTCTCTCCATCAAAGAACAAAACTGCATCATTTTCCTTGTAGTCCTCACTGCTACCATCAAAGGTCACTTTGGGCTTTCCATGTTGGTTGTTGTGGAACTCTACAGTAACCCTATTTCCCTTATTCTTGTGTAATGATCCCGGTTGGTTCTTATCAATTGAGGCTGGTTTAAATTCATCTGAAATGTATTTGAATAACAGTTATCATACTACAAAATAATGTAATGGAAATGGTACTCTCTCCGGAAACGGAGAGTCAAACAAGGCTTCCAATTTAAAGCATTCAAGCAGGGCCTACTTGGGCCCCACTGAAGTGCAACCAAGGGGGAGCCTTGTTCAGCTTCCCATTTCGGTACCCTTTATTTGAAGAGAGTATCATCACTCTAATGTAATTCCCTCATTAATAGTTCAGTTGCCAATAAATGTCAACATAATAAAAGAACCTGGTAAATTCAAACCTCGTATATTCCATTGCTTTGGGTCTCAAATAATTTTATAAAACTAGAATAAATTCAATGCGATTGTACGACTATTTGGAGGATCCAACTCTTCACACTGAAAATATTAAGCCTTCAAAATTGTTTTTCCTTACTTCTTCCCCAGCTTTATCATCAACCAAACAGGGGTAAAAAATAGTCTATTATTACAAATATCATGCATGGTTGCAGAAAAATAGAAGAGGCATAAATACTAAAACCAAATCTTAGATGTTCCCTCAATTTGGATAAAAGCCAAATCTTATATAAATATAAGGTATTCCATTCAATTGCACTTAACACAAAACTACTTAGATTACTTGAGATGGGTATCCATCTCAACAGACAAAAAATTAAAAGAAATTTTTTTATATTCAATTCATCAGGCAATTAAACGGAAGGAAAGGTTAGATAGTTGATTGATGATTTCAAGTTCAAATCTGTTTTTCATATAGATAGCCATCGGGGTATATTTTCCCTTTACACTCGTATCACCGTCATACTAACGAAAAAACCAACAAAAATAAATACTGATAAACGCTTAAATAATATAGAAAGGCTAAATTATAAGGAAAAGCAAAAAAATTAAACCTAAGAAAACAGAAAATAAAAATAAAAAATAAAATGGGAACAAAATTATTGAAGTTTGTGTGCGTAATCGTGTACATATTTTCATATACACATATATTAAGAAATACGAAGTGGTTTGATGGACTTACAACGTAAAGTGCAGAACTTGGAAGAGGGATGATGTTCTTTGAAGGAGGAACCTAGGGTTAGGTTATACCATCGATCGGGCTGAGGAGCTGTATTGGGTTCTCCTTTGTTGTTGATGTTTGCCATTTTTCAGTTGAATATGGTGATGGAGATTCGATAGATGGAACCCTAGATTTCTAGGGCTTTGAAAGGAATGATTTGCAGAAGTAAAAACCAGATACAAGATTGCGAAGGAAGGTGGAGGGAGGGTATTTTCGTCTTTTCAGCGCAATCGAATTCGCTGCACTAACGTGAGCCGCGTTTCATTAGCGTGCGCTATGAACTGCTGTTTGGTTACAGGTCTATGCTATTACTGAGCAAATTAAAATCAATTAGCGTCCGTTTAGTTTCACGAAAATTTACCATGTAAAATAAATAAATAAATTATAAAATGAAAGTACACAAAATAAATTTTCATTAACAGTCCGTTTGTTTCGAAGTAAAATATATATATTTGTAAATATTTTCCTTTTTCAAGTGAGATATTCTTTTATTTTTATTTTTTCGATATTTGTTAAAAGTGTACGTCAAGATTGAGGTCGAGGTTGAGTTCATCGAGCGAGGCAAATAAAATAATTTGTCAAAAATTAATGAATAAGTTATTTTTGTTAAATTTTAATATTTTTTTAAGACAACCAAGCACCAAAAAATAAAAAAATATTTTCTAAAAAATATTTTACATCTAAACAAACGAAACCTAAATCAAGAAAATTTAGAGTTCCTCTCTTATCTATCTCCATATTATTCATCAGTGTTAAAAATAATTAATAAAAAAATAAACTCATAGGAACTAGGTAGTGAGTGTAATATACCCTCAATAAATTACTTAATTAGAAAGTGGTGCTATTAATTTGTATTTTATTATTTTTTATTGCGCGAAGGTATTAATTTGTAGGGTTAAGTGCAAAAAATCCCCCTCTACTATCAATATAGTGCATATCAGTCTCTGTGTGGTAAAAAAAAACCCCTATACTATCAATTTGGTGCGAATAGGTTCCTGAGTGGTGTAAAATGATGATAATACCCTCACTTCAGTTGAATAAATTAATGATTATAAATACAGGTCATGTAAAATGACCATTTTATCCAAATTTGTATAAAATGGGGTTTGTTTGGCAGAAGGATAAAATAAATCTCAAATTGTATAAAATATGGATAACTTAAACCTGAATATAATTAAATCTAAAACTAAACATGCCCTTTCATATTTTAAAATATAAATAAATTTATCATATATATATATATACACACACACACACCATATATCATTAGGGCAAATCTGTTTTAGGACAAATCATTTCAGCCTCCGCCTCCATTTCTATCGCTATTCTCGTTCTCAACTCTGAACTTGCCCCCCCCCCCCCCCTCTCTCTCTCTCTCTGTGCAACTGCAAACTACAAGAATCAGAAGTTCAAAACCCATATATTTTAGTTTATATATCTGTTGCAAGAATCAAAAATTCAAAACCCATATCGGCATATCATTTCATATTGTTCAAAAAATCAAAACCCATATCTTTCTATTTCCATCGCCCACTGTTCCAGTTCGGGTTCACCATTCGCCGTTCGCAAGCTTCAGCCCCTGTTCCAGTTCGGGTTCGCCATTTTTTTTTTTTTTTTTTTTTTTTTACTAGTTCTTTTCTTCTCTCTCTTTCTCTGTGCACTATATTTTTAATTAACTGGGTGTATGCATAATGGAATTTTGGAAATCTGATCCAATTAACCTTTGTAAAGACATATTACAAACACAAATTGAGGAATAAATAAATTAAATTAAATAACAAAAATGAAAACCACTAAGTTGCCTAATTCTGTATGCTTCTTGGCAAGCTGGTCATTTTGACGGAATCGAGGCAGATGAAGCTTTCAAGTTCATGGTCTTGATAGTGAAGGGTTACTACACTCCTAGAAAACCCCAAATGGGGAAGGAATAAGAAAAAAGGGCAAGAGCTTTTCTTTGAAAATCTCATATCTCAGAATTGCATATGTAAAGAAATCTCTACATAGAATTGAAACAGACATGGAGAGAGAGAGAGAGAAAGAAAGAGATGAACTGGCTTTAGGGGTGGGGGTCCTTAAATGCACAATTGGTGAGGGGCAAAATGGGAAACAAAAGGGTAAAATGAGGTTTTCAGTTTTACTTTTTGTAAAAAGTGGTCAATGGGACTAGTTATGCACCTTTTTTGAATTTTGTGAACTTGCATGCACATTTTCAAAAAGTAAAGATTAATTTTACATAAAATTTATATATCAGGGGGTTTTTTTGCACTTAACACTAATTTGTATTCTTATTATCTTGCTAAGGCCACTCTTTTTGTTGAACTGAAAACCAAAACCAAACCCTGTATAATGCCAACCCAAATATTTACAAAATCACTTACATATTTTCGAATAATATTAATAGAAAGTCTAAAAGTCAACACATCTGAGTAATACTTATCCAACTTTAAATATTATTTTTTAGAGTAATAATACTCACACCGAACACTTACAGTGAATGGCCTAATCTAATAGTTTTTAATTGGTTACTAAATACAAATAAGTGGGGGCTCCTGTAACGACCCGAACCTGGAGGTCTGAACCGTTAGCCGGGTCCTAACTCGAACCCGAGGTTAACTATGTCAAATTCTTCATGGCATGCATCTAAACATCATCCTTAGGACTATCACTCTGCATCCACAATAGTTCAAATGAATTTCCAGTAGCCCGGAGTAAAAAAAAAAAAAAAAACAGGAGAGGAAGAACATTTGGCCCAAACAGAAGCACTCGGTCAACCGAAGTAGAGCTTTGGTCGGCCGAAGCAGATCCTCCAGAATCGGTCGACCGAAATAACCCTTCGGTCGACCGAAAGGTGAGATCCCGAGAGTTGAAAAAGGTTCAGTCGACCGAACCCCATTTCGGTCGATCGAAATGGGAGATACTGAGAATGTGCCATTGGTTCGGTCAACCGATACACCATTTCGGTCGACTGAAATGGCTTCCTCGAGCCTTGGAGCTGAACTAAGGTGCTGCGCTTTGAAGGAGGAAGGAAACTGGAATGGGGACCCTGCAATTACTCTAAACTTGTTCTATGCAATAAAAAATGTGCTACTTAATGGTCATAGGCTAGATTACCAACACCTGATCATATAAAACATCATTGGAATTAATTACATGAGTTTCAAACTTAAACTTTACGTCATGAACAATTTATATCAAAATGAGTTTACAATATCGAGTTTCATTATTAATTACAAATCAAATGAACTTAATACACTTTATGGCAAGAGCTTTACAAAACGAATTCAGGTTCTACAAAATATCTCCAAAATTGTCCATTCAAGTTCCCTCAAGACTGTGGTGGATTTTCATCTGTTAATTCCTTGTTATGACCTGAAAAATGTTAAGTATGTAGGGTGAGCAATTTGCTCAGCAGGTGGCACTTAAGACATCTCTCTTGTGTCCCCGTGAATCCAAACAATGAATAGGACAATGGGAAGCGGGACCATACCGTGTCGAGAAAATACAACATCATATCCAATCTTAACATAAACAATACAGTGCAATGTAATGCAATGCATGCCAATGTCGCTCCCCATTTTCAACATTCAAATCTATCACTTTTCAAACCGTTAGTGTAACCCCTTTCGGTACCCCCTCAGCGCCGAGAGAAGGATTGGCTACTGTCCCTGACCGTTGGTACCTCCGCAGCGTCATTATGGGGCCCAGATAGCTCAACCACGCTAGAGCAGTTTTCCTAATTCCCTCTAGGTTACATTAACCTACCGGCCCTTTGGTGACTCCGCGGCGATCGGGTTTTCATAAAACCATTTCATCAAAACACTTTCCCGAAATTTCCCATTTTCATTTCAAAACAATTTCTCTCATTTCTTGCCCAATGCCAATGCATAGAAGTATCAATGCTATATACATATATTTATCATCCCACAACTAGTGCAATTTTAATCAACAAGGCATGGTTTACAAGAATTACTAAAAAGATCATAACATGTTTTTATACAACAAAGATCTAGCATGATAAACACTTAAAACACAACACTTAAGCATGCTCTTCATATAGGTCATTCAATATACACGATCACCATTAACATATATACACAACAACCAATAATTTGCTAAATTCTATATAAATTAATCATGCTAGCAGTAATTCAAAAGGAGATAACTCACTAAAGCACAAGAACTTCATGAATTAAGAACCTGTGATACCCCTCGGATCCGAGACACGGGTTGATCAGGCCCAGGCCCAAACCCGAGGGAGTATCAAACAATTAATAATTTTATAGCGAACACAGAATACAAAATGAATTAAGAAATGAGAGTTTAAAGCTGAAAAGAAACTAAAAGATAATCCTTAAATAATTAAATACTTAAATTTGATAAACCAAATATCCATAATTTGAACAACTTGGGAATCCATCTCTAGTGGACCCCTAATAAAAGTCTCACACTAAATGAAAGTAAAATAAAAGATAAACCCAAATCCAAGATCTGGAAAGAAACCCTACATCCTCGGTAGAATGGAAGATCGTCTCTGCTCAGCACGAACAAGCTCAAGCCTGGAACTGACGTACACCTGAAAAATAGGAGTGGGTCAGGCCCACGAACAAGTTCTAACCTACTACAATCCAAGCAGAGACTCGATACGCATGTACATACTAAATAGTTCAACAATAACTAATAATCCGTACATAAATATATCCACACTACTGGACTCTCGCTAGGCCATGAAGGGGGTCTCAACCTGGATAGAAGGCATCACACAATATGCACCTGAGTGGGTATGAGTACCTAAACCTAAACAGGGTATACCTCAACCTTCACAGTCAGCTACACATCCAACTGCATATACGCACCCTAACCGTCGACACTGAGACTCAAGCTCATGACACGGTAACATAAAAATATATCTAAACTCCGTTTCTATCCATCCACCAGAAATCCAGTAAGTCACTCGGCGTAGTCAACCGTACCGACTTATATATATAAGGAGGATTGTAGTTTATAACCCGTGCCCTTACTCCAAAATAGGTAGGACTTAGCAATTTGAGCTAATCCAAACCCAGTATGTCACCGTCCCATACCGGTACATACAATCCAATCCGTCCAATAGTTGATAAAGCATCGATAATTATAACAGCAATATCAACAATTCCATACTAAACATAAGAGAATGCATTAGCAACCATTCTTAAAAATACCAATAATTGATTCATATTGAAAATATAAATATCAATGTCAACTACTCCTTACTATGCATATTGACATAGATAACCAACCTGCATATTTACATTCACAGTTGACAAAATAATGACCATATAAATGTCAATACCAATAGTTCCAAACTAAACATGTTAGAACAGATTAACAAACATGCTTAAGTAAGCCAATTCAGAATCCATAATTTGATCATACAGGGCTTTATTTAAAATGATGACCTATTCCCAGTTTCCATAGAATTAACAGAGCCTAAATAGATATTTTCCCACTCACATCTATAGCATGCAGAATAAATAGAAGTAATCTATTATACTTATAGTTTCCTATCCAACAACTTGCTGCACTAACCGTTAAATTTACTCATCAACTAATTTTCAGTGAAATATAAATTTTTAGCATAGTTTCTATTTCCATGAACATATAATTCGAGTGGACAAGCTCTCACAGAAAATTTCTAATATAATTAAGAAATTAGAAACTCCAAATCTACACAGTCTACAAGACCTTCGTAATTAACTCCATGTAATCCTAATGATTGTATCAAATTTTATGTTAATCTGGTCTTTGCATATTTATGTTTACCCTAGATCACTCCTAAATCACCCATTACAGTATTCATTCACCAATAAACACATTAAAACAATCACTAGGAAGCCTAATCACTGAAAAAAAATTTGGAAAAACAACCCACAGAATCAAAACTCACGCATAAACAACCTGGAGCCGGCTCCAGAATATTGGAGCCGCCTCCAATGGCCCTGGAGCCGGCTCCTAGACCATTGGAGCCGCCTCCAGTCCAAGGGGAGCCGGCTCCAATCCAATAGGAGCCGGCTCTCCCCCTCCTCTTCTTCGTGTTCTCCTCTCCGGTCGCCGTTTACGCCTCCGACACTTCACAGTAGAGGTTTACAGAGAGTTTCACTTAATCCTAGAAGATTCCAGTCCTTAACCCAGTCCTTATTATGCTACTAATATGGATTAAACCATAAATTAAATAAGACAGTTCAAAGTTAAACAGGTTACAAGCTTCAAACCAAATTCAGTTTCAGTTACACTCTAAGCATGAAACAGACAACGTCTTTTTTTTTTTTTTTTTTTTAAACATGTAATTCATCCTGGAACCATTGAGTATGCAAAGAACACGAGTATAAGGGAGAGAGTAAGGTTAGAACTTGTCTTTTGAGATTTTTGTTAAAATCTCTACGTTGTCTTCTACAATCTCCGGCGACTCCTACTGCAACTTCCTCTGTTCCTCGTTTCTAATTCCACAGACGTGTTTTGGTTGTATTATTTTGTTCCCTAAGCAGACTTATCGTATATATTTATAGGCAACCAAAACCCTAAGTCCAATTATACCTAAAGTCTGAAACGCGGCCCATAAACACAACCTATTTTTTTTTTTTACCCTGTCGGCTCATTAAATTAAACCTAAACAGAACTGAAACCCTAACCAAACTTTTATACCTAGGCACAAATTAAAACATGTAATTACTAATTCAACAATAAAAATTCCAAGTTAACTACTAATTTAATTAAAGAAACAAATAAAAATTCCAAGTTAACCGTAAAACAGAAAAACAATTTACAGAAAAATAAAGCCAAATAAATAATTAAAACAATTAACTTAAATAATCACAATTACTGTAAATAATTCAAATAATTAATTAACCCAAAGAAAACAAATAAACTAATTTACAGAAAAATAAAGCCAAATAAATAATTAAAACAATTAACTTAAATAATCACAATTACTGTAAATAATTCAAATAATTAATTAACCCAAAGAAAACAAATAAACTAATTTACAGAAAAATAAAGCCAAATAAATAATTAAAACAATGAATTCAAATAACACAAATAAGTCAACTAAATCAAATCATTAAAAAGTCAATTAAAACACAATTCAAAACAATTAATGAACCAAAAATAATTAATGAACAGAAAACAATTAAACAAATTACCGAGTTAAAAATTAGGGGTATTACAGAACCCCTACCTTGATTTGGTGCAAAACCCTCAAATGGGTTAAGAATTTTGAATTCCCTATGGAGGCCCAAAGCTGGAATTGTTGGTATGGATTTGAAGATCTCATCGTGTGCTTCGATTTGCCGCAAACGGCTTCTAAAAACTCTTAGTATTGAGAGAGAAATCTTGACTCAAAGTTTGGTGCAAAAATGAAAAAGAAAATGAGATGAACAAGAGAGGGAGAGAAGGATTTACGGGAGAGAGATAGACAAGAGACCAAATGTGGTCTCCAGACCACAATTATGGTGGTGGTGGGTCCCACCACTTACATTTAACTTTTCCCTTTTTCTTTTCTTTTTAATTCCCACCACATACACATATAATGTATATTTAATTATGCAACCATATAAAACACAACATCATAAAAATTTATGATGCAAATGGATCCAACTAAAATACCCGCACGCAACAATACCGGTAGCGGGCTCCACACGGGACCGTCTGGCCCGAAAAATGGTAAAAAGTGAAAATGATCAATCTTGTATTTCCAAGAGTCCTTGACTCAATGGAATGCCCCAACCAACCATCCGACATACCCGGTACACTCTACAGTGTCCGGTACGCAAAACGTGAAATGACAAGAATACCCTTGCATCTACGAAAAATTCCAGAAATTGGAAAAAAATGGCGAAAATTGAAAACATCACAGCTCCACTTCTTTATTTGTTGCATAATTAACCAATTAAAAGAATAAGTTTAGTAATTCACTGCAACTATTCAAGAATCATTTTTTATTAATTTTTTATGTATCAATTTCAACGCATTATTTTTGGATAATGTCTTCTAAACTATTAGACTTAAATGGGATTATACTAACCAATTAAAAATTATTCGGCTAAGTAATTCACTGCAAGTGTTCGGTGTGAATATCACTGTTCTAAATTAATTATGCGTATGATCATAACATCAAAATTTAAAAATATTATAATAATTCAACAAAACAAGAAAACACAAAATAAAAAATATTATTATAATATTAACATTTTATGCTCCTAATATGTCTTCAACGAATAAAATTATTTCTATTACATATTTTATTTTGTAAATAAAAATGTTTAATAATAAAAAAATTATATTAATCTATGTACGAAGTATAATCATTAAGGGACGAAGACACCCTTTGACAATTAAATTGAGAAAGTAATGCTCTCTAACATCTTAAAAACAATTTCCAATAACATTTTCATTCCTTCTCCATAATAACGTTAAAATATTAATAACTCTTTTTGTTTGTTGATGGCACTATAAAAATATATTATATTTAAAAGAGCACTATTCTAGATGAAAAAAAATATATCAACATTTATTTAGAAAAAGATTGAATTGCTTTAAAATAAAATACATTAATTGCCTTATTAGTAATTTCATAAAAGTAAAATGGTACCTATTTTGTTTTTTCAACAAATATATTGACGTGTCAACTCTAAATTGAGAGTGTTGCCACAGTAGCAATTTATTCCGACTAAATTGCCCTTGTTGTTTACGTTTGAGGCAGTCGGCTTAAGAAATAGTGATATACTCACGGTTGAGGTGGTATGAGATTAAGGGTGACAATTCGTGTTAGTGGGTCGTGCTCATGTCGTGTCGATGTAAGAATATTATACTAAATAGGTAAATTCAGACCCAACCCATTTAATAATCGTGTCAAGAATTTTCAACACTGACCCAACCTGCTTATTAAACAGGTAAACGTGTTAACCTATTTAATGACCTGTTTATCAAAACGAGACATTTAATATTTAATCAAAAACTAAATAATAATTAAAAAAAAATTGTCATAATTAACCCAAATATTCAAATTAAAAAGAAAATCATAAAGTATAGACAATGTTTGTGTTGAAATTACTTAACTATCCATAATAATTGAGTTTAAACATGTAATATATTACATAAGCCATATTTAAGATTATAACATGTTGAGTTAAATGGGTCATAAACGTGTTGCACGGGTTGAACCCCTTAATCCTAACCCGACACGGTTAAGTAAACGGGTTAATCGTATCGACCCTTTATGACCCAAACCCGTTTATGTCAATCTCAAACCCGTTTAACTCGTATTGTGTTATTGAGCTGTGTCGTAATTTGCACCCCTATATGTGATCAAGAAATACTTTTCATATTTCGTTGTTGGATTCAAAAGTTTCACTTCACATTCAAAATCGATATGAAATAAATCTCTAATATTTAGTTGGTAGAGTGCCGAGCTCTCCAAGCTTGTGTGACCATTTTCAAGAAATTTATAAAATTATCGATTAGTTTTTATAATCACTATTTATTAGAGAGATACTAAAAAGAGACTATAATAATAATAATAATATAATACCCAAAAATTAGTACGGAGTAGTTGATTAGAAAGTAGGTGCTATAATTTGTATCCTTGGAGCATCTCCAATGGGGTTGCTATATTGGCTGCCAATTCAAAATATAATAGGTGGATCAAAATTGAACTCTCCAATGAGCTGTTATATTGGCTGCCAAAATTTACCTTTATTATTTTTTTTGTCAAATCTTGCAAAACAAATAGCAATAGCCATTTCTATATTTTGCGCCAAATCTAACAGAAATATATGGGTTTTGAACTTTTGATTACAAAACAAGAATTACAGACCTTGATATATATATATATATATATATATATATACACACACACACACAAAATCAAGAATTACAAACCTTGATTAGTTGATTTAGAGAAAAAAAATTAAAACAAAACCCATACATACAAGTTAGCAGTTGCAAAGAGAGAGAGGGGGGCAAGTTTGAGGTTGAGAGACAGCGGCTGAAGCTTGCAAATGGCGAACCCGAACTGGAACAGCGGGCGATGGAAATTGGAAGATATGGGTTTTGATTTTTTGAACAATCTGAAATGATATGCCGATATGGGTTTTGATATAGGTAATAGGTTTTGAACTTTGTATTCTTGTTGACAGATAGATAAAGTGAAATATATGTGTTTTGAACTTCTAATTCTTGTAGATTTTGTAGTTTGCAGTTAGAGAGAGAGAGAGAGAGAGCGAAGGGGGAGGGGGGGTCTCTGAGTTGAGAATGATAATAGAGATGGGGCGATTAGGCTGAAATGATTTGTCCTAAAAATATATATATTTTTAATAATAATATAATCAAATATATATATATATAATATAAATTTTTGAAAAAAAAATTATATAAAAAAATTAATTAACAAATAGTGGTAAAATGATAATATATATATTTTTTTGATTAGATATTTTAAATTTTTGCTTCTTTTTTTAATGAAGTTTAATTTTAGTTTATTTTTAATGTTTATAACTTGACTTGGAATGTGTCTAACATCTATTAATATTATTAAAGCAAATAAGAATAATAGGAATGGTAATTAAAAAAGAATAATGATTGTGTAAAAAAAAAATTGCATTTTGCGTAGAATCAACCATTAAAACATAAATGATAAAATGTAGCATTTTACGCAGTAAGACCCGTCCAGATTTAGCATTGGCGATGGTCACTACCGGTTGAGTTTGCCGAATGAGCCACACTTGCGTTGGCCTTCTCATCCACCCGTCCACACCCTCCGTTGCACTGAAAACCAAAACCCCAGAAAATGGCAACCCAAATATATACAAATTCGTCATTACCAGTTATATCTGCTTCC
Organism: Cornus florida; assembly: GCF_030987335.1. Taxonomy (NCBI): domain Eukaryota; kingdom Viridiplantae; phylum Streptophyta; class Magnoliopsida; order Cornales; family Cornaceae; genus Cornus; species Cornus florida. The sequence continues at coordinate 10,897,880 of NW_026775577.1, forward strand.
TCTCTCAGTCATCAGAATCCATCAAACGCTCTTCAAATTCATCAATTCTTTCGAGCAACGCCTAGTTGTGATTTCGTAAGAACAGGTTCCGTAAAATTCTCAATTCGATGCTCAGCAAAGCCAATCCAAACCCTCAGAACATGCAAGAACTGTAAAACCCAATTCGATCCTTCACTCAATCATCCTAGGGCTTGCCGTTACCACACTGCTCATTTCGGAGGTACCCTGCAAATCCTGACTTGATTCCTATTAAATTATGCATATTTACATTCACACACACACAATTATGTATATATTTATATGTAAGTATGTATTTATATATGTGTGTGTCACAGTATGTGTAAATGCTCAACTGTGGGAGCTTTAGTGGAGCCCTTCACTATGAACATGAGAATCATATCAAATAATTTTAAAGAGGTCTTAACATATGTTAATTTTTCTTGTTACTTTCATTTGAAGATTGTTAGTTTAATACTTACACTGTGTAGCAAATAAGAGAGCAGTAGACTTAGATTAAGGAGAAAATAAGAGAGAGTAGACTGGGATTGTTTGGGCACATACACCGGAGACTTATGGGATGCACCAGTAAGAAGAAGAGGAAGTTTTGTTAGAAATGACTTAAAAATGTTAAACATAATAGGTGATATGGTGGTTGTAGATAGGAATGGAGACAGAGAATTCATGTGGCCAACCCATTCAATAGGGCTAGAACATGTAGCGATAAATTCAAGTGCAGATGAACCTTTTATATGTATGTTATAATTGGATTTGCTAATTGGGATCTTTTGTTAAGTGATAGCTCTCATTGAGAGCTATCACTTAACAAAAGCTTGTAGTGATGTACTTGTTTGAAACTTAACATCCACTGCAACAAAGTGTGCCAAAGTTCTCGTTAGCTTATTCACTTCTTGTTCAGAGTGTGCCAAAGTTCTCGTTAGCTTATTCACTTCTTCTTCAGAGTGTGCCAAAGTTCTCATTACTGCCATTTTTGTTGATTTCCATGTGATTGTTGCCACGAGTAACACGAAACGGGGAAGTGGGAATTTTTTTACTCTTGTCTGATACAAGCAAAATATAAGGCCATGTGCTCTGTCATTAGTATGCATTAACAGATCTAAAATTTTGAGTTGATTATCACTCATATATATATATTATCTCTCTTTGCGAATTCATCGAAGTATTCCATGCTGTCACTTTTCTTAATAAATTTGATTACGTTTTAGCTGTGGGAAACAAAGAAAAGGAGAACTGTAATTTTTTCCTGATTTTGTAATGCTAGAGCAGTGCATGTGATTGCAATACTAACATAATTTGAACAGTTTTATTCACAGAACTGAGACGAGAGAGAATGTTATGATCATGCACAAATTTGTACCATTGTAATTCTTATTTACGACCTATAGGAGTAATATGAATTTATTTTTCATCTCACTTATAGAAAAGTAAGAGGGATATCAGAAGAAAATTCAAATTTCTTCTTCTTTCATCAAGTCTATATTATCATCAGCTCTAATTGTTTGTTGAAACCTATAAATATATATATGTTAGTCATAACCATTAAAATGTTTATATGTTCAACGAAGAAGCTATGTTGAGATTGGTAACTATTGCCACTATAAATTACTTATTGCTAATCAACCAAACATTTCTCTCTCTCTGAGCACGGCAACCCCTAATATGCTGGCATAAAATGCGCAATGGTCTTTTGGTACCATATACTTTTGCAAACAATAAAATTATCCACTTATTGTAGGAAATATATGCCAAGTTTTGAAGATTCAATTTCCTTTCCGTTGTGAAATATATTATGATGTCGATTTGTTCAATATGCTTTCTGTTGCCTGACTTCTTAAGATCAAATTGGTTTCGTAATGATGCTAACCTCTTTTCTACCCTTCACCCTCTCAGGAGAAACAAAGAGGAAATTTGAGAGCGTATATACCGGAGGCACCTTGGATACCCCTGGATCTGGTAAAGTTCTTCAATACTGGCATTGCTGTGGGTCTGAAGATCCCTTTGACCCTGGATGCACTGCTGCTCCTCACTCTTCCTACGACGACTAATGCAGTTCCTCTTTTACCCTCAATCAATTCAAGATTCACATCGTTCATCCAAAACTCTTGTCTACTTCCTACCAGAATCTGGACTTCTAATTGTATCTTTGATGTTTATTTTCCCTCCTGTATTCTTGTAAACTATAACATGATATAAAATTCCACTTCATTTTTTCCCTTTATATAACCGAAACTTTTCCTTTTGGGAAGTATAAAGTTTTCATTAGAACTGCAAGTACTTGTTTTGTTCAATTTTTACTACTGTCATCCCTCAGTTATAGTTTATATGATATTAGTACTTCATTTTCCCCCTGAAGTAATGCTACTACTTCCTCGTGGTCTTGCCTCAGGTTTGGAGTTTTTTTTCACCTTCTCAGCGTATCGGGAAGGTTTGAGAAAATGCGTGTGCAATCCTGAATACTTCAACAGTTTCAGTGGGGTTGTGGCTAGAATACTGTTGTGTCGTGTTGTGTCTTGTGTCGCATTGAAAAGTTATACAATTCTGTTTGAAGATATTTCAAAATATGTTGGAAGTCATTGCGCCCACAAGGCACTGATAATTGATAGGCAGTATTTAAGAAGTTCCTTTCACAAATCTACTTTGAAGGGACTCTTGGTGGTGCCAAACTATGGTTAAATGTGGTGGCATACCCAGTTCTGCGCACACGAGCTCACATCAATATTTTAATTTTTTATTACTTTTTATTTTTTAAATTTTTTTGTGCGTGCACACATATGATCCATTCATATGGAGTTGGGCCCACTTCATAAGACACATTGACTTTAACCTTTGCATATTTGGACAAAGATACAAGTCATATCAGGAGAGTTTAGCGTTACATTGAAGTTATCATGAGTGGTGACAAGAAATTTAAGAATCTATGTAATTATTAGCGGTCGTGTAATGGGATTTCCCCACTACTCCACATGAGGCTTGGGGAGAGAGAAATTGTAGAAAGATAAATAAATGATTACGGGTGAGCTCTGTGCTAATGAATTTGTAATGTATATTGGCTTGTAATGGAGGCATCAGGCTTGGTTTCCAGACACCAACTATGAAGAAACCCCTGTAGGTAGATATAGATATATATATATAGGGAGAGAGAGAGCTAAAGAATTAGTAATGTAATATTTTGCTTGGTTTCAATACAGAAATTGGGAAGAAACCCCCAGGTAGAGAGAAGCAACAACACAAGAAGAATAAAGCAAAAGAGATTAGTTTTTCCTTCTCTTGCACATATCCCATCCCACCTCTGTAAGATTTCTCTCTCTCTATATAAATATATACTTATGTCTTGTCTGTTGCACAACTCTTACTTCCATCATCTCGTTTTAATCATATTTTTCTGGGTTTCATTCATCTGTGAAAATTAGCTCTGCTTTTTTGCATTTTCTTTTGTCATTTTTGTAAGTGGAAGATTTTAGCCAATATATATATATATATATATATATATTTTCTCTTCACATTTTATGCTCTTGGTGTTTTACATTTGATCTGGGTATTGCTTCATTTTTTTTTTTCCCTTTTGGGTCAGGTAAGTACTCACACTGTCACACACACATTTGCCTCCGGGGAATCCCCTCCTCTTTGAGAACGGGAGGTTATATTATTGGGTTAGAAGTCCTTTGGTGTTTTTCTTCCTTACTTCTCATTTTATTTTATATTTGTTGGGTTTTGTTTTGTTCTCAACACATTTCTCTGATACCTTCAATTGCACGTACATTTGGTTTTGGTAATTTTACTTTTTTTCCTTTCTTTTGTCATTGTTCAGGTTTATATCTTCAACTTTCTCTTGCTTTATTGCCCCATATTGATTTTATTGCAGCTTGACTACTTTTTCATTATTGCTACTTTTGCCTCCATTGGAATTCTTCACGGCGCATGATACTCCTTTTTGCCTCATTATTGGTTTACAATGTACTAATGGCAATTTTTTTTTTTTTTTTTTTCCTGGCATTTCATAGCTTTTTCTCAAACAATGTCCAATTGCAATGTATTCCCTTTTCGGATTTCATGTTTATCCTTAATAGGCATTTTTTTTTTTTTAGTTCTTATTTTTCTTCCATTTGATAATCAAATTTCCAACTGTTCTGTTCTTAACTTCAAAAGAGGTTTTATTCTGCCTTTTCTTCCGGAGCAATGATATACAATCAGTTCAGATTATATATCATTTTTCTTTCGTCTGTGTTCATTTGTTTAGTTTTATTTGTTATCTAAACCATTATTACGCATAAAATGCAGGTTCATTTTCTTGGGATTTGTTATCTGGAATTATAGTGAAGGCCAAGAGATTTCACGAAGGGTTTATTAGGATTGTAAGTTCCTGTATTCTTTTGATAACAATTTATTGTCTATGTTTGAAGCATGGGGGATCATTTTATGTTATTGTTAAACGGTTGGTCACTGAAACTACCCTTGAAGCTGCTATTGAAGGCCAAAACCGGTTGCAGCAACCCATGCCCTCAGCAAGTGAATATCCGATGACTGATTTTTCTTCCCATAGGATGGATGTGGAGGTTGGCTTTCAGTCGAAGGATTTAGTAGCGTGTAGGATTTGCCACGATGAGGATGAAGCCTCGAACATGGAGATCCCCTGTTCTTGCTCCGGCACCTTGAAGGTCAGTTGTGCTTTATCATCTGAATAAACACATTCCCAGCAGCAGAGTAAACTGGAGAGATTCATGTTGTGGAAAAAATGTATGGTGAAAGCTAAATGTGAGGGTGGAAGGTCCAGTCCAGTATATTTTGTTAGGAAGTTGGCAAATTCCTCATCAAAACATGTGTATGAAGTGTCATGCCCTCGAACCCATCATATTTTACCTTGATACTAGATAATTTTTTTGCACGAAAAACTCCAATGATGTTAGGAAGTTATATCCAGTGCTGGTGTACCATTACGTGTTCCATTGGTGATTGATCATGTTAAACTCAAGTATTCGTGGGATGAAGCCATTAACTATTGTCTCTTTTCTTTTTGTTCCCTAATTTTCTTCATGTTAACTTCTCCAAGTGATTTCATTTGCTTCTTCCAGCTAGTCCTCACTATTTTCATTAGTTGTGCAGTATGCCCATCGAAGATGTGTCCAAAGGTGGTGCAATGAGAAGGGTGATACTGTCTGTGAAATTTGCCACCAGGTCTGCAATTGATTTCTTATATGTGCTTCTGATTCTGCAACTATTTTATTTGTCCGGTGTAGTGGGACAACGCTACGTTAATGTTTTCCTATTGTATTTACCACTAGTTATCTAGCTTAGGTGGTATCTCCTAAACCTTCCTTCTGAAAGGTGTAGGGATCAAGTCCCGTCTGAGGGACATTAGATCAAAGGGTATAAGGTAGGGGGAGGGCTACCTCAATTGTGTAAACTATAAGTCGTTTAATGGAAATAGAATGAAATCAACCCTGTATTTTGATGGTCAATAGCTTGATTATTGTGGAATGTGGTTGCAGCAATTCAAGCCCGGGTATGCCGCATCACCTATGTTCCATTATGGTGGTGTTCCAACGAACTTCAGGTATCTCTTTTACCATGTTTTCTAACTGATATTTTCTAATTCATTACAGCATCATTTTTTTTTTTGTCATTTGGTTGTTTAAAAAAACAATGCCCATATGGTGTGTGTCTCAGGGGAAATTTGGAGATTCCCAGAAGGGACCTGCATAATTTTCAGTTTACAGCGACAGTGGCTGATCCCAATTTTCTGGATCATGAATTTGATGACTATACAGTTCGCACTTCCAGAAGCCTGATGTGCTGCCGCATAGTTGCTACAATTGTACTCTCTCTCACATTCACACACACACACACACACATTTTGAAGATACAAGTAATTCTATATGGCATATGGTTAGATTTTGAAGACACAAAGTCTATATGGCATATGGTTGATAGGCTAAGAATTTAAGTGTGTTAAAATTTTAATGGGTGCAATGGTACTCAAAATACGTTATCAAACACTAAATTAATTGGATAAGCACTTAAACCGTTCAGAATTAAGTATTGAATTAGGTTATCAAGCAGCATGAGTTGTTTTTTGGTTATGATGACCAAGGAGGTTCTTAAAACGACTGCAGAAGCATCAAAACTGCTCTGGCAACAGTGTCGTTTCACTCACTTCAATTCAGTGTACTTACAGTGAAACAAAGGAGATCTGGTATCCCGGAAGGTATAAAAAATGTCTTTGAATCCCAAATCCTTGCTCAACCTAGGCCCTCACAGTAGTTCCTGTATTACTGTAACTGAGATGGAAACAATTTTTCAGTTGGAAACGAAATTATCAGAGTGTTTTGTACATGACATAGAATTCTCCATTTTCATACTATATGTGGCATTGTGTTTAGAATTTCCGGAAATCATGCCTCTGTTTTTTAGTGATTTATATATTTGCAGTTTACGGTTCTTCTGTTGTTGCGCTATACACTACCAATCATTATTTATGGAGCTGGAGAATACTCAATGAAATTGTTCATGGTGAGATGGTTAATTTACTTTCGTTTTATATAGAAAATGATGATGCATTTTCAGCATAATGTTTGTTATAGGATATATATTCGATTCATTTTTGCAGTTACTGGTGTTGCAGTTACTGGTGTTAAGAACTATCGGAATTCTTTTGCCAATCTATATCATGGTTAAAATATTTACCAGTATCCAACGTCGCCGACATCAACAGGTCAGTCTCAGTGATCTCTCAACTTTGGTTCAGTGAATTTTCAAATTTATTAGTTTAATTCAGTGCCAAACTCTATGGTATTACTGGTCCTAAACCTTTATCCCGTACATACAAACGGATGGACAATATGAAAATTCTCTTTTTCCCACTCTTTTTCTATCATAAGTTGCATCTCCTATTAGGTCAACACTTTGTCTTTTACAAATCAATTTCCTTACCTCTCGTATCGATCCCATCTAAGTTTACTTTCTCTTTTTTTCTCGCTAATACGCACCACACTTAATTTCTTCCTTTAATCAATTTTTTTTTTTTTTTTTTTTTTAAATCTCATATTTTCTAGTTTTTCCTACCATTCATGTTAAAATTGCATTTCTACGACATGAATGCATTGTTCTTGTTTCTATTGCATTTCTACGACGACATGGATGCATTGTTCTTGTTTCTTTTTTTAACGTCCAACATTCCGATTCATATCAAAATACCCGGTCCAATGACTGTTCTATATACTTTCCCTTTTAACTTATTTAGCTTACAACACTTTGTCCAACCTATTCCATTCTACTACCTACATCACTGTCAATCTCTTTGATATTGGTTCTAAATGAGGCATAAAAACCCATAAATTCTCAATTTATTGCAACCAAAAATTGTTTTTCGCAACGGATTTAATTGGTTTTCGTTTTTCTCTGCACTAGGATCCTCATAGCTTCTCCATTGCTACTGGATCAGATGAAGAAAATGAATTGACCGAGTCAGAGTCGCAGCCTCAGCCACATCTCATTCACGTGCAGTAATGGCATCAAGTACTGCATGTATGAGGGGAAACAACCATGGTCTACAAATTTATGTTTGGTACCAACCACCAAAGGAAGTCTCGTGATATCATATAAATGTTCATATGGCCCAGGTGGTGTCACACTGACTTTGCTCTGCATCGTCCTTGGATCTCATTAACAAGCAATCTAGTGAAATGTAGAGTTACAAAAAGGTAACTGCTTTGAAGAAACAGTTCAATAAAAGCCGATAAAATGTTCGGGAAAAAAGATTGGTCAAAGCTAGCAAACAGCATGATTGATCTGAAAATACAAGGAGTTGGGAGAACATGAAAATGTAAATACATATATTTCACTTGAAGCTTTTACCTTCTCTCTCTTTGCTTGCATGTTTTGGCAGAAAAAGATCAGATGGATTTCATAACCTTATGAAGAAGCATCGATTGGACAAAAGAGCATTTGATCATTGATCAGTTTGTTGCAGAAGTTCCATTAACAGTCTAGTCAAGAATTAACATCTAACTAAAGATCCGTGTCAAAACCGTAGATGATGAAATATGGGTGGTGCACAAAAAAACTAACCACTAAATTGAACACGACCAAATCAATCTGCCTAAGACGTGACACAGAGCTATGATGATGATACAAAATTAGCAAAACAATATTGATCAATCAATCTACTCTAAATTAACATCCGAGCCCAGGATCAGTGTCAAACTGGAAGATGAGCAAAGCCCCGAGATAAACAGGACCAATCAATCAATTTTACTCTGAGATGTGGACACAGATGATGGATGATACAAGAATTAACATCATCTATCTAAAGATGTGTCAAACTGGTAGCTAATGAAAAGACATGTCTATTGCGAAGGCCAAAGGCGCTATTATTTCAGTTAATTCCCTACGTAGAACTGTACTCATATGTGTCTACTGGACTAAGATTTCAGGTCAAGGCACTTGAGTAATCACTCTCCTCCAACCCTCCAGAATAAAGTTCTCCACTTCAAAGATATAACATAGAGAAAGCAGTATTAGATCAATACCCTTCTAGCAACAGATATTAGGACATATCAAGTTGTGTTTTGACACCATTTCTAAAAATAGATAGTCCAACAACATACTAGGACTTGATATAATGCATAAAGATGACAATGCGAGGAATGAGAAAGAAAAAAATAATCAAACAAACATGGATAAACACGTACGCTTTATGGAAATTTAATGCTCAACTCGGGCAAACCAAAAACAGGAAGGCAACAAATTAAAGACTACAACAAAGATTCAATACAAACAGTAGTTCTACATACCGCAAAATAGTAGAGTTACCACACAATTACTAGTTCGAGGCATATTATGATATCTTAAATCAACGACCAATGGACCAGCTCTTAAGAGGTAGTACTAGACGAACAAAGACAGAAATAGGACACAGGCAAACAACAACACAGAATTTCAAGAGGTACCAAATGTTTTTATTCCTCCTCGGATTCAGACTCAGCGCTCTGGAGCCAATCAATGAAAGGTCTTGCATTCTTCCAGATCAAAGAGTCCTTGTTGCCTCCCGCCAGTCCCTCCTGATACCATTGTACCATATACCGTTCCTCCAACACGTCAGCATCGTATAGTGCTTTCAAAACCAGAGCTACTTCTTTCAATGCAGCTGAGGTAGACTTTGTAGAGAAAGCTTCAATTGCTCTAAGAATAAGTAACTGAGATGCCTCATTTTGAGCAACAGCAGCAGCAAGATAACTTCTCTTCTTGGCCACCTCCTTTGCAAACCCTTTTTCAACACCATCAAAGAGTGCCTCAAATAAGGCAGTCATTATTTCCTGAGCAGAGCCAGAAAGCGATTCCAAAATGGACGGAAATTGCTTTGCAGTAATCCCTTTCTTCAAATTTGCTTTCACCTCTTCCACAAGCCTGTCATGGGTTGAGTTCCAGTTCTCGATCTTGGGATTCTCCTCAGGTGGCAATGGAACACTTTTTAGACTGTCAATAGCTTTATTGGCTACCTTCAACTTCTTTGGGTCATCCGTGGAGAGCATAACCATGTCAGCAGTCACATCGTTCAATTGTTCTTGAATGCGTTGCCGAGCAGCCTCCAACGATGTGTCAGCATGCCACTGAATACCATCATCATCATCTTCCTCATCAGCCTCTTCCTTCTCATCGACCTGGCTTAAGGTTGGTGAAGTTCGGTCCTCATCGGAGCCACTAGCTTTCTTTTTGGTAGAGCTGGCTTTTGTATGCACATCCTTTGCAACGGAAGAACCCTTCTTCTTCACCTCTTTCTTTGGCTTCTTCTGCTCCATATCGGCTGCCTCACCTTCCTTTAGTCGCTCCTTCTCAGCCCTCCTCATTGCCTTTTTCTCTTTCGATCCCTTCTTTGATTCAGGTGGGTTCTTCAGAATGAAAGTCGTTAGTTTGTCCCTCATATCCACATCAGAAACAAAACCACAGGCGGCACATTTGAGTTGGATCATCTGATTTTTTGTAATTAAGATATCGGTTTCAGGGTTTCCACAGCCATAACACTGGACATATTTCTTAATGAAGTTCTCAAGAAGACCAGCAAGTTTGGCAGTATCGTGGGCCCCATTAACAAGCGAAACTCCAGTTTTCTCGTCAAACTTAGATTGAGCTCCAAGCTCACAACCAAAATACTTCGTAGTATAAGAAGGTGGCCTTGCCAAAGCCTTTGCAATATCAACCATGTTTACAATATTCGTCTTGATGCCATTTCCTCTGCCCTCTATCTTGGTAATCATCTTGGGCATCTTGTACCTGTAGAAGGCATCATCACTGTTGCTGGCACCTATGTTCTGTAAAGCCATCTTTGCTTCAGTTCAATAAACCCTTAGAAATAAAATGCTAGGATTTCAATATATAGGATTCTAGGATGTGAAAAGACTGATTCTCTATGGTGAGTGAAGGTTGCGCCCAGCTGCAACCACAAAACTCCGTGTATTTCTGAAATGACCCGAGATGCATACAGTCAACTCTTTCTGACAGAGTTCCGTTCTTTTTTCTTGATGTAGGAAAATACTCTCCAAGCAACCCAATCGATCCCAAACAGAGAATGGCCTGTTTGGACATAAAAGACACTTCGATGTTGATGCACTTCCCCTTGGATGTCCGCAGAGAGCAGATTAACCAGCAAGTTCCCTAAATAAAAAAGGGTGAGAATCAGGATTTACAAGCATTTAAAGGTAAAAAATGCCAAGATTACTAATGTATTATAACCATAGTGGGATAAACACTGATGGAGAATGAGCAGACAATCAGATATCCAGAATCTAATAATATCGCAAACTGCATTTCTTCAACGAACCTAACCACACAACAGAACATGACATCATCAGCAATTTCTTTTCATGTGAAATGAACAATGCATCACAAGAAGTTCCACCTTGTACGAATTAAATTAATCACAATGATATCCTTCCAGCACAAGATGAACAAGTAAATTCCACTAATAATATACTAAATCAATATGGAACACATTAACACCATTCTGCAAACTAGGACAATATATGCAATTGTCAACAAAAGTCAAAGTGACAAAAATATCAAACTTAAGCACTTAATTATGCTGAATAATTCCCAGATTAATTCACAACATTTATAGACTTAACAACCCACATAATTGAAGTAAAGGCAAATAATCTAGAGGACAAAGAATAGATTGAATAGATGAATCAATAAAGAAATGTCTTCCACGTAAGGAAATATCAAATAGCACAGATTTTCAGACCACAGATTCTTCCTCAACAGTGATAATGACTACATAGATAATAGAATTTAATCATTAAAACAAGATAAACATAATGTAGTAAATCAGAGCATCCCATTGCATCACTCACTTCACTAAACCACAAAAGGTGTGGAAACATCCAGGCAGAAGCATGAAACTCAAATAGCATATCCGTACTCCATGGTAAACCCAAAAGTTAATAAGGATACAATAATGTTGGACAAGAGTGAAGACCTCCGAACGTTAATTTGTGAACCAAATTCCTTAAATTGGCCGATAATAATGAACTATGTGGCATTGGAATTTGGACGGAAGATGGTCTAAGCTATGTGGCAAGCATTGTGGGGAATCCTTTGATTCTTGATGAGCACACTAGATTGAAAACTAGACTTTCATATGCTATATATGCTAGTGTGTGCTTTGACTAGACTTTCATATGCTAGGATGCGCATTGCGAGGGAATCCTTTGTTTCTAGATAGAAGTGGAAGCCGCTAAGGAAATTCCGAACTATTTCCCTATTGATCTCAATTCTCAACTATGGTGAAGCCTTGACATAAGGGTAGAGACTCCTTGGAAGCCTCTACGGTGCATAAAATGCAAAGCTTTTGGTAATTGTACCAATTCATGTCTTTCTCATCCTAAAGTCTTCCAAACTAAGCAAGTTTGGAAAGTGACGGATATGAAAGCACCACAACCGCCTAAGCTCAACGATACATGGGAAGAAGTTTAGGAGAAAAAAGGAAAAGCGGTTGTGTCTCCTCCTTTGACTCACTTTCATCTTTTAAGTTGTCTTCTCTCATAGAGACAGATGGTAATGAGTAATGGCTTGGAAAAGCCTAAAAAATGGATTGATGGTCATTCGGTTTTCCTCATGAGACAATTGAAAAAGAGCTCCAGGAGCAACCTCAAGCTTGGGATACTCCCCAAAAAGGACTTCTCAACCTCCTTGTGGCTCTATTAAGAATTCGGTTAAAGATAACATTCAAAAACCAATGTTGGGATGTAAAAATTTTCTTTTGCTCCCCTAGTCTCTTGGAGAGAAGTGCTATATATATGATGCTAGGTTTTTTTGTTCTCTGGCTTTAGAAATTTCTTTAGCCTAGAGTGTTTTTTTTTATTATATTGTATATCCATTACTTTTTTTGGTAATACAATTTTCACTTACTAACCAAAAAAAAAAAAACTTAAGATCTAAATGAAAAAAAAAAATGATATATATATATATAACCAATGGTAACTAGCATAGATGGTATGAGCTCGGGCAAAATATAGTGGGGGTGTGTTTGCTTGTTTGAACTTCCAAAACAAACAAACAAATAAATATAAATCAAATATTGAGAGTCAGCCTCAGCTAAAATTGATTCCAATCTTTCAATACTTCAATCACAAGCTTTCCAGACGCCAATTCTCCACAAGTACCACACACATAGTTATGGCAATTTAAAATTTCATCGATAGCTTAATATTAAAATATATATATATATATATACACACACACACGCAACTACACATGCATAGCAGAAAGAAACAAGATAAGTCAAAATAATAATAATAATGATTTTTTTTCCCTGGATAAAAGTTAACGATTTCCATCAACTAGCTTTTTTAGAGCAACCAGATACCAATTTCACTGAGCAACATAACTTATCATTTCTATAATCATTTCCTGAATATCAAGTAACATAGATATGATCCGTTATTACTGTTCTCGATTTTATGATCAAATTGCATATATACACACACATGAAGAGTATATACACAATCGAAAGAAACAACAAAAAAAAAAAAAATCAGTGGTGTACGAATGAAGTTTTACCGATCGAAAAAGCTCGAGCTTTCGTCTTCTTTAATGGAGCAAAGATGAGATTCTGTAGAGAGATAAAATAGAGAGAGACTTTCAGGGTTCAGCTGTAGAGATAGGAGGCGGCCAAGCGATTTCTTATACATATATGATTGGATCGTATGGACGAGATACTTCTGGGACTATTTTAATTTGATGATCTTACAGAAATCCTAACATAAGATTAATCTAAGCCGTTAATTTTGTTGACCGATGTCTTTATGGGATAAATCATTATCCAATTTTGTTGGGAGAAAAAAGTTGACATAAAATCATACTAACTCTGCATATAAATTTAATAAAATGATACCTTTAATATTAAATTAAAATTAATATAAATAATTCATTTGAAATAGTGTTGTTAAAAAAAAAGAAGAAGATTTTTTAGTGGCGAATCTATAAGAAAATGAATGTATCTTGAAACAATTTTCAAATTTTTTTTAATTATTTATTTTCTAAAAAATAAGAAGTGAGAGAAAATCTAAAATGAAAATTAGTTAAACTAAAACTAATTTTTTAAAAATTTATATTAAGAGGGATTTTTTTTTTCATTATAACATTACTTTAGTGGTGTGTAATTTAAAAAAAAAAAAAAAATTAAGTTCAATTTTTTAAAAATAAAAAATGAATTATAACCTAAATCGAAAATATTTCTTATATTTATATTAAGGAACATTTTTGTCATTATAACATCATTTTGTAACAAATTTGATAGTTAGGGGCTTTATGTCAATTTTTTTCTTCAAATGATTTTTTTTTTTTTTTTTTTTTTTTTTTGTTGTCAAAGATTAAAAGTATAGGGGGAGGGGATTATGCAATTTGCCCTAAAAAATAAATAAATGAACAACAAGGCGTATTATACATGAGATTATGTTGTATTTTAATGAATATATCTTGGATAGGGGTGCACAAAGAATTGATCAAATCGGCCCAAATCAAATTGAACCGGTGCATTGGTTTTAGTTTCTCAACGATTCGGTTTGGGTTCTAAAAATGAAAAACTGTTGAATTTTGGTTCGGTTTAATTCAAAATCATTTGGGATTGAAACTAATTTCATTATATATATATTACAGTATATTATAATTATAATTTACAATTACACTTATAATTAGTCTATATATATATTACACTTTACAATTACAATTATATTATATTATTATGTTAATTTCTTATTTATTCCTATAATGTATATGTATATATAATTCGGAGAAGTAAACATATTTTCTCTTTAATTTTATCTAACGAGAATAGTAAAACTGAACTGAACTAGATTGGTCTTTCACTGTTTGATTTAGTTTCATGTCTTAATGAATTCGCTTTTAATTTTAATTTTAATTTTTTAAAAAATTGTTGGGATCGATTCGGTTTCGATTTAGCTAGAAATCGTATCGAACCGAACCGTATACACCTTTAATATTGAATACCCAATGCATACTATTTTTAATATCCTTAAAGTGAATGTCTTACAAGTAAATATGATTTTAAAAAAAAAAACAATTGCACCGACTCAAACTCCCTCATGTTTAAAAGATCTTGGTTCTTGTGAACTCATTCCATATCATAATGCAACGTAGCTGTATTATAAAATACAATACACATCCAATTTATAAAAGAATTTTGTCTAACATACTTATAATTAAAAAAATAATAAAAAAAATAAAATTTAGTTTAACATATTTATATAAAAAATATAAAGGAAAGTACAACAACATCCCCTGAGATTTGCCAAAAGGACACATAAATGAAACTTAGCCTATTTTGAGATAAATACACCTCCTCAAGTTTGATACAGTTACCAAAGACACCCCAATGGTAATGAATTGACATTTTTGACCTTTGACTTTTATATTGACCAATTTGAATGTTGAAATTACATTTTTAACCTATATATTCTGTATCTATATCTCAATATTCTGTATATACACATATATAATCAACGGAGAGGATGGCGCGTCCTTTCGCACGTCGATAAGAACTAGCCAACAGTTGTGGCCTGCTCCTTGCCAGCGCATGATTCTTGTACAGAGTTTCGATGAGTTCATAGTAGAGAGCTCTGCCGACGACCGTGGCCCACTCCTCGCCTACGCATGATCTTCTACAGAGCTCCGACTTTCCATGGCAGAAAGCTTTGCCGACGATCGTGGCCCGCTCCTCACCGGTCAGCCTAGCTTTACTTCCAATATATTCAATCCATGCTCTCTATGAAGCCATTGTTGTTGTCAAAGCTTCCTGTCATGTTGTCCTTGCCATCACCTATTCAGTCCGCGTCTCGTTGGGCAGTATTTTACCGGTTCAGTCCATGCTCTCCATTATGCATAAAAGGTTCCGGCAAAGGGAGCTGACAAGGTGCGGCTCAATCTCAATCCCACCAGTATAGGTTGGTTGGAAAGATAGGTTTGATGATGTCAATCTCAATCTTAATCCCACCCCAATCAAACCTCTAAATCAATTGAAAATTTTGCTCCTTCTCTCACCAAACTCAACAACCCAGTTGTTCTTTGATTTCATCAATTGGGTTTTGTTTTAGGTACCAATTCAAGACCCCGACGCCCAACATCTATCGCCTGATCAATAACAGGACCTCTGAACTAATTCAAGACCGAACGGTCGGGTGTGGTGTTTCGGTTCATTGTCCTCGCTGTCGTTTTCTCCGTCGCAGATAGTACTGCCTCGACCTCTTTGATTGCTTCTCCGCCTGTTCCCCTAACCTCCGACACTCCTACTTCGGCTCCCTCCGGTATCGCCGGGCCTCTGTCGTTCTCTTTAGCTCCGAAAGAATCTCCGTCATCGACTCCCAATGGCGCTGCTCTGAATAGATTGACGGTTGGTGGATCTGTGGTTGGTGGTGACTGTTGTGTGGGTGTGTGTATATGTATATAAAGGTAATTTGGTTATTTAAGTATTTTGAAATTTTATAATTAAAATTAATAAAATAGTGAAGGGTAAAATGGACTTTTTACTTATTTTAAGACTCTGTTTGGATGACAAATTTAACAAGAGGAGTGTGATTGTCCAAAAATATCCAAACTTTTATCTACTTTTCTTTACCCCAAACTTCAAGGTGTCCATGTACTTTACCTAAAAATTATAGGGCAAACTACAATGACCTCCCCTGAGGTTTGGACTAATTGCAACTAAATCTGAGGTTTTCCATTGTATTGCAGAGACACCCCATGTCAGATTTTGCAGTAAATTTACTTATCTACCCTCATTATTATATTATTAAAAAATCAAAATATCTAGAAATAACAAATGACCTTTTTACCCACCAACATTTACCCAATAAAAATATTTCTATTTTTCCTTTTATCTCACTATTCCTCTCCCTCTCCTCCATCCCAACTGACCATAACTGGTTCCATCGCCAATCCAAAGACCCACTTCCAAGTTCGCAACACATCACTGAGTACCACCCATCACCACCACCGTCTCCACCTCCTTGTAAACGCCGTAACAGTCCATAATTCTAATCTCTTATTCACGATTCGAGCCGGCAAGAAGGGCAATTTCGCGACAGCCTTGCATACGAACAACGAATTGAACAATTCAAACACGACAAACAGGACTAAGGCAACCACAACACCCTGACTTGAATTCGAAAAAAGAGATTGTGATTCGATTCCTTAAGAATGGTCTCGACGCGATCGATCTTCTTCGTTTTGGATATTTTAACGGTGAGTTTTGGTGGGTTTGAGTCTCTTCATGGCTCGAGCTTCTTGGAGGCTTTGTTGATGGAGGACTTGAGGGGTTTGTAAGAGGAAGTTCGGTAGATAAGAAACTACGACATGGCTTCGCAAACCACGGCGATGTAGAAGGTGATTCCGACGAGGGATACAGCGGCGCTTTGCGGGCGGAGATAGAGATGATTGTATACGTGGAGCTGGAAGCGGCAGCGACCTCGCTGTCCTTCGCCTCGTCGCTAAGCCCGCCGTCAACGAGGTTGTATGCCGCGATCATTGAACATGACTTTTTCCCTGACATCCCTAAGCTCGTGATTCTTATGTTGGTATAATGAAAAAAAAAAAAGAAAAAAAAAAAAAGAAAAACAAATAAAAAAATTAGTCAAACAGCTTCAGTAATAGTGCAATCAGTGATGAGATTCTTTATACCACCATACTTAGGTATCAGAAAACCAATATATATATATAGTTATCAAAGATACAAAATAATTTATTCCTCGTGTACTGACTCAGTGCAAGAGAAGAAATACATGGTTTGATTAACCAATGTAATATATATAAATTATTGCCCACAAATACATGATTTGATTGGGACGTTACAAATTTTGCAGAAGGGGTGGTGGCAGTGAAGTGGTGAAGGTGGGCTAGAGAGAGACAATGGTGAGTATCTGGTCTAATGGTAGTTTGATCCTCTTAACATGAGTTTTATTGTCATTTGATTATATTATTTACGTTATTGATGGGTATTTTAGTTATTTTAAATTATTTTTTTAACAAAAAATATTATTTTTTATACTGAGGGAGGTCATTGCAAAATGGAAAAAACTTTAGGGGTCACATTATAACAAAATAACAAACTTTAAATTTAGTTACAATTAGTTTAAATCTTATGGAAGGTCATTCTAGTTTGCTCAAAATTATAACACTCATGTAATATATTATACTACCAAAAAGCTAGGATAATCCAAATTATACTGTAACACTCATTCAACATACTATTATGTTCGGCACACAACCAAAATGATACAGGATCCTGATGTGACACGTTATTGTTGACCGAGCATTTTAATGACGTGGTTCGATTTTAATTATTACTCCGTTAAATACAATTAACTTAACAAAAACAAAAACTGAATAAAAAAAGCAAAAAAAAAAAAAAAAAAACATACAGATTGCAGGAAAACACGTTACAGAGGAATCAGGCGTCACCTCGTGATCTCGACTTCGGCCACCTCTCTCTGGTAACGGAGTGACCTCGTGATTTTGTCTTATCGGTAAATCTATTAACCTTTTTTTCTCTCTCTTGTTTCTCTCTCTACATTGCCTTGTGATCCATCTGGTTTTATCTGTTTGAATCTTCCAATCGTCTTTGCTATCAGCATTATCTCTCTGTGTATGTAATTATGTCCTTTATCTATTTAGATCTCTTACCATCTTATCTCTATCATTTTGAAACAATTCAAGTTGTGGTACAGATCTTCAGTTGATTCTGAATTACCTCTTCAATGATTTTGCTGTCAAATCTTCTCTTAAGCTGTGCTTTTTCGACATCTAGTGCAATTTCATTATAAATTTGTTAATTTGATTCGAGATTTTAATTTTATTACTAAATTATGAGTAATTTTATGAACATGGTGCTCATTATTCGTGTAGAATATTGGAAATGTAGTTAATATACATATTGTTGAATCTTATGTTGAATGTTGTTCTGCATTGTGAAAATTCACTGCCTAGGCTAAGTTGTATTATTAGGATGAGTTGTGGATATTTCTTATTTTTTTCATGATCCAAAACTGAAGATATAAAAAAAAAAAAGAAGAAAAAAAGAAGAAGAAAAGATTAACCTGGGTATCCGGCCCGACTAATCCCCAATGACCCAGGAAGGGTGCATTCCACCCCGGGCCGGGTAAGTTGCAGAGTATGGCCGCAGAGGCATAGCCCTAAGGAATAGTTTGCACTTAGTGGGAGTCGAACCTCATACCTTATACGTCATGAGGCACCAGGGCCAAATGACCTTGCCAGTGTGCCAAACCCTTGGGGTTAGATTCTGAAAATTTACTTCTTCTGATTCCTGCATTTTTCCTAATCAGATGGGATTAAGCAAAATTATGAATCTATTGGTAGAAAAAAAAATTAGTAAAAGTGGCTGTAAAGGGTTGCTAATGAAAAGAATGCTCACATAGGATATATATGTGTGTGTAAAGGACTGAAATCCAAGAAAATGTTTCAGAGGATTGAAATGGAATTCTTTGAGCTTTGAAATACTTCTTTTATGGTATTCCTGTGTATTTTTGAGTGGAGTGTAATGCTGATTCATATATCCTTTTGTATATATAGTTGACTTGTACGGCCATAGTGTAGGATGGTAGACCCTCATTTAAATATGTTTTCAAAGATAATCAAAATCCTTATTTATTTATTTATTTATTTTAATCAATAGAAATACAAATCACTCTGTTAGGGTGGTAGGATGAGAACCATAAATTAGAATGCCTTTTCTAAAGTAAAAAAAAAAAAAAGATCTTGTTTCTTCCTAAATGTAGCTGATCAAACTAATTGGTAATCAATGATGCCTTGAGTGACATGTTTGCGGGAATTAATGTCATGTGCTGTTGCAGCTATTCGCTATTATGTCAGACGTGGAGGATGTGAAAGACCAACAGGAGGGCTCTGAAAAATGCATGCCATCATCTCAAGAGGAGGTTGATTACATGTTCTGGTTTTCTATACATGCATAGTTTCCTTAAAAAAACTCATGTTTTTAATGCTGGATAACCTTATTATTTCTTGGCTTCTTAATGTTGCAGTATTTTCTCAGGTCTTTAATGTTTAATTTTCTTTATGTAGGAGGAAGCTATTAGGAAGAAATATGGTGGGATTAAACCCAAGAAACAACCACTCATTTCTAAGGTAATATATATATAAAGTTGATTTTAGTTATGTTATTTTGTCATTGAAATTCATGGAAGAGATGCTAGTTTGTGATTTTCCCCATTCAAATTTTCACTGTTGACGTTAGGACAATGAACGTGCATTTTTTGATTCTGCTGATTGGGCTCTGGGAAAGGTACTGCTTTGTCTGTAGCTCCCCTATACTGCTTCGTCTGTCGCTCCACTATTGTGTTTGTGCTTAATACTTCCAATAGTAGAGTACCTTCCTGCATCTTGTTCATTACCTAATATCTTTCAATGCATTTGGACGATTATAGCATGGTGGGGAGAAGCCCAAAGGACCACTTGAAGCACTTCGGCCTAAATTGCAGGTGCGAATTTAATAATTTATTTCTTTGTTATTTGATGTTTTAGTTATGTTTTATGCTGTTTGCCAGAATTGTTATCACTTGCATTAATAATTTAATACACTGCACATACTTCTATTACTGTCTGCTAGATCTCATAATGGATTTTGTTCGACAAGTCTTAGTGATGAACTAACATTATCTGTTCAATAACTTCATCCTAATGCAAATTCTAGTATTTGTTACTTTCCTGAGAAAATTGTCATCGGTGAAGGGGCAATTGATTCTAAATGTGACAAAAAAAAGAACAATGGCACGTCAATCGTGTTAAAAGACAATCAGTGCAGGATGTTGATTCTTAGCGGCGTAAGTGGCAATTGATTCTTAATGCTGCAAAAATGGAAGATCCATCATGTATAAAGAGAATCAATGCGGATTGATTGGATTCTTAGTGGCGTTAGTCGGACCAACAATGGGCTTGAGATTCAATTATACTGGACACCAAGGAACTGGAGATGCCCATGCATAGTGGATGTTTGACAGTAAAAGCTGAATCAATACAATGATGCATAAAGATTAGTAATGTCAATAAAGTATCTAACTAAAACCCATAATCTAGACACAATAAAAATAAGTAATAAATGTAGGGAAAATGAAAACATTTAATATTGGTTTTGGATTAGAGTCTGTGTTAGGCTGTTACACTCTTGGTGCAACGTGATTCCTATACTCGAAGAAATTGGTTTGCTATTAGTATGTAAGGACGACGATAAAGAGAGATGATTATGATTTTGGTAACTAAAAAGTGATTATAGAAAATGAGTTGTGTGGTGAAAGAAAAGGTTAAATATTAGACTGAGTCTGGGCATGTGTGTGCGCGCGAGAGAGAGGTACAATCTTCACCTTCTCTAACTGCGTCCCTCCTCTTAGGACTCCACATATAGTGAAATAATGATATTTAAATTTTGTTCGAAGACTCAAAATTTGTATCGTAATTTAAAATGAAAGGAAGAATATAGAAACTTTGTATAAACAGCTAGTTGTTATATTATGACGGGAATTTAAAAAGAGGAGAGCACCAAGACAGCATTCTCTTGTTATAATACTGTAGATTGCGTAGCGTTTCAGGCTGAGCTTATAGAAAAACTAACTATAATTGTATCCAATCTAGCCCATAATGTGTGGATTTGACCCGACATTAACTAGTTTCAGTTGATTACTCGATTAGTCTAGTCATTGGCCAAGAATTGTGGCTTATCTGATATGCATGTGGTATGCAAACTATCTTCTTGTATATTAGCTACAAGGTTGATGATAGTGCTTGGCAAATTTGTAAGAAGGCAAGCAGGGGTTTTATGGAGAGGAAAGGGGCTCAATCCAGAAAATGTTTCCGAATTAACTGTTAGAAGACAAAGTTTGTGGTCTAACTATTTTAAAAGGCTGATAAGTTTGGCGGTTCATTCAAATTTACAAACTTTGACAAATATAACTTTATGTATCCTTCTTGCCCTAAGAGCAGAGAAAGGTAGATGAAGGAAAAATCTCACTCCAGAAGATATATTTTTTTGGAGGGTCAGAGAATGTAAAGTTGAAGAGTTCTTGTGTTGGTTAATGTAAATTGTAAATGTCACTGAAGAAATTAGTTGCTCTAACTTGATGGTTAATTGAATATTAAGTGATTTCTTTTTAGACATACTGTAATTTTCTTCTTTTAACTTTTCAACTGCTGGTGCAAGAAGTTGCAAATCCTATAGGGAAGGATTGGAAGCGACTCATTTATCATCTAGCTGTTGTGAAGTGTTATTTTACATAGATGCTTAAAATTGTGTGCCATCACACAAGTAAGCCACATGCTCTGACATGCCTAACGGAGACATTCTTGACAAAGAAAGCTACAGAGACATTTCTAGTTTACTAGAATTTCCCGCGGCGGTATCTTTTCATCCTCCCATTTGTGTCGAGTTGGGTGCATGTCTTTTTATATATTAAAAGAGAAGATTTTATGAAAAGATTGCAGTTTCGTGAAAACTAGTTTTCCTTGTGCTTGCAAGTTATGCTAACATGGATTTAGGTATGTGTGTCGGGTGGGTATGTATCCAATCATTAAACATATCAAATCCCAATATAGGACATAGGGACACTGATAAATTATATTATTTATTATTTTAACATCATTCTCAATATAGACATTTAACTCGTTTTGAAGCAATAATATACTAAAATTAAACTATTGGATAGGTTTTTAAGGTTCATGTCAAACCTAAAGTGTCGAACACATATCTCATACTCATGTCAAAGTATTGTGTGTTCGGTACTTCACCTAATTTTGAAGAGTCCAACACAACTCGCACATCCATCATTCAATCTCCAACACTTCTTTCAATAATCACATGTCAGATTTGACCTATGAATTGTAGATGCAACATAGCGGTCCTTAAATACTTTCTGCACTATCTTAAAACAGAAAAGAGGCTAACTTATGGTGATTAGTTCATTGATTTTTTTTTTAAAATAGGGAAACCTTTCCCATACCCCCACCCTACCCCAATCTCAAACTTGTTTGGCCCGGTCCCTTTCAGTTCGTGCTGGAAATATGTTTGGCAGTAGAAAATCTTACCAAGTTCTTTTTGTCGTGGATAAAGTCAAACTAACTGTACCTGCTTCATCCTCTCCATAAGACATGATTTTGTCTCTCTCCATCTGGATTGCTTCACAAGATTCACATCAATATGTTTATGGTTATATAATCAGTATTCATTTTAACACTTATATTTCACACATTCATTACGTGTGTCTTGCTTATGACAATTTTCTCTCTCTTTGTTTTTACTGCTCTCTTGACTAGCCAACACAACAACAGACACTATACCGGAAATCTCCTTGTGCACCATCAGATGGTGAAGGTATACGCACGATGAACATAACTCCCTTGAATTTGTTTTTGACTTGCCGTAGTTACAGCTAATGTTAAATCCAGTTCCTTCTTAGGCTTATTTCCTCATTGTTTTGTTCTCTTTGAGTAGATGGAGGAAATGTTTCGTCAGAGGATGCAACTGCAAATGAATGAGAGGCTGCTGTTGATCTTGTGAGGACTGTCAATTTTGAAGCTAATATATCTAGATAGAGATGAGCAATTTTCTGTTGGTTCAATAAAATTGGCGATGATGCTTCCATATTTGCTAAAAGAGAAATAAAAACACCTACTATCTTTAGTTTAGATTTGCCATTTGTAAAACTATAAATTTTAAAGTTGATGTCCTTACCCCCCCACCCACCCCCTAATTATATAATTTTGGTTAAAGAAGATCATATTGTGGATACTTTTCAGTTAAAGATTACAACAATGCCTTCTTATTTACACTATGTTTGGAATGCAGGAGTTGGAGAGGAGAGAAAATAAAAGGACGAAAAGCTTATTTCTTGTTAGCTTTAAAATAAGGGGAAAAGAGGGGAAGTAGAGAGGGAGGAGGGAGAGTTTAATCCTTGAACTGCTTTAACTATTCTCTCAAAATTCAGAAAAATTGAAAGGAATGAATAAAAGCATTGGTCGAGATATAGTCATTCCTCCAATAGAAAGATTGTGTGCCTTTGGATGGGATGATTTAGAGGGTTAGGGAAAGAAAAGAAAAGAAAGGATAGAGATTATATATGTTCGGGGTTTAAAATAAGAGAAAAGAAACGACAGGAGAGATAGTTTCATAATTCCGAAAGTGCCCTTAACAATTACAAAGAGAAATTTATTCTTCCACTTATATCCCTTTTATTTAAAAGGATATGATAGTAATTTGGTTGTTATCATTCCTTTTCTTATTTCCCTCTATCATATCCAAAAAAAAAATATTATCACTTCATTTCGTAACTAATATTATTATTTCATTTCTTTTCTCTCTTCTGTATCCAAACAAAGTCAATGTTTTTGGAGTACTAATATATAGTGGATGTATATGAGTTTGCTTGAATTTTTGGACAAAAAAAAGTAAAGAATAAAATAAATAGTGATTATCTATTTTATCGCTGTTTCATTTTTTTTTTTTTTTTGGTAAATACTCCTGTTTTTTTTTGGGTGTCTTTTGATTTTAGAACCACATCACATGGTCCATGTATGCCATGTGGCATCCATATTAGGAGTCATTTGTGATGTGACACAATGTTATCATGTTAGTGCCCTCCCCACTAAGCCATGTGACACAATTTAATATCTCCAATATGTACAAGTTTTAGTTCCAAATTTTACTATCATTTTTAATGTTCAAGTTGTGCCAAATGTACTAGGCAATTGTGCAGTCAACATGAACTCTCCTTTGCTTGGCTTGTACAATACTTCTCTAGAAACCTTTTAATGACAGATTTTTCGGATTAAAAAATTAGATAAATTATATATATATATATAAAATATTAAATTAAATAAAGGAAAGTAAATGAAATTTTGGCTTTTCTCATCCCAACTTAAAAGTAAACTTTCTAGAAACAAAATAAAAGGTGGAAATATTTTAATAAGAGGGCAGGCGGCTAACAAGTTGACCTTGGTTAGCAGCCCTCAGTCTTTTTACCGAGGCAAAATTGTGAGGGTGTGGATGAATGGTTTACCTAACTCATAAAATAATAATAATAATAATAATAATAATAATAATATTGGTACATAAACATGGAAAATGATTTTTCATCCGAACCAAATCAACCCAAATGATGAGCCGACTAATTCACAGCCACGGATAGGATCAACCCTAGAGACTAGAGATTTAAAAGATTAGAATGACCTAACTCGTGATCTTTTCTTTTCAGATGAGATAGGATAAGAATTCGAACTTAGGCATATTGTGTGGATTGTTTTTTTTCAAGAAAGTTAATTACAAACACACCTATGCCCTCTATTGAAACCATTCTATTAAGGAGCAGAACTTACACCAACTGAACTATTATCTATTTGGTCGCATGTGTATTTGCTTTCTCTCTGGCTCTCTCTCTCCCTCTCTCTCTCTCTCTCACACACACACACACACACAAATATTATATTTTCCACATGTCCAAGTTGGTGACTCCGTTTGGACAGAGTTTGTTTGATCTCTCTTGTAATCTTATTGACCCGAAGAATATAAAGTAACATAGTCCACACATGACATAACATCCAATGACACTTACAAAATCACAACTTAATTAAATTACCATGCACGAGGATAACTCTCACATAACCGAAATTATCTTTGCCAAAACGAATTCAAAATATGTCACAGTGGACAAGACACCATTCAAGATCATTTCAAGCTATTATATATATCTTCAAAAAAAATCTACCTTCAGATCTTCTCACGCAACACAAAATTCATGTCAATTAATAATTATATTGATACATCCAAAATGTGTTTTAAAAGTCACTCTAAACACTGCAAATTTTTATATATAAATTCTCTGTCTCCTTTGTTTTTATCAAACACACACGTCAACGCGTTAAACATAATTAAGTAATGTATTAATTCATAATTAGACCAGTTCAAAGCTTCGTAGGAGAAGCTCTGACAAATTGGCTGTAATTATAATTAATTCGAAGAAATTTCCAAAAATTTACAGCTTTTTTGGGAACATATTCAATTTATACATGATTCATCTTTGTAAATTACCTACCTTTCTTGTCGCGTACTTAATTGTTTAATATTTGTATGAATTCTTAATCACATTTAACTGTACATACAAGAATTGTTGAACCATATGCAAGGAACATCATTATATATATATATATATATATATATATATATATATATATATATATATATGGAATACAACCAAGCAGAGGTTAAGAAGACTCCTCTTTGCCTAAACTCAGAATTTGCACCATTAGAAACAAAAACCCACCTCATAAAGCTGCTTTAGATTGTTGAAAAGTGAAAGAAGATAGAGAAATATGGCTTCTTCATTCTCTTCTCTATGTACTGTAATTGCACCATCAACCAGAAGCATCAGAAGTACTCATAAATATTCCCTCCAAGTGAGAGCTCAGAGCTATAGAGATGAAGGTAAATACCCTTTTAGCTATATATATATATATATATATATATATATTAGTTTGGAGTTCAGAAGAGGCCATCGGAAACAATCCCAAACAACCACAGCTTCTGCTTTTTTTACTAAAAAAAATTAAATTAATTTGTTTTATATCAATATATAAGTAGTTTGCATTGATAACCTTTAACTATTTTTTTCAGTTTGAAGTTCAGAAGAGAGAATAGGAAACAATCCCAAAGAACCATAGCTTCTATTATTATTTTTTTATATCAATATATATATATATATATATATATATATATATATAGTTTGCATTTAGTATATTTATGGTTTTGATTAGTTTATTTGGTTTGACAGGGAGATCAAGTAATATTATAGATGCAAATTTGAGCATTTTGAAGATGAGAATAGAGGAGGTTAGGATCAAAGAGAGATTGGAGAGGTGTTGTAGGAGTCAAAATGGATGGAACTATGCAGCTACATATGATTACAAGCGCAAAAGAGATGCAGAGCTGTCTCAGGTTTTTGAACTTTTAGGTATTGTTGGTGGCACTTTTGGCCTTACCATACTCAGTGGTACTCTTTTTCTTTGCCTTATGTCCCTCTTAGTTCATTTGAACCAATGAACTAGACATGTTTATAATATTGTATTGTAAAGATCTCTCTCTCTCTCTCTCTCAATGTTGGAGATGGTATTTGCCAAATTCAATTCTATTTATAAGAATTCAATTTCATTCATTCATGAAATTTTTTGGCCTCTCACAAATTATTTTTAGTTTATTATGTGATCCATATATTGCAAATCTTTTACATAGTGTTGCAAATGAACCGAGTTGTTCATTAACCATTCGGACTCGGCTCATTTAAGACTCGGTTCCTCGTTCGTTAAGCAAATGAGCCAAGTTTGAGCTCGATTTCTAGACATGTTTAGTAAACAAGCCTACCCCAAACAGTGTGGAGCTCGGCTCTTGTAGGCTCATTTATGTTCGTGAGCATAGTGTCACGATCCGATTCCTAACGACGCCATGAGCATAGAAGATACGCATGCTGGTTGGCTAAGAACATTCATTGACTGGGAATGGTTCCAGGGAAGGGGCGTGCAGGACCACAGGATGGTACCTCTTCAGAGTTCAGGCAGGTCGACTCGGTTCAGTTCGAGGTGCTTGTCGCTAGTCTTGGACTTGACTATGAAGAAGGGAGTTGGCCACCCCTGCACAAACTGGTCGGGAGCTGGAGCCGTTCCCCTGACGAGGCCATGGCAGGCCGAAACCAGTCAGCATGTATCCTTGGGAGGGCAGGTCGTGGTGGCTGACCAGGGCGCTTGCGCGACCTGAAGCAACGCCTTGGTGCCGCACGGGCCGTGCCGCTGCGCCAAATCTCTAGGCCCGTGACAATAGGCTCGCATATGCTTGTAATTTATATTTGTTTCTATTTTTATATTGGAACTGTTTAATCTTCTGGAATTATAAAATAAAAATATAAGGATTTACTAAATGACCTTGGTGAGCTTGAAAACGAGGCTGGACGATTTTGAACATGAGTTCAATTTGTTTTCTTAAATGAGCAGAGTCTAAGATTTTTAAAACCCTAACGAGCCTGAACTTAGTTTTTTGAGCTTGTCACGATCCTGAGCCGACCCGAGATGAACTTTTAAACAAACGAGCCGAGCCCGAGCATCCTAAAACTCAGCTTGGCTCGGTTCGTATATATAGTTATATACAGCCCTACTTTTATTCATTTTCTGAGTTCAAATGATATGAATTTTCATTTAATAAAAAAAAATTGTTAGGTAATAGAAAAGGGATAATCCTATAAAAACATATTTGAAAGAAAATATTAAATTACTTAATAAAGCCTGTCCACCACCCATTTTTTTTTTTTTTTTTGGGCTCTTCATCACCAACTCAATTCTTTAATCCTCGTATGTTTTGTTTGGATCTCAGTGTTTTATCATTCTCATCTAAAAGAATTCTCCTTCATTCTAAGTTCTGTAGTTATTTGACCAAATCTTTCCTGTTAAATTACATTATTAGGTGATTAGATTATGTGCCCTCTCTAGGTCATGAAACTTAACAATCTATAGCTAGCTGTCTAACAGAATTTCATTCATTATTTATTTAAAGGGGATTTCTTTAATCATATTTAAATTTTTAAAAAAAAAAAATCATTTTATGTAGCCTATGTTAGAGTTTGTTTAACAGCTTTTAGTGTCACAAGTATAGGATTTAGAATGACTACATAAACATTAGCACTGCCAGAAAAACCAAATAAATATGGAATCTGATATAGACAATTATGTTCCTTCAAAGTTTACACAGCATACAATAAGGGGTGAGATAAAATAATCAAGAGTTTCAAACCCCAAACAGTAACATCTTAATCTTTGACACAATAAATTCTATCCAAGATTGAACATTCTTTAGTAATTTGCACACCATGCTTCCTCTGTCTTCTGCCAAAGCACACCGTGGATGGAGGTCAAAGTTACACTCTTCACAAACGAATGACCAGTTACGCCCAACATTGCCACAGCCGTCGCACCTAAAATAGAGACGTCGAGTGAGCACCAGCTGATGCTCCTTATGGAGCTTGTGCTCCACCTTCTTAGGCCACAGCTTCCCCATTTCTTGAATCTCGGTTTCAATGTCCTTCAAACGGTCTTCTGTGAAGGGATAAGCACCCGCCCCATGAGCTCTTATTAGATCAGCAGCATTTGTTGTGACTGGCTGACCATTTGGTCCAATGGCTACAACTATGGGGGTTCCCGAGACACATAGTTTGCTAATTAAGTACGAACTTCTCACATCGCCAAAGGGGAGTGCCAGCCATGGCATTCTTGAAAAGAATTTATCAAATGAGGCCTGGTCATTGTCACTAGAGATGAATATCACCTCAAATGAATTATCTTTTGCCTTAATCTTGTGGTATGCTTGAATGAGTTTTGGTACGAAATTTCGATCAGGCCTCCCATTAGCTGAGAAGTAGAGGAGGATATTCTTTCCCACAAGATCAGACACTTGAACCTGAAATGAAAGATATTATAGTAATTAATTCATTAACACATATTAGATCTAATAAGCTAATAATATTTGATTTGTTAGTGGAACACTAACTCTTGAGGGAAATCTTTACCTTAGATCCATCATTCCTGATCACAAAGTCTTGATTTCCTAAAACCAAAATGGACTCTATTGTCTCTGCTTCTTGTTTTGCCTCTTCAATCTCTGTGGGCGCTTCGAGCATTTCTGGAGTCAAACTCTTCAATGCTTGAATCCCATGTTCTTCAATGTCCTCTGCAGCATTGGAATGAAGAGTTTTTCCATCTGGTCCAATGATAACCAGAGCAGGTAGTGTTTCGACCTCAAAATACAGACACAGCTTCACCCAACTCCCGTCTCTGAAAGGCAAAGCGAGCCAAGGCATGCTCCCAAAACTCTGCTTGAATAATTCTTCATCATGATCATCGAGGAATACCATCACAATTTCAAAGTTCCTTCCCATCTCCTTTAACTTGTCATAAACTTCCACGAGTTTTGGAGTGAACTCAAGGCATTGATCGTCTGAGGGGTGAAAGAAATACAAAGCCACCGGCTTCCCTTCAAGCTCAGAGACAGGTACCTTGCAAACGCATTGTTAAGGACAAAATTAGGCACCGTGAAAACATACTATAAGGAACTAACTACATTTGGATATTCCAATGTGCCACCAATCTTACCTTATTTCCATCATTTGAAAGTACAAAATCGCGGAAAGGTGTGACCAAGATAGATCTCAAAGTTTGTTTCTTCTTAGCTGCTTCTTCCTGTTCTTTTAATTCTCTGACCTTTTCTGGAGTGAAGGGGTACACTTCTTCTCCATATTTCATTATCAACTCGGCTCCCACTTCACTCAAAACCTCTCCCTTCTCATCCAGGATCACGAGGTGGGGAATTCCCTCAACCTTGAACAATTCATTCAATTTTTCACGTACCTCTAAATCAGAAAATGGGATAGCAAGCCACGGCATCTTGACGAAATACTCCTCGAAAAACTTAGCATCATCATCAGCCGAGACAAGAATGATTTCGAAATCATTTTTGGAGGAGAGTTTATTGTACACCTCTACTAGCTCAGGGGTGAAATGCTGACAAGAGGCACAAGTTGATCTTGAAAAGTATAACCCAATCTTCTTTCCCTTCAATTTGTCAATTTTAACCTGTAGAAGTTGGATAAGTATTGGTACTCCTGGATCATTATTATTATTATTATTAAATCTGCTGGTATCTTCCTATTGAAAATGGGACTAAAGAATAAAGTGAAATAATGTCATCCTAAGAGTTAGTATTGTAAAGAACAATGCTATTACAAACAGTCGGATGGATGTCTCCGTGATGAAAATTTTGCAGTTTTGGGATAAATTGTCTTACCCCCTACCACAGTTCCTACCAACCTGGGGCAGGACACCAGACCCAAGGGCCAGTATTTGAATGTCCAAACTAAGGTTTTGGTGTATTTCACTGCCAAACGCATTCCATGTAGGAACCGACATATACATGTTTGAGTGACAAAAATTAATTTACTGAAAATTCAAATGGCTTAGTTCGTTTCTTGATTTCTTGTCAACAAGGAAAATTAATCACAACATGGCACTCATTCATCCTGATGGATAGAAATAGCGAAGGACAAGAAGAGAAAGATAGATAGCATTTTCCAAAATCAATGTATGATCATTGCAAGGCTCTACCTGAACCTGGAGATATGATTCCAGAAAAACTAGGAAAAAGAAAAGTAACAAGAATTCAAGAAGAAGATAAAGAAAAAAATTGCAAAAATAGAGGAAATATAATTACTTGTTCTCCATCGTTACGAACAAGAAAGTCTCTTCTTGAGCGAGTGAGGAGCGATTTGAGATCATAACCATCCCCATTAGTGTTCTTTTTAGTTCCCTCATCAGCCATTTCTGATGTCGAAATCTGTAGAGTCAATATCTTAATGAGTCAGGGCTCATGCTTTGAGCAAAATATTATTACAATTTATATTAACTGATATTCCATGGGGACACAATCACATTAGGTCTTTTCTTGGCACTTGATCTTTTTAACCGAAGGTTATTCCTCGTTGCTTAGGAAAAGATAGTGTTACCTTTCTCCAACCTAAACTGAACAAGAAAAAGTAAACTCTAAGCATAAGATCGAATAACTTGCAGCTCAACAGCAAGCATTCTGAGATACTTCCTTGCCAAGAACACAATCTAAGATTCTTAATCATTCTTCTTGGGCATGTAGAGGCATTTCTATCAAGTTAATTAGGCCTACTACAGTGAAAATTTGTTGAATTGATTATAGATGAAGTATTTCAATTGTTCCTATCTTCAATGACACTTTATGGCAACCCCTCAGCCTCATTCCTTTCTTTAGTTGCAAAAGAATCAATGAAAAGAAAATGAGACATATCTTCTAGAAACATACTAAAGATGGACAATTACTACTCAAGCACCAAATAGTTGCAAAAGTTTCCCAAGAACTTTATTCCTTTCCCTCCATCTCCTAGAAAGCCACCAAAATAATAATAATAATAATAATAATTGAATAGGTTAATGTTATAACTCAGAGAAGGACAGCCATCTTCTAGGCAAACATAAGTTCCAAAAAAAAAAAAAAAAAACTCAATGAATAGGGTAAATAGAGATTCAAAAAAGCCCTACAAGAATAAACATAAGTACAATTTCCATTATTAGGTCTGAGCCTAACCCTGCCCATTAAAATATTTGAAAAATAGCGTTAGGAACTTAGGATCAAACCATGCCGGAAATGAAGGCAAAACAGAGTAACTCAGCCGAAGATGACAAACCTCACTACTCAGGTGGTAATGAAGGAAGCTAGGGAGATCCGAGCCCAATCATTTAGAATGCTTCTATTTGCAGTAGAAACCTTTAGCTAGCTGGGAACTTAGCAACTTGGCTATTTTACTGTTGTCTAACACCTTAAGTTTATAGAGTAGATGGTTGTTAACATGGTATCAAAGTAGGCAAGGTCATGTGTTCATTTCTAGCTACTTTGGCACCTCAAAACAACCCCAGACCATAGATAGGACCTTAGGATCTTCTTGAAGTCAGCTATAACCCTTTTTTGGTAGAATGAATGTGCAAGCCCACAACAGTTGAAGTGAGCAGATTTTTCTTTCTTTCTTTTTTTATTTTTATCTTGGCAAACTAGGGGAAAAGGGGACTCGAACACGGGCACACCCGCTCGGGGGCTCTACCAACTAGGCAACTAGGTCACTGGGTGATGCCCAAGTGAGCAGATTTCAAGTGAGTAAATTTTTCTTAATTTCAACATTTGAGAACCTGCAGTTGCAAACCTTTTATATACTTGTAACCATTTGCATTATGCTCTCCTTAAGAATCAAAATCTGTTTAAAAAATAATTAAAAAAAAAAAAATTTGTAACCTAATAGAAAAGGAGAAAATCCTCTAAAAAGATATTGAAAGAAAATAGTACTAAATTACTTCATATAAACTGTCCATCACTCAATATTTTGGTTTTTCATCACCAAGTCAATTCTTTAATCCTCATATGTTTTGTTTCAAACCCAGTGTTTTACCAACGTCATCTACAGATTTCTCCTTCGTTCTAAGTTCTGTAGTTATTTGACAACTAACCTTGCAAACATTATAAATGAAGGTACTTAATAAGAGAAGCAACTGAATCAACATTAGCACTGCCAGTAACACATAATAAATAAGGAACCTAAAATACACAAGAAACTTCTTTCAAAATTTACACTTTTTAAAGTAAAATGGCCATACTACAAGGCAGTACACAGCATAACCATAAAAGGTGAGATCAAATTCTAACCCGAAACACACGTCTTAAGCTTTGACAGAATTAATTATATCGAAGACTGAACCTTCTTTAGTAATTTGCACCCCTTGCTTCCTCTGTCTTCTGCCAAAGCATATTCTGGATGAAGATCAAAGTCACACTTCTCACAGAAGAATGACCAGCTAAATCCATCCATCCCACGGCCTTTGCACGTAAAATAGGGATGCCGAGAGAGCACCAGTTTATGCTTATGGAGCACGTGCTTCACCTTCATAGCTCTCATCAGATCATCAGCAGTTGTTGTGGGTGTATGATCAGTTGGTCCAATGGCTGCGACTGGGGGTTCTTGAGACATTGAGTTTGCGAATTAAGTGCGCAATTCTCACATCTGCCAAAGGAGAGTGCCAGCCACTGCAATGACATTCTTGAAAAGTACTCCTCAAATGAGGCCTGGTCATTGTCTCTAGAGGTCAGGCACTTGAACCTGGAATGAAACATAAAATTTTCATGATCATATTGATGAAGACAGTGGTAAATGAATCCTCACAGATAAGCAATATTGTACTCCTTGCATTGCATAAAAGAAAATGATGTTGTAAGCTACTTGAACCTGGAACTATCATTCCAATAAACTAGGAGAGAGAAAACTAAAAAGAAGTTAGAAAGAAAATGATAAATAATAATAATAATAATAATAATAATAACAATAAAATTATATATATAATAAATTGAAGGACAAGTAATTACCTGTTCTCCAATGTTAAGGAAGTCACTCTCTCAATGAGTAAGGAGTGAATTGAGATGCTTCATTAGAATCCAGTGTTTTATCAATGTCATCTAAAAATATTTCTCCTTTGATCTAAGTTTGGTAGTTATTTGAGCAAATATTTCCTGTTAAATTACTTTATTAGGTGATTAAATTATTTAACCTACCCGTGTCTAATCTATACCAATCTAATGAGACAGGATCCCCTCCTGTCCTGTGCATTATCCACCGTGCATAAAAACCGGATAGCTGACATTTGCTTGCTTCTGTGGCAGCATGTGATTGACCGGAACCATGTAATAATTTCTCGCAGTTTTAATGCACATGATGAGCACTGAATCCCTATCAAAAGGATAGGGATCCAGGTCCCTTGTCTAACAGAACTTCATTAATTATTTATATATCTAATAATATGTAAATGTAAAAATATCATTTTATGTAGATTTAGTGACACGGGAGAGGCTCTAAAATGACAAATAAACTTGCAAGCATTATAAATGAAGGTACTTAATAAGAGAAGTAACTGAATCAACATTAAGAAACCTGAAATAGACAAGAATGTTCCATCAAAGTTTACACCACTTTTTCCAAGCAAACTGGTCATATTACAAGGCAGTACACAGCATAACCAGAAAAGGTGAGATCAAACACAAATCCGAAACATTAACATCTTAAGCTTGGAGACAATAAATTCTATCCAAGATTGAACCTTCTTTAGTAATTTGCTCAGCATACTTCCACTGTCTTCTGCCAAAGCACATTCTGGATGGAGATCGAAGTCACACTCTTCACAGAAGAATGACCAGTGAAGTCCAACCATCCTGCACATACCGCACCTAAAATAGGGACGCCGAGAGAGCACCAGTTGAGGCTCCTTGTGGAGCCTGTGCTTAACCTTCTCAGGCCACCGCTTCACCCTCTCCTCAATCTCAGTTTCAATCTCCTTCAAACGATCATCTGTAAAAGGATAAGCATCAGCCCCATGAACTCTTATAAGATCAGCAGCTTTTGTTGTGACTGGATGACCAGTTGGTCCAATGGCTACAACTATAGGGGTGCCCAAGACATTGAGTTTGCGAATTAAGCACGCACTTCTCACATCGCCAAAGGGAAGTGCCAGCCATGGCATTCTTGAAAAGAATTCATCAAATGAGGCCTGGTCATTGTCACTAGAGATGAATATCACCTCAAATAAATTATTCTTTGCTTAATCTTGCCATATGCTTCAATGACCTTTGGTAGAAAATTGCGATCTGGCCTCCCATTAGCTGAGATGTATAGGAGTATATTCTTTCCCGCAAGATCAGACACATGAACCTGGAATGAAAGATAAATTTTTCATGATCATATAGAGGAGACACAGAGAGCTAAATGCATCCTCACAAAACATCATTACCTCTGCTTGCATAGCAAATAAGAACATGACTTTTTAAGCTATGATTCAAATCATATGGTCACTATAGTAATTAATGATCAGCACATTGTTTTAATGAATTATAATATAAATAAATTACTCTGATCCAAGTAAGGTTAGATGAAAAGGCTAATAATATTTGATCTTTAAGTGGAGCACTAACTCTGAGGGAAATCTTTACCTTAGATCCATCTTTCCTAATCACAAAATCTTGATCTCCTAAAACCAAAATAGACACTATTGTCTCTGCTTCCGGAATCAAATTCTTCAATGCTTGAATCCCACGTTCTTCAATGGCCTTTGCAGCGTTGGAAAGAAGAGTTTTTCTGTCTGGTCCAATGATAACTAAAACAGGTAACTTTTCAAGTTCATCGGCCTCAAAATACAGACACAACTTCCGCCAACTCTTGTCTTTGAAAGGCAAAGCGAGCCAAGGCATGTTTCCAAAACAGTGCTAGAATAGGTCTTCATTATCATCATTGAGGAATACCATCACAATTTCAAATTTCTCTCCCATCACCTTCACTTTTTCTTAAACTTCCACGAGTTTTGGAGTGAACTCAAGGCATTGATCATCTGAGGGATGAAAGAAATACAAACCGACCAGCTTCCCTTGAAGCTCAGAGACAGGTACCTTGCAAATGCATTGTTGAGGACAAAATTAGGCCCCATGAAAACATAATATAGGGAACTAACTACATTTGGATATTTCAATGTGCCACTAATCTTACCTTAATTCCATCATTTGAGACTACAAAATCACGCAAAGGTGTGACCAAGATAGATCTCAAGGTTTGCTTCTTCTTAGCTGCTACTTCCTGCTCATTTAATTCTCTGATCCTTTCTGGAGTGAAAGGGTACACTTCTCCATATTTCACTATCAACTTTGCTCCCACTTCATTCAGAAGCTTCCCCTTCTCATCCAGGATCACGAGGTAGGGAGCCTCCTCAACCCTGAACAATTCATACAAGTAATCACGTGCCTTTGAATCATAAAATGGGATAGCAAGCCATGGCATCTTGGCGAAATACTCCTCGAAGGACGAAGCACACTCTCGTTTGAGAGCAGAATAACCTCGAAATTACCTTTGGTGGAGAGTTTATAGTATACCTCTACTTGAACACTTGTGAATTGCTGACAAGCGCCACAAGTTGCTCTTGAAAAGTATAATATAATCTTCTTTCCCCTCAATTTGTCAATTTTAACCTGTAGAACTCATATAAGTATTCATACACTTGGATCATTGAAAAAAAGTGAGCACAATATTGACAAAGTTGTAATAATTTAGTCACTTAATCATGTTGCTAGTGAAATAGTTTATTTGAGCTGGCTAAACCAGTTGGACTAGATCAATAATTGTTGCCCCCAATAAGAGAACATGAGATGTAGGCATAACAAATGGAGAGACTTAAAGACACAGTATTGAATCAGGCAAACAATGTTTAATCTGATGTTCTTGCTGGAAGCAATGTATATAGGAGTTGTGACCTTGGCAGCTTTAAGCCTAAGATGGTTCTACAGTTTTTACAGTCTGTTTTTCGCCAGTGAAATAACAAATAATTCTTTTCCGACATGTTTAAAATTCATCCAGTAGTTGTGCAGCGTCAACAGTTCCAATTTAGATTGAGGTTGAATTTTACTGGAAAATCTAGTCGTTAGGTTCTGAAAATTATAGCCAACAAACAGGATAAAAACTGGAAAAGAGAGAAAAGAGGGACTTCTAAATTAACAATACTGGTTTTATATTGCAGTATTAAGCGCTATAACGCATGTTGCTATTGAGAATGACATTAAAGAGTAAAATGAAATAATTTCATCCCACGAGTCGGTAATAATTACCTTCACTAACTCTTTGCAACGAGAATTTATTAGTTTGGGGGATTCAAGGTGTGGCCTAATTAAGGTTTTGGTGTGATTTTACTTTCAAAAGGCATTCCATGGACCGACTCTATATGTTTGAGTTATATAAAATTTATAGATAACTCGAACAACTGAGTTTGTTCTCTATTCCTTGTCAATAAGGAAAACTAATCACAACGAGAATTCATTCGTGCTGATGAATAAAAGTAGTGAAGGTATGCCGCCACTGTGATCATCGTGTACTGATTGTATTATCTTTTGGTGATCTTACAAAATACCTGCTTATGAAAAAAAAAAAAAAAGGGTAGTGAATGGAAAGAAAAAAATGACTGACATTATTTTCCAAACTCAAATTATGATCATCGCAAGGCTCTAACGAACCTGGAAATATCATTCCAATTAAATTAGGAGAAGGAAAACTAACCAGAAGTTCAGAATAATTTAAAAAAAAAAAAAAAAAATTGGAGAAAAAGTAGTTACTTGTTCTCCATTGTCACGAACAAGGAAGTCTCTGAACGAGTGAGTGAGGAGCGAATTGATATCGTAGCAATCCCCATTACTCTCATCTGTAGCTCCCTTGTCAGCCATTTCTAATGTTGGAATCTGTACTCAATATCTTAATGAGTCAGGCTCATGCTTTGAACAACTTATCATTACACTTCATATAACTGCTATTTTACGGGGGCACAACCACTTTAGGTCTTTTTAACTAAGGGTTATTCTTCATTGCTTAGGAAAAGCTCATGTTACCTATCTCCACCCCAACCTGAACAAGAAAACGTAAACTCTAAGCATTAGATCAAATGACTTGCAGCTCATTCAGCAAGCATTCTGAGATGCTTCTGTGCCAATCACACACACTAAGCTTCTTAATCCTTCTTATTGGGCATGCAGATACATTTCTATCAAGTTAATCAGGCTACTACAGTGAAAAGTCTCGTTCCTATCTTCAACGACACTTTATGGCAACCCATCAGGCTCATTCCTTTCTTTAGGTGCAAGAGGATCAATGAAAAGAAATGAAAGATATTATGACTACTATTTGAGACCTAATAGTTGAAAAAGTTTCCCAAGAACTTTATTCCTTTCCCTCCATCTTCTACGGAACCAAAAAAGCAACGAATAAGCAAATATTATACTCAAAGAAGAACAACCACCTTCTAGGTAAACATAAGTTTCAAAACGTCCTACAAGCCTAACCATAGGTGCAATTTCCATGATCAGTTCTTGTCCATCTTGGAGTTTGGTTAGAGCCATCATCTCCCCTATCCATATTTTCATCATTTTTTGCGACACCATCTTTCCTCAAAGCATACTTAGGATGTATTTCACAATTGTCAAAGTTCATTCTTGCACCTCTTTTATCTTGTGTCAATGCACACATGCCTCACCCGCAAGCACATGTATGCTTATACCTACAGTTGCCTCACCTAATAGTATCTACTGTCTAGTAATAAAAATTACAGAGCTGCTAGTGATTGTTTAAGGGAAAGTGAGGAAAACACAGCAGTAACACTTGTCATCGAAGAGAATCAATGTGTGTGTTTATTTTAAATCAGGTTGTTGAAGCTCATAAATTGGGCTACATTAGATACATTTGATATTTGAAATAGATTATATAAAAAGGAGGGTACTGGTTGTTGAGCAACATTTGATTTACATATGGAGAAGTCCCAGATGATGAGTTTCAACAATATTGTTTCTTGTTTTGTTATATATATATATATAGATCTATATATATTTATGTAACCATTAATTTTAAAGACATATATGACATTGGAAAATCTAAATGAAATTAAAACACAATGAAATTAAAACACATGTAGATTCATCAAATGGTAATTGAACAACTAGGTGTGGACTTATGCCACATGGTAAGACAGATCAACATCAAATTGAAATTTTTTTTGACAAATAATTGGAAAAGAGTCGGTTTCTTTTTAGCATGTTTTAAGCAGCAAGCTTTATACACACATATAAACAACAGGGGATTATTTTTTTTTTTGTTTGTAAAACTAACCAAATATTATATACAATTAGTCAGATCAAATGTATCCTAAGATTGTCCGTCACAGTAGATTTACTTGTTTATTTCTAGATTTGCTTATTTTGACTAAAATATTATCAAATTTTGGGATAAAATATTTGTCCAATTGAAACTTTAAGATTAATTTAAAGATCTTGCTTTAAATATTATATATGATAAATTAAAATAACACTACCAGTCTCCTTATGTCAATCAAACCTTACTTTGTCAAAAAGTGGGATTCAAGAATAAAAGGAAGAAAAAATAAGCAAAACAACCTATGCCTGAAATCAGGAGAGGAGAACTCTTCCATATCATCCAATTTCAACTTTGGCATAGCGGCTTCTCTGCACTCCGGCAAGGCCCTGACATTCCCACCGGCTACCCCTTTGGCGGCAGAGTTCAATCTTTTCATGGGAAACATCTATGGCGAAAACATCAATTGTCTCGAGGTCTTCTTCATCAATATTGAGTGCAGAAAATCTCTGACCGACGTGGAGTGATGGAGAGTTCACTGTGAATAATAGGTATGATGAGCTCTGGAGTCCTGTTTTCCTTTTTGAGTTAATTGAAAGTTAATGGAGATTTCTAAGGGACTAAAATTCTTTCAACAGTGAAAGGAGGTTATATTTATTTTTCAACGTATTTCAAATATTAAAATAAAATAATTTTAGTATTATAGGAGCATTTGGGAGCACCAAGTCAGTTTTTACAATTAAAATTATAATAGGATAAAATAAAAAAAATAAAAAAATTAGAATTAGAATTAACTTTACATATTGTTTTTGTTTTTATTTTTATTTTTATTTTATGTTATTTTTTCTAATAGGATACATAATGTTTCATAAAATGAAGACTTTATTATATAATGGGTCGTGACAGAAGGACTGATCATTTTGGCCAATGGCTTTGGCAGAATTTATATGGCAATCCACCTGGCAATAATTTACCAAAAAAATAATACTAATAAAACATTAACGGATCAGTAGTCTAACTGTATTAAGTTTTTATTTTTTAAAAAAAGGTAAGGGATTCAAACTTTGATGTGTGCGTGATTACCGACTAAGAAAATAATAATAATAAAACCTTTGCCTTAGCTTCTTCCCTCCTCAGTTGAGTCGATTTCACCGTCTTTAGGAGACCAGCGTGACCTGCAACTGTGGCAACGTGTTTCGATTCATCATACAAACCACAACCAACCAAACAAAACCCAAAACCATCACCACCCATCACTGTAATCAACCCAAAACCTGATCCGAAGAACTGCAAATCCATTAAACTACAGTGAACAGCCGCCAAAATCCACTTTGGTTGCTATCATCCAAAGCCGCAGTTCACAGCCATCGCCGGAATCGCGACTTCACTCGTCGTTGTCCCTATTACCGCTGGAATCCTCTCTAGTACGAGGATCAGACCTTTCTTGCCGGCTACCGTTCCGAGCTCTCCACTAACCGGCTCCATCTACACCAGACCGTTTCCACCGACCGGGTCTAGCTGAGCCGCCGAAAGTCAGTCGATCTCTCCACCAACGTAGCCATTGTTCCTCGCCGGACTCTATTCTCTGTTGTCACACCATCACGACCACCATCATCCGAACCAGCCGAGCTCACCGCCGTTCTTTGTCCTTTTTCACCACCGTGAGGGTTAACACATCGACACAACAGTCTCAACAATCGTGTTGGTGGATCGAACTTCATCGGCAATCTCTTGCAAGATCCTTAACACCAGAAATCTTTCAACCCAGCAAGTGAATATCTGGTCGCTTCGTAAATCATAGAGAAATCAAAACCAACGCCGACATTCTTTCCCACCGATTCCCACCAAGAACAACACCGACGTCCTTTCCTCCTTCACCGATGCCGATCGCACTAGCGGTGTATGCCCAGAGAACTGATTCGGAGTCGGTGAGGTCCGACAACACCAGACCCGTCATTGTCATCGGTTATCTCTCACACAATCTTCTTCGGTCAATTCTTTCCCCTAGGAAAGAAAGGGAAGGGAAGGAGATGAGAGGGTTACACAAAAAGATTGAGAGAGAACCACGACATAGAGAAAGTAGTTGGAGATGAGAGAGAAAACCAGACAAGGGTTGAGATAGCTTAACATCATGACGTGGCTAGCCACGTGTGCATCAGTCTCACAAATCTGTCAGAATAATCGGCCCTAATATCATTTTCCTTATATAATTTAATGGCGCGAACAGAAGTATTCAAAATCAAGTAGAGATCTGATTTCAACGATACTTTCCTTTTTATGTTGAAATCTGCCTTTCAAAATCAATCAAAACCCATGAAGAAGATGGTCACCAATAAGCATTTTCAACAATTCCAATTCCTCCAATTGATCATCACTCACTGGTGTTTAAATGGAATTTTGTAAACACCTATTGTGATATTTCTGATTTTCAGCATTTTTCATTTTTTGGAATTTCGTCGCCGTAAGGGTATTTTTGTCTTTTCACGTTTTTCGTACGGGAATTCTAGTCGGGTCCATTTGCATCATGGTTATTTTGTTTAATGTGTTGCATAAGGTTGTAAAATTATTTAATGTGTATGGTGTATGTATGTGGTGTATATTAAAATGAAAAATAAAATAAAAAAGGATGGGACCCACTTTAGCCTTTTTGAAGCAAATTAGAGACCATACATGGTCTCACCTCTCTCTCTCCTGCAACTCTCTTTCTCACTCTCTTTCTCTTGCTTTTTCTTTTCCTT
This sequence comes from Cornus florida, assembly GCF_030987335.1. Classification (NCBI taxonomy): domain Eukaryota; kingdom Viridiplantae; phylum Streptophyta; class Magnoliopsida; order Cornales; family Cornaceae; genus Cornus; species Cornus florida. The sequence continues at coordinate 10,939,476 of NW_026775577.1, forward strand.
TTTCAATCAAGACTTTGGAGCTTGATTACTCCTTCATTACTTGGAATTTTTAAGTACCGTTTAAGGCAAAACGAAGAGCACGACGAGCTCTACGCATGAGTACCAACAATTTCAGCTTTGGGCCTCCCTTTGGTTTTCAAAATTTGAACCCATTTTAAAGGTTTCCGCATTCTAAGAGGTAGGGGTTCTTAATCCATGATAATCTTGTACTTTAGTGAATTACTCTTCTTAAATTGTTGCGTCGCATGAAATAATTGTTTAGAATTTAAAGAATTGTTGGTTGTTGTGCATATATGTTAATTGTGTGACTATGTGTACTAAATGGTCTATATCAAGAGCATGCCTAAATGTTGATTTTCACATGTCTATCATGCTAGAATTAGTTGTATGAAATCATGTCACAATTTGCTTGCAAATTCTTATGCGTTATATCTTGTTAGTGAATCTTGAGCTAGTGGTGGAATTGTAAATGTGGACATGACATTGATGCCTCCATACATTAATATCGGGCATAAAAAGGAGAAGAATTGTTTTGGAAATAAAAAGGGAAATTTTGGGAAATAAGTTTTGATTAAAGAGATTTTTTTTGAAAACCCGGTCGCCGCGAAGTCACCAAAGGGCCGGTAGGTTAATGTAACCTAGAGAGAATTAGGGAGATTGCTCTAACGTGGTTGAGCTATTTGAGCCCCATAATGATGCTACGGAGTTACCAACGGTCAGGGACAGTAGCCAATCCTTTTCTCGGCGCTGAGGAGGTACCAAAGGGGGTTACATTAACAGTTTGAAAGTGATGGATTTTGAATGAGAAAATGGGGAGTGACATCGGCATGCATTGCATCACATTGATTATGTTGAGATTGGTTGTTATGTTGTATTAACCCGGCTTAGTATGATCTCCATTCCCATTGCTCTATTCTATGTTTGGATTCACGGGGACACAAGAGGCATGTCTTAAGTGCCACCTGCTGAGCAAATTGCCCACCCCACCATACTTAACATTCTTTTCAGGATACGGAAAAGAAGTGGCAGACGGTAATCCACCCCAGCCTTAGCTTGGAGTAGCAAAATGTCACTTTGTTATCTTTTGTAATTGGGCATAGTTTTGTAAAGATGTTGACTTAAAAATGTATTATTTTTGCAACATGTAAAATATTTGGATTTATCATGTATATGGCCAGTAGGGTAATGTAATCCTTTAGTGTATTTTAGTGACGTGTGGTAAATTACGTTATAACGTAGTTGTTGTTATTGTAATTAGATGTTCAAATGTAATTAGATATGTACGTGAGTATAGTGGCGTGGGTCGTTGGTCCCAAAATGTGGTGCATATTGTTTTCTTTGGACAGTGAAGATGACCCAAACCGGTCGACGTAAAATCCCATACGTCGACCGAGTTGCGTGAACCAGTCGACGTGTAGCTTCCCACACGTCGACCGGTATCCTGTCAGTAAGCTTTTCACTGTGCACGTTCCAAACCAGTCGACGTGTAGCTTCCCACACGTCGACCGGTATTGTAACGACCCAGCTCCTCGTGGATCCGGATCATTAAACGGGTCCTAATCCGACCCAAAACATCCAAGGGTGAAATGGTAATTTCACGTTAAATTAAAATATTGAGTTCCAAAAAGGCAAGATGGTAATTTATCATATTTCAATAAATTAAGACTCAAAGGACGTTATAGTCATTTACGTGCATCACACAATAATTAAAATGAGCTCTGGGGTAAAATAGTCCTTTTGGGGCAAAAATATAATTATGGCATTTAATTAGGTCATAAAAATAATTAATTTCAACTTCAAATGATGCCAAAGTGTATTTTTAAGAACTTAAATTGGTAATTACATGAAAAGGCAACTGGTTTGGGATATGAACAGTGGGAAAACCCACTGCCATGATACCGGTCGACTGGTTTGGGATACCAGTCGACTGGTTCTGAACATAACTTACAATGGATACCGGTCGACTGGTTTAGGATACCGGTCGACTGGTTTGGAACGTGAATTGCCGTGAAGATATCGGTCGACTGGTTTAGGTTATACGTCGACCGGTTCTAGAAAATCTTCACTCCCACTTTCCACTGTCCTGTGTGACCCTGTACTCCAACTTTTGGTCGTTCAACCACCCACGTCACTACACTTACGTACAAAATTAATACATTCCAACTTCAACAATAACCACGTTGCTATCACAACTTGCTACACGTCACTAAAATACACTAGAGGATTTAGTGTACAAAAATAATAATTACATTATAACATCAAATAAAAATACAATAACCATCAACAACATGAACTACCACACGTTACTTAAATACACAAAAGACTTATGATTGGATAAAACCTAATTAAATTATCCAATGGCCATAATTACAAACTTATTTACATTCTCCAAAAATTATGATTATACGTGAAATGGCCAAATACAAAATAGCAAAAAAAATCATCTTCAAACATCTTCCAATTTTGAGGTGGATTGGCATCTGCCGGTTCTTTTCCAAGACCTGAAAAAATATATATATATAGTAGGGTGAGTTATATGCTCAGTAGGTGACACTTAAGACATGCGTCTTGTGTCCCCGTAAATCCAATCAAAGCATAGGCCAATGGGAAATAGAGAGCATGCAATATAGGAAATTAATACATCATTCCAACCAAATTAGAATACAAAGAACGTTATGCCGTGGAATGCGAATGCATACTAATGCCACTCCCCATTTTCATTCTTAAAACCATCACTTTCCAAATGTTAATACAGCCCGCCCTTTGGTAATCCCACCGCGACATGAGATGAGGATTGGCTAGTGTCCCTGACCCTTGGTAACCCCGCGGCGTCATTATGGGGCCTAGCTAGCTCAACCACGCTAAGGCGACTCCCTAGTTCCCCCTAGGCTATATTAACTTTCGGCCCATTGGTAACCCTGTAGCGACCAGGTTTGCACAAAACCATTTCCAAAACATTCATATCCCAAAAATCCCCTTTTTCATTTCAAAACCAATTCCTCCCGTTTCATGCAACCCAATGATGCATTTGTATATATATATGCTCCATGGTTCCAAGATTAAAACATTTAAAGAGCAACAACAACCACTCAAGCATATATCATGTTCAACATTTCAAAATGGATTATCATCAAATTAAACACAATAAGGTAGCATCTAGACATGTTTTTCACATAATACAAGTCACATTCAATATCATGAAATTCTCTAGACATCACTACTATAATCATTGATACAATTAACTCCTAAATTAAACACATTACCACACAGGGAAGGTATAATTCACAAAAGAGCAAGAAAACATGAATTAAGATGCCCCTACCTCAAGTTTGCATCAAAACCCTAACAATGGGTCCGTAGATTCGAACTCCAAGGAGGGCACTAAAACTGAAATTGCTTGTATGGATGTGTAGAGCTCGTCGTGCTCTTCGTTTTGCCTCAAACGACACCCAATTCCGACAAGTAATGAAGATGAAATCAAGGATCAAAGTTTGCCTCAAAAAGAAAAGAAAAATGGAAGAGAAATTGAGAGAGAAGAGGGATTTATCGGGAGAGAGAAAGTGTGAAGCAAAATAGTGGTCTCTAGAGCACTTTTGAAATAGTGGTGGGCCCCGAAATTTCTTTTTATTTACTCTTTTTCTTTAATCTTCCATTTTCTACACCACACAACTCATATAGTGCACCACTACATAAAAATACTACTCAACCCACATAAATTAAAATGCACAATGCAAATGGACCCAACCACAATCCCGAACACAACGTGCGAAAAGACAGAAATACCCTTGTCTCCACGAATTATTGGAAAAATGAAAATGCTGAACAATCAGAAACATCACAGGTATCTCGACAATAGGTTTTTTCACTGTTCATAACCCAAACCAGCTGACGTATAATGTGTATACGTCGACCGGTTCTTGTCCCATAAATATTCTTCTTTTAATTTTCCAAATTACACTTTGGCACCCAATTGATGATGTGAGTATTTACGTTATGGCCCAATTAAAGTATAATAAATATATTTTAATCACAGAAAAGACTATATTGTCCCGAACCTTATTTTATTTATTTATGTGATACAAGTAAACGACTAATATACCTTTGAAGTCTCAAACTATTTAAATTGTAGCAAATTACCATTTTACCCTTTTTGGACCTTGATAATTGAATTTAATATGAAAGGACCGTATTACCCTTGGACGATTTTGGGTCTGGTAAGGACCCGTTTAATGATCCAGATCCATGAGAATTTGGGTCGTTACAAATTTGGTATCAGAGCGATGGTTCGAATACCATTAGGACGATGGGTAGAGGCCTACCTAGGTTTATATGCTCATGTGCTAAGTGTTTAATTTTTTTTTTTGAGAAGCATACCTAATTGTGATACCCCTCGATTCTAGAGCCACGGGTGATCAGGTCCGAGCACAGATCCGAGGGATACCAAACAATTAATATATAAATGAACACAGATTACAAAATAGTTTAAGAAATAAATATTAAAGCTGAAAAGAAAACTAAACAAAATCCTTACAATTTATAAATTAATATAAATTATTCCAAACTTCCAATATTTGTACAACTCGGGAATCCATCTTGTGAACCCTTAAAATCCAAACTGAACTAACCAACAGAAAACTAAATCCCAATCTAGAATATAAAATGAAATCCTACATTATCAGAGGAGTGAGTGTCTGGATCTACTCTGCACGTCCAAGCTCTAGCCCTGGAATTGACGAACACCTGAAAAATAAGGGAGTGGGTCAGGCCCACATGCAAGTCCTATTCCACTACGATCCAAGCAGAGACTCGATACGTATATACATTCTAACCAACTCAACAATAGCTAATAGTCCGTACATATGTATAATCACACTATGGACTATCACTGGACTATAGAGAGGGTCTCAACCTGAATAGAAGGCAACATGCGAAAACGCACCCAAAGGTGGGCATGAGTACCTAGACCTAACAGGGTATACCTCAACCTTTCATATCCAGCTACTCATCCCATTGCATATACGCTCCCTAACCGACGACTCTGAGACTCAAGCTCATTTCGCGGTACCATAAAAATATATTTAAAGTCCGTGCCTAATCATTCCATAAGAAATCCAGTTAGTCGTTCAGCTTGTTCAGCTGCACAGACTCACATAGATACCAAGAAGTCCAGTTAGTCATTCAGCTTGTGCAGCTTCTTTGACTTAAGTATAAGTAGGATTTATTTTAAAAATCCATTCCCTTATTCCGTATAGGTAGGATGTAGTATTTTGAGACTAATCCAAACCTAGGCATGCCACCGTCCCATACCGGTGCATGTAATCCAACATCCACAGTTGACAACACCAGTAATCAATGTAATTATCAACTATATAGTAAATCCAACAATCGACAGTCAAACATTTAATTGTAAACATCAACTGCTTCACATTAATCATGTTAAAAGTTTGTTATTTAACTAGCCTATTAACACTAGTCCACACAGTTCCATGATTGATAATACAAATCATATATGTAACCTTTAGTTAAATCCAAGTAAGCGTGTCAGATTTTACAAATTTACATGCTGATCCTATAATACTACCCAATTGTTCAGGAGTGAATAGAACAGTTAATGTAAGTATACATCATTCATCCATGATAGGCATATAATTCATTCTGTAGTCCTACATTTTTATAGTACACTACAGAAACATGCACAAAACGTAACTCCATTCCCAAATAAACTGCTACACCTAAAGTTGTGCAATTTAAATCCTCAATCTCCAAGACAGTTTACTAATTTTCTTTAAAAATTATGTATAATCCCACAACAACCATTACTTGCTTTATTATGAATTGTCAAGCCCTCTGTAGATTTAATTTGATCATAACCCTCACCCAAAACTCCCAATCACAGCTCCTAAACACAATCGTTGCATCAGAAACCAGTCCGGAATCAACACATAGGGTCAAAAACGCAACAGAGAAAGAAGGAGGCGTCTCCCCACAAGGGGAGCCGCCTCCGATTTGAGTGGAGCCGGCTCCACACTATGTGGAGCCGCCTCCACCCTTGATGGAGCCGGCTCCCCCTTATGGGGAGCCGCCTCTTTGGCCCTCTGCTCCTAATCTGCTCGTCTTCTTCAGTTGTGACCTCTCCGGCAACGTTTAGTGCATCTGTCCTAAATTCTAAAGCCACTACTGGTTAAAATTATATCCTAGTGTGATCCAGAAATATTTTAATGCCTTAGTCACTCCCCGACAACAATCGGAACAAGATCTATGCAACAAGAAATTTGAACAAACAATTTACCCTTCAAGAACACACACTGTTCTGAGTAACTCAACCATGTGAACCAGAGTATTATCAATGTTTCTCTGAGTGTTAAAAACTAATTTAACTCTTGATATAACAGTTTACATGAATTAAGCATCTAGTTATGTGAATTAATTTACGAGTCACATACAAAAGATCACAAACAAACAGTGCAACCCATGCTACGTTCAGTTTAAACAAAATAACAGAGACATGCAAACCAATTTACTTTTAATCTTTATAGATTCCTGGAGTTGTATTAGTGATGCAAAGAACACGAGCCTAAGGAAAAGAGTTAGGATTAGAACTTGCCTTACACCGACGTCGTTCTAAATTCCCCGGTGAACTCTCTGTTTCTTCCCTCTCTGTTGCTTCCCAGACTTCTCTAAAATTACTTCTGCCTTTACTATATCGTGAATATAATCTTAAACCCTAGGCAGAGCATTACTGGTATATTTATAGGTCACCAATCCTAGGTTCCATTAAACCCTAACTGATTTACCCAGCCCATAGAATATAAACCTAGGTTTTAATCATCGCCAGCTACTTATGTAAATTGTAAACCTAATGTAACTATATGAGTGCAACAATAAAACAGAACCACGTTAAAATAATTAAAACATTTAAGTTCAATTAAAACAATGAGTCACATAATGAAAATTTAATGCACAATTAAACAGTTAACTAAACCTTAAAAACCAATTAAACATTTAAAAAAATTCAAATACAAAAATACAATTAACTAAAAAAAAATTAAATAAATTAAAACGCCATAATTAAGACAAGTCACAATTTAAATTATTAAAAATACAATTAAATAATTAACCAAAATACCAGGACTATCCTTTTTAAAATTAGGGGTATTACACTAATTGTTTACTTTGTTACATTTTTAATTGTTAATTACTTGTTGAGTTAAAGCATGCTTAAGTGTTTCATGATAAGTGATAATATTTATGAGATTAATTCTATAGTTAAATTTTTAAAGCATACTAAAATTACAGGGTGTCCATTAATTGAGTTATTTATCATGTATATAGGTGTACTTACCCGATTATGTGATTCTCTTCTAAGTTATTTATTGTTGTACAAGCATGCTATATATGTTGAGATGACGAGTGTTAAAGTTATGAAATATGTTATATGATAAGTATGACTATGTGCTAAGTACCACGCATGCTTATGTGTTATAGGTGTGTCGTACTGACTTAAATGATCCATGAGTAGGTGCTATATTTTTAGTATGTAATTGTATAGCATGCGCGTTTCTATGTTGTATTAGTTTTGTGAGTTGTCACATATGACTGGAAAAGATATCAGCGTTGTGAGAAGGGGTAAGGTGAATAGCACGATCTTTTGAGTCCGGTTTGATCTGGACGCGTCGTTCCATTATGAGTCTTTTCCCTAGAGACTGGTGACGGTGAAAGGGTTTGATTTTGGGTGTCTTCCGGGACGCAAGTCCTCATTTTCTTGCACTGGCAATAGTTTGTGTTGTGTTCTCTCGGTATAGTGGGTGGACTCTTGGGATGATGGGCTAGTGAGGTATGGTGTGTGGGTCATGGGTTCCTTTTATATGAGCAGAGTTGATTTGATGTCACAGAACGTGAGATGGTATATGCAGTTTATGACTTGTGAGGTTGGGGTATTGTGCGGGGTGATCAAGGTTTGTATTTGGACTCTTATTTAGAAGTTCCCTGATGTTTAAGGTTGCGAGTTTGTGTATTAGATTGCCGTTTTAGGAATAAGAGTAGAGGTTGACTTGGAGTTGACGAAAGCACTTTTTGTTTTGACCCCCAGCAAGGAAGGCAGAAGCTTAGGGTGATGTTATTTGGTGACCATAGAGTGTTGGTCACAGATTGTGATGAGCCAGTGTGAGGAATGACTTCTTGGGCTTGGCTGTCTGTTCTATTTGATTTCTTTGTTTTGTGGCCCTGTGGGCGGGTGTGCGTGAGCGTATGCAGGTGGCACTATAAGGCTATCACACTGGGCGAGCTACGGGCACACAACTCAGATGAAATCGATGTGGACATTCTATTGTGTTGGATGGTAGTCATTGCGATTGGTTGGGAAATGATGATGTTAGGGGTGTAGGAGTTGTGTACCCTTTTGTTTGGTCGGGTAGGTCAGTTGTAGGTATGACTCGGGTGTCCAGTAAGATACCAATAAGAGATCATTGTTTTGTAGTTGTCATAGAGTGTAGTTTGTGTGGTTGACCGTTTGGCGTGGTGTCTGTTGTCCCTCTTAGGGATTGTTCCTGTAGCGTTACCGCGTAGGATTCTTATTTTTTTGTAGTGGGTTGATGACTATGGTGTCGGGTATCATGAGTGATGTGTGTTTCTATGTCGAGTTGGCGTCACTTTTGAATGAGCAGTTGGTTAGTGGAGGCTCGTTGTTTTCAGAAATTGGAGTTTGTGCAGTTATTTTGGGAAGGACGATTATGAAGGTGTTGAAACTTAAGGTTCTTGTATTGAAGAGTAAGTCAGTTTAGGGGTGACCCTAGTATTCGGGAAGAAAGTGATGATTGATTGCATCATTGATGGTTTTAAGAAGACAGTTGGGTTTTAGGTATTTTGGATTTTTATGCTTATCTTTGTTTTGAGGATTTGTCGGCATGGCATTGCCGTATGGAAGTTCTCTTCTGGTGGCATGTAGTGGTCATTAAGGGGAGTATCGAGAAGAATGGTTATTTATTGTTTTGATGATGTTACCTTAATGATGTTTGAGGAAAAGTCGCTTAGTGGTCTAGTGGGTTGGTAGGTTTGAACCGCTGTTTCGAATGAGTGGCAGTAGAGACATTGTGACGTGATGATTTGTATTAATGGGCATAATGGTGTCAGGAGGGTAATGGGATTGTGTGCCAGTTAAGACGATTGTGGATGGCTTAGTTCTTAATTCGGCGAGAGCGGTGTTGTCGGATAGGCACTTTTTTCTTTTGAGGAGTCAGTGGATGGTTGTGATTGAAGTTACTAGTCCAGTGGGTACGGTGATCGAGGTAGTGTCGCATGTATTGGTATAGTTGAAGTAGGTGGTAAGGTGTCGTTTTATAGCGTGGAAGTTGTCTGTTGGAGAGTGACTGATTATAAGGATAATGGGGCGCGGTGTCCGAAGGGTAGTGATTGTTTCTAGTGTGGATGTGTTATGAGCATTGGTGCTCTTGTTCAATGGTTGTGTTGTGAGTTGTATCTTAGTACTTGACGAATGGGTGTTGTGGACCTGATTAGTTTGGGTTAGCATAAGGGCTGTTGAGTGCCGTATGTGAGGATTTTGTGGTGATAGTGTATAGCAATCCGTTAATGGTGATGTCGCTTTGAATTGAGGTCGTAGTTCCATAAGCGTTTCCAGTTGGTTTTCCTCCTTGTGCGTAAGGAGTTTTTTTCATCTCAGGTGAGATTGGGTGTCCATGGTTGGACGATTGAAGAATAGCGTGTGACAGGTGGTCGGGTACACTCAGGCGTGAGTCGTTAGTCTCTTGTGAGAGCGGGGCTTGTTACCCTTTCCGTTTGTTCTAGTCCTGGTAAGGACGTCATTTGTTGTGAGTCTTATCTCTGTCTAGGAGTTGTGCGTATCCGTGGGCGGACGGATTTGTGAGCGGGTATTGCGCTGTTAGAGTTCATCGATTGAGGTTCTGATTGAAGGGATCGACTCACTTCCATGAAGGGAGGAATAGTCTTTAGTTTTTGTAGTGTTTATTTTGAGAATGGTTTTGACTGTTAGGATGTGAGGCACGGGTTGCCGAATAGGAGTTGTGTTTCCGATGTTTAGTACTAGCAATGGTGACTAGGGGATGCGTCGTGAACTGTACATTCGATGATGATTAGGTGATATAATATGAGTCATGTACTCGGGTGTTTTTATTGATGTTGATTTGAGTAGTGTCTTAGGGACAAGTGTTAGTGTTGTTTAAACGTTATGCAATTAGAAAGTTAATGTGGGATTTTATTGAAGAATAATGGGAATGATTGACTTTAGTTTTGAGGTTTCGGACATGAGATAGTCTTATTGTGTGTTTTGACGAGGTCAGGATTGAATCGAGTGATGTTATGGAGTTGTTTACATGGTATGGGTATTATGAGAAGATTAGAAAGCCTTGATGTTGATCGATGAATGAGACATTTAGTGCCTTGTCGTTTTGTTTCTGATGGTTATATGGTTGAGGTATGATTGAGATTATGAGAATATGTATGTGACTGTATAGTTGTTGAAGTTATGTAGAGTGATGGATTGATAGTGAGTGGACCTCATTGTTGTTTTGTGGACTATGTAAAATTGTATTTGAGGTTTGGACCTGAGGACAGGAACGACGTCTGTGTTGAGATCGGATCAATGATGAGAATGGCCTGGCCAACCATTTCTCCTGAATCAATCCTTCTTTAGCACGATGTTGGGTCAAAGGTCAATAATTGTTTCGACTTGTCATAAATAGTGAGAGTACAGTATCGAATGTTGAGTTAGTGCGATAGTGTGGATTCAAGTGCTTGTCTCGGGAGATGAGGTGTGTTAGATGGCACCAAGTATCCGATAAAAGGTTTGTGATACAATCATTGATTATTGAAGATCTTGTTTTGAAAATTTGTATCCTGGGCACTGGATAATACGTTTATTATTTTGGTGACTCGTGATTATGTAGTCGTAAGGAGATTCATTGTTTAATTATCTTGAGGTTGTTGAATGTAATGATTGCCGAATGGTGCGGTTGGTGGTCGTTTGTACTGTTAGGTGATGATGTAGTTAAGTATTTGATAGCAAGTATTTGGTTTGTCAAAGATGTGTAGATTGAAGTCGAAATTGATTAAGAGATGGACGGAACTCCTTGTTCGTGGTTTAGTGTGTGTGTCCTTTGGAGGATGAGTTGTAGTTGGATATCGTCTTAATTGGTGATTTGGTGACCGTTTTTCTTTTAGGCATGGAGCCTTTCGTGGCAGTGTTGTGTGGACCGATGTCCATTATGAGTCAGGCGTATGGTGTAGTTAGTCTTATGTTATGATGAGGTGAGAAATGAGTACCGTTTTGGGTTTTGGTGACAGTGGTGTGTACTTGTATGACGACGTCCGGTGTCAAAAGCAACAATGTCGTTGGGTTCATAGTTTCAGAGTTTGTAAGGTGTACTTGGAGAGTATGTGGCTATTGACCTTCTTCTTAAGGAGGGTAGATTTCGAGGACGAAATCTCTTTAAGGAAGGTAGATTGTGATGTTTCCGATTTTCAGTATTTTTTATTTTCCGGAATTTCGTCGCCATGAGGGCATTTATGTCTTTTGACGTTTTTCGTACGGGAATTCTAGTCGGGTCCATTTGTATCATAGTTATTTTGTTTAATGTGTTGCATAAGGTTGTAGAATTATTTAATGTGTATGGTGTATGTATGTGGTGTATATTAAAATGAAAAGAAAAAGGAAAAATAAAATAAAAGAGGACGGGACCCACTTTAGCCTTTTTGAAACAAATTAAAGACCATACATGGTCTCACCTCTCTCACTCCCGCAACTCTCTTTCTCACTCTCTTTCTCTTGCTTTTTCTTTTCCTTTTTCAATCAAGACTTTAGAGCTTGATTACTCCTTCATTACTTGGAATTTTTAAGTACCGTTTGAGGTAAAACGGAGAGCACGATGAGCTCTATGCGTGAGTACCAACAATTTCAGCTTTGGGCCTCCCTTTGATTTTCAAAATTTGAACCCATTTTAAGGGTTTCCGCATTCTAAGAGGTAGGGGTTCTTAATCCATTTTAATTTTGTACTTTAGTGAATTACTCTTCTTAAATTGTTGCGTCGCATGAAATAATTGTTTAGAATTTAAAGAATTGTTGGTTGTTGTGCATATATGTTAATTGTGTGAGTATGTGTACTAAATGGTCTATATCAAGAGCATGCCTAAGTGTTGATTTTCACATGCCTATCATGCTAGATTTAGTTGTATGAAATCATGTCACAATTTACTTGCAAATTCTTATGCGTTATATCTTGTTAGTAAATCTTGAGCTAGTTGTGGAATTGTAAATGTGGACATGACATTGATGCCTCCATACATTAACATCGGGCATAAAAAGGAGAAGAATTGTTTTGGAAATAAAAAGGGAAATTTTAGGAAAGACATTTTGATTAAAGAGATTTTTTTTGAAAACCCGGTCGCCGCGGAGTCACCAAAGGGCCGGTAGGTTAATGTAACCTAGAGAGAATTAGGGAGATTGCTCTAGCGTGGTTGAGATATTTGGGCCCCATAATAATGCTGCGGAGTTACCAACGGTCAGGGACAGTAGCCAATCTTTCTCTCGGCGCTGAGGGGGTACCAAAGGGGGTTACATTAACAGTTTGAAAGTAATGGATTTTGAATGAGAAAATGGGGAGTGACATCGGCATGCATTGCATTCCATTGCATCACATTGATTATGTTGAGATTGGTTATTATGTTGTATTAACCCGGCTTAGTATGATCTCCATTCCTATTGCTCTATTCTATGTTTGGATTCACGAGGACACAAGATGCATGTCTTAAGTGCCACCTGCTGAGCAAATTGCTCACCCCACCATACTTAACATTCTTTTCAGGATACGGAAAAGAAGTGGCGGACGGTAATCCACCCCAGCCTTAGCTTGGAGTAGCAAAATGCCACTTTGCTATCTTTTATAATTGGGCATAGTTTTGTAAAGATGTTGACTTAAAAATGTATTATTTTTGCAACATGTAAAATATTTGGATTCATCATGTATATGGCCAGTAGGGTAATGTAATCCTTTAGTGTATTTTAGTGACGTGTGGTAAATTACGTTATAACGTGGTTTGTAATTAGATGTTCAAATGTAATTAGATATGTACGTGAGTGTAGTGGCGTGGGTGGTTAGTCCCAAAATGTGGTGCATATTGTTTTCTTTGGACAGTGAGTGAAGATGACCCAAACCGGTCGACGTATGGGTCGACGTAAAATCCCATACGTCGACCGAGTTGCGTGAACCAGTTGACGTGTAACTTCCCACACGTCGACCGGTATCCTGCCAGTAAGCTTTTCACTATCCACGTTCCAAACCAGTCGACGTGTAACTTCCCACACATCGACCAGTATCTCGACAGTGGGTTTTTTCACTATTCATAACCCAAACCAGCTGACGTATAATGTGTATACGTCGACCGGTTCTTGTCCCATAAACATTCTTCTTTTAATTTTTCAAATTACACTTTGGCACCCAATTGATAATGTGAGTATTTACCTTATGGCCCAATTAAAGTACAATAAATATATTTTAATCACAGAAAAGACTATATTGTCCCGGGCCTTATTTTATTTATTTATGTGATATAAGTAAATGACTAATATACCCTTTGAGTCTCAAACTATTTAAATTGTAACAAATTACCATCTTACCCTTTTTGGACCTTGATAATTGAATTTAACGTGAAAGGTCCGTATTACCCTTGGACGATTTTAGGTCAGGTAAGGACCCGTTTAATGATCCGGATCCATGAGGATTTGGGTCGTTACAACTATGGTCAAGCTACTAATGAGAACTCTCTAAATGTCACAATTCATCACTTTATATGGGATAGTTCCATAAAGCCATATCACAACTTTTATCTACTAGTTGAAAGTTCAATAAAGTCATATCACAACTTTTATCTACTAGTTGAAAGTTCAATAAAGCCATATCTCAACTTTTATCTACCAGTTGAAATATGGTAGTGCCCATTCCTTTATTTAGCCTTCAGCTTTTCAATTTATGCGTCATTTTCAGCAAGTAGAGCCCTCAAAGCAGCAACTTCATTCACGAGGATACCGACCTGAACCTCAATAACAGTCTCATTGTAACGACCTGAATCCGGGGGTCCGAATCGCTAACCGGGTCCTTACCCGAACCCGAGGTCATCTAAGGCATTACGTACAGTAATTTCCAATGTGGAAATATAATTAATTACATTTATTTTAAAGTCTGCAAGTCATCTCAGCATCAACAACTGAAGGAGGGTGTAAAGGTAATTAAACAGGATTGCATCGGTCGATTGGAGGACAATGGTCGGTCTGCTGACAATGGCTGGTCAGCCGGAGAAACAATAATATAAACTCAATGGTCTCGGCTTCTCCCCAAAATGGGCTGTTGATCGGCTTACAGTGCCATGTCAGCCTGCTAAAGGAGGAGAGTCGGTCGGTTGACAGTGATGATCAGCACGAAACGACTAATCTTGGGATCCAACTATATGTCAGCGTATAAAATACACTATCAGTCGGCTGGCATATACCACCAGCCGGCCGACCAGCCGGTCGACAGGCCTGAAAAGCTGCTGAATTCTGCAGATTATGGTGCCTAAGGTCTCGTATATAACCGCGCTCATTCGTGACCCTAACTATGATGTACACTTGTCCTGACAACATTCATAACAGTCTAAGATATGCATAACAAACTGATATATTGTTCAATTATCAAATAATACAAAAAGACTCGAATTCACTTAATCATCCTTTATACTTTACATTTAATTACATGAATCCATTATATCATATCTATATATGACTCAAAACAGATTTATACATGCCCCAAAGAATAGAGTTACATTGTCAAGGTCACAACTATAAAACAATTACACAAAATTGTTTTAAAACTCTACAAAATATACATTATAGTACAAAATGGCTAATAAGAAATCTTTTCTAGTCCTGTCTACGCTTGTGGAGGATCCTCATCTACCACCTCATCCCTGTGACTTGAAAAATGTAGAGTGAGCACAACGGCTCAGTAGAGATTGCCTAAATAACATCTCCCCAAACAAAGTAAATAATCACATGTTTTTCAGACAATAAATGGGAAAAAGAGTTAGAAACCATGCGAGGAATTCACATATAACATTTTCGTTCTCTAAATATCATCATACCATCCATATGCAAGGTAATGCATAAAATGCCTAATGCAACGCTACGTCACACCCACACGCTTATTTGTCCACACGTCACATCCACACCCTCATGTATCCACATATCACATCCACACTCTTAACCTACACAACCATCTTCTACTCATAAACTCCATCATGCCATACATATAAAATGTTCCAAATTTAATTATTCAATAATCAATATGCTTTCATAATCAACAAATTTATAGCAAACTTTAAGCATTGAAATATCATTTTATATATAAGTAGCCAAGGACATCACAATAACCATATAAAGGTTGTAATGACCCGGATTTTTCGGATAAATTTTTTCCGTTGTCTTTTCCCTTCTGAGCTCTGTTTCGTGTCGCTTAGTGTCATCTCGAGTGCTCGGAAATGGTTTCCGAGACTCTTTTCCATGGATTGACAACTTCCTTTGAGGACCGAGTCAATTCTGCATTTTCACTTTTCGGACACTATGCGTCTTTCGTCATTTTCCTTGTTTCGTCTTTTTCCATATTCTATCTTTTCCCCGTTTGTCACTTGTTTGGCAAAACTTCACTTTTCGTGCTCGGAGTTAGTTTTTGACTTCACGTGTCTTCATCTTGAGTGGTTTCCTCGAACTACGTATCTTTACTTTTGCAAGAAAGTACTCTAGTTGCTCCCGGTGCCCATAGGGGCATGGATGTATAAATCTTTGGAATTAATTTCATTTCTTGAGGTATTTTTCGTAAATATCTTTTGAAGATATTTTATTTCAGGGGTTTCTAAGAAAATATCTTTTGGAAGATATTTTCATTCTGGGGCAGTTTCGCAGTTTTCACTTTTTGGAGGGGCCATTGTGCAATTAATGAAAGTTATTGTTTAATGCCTTGTTTTGAGCCTGGATCCTCGTATGGGATTCATTTTCACATTTCGTCGGGTCGTGGACTCTTAGATTTTCCTCCTGGTCAATGTTTTCCAGTTTCAAGGTTTCTGGCCCAATTTGTGCCAAACTTGTTTTGGGCATAACTTTCTGCTCGGGACTCTGTTTTTGACGCTGTTTCTTTCATTGTTCATATTTTCTCATTTTGAATCTTTTTTGTTCACAAAGTTTTTCCATTTCAGTGCGTCTGCTCAAATTTTACTTTTTCGGACCCGGCGGAGCCCGTTTGGGGAACTTTTTGAGATTTCTATAAAAGGGGGGTGAGATATTTCATTTTTCATCTTCTCCCCTCTTCAAGCACGACCTGGAGCTCCCATGGCAGCCCAAGGGGTGCTGCCATCTTCTCTTTCCTCTTTTGAGCTTCATTCCTTTGTCAGAACATAATAACGCCTTTGCGTTTTGTGTTCGTGTTGACTACGCGCTTCTTTCACCTTTATTAGAACCCATTTCTAGCCAAATTTTGAGTTTCGTTTTGAGGTCAAGTTGTGATTTTGATGGGGCTTTCATGGGGGTTATGTTCACGGCGTTGTCCCTGACAAAACCTAGTAGTTTCGTCGGATTCGGAGTCGTTCCATTTTGATGGCTTTTGAGATTTTCATCTCAAATAGAGGTAGGGGAATGTTTTAGGATTGTTTGTGTATTGTATTGAGTATTTTCCATGATTATACAACTCATATGTATGCCCTGTATCAAATCTAGAAAGTTAGTATTATTTCTTTCTTTGTGTAAGATTTAAATTTCAAGGATGTGTATAGCTTAGATTTGAATTGTGGCACGATGATAAATTAAGTTTTAATATGTTTGTTAACATATATTAAATAGGGATTATTTGAATAAGAGTTGAGCTTTTTATTTAATATTTTTCTTTTGTGAAACATAAATTTCCATGGCCGTACCTTGCATGAAATGAACTTGTAGTATGCTTTTAAATTAAGTCTAAGCATGTTTGTTAACATACTTTAATTTGAGAGCATTTGGACAAGTATGAAAATCTAGAGATTTTAACTTAAATGATTAATTAAAATCTATTTAATGGTTCCCTAGGCCTAGTTAAGCTTTTAACTTGATAATCATGAGGACTATGATTTGTGTACTAGTATATATTAAATTGGGACCATTTGAAGTTGCTTGAAATTTAGAAGTTTAATTATCATGATATAATTAAATTATACCTTGTTGTACCATTGTCCTACTTGAGATTTTAGTGAATATATGTGGATACCATGATATGTTGTATAACATGTTTTAATTAGGGACCATTGGTTGAGGTATAAAGCTTAGGGAAATTAATTTGGTTATTTGATAAATTTTTGTTTCTATTGCATTAATGATTTGATCATGTATTTGACAATGGTTGTATGTTTAAAGCATGATTTTTGACTTGTAATGGATTCATGAATTTGTGATTTCAATATTAGATTATATTGCCATGGCGTGTAACAAATCGCACACTGAAGATTCGACATGTGATGTTATATAGCGCGTAATGAATCACGCTCTGAAGATTCGACATTTGTCATCCTATAGTAGTTGTAGATTTAGAGCATGTAATGTATGGTTACAAACTACTTGTGCATGGGATGTGGTTTCGTATATATATAAGTTGTTAACTTATTTATTTTGGAGTCACTTGGGACATGGTTACTATGATATGGCTGAAGTTCGGCTTTAGTGCGAGAGGTATGAGTTCTCTCCAATTGAGATAGTGCGCACTTAAGGTGGTTTTCCCTGCGGGTTAGTGCCCAGAATAACCATTGATCTCGGCAGAATTCCGAATCTAGATGTCCAAGTCTTCCATTATTTATTTTCGCATTCAATTCCAAGTTAGCAATCATGTTTATATTGTGACTTGTGGTTTTGGTTATCGGCGATTTTGATGTTGATAAATACATCCATGCTTTATGATCTTTGTAGATTTTGATGTTGCCAAGTACATCCATATTTTATGATTTTAATAAATCATTTTAATGTTATTAAGTACATTCATGTTCATGGTTTTTAATAAATCATTGTGAGCTTTTAATGTTGTTAAGTACATTCTTGTTTTATGATTTTAATGAATCATTATAAGCTTTTGATGTTGTCAAGTACATTCATGTTGTGTTGTTCAAATGTAAAGTAGGAATGATCTTATAGATTCATTTGGAACATAGACGTTAGGTAACATGATTACTTATGTCGTTTTTGTTCTTTAGATTTCAAATTGATGACTTTGAGAATCTATGTTAGTTGCTTTGTGTAAGCATGCTCCTATGTCGTTGCTTTGTGTAAGCATGACCCTATATTGCTAAAATTTCATGAATGAGGTGATTGATGCTAGAAATGATCTTAGGTAGCTAAGATGCTCCTTGAGTCTCACCTTTGACATAGACGTTAGGTGGAATAAATCACAATAATTAATCATGCAAACTTGTAAAACGTAGGTCGATGCATGCTCATTTCCTACGAGTAGCTTTATGTTACTCACCCCTACGATACTGAGGCATATTTCAGGTACAGGATTCAAGGTTAGAGATTCTTAACATGCTTGGATGATTTGGGAACTTGAAGGGTTCAATTCTTGTGAAGGTTGGCTTGAAAAGCCATTTGTAACCTTATATGTCAAATATGTATATTTGCTTCTAGACTTGTAACGTGTGCCTTAGCACACTTTTTGAATCTCATTTTATGTGTATGACATGAGGCCAATGGCCAAACTCCTTTTGAAATTACATTTATGTCATGGATGTTAATTTTTGCCTTCAATGAGAACATATGAAAAACCATACGTTTTAGTATGCTATTTTGCACCGGAGCGTGCATTGTGTATGAACTTCTTCCATTAGCATTCATTTAATATGCATAAAGTGTGGCCAAGAGCTAAACGGCATTTCGAAACCATTCCATGATTTTAGGTTTTAAGTTTTCATTCCAAACTTCATTTTTGGCATTTTGGCCATTGGGGGGTCATATTTTGCTTCGGCCATATTTTTGAGTCAAGGAACATTGTAGCACATCTTATTAGGTAAGTTACGTTTTCGTGCATGGTCTTTTCCGGGCAAAACTTCTTCTTTGGTGAAATGAGCCTCCTACGGACTCATTTTACACTTTTGTTGCATATTCTGACCTAAGGGTATTTTAGGAATTTTCTTTGGGAAATAAATTCCGTTCTTCACATGGTTGAGTAGAAAATGTGATTTTGGGGGGGGTTTCTTCTTTGTGTTTTTCCAGAAAATGCCATCTTGGCATAGGAAATCGCCTCCGAAATTCAGCTTCTGTTTTTCAATTTAGCAGCTTTTTGGACCCTCTGGACCAGTTTTCTTGGGAGGGCATTTTGGGCATTTCACGTTACGTATTTTTCAATTTTCCTCGGGAGTCACGTAGAAATCTCGATTTTGAGGGGAGTTTCTTTTTTGAGTTTTTCCAGAAAATGTCATCTTGGTCCTCAAATTTTCATTTTTTCCGAAAAAACCCCTGCTGTCAGGTTTTTGGGCTGCCCATTCTGCCTCCTTCACATTTAAACGGTTACGAGGGGCTTCGTAACCGATTAGATGAGTGTGGGCAGTGTATTTCTCGTGATTTTGGTCTCCTAACCGGTTAGATGATCTAGGGTTTGCACTTTTGGACCATTTTGCCCCTTCTTCTTCCGTTAGCCATATCTTCTTCATCCGGACTCCAAATCAAGTGATTTTTGAATCTAAGTTCATTAATTTTTCGTTGTCTTTTCAATAGTGTGCTCAATAGCACCCACTTTTAGGCTGAAAATGACATTTTTGCCCCTAGGTCCATTCTTGTCCGTTTTTGAAATGTTGCTTCCGCATTTCTTTCATTTGGGTTCCATGACCTCGTTGAGGGTCACATTGGCGTCTTAGAGTCATGTTATATCTCTAGAGACCGTTGTTTGTCTTTTGTTTCCGCATTTCAGATCCGTTATCGGGTCATCTTTCGATTCATCACTGACGCACCGGGTTGAAAAACTTGGACCGTCACAAAGGTGATACATAATCCATCATAAAACAAAGTTGTTAGCATGTCATGAACAATTTATATGCAAGATAGTCATCTAATCACATAAAACACCTTAATTCAACAACTCAAATACCAACAAAAAAGCCCTAGGATCAAATCATGCATTTAGGCATCAAATTGACATGTTAAAGAGGGGCAAAAACATACACTTAACTGTCGAATTCAAAGAATTTGACAATTAGACAAATCTACCTAAATTTGAAGCAAAAGCCCCAATTTTCAAAATCTTCAAAATCACCCAAATCCAACTTTGCTCCGATCAAATCGAAGCCCTTGACACACTCTTCGACTTTACCTTCTACGGTTTCAACAAATTCCAAATAAGTAAAGAGAGATCTAAGCTTAAAGCATTGAAAGAAAAAAAAAAAATAAATAAATAAATATAAAGGGAGGATATGATGATGCGGCTGAAGGAAAAGAGACAAATGGTCAAGAAAATGACCATAGTCTACAGTGGGTCCCACACAAATCAAAATATATCTTTTCTCTCACACACACACACTAAACACATTATAACCACTCATTTAAACACATAGCCACATAAATATACATCAATTAATAATGTATGACAGGCAACAGGTCCAAAAAAAAATAATTCTCGTACACTACAAATCCGATTGTAAGTCCCGCCCGAGTCAGCTGTACAATATTTGGATATAAATGTGACATTTTTTTTTTTAATTTTTTTTTTAAATGTGACATTTTATTACTAACAAAAATACCAACTGTGTGACATCTCATGGTGTTGGAGAAAAAGTGATTGTGTAAAATACTTTACAATTGTGTAAATGTGTTTTTAAAATTGTAAATACAAATAATGTGAAGAGCAATAAGAAGAAAAAAAAAAAACTCAAACTCATCTTACATTATTGCATATGAATTGATTTGGCACTCTTTTAAAATTAATTTGAGAGAAACAAATAAAAGTGATTAATTTTTCAAAATGTTTTTAAAGCAACTCGCTTCTTGACTTAGCTCAATTGGGAGAAATTATTACATGGTCTCAACTAAGCACGTGAAGCTACATAAGCAAAAAAAAAATGACACAATTGCATACACGATTGCATGCCCGTAATTACATAGTACGAGCCAATTACATGATGCCACCACATAAAATCTCACAATTACATACATAACTGCATGTGATTAGCCGGGCCTTAGTAAAATTTTCTCCTCAATTGGTTCATTCTTAAGCTTTTCTCACAAGAAGTAATTTCTTTGTATGCATAATTTCATAGATTATCAATCACAACAATGACCACATCTCAGTCAATCATCATATAAAGATTTTCAATTAATTTTTTATTTGCTTTTCTTTTTATTTTTTAATTAATTTGGAATGTAACTATTAGCGAATGATAAATTTTTTTCTTGGACAACGATGGACAATTAAAAATAACCAATTAAAGAAATAATAAAAAAAAGTGTGTGTTTCATTATATAATTGCTTGACATGGAAGGCATAATGAGCTAATAAGTAGGTGGTTTGAGATTGAAGATTTTGTTATTCCAAATGGTGAGTTGGATTAGGAAAAGACTTATTGAGCTTGTTTTAGGCAAGACTCTAATCATGTCAGTGTTTAGTTGCTTATTTTTCACAACTTATATAACTAACTATATGGCCCTCTTGCCTCGACAAATCTAACTTCTCAAGATTCTGAGCCGTCTTGTTAAAATAACCACCCACCACTTAATTGATAACATAAAAAGTAGCTTTTGTTTTAAAAAATCAGGAAAATTGAATTTTTTATTATTAATTTTTTCCAGTTACCCTCCTATAAAAATTCTGTGCGCGGGTACAACACAACTATATCACAAAATATAATACTGTGCAACAACTTTTAATAAATTATGTAACTCATTTATATCTATAATACTGTGCAACAACTTTTAATAAATTATGTAACTCATTTATATCGAAAATGCATTCATGCAACATGCTACATTTTGTTGCATTTACAATATAAAATAAAATTGTTACATTAGGAACAAGATAATGTTCTCCATGTTTGTATCTTAATGGAATCACTGTTCAAGTGAAATCGAGCCCCATTTTCAAGTTATTATGAAAACTGAGATAGAAAAGATGTACTGAAGGGAAGGAACAAAATTTTTACCATATTTTGAAATTTTATTAATTTCTAATTTTAATTAAGGAAGAAGAAATATGAGAGGTATCATAAAAATCATTCCAACAATTAGTAGCAGAACAACCTAAAATAAAAAATAAAAAAATAAAAAAAGACCATGCCATTGTTGTTTGAATTGCAACAGAAAACTCTATCAAGCAGTCAATGTCAATACCATAAAGTAAAAATGATACACTGTATGGCCTGTTACAGCTTTTAAAAGTATAGAAGAGCAGAAATTTTGTATACATCTATGGTCATGCAACTAATGAGAACTCACAAATTTTATCACCATTCATCACTCTGCATGTAACAGTTCAATGAAGGGATATCACAATTTTTATCTACATAGGTACTAAGGTAAAAAGTGAGTAGTGTCACAATATATGAGTGTTTTATCTACTATTTGATATATGCTAAGTAGCACCACCAGCCAGGACCCAGCTTTCCAATTTCCTCTTGACGATGGCCCAGGACCCCATCCTGACCCTTCAGCTTTCCAATTTCAGCAGTCAGCACTTCAATCTCATCATTCTTCTGCTGGAAGGACTGCTGCATGATGAGTATCATTGTTGATGTGTATCTGAGACTGAGTTCTGAGGGTCTCAATTTCGTTTTTATCTACATAGGTACAAAGGTAAAAAGTGAGTAGTGTCGCAATATATCATAGTGTTTTATCTACTATTTGATATATGCTAAGTAGTACCACCGGCCAGGACCCAGCTTTTCAATTTCCTCCTGACGATGGCCCAGGACCCCATCCTGACCCTTCAGCTTTCCAATTTCAGCAGTCAGCACTTCAATCTCATCATTCTTCTGCTGGAAGGACTGCTGCATGATGAGTATCATTGTTGATGTGTATCTGAGTCTGAGTTCTGAGAGTCTCAATCTCGGCTTGGAGCTTCTGGACAATCTCAGTGTTCTGCTCCAGATTAGCAGTCAGCACTTGAATTATGAAATTTTTGCACCTCACCCTCCGGAAGATACGGAAAGAGAATGCATCCAGGGACGCATTTTTGTTCTGGTTCGTTTCTGTTAAACAACAAACAAAACAAAAGAAACAATCAGTTTCAATTTTTCTTATAGACAGTTGAAACTGACATGTACCAACTAAGAAAAAAAAAAAGACAAAAAGACTATCTAATATATAGATTCCAGAAATGAATGGTCCTTTTAACCAGTGTGGTACTTTTTATTGCATAGAATAGTACTAGCTTGTCTCCATTTGGACCAACATACTCCAATCCTACTAGTAATATCATCATCTAT
The DNA here is from genome assembly GCF_030987335.1 of Cornus florida. Taxonomy (NCBI): domain Eukaryota; kingdom Viridiplantae; phylum Streptophyta; class Magnoliopsida; order Cornales; family Cornaceae; genus Cornus; species Cornus florida. The sequence continues at coordinate 10,962,951 of NW_026775577.1, forward strand.
TCCCCATTCTAAGTATTGAAAATGTTGATTTTTAGTGACCCAATGATCTTAAATTGATATTTGTAGTATTTCTCTCTGATAAAAATTTACATTCCACATTTTCTGTTTTAGTCTCACTAATTTTTAGAACTTTTGCTTCTAGTGCATTTTGCCAAGTTGCCCGTGGGTGCATTTCGCCAAGTTTCTAATTATATACTCTAGTTTTTCTTATTGGTAACCACCAACACTCTGTTATGCAACATGGGATGTCAACTTGTATATCTATAGTTATTTCACCTAAGACTACTGTAAATAGGTATGGTCTAAGTACTGATGTACATATCAATATATACGAGGGATATAAAAAAAAAAAAAGTTGAAAAAGGGAGGGAAACTTGCTTCCCTTTCTACTTTCCCTTCCTTTCCAGCTGTACCTTCCTTTCCCCCTCCCTCTCCCCCAACCAAACCAGGGGAAGGACCAAGCCCAGCTCAGGCTTACAATTCGGCTACAGAATTCTGCTTAGTTGCTACAAGTAGTTCATGTCTTGGAAACATATGTATTACCATAGAATTAAATAGCTCTGCATTAGGAATTTAAACACAATAGAGGACTAAGATCATCGAACCTACTAAGACCACCAGCCGTGATCCATTTGCATATATATATATGTGTGTGTGTGTGTGTCTTTATGTATTTACATAGGAAAACATTTCATATATTTCTCTTCAGACATAACTATTTAGTCACACTTGGAATAAGTTCGAATTTCGTGCAAGCCGGAAAATTTAGAACTGCATTTTTTGGCTCGAGAATGGAGAAGAATTTAATGCAATAACAAACCAACTTTACAAAATACTGCCTTTCTACAGCTCATGCTAACTAAGAAGTAACAGCTAGGAACAATATTATTCTGCCAATGACCATTTGGCACTTGAATCTTTATCAGTATGGATTTCAAATAAGCTTTTGTATTTTTTTATTTGAACTCCATTAATCATCTCAAATAAATCTATACATCCCGACATACAAAATTAAATTACTAAATTGAAATTTAAACTATATTTTTCAAAGAATTGGAACTTAGATTCAATCAATTTAAATCTTAAATCTAACTTAGAGTCTTCAGTAATGCTATTCAAATAAATAAATAAATAAATAAAAACCTAACTAATACCAAAGAAAAATGATCTATGAATATGTTTACGTGAGCTTTACATGATGTCATCCATCGATATCTATAACCTTCTTATTCTTTCAATTGATTATCCAAATTAGTTTTTCATCCTAAGCTTCATTTTTCTCAAATTAATAAAAATCATAATTAAACTATTCAATTAAAGTAGTCAGACTCTACATTTTCTTATTTGTATTGATACGGATTATTGACTGTCCATTCATCAAAAGTATTTAACTGAGGTAACTGTCAATCAAACCTAGCAGTGAACAGATTCATAATGTAATATACCCAACCAAACATATTAGTGAACCGATTCATAATGTAATATACCCAATCTCAATATATCATACACAATAATTAAACAAAGAATATAAACAAAAACAAAAAAGAAGAACAAAAAAAACCTTAAAACGCATGTGAGTGTTTATATATATATATTAAGCTATAAAATGAAACTGGACTCGCCGGAAAATCACAAAAAAGATTTCAGAAACCGTTGGACTGATGGATGATGGAAAACCTGATTGTTGTAAACAAATAATCACGATTAGAATTAAATCAACTGAAAAGGAAATCAATAACACAGATCAAAGACCTAATAAAATATCAAATCTAACCTAAATAGATTGTGTGTGTGATTTTGTTTAACTGAAGTTATAAATTCAATAGAGAGATGAAAAAGAAGAGAGCCCAAGTAAATGAATCATATTAAACACCATTGTTTCAGAATTTCAAGAACTGAAAAATCGTGTGTGAAGTAACCAAAGATTCTTGTAACAAAAAGAATTAGGCACTATGCTCAATAGTATGTTTTCAAATCTAAATTTCCTTCAATTCTAAGTGCTTTGACTTAATTTGAGTGCATCAACATATTATCAACATCATCAGTCGTCATCGTCAACATTGAAATCAACATCCTCATCTAGAATCGTCATCTAGAATCACGTAATCCTCTTGCATAGATATACATTTTATTAAGATAAACTAAAAAGAGACTTCCTATCATAATTGATCATTTTAAAACCAACATCACTGCTACAATGGTAAGGGGATTTAAATAATTCAATTAGCTAGGCAAAAAAAACATACATATTTTCTTTTTGCCAAATCCACCCATTCCCATCAACTCTCGTCTTTCAAAAACGAGACCTGTATTATTAGGACAAAAGAGGAAAAGTTTTAAAAGCGTTAATAAACTTGTAAAACATACATTCTGAAATTGAAAACTAAACTTCCAAGTCTTTAATTCCCATTAATAAATTGTTCGAGCATCACAACATAACAATATTATATATATGTATGTAGAAACAAAAACAAAAACAAAAACAAAAAATCAGTATGTAAAACATGAATAAAAAAACGTAACCAATAGCTAAAAATGCCAATTAAAATTTTAGAAAAAGTATGAGTTTGTTACCTGATGACTGAGGAGGCATGTTTCTTGAATCTTGTTCTTGCTAAATGTTAAAGCCCGATACTAACCCTATAAATAAGAAAACACTCAAGTTGTGAGGAAGAGGTTTCACAATCTCACTCATAACAATTAAAAAACTACCTTCTAAGTACTATCTGTATCATGTATCAACCCAACTCAATTATGCTTTCAGTCAAAATGTTGGACACTTATCCGTAGAAAGAGGTGTGATTACGGATAGGTCTGATTAGCACATATTATAATCATCTCGTGTTAAATTAATCAAATATAATGCATCAATTTAGGAATAATCTTCAAAATTAACAAATCAATATCCTCATATTCTGCATTCTAACAACAAAAGAAAATCAAAAACCAAAATTTGAAAATAAAATTATGGCAGAAAGATTGAATAAATCCTTCGTGCATTACACAGACTGTATTTTTAAGTGAAACAAAACATCCAGGATTTCTCAATGGGGTGGGCTAAATCAAAATATATCAACCAAAATCAACTGTTGTTTAATTCAATTTCAGTTAACTAACAATGTTTCTTTAGACAATTGACTGATTAAGGCATAGAAACAGCACTCAGTACCCTATCTCTCCTTTTGACCAATTTACTAATCCTATTTGAGAATCTACTAGTGGAAGCAGAGTATGAGGTAGTTCATGGCAAGCCCCTTCCAACACTACGGATTCACTCAAAAGCATGCTTTTTGTAAGTATTTTAATTTTCAAGAAGTAACTTTAGAGCTTTACCCTATATTAAGTACTTTTGCTTGTCAAAGTTCTTGCTATGATTTTTCCTTTTTTAGTTCTGAAAAGATTTCCATCTTCAAAAAGCTTGGCATGTTGATAAAAATTGTTTCAGATTCAATATCTGCAGATTTCTAATCCAATAAAGATTCTTTTTTTTTTCTTTTTTTTTTCATGCCCAGATTCAAATTTTCTTGTAGACATAATTGACAACAACAAAAAAAAAAAAAAAAATACAGAAATAGAAGTTATAGAAATTATAAAAAATAAAAATAAAAATAAAAATAAAAATTGTTTGGCTAAAATAAAATGTAGATTACGGTGATTACCTCAAAATGCAATGCAATGATTACCTCAAAATGCAATGCAAATTTTGTTACTTTATATTGTAAATATATATATATATATATATATATATATAAGATCATAAAAAATTTCACCAAATAGGATTTAGTTTGCAAAACAAGAATTACAGAGCTCGATTAGTTGATTTAGAAAAAAAATTAAAACAAAACCCATACATACAAGTTAGCAGTTGCAGAGAGGGAGGGGGGCAAGCTTGAGAGTTGAGAGAGCGGCTGAAGCTTGCGAACGGCGAACCCGAACTGGAACAACGGCCGATGGAAACTGAATGATATGGGTTTTGATTTTTTGAACAATCTGAAATGATACGCCGATATGGGTTTTGATATAGGTAATAGGTTTTGAACCTTTGATTCTTGCAGACAGATAGATAGACTTAAATATATGGGTTTTAAACTTCTGATTCTGGTAGATTTTGTAGTTTGAAATATATGGGTTTTAAACTTCTGATTCTGGTAGATTTTGTAGTTTGCAGTTGCAGAGAGAGAGAGGGAGGCAAGTTCAGAGTTGAGAACGAGAATAGAGATAGAGGCGATTGGGGAGGCTGAAATGATTTGCCCTAAAAATATGTTTAGCTTGCAGGTGTGGGGTGGGGAGTAAAAGTGAATCGGACGGCTTAAAATGGCAATCGTGTGCTTTTCAGAGTATTGAATGAGTATTGAATGGTTGAAAGATCTGTCTGGTTGTGTTTTCTTAACTTATGTGAACGGTTAGGATTAATTCTGAAAGTTATAAGTCGAATCTTGAGGCTTAAATGTTCAATTCTTATTAATCCAAAATGTTACCACTATTTATATGTCATTTTAGTGTATTTGCAAAATTTAATCCATGATTTAGTAGGATTTGTTATTTCTTTAAAATACTTTTTACTTAGTAATAAATTACAATAAACTGGCATGTTAAGAATAATATTAGAGTGGTTGGATTGTTGTGCTTGAGAATACCTTATCTTCTTCTCTCTAACTATTAATTTTTAATATTTTTGACGGAAAAAATAATAATAATAAAATAAAATAAATAAATAATAATAAAATAATTATTGTAACCATGAAAAAATAAATTAAAGGTAGTTAGGATTCAAGTCTTAGACAAGTGTAAATGAATATCAATTTAAAAAAAATTGAATTAAAGGTTTTTTTTTATGTTTATTCTATTTTATGTTTATTATTTTTTTAACATTATAATTCGTTCCCCATATAAACTTACATGAACAAAATATATAAATATATTAGAATTGAATAAGAATATATTTATCTCATTTTAATAAACTCTTAAATGATATGTGGGTTTTGAACTTTTGATTCTTGCATACGGATAGATTAACTGAAATATATGGGTTTTGAACTTCAGATTCTCGTAGATTTTGTAGTTTGCAGTTGCACACAGTGGGGGCTGAAATGATTTGCCCTAAAATATATTGTTTTTTTGGTGAACCATCATCCATGGGCTATAAATTTTAAGGCCCTGGGCCACTACCTTTGTCTCCTTGGGTCAGGACCTGTCCTGGATTTATTTGGGTTGGATTAGTTGACTTTGGCTCGATTGGATGGACTAATTCTATTAATAATTTTTTGTTTTTTTTAGTTAAAATAGTATATATATATATATATATATATATTTTGACTAGGCTAAAATTAGTTCTATTTTATTCTATTTTTTTTTTTTTTTTTTTTGTGAGTGGGCTCAAGCCCACCCCTATATCCTCCATTGGTCCCATATTCATCGTCTGTATGTACAGCACAGTGGTGGACCCTTTCCTTTTTGCATTGGTGTATTCCTTTCCAATTTTACTTAAAACTCGTACTCCTTTCCAATTTTACTTAAACTTGTTCCAGAACCTGAGATTTACACAAAAGTTTATTATACCTTTTAAGCGACAAAATGTATAATAATAGTAATAAATAGATAAATAAACAAGAGTATAACATGTAATATATTCGAAGACATTCAATGGAGTATTTTGTTTAATAAACTAAAAGCTACTAGAGGTTCCAAAACCATCTTCCTAGGGGAACTAAGAATAAACTGTGTATAAATTCAAATTTGCAGACATCAATTGAAATCAAATCCACGTCCAAATGAAAACATCGATCAAATCCTACCCAATTTACACATCATACGCAAGCATAAATTGAAAAATTAAGTACCACAAAACATGAAGAAACTAAGACTAAACTGAGACTGGTATTTTGGAAACTTCTGCGGGGTATTTTGTAGTAATTATTTTTTATTTAAAAAATTAGATTCAATTTAATTTATAACATAATCAATTAAAAATATAATATAAAATTAAAAAAAAATAAAAATAACAAATATCTGGTCCTAAGTTTCAAATTTATAATTTTGGATTATGATATAAATATATAATCCAATTAATATTTGTTGTTTTTTAATGCATTATTTTTTCTTTTTTTACTGCTTGAGGTGCTGCAACCGGTCCCTACAACAACACCACCAATTAAATTAAGGATTATAATACGAGTATTGGGGTTCAAAATCAGGACATATTAGAACCGAGCCCCTTAATATGCTTGAAAGAAGGCTGCTATTAAAGGGCGCGATGAATGAAACATGCTTCTCCAAAGAACAATTTGAAACATGAATTTTTGTCTATAGAGTAAAGTCAGTTTCGAGAACAAAAATTGCAAACTGCAACTTGTAAAACACTTTTTAAAGACCTATTTCAGTGACCACCTTCCATTCCAACTGTACTTGAGTGGTAAAGTTACAAGATATGGGAAGCATATCTGTTTCCATGCTTTATACTGGAGTGGGTGCTTCTTTTTCCTGTTCTGTGCCGCTCTCTCCATCACTTCCTCGACCATTACTTATTCCGTTTTGTAAAATCTTTTCCTCGGAGGGCAAGTTCTTCCTGGATTTCCTGCTACCTTCAACTTTCCAAAGATCCCACACTCGGGTCTTGGGTGGAGCGGCCGCTTCTGCAGTGGGCGCAACTAATCCTGGCTTGCCATCGTCAATAACTGCATCCACCAACCCATAATCAACTGCCTCCCAAGGATTCATGAAATTGTCACGGTCAGTGTCTACTTCAATCTGCAAACAATAATTATAATGATAATAATTATAAATAAAATCAAACAATAATGAAAATTCAACACAAGGAGCAAGAATAACTTATTTCAGGAGAAAAATTATTGAGAAGGCACATCGATGTGGACCAACCTGCTGCTCGGGCTTCCCTGTGATTCTTGATAGTATTTTGTTCAGCTTAACCTTGTGGTACACCATTTCTCTTATTCGAATACCCATCTCAGTAGCCTGGAACAACAACATGCCACAGTATAAAGTGAGGTTTTGAAAGTTCTAAATGAGAAATTAATTTTCATTTATGCAAAACAAATCATCCCCCAAGCAACATAGAAACCAAATCCTGCTAACATACCCCCAATCAGCGAGTCCTATAACATAGGACCCTGTAATTTTAGAGTAAGAAGATTGTAATACTTATCGGGAAGCCCACAGATGTCAATACAATTTAAGCAAAAAATTCTCTACTGATTTTTTGTCGCATGACACACTACTAAGAGACCGAGAAATCACAAACAAACATCTAAGAACTCTCAATCTGCATTGTGAGAGGAGTAGGAGAAACCACTTGAGTTCAATTCTAATAGCCTAAATCGGTACTGACCAGGGTTCGATTCCCTGGATGCGCATTTCCTCTCCATTTAGGAATTTTTACATATCAAAAAAAAAAAATTCTAATAGCCTAATTATCTCTGTATGAAGCAACTATCAGCATATGGTAGGGCATATATGAGATGATCTGGGCTTTGGTTTTGGTCAACTTGTCAACATATTCCCCGTTGACATTAATTGGAACTTTATTGTACTTTGAGAATAGCAGCAGTCATCAGATATGACATATATAGATTAGAAGCATTCATCTGCTTTATACACTACTTAAAATTTTACAAATGAAGAAAAAAGAATCAGCTAGACTTAATTTCATAAATAGGTCAAGTTTACCATTTATCATAAAGAGGACGATCATTAATCTACCTATCAAGTATGTTCCACTTCCTCTCCTCAGCACAACATCTATAATGGCTCGTATTGAAATAACCACATGATATAGTAAAATTCTCATTCATGCAAAACCTTTCACTATATACATTGTAGAGTATTGAAATAACATGGTTATTTCATGTCACTTGATATAACTATGTGATCTTAGACTAAGAAAACTAATTAAAAATTGAATCGTGCAATATTGACAATTGACAACTCAAGTACTCAAGCCATGATATTAGGTTCCATTTGATAGAGTCAGCATAGTGTGAAACCACTAAATCACCAGGGTATCAGGCAGGAGCCATCCTATCCCAAACCACCACAACCCCCACCCCCACCCCCACCAAACAATAAAATAAAATAAAAGTAAATAAATAAATAAAACCAATGTAAAAGTCAGATGTCTCCGAATACAAAAATGTCTCAAAGAAAATTAATGTAACCACGTGGTACCTGAAAGATCAACGAAAACCAGCTACTTAGTTAAATGGCTATCTTGTGATGCAATTTCTGCCCCTAAATAGAATATCCAAGTTTCTGAACTTAGCCCAACCAAAGAATATTTTATGCCTCTATTCTTACTCAAGGACCACGCATCAACTCGAGTACTCAAATAGTCAGCCCTCTTTAAGAACTTCTGTACTAGGACGTATGGAAACAATATGGAAGATTTGATTGATATTTGGAATAATTACACAATATTTTTAGCCATTTCATATAGATTAATGTTAAGCAGAAAAGGATTCACATTAAGAAAATAAAACAAAAGATCATGGAAAAGCACAGAACAGCTTTCTTAGTGTGAAGATCAGTATTCATGAAAACAAGCAGAAACCAAACCACTTACTTTGCCCCCAGAAGTTCCGAGTGGTTGATGGATCATTACTCTTGCATTAGGCATGCAATACCTCTTTCCTTTACTACCAGAAGCCAGGAGAAATGCACCCATTGATGCAGCAAGCCCGAAGCAAATAGTAGAAACATCTGCTTTGCACATCTTCATAGCATCATATATTCCCATTCCTACATGCAAAGAAGTAAATGAGCTTAAAAAAAGAAGACCAAGGTATTCTTCAATGTGTAGAGCCAAAGTCCATAGAAAATTCTGTGCATTTGAAAATTAGATAGAGACTTGTATAAAAATAAAGAGGAAAATGAATAAATTACACTCCACAAAAAAAAAATGGGAAAAAATAGACATCTACATAGGCAGCAAATATAAGTAGCAGCACTAATTGAGCAAAAATGTGCCAAAGTAGTTCATAAAACCTCATGCAAGAGACAGTCAAGAAAAACCAAAATGGTGATTTAATAAAAGAATGAACTTCCAAGCATATAAAATATCCAACTCCCTCCATGCCACAAAGTATCTTACTTCCCATTTTGGCGTGCCTCATAAAGTGTGTCCATTAGGACATTACCAAAATTCAAAGCATTATTCATCAAGTCTTTTTTATTTTCCGGCATTACCCATTATCACATCCTAGCTGGCCCAGTCATCAATATGGGAGAAAATATTTCCCAATCTGTACAGCAAAGTAGGAGGGCAGTATTGGAATAGAGATGTGTTAAGAACCATCTACACTAAAAGCTATCAGAGCTAAAGGTCTCAAGTTCAAAACTCACCATCACCCTCATAATTAAAATTGAAAACAAGTGTTGGACCAAAAAAAGGCCTCGCGTGAGGGGGCGTAATAGAGGATAAAAATATCAAAGTGACACCCTCTCTGTTAGCTTTATTTTTTTTTAGAGTAGATGGTTGTTAACAAGATGAGTACTGCATCATTTGACTAAGTCTCAAAAGATGAGTTTGCTCAGAGAAGACACTCGTTGTCAAAGGAGGGGATATTTTTTTGACGGCATGGTGTTGGTGTGGATTATCCAGGTGACTACTCTTATAGCCAACCAAAAATAGGAAAAGTGACTGAATTAACTTTTGGCAAATACATCATAAACTGATAAAAATTTATGCATGTGATCTACTACATTTCGAAAGTCAAATAGCTGTAACCTCTGTTACATGGACTCCTTTTTTCCTTTACATATCCATGTCGACGGACTCGACATGACACAACACCAGTGTAAGCACAGGACATGTGTCCATCACACAAACTCAAATCAGACAACCGAACCTCACACGTCATGATTGAAGAACAGGAAAAAAACTCGAATTTAATAGCTTAAACTAAATAGCAGCAATGAATTCTTTATATATGAGATGGATGGAAGCCCTTTTCTTTTAACACATGGTCCACATCCCATTTACAATTGAGTATATTCTTATAAAACAACAACATTAAACATTACATTAATAAAAATATATAATATATTGAAATACGCAGTATGTGTCTACGTATCCGTATCAAACATTTGAACAAATATCCTCGTATCATAAGATTTGTGATTCGAGGATGTCCAACACTTAGACACACACTTGCACACGATACACTAACCCGAGACTGGGTAGCATAGGTTGTAACCATGAAAATTAACAATAAGTTAACACAAGTGCACAAGTTTGTGTGGGGAGAGAGAGATTGAATGTGGGAGGAGGCGGCAGCTGATCTATGTCAAACCAAAGAAGAAAGATTTACAATGAGAAAGAGGACAGGGAGGGACAAAACAGTACGAGTACTACTCTATGTCAAACTATATAGTCGAAGGATAAAGAGGACGGGGGGGACGGAGGGTAACAATAAGAATACTACTCTTATGTCAAAATAAATGGTTGAATGATTGTTTTTATTGTTGCTTTCATCATTCCATTTGTTTGTTACATTTTTGCATCCTGAATGTTTAATTGACTGAAATTGGCTGAATGAATCAACTTACATATAGTCCTCTAAATTTTTTTTTTTGATAAGTACTTGTAGTCCTCTAATTTAGAATGGAATTGCCAGCTTATGTCAAATATTTATGTAAACTCATATACCATAGTTCTAAGAAATGTATCAGGATAAATGAATATATTGAGTAAAAGCTTGAACAGTATCAACTAAGCAGAATGAACATAAAACCATACCAGCAGTAACAGAACCACCAGGTGAATTTATAAATAATTTGATGTCTTTTTCCTGATCTTCCGCATCCAGAAATAAGAGCTGACTTATGATGAAATCTGCTGTCACATCATCAACCTGCCCATCTCGGATAGATTTCCGTAAATATTAAAACCACCTATACAAAACATATATAGCACAGTGTAGAAGATGCAGACAGAAATATTAGAAATATCTCCCTAATTTTTCTTGACCCTATATCTAAGTAATGACACCCAGCAAATTTTTCAAGACCCCATAAACACAAAGTGATGACGCCCAACATAAACAACTATCGTATCCAAAAGTTAAACAAGGAGACTAGAGAGGGAGATGGTATGTTTTTTTTGTGCAAGAAGAGTCGTAGCCTGTTTACACGAACATTATACAAGAATGAAAGAGTAGACTGCTTTTATACTACTCAATTCACGTAAAAGATCAGGAAAATAGTGAAAAATCTGGGAATGTCCCGAACATCTGAAAATGACAAGTATCTAACATCACTTCTTTTAATCTATAAAAAGGCAACTCCATATTTCCAGAAGTCCACCTATCGTGTTCCCACCTACAATCCACACAAAATGACAAGTATCTAACATCACTACTTTTAATCTATAAAAAGGCAACTCCATATTTCCAGAAGTCCACCTATCGTGTTCCCACCTACAATCCACACAAAAGGTGCTGCTTGCCAAGCCTTCGGACTCTACCACCAGTTAAAGCAACAACCAATCAGATCACTAATCAACTGTGGCATAAGCCATAGGAGACCAAACAGGGTAGAAGAACTACCACATAATGAAGGAGTAAGCAATTAATAGTCTCCTAAGCTCCTTAGCACATGCAGCACCAACTGGGAATAATCCTTTGCCAGTTGCCCAGGTTACACAACCAAAAGGTTCTCCATTAGAACTTACCTTAACCTTCTAGACAATTTTCCAAGGGAACCCGAGATCGTCAACCCCAGTAAGCATTCTATAGAATGAATAAACTCCAAATCTTCTGTGCCTGTGGAACATCCATCTCAATGAGTCTTACTATCGCTGCAAACAGAGGAGCTTTAGAGGGAGGGTCTAACAGAAGGTGTCAACAGAATACAGCTCCCAATCCTGAATAGGCCTGAAGACCCAAGACTCCCATGCCACACCAGCCCTGAAAACCAAACATAATCACCACCAAACACCATTTTATCAGAAGAAATCCTGAACGCACCTGGGGGTATGACCTTCAGGAGAGCATCCCACACCAGACCTTGTGCCAAAACCTCACTCTACAACCTTCCCCATAGCAAAACCGATATATTTACAGAATTTCCTCCAAACCTTTTTATTTCCTTCCACAGCCGAACCAAAAAGAATTAGTAATCTCAATTGAAGTCTCCCTCACTAATTCTGCCCCCAAAATTTCTCCACTACCTTCCTCCACACATTGTCAGATTCTGCCATGTATCTCCACAACCATTTGGCAAGAAGTTTGATTGAACTTCCTAAACAACCTTGCCCAAGACAACCAGAGTGTAAGGGACTAGGTAGTGAATACAGCATTCTAAGCCTCAAACTGCCACAAAAAAATCCCTCAAAATGTTTTCCAACATTTCAGCAATAAAAGTGGATACAGTAAGAGTGCACATGGAATATATTGGCAGGCTTAATAAGAGTACCTTTACTGAAAATTATTTTGCCACCCTTCGGCAAGTGTGATGTTTTCTACCTAGTCAATTCCTCTTGTAATGAAGATAGCACAAATAAACCTCCTCCAACTCAGAAGATGATGAGTGCCATCAATAACAAGAAGATGAGAGATTGAGATGGCCTTTGACTGACCCTACCAGCCTCAAACCCTCAAAGGAAGGCCCATTTCACAAAGGCTTCCACAAACATAATTAAGGGAAGAAAAGAAAGTGGATAAATCTGTCTCAACTCCCTCGATCTGGCAAATAAATTTTCTACGCTCCATTAACAAGAATAGGCAAACAGTGGAGATAACCCTCTAATCCAATTTCTTCATTTTTTTCCCGGAAGCCAATGCGATTCAAACATGATGGAAACCCCAAGTTAAATGATTATAATCTTTCTCAATGTCCAATTAGAAAAAGAGGCCAACACTCTATTTCAAAATCTAGAATTAAGACTCATTGTCTACAAGCATCATACTCAAAGAAAAAGAAAAAGAAAAAAAAAATTTGATAAGTACAAGCATCATACTCAAAATACCCCCAACAAAAGCATTATGAGCATGAGAAATTAATTTTCCTATCACCCTTTTCAAATGATACATTAATGCAGTTGCAAGAACCTTATATACATTCCCCACCAAGCTAATAGGTATGTAATCTCTAAAGTCCAAAATCCCACCTTTCTTCAGGATCAAGGCAATGGAATATTTATTCAAGCTACACTTGGAATCTCCAAACTCATGAAAGTGATGCACCAAAACCATAACATCATCATAGACAACGGTCGAAGAATGCTGGACACCATGGTCAAACCATCTGGCCTGGTGCATTATCAGTTATTCCTTTCACAATTCTTGACGGATGACACCACCTCCTCTTCCCCGCAGGGGGGTGGTGGTGTTGTCTCTCCAATGTCCCCTAATACTCATCCCCATTAGAAGCCAACTCAAGCTCCCCGACGAATGGCCTCTTCTCATCAATCTCCAAAAATAGGCTCTCATAGAACTCAATGGTCTTCTCCATTAGCTCCCTTTATTTAATTCTGTCCTCTCTATCAATCTACAATCTTCCCTATATGATTGGATATCCTTTGTGCATTACCCATGCAGTGAAAAAAGTTCGTGTATATATCCCTTTCTTTAACAATAAAGCTACAAAATTCTGTTTCCAACAAATATCTTCCGTAAACACAAGCCTGCTTAATTCCCCTTTCCCTAAGAAGCGTGGATACGAAAATGAGATATAGATACGACACAACAAGGATATCCCAAAGCTCTGAAATAATTAGGACAAGGACACAAAGGGGATTTGATGAGTAATGTGTAGTGATCATAAAAGTTAGTTACAAATGCACGGGTACAAGTTTTCATAATCTTAACAAGAAAATGTTGTATGAAATACTTGATTTGTCTCACAAAAACATACAAGAAGAGTTGTTGTAGGTGTACAAATGTACAGAGTTATGCATAAATCAGAAAAGCCGCTATAAAATATCTTCTTCAAAAGAATGTACATATTGACTGTCTCTCTCTCTCTCTCCAAACTTTCTCTGTACATGCTTACTCTTTCTCTCTTATACGCCTATAGATAGGTTTTAGAAAAAAATGCGTATAATAGGGTTAAGGCCAGAATTTGCATGGGTGGTGGTAATTATGGTTGACGACAAAAGGCAATATCAAGAATGCAGGAAGATGATGGACTTAGATTGAAGGGTATACTTTGAATTATCTCAATTCTTCTTCTTTTTTGCAATTCAAAATGAAAGCATCTCTCTCTCTAGCTCCCTCCTCCCTAGCCACTAACCCCCCTCTCAACACACTTTGTCACTAGATCCTCACACACTTCCTCTCTTATGTGCCCACAAATATGATTTAAATAAGAAGGAAAGAATAGGACTACGGCTAGGAGTCGGTGTAGTAATTAAGGCTGATAAAAGTGATAACAAAGTCTAATACACATCATTCTCTTGTCCCACATAAGAAAAATCCCCCAGCCTGTCACAGAGAAGCATGTTGGTGGTAATGAGCTAAAGAAATCCCCCAAAATCGATGTTAAATCCATATCATATCGAGAAGTAACCTCATTTCATATCTTTGAGCCACAAATTTGTACAAATTGACAGTAATCAGCAAAACTGATCTTAAATTTCAATCTTTATGGCGAGTGGGAGACAGAATTAAGCCTTGTCATATAGAAAAATAACCTCATTTTGTATCCTTGAGCTACAAACTTGTAAGAATTGACAGTAACCAGCAAAACCCATATAAAAATTCAAACTTTATGGCGAGTGAGAGACAGAATTAAGCCATGTCATATAGAAAAATAACCTCATTTCGTATCCTTGAGCTACAAATTTGTATGAATTGACAGTAATCAGTAAAACCCATATTAAAATTACATCGTTATAGTGAGTGAGAGAGAGAATTAAGCCATGTCATATAGAAAAATAACCTCATTTAGTATCTTTGAGCTTCAAAATTGTATGAATTGACAGTAATGAGCAAAACCCATATTGGAAATCAATTGTTTTAGCGAATTAGAGAGAGAAAGTGAATACCTGAGAACCCAAGAAGATAATCCGCTGGCGAAGAAGCATGTTGGTGGTATCGAGCTCTTCGAATCTAGGAAGCCAAGTTGCCTGAGAAGATACGTCCCAATTGCTCGAAAGAGTAGGTTGTTGTCTGGTAGAGAAGCTATTCTTCAATGCTTTAACAGACAAGGGTCTTCTTCTTCTACTGAGACTACAACCATCACTGCTCGTTGTTGGAATCAGCCGGTGGTGGTTGGTCTGAAAATGTTTGGAGATGACACCGCCATAGTTAGCGAAGGTCGGTGGTGTCGCAGGTGCTGACGCTGTTGTGAAAGCCAAACAACCCCTTTCCATCTCTCTCTAACTTCTCCCTCTTTCTCCTCTTCTGAAAGTACAGATTGGGTGTTTCTTCTCTAATCCCCAAGACCTGGATTCTCTCTATTAAACGCCTGAACGGTGTCGTATTGGTTTATAATATATATATATATATATATATATATATATATATATTAACATGGCTTCAATATTTCCTGAAGTTTAACTACTTAACTAATATGGAATTACTGTTGGGTTATTGGTAGAAGTTAATTTCTCCTAACCAATTTGTCAATGTTTGTGTTTTTCTCTCATTTTTTTAAAAAATAATTTAATTAAAATTCAACTTTACTTAAATTCAACTTTATGACCTAAATAAGATTTTTACTTGTATAGCAATGATAATGTATGATTGAATGTGAAGATTAACTATTAACAAAATAAATATGCATGTATAATTAATTATTATAGTTTGGTATATATCGATTTGATTTTTTTTCAATCATTAAATTGTAAGTCAAACTAATATTAATCGGTTCGCTATTTTTGCTATTTTTACAATCCGAACTAAATAGTTTATGTAAAAAAGTGATTTATATCAAATGGATGGTTTCTAACAAATTCATATGAACTCATTTATAACTTTTACTGTCTCATGCTTGAATAAATGGCTCAAGCTTAAAAATTGTGATGGTTGGTTATCTTAGTCTAATGGTGATGGTCTTCACAAAAACGTGACATCAAATTATAATATTTTTTCCTTATATTTTACCAAATGAAACTTTGAATAAAGTGATGAATCAAAAATAAAAGATGTCAAACTTTAACCCACTTTAGTCTATTTTGTCGATTTAGGATGTATCAAATTAGTTGTTTATTCGAACATTATTTAGTGACCAAGTTACTAAAACATTTAACTCTCCCTCTGACATATGCGTCCGCGTTCGAATCTCTCCTTAATTTGTCAAAAATTAAAAAAAATATTATTATATAAATGATATAAAATTATTCCATAAACAATGGAATAATAAAACGTATAGACAAACCAATTCATGGGTTTCGAACTTTCAAGTTGACGATACGGTCTTTACAATCCAACACGAATACACAAGTTCTAATAGACACGAAAGCCAAGAAGTCAGGTAAGCTACAGTTACGCAGCGATATGGATAAGGATAAGTTCTTCAGATCCGCATTGTACTAGAATAAGGAGATTAATTCACTTATCAAATACTATAATCTATTCTATAAAAAGGGTAACCAGCCAATTCAAAAGGTACGCAAACAATATCCCTAAGAGAGTCCATTGATCTTTCTAGTCTTGTACTAGCTTGACCGTCGGAAACTCTTGGGTCGGTGCTGTACCGGTGCCTTTTTGACGACGCTTTCTCTTCTATGCAGGTGACGACGTCGTTCTGGGTCGTGACAGAATCTTGCATCATCAACTGGCGCCGTCTGTGGGAACGCGAATATTAGTTTCCTGAAAAACAATGGTTCAGTTACGATCCGGAGTCCAACTCGGAGAAGGAAGCCAACACCCTTCGCGCCTTAACAGCGGAAGTCAATCACAGCATGGTGGTAGCAACCACCATCAATAGCGTCAACGCGCAAATCAATCACAGCATAGTGATGGCAACCACAGTCAACAGTGTCAAGGCGCAAATCAATCACAACATGGAGATGACGGTAGCCGTCAACCACATGACGATGAGAACCAGTCGCGTCACAACGATGGTCATCAATCGCATCATGATGATAATCAACCTCATCACAGGAATGACAGACCTCACGTTAGTTAGTCTCGCGCGAGAGAAGATCAGTCCGAGCATGCATCCCGTCAAAGGAACGCCTCCAGGCGGGTTCTAAACGATGGGAAGATTGTCGCGTTAGAACAACAGGTTCAGAACCTTACTCAAGGTATGAATCAGTTGGTCCAGCAAAACACAGCAATCATGCAACACTTGGCCATCCCCGCAGTACCCTCTGAAGGTAACAATGACAGCGACAGAGTAGACTATAGTCAAGCTGGAGGTCGACAGAGAGACCTGCGCACTTCCGCACCTCATTCCAGAGATATGTATGATGTCGGAGAACGCACTGAAACAACTTACGTCGATAGCAGATCCAGGATCTCAAATCGAAAGTGGAAGGAATGGCCTAAGCCCTAAAAGGAAAAGGTTCCGCCACAATTGATGACTTAGTTTAAAAGACGAATTTACCTTTTAGTCCTCATATCATGGCCCTCCCATTACCAACAAAATTCAAGATGCCTCATCTTGATAGTTTTGATGGAACGCGCGACCCTCTCGACCACTTAGAAACTTTCAAGTCCCTCATGAATTTGCAGGCCATTCCGGATGAGATCATGTGCAGGGCTTTCCCCACGACACTCAAAAGGTCAGCCCGAGTTTGGTTTAATAAATTGAAGCCAGGATCTATTAACGACTTTGAAGAACTCAGTAAGCAGTTCATAAGGCATTTTATTACAGGGATAAGACATCGAAAGCCAGTTACTTATCTGTTGAATGTTAAGCAAGACAAAGGGGAGTCGTTGCGTGATTATATTGGTCGGTTTAATACAGAGATGTTGCAGGTCGACGAGGTGGATGATAAAGTTGCTTTTACAGCCTTTATAGGAGGTCTACAATCCTCCAAGTTCCTATTTTCCTTGTCAAAAGACCGACCAAATAGCATGGCAGAATTATTGATAAAAGGCCCCAAAACATATGAATGCTGAAGATGCCATGAATTCAAGAAAGGGCAAAGGAGTCGACGACAAGAAAGGAGACAAGAAAAAAGCCAGCTGTTAGCTTCAAAGACGAGAGAGACACTAAGTTCAGAAAGCCTGCCAATGACAGGCCCCCTAAAGTACCCAGGGGGCAAGAAAGCTACACTAACTTCACTCCCTTAAACACCCCAATCAGCCAAATCCTCCTGCAGATCCAAGATGACCACTCCTTGAAATGGCCCCCCAAGTTGAAGTCAGATCCAACGAAAAGATCTAGGGACAAGTATTGTCAGTTCCACAGAGACCATGGGCATAATACTGATGATTACTTTGACTTGAAGAACCAGATAGAAAGTCTAATTCGTCGGGGCAATTGCACAGATATGCTACGGACCGTGAAAAAGGTGCCACTCAACCTACCCGTGAGAACAGAGAGAACAACCCTCCTGGCCGCCCGTTGGGAGAAATAAAAGTGATTATGGGAGGATTTGCATGTGGGGGAGAATCAAGCTCAGCACGAAAAACTCATGTCAGGAGAGTCCAGAGCTCGGCAGGAATCAATGAAGTTGAAATTCATGAACCCCCAGCGAAGTCTCCTAGAGTGGAGGGCCAGGACATTACCTTTTCGGAAAAAGAAGCTAAGGGAATCGAGCAGCCACATGACGATCCTTTGGTAGTGACAATGGTCGTGGCCAACTACGCAATCCACCGTATACTAATTGACAATGATAGTTCTACCGACTTGTTATTTATTGATGCATTTGACAAGATGTGTATTGGCAAGGAAAGGTTAAGGCCAACAAAGTCCCCCCTTGTTGGTTTTTCTGGAGAAAAGGTTTTCCCATTAAGTGTAGTCACACTTCCATTGACAGCCGGGACCAGTCCGAAATAAGTAACCGTAATGGCAGATTTTTTGGCGGTGGACTGTCCATCTACGTATAATATAATCCTAGGGAGAACAACTTTGCATGCAATGAGAGCTGTCACTTTAACATACCACCTATTAATGCGGTTCCCTACAAAGCAAGGCATTGGTGAGTTAAGAGGTGACCAAGCCATAGCAAGGGAGTGTTATGTTGCCGCTTTAAGAATAAAAAAGTTGCAGGAAGCATTGGCCATTGAGAAACCAAAAGGGTTAACTAAGAAGGAACTCAATCAAAGGGCGGAACCAGTAGATGACCTCGTAGAGATCGACTTGGATGAAGAAAGAGCTGGAAGAAAGGTGAGTATAGGGTCATTACTCAACCCACTCATCCGAGATTCACTCGTTCAACTTCTCAGAGATAACAAAGATGTATTTGCATGGGCACATGACGACATGCCTGGCATCAACCCCTCCATTGTGGATCCATCTTTCAGACCAGTCAGACAGAAAAGGCGAGTGTTTGTTCCAGAGAGGAACCTTGCTATATCAGAGGAGGTCGAGAAACTCCTGAAGGCCGACTTTATCCGAGAGGTGCAGTACCCCCATTGGCTGTCTAATGTGGTTCTGGTCAAAAAGGCATATGGCAAGTGAAGGCTTTGTGTTAATTTTACAGATCTAAATAAGGCTTGCCCAAAGGATAGTTTTCCTTTGCCAAGGATTGATATGTTGGTTGAAGGAACAGCAGGGCATGAGTGACTTAGCTTTATGGATGTTTACTCCGAATACAACCAGATCCCAATGTATTCTTCTGACAGTGAAAAAACTTCTTTTATTACTGACAGAGGTTTATATTGCGATAAGGTGATGCTATTCGGGTTAAAGAATGTTGGCGCCACCTATCAGAGGCTAGTCAACACAATGTTCAAG
The DNA here is from genome assembly GCF_030987335.1 of Cornus florida. Taxonomy (NCBI): domain Eukaryota; kingdom Viridiplantae; phylum Streptophyta; class Magnoliopsida; order Cornales; family Cornaceae; genus Cornus; species Cornus florida. Next base: position 10,982,757 of record NW_026775577.1, read on the forward strand.
CAACAAATAGGGAGAAACATGGAAGTGTATGTGGATGACATGTTGGTAAAGAGCCTGAAGGCCGAAGACCACTTAGCTGATTTACAGGAATCTTTTGATGTGCTTAGGGCCCATAATATGCACCTGAATCCAATCAAGTGCGCCTTTGGAGTATCCTCGGAAAAATTTATGGGGTATATGGTAAGCCAAAGGGGAATCGAGGCAAACCCTGAAAAGATTCGAGCAATACTAGATATGAGATCACCTAGATCAACCAAAGAGGTTCAGAAGTTAGCAGGAAGGATCGCAACTTTGAACAGGTTAATCTCTCGAGCCACTGACAAATACCTTCCTTTCTTTAAGATACTAAAGAAAGCCTTCGAGTGGACCCCGGAGTGCGAACAAGCATTCATTGAGCTCAAAAATTATCTCAGCTCACCACCATTATTGTCCCGAGCAATTTCTGTAGAAAGTTTGTACCTTTACCTAGCAGTTTTCCCTGAAGCGGTAAGCTCAACATTGGTTAGGGAGGAAACCAGTATTCAAAAACCGATATATTATACTAGTCGAGTACTTCGGGGAGCAGAAGAAAAGTACCTGGCAATAGAAAAATTAGCATTTGCGCTAATTGTGGCAGCAAGGAAACTCAGACCATATTTCCAGGCACACACCATAATAATGCTAACAGACCAACCACTAAGGCAGGTCCTATACAAGCCAGAGACGTCAGGGCGCCTCACAAAGTGGTCAGTAAAACTTGGTGAGTTTGACATCCAGTACAAGCCAAGGGTAGCAATAAAAGGCCAAGCACTTGCTGATTTTGTGGTTAAGTTTTCTTCTTCTCTAGAAGGGAATGGGGTCACAGCCGCAGCTGAAATTAATCCTGAGAATCAGATGCATTCGGATGATGCTTGGTCACTTTACGTTGACGGGTCATCCAACGCCCGAGCCTGTGGGGCCGAGTTAGTGATTATATCGCCAGAGGGAGAGAATCTGAAATATGCACTTCGATTTGGTTTTAGAGCCACCAATAATGAAGCGGAATACGAGGCTTTGATAGCAAGATTAAAGTTAGCAGAGGTTCTCGGAGTGCAACAATTGAAGGTGTTTATTGATTCTCAATTGATTACAAGACAAGTTTGTGAGGAATACGAAGCCAAAGATGACAAGATGAAATTGTACTTGCATAAGGTGAGGGGCCTAATTGGTCGCTTCAAGAAGTTTACAATCACACAAATACCCAGAAATAAAAACGAGAATGTAGATGCATTAGCTCGGCTAGCCACCGCAGTAGAGCTTGAGAGTACTAAGGCTATACCACTTGAGTATTTGGAAGAGCCTAATATATCTAAAGAGCACAAAGAAGTAAACCAGTTAGCACCGGGGTTAAAGTGGGCAAATTCAATAGTCAGGTACCTCAAGAGTGGGGAGTTACCACAAAACCCGGTGGAAGCTCGGAAGGTAAGGGTTCGAGCACCTAGGTACACGCTTGTCAATAAAGTTCTCTACAAAAGGGGTTTTTGTCTGCCCTTTTTACGTTGTGTCTCGGCAGAGGAAGCTCGCTACATCATGAAAGAGATACACGAAGGTGCTTGCAGAAATCATACAGGGGGCAGATCCTTGGCTTACAAGGCAGTTCGTCAAGGCTATTATTGGCCCACCATGCAGAGAGATGCATTGTAATTTGTAAGGAAGTGTGATAAATGTCAACGGTTTGCTAATGTTCCTAGACAACCACCCGAGGAGCTAGTGCCGATGTCAAGTCCATGGCCCTTTGCTTAATGGGGAATGGACCTGATTGGTCCACTGGCTACAGGGAAAGGCCAAACCAAATATGCTGTTGTGGCAATCGACTATTTCACCAAGTGGGTAGAAGCTCAACCATTGGCCACTATCACGGCAAACAATGTCAAAGAATTCACTTGGAAGTCTATAGTGTGCAGGTTTGGAGTTCCCCATGTCATTGTGTCAAACAACTGTAAGCAGTTCGATTGTGCTGTCTTCAAAGATTTTTGTTCCCAGTTAGGAATAAGAAATCATTACTCATCGCCCGGACATCCGCAAGCCAATGGGCAAGCAGAAGTGGCCATCAGGACAATACTCAGTTTGATTAAGAAGCGACTTGAGAAAGCAAAAGAGGGTGGCCAGAGGAGCTGCCTGGTGTATTATGGGCTTACAGAACTACAACAAAAACCTCGACAGGTGAAACTCCTTTTCTTTTAGCCTTTGGGAGCGAAGTAGTAATTCCAGTGGAAACTAGTGTAACAAGTTTCAGAACCAAACACTATGATCCACTCCAGAATAAAAGAGAACTAGCTGTCAACTTGGATTTAATTGAATAGAGGAGAGAACAAGCTCAAATCAAAGTTGCAGCCTATCAACAAATGATGTCTCGATATTATAACTCTCGTGTAAGGAAAAGGAGGTTCCAACCCGGTGACCTTGTGTTACGTAGAGTGACTCAGGCAACTAAGGAGCCTAACGAGGGCAAACTTACCACCAATTGGGAAGGCCTTATAGGGTTATTCGTACAAAAAGACAAGGCACTTATTGGCTAGAGACTTAAGGGGGAAGGCAACTTGACCACCCTTGGAATGCAGAACACCTAAGGAAGTACTATCAGTAAAGTTATAATTCAATATTAGTGTTAGCTTTTATTTTTCCTGATGTTTAATGTTAGTTTCGGGTCGATTCGCGACTTAGTCTTTCATTTTCAATAAGCCTTGAGGCAATGATAGTTTTTAATAAAATTCCTCTCAGTTGCGTTAACTCTTGGTCAGTTATCTTTACATTTGCAATGTCCCCGTACTATAAGGGATAGTCAATAAGCGTCCTGTACTAAAAGGACCAGAGCTGAATTAATCCCGTAATCAATGTTCCCGTACTATAAGGGATGGTAAATAAGTGTCATGTACTAAGAGGACCCGGGCTAAATTAATCCCGTAATCAATATCTCCGTACTATAAGGGATGATAAGTAAGTGTTCTGTACTAAAAGTACCCGGGCTGAATTAATCCCGTAATCAATGTCCCCGTACTATAAGGGATGGTAAATAAGTGTCCTGTATTAAAAGGACCCGGGCTGAATGAATTCCTCAATCAATATCTCCGTACTATAAGGGAGACTAACAGTGCTTCGTACTATAAAGGGCCCAGCTATATAAAACCCATAGTCGTTGTCACAAAGTGATACAAGATCATAATAGAGTTCTTCATACAATAACACTACTCATATAATGGGAGTTCGGTTCACGACTAAAAGACAATATTCAACGTTACAATAGTAAAGGGAATTGGAATTGCATAAAGATAAACCGAGGAACAGGAAGCTATTCCTCATCGTCTTCCTTTTCCTCCTCAGCATCCATGGCATCATCTGAATCAGCCGGAAAAGGTTCAAAACTTCCAAAATCTACATTTGGATAAGCAAAAAGAACGTCAGCTCGAAAAGACTCAAAGCCATCCTTGAAATTCTTTGCTTTCAGATACTCAAACTCTGGGGAAGTTTTGAATTTAGCAATAGTAGATGGCCCTTCAAGGGCGAGCTTGGTAGAAAAATCGGCGTTGAGGTCCGCGATGCGCGCGTCATAGCTGGCCCGCACATCTGCTAGTTCTTTGGTAAGGGTCGCTTCAGCCACCTCCGCCTTCTCTCGACACCCTTTTTCACTCGTAACCTCGTTTTGACTTGATTCGTGCGCCGCACGAAGGAAAGATACTGTGGAATTAAACTCTTCCTCGTTTTTGTTGAGCAGCATTTTGGAAGCTATGGCTCGGTGCGACACACTCGTACGGTATGTGGCAACCTGTGAACAAAAGGTAGCGGTGAGAGCTAAATAATAATAATAATAATAATACTGTGGTAAACAAAGGAGGGACACTCACTTGACCCAGATCGTGAAGGCCGGCATCCAAGGTTTGCTCAAATGAAGCTAATTCCGAATCATTAACATCATCTGCTATAACAAAGTTATCCATCCTGCGGGCAGCAAGGGTAGTATCACGAAGGACCGATTGGCGCTTAGATGAAGCAATGGGCCTTGTAGATTGGCCAGAACAGCCCTAGAGAGGTTCTCCTTGGGGAAACAATGGGGTAAACGAAGGTTTAACGGATCCGCTGAAAGGGTTCTCACTGTTAAGCATGTCCTGAAATAATGGTTATGTAGGAACATTAAAGGTTGTCAAAAACGAATTTGGGTTAGGTAACGCCTCCTGTAACGAAGAAGTTTCAGCAAACGGATGAGTTACTTGATTTGAACCATTCCTTTTTCTCCTCCTGGCCGGTGGAGATGTGTTATCATTATTGCGAAGCTGTTCAATCACATCATGATCGAATATCGGCGGTGCAGCTGCAAGGGGGGCTAACACAATCAATATAGACAATAAAAGAAGTGCACAATTTGGCTCAAGAGATAAACTCACAATACCTTCAACTATGGTGAGGGTGTTGCGACAACCCTGTTATTGAGTTCAAATGAAGCAATGGTTTGCGGATTTACTATCTCAGCCCACACTTTTAACGGGTACGCACGGGCTTTTGCTATATTAGCATGCTCTTCATCGGTAAGGTCACGATCTATTGTCAAATTTATTGAAGTAAGAAGTGTTAACTAAGTCAAAACAGTCATCTGAGGAGAGTAAATAAAATAAACTTTTTACCAGCAAGATTCGGCTCATTCCATGATCGGGGCACATAAAGGCTTTTGTCCTCAGGGCTGGCACCCACATCGAACTCCCAACCATCTCTGGACACAAAGAAAAAAGCCAATCTCCATTTTCAGGGGTAGCTAGGAAGCTTTCCTAGCAAGGCGTCAGGTGGGTGGGCAAAGTTGAGCCAATCACCAGCTTTCTTCCTGGGTTGAAAGCAGTGAAGAAACTCCTTCAATGTCAAAGGAGTATTACCGCACAAATGCCACAAAATTATGCATCCCACAACTGTTTTCCAAGCATTTGGAGAAAGTTGGGAGGGAGCTAGATTAAAGAACCTGAGTAGCTCCCTAACAAATTTAGGTAAAGGGAACCGTAAGCCAGCATCGAAAGCCGTCTCAAAGAAATAAGTGGAGTCCCTTACAGAGAGTCCCTGCGTTACTAGACAAACAAGTGGCAACAATCCAAGGCCTACACCAGAGGCTCATAAGTTGTTTAACAGGGGTCCCCTACGTTTTTCTCTTTATAACTACAAGTAAGTGGCCGTAACACAAGGTCTATGCCGGTTTCTACGTTGTAAAGGAAAAAGGGAATCCTTTGTAACTTTCTGACAATGGGGTCCCTTACACCTTTTTGACAAGGGAACCCTTTGCACCTTTTTGACAAGGGAATCCCTTGCACCTTTATGACAAGGGGGTCCCTTGCACCTTTTTGGCAAAGGGTCCCTTGTACCTTTATGACAAAGGGATCCCTTACACCTTTTTGACAAGGGAATCCCTTGCACCTTTTTGACAAGGGAGTCCCTTGCACCTTTAGGACAAGGGGATCCCTTACACCTTTTTGACAAGGAAGTCCCTTGCACAGGTCCCTTGCACCTTTTTGACAAGGGAGTCCCTTGCACCTTTATGACAAGGGGTCCCTTGCACCTTTATGACAAGGGATCCCTTGCACCTTTTTGGCAAAGGGTCCCTTGTACCTTTATGACAAGGGATCTCTTGCACCTTTTTGAGAAGGAGGTTTCTTGCACCTTTATGACAAATGGACCATTGCTATCTTTGACGGAGAAGTTCCCTCCATTTGCCATGAAGGCCCCAATAATATAAATATATAAAATGAAATATATATATATATATATTTTCTACTAATCTTCCAGGGAATCAAACACCTTACATTCTCTTAGTTTGAGATCTAAATATGAGAATGGGGGCCAACTGATGATAAGGTCTCTACAATCCAACACGAATACACAAGTTCTAACAGACACGAAAGCCAAGAAGTCTAGTAAGCTACAGTTACGTAGCGATATGAATAAGGATAAGTTCTTAAGATCCGTATTGTACTAGAATAAGGAGATTAATTCCCTTATCAAATACTATAATCTATTCTATTAAAAGGGTAACTAGCCAATTCAAAATGTACGCAAACAATATCCCTAAGAGAGTCCATTGATCTTTCTGGTCTTGTACTAACTTGACCGTCGGAGGCTCTTGAGTCGGTGCCGTACCGGTGCCTTTTCGACGATGCTTTTTCTTCTCTGCAGGTGACTGCGTCGTTATGAGTCGTAACATAATCTTGCATCATCACAAGTGATATTTAAGTTTTTTTTTTTTTCTTCTTCAAAGTGACAATTGCAGATTGAAATATGAATATTTTCTTTTTCTTTTTCATTTTTTTTTATAAAAAAGTTAGCTATAGAAAAAAAAAAAAAAAAAAAAAAAAAAAAAAGGAATAACACATAGGGGTGTATATCTATTGACAACGTGGCAAAATGTGATTTGCAGACATCAAAGTAATTTATTACGTATAATTTACTAGAACCGAATCCTTTGTTACCTACTCTTGAACGGATGAACATCAAATCTGGAGAGAGTGATAGCCTAATCCTAAGCACGAACCCATAGCCGTTGTGTTGAAGAAGAAGGAATGCAATCGTCTTCACTGATGCTTCGACGCTTTTGCTGTTTCAATGCAACCTTTTCTTCTTCTGCTCTCAACCCTTCCTCTAAGAAAAAGCAACTCGTCTTCTTGGGTTCCCCTCAAGTACATCTCTCTCTCCTCTCTCTCTATATATATATCTATATATGTTGTATGCATATAATTTTTTAGTGCAATGACTGTTATTCAGGTATCTGCATCTGTTCTTGATGCTCTTTTCAATGCATCTTCATCTCCGGGCTCTTTATTTGAGGTACTAAATGATACAATTTATGAACTCAAATGTTTATATTTTCTTTATCTCTATATACATTAGTCCACAATAGTACTTCAATTTGGCTCTGCCTTTGTAATTTTGGTTATGGGTCTTACAGATTTTGTTTTTGTTGGGTGTTTTTAAACTTTTGATTTTATGTTTATTTTGGAAGATTTTGATGGGTTTTTATTTGATGTTTATATTTTCTGTTTCTCTACCCATTTTAGTCAATAATATTACTTCAATTGAGTCTGCCATTGTAATTTTGATTATTGGTCTTATAGATTTTGTTTTTATTATAGAATCCTGATTTCATGTTTATTTTGGAAGATTTTGATGCCTTTTCGAAAAGGACTTGATCCGCATTCCAATTTCACCCACAAAGTCTTTAGCTTTTACTTAAAATCATGATATTGATTCCCGGTTGCAGACTCTGGGTACTTCAAATCAGCTCAAACTTTTTACTTTATATTTCAATTTTAATTAAATTATATTTTATGATTATTTTGGGAAAGGAGATTAAATCTAATGGTTAAATCTTATCATTTACAGTAGTATACATGATTCTTCAACTGGAAATTATGGTTTCGTTGATCAGTTCTTTCTTCATCATGATGGCACTGTATTAGAACTCGATGTTGACTTGTATTTATTCAAGCCCCGCTGAAATTTTTTATCAAGTTCCTGAAATTTGCATATGAACTTACATTTGATTTGAGCTTAATTTTACATAGTTTCTAATATAACCTGGCTTTTAAGTTATGGTCCTCCTCCTTTTGGCACAATAGACTCGATATAAGTAATGTTTTGCAGAGCGAAAGATGTTTTAAGGATTATTATTGTGGATTCTATCTGGTTGCTCATTTTATTGATGATTTGATACTGTCTAGGTCGCAGCAATTGTTACTCAGCCGCCTTCTGGAAGAGATAGGGGAAGAAAAGTGATGCCTTCTCCAGTTGCACAGCATGCTCTTGATAGAAGCTTCCCTGCCGATTTGATTTTTACGCCTGAGCGAGCTGGTGAGGTAGGTACGTTTTCTGGGTATTATTTGTTATCATTATCCATGCACACCAAAATTTCGTGTTCGACTTTAAACTTGTAATTGTACTTATGGTTGATAAGTCTTTTTCATTTGACTCGAAGGTTTCTCTCACTTGTTTCTCATTCCAAATCAAGTCTTCTCTGTGGGAGTTTTCCATGCACTGCCGTGCATTTAGATATTCTAACAATGTTTCCTTGGCTGTTCAGTAATTTGTTTATATCAATGTCATTGAAGTACTTGACATATTCTGGGAAGCTCATTTCTCATTCTACGGTTATGCAGGAAACATTCTTGTCCAGTTTAAGAACTTTGCAGCCAGAACTTTGCATTACAGCAGCTTATGGGAATATATTACCAAGCAAGTTTCTCAATATTCCGCCACTGGGTTAGTTGAAACTTAAATTTACAATGCAATTTCTGTAACAAAATCAAAGTTGATATTTTGTGTTATTCTGTAACCTTTATAGTCTCGCCGATTGAGCTAGTTTTTTTTATTTTATTATTAGTATTTTTTACATACGTTAACTCATTGACTGTTAGAATCTATAAATTTGAGATTTAGACCATTGTCTTAACAAAGTGCGATCACAAATCTTTTTTTTTTTTTTTTGATGATTTTTACTTCACATTTAGGTACAACATTTGAAAATTTGCTTAACGTTCATGCCCTGATAACCTAAAACTTGTGAAATATCTTTAACTTTTGAATCTGACCTAATCACTTTCTACACGTATTCTCATGCATCTTATGCTTCAACTTTTATAAAAGCTTGTTCTGTATGTGTTGTTGTTCGCAACTTTTCTTCTTGTTGTATAGGCATCAACTACTTATTAGCAAAACCTTGATGTATTTTGTTAATATTTGTAAATTCTTTAGTTATTGGACAAGTTCCATTTCTTGCTAATGTCTACCCATGTAAGCAGTAACAAATTTGTAACCTTTAATATTACAAGAACTCAGAACTGAAGCTAGGAGTAATCTCGTAAACTGAAGATTGTGATATCATATAGTTTGTCTTGTTATAATGACGTAGAATACATCTTTCCTGTTATTGGAATAGTGTGAACAGTCATTACGACCATACTTATGTGTTGAGAGAATTTACCAATCATTATTTTAGGAATTACTTTACGCCTTTGCATTTTAATATAACTTCAGAAGGTGTCATTAATTTCAACATGCTTCCAGTTGATTCAAAGACATTGTCAGAAAGGACTTTATATGTAAAGTCAATATGTGCTCTCTCTCTCAAACACATCACCATTCCAACAGTATATATCTGTTGAGGAGAGATGGATTTGATCATTGGGGGATGGAGTTCTTCTCTTTTGTCTGATATGATTTTTCCACCATCTAAACTTGAAACCTGTTATTACGGTATCTCATGTTCAAATGTAATCTTCCAGGGACAGTCAATATACACCCAAGCCTGCTGCCTCTATACCGTGGTGCTGCTCCTGTTCAAAGAGCTTTGCAGGTTCTTAATTCCATTGAAATTTTGATATTAGTTATTTGGAATGCTTATCTATACTATTGTATCCTTTGTGAGTTCTACCCACAATATCATATATTTATATGCTAGGATGGTGTAAAAGAAACAGGAGTATCGTTAGCATTCACCGTACGCCCGCTGGATGCTGGACCTATCATTGCCTGTGAAAGAATGGAAGTTGATGATCAGATTAAGGTATGCATGACATTATTTAGAGTCATTAGTTTTATCTGAAGGTTATAGAAGGAGAACGATGAAATTCAGTTAGTCCATTTTCATGTCAGTCTCCATTTGATATATGACAAGTATTCGGGTGTTTTTTTGATCAGTAGATGATAAGTTGCATATGGGACAAATTTTTTGTAGTAGATGGTTCCGAGAGTCAAGTCCATCACATTTTATCTCATAAATTAACAATAATGCCGATATATGTTACAAGAGCTCAATTATGTGTTGAGTGTGGATTTGTGTTTAAATGTCTGACTTATCAAATCCTCGGACCTATGAACTCAGGAATATGGCTAAATATTCATATTTATTGTTATTTTCTTTTATTTCATAGGATGAAATGGTGTTTCGTGACAAAATGAACATAATAAAAGAGTTTTATGTACAATCTTACATTTCTTCAAGCATTTAGAATAGTCTGTATAGCATAGACGTGGATAAATAAAACTGCAATTAGTAATTTTTGTCTCCATTGACTTATCTCTCGACAGCAGTAGTTAGCTTCATCTTGACCTGCAAGTTTCTCTTAAGCACACAACATCTGGTCTAATAGTTAAACTTAAATTAATCATTACATCTTTCTATTGCTTTTGACTAGCATTTACTACATTCTAAGATTTTTTTTTTTTTTTGGTGAGCTGCCTGCAGGCACCGGAATTACTTGCATTGCTGTTTTCTGAGGGTAGGCTATTGAATTCCATTCTCTATGTTGTTTTTAATATCTGTATCTTAAACATCCTTGTAGTTTATAAATGTTTCACTTTATACTTCTATACATCTCTAATATATGACATATTTTTGCCTCTTTTTATTTTTAAGTTGCTCTGTAATATGGAGTTTTTGTTGTTTGCTAGTTAATAAACTTTAAGTATGTATTATGGAAATAATTTCATCATGCTATGTTAGCACGAATGTAGAACTGTGACAGTTGATTTAGAATAGATATGTTGACACGGATGAATTTTTAAAAAATGAGACATGACAAGGCAAGGACTTTTTGCAATATCTAAATATCCATGTTGACAACCGATCCACTCTTATTATACGTTGGAAATAAAATTTTGATTGGTGACCATGAGCTTCCCTCTGGATATGACAGATTGGCAATGGTGAAATCACAAGCCTAAGATGACTATATATAACTGATCCATTTTATTTTATTTTATTCTATAAATGTAGGATCTAAACTTCTGATACATGAGCTTCCCTCTATATTTGATGGATCAGCAAGGGCAAAAGCACAAGCCCAAGATGACTCTAAAGCTACTTTGGCTCCAAAGGTAACCCTTTTTAAACTATAATATTAACAGAGCCTGCAAAAATTCTAGGTCAAGTTGATATGTGATATAATGTTTACAAGTAAGTTTGCTTTTTTATATTACTATTCATGCATGCATTAAGCATTTCAAATTTTAAAATTGAAACAATGATTTCCTGAAACTGATTCTGGTAACGGCTAAAAGGCTGCTGGCAGTCCTGTAGAAAGGGTTACTGTTTGGTTAATGAGTGTCAGCTTTGTACTTCATTTTTGCATTGTCACTTAGGCTGCTTGCTCAATAAATGGTCGGAAAAAGACTAATGTTATTGTGAGTGTGAGCATCGGCGTACTGATGTTGCATCGTTTTGGCATATTCAGATTTCTGCATTTTCAGACCTGTGCTTCCTGAACGAGCTCTAAACTTAAAAATTCTAGACTGGTTCATTCTCTGTCTGCCTCCATCGTGCCCTTTGCTTCCCTTTTCTTGTTTGAGTACTTCCTAGATATCAGATATAGGGGATGAATGTTTATGCGACAGATGACAACATATGGTATTTAAGAAAGATGGAAATAACTTTTATTCAAGTTTGTTTTTGAATCATATGTACTTCTGTTGGCTTGCTGCAATAAATTAAGTTTGCCAACTTTCTATATTTAGGGTCAGGGATCTGTATATAGACTATTGAATTTTAAGATTGCTTCCTTTATGCAGATTAGTCCTGAGGAGTCGTGGCTATCCTTTGATCAAGAAGCTTTAGTCCTACATAATAAGGTACAGTCTTACTTTTTCCCTTGATCTGACTATGTAGAAATGACACACAACCTTTTAGGTTCGGGCATTTGCAGGGTGGCCTGGTACCCGTGCTAGAGTTGAAGCTATTGACAACAAAAGTGGTCAACGGAGTATTCTAGAGCTTAAGATTATCACTACAAGAGTTTGCAGCACTGAAAATATTCAGCGTAATGAAGTAGATGTTGTGGATTTTGTTAAAGGTGCATTGGTATTCCCATGTGGTGGGTGCACAACGCTCGAGGTGAGCAATCATTCTAAGGTTTTATGCTATATATATATATATTTTAAGATATTCCTATGGCTGTATTAATGGCATGATAAAAATTGAGTTTTGATGGTTGATGCTTTTCCTTATTTTTTCCCCATTATTTTTCAAACCCAAAAGAAATGCTTTATGGGGTGATTATGAGCTCGTGTGTGTGCTTGGGTGCCTTTACTTTAGTGTCAAGCTCTGTAAAGGCACATGGTCGTAAGGAAAAAGAAGTTGTTTTAAAGCATGTTTTAAGTTGGGGCCTATTCATTTAATAGTCAAGATGATGAGCAAAATATGTCCCTTTCTCTATTGTTTCCTAAGCGCTATTCTCAAATTGTGCCAAAGCTGTTGTACAGCGATGAAATACTGATATGACATCTAAAAAGGAGGGGCGGGTCAAGAGTTTATTTTTTCTTAGGTGTTGGTCCTAGCCAAACGAATTCAGGCTAGAGATATGTTTTGCACTAAAATGCATTTAACAGGCACACACTTCGTTATGGTCACACGTTAAGACGTAATGCATGCCCTTTGTTACTGTTATTGATGTTGGCTCTATGATGATATTTCAGGTACTGGAAGTTCAGCTTCCTGGTAAGAAAGTGGTAAGTGCAGCTTCATTTTGGAATGGTTTGCGAGGTCAAAAGCTGAAGAAGTTACAATGAAGGAGGCATTTTGTTTAGACGGCAAAGTAAGATGTAGGTTGAGAATATTCAATATGTTCTCTCTTTCTTTCTCTCTCTCATTAATTTTAAAAGGATTTTCTATATATTAATCTTAATTGTGAATATTTTCCTTAGTTTGTTTAAAGAGGGGTTATTTTGGCATTAATTTTAAAAAAAAATTTGTTCTCCCGTTGTTCCATATATATTATATATTTTCCCTCTCTTCTTTGTTGGCTATAAGTTAATAACACACACACATTATTGTCCCACAAGGGGACTTGAACCTTAAGAGGATATACCACTTAAGCAAAGGCTTGGTGGTCCTATTGTGCCATACTCTTAGAGTAAAAGAATATATTATTTGGTTCACAAATTTGTGAAAGATTTTTTAGAACAAACTTTTGAAATCTTAAAAGTTTCAATGGGAGACATGAAATTCTTAAACAAAAAACTATAGGGGATGACAGTTCATTACAGTACGAAAGAGAAGCTTCCAGTCTGAAATGGCAATAAAAAGTTTGGTTTTTATGCAAGGCTGGTCTACACTTAAAACATTGTTAAAATGACTTAAAAGCTGATGCAACTTTGTTCTATGTTGAAACTAAAAAGAGTTGTACTCATGCAAGGCTGGTCCAGTAGCTGGAACAAAAGTAAAAGAGGAATGTTGCCCTTGATGGGACAACTCATCTTATAAACAATTCTTGGAAATGGCTTATGAAACACAGAACTTTCTTTTAGCCAACACTTAAGGATGATTATATCGAGATTTACGAATTCTTGTGACCAAATGATGTGATCTATCAACTATCGTACATTGTTGGCGTATTGTGTTTCTTAGTGTCGAGATTCAAGAGTACTAATAGCATGTATATGGCACGGGGCAAGAAAACGTATAGTGGTAGTCTGGTAGCATCTTGACATTGTAACTTATCGGATATCCTTAAATTTTGTTTACTTTACTGTATTATTATTATTATTATTATTTTTTTTTAATTTTGTATATTAAGCAGATTTGATGTATGACACATTTATCTGGTTTCTCCTTATAGTTATACTTTGAAGAGAAGGAAAGCTTTGGCTGGGAGAGAGGATTCTGAATTTGCTCTGGTTTGAAGGCATGGAGTTTGATATGGTCAGCTAATTCCACAGCCCATTGCATCTTTATTTGAGGGATTAGAACTGTATTCTGATGAGCCACACTTGAGAGATCAGAAGTGAAAATTTTGGCAATGCTTATATGGCAGTTTAGTTTATATTTATTTTCTTTATACGGCAGAAGCTTTTCTGATTGCTCGTATGCAGTAAATTTTCAAAATGTTCATTTTTGTGGTGTATTATTAGTTATATATGCAAGAAAGCTTTTCTTTAATTTGACATGATTGAGAGAGAGAAGCAGCTAGATGGATGGCAAAGAAATCATTGGATCATTAGGGATATATACAGGAGACCTCTATATATTAGTACACCTGGTTTATTACTCTCTCTTTCTACATGTCATGATAAAATGAAGAGAGAATTGAAAATGAAAAGAGAATATAACATGGTAAAGGAGAGGCTTATTTGCAAAGAAATAAAAAAAAATAAAAAAATAAAAATTTCCTTGCACTTTACAAGTTCCGGCAATTATAGAAAATGTAATTCACTAGTATTTTCTCCTCTTCCAAAGGAAAAGGTGGATGGTTTAGTGGGAATGTATTTCTTGCTAATGAAAAAATGATAAAAAAGAAATTGTAGTTTCTTTATGCAAGTCGGACGACTTTTTGTGAATTGAGCATGTTGAATATTTTCTTCCATTTTAGTTTGGGTAATTTCACGGAGTTTTGTCTGAAGAAAGTTTTATGCAATTAACCCTAGAGTAAATTGAGATTTGAGAAGAAGTTGATGATGGAGAAATTGACACAAATTCATACTAGAAATGCATCCAAATGCACCTTTGGTATGTTTAAGAGATTATTTTAAAACAAATTGTAATGTTCACCAATACAAACCAAGTATAAGAAAAACAACAATTCCAACACTAAGCTAATTTTCAAGTATTGTACACAACATTTGACTATAATTAATTACTTCAAAACAAATGACATTCACAAGCTGTGAGGAAAGAAAAGAATAGTTGGGGAATCTATATTGAAGAAGCTAATACATATGAGTCCAAAGAAGAAGGCACATAATTCCGGTAAATTTTGATTTCTAGTGACTTTAAATAAACTTAAATTGTTTGCAAAGAAACTTGAAGAAGACAATCACCTGCTTCAATCCAAAGTGAAGATAACCACGGATATTTATGGATAGTATAATCTTTCCTCCTTAAAAGAAAGGTTGAGAGTTCAAAATAATAAAGTACATGTTATATGTACTGAGTGTGTGTTTGCGTTAACTCTCAAAATAATAATAATAATAATTATTATTATTATTGAAGAAAACAATGCAAAATTTTGAATTGTGCAACAATTTAAGAAATAACAATATATAAAAAAATAAATAAACAATGGTTATCATTTGAGGTATGGAGTTGAAGTGTTGAAAAAAGTTTGGAGGGCATATTTTTCCAGCTTAATTTCAAATATGGGAAACATGGTCTGCTAGCTCATTATTTAAGAAATTTGCTCCAATATTTTGCAAACAATTTTAGTTGGAATAGAAACCAACTATATATCAAGATCTTGATGGTTTTCAATCTCTAACAATTTGCTGAAATTTGGTGAAGGATAGGGCTTGGCGTAATAGTAAAGTTGTTCCGTTATGATTAATTATGAGATCACACCGAGTTAATTAAAAAAAGAAGAAGAAGGTAAAGCTTCGTACATCTGACCCTCTTCAAATTCTAAAACGACAGGAGAAGCCTCTTACGCTGATCAGTTAGCTCTTTAATCTTCAGATAGAATCAAGCTACAAAGCCATTATTGTGGTATATATTGATAAATAAATGAAAAGCAAAGCCACACCCATTGAACGAAAATGAAAGCAAACACAAAAGCACTTTTACAACATTTTTCCATTAACTTAAGAAAATAAACAAATGAAGGGGGAAGTCCAAAAGCATTGTTGCCCCCCTCATGATTTCAAGGCACATTATCATGGTTTGTGGGGCATTTTGTTGGTTAAAAAAATTCCATAGACATCTTGTTTACACATCTCCTTTAGTCCCACAAACCACCTAGCTTATATATATACCAATTCTTCCATTTATCTCTTTGTACTTTGCTTTCGGCCAAAGACAAGCAATGGGTGCTCTTGATTATCTTTCTAACTTTTGTACTGTCACCACCACAAGAGGCAAACGCAAACCAATGCAGGTACTCATTAGCTCCAGGCAACTAGCTTCATGTGTGTATAATCTTTGTAGAACTCTTTCTCTCTCTCTCTCTCTCTCTCACACACACACACACACACAGACACACACTTGTGTTTTGCTGGTTTTACTTTCTTCAGTTGCTTTATATTTCTTTCTGAGAGATGGGTTATGTTTTCTGTTTCAGACAGTTGAGATTAAAGTCAAAATGGACTGTGATGGTTGTGAAAGGAGAGTGAAGAATTCTGTTAAGTCCATGAAAGGTTCTTTTAGATTCTCTCTCTCTCTCTCAAGCTCTTTTTCATCTCTCTGGTTGAGGATATATATAGCAACTGCTTCTATAGTCAAACAACAATGTTAGTTTTTATTTTTTTAATTTTTTTTTTTTTTGTATTTTTGTTTTCGTAGTTCAACCAAACACACACAATCACAATATTACTCCTAGCAGGATCGAACTCTCAACCTCCTTTTGGGAGGAGAGACTAGTTAACAACATTGTTAGTTGCCAAAGTAACCGTAATTGTGACAGTTCTATCAACAGCTTTCATACTTATATATTTTTTTCCTCCATAGCTAGCAGTAGCAGCATTTAAATCTCAATTTTTTTTTCCCGGATATATTCGGATGAACTTTTTGTAAATTCATAATATAAGGAATCAGACTTCTTAAAAATGTTTTTATCAGTTATGACAACCGCACATAAAGAGAAACAGTGCACAGGAAGATGAATATACAAGTGTGTGAGTGTGTGTGTATAAAAACCTTGGTTAGCACTACTGCAAAGGAAAGGAGGAAAAAAGGAAAAGGTTCAGTGAGAAGTCGAGAACTGAAATTTGTTTCTTTGTCAAATTTAATCAAATGGGTTTTTTTAGGTCTAGGTTTGGTCTCTTTTGGTATGATTTTATCTGCTTATTTAATTTTGTCAATTAATGAATGGGCTTTGAGGATTTGTTGCTTTAAGTGGAAAGGAAAAACTTATGCCTTGGCAAAAAATTATTTTTTATTTTTATTCTCAAAATTTAAGCAAATTGTACATGTACGAACGTCAGAAATGCTCATGGAATTGAAGGAAACACCTCAGATAAGATAATTAATACGTAAAGTCCATCACATAGATAGCAAAGAACCCCAAACCCTACTTTATTTTGTTTATATGTTACTAGAATATATTTCTCTTTGGAATTGTATAATCTAACTTTATCTCTAACCCTCAACGTACTAATAACTGAAATGTACTTTTGATCTTTCTGGACTTCTTTTGATCATCTCATATATATTATCATAATCTCTCTCTCTCTCATTGGCTTTTAGGTGTGAAATCTGTGGAGGTTAATCGAAAACAAAGCCGGGTAACAGTTAGTGGCTATGTTGAGCCAAACAAGGTATTAAAGAAAGTAAAGAGTACTGGAAAGAGAGCTGAATTCTGGCCTTACATCCCACACAACTTAGTTTACTATCCTTATGTTCCTCAAGTCTATGACAAGAGGGCCCCTGCAGGCTTTGTTCGCAATGTTTCACAGGCGGTACCTGCCCCGAATGCACCTGAGGAGAGAATGACCTATCTCTTCAGTGACGATAACCCAAATGCATGTTCCATCATGTGAAATACTACTTAACTGAGTGGAAGAAAAAAAAAAAAAAAAAATGTTCACATGAGGAAGAAAGTGAGTTTATATAAAGGAATTTCAATATGATGTTTTGTTGTGGCCTTCTACTATATGTATGTATGTATGATTTCATGCTTTGCCAGTTTAAACTGCCTCATGTAGACAATGATGTCAATGTTTTAGCTGATATAAATATATGAGGTATTGAATGTAATAAATTTGCCACTGTTGAGAGTATAATTCTGCAATATTATGGGTTTAAATGGAAGGGAATGAGTTTTTTTTTTTAATTTAATTTTTTAAAAGAAGAATGATCATCCCGTTACTTACTTGGACTC
Source organism: Cornus florida (assembly GCF_030987335.1). Classification (NCBI taxonomy): domain Eukaryota; kingdom Viridiplantae; phylum Streptophyta; class Magnoliopsida; order Cornales; family Cornaceae; genus Cornus; species Cornus florida. Next base: position 11,000,537 of record NW_026775577.1, read on the forward strand.
TCGAATGGTTTGCATCCAGAATTTGTAAATTATTCGAGAATCTAAAGTAGCTAACTATATATATATATATATATAGTCAATAGATATACCAAAAAAAATAAAAAATAAAAGTTTATTTGATATGTTAACACTACAAAAACTAATAACTAGTCATTAACCATGATAAGGGGAGAAAAAGAAAAGCTAACTATATATATATATATAGTCAATAGATATACCAAAAAAATAAAAAATAAAAGTTTATTTGATATGTTAACACTACAAAAACTAATAACTAGTCATTAACCATGATAAGGGGAGAAAAAGAAAAGAAAGGAAAAGAAAAGGTGAGGTGAAATTATCGGTTTCAAATCTACACTGAGCATAACTGATTCTTTATTTTATTTTTGTGATCTATTGGGGGAGGAAGGATCATATCAGAATAAATAGATAAAGAGTATACTCAAAAGGGAGACATGACATTTTAAAGGTTGTGGTGGTAGAATAAGATTCTTGTTCTGATCCTAAATTGGTGGAATTAATTAGGTCAAATATGTTTTCAATGTCACTTGCATGTACAATTAAAGTGCTTTTCCCCAGTTATTTGGCATGTTTTTTTTACGAAAGTTCAAGTAAATGTATTAACATTCATAATATTATTCCTCACGACTCGACACTCAAATCTTTTTCTTGAAAAAGTGAGATCATACCATCTAGCATCAACAAGAATTCTTGTAGATTAGTTAGTTGAACCATATATGCATATAATTGTTAACATATATTCTAATATATAAGTCCATATATTTAACAAGATGAAAAGATGGCAAAAGTGATAACAATCACAATAACAGATACCATATATATTTTTGAAGCTTATATGGGTAGTGACTAAAAGACTAGATATCAGAAAATCAAAATTGGCTTCATATAGGAGAGATCCACTTAATTATACATACAGCCACCAAAGGGTTAGGAAAGTGAATGAAATAAAAAATATTATAAGAAAGTATAATGTAAAACTTTTTAGGTAGCTTATGATAAAAGCATGCATTTTAATATATGGTAAAACATATCTATGATGGAGTTATGATTACCGTACCCTAAAGATGATATTCATGGTAGAAATATGAATTTCCTATTAAAATTGGCTAGCATTAATTTGGTTTTACCATCATTAGGCAGTATCTTCTTATTCATGGCTTTAGGTAGGAAAGTGAAGCTCATGTGTATGCTTATTAATTGAAGAAAGCCATACCATACTAAGCATAATGAAGCTTCCAACCTTACTTCATATGTACCAATAGGCTCTAGTTTAAATAGTATAAGCTCTTTCTTTTTTCTTTGGAACATTCGAGCTTTAGCGGAGGCAAAAGTATATAGTGAGTGAGCATAGATTTGCTTGAACCAAAAAAATATATATATATAGATCCTTAAGCCATAGGTTAATTTCTTAGAAGTTCAAGCTATTAAAAATGGTATAATATTAATGTTTATATATATTTAAGCTCTCGTGTTAAACACCATCTATACTATAAACTTAAACTATTAGAAAAGTCCAAGGGATTGGCTCAGTGGCAAGGTCACTTGGCTCTGGTGCTTCATGAACCATTAGGTTTGACGTCCGACTCCTATTGGGTCCAAATAATTTTCTTTAGACTATGCTTCTGCGGCCATATTTTGCGACTTACTCGGCCTGAAATGGGGAGACGACTTTCTTGAGTCCTTGGGAATTAGTCGTAGCGAAGTTCCGGACACCCTAAATAAGAGAACTACATAATTGACTAGTTCACTAAACCAATATCTTTGCTGACTTTACTAGTTTGCTATCTCTCATTTTCAACCATCCCTAATTTCTGGCTTTAATTTGAATGGAGTGATATCATCACATTTTTATAAGATGGTGGTCCTCCCCCAAGGTAATGTGGAATCTTATCTAAATCTTTGATATTACCTACAGACACTACAGAGACATTTTTTTAAACATTATATATTGTCAAATGTAGATTTTTCAGTGATCTTATACAAATCAAAACTGCTGATATGGGGAAAAAGAAAAAATAAAATAAAATAAAATAAACTTTCGGTTAAACAAGGTCACAAGAGCCCTTAGCAAAACAGCATCGCATGTCGCGCGGCTAGAAATAATAAATCAAATTAAAGTGTGACACTAACATAGAAATAATAAAAGTGGTGTTCTTATTAACCAAAGTATTATATATATAATTAGATGAGATCTTATCCTAATCTTTTCCTTGGTGATCGAGGAGACAATAACATATTTTTTTACTTTTTATCTTATTGTGATTTTATGATTAATCATATTTATCATCAACTGTGATGTTTGTATCTGTTAATTTGGTCAAAGTTTAGTCCACAGTTGGTGAAGAGAGTGGAGTGACAATGTGTATAGTGACACTTGAAACATATATTATTTTACAGGAACAAAATAGCATAAAAGAGGGTGAAATCATTATTGGAAGCACCAACCATGGTTTTGCAATAATATATTGGTGTTAGAGGGAGAAGCTTCTTTAAAGAAATGAACTTTTAAGGCCTTGATTGGGAATTATGTGATTTGATTAAGTTAAATAGATGGTCCACTAATCAACCACCCTATATTTAAATATTTCAATTACAAAGTTAAAGAATGATTGTTCTTGGGTTTCTAACAAGCGAAGTTAAAGAATGATTTGGGTTTTTTAATTTTTTTCTCCAAAAGAATGATTTGTTTTCTTGGGACAAAATTTGTGAGAGAAATGGAAATAATTGAAGCATGATCGTTTGATCAAGTGATAAAAAGATGTTTCTTTGACCAGAAATCTACAATTATGGACGATCCCTCACCTTTCCTTCCATCGAAACTCTACATCTCTGAGCCGTTTACCTGAGTGAGAATATTCCTCATAAATATAAACATTTATGATTTTAAAATGTATCTACATAAGTAGAAGACATCTTCTTTTGTTCGTAACTAACTTCTTTTCTTGATAATGTGAAATGTCACACTCATTCTCTTTCTTAAAACTCACATTCTGGATGGCTTTGAAAGAAACATATCTAAGATATTTTAAAAATAAAAATTAACATTATCTCGCTGACAAAAATGTTAACAGGTAAAAAGAATCACGATTCCTTCTTGTTTGGAGGGATTCTGTGCACTAAAACGTTCATGCCAGAGTTTAAAGTGACCCACAAAAAGTCACAACACGCATTTTCGTTAGCGTGTACGTGTGCACCAAAATAATGTCATTACATGAGGGGATCTACCTCTACACAAAGATCGGTAAAAAAAAAAAAAAATCTGAATTCTAGGGTTATTTTGTATAAAGCAAACTGTTCTCAATCTCGACAACTTTCTAGCACTTGTTACTTTGTTAGAATTATATACTAAAGCAAAGTAACCACTAATAGGTGAGTTTGTTAAGTCAATCTCACAATGTATTACACTTCTCAACCACCACACAGTGTCAGTTTTACTGTTGACAACAAAATCCACTTCCATAATTCCATCCATGGATAATATGTAGATGTATATATTTGCAATAGTTTTTATTTTATTTTTATTTGACTGATAACACAATTTGCATATACATTTTTATAATAAGAAAGTGATTTGAAATCTTGTTATTTCAGTTAATTGACAGTCAAGCTCAACACTTCTTTTAACTAATTAAGCAATTTAGTTACCAAGAAATATTAGATAACTATAATTAAGTAATAGAAAATATATAATCGACTAAGAAAAAAAAAATTAATGAAGCAAGTCTTTCTGCTTCATTAATTTAACTATGCTAAAAAGGTATAAATATGATATATCACCTTGGATTTTTTTTTCCCCTGTAAGTATATCACCATGGATTTTATTACTACAATATTTACTTAGAGATCAAAAAATAGAAAGAAAAAATAGCTGATCATTACCCAAAAGCCAAATTTGTTTTTCTAATGGATTTTTCTATTTTTTATGTCAATATATATAGCATTCAATAGTATGTTTTAATCCACAATAATAATTCTCATAGAGATGGGTGCTTCATTTTTCTGCACCTTAATATTTTAACAGAGGAGCATTTACTCGATAGCACTCAGTTCCCGAATGGGCGGCGGCCTAATGGTTATAGGTCTGCTGGCTGATCTGGGCCGGCCTAGGCCATTATTGGACTTAGATTTTTGTTATAGCCAGGCCTAGGCTATTCTTTTATGGGCTAATCCATTTTCTGGTGAGCAAGGATCAATGTCTAAGGCCCAATCAGCCCAACTAAAAAATAACACATTTATTTTTTATAATTAATAATATCTAGAAAATAGATACCCTACTTGAGACAAGTAAATCATGCAAATATAATTTTGAAGCCATTGCGTAAGTTGGAACCACTACCAAAAATCAGGAGTCTCTGATCTACTGTTGTAGTGTATTGTAGCAGTTTTTAACGTATTTATATTTCAATGTATTTTCAACATAAAAAAAAATTTAAAAATTATTGAACGAAATAATATATTGAAAGTTGAAATGTTTACAACACATTGTTTTATAATTAATATATAATGTGACAAAACTAATCCTAAATATATAACCCAAATACACTCAATTAAAACTTCTTACACAAAGTTCATATATATTTTACTCTACTTTTGTCACACCACTAATTAACTAAAAATTTAACTTTAACTATTTGAATGCGTAATTTTGACCTAGTAAATAATTACTTTGACAAAGATCGGTTAACTAAAGGACTGTACTTTTTCATTAACCTAAGTAATTTATTAAAATTTTTTTTTTTCAAAAAATAAAAAACAATACACAATTCAAGGTCAGCTATTTGACTTGGCCGGCTCTAATCGGAAGACTATTAGTTTTTGTTTATTCACTGGAGAAAGAGAGACACAATTCATCTTGATTTTCAGTGAATTGGGTTTTTGAGGAAGAGAAAAACACACAGATGGCGTCGGCGTTGATCGGAAAGGCTGCATTGGGAGTAGCGTTCGGTGAATTACTGAAACTTGTTGTGTACGCCACAGACAAAACCATCAACTTCAAGTCCGAACTCGAAAGACTTGCATCAACACTGAATTCACTTGAACCAATTGTACGTGAAATTGAGAAGTTGGACAGAGAATTGGATGTCCCTGAGAAAGAAACCAAAATGTTCACCGATCTCTTGAAAAAGGTGGCGGAGCTGGTCAGCAAGTGCTCGAGAATTAAGGGCTTGAATTGCTTCATGAGGCCCCTCTACTCGAAGAAGCTCATCGAATTTGCAGTTTTGCTCGAGAGATTCTTTCAGAACTATGTGCAAGCTCTGCAGACAAGAGATGGCAAGAAGATTCTGGTGAAAGTGAATGAACTAGAGAAATTGTATGAAAACATTCTGGTCAAAGTGAATCAAATAGCGAAATTGCATAAAAAGATTCTGGTGAAAGCGAATGAAACAGATGCGAAATTGGATGAAAAGATGAACGAAATAGATGCGAAATTGGATCAAAAGATGAATGAAATAGATGCGAAATTGGATGAAAAGTGGTCGAGTATGAAGAAAGATGGAGGGGTTTGTGATTCGACCCCAGCCAAACACCTTGACCTTGATGTGTGTATAATCTGTGAAGAACTCTTCTCTCTCTCACACACACAGTCACACACGTTTAGTTGTGGTTTAAACGTTTTCTTCAGTTGCTTTTTAGTTATTTATAACAGATGGTTGTGTTTGATTTCTGTTTCAGACAGGTGAAATGAAAGTCAAATTGGACTCTGATATTGGCCGGATTGGCTGCGAAAGTAGCGTGAAGAATTCTGGTAAGTCCATGAAAGGTTCTTCTTAATTATACATGTTCTCTTTCAATCTATATTTCATCCTTTGGTTATAAGGAAGCAATCATAATAATTACAGATATCATGCAATGTTAAACTTTTTGGAGAAAACACGTGAGATTATTATTATTATTATTATTATTATTATTATTATTTATTTTAAGGTCAAAGCAAGTAACACCACAGAGATAACAACACACATAAAGTCCATCACATAGATGGCAAAAAACCCCAAATTAAGCCTACTTTATTCTTTTGTATATGTTTATTATGTATAATATATGTCCCTTTGGATAATTTAATCTTGTGAATTAGCCTCAATGTACTAATAAATGAAATGTGCTTTTCATATATTTTTTTTTGGAGTTATAGCCCGTTTGTTTTGTAATTCTGATAACTGAAAACAAAAACAGTTTTCTAAAAATTCAGTTATAAAAATGTTTAGAGAATTGTCTTTTCTTGTTCCTGAAATCAATTTTCTGTTCTATAAATTTTTTAGAACTGTTTTCAAAATTACAAACCAAACAAACTCTAATTTCTCTCTCATTGGATTTTAGGAGTGAAATTTGTGAAGGTTAACCGAAAGCAAAGTCGGCCAACAGTTAGTAACTATGTTGATCCAAGCAATGTCTTTTTTTTTTTTGGGAAGGTTGATCCAAGCAATGTCTTGAAGAAGCTAGAGTGTACTGGAAAGAGAGCTAAATTCATGCCACGCCGTGCTCGCAGTGTTTCACCAGGTCTGGTGTATGCATATGTGCGCGCTTATTTGCAGAGAAAACCAGAATGCCCTGTGTGCGTATGCGCGTGCTGAGTTGCAGAGGTTTGAAAACCAGAATGCGTCTCCCAGTCTCTTCAGTGAAGAAGACGTTCCATGTTCCATCTTGTGAATTACTGCTTCTCTCAGAAAAATTAGAATGCATTGTAAACCATTTATATAAATCTTCCTTACCTTAATCATAGGCACATGTATACAAATATAATCAAAACACATACCTGTATTCATAACAGTAGAACTCATGGGGGTTTCAATTTTTTTTTTCTACAGAATGTGTTTCAAAATTTTCAAGTCATGATTTCAGTTTTAAAACAGGCAATGGTAGCAATGGGCGGGATACATTGGCCAAGCCAGGAATTCACTTTAGAGGGGCAACCTTTGACAATAATATAATAACCCAAAATACTCCCTTGTTCCGTTTTCATTTTTGGTCATATAAGCACGTGAACCTGTTATAAAAGGGTGTATTTGAAATTCATTTCCTACCATTATAGTAAAATTTTATTAAAATTTACCCTCTTAAAAAGTTAGGAGGTTCCCAAAAAAAATAAATTTTTTTTTTTTTTTTGTGGGACAGGGAGAGTAATAAATATAAAAACTAAAAATATTATTACTTGTTAAAAATTGAGTTCACTTAGTTTGTTTGGAAGTAAAATATTTTTTTCTAAAAATATATATTTTTTCTAGGTAAAATAATTTTTTAATTTTTATTTTTCGATATTTGGCTAAGGTCTAAGTTGAGGTTGAGGTCGAGTCCATCGGGTGGTGTGTAAAATAATTTATCAAAAATTGATAAATAAATTATTTTTGTTAAATTTTAATATATTTTTTTTCTTTGTAAATATTTTACGACTGTCAAATACCCAAAAACATAAAAAATATTTTACCGTCAAACAAATTAAGGTAGCCTATCAACTAAAGTATTCACATTTAATGGATGGCTACTGAAATATGTATATAGTGACACTTGAAACATATATTATCTTACAGGAACGTAATAGCATACAAGAGGGTGAAATCATTATTGGAAGCACCAACCACGGTTTTGGAATAATATAATAATAGTGTTGGAGAAGCTTCTTTAAAGAATTGAACTTTTGAGGCCTTGATTGGGAATTATGTGATTTGATTAAGTTAAATAGATGGTCCACTAATCAACCACCCTATATTTAAATCTCTCAATTACAAAGTAAAAGAATTATTGTTTTTGGGTTTCACATATACAAAGTTAGATACTTTACCAAGGTGGTATAGAATTTTCTTTGACCATAAATCTGCAGCTATGGATAATCCCCCACCTTCTCTTCCATTGAAACTCGCTCGTCTCAAAGGATGAGGATATCTTTTCAAGGTAATGTGAGACATCTTCATAGCATAAGATTTAACTCCACTTCATGTGCATATATGTTTTCATAATCAGAAAGGGGCATTTTTTTTTTTTTTTTTGGGTGGTAAGGCCAAGCAAAGTACTATATGATATAAATATTTAAAGAATAAAGTGAGAAAAACACTCTTAATATTGTTTATATTTTGAGCAAATAACACTCATATATTTTATGTTGTATATATAAATCAGTTAATTTTGAAAAAATGAGCAAAGATCGAATGAGTTATGTTTATATATATATAAGTCTGTTAAGTTTGAAAAATGAACAAATAAGAGGTTGAACTCACTGTTATGATATAAAATTTAAAAAATGTCTTTGTCTCTAAATATAAACCTGATATGTATATTACCTATATATATATATATATATATATATATATATATATTGAACCTACACCGGTAAGAACATTGCCTAAGGACATATCAAGTCGTCGTTGCTAATCCATTGTTGGTAGTTTAGATTTGCGACGATGGTGATAAAGAAGAAACCCAAAAAAGGAAAAGTAAAGAGGGATAATTTAGTAATTTAACATTTAATTAATTTTTTATCTATTTTTTTATTCAATTATGGCGAGATATTTTAGTTTTTTCAGCATTTAAGTCTTTATTTGTTTTAAAATTAAATCCTAAAGGCTTTTTACAACATGTAAAAAAAATATATACTCTATATACATAACTATATGAATACTTTTCGCTCGCAACCCATGTATAAATGAAGGGGGTCCTGTTATTTAACTTGATAGTCAAACTTAACACCATTTGATCTCTCTCTCTCTCTCTCTCTCTCTCTCTCTCTCTCTCTATATATATATATATATATATTACAGTAATTGATCTACTAAGCCAGTGATTATGTATTGGTTGTAGATTTAGTTACCAGGAAATACAACTAGTAGAACAATCGCAACTCATATAACAATGAAGCAATATAAAATAATTTATCCAAAAAAAAAAACAAAGAAGTTGATAATATTCATTGTACAATTAAAGTACAAGTGAATTCGTGATCTTGTAATGTTTGTGGATGAAATTTTAAGCTTTCACCTCCATATTTAGAAGGTGTTTTTGTCCAAATTCTAAATAAGATTTGAAGTTATAAATATGATATATAATAACTGCAAGATTGAGAGATGGAAAAATTAAAGAAAAAGAGATCAATTACACTTGCTTTATGCTGTATATTGTCTAAAAACAAGGATTTTTCGTTTCGAATTTAACATTGATCTCCCTTATTAGTATAAAATTTGACTCTAATATGTTTACGACTATTATACTCATTCTATTTTTTTTTCATTCCATGCATGGACAAAATAACATTTTCAAGCTTTTTAAAGATACTCTTAAATTTTAAATAAATTTTGAGTAAAACAATACCAAATGAGAATGTCAGGTTTTATGACAGAAAATATTAGTTTTACTCATACCTGAAATTGAGGTTAATAGTATGTTTGAAAGGACAATATTTCTCAAAGGGAAAAAAGTAGCGATGGGCTGGATGGTCATCGGCCTTGGCAGTTTCATGACTTGGATTTTTTTATTATAGGCGCATTGGCCAGGCCTAGGCTAAGCTCCGGAATCAATTTCTAAGGCCCAATCAGCCCAACTCAAGATTAAGTAGCCAATTGGAGAATTAACACATTATTCAATAGGGTAGATTACATTTACCTTTCTTAAGATTTGAACAAATTATATATAGATTGAATATCTAATCTTTATTATTTTGACATCTTTTGAGATTTGACCCGTGTGTTTAATGACTTAAAAAAATGACTAAGTTGTCATTTTTTTATATTAAAATATTACAATAACCTTTTATTTTACATATAATTACAAAAATACCATAAAATGTCATTGGAATGCAAAATATCAATTTTTATATTAATTTCATATTACTAAATTTTACTCTTTTTCTTTTTTCTTTTTTCGTTTTTCTTTTCTTTTTTTTTCTTTTTTTGGGTTAATGACATTTGATTAAGTTTCTTTTTAGGGTTTTATTAGGCTTTTTTTTGGGTAATAAATTAGGTAAGATAATATAGTGTTTACCATAAGAGAAAAACATGGGTAATGGAGTCTTTTGGTTTGACAATTTTTTTATATTAAACTATTATTAAGTTAGATAAGGGTATGAAAGACATTTCATACTTTTAGAGGATATTAAAGTAATAAAGGGCCAACACTATATCCATATACAATTTAGGGATTATTACATATAAATGGTATTAATGACCCAATATTTACCATTTGACGGAGTCAAAGTATTATAGTTCTAAAAAAAAAAAGTTGACTAAAATGATGTGGTGGATATGAAAAAACATTGTTCATTTGCCAAAATGTACCACTTTTAGGCATATAGGTATCACTTTTTGTGCACACATGTATTACTTTTTGTCATTATGTATCACTTTTGTTTTGAGCATAGAGGTATCACTTTTAGACACTTATGTATCACTTTTTATACAGCACAAAATTAGTACCGGATGATAAAAAGTGGTACTTTTTGGCAAATAAACAATGTTATCTATGTCCACGTTAGCATTTTGGTTAATTTTATTTTTTTGAAACTACGAGACTTTGACTCAATCAAATGACGAATATGAGTCATCAACACTTTATATGTAATAATCCATATAATATAACCAAACCTCAAGAAAGGTTAGTGTAATTCAAGTCAAATCAAAATCAATGATTCATCTGTATAATAAAATTGGAATTGCATTTCAATTACACTTGAATTTCAAAGTTTATCCAATCTAGTTAAGGAGTGACAATTCGTATTCGCGGGTTGTTCGTTGATAAGGGCACAAAAATCATTATTTTATGTACTCAGCAGATTTATTTTATTAGTATTTATATTATTTTAATATTAGTATATGCATGTTTTATGTTTTATGTTAATAATTGAATAATGAGAAAAAAACAAGCAAAAAAAAATGAAGAACAAGTGGAAGATGGCTGTAAGTAAAAGATTTTTTAGATTTTCAGCCAATACTGAACATGAATAGCGTTCCAGGAAAATGGGTAAACTCTCGTTACAGTGCTCATGGCATGAGGAGTTTGTATTTTTTGGCCAATTGCGTCATCATTATATATATATATATATATATATATATATATATATGCATATTGTGAGTGCACGTGAGGAAGATTGGAAAAAGCAAAAGAAAAGTACAAAAAAAAAGAAAGATTGCAAAGGAATATTCCCACGCGAAAAAGGAATGAAATAAAGAAAGAATGACAGAAGTCCGAAAAGAATAAAAAATGAGAGCTGGGGAATTTTTGCTATTTATAGCCGAGGACAGCGAATGAAGAGGAGACAGGAGAGCCTGGTTTGAGAGTTAAAAGAGTAGGAATAGGTTGCTCCTTAGAGAGCTGCTTTGAGGAGCAAGCTATCTGCTTGTGTATTTATTTTCAGCACTCTCTTTTAATTAATGCATTATTATTTTTTAAAAATTTTAATTTACATATTTTTTTTTAATTTTTAGATGTTTTAATTTCAACAGATTAGTTCAAAAATTACAAAAAAATATATATATATATTCCTCTCTGAATAATAATTTGATTATGAGTTTCAATACAAAATTTCAACTTTAATATAGGTTCGATCGTGCTTACCACTATATAAATTGATTGAAAAGATAAAAAACAAATGTATGAATTGAATTCAGTAACGACAACACTCAAAAAAATTAACACGTTAAATGACGGTGTTGCCGGTTCAAGTTTGAGATTTCATGGAATGAGGATTTAAATTTGGTTTTCCATTTTCTTGTAGAATTTTTTTTTTTTTTCCTGGAAGTGTTTTGTTTTTCATGTTTCATGTTGTTTTATTTTATTTCAACAAAAAAAAAAAAATTTCTAGTGTTCATTTTCGTTCAGTTTGCATTAAAAAAAAAAAAAAAATTACAAGAGTCGGTTTGGTTTTCAGTTTTGCAATTCCAAAGAACAAAAACACAAACAACAGATACTGAGCAACCCATCTTCTTCAATCAACCACAAGCCAACAGACCCATTTGCAGTCCTCCACTGTCGCTGATAAAGTTAAGTTCATGCTCGGCAGTTCCGAGCTCATCAATCATCCTCACCACCGCGTCCATGCTCACCAATACATCCTGATCGCCGGTATTTCCATTGTCTTCGGCTGTACAGACCTGCTTGGGTCATCACCGGTAAAGCACAGTCCATCACTGCAGTTCAGTTCCTCCTTGCCGACCGGATCCGTGTAACCGGTGCAGCGCCGCAGATTCACTCCTCCTTGCACGCCGAACTCATCACCGTGAAGTCATCACCGCCGGATTTTTCTCTGTGGCCATCTTTGCTGGCCGGATACGTCACCGCCGAGCTCTCAGCCGCCGTCTGAAGCTGAGATCTCTGCCGTCACTGCATCACAGCCGTTCTCGCCGCCGTCGGCAAAAATAGTTTCATTCTCGCCGGCACATCCTTGCTGGACGTTCCATGCTCACTTTCCGTTCAATCATCTGTACAATCGTTTTTAGTCCACCATGCTCAAGCAATAATTCGTGATCGAGCTCCCCACCTTGCCGTCTTTCACTTTCTTGCCCGTAGGAGTTGCCGTTCGTTGCTTGCCGCCGGCCTGCATTGTTGTTCTCTGGATGTGGGTTTGTTCTTGTAAAATAATATACATATACATGTACAGGAACGCTATCGTGCGGTAAAAAACAAAGGATTGTTCAACCGACCAAAATTTAATTAGTGAATTGCACTTTATTACCTCATCACTCTTAATAATAATTAATAATGTTAATTTTAATAGTTAATTTAGCATAGTTAACTAATACTTTTATTCAATCTTTAGAATTTTTTTTTCTTCGACCCATTATTCCACACTTCGTGAATAATATATATATATTTTTTCTTCATATTCAAAGAATACTAATTTTTTAGGATCGGTAAATAAGCAAAACCTCCAATAATGAAGTTTTAAACAGAAAACAAATAGTGCTTAACCTGCCATGGAAACAATAAAAGGACTCCAAATTTGGGTTTTATGAAACTATAGTAAATTGACTATTAAAGTTAACATTATTAACTTGGTTAGGTCTGATAAAGTAATAAAGTGTAATTAACTAATTGAGTTTTGATCTGTTGAAAATTTCGTTATTTTGGACTGCATGACAGCTAAAAAAAAAAAAAAAAGGCACAGAAGAAAAAAAGAAGAAGTTATTAAGTGGGGAAGAAAAAAAAGATTGATGTATTTTTTTTGAAAGTTTGTAAGTATCTTCACTTAAAACTCTCATGAAATCTTATTGTATATGGTAAATGCAATCACCCTACCTGCCAAAATGGCACCTTTTTTTAGTTAGGAGTTTATCAAAATAATAATTTTGTAACCTTATTAATTTTTACCCTTAATTTGCTCAGACACAAAATTATTATTTTATATATTCAGTACATTTATTTTATTAATATTTATATTATTTTTATAGTAGTATGTGTATGATTTATGTTTTATCAGTAATAATTGCAAAAACTGAAATGCAAGTGTATGTGGTTCATTGTTAAACTGGCAAGTATCCTTACATTTTAAAAAATAAAAAATACAAAATTTAATAATTATCTGGGTTAAACCCAAGTAAATTCGAATCAAATTATAATTCTCTCTTCTCTTCCTCTTTTTCACGTTCGATTGCAATTACTATATCTCATCTCTGTGTGGCAATTAACTCCATCAGGTAATTCTCAAATTGGAGGGTCGTTCACATGATGTTTCACTGTCTAGTCAACAGTAATCTCATTCCTCATTCATGCATAGATAGAGCTCCATTTAATTTCAAGTTTTAGCAAATTTATACAAAGATGGACAAGGACCTTGAGTGGTACATATATGAATTCATTTCATTGTGTGTTGGTATTGACTATGTCAAAGGAGCAAATCATATGATAGATTTGTTTTTTTCTTTTCTTTTTCTACATATCATTAAGTGTTTTTGTGCAGAGTCAAACTTAGATTGCGTGAGCGTATGATTTGTTCCCTTGAGACCCTTTAATCACAAGACCAACAGTGCAGATTAATATGATGGATTGTTCTTAATATATTCACCACTATTTTTGTGTCTAAATTCTATGAACATTAGTCTTTGAAAGGAGGCTTTGCGCCATTGTCATCCTTGATTCAAAGTCAAAAAGATTTTTGTTTATTTCTTAAAATTAAAAATCATATATAATAAGAAATTTGTCCATTTCCATTATTATTATTATTTTTATTGTGGTGTGGGAAATTTGTATTAGATTCTGATCTCTGGAGCCTTAAGTTTTTGGCTTGGTTGTACATTGAGCCCTGCACTCCCACAATGAAATTGACCCCTATGTTCTTGGTGCATTTACCAACCTTTTTTGATGGGGGTCGATTGCCACCCAGAGGCCGAAGAGATATAGCAATTGCAATTGACCCTGACCAGGCAAATGCGATCATCGGGGTCCTCCCTCGCCTTCCCATAAGCCCTCTTGCAAAGGGGTAAAGAAGAGCCAAGAACCAAAAGTTAAAGAACACCCTCTCCATCAAACGTGAGAAAGAATGAGAGGAGAGAGAATTATAATTTAATTCGGATTCATTTCGGTTTAACTCAGATAGTTATTAAATTTTTTATTTCTTTAAATATAAGGATACTTGTCAATTTAGTAATGCATCATGAGAATAAATTTTTTACTCACTAATGAATAGGCAAGTTTTATTCAAAAATTATTTAGTTTTTCAGCCAATGCTTGACACGAACAGCTCTCCAAGAAAATTGCTAATACTCTTTTGTTGTAGTGCAGTGATCCAATTGGGAAAAGAAAAAGAGATTCCTTTTGCGCATGGGAATATTCCCTTCTGCAATTGTACTTCTTTTGCGCATGGGAATATTCCACTATAACAAGAGAGTTTAAGATTTTATTGTTGCTTCTGTTTAGTATTCGCTGAAAAAACTATACAATCACTTGCAGCCATCTTTTGCTTGTTCCTTATTTTTGCTTGTTTTCTTCTCCTTATTCAATTATTATAGATAGAATATAAAACATACATATATTAATATTAAAATAATATAAATACTAATAAAATAAATCTAATTAGTATACAAAATAATAATTTTTATGCCCTTATTATTCGTGTGTCGTGTCAGATCATGGGTATTATATTATGAGTCGATGTGAACACGACACAATTATTACACGAGTAACCCGTTTAATAAATGAGTCAATACTTGACATGACATGATAAGACACATTTAAGTCATTTTTTATATAAACACGACATGTTTATTCAACACATTTAATTAAATGAGTCATTTTTTATATAAATATGACACGTTTAGTTAAGTGGGTAGACTGGTCAAACACAACATGTTTAATTACCGTATCAATTTTGGTCAACACGATTATAACATGAACACAATTAAATCAAACCTAAACTCACTTATTTCGTATCGTGTCAAATATTGTCACTTCTAATCCAAACAGTAAATTTGAAATTAGATTGATAGGATTGTAATATCATAAAATAGCAACCCATATGCAATTTCAATCAATTTCAATTCCGCACAACCAAACATAGACTTAATATATTTATTTTACATGTCAACATATATTTAGTACAAAAAAAAAAAAAAAAAAAAAAAAAAAAAAAAAAAAAATTGAAAAGCAAACATAATGTGTTGAGACATGAAATGACTACGTTAAAGTGTTTCTAAACCACAAAAAGCTATAGTTTGGTCGTATTTCTTCCACCTCCGCAAGGGCACGGTGAGGATTAAAGTTCCTTGGGGACAAATGCATGAGTTTCTTACGAGTGGAAAAAAAAAAAAAAAAAATGTAAAGTGTTTTTAATACAGTTTTTCATAATTAATATGTGATGGGACAAAAGTAACCCCAAAAATATGAAGGTAATTTTGACATTGCACAAAATTACCATTTAACTAACTGAAACTATTTATATATATATATATATATTTGTTAAAATCTGAGTAAAAACTCAAAAATGAATTATCTCTGGCAAGATTTCTCTCCTAAATTTTGCATGTCTTAATCTTTGTGATAAAAACATTCAATCACGTCATCAAATTTGTTAGACTTAGATGTTACTAATATTTATGTTAGAACTGAATTTGTAAATAGTTTAATGTAGAGTTGTGTCCTATTAGTTCAGATACTTACTACATGAATGCTTACAAACCACGCACCTCAAGTGGCGGCTAGATACAGTGGCATCTACAGTAGATACTATGTTTTTTTAAGTACAAGTGGGGGTTCTTATAATAATCCTAATAATACTTAGGTTAATTATAAGAGGGTGATCACACAGAAGGGGAAAAAACACCTTTGATCGAATATCTTTTCTCGTAGAATTGAATTCCTGAATTCCAAGAAAAATCAGAGGATCTTCTGAAATTCTCGATTCACTGAAGAGCTAGAGAAACCTAAATTATCTTGATATTTTTTTTTTCAGTGAATCGGGTTTTCTATTCTGTGCAGAGAGAAAACATACCGATGGCGTCTGGGTTGATCGAGATTGGTTTGGGAGCACTATTTAGTTTATTACTGAAAAATGTTCTGGAGGTCAGAGAAAATAGTCACAACTTCAATCCCCAACTCGAAAGGCTTGAAGCAACTCTGTTTTCACTCGCAACAACTGTGCGTGACATTGGGAAGTTGGACGGAGAATTGGGCGTTCCACGGGAAGAAACCAAAATGTTCACCGATCTCTTGAAAGAGGGCGTGGAGCTGGTCAGCAAGTGCTCGGAAATCAATTTCTACCAGATTCCTAGCTACTCGAAGAAGCTCGAAGGATATACAACTAAGCTTGACAAATTCTTTCAGATCCACGTGCAAGCTTTGCAGACGAGAGATATGAAGAAGATTATGGTGAAACTGAATGCAATAGATACGAAAGTGGAGGGGAAGATGAAAGCGAATGAAACAGATGCGACATTGGATGAAAAGTGCAAGTGCTCGAAGATGAGGAAAGGTGGATTCGTTTATGATTCGAAGATAGCTGTAGCCAACCAAGTATACTCTGTGAACAGCTAACTGCTCTCTCTCTCTCACACACACACTTGCACATATTTTGTTGGTTTAAACTTTTTCAGATGCTTTTTGATTCTTTCTCAGACATGGGTTCTGTTTTGTGTCTCCGCAGACAGTTGACATTGCAGTCAAAATGGACTCGGATGGCTGCGAAGGTAAGTTCATGGAAGGTTCTTATACATGAAAGGTTCCAATTTTATTTATTTATTTTTTAATAATATTTGCACACACCAACAAATGCCCAGGACTCCATCAATTATAATTAAGATTGGTTTTTAGTTTATGGAATTCTAATTTATAAACTGTTAAAGCTTATTTCCTGATTAATCTCCCAGTTGACAATTAATAGGTTAATTTGATCCTAATATTGTTTGCTACGTTGATGAATGGGTTGCTGATAAAATGATTAATTTAGGTGAGCAAAACATTAGATTGAAACCTTGTTTCAAGAGATATATTGTTAATGTCTTCTTTATTTTTTTTATTTTTTTCCCCTGAATGTATAGTATTGATTTTTTAATTTGTTTGCTTGATTAAACAGTATATTTATCTAGCGATGACAACCAATACATAATCATAGTTATATCTCATAATTGTAATTTTTACATCTAACATTGCTCACACTTATATAGTAATATGGTAGGTGTAATCATATATGGTACTTTGTAATATGCAAGAAACCTAAGTTGTAGGTAAAGGGGTAAACTTGTAATCTAACAAAAATCAAGAGAAAAGCTTCTACAACTCTGACCCTCTCTAACTCTAACTGTGGGCTATGAGAAGACCCTCTCTCACTTGCAGGCTAAGAGAGAAACCCTCTCTATTACAGGTGGAGAGAACATCTAACATTGCTCACACTTGACAGGTGGAGAGCACACCTAATCCCTCCCACATAAAGGTCGAGAGTAAGCCTTCCCTCACTTACAGGTGGAGAGAAGCCCTTACAAGCTTCACAAGCTTTCCCTTGCCAAGATCAGGACTTTCCATTCTCAACCGATATAAGTTGAAGATTAGAGTGAACAATTGATGTCTCTTAATAGACAAATGTATACAAGTGTAAGCTCACAATACCTAGAGTTAATACATGAAATATTCCATTGAAAAAGCTTTTCTCTAGGATTGAGTACCACTATGAATAATGATATGCAAGTTTAAGCTCTATAGTGGTTGCTAACAAATGAATGAATGATTTTCATGGTTTAAAGCCCAATGGTAGAATTAGCCAACAAATGATGATGAAGTATATGCATGATGGTAGAACTCACATGGTAGAAATCTTTTTCTATATTTTTACACTTGTAAATGTTCATTACAAAGTGTATTTATAGTCCCTTGAAATAATATAGCCGTCAGGTACATTTTATATATTTTGGACTGCCAACTAGTCCGTTAGAATCTGAATTTCGAAAATCTCAGTAGACTCATGCTTAGCGCAGTTGACTGGTTTGCCTATATCACTCTGCTGATTGATTTGTCCCTTTGAGAGTTAAACTCTCTAGATTGACTGTGTCGATTGATTTCTACTTTCTGTTTCTTATGAGTCGACTGGGATAACCCAAGTTTTAAAGATTATGCAATTCTAAGTTCAATCTTGGCTAAACTCATTCTTATGCCAACTTAGGACTCTAGTGATTTATGCAAATAAGATCAAGTCCTAAGTTTATGTGTCTAAGGACTTTCCTCGTGATGTTCAATTCAATTGAAGGTCCTTGACTTCTCTAAGTATTGAGATTTTGAAAGATATTCCAATTGAAAACCATCTCAATATCAACTATAACTTTTCAACTAAGTGCAACTCAAGAGTCGAATGGTTTAGCCCAAGCTTTAAAGAATATGAAATTCTAACTTCAATCTTGGCTAAGCTCATGCTTATGTCAACTTAGGACTTCAATGATTTATGAAAATAAGATCGAGTCTCTAAGGACTTTCCTTGTGATGTTCAATTCAATTCAAGGTCATTGACTTCTCTAAGTATGAATAATGAGATTTTGAAAAATAATCCAATTGAAAATAATCTCAATATCAATTATGACTTACAAGAATGACACAATTAAGTTCAAAATCAATTTTCAGTGATTCTAGAGACCAATAAATGGTACAAGTCATTTCAAGTGTGGTCCCTGGAATATGTTAAATTAAGAGTTAAGTTCCTTCAAAGCTTTTGCAAGCTTGAGTGAACCTAAACTCAACAATGGCGTAACAAGATGGCTCAATAAGGTTCATAGCCTAATTCTAAATGTCTAAGGTACTGTGATACGATATGAATGATATGCATGAAATGTGAAATGGTCCAGGAGTCTTTTAGGTTAAGAGATGACTTTTTCAAGTGAGTTGCTTCAGGATTAACTTTAAATTTTGAGCTTTGAAAGTCGTCGTCTTTGACTTTAATGATTCTTGATGTTTGGAAGCCTTCGTATTTGACTTACTATCTTTTGAGTTTTTAGATTTCATCTTTTAATTGTTGGAACCTTCTTGGCCTTTTGCCATTGATCTATTAGCTCTCTTGAGTTTCTTATTGATGTAAAACCTATTTAGCATAAGCTCTAGTTGACATTAAATTTAACATTTTTAATGATTTGAAATCATCAAAATGTCTAATATACCTTTAGTTTGAAACCTTCGGTCAACAACAACTGCACATAAAGAGAAACAGTGTACATGAAAATGAATATACGAGTCTGTGTATTTATCTTGGTTAATACTACAAAGAATATGAAAAAGTTTCATGAGAACTAAGACTTGTTTCCTGAACTTTTGGTATGATTTTATCTGTTTTTGTCAACTAACGAATGGGCTTTTAGGATTTGTTGCTTTAAGTGGAGAGGAAAGACTTATGTCGCAACAAAGATCTTATTTTATGTTTTAAAAAATTTAGGCAAATTGTATATGTACCTCAGAAATGCTCATGGATTCGGAGAAAACACCTCAGATAATATATATATATATATATATTGAAGGTTAAAGCATGTAACACTTCAGATAAGATAGTACTTGGGGTGACAATTAGGTTCAGGCGGGTTTTGGGTGGGTTATAACTGGGCATATCATGAATGGACTAGTAACTTATATCTGCAGTAATTCTATATAGATCTTAGGAAGGGACAAAATTTAGTAATTATAATAAAAGCAGAGCCAGAACTGTGTGTGAGAGAGAGAGAGAGCCCAATTGATGGTCGGACTCTGCTTTGGAAAGTTTTAACAGTAACTATGTCGGCCCAAGAAATTACTCTCTCTCTCTCTAAAATTTTGGGAGAGCAAAGAGAAGAGAGAAAAATTTTCAAAAAAGAAAAAAGAAGAGAAAGAAAGTAGAAAAAAGAGAGTCCTCATTCTATATATATCTTTCTCCTTTACTTTATCGGTTCTCTCTCTAAAATTTTAAGAGAGAAAAAAAACAAGAGGAGAAAGAAAACAAAGAAGAGAGAGAAAATGAGAGAGAGATCAAGCAAAGAAGAATGAAAGTAAAAATCAGATCTCATGTTTGTTTGTTTGGATTAGTATTATTTTTTTATTTTTTAAAAAAGGTTATGTTTGGATGGGTTGGAGTGGGAATGCAATCCAATAATTACACTGCTCTTTGCCAACTGACTCATTTATAATGCTTGTTCAAATCGCACACCCAAAATCCAATAATTAGTGGGCGAGTTTAGATATAAATTGTCACCCCTAAATAAAACGCATAACATCGATCACATAGACAGCAAAGACTCCCAAACTAACCCTACTTTATTTTATTTACATGTTTATTTATGTCTAATATATGTCTCTTGGGATTATCTAACCATATGCCTCAGCCTCAATGTACTAATACATGATTTGTCCTTTTTTTTTTTTTTTTTTTTTTTTTTTTTTCTGGTGAATAAGTGAGAATAAACACAAAACTTGTATAGAAGTACCACTCCAAATATAATATAATGTATAAGATAATGTAACTAATATATCCAAATAATTCAACTAATCAAGTTTCAAACTTTCAACATCAATTCAATTAGATATAAATTACAACTTATATATATAAAAAAAATTATTACTTATTAGATGCTAGTGCTACTAACTATATGAATAACTGAATTATGAACATAAAGTTATAAACATTATACACCGATCAAATTTACTGAATTATCAAATTTAGTAAATAGAACATAAACAGAACAGATTAACAGAGGTGCAACTGAACACAAAACTTCCCATGCATAAATCAATTAGGAACATCTGAACAAGAAACCAAAAAAAGGCCTGATGTCGAAAACCAACTGAATTTGGAGTATTCAATGTTCACTAAATTCATAATTTCATCTTTATCTTTATTGTTTTGGGCCCCAAGATCGTAGGGAATGAAATGTACTTTCGATGTTTCTGGAGTTCTTTTAATCTTATATATATTTATATATTATCATAATCTTTCTCTCATTGGCTTTTAGTTGTGGAATCAATGCGGGTCAACCGAAAGCAAAGCCAGGCAACAGTTAGTGGCTATGTTGATCCAAACAAGGTAATCTTCAGTGACAAAAACCGAAATGCATGTTCCATCATGTGAAGTACAGCTTATTCTAGGGAAAGAATACATAACATTATATATGCATGTGAGTTGTGACATACTCAAGTCGAGTGGATGAAACAAAATTTTTTTTTCTCATGAGGTAGGAAGTGTGTTAAAGGAAATTCAATAGAAGGTGAGTCTGTTCTTATTGGTTTAATATGTGATACGTGGGTCAATGTGAAGCAAATAGAAAAAATACAAATTAGTCTTCTTACAACAATAAAAGAGATTAGAAATACTTTCGATCACCTCCGGAGCCTATATTTTACAATGAAAAGCTAGAAAATGCTTGAAGAACTAATTTTACTATAAAAATAACTCAAAATAATATTGATAAAGAGTATGCGCCTTTTATAAGCCAACTATTTATGACACTATTTTTCCTAGACTAACACTATTGACTGCCTCTATCTTGACTAGAGATACTATTAATTATTTGCATCACAATGGCCCACACGATATTAAATATATATGATATTTTGTTGTGCCCCCCTTCTACTATACATACATACATACATATATATATCATGCTTTGCCGTTTAAACTGCCTCTTGTAGAAATGCTGTCAATGTTTTAATTAAGTGGTGTGTGTGTGTGTGTGTGTGTGAGGTACTCAAATGTTATAAATTTGATACTGTTGAGAGTACAAAACTGCAGCAATAGTATGTTTTTTTTTCTTTTAATGGTATATCTGTTGATTTTCTTTGCCACAAAATAATTTTTAAAAAAGTTAATTTCTTTTATTTGTTTACACTATAAACTAATGACTAGTCATTACCCACAAACGAAAAAAAAGGAAAGACGTGACATTTTAAAGGTTGTGGTGGTAGGATAAGATTCTTGTTCTGGTCCCAAATAGGTGATTTTGAGTCAATTTTGTTATCAATGTCACTTGTATATGCAAAATAGATCATGCAATAAGCATATCACAAAATCAAATTGGCTTCATATAGGGGAGATCCACTTAATTATACAGCCGCCACGTTTAGGAAAATTGTGAAAGATCGACATATTGTTTTATTTGATTTGAAAAGAAGTGTATATACAATATGGTTATGAGAGCCATGAATAATTAATATTATTGCTAGGAAAAGAGTGTTAAATTTTTTTGGTACATTATCATATAAACAAAAAGATTTCTATGATGGAGTTATGATTACCCTAAAGAACAATTGCCTGGTAGAAAAGTGAATCTCCTATTAAATTGGTTAGCATTAGGTTTTACCATCATTAGGCAGCATCTTCTTATTCATGGCTTTAGGTAGAGAAGTCAAGATCATGTGTATATATGGTTATTAATTGAAGAAAGCCATACCATCATAGCATTATGAAGCTTCCAACCATAAG
Organism: Cornus florida; assembly: GCF_030987335.1. NCBI lineage: Eukaryota > Viridiplantae > Streptophyta > Magnoliopsida > Cornales > Cornaceae > Cornus > Cornus florida. The sequence continues at coordinate 11,023,383 of NW_026775577.1, forward strand.
GCATAGGTTACTTTCCTAGAAGCTTAAGTGATTTTTTTTTTTTTTCTTGGAATTTACAAATTTTTAGACAGGTAAACTCCTAAAAGTTTAAGTTGATAGACCGATGTAAATTTAATATTTAAATAATCTAATACCTTCACATGTGACCTCCTTTTGATTTAACATGTGATCTTGTCCGTTTTGAACATCTCATACCATATTAAACATTTACTCTAAAAGTTTAAACGGTTAGAAAGAGTGTAACTTTAATATTTAAATCCTCTAACATGACTTTTATAACTTGACCCGGTTCTAAATCTTTGGTATTACCTACAGTCACTGCAGATACATTTTTTCAACATTATATGTTGTCAAATGTAGATTTTTCAATGATCTTATACAAATCAACACTGCTAATATGACGGGAAAAGGATAAAATAAAATAAAATGAAGGTTGTGTTAACCAGGGTCATAAGAACGCTTAGCAAATTAAAGTGTCACTAACATAGATATAATAAAAGTGGTGTTATTATATATAATATTAGATGAGATCTTATCCTAATATTTTCCTTGGTGAGGAGACAATAACATAGTTTTACTTTTTATCTTATTGTGATTTTATGATTAATCATATTTATTATCAACTATGATGATTTTATCTGTTAATTTGGTCAAACTTCAGTCCCCAGTTGGTGAAGAGAGTGTATTGACACTTGAAACATATATTGTTTTTCAATGGCACAAAAGAGGGGAAATCATTATTGGTAGCACCAACCATGGTTTTGGTATTAGAGGATAAGCTTCTTTAAAGGAATGAACTTTTAAGGCCTTCAATCAACCACCCTATATTAAAATATTTCAATTACAAAGTTGAAGAATGATTTCTCCACTAAAATGAAATTAAAATAGAGTCCCTACCCTAAACACTAAACTCGGATTGGTATGAGTCTGCTGAAGTGGGTATAAAATGCACTTTAGAGCAAGGAATCAAAGCCACCACCACTTTTTTCTACTCCTGTCCCTCTCATAATCACATCATAGGCCAAAACCTCTCTGTTCTTTCTTTCATTTAGGCTCCGTTTGTTTGGACGTAAAATATTTTTCAGAAAATATTTTTTTATTTTCTGATGTTTGGTTGTCGTAAAATATTTACGAAGAAAAAAAATATTAAAATTTAACAAAAATAATTTATCCATAAAATTTCGGCAAGTTATTTAACATGCCCCGTCCGATGGACTTGACCTCAACTTCGACGTAGACCTTTGCCAAACACTGATAAAGTAAAAATAAAAAAATATTTTACTTGAAAAAGTTACGTTGAAACAAATGGAGCCTTAAAAGCTCTCAAAAACAAATAAGAAGTTTGGCTGAAAGTCAGAATTGTTCCAGATGTGTTAGTAGTGATGAAAGATTTGAGAATTACAAAAACTTATTGAAATCACACCAACATATCATGTGAATCACTCACAAAGAAAGTTCAAAGAAATTTTTATTTATTCGTGGACTGAGTAACCAAGATTACATTCTACCCCTTTTATAGTATTATTTGATTGCAGTTCATTACTCTACTTGACTCTAGCATAATAAAGGTAAGCATCCTATAATTGAGGTAATCAGTATTTGACTCTAGGATTATCCGATAACTAAGGTAATCAATATTTGATTCTAACCTAATAAAAGTAATTCACTTATACAATTTGATCATATGCAATTTGACTGCAAGAACCCTATTATAATTTGTCTATTATGTGACAAATTAAGGGTTGATTATTAGAACCGTCCTTGCCATCCCTTTTATATACTTTAAAACGTTGTCGTCATTATCCTCTATCAGGAATATTGGTTGGGATTTCTCAATATTCACATCCACAGAGGCGAAGATCTTGCCATCAGAGACAGGAAAAGCAGCGATCCTTACGTTATTGTCCGAATGGGAGAAAAGGTAAATTAATCATAGTTTTTCAAATTTTTTTGAACTCTTTAGTTCTTTGATTAATTTGGTTTTGAGCTTATTTTGATTCAAGTTTTACTTTCTTTGATTAGTTGGTGCTGAGTTTGTTGTTGGGTTGTTCATGATTAGGGGAATTTTTATGATAACATTAAACTTGATCATTATTTTTGGAGTTAATCAAGCTCTGTAATTAAAAATCTAGCATTATATTTAAAAATCTTACTTTTTTGGGGAAAGCTTCTTCTCTTGAAATCATTTAGAAAAAATTAAATTTTAGTGACCAAAACTAAAGAAAATTGTTTTGAAGTGCTCAGAAAGAAAGGGGAAAAAAAAAAAAAAACACCGGGAAAATTATTGGCATAAGTGGGATACATACCTATATACATTCATGCCATGCCTTAGAATTGTAAGTAGAGGAAATTTAGCTCAAAGATCAAACTAAATTAACTCCAATCCCAATTCCAAGGTGCCCATTCAGTGCTCTCAAAGGCAACAAAAGTAAATATATATAATATATATATACTTTATTGTGTATACATGTATATATTTACTTGAGTATTAGGCTAGATAGATATGCCCAGAATAGATGTCTTGTTTCGTTTTCTTATTGATATAATATTATTTGGTTTGGATAAAATTATTTCAGTTCTTTCTCAATTCCTCTCATTAATATATTTATTTATCCCCTTCTCTAAGATTGATTTCTCACTTAATTGGGTTTTTTTTTCTCTCTCTTTTTTTTTTTTTTTTTTTCTCTCTTTTTTTTTTTTTTTTTTTTTTTTTTCTCTCTCTCTCATATTTTTCTAGTGTCAATAGGTTTTAGATAACATCAACTCCTAGTTAAAGCTAATCTAGGATCAACAATCTGTTAATGTTGCAAAAGTAGCATGTCCACACTTTTTTTTCATTGATAATCTTGATATAAGAAAAAAGAAAAAAAAGAAAAAATTGAATTCAAATAAGGTCTAGCTGTGGATCTTTTATGTATTTATCATTTTAGTTGGTCATGTTTTCAGTTATGAAAGAGATGCAAATTTAAGCTTGAAAAATTCTCAATTCTACCCTGAATTTTCATATGCTTACCGTTAGGCTGCACTTGTGTTGTTACTTTATGTATAACAAGTACGAATGTAGTTTGATTATTAGAACTTTTATTCTTTCCATGTATTGATTGCATATGACCTTATCAGCATCCAGAATAGTTTGTTTGACTTGTGTTTTTATCTGTTAATTTTGATGCAGGAATTAAAGACAAAGGTGGTGAAAAGGAATGTCAATCCTGAGTGGAATGAAGATTTAATTCTTTGCGTCACAGACACTAGTCTTCTAATAAAGCTAGTAAGTATTTTAGTTGTTGCACTTTTGTGTGATTTACTCAAGTGGATCAAAACAACAGATCTTTCAGTACATGATTTGCCAGCAACAAAAAGAGAAGAAAATATTTATATTTAATTGAAGTTGCTCCAAACTTAACCAAATAAAAAAAAAAAACTGGGGAAAAAAAAAATTGAAGTTGCTGCATTCATTTCATGCATTCCTTTATGGATACAATGTGAGATAGAAACTTGAATAAATATCTTTTACGAGTTTGGTATCTATATTAGTTTAATTCCTCTACAACTGCAAGACAACTCAACAAAAAAGTTAGTTATGCTATACAGGTAGAAATTTATACAGAATTTTTTCTTATAGTTGCCATGCTTCATTTTGTTCCTATTACTTTAAACAAAAAAGAACCATCAATGCACTAGTTACTTAAAAAAATGCCACTCTTGTATCACTGTTGATTAGAAATCTGTATAGAAATTGTATTTGACTAAAAGATCCAAAAATCTGCAGTAGCACCGTAATTAAATCCTTGAGCACAAGAATTGGCCGGATTGATTATCTGTTCATTTTGAAAATTTATTTGTCTTATTCTTTCTTTTCTCTTAAGTCCATTCCCTTTAAATGTAAAGAGAAAAGAGAAACAAACTAAAAAATATAAAAGGCTTGATCTCTATTGAATGATGATTCGATAATGCGGAGAGAACGACCTCTTTTTCAAATGGAGTTAAAAGTATTTTTGTTTTTTACCAAAACACACAATTATAGATAAAGAGATCATAGTTTAATGGGTATACAAGTAATAATACAACTTTTCCTGCTTTAATCATGAATATGTAAAATAAGAAAAGACTTTAGAGTAATGAGCATAATCAAGATGGAATGTGTCATTCCTTGACTAAAATATGTTGGAAACGGAGCATACAAAACATTTTGGGCGAAATTTTGAGTAGGTCCCACTAAGAATTTCTTGCGGATCTATAGACGAACGTGTTCTTTTCTGTAAGGAGATGAACGTGGTATATTTACTTTGTCAAATTCGTTTCCGGGTGAATGAGAAATTAGCTCCAAAGTAAGGTGTTTGATAAGCGTAAATGGATATGCAAAATGTGGGAAATGCTTGTCCCACATTGAAAATAAAGTGAAACCAATTAGAGTTTAAATAAGCCAAGTTTGGAATTTGGGTTTGGACCCAAGGGCCCCCAAGGTTTTAAGAGGGGGAGGACCTAGGCAAGCTTGGGTCCAAAACATTTACCACACCCGCGCGCGCCCCAATCGACTTAACCCTGTTTGGGCTTGGGCTTAATTGTAAAATCCGATCAATTTTTTATTAAATGGAATTTTTGAATTGGGTCTTGTGTTTGGTTTAATTTTATTTTGGACTGGGCTTACTCTAGTGGATTTGATTGGGCTGGGCTTACGTATGGTTGCACCTGGTGTGAACCAATGCACCGCATTTGAATAGGTGTCTTTGGGGTTGGTTTAGGTTGAACCATTGTGTCCTGTGGCTTTTCGGGTCATCTGAAAAGGCACATACATGCCTATAAATACCCCCCTTGGGTCATTTGCAAATCACACCAAACCCAGAAATTTTATTGTCTAATTTTGAGTTTTCCTCTCTTCTTTTCTTCTCCCGTATTTGCATACACATAGTGTTAGTGTGTTTGGCACAGAGAGAGAGTCCTTCACCAAGCCGGTTCGCCTATTTCTCCGGTTTGCAGTGTTGCTACTGAAGAAAGAAAGGTCGTTGTATCCTGGGAGACAGATGCTACAGAGTTTGTCAGTACCATAGTTGGGCGAATCTGTCTTAAGGAGATATAATTAAATTCTAGACTCGGCCTACTATCAAGTTCCTTTGTTTTTATAGTTCGGTTTAATATTATACTAATATAAGTATATTTTATTTATGCTCCGTTTGGTAGGAAATAAAAAAATTGGGTGGAAGGGAGAGGAAAATGGATGGATGAGACATCCATAGGGAAGAGATTATGCATTTCCTTATTTTTGTTTGGTTGGATAGAAGAGAAGAGAATAAGCTCATAATTTATTATGTTCGTCAAGAAAGAAGGAAATAAAAAATTTTAATTGTTTTTACCATTATATCCAATAATATTTATAATATTGTAATTTATAGAGGATATTATTGTAATTTAAAACTTGTTTAATTTAGGATGGCATTTAATTTAAAACTTCTATAATAGTCCACTTGTCTTCCCTCATTTCTTCCGCCATTTTTGGGCGGATGAAAATTTGTAAAGGAGGAAGGATGAGTCATCCTTCCTATTTTCCTTTCTTTTCTTATATCATCTCTACCGAACAAACGAATTTTGTTCCATCCTTCCTATTTTCTCTCCACACATCTTCCTTCCTTCCTACCGAACATAGCATTAGTATGATATATATCATTGGAGAATTATATATATATATATATATATATATTATTGTTTTATAATAATAAATATATATATATATATTATATTTTCTATAATATTTAAATAGTAATACTATAATATATGGTACACATACACCATTCTGGACAACAAAATAAACTTTGACTTGTGATTAGAATATAATTCTCGTAACATTCTATGCTTCTTACACCATTTTATTTTATTAAATTGCAGGCAGTGTATGATAAGGACACATTCAAAGATGACGCGATGGGAGATGCAGAGTTTGACATTAGACCACTCCTAGAAGCAGCGATGATGGGGTTGGGGAACCTCTCTAGTGGAAGAACCATAATAACCAGAGTAGAAAAAAGCTGGGACAACTGCTTAGCAGAAGAGAGCTGCATTATGTTGGCAGATGGCAACATTGTCCAGGATATGGTTCTTAAACTGCGAAACGTTGAGCGTGGTGTGGTTAAGCTCCAGTTGAAGTGGATAGATGTTCCGTATTTTAGAGGTCAGCATATGTAGTTTACGCTTGCTTAGTTATTTTGCACACAGTGTACAGGCTGGTTTCTGCTGGTGTCATAGTATGGCTCCATATGAGTTTCTCTCATAGTTTTGTTTGTTCATTGACATGTTAAACACAACTATGCCTTTCAGTATTTTCCTCATATGTACTAGCGTCAATCATAAGGAGGTTTGTAAACAGGCTGAGACAGTTTTTTCTTTCGTAAGAAATTAATTGTGATTAGGGTTCTAATATGTTTTGCTCCAGTGTTAATATACATTCCAATTTGTGATATGGAGAATGCAGATCACTTGTTGGGTCTTCTCAGAATTCACATCCACAGAGGTGTAAATCTTGCCATAAGAGACCGGAGAAGCAGCGATCCTTACGTTATTGTTCAAAAGGGCAAAAAGGTAATTTATCATAGTTTTGAACTCTTTGATTTTTAGCTTGTTTTGATACATGTTCTACTTTGTTTGATTAGTTGTTAAGTTTCTTGATGGGTTGTTCACTGTTAGAGGAATTTTTATGAAAAAATATTGGATTCATAGTTATTTTTGGAGTTAATCAAGCTCTGTAATTAATAATCTAGTATTATATTTAATTATCAAATAATCAAGCTCTGTAATTAATAATCTAGTACTTTATTTAAATATGGGTGAACGAAATTAAACCCCATTTTCTATTTGCCTTTTGCACTTAACCCCTCTTTCTATTTCCAAAATCCCCCCTCAACTTTGAAGGGAGTTGTTTAGACATTGAGTTTTTTTTGGTATTTTTAAGACGAAAATGCCCCTGTTCCTGTTTTATGTATACCCTACATATCCTTCTTCTTGCTCAATTGCTTTTGTTTACCCATGATATATACACATATATATTATATTATATTATATTATATTATATGTACCACAATAATATTATATATTATATATACTATTAAATATTAGTTACACTATATTTGCATTTTCAACTAACCTTCTGACCCACATGTCCACTTGAAATTAGGGGCTAGCTCAATTCTTGTCCCCTTGAAATCAGAATATACATATATACACTGTTCTGTATACATGTATCTATGTATTTGACTATTAGTCTGAATAGATATGCCCAGCATAGATGTCTTGTGTTATTTGGTAAAAATATTTCAATTTCTAATTAAAGATAATCTAAGATCAGCAATCTGTTTAATGTTGCAAAAGTAGTATGTCCACACTTTTCTTTCATTAACTTGTATTGTTCTGGAATTTTCTTATTGATAATCTTGATATAGTTCACAACAACCATCAATCGCAATTGAATCAAACTTACTATTTTCATAATTATCCTACAAAAAGGGTAGAGCTTTAATCCAATATTTTTGGAATTACGCAAAAAATAAAAAAAGGTCTGGCTGTAGAGCGTTTTTTGTATTTATCATCCTGGTTGTTCATGGTTTCTAAATGGACCAACCTTGTTGAAAGTGATGCAACTTTAAGCTTGAGAAATGCTCAATTCTACCTTGAATTTTCATATGCTTACATTGACCTTATCAGCATCCAGAATAGTTTGTTTGACTTGTGTTTTTATCTATTAAATTTGATGCAGAAAGTAAAGACTTGGGTGGTGAAAAAAAATGTTAATCCCGTGTGGAATGAAGATTTAATTCTTTGCATCGCAGACCCTACTATTCCAATCAAGCTTGTAAGTATTTTAGTTGTTGCAGTATGGTGTGATTAACTCAAGTAGATCAAAGCAACAACAGATCTTTCTGTACATAATGTGCCAATCCGCAAAAAGAGAAGAAAATAGTTATATTTAATTGGAAGTTGCTCCAAATTTAAAACAGAAGAATTTTTTTTTGAAGTTGATCCAAACTTAAAATAGAAGGAAAAAAAAAAAAAATTGAAGTTGCTGCATTCAATTCATGTATTCCTTAATGGATACAATGTGAGATAGAAACTTGAATAAATCTCTTTTATGAGTTTGGTATCATTATATAGGTAATTCAATTAGTTTAGGTGAAGATTAGTTTAATTCCTTTACAACTACCAGAGAACACAACGAAAAAGTTAATGATGCTATACAAATAGAAAAATTAATACAGAATTTTCTTACTGAATCTGCTCTGTGTTTGGTTCCTATCACTTCTAAATAAAGAACTATCAATACACCAAATTTTAAAAACTTCAATGTTACATCACCCCTGATGAGGAATCTGTATAGAAATTGTACTTGTCTAAAAAAATCTGCAGTAACACTTTGATTAAATCCTTGAGCACAAGAATTGGATTGTTTATCCTTTCATTTTGGATTTTTTTTGTGTGTGTGTGTGTGTGTGTTTTTTTTTTTTCCCCTTTTCTTTTATTCTTGATCCCTTCCCTCTAAATATTAAGGGAAAAAAGGGTAAAAAAAAAACTGAAAAATATAAAAGGCCTCTCTACTGAATGACAATCTGATAATGCCGAGAGAACGGCCTCTTTGTCAAATGTAGTTCAAGATTTTTACCAGGAGACACAATTACAAATAAAGATCTCACAATTTAATGAATATACACCACCCTGCTTGATTTATGAACATGAAAAACAAGAAAAGAGACGAGCAATGAGCATAATCAAGATGGAATATGTCATTCCTTGGATGAAACAAGCTTTAAGTTGTGGTTAGTGAACATAATTCTCGTAACGTTATCTAAGCATCTTACACTATTTTATTTTATACAATTGCAGAAAGTGCTTGATAAAGATAAATACAAGTGGGATGACAAGATGGGAGAGGCAGAGTTGGACGTTAGACCATTCTTAGAAGCAGTGAAGATGCAGTTGGGGAACCCCCATAGTGGAACCACAATAACCAGAGTAGAACCAAGCCGGGACAACTGCTTAGCCAAGCAGAGCTGCATTATGTGGACGGATGGCAAGGTTGTACAGGATATGGTTCTTAGATTGCGAAACGTTGAGCATGGTGAGGTTGAACTACAGTTGCATTGGATAGATGTTCCGGGTTGAGGTATGCACATGTAATTTATGTAAGAAACTATCAAGCCTAAATGAAGACCACATTACCTCCAGCCATGAAATCAGATTTGTTAATGCCTGCAAAATAAAGTGAGAAATCCCAAGACGTTTGCGCCTATACAAAGGTAATGCGATCTTCTTTTAGGCTTGATAGTTTCTTACATAAATTACATGTGCATACCTCAAACCGGAACATCTATCCACGCTTTCAATAAATTAGCAAAATTAGGGAGCTTTTGCATAAAAATAAAGGGGCTAGCCCTGTGCACGTGACTATATTCTGTTTAGTGTTTATTTTATTATATGAACCTTATGACTTGTCTGGTATTCCCCCCTCCCTAATTTTGATGCAAAAACTTTTGCAATGTTATGCGAACAGAACTATTGAATCCTTTAGAATACTCAGAAGGAATGATATGGAGAATGCAGAGCACATTAACAGTATTTGCATGTGACAAAAGTAAAGTAGCTCTTTGAGGTTTCTCTCTCTCAGCATTGTGTTCATGTGACAAATCATTAGGTCCTTTATTGTACAATGACCAAATATATTGCATTTAGATCACTTCAGGTTTATAATATATCCCTACTTTCAAGTTACCATATGAACCTTATGAGACTTACTTTTATGTTTATTTATTTATTTATTTTTTGTTGCAGTGTGTGCAGAATACTCATAAAAAAAACACCATTATATACTCATAAACCATCATATTCTCAATTTGGAATAATGTTATGATTGGGAACATCGAATTAGACTCTTAAATTTAGGCATAATAATGTGTTTGATGAACAACTACACATAAAGACAGTGTACATGAATTCTTTTTTTTTTATTTATTATTTCACCAAACACTAAATATTTTTTTGGGAATGCTTTATTGGACTTGGAAGTCCGTTTCAAGCCTCTAGAAAGTTTCCTTAAACAGGCACTTATTAGTGTTTGGTGAAATAAGAAAAATGGAATTCTAACCAATATGTAAAAGTCCGTTCAACCGAAGCGTCGAAAACTTGCTTTTGGAATTGATTTATGGGGAAGCCAGAATAATTTTAAGTAACAAATTTTATCGACAAATTTGTCTCCATTTATTTCGTGAAACTCTGCTCGATTTACTACAATGTAGACGATGAAGAAGGAGAGTTGTTGTGAGTCTTTTAGTCCTATTCAAATTCTAATAATAAAATATTTTTCTTAGTTACAATAGTTCTCTAAGAATTCTTAATAAGCCAGCAATCTTTAAATATCTTACTTTTTCTAATTTTAAGTTGATTTCAAGCTTTTAATTCTCAATATCTACGTTTGTAAACCCCAGTCTTTCCTTTCAAGTATTTTTCTCTCTGTGAATAGCCGCGCACTTGAGTGCATTCTCAAAGTTGTTTTTTTGTTTTGTTTTTATTTTTTTATTTTTTTATTTTCTCACATAGTGATCTTACAGTGGAGATATTCCATTTCTCAAATCTGTAATTAACATTCCATTTCTCAAATCTGTAATTAACATTCCATCTTCAATAATTGTGGAGCAAGACTACAATGGAAGCATGGATATAGCATCACATGCTATCTTCATTTAATCACTTTCATTATCTTTCCATTTATTTTTTTTCATTTGTTTTACTTGTTGTATGCCAATTAATTCAACTACAGATAGGTTTGTACTCTTCCTGAATTTTTTTTAAGTTCTTCTTATTAAAGATAAAATTGTGAGTTAAAACTATATTAACAACTTTTTTTTTTTAAATTTAATCGGTTGAAATGTATTCTTCAAAGTCCTTTATTTTGTAGGCATTAACAAATCTGATTTCATGACTAAAGGTAATGCAATCTTCTTTTGGACTTGATAGTTTCTTACAATTTACGCTTTATTAGTCATTTTGCACCGTGTACAGGGTGGTTCCTGCTGGTGTCGTAGCATGGCTACAAATGAGTTTCTCTCAAAGTAGATTTGTTTATTCATTGACATGTAAAACAGGTCTATGCTTTATCATGTCAATCATCAGGAGGTTTGTAAACAGGCTGAGACAGTTTTTCCTTTTTCTTTGGTTATAACTTAATTGCAATTTGGGTTCTAATCTATTATTAGATATTACTATTTTTTATTCTGTTTAATATTCATGCCAATTTCCGTGTAATAGTTAAGGGTAATAGGTGATATGGAGAATGCAGGTTACATAAACTGTATTCTATTAATAATAATAAAAAAAAAAAAAGAAAAGAAGAAGAAGAAGAAGGAGAGCACAAGACTCATATCATTGCGGGGTTTAGAAAGGATCAGATGTACACAGTCTTATCTCATATGTCAAGACTATTTTCGGTTTTAAACCCGTGGCCTTCGCGTCACAATGAAGCAACATTATTGCGGTGCAATCCCTACCCCTCAATTGTGTAATCAATTATGACAAAAGGATTGTAGCTCTTTCCTTACTCTTTCTCTGTGCATTCTGTTCATAATAACAGTTCATCGTTAGGGTCCTCTATATTCTGTTTAATGACCAAATGTATTGTGTTTGGATCAATTCAAGGTTGAAATTAATCGTAGTGTTTATGTTATTATATGAACCTTATTACTCGTCTGGTATTCCTCCACCCCACCCCCCTATATTTTGATGCAACAACTTTTGCAATTTTATGCAAACAGAACTATTGAATCCTTTAGAATACTCGGAAGGAATGATATGGAGAATATAGAGCACATTAACAGTATTTGCATGTGACAAAAGTAAAGTAGCTCTTTGAGGTTTCTCTCTCAGCATTGTGTTCTATGTGACAAAACATTAGGTCCTTATATTGTACAATGACCAAATATATTGTATTTAGATCACTTCAGGTTTAAAATATATCCTTGCAGTTAAGCAAAATACTCATAAAAAAACACCATCATATACTTATAAACCACTGTAAACCCTAGTATCTCCTTTCAAGTACTTTTCTCTCTATGAATAGGCGCGCACTTGAGTGCATTCTCAAAGGCTTTTTTATTTTTATTTTTTTATTTTATTATTTTTATTTATTTAAGATTCCATCTTCAATAATTGTGGAGCAAGACAACAATGGAAGCATGGACATAGCTTCATCATATGCTATCTTCATTTAATCACTTTCATTGTCTTTCCATTTATTTTATTTTTTTCATTTGTTTTTGAAGATGCAAGAGATTCTTTCTTCTTTCTCTCTCTAGAATTCTTACATTTCAATAGAATAAAAAAATCTCTTCTTTATCCACCTGTAATGGTCTATTTATAGACCATTACAATTATTATCGCTAACTGATTATATTGGGCCTATATTCAAGGGTTTTCTTCCTTTTGGGCCTGATTTTCCAATGGGCTTGATCTTCCTCAGTGGATCCTCTAAGTTCGGCTCATTCCGTGGTGCTTTTGCATGGGCCATACTTCAATTGTTCGACCCGATCCCATTCCAGCGAGCTATATCCAGCCCATGCCACTTACTGCATCCTCAACTGCCCCCATAATTACCCCTTATTGATTAGGGGGTAATTATTAGAGGCTGCTAATCATGACCTGACGGCTCGAGAAGATCGCGTGGGAGAATGGACGGTTAGATTTGGGGGTCGGCGTTTCGAGATTCAAAAAACTCATCGCTTTCCTGACTCCTCGGCCCTTGGGCTCACCTTGTCTTTATAAGCCTCATAGATGTTCCATCGATCCTCTTTACCGTCTCCATCTCACTTTCTGTTGTTCGAATCTTCTCCGGCGATTTCTTGCAAAAGATCCTCCTTCCAGTGACCTTGCAGTACTTTTTGCCGTTCTCACTCTCTGAGGTTAGTTTCATTTGCATTTTTCTTTTGGAAGACCTCTTTCTCTTCCTCAAAATCTTCATTCATTCTCACCATGACAGTAGATCTAGACGTTCTTCGCATGAAACTTCACCTCCCTGACGATGTAGAAATTAGAAATTGCCCCCGAGAGGTGAATATTAGAACCGGTGCTGGCCTTCTTCCCGGCGAGGTCCTGTTTTCACTCCTTCATCTTAATCTCCTTAGGTTCCTTTTGCATCCCTTCTTTTGCTATGTTTTCAACAAGCTAAAACTTTCCCCTTTGCAAGTAAACCCAAATTTCCTTAGGATTTTGTCTGTTATGCTACTTCTGATCCGTGACAGAGGTCTGGATCTGGACCTCATAGATCTTCTCCTCTGTTATAAGGTTAGCAAGATCATAACTGATGAACTGTTTTACCACTTTTTCCCCATTGAGAAGAGGTCCATCTGCACGGATAAAATCAAATCCGAGAAGGGTTGGAGGAAAAATATAATTGGGGTTAGGGGAGCCTGGTTCCTTCCAGCTGAGGAGGATTTCCCTATCCTGAGCACTTTTGGAGAGTGCTCTGTCTCTTTTTACAAGAAATATAAAAACCATAAGAGTGACTGTTTTTGCGAGATTTGTATTCCTCGTTTTTGTACTTTCTTGTGCCATTCCTTAGGCATTCCTTGTGATGATTTGAGCTACGGTGTGTGCAGGGATAGGGATAACTACCTGAAGCAGTACGTTCTGGCCAACGTTCCCTCCTGCTCGGACCTCCTCACCTCAGACAACCTCCTCGCTATCTCAGCCCTCGGTAAGACAATAAGCCAACTCCAGATCCCTTCCTTCGGCAGGAAGAAAACTGCCCCCAGGCTTGTTATCACCCCTACATCAAATTCTTCACCAGCTTCAGCATCTTCCTCTGCTACCCTTTCTGATACCACTCCTTCCACCGATCCATCCGTGACGGCTATTGACCCGGTCGCTAACACAGCGACCGCCAGTCCGAACGTTACCCCCTCTGTCAGCAATCTTCCTGGCTGTACTACTGCTTCCGCACGGGAAAAGGCAAGAGGAAAAAGGCACCAGCCTGATAGTGCCCTCAGCGTCAATGATGTTCTTTTGTCTCAGAGGGTCAGGCCCTCTGGGCCGAATGTGATATCTCTAGCAAGACCTCCTCAGACTAGGCCCCCTACCCCTTCTGGGCATGCCTCCACTTCAGGAACGGCACCACGGAACCCTCGCTTCATTCGAACAAACAGATTGTCTGTTAAACCGACCGAGACCATGTTCAAGGATGGTCAGACCGCAATGGCTTACTACAGGAGCATGTGGACTCCCAAGGACATTGAGGTAGCCAAAGGTCTGTCTCAGAGGGAAGTGTTCAGCCGATTTCCCTTATCTGCCATGGAGGTAACTTCTGCCTCTTAGTCAATAAGTCTTTACACAGTCTTTACACTTATTTTCTTCTAACCATCTGCTCGGCTTAACCAGTTGTCCTGTATATCTCTACAGACCCTGTACGGGATAATGGCTATGTAGAAACAAGTTGAGCTTGTGAATGCCAAGGTCCGTGCGCTTTCTGACAGCCTTAATGCAGCGAACAAGGAAAACGATGCTTTGGCTGCTCAGAAGACCGGGTTCATGGTTCAGCTTGGTAAGATTGAAAAGGAGAGGGATTCGCTGAGGAAGGAGACTGACTCTCTTCAGGATGAGAGGAATGCATTGCAGCTCGAAAAGAGCGTCTGGCATACTGAGCGGGAATCCTTTAAGGCTGAAAAGGAAGAACTGCTACGCCTTCTGAGTGATGAGCAATCCGCTCGGATGGCCTTTGAGAAAAGGGCCTTGGACGAGCGCAATGCTTTACTCGATACCATCAGTAGGGTAAACGGTGGTATGCTGGCTCTGCATGCTCCGTTTTCTAGAGTTGGGGCCCTAAGATATGCTCAGGGGTTTCGAGAGGGTTATGCCGATCGTGTTCCAGATGAGGGTCAGACTGGTTCTACCCCTGATGATGTTGACAAGGAACTGGAGATTGACCCTCCTGGTGTTTATGCCGATCCAGACTCCACCGCTACTGAGGGCATATTTGATGAATGCCAAGAGATTGCCTCTTCTCGGATCACTCCTACTCCTTCTGCTGCTCTGACTTTGGACATTCTTCCTCTGTCCACCGTGACTCCATCTGTTATTACTACTGAAGATAACCCTCAGCGGAATGATTCTTACAACGCTATTGAGGGTAGGACTCAACAGAACGATTATGTCATTCACCCCGACTCTCCTCCTCGTGAGGATGGTGATACCAATAATAATGAGGAGACAGTCCAGCACCATTAAGAGGCTGACGAGGCAAACGCTTCTTAGTTAGAACTTTTTTCTTTTTTTGATGTATTGACTTTTGTATATTTGCCATCTTTACACCTCATCGTTTTTGTAACTCTTTGAACTTTATTATTAATGAGATGGCTGACTTCTGTTCAAACTCTTGATGTAAACTCTTTGTTTCAATGATCTGATCTGGTTCCTCCCTATATGTCAGTGGTTGGCATTCAACTAATTTTTTGGCGTTCGGCTCATAGTGCCAGCTGCCTCTTACTTTGCTTAGGCGCCTGGCGCTCAGCTAGAATGTCACTTGCCACCTGACCTTTTATTTCTTAGCAAGTGTTTGGCGTTCGGTTAATAGTGCCAGCTGCCACTTACTTTGCTTAGGCGCCTGGCGCTCGGCTAGAATGCCACTTGCCACTTGGCCTTTTATTTCTTAGCAAGTGTTTGGAGTTCGGCTCATAGTGCCAGCTGCCACTTACTTTGCTTAGACGCCTGGCGCTCGGCTAGAATGCCACTTGCCACTTGCCACTTGGCCTTTTATTTCTTAGCAAGTGTTTGGCGTTCGGCTCATAGTGCCAGCTGCCACTTACTTTACTTAGGTGCCTGGCGCTCGGCTAGAATGCCACTTGCCACTTGGCCTTTTATTTCTTAGCAAGTGTTTGGCGTTCGGCTCATAGTGCCAGCTGCCACTTACTTTGCTTAGGCGCCTAGCGCTCGGCTAGAATGCCACTTGCCACTTGGCCTTTTATTTCTTAGCAAGTGTTTGGCGTTCGGCTCATAGTGCCAGCTGCCACTTACTTTGCTTAGGCGCCTGGCGCTCGGCTAGAATGCCACTTGCCACTTGGCCTTTTATTTCTTAGCAAGTGTTTGGCGTTGGGCTCATAGTGCCAGCTGCCACTTACTTTGCTTAGGCGCCTGGCGCTCGGCTAG
Source organism: Cornus florida (assembly GCF_030987335.1). Lineage (NCBI taxonomy): Eukaryota > Viridiplantae > Streptophyta > Magnoliopsida > Cornales > Cornaceae > Cornus > Cornus florida. The sequence goes on from NW_026775577.1 coordinate 11,039,547, forward strand.
AATGCTACTTGCCACTTAGCCTTTTATTTCTTAGCAAGTGTTTGACGTTTAGCTCATAGTGCCAGTTGCTACTTACTTTGCTTAGGAGCCTGGTGCTCGGCTAGAATGCCACTTGCCACTTGGCCTTTACCATTTTTACTTACTCAACCTCTTAAAGAGGAATATTATTTTTATAAATCTCAGAAACTTGTACATTCGCCTGTATTCAATTGAAAATGAACAAAATTCAATATTGAAAATCAACTTTTTATTGATAATACCTCTTCAGAGAAGTAGCATTCCAAGGCTTGTTAACCAGCCTTCCGGCCATGGTTTCTAAGGTATATGCCCACTTTCCTATGACTTTTGCAATTCTGTATGGGCCTTCCCATGGTGGCATCATCTTTTTGACTATCCCCACCTTCTTTTTCAGAACCAGATCACCTGGTCTAAAGTCTCTGTGCTTTACTTTTTTGTTATGGTTGTTCGCAAGCGTCTGCTAGTAGGATGCGAGCCTTACCGCTGCTGCATCTCTTTTTTCCTCCAGCAAATCGAGGTTAAACCTTAACATACTGTCATTATGCTCTCGGTTCCATGCCAAGCTTCGAACAGTCGGAACTAAGTGCTCGACTAGTATAACTGCTTCGGTACCATACGCCATGGTGAATGGGCTTTATCCGGTCGGTCGTCTTGGGGTCGTTCTGTAAGCCCATAGGACGTTCTGCAGTTCATCTAACCATCTTCCTTTATTTTCTTCTAGCTTCTTCTTGATACAAGTAAAGATTGTTCTATTTGTGATTTTCGCCTATCCATTGGCCTGTGGGTGACTTACTGCCGCCAACTTTTGAATAATTCCATATTCCTTCAACAGCCCTCTTACTTGTTTACTGTCAAGGTTGGTCCCATTATCCATGACGATTGACCTCGGAACACCAAAACCGGCAAATAATATTACTCCAAATGAATCGTCTCACATGAGTTTGAGTAACGCTCGGGTATGGCTCTGCTTCCACCCACTTAGTAAAGTAATCTGTAGCCAGCAGCACATACTTGTTCTGAGCTCTTGCAGTTGGTAGAGGACCAACTACATCCATCCCCCACTGTGCGAAAGGCCATGGTGTGGCCATTACGTGCAAGTCCTCAGGTGGTTGGTGAATCAGTGGTCCGAACCTTTGGCACTTATCGCACCTTCTGGACAATTCTTCCGCGTCTCGGGACATATTCGGCCAGAAGTACCCTTACGTCATTGCTTTGTGCGCTAAAGATCTCCCCCCTGAGTGGTTTCCACATACACCTTCATGAATAGCTCGTAGTATCTGCCGAGCCTCTATGGGGGTAACGCACTTTAAGTACGGTCCGGAAAAAGATCTTCTATACAATTGGTTATGCACTAAGGCGTACTTTGCAGCATTCGCTTTGATTTTCCTAGCCTCATCTCTTTGCTCAGGCAGAGTACCATTCCGGATGTAAGTTATGATCGGATCAATCCAGCTTGGCTCATACGGAATAACATTCACTTGCCAAGGATCTGAGCCCCAAGGTTCTTCGAAAATGGATGGCTGGTTTAATATTCCCACTGGAATCACCCTTGCGAATGTTTCTCCAGAACCCGAGGCACTACATGCTAGCCGGTCGGCATCCTCGTTATACTCCCTCGGAATTTGAATGAATTCAATTTTTTCAAAGTTTTTGGCCTCCCGCATAACAGCAGAACGATATGCTTCCATCGTTTCATCCTTGGTTTCATACTCACCCTTCACCTGCCGAACAATTAACTGTGAGTCACTAAAAACATTCAAATTCCTGACCTTCAGCTCCTTGGCAAGCTTAATTCCTGCCTGCAATGCTTCATACTCCGCCTCATTATTCGTGGCTCCGAATTCAAACCGAAGCGCTTGGCTTAAGGCTGTACCTTCTGGCGTCTGCAATTTGATCCCAATGCCTGCACCCATCTGATTTGAGGATCCATCGACGAAGAGTTTCCATAAGCAACCACGAAGGTCTTCCTCCACGCCCTCTGAATCACATTCTAGTAAAAAATCTGCCACCGCTTGCCCTTTGACTGCTATTCTGGGTTCGTATGTGATATCAAATAAGCTTAACTCTATGGCCCACTTCGTCATTCTTCCTGAGAGATCTGGTTTTTGCAGGATTATTCTGATAGGGAAAGTGGTTAGAACGATGATATGATGGGATTCATAATAATGCCTGAGCTTTCTTTTCGCATGCACTAGCGAGAGTATCACCCGCTCTGCCTTTGAATAACGTCTTTCGGCCTCAGTCATTGTCTTGCTAACATAGAACACTGGATATTGCTTCCCTTCTGCGTAGCGGATCAGAACACCACTTGTCGCGATGCTGGATACTCCGAGATATAAAAACAGCTTTTCGCCCGATTCTGGAGTTGACAGTACCGGAAGGTTTTGCATATACTTGTTCAGAGCAGTTAACGCTAGGCGCTGTTCATCCCCCCAAACTTGCCTGCCGTGGCTTCGTATTGTGTCAAAAAATAGTTTGCATCGATTTGACAACTTGGAAATGAACCGGCTCAGTGCAGCAATCCGTCCCGTAAGTGTTTGCACTTCTTTGACTGTCGTCGGCTCGGCATTCTTAGTCAGAGCATCTGCTTGGGCAGGGCTTGCCTCGATGCCTCTGAGATTAACCACGTGCCCCAGGAATTGGCCTGAACTTACACCGAATGAGCACTTGGTTGGATTGAGCTTCATTCTATATTGCCTTAACACATCAAATACGTCTCACAGATGTTTCACATGATCAGCTTTCTTCTTACTTTTTACCACCATGTCATCAATGTAAGCTTCCACTGTTTTCCCTATTTGTTCTTTAAAAATTTTGCTAATAAGTCTTTGGTAAGTTGCTCCGGCGTTCTTCAGTCCGAATAGCATGACTTTGTAGCAATACGTCCCATGTTCGGTAACGAAAGAAGTTTTTTCTTCATCAGCGGGGTCCATGGGGATCTGATTATAACCTGAATAAGCATCTAAAAAGGTCAAACGTTTATATCCAGTAGTTTCATCTACCATCTGATCAATCTTTGGCAGCGGGAAGCTATCCTTCGGACAGGCTTTGTTTAAATTGGTGAAATCAATGCATATGCGCCATTTCCCATTTTTCTTCTGCACAACGACAACATTTGATAACCAGTCAGGGTAGTACACTTCTTTTACAAACCCCGTATCAAGCAGCTTGTCAACCTCCTCGGCAATGATTCGGTTGCGCTCGGGAGCAAACCGTCGCTGCTTCTGCTTTACAGGTTTTGCATTGGGATTAACGTTTAAGGAGTGACAAGATACAGAAGGATCGATCCCTGGCATGTCTAGGTGACTCCATGCAAACACATCTGCATTTTGAGACAAAAAATCAACTAATTCCTGCTTTTCCTCCTCAACGAGTCGTTCCCCCACTCTGGTTGTCCGTTCCGGTCGGAACTGATCGATCTGCATATCAAACAGGGGTTCTTCAGTCAAGTCCATTGGCTCCTCCTCCCCATTCTGCTTGGAGGGAGGCTCCTGTAATTGCTATCTCGGACTTGCTGAACGAATGGGAGCTTTCCCCTTTCCGGCATGTTTCAGTGTTACCGAGTAACATTCTTTAGCTGCAACCTGGTCTCCATGAATGTCAATCACTTTGGTCCCGTCTGGCCCCAGGCATCTCATTACCTGATGCAGAGTGGACGAAACACCTTGAACTCTGTGGATCCACCCTCTGCCCATCAGAAGATTGTAAAAGGGATGAATTTCAACAACCACAAAGGTTTCCATCAAAACCCTCTCGGCAGCATGTACCGCTACCTTCACCGTACCGACGGGTTCCACTCGTTTTCCATCAAACCCTAGCAGTGGATTCCAGGTGGATTTCAGCCGATCCTGTTTGATCTCGAGCCGATCGAATGTATCCCTTGGCATGATGTTCGCACTACTTCCAGGGTCAATTAAAACTCTGCGCACCAAGCATTTGGCCACTGTCAAACTTACGACCAACGGGTCCTCATGAGGGATTTGAACACGCAATAGGTCTGTTACGTTAAACTTTATCTGCGTTGATGCGCTCTGTTGGTGCAAAGTGTTTACACTGCCTATCCTTCTCTTCATCTGTGCCTAGCGAAGGCGTGTTCGAAGCAGTTCATCTGACTCTTCGGCAGGTTCTGACCGACCGTGAATTGCATTGATTATTCGAACTGGTTGTGTGTTGTGAAAATTCGACTTCTGATTCCTCTTCACGTGCTCCATTGGTCGGTTCTATTCCACCGCTGGGCCTTGAATATAACTTGCGAACTCCCCTCTGGCTATCAGCATCTCTACCTGTCTCCTTAGGTTCCTGCATTCGTTAGTCTGGTCGCCAAAGTCAGAATGAAATGCACAGTGCTTAGACTGATCCCTCTGTTCGAGGGGTTGTCTGATTGGTAAAGGAGGTCGGAACTTATCTTTATTTTCTTGGTACAGTCTTACTAAGGTAACTTTCAATGGAGTAACCAGCTCTTCCTCTCTGGGCCTCTTCTCAGATTTCCACGAGGAGCGCTGCGACTGAACCTGCTTTTGCCTGATCTTTGCTTTGGTCTTTTCTTCCGTGGATATGACGGATGTTTTCCGAGCGTTTGCCGCCTCTTTTTCTTCCAAGCGCACAAATCCATCGGCTCTTTCGTTAAGTTCATCCATAGTTTTCGGCGTGTTCACCACCAAGCTTGTGTGGAATGGGGTGCCACGGGTCATGGCCAGTAGAAATGCTTGAACTGCCGTTGAAGGGTGACATTCAATAACCATGCTCTTGGTAAGGTTAAACCTGGTTAGGAAAGCCTGGAGACGCTCATCAGCATGTTGCTTCATTGTAAATAGGCTCAAAATATCTTTCGCTGGACGCTTGTTTCCATAATATTGGCTTATGAACCGATCACACAAGCTTCGAAAACTATCCACTGAACCCCTCGGCAGGTTCTTGAACCAATTCAGAGCTGGTTCAGCTAGACTCATAGGAAAACACTTGCACATCAAAGAGTCATTCTCAGTGTTCAGAGCCATTTTCAACTGGATGTGATACACATGATCGATCGGATCGGTCGTTCCGTCGAATAGAATGAAAACGGGTATGGAAAATTTCCTCGGACTCGGAGCATTCAGAATCTCATCGGTGAACGGTGAATCAATCGTTCGAGCTGTTGAACGGAGTGCTTCATTTTCCCTCTGGAACCCCACGGTTGCTCTCTGGTCTACAGACCTCCTCTCTGAGCCGTGATAATCGAACGTCGTCATGGAAGGCCGATAGGTCGGATCGAATGACCTGTCCTCAATAAAGTCTTTGCGCCATGGAGGCATAGCTTTGTGACGATCCAACTCTGTTGCTTCACCTCGGCTGAGCGTTTCTTGAAGTGGATCAAAAGTCATTGCTTCGTTTCGCCTGATCTGCTCACGCCGTGGATGCACGTGAGTTGATCCTTCACGATCATCAATACGACGAAGACTTGACGGCAAACTGTCTTGCCGGATTTCCTCGTGGTGAGGATCTACCAGATTGTTTCCGACCTCCTTACCGTGATGTGCCGCATCGGTACGTGCACCTTTTTCTCCTACCGGGAATGGTTGCAGAATTACTGGAGCTTCTTGACGCTGCATTTCAATTATTAGATCCGCATTTTCTCTCCAGAGAGCTTCGATCATACTCATCAACTCATCAAGTTTCACTTGCTGGACGTTCTCGACCGTATTGGAGTTCTCACCCCCTATCATGATTCCGGATCGAAGCAAAGGCATGAATTACGAACTCCGAAACAGATCTGAGCGTCATCGATGCAAATTCCGTTAGATCTGGGCTCAACTTCACCGAATCGTGATCACTGTTTGCTAGATCTGAACTTTTCTAGCTTTGAACTCACTGGATCTAACTGCAATTGAGCAAATCACAATTGTGTCATTCCGAAGCAAATGCCTCAGAATCCACAATAAGCAAGAATTCTCTCTGAACAAACTACAATCTCACTGATCTGGATTCAACTTCCAAAAATCAAACTGTGTACTCACAAACTTGATTGAACTAATATGGTACTGATCAGGCTCGAATCGATCTTCTTCTTCTTTCCCACAGACGGCGCCAATTGAAGATGCAAGAGATTCTTCCTTCTTTCTCTCTCTAGAATTCTTACATTTCAATAGAATCAAAAAATCTATAGACCATTACAATTATTATCGCTAACTGATTACATTGGGCCTATATTCAAGGGTTTTTCTTCCTTTTGGGCCTGATTTTCCAATGGGCTTGATCTTCTTCAGTGGATCCTCCAAGTTCGGCCCATTCCGTGGTGCTTTTGCATGGGCCATACTTCAATTGTTCGACCCGATCCCATTCCAGCGATCTATATCCGGCCCATGCCACTTATTGCATCCTCAGTTTTACTTATATGCCAATTAATTCAACTACAGGTTTGTACTCTTGCTGATTTTTTTTTTTTTTTTTTTTAAGTTCTTCTTATTAAAAATAAAATTGACGAGTTAAAACTATATTAACAACTTTTTTTTTTTTCTAAATTTAATCGGTTGAAATGCATTTTTTTAAAGTCCTTTAAATATAAGGAATCTTGGAATCAAAAAGCTTCTCCAAACAGGACCTATTGGAGAGAATCAAATTGGTTTCATATGGGAGAGAGTCACTATGTGAGATTATTTCTTGTGACCAAATTTGGGAGATAAATGGAAATAGTTAAGCAAGGTCTTCCTGCCGTTCTTTTAAAATATCTTTTTCTCGTAGTCCTGATTTCAACTTTTAAGTGAAGAGAGGCAAAAGTAGTGATGGGCCGTCCTGCATTGGCAGTTACAAACTTGGATTTTTGGTTTTCGGCACATAGACCAGGCCTGGGCTATTCGATGTACAAGGCCCAATCAGGCCCCAGCTCGATAATTTACACTTTAGTACTAGTATTTAATTATAGGAGTTTTTTACTTTTTCTTTTCCTAAGTGCTCATGCATACTTTGTCAACTTCTGTTCGGAACGCCGCTCTTTAAAACACATGTTTAAAAGTAAAAGTCAAATAATATTAAGTTTAATTTTATATTTCATTTTAACACTTATTGCAATTTTATTGGACCACGTTAACTTCATCCACTTGAATTTCACCCAAATATTGTTCATAAATATATATTACAAGAAGTAAATCATACAAAGATTATTTGTGATGCAACAAAGCTAATTCTAAGTATATGACGGAAATACTCTCAAGCTTTTTATACAAGTTCATATATTTGGACTACTTTTGTCACACCACACATATTCATAAAGGATAAAAATATACTTTTGTCAGATCCACGGCTCCCAGAGGTCAACTAGCCTTGCTGCAGATTCAAAAAAAAGGAAAATATATAGCAACTTCAAAATGTAAAAATTCAGGATGGCGTACATAAGTACCTTGTAAAAAACAAATAACTATTGCTTTTATATCGATAACGAATCCACGTCTCTTTGAAATTTCATATAGATGTATATATCGATCGCTTGAACAGAGGGCTAAGATGCCTAATGGAAGTGAGATATTGAACTGCGATTGTGATGAAGATAAGAAATGAGAGAGAGAGAAAAAAAAAAAAAAAGGGAGAAAATTTAGTTCACTTTGTTTTTATGACTTAATACACTAACAGATTAATTTAAAGGAATCGCTCATTTTCTTATACATTCTGTAAAAAAATAAATAAATAAATAAAATGTTGAAACACGCTACGTGTTTAAATGTTTTTAACCCATGATATCATAATTAATACATAATGTGACAAAACTAGCCCTGAGTACATGGCCGAAATACCCACAAGATTTTTTTAGAGTTCATATGTTTGGAATTATTTTTGTCACGCCAGACATATTAATTAAGGATAGAAATGTAACTTCATGTAATTTGAAGAGCCAAAAAAGGCGGTCAACTAGCTCTAGCGGAGTCACGTCAGATCCACCGTTCCCAGAGGTCAACTAGCTCAATCTCGAGGAAACTTCCTTTGACTGCATTCCTCACTAATTGAATTCTGGAAATTGCAAGAATCAGAGAAACTTGAAAGAGAAGTCTTGGGAATTCATCCAAAACATTACTTCGGACATTCTAGAGAGAGAAAACCCCAATTTCATCTTTGATGTTCAGTGAATTGGTTTTTTTCAGTTCTGTGAAGAGGAAGAGAAAAAAAAACACACAGATGGCGTCGGTGTTGATTGGAGGGGCTGCTTTGGGAGCATCTTTCGGTGAATTAGTGAAAGTTGTTGTGGATGTGGCTGACAAAACCATCAACTTCAAGTCGGAACTCGGCATATTTGTATCGATTCTGAATTCACTCACACCAATTGTACTCGATATTGAGGGGTTGAACAAAAAATTGGATGTTCCGGAGGAAGAAACCAAAACGTTCACCCATCTGTTGAAAAAGGCGACGGATCTGGTCCGCAAGTGCTCGAAATTTGAGGGTTTGAACTGCATCAAGAGATTTTCTTACTCGAGGAAGCTCATGGAATTTGGCGATTCGCTTCAGAAATTCTTTCAGATCTATGTGCAGGCTCTGCAGACAAGAGATAACAAGAATATTCTGGTGAAAGTGAATGAAATGGCGAAATGGGTTATGGTGAATGAAATGGCGGAAAAGTTTGTGGAGAAAGCGATGTGGATGGATTTGAAATTCGATGAAATGATCGAGATGTTTGCGAGATTGGATGAAAAGATGATTAAGATGTTTGCGAGATTGGATGAAGAGATTGTGGTGAATGAGATGCGAAATTGAATGAAAAGATGAAACAAATATATGCGAAATTGGATGAAAAGATGAAGGAAATGGAGGCCAATTAAATTGGATGAAAAGTGGTGGACTATGAGGAAAGGTGGTGAATGGGTTTATGATTGGAAGATACCTCCATCCGCCGACCACCTTCACTTTAAGGTGTGTATAATCTGTCAACAACTCTTCTCTTTCTCACACACACATACACACACACACACACACATGTTTTGCTGGTTTAACATTTCTTAATTAATTCTTTCTCATAGATGGGTTGTATTTATTTATTTGTCTCAGACAGTTGATGTTAAAGTCGAAATGGACTCTGATGAATGCGAAAGGAGAGTGATATATTCTGTTATTTCCAAGGAAGTTTCTTATACATTCTCTCTCTCTAAAACTCTCTTTTCATTCTTCTGGTGGTCCAAAACAGCAATGTTAGTTGCCGAAGTAACAGTTACAGTGAACAATTTTATCCAACTGCTTTCATAATTATACATTTTGTATTGGCACACCCTAGCATTTATTTATTTTTATTTTTTTCGGTTTGGATGAACTTTTTGTAAATTTACAAGATGAGTGACACTTCTTAAAAATGTTTATTTATTTATTTATTATTATTTTTTAATATCAATTATGACAATTGTTAACCTAGGGGGAGGGGGATGAATTGGGTCCATGTATGACACAATGGATTGTTTTGTATAATTAGCTATGATTCTATATCCTATGGTTCTTGTAAGTTGTAACTTATTCGACGAATTAGTGTTAAAGATAGGTTACTAATTTATGGAATTCTGAGTTATAAATTGTTAAAGCGCGCTTATTTATCGATTAATAGGTTAATTTGATCCTAATGTTGTTTGCTAATGAAATGATTAATTTATGAGAGCAAAACATTAGATTGAAAACTTGTTTCAAGAGATATAATGTTAGTTTTGATTTGTTAATTTGTTTGGTTGATTAAACACAACATGCAGTATATTTATCTAGCAGTTAGCCCCAATGCATAAACATGGTTATATCTCATAAACATACACTAATCATTAAATAACTATTTTGGATCAATGAACATATGATAAGTATAATATATCTAGACTAACAACATTTAATGAACATGTTTGTAATAATAAAAGGATAAGAGATGAGTAAAGCTAACACAAACATGTAACGTATTCAAGTGTAATCTCAGAATACCTAGAGTGTTAATGCATGTATTCCATTGGAAAAAATCTTCTTTAGGATTTTGATTCCACTAACAATGTTTTGTGTGTGTTTATATATATATATATATTCAGTGGGGATAAGCAAGTTTAAGCACTCTAGTGGTTGTTGCTACCAAATGAATGAATGACATTCATAGTTTAAAACTCAATGGTAGCATCTACCAACAAATGATGATGAAATATAAGCGTAATGGTAAAGGTAGAAATCTTTTTCTACGTTTCTACACTTGTAAATGTTCATTACAAAAGGTGTATTTATAGTAAAGATTATATATTTATAGTAAAGAATATAGTCGAACTAGCCGTTAGAATCTGAATTTTGAATATCTCAGTTGACTGCAAATAAGATCTTTTTTTGTATGTTCAATTTAATCTGTTGATTGGTTTGTCTCTTTTTGAAGCTTAAAACCCGTGATAATAAAACACATGACACCAAATTATCCTTATTTTATGTTCTTTTTCTATTTTTTTATTTTTTCGATAACCAGGGTGTTCGAAAATTTGCCCCAACTAATTTACGGGATCTGTACAAAATTACCCTCCACACAAATCAAAAATTTGTCCCAATTAATTCACGGGCCCCTAAAAATATTGATTGCATTAAAACTTAGTAATTCATAAGGCACCAAATATCCTTTATTAGTGCTTTTGAACTTTATGGTGTTCTTTTCATCTTATATTTTATTAACATAATTTCTCTCCCTCGTTGGCTTTTAGGTGTGAAATATGTGGAGGGTTAACTGAAAGCAAAACCGGGTGACAGTTAGTGGCTATGTTGATCCAAACACGGTCTTGAAGAAGGTGAAGAGCACCGGAAAGAGAGCTAAATTCTGGCCTCACATGCCAAATAATTTTCCTGGGGCCTCAAATATGACTGAGGAGAGATTCAATCTCTTCAGTGACGAAAACGCAAATGGATGTTCCATCACGTGAAGTACTGCGCTTGTGTGTGTGAATTTTTTGAGATGTGTTTTTACATTTTTATAATAAGTGTGATTGAATTCTTGTAATTTAAGTTGATACTCAAACTTAATACCAAGAAATACAACTAGTTAAACAATCCCAACTCATGTAACAATTAAGCAATGCAAAATAATTAATCCACTAAGAAAACAAGAAATTGACAATATTTATTGTAAAAAGTATCAGAAATAATCATTAAATTATAATCAAATTTGTTGATGCAAAATTCTGCATGATCTGGACCGAACACCCTTCTTGCAAGGAAAGAGAGGCATCTAACTGAATGCGTACTTGCAAGGAAAGAGAGGCAACCGAGACAGGCACAATGTGGTGTTAGCCGGACACTCTTCCAGGTCAAGTTAATACTTGACTACTTTTTGAGTTGCCCAACCTCCTTTTTATAAGAAAATATTTGGTAGGTTATCATTCACTTATATTGTTCCTTTGACTCCCTTATCGTTCCTCATCGATTTTAATCTTCTGTATCAAAATTCATGAAAAAAAAAAAAATAATGAATTCCCCCAAAATGGAGGATCCATGACATCCAAGGCAAATTCATGACCATAAATATTGGTAATTTCTTTATCTTCTGATGTTTGTGGATGAAATTGTTTAGCACAGCTCGGATTACACTTTTAATTTGCACCATCAGTAGCCAAATTCTAGACATGCATGGATAATACTTACCTCTTACCCCCATAAATTGGAAGAATTCAATATGCTAACTGATGTGGTCCAAAAAAAATTTAACACGTATTCAAATTAAATAATATTAAAAAACAAATTAAGAAGTGGATCAATTCATTTTAAACGGGTTGATCGGACTCAAATTAAAACTCATTTGAGAATGCTTTTGAGATCATATATTTTCCCCTAATCTCAATCTCTATTCTTCTATCCAAGAAATCCTAATCAATCACCATATATGGTCACTTCAAAGCTTCAATGGGTTTTTCCTAAATTCTAACCGATTGAAACAGAGATCAAGTTATCAACTTAAATATCTGGTTATATATATGTGTGTATATATATCTTATGTATAAATAGAGAGTGTGGAGGGAAAAAAACTCCCTCCAATAAAAAACACACACGTCACCACTATCCATATCTACAGGCCAAGGACATATAAGGCCCATCATGCTCAAGCCCAAGTTGAGGGTATTTACAGCCCAAGATCATTCCATCAAGGCCGAATCAAGAAGCTATTAGCCCAGCTTGTCGTCAGCCCAGATATGAGTATTTAACATCCGGCCCGTTACCCAAGCCCAGCCGGATCAAAATATATTCAGCCCAAGAATGCACAAATCCTACCATTTGAAGAATTTACCATAGAAGGAAAATTCGGATAGGAAGTTCTGTACAAGGCAAATTCTATGTATGGAAAATTCAACAATGGAAAGAACTCTATTAGAAAAGAATGATTATATAGAAAGAATTGGAGGGCAAGCAACGCGAGTCCTACCATAATTCTGCAATCTTTTGTATATAAATAGAGGCTAAGACCTCCAATAAAGGATCAAGTAATTCCACACTTCTATATACATTGTTCTTATTTATTTTTATTGTTTTTGAGTGAGTTGTTTTATTTTTCTCAGTCATTATTGGTTGAGCGAAATTTTGCACCTACACTTTGGCGCCATCTGTGGGAATCGTATAGAAATATACTCCCACTTGTTCTTCCTTTAATCGTGTCTGGAATGTCAAACGGAGAGTCAGTAATGAGTCAACAGATAGAATTGATGCAAAAGATGCGAGAAGAGTTCTTGCACCAATTTGAGACACTCCAGCAAGCGAACGATACGAGTGTCGCCCAGATAGCTACGCTCCAGCAGCAGACTCATACGCTGCACACGGCCATGGCCAAGCTAACGCCACAACCACCACCAGGTGATGCTGCGGCACCACCTCCCACCCGGAATTTACCTCCGGTTCACGAGCCTCCAGCCAACGAGACACCACCCAACGGGGCTCGACCTAGTGAGGTTCAGCAAAAGCAAGGGACGAGGTCCGAGGCGGTTGCTTCGGACAATCTCCCGCATCGCACTCAGGACGAACAGGCCTAGTCCAGCCATAGGCTTACGGTATGGTCCAATGGCGTTCCGGATGGCGCACGTGTACAAGATGCCTTCGACGAAAAGAAGCTCTTGAGAGTCCAGACACCAGCCGAGATGGCTAGAGAGCACAAGAATTCCTTGGTCAAGACCCCCTTTACTGACGAGGTGTACCTTGTGGAGAGGCCGAAGAAGTTCACTATGCCATCCTTCACCCAGTTCGATGGGGCAGGAGACCCCTCTCGGCATCTCGATCATTATGCGCAAAAGATGGCACTGGACGATCATAACGATCCGTGGATGTGTAAGGTTTTTCCTACCAGTTTAACCGGAGCAGCGTTATAATGGTTCAGGAATAGGCCACACAAGTCTATCCCTGACTATGAGACCTTGTGCACCATGTTCTTAGCCCAGTATTGCGGAAATAAGAAGCAGAAGAAAAGTATCGCCAGTCTTTTCACCATAAGGCAAAGGAAGGGAGAAATTTTGCAAGATTTCTTATCTAGGTTTAACATGGAGGCTTCGGAGATAGCAGATTGCCATTCTGCCACGGCAATCAAAACGTTTAAGTTGGCGATGATCCAGGGAACCAAGTTTCACACATCCTTAGTCAAATATTCCCCCCCGGATATGCAGACTTTGAACGCTAGGGCACAAATCTACATCCGGTTGGAGGAAAACGTAGCCCACCGTGCACAGCACGCTACCCTCGTCACGGTGGAAAACAAGTCTCGAGAGAAAGCTGCGAGCACAAGGATGCAGAAGGTCCCTCATACCGCCACACAAGTCACCCAAGCGTCTGAGAAAAGGCGAAGGACAGAGGACAGGCTTACCCCTCTCCATACTACCTTGGCGCGCCTCTTCCAAGAGAATAAGACGAGGTTCGCGACTCCTCAGCCCATGAAGTAACCCTTGGAGCAGAGGGACAAAAGCAAACATTGCGCCTACCATAGAGATTATGGGCATACCACCAATGACTGCAGGTCCCTACAGCGACAAGTAGAAAGCATGATAGCGAGAGGAGAATTGGTGGAGTATCTCGCCACAAAGGAGCACGTAAGACCTCGGGAGGTTAACCCTCGACGGGTAGAAAGCGGTCAGGTAAAGGTTATCCATGCTATACACGGAAGATCAGAGGATGATGAAGAATCTGAAGAATTGTACAGATCCAGGCTGCGAGAGGCTCATAAGTTACGCAGGTTGTCTTCGGTGAACACAGTTGCACCAGGCAGCATCAACATTGGATTCGGTAACAATGACCTTTCTAGAGTCCAGTGCCCGCATGAGGACCCCTTGGTCATCAGCCTCCTGGTAGCGAATTACATGATCAGGAGAGTACTGGTAGATCCGGGAAGTAGCGCCAACATCATTACAAAAACAGCTTTTGATCAGTTGGGGATTTTGCCATCGTCCATCAGGCCAACTTCCGGCCCCCTAATGGGATTTGATGGTACTAAGGTGAATCCGCTTGGGGTGGTCGATCTATCCGTTACTGCAGCAAAGAGAACTCTAAAGGAAAACTTCGTCGTGACAGAGATTCATCCATCTTATAACCTCATTATGGGAAGAGGTTGGATCCATCGTATGAATGGAGTCCCTTCTACACTTCATCAAGTAATGAGGTGTTTATCCCCGGATGGCAGGGAGGTCATCGACCTCTGGGGAGACTAGGTTGCTGCCAAAGAATGTTACATGCTAACGCTACACGAAGCAAAGAAAGCGTCGAAATCACCTCAGTCAGAGGCGAATCCCAAAGACGCAATCAAATAGCAGCTACAGTATCCTCTGCCCAAGTATCTCAAGGCAGAGGAAGAAGCCGAAGTTGAGGCACCTACCGAGGAGTCCCTCGAAGCTGTAGAGGTAGTCCTCGGAGACCCTCAGAAGACCACCTACATTGGCTCATCTTGCACGGCCGAAGAGAAGGAAGCATTGATCAGGGTTATTCGGTGCAATTCGGATGTCTTTGCCTGGGATCACTCAGATATGGTGGGGATCAATCCTACAGTCTCATGCCATAGTCTGAGGGTTAACCCAGAATTCAGGCCGGTCAAACAGAGGCACCGACGGTTCGCACCTGAACGCAATCGCATAATAGCCGAGGAAGTGAATAAACTGTTACGAGCAGGATTCATACGAGAGGTGCAATACCCACAATGGCTCTCGAATGTAGTAGTCGTTCAAAAGAAGAATGGGAAATGGAGGGTGTGCGTAGATTATACCAACCTTAACAAAGCTTGCCCAAAAGATAGCTATCCTCTGCCCAAGATTGATCAAATGGTGGATGCTACGACGGGGTATGAAAGGCTCACATTCCTCGACGCATACTCTGGCTATAATCAGATTCCCATGAATCCTGAAGATGAGGAGAAAACTGCTTTCATCACAGAAACGGGCACTTACTGCTACAGAGTGATGCCATTCGGTCTAAAGAATGCCGGAGCCACCTACCAGCGACTAGTCAATAAAATTTTCAGTAATCTACTGGGCAATACAGTTGAAGCCTATATCAATGATATGGTAGTTAAAAGTATACAGAAAGAGGACCACCCGAAGCACCTCCAGGAGGTCTTTGATACTCTCAAGAGATACAATATGAAGCTGAACCCCACCAAGTGCTCCTTCGCCGTTTCGTCAGGACAGTTCCTTGGGCACGTCGTAAATAAAAGAGGAATAGAAGTAAGCCCAGCACAGGCAAAGGCACTCATACAGAACCAGGAACCGAAAACTCGCAGGGAAGTGCAAGTTCTAACCGGCCGAATTGCGGCTCTCAGCCGGTTCATATCCCGATTATCTGATAAGTATAAACCTTTCTTCGATGCTATTCAATCCAAAAACAAAGATATGTGGGGATCTCAGCAGCAGGAAGCTCTCAATCAATTGAAAAGCTACATGGCAAAACCCCCAATCCTTTCCGCTCCAACGCCCGGAGACACTCTCATCCTGTACCTGGCAGTATCAGCTGTAGCAACAAGTGCAGTGTTGATCAAAGAAGAAGACAAGGTTCAGCACCCAATCTTTTACACAAGCAAAACTATGACGGATGCCGAGACACGGTACAGCAAGACAGAAAAGGTAATCCTGGCGTTAATTTATGCCAAGAGGAAACTTCGACATTACTTCGAGTCTCACAGCATAGTGGTACTTACAAATTACCCTATACGGGCTATCCTAGCTAAACCAGACCTGTCTGGTCGAATTACAAAATGGGCTATTGAACTTAGCTCTTTTGACATCACCTATGCACCGAAGGTATCTCACAAGGGGCAGTCGGTAGCGGATTTCCTACTAGAGTACGAAGATCAACCTGAGGAACCGACACTTCCAGAGCCATACTGGGAGTTACGAGTTGATGGCTCGTCCAACCGGAAGAGGGCAGGGGCTGGTATTGACATCACAACACCCGAGGGTACCAAGCTGCAGCAGTCAATTCTGCTAGATTTCCCATCTACTAATAACGAGGCCGAGTATGAGGCAATGCTCGCCGTACTTCGGCTAGCTAAACAGCTACAGGTACGATGTTTAAAAGTTTTTAGTGATTCACAGCTTGTGATCAATCAAGTGACAGGGCAATATTCTCCCAAGGAGGACCGTATGAAGTCATACAAAGATGCTGTAGAAAGTGCTATCCGAGAGTTCGATCAAATCGAGTTCCATTAGGTACCACGAGATGAAAATGCCGAAGCAGATCGATTGGCCGCAGCCGCATCGTCTTCAGATGAAGAATTGGTTCGGCTTGTTCCAATTGATGTTCTCGAAGGACCTAGCATTAATCCCCGGCAAGAGGTGATGACGATCCCGGAAGTACCACGCGAGCCCTGCTGGATTGATCCAATTGAAGCCTACCTCAAGGAAGGGGTTCTCCCGAATCAGAAAGCTGAGGCAAGGAAGCTTAGGCTTACCGCGGCTAAGTATGCCATCATCAATAACCAATTGTACCGAAGGTTATTCTCCGGTCCCTATCTCAAGTGTGTAACCCCTACTGAGGCTCTCACAATTCTAAAACAAGTTCATGAAGGAGACTGTGGAAACCACTCCGGAGGAAGATCCCTTGCACACAAAATTCTGACCCAAGGTTATTTCTGGCCATATTTGGCCCGGAATGCCGAGGAGTACTCAAGACGATGTGACAAGTGTCAGCGTCATGGTCCAGTAAAGCACCAACCTGCCGAGGGTTTGTACGCCATGGCTAATCCATGGCCGTTCGCCCAATGGGGGATTGATATAGTAGGACCATTGCCCAAAACCATGGACAAAAAGGAGCATGTGCTTCTGGCTATGGATTACTTCACCAAGTGGGTAGAAGCTGAAACCTTCTCTAGCATCACCCACGAAGAAGTAAAGCATTTCATTTGGAGCAACATTATTTGCCGGTTTGGGGTACCAAAAGTCATCGTAATGGACAATGGTAAGAACCTCGATAACAGAAGTACAAGGAAATTCTTTAGCGAACATGGAATCTTGCAAAAGTTGGCTGCAGTTAGTCATCCACAAGGCAATGGGCAAGCTGAAATAACTAATCGCACGATATTCGGGTGCTTAAAGAAAAAATTAGAGAAACTGAAGACAAAGTGGTACGAGAATCTCCCTTAAGTGCTTTGGGCCTATCGAACCACTCCAAGAAGACCCACGGGAGAAAGCCCATTTGCTATGGCATATGGGTCCGAAGCTGTCATTCCTACCGAGTCCATAATCCCAACCCTTCGGACATCCTTGGTGCTTGAGGGGAACAATGAGCAACAACTCGAACATAGCCTTGATTTGGTGGACGAAAGGAGAGATGCAGCAGCAATTCGACTCGCGGCCTACCAACAACAGGTGTGTAACAGTTATAACAAACGCGTCAGGATCAGGAGTTTTGTGGTAGGCGATTGGGTGTTGAAGCAGGAGACAGCTCATGTAAAGAAACTGGAACTTCATTGGACCGGACCCTACAGAGTTACTGAAGTAGTGGGGAAAGGAGCATATCGTTTGGCCGAAGCTGGCGGACGCCCCATTGCGCGTCCTTGGAACGCAATACACCTGAAAAGGTATTTCCATTAGTTAAGTTTGTCAATTTTGCTATAAGTTCTTCACAAATAAGGCTGAATATGTCCGCAGTTAGCCAAACTTTTCTTTATTTTGCTTCTCTATTCAATATCACTCTCCTTTGTTTTTGTTTCTTTTTATAAAAATGGGGAGTCATACGAACCCTATGATTACGCAGTTTTTATGCATTACGCAATTTTTATGCTGCATTACGCAATTTTTATGCATGCCAAGTCGCACAAAACAATGATTTTTACAAAAAAAAAAAAAAACAAAAACAAACAAAACACAAACACAAAACCCAACAAGCACACAAGACACAAAACACATGAATTATGGCCTGTGCTTAAAACTTCCTATCCCACATCGATAAAACAATATGTGCTACATTCTGTTATATATGGGAATATTCAAATAGTTAATTACGGTGTAAGGAGGGCCCACTGGTATTTAAAGCTGTCAAGCTCAATACTAGAGGCATTCCTTACACCGACTTTTTTGACAAAATTTAGTCTATGTCCCACATCGGATAGAGATGGAGAATAAATGCGGTTCATATATGCGCGGTCCACAACATTTGGCTGCCAAGAAGGGAGTATCAGTGGAGGCAGGTCTCTAAAGTCGACAAATAGAGAACTTCACAGCCACTGTTACTCGCTTTCTTGGCCTCATATTATTTTTGAGTCTTCAGCCTCATAATAACTGATGTGAGGAAAAATATGAAATAAACCTCCCCTCAGGCTCAGCGCTGGGGAGTAATCCATTCGCCTCGGACCCTAAGTGTCCGGCTTGGCAAAACCTCCCCTCTGGCTCAGCGCCGGGGAGGGATTCATTTAAGCCTCCCCTTGAGCTCAGCGCCGGGGAGCAATTCATTCGCCTCGGACCTCAAGTGTTCGGTTCGGCACAACCTCCCCTCAGGATCAGCGCCGGGGAGTAATTCATTCGCCTCGGACCTCAAGTGTACGGCTCGGCAAAACCGCCTCGGACCCTAAGTGTACGGCTCGGCAAAACCGCCTCGGACCCTAAGTGTTCGGGACCCTAAGTATCCGGCTTGACAAAACCTCCCCTCTGGCTCAGCGCCGGGGAGGGATTCATTTAAGCCTCCCCTCGAGCTCAGCGCCGGGGAGTAGTTCTCTAGCCTCGGACCCTAAGTGTACGGCTCGGCAAAACCGCCTCGGACCCTAAGTGTTAGGCCCGGCGAAAATCTCGCCTCGGACCCTACGCGTTCGGTTCGGTTTCCACGCCAGGGAATGTATAATTCGCCTCGGATCCTGAGTATCCGAGGAAGCTTCGGACCCTAAGTGTCCTATTCAGATCAGAACTCTTTCCTCCGGACTCCAAGTGTTTAATACTTTGTGTATGCGGATATGTCGTAAGTTCATCATATTCCACCCCACATTAGGAACACATGAGAAGGAAAGAGTATGTATACTGAAGGCAAGTAGAAGGAGAGGAAGGTTCATTTAACAGTTAAATCATTGTCCATACGACTCATCCTGGGATATCAACTAAACTGTTAAAAGGATCTCCTTCTTCCCAATCCTTGCATTTTCACGGATAACATAAATCCGAAGTATAAAGATAATGTTTAGTGTTTAAACATATTACCAGTCAGAGAAATATATCAAGAGCATACAGCAAAAACAGGTCAGGCAAGCCTAAAACGAAAAGTTATATTCATTGTCCCAAAATAGGCTGTTCACAAAAAAAAAAAAAAAAAAGAAAAAAAAAAAATACATAGTTCTACTTCCTCTTCGGATCGAAGGGAGTAGATTCAAAAGCATCCACTACATTAGGACTTGAGGTAGCCGCAGGAGCAGGGGAGCTAGGAGTACCCTTCAGATGTGCCTTCACCATCTCGGCGAAGCGAATTTCAGCTTCCAAAGCCTCTGGCCCTTCATCATATGGGAAGTGCACCCCTACCTGCTTGTCAAAGGCGTCCGGATCCATCGTCTTAGGGCCTGAGCCCTGATTATAGCCAGACCGGAACGCCTTTTCACTAGCCAGGTGCGCCAGACAGGAGTAACGCCCCTGCATTTGCTTCCCCGCCTTGAAGCAAGTAGTAAGAGCCTCGGTCAGGCGTTGAACCTCGGCCTGAAGAGAATCCACCTTAGCCTCAGAGGCTGACAACTGCCTCTTATACGCATCCTTGGCTTCAGACGCTATCTTCAGATTGGTAGAAGCAGTAGTGGCTCTCTTCTCTGCGCTGTCAAGATCCTTTTCCAACTTCTTAATGGAGAGGGATTGAGCTTCAGCAGTGGCGCAGAGGGCCATGGTGTGGTATAGACTCTGTTTAACAGGGAAGCGAATATAAGCATAAATAGAAACACAAGCAGGCAAGAATAGCATAATTCTGAAGGTGCAATGCAAACCTCTATGGCCCGGACTGGGGCAGAGGGGAGAAGTTGCTCCAACCCCATTTGGCTGATGGCTTCCTCGTCCTTTGGGAGCCACATTCCTCGAGCCACCGCCAGTGCAGCTGAAAGGTCTGTAACCACATAATCCCCTGAGTGTAGGACTGACCTGTCAGCCCTGGTGAAGGAAGGAGTCCAAGGAGCTCCGATCTCAGCAAGAACAAAGGCCCTGACTTCATCTTCAGGTTCAGCCTCCCCAGTTTTTTTCCCTCTGCTTTTAGAGGGGACTTTGCCCTTGCCAGAGGAAGAGGGGTTGAGGCGAGATTTCTTCAATGGTGGTTCCTCAACCTCCACCTCATCCTCAGCTGATCCAATAACGACCAAGGGCTGGGCATCTCCGGCTTTCTTTTTTAAAGCCTCAGCCCGCCGTATCTCCTCCTTGGTCATAGGGAAACTGTCAAAGGATGGTAAAGCCAGGTCCATGAGGTCTGCAGCAACGGCACTAGAGGCAATGTCCTTAAGGTTGGAGGAAGTTAGCAGGTCCTCGATAGGCGAGGGGTTACTCCAGACTCGTTCCTCAAGAAAAGAAAGCCTGTTCCTTGCTGCGGAGGCCGGGAATGTAGCTGAAAAAACACCAAGAAATTCATAAATACGGCGAAATATTAAGACTTGGCAAGGAAAACAGCCAGAACACTTGGTATGAAGGGAGGTTAAATATTCTATACCTAATTTCCCGAATTTGCGCGGAATGGGAAGCGCAATTGATTGGGACACGAACCATTTCCCTTTAACTACAACCATCCTTTCTTTCCATTTCTTTTCAGATGAAGGAAGGTTCGTGCATATCCTTTGATGAAGGGGAGAGGTAAAAAAGAAGCGACCAGGCTCGGTCCCATGCTTAGATATATTGTATGTAAGCAGAAGGTCGGCAAGGGTCAAATCCAGAGCCTCTAATTTCCGGCGCACCAACAACGCCGAAAGGATGCGAAAGAAATTGGGATTTACTTGAAGGGGGGCAAGACCTAGCTTATTGAAAACTAAATGATAGAAGGGATGAAGAGGGAATCGGAGGGCGTTAAGGTGCCCTACAGAAAGAAGCAACTCATCCTCTTCAATTCCCTCGCCGGAGGTGAAATCGGCACCCTCGGGATATTCTGCAATGTCTACTCCTTCAGGAACATCAAATTCTTCCATTACCGAAGCAATAGAGAATTTGATGCGGCGAATAGAGATGATTGCTTTCTTCTCTTCATGGGTAAGAACGTAATTAGAGCCTGAGGTGGATGTTTCGGTTAGAAGAGGGGAAGTACCTGACGAATTCAACGAAGGGCGATCTGTAGAAACCCTAGAAGGGGGAGCCCTAATGCGAATGGGGGAAGACGAAGGTGTGGATTCAGAATCCCCGATATCTACACGTTCGGGAGTAGATGAAGTACTCATAATGAAAGATTGAAGAGAAAGATGCGAGACTAACCTGACAAAGTGAAGGAAGCGATGAAACGAAGGACGCAGAAGTGCAGCAAGGGCAAATGTAACTCTGGCAAAATCTTGTGCGAAGGAAGTAATAACGAAAGGCCACGAACCGTTTCTGAAGCAAAGTGAAAACCGGTTTCAATTCCCTCTTTAATAGGAGCCGTCACTCAGTTAAAAATGGAATTTGGGGCAAAGTGTGGAGGGAAAAAAACTCCCTCCAATAAAAAACACACACGTCACCACTACCCATATCTACAGGCCAAGGACATATAAGGCCCATCATGCTCAAGCCCAAGTTGAGAGTATTTACAGCCCAAGATCATTCCATCAAGGCCGAATCAAGAAGCTATCAGCCCAGCTTGTCGTCAGCCCAGATATGAGTATTTAACATCCGACCCGTTACCCAAGCCCAGCCGGATCAAAATATATTCAGCCCAAGAATGCACAAATCCTACCATTTGAAGAATTTACCATAGAAGGAAAATTCGGATAAGAAGTTCTGTACAAGGCAAATTCTATGTATGGAAAATTCAACAATGGAAAGAACTCTATTAGAAAAGAATGATTATATAGAAAGAATTGGAGGGCAAGCAACGCGAGTCCTACCATAATTCTGCAATCTTTTGTATATAAATAGAGGCTAAGACCTCCAATAAAGGATTAAGTAATTCCACACTTCTCTATACATTGTTCTTATTTATTTTTATTGTTTTTGAGTGAGTTGTTTTATTTTTCTCAGTCATTATTAGTTGAGCGAAATTTTGCACCTACAGAGAGGTTGTCTTATAAATACACAGAGAGATGGATTCTCTTCCCCACATATAATTAACGGGCAAATGGTCCAGTGGTATCAGGTTCTTAACTCACAAAGAGATGTCAGGTTCAAATTTCAAACCTCAGTGAAAGCATATATGTGTATACCAAGTAAGGAAAATTTATATATATATATACACACACACATATATCTTACATACATAGCATGAAGCTCCTTTTATACATAGATATATATCAAATATGTATATAGATACATAGTGCCGTAAATATACCATAATAGATATACTGAGCTCTCTCTCATATACTGAGTAATCGGTAATCCCCCTCAATATATGCCCTAATATATTGTATATATACACATATGAATCGGGTTAACCTATTTAATAGGGTTGGTTTGAATTTGGTTGTTTTTAATATTACATAGCTTGTGTCAAAATTTTGTTAGGCCACGTGGCCCATGAGAAGGAAATTTCTACTCATAGGCAGGAGGCAAGTATTAATGTCCACATGCAAGGCATATTAAAACGACTATTTCACATGTATCTTCATTGGTTTATTTTAAAGTTTTTGTCGTCTTTGAAAGGACCTCCATATTTAGAAAGTGTTTTTGTCCAATTATAAATAAGATTTCAAGTTATAAATATGATATATTACCAAGGATTTTTTGTAACTACAAGGTTTAGAGATCGACAAAAGGAAAAAATAGCTGATCATTATTACCCAAAAGCTAAGTAAGATTTAAGATTTAAGCTTTTATCGATATGTTACGCCGAACAGGAAGAAAAAATTAAATAAAATCATTCGGAATCATTAGGAGGATTTATCAATTTACTTTTTAAAAATAATATCAATTTCCTTTTTAAAAATAATATCAATTTCCTTTTCTAAAAATAATCTTTTCATTTTTGGAAAATGATAGTCATCACAAAATGATTTTTCATGATTTTATTATTACTAATGAGACATGATATAATTAACTTTTCTTTTCGAAAGAGAGAGAGAGAGAGAGACCCTCACCCAGACTTACTTTTGGAAGCTAATTTCTTTTTTTCTTGAATCATTCTTAGATTTTCTTTTGGAAGTTCTCAGCAATAACCACACATGGCTTAGTTCTAGAACCCAGTGTGTGTATATTTATATATTGAAGTTATGTATAATTAATTATGGAGAAAATGATATGTAAATAATTCTTATTTGTTGGTCTGAAACTATAACTTGCTAAAATTTAGGATTATGTTTGTATCTCTTTTGTAGGCTTGAGATCATGGATGATGGATGATTACTAAAAAAAAAAGCACCTATAAACGAAAATAGTTATGGACAATTATCTTATACATTGTAGATGATGACTACTTTGATGGGCTTCAATATTGACGTATAAGATAATTATGGTAAAGAAAGAATATGATTTAGAAGCAACCGAGTTACATCTGAAATGTTTCTCTTAGTCAGAAAATTGATAAATGAATAATTTAATATTTATAAAGTTAATGGTGGTGAAATCCAATGCCTTAGTGTTCTTCTTTGTTGATTTTAATCTCATTGTTTTCATTTTATTCTTGCATGCTTAGTAAAACAAATTCACTTTATAATTAACTTAATTAATTATGTTAGATTTAAATGAATTTTGATTTATGTTAATTTGTCTTCAAAGCATTTTCTTGGGTTTCATCTCATTCTTGTCATTGCCGATAAACATTTAAAATCTAACAACCACTACCACCACCTTCCCCCACCATAACCACCGTTGCTATCGCCTTCCACCACTATTGTCGTTGTTGAGGGTGAAATCCACGCGGTCTGATACGGCTCCGTTTTCCTTTATTCACTGGTAGGATCTCCTTCTTATAATTGCTCTTCCTCAGTTCATTTGCGGGATTAGAGGAGATTCGCTTGTGCGAGATCAAAGGAGATCCGCTTATGTGAGATCAGAAGAGATCCGTCTGTTACCATATTTGTCAGGGATATGATTTAACCCTTTTGACTTTCTCAAATCGTGCCAATGTTATCTTATCTTGTTAAACCACATCATCTTATCTTTTCTTTGATAATAAAATATTATCATTTTTATCCAATGAAAATATCATTGTTTGAAAGTAGAAGAGATCTGACGGCTAGTCAACAGTTAGTTGCCTCTATCGTTAGGTCAAGGTAGGTTAGGTTTATTTTTCCCTATCAGTTGCCCCCCATTCCCAAGCTTGCTTGTCTAGCTTGGTGATAAGCGCTGAATACTGTATATTCAAGCGCCCTAAATTACATTAACAAAGTCCATTAATTGATTATTTTATGTAGATTAACTCCATTTGCATGTTTTTGTGCATTTTCAGGTTAAAGTGCAAAAAAAGGAAGCAAAAATGATGCCTTGTGGAATTTTGAACAAAAAGGGTGCCAATTCTGAATTTCTGGCAGCAGTAGTTCCTGACTTTTGTCGTCATTTTTGACCTAGTACACTCAAGAACTGGACTTCCATCATAACATGAAAGATTTAGAGCTCTGAATCAGCTTTCCAAATCTTTAAGCGGTTCGTCATTCGGAGTTCGGATCAGAGAGTTATGATCTTCTTAACAGAGGTGCGCAGAACTGCCTGGCAGCACTGAAGTACTGCCTTTCTCCCCATTTTCGACCAACCAGACTTGAGAATTGGGTCTTCATCAAAACATGAAGTTTTTAAAGCACTGAATCAGCTCTCCAAATCTTCAAACATATCATCATTCGGAGTTCGGGGAACAAAGTTATAGTAGTTTTACCAAAGTAGGTCAGTGCTGAGCAAGAAGAGCATGTTGCACATTGCACTAATTTAGAGTGCTCGAGACCACTCTTCGAGTGCTCGAAAATCAGGCAGATTGCACTCGAAAATGGCTCAATTTCAGCCACTTGCACATTGGTTTCCTCAATGCCATCTTCCTTCTTTATGAGGTGGTTGGAGGTGTTCCTTGGAGGAGAGAGAGGGTTTTGTTGGAGGACAAAAGGCAACCAAAGGCCACACAATTCATATCCTACATTTTCTACAAGATTAGAGGAGAGAGAAGGGAGCAAAGGTGGTGTGTTCTTCAAGCTCCAAGAAGGTTGCACGAAAATGGCCATGAAGATGGAGCTTCTTCCTTCTTCTAGCTTAGCAATGGGTAACTAACTCTTTCTCTAGGGAGGTGATGAAGTCCCTCCCTTGTAAGCATGTCCTAGGATAGTCTATTTTGGGGATTTGCCATGTATATTTTATGGTCTTTTCATAACCAAGAGCACCTCATTTGTTGTAATGAATGTTGATACATGTATGGATGATTTCTTTAAGTTGATTATCTTGCTTTAGATGATGTCTTAGAGTAATCATATTGCTTGAGTTTTTTATGGTGAGAGTGAAAGCAAGGTTATGAAATGGTTTCATGGCATGTTGATAGGTGACTTTGATAGACCATTGCTTAGGAAGTCCTTTGATGGTGTATGCTTAATCTCTAACTCCATGTGCTTTATCATTTTGTCAAGAACTTGATAGTCTCTCATTTAAGTAAATATGTATAAGCTACACCTTAGTTAGGTAGTCTAAGCATGTTTATCTTTTGATGGAGTATACTTGGTTGAGACCTAATGTACCTCTTGATTACTTATATGGCAACCATGTGTTGCTATGTAAGTCTTGACCATCATATGTTGTTTTTCCCCAATTTAGGTCTAATCTAGCATATGTATAGGGATGGAGGCGGATTCACTTCCCTAGTCTCCTCTCTCTATTGTTCTATTTCATCCTAAATTCCTTGCAAATTAGTGTTTTATGCATTTTGAATTCCTAGTTAAAGTGACAACAAACAAAACCTTTATGAACACCCCCTCATCATTCTAGAAAGATTCTAGGCACTAAGGTTGCCGTAAGACTAGCGCAGTCCCAGTGGTTCGACTTACCCGACCAATAGCTCTATTTTACAATGATTCGTGCTATTGTGAAGGTTGATGTATACTTGATCAACCGATCAATTTTTGGCGCCGTTACCGGGGACTTGCATACGGTTTAGCGACCAATGTTCTAGGGTTAATTTTAGTTTGATTGTTAATATTGTGTCTTGTGAATATTCCTTGTGTGTTTTGACCATTTTCGTGTTGTAAGATTCTAGGGACTCGAATCTCGCCGTGGGAACGCTAGCAAAGCGTAAGTCTAGAGGACCCCAGGTAAGTTTCTTGACCTTTTAGTTTCACATTGTAAGATATCGTGCATGTGTTAAGTTTAGAAGTAGTTAATTTATTTGCAAGCCCTTGTTGAGGCTCTTATCCTGTTTAATTTCGTGTACAAGCATCGGTCCTTGTCGTGGCCATTTACTTTCTGTCTTGATAATTGAGGAGAAAGGAAACATCGTATATGGAGTATTGATGATGAATTGTGTTGTTGAATATATGCTTTGTTGTTGATGTTTGGCCGTAGGTCACTCTCTCTACCCATACTTGACTCGCCTATTGATATAAATTCACTTGAAAGAACTCTTAGACGGAACCTTAGGGAACCCACTCTTATAAGGGATCTTGAAACTAAATTCAATACAATGGGGGATAACGTAGGAAATCCGGGGAATGAAAGGGCTGAAATTCCTAATGTAGAACCAATGACTCTTAGAGATCATTTCATTCCTACCACCTATGCTTCTCCTTCTTGCATAGTAATGCCAAATATAGATGCAGCTCAATATGAGATCAAATCAAGCACCATCCAAATGCTTCCATCATTTCATGGCTTTGATAATGAAGATCCATATAAGCATCTTGATGAGTTCCTTGAAATCTGTTCGACCATCCGGTTGAGAGGTTTTCCGGACAATGCATTTCATCTCCATCTTTTCCCATTCTCCCTAAAGGATAGGGCAAAATATTAGTTGAACTCCCTCGCTCCCAATTCCATTACTTTTTGGGCTCAATTGCAACAAGAATTCCTTAAGAAGTATTATCCGGTGAGTAAAACCAACCAAATGAGGCGCTCCATTCTAAGCTTTTCTCAAGTTGATGGAGAACAACTCCATGAGACTTGGGAAAGGCTACAAGATCTTCTTCGAAAATGTCCTCATCATTTGATCCCAAAATGGCAATTAGTGCAAGCTTTCTATGCCGGCTTGACCGAAACCCATAGATTCATGGTTGATTCTTCTTGTGGTGGGATGTTCATGTCCAAGAATGCGGATGAGGCTTGGACCCTACTTGAGAATTTAAGCGAAAATTCACTTCAACATAATTCTCATAGGGCTCCGACCGCACCCATTGCAAAGAACACCAACCCTTGTCAACCAAAATCAATAAGGGAGGAATTATCTCAAGTGGATGCCATCGCTCATAAATTCTACCAATTGATGGCACCACGTCTTCCTCTTTTATTGTCTCAAAATTCGGCAAGTTCGGTTTGTGCTTCATGTACTAGTCCATTCCATCTCTCGGAAGATTGCCCCACACCGGAGCAATTTCCCAATCCCAACCAAGAGCAAGCTAATGCCATGTTCTCGCGGCCCGGGAACAATCCATATTCCAACACCTACAATCCGGGTTGGCGAGATCATCCGAATTTCTCGTGGCGGCAACAAGCCCCACAAAATTCCCAATTCCAAAACCAAGGGCGGCAAAATCAGCCATCTTCTCAATATCAAGGTACCTTTCCAAGCCTCTTCAAGCTACCGTCCTCCTTACAATCCAAATGTCTCCAATCAACCTCCTGTGTGTCCAACCGATGAGATAGTAGCTGCAAACAAGCAAATGATGGAATCATTAAATAAGCAAATAATGGATGCCAACAAGCAACTCTTGACATCCTTGCAGCCAATTCTCCAAATGGTTCACTCTCATACTCAATCCATAGCTAATCTCGAAAATCAAGTGGGCCAAATAACTAACTCGGTGAATCAATTGCTTCAAAAGGACAAGGGCAAGCTTCCCTCTCAACCTTTTGAAAATCCTAGAGGAATGCATGTGATTGACGAAACCCCTCCTCCGAGTGGGTCGACTGATGAACAAGTTCAAGCTATCACCACCCTTCGGAGTGGTAGAGTGGTTGACAACAAGGTTGATGGAGACACAAGTGAGAAAAACCCTCCTTTGAAAAATCCAAATTCAAGCTCTTCTAATCCAAATTCTTGTCCAAATACCATTCACGGAAATCCCACACATGTCACCCCAAATGTGGAAACTACTTATGAGCCAAAAGCTCCGTTTCCTCAACGTCTTCAAGAGTCGACACATTTTGGGAACAAGAATTGTAAAATTCAAGACATGTGGGAAGTTTTCAAGTAAGTGAAGATTAACTTGCCCCTCTTGGATGCTATCAAGCAAATCCCTCCCTATACAAAATTTCTCAAAGATTTGTGCACTCAAAAGCGCACTTCTAAAAATCATTTGCCAAAAAAAGTGAGGTTGACTGAAAATGTTAGTGCTATCATTCAGCACAGCACTCCTCCGAAGTATAAGGATCCGGGTGCCCCCACAATCTCTTGCGTCATTGGTGACAGCAAAATCGAGAGGGCCCTCCTTGACTTAGGAGCTAGTGTGAATTTAATTCCATATGCAGTCTACCTACAACTTGGTTTGGGAGATCTTAAGCCGACTTCCGTGGTTTTGCAACTTGCCGATAGATCGGTCAAGCATCCACGAGGTATTCTCGAGGACGTTATCATTAAAAAGGACAAATTCTACTTCCCGGTAGATTTTGTGGTTCTTGATACGGAACCGGTCCATAACCCAAAAAATCACATTCCCGTGATCCTTGGTAGGCCATTTTTAGCCACGGCTAATGCATCAATTAATTGCCGAACCGGGGTGATGGACATTGCTTTTGGAAACATGCAAGTCAAATTCTACATCTTTCATGCAACTCAACATCCCCCCAATGAGGATGATTGTTTTCTTGTGGATGTCATTGATGAAGTGGTCGAAGAATTTCTCCCCTTCATTCTAAGCAAAGATCCTCTTGAAACTTGCATGTCCCATTTTGACTTCTCAAACCTTGATGTTAATCAGGCCATTCAAGAAGTCAATTCCTTGCTTGATATTAATGCTGTCATGGATGTACCTCCTTGGAAAATTCCAAAAGAACCACTTCCCCAACTTTCCACCACTCCTCCGGTCCCATCATTGTTATCTCCGCCACAACTTGAGCTTAAGCCGCTCCCGGCCCATCTCAAGTATGTGTTCCTTGGTCCAAAGCAAACCCTTCCGGTCATTATTGCCTCGGACCTTCAAAAAGACCAAGAGACCAACCTTTTAGCGGTGCTCCAAGAGCACAAAGAAGCTATTGGTTGGACAGTGGCAGATTTGAAAGGAATTGACCCCTCCATTTGTATGCACCGCATTCATATGGAGGATGACGCAAAGCCCACTAGAGAGGTCTAGAGCCGGTTAAATCCAAATATGAAGGAAGTGGTCATGAAAGAGGTGATCAAATTGCTAGATGCGGGAATCATCTACCCTATCACTAATAGCAAGTGGGTGAGCCCCACACAAGTCGTCCCCAAGAAATCCGGTCTCACCGTTGTTGAAAATTCAGCGGGTGAGCTCGTGCCACAACGAACCACCACCGGGTGGCGTGTGTGCATTGACTATCGGAAACTCAATTCATCAACTAGGAAGGATCATTTCCCGCTCCCATTTATTGATCAAATCCTAGAAAGGTTAGCCGGCCAAAGCTTCTATTGTTTTCTTGATGGTTATTCCGGCTATAACCAAGTGGCAATCGCCCCCCAAGATCAAGAGAAAACAATATTCACATGTCCCTTTGGTACTTTTGCCTATCGACGCATGCCTTTTGGTCTATGCAATGCACCGGCAACGTTCCAAAGGTGCATGATGTCCATATTCTCCGATATGGTTGAAAAGTTCTTGGAAGTTTTCATGGACGATTTTTCCGTATTTGGCTCCTCCTTTGACTTGTGTCTCAAAAATTTATCTCTTGTGCTCCAAAGATGCAAAGAGACGAATCTCATTCTAAGTTGGGAGAAAAGCCACTTCATGGTCCAAGAAGGCATTGTTTTAGGATATGTCATTTCTAAGCGGGGAATCGAGGTAGACAAGGCAAAAGTTGAGTTAATCTCTAATCTTCCTCCTCCGAATTCCGTCCGTCAAATCCGTTCTTTTCTTGGCCATGCCGGATTCAATCGTCGCTTCATCAAAGATTTTAGCAAAATCTCACGGCCCTTGTGTAATCTCTTGGCCAAGGATGTTCCGTTCAATTTTGATGACGCTTGCATGGAAGCTTTCATCAAACTTCGCACTCTTCTCTCATCCGCCCCAATCATGAAACCCCCTAATTGGTCTCTTCCCTTTGAGATCATGTGTGATGCATCCGACTATGCATTAGGGGCGGTTTTGGGCCAACGTGTGGATAAACTTCCGCATGTCATTTATTATGCTAGCAAAACTCTCTGCGATGCCCAATTGAACTACACCACCACTGAAAAATAATTGCTAGCCGTGGTGTATGCCTTGGATAAATTTCGCTCTTATCTTCTTGGCTCCAAGGTCATCGTCTTTTCAGATCATGCCGCTCTTAGGCATTTGTTAGCGAAAAAAGAGACAAAACCCCGTTTAATTCGATGGATCCTCTTACTTCAAGAGTTTGACATTGACATCCGGGACAAAAAAGGGACCGACAATGTTGTCGCCGACCATCTCTCTCGCTTACTTATTGAGAAATCTTCAGAATTCGCAGCCATCCGTGATTCCTTTCTGGATGAGCAACTTCTTCAAGTTTCACATTCTACTCTTCCATGGTTTGCGGATATTGTCAATTATCTTGCGGTTAGCAAAATTCCAGCCCATTGGTCCAAACAAGAGAGGGACCGGTTTTTCTCCCAAGTCAATCATTTCTTTTGGGAAGATCTGGAACTATTCAAGTATTGCCCGGACCAAATCATCCGGCGATGTATTCCTGAAACCGAGGCCACAAGCATTCTAAATTTTTGCCATACTCTTGCTTGTGGAGGCCATTTCAATGCCAAAAAGACCGCTAACAAAGTCCTTCAAAGCGGATTCTTTTGGCCTACCTTGTTTCGGGATGCATACAATTTTTGCAAATCGTGTGAACGATGTCAAAAACTTGGATCCATATCCCGAAGAGACATGATGCCCCTCACCAACATTTTAATTGTTGAAATTTTTGATGTGTGGGGGATTGACTTCATGGGACCATTTCCATCTTCTTATGGCTATGAGTACATCCTTGTAGTGGTGGATTATGTGTCTAAATGGGTTGAAGCCGAGGCTACCAAAACTGATGATCATAAAGTCGTGATCCATTTCATTCAGTCTCACATCTTTAGTCATTTTGGTACGCCCCGAGCAATCATTAGTGATGGCGGATCTAATTTCCGAAATCGTTATCTAAAATCCGTCCTTGCTAAGTATTCCGTCATTCATAAGGTTGCTACACCTTACCACCCTCAAACGAGTAGTCAAGTAGAGATTTCTAACCGGGAGATTAAGCACATTTTGGAAAAAACGGTTAGACCGGACCGCAAAGAATGGTCAGTAAGGCTAAACGATGCGCTTTGGGCTTACCGGACAGCTTATAAGACACCCATTGGCATGTCACCATATCAACTTGTCTTTGGCAAAGCATGTCATCTCCCGGTAGAATTAGAGCACCGTGCTTATTGGGCCATAAAAAGGTTCAATTTTGATCTCAAACAAGCCGGCTCTAATCGTGCGTTGCAATTAAATGAACTTGAGGAATTGCGTAATGACGCGTATGAAAGCGCAAAAATTTACAAGGCAAAGACTAAAGCTTTTCATGACAAACACATCGTCAAGAAGTCTTTTGCCCCGGGACAAAAGGTCTGGCTTTTCAATTCCTGCTTGAAACTCTTTCCCGGTAAACTCTGGTCAAGATGGGATGGTCCATACATTGTCACTACCGTCTTTCCTCATGGAGCAATCGAACTTCATGATCCTGCAAGTGGATCACTCTTCAAGGTAAATGGCCAAAGGCTTAAGCCTTGCATTGACGGCACAATCCTAACCCGAAAATTTGAGGAAGTCCTCTTGACGGATCCAATTTATGAGGATTAGTGCCTGCTCTAGCTTTGTCTAGCTATCGACATTAAATTTAGCAACTCAAGGGAAGAAATTCTTTCAATTTCCAAGCTTCCTTCTCTTTGAAATTGCTCGTGCCTTGCAAATTTTCTGGGAAACGGTGTAGAAATGCCAAAATTTAACTTTCTCTAGAACTATCTTAAGTTGTGTTCCACATTTTTAGACTGGCTTCTTAGACCTTCTCAACTCTTGTTTTCATTCCCGGAAGTTTCCGGCTCTATCAGGCAATTTTCTCGGACTTCCGACATGGCACTCACATGCATAGCCTCTCATCTTCAATGCATTGTTGAAATGTTCTTAAACTCATCCATGCATTGTGTGAAGTGCAAAGTTTGAAATTTTTTCCAATTTAATCAATGCATTAGCAAGATGTTGCAAAGTTTGACAAATTATCCATCCATGCATTGGATTGGAATAATGTGCCAAGTTTCAAATTTTCCATGCATGGCTTGAATTTAGGATTGACATGCAAATTTTCAAAAATTCTCTATGCTTGAAATATTCATTTTTAAGAATTCCATCCATTTTGCATCATGTTGCAATGTTTTAAGCTTCAAATTTTCTTTTTTGAAAAATTCCATCCATTTTGCATCATGTTGCAATGTATCAAGGCTTGGAAAGTTTTCCATTGGCATATAAAAAAAAAAAAAAAAAAAATTTTTTTTTACGTTCATGTCAACTTACTATTATTATTATTGTTAATAATAATAATAATAATAACGCAAATTTTTAAGGTTCCAGTTCACAGTTTTCTTGCATGCATTGCATTTATGCATTATGATACCTGCATTCAGCTCTCAGTGCATGCATTGCCTTCATGCATGCATGCAAATTCCATGTAGCAATTCTTGCATGCCTTAACCCTTTGCATGCATCGGACTCAATGTTACATGGCATGCCACTGTCGTCATTTGCTCACTGGCATGCTCACTGTCCCTCCATGGTTCAATGGTTTCAAGAACCAGCTTCATCCTCCTACCCAAGCCCCGATTGCTCAAGCTCACAACCTCTTTTAAACCACAACATTCTGAGCCTACTGACCCACTTTCGAGCACTCAAACTCTAATTTGGAGTGCTCGAGCTTCCTTGCATTTTTCCTCGACCTCTCTGGCTTCATTTCGAGCAATCTAAGCTCCAATTTGGAGTGCTCGCGGTCCATGCATTAAACCACTGAACCTACTGCTCTCAATTCGAGCACTCGCAATACCATTTAGAGTGCTCGACATTGCTCACACCAAACACCCAACTCACTGCTCTCAGTTCGAGCACTCGCCGAGCCTATTTAGAGTGCTTGAACTCCACCTTCTTTCTCTCTCAATAGCCAACCCCACACATCATGCATGCCATCTCTCGGCAACCCCTCACCTATCCACCATGCAAGCTCACACCAACCAGCCAACCATCCCTCTCAGCCTCTATCTCCACAGCCAACCATCCCTCTCAGCCTCTATCTCCACAGCACAACCATAAACCATGCATGCCCATGCATGCCTCCACAACCCTTCCCCTGCAACCACCTACCGAGTGCTCGAGCACTCTTCAGCAACACCAACCAGCCAACCTTCCCACTCTCAAGCTCTCGGTCTCCAGCAACACCAACCAGCCAACCTTCTTCCTGCATGCTTCAACCTCAAATCATCCTCCCCCCATCAACCATCTAGGTTACCTCAACCCACAACCCTGCATGCCCATGCATGCAAACCCACGCAGCCCTCCCCACCAACTCACCACCACTCTTCACACCGTGCACCTCAACCCCACACAACCAACCTCCTCACCAACCCAGCCTCAATCACTCTCGACCACCAACTTCCAAACCCACCAACTCATGCATGCCTCCATGCCAAGCCACCTCACCACCATCATCAAACCACCCTCAAACCCATGCAAACCCACCCTATGCATGCCCCCAACAACCAACCAACCCCCACTTCACACACCACCACCTCTCATGACACACCAAACCTCACCCGAGCCCTCTCACTTCCCTCTTGAGTGCTCGAGCTTGTTTGAAGCTCACACCCGAGCTCACTGCCAAGACTTCGAGCACTCGAAGTCCCATTTCGAGTGCTCGAAGTGTGGAGCACAATGCCCCATCCTCAGCCGAGGCCACTGCCCCAATTTCGAGCACTCGAAGACACCCTTCGAGTGCTCGAACCAAGCTTCCCTCTCTCTTTTAAAACCACACAATCTCTCTCTCTCGACCCAAGCCTCCCTCCTCTCTTTTAAACCCCAAACCCACACTCCACTTCCCTTCCCACTCTCGGTCACATTCAAAATCCAAGCCACCCCCACAACCCTCTCAACCAAACCACCTTCACCATCCTCCTCACCTCACAACCAACAACTCAATCTCACAACCCCTCACCTCTCGGCCTCCCTCTTCATCTCTCCCTCTAACCCCTCACCTTTGGCCACACACCACATACAACCTTCTCTCACTTCCACCCCATCTTCCCCGTTTTCACTCTAATGCATGCATGCATTCACTCCATGTGCCTCCATTCTTATTCTTCTTCTCAAGGTATGTGAGCGTCATTTTCTTCTCAATTCCTTGCCTTTATTTCCTTTATAAGGAGGATGGGAATGCATTGTGGAGGTTGTGTTGTTTGTGGTTGATGAGTGCTCTATGCTAGAGCTTGGTTTGATTGTAAAAATTTTTTGGTTTTCTTCATCCCTCCCACTCATCTTCCCATTCTCTCTTTTGTGGTGCACGCCAGGTGCTCGCTGAAAGTCCTCAACCAAGTCCACCTCTCTAAATGTCTCGTGCCGGTCCTTCTCGCCCTCCTAGACCCTCTGCGGGTGCCCGTGCTGTCAATCGTGAGCAACCACGTGATCCTTGGGATCGCAAACAACTCCACTACGAGCTTTCTTTTCCGCTCACCGATGCCTTTGATATTCTCCCCACAACTTCGTGGGCTGTAGCCGAATTGACTAACCGGCGTCTGCAGCACATTTGCGCGCCCCTTGCCAGGGTTGCCTACCCCCGTGTAGTGCGCCTCTTCTATCAGAATCTCCAATGTCCTGAAGAGCCACTCATTTCTCTCACTACATCCATTTATGGCACCACCTATGCTTTCACTATGACTGACATCATTCAGGTTTCTGGTTGCCCCATTGAGTGCCCCGATGACATTGTCAATCGTGAAAATCTCCCTTTATATGAGGAGCCGGATACATTAACTGTGGAGCAGATTGCCGCTGCCATTTGCACTGTTGACGATCCTACCAGGCCCCGGTTTTTTATCCGCAAAACCAATCTTTCGGAACGCCTCTGGTTCATTGACACTGTCTTCAAGCACAATGTCTGCCCTTTGGTGTATAGCACCGAGCGTAGGGGCCTCCTTTTACAAGCCTTATATGCCAGGGACCAAGGCCAATGGTTCTCCATCCCAGAGCTCATTTGGACCACATTTATAAAGTTTTGGCATGACGCTCATAATGCCCGGGTTTCGCGAGTTGAAAATCGGAAATTGCCTTTGCCGTTTTTCATCACTCGGCTCCTTCAGCACAAGGGTTTCATTGTTCCTCCCCATGAATCAAAAGGCGAAAAGATTAAAATTTTTACCAAGCGCCGTTGGATCAATGTTCTTAGCCATTCTAGTACCCCTCAGCCTGCTGCCCCCCTGTTCATCCAAGCTCCACCTCCTCCTCCTCCTTCTGAGGATGCTTCCACAGCAGCAGCTGCTGCAAGGGTAGAGCCTCCGGTCGACTCTCACCAGGACCAGGCTTTCATCCGGGCTAGCATTGCCGGTATTCATGAGCGACTGGATCATTTTGAGAATTCTTTGTCCGCGTACACTCGGACTCTGTGTTAGACTTCTTCACGTGCCGAAGAAGATCGTCGTCTTGCTGCTGAAGACCGTCGTGTCGCAGCTGAGGAACGTCGTTTGGCTTCCGCTGAACGGCGTAAGACTCAATCTCTCATCCATTCCATCCTCGCCCGTTTACCCTCTGGACCGTAGCTTGTTGCGAGTGTTGGACCTTATCTTTTTGTTTCATATGTACATATTTCTCTTGTATCTTTTGTTTTCCTTTTGAACTTCCGGAATTTGCTATGTATAGGTTGCTTTAGTAGACATGATCTATGTACAGCTCTTTTGTAATCATGTAAAAACTCTTTTTGAAATGAAAATTCTCTCTTTTCTGTTAACTTTATGTACATTATTTTTCTATTTTTATGCTTGTGCTATTAATGCTTTTTGTGGTTGTTTCTTTTTATTCTTCGTGATACTCTCCAGGTTGTGCAGTCCAATTCAAGTTTGGGGGTTTTGTATCCCATGCCGTTTCCTCCCCCTGGGTATTTTTGTTCCTTTTTATACTCTTTGTCATTTTTGTCTCTAACTTACATCCATGTCCCACATTGAGGACACTGTGTAGTTTAAGTTTGGGGGTGCACCAAAGCATTCTTGGCATAGTTTTGGTATCATATTTTTGAAAAGCAATGATAGTGTAACTTGGAACTTGTCGGAGACAAATCATATGTTTAATACCTTGTGTATAGAAGCAATTGAGAAATTTTTGAAAATAAAGAAATTTGAAATTGAAGTGATCATGCAAATACAATGTAGTCTATATAAATGCCTCAATTAGATTCTTACTGGATTTACACTCTTATAAGCTTCACAATGCATAGATGCACATTGGAAACTTAACTGTGAGGCATGCAACTTGATTGACCTTGACCTTAGCCTAGTTAATCTGATTTGATGAACCTGATAGATGGATGGATACCTTTGGCATGAATCTAAAAAAAAAAAAAAAAAAATTGAAAAGATGACCAGTTGACGTTCGTAGCCTTTCCAACTCGAGCTATTAAGCCCTAGGAGTGTCTCTACACTTAGCACCCTAAAGCCATCTGGTTTGGGAGTTGTTGGCCTAACGGTTGCTACAAGGGTTGGTTAGAAAGCTTAAGGGACTTAAACATTGCACGGTCATTCAAAAAAAAAAAAAAACAAATTGTAATAAACATGGTTCGCTAGAGTTCGTAGCCTTTCTAACTTGAGCTATTAAGCCCTTTGGAGTGTCTCTACACTTAACACCCTAAAGCCATCTGGTTTGGGAGTTATTGGCCTAACGCTTGCTACATAGGTTGGTTAGAAAGCTTAAGGGACTTTAGCATTGCACATCCATTCTATGTTTCGCTAATGAGTTACAATAAATTGTCAACAGGCAACAAAAGTTGTCTTGAAAATAAAATCATGCCTTAGGGACTTCATGTAAAGGGAATTCATTGATTTGAAAACTTGTGCCTTGGAATTGGAAAAGAAAGTAAAAGCCGCATGTTGAGAATTCAATTCACTTACACTGAAGTAGAGTTGATTTCCATTTAAGAGATGACAATTGAGTTATTTATATGGACGATGATGTTGATGCATGCATGTTGAAGTGGTTTTTGTAAATTTTTGTATCAATGCTTCATATATGCAAGGTAGTTTTCCCAATGACCCCATCTCCAGTTTTTGTCTGTTTCAAGTTGTATTTGAGCTATGTATCTATTTTATTTTACCATGGTAGATATTTTTGTAGTAGCAGTCCCATGTTTGTCATTCTATTGAGTTTTACATTTTGGTTTTGCTAAGGGACTAGCGAAATGTAAGTTTGGGGGTGTGATAAGCGCTGAATACTGTATATTCAAGCGTCCTAAATTACATTAACAAAGTCCATTAATTGATTATTTTATGTAGATTAACTCCATTTGCATGTTTTTGTGCATTTTCAGGTTATAGTGCAAAAAAAGGAAGCAAAAATGATGCCTTGTGGAATTTTGAACAAAAGGGGTGCCAATTCTGAATTTCTGGCAATAGTAGATCCTGACTTTTGTCGCCATTTTGGACCTAGTAAACTCAAGAACTGGACTTCCATCATAACATGAAAGATTTAGATCTCTGAATCATCTTTCCAAATCTTCAAGCAGTTCATCATTCGGAGTTCGGATCAGAGAGTTATGATCTTCTTAACAGAGGTGCGCAGAACTGCCTGGCAGCACTGAAGTACTGCCTTTCTCCCCATTTTCGACCAACTAGACTTGAGAATTGGGTCTTCATCAAAACATGAAGTTTTTAAAGCACTGAATCAGCTCTCCAAATCTTCAAACAGATCATCATTCGGAGTTCGGGGCAGTTTTACCAAAGTAGGTCAGTGCTGAGCAAGAAGAGCATGTTGCACATTGCACTAATTTAGAGTGCTCGAGACCACTCTTCGAATGCTCAAAAATCAGGCAGATTGCACTCGAAAATGGCTCAATTTCAGCCACTTGCACATTGGTTTCCTCAATGCTATCTTCCTTTTTTATGAGGTGGTTGGAGGTGTTCCTTGGAAGAGAGAGAGGGTTTTGTTGGAGGACAAAAGGCAACCAAAGGCCACACAATTCATATCCTACATTTTCTACAAGATTAGAGGAGAGAGAAGGGAGCAAAG
This sequence comes from Cornus florida, assembly GCF_030987335.1. NCBI lineage: Eukaryota > Viridiplantae > Streptophyta > Magnoliopsida > Cornales > Cornaceae > Cornus > Cornus florida. The sequence goes on from NW_026775577.1 coordinate 11,078,608, forward strand.
GTGGTGTGTTCTTCAAGCTCCAAGAAGGTTGCACGAAAATGGCCATGAAGATGGAGCTTCTTCCTTCTTCTAGCTTAGCAATAGGTAACTAACTCTTTCTCTAGGGAGGTGATGAAGTCCCTCCCTTGTAAGCATGTCCTAGGATAGTCTATTTTGGGGATTTGCCATGTATATTTTATGGTCTTTTCATAACCAAGAGCACCTCGTTTGTTGTAATGAATGTTGATACATGTATAGATGATTTTTTTAAGTTGATTATCTTGCTTTAGATGATGTCTTAGAGTAATCATATTGCTTGAGTTTTTTATGGTGAGAGTGAAAGCAAGGTTATGAAATGGTTTCATGGCATGTTGATAGGTGACTTTGATAGACCATTGCTTAGGAAGTCCTTTGATGGTGTATGCTTAATCTTTAACTCCATGTGCTTTATCATTTTGTCAAGAACTTGATAGTCTCTCATTTAAGTAAATGTGTATAAGCTACACCTTAGTTAGGTAGTCTAAGCATGTTTATCTTTTGATGGAGTATACTTGGTTGAGACCTAATGTACCTCTTGATTACTTATATGGCAACCATGTGTTGCTATGTAAGTCTTGACCATCATATGTTGTTTTTCCCCAATTTAGGTCTAATCTAGCATATGTATAGGGATGGAGGCGGATTCACTTCCCTAGTCTCCTCTTCTCTATTGTTCTATTTCATCCTAAATTCCTTGCAAATTAGTATTTTATGCATTTTGAATTCCTAGTTTAAGTGACAACAAACAAAACCTTTATGAACACCCCCTCATCATTCTAGAAAGATTCTAGGCACTAAGGTTGCCGTAAGACTAGCGCAGTCCCAGTGGTTCGACTTACCCGACCAATAGCCCTATTTTACAATGATTCGTACTATTGCGAAGGTTGATGTATAGTTGATCAACCGATCACTTGGGAATGTAAAGTTTTTTTTTTTGGCCCCCGGCACTGTTCCCGAGCGGGTACTGTTCACTGGAACAATATATATATATATATATATATATATATTTTTTTTTTTTTGCCCCCGAGAACAGTGCCCGCAGGTCTTGTTCACTGGAACAATAATTTTTTTTTTTTTTTTTTTTGGGTACTCTTGGGTACTCTTATCTTGGGTAATGTTCCCTCGAGTAATGTTCCCTCAGGTATTTTTCCCTTGGGGCACTGTTCCTTCAAGTAATGTTCCCTCGGGTATTTTTCCCTTGGGTAATGTTCCTTTGGGTATTCTTCCATTGGGTAATGTTTCCTCGGGTATTTTTCTCTTGGGGTACTGTTCCCTCGGGTAATGGTCCCTTAGGTTACCTTGGGTAATGTTCCCTCGAATAATGTTCCCTCGGGTATTTTTCCCTTGGGGTACTTTTCCCTTGGGGTGAAACAGATACCAAATCAAGGTTCTATTTTTGAAGGGCACGGATGCAAACCCATGGTCAATGACTCTTAGTGATGTAAAATTGGATTTCTTTTTTGAAAATCCAATACACTAATTGTAAACTTTTTGGGTTTCAGTCAGCCTAGCCCTTTGGCAAGTGAATAAACTTTACGAGTTTCACTCAGCTCGTCGTCCCTTTAATAAGGGAATTAGTTTTCATGAGCTTCAGTCAGCTCGTGCCTTTAGTACGGGATATTTATTTACTATCCCTTATAATATTGGAATATTGATTACGGGATTCAACCCGAATCCTTGTAATACATGACATTTATTTACTATCCCTTATAGTACGGAGATATTGATTACGGGATTCATTCAGTCTGGGTCCTTATAGTACAGGACATTTATTTACTATCCCTTATAGTACGGGGATATTGATTACGGGATTCATTCAACCCGAGTCCCTGTAGTACAGGACATTTATTTACTATCCCTTATAGTACGGAAATATTGATTAGGGGATTCATTCAACCCGGGTCCTTGTAGTACATGACATTTATTTACTATCCCTTATAGTACGGAGATATTGATTACAGGATTCATTCAGCTCGGGTCCTTGTAGTACAGGACATTCACTATCATCCCTTGTAATACGGGGATATTGCAAGTATAAAGATAACTAACCAAGAGTTAGTGCGACTGAAAAGAATTTTATTAAAGACCATCATTGCCTCAAGACTTATTGAAAACAAAATAACACGTGAGGGAGCTACCCTCCATCTAAAATGATTAACAGAGATGCCCTCAATCTTTATTTTGAATGACTTGATAAGGTTAATTCCAGCTGTGAGACAATTGTTAGTCGGTATATTTATCTGAGTCCTCCTCATCGCTTTGACTGAAGAATAATCTCTTATAGCTGGTAACTTTTTCATCCCTGGTGAGAGGGGCTGACCTTTTTTGTCCTCTTCTTCCTTTCTCTTCCGTGCATTCATAGCGTCTTCAACATTCACGTGTTTCTGTGATCTGATCAACAACTCTGCCATGCTGGTGGGAGGTTCTTTAGATAAGGCGAACAAGAATCTGGAGATTTGGAGTCCTCCTATGAAAGTGGTCAAAGCCACCTTGTCGTCCACCTCTTCTACCTGCAATATCTCTGTGATGAATCAGGTGATGTATTCCCGGATCGACTCTCCCTTCTATTGCTTCACAATAAGTAGGTAGGTGGCTGGCCTCCTATGCCTCTGACCTGTAATGAAGTGGCTCATAAACTGCTGACTCAGTTCTTCGAAAGTGTTGATGGTTCCTAACTTCAGCTTGTTGAACCAAACTCTTGCCGATCCCTTAAGTGTAGTAGAAAAAGCTCGGGACATGATTTCATCTGGCACAGCGTGTAAATGCATGAGAGCTTGAAAGATCTCCAGGTGATCGATGAGATCTTTGGTCCCATCGAAGCTTTCGAATGAGGGCATCCTGAACTTGTTAGGCAAGGGGCATTCAATAACGTTGGGGCTGAACGGTAAGTTGGTTCATGACGACAGGACCTTTCCCTTTCATAGCCTGCATTATATCTTCCATTTTTGCTTTAAGATCCTCGATCTGCAGGTTGAAATAGGTAACTTTCTCTGTCTTTTCCTTAGCATAGAAGGTTGTGCTTGTCTGATGCTGGGAATTCCGCGGAGGCAAAGTAGGAGATCCTCTGTGTCGGTTTCCGACCTGGCTTTATTCTGCTTCGAACTCGTGAGGAGGATTGTTTTCTCAGTCCTCCTCGTTTTCTCCCTCATTATTCAGATTGGGAGGATATGGCTCAAACGATTCTTGTTGAAGTGGTGGTCCCGCTGGGATAAGATGTTGCAGGATCTCTGCATTTTGCTGAATCAACTGGTCCATATCTTAATTCAGAGTTTGGACCTGTAGTTCTAACGCTGCAAGCCGTTCCTGGTCATTCGGGACGTCTGGGTGTTCACCCGACCCTTCTCTTTGACTGAATCCTTGTAACGATGTTTCTTTTCCAGTTACCCTATCGGATCGCAAGTGCATATTCCCAACCGAGTAATTTATTGATTTAAGGGAATCGTCGGTTCCCACAGACGGCATCAATTGTTGAGGGTGAAATCCACACGGTCCGATACGGCCCCGTTTTCCTTTATTTACTAGTAGGATCTCCTTCTTATAGTTGCTCTTCCTCAGTTCATTTGCGGGATTAGAGGAGATCCACTTGTGCGGGATCAAAGGAGATCCGCTTATGCGAGATCAGAAGAGATCTGTTTGTTACCATATTTGTGAGGGATATGATTTAATACTTTTGACTTTCTCAAATCGTGCCAATGTTATCTTATCCTGTTAAACCACATCATCTTATCTTTTCCTTGATAATAAAATATTATTATTCTTATCCAATAAAAATATCATTGTTTGAAAGTAAAAGAGATCTGGCGGCTGGTCAACACTTAGTTGCCTCTATCGTTAGGTCAAAGTAGGTTACGTTTATTTTTCCTTATCAGTCGTCAATACCATATATCATTTAAAATTGTGATTATCAATTCATCCTAATATTATTTCACATTCGCAACCGAACAAGAGAATTAGAATGACAGATTAATTCCATTTGCAGCTTCAAGGAAATGATTTCAAGACAAGGAATGCTTCGAAAAGTCGCATTTTGGCGGCTCTCCAAACTTGTAGGAAGAGTCTACTGCAGTGGACTCCACAAATAATAAACACAGGTGCTGTTCATCTTCTTCTTCACACAAAACATTCCTCTTTAGAAATACTTAAGACTCACCGAAGAGAGAAACCCAATCCCTCTTGATTTTCAGCAAATTGGGCTTTTCTTTTATGTGCAGAGAAAAACAATATAGATGGTGGAGGTGCTTTGGGCTGTTGTGGGAGCACTTTCTGGTGAATTACTGAAACATGTTGTGGATGTCACAGGCAAAACCATGTCGTTCAAGTCCGAACTCAACGGACTTGAATCAATTCTGAAGTTACTCCAACCAATTGTGCGTGAGATTGATAAGTTAGATAAAGAATTGGACGTTCCACAGGAAGAAACCGAAAGTTCAACAGTTGCTTGAAAGAGGGCCTGGAGCTGGTCCGCAAGTGCTCGGAAATAATGTCTTATAAGACCTACTACTACCCGAAGAAGCTCATCAAATTTGCAGCTTCGCTTGAGAAATTCTTTGTGATCTATGTGCAAGCTCTGCAGACAAGAGACAACAAGAAGATTCTGGTGCTAGTGAATGGAATAGATGGCAAAGTGAATGAAATAATTCGCAAGGTGGATGGAATAGATGCGAAATTGAGTGAATTACTAGCGAAACAGAAGGGAAAGATGAAAGCCAATGAAGCAAGATCTTCTAAGATAGATCCAGCCAACTACCTTGATGTGTGTATAATCTGTGAACAACTCGTCTCTCTCACACACACACGCACGCGCACATATTTATTTTGCTGCTTTAAACATTTTCAGATGCTTTTTAATTCTCTCATAGATGGATTCTGTTTTCGATCTGTCTCTGCAGACAGATGAACCTTAAGCCAACACGGACTCTGATGGCTGCGAAATGAGAGTGAGGAATACTATTAAGTCGATGAAAAAAGGTTCTTATACATGCTCTTTGGATAGTACCGTTAGCATATAAGGAGGTAATCATGATACTTATATATATATACATATACAGCAGCATGTTTTTATATATATAGCCAAAACACCAAGGCTATATATTTTCTTTTTAATACTGGTACACACTAACAAGTACCACACTCGAACCTCTCACATCCATTTTGAGGGTGTAGATATTATATTAACCGGATTAATGACCCAATGGTCCAATACGGCAACTAATCAGCCCGTTAGTTGCCGAAGTAACAGTTATAGTGAACAGTGCTATCAACTGCATTCACAATTGTACATTTTTTTTTTTGTTGGTCACAGTGACGATAGGCACACCCACAGCTAGTAGCATTTAAATCGCTATTATTTTTTATTTTTTGGATTTGGATGAACTTTTCATAAATTCTCAAGATAAGTGATCCGACTACTTAATTTATTTATTTTTTTATTTTTAAATTGTTTGCTTAAGTATTGACCTTAGAGAGGGGTAGTTGGTTTGGGTCAAACAATGTGCGTTTGCTGAATTATCTATGATTCTATATTTTATAGTCCTTGTAACTTATTTGATCAATTAGGGTTAAAGGTTGGTTATTAGGTTATAGACTTTTAATTTATAAATTAGGGTAAAGTACAACAATACTATCTGAATTTTACCAAAAGAACACGTAGATATAACTTGTCCTATTTTTAAATAATAACACCCTTATCATAAATTCATCCAAACATTCCCTTAAAAATGTAAAATATCAAAATTGTCCTCTAATTTTTTATTAATTTAAATTATAAAATATTAAAACTCTTAAATAACACTTTTACCCTAAATATAAATAAAAAGTATACCCTTATTACACGGTTTACACCTCCGTGAAACCTCATTTACCCTTATTACACCACCTACCCCACCACAACAGACCAACCGCCAACTTTCAAAAAAAAAAAAAAAAATTCCTTCACCGCCGCCACCACAACAGACCAACCGCCACCGCCACCACCACCACCAAACCCTAACCCTAACAAACCAACCACCGAACGCCATCGCCTTCAAACACCCAAGAGGTGTATGACATTAGAAGGCCGTCAAGCCTCGCGATGATGGAGTCGGGAAGCCAGTCAGAGTTGATACGAATTGGCTGTAGATTCAAAGAAGTCGGCACTAAAATGGGTTTAAAATTACCGGCGGTGAAGAAGATGACCTGCACCGGCTTTGCAAGGATTTGGGGAACAAGTGCTGCGTTCGGCGGTGGCCGTGGGAGAAATTTGCAGTGATTTCGAGATTGGTCGTCGCGGCGTTGATCTACCCCAAGGAGATGGTAAGCTTCTTGCTCTTCGGCGTCGACCGTTCAACTTTGTGTCGTCTCCATTATCACCAAAAACCCACTTTGCCACTGTACAGTCCAAGATGATTGATGGCACGTTTTGCGTGTGCTGAGCACGCGATTTGCAGAGCCGGCGCGTGACAGGTAAGACAACGCGCGTGTCGTCCCGAACCTCGCCTTACGGTCAACAGTCTTCCCCGCTCCTTCAAGATTGAACTTCGTCCCGAACGGCACCTTCTCTTCCTAACTCCTCAAGCCTCCTTCAAGATATCAGCCGGAGCTGGCTTATAAAACAGTGAAAGCAAATCAAAATTTTGAGGCCGGCGGTGACCTATACGCTGTCAATCTTGAAGGACGGGTGCCCCCCAATGGCGTCGCCGGTTATGGGGGAGGTGAAAATCCTCCAGAAATTCCCGTCGTCATTCTCAGTGACGATACGAACAATCCCCTTGTTGAGGTGGTTCCCGACGATGGTGGTGAAGATGAGGGAGCAGAGAGTGGCCACCATGGGAGGCAATGACGCCGACGGTGCAGGAGAGGCGGCTCGGCCGCGTTGTGTGTGTGGATATATATATATATATGTATACATGTATGTATGTATGTGGTAATGTGTATGTATATTTTGTGATTAATTTGGGGAAGGTTTGGGGATTAAATTGTAATTGTATGTGTATATGTGTGTAATATATGTATATATATAAAAGAGAGAGTGAGGAGATGAAAGAAGTGGTGGTGGTGGTGTTAAGAGGTGGCAGCAGCTTTGTAGGTGAGATGAAGAGGTTATTTTGGACAATTTAGAATGAATAAATTGGTAACTTTACAATTTAAAAGTGTTATTTGATATGTCAAATGACGTTTAGGTCATTTTTATCATATGTTAGAGCATTTAGAGGTGTCTTTTTCAAATGAAGTAAGGAGTGTCATTCTCCAAAAAAAAAAAAAAAAACTCTATAAATTATTAAAGCTTATTTCTTGATTAATCGCCCAGTCGACAATTAATAGGTTAATTTGATCCAAATGTTGTTTGCTACATTGATGAATGGGTTGGTGATAAAATGATTAATTTAAGCAAAGCAAAACATTAGATTGAAAACTTGTTTTAACTGAGATAGTCTTGATGTTTATTTTTCCCGAATATATAATGTTAGTGTTGAATTGTTAATTTGTGTGTTTGATTAAATAATATATTTATCTAGCAATCCCCAAGAATTCCTTCACTTTGTAGTTATACAACAGAAATTACCAACACTCAACTAAAGATGCACATCTCATATCAATGCCACTCTCTGCAGCCTCTGCAACTCACAACCACCTATTCTTCAACTGTACACAAAACCCTTGTGAACATTTATCCAAGCGAGATGTGGGTTACACATTCAACCTTCCTCATGGCCAAACCTCATCAATTGGGCATCTTTTCACCAGGCTTCTATAGCAACACAATTGCAAAGCTTTCACTGTCTGCACTGTTTACAACATATGGATGGAAAAAAATAGAAGAATTTTCACGAGGAAGTCTTTGTCTCAAAATTGACTTCTCCACTAAATTCTGACTCCATTAGATTGAAGCTCATGTTTGCAACTATCAAGGATTCTCCAAGTGCCAGGCGTATCATTCAAGAATGGGACCTTCTTTCTTCAGTTATCCGTCCACCAGCAAAACTGCCTGACCGGAATTGACATGCGAAGTGGAGTCCTTTTCCATGATCAGTGCTTACTGCTTTGTTGTGTAATGGTCACACTTGGTTTCTTTTAATTGGGTTGTATTAGCTTGGGCCTGTTTCATGTGGGCTGCTTTCAGTTGGTTAGCCTAGGCTAACTTCAATGTACTATCTATTCATCTATAATATTTACTTTACCTTTCAAAAAAAAAAAAAAAAAAATTATCTAGCAATTACATCCCATACATAAACGAAGTTCTATTTCATAAACATACACTAATCATTAAATAGCAATTACCTTCGTAACCAAGCGGTTGGGTTGCTCCCGTTGTTTTTGGGAGTTTGGCTTTGAACTTTCGCACCTCTAACTTCTAATCTAACATTATTGCCTTGAAAAAAAGAAAAAGAAAAAAAGAAAAAAAGAAAAAGAAAACTAATCATTAAATAACTATTTTGAATCAACATGAATATTGTTAGTATAATCTAGACTACAACACATAATGAGCATGATTGTAATAATAAAAGGATAAGAGATAAGAAAAACTAACACAAGCATGTAATGAGGGTCAGCACTCTGGCCTACGTCCCCACCTCAAGAGCGCCTCTCTTGAGGATTCACCAAATTCACTATTGGGTCTGTTCTTCAAGGTTGAGAAAAAAACCTCTGCAATTCTGTAGTATGTGTAAAGAGCAAACCCCCTTTTACCTACGGGTCTCTCTAAGAGAAGACCCTCTCTCACTTGCGGGCCAGGAGAAAAACGCTCTTTCTATTACGGGTGGAGAGCATCTAACATTGCTCACACTTGACAGGTGGAGAGAACACCTAATCCCTCCCACATAATGGTCGAGAGTAAACCTTCCCGGCCATACTTACAGGTGGAGAGAATCCCTTACAAGCTTCACAAGCTTTTGTGAAACAAGAGTTACGCGGGGTGCGGAAACTGTTAGTTGATTTTAATTGTGATTAACTCCTTTATGACCTAGATCTGATTATTAGGTCAACTTGCTCAATTTATGATTGATTAAATTATATGACCAATTTAAACATCCACAATCACAAATATATGAAAAGTAAAGCAAGTTAGAGTTAGAGAGATTGCACTAGGATTTTTAGCGAGGAAACCCCAGTTGATAAAATACGTCAACTATTATGGGAAAAACCTCGTGGACTATGCTGTCCAAAGTAAACCAATCAACTATGCTTGAAACAAAGTATACCGAACTTTGACTATGACTCGCACCCTATCGTTCTACACCACACCAATCGCTAATGATCCTTTAGCTTTGCGACTCCCTGTCCAACAGCAACTTGATCTCAGGCTTACACTTGATATTTGTAGAATAGTAGCAGGTAGATCAAACAGCACTTCATGAATGCTCCAACCCTTTCAAAGTGTAATCGCGTTTACTTCTCTTCTTCAAGATTTGAACTCGATTGTAGAAGAATTAAATCCTGCTCTTCATTCGGAATATCTGAATTTTCAATATAGCTCCAATTCCGATGAGATAGAGAACAACACCACTAAATCACTCATGAATATATGTGTATGCTCTCATAAATAAATTCAGAATAATCAGATTTGATTTTCTAAATTTTCTCTCTCTAAAAAGGCTTTCTCAAAATATAGAATTGATTTTCCCAAAAGTCATGAATAAACGAATGTATATGATAAGGTTTATATAGAGTTTAGAAAGTCCTAATCCCTCAGAAAATAAGATAAAATTCGTGCATAGGATTTGGTACAATTCTAGACCAATTAGGAGAGAAATCTGAAACAGGAAACTAAACTTTTCATAGGCTATCAAGACTCTTGAACCTGTTCAAAGAATTGGGAACAAGTTCCAGAATGGCAGAATGTAATTTGAGGCCAATTTTGAAAACTTGAACCTGTTCAAAGAAATGGGACAGGTTCCAGAATGGCAGAATGATTTCTAGATGAAATTCTAATGGCTTGAACCTGTTCCAAGAATCATAAACAGGTTCAAATATACCAGACTTGAAATTACCAAATATGGAATGTGTCATAACCTTTTTGGATTTCTTCCTAACATGGTGTTCTTCATTTTCTGTGATGGTCACAATTATAGCATCTTTGAACAACCTTCCAAATCTGCAGTCGCTGTTGATCCTGATATAGTAACTTGAAATTACAACTCGACTAGGACTTGTTTTGACATCGAAAGTTGCCAATTACAGAACATATATATTTTTACAATCTTCTCAAAATATATATATCTCACAATCTCCCCCTTTGGTAATTTCGTAACAAAACCCTAAAAACAATTCAGCAATCTACCCAAGCAGGAAAGTAAATTACAACGATTGTTAAAGGAAATAAACTGCGAAAATTTTCTTGAACCTCATGAAACTTCAATACATGTAACAACCTGTAATCTGCATATTAACTCAAACACAACTACCCGTGAAGCTTAATCAAGAAAATAAACACAAGCATAAAATAACAAATTTTAATGCATGAATATCAACACAATATGTAAACACATGCAATGATAACAATGGTTCTCCCCCTTAATGCAAAAAGTTCTCCCCCTTAATGCACAAAGTATCTCTCCCTGAATGATATAAGTAACTCAACTCTCTCCCCTTTTTTGTCACAAATTAACAAGGGTATCAAAGACGAAAAATCCTAGAAGTAAGAAGCAACCAACCATATAAATCTTGTAAATTAAAACCAATGAGAATGTAGACTCCACAAGATTATATGTATCAACAGAAATAACCAAGATCAATTCTTTTAAGTTCCACAAACTTAGCAAGTGTAGTAAAATCACCACCAAGTTTCAAAAATAATGATCTGTCAATTGTTTAGATTTCAGATAATAAATCAATGATATCACATATCCTTAGAAATCAAACAATCAACATGTGCAAAAGACATTTTTTCTCTCTCTTTGTGCTTCTTTTTTCTTTTTGCACATTGACGGCTTTCACTCTTATGGGCAGCCAGCTCTTTCCCTTATTCCCATTTGTTTTGAGTCAAGGTAGGTTTCGGACAAATCCCAAAGGTAGCCTTTTCCATCTCACCTTTTTCAAAATAGCAAAAAAAAAAAATTTCTTTCTATTTCAAAAACTTTTTCATTCCAAGCTGTTTTTCAAATTTCTTTTTCTTTTCACTCTTTTAGTCTAAAACACATAAAACAAGTTTAAATTCCAAGATAATGATCAATCATATCAATATTATCTTTGACCAAAACAATGACATCTTAAGTAAATGTATTATCAATGATTCATTTACTATACGAAATAAGTAAGCAAAACCAATTTCATTAAATCATAGCCATTGTTTGCTTTCCACAGATAATCCACGTGTTATTAAACTCCTTGTGTTCAACACACTCAATCAATATGGTTTGTTTATCTTCCCAAAAACATAATCTAAACACTCAAGATATGCATGAAAATCCTTTTTAGACTATGTCTTTGCAATGCATCTAATCAAGACAACAAATACCAATAGATTTCCTAAAATGAGAAAACTTAGCAGCATCTAATGGTTTAGTGAGAATATCAGCCAAATTTTGAGCACTATGCATTTTTTTCAAAGACATGACATTTTTTTCAACAAGTTCCCTAAGAAAGTGATGTCGAATGTCAATGTGTTTAGTCCTAGAATATAAAACTGGATTCTTTGAAATATTAATTGTACTAATATTATCACAAAAGATAAAAATAGTACCTTGATCAACTCCATAATCCAGAAGCATTTGTTTCATCCAAAGTAATTGTGTGCAACAATTTCCAACAGCAATGTATTCAGCCTCGCAAGATGATAAAGATATGCAATTTTGCTTCTTGTTGTACCATGAAACAAGATTAGTACCAACATAGAAATAACCACCGGAAGTACTTTTTTCTTTCATCCTTGTTTCCAGCCCAATCAGCATCAGTATAGCCTGCAATCTCAGAGTTAGACTCAGAAGAATAACGCAATATATAATTCAATGTACTATTGACATAACGAATAATACGCTTGACTGCAAGGATGTGTTGTTCTCTAGGATCAGCTTGATACCTAGCACAAACACCTATACTAAATGAAATATTTGGCCTAGTTGTTGCCAAATATAACAAGCTACCAATCATACTCCTATACAAGAAATGATCAACCTTGTTAGGATCAGAGTCTTTATCCAATTTGGATGAAGTACTCATAGGAGTTTGAATATGCTTTGAATCTTTCATACTAAACTTTTTAACTAGCTCCTTTGCATATTTTGATTGAGATATGAAAATCCCATCATCAAGTTGTTTCACTTGGAGACCTAGAAAGAAAGTTAGTTCACCAACCAAGCTCATTTCAAAAGTATTACACATATCTTTAGAAAAATTATGAACAAGGTTATCACAAGTAGCACCAAAAACAATATCATCCACATATATTTGAGAAACGAGAAAATCTTTTCCTTTCCTGAAAATAAACAACGTTTTATCCGCTCCTCTTCTTCTGAAGCCCTTGTGCAATAGATAAGAAGTCAATTTCTCATACCATACTCTAGGTGCTTGTTTTAAACCATAAAGAGCCTTTTTAAAATGAAAAACAAAATCAGGATTATGTGGATCAATAAAACTTTTTGGTTGTGCTACATAAACTTCACCCTGCAAAATACCATTAAGAAAAGCACTTTTAACATCCATTTGAAACAATTTGAATTTAAAGTGGCATGCAAGAGCAAAAAGAAGTCGAATAGACTCAAGTCTAGTAACAGGTGCGAAAGTCTCATCAAAATCAATTCCTATAACTTGAGTGTATCCTTGTGCAACTAACCTAGCTTTATTCCTTATCACAAGACCATGTTCATCAAGTTTATTTTTAAAGATCCATTTGGTCCCTGTGATATTAACATCACTAGGTTGAGGCACTAATTCCCAAACATCATTCTTCACAAGTTGAAGCAATTCTTCTTGCATAGCCATAAGCCAATCAGAATTTTGAAGAGCTTCATCAACATTTTTAGGTTCAAACTGAGCTATGTGACATGAGTGAACTATATCATCTACAATGCATGAGTGTCCTACATCATCACGGACTGTACTCCTAGTACCATGCTTATCCTATGGACCTATCACATTGTCAATTGGATGACTTAATCTAACTCTAGAACTGCTAGATGTGGGAATATCTAGAGATGGTGCAGAAATTTCTATAAGTTCATCAGTGGTGACCTCTAATTCCTCATCCTCATATTTTTCAACCTCTTCACCTTCTCTACCTAAATCCTCAACTCTTTCTTCCTCATGAATTGTAGGTTCTTTCCTTTCTCCTACAATTTCAAAATTAGTTTCTTCTTCATCAAGTTGATACGAGGTTATCTTAGGTTTTATATCATCAAAAACCACATTTATAGACTCCATGACCACTTTGGTTCTAAGATTAAAAACCCTATAAGCCCGACTGGTTTGTGAATAACCTAAAAACACACCTTCATCACTTCTAGAGTCAAATTTTCCTAAGTGTTCCCTATCTCTAATGATATAACACTTACTTCCAAAGACTCTAAAGTATTTAACAGTGGGCTTTCTATCATACCACAATTCATATGAAGTCTTGTTAGTTCCAGGCCTAAGATAAGCTCTATTTAGGATATGACAAACAGTACGTACCGATTCAGCCCAAAAGTGACTAGCAATCTTATTCTCCTGAAGCATAGTACGAGCCATACCTGCAATTGTCCTATTTTTTCTTTCCACTACACCATTTTGTTGTAGTGTTTTAGGTGCTGAAAATTCATGCTTAATGCCATTCTTATCACAATATTCAATAAACTCCTTAGGTTCGAATTCACCTCCATTGTCGCTTCTAATCCGATTAATTCGATATCTCTTCTCATTTTGAATAAGTTGGCAAATAGACCTGAAATTCACAAAAGTATCAGATTTTTCTTTTAAATATGCAACAAAAGTAAATCTAGAAAAATCATCAACCATAACAAGCAAATATCTTTTTCCTTCAATGCTATCAGGTGTTATGCGATCCATCAAATCCATATGAATCAACTCTAAAGGTCGAGTAGTGACTTTATGAATAAGTCTCTTATGTGACACTCTAGTTTATTTTCCTAATTGACATGGACCACATATTTTATTCTTAGCATCTTCAATTTAGGCAAACCTCGAACAAGATCATTGTTAAACAAATTCATTAAATCATTATAATTCACATGTCCAAGTCTTTTATGCCATAAAACAGCCTCATCAGTAACTGCAGAAAAACATATAAGTGAAGGATTTGAAAATACAACATAACAATTATCAGAAATTCTAGTTCCTTTCAAGATCCATTCACCTTTTTCATTAGTTACAAAACACCCTTGTTGAGTAAAATTGACTTGAAACTCCTCATCATATATTTGACTAATACTCAACAGATTAGCAGCTAAACCTTTAACATATAGAACATTCTTTAACTCCCCAATTCTTGGAAATTTGATTTTACATTTACCACTTACAGTAGAAGCCTTACCATCACCAAAAGTAACAGTACCAACTGAACATTCCTTAAAAGTGATAAATAATGTTCTATCCCCTGTCATATACCTAGAGCAACCATTATCAAAATACCAACCACATGGACCAAGTGCTCTAAGTGCAGTGTGCATGGCAAGACACTTAAAATTCTCTTTCTTTACTCAAACAAGTTTAGATTCATTATGCAATGATTTCCCTATTGTTCTAGGCAAAGTGTCACAAGGCTCAACAGTCCTAATCCTCTTCTTCCTCAAATTTGAACTCTCTAGATTTTTCAATTTCTTTCCTAGTTCAATTTTTTTTTTCTGACACTTATACTTGATATGCCCTTTTTCACCACAAAAATGACATGTTGAAATAAGTTTAGGAGAATAAGAAATAACACAAGGTTTGGTTTCAACTTCCACAAAAACATCTTTCGATTTTTTAAAATACAAATCCTTTGAAGTTGATACCAAATTTTTGTTACTCATAACATCCTCAACCACTCCTTTCAACTTATCAATTCTGCAAGTGTCAATATCAATTTCTTGAACAGATTGTTTTGATTTAACAAATTCACTATTCAAATTATCAATTTTAAATTCCAGTGATTTATTAAACAAATTTACTTTCTTAAGTTCATTTTTCAGAAAATCAATCTTATGAAGAAGATTCAAATTCTTATGGCTAATTTCTTCCAAATTCTTATTAGAGACAAAAACTTCTAACTTATAAATATCTCTATCAAGTTCCGTAAGTTCTAATTTCTCTAACAATTTTTCAAAATCCTTTTTATACTTTGACCACTCAATTTGCATGCTTGTTACAAAATAAAAAACAGGACATAAAGGCAACACATCAACAACAGATGAATTTTCAGACATGATGAAAAAATCAACAATCAATCAACAAATATGATCTACTCTGTATATCAAGTATCCCTCTTTGATACCAAATTGTGAAACAAGAGTTACGCGGGGTGCGGAAACTGTTAGTTGATTTCAATTGTGATTAACTCTTTTATGACCTAGATCTGATTATTAGGTCAACTTGCTCAATTTATAATTGATTAAATTATATGACCAATTTAAACATTCACAATCACAAATATATGAAAAGTAAAGCAAGTTAAAGTTAGAGAGATTGCACCAGAATTTTTAACGAGGAAACCCCAGTTGATAAAATACGTTAACTGTTATGGGAAAAACCTCGTGGACTATGCAGTCCGAAGTAAACCAATCAACTATGCTTGAAATAAAGTATACCGAACTTTGACTCTGGCTCACACCCTATCGTTCTACACCACACCAATCGCTGACGATCCTCTAGCTTTGCGACTCCCCGTCCAACAGCAACTTGATCTCAGACTTACACTTGATATTTGTAGAAGAGTAGCAGGTAGATCAGACAGCACTCCATGAATGCTCCAACCCTTTCAAAGTGTGATTGCGTTTACTTCTCTTCTTCAAGATCTGAACTCGATTGTAGAAGAATTAAATCCTGCTCTTCATTCGGAATATCTGAATCTTCAATATAGCTCCAATTCCAATGAGATAGAGAACAACACCACTAAATCACTCATGAATATATGTGTATGCTCTCATAAATAAATCAGAATAATCAGATTTGATTTTCTGAATTTTCTTTTTCTAAAAAGGCTTTCTCAAAATATAGAATTGATTTTCCCTAAAGCCATGAATAAAACTAATGTATATGACAAGGTTTATATAGAGTTTAGAAAGTCCTAATCCCTCAGAAAATAAGATAAAATTCGTGCATAGGATTTGGTACAATTCTAGACCAATTAGGAGAGAAATCTGAAACAGGAAACTAAACTTTCCATAGGCTATCAGGATTATTGAACCTGTTCAAAGAATTAGGAACAGGTTACAGAATGGCAGAATGTATTTTGAGGCCAATTTTGAAAACTTGAACCTGTTCAAAGAAATGGGAACAGGTTCCAGAATGGCAGAATGATTTCTAGACGAAATTCTAATGGCTTGAACCTGTTCCAAGAATCATGAACAGGTTCAAATATACCAGACTTGAAATTACCAAATATGGAATGTGTCATAACCTTTTTGGATTTCTTCCTAACATGGTGTTCTTCATTTTCTGTGATGGTCACAATTATAGCATCTTTGAACAACCTTCCAAATCTGCAGTCGATGTTGATCCCGATATAGTAACTTGAAATTACAACTCGACTAGGACTTGTTTTGACATCGAAAGTTGCCAATTACAGAACATATATAGTTTTACAATCTTCTCAAAATATATATATATCTCACAGCTTTCCCTTGTTAAGATCACTTGGACTTTCCATTCTCAACAGATATAAGTTAAAAGATTATAGTGTACAAATGATGTCTCTTATATCTTAATAGACACACGAATGTATAGGCTCACAATACCTAGAGTTAATACATGAAGTATTCTATTGAAAAAGCTTTTCTCTAGGATTTTGAGTACCACTATGCATGATGATAAACAAGTTTAAGCTCTATTGTGGTTGTTAACAAATGAATGAATGATATTCATGGTTTAAAGCTCAAAGGTAGCATCTACCAACAAATGATGATGAAATATATGCATGATGGTAAAACTCACATGGTAGAAATCTTTTTCTATATTTTTACACTTGTAAATGTTCATTACAAAGTGTATTTATAGTCCCTTGAAAGAATATAGCCGTCATACTCATTTTACATATTTTGGGACTGCCAAACTAGCCGTTATAATCATTTTGAACATCTTAGTTGGCTGGTTTGGCTAGATCAATCTGCTGATTAGTTTGTCCCTTTAGGAGTTAAACTCTCTGGATTGACTGAGTTCACTGAATTTGAAAGTCAGTCTACTATCTAATTCTTATGAGTCAACTTAGTGTAACTCATGAGTTGACTGGTTTAACCCAAGTTTTAAAGAATATGCAATTCTTAGTTCAATCTCGGCTAAAATCATTCTATGTCAACTTAGGACTTTATTAACTTATGCAAATAACGTCAGGTCCTAACTTTATGTTTCTAAGGACTTTCCTCGTGATGTTCAATTCAATTAAAGGTCATTGACTTCTCTAAGATGAATATTGAGATTTTAAAAGATATTTCATTTTCAAACCATCTCAATGTCTACTAGCGTGTTTCAAGAATGAAACAATTAAGTTCAAAGCCTATATATTCTCAGTGATTTAGAGACCAATAAATGGTACCAACAAATAGTATCAGTCGTTTCAAGTGTGGGTCCTAGAATATGTTTAATTAAAAGTTAAGTTCCTTCAAAGCTTATGTAAACTTGAGTTAACTTGAACTCAACAATGGCCTAGCAAAATGACTCAATAAGGTTCATGGTCTAATTCTAAATGTCCAAGGGTCTGTTTGGAATGCGTTATGATATTGTTTTTTTGATATTAGTCTTTAAATGGGATGACTGATATTAATTTGGGATGGCTGATATTAGTTTGGAATAGCTCATAACATTTCAGAGTTTTTTGGTAAAACTCATATCTCCAAATTGGTGATATTGTATGTTTTGGTACTGTAACAGAAGAACTAAAGCAAATTTGTAAAATTTTCATACCAAACATGATTTCAATTTCTACCCAAAACACTCGCATAACAAAGGAACTAAAGCAAATTTTTAAAATTTTTATACTAAATATGGTTTCAATTTCTACCCAAAACACTCGTATAACAAAACGGATGTTTTAATATTGACATAAAACACAATACCTAAAACATATCGCATGTCAAACGAGCCTAAAGTACCATGATACGATATGAATGATATGCGTGAAATGTGAAACGGTCAGTCTTTTAGGTCAAGCTAGCTTTTCAAATGAGTTGCTTCAAGAGTAACACATTTAGTTCTAACACTCACCCAAGACTATCAACCCAAGTCTTTTCATCTTTAATGATGACCTTTGGGTTGATATCCTCATCTTTGTCTTCATTGTCTTTTGAGCTTTGGAAGTCTCCAGACTTCAATGATTCTTGATTTTTAGAAGTCTTCATTTTTTACTTATCGTCTTTTGAGATTTTGGATTTCATCTTTCAGTGTTAGATCCTTCTTGGGCTTTTGCCATTGATCTATTAGCTCTCTTGAGTTTTTTTATTAATGTAAAACCTGTTTAGCATAAATTCTAGTAGACACTAAATTTAACACTTTCAATGATTTGTTATCATGAAAATGTCTAATATACCTTTGATTTGAAGCCTTGGGTCAACAACAACTGCACATAAAGAGAAACATTTGATTTGAAGCCTTGGGTCAACAACAAATGCACATAAAGAGAGACAGTGTACAAGAAGATGAACATACAATTGTGTGTGTGTACAAGAAACAGTATTACCTTGGTTAATACTACAAAGAAAAGGAAAAAGTTAAAGTGAGAACTGAGACTTGTTTGCTGTACTTGTGGTATGATTTTATCTGTTTTTGTCAACTAATAAATGGGATTTTAGGACTTGTTGCTTTAAGTGGAGAGGAAAGACTTACGTCTCAACAAAGATTTTATTATATGTTTTAAAAAATTTAACAAATTGTATATCTACCTCAGAAATGCCCATGGAATAGGAGAAAACACCTCAGGTATCTATACTGAGACTTGTTTGCTGTACTTGTGGTATGATTTTATCTGTTTTTGTCAACTAATAAATGGGATTTTAGGACTTGTTGGTTTAAGTGGAGAGGAAAGACTTACATCTCAACAAAGGTTTTATTATATGTTTTAAAAAATTTAACAAACTGTATATCTACCTCAGAAATGCCCATGGAATGGGAGAAAACACCTCAGGTATCTATACTGAGACTTGTTTGCTGTACTTGTGGTATGATTTTAACTGTTTTTGTCAACTAATAAATGGGATTTTAGGACTTGTTGCTTTAAGTGGAGAGGAAAGACTTACGTCTCAACAAAGATTTTATTATATGTTTTAAAAAATTTAACAAATTGTATATCTACCTCAGAAATGCCCATGGAATGGGAGAAAACACCTCAGGTATGGGCATTTCTGAGGTAGATATACAATTTGTTAAATTTTTTAAAACATATAATAAAATCTTTGTTGAGACGTAAGTCTTTCCTCTCCACTTAAAGCAACAAGTCCTAAAATCCCATTTATTAGTTGACAAAAACAGATAAAATTATATATATATATAGATATATTGAAGGTTAAAGCATGTAAACACCTCAGAAAAGATAATAAGACACAAAGTCCATCATATAAACACCAAAGACTCCCAAACTAACCCTACTTTATTTTGTTTACATGTTTATTTATATCTAATATATGTCTCTTGGGACAATCTAACCTTATGCCTCAGCCTTAATGTACTAATAAATCAAATGTATTTTTTTTCCCCAGTAAATAAGCGAGAATTAATGAAATGTGCATCACTCTGGAGTTCTTTTCATCTTATATATATATATATATATATATATATATATATATATATATATATATATTATCATAATCTTTCTCTCGTTGGCTTTTAGTTGTGAAATCTGTGGAGGTTAATCGAAATCAAAGCTCAGCAACGGTTAATGGCTATGTTGATCCAAACCAGGTTATTTTCAGTGACAAAAACCTAAATGCATGTTCCATCATGTGAAGTACATCTTCTTCCTGTAGGAAAAGAATTCATAACATTATATATCCATGTGGCATACTTGAGCTGAGTGGATGAAACAAAAAGAAATTTTCTCATGAGGTAGGAAGTTTGTTAAAGGAAATTCAAAAGAAAGTGAATATGTTCTTACCAGTTTAATACCTGGAATTAAAATATATTGGTGGAATTGGTGAAAATTTAGTTTAATTTTCTTAACTATTTTTCTCAAATTTCACAAATTATAATTCCAAAACGCCAATTTCATATAACCGAACACACCTAAAGAGCAATTGCATGGTAAAAAAGTGAATATCTTAATAAAATTGGTTAGCATGAAGTTTTACCATCATTAGGCTGTATCTTCTTATTCTATCCCCTTTACAGTCTTAGTGTAGCTCATGACCCTTGGATTACCCATAATTTAGGTAATCTATACTTCACTCTATAGCATAATAAAAGTAATCAATCTAGTATGTGCCAAATTAAGAATTGAGTCTTACTACCTCATTGTCACGCTTTTTATACACTTTAAAAATGTAGCTGCCATTGTTCTCTATCAAGAACCCTGGTTAGGACTTCTCATAATTCACATCGTGAGAGGCAAAAATCTTGCCGTCAGAGACCGAAAAAGGAGCGATCCTTATGTTATCGTCCAAATGGGCAAATAGGTAATTATAATTTTTCCACATTTTTTGAATTCTCTATTTCTTTGACTAATTTGGTTTTGAGCTTATTTTGATACAAGTTTTATTTTATTTGATTAGTTACTTGGTGCTAAGTTTGTTGATGGATTGTTCTTAGTTAGGGGAATTTTTTTATGATAACAATTTTTTTTTTTTTTTTTTTTTTATCATCTATCATTGGTAAGAAACTCACACACCTATTTTATTCCTTTGGAGATTTGAACCATCACCATTCACTTTGGAAGGTGTAGGTGCAAAATTTCACTTAACCAATAATGATTAAGAGAAATAAAACAACTCACTCAAAAAATAAACAAGAACAGTATATAGAGAAGCGTAGAATTGCTTGATCCCTTTATTAGAGGTCTGGGCCTCTATTTAAATACAAAAGTTAGAAGAATTATGGTAGGACTCGCGTTGCTTGTCCTCTAATTCTTTCCATATATCAGTTTCTTTACAAATAGAATTCTTTCCTCTCTATAATTCTTCCCTTTCCGGATTTTCCTTACACAGAACTTACTTCCTTTGATGAATCTTTTTCCTTGTAGGACCGGCTCTTTCTTTAAATGGATTTGGGCTGCATCTAACTTGGTACACATGACTGCTGGTGTCTTGATTCGAGCTTTAGTAAAGCCCGTAGTTAGATAACAGTAGTTTTGGGCTAATGACCAACTTAACTTGGGCTTCTGACGTGGGCTTTGACTTTTATTGAAGATAAAGTTATATTTATGATGACGTGGATTGCTCTTATTGGAGGAAGATTTTTCCCTCCACACTTTGTCCCCAATTCCCTCTTTAATTGGATTGTGGCTCCTATTAAAAAGGGAATTGAAGTTGCACGGTTGTCTTTTTTACCAAAAGACATTTCGAAGATTGCCCATTGCCATTCTGCCTTAAGAGATTCTATAAGGGTTACTTTTGCTCTCACTACGTTTCTTGCATTCTTCACTCCGTCGTCTTATCAGGTTAGTTCTTCATCTTTTTCTTTTCGATCTTGCATTATGAGTACTTCGACTACTCCTGAACGTATAAATATTGTAGATTCTGAGTCCACTCCATCGTCTTCCCCTAATCTCATTAGGGTTCCCCCACCTGGGGTTTCGAACTTTCTTAAACTTGTAAGTGACTCGGCTAATCAGCCAGGTGCTTCCTCTATCCAGGCTGAAACATCCACCTCTAGGTCGGACAATATCCTTACTAAAGAAGAAAGGAATGCAATTCTATCTATTCGACGTATCCCATTCTCCATTGAATCCGTAATGGAAGAATTCGAGATTCCCGAGGGGATAGAAATTGGAGGATACCCCAAAGGCGCTGATTTTTGCTCCGGCGAGGGCGTCGGAGAAGACGAGTTGTTCCTCTCTGTTGGGCATCTCAATGCTCTTAGGTTCCCCCTTCATCCCTTCTATCATTTAGTCTTCAACAAATTGGGGATTGCACCCCTGCAAGTAAACCCTAACTTCCTTCGAGTTAGCACTCCTCATTCGCCGGTGGCAAGAGAGTCTTGACCTGACTCTGGCTGACTTATTGATTACTTATTCTATTTCTAAGCATGGAACCGAACCTTGTCATTTCTTTTTCACTTCCCCCTTGCACCAAAGGATATGTACAGACCTTCCCACTTCTGAGAAGAAGTGGAAAGAGAGGATGATAATTGTTAAAGGGAAATGGGTCGTGCCCCAATTGAGCAAACTCCTAATCCCTCGCAAGTTCGGGAAGTTAGGTATAGAACATCCCTCCTTTCTTCATGAAGAGTGCTCGGGCTGTTTCCCATGTCGAGTCTTATTATTTCAATATATTTACGAGTTTCTTGGTATTTTTTCAGCAACATTTCCTTCTTCAGCTGCCAAAAAGAGGCTTTCCTTCCTGGAAAAGCGGGTCTGGAGCAACCCTCCCTCGATCGAGAGCTTACTCACTTCTGCGAGTCTTAAAACAGTTGCTTCCAGAGCTGTAACCGCTGATCTCATGGACCTCTCACTTCCATCTTTTGACAGCTTCCC
The DNA here is from genome assembly GCF_030987335.1 of Cornus florida. NCBI lineage: Eukaryota > Viridiplantae > Streptophyta > Magnoliopsida > Cornales > Cornaceae > Cornus > Cornus florida. Next base: position 11,101,343 of record NW_026775577.1, read on the forward strand.
CATGACTGAGGAAGAAAAACAGAGGGCTGAAGCCTTGAAGAGGAAAGCTGCAGAGAATGCTCCGTTGACTATACTGCGTACAAATGAGCAGGAAAAGGAGATTGACGAAGTCCCTTTGAACAAAAGGGTGAGGCTGAACTCCTCTTCAACCGCGAAATCCAAGGGTGCTTCCAACCCAAAAAGCAAAGGGAAGAAAACCGAAGAGGTTAACCCTGAGGATGAGGTCAGCGCTTACATCTTTGCCGTGGCTGGAACACCTTGGACTCTTTCCTCTTCGAGGGCTGACAAGTCCATTCTCCATGTTGGTGATTCTATGATCACTGACCCATCTGCAGCACTGGCCGTTGCTAGGGGAATGTGGCTCCCCAAGGATGAAGAAATTATTGGCAGAATGGGGTTGGAACAGCTACTCCCATCCACCCCTGTTCGAGCCATAGAGGTTTGCTCCGTCCTTCATTTTCATTGTCATAATTGCCTTACACACTTTCTTACATTGTTATTATCTCATAATGCAGGGCTTGTATCATACTATGGCCCTCTGTGCTACTGCTGAGGCTCAGTCTCTTTCCCTTAAGAAGCTGGAGAAAGACCTCAGTAATTCTGAGAAGAAGGCATCCCATGCCATTGCCAATGCACAAATTGCATACGAGGCTCAGGATGTTTACAAGAAGCGTTTGGCTGCTTCTGATGCCAAAATCGAGTCGCTGGAGGCTGAAGTCCAGCGTTTGAATGATGCCCTTAGCACCTGCATCATTGCAGGGAGGCAGATGCAAGGTCATTACACCAGTTTGGTGCGCTTATCTAGCGCCAGGGCCTTCAGGTCCGGCTTCAATCAGGGTTCTGGGGAAAAGATAACAAATCCCGAGGCTTTTGATACCCATATGGGAGTGTCTTTCCCTTATGATGAGGGTCCAAAAGCTCAGGAAGCTGAAGTTCTTTTTGCCAAGATGGTGAAAGCTCATCCTGAGGTCCCTTCAGCTCCAAGTGTCTCTACTCTTGCAACCGGCCCATCAAATCCTCCACCTACAAGTCCAGCTGTGGTAGATGCTTTTGAATCTACCCCGTTTGATCCGAAGAGGAAGTAGGATCGAGTAATTTTTATTTTTATTATTTTTTATTTTTATTTTTTTTGTAATGAAACAACATTGGGAATGAATGATATATCCATGTTTCTTAAGCTGTATCATTTTTATTTTGCTTCGATTGAGTATGCTTTTAATATTGCACATAAATGAGATTATTTTTAAGGAAAGTACCCTGCCTGAGAGTTCCTTATCTGTTCTATTCCGAACACACTTAGTGTCCGAGGTGAATAAATTACTCCCTGGCGCTGAGCCTGAGGGGAGGTTTGTTTGCTGAGCTGGACACTTAGGGTCTGAAGCGAATAAATTACTCCCCGGTGCTGAGTCTGAGGGGAGGTTTGTTTGCCGAACTGGACACTTAGGGTCCGAGGCGAATGAATTACTCCCTAGCGCTGAGCCTGAGGGGAGGTTTTGCCGAGCCGAACGCTTAGGGTCCGAGGCGAGATTTTTGCTGAGCCGGACACTTAGGGTTCGAGGCGAATGAATTACTCCCCGGCGCTGAGCCTGAGGGGAGGTTTGTTTATATTTTTTCTTAAACAACTTATCATAAGGCCGAGGATTCAAAAAATGATAAGAGGCCAAGAAAGCGAGTAACAGTGGCTGTGAAGTTTCCTATTTGTTGACTTTGGAGACTTTTTTCTTCCATTGATTCTCCCTTCTTGGCAACCAAATGTAGTGGACTACGCATATATTAATCGCATTTCTTTTTTATTTCTATCCGATGTGGGACATAGACTAAATTTTGTTAAAAAAGTCGGTGTAAGGAATGCCTCTGGTATTGAGCTTGACAGCCTTAAATACCAGTGGGCCCTCCTTACACTGCAATTAACTATTTGAATATTCCCATATATAATAGAATGTAGAACATACTTTTTTGTCGATGTGGGATAGAAAGTTTTAAACATAGGCCATAACTCATGTTTTTTTCTTAAAAATCATTGTGACAAATGCTTTTTTAACAGCTTACTTCTAACATTGCTTTGCATAAAAATTGCATAGTGCGACTTAGCATGCATAAAAATTGCATAATCATAGAATAGTATGAAAATATCTCTGCATAAAAATTGCATAATGCGACGCATGCATAAAAGTTGCAAAATCATAGAATAGTATGGCCCCCATTTTTATGGAAAGAAATAAATAGAGTAGAATTGTACTGAATATGATAGAAGCAAAATAAAGATAAGTTTGGCTGATTGTGGACATACTAAGCCTTATTTGTGAAGAATTTGTAGCAAAATTGACAAACTTATTTAATGGAAATACCTTTTAAGGTGTATTGTGCTCCAAGGACGCGCAATGAGACGTCCGTCAGCTTCGGCCAAACGATATGCTCTTTTCCCCACTACTTCGATAACCCTGTAGGGTCCGGTCCAATTAGATTCTAGTTTCTTTACATGAGCTGTCTCTTGCTTCAAAACCCAATTGCCTACCACAAAGCTCCTGAAGCTGACGTGTTTGTTATAACTGTTGTGCAGCTGTTGCTGATATGAAGCAAGCCTAATTGCTACAACATCCTCTTTTTTGTCCAGGAGATCGAGACTATGTTCGAGCTGCTGACTATTGTTTCCTTTAAGCAATAAGAATGTCCGAAGGGTTGGAACTGCCGCTTCGGTTGGGATCACAGCTTCAGATCCATAAGCCATGGCAAAGGTACTCTCTCCCGTAGGCCGCTGTGGTGTGGTTCGGTACGCCCAAAGCACCTGAGGGAGATTCTCGTACCATTTCGTTTTGAATTTCTCCAATTTCTTCTTTAAACAACTGAAAATTGTCCGATTAGTTATTTCAGCCTGTCCATTCCCTTGTGGATAACTAACCGCAGCTAACTTTTGTATAATTCCATGCTCAGCAAAGAATTTTCTTGTACTTCTATTATCGAGGTTCTTACCATTGTCCATCATAATGACTTTTGGGACCCCAAACCGGCAAATGATATTGTTCCAAAGGAAACTTTTTACCTGCTCATGGGTCACACTTGAGTAGGCCTCGGCTTCTACCCATTTAGTGAAATAATCTGTAGCCTAGCACGTACTCCTTTTGTTCTACAGTCTTGGGTAATGGGCCTACCATATCAATCCCCCATTGTGCGAATGGCCATGGATTTGCCATTGCGTGCAAATCTTCGGCAGGTTGATGCTTCATGAGACCATGACGTTGACATTTGTCACACCTCCGTGTATACTCTTCTGCATTCTGGGACAAGTACGGTCAGAAATAACCTTGAGTCAGGACTTTATGCGCGAGGGATCTGCCCCCAGAGTGGTTACCACAATCTCGGTCATGGATTTGTCTCAACACCACAAGAGCCTCAGTAGGGCTTAAACATTTCAGGTAAGGACCTGAAAATGACTTTCGGTATAACTGATTATTAATGATGGCGTATTTAGCTACGGTGATACGGAGCTTCCATGCTTCGGACTTCTGGTCTGGAAGAACCCTATGCTTGAGGTAAGCTTCCAATGGATCAATCCAGCATGGTTCTCGAGGAATAACTGGAACCACCATTACTTCTTGTGGAGGATTAATGCTGGGCTCGTCCAGAACGTCAATCGGCACAATTCGAATCAGATCCTCATTTGAAGATGACGCTGATGTGGCCAATTGATCTGCTTCGGCATTCTCAACATGAGGTACCTAGTAGAATTCGATCTGATCGAATCCCTGTGCAACGTTTTCTACAGCTTCTTTATATGCTTTCATTCTTTCCTCTTTGGGATGGTACTGACCTGTCACTTGATTTATAACAAGCTGTGAGTCACTAAAAACCTTTAAGCAACGTACCTGTAGACTGCTAGCCAACCGAAGACCAGCAAGTAATGCCTTGTATTCGGCCTCATTGTTCGTAGCTGGGAACTTCAAACAGATAGATTGCTGCAGCTTGGTGCCTTCGGGTGTTGACATTACAACACCTACTCCTGCACTTGCTTGATTCGAGGAACCATCGACTCGAAGCTCCCATTGTGGCTCAGGGTGTGTCGGCTCTTCGAGAGTATCTTCATACTCGAGAAGGAAGTCCGCTATGGCTTGTCCTTTATACGACACCTTTGGCTCATAAGTTATGTCGAAGGAACTAAGCTCGATAGCCCACTTGGTAATTCTCCCCGATAAATCAGGCTTAGAGAGTATACCCCGTATAGGATAGTCGGTGAGTATCACAATGCTATGAGATTCAAAATAATGCCGAAGCTTCCTCTTGGCGTAGATCAAAGTTAAGATGACTTTTTCTGCTTTACTATATCGCGTCTCCGCATCTGTCATGGTCTTACTTGTGTAGAAGACTGGATATTGCCTCTTTCCTTTCTTTCTAATCAATGCTGCACTTGTCGATGTATTAGAAATTGCCAAATACATAATAAGAACCTCCCCGGGTTTTGGAACGGATAGAATCGGTGGTTTAGCCATGTAACCTTTCAACCGACTGAGGGCCTGCTGCTGCTGAGGTCCCCATATATCTTTATTCTTGGATTGTATAGCATCGAAGAATGGTTTACACTTATCTGACAATCGGGATATAAACCGGCTGAGTGCTGCGATCCAACCAGTAAGAACCTGCACCTCCCTGCGATTTTTTGGTTCTTGATTCTGGATGAGGGCCTTAGCCTGTGCCGGACTTACCTCCATCCCTCTTTTATTCACTATGTGGCCAAGGAATTGACCTGATGATACCGCGAAGGAGCACTTGGATGGATTCAACTTCATGTTGTACTTCTTCAAAGTATTGAAAACTTTTTGAAGATGCTTCGGATGATCTTCTTTTTTCACACTTTTAACCACCATGTCGTTTATATATGCTTCAACTGTCTTTTCCAGCAGATTATCGAATATCTTGTTGACAAGGCGTTGATAAGTAGCTCCAGCATTCTTCAGTCCGAAGGGCATGACCCAGTAACAATAAGTCCCCTTTTCTGTAATAAAAGCCATTTTTTCTTCATCTTCGGGGTCCATAGGAATCTGATTGTATCCCGAGTATGCATCTAGGAATGTCAACCTCTCGTAGCCGGTGGTAGCATCAACCATCTGGTCTATCTTGGGCAGAGGGTAGCTATCTTTAGGGCAGGCTTTGTTGAGGTTGGTATAATCTACACAAACTCTCCATTTTCCATTCTTCTTTTGTACGACAACCACGTTCGACAACCACTGCGGATATTGTACTTCTCGAATGAAACCTGCTTGCAACAATTTATTTACTTCTTCAGTGATAATGTGCTTGCGTTCAGGGGCAAACCTTCGGTGTTTCTGCTTGACCAATTTGAACTCCGGATCCACCTTCAGGCTATGGCAGGAATCTTTGGGATCGATCCCTACCATGTCCGAGTGATCCCATGCAAAGGCATCTACTTTGCTCCGGATAACATCAATTAATGCCTCCTTTTCTTCGGATGTGGAAGAAAAGCCTAGATAAGTAACCTTTTGAGGGTTGCTGAAGATAACTTCCACGGCTTCGAGGGTCTCCTCGGTGAGCTTCGCAATTTCCTCTTCCTCCTTTCCCTTAAGATACTTGGGCAGAGGGCTCTGTAATTGCTATTTGGGTCCAGTTTTGGAAGCCTCACCTGGTTGCTGTTGAGTCGACATCCTCTTCGCCTCAACCTATGTCAGCATATAGCATTCCTTCGCTGCGACTTGATCGCCCCACAGATTAATTACTTCTTTTCTGTCAGGAGATAAGCACCGCATCACCTGGTGGAGGGTGAACGGAACTCCTCTTATCCGATGTATTCAGCCTCTTCCCATGATGAGATTGTAAGAAAGATGGATCTCTGTTAAAACAAAGTTCTCCTTCAGAGTCCTCTTCGCCGCAGTTATGGACAAGTCTATTACTCTAAGGGGATCTACTCTTGTGCCATCGAATCCCATCAACGGGCTAGAGGTAGGTCGAATAGATGATGACGAGATCTCTAACTGATCAAAGACCGTCTTTGTGATTATGTTAGCGCTACTTCCTGGATCTACCAAAACCCTCCTGATCATACAATTGGCCACTAAAAGACTGATGACCAATGGATCCTCGTGGGGGAGTTGCACTCTGGATAGGTTGCCATCTCCGAATCCACTACTAATGCTACCAGAATTGATAACATTGACCGAGGATATCTTCCTGACCTTGTGGGTCGCCCTCAATCTGGATCTGTACATCTCCTCGGACTCTTGATCATCTTCAGACCTGCCATGTATTGCATGGATGACTTTTACTTGCGTACCTTCTACCTTGCGGGGATAGACCTTGCAGGGCTTTGCATGCTCCTTTGTTATGAGGTAATCCGTCAACTCACCTCTGGCGATCATATTCTCCACCTATCGCCTGAGGGATCGACAATCGTTGGTTGAATGCCCATAATCTCGATGATGAGCGCAATGCTTGCTTTTGTCCCTTTGCTCCAGGGGTTGCTTTATTGGCTGCGGAGTTGTGAACTTCATCTTATTTTCTTGGAAGAGCTGAGCCAAGGTAGTTCGGAGAGGTGTAAATCCTTCTTCTACCCTTTGCCTTTTTTCAGGTGCCTGGGTGACTGGCGTTGAGGAACGTTGGCTTTTTTGAATCTTTGGAGTTAGGATTCTTTCTCGAGGCTTGTTTTCCACTGTCACGAGGGTAGCGTGCTACGCTCGGTGGGCTATATTTTCCTCAAGCCGAATGTAGATCTGGGCCCTAGCATTTAGAGTCTGCATGTCGGGAGGAGAATACTTGACTAGGGAAGTGTGGAATTTTGTCCCCTGAATCATTGCGAGTTTAAATGTCTCTATAGCAGTTGCAGAATGACAATCTGCTATTTCTGATGCCTCCATGTTGAATCTTGATAAGAAATCCTGCAATGTTTCCCCCCTTTTCTGCCTTACGGTGAAGAGGCTGGCAATGCTTTTCTTTTGCTTCTTATTTCCACAATACTGTGCCAGGAACATGGTGCATAGAGTCACATAATCCGGGATAGATTTATGCGGTCTATTTCTGAACCACTCTAGTACTGCTCCTGTCAAACTGGTAGGAAAAACTCTGCACATCCAAGGGTCATTACGATCATCCAAAGCCATCTTTTGAGCATAATGATTTAGGTGCCGAGAAGGATCCCCTATTCCATCAAACTGGGTGAAAGAAGGCATGGTGAATTTCTTGGGCCTCTCTACCAGATACACATCGTTAGTGAAAGGAGTTTTGATCAAAGAATTTTTGTGTTCTCTAGCCATCTCGGCAGGTGTTTAAATCTTCAGGAGTCTCTTCTCGTCAAAGGCATCCTGAACACCTACACCATCTGGGATTCCATTCGACTACACCGTAAGCTTATGGCTGGATTCGACCTGCTCATCCTGCGTGCAACGAGGGACATTATCTGAAGCCGCAGCCTCGGATCTTGCCTTCCGTTGTTGCTGAACCTCATTCGGCTGAACCTCATTGGGTCGTGCCCCATTAGGTGGAACTCCATCAGGCGGAAGTTCAGTAATCGGAGGAATATTCTGACTAGGGGGTGCTGCTGTGTCACCCACTGGTGGCGGTGGTGCCAACTGAGCTAGCGTCGTTTGTAGAGCATTATTCTGCTGTTGAAGCAAGGCGATCTGAGCCACGCTTGCTTCGTTTGCCTGACGAAGTACGTCAAATTGGTACAGAAACTCTTCACGCATCTTTTGCATCAACTCCGTCTGTTGATCTGCTGAAGATCCTCCGTTCGACATTCTGGATGGTTAGCTGCAGGATTCACTTGTGAAACAAAACAAGAATGGGAATATATTTGCACACGATTCCCACAGACGGTGCCAAAGTGTAGGTGCAAAATTTCACCCAACCAATAATGATTAAGAGAAATAAAACAACTCACTCAAAAAATAAACAAGAACAGTATATAGAGAAGCGTAAAATTGCTTGATCCCTTTATTGGAGGTCTGAGCCTTTATTTAAATACAAAAGTTAGAAGAATTATGGTAGGACTCGCGTTGCTTGTCCTCTAATTCTTTCCATATATCAATTTCTTTACAAATAGAATTCTTTCCTCTCTATAATTCTTCCCTTTCCGGATTTTCCTTACATAGAACTTACTTCCTTTGATGAATCCTTTTCCTTGTAGGACCGGCTCCTTCTTTAAATGGATTTGGGCCGCATCTAACTTGGTACACATGACTGCTGGTGTCTTAATTCAAGCTTTAGTAAAGCCCGTAGTTAGATAACAGTAGTTTTGGGCTAATGACTAACTCAACTTGGGCTTCTGACGAGATGGGCTTTGACCTTTATTAAAGATAAAGTTATATTTATGATGACGTGGATTGCTCTTATTGGAGGGAGATTTTTCCCTCCACATAAGGTATAAGAGAAACTACTGGGTTACAAGGCCCTTGATTTTTTTTTTTTTGAAGTTAATCATGTCCTGTAATTAATAATCTAGCATTATATTTAAAAATCATACTCTTTTGAGGCTAGCTTCTTCTCTTGAAATCAGTTAGAAAAAATTAAATTTTAGTGACCAAAATTAAAGAAAATTGTTTTAAATTGACTTTATGTTATAAAAAGATGGATGGTCAAACACAAAATTGTTGTTTGGTAACCATTTCAAGGTAATTTTGTCAAAAGAAGTTTTATTTACTTACTAAAAATAATTAATGATTAAACTTTTTCTCTCCATCTAAAACTTGCCAGACGCAATCACACCAGAATTTGACTCAGGAAATGGAGGCACACTCAAAGAAGAACGAAAAAAAAAAAAAAAAAAAAAAAGGACAAATTATTGGCATTAGAGGTATAACTACCCAGTCTGAAAAATCTGATTCTAAATTTTACTTTTGGTAAGTAAGAAATTGAAACTTGAAATTCTTTAAGGAATTTTATTTTATTTTATTTATTTAATCCTTAGGGATAGCTATTACATAGCGTGCATATCAACAAATGGGTATTTATGGAATTCAATATCAAATGGCAATATGGATTTAGAATAGGTGACTATTCATCTTTTTAGAACTTTAATGTCACTTTAAAGCTATTACCTTTATTTTTGATCATAAGGCATAGCATTAGTGTATATATGTAAATTCTTGTGATCAAAAGTTCAAAGATTAAACTGAATTAACTTCAATCTCAATTACAAGGTGCTTATTCAGTCCTCCCAAATAGAGCATATGACTTACGTTTTTTATCTGTTAACCTTGATGAAAAAAAGTAAAGACACAGGTGGTGAAAAGGAATGTCAATCCCGAGTGGAATGAAGATTTAACTCTTTGCAGGCACAAGTCTTCGAATAAAGCTAGTAAGTATTTTAGTTGTTACATTTTTGTGTGATCAACTCAAGTGGATTAAAACAACACACATTTTTAGTTTAATTTTTTGAATTGTTTTTCTTCAAATTTATCAATTTTAATTCTAAAGTTTCATTTTCATGCTTGCCAAATAAAGCCTTAGTATACATATAATTCTCGTAACGCTACCGTACTGTCACACCCAAATTTTCTAAATAAAATCACTAATTTGTTCAAATCCAAATACATCAATATTACACCTAAATCTCAAAAGAAATATCATTTTATTGATACAGAATCAATTTCCTCAAATGAATACATCTCTAAAATAAATAAATAATCCTCAATATCAACTCTTCCACCTAAACCTGCAACTATAAATCGACGTTCATTTTCGGTACTTAAAATTGGAAGGGGGTGAGACAGGAAAAGTCTCAGTAGGAAAAATCAAAAATCATAATAACAATTCCAAGGTATTTCATAAAAATTAGCTTCACAAAATAATACCTATATTTTTAAACAAAAATATATATATACAATTTGAAGCAAAAGAACAATCACAAAATATTTAAAATAAAACCACCCAAACAATTTAAGGTATAAAGAACCCTACCCTCTAAAACAATTGAATCACTTAATCATCTGAGCATCAAGTCCATCTCGGGTTTCTCTCTGTCTGTTAGGGCATGTTTGGATTGAGAGATTTGGAGGGATAGTGAGAGAAAAGAAAAGAAAGGATAGTGTAAATGGTGTTTGGGTATATTAAAATGAGAGAAAAGAAAAAACAGGAAGAGATATCTATCTCTCTTTATCTCTCCTTTTTATCACTTCAAAAATGAAAAGATAGGGAGAGAAATGACAATGTTTAAATAGTATTTTCATAATTCCGAAACTACCCTCAACAATTAAAAGGAAGAAATTATTATTTCACTCATATCCCATCTATTTTAAATAACATAATAGTAATTTCATTATTATCATTTCTCTTCTTTATCATATTCAAACAATAATACTATACTTTCTTTTTTATTTATCTAAATATAAATAAAAATTATTATTATTTTTTATTTTCTTTTATATGGTAACTAATATCATCTCTTCTTTTCTTTTCCAAACGCACCCTTCGCTCTCGGCTCACTGTGTGTGTCCAAAATTTTCTCTTCCGTCTTGGTATCCTCACCAAACAACGACTGATACTCACAAGTAAATCCACCGACACTTGCAACAAATATCAGCCACAGAAAGGTCAAATCGAGTACAATGATCATTCATTTCCCTTAGCGCGGCCTCATTCATCTGAATCAAACAACAGCCCACGTGAACAAAACCAAGTCAGAAGAAAATTTGGGCAAAAAGTCCAAGTGGGTCCCGCATCATTACAATCATTAAAATTTGACTTTTCCATTTCTTCTTTTCGGCTGCCCCCTTTATCTTCCTCGATTCATTTTCTTATATATATATATATAAACTATATATATAAAGTAACAAAACTAAAACCAATGGGACCCGTCAAAAACAATCATCACCATTTCCATTTCAATTTTTCTTTTTTCTAATCCGACGGCTGGCAGCTAGCTTCATTCTTCCAATCCAATGCAACATATATATATATATATATATATATAATGCAACAACCAGATCAAGGCCCAATATTATCTTAAGTGTGGGACCCGCCAAAAACACTTTTTCATTTCCAATTTCTTTCCAATTTTCAGCCCGTGACAATTTGCGCACTTTCTAAGCAATGTGTGTGTGTGTATATATATATATATATATAATGCAACAAAAACCTAGTCAACCCATTAAATAACACAAGTGGCTAAGTCTCTAATAAAGATTAAATAATCTTGACAACTAAAAAATTTAAGAAAAAATATACTTTAAAATTTTAAAAATTCGGATTGTCGTACACTATTTTATTTTATCCAATTACTGGAAGTGTATGAAAAAGATACCTTCACCCGTGATAAGATGGGAGATGCAGAAATTGACATTGGACCATTCCTAGAAGCAATGATGATGCAGTTGGAGAACCCCTGAACCACAACAACCGGAGTAAAACCATGCCGGGACAACTGCTTAGCTAAAGACAGTTGCATTTCCGGGTGCGATGGCAAGGTTGTCCAGTGTATGCTTCTTAGATTGCAGAACGTTGAGTGTGGTTTGGTTGATCTCCAGTTGCATTGGATAGATGTTATGCATATGTAAATTACTTAGAAAAATTTAATTGTGTTAGTTGCAGTGATGACATGAGATCATTAATTTATTAAATATTGAATGAAAAATTTTATTGTATTGGTTATAGTGATGACATGGTATCACTAACTTATTAAATATTGACGAATAAAACTCACTAAAATAAAATAAATATGTTAAAGTCAGTGTCGCTTCCATATATATATATATATAAAGTGCTTTTTAGCGGTTATTATATGGTATTTTTTTTTTTTTTTAACAAAAAAAAAAAAAATTCAAGTAGACGCATGAACACTCGGGAAATATCATGGAACACTCAGTCTCTCATTTGAGAAACAATAAGAATTCCTGTAGATTTAGTTAGTTGGACCATATGTGCATAAAATTGTAAAAATATTATTTTCTCCTTCTCCCCAATTTTCTTATTTAGTTCAAACAATTTTTTTTTTAGATCTCCCATGCTAAACTCCCATTATGAAGCTTCCAACCACATGATTTTTATAAAATTTAAGTTAGTGTAACTCTAATATTTAAATTATTTATCATGTTTTCTCACATGAACTCCTTTTGATCCTATAACAGGTGATTTTAACACGAAGCTTAAAATTTGACCTCAGTGATTCATCCTTGTTCTTTGCCAACTTTATTTGTATGCTAACTCTATTTTTAATCATGTCCCTAATTTCTACCTTTAATTTGAATGGAGTGATGTCATAGTATTTTTATAAGATGCGGGTGATCCTAATGGGAATGTCAGAACTGACCTTCTTTTTTTTCTTTTTTTTTTTTTTTTTTTTTTTTTTTTTCACGTACATTCAAGTTAGGAATATAATTAAAAAACGAAACCTCAAGAATTTATTTCCCTGTTCTCTATTAACACCACTATGTATATGAAGATGGTCAAATCTGACTCTTAAGATATTATTCACGTGATTTTAATAAATTGATAGGGTGATAGACAATTTGTGTAGTCTCACTAGTTGTTAGGAACAATTTGGACCCAAAAGCTAAGAATTAATGTATTTGTAATTTAATTAAATTTTGGTTAGTTGCTTTTTGACCGAGTAGTATTTCGACTTGGCGTATTGGTAATTAGGTCTTCTTAAGTGGTCATAAATTAAATTAATTGGGCTTAGGCGGCAATTGTCTTTAGAATAACTTGTTTGGACTGAAAAGCTTTGGCCATTCCGGAAGCTTCCCTGTAAATATTACTTATATTTCAATACAATTTTATAATAAAATTAACTATCCTACCACTCATATTTTTCTTACTTTTCAAAGGAAATGACAAAAAAAACTCTAAAATACATCATTTTTTAATTTATAATAGCATAAATATTCTTTTCACTATAAAGTTCAATTTTTTTATATTTTATTTTACCTTCTCTATTTCTTCTTATAGTACTTTTTTATTTTGTGTTTCCTGAGATAATTTATTCAAAACATAATATATATAAACATAATATATATAAAGTTAATAAAAGAGTTTGCTAATTTCATGTTATACTTTTTTTATTTACCAGGAAAAAATTTTTAAAGTGTTATTTTCATTAAAGTTAGAGTGCTTACGTAAACAAGTCAGCGTCAGCCTGATGCTCTTTTTCTTCTTGGATATTTCTTAGTTAATTGCAATGACAGTAACCAACTTTGATTTTGGACGCAGTGAAAACTTGGCACAAAATTACTCACATATTTACTTTGCTCAACTGAAGACGCGATCACTCACTACTTATTTTAAAAGGTAAAAAATATATTATTAAGCTACAAGGACCATATTCGTATAGCTTTGTTCCAGGCGACTCTGAATCTGCTGGGTTTTTGAATCTCCTCAACCAGTACTCAAGCTAGGTAGATCATCTGCCTTCCCAATTATTTGTAGCTATTTAATTCGTTTTTGATTCTATGCTAGTTGTTCATGTAAATTTTTTTTTTTAATTATTAATTTTTATATTTATTAAATGCTATCAAATCCCATAAACTAAAACATTTTTTATATGGCATGGTATATGTGATTTATTTTTATATTTAAAATTATAATCTCTTATATTCGAGGATTAATCGAGCAAGGATTATTTGGAATCATATTCTCTTAATTCGATCCTCTCAATTAAATGTAAACTTGTATATCTACTTCTTGAAAGATAATATTGACGAGGGGTTGAAACTCACCTCTCTTTCAATATTTTCAAAGTGTATGTGTATAGTATATAAACAGATTGAATTGAACAAGAGTTAAGGAATTTCAAATATTATGGAACCACATAATCTTAAAGACAAAATAATCATATATCTGGTACTATCATATTAAAAATTGAAGTGATTTGATGTATCTCAGCCTCCACCATCTAGCTCCCTCAAATTATTAAGGAGAGTCTCTTATTTGTTTTCAATATATATATATATATATATATATATATATATATATAAAATTCATCAGAGGCATTTGACTTAACTGTATAAGTTCATCCTCAAAAAGAGAGGGAGGGGCTAAGTCCAGAGGTTAGCATATAGATGTGTGTATTTGCTTCGAAATAAATTGTTACATGCTTGTGTTAGCTTCTTACTTGGCCTGTTCGCTGTGGACACTGGTCATGGTGTTCCCAGGCCAATTAGATGGCTTTTGATCTTTTTTCATGAATTGAATTCCAAGAAAAATCAGAGAAACTTGTGGAATTCAAAAACATTAATTTCTTCTGAAATTCTTGATTCACTCAAGAGAGAAACACATTTCCTCTTGAATTTCAATGAATTAGGTTTTTCTCTTGTGTGCAGATAAGAAAGAAAACATATAGCTAATGGCGGAGATTGGACTCATTGGAGGGGCTGCTTTGGGAGCAGTTTTTGGTGAATTACTGAAACTTGTTATGGATGTCGCAGACAAAACCAAGGCGTTCAAGTCCGAACTCAACGGACTTAGAGCAACACTGAATGCACTGGATGAAATTGTAGATGATATTGTGAAGTTGGACGGAGAATTGAACGTTGTGGAGGAGAAACTAACCGATCTCTTGAGAGGGGGCAAAGAGTTGGTCCTCAAGTGCTCCAAAATTGAGGGTTCGAAGAACATCATGATGAGGCCTCGCCACTCGAACGAGCTCATCAAATTTACAGATTCGCTTCTGAAATTCTTTCAGATCAATGGGCAAGCTCTGCTACTTAGGGAAATCAAGAAGAATCGGGTGCAGATGAATCAAATAATGGCAAAATTGAATGAACTCAACGGACTTGAATCTGTGAACAACTCCTCTCTCTCTCACAAACGCACGCGCACATATTTATTTTGCTGCTTTAAACATTTTCAGGTGCTTTTTAATTCTCTCAGTGATGGATTCTGTTTTCCATCTGTCTCTGCAGACAGATGAAACTGAAGTCAAATTGGACTCTGATGGCTGCGAAATGACAGTGATCAACTCCATGAAAAAAGGTTCTTATACATGCTCTTTCTCAAAGCTTCTTTTCTGGTTGCCTAGTTCCGTTAGCATATAAGGTGCCTAATCATGATACTTATATATATATATATATAGCAGTATGCTTCTATATACCAATGTTAAACATAAACACCAATGTTATTTATTCTCTTGTTAATACTCTCAGGCCCGGACGTAGGGGTGGCAAAAATTCCCAACCTAGTGGGGAATCACCCCGTCCCCGCCCCTGCCCCTGCCCCTGCCCCTGCCCCATTTAAAGCGGGTTTGGAGAACCGTTTACTTAAATGGGGTGGGGGTTAAAAAAAAATCGACCGGTTGCGGGGCGGGGGCGGGGGCGGGGGACTAAGATCCCCGCCCCAGACCCGCCCCATAGCCGCCCCGTTTGATATATTAAATTACTAATTTATCCTGCCATGTTAATATATTTACTAAATTAACTTTCATTATATATATATATATATATATATATATATATATATATATATTGAAACCAGTTTCAAACCCTACTTCATTGCAGCAACCGCGTCTCTCTCAAACCCAGAACCCAGAATGAATCCAAACAAAGTCTTAAGATTCAACCTATTTGAAAATTCACATCTTTAATGTCAAAATCCCTAATCCCTAGCCAAATCATGATCCATTTCTCTCCACCAAAATCATAGTATCCATGGTTGTCTGCATTCGTCTTCAACGTCACATCCTCTCCATCGATCGCCAAAGTTTTCATCAACATCCCCATCGATTTGATGTACCGGAACGCAAACATCACTTTTTCTGGCCGTCGGAGCTTCGGCTTCAGCGGATGATTTGTCAAGACCGAAATGCAGAAGGGTTAGGGTTTGGAAATGGAAGAGGCGGCGAACACCGGAGGAGGTGGTGGAGGTCAGGTAAAGGAAAGTAAGGATAAAGGTTAGGGTTTTGGAAGGAGGTTGGGCCGCGGATCTATGGAGATTTGCAGATATTTGTGGATGGATAATATATTTTTTTTAAAACTTTTGATTCTTGCAGACAATAGATAAACTGAAATATATGGGTTTTCACCTTCTGATTCTTGTAGATTTTGTTGTTTGTAGTTGCAGAGAGAGGGTTTTCACCTTTTGATTCTTGTAGATTTTGTTGTTTGTAGTTGCACAGAGAGAGAGAGAGAGAGAGAGAGAGAGAGAGGGGGGGAAGTTCAGAGTCGAGAACGAGAATAGAGATGGAGGCGACTAGAGAGGCTAACATGAGTTGCCCTAAAAATATAATCGGTTATGGGTCAGCGGCGGCGGCGGGGCAAGTGGGGCCCAGGGGGGGGGGGTTACGGTTATGGTGATTAGAGGCAAAAAATTAACCGGTTATGGGGCGGTTTTGGGGGCACCAAAATTAAACGGGGGCGGGGACTGGGAATGGAAAACCCGCCCCAAACCGCCCCATTGCCATCCCTACCCAGACTCGAACCCTCACATTCACTTTGAGAGAGGAGATGTTATATTAATTGGATTAATGGCCCAATGGTCCAAATCAGCAATGTTAGTGAACAGTTCTATCAACTACATTCACAAATTGTACTTTTTTTTTTTTTTGGTCACAGTGACGATGGACACACTGTGATACCCCTCGCTTCTGAGACATGGATTGATCAGGCCAGGGAATATCAAACAATTAAAGTATTTAAATGAATACGAAATACAAAATGAAATAAGAATAAAGAATAAAGCTGAAAGAATACTAATTAATAAATTCTCATTAATTAATCCAATAATAAACCTCTAATAATAAAATTATGTGATAGCAGTAATTAATTAAAATTACAACTTGAAAATTCATCATGTGAACCCCTAATCCAAAATTTAACTGAAATAAAATAATATCTGACTAAAACAATAATAAGGAAATCCTACGTTAAGACGGATGAGTGAACAAATTGTCTCTGCTCAGCTCGAACAATCTCGAAGCTTGGAACTGACGAACACCTGAAAAATAATAGTAGGTCAGGCTCACAAACAAGTTCTAATCTATTACATCCTAAATAAAAACTCAGAACTCATATACATTCTAGTCAATCCAACAATAACTACATAATCCATATATACATACACACTAAAGGAGTCTCACTAGACTATAGTGTTGTCTCAACCTGAATAGTAGGCAACATGCAACCCGCACTTATAGTGGACATGACTACCTAGACCTACCAGGTAGGTAACTACACTATATCTAGTTACACATCTCTGGCAATATAAATCCATATATAGCATGATATAAATTATACAGATATTCCTTTGCATTTAATTGAGCAAAATGTAACAATTCTAAGTAGCATGCATTGAATTTATCTCATAAGAAATTAACATGCATCCCAATTAAATTGTACAACTCTTTAATTTAATTAAATTCATTTAAATTCAAACAATTGAATAAAATAATTTAATCCTATCATATTTAATTAACTTAACATTTTCAATTGATTAAATTCCATACTTAACATATAAACTTTAAATCATACTTTTTAAATTCTCCATAATCTAATTTAACAATTTAAAAATCATTAAAACAGATTAAACAATATATATACACACAGAGTATTCAAAATCCATTAAATAAATTTTATATACTGTAATTTGAGAATTTATCATGCAAATAGGTTCAATTAATTAAATTAAATATCCTGGAATTAATCTAGATCTGTACAGAATATGAAGTAAAGGCGAAGAGAATAAAAGAACTTACCTTTAAGGATTTTGATAAAAATTCTAGCCTCCTTTTTTCTCTTCCTTTTTCTTCCTTCTTCCCCTCTCTAAACTCTTGCCTTTTTCCTCCAAAATATACTACGGGATTTAATTTCTAGCCCCCTTTTTCTAACCCATATTTATATATTTATAGGCTAAATAAAATAGCTCAATCATTTTCCTAATCCAAGTCAACTTAATAAAAAAAATAATAAAATTAAAATATTAAAAAGGTAACTAAAATATGTTACGTATATAATTTATATATATCCTTATTATACAAATATACAAATATATATACATCAGATTATTAATACTAAGTTACAATAATATTAATTAATAAATTACTTTTCTTGTATATATATATATATATCTATAAATATAAAACTATTCATGGGTAACTAAAAATATATTACATATATAATTTATATATATTCATATTATACAAATATAAAAATATATACATCAGATTATTAATATTAAGTTACAATAATATTAATTATAAATTATTTTTCTTTTATATATGTATCTATATATATAAAACTATTTATGAGTAATTATCCTTACCCATTAAACTTTCTATCCAAGTAGTCTATGTGACCTAATTGGTTGGTCTATTACTACTAACTATATCTATAAAATAAAATAAAACAAAATAAACATTTAATTATTTAATCTACAATTAATTACAAATAAACAAATACATCAATTAAATCAACTAATTCAAATAACATTCAAGCACATACTTTCAATTAATCAGTTAAGTCAAATAAAACATTTAAGCAAATAAAATATTTAATTAACCAATTCAATTAAACACGTAATCAAATAATCAAATAATCAAGTAAATAAATAAATAAATAAAAATGCAATTAAAACATTTAAAATAAGACCAAGACTATCTTTTTAAAATTAGGGGTATTACACACACCCCATAGCTAGTAGCATTTAAATCTCTTTCTTTTTTTTTTTTTATTATTTTTTATTTTTTGGATTTGGATGAACTTTTTATAAATTCCCTAGATAAGTTATCGGACTTAAAAATGTTTTTATCCAACTAAGTATTGACCCAAGAGAGGGGTGGTTGGATTGGGTCTATGGCAAACAATGTGCGTTTGCGGAATTATCTATGATTCTATTTCCTATAGTTCTTGTAACTTATTTGATCAATTACAGTTATAGATTGGTTATTAGGTTATGCATCAATTCTTTTAGCTCTCTTAAATTTCTTATTAATGTAAAACTTGTTTAGCATAAACTCTTAAGTATACATTAAATTTAACACTTTCAATGATTTGTTATCATCAAAATGTCTAATATACCTTTGATTTGAAACCTTGGGTCAACAACAACTGCGCATAAAGAGAGACAGTGTACAAGAAGATGAACATACAATTGTGTGTGTGCGCGTGTGCTTACCTTCGTTAATACTACAAAGACAAGGAAAAAGTTTCAGTGAGAACTGAGACTTGTTTCCTGTACTTTTGGTTTGATTTTATCTGTTTTTGTCAGCTAATAAATGGGCTTTTAGGATTTGCTGCTTTAAGTAAAGAGGAAAGACTTATGGCTCAACAAAAGATTTTATTATAGTTTTTAAATTTAAGCAAATTGTATAGCTACCTCATAAATGCCCATGGATTTGGAGAAAACACCTCAGAAAATATATATATATATATATATATATATATATTTTGAAGGTTAAAGCAAGTAAACACCTCAGATAAGATAATAAGACACATAAAAGTCCATCATATAAACAACAAAGACTCCCAAACTAACCCTACTTTATTTTGTTTACATGTTTATTTATGTCTAATATATGTCTCTTGGGATAATCTAACCTTATGCCTCAGCCTCAATGTACTAATAAATCAAATGTATTTTTTTTTTCCCAGGCTGGGAAACGGTTAGTGGCAATATTGATCCAAACCAGGTAATATTTAGTGACAAAAACCTAAATGGATGTTCCATCATGTGAAGTACATCTTCTTCCTGCAGGAAAAGAATATAGTATAACATTATATATGCATGTGACATACTTGAGCTGAGTGGATGAAACAGAAAGAAATTTTCTCATGAGGTAGGAAGTGTGTTAAAGGAAATTCAATAGAAAGTGAGTCTGTTCTTCCCAGTTTAATATTTGATACGTGGACCAATGGCCCACACGATATTAAATATATATGATGTTTTGTTGTGTCCTTCTTCTATATATATATATATATATTGTGTGTGTGTATGATTTCATGCTTTGTCAGTTTAAACTGCCTCTTGTAGAAATGCTACTGATATATATATATATATATATATATGAGGTACAAATTTGACACTGTTTGAGTACATTTGTGTAGCAATGGTATGGTTAATCTATTCATTTTTTTTTCTTTCCATAAAATCATTTTAAAAAGTTATTTTCTTTGATTTGCTTACACTACAAATCATAAATCATATCAGAATAAATAGATACTCAAAAGGAAGAGACGTGACATTTTAAAGGTTTTGGTGATAGAATAAGATTCTTGTTCTGATCAATGTCACTTGTATATGCAAAGTGCTTTTTACCAGTTATATCACATTGACAACAAAAATTCTTGTACATTTAGTCAGTTGGATCCCATATACTCGTATGCTTGTTAAAATTTTATCTTCTACTCTTACCCCCACTCTGCTTATTAAGTACAAATTAATGCTGGCAACACTTGCTTTTTCTATAGATCTTCATCGACTTTAATGCTCGTTTGATAGGATGGAAGAAATTTGGATAGAAGGGAGAGAAGAATAGATAAATGAAACATCTTTAGGGAAGATATGTGTCCTTTCCTCTTTTTGTTTGATTGGATGGAAGAAAAGAGAATAAGAAAATACTTTATTTTGTTTGTTACGTGAAAAGAGAAGAGAAGGTGTTGTCCTATTCTATTTTCTTCCATCCAAAGAAAATAAAAGAAAAAAATTTGGTTCAATTTTCTTAATTACTTTTCTCAAATTCTACCAATTCTAATTTCAAAACTCCAATTTCATGCAACCGAACATACCTTAAAAAACAATTGCATGGTAAAAAGGTGAATATCTTAATAGAATTGGTTAGCATTAGGTTTTACAATCATCAGGCAGTATCTTCTTATTCTTTCACTTTTATAGCATTAGTGTAGTTCATGACCCTTGGCTTACCCATAATTTAAGTAATCAATACTTGTAATCAGTCTACCATGTCACACTTTTTATACACTTTAAAATGTTGCTGCCATATCAGGAACGCTTGTCAGGACTTCTCTTAATTAACATCCTCAGTGGCAAAAATCTTGCCGTCAGAGACAAATATTTTAAGAAAAGTAGCGATCCTTATGTTAAAGTCCAAATGGGCGAACAGGTAATTCTAATTTTTTTTTTCACATTTTTTGAATTCTCTTGTTATTTGACTAATTTGGTTTTTAGCTTATTTTGATACAAAGCTTTACTTTCTTTGATTAGTTAGTTGGTGCTAAATTTGTTGATGAATTGTTCTTAGTTAGGGAATTTTTTTTTATGATAACAAGAAACTTCAGAGTTTTTTTTTTTTTTTTTGATAAGATATACACACACCATTCACACACCCACTTTGTTCATTTGGAGATTCGAATACTCACCATTCATTTTCAAAATTATAAAAAATACTGCTGCACAAGGCCCTTAGTAGTTGTTTTTTTTTTTTTTTTTTTTTTTTTTTTTGGAGTTAATCACGGTCTGTAGTTAATAATCTAGCATTATATTTAAAAATCATACTCTTTTGGGGCTAACTTCTTCTCTTGAAATTAGTTAGAAATTAAATATTAGTGACCAATTAAAGAAAATTGTTTTTATTTTTTTTTATTTGTTTATTTTAATAATAATGGTGATTGTTTTTAATTGACCTTAATGTTATAAAAAGATGGACGGTCATACAAGAAATTGCTGTTTAGTAACCATTTGAGGGTAATTTTGTCAAAATAAGTTGTATTTACTTCCTCAAAATAATTAATGATTAAACTTTTTTTCTCCATCTAAAACTCGCCAGCAACAATCACACCAGAATTTGACTCAAGAAATGGAGGCAAGAAAGAAAGAAAAAATAATAGTAATAAGCAGGGTAAATTATTGGCATTAGAGGTTTAGCCACTGAAAAATATGATTCTAAATTTTACTTTTGGGTGAGTAAGAAATTGAAACTTGAAATTCTTTAAGGATTTTTATTTTATTTTATTTATTTTATCCTTAGGGATAGCTATAACATAGTGTGTTATCAACAAAAGGGTATTTATGGAATTCAATCTCAAATGGCAACGTAGTTTTAGAATTGGTAACTATTTATCTTTTTATAATTTTAATGTCACTTTAAAGCTATTATCTTTAATTTTGATCACTAGAATATACCTATATACACTAATGCTACCCTATTAGAATTGGAACTAGATGAAATTTAGCTCAAGGATTAAACTGAATTAACTCCAACCTCAATTCAGTGCTCTCAAATACAACATATGACTTATCATTTTATTTGTTCATGTTTTACTTATGTTTCTTCTTTATTAATTTTGATGCAGAAAGCAGTGACAAAGGTGGTGAAAAAGAATGTCAATCCTGAGTGGAATGAAGCTTTAACTTTTCCCATCACAGACACAAGTCTTCCAATAAAGCTAGTAAGTATCTTGGTTGTTACACTTTTGTTTGATTAACTCGAAGGGGATCAAAACAACATACAATTTTAGTTTAATTTTTTAAGTTATTTTTTTCCAATTTCTCCAACTTCAATTCTAAAGTTTCGATTTCGTATCTCCAATTTCTCCAACTTCAATTGTAAAAGCTTTGATTCCATATCTCCCAAACATAACCTTAGTGTACATATAATTCTCATAACGTTATCTAACACCATTTTATTCTATCCAATTGCAGAAAGTGTATGATAAGGATACCGTCACCCGTGATGACAAGATGGGAGACGCAGATATTAACATTGGACCATTCCTAAAAGCAGTGAAGATGCAGTCGGAGAACCACCAGAGTAGAACCACAATAACCGAAGTAAAACCAAGCCGGGACAACTGCTTAGACGAAGAGAGCTGCATTTTCGGGTGCGATGGTAAGGTTGTCCAGTATATGCTTCTTAAATTGCAGAACGTTGAGTGTGGTTTGGTTGATCTCCAGTTACATTGGATAGATCCTCTGCGTATATAAATTATTTGAAAAACTTAATTGCGCCGGTTATAGTGATGTCATGGTATCACTAACTTATTAAATATTGACACGTAGTGATAAGACTCACTAAAATAAAAGCAAATATGTTAAAGTCAATGTCATTTGCATATAGATATAAAGTGCTTTTTACGAGTTATTATATAATACTTTTTTTACTTCTTTGAAAGTTCAAGTAGACATAAATACTCGGACAATATTGTTCTAGCAAGACTCGAACACTCAATCTCTCATTTGAGAAACAATAAGAATTCTTGTAGATTTAGTTAGTCCGACCATGTGTGCATAAAATTGTTAAAATTTTATTTTCTCCTCCTCCCCAATTTTTTTATTTAGTTCAAACAAATTAATGCTGGCAACAGTGACTTGCAAAGCTTCCAACCCATATGATTTTCAAAAAATTTAAGCTGTTAATATTTAAATTATAATCGTTTTCTCACATGACCACCTTTTGATCCTATAACATGTGGTTTTAACACAAAGCTTAAAAATGGACCTCAGTGATTCAACCTTGTTCTTTACCAACTTTATTAGTATGCTAACTCTATTTTTAACCATGTCCCTAATATATGCCTTTAATTTGAATTGAGTGATGTCATAATATTTTTATAAGATGATGGTGATTTTAATGGGAATGTCAGATTTGACTCTTGAAATATATATATATATTTGAATGACTCTTTAAATATTATTTAGGGTGATTTTAATAAATTGATAGGGTGATCACAGATAAGAAATTTGTGTAGTCTTCTTACTAGTTGTCAAGGACAATTTGGACCCAAAAGCTAAAAATTAATGTATTTGTAATTAATTAAATTTTGGTAAGTTGCTTTTTCACCAAGTACTATTTCGTACTTGGCGTATTGGTAATTAGGTCTTCTTAAGAGGTCATAAATTAAATTAATTGGGCTTAGGCAGCAATTGATGGACCTCTGGATTCGTGATTTGGGTCACTTGCATGTAACTTATTACTTCTTTGGACTGAAAAGCTTTGGCCATTCCGGAAGCTACCCTTTAAATATTACTTATATTTCAATACAATTTTATCTTTTGAAAAAATTATAATAATAAAATTAACAATCCTACTACTCATATTTTCTTTACTTTTCAAAAAAAATGACAAGAAAGACTCTAAAATACATCATTCTTTAATTTATAATATCTTAATTATTCTTTTCACTATAGTACGTTTTTTTTTTTATTTACTAGAAAAAATACAGCATGTTTTTTTATTTTTATTTTACCTTCTCTACTTCTTCCTATAGTACTTTTTTTTCCCTGAGATAATTTATTCAAAACATAATATATAAAGTTAATAAAAGATTTGGCTAATTCCATGTTCTACTTTTTTTTTTTATTTACCAGAAAAAAAAATTAAATTCAAAGTGTTATTTTCTTAAGGTAGAGTGCGTAAGGGCCTGTTTGGTGTCTACTTTGTTTTTGTTTTAGGCCCGCTACAGTAGCCCAAATGAAGCCCAAAACATGTTTGATTGATTATGTTTTGTTTTGCACAGTTGTAAAACATTTCAGTAAAAAGCCTCAAAACTTGAAACACCAAAATGG
This sequence comes from Cornus florida, assembly GCF_030987335.1. Classification (NCBI taxonomy): domain Eukaryota; kingdom Viridiplantae; phylum Streptophyta; class Magnoliopsida; order Cornales; family Cornaceae; genus Cornus; species Cornus florida. The sequence continues at coordinate 11,125,727 of NW_026775577.1, forward strand.
TGTTTTATCTTGTTTCAGCCTTGTTTGCCCAAGAATTTCACTATAGCGGAAGAAGTAGTCGGCCTAACTTAAAACATACTTCAGGTATATAAACATTTTAGGTCATTTTGGACAAATTTTGCTCTCTCCTCTCCCAATACTCTCTTTGTGATTCAAGGGCGATTTCAGAAATTTTCATCAACACTGATCGCAGTTGAACCCTCAATTTGCTGGATTTGATCAAATACAACACTTATGGAAGCTGGATTTGCTGGATTCAAACTTGAAACATATACAACACAGATCACACAGAAACAAACCAGTATCGTCTTCATCTTTTTCCTTTCAACCAGTAACCCTACTAACACATGATACATTTACTTTAGTGCTCTGAAATAAAACCATGGTTGCCAATGTTTTCATAATTGGAAATTCTTAATTATTCTTGATCACTGAAGTTGAATATGCAATCTAACTCAGGTAGATTCCACTCTCGGCAAAGACAAAATTTTGAAACCATTTGCTGAAAATAAAAGCCCTAGTTTCAAAGCTAGAAGATTTTTTGAATCCTTTTACTGAAATTAAAACCCCAATTTTTGTAAAATCTAATCTGGATACAAACCAAACCCAGATCACACAAAACCAAACCAGTATAATAACCCCACAAAACCCAAACACAGCACAAACCAAACCAAACCAAACCCAAAACAATGGAGTTTTCATCTCGCGTTGGCGGCCTTGTTCGGAGCGTCGGTAATGGCGGTCTCTGCCTTCTACATCCATAAGTGCAACCTCGACCAAGCTCTTAAACGCCTCATCAAAATCCGCCGCAAATCCCCTCCTTCCGTTGCCGACGATGCCGATCATTTCGCCTCCGATGACGAGGAACACAAAGATCACGACGAAGGTGGAGAGATTGACAACTTCATGTCAGCTGAGGTCCTGAGATAAGGCTGACTTTTTTTTTGTTTTTCACTTTCAGTTTTATTTTTTTTTTTTGGCAACAGTTGTAGTGACCAAACGAGTTTTGCATGTTTCTGTTTCTAATATTTTCACAACAAAATATCATTCTCAAACGTGCTTCTGATTTCTTTACAAAACACTCCTACAACAAAAACATTGTTTCTGTTTTTGCCAAAAGTAAAACGCCAAAAACAAAACGCATACCAAACGGACTCTAAAAGTCTTGGTCAATAAGTCAACATCAACCTGATGCTCTTTTTCTTCTTGGATATTTCTCAGTTAATTGCAATGACAGTAACCAGACTTTGGACATTGTGAAAAGTTTATCCCCCATCATTTACACGTACAGTTACTTTGTTCAATTGAAGATTTCAACCTTCATCATCTATTTTAAAACCACTTACTTTAAAAAGTAGAAAAGATAATCATTAGGTTACAAAGTCCTTAGTCTTTGGTCGTAACTTAGTAGGTGTTTCTGGTTTGACAGAGAAAATGTTTACAGCATTAAAAGATGATTGATAGTTGCTAGTGAAAGATGAGGTCTAAAGCTATTGTAACCATTTGTTTCAAGAAAATAAATAAATAAATAAATAAATTCTTTAGAGCATGTGTATCGGTCTCACAATATATGCACCATTTAAGTTAGGAGTGCGGTTCAAAAGCAAGATCTCAAGGATTTGTTGGGTTTATTTCCTTCTATATGGAGGAAAGCCCAAGTGGGTTTTATTAAAGCCCAAAGCCCAGCCCTTTAGGGTGAATAACCCTAAGGAAGTCAGAATAAAAAAGGTAGGAGAGATCAGCCATAGCTTACACAAAAAAAAGAGAGAAAAACACAATTTTTCTTCACACTGCCCAGGTTTCATCAAACCTCTGATCCCGCTTCGTCCGTGGTCCGATCGAGCTGAAATTTGGAGGAGAGGTTCACGACTCAATGAGTTAAAATCTAACGGTGGAGATCGGATTTTGAGCTCGGGAACAGTGATTCGTGCCCGTGAACAGTAACCGGGTTTATTGTATTTTCTCTCCAATTCTCTTTATTTTTACCAAGATTGATGATATCTTGATAAGATGTATTGTAGCCTCTAATTGCGATTAGAGAAGACTTTGTGTACCCATTATTTGGTTGATAGTGGAGATTTCAACTTGACTAGGTCTCGTGGTTTTGTTCCTCACACTGGGGAAATTTTTCACGTAAAAAATTACTTGTGTTCTTGTGGTTTGGTTTGATTGATTTTCTTTTCTATTATTTTCAGCACATATAAAATTAGAGATACACTATATTTGCTTGCATATAGGGAGAAGAGTTATTCCGCTATATTTGTTTATTGTTATCTCTCCTAACAAAGTGGTATCAGAGCTCCAGGTTGACAGATTGTCAGGCTAGCAGTTTGAGTTATGAAAGCAAATACGAGTAGAATGATTAATCTCAATGGTTCAAATTATCATATATGGAAAGGAAAAATGGAGGATCTTCTTTATGTGAAAGATTATTACTTACCGGTGTTTAGTGCTGAAAAACCATAAAACAAGGCTGACGTGGAATGGACTTTGTTACATCGACAGGTGTGTGGGTATATCAGGCAGTGGGTAGATGATAATGTTTTGAACCATATTAGTGGAGAGACAGATGCACGTTCTCTATGGAGTAAGCTTAAACAGCTATATGCTAGAAAGACTGGAGATAATAAATTGTTTCTGATTAAGCAGATGATGGCTTTGAGATATCAGGACGGGACTCCTTTATCTGATCACTTAAATACATTCAAAGGAATTATTAATCAGCTGGCTGGAATGGGTATTAAGTTTGATGATGAAATACAAGGGTTATGGTTGCTTGGTTCATTACCGGACTCGTGGGAGATGCTCAGAACTTCATTGTCTAACTCCGCTCCAGAAAGTGTAATCACAATGGATATGGCCAATAGTTGTTTGCTAAATGAAGAGATGAGAAGAAAAACACATGGATCCTCTTCACAATCAGAGATCTTGGTTACAGAAAAGAGGGGGAGAAGTAAGAGCAGAGGTCTAAAGAACAGAGATAACAGAAACAAGTCCAACAAGTGTGCAAATGTTGAGTGTTATCATTGCGGGAAAAAGGGACACATCAAGAAATATTGCAGGCAATTGAAGAAAGAAAACAAGAATGAGAAATGGAAGGGAACAAAGAATGGAGATGACAAAGATGGTGATGACAGAGTTGCTACCACCACTCCTGCAGACTTTCTCATTGTTTATGATGATGAGACGATAAATGTTGCATACAATGAGACCAATTGGGTGATTGACAGTGGTGCCTCCATTCATGCTACATCTCGGAAGGATTTCTTTACATCTTATAAATCTGGTGATTTTGGAACAGTAAAGATGGGCAACAATGGCTTGGTTAAAGCCATTGGAATTAGGGATGTGTATCTGAAGACAAATAATGGCACGAGGTTAGTTCTCAGAGATGTGAAGCATATTCCTGATATTCGCTTAAATTTGATTTCTGCAGGTTAACTTGATGATGAAGGGTATTGCAGCACTTTCAGTGATGGCCAGTGGAAGCTCACTAGGGGTGCTATGGTTGTGGCTTGAGGTATGAAGCACTCTGCACTGTACGTTCTGCAAACAAAGATCTCTAACGACATTGTTAATGCGATGGAGGATAATGATACAATAGAGTTGTGGCACAAGAGACTGGCTCACATGAGTGAGAAATGATTAGCTCTACTAGGGAAGAAAAGTCCACTATGTGGATTGAAAAGTACACTTCTGAAAAGGTGTACTCGTTGTTTGTCAGGGAAGCAGAGCAGAGTCTCCTTCAAGAATTCCCCTCATTCGAGAAAGTCAGAGATACTGGATTAGGTATATTCAGATGTGTGTGGCCCTATGAAGACGAAAACACTTGGTGGCTCTAGATACTTTGTGACCTTCATAGATGACCATTCAAGGAAGTTGTGGGTATATACCTTGAATTCAAAAGACCAAGTGTTGGCAGTATTTAAGCAATTCCAAGCCCTAGTTAAGAGACAGATCGGGAAGAAACTGAGATGCATTCGTATTGATAACGGCGGAGAATATTTTGGTCTTTTTGATGAGTATTGTAGACAGTAGGGTATCTGGCATCAAAAGACAACTCCGAAAACTCCTCAGTTGAATGGCGTAGCAGAAAGGATAAACAGGATACTGGTTGAGAGAGTGAGATGTTTGCTTTCACAAGCTCAGTTGCCCAAATCTTTTTAGGGGGAGGCATTGAGCACAGTTGTTCATGTGTTGAATCTTACACCCTGTGTTCCTCTACAGTTTGATGTGCCAGACCGAGTTTGGACAGGTAAGGATGTTTCCTATAATCATCTGCGTGTTTTTGGGTGCAAAACATTTGTGCATATTCCAAAAGATGAAAGGTCCAAACTTGATGTGAAAATGCGACAGTGTATATTCCTTGGCTATGGCCAAGATGAGTTTGGGTACAAGCTTTATGATCCAGTTGAAAAGAAAATTGTGAGAAGCTGAGATGTCGTGATTGTAGAAGATCCGACGATTCAGGATATTGAGAAAGTAGGAAAATCTATGTCTCAACAAGGTGATACCTTGACTGATATGGATCCAGCTCCTTTGAAGAATCTGCCATCTCAGGTTGAGAATGATGTTCAGGTTGACCACTAGTGTACAGGTGATGTGGATGCTCCCTTACAGGTTCAGGGAGATGTTGAGACTGATGAGTAATTGACAGCGCCAGAGATTCCACCAGAGATTCCATCCAGGAAGTCTCCTAGAGACCGACGTCCTTCCACTTGGTATTCAACAGAGCAGTATGTGTTATTGACTGACGGGGGAGAGCCCTAGTGTTTTGCAGAAGCCATAGAAGATGAACACAAGACAGAGTGGGTCGAGGCCATGCAAGATGAGATGCAGTCATTGCATGATAATCACACTTTTGAGTTAGTAAAGCTACCTAAAGGAAAAAGAGCTTTGGAAAACAAGTGGATTTACAGGAAGAAGCCAAATGGGTTCTCTTCACGGCCACAGTACAAAGCTAGATTGGTTGTCAAAGGGTTCGGTTAGAGAAAATGTATTGACTTTGATGAGATCTTCTCTCCAGTTATAAAGATGTCATCGATCCGTATAGCACTTGGTCTAGCAGCTAGTCTTGACTTGGAAGTTGAGCAGATGGATGTGAAAACTGTCTTCCTTCATGGTGATTTGGAGGAAGAGATTTATATGAAGCAGCCAGAGAGTTTCAAAGTGAAAGGGAAAGAGGATTATGTGTGCAAGCTGAAAAAAAGCCTATATGGTTTGAAACAAGCACAGAGACAGTGGTATAAGAAGTTTGAGTCTGTTATGGGGGGAGCAAGGCTACAAGAAAACAACTTCTGATCACTGTGTATTTGTTCAAAAATTATCTGATGATGATTTTATTATTCTACTGCTTTATGTGGATGACATGTTGATTGTTGGCAGGAATGCTTCAAGGATTGACCAGTTCAAGAAGCAATTGAGTAAGTCATTTGCTATGAAGGATTTGGGGCTAGCAAAGAAAATTCTTGGCATAAGAATCAGTCGTGATAGGAGTGCCAAGAAGTTATATTTGTCACAGGAGGAGTACATTGAAAAAGTGCTTCAGATGTTCAAGGTGGACAACACTAAAGTGGTTAGCTCTTCTCTTGCTACCCAATTTAGACTGAGTACAAAGTAATGTCCTTCTATAGATAAGGAAAAAGGAAAGCATAGAAAAAGTTCCTTACGCCTCAGCAGTAGGAAGTTTGATGTATGCAATGATTTGCATAGGACCAGATATAGCCTATGCAGTTGGTGTCGTTAGCCGATTCTTGTCAAATCCGGGAAGAGAGCATTAGATTGCAGTGAAGAGGATCATGAGGTATCTTCTAGGCACTTCCAGTTTGAGACTTGGTTTGGGAAACGGATAACCATTGTTAGTTGGCTACACAGATGCAGATATAGCAGGGGATGTGGATACTCGTACGTCTACTTCGGGTTATTTGATCACTTTTGCAGATGGGGCTGTAGGTTGGCAATCGAGACTTCAGAAGTGTATTGCTCTTTCTATGACAGAGGCAAAGTTTATTTTAGCAACGGAAGCGACTAAAGAGTTGCTATGGGCAAAAAAGTTCTTGAGAGAACTTGGTTTCAAGCAGCAGAGGTATGTGTTGTTTTGTGATAGCCAGAGTGTTATTCATTTTGCTAAGAATTCTAGTTTCCATGCAAGATCTAAGCACATTGATGTACGATACCATTGGATCAGAGATGCGTTGAACAATAAGTTACTTGAGCTTGAAAAGGTTCACGCTGATGATAATGGTTCTGATATGTTGACAAAGACCCTACCAAGAGAGAAGCTTGAAGTTTATTGTTCGATCGCTGGGATGGCGATTCTCTCCACATAGTCGGAAAGGGGGAGATTTGTTGGGTTTATTTCCTTCTATATGGAGGAAAGCCCAAGTGGGTTTTATTAAAGCCTAAAGCCCAAAGCCCAGCCCTTTAGGGTGAATAACCCTAAGGAAGTCAGAATAAAAAGGTAGGAGAGATCAGCCGTAGCTTACACAAAAAAAAGAGAAAAATGCAATTTTTCTTCACACTGCCCAAATTTCATCAAACCTCCGATCCCGCTTCGTCCATGGTCCGATCGAGCTGAAATTTGGAGGAGAGATTCATGACTTAATGAGTTAAAATCTGAATGGTGGAGATTGAATTTTGAGCTCGGGAACAGTGATTCGTGCTTATGAACAGTAACCGGATTTATGGTATTTTCTCTTCAATTCTCTTTGTTTTTGCCAAGATTAATGATATCTTGATGAGATGTATTGTAGCCTCTAATTGCGATTAGAGAAGACTTTGTATACCCATTATTTGGTTGATACTGGAGATTTCAATTGGACTAGGTCTCGTGGTTTTTGCTCCTCACATTGGGGAAATTTTCCACATAAAAAATTGCTTGTGTTCTTGTGGTTTGGTGTGATTGATTTTCTTTTCTATTATTTTCAGCACATATAAAATTAGAGATACACTATATTTGCTTGCATATAGGGAGAAGAGTTATTCCGCTGTATTTGTTTATTGTTATCTCTCCCAACAGAATTTACCTTTCAGATCCTTGCCAACGCGATAACGCCACTATACCTTCAGGGCTTTCAAGAAAAAAGATTATTGCTAGTGTGTATGCATATATAAATATGCTTAATTTGACAAGTGCTCTTATATTTAATTATGGAATTCAAATACAATTGAAATTATTTAATATATATATTCTTAGATTAACGAATATTTTACTCTTCAACACACGTCATGCCCATTCCGTGATGGTTTTTTTTTTTTAAATCATATAATAATATTTAGCCATGATCGGTGAGGTTTCCAAAAGATACACTCAACAAATTTTGACAACTCTTATTTATTAGCCTTCATTGAATTTGATATAGAGATGGTGGAGAAAGAGTAAATAGTGTCCTTAATGTCAGTTATACGCAGTGGAAAATACTTAGAAAGTTTTGATTATTTTAAAAACAGATCTTGTGTTTTTCTAACTTACTTTATTTTAGCAATTAATAAATTAATATTATTCAAAATTAAAGTAAAGTAAAGTAAAGTTAGAGATGACACCGGGATTTTAGCGAGGAAACCCCAGTTGATAAAATATGTCAACTGTTTGCGTAGGAAAAACCAGTTGGAAACGGAGGCATTAAAAACATGAACTTTGGATGAGAATTGGAATAGATTCCGTTAAGAATTTTTTGCGGATCTATAGACGAACACGTTCCTCTCCATAAGGAGATAAACGTGGTATATTTACTTTCTCAAATCCGTTTCCGGGTGAATGAGAAATCAGATCCAAAGTGAGGTGTTTGATAAGCCTAAATGGAAAAAATGCTGAAACCAATTAAAGTTTAAATAAGTCAAGCTTGGGCTTGGATTTGGGCTTGGGCTTATTTGTAAAGTTCGGTTATTCTTTTTACTAAATGGAATTTTGGATTGGGCCTGTTTTTGGGCTAGGCTTATTTAAATGGGTTTCACAAATGGTTGGTTTTTTTGGGTAGTTGGTTTTTTGAATTTAAATTAAAAAATCACTTTTTAGTTTTTTTACAAAGGGTTGTACCTTTTTCCGAACCATTATAACCCATAGTTGCACCCACTCGAAAAGGCACCTTGCAACCTATAAATAACCCACTTTGGATTATTTGCAAATCACACCAAAATTCAGAGAGTTCTTCTCTTTTCTGAATTTTCTTCTTCCTCCTTCTCTCTTTACTCTATGGATTCGAGCCTTAGTATTTGGGTTCGGACCTTAGTCAGTCACTCCGAGTCCGAGTTCGAGTCAAAGAGTACTACATCGAGCCGGTTTGCTTATTCCTTTGGTTTGCAGTGCTACTACCGAAGGAAGACAAGTCGTTGTATCCTAGGAAATAGACGCCACTGAGTCCGTGAGTACCATAGCGGGGCGAATCTATCTTAAGGACATAAAATCAAATTCTAACCTCAACTTTTAATCAGGTTCCTTTATTTTATATTTTTATTTGATTATATTAAACTTTGTATTATAATAAATTATATAATTATAGATTATTATTTTATAATAATAATTATATATATACACAAATTATATTTTCAGATAATATTTAAATAAATAATACGACAAGCCATGAACAGAAGGAAGCATTTGAATTGTATTAGATTTGATTTCATATTGGGCTGCATCGATGTTTGGCATCACTATGCAAGAGGGAGAGGCATAAGTTGTAGGGATGAAATGGTCCCTAAGAGTCATAGGAACAACATTTGGAATTTCAGCCCTATTATTATCAATTCTCTCATTCCCGACATTTGCTTCATTATTAGCTATTGGATTAATCTCAAGATCAAGTCCTCTTAAATTTTCTGATTCCCTAAGGTTTCTTCTAAGAGTTTTTTCAAGTGAATTTATATCAATTGGCACTTCAAGAGTAGGCAAGGATAGTGACCTACGACCCAACATCAACTACGCAATTCATAACAAACATAATATCCCTTCACCATCACATCCACATACGATGTTCTCATTCTCCTCAATTATCAATCAAGACAGAAAAGTAAATGGCCACGACAAGGACCGATGCTTTGCAATATAAACAAACAATAAAATAGCCTCGACAAGGGCTCCACAAGCTAAGTATCTCTAAATTATACACGTGCAAGATATTCACAACTTTGAAAATAGAACTTTGAAAACTTACCTGAAGTCGTCTAGACATACAAATTTGCTAGCCTTCGCTCAGTAAGCCTTGAGTACCTAGAATCTCACTAGAATACTTGAAACACAAATTAATCGAAACCAACAAGAAAATATCCACAAGAACATAATATTCACAATCAAACCAAAGTTAATCCTAAAACCTCGGTTACAAAACCGTTTGCAATCCCCGGCAACGGCGCCAAAAATTAATCGGTTTAGATTCGATCTATAATAAATCAACCCTTTGCAATAGCACAAAACATTGTAAAATAGGGCTATTGGTTGGGTAAGTCGAACCACTGGGATTGCTAGTTTATGGCAACCAAGGTTTTTAAATTCACTTTTAGTTTGATGAAAGGTGTATAGAGTTTTGGTTGGTTTGTCACTAGAATTAGGAATTTAAAATTGCATAAAATAATAATTTGCAAGAAACTTAAAGGAAAGAGATCTAGGTAGAAAAAACTAGGGAAGTGAATCCACTACCTACCCTATAAACATGCTAGTTGAGGTAAACTTAGGGGAAACAACATAAATATGTGACCATGAAGTGCTACAACACAAAATTGCTACATTCCTTCAAGAAATTCATGAAATCAATGGCAAGAATAACCTATCAAAGTTACATGCTAAACTAGTGTGTAGTCTTAGACATGCTTTCTAAGCTAGAGATTATCAAGCCTTCAATCACATGATAAAAGCACATGAAGTCTAGAGTCAAGAATAGTCCATCGAATGAGGGTCCTAAGCTATGGAATATCAAGATTCTCATATAACATGCCAAGAAACCCATTTCACAATCTGATTTCCATTGTCACTATGAAAATGCAAGCCATACAATCAGATAAAATATGATATAAGACAAGATGATACATTTATCATAATCATTTATAAGAAAGTAGGTTCATTAGATCAAGTATAACCTCTAGAATGTAAAACAATCACATATATACATGTTTCCCTAATTTAAACCAAAAGCTAGAGCATGCTTACAATGTAGGGCTTCATCACCTCCCTAGAAAGGGAGTTAGTTACCCATAGGAGCAATGGAGGAAGGAGAAGGAGAGATCTTCCACTTCATTTTCATGCTTAAGGGCTCCAAGACTCCAAACCCAAACTTATAATCTTTCTCTCTCTAGAAACTTGCTAAAAATGTTAGCTCCCCCCCAAAAAAATATCCCTTTAGCCCTTATTTAGCCAGAAAAAACTTTATTTTTCCCTCCATTTTCGAGCCCTAGCATCCCTATAAGCATTTTGGTTCACACAATGGGTCAAGGGGATAGCCTTGAACCAAATAGTGTAGAGCTGTCTGCAAAACGGCGGGCACCCGCAGGTGCAGGGCAGGCGCTCGCACCTTAAGGAGGCCACTGGCCCTTTTGGCGGGCGCCCGCGGCTGCTCAGCTTCTCTGCCCATTTGGGCGGGCGCCCGTGGGGCTTGATCATTCTGCCCTAGAGAGCTGCTTTTGACCTCCTTTTCGCGGGCTAGTAACGCAAGCCTTCTTCCTTGTACTTTGTGCATCGAGCGTCACAAGTTTCGTGGATTACTTAACTTGTCAAAATGACGGTCCCTGGCAACGACGTGCTTTGATCTTCAAAAACTTATCAAAGCGTTACTTTTACCTCTTTTAGGGGAACCAATTTGGAAAAAATAATAATAATAAAAGAATGCAATTAAGGCTAATATATTCAGTAAAGACAACTAATGGACTTAACTAATGCAAATAAGGGCTTTTGGATATGCAATATTCGGCGCTTATCAAAAATATGAAACCATAGTTATAACCTGGGTTAAGCTATCGGTATGCTTAATTTATAGTACATTAAATGGTCAAATGTTGCTGGTTCTATATGGTTACAAAAATCAATAATATAAGAGGTGTGTTGTAACTGGTTTTGAACTTCAACTATTTCTAAATTAATATAGATCATATGCTGTCTAAGAATTACAGCTCCATCTTTTACCTATTCTGGGGGAGTGCTATGGATTTGAAGGAGGATTGGACTTTCCGGCATGTAGGTTTGGTGCCAATGAGATTGTTCAAAGAGAACAGCTTGGTTTAAGCGATCGAAAAAATTAAAAACTTCTAGAACTTCTAAAGGCATGTCTTTGGGTATGGTAATGCTATTAACCATTCCTAATTCTAGGAGTTTACTTGCGGAGTAACAGATGGTCTTTGTTGAAAAGTATGTCTTTCTGATAATATCAAAGTGACAACAAAAAATAAAGTCTATATCTAACAAAACTATGGAAAGAATGTCATAATTTTGTACAAGGCATAGAGAAAGATAATGGTAACGAGATCCTTTGGGTGGACTGTTGTTTCTGAGGTAGTTTTAGATATCAACCCATTCTTTGAATCCATCAGACTTTGCTTTTTCAAGGATTAGCTCTTTTATGTCATCAGGAAAGAGCTCGACTTGTTATCTAAGGATTTCTCTGTAAGTCGGGGAGAAGATGGGTAGTAGATTGGCATACTTGGTTTGTTCCTGCAGAAATTAAACTTTATGAAGATTTTCATCTTTATTAGTCATTTGTTCAGAAAATGTTAGTTCAGCTATGGGGTTTGCTGTCGCATTTTGATAAGCTAAATTCAACTTTTTAAAATGAGATATGAGAATCTGGTGCTCATGTAGGAGATTATGATATGCTTAGTTAGATGCTACAATATATTCACTTAAAGTATTTAAATTTCTAACGATGGATCTATCGGGTGCATTTCTTTTAAACCAAAGGTTATCTAAATAAGCTTTTGGTCTGGAAAAAGATTATGTCTAGCGCAGAACTGTTGAGTAATCAAAAGCAGGTTAAAAGTGTCTGGTATAAGGATATAGTTGTTGTTGCTACTCTTCTCCATTCATGTAAAATTTAGCAATCAATTAATAAGCGAGATAGAATATCTGCTAAATAATTTTCTTTTCCTTTGATATGTTCAAATATGGGTTTAAAACATCTTTCAGTAATACAGTTAATAAAGGAAATCCATCTTTTTGCAGACATCCTCTATTGTTTTGCTTTATCTGCAAATTTAACTATATTATCATAATCTGTTCTTATAAAAAATTCTTTGTTAAGAAATATCTGAAATTTTTCAATAGAGTTAATTACTCCTAAAATTTCTAGATCTGTTGATGGTAAAGTAGATTGTGTTTTATTAAAAGTTCCGCTTGCATGACAACAAATTTGTTCTTCTTCTCGAGAAGATTCTTTTGTAGGTCTTTGAAGAAGTAAACCTGTCCATCCTTATGCTGATGCGTCTGTTTGAATTATTTTGTAACTATTTTCAAGTGGGAGTTGTAAAGGTTCTAAATGAGTGACTAAAGATTTAATTTTCTTAACTAGTTCTATGTTTTGTGTATTAAAATATTTTTGACCATTTTTTCCTAATTTAGAGTATAATGGTCCTACTAATTGTCCTAATTTTGGAATAAATTTGCGACCGTAATTTAATAATCCTAAGAACGCTTGTAATAACTTGGTTTCTTCTAATTTATCAGGAAAATTTAAAATCTTTTAAATAATATGTGATTGTAATTCTACTTTTCCTCCTTTTATGAATAAGCCTAAGAATTCGATTTCTTGTTTTTCTAATATCATCTTTTTACTACTTATAATGAGTCTTTGTGTTATAAATTCATTTAGTATAATTTCAAGATGTTTTTTATGTTCTTTCTTAGTTTAATTGAAGACTAGAATATTATCTATAAACACAATAAAATTTTGAATGTTTATTGAATATGATATCCATTTTTCATTGGAACTCTTGTGGTGCATTTTTTAATCCAAAAGTCATAACAAACCATTCATAATATCCTTCAGGACATGTAAATGCAGTCCATTTAATGGATTCGTCAGCCATACGGATTTGCCAAAATCCTGATTTATAGTAAAATTTAAAAAACCATTTTCTATCTTGTATTCTATTTATTAAAACATCTTCATTAGTGATTTTATAACTGTCATTATAAGTATTATCATTTAATCTTTTAAAGAATGACCAAACGAGCTTTTCCCCTCTTTATCTCTACATGATTTCTGACCATAAAAGTTGGACTCCTATGTCTACTATTACTTTTTCCTATTACCTTTAATAATTAAAGTTTTTTAATCTATCTTTGGAATTCTTTTTGGTCGTCTAGAGTATGAGGATTATCTTAAGTTTTTATAGTTATAAAAAGATTTATTATATTTAATTTTGCTTCGATTTTATTTTTATATCAATGTTTCTGAGGATCTTCTCCTAAAATTTTAATGGTTTCAGCTAGTCTTAAAAGATTATCTATGTTTAATTTAGGATTTTTAAGTATAGTTTTGTTATTAAGAAAAATCTTTGGTTCATCTAAATGACTGAGAAATATTAGTGCTTCAGAAACATCTTCTAAAAATTCGGTTACATTAAATAAGTTTTCTGTAATTTCTTCTATCATAGGTAAAGTATTGACATACGTAATAGCTATTTATTCTTTTTGAGGAATATAAGTGGTGTGGTCTTCGATGTACAACCAAATTTATGCAAAATAGTGCGGCCAAGTTTTAAATTTATAAATGCCACTACTACCTCTAACTAAAAATATAGCTAGGGTGAGTAATGATTATCCCAAGGGATTGTGGGTGCACTAGTAATGGAAACAATATATAGGTTAGTAGGTCGAGTGATCAAAAAGTGAATTGTTTGGTTGATTAGACTACGAACTAAACTAAACAAGTTCAATGTAAAATAAGCAATTTAAATGAAATTTAGAGAAAACAAGAGAGTGAGGTTTTGGGGTCTAGAGGTCACCACTAAACATCACCATTCTAGACATTCAATGTATAATTAATGAGGGAAAACATGTGTTGCAATTTGAGAGTGTGTGATTGATTGTTTCAACAAGCAAGGATGACCAATTAAGCATATATTGTCTAAGCAACCTAGTAAATAGCACAATACATCAAACTAAGCCATTAATCATTCCTTTAAACTCACAATCCAAACACATCACATGGTTAGAGAATAATACTACTTACATTTATAAGCATGGAACATCAAACTACAATCATGGATTGTCCTCCTATCTAACAACTAAGGTAACTACACTACAACTAAGCTAAGGGCATGAAAATTAAATTAAATAAACTAAAGGAGAGGCATAATCCATCAAGATATAAATATGAACCATCAAATAAACCACAATAGTATTCTATTAAACACTATGCCTTGACAATCTCTAGATCCATAATATCAATACACATAGACATGCATCAATAACATAAAAACTAGAGATAAATACATGAACATCTATTCTAACATACATAGACATATGGATAGAATGAAATGATCAATTGGAAGTATTAAACCATACAAATCATTGAATAAACAAGATTCATATATAAAATAAGTGTCAAGACAAGATTACAACATAAATCCCCTCAAAATACAAAGCATTAGAGTCTAGAAGGCATGCTTAGGGCTAACTCTAGCCCCAAGAAGATGTTTAGCCACTCATTGAAGTAGCCATCTAACCCTCAAGGGCTATCTCCATGGTAGGAATGACCTCCTTCTTGATGGAAACCCTAGAAGAATGGAAGAATTCCCAAGAATGTATCTCTAGCCTCTCCTCCTCTCTTTTCTTCCACTCTAAGAATGTTTCTAAGTATATGTGTAAAAGTAGCTCAAATCTTGATATAGGTGGCTCAAGTGTCACACCCAATGGTCTGGACTCGTGCACAAGGGCTCCTCCAGTGATTGCACCATGAGACAACTTTTAATGAGCTGGAACTTATTTTTTTTCGGACTTGAGGAGGTTCGATCGATCGAACTGTGGTGAGATCGATCAAACTTAGGTGAGATCCATCGAATGCTGTAGGGATCGATCATCCTTAGCGGCGCTTTTTTGAATAACGACAAATCTCTGAGATATTTTGGGAAAGAGACAAAAGTGGTAGGTGGGGTAGTAGGTGAGGATAAGATCAAGTAATTTCGATCGATCGAAGGAATGTTGAGATCGATTGAAGATGATGGAATCTTTTGGATAAGAATAAGGGCTTGGATCCATCTTGAAATGTCTAGATCGATCTTGCTCTAATCGATCGAACTTGCTGTTTTTCCACACTCTACTTCCACTTTGCTCATTTCTTTCATCCAGCTTGAGTTAGTTTCTTTAATGCTCTTATTTGGCTGAATTAGCTTATTTTTGGGATAAACACCTGAACAAGGCAATAACATGAAATTAGTCTAAGACGAGAAAATAAGATAGATAAAGGTCCTAGAATACCTAAGCTTAAGGGGTTTAAATGCGCACTTTTCAGTGCTCATCACACCCCCAAACTTAAATATTACTAGTCCCTAGCAATGAACTACGAAGTAAAGAAAAAAAATGAACAACTATATAACTACGAATCTAGAAAGCAAAAAATGGATAATGCCACTTTTGTAGGGAACACGATTGTATTTAGCGTATGCAACAAGCCTTTTGAACCCCTAGGTTACCCCTAGTGGACGAGTGAAGTCTCGTGAGGGTTTCCAGAAATGATATCCACAAACATTAAGCTCATTCTTCAAAAAGAAGCACCAATATTACAAACAAGCATTGGGAGAAAACTACCTCAAGTATGCAATTTTTTAACTCTTTCTAAACAATCTCCCAAAATCTTAACACCAAGCAAACAAGTATGGTCCTCCACACATTAAGAAAATGATCATGCATATCAAAGCGACTCTAAAATCTTTTTTGAGTGGACTGGCATCAAGTATGTTACTATCTTAGCCAACTAAAGAAATGATCACATCTTTACCCTCAAACTAGCACACAAATCTAGTCCCGATCATCAAAACATAGAGTGAACCTTTTGTTAAAGCTTCATTGATCTAGGTGCGCTTATTCTTTTCACTCGATATATTTTTTCTTTTTATTTTTTATTTTACTACCCTGAGGATCAAAGATGGAAGTATGGTGCAAAGTGTTATTTATTAAGCTTTCTAGCGATCCATGAGGTCGAACGTTAGGTCAATGACTTCCAAACCAGACGGCTTTAGGGCATTAAGTGTTCAAACACCCCTAAGGACTTACAAGCTCAAATCAACTAGGCTACAAATCAAAACAACTTTTATCAAATCATTTCCCATTTCTCACCTTTTGAGAGAAGTCCTCATTTTTTTTATTGCTTTTGCAACTTTTTTTTTTTTTCAATGGCATTCAATTATTAACCTAGAGTTTGGGCCCTCCACCTTTTGGTGCGAGAAATTCAATGCTTGAGGCTAGAATCCCGGTTACTCAATGAAAAGGGTTTGTTATCCACCTTTATCAAAATGAAAGCTTTCAATGCACTACTAGCCCAATTGGGATATAAGCAATTCAATAATCAACAAAGCATGTACCCCATAAATGAATGCTAGTGTGCGCCTGTGCTAGTGTAGAATCCTAGAGTGAATTTCAAAGCAATCACAAAATCAGGATGATGTGGACCACAAGTGCAAGCAAGATATCAATCTTTCGAAAAATTTACTCAAAATGGTATCCACAAGGCATACAAGGAGTATTGGACTATCAAGTCAAGTAAATTTTAAATTCTAAGTAATATAGTCCTCAAAAGATCAAAATCATAACTAGTTATGGACCAATCATAGAAAATCTCTCAAATACACAAGTTATTCTTAAAATTTTGAATTGAAAGTAAACACTGCAATTAACACCATTATCCCTAAACTTAAATGGCACAATGTCCTCAATGTGCAAAGAGAGCAAAGGAAAGAGTATACCAGTGCAACTATGGCAAAGAATGGCCGGGACACAAGTATCCAAAATGGGTGATATAACCCCCCCCAAGCTCAGGATTAACTGTGGTCCTGAAAAGATGGACTTGGATAAAACTCATCAGATAACTAAAAGGATAATAATAGTGCATAGTGACATGCAAGTGTAAATGGGATATTAAATGAACTAAGGAGAGAGGAATAAGGGTGGTCCTGAAAAAAGTTTTGGGTAGCACTCTCTCTCACTGAAGTCACTGGGATGCACTTGATAAATGGAGTCAATCACAGACAGATATATCAATATAAAGATATGACATCCAAAAGATAACATGTATAGAAAGAAAAATAATGTACACCACAGTGTTTGGGCCAACAGACTGGCCACAAAAATATCATAACAGTATAAATAGAACAGTCAAATATCATAGATATATAAAAATGATGAAAGTAAAGAGATAGAGAGATCAGGCAGAGGAGGTTGGGTGAGCGGGGCGTGATCCCCAGATATATCTCGCAGCGCAGCCATGACATCTGAGCGGAAAGATGCATATCAGTATTGAGGGAGGCCACATCGGACCGAAGAGAGACAGCGGTCTCCTCCAACGTCTGTATATGCTTTCCTAGGCCGGGTGTCGGAACCGGAACGTCAGGTATAACTGGGTCAGTAGAATGATGCTCATCCTGACTAGGCTCCGGGACATGTAATGACGACCCTGCCTGAGAGTGATGTGGTGACTCTTGTGCTGGCTCTTGCTCCAGATCAATATCCATATGCATGTGCACAGCGGCTGGTGGGTCTGTTGGATCATGCTTTGCTGGCACTGCTGCTGCTGCTTCCATCTCTGCAAGTTCCACCTCCTCAGCTGCCAAAATAGCATCATGCTCTAGGCTTTTGTAATACCCCTAATTTTAAAAGGATAGTCTCGGCATTTATTTATTATTTTTATTGTATTTTTGCATGATTATTTGGTTTAATTATTTTATTTAATTGTTTACCTCTGTGACGTGTATTTAATTGGTATCTATTTCTTTGTTTAAATTACATTCTATTTATTTGTTTGTGTATTTAATTGGTATCTATTTATTTGTTTGAATTGCATTTTATTTATTTAATTGATTATTAAAGGTTTTAATTTAGGAAGTAATTTAGGAAGTATTTTAATTAACGTTTTTTCAAAATTGAGGGTTTAGTTTCTTTAGCCGACACAGGATTTAATTAAGTTCTATGGGCCGGTTAGGATTTAGTTAGGGCTCTAATTAATGTAGGGTTTTGGTATAACTCTATAAATATATGGGTATACGTCTGCCGAGGGTTTCTAAAACCCTATTCACCATATTCCCGTATACAGTAAAGAGAGAAGTTGAGAGAACAGAGCGTCGTAACGGTCTGTCAAGGAGAATAACAGAGAGGACCAAGGGAGGTGTTTGGTGGATTAGATCAGAACCAAAGGAGGCTAGAAGGTAGTCAGTGGTTGCCGGAAAGCTTAGAACAACGGCGTCAAGGTTCTGTTTATAAAACTGTACAGGCAAGTTCTTATCTTCCTCCTTCCCTTTGATTTGTGTTCTGTGCACCTGGACATCTCTAGGAGATTAATTGGCCTTAAACTGAACCATGCATGTTTTATATATGTTTTACTTGATTGCTTTATCTGTGAAATTTATTTACAAAACAATTATAGCACGTATGTTTTCTTGACTCTGTTTTGGCGTAACGTCTCACTGATTTAATTTTTATCTTGAATCTTATTGAAATCAACCGAGGTCTGATTGGATACTAGATGTAATTTAAGACTTCAAATTTAAAATTGGAGGAAGAACAGAGGGGTTGGGATAAAACTGATGTCGCAATTTAGTTTCAGTATTGTTCTTCAACTATGATAGTTTAAACGGCTTGATTAAAATCTGTAATTGTTTGCAAAACTATTGTAAACAATCTTGGGGAATGCTTCTAGACTAAATTAAGAGTCCTAAGATTGGTTTTAGAGACCAACAGAGTGGTTGGATTTGATCAGAGAAGGAGCGGACGGACTGAAACGAAGCAACGGGGACAGAGGCTCTCAAAGGAGGTGAGAGCCGGCTCCATAGAAGTGGGAGCCGGCTCCCACAACAAAGTAGAGCCGGCTCTAAGAAGTCCTAGAGCCGGCTCTAGGCTAGAAAAGAGCCTGCTCCAAATTCTGGAGCAGGCTCCCTTGTTCTTTTTGGTTTATTTTAATTTATTTTAAGTTTTTCTACGTACTATGTTCACTGTTTGGGCAATCTGGGTTATTAATCAGTTTTAAAATTTTAGTTGGGTGTAAAATAATAATTTTAACTTGTAACTAAGGTCTTGAATTGTATAAATTTACCCCTTAGTTTAAATGGAATTAACAGTACGCTATTTGACAACTTTGCGTACAGTTAACGGCTGGAAGGAGATTTGTTGATAAATTTTAATCTGATGGTTTAGGGTGCTATAAAATGATTTTAAATTTATTTTTTGATGCACGATGAAGTCTTTTAAAGTAATATATTGGACTTGTGGCATAGTAGGGGCTCTGTGCTAAAGGTTACAACACAGTATAAGTATATGACTTAGTATTCTGTTACCGGATGGAGGGAACTAGATCGCTTAGTTTAAATTAGCGATTTATTGGACTATAATATTATTATAGAACTAATTTTAAATACATGATAGGGTCATTGTTTTATTAACTTTGAACTGTTATATATGTTGTAATTTACATGGATATGGAGGATTGTATGTACCGGTATGGGACGGTGACATACTAGGGACGGTTTAGCTCAAAACGCATAAACCTAACCAAATGGATTAATGGAATGGATTGAAAGATATCGAATCCTAATTGTGGCTAAGTCAGATCAGCTGTAACCAAGTTGGATGACTTCCTGGATTAACGGATGGTAGTTAAGTCATATCAACTGAATAAGTTGAGTGACTAACTAGTTGGTTTATTGTAGGTCAGTTTAATAAATAGTTGAACTGCTTACCCTGGATTTGGACAGACTTTATATATATGTTTATGGTACCACGAGTTGAGCTTGAGTCTCAGACTCGTTGGTTAGGGTGAGTATATGCAGTGGATGCGTAGCTGGTTATAATAGGTTGAGGTGTACCCTGTTAGGTCTAGGAACTCATGCCCACCTTTGGGTGCGTATTCGCATGTTGCCTTCTATTCAGGTTGAGACCCCTATTATAGACTAGTGAATGTCCCTTAGTGTGGATATATTTATACGTATGGACTAGATAGATATTGTGAGGTGTCTACGGTGTATCTGCGTATCGGGTCACTGTATGGATTGCAGTTAGATTAGAACTTGCTCGTGGGTCTGACCCACTCCTTTATTATTCTTTTCAGGTACAGGACAGTTCCAGCTTTAGAGCTTGATCGTGCTTATCGAGGACAGTCTCACCTTCATCTGATTACGTAGGACTTCTCTCGATATTTCTAGCATTATCTATTTTCAGTTTTCAGTTTCAGTTGAACTTTTGGTTAGGGGTCCATCAGTGGATTCCCAAGTTGTAACCTTGAAGTTTTGGAGGATTGGAGTTTCATTTTTCAGTTGTCCATGGAGGATTTTATAATTAATGTTTCTTACAGTTTTATTCCATCACTTTTGTTTCATTTTGTCATCTGTGTTCGCTTTAAAATACTTTAATTATTTGATATTCCCTCGGGTTTGGGCCTGGGCCTGATCAACCCGTGTCTCGGATCCGAGGGGTTTCACAGTTGGTATCAGAGCACTCCAGGTTCAAGTGTCTCTAGGACGTTTCGTATTAAGACTTCCGCGTAGCGTTTTTTTTTATAGAGCTTATGTTTAGGATTCGTTGAATTCTTTTACGGTTCGTTTAAACTCGTACTGATGTCTGTCTTTCTATGTTAACAGCATGGTTAACACTGGAAGAGGACAGAACATGAACAGTCGACAGAGGAGAGCGGCACGTAGACAGCAGGAACGTCTACAACGTCGACAAATGGAAGAAGAGCAGCAAATGTCAGGGTTTCAGGAGGAGCAGGAGGAAGTTCAACAGACTCAGGGTCGGGACAGAGATTCAGAGATTCCTCCACACCTTAATGACCTTGTTGCTCGGGCTATAGAGGCTGGGGTAACAGCTGCACTCCGGAACCAACCACAGGTTCAGCAGGCACCTGTACCAGCACCAGTGGTTCAGACGGATTCTTGGGGAAAGGCAATGAGCTCTTTCACAAAGGGGAGTCCACCTGTGTTCTCAGGCTCCACCGATGCGAGAGCAGCTCACCAGTGGAAACAAGACATTGAGCGCCATCTTCGTTTGGTTCAGTGCACGGAGGTTCAAAAGCAGATGCTTGCTACTTTCAAGCTAGTTGGGGATGCACTACAGTGGTGGGAGTCAGTTACCACCCCAGAGGAGAGGATGACATTGTCTTATTATGAGTTCAGTGTTCGCTTTGACGAGAAATATTTTCCCTATGCAGTCAGGGCAGCTATGAAGACCGAGTTTCTAAGTCTGCAGCAGGGAAACATGACAGTGGCAGAGTATGAGCAGCAGTTTACACGCTTGTCTCTTTTTGCACCGGAGGAGGTGGATACAGAGGAGAAGAAGCGTAACAGTTTCGTCAAGGGACTGATGTGGTCTATCAAGAGAGCTATTACAGGTAGTCCAGCCTATATTACCTATGCTCAGGTGGTAGACGCCGCGCTACAACAGTATCAGTTGACTGTGGACATCAGACAGGCTCGTGGTGAGAAGCGGGGTGATAAAGACTCTGCTAATCAGTCAGCTGAAAAGGGGAATGGCAATGGTCACCGGCAGAATGACAAAGGCAAGTTCCAAGGGCAACAGCCTTGGAAGAAGCACAAGGGTGGTTCAGATGCTCATCGGAATGGGGCACCTATTCAGAGGCAACAGAATAGAGGACCACAGGCAGGACAGGGTCAGCCACAGGCTAACCGACAGAGGAGGCCATTTGGTACTTTCCAGGGTAGTTGTTACACTTGTGGAGAGTATGGTCATACCACCAGGCAGTGTCCTAAAGCAGGACAGGGACAGGGACAGTATGTGCAGTAGGGACAGAGGGCACCAGTGCCTCTACCAGCTCCACAGGTTCCACGGGTTCAGGGACAGACACATCTAGCTTTACCGGCACCGCCGCAGACTCAGGGACAGGCACCACAGCAGTTGCATTATGGCAGGGTGTATAACCCCAAGCCACAGGATGTTCAGGCACCTCAGACTATTGAGGGTAAGTTTCCTATTCATAGGTTACAGGGACGTGTTTTATTTGATACGGGTGCTACACACTCATTTGTAGCTAGGACTTTTGTTGCTTTATCTGGGATGAGGACGAGGGTATGCACTAGACCTCAGGGTATTTCTACACCATTGGGTGATACAGCTATTATACATGAGAGTGATGGGCCTGTGACACTAGATATTGGCAGACTCAGGTTTCTAGCCAATCTACTGGTCCTAGACATGCACACTTATGATGTGATACTTGGGATGGATTGGTTGTCTCACTACCATGCCCAAGTTGATTGTTTTGATAGATCTATTACTTTTACCATACCTGGTCAGGATATGTATGTAGTAGCTATGCCACGTTCTAAAGGAGGCGGTAGCACCTACTTTTTCCATGCGGAGGAGGAAAAGGATGAGGGGATTACTGTATCATTGGATAACATACCAATTGTACAGGATTTCCCGGATGTATTTCAGGAGGTTCCAGGGTTGCCACCTAGTCGCGAGATTGATTTTGTGATAGACTTAGCTCCAGGCACTGCGCCTATTGCTAGGGCAGCTTATAGGATGGCACCGGTAGAGATGAGAGAGCTGAGGGATCAGATTCAGCAATTACTCAGCTAGGGTTTTATTCGTAGGAGTACATCACCTTGGGGAGCACCGGTTCTGTTTGTGAAGAAGAAGGATGGTTCGCTTCGTCTGTGTATAGATTACAGGGAGTTGAACAAGGTTACGATTCGTAACAAGTATCCTTTGCCCAGGATTGATGACTTGTTTGATCAGTTAAGGGGAGCCACATACTTCTCCAAGATTGATCTGCGTTCTGGGTATCATCAGCTGAGGGTTAGGGAGCAGGATGTTCCTAAGACAGCGTTTCTCACGAGATATGGTTCTTATGAGTTTCGTGTTATGCCGTTTGGGACGACTAATGCACCTGCAGTGTTCATGGACTTAATGAATAGAGTCTTCCGGGCTCATTTGGATCAGTTTGTTATTGTCTTTATTGATGACATCTTAATCTATTCTCGGTCGGAGGACGATCATGCTAGACATCTTTGCATAGTCTTGCAGACGCTTCGTGAACACCAGTTATATGCCAAGTTCGAGAAGTGTGAATTTTGGCAGCGGGAGGTGAAATTTCTGGGTCACGTGGTGTCAGAAAAGGGGATAGCAGTGGATCCGGCCAAGGTTTCAGCGGTGGTTGAGTGGGGACAGCCTACATCACCTACTGAGATTCGGAGTTTTCTCGGTCTGGCCGGATATTACAGGAGATTCATCAAGGGGTTCTCCAAGATAGCAGGACCACTCACTCATCTGACCAAGAAGGGTGTACAGTTCGTGTGGGATGAACACTGTCAGCGAGCTTTTGATGAGCTGAAAAGGAAGCTGACTTCTGCGCCGGTTCTGGCTACTCCGCAGAGCGGGATAGAGTATCTTGTTTACACGGATGCTTAATTGCAGGGTCTTGGATGTGTATTGATGCAAGAGGAGCGACCGATTTCTTATGGATCTCGGAAACTTAAGCCTCATGAGCTTAATTATCCAACACATGATTTGGAGTTGGCAGCAGTGGTTTTTGCCTTGCGTATTTGGAGGCATTATCTGTTAGGTGAGTCCTTCAGATTATTCAGTGATCACAAGAGTCTGCAGTACTTGTTCACTCAGCGGGAGCTGAATATGAGACAGCGCAGATGGTTGGAGTTTGTAAAAGACTATCATTTTTCTATACAGTACCATCCAGGGAAAGCGAATGTAGTGGCGGATGCACTCAGTCGCCGACCTGTTGGTAATCTTTCTGCTCTATTCGCTATTGAGTGGAATGCTTTGAAGAATGTGGATCAGTTGTCAGACGCTTTTATGGCTTGCATGGTGGTTACACCTTCCATTATTCGCAAGGTTTTACAAGCACAACTCACCGATCAGCAGTGTGTCGACAAGGTCGTAGAGATAGCTTCCGGAGAGGTTCCATTTTACTATGTTGGGGCTGATGGAGGTTTAAGGTACAAGGGACGGTTAGTGGTACCTTCTGCTGATAATTTGAGGAAGGATGTGATGACTGAGACTCACCACTCTGAGTTCTCTGTTCATCCAGGAGGCGATAAGATGTATCAGGATATGAAACGGCAGTTTTGGTGGGCAGGTATGAAGAGGGACATTGCTCTTTTTGTTTCTCAGTGCAGTACTTGTCAGATGGTTAAGATTGATCATCAGAGGCCGCCAGGAGCTCTACAGTCACTACCAATTCCGGAGTGGAAATAGGAAAACATATCTATGGATTTTGTAGAAGGGTTGCCAAATTCTTTCAAGGGGCATAATTCCTTATGGGTCATTGTGGATAGGTTAACCAAGTCAGCTCATTTCTTGCCTATTTGCACTGACTACACTTCGGAGCAGTTGGCGAGGCTTTACATTTCAGAGATTGTGAAGCTACATGGCATTCCATTGTCTATTATATCGGACAGGGATTCGAGCTTTGTATCTGGGTTTTGGAAGAGTTTTCAGCAGGCTTTAGGTACGGAGTTACACCTTAGTACTGCTTATCATCCTCAGACTGACGGACAAACTGAGAGGGTGAATCAAATTATGGAAGATATGCTTCGGTCGTGTGTCCTGGATTTCAAGGGCCACTGGAAGGAATATTTGCCACTTGTGGAGTTTGCTTATAACAATAGTTTCCAGAAGACTATTGGGATGGCACCTTTTGAGGCGTTATACGGTCGACCGTGTCGATCACCTGTTTGTTGGATGGAGGTTGGAGAGAATCGATTCTTAGGTCCTGAGTTCATCAAGGATACTTCTGAAAAGATTGCTCTTATTCGAGATCGCATGCGTACTGCCCAAAGTAGGCAGAAGAGCTATGCTGATCGTCGTACTCATGCTTTGGAGTTTCGGGTTGGGGATCAGGTTCTTCTCAAAGTATCTCCTATAAAGGGTGTTATGCGCTTTGGGAAGAAAGGGAAGTTGTCTCCGCAGTTTGTCGGTCCATTCATGATTACGGATCGAGTGGGAACTGTGGCTTATCGGTTGGCACTTCCGGATAACTTGGATCGCGTACACAACGTATTCCATGTGTCCATGTTGCGGAAATTTCTGCGTGATGAGGATAGGTATCAACATATCGATGTTGGGGAGATTGAGTTGCAGCCGGATGCAACTTATTTGGAGCCACCATGTCGTATTGTTGACCGTCGGGATCAAATCCTTCGCAATAAGGTTATCCCTTTGGTTCGTGTGCAGTGGAGCCATCACAATGAGGCCGAGTCCACTTGGGAACGGGAGGATGTCATTCGCTCGCAGTTTCCTGAAATATTGGAAGAAGGTAAGGGCGAATTCCGAGGACGGAATTCCTTTTGTTAGGGGGGAAGAATGTAATACCCCTAATTTTAAAAGGATAGTCTCGGCATTTATTTATTATTTTTATTGTATTTTTGCATGATTATTTGGTTTAATTATTTTATTTAATTGTTTACCTCTGTGACGTGTATTTAATTGGTATCTATTTCTTTGTTTAAATTACATTCTATTTATTTGTTTGTGTATTTAATTGGTATCTATTTATTTGTTTGAATTGCATTTTATTGCATTTTATTTATTTAATTGATTATTAAAGGTTTTAATTTAGGAAGTAATTTAGGAAGTATTTTAATTAATGTTTTTTCAAAATTGAGGGTTTAGTTTCTTTAGCCGACACAGGATTTAATTAAGTTCTATGGGCCGGTTAGGATTTAGTTAGGGCTCTAATTAATGTAGGGTTTTGGTATAACTCTATAAATATATGGGTATACGTCTGCCGAGGGTTTCTAAAACCCTATTCACTATATTCCCGTATACAGTAAAGAGAGAAGTTGAGAGAACAGAGCGTCGTAACAGTCTGTCAAGGAGAATAACAGAGAGGACCAAGGGAGGTGTTTGGTGGATTAGATCAGAACCAGAGGAGGCTAGAAGGTAGTCAGTGGTTGCTGGAAAGCTTAGAACAACGGCGTCAAGGTTCTGTTTATAAAACTGTACAGGCAAGTTCTTATCTTCCTCCTTCCCTTTGATTTGTGTTCTGTGCACCTGGACATCTCTAGGAGATTAATTGGCCTTAAACTGAACCATGCATGTTTTATATATGTTTTACTTGATCGCTTTATCTGTGAAATTTATTTACAAAACAATTATAGCACGTATGTTTTCTTGACTCTGTTTTGGCGTAACGTCTCACTGATTTAATTTTTATCTTGAATCTTATTGAAATCAACCGAGGTCTAATTGGATACTAGATGTAATTTAAGACTTCAAATTTAAAATTGGAGGAAGAACAGAGGGGTTGGGATAAAACTGATGTCGCAATTTAGTTTCAGTATTGTTCTTCAACTATGCTAGTTTAAACGGCTTGATCAACAGACTTTATATATATGTTTATGGTACCACGAGTTGAGCTTGAGTCTCAGACTCGTTGGTTAGGGTGCGTATATGCAGTGGATGCGTAGCTGGTTATAATAGGTTGAGGTGTACCCTGTTAGGTCTAGGTACTCATGCCCACCTTTGGGTGCGTATTCGCATGTTGCCTTCTATTCAGGTTAAGACCCCTATTATAGACTAGTGAATGTCCCTTAGTGTGGATATATTTATACGTATGGACTAGATAGATATTGTGAGGTGTCTACGGTGTATCTGCGTATCGGGTCACTGTATGGATTGCAGTTAGATTAGAACTTGCTCGTGGGTCTGACCCACTCCTTTATTATTCTTTTCAGGTACAGGACGGTTCCAGCTTTAGAGCTTGATCGTGCTTGTCAAGGACAGTCTCACCTTCATCTGATTACGTAGGACTTCTCTCGATATTTCTAGCATTATCTATTTTCAGTTTTCAGTTTCAGTTGAACTTTTGGTTAGTGGTCCATCAGTGGATTCCCAAGTTGTAACCTTGAAGTTTTGGAGGATTGGAGTTTCATTTTTCAGTTGTCCATGGAGGATTTTATAATTAATGTTTCTTTCAGTTTTATTCCATCACTTTTGTTTCATTTTGTCATCTGTGTTCGCTTTAAAATACTTTAATTATTTGATATTCCCTCGGGTTTGGGCCTGGGCCTGATCAACCCGTGTCTCGGATCCGAGGGGTTTCACAGCTTTTGATAAGAGTATTGTAACTCTTGTTCCAGTCCTTCTTGAGAAAGCTGCAAGCCCTTGTCCCAGGATGCTCCTGTGGATGGAAAGGGTAGCGCTGGTCTCGCAGGATCTGAGTAATAAGATAAGCGAATGGAAGGTACTTAGCCCGTTTGGGCTTCGCCTTGCTGATGCAGTCTGTGTAAAACTTCATCATGACACTCTAGTAGAGTGTTGGGATAGATACCCAGTGCCTGATGTAGAAAGCAGAGAGAGCGGCTAGAAAATCAGAACGCCTCTAGATCTTATGCCCCGCCATAAACATATTTTGGTATAAGACCAAATCGAAAAACCATAGGTTGTCGAGCAGATAAATTCGAGTGGCGAATGTCTCGCCAGCTGCATAGTGGCCTATCAGTGCAACGACCATGTTTATGTCAAAAGGCCTCTGCAAAATAGGATAATGTAGCTCGGGAGGGCAGACATGTGGGCACCGAGAATATCTAGCTAATGTATCAACTGTAATTCGGATGGGGTAGCCATCGATGGTGGTCTGTAGCTCTGATAGATTACCAAGGGCCGGCTAGAGGTTTTAGAAGAACATCCGAACTAGCTGCGGGAAGACAGGATAAGTAACTGGAGCCAGAATGGCTAAAATGCTGCGCCGCTCAATGTCGTCAAAAGCTACCCGAGTCAAGACTGACTGGGAGAAGAAATTAATATTAAAAACTAACTCATGCACCACTGAAAAGCGTGAGTATCTCGGGAGAGGCCGGTCTCTTATCTGGCCTGGCTGTGCCAGTGGTGGAGACGGAGAAGATGTATGCTTAGCCTTATCAGAATGAGATGAGGAAAAGGCAAAGGCAGAAGAGACAGAACGGTCAAACTGAGCCGGAGCTGGCTCCTCATACTGCTCTAAATGCTCAGGCTGCTTAGGCTGCTCAACTTGCTCTAGAGATGGATCTGGAGCATGTGAAGGTCCTACCTCCTCATCTAAACGGGGTCTCACTCTCTGCTCATACTGTCGACGGGCAACTGTCTTAACCCGTGCCATAGTCTGCAAAAGAACGAAACACTTGTAAAGTCAGTAATAGATAATAAAGATTTGAAGCACACATATATAAACATATATGTCAAATAAGATAGACAACTCAGAGTAATAATCATGAATCTACACAAGTAATCATGCAGCCAAGTAAACAGTGACTAAGTGAAACATGCTCAATAGTGTGAGTATGGAATGTATCCAATGTGGAAAACACAGGCATTAGGCATCAAAAAACTAGCATGAACATTATGGATGGTGTGTGAAGTGTGCATATGTAAATCTGTGAAGTTCGATCGATCATGACTTGAGTGATATTAATCTCTGTTAGATCGATCAGGACTAAGTTTTGTCGATCTTTGTATGATCGATCATAGAAAACTTCGATCGATCGAAATGCTTCGGGAAATTTGAAAAGTCACAGATTTGTGACTTAGATAGCACGGGGGGGTACCCAAGCAAGGCTGTGGGTCCCTCTACACCTCAACAACACAAAAATGGTCACTTGTGTAGGCACGTGACCCCCTAAATCAAAATTGAAACAAATATATACGCAAAATATATACATACATATATACATGCTTGAAAATCACCAACAATGGCATAAATCCAACCTAGAAGCTCAAATCTAGCTTGGAAACATGGAAACTATCAAGATTGAAGCTCAAAAATGAAAATAAGGTTGAGAACTCACCAAGCAGAGTGAAAGAAGTGGAAACGAAGGAGATGAGATAAGATCTAAAGGTGGAGATGAGATTTCGAAGCTCGGGAAACTCGCCGGAGGCTTCGCTGGAGGTTGGGAAGGTGGGTTGCAGCGGTGGGAGGCGACAAGGGTTGAGATCGATGGCCAAATCGATTAAATGACCCTAGGGTTTCTATTTTTAAAAATGATCTCCGCCCTGTTCGATCGATCTGTAAATATCCTCAATCGATCGAACATAGATCGATCTGAAAAGGACTCAGATCGATCTAACCTTGTAAAACATATTATTTTTTATTTTTTTTAAATTTTTGGAAAAATAAAAATAAAATAAAATGAAAATAAAAGTAAAGATTAAAATAAAAATCTTTTTGAGGTTTTTTGAAAATAAAATAAGAATAAAATCGAATAAAATCAAATCAAAATCAAAATACAGTCAAAGTCAACAAAAGAACACAAATCGATCAATCCAAGATCGATCTGGAAGATGCTTCGATCGATCGAACAGGTAAAAACCTACAGACAAGTTCGAACGATCAGACAGAGAGTTGTTTTATGCAGGGTTCAAAAATTTTCTACGTGTTGGAACTAAAGATCGATCCAAGAAGAATTTGGATCGATCTTGGAATTTCAGATCGATCACAAAACATTTCGCACGATGGGACAGAGAGGTGAAATATACAAGTTTGATGCAAGAATGAAGTTCAATCGATCGAACCTCTTTTGAAATCGATCAAACAGGCACAAGATGCCTATTTCAGAACTGAAAGTGCAGGTATTTTCAACCAAAATCCCCAACAATGTGTATGAACCAAGAATATATCTAGACATCGCAAGAAACGGAAGATAAAATAAAAATAAGGAAGGAATAGGGTTGTAAACCCTACGAAGCATTGCTAGTCTTTAACGTCTCTAGCAAGACGTTGGGCTCTTTTAGCTTAGATCAAAGATCTTGTTATGCATCCCCTCCTTGGCGGGGTGAAAACCACTTTGAACCCCGTCCAACAAATAGTTCGCTAAGGAACTTGTTGGATTTGGATCAAAAGGAATTGACGGTCTTTCATCAAGGCAATTCTTGGGCTTCCATGCCTTTTCAATATAAGGGTTTGAAGCAATTTTATTTGAATTCAAGTTTGAAGATAGACTTTTGGAAATTCCACTTCTAAGTAAGGACTCAACTTTATCACATTCATTGTCAATGCATTTTTCAACAACACATACTTCTTCATGCTTGTTTATGGAATTTGGGGTTGGATTAAAGATGTTCAACTTCACTTTCATATGCTCAAATGAGATTTTCATTATCCCAGTCCTATAATTTATGTTGGCATTTGCGGTTGCTAAGAAAGGACGGCCAAGGATAACGGGAATTTGGCTATTAGGGTTTGAAACTGGTTCCGTGTCTATGACAACGAAATCAATGGGAAAGAAGAACTTAGTAATCTTAATCAAAACATCCTCTATGATACCCCGACGCTTTTTGATGGATTGGTCGGTAAGTTGCAAAACTACCGACGTCAGTTTCAAGTATCCTAAGCCCAATTTGACATATACCGAGTAGGGAAGAAGGTTAATACTTGCTCCTAAGTCTAGAAGAGCCCGATTAATGACATGGTCACCGATTATGCAAGAGGTAGTAGGTGAACCGGGATCCTTAAACTTTGGGAGAGTGTTGTGTTACAAAATGGAGCTCACTTACTCGGTCAAGACCACTTTCTTTGGTGCTTGGCTTTTTTTCTTCCTCTTTTGGGTGCAAAGATCTTTCAAGAACTTGGCATAAGCTGGAATTTGGTTAATTGCATCCAAAAGTAAAAGATTAATCTTTACTTGCCTAAACATTTTAATGATTCCATTGGTCTTGGTCTTTTGTTTTTAAAGAGAAATAAACCCTTTCAAGGCATCCAGAAATAGAGCTTTAGGCTCAAAAGTTTTTTCAAAATCTTTCTTTGAAGCATCTTTAACACAAGAATTTTTAAAATCCTTTTTCAAGTCATTGTTCAATTCATCTTTCAAATCATTTTTGAAAACTTCCTCAATAAAATGATTATGCTCAAGCAATGAAGGAGGAATAAGATAAGAAACGAACATAGTTGCACTAGTTGTGATGCCCCGGATTTCAGAATGCGGGTTGGCTAGGCCCACACCCGAATATCCGAGGATATCAAAATAAATTGATAATAAACGAATATAGAGTACAAAAAAATAATGAAGAATAAATAAAATGCTGACAAGAAACTAAAATGATAATCTAATAATAAATCTCAGAATATATTTCCATTAATTAATAAACTCTTCTGATACAACTGATCCTCCAAAATACAACTCAGGAATCCATACTGTGTGGACCCCTGGAAAATCCAAACTAAACAAATGACAGCAATAACTGTCTAAATCAGGAAACTGAATCATAAAGGAACTCCTATGTAGCATCGGAAGAATAAAGTAGACTGATCCCCGCTCAGCACGAACAACCTCTACTCCTGACGAACACCTGAAAAATAATTGTGGGTCAGGCCCACAAACAAGTTCTACTCTACTACAGTCTAAGCAGAGATCCGATACACGTATAAATCCTAGTTAATCCAACAGTATCTAGTAGTCCATATATATATATACACACACTAAAGGAACCTCACTAGACTATAGGGTTGTCTAAGTCATTCAACTTGTTCAGCTGACCTGACTTGAATATAAGTAGGACTTAACATTTTAGTTAATCCATTCCCTTATATAATAAATTAATCCTCCATAAGTCATTCAACTTGTTCAGCTGACCTGATTGAATATAAGTAGGACTTAACATTTTAGTTAATCCATTCCCTTATATAAAATAGGTAGGACTTAACTGATAAGTTAATCCGTCCCTAGAATGCCACCGTCCCATACCGGTGCATTAAACCACACAATCCAACAATTAATGTAACGATTAAGGAAATACATCAAACAATCCAGAAATAACTATGATAATATGATATCAAGTTATCACAAAATATGAATGACTTATTATTTATTTAAGCTTCCTATATCATATGTCCTACATAAACTGAATCTTATACATATGATGATATTTTATTTTATCATCGAATAAGCATTATCCATATCCAATTCATCCTGCACATTTAATCTCAATTGCTAAAACATATTAAAAGATTAAATTCATTCGTTTGTTTAAAACATTTAAATAGCAAGCATCATTATGATTGAGTCTATTTAAATTTATTTAAACCCAAACCTAGTTCCTATTTAATGTTCAGGAATTCTAGGCATGTTTCTACGTTCCATCATTCCACAGATATGAAAAAATACATAATGTAAACATATAAAAATTCACACCGGAAATCAAATCAAAATCATGCATTTATCAATTCATAACACAAGAACAGATATGAACCAATTTCATAAAACTTATGTTCTAATCCAATTAAACATGCATAATTATTTAATTTTATGTGTTTAATAAATCCTGGAATTTCCTAGGCATGCATAGAAACACGAATCAAAGGGAAAGAGATAGAAGAAGAACTTGCCTTAAACTTTCGGATCGAAAGTTAAACTTCTTCTTCCTTGATCTTCTCTCTACAGAGTTTTTTTCCTCCTTCCTTTATTTTCCTCCTTCCCTCTTTAACTCTCTCTCTAGAATATATCACGTGAATATTTGTAGCCCCCTTTTACAACCTATAGTTATATATTAAAATAACCCTAACCCTTTTCCCAATCCAAGTCAACTTAAAATAAATAAATATTAAAATATTAAAAAGGTAAGTAAAATATGTTACGTATATAATTTATGTATATCTTTATTAAATAAATAAATTATACACATTTCTTTATTTATTAATCGATTATCCAATAATACTTAAGTTACCATAATATTATAAAGTAACTTAAAACATAACACGTATCAAATTTATAAATATTTTTACTATTTAAATATAAAACATATACATAAGATTAAATATTACAACCCAAATTACCATAAAAGTAATTAATAAATTACTTTCCCTTTTATATATATTAAAAAGGTAAGTAAAATATGTTACGTATATAATTTATGTATATGTTTATTAAATAAATAAATTATACACATTCTATTATTTATTAATGGATTATCCAATAATACTTAAGTTATCATAATATTATAAAGTAATTTAAAACATAACACGTATCAAATCTATGTACATTTTTATTATTTAAATATAAAACATATACATCAGATTAAATATTACTACCCAAGTTACCATAAAAGTAATTAATAAATTATTTTCCTTTTTATATATGTATATAATATATATCTATATATATACATACACAACTATCCATGGGTAATAATCCACACACATCCAACCTCCTATCTAAGTAGGCCATGAGACCCAATTGGTTGGCGCATTACTACTAACCATAACCACAAAAGAAAAATAAAATAAAATAATAAAAGAAAAGAAAACATTTAATTTACAATTAATCAAAACACCATTTAAGCACATAATTTAATTAAACAATTAACACATAGACAAATACAAATAATACATAGACACATAATCAAATAATTAAGAAATACCTAATTCAATTAAACATATAAGTAATTAGTTAAATAATCAATTAAATAATTAACAATACAATTAAAACAAATAAATAAATACCGAGACTATCCTTTTAAAATTAGGGGTATTACATTCTTCCCCTCTAACAAAAAGAATTCCGTCCTCGGAATTCGCCCTTACTTTCTTCCATTATGCTTGGAAACTGTGAGCGTAATACATCCTCATATTCCCAAGTAGACGCAACCTCACTGTAAGGGCTCCATTTAACTCCAATATACCAAGTGGTATACAGGGTTCCTATATTTTAAGAAACACAATAACCATACGATGCGTAGGTTGTATCAACGTAATCCTCCGATGTCGACAAGAGAATGATCTACATACCTCCAAGTGCCATAGAATATACGCATAAACTCCTATGCACCCAGCGCTAATAATTTGGTAACGCTAATTCAGAGGCGACTGCCTCAATTGCGAAACACAATCCTCTAAAAGTCAATGTAATAAGTAAAATTGACATTTCTCCAAAAATCGCCGTTCTTCTTACATGGAAAATAGAACGAGCAAACTACTTCCTTATAGAAAACTCTAGTATACGAGTTCAACTATTTACAACATCCCACTGTTGCCTCCCAACCGTGCGCAGTTCAGTACAAAGGGAAGTATCTCTTTTCGACATATTTTTAAATGAAGTCAATGTCTGATTGTACAACCCTTACTTCCATTTCCAACCAACAAATGAGAGGTATGTATTGTAAAAGATACAAAACCTCCAAAGTTGTCACACTAACCTCCTTGTGCCAACAATATCACAGATAAAATTCTGACAAGTGAAGTAAACACTTCTAACTGTCCATGAAAATCTAGGATATACACCTCAAACATATCCTTTATGGTCTTATTTAATCTCTCAATTAATTCCTCCGTCTATAGATATAAAGTAAAGCTGTTGCTCCAAAATCTTCATAAAGCTCATTCGAAATAGCACTTTGCATCCACTAATATGGACATCCACATGTTATAATACCACTATCATTGAACTATAGAACTACTGTGAAGTTCTAAAATAAACAGCACTCAAATTTATGTCCTCAAGCGATCTTTCTCACTCCACCACTCGGATTCCATATGGAAAATTGAAATTCCAAATCAATGTCGATCCTTCCCACCGACCGTCACTCCTATTTAATTCAACTTCCATATTTGTTATAGGAAGTGGCTAAAGATTCCTACGATATCTAATGATCAACTTTCTACCTTTGTAGCAGTTTTTACACTTAGGGTAATTATATATGCATCCTTATCCGTATCTGTTCACCAAAATTGACATTTGATGTCATGATGTACCTTCTAACCGTTTGAGCACACCGAGAAAAATTATAAACTTTCCAGCTCAGTCGCCCGATCGTCATATCATTATTTACAGAAACTACTAAATCCTCCTTGAGTACCTTAAACTCCATCTGAGTAAGGTAATACCGTCTCTAAGGTCAGCTCCAATATTTAAAGTTAACATTCTCAACTATCGTAGTAATAACAAGTGTTATTATTACACTTACTCTAAATGCATCTGATAACTCAACAACGAACTGAAAGATTTAAATATTCTATCATTTGTTGAGAGCATCCATTTACATCATTGCTTCCACCAGACGGAATTTGATATAAAGTGTGAATCACCACCGTAATCTATCTAAACCGTCTAGTGATCCTATCTATTCGTATGAACTGAAGTCCTACCAGTTTGAAATAGACAAGAATCAAGCTGACCTAATGTAGCAGTTAACCAATATCCCATCCAGAATCCTGACCCTTGTGTAAAATCAGAAATCCTGCAACTAAATCCAAAATGCTCTCTCGTTTCCACTTTAGTATAGGAAATGGCTGTAAAGGATCTAGTGATCTTTGATGGTCTATCTTTACTATCTAATAAATATTAAATGTGGAGATAAATCACTATGTCCCTTCTCCTGCCTATCGTGAAGCATCATGTTTCCACCAAGATGAAGAACTAAAAGTTGTGAAACTCAATCCGTGCATCCTCCATCCAATTTGTCTATAGAAAGTACTGTTAATCTGGTACCACCAGCTTTCGTCTGTACCCAACGTTTAAATTGGAGCATCTTCAAAAGCAAATTCTGTAACTAAATCTATCTACCACTGATCCGTGATAAACTTGCTGATATTGAAAATCAATCGGTAGTTATATTTATCAATAGTCAACTATGACTTTAACTCAACAAAAGTCAACAAACTATGACCTTTCCATACATACCATGCACCTCATCTTTATATAAGTGTTTGGTCTTACCATCTTGTCTTTGACACACCCTGCTTCTTTAAGACAAGTTAATGACAATCCGACTTCTTTGTCTAACTTCAAAAGAATATGAAATCTTTCCATCCTCTACATTAGTCATCAATTTCCTTGCAACAGCTAATTGTTGCAAATTGTGACTAAAAAAAAAATAATTCCATAAGAGACTTAGTTTCCTCCTTCTTGTGTAACACCGGCAAATTCCTCCTAATGACAAACCCTCTTAAATAAATTCTTGATTAAGAATTTACTGATGAATATTTATTCAGTCTCCTATCCTCACTCGGTGTCATTCCAATAAGTACTTAATCCAGTACTAAATCCTCCTTCCGACTTGGTAACAACTTCTGAAATTTTCAAGAAGATGTTCAGCAAATCCTGCACCTTAGATAATTCATCATGGCATTACAATGATCTTTATTTACTACCATCTCACGCATCCCAAAATATTAACAACCACAATTATCATGGCGTTGTAATATGACACAAATCCATACCTAGAGTAAAGTAAATCAAACTAATCATACTAGATTATTTGACTCACAGTGATGGTTTAACTATCCCATCCCAAACAATATACTAGAATGACGCATGTCCAGGTCTAATAAATTGGCTAGAATTATGAGTATCTACCATATCCTACGACCGCATGCTCACAAATCTAGCGTAAATAATGTTATTACTCTATATTATGAAAATAATAATTGGCTGATCACATACTTATGTCCCCAGCTAAACCACATACCAAATCCTGAGTAATTAACAAAAAAAAAAATAAAAATAAAAAAAAAAAAAAAAAACACGTATGATAAACACAATAAAACAAAATATATTCCTACTTAGGACATCGTTCTTTCTAGAAAAGAAAGTTTCCTTTGAAATCAACCTTACTAGATTGTTTCAAAATTTCCTTTTATAGTTTCATAAATATTCATCCAATCTCGAAACATATCCTTTAAAGCATAGCTTAAAAACATAAATGTTTGCCTAAGCAAATACCAAGGGCTTAACCCTCATCCTTCTTATATGCGGAATGTAAACTGTCTAATTTAGCTTTTTAAAGCGAATTAGAACGTCACAACATAATACCAATGCCCTCTTGTATGTGATTTAAAAATTATGTATTTCATTCTGATAAGAACACATCCGATCCCCAAACTCCTGAACAATACTTCTTCTATACCTTTTTTAGAGATGATAAGAAAACTTAATTATTTGTAGATTGATCAACCCCAATTCTACTAATAACATTCGCTATACTACTAGCAATTCAGATCACCTCGCGCGATCATCCATCTTCAAGATTTAGTACTCTCTCTATTGGATGCACATAAATCTCCTCTATTAGGATCATCTTCGGCTCCTACTCCTCGTTTGTCTCCTTTTTGAGATCAACTGAAGTCGTGTTGGCCCCGATATGCGGTGACCTATCACGTGCACCTAAATCATTCCTTGGCTTATACTTTTAAAGTAACGCCAAACGAACCTAAACCATCGACCCCTAACTCTGCCTTCCGGCAACAAAATCGATAACGTACTCCTTTACTCTTTTGGGTCTTTATCGCTTTCGCCTTGAACCCATTCTTTTCCTAATGCTAACCATTCTATGACTACAGAATATAATTGACATTTGCTCTTCCTAACAAACCGTAAATAGAGTATAACGAATCCTAATACGGGCTCTAAGTTTTAAGAGACGCAACGCAGAAGTCACATAACGAAAGACACTTCTCAGGACACTTGAACCTAGAGTGCTCTAATACCAACTGTGATACCCCCGGATTTTCGAATGCGGGTTGGCCAGGCCCACGCTCGAAAACCCGAGGATATCAAAACAAATTGATAATAAACGAACACAGAGTACAAAAAAATAAAGAAGAATAAATAAAATGCTGACAAGAAACTAAAATGATAATCTAATAATAAACCTCAGAATATATTTCCATTAATTAATAAACACTTCTGATACAACTGATCCTCCAAAATACAACTCGGGAATCCATACTTTGTGGACCCCTGGAAAATCCAAACTAAACAAATGACAGCAATAACTGTCTAAATCAGGAAACTAAATCATAAAGGAACTCCTATGTAGCATCGGAAGAATGAAGTAGATTGATCCCCGCTCAGCAAGAACAACCTCTACGCCTGACAAACACCTAAAAAATAATTGTGGGTCAGGCCTACAAACAAGTTATACTCTACTACAGTCCAAGCAGAGATCCGATACACGTATATACCCTAGTCAATCCAACAGTAACTAGTAGTCCGTATATATATATATACACACAAAAGGAACCTTACTAGACTATAGGGTTATCTAAACCTGAATAGTAGGTAACATGAAAAATGCACATATAGTGGGCATGAGTACGTAGACCTACCAGGGTACACAACTATACTATATCTAGCTACACATCCCTGGTGATATACGCACCCTAACCACTGATCCTGAGACTCAAGCTCATATCATGGCACCATACTTATATATATAAAATCTAGTAACCATCCTATTCAGTATAAATTAATCCTCCATAAGTCATTCAACTTGTTCAGCTGACCTGACTTGAATATAAGTAGGACTTAACATTTTAGTTAATTCATTCCCTTATATAATAAATTAATCCTCCATAAGTCATTCAACTTGTTCAGCTGACCTGATTGAATATAAGTAGGACTTAACATTTTAGTTAATCCATTCCCTTATATAAAATAGGTAGGACTTAACTGATAAGTTAATCCGTCCCTAAAATGTCACCGTCCCATACCGGTGCATTAAACCACACAATCCAACAATTAATGTAACGATTAAGGAAATACATCAAACAATCCAGAAATAATTATGATAATATGATATCAAGTTATCACAAAATAGGAATGACTTATTATTTATTTAAGCTTCCTATATCATATGTCTTACATAAACTGAATCTTATACATATGATGATATTTTATTTTATCGTCGAATAAGCATTCTTCATATCCAATTCATCCTACACATTTAATCTCAATTGCTAAAACATATTAAAAGATTAAATTCATTCGTTTGTTTAAAACATTTAAATAGCAAGCATCATTATGATTGAGTCTATTTAAATTTATTTAAACCCAAACCTAGTTCTTATTTAATGTTCAGGAATTCTAGGCATGTTTCTACATTCCATCATTCCACAGATATGAAAAAATATATAATGTAAACATATAAAAATTCACACCGGAAATCAAATCAAAATCATGCATTTATCAATTCATAACACAAGAACAGATATGAACCAATTTCATAAAACTTATGTTCTAATCCAATTAAACATGCATAATTATTTAATTTTATGTGTTTAATAAATCCTGGAATTTCCTAGGCATGCATAGAAACACGAATCAAAGGGAAAGAGATAGAAGAAGAACTTGCCTTAAACTTTCGGATCGAAAGTTAAACTTCTTCTTCTTTGATCTTCTCTCTACAGGGTTTTTTTCCTCCTTCCTTCATTTTCCTCCTTTCTTCTTTAACTCTCTCTCTCTAGAATATATCATGTGAATATTTCTAACCCCCTTTTACAACCTATAGTTATATATTAAAATAACCCTTACCCTTTTCCCAATCCAAGTCAACTTAAAAAAAATAAATATTAAAATATTAAAAAGGTAAGTAAAATATGTTACGTATATAATTTATGTATATCTTTATTAAATAAATAAATTATACACATCCCATTATTTATTAATCGATTATCCAATAATACTTAAGTTACCATAATATTATAAAGTAACTTAAAATATAACACGTATCAAATCTATATGTATTTTTATTATTTAAATATAAAACATATACATAAGATTAAATATTACAACCCAAATTACCATAAAAGTAATTAATAAATTACTTTCCCTTTTATATATATTAAAAAGGTAAGTAAAATATGTTACGTATATAATTTATTTATATGTTTATTAAATAAATAAATTATGCACATTCTATTATTTATTAATGGATTATCTAATAATACTTAGGTTACCATAATATTATAAAGTTACTTAACAAGTTACGATAAAAGTAATTAATAAATTACTTTCCTTTTTATATATGTATACAATATATATCTATATATATACATACACAACTATTCATGGGTAATAATCCACACACATCCAACCTCTTATCCAAGTAGTTCATGGGACCCAATTGGTTGGCCCATTACTACTAACCATAACCATAAAAGAAAAATAAAATAAAATAATAAAAGAAAAGAAAACATTTAATTTACAATTAATCAAAACACCATTTAAGCACATAATCTAATTAAACAATTAACACATAGACAAATACAAATAATACATAGACACATAATCAAATAATGACGAAATACCTAATTCAATTAAATACATAAGTAATTAGTCAAATAATCAATTAAATAATTAACAATACAATTAAAACAAATAAATAAATACCGAGACTATCCTTTTAAAATTATGGGTATTACACCAGTTCACTCTCTTAATTGGAAATACCTACTTGATTATCAATAATCTTCCTATTTCTCAAGGTTGTCACCGCATTGACATGTTCAATTGTGTGACCTTCTGATAAGGAATGAGTCTTCACAACACATTATTGCTTTGGTGGTGCATTCAACGACATCTTCCCTTTCTCTTTAACATTTAAGGTACTAGCTATTTGCCCGACTTGGGTTTTTAGCTTAGCAATGGATTGAGAATGGGAATGAAGTAATTGAGTATTCGCCTTTAGAGTGCCTAGAGCGGTCAACGCTTTCTCCTCAAAAGTGGGACTCATAGAATTTCCTTGAGAATATGATGATTGGTTGGGAAAATGAGAATTAGAAAATTGATTGCTATGCGATTGAAATGATGATGATCTAAAACCTTGGGAACCTTGGCCTTGCATTGGAGATGGAACATACTTCCTTTGAAAACCAAGCTTGGGGAGGGTTTGAGCCTTCCCTTGGCTTTTCCGAGAGAACTTTGGATGGTTCCTCCAACTTGAATTGTAATGAGTGCCATAGGGATTATTCCCTTGGTTGACAAATGTAGCATTGACTTGCTCATGGTTTTCACTTGGAACATGTCCATGGGAACAATTGGAAGTAGAATGTAAAACACTTGAACAAGTCATGCAAGATTCATTAGATGCACGGTAATGAACATGATTAGGGGAGGAAGACATTTGATTCGCCGAAGTTTAGTTGATCAAGAATTGATCAAATCTTTGAGATACGGATTTTATCTCGGCGGCTATATCATTAGAATTGTCAACTAGATATAAGCCGACATTCTTCTTTCCACCCAACTTTCTATCATTTTTAGAAGATAAGGATCTATGCATTGAATTTTCAATCATACTTTCATATAATTGCCACACATCATTTTCATGCTTGTCAAGATAAGAGCCACCCATAGATACATTAACCATACCCTTGTGATTATCCGGTAAACTTTCAAAAAAATATTGAACTAGTTGCCACTTAGGTATGTCATGATGTGAGCATTTCCTAATCAAATCATTAAACATTTCCCATGCCTCATGAAACATTTCCCCATCCCCTTGAGAAAATTCACGAATGGAAGTCCTCATGGCATTGGTCTTAGAAATCGGGTAGTACTTCTTCAAGAACTCTTGTTGCATTTATGCCCAAGAAGTTATTGAAAAAGGCCCAAGATTGTTGAACCAATATTTTGACTTGTCTTTAAGGGTGAAAGGAAAAAGTTTAAGTCTTAAAACCTCTTCCGGCATGTCCGTGTATTTCATGGTGGAACACACTTCAAGAAACTCATCCAAATGCTTGTAAGGTTCTTCACTTGGAAGTCCATGATAGTTAGGAAGCATTTGAATGGTTTGCGGTTTAATCTTATATTGATCGGCTCCAAAATTAGGAAGCATGATACAAGTTGGTGCATGGTATTCATGGAGACTGTAATGATCACGAAGGACCATTGGAGGAATTGGAGCTTAAACTCAGGGAGGAAATTGGTTGAAAGGCGGGTGTTCTATGAAATTCGGGTCTAAATAACCAAGATGACCCTCTAGATTTTCCATTAGGATGATGAAGGGTGGGTTAAGACCACACAAAAATCAAAATAATCACTTCGCCCTCGTAACAAATCAATCAACAAATCTCCACATACAATGATCCCATACTCCCATGCTTGAACAACATGCAAAGAAAAGTAAATTGCCTCCACGCGGACTCACGATTTATCTAAGAATTGAAAAACTTGCCACCACTTGGGCCGACGATTTAACTAGAGATTAAGTTAGAAAGATCTTACAAAGGGTCCTTAAGCAACTTCAATTCATTTTCAATTTTCAACCTTGCTATGCTTTGCAATTTTTTAGATTTTAGCCCTTTTTACTTTTGCTTAGCTTCACTTGGCTTCCTTACTTTTAATTCTCTTTTGTTCAACTTCCTTTACTCAATTCACCTAGCCAAATAAGAACAACCACAATAAATAATTAAAAATAAAGTAAAGAAAAGACATGATCAAAAGAGTACTAATTTCTAATTATTTCTAAAACATGACGTTGCCAATTCAAATCCCCCGCAACGGCGCCAAAAACTTGGTGTGGTCGTCGATATACAACCAAATTTGTGCAAAATAGTATGGCCAAGTTTTAAATTTATAAATGCCACTACTACCTCTAACTAAAAATATAGCTTGGGTGAGTAAGGATCGTCCCAAGGGATTATGGGTGCACTAGCAAAGGAAACAATATATAAGTTAGTAGGTCGAGTGATCAAAAGTGGATTGTTTGGTTGATTAGACTACAAACTAAACTAAACAAGTTCAATGTAAAATAAGTAATTTAAATGAAATTTAGAGAAAACAAGATAGTGAGGTCTTGGGGTCTAGAGGTCACCACTAAACATCACCATTCTAGACATTCAATGTATAATTAATAAGGGGAAACATGTGTTGTAATTTGAGAGTGTGTGATTGATTGTTTCAACAAGTATGGTTGACCAATTAAGCATATATTGTCTAAGTAACCTAGTAAATAGCACAATACGTGAAACTAAGCCATTAATCCTTCTTTTAAGCTCACAATCCAAACACATCACATGGTTAGAGAATAATACTACTTGCATTTATAAGCATGGAACATCAAACTACAAGCATGGATTGTTCTTCTATTTAACAACTATGGTAACTACACTACAACTAAGCTAAGGGCATGAAAATTAAACTAAATAAACTAAGGAAGAGGCACAATCAATCAAGACATGAGTATGAACCATCAAATAAACCACAATTGTATTTTATTAAACACTATGCCTTGACAATCTCTAGATCCATAGCATCAATACACATAGACATGCATCAATAACATAAAAACTAGAGATAAACACATGAACATCTATTTTAACATACATAGACATATAGATAGAATGAAATGATCAATTAGAAGTATTAAACCACACAAATCATTGAATAAACAAGATTCATATTTAAAATAAGTGTCAAGACAAGATTACAACACAAATCCCCTCAAAATACAAAGCATTAGAGTCTAGAAGGCATGCTTAGGGCTAACTCTAGCCCCAAGAAGATGTTTAGCCACTCATTGAAATAGCCATCCAACCCTCAAGGGCTATCTCCATGGTAGGAATGACCTCCTTCTTGATGGAAACCCTAAAAGAATGGAAGAACTCCCAAGAATGTATCTCTAGCCTTTCCTCATCTCTTTTCTTCATCTCTAAGAATGTTTCTAAGTATATGTGTAAAAAGTAGCTCAAATCTTGATATAGGTAGCTCAAATGTCACACCCAATGGTCTGGACTCGTGCACAAGGGCTCCACCAATGATTACACCATGAGACAACTTTTAATGAGCTTAAGCTTTTTTTTTTTCTAGATTTGAGGAGGTTCGATCGATCGAACTGTGGTGAGATCAATCAAACTTAGGTGAGATCCATTAAATACTGCAGAGATCGATCATCCTTGGCAGTTTGAATAACGACAAATC
Organism: Cornus florida; assembly: GCF_030987335.1. Lineage (NCBI taxonomy): Eukaryota > Viridiplantae > Streptophyta > Magnoliopsida > Cornales > Cornaceae > Cornus > Cornus florida. The sequence continues at coordinate 11,169,491 of NW_026775577.1, forward strand.
TCTGAGATATTTTGGGAAAGAGACAAAAGTGGTAGGTAGGGTGGTAGGTGAGGATAAGATCAAGCAATTTCGATCGATCGAAGGAATGTTGAGATCGATAGAAGATGATGGAATCTTTTGGATAAGAACAAGGGCTTGGATCCATCTTGAAATGTCTAGGTTGATCTTGTTCTAATTGATCGAAGGAATGTTGAGATCGATCGAACTTGCTGTTTTTCCACACTCTGCTTCCACTTCGCTCATTTCTTCCATCCAGCTTGAGTTAGCTTCTTTAATGCTCTTATTTGGCTGAATTAGCTTATTTTTAGAATAAGCACCTGAAAAGGGCAATAACATGAAATTAGTCTAAGACGGGAAAATAAGATAGATAAAGGTCCTAGAATACCTAAGCTTAAGGGGTTTAAATGCGCACTTTTCAGCGCTCAGCAATAAAGAGGGTTAGATGGAATAAATGTTTCTTTTTGAAAGAACTACAAACCCGTAGGGGTATAGATGAATCCTCCTGTGAGTGAATTTATAAAATTTAGTCCTAAAATAAAATCATAGGCACTAGGAATATTATTAACTGCATAAGTTTGTAGTAAAATGAACTTTTCATTATTAATTAATATAGGAATGTTTTGAACACAATAAGTTATTGGGAGTTTTTTATTATTATATTGACTCATACTAGCATTATAATTTAACTTTGTCAATGATTCGTCAGGTACTAAATGCTTTTGAATTATACTTTTAGATGCTCCAGTATTTAACATAGCTGAGGTTTGAACTAATTTTTCTTTAAATTCTAACGTTATCAGGAATTGGATTAAACTAGATGGTTTATATATTAAATTTATGGATTCAACTAGTGTATTATCCTGCTAATTCTTGTATTTTGAATAATAGTCATGACATAATAAAGTTTTACAATGGTCTCTACAGTAATGACATTCTTTAATAGATGCACTACATTGTTACAATCAAAAGATGAGAAATGAAAATTAACTAAAGTATAATAACATGATGAATTACTTATAGTATAAACGAAATCTTCCATTGAATGAAGTCCTTGCTCAAAGTCTTCATTATTATCCAATTTTTTAATCTGTACTTTCGATACTATATATACTTTCATTATCATCATCATCAGAATCATAAATACTTTCTAGTTCATATAATTCTTCTATTTGTTCTTTAATATCTTCAAGTATGTTGATTTTTTCCTATATTCTTTTGATGGGATTCTGTTTGTATCTATAAGGACAATTTGGCTTTATATAACTTGGATCTCCACAAATAAAACTTTTACAATTTCTTTCTTTTGTGGGTAGTGTGTTAACTTTATTATCCTTATTATCTTTATTATCCTTTTTATTATTATCTTTATTTATTTTTTGTCTTTTGTACTAAGGGTGCTTTCTGAATTGTCTAGGGTTATTTTTGAAATAAGGTTTTTTATTACGATAATTCTTATAGGTTTTGTTTTTGCGTAGATTATATTTTTTAGGTTTATTACGCTTATAATTATAATTTTTCTGAGGCATACAACCATACTGTGGTGGAAAGTTTATTTGTCTACACATATAATAAATTGTTTCTTAATTTGTTTAGATTCTTTACGTTGTCTACATTCTGCTTTTAACATGTTATAAACATGATTTACTCTATCTCCTATAGTTAATCTATCTCTTCTGGAATTTTCTAACCATTTTTCCCATATCTTAGTTCCTACACTTCCTGGTAATTTTTGAAGATACTTATCGATTAGGGTTATATCTCCTGTTTTGCCTATGGCTGCGAAATACTCGAAAAACTTATTAGTATAATCCCTTATATAACTAAAATCACGAATCTATAGTAATTCTAAATTACGTAAGGGTTTCGTCTAATAATCTATCTTCTCCTGCTAACACTTTTTTTATTAGGCTAGTAAACCTTGAATTGTAAAATTATCACGTAGGAGAGCATAATCATTAGGATAAGTCACTTTGTATGATTGTCACCAATCATGGATTGTTCCCCTTAATAAAGATTCATAATAAGTTAGGGCTTGTGTTTTATTATCAAAATTGGTTAGAATAGATTGCCTAATATAGTCTTGTTTTCATTTTTCAACTACTTTTGCCTAATCTTAGGGATCGTGTCGTGATATGTCTAATATTGTGCCTGCTTGTTATGCTGGTATATTATCATAATGTCTACGATTTTGTGTCCATGTGTACATGTCTGGGATATTTCTATTTTTTACATAGGTTTCTTGTGTTGGATTTAACCGTTGTTCAGTGGTATAATAGTCGTTTATGGTATTAATACTACCTGTTGCGTTAGGTATTTCTTGGTCAACTGACCTTGTAGGTTGGCCTTGAGAGGTTAATGTTTCTATTATTTCTTTTCCCTCTCTATGTTCTACTACATTTAATTCTTCTTTTAAGGTGTTTAATTCATTCCTTGTGTAAAAGGAGTCAAATCCTACAGTCAAAATATTTCTTTTAATGTCTTCATTATTTCCTTGTCCTAGGTAAATGCTTTCTATTAGTTGATACTTAGGTTCTGGATATTTATCGTTCAGATCATCTACTTCTAAATTATCAAAATCATACATGATTTTATCTAAAATTTTATCTTTTAATCTATCATAGAGAACATTAATTACTTCGGGAGATTCTATTTCAACTAGAGTAGTTATAAAATCCTCTTCGTTATTATTATCTATTAAATTATCTTGTCATTTATAATTACTAAAAAGTATACTGGCTTCTCCAGTATGTTTTACATATATTTTATTATTTTCTAGAATATTTTGGATTATCTTATTAAGATTTGGAAATTCCCACTTAGTTCCTTCGTAGGTTTCACTACTTACTTTCCTGGCTTCAATTATTTGAACATATTTACTACTAATTGGCTTAACTATTTCATCGAATTGTGCCTTAAACTTTAGGTTATACTAATTAACTATTTTTTCCATAAATAAAGTATTAATTAATAGATTTTCATATTGACCTGCCATATTATATCCTTTTGTAGATATGACTATCTTAATATGTCTACTAAATTCTCTGGTAGTCATTGTGTAATTACGAATACATCCCATAATGGCTGCGTTAACTGCTAAATTTACTTCTGCGCTGGCTATTTGTACTTGTTAATGGTTAGTCCATCTATCATCATAAATATAAACAAGTGATTTGGTTCCTACCTCTGATCTATTTAATCCTATTATGCGTATCATTATAACACCTAAATGGATGAGATCTAATTTAGTTTTTTCTATAGCTAATTCATGATAAGCTTATGGCGTTATGAGATCTAATATTACTTGATTATTAATTACACTTATTCTTTTTTAGCTAAGATGATTATATATTTTACTCTGGAAATCTAACAGTTTATTAGAATAAAGATTAACTTTATTGGATACTTTCTTCATTCCTTTTTCTATATAGTTTTGAGCATCTTGTTCATTATCATATAAATCTTCTACACGCATTGTTTCTTTGGCTTTCTAAGAATAATGGCCATTCTTTATATGGTTGTAATAGATTTACTCGCTTGGTGCTTTTAGTCGAGAAAGGATTAGTTGACAATTTTAAATCTTTTATTTTGTCTGAGAGTTCCGCTATTTCTTTAGAAGATTCTTTGGGAATACTTTCTTACAATACTTCTAATTTTTGTTCAAGTTTATTAACTTTTTTAGATAACTGGAGTAATAACTGAATTAAAAAGTTATTTTGCTTAATGTATATATTGGTTGATTTTACGTCTGTCGTAAGACTTGTAAATCCTATAGGTTCTTTATCTATTTTATAAAGCTCAGCTTATGCTTGTAGGTAATCAGGATTACTAGTGCTCATAAATTATTGCAATAACCTTTGGATATTTTCTTTTAATGTTTTTAAATAGTCTATAATTATTTTTTGATTTTCTACAACATCTTTTATATCACTATTTATATCTTTAATGGCGGAAATTATTATTTTATTATCTAAATTTCCGGGACTAGACTTTTGTTCAACTTTTGTTTTAATATAATCTAAGCTTTCTCCGAGTTGTTTTATCGAAGTGTCTAGGTTATTAAATTCTATTCTGTTCATAAATGTAACTAAAATCTTTGTCATTTAGCTTCTAGAAAATTTTTTATAAGAAGAATTTTAGATCTAAGTTCTTCTATTCTTCGTTGAAGGCTAACGGGTTGCATTTTTAGATTCAAGTGAAGTGTAATAGTTTCTAAGTGCTATTTGAAGGTACTTAAAAGCTCCTCTTTGGATAGATTGTGCATAAAATAAACTTTAGGGGTGAAAATATAATTTTAGCTTAAAAAGGGGTTCATATTGAAGGTCTTCACTTTTGGTTCATGATATAGTAAATATGCAAACTACGCTCATGATTTAGTAATATACTTTTGCTATGATCGCTTATACGTAAAAGTCCCTAATTTTTAACCATATTATACGTTTGGAAATGATTTTAAGTGGACCGATGAAGGTGTTGTCCGAGTAATAAAGGATTAGATCATTATTGCCCTACCCTATAAATTTAGGGTTCGATTCCTCTCTCCCACACACTAACTACTAACCATTATCAATCTTGACTGTAGTCAACTGCTCAGCAACTGAAGTGCCATCCCAACAAGTTCCCAGAAGACTGTGGATATTAAATTACTTAAAGATATATATATTAAGCATTGACCACGTATAGCTTGTTCAAGGCAACTCTGGATCTGCTGGCTTTTGGAATTTCCTCAACCAGTACTCAAGCTAGGTAGGTCATCTGCCTTCCCAATTATTTGTAGCTATTCAATTCGTATTTGATTCAATGCTAGTTGTTGATGTAATTTTTTTTTTAAAATTTTTTTCATTCTTATGCTTATTAAATGCTATCAAATTTCATGAACTAAGACATTTTTTATATGGTAAATTAATACCTCTTACTCTCGAGGATTAATCGATCAAGGATTATTTAGAATCATACTCCCTTAATTATTTCGTTCCGTTCAATTAAATGTAAACTTGTATATATATACCTTGAAAGATAATATTGATGAATGGTTAAAACTCACCTCTCTTTCAATACTCTCAAAGTGTATATGTATAGTATTGAAGATACAATAAGCAAATTCTCTTAATTTGGAAAGATTAGTTCTTACACCTCAAAATATCTCAACCCCTTTTCCCTTTCTTTTTATTCTATTTATAAACTTTTACAATTGTTCTAGAAGCTTCTTTTCCAGCTCTCCATGTTGGACCGATCTTTTGGGCTCACTTTAAATATCGACCTATTTCCTTTGCTCTAAGATTGGGCTTCCGGGTTGTCTTAGTGAATATTTGGCCTGATGTGTGGTCATTCGATCAGGCCCAGTGTTTTTTCTAGATCCAAACTTTAATAATATGGGTCATATCCGGCCCAGGTTATTTTTGGTATCTTCACCTGCCCCCTAATCTTTCCCTAATTAATTAAGGTGAGATTATCGAGGAGGCGCAATTTTGACTTGATTGCTCGAGATGATGACGTGGGTGAGTGAACGGTCGGTTCAGAAATCAATGCTTTGAATTTTGAAATCTCTTCACTTCCCTGACGTTTTGGCTATTGGGACCATCCTTTCTTTTCAAACTCCTCAATCTACACTTATAACCTTTTCTTTTGTCTCTATCATATCTCTTGTCAATCAGTTTACTGCTCATTCTTCCCAATGAAATTAAGTCTTCTCCGACGAGTTTTTAGAACAGGTTTACCCTTCTCAGGTTTACCTTTCTCGTAATATCTTTACCAATCCTGAACTCTTAAGGTTAGTCTTGCTCTTCTTTATTTCCTAGAAAACTTAAGATATTTCTTTGAGGGTTCCGATCGTCCTTGCCATGACCATTGATTTAGACATCCTCCGTTTAAAACATGAAATCCCTAGTAATGTACTTATTAGGGTATGCCTTAAGAACGTGAATATTATAATTGGTGCAGGTCTTCTTCCCGGCGAAATCCTATTCTCTTTCCTCCATCTGAACGTTATCAGATTTCCTTTGCATCCTTTCTTCTGTTATGTCTTTAATAGACTAAAACTCTCCCCTCTTCAAGTAAAGCCCAACTTTCTTAGGGTTTTGTCCGTTCTTTTGATTCTAAACCGTAATAGGGGTATAGATCTTAACATTTTAGATCACTCCTTTGTTACAGGGTCAGTAAAATCAGGTTAATTGACATGTATTACCATTTATTTCCCATTGAGAAACGATCCATATGTGATACCCCTCGGATCTGAGACACGGGTTGATCAGGCCCAGGCCCAAACCCGAGGGAAATATCAAACAATTAATACTTTAATGAACACAGAATATAATATGAAATAATAAGAAGTAAATAAAAATGGCTGAAAAGAACTCTAATTGGGAATCCATCTAGTGGACCCCTAATAAAATCCCAATTGTAAAATGAAATAACTAAAATAAGATCCACAGCTAATAAGTAAGCAGTCCTACGTAGTCGGTAGAAATGGAAGTCTGTATCTGCTCTGCACGATCAAACTCTAACCCTGGAACTGACGAGCACCTGAAAAATAAAAGAGTGGGTCAGGCCCACATGCAAGTCCTAATCTACTACGATCCAAATAGGAATCCGATATGCAGATACATCTTAGATAGACTCAACAATATCTAGAGTAGTCCATATATGTATATATTACACACTATAGGACACTCACTAGTCCAATAGGTCTGTCTCAGCCTGAGTAGAGATACCATGCAAATCGCACATTACGTAGTCATGTGTACCTAGACCTACCAGGGAACAACACCTCTGTCCAGCTATCCATCTTAGGCGATATACTCACCCTAACCATGGTCATGAGACTCAAGCTCATACCATGGTATCATAACATAAATATATAAAGTCCGTGTCCTCCTAATACAAAATATCATTCATCTGATATAGTGGCTTGATATCTGTATAACCATTCATCCCAGAAATTCAATTATGTCATTCAGTTATTTCCTGACCTGACACTAACAGAAGTCGGACCTAACTTTTATTGTTAATCTGAACCTCAATCCAGATTAGGTAGGCTTAGTGACTGAACTAATCCATGCCTAGTATGCCACCGTCCCATACCGGTGCATACTATCCTCTAGTTAACATAGTTGACGAAAATAGTATAATTATCTATCAACCACATTTCAAAATAAGCGTAAGTATAGTTTAACATGTGTGTAACTAAATTAGGCATCCCAGAAAGGATTTAGAATCCTAATTACAGTCCATTAAATTGGCAAAGTAAAACCATGCATTTAACTCCTCCGAACAGTGCCTCAACTGATGCATTCTATAACAAATTTAAACCATCAGTTAATTCCATCCAAGCATACACATATTTATACTACTATATGCTTATACCACAACTGGAAACATAATTTGCAATTTAAGATCTTTCAGAGAAATCAAAATTTTAAAAAAAACAGTAAGCAACAGAAGTTAATTCTCCACTCATCCACCTAGGAATTCTCTGTTTAAACTTAGATTAATTCTATCTCCAATATCTGAATGTGAGCTTGCTTCCCAACATTTTTATAAGTTTTAAGTAGTGAATTACATCATACAGTAGCACATAGATAGCCTTTGAAAAATCCAGTTTAGCCAAACAGACCTCAAACATCAGTTTTATGCTTTAAACAAGAGAAAAAGAAGGCTCTGAAACAAAAGAGCCTTCTCCACTTCAAAGAGAGCCTTCTCCATCTCAAGGAGTGCCTTCTCCATCTCAAGGAGAGCCTTCTCTATCTCAAGAAGAGCCGTAGCTGTTCTGCGTGTGTCTTCTCCGACTCCGGTGGTTATTAGTCTTTGAAATCAGTTTTATTACAGGTTTTAAAGTCCTATCCTCATCCCAGATTGATCACAAGATAGAGTTATACAATTAAAAATTTAATTACTCATCAATGTTTAAAGCAAACAACCACCATATACAACCTGAACTTGTAACAACAGATTTAATTCAATGATGCTAGAAACTGATTTAACATGTATAAGCAATGTAATTAAGACTTAGTTTCATTCCTGGAGTCTAACTAAGCATACACAGAGCACAGATTCATGGGAAAGAGAAAAACAGAGCCTTGCCTTTGAAACTTTGGATAAAAAGCTCTAACTGTTGTCTCTATCTTCTCCGGCAATGTTGGTTGTGTTAAACCACCCTTGCTGTTCCTATTGTAGTCCAGTAACACACACCAAACTTCCCTCCTTGACTCTGCTTTGTGAACCACCCAAAATCCCACTCCGGTTCTCTCTGTATCTTTCTGGTTTTCACTACAAGATTAGAGGCTCTGTTTGTGGTTTACAGACTTACGTGTTTCTGTTTTCCAAACCCTAAACCATGTATTGCTTTATATTTATAGGTGTATATTAATACCCTAGTCCATAAATAATCAGCGACTAAGCCCTAATCCCCATCCTAATCGGCCTATGAAACTATCTCAGTTCTAATCCTACGACGGCTCACCTGTACGTGAATTATAATTATAGTAATTATAACTATAACCATAAAGAAAATAAATAACCATTACATTAACTAAGTAAAACAATTAAATAAGTATAGTAATTAAACAGGTAATTAATCCAAGTTACATATTATTCAGCACTTAATTTAATTTAAATAATTAATTAAAACCAATAAGTCAATTAAATAAAATAAAAAAAGCAATTAACTCAAATAAGTCAATTAATTCAAATAATTAATTAAATCCAATTAAACAATTAACTCAATTAATTCAATTTAATCACCACAATAAAATAATTAAATAATTAATCAAATAAAAATGCAATTAAATCAAAGATTAAATACCAAAAATATCCTTTTAAAATTAGGGGTATTACACCATATATACGGATAAGCTAGACTTTGAGAAAGGGTTGAAGAAAAGTTTAATTAGGGGTAGAGGGGCTTGGTTCGCTCCAACTGCTAAGGATTATCACATCCCGAGAGCCTTTGGTGAATACTCTGTTTCCTTGTACAAAAAACATAAAACCCACAAGAGTGAATGTCCTTATGAAATTTGTCTTCCTTGCTTCTGTACTTTTCTTTTCGATTCTCTAGGTATTCCTTATAATGAACTGAGTTACAGCATTTGCAGGGATATGATCAATCACTTGAAGGAGAACGTTCTGAATAACATTCATTCTTGCTCGGAACTCTTTTCATTCGAGAATCTTAGCGACATATCACTTTTGGGTGTTCTCATGGATCAGATCAAGATCCCCTCTTTCAGTAGAAGAAAGAATCCTCCTAGGAATGTCATTGCTTCTGCTTCAGCTTTCGCCTCTACCTCAACATTTACTACTGCTACCACTTCTAGTGTTACTCCGAGCATTGCACCTGCCATCAATCCGAGCTCCAATACTTCCCATATAGCTCTGGTCAATGCTCCTTGAGTTAGTAACCCTCTTATTGCCCGTGTGTCTACTTCGGATAAGGGTCAAGGGAAGAGACCTTGACCGGATGGTGGATCTGACCTCGATAACGTTCCTCTGTCAAGTAGCGTTCGGCCTTCCATAGTGGCTACACCTATTACTTCATAAGGTGGACCCACCACTACCGCTGGAACAGGTAGAGCTTCCACTTCTCCCTCTGAAGCAGTTCTGTGGACTCCCCGATTCGTCTAAGAGAATGGATCAGTTATTAATTCCAATGATACCATGTTTAAAGATAGTTTGACCGCCCTAGCCTACTATAAGCTTCTGTGGTCCCCTAAGAATGTTGAGATGCAAAAGGAACTGACCCAGAAGGAAACTTTCAGCCGTTTTCCCATGGCCGCTATGGAGGTAATTTTCCATTCTTCATTTGGTAAGATCAAAAAAGTTTTTATTTTCTGACTTCTTTGGATATACGTTCGGCATAATTAGTATTCGTGTATCTGCTTACAGACTCTGTTCGGAATGATGACCATGCAAAAACATGTCTAGTCATCCAATGCAAGGGCGTACAGACTTGCCACTAGACTTGATATGGCCAACAAAGAAAATAAGATAATCAGCACCAAAAACGTTGAACTAATGGTGTAGTTGAATAATGTTAAGAATGAAAGGGATGCTCTGAAGAAAGAAACAGACTCCCTCCAAGATGAGAAAAATGCTCTTCAAATAGAGAAGAACGTTATGCAGACCGAAAAGGACACTCTAAGAAATGATAGAGAAAATCTTCAGTGTTCATTGGATAACAAACGGGCGATGCGACTAGTCCTTAAAAAGAGAGCTTCAGATGAGCGTGGTGCCTTACTTGGCATCATTGGCAGAGTCGATGGTAGTATGAGGGCTCTTTATGCTCGCTTCTCCTGGGCTGGGGCCCTCAGATATGCAGAAGGATATAGAGACCGTTACATTGATCGTTCTCCTCCTGAAGGTCAAACCAGTTCTTACGCTGGTCCAGACGATGTTAATGCCTTCCTGAAGATTGATCTTCCAGGCACCTATACTGATCTGACCTCTGACCCTACCGAACGTATCTTTGATGAGTACAAGAAAATTGCTTCTCCTGGGGTCATTCCTACCCCCTCGTCTGACCAACCTTTGAACATTTTCCCTTTATCCACTATAGTTCCTCCTGCAATTGTTGCTGATGGTGGAGTTCAGCCAACTGAGGAAATCATCCAACTTGAATCACCTTCCAGAGGAGATGGGACAGTTAGTGATGGTGAGGTAAATACCAAGCACACCAGTGAGATTGATAGAACAGATAGGTTGGCTAGGATCTTGTAGATGCACAAGTTTTTGTTTTTCATTTCATCAGGACATTTTATTTTTGTAACTCCAAACTTGATCTGAATGATCGAATGAAATGAATATACATATAATTATATTTTTGCCAATCCTATCGTTGTCGAACACTCCAAATATTATTCCTACTTTTTATGTCATATTGTTGTTTCATTTTGGGCATGTATCTGGTGCTCAGCCTATGGTAGCATTTTGCTAGTTGATTTTTTATGCAAGTTTTTGGCGTTCGGCTCATAGTGCCATTTGCCACTTACTTGTCTAAGTGTTTAGCGCTTGGCTAGAATGCCACTTGCCACTGGATTTTTTTATTTTGGTGCAAGTTTTGGCGATCGGCTCGTAGTGCCATTTGCTGCTTACTTGTCTAAGTGTTGGCGCTCGCCAAGAATGCCACTTGCCACTGAAATTTTTATTTTAATGCAAGTCTTTGGCGTTCGGCTCATAGTGCCATTTGTAACTTACTTGTCTAAGTGTTTGGCTCTCAGCTAGAATACAACTTAGCACAGAAATTTTTATTTTGATGCAAGTCTTTGGTGTCCGGCTCATAGTGTCATCTGGTATTTACTTGTCTTTCATTAAGTGTTTTTTGCTCAACCAATTTTTGAAACAAAATGAACTCTTTTAAAAATCTTCATGGATAAATACATTCATATAAGCACAACTCTAAATGAACATCGTTCAGAATGGAATTTAATCTCTACTGGTAATACCTTTTTAAAGACTTGGCATTCCAAGGTTTATTCACCAATCTTCCAGCCATGGTCTCCAGATTGTATGCCCCTTTTCTTATGGCCTCTATAACTATGTATGGACCCCTCCCAGGGTGACATCATCTTTTTGATGATTCCTACCTTTTTTTACAAAACTAAGTCACAAGGTTCAAAATCTCTATGATTCACCTTTTTATTGCGACTATTCATGAGTGTTTGCTGGTAAGAAACGAGTCTTATTGCTGCTGCTTCTCTTATTTTTTCCAACAAATCAAGGTTAAATTTTAACATACTGTTGTTTTGCTCTGGATCACGTGCTAAACTTTGAATGGTCAGAACTAAATGGTCAACTGGTATTACTGCTTCAGTCCCATACGCCATAGTGAATGGGCTTTCACCGGTTGGTCGTCTAGGCATTGTTCTATAAGCCTACAAGACATTCGGGAGCTCATCCAACCATTTACCCTTCTTGTCCTCAAGCTTCTTCTTGATACAAGTAAAGATTATTCTATTTGTGATTTCGGCTTAACCGTTTGCCTGCGGATGGCTAACTGCTGCCAAATTTTAATTAATTCCATACTCTTCTAGGAGGTTCCTTACTTGCTTACTGTCCAGATTAGTTCCATTATCCATGACGATCGATCTCGGCACACCAAAACGATAAATGATATTACTCCAGATGAAACGTCTTACTTGAGTTTGGGTCACACTGGGATACGATTCGGCTTCTACCCATTTAATAAAATAATCTGTTACAAGTAGAAGTATTTGTTCTGTGATCTGGCTTTTGGTAGAGGCCAACCACATCCATCCCCCATTACGCGAAAGGTCATGGTTTGGCCATTACGTGCAAATCTTCAGGTGGTTGGTGGTTCAGTGGTCCGAACTTTTGGCACTTATTGCATCTTCTGGAGAATTCTTCCGCATCTCGCGGCATGTTCAGCCAAAAATATCCCTGCGTCATTGCTTTATATACCAAAGATCTCCCTCCTGAGTAATTGTTACACACACCCTCATGAATAGCTCGCAGGATCTGTCCAGCCTCTGAGGGGGTAACATATTTCAAATATGGACCCAAGAAAGACCTCTTATACAGTTGATTATGGATAATGGCAAATTTTATTGCATTTGTCTGACTTTCCTTGCCTTGTCGTTCTGCTCGGGTAGCACACCATCTCGTATGAACATCATGATTGGGTCAATCTAGCTCGACTCAAATGGTATAACATTTACTTGTCGTGGATCCGAGCCGAGGGGTTCTTCAAAGATAGAAGGTTGACATAACACGTCAACATGAACCATTCTTGCTAGTGTCTCTCTAGAACTTGACGCACTACAGGCTAACCGATCGGCATCTTCATTATATTCTCTTGGTAATTGGATGAAATTGATTTGATCAAAGCTCTTTGCTTCACGCAAAACAACAAAATGGTATGCCTCCATTGTTTCATCCTTGGTACCATACTCCCCAATGGCCTGCTGAATGATCAACTGTGAATCGCTACAAGCAACTAAACTCTTAACCTTTAGTTCTTTGCTAGTCTTAGTCCTGCCAGCAATGCTTCATACTCTGCTTCATTATTAGTTGCTTTGAACTCAAGTCTGATTACTTGACACAGCGTGGTACCTTCTGGTGTCAGCAATTTGATCCCTATGCCCGCCCCTATTTGATTTGAAGAACCATCAACGAAAAGCGTCCATGATAAACTTCCAAGGTCTTCTTCCATGTCTTCTACATCACATTCGAACAAGAAGTCAGCCACCGCCTATCCTTTTATGGCCGTTTGGGATTCTTACATTATATCAAATAAGCTCAGCTTAATGGCCCACTTTGTCATTCTTCCCGATAGATCTGGCTTATGCATGATTACCCTTATAGGAAAGGTGGTAAGAACGATAATAGGATGAGACTCAAAATAGTACTTGAGTTTCTTCTTTACATTCACCAAAGATAGAATAACTCGTTCGGCCTTTGAATACCTTTTTTCTGGCTCGGCCATTGCCTTGCTAACGTAGAACACCGGGAATTTTTTTCCCCCTTCACTACGTACCAGAAAGGCACTTGTTACACTGCTCGATATGCCAAGATACATGAAAAGCTTCTCACCTGGCTTTGGGGCAGATAAGATTGGAAGGTTCTGCATATACTCTTTCAACTTAGTCAGTGCCTGTCATTGCTGATCCCCCCAGGCTTGCCTACCATAACCTTTTATCGTGTTGAAGAATAGTTTACAGCGATCTGATAGCTTACTTAGTGCTGCTATCCGCCCGGTGAGCACCTAAACCTCCTTAATGGTTTTATGTTTTGTATTTTTTATCAGTGTTTTTGCTTGGGCTGGGCTAACTTCGATCACTCTGCTATTGACCACGTGCCCCAGGAACTACCCAGAACCCACGTTGAACGAGCATTTAGTTGGGTTAAGATTCATGCCGTACCTCCTTCATACTTCAAACACATCTTACAAGTGTTTCAAATGTTGGTCCTTCTTTTTACTTTTCACCACCATGTTATCAATATAAGCTTCCATAGTTTTACCCATTTAACTTTTGAAAATCTTGCTAACCAATCTTTGGTAAGTGGCTCCAACATTCTTCAATCCGAACGGCATGACCTTGTAGCAATAGATCCCTCGTTCAGTGACAAAAGAGGTTTTGTTCTTCATCGTTCGGATCCATAGGAATTTGATTATAACCTGAATAGACATCCAGAAAAGTTAATTGTTTATATCCAGTGGTAACATCCACCATTTGATCAATCTTTGGTAACGAAAAACTATCCTTCGGACAAGCTTTGTTCAGGTTGGTGAAATCAATGCAAACTCTCTATTTTCCATTCTTTTTCTGCGCTTCAACCACGTTTGAGAACCATGATGGGTACTGAACTTCTCTGATAAACCCTGCCTCCAACAATCTGTAATACCCCTAATTTTAAAAGGATAGTCTCCGTATTTATTTTATAGTTTTATTGCATTTTTAAATTCATTATTTGATTATTTGGCTAATTGTTTAATTGTTTAATTATTTAATTGAATTTTAATTGTTTAATTGGATTATTTGTTTTAATTAAATTATATGCTTATGTGAAAAATGAACTAATTATTTTATTTGATTAAATTGATTAATTGATTTTAAGTGTTTAGTAGTAATTAAATGTTTATTTTATTTTAAGGAGTTGGGCTTAAATAGTTTGGATTATGTAGATAGGGGATTAAATGGGTATAGTTATTACCCATGGATAGTTATACATATATATATATGGGTATATATGTATATAAGATTATGTTAATTATTAATTATAATTAATAGTTACATTAATTGTGATTTTCAGTATATGCTATATATTATATAATTATAAAGGTTTATATATATATATATATATATATATATATATATATATATGATATTACGTTGGATTAGGGTGCCGATATATTTAATATGTATTTAGTTTATTTTTCTTTTCCTTTTCCTTAGGTAAGTAGAATTAGGTTAAATTAAATTTCCCTATAAATATATCGTTATATGTCTGCTAAGGGTTTTAGAACCCCATTCACGTAACAGTGGAGGCCGAGAGAAATACAGAGAGGTGTGAGAGAAAAACAGAGAGAACGAGTTGGGGTTTTGGCTAAAAACAAGGGCTGAACCGAGGAGGGATAATTGAAGCTTGCCCGTGGATTAAACCAAGGGCAACGGATGAGTTGAGAACAGTCAAGGATTGTCGAAAAAATCTGAGACAACGTTGAGATTTTAATCCGAAATCTCAAAGGTAAGTTCATATTCTAACTCTTTCCCTTAGACTTGTGTTCTTTATATACCTAAGACAAGTCTAGGATTAATTGGATATAAAACTGATTATGAATTATGCTTAAACAGTTGAAAACAGAAAGTATGTTTATGAACTATATTTGTCTTGATCTTGAATTGTGTTGAATGAAAACTTTGTTTATTTATGTTAAGGTTACATATTTGATTCATATAAATTGTTGGGATTGTCTGGGACCTAGAACAGACCATTAGGAACTTTAACGGAGGGGATTGGAACAATCGAAGGTTGCCGGAGACGGAAAAGATGGAGACTAGGAGGAGTGGAGGCGGCTCCACTTTCAAAGGAGACGGCTCCATTGAAAGGGAGCTGGCTCCATATGTAAAGGAGGCGGCTCCTTTGGGGTGGAGCCGGCTCCACCTTTTATGGAGCTGGCTCCCTTGCTGGCAATGTAGTTTTTATGGATTTTTGGTTTTTTCCGAGGCTGGAATGCTAGTTTGGACTTCTATGGGGGTTTAAATGATTTAAATGAGTATGTTAAACTTCCGGAAAGGGTAATCTACGTTATTATGCTTAGAACTTGAACAATATGAGATTTTAAATAAATTTTCATATTGTTATTTGGATTGGATTATGTAAATTGCTTACCTCTACACTAGCAACTTTCTGTATATGATTATACAGTTTTTAATCATGTATCAGCAGCATAATATGAGCATGTTAATTTATATATATTATTATGCTTTTTGTGGATTTAATTGATGTTTTAAATTTATTAATTTTTGCGTCAATTATTGGATTTGTGGATGATATGCACCGGTATGAGACAGTGGCATATTAGGGACGGATTAGCTCAAAACGCTAAGTTCTACCTATTCTAATATAAGGGAATGGATTTACTAAAATGATAAGTCCTACTTATATTCGTGTCAGGTTAACAAATAGTTGAATGACATACCTTGGTTTTGGATGGATTTTAAATATATAATTATGATACCTCGATATGAGCTTGAGTCTTATGATCGATGGTTAGGGAGCGTATATGCAATAGGATCCATAGCTGGCTATGATGGTTAGAGGTGTACCTTGTTAGGTCTAGGTACTCATGCCCACTTCAGGTGCGTTTTGTATGTTGCCTACTAGTCAGGTTGAGACCGCCTTATAGTCCAGTAAGAGTCCCTTAGTGTGGATATATATATATATATATATATATATATATATATATAGTTATTGTTGAGTTATTTAGGATGTACATGCGTATTGGGTCTCTGTTTGGATTATAGTAAAATAGAACTTGCTCGTAGGCATGACCCACTATCATTTTTCTCAGGTGTTCAACAGTTCCAGTCTTAGAGGTTTATCGTGCTGAGCAGAGACAGTCACTCACTCCTCCAACTACGTAGGACTATTACATATGTTTTAGTTTTGGTTTTTCCTTTTAGTTCAGTTATTTATTTTTTTTCCAGCTGGGATATTATTAGGGGTCCACTAGATGGATTCCCGAGTTGTAATAATATTTGAGGTTTTGGTATTAAATTATTTAATTAGTAATTCAAGGATTATATTTTAGATTCTTTTCAGCTTAATTATTTATTCTTTAAATTCTTCTTGTATTCTATGCTTGTTTATTTACTTAATTGTTTGGTATCCCTCGAATAGGTGCTCGGACTTGATCACCCGTGGCTTTAGAATCTAGGGGTATCACACAATCTATCAATTTTATCAGCTATGATTTGATTGCACTTTGAGGCGAACCTCCTCTGCTT
Organism: Cornus florida; assembly: GCF_030987335.1. NCBI lineage: Eukaryota > Viridiplantae > Streptophyta > Magnoliopsida > Cornales > Cornaceae > Cornus > Cornus florida. Next base: position 11,186,449 of record NW_026775577.1, read on the forward strand.
CTGTCTAACAGGCTTAGTGCTCGGATCTACATTAAGGGAATGACAAGACACTGAGGGATCAATTCCTGGCATGTCTGAATGGCTCCAGGCAAACACATCTGCGTTTTTAGACAATAAATCAACTAGCTGCTGTTTCTCCTCTTTTGCAAGTTTTGACCTTATTCTTGTGGTTCTGTTTAGCCTCAGAAGATCAATCTACACATCCATGAGGGGCTCTTCAGTAAGGACCAAAGGCTCTTCTTCCTCCCCAACCTTTTTGGGAGGAGGCCCCTGTAATTTTTATATTGGGCTATCAAATCGGAGGGGCGCTTTTCCTTTCCCGCCGGCCTTCAGAGTTACAGAATAACACTCCTTGGCTGCTACTTGGTCTCTATGAATATCCATCACTCTGCTCCCATTTGGACTTAAGCATTTTATTATCTGGTGCAAAGTCGACGGGACACCTTGGACTCTGTAAAACCATCATCTTCCCATCAAGAAATTGTAATATGGGTGAATCCCAACGACCATAAAGCTTTCTATAAATTCTCTTTCGACAGAAAGTACTGGCAATTCGACCATACCGATCGGCTCCACCCGTTTCCCATCAAACCCTACTAGTGGATTTCCTGTGGGTTTGAGCCTTTCTGGTGCAATCTCGAGCCGGTCAAATGTTACTCTTGTCATGACATTCGCGCTGCTTCCCAGATCAATCAAGACTCTCCGAACCAAGCATTCTGCTACCATCAGGATAATGACCAAGGGATTTTCATGAAGAACTTGAACTCATAATAAATCCGTTCTGTCAAACCTTATCTGAACTGAACAATTTTGCTGGTGCAGAGCATTTACACTGGCTATCATTTTCTTCATTTATGCTTGTCGAAGACGCATTCAGAGTAGTTCTTTTAATTCTTCGGTCGACTCAGGCCGGCCATGAATTGCATTTATTATACGAACAGGCTAAGCGATATTATAGTTTGGCTTCGGATTTCTTTTCACTTACTCAACCGGTCGGTTTTGCTCTACTGCTGGTCCTTAAATGTATCCAAGAAATTCTCCTTTTACTATCAGCATCTCCACTTGTCTTCTTAAATTCCTGCATTCATTAGTCAGATGTAATACCCCTAATTTTAAAAGGACAGTTCTGGAATTTAATTATTGTATTTAATTGCATTTTATTTTATTATGTGTCATTTTATTGGATTATTTGTTTGATAATTGATTATCTGCTTGTTTGTCCTTTTATTTGAATTAATTGTTTTCTTTTATTAATATTATTGTTTTTGTTATTGGATTATTTTGAATTGGGTTAAGTTAAATGTTAATTTATTTTAGATTAGGATTATATTTCTGTGGAAGTTATTTAAATGTTAAATTATATAATTAAGTTGATTTACGTATATGTCAGTTAGGGTTGGAGTTACTGTAGCCGACCTAGGTTGTATTAAGTCGCCGTGTATTGTAACTTGGACAATTGCATGGGCCGACTAAGGGTTTGCATTAGGATATACAGATTAGGGTTGGAGAATTAAGCTTATAAATATATTTCTTCATGTGGGTTTAGGGTTTAGCAAACAAACATCACACAACCTGCATTCACGTATCAGGTTTTCAGAGAGGGAAAAACAGAGAGTTGTAGAGAGTTTCAGAGAGAACCTTTGGGGATTAAAGGAAGAATTCAAGGAGAAGGGTGGGGGATTGAATTAGGAGCAGCAGAGGGAGTTAAGACAACCATCGTTGCCGGAGTTGACAGAGGTCTATAGTTCCACAGTCTGAAACTGAAGGCAAGTTCTGTTTCCACTCTATCTCTTTAATCTGTGTTCTATACAGGCTTAGAAAGACTCTAAGGATTAAACCAAGATTAAAAACAGATTAATGATTAATTTTATCTTGTATGCATGTTCAAACGGAAATAAATCTCGTGAATCAAACTGTGCAAATTTTTAAAGAACTGTGAACTGATACATGTTGTGTCTTGGGTTCAAGCTTGGTTAATTGGGATTATTGATGCATGTTGGGGGGTTTCTCATATAATCTAGGATAGTGTATAAACACTGGAACAAGGTTTTAAAATACTAAATAGGTTTTGAACTTAGCCGGAGGCGAGGAAAACAACCAGAGAAGGAATTACGGCTCTCAAAGGAGGAGAGCCGGCTCACCAAAGGAGGGAGCCGGCTCTAGGGGGTGTGAGAGCCGGCTCCACAAGGGATTGGAGCCGGCTCCACAAGGGTAGAGCTGGCTCCAATAAGGGAGGAGCCGGCTCCACCAAGAAGGGAGGCGGTTCCAATATTCTGGAGGCGGCTCCAGCTTCTTTTCTTGCTTCTGCGTGATTTTGGGTTGTTTCTGGACCTATGGGAAGATGACTGGGTTGTTTCAGTGGGTAAAATTGGGTTGTATAATAATTCCAAAGATGTAAAAATGGTTGGAAGTATTGTTAATGGTATTGTGTTGAACCTTGAAGCAACCTAAGGTTAAACGAAGAAACTGCATATGTGAAGTTATCTTTGAAATCTTTGTAAACTGTTTACTGCTTTGAGCAAAGTTTTGGGTTCTTTTGCATGTTTAAATTTATCAAGCATGTTTAACTATGTTATAAGCATATGTTTATCTATCTAGAAGATTAAGTATGCTTAAATGGAATTAATGGATGTTTTAAATTTATCAACTATTGCATCAGATATGGTTGTGCAGGAGGAGTGGTAGGTTTCAGTCTTACTTACTAAAATGGGACTGGAAAGGGATTTCTAAACCTTATGAAGGATGATTAATGTGTTGTACACATGTTAAACTATTTATATGCAAATCTTGAAGTATGGTGGATTGGTATTTATTACTGTTCCGTCAACTATATTAACTGGAGGAACTACATGTACAGTCTGTTCATATATATATAAAGCACTGTAATGTGATATTTAAATGGTATATGGGATGCATAAATTGGTTGTAAATATGTTAAGCTATATTTATGTTTCTTTTGGAAATTAGTTGATACATTTTTATGCTGTGTTATTAACTATGGAACTGGAGGATTGTATGCACCGGTATGGGACGGTGGCATACTAGGTATGGATTAGTACAAACACTAGGTCCTACCTAATTTGGATTAAGGTATGGATTAACCATATGGGTTAAGTCCATCACCTACATGGGTTATATCAATTGAGAATTGAATGAACTACTATGAGTTCAGGATGGATTTGTTATACAATATATCAAACTGTTACAAAGTTGGATGGTATTTTGTATTAGGAGGAGTATGGATTTTATATATGTATTTTATGGTACTATGGTATGAGTTTGAGTCTTAGGACCATAGTTAGGGCGCGTATATTGCCTAGGATGGATAACTGGACATAGGTGTTGTTCCCTGGTAGGTCTAGGTACTGATGCCCACCTTAGGGTGCGTATTCGCATGTTGCCTTCTATTTAGGCTGAGACAAACCTATTGGACTAGCGAGCATCCTATTAGTGTGTACTATATAGATATGGACTACTCTAGATATTGTTGGGTCTTCCTAGGATGTATCTGCATATCGGATTACTGTTTGGATTGTAGTAGATCAGGACTTGCATGTGGGCCTGACCCACTCCTTTATTTTTCAGGTGTTCGTCAGTTTCAGGGTTAGAGCTTGGATGTGCAGAGCCGATACAGCTACTCATTCCTCCCACTACGTAGGGATCTACTTTATGTTAGCTTTAGTTTTATTTCTGTTATTTCAGTTTCGGATTGAGAAGTTTAATAAGGGGTCCAATTGATGGATTCCCAAGTTGTAAACTTATGGAGATTTGGATTATCAGTGTTGGATATTTATTTTAAGGATATTATTTTAGTTCCTTTCAGCTTCTATTATTTGTATTTCTTAAATAAATTTTGTATTTTGTGTTTGATTTAAAATATTAATTGTTTGATATCCCTCGGGTTTGGGCCTGAGCCTGATCAACCCGTGTCTTGGATTCGAGGGGTATCACATCAGATGTCCAAAATCACTATAAAAAGCACAATTTTTGGATTGATCTCTTTGTTCGAGTGGTTGCTTGATCGGCAAGGGAGGGCGAAACTTATCTTTATTTTCTTGAAATAACCTCGCCAAGGTGACTTTGAGTGGAGTGACTGACTCCTCTTCTCTTAGCATCTTTTCTACTTTCTAGGGGTTCGGATACTGTGGTGTAACTTACTTCTATCTGATCTTTATTCTGGTCTTTTCCTCCATTGCAACCATGGACATTTTCCTCGTATTGGCAGCTTCCTCTTCTTCCAAGCGCACAAAACCATAAGCTCTTTCATTCAGTTCATCCATAGTCCTCGGCATATTCACCCCTAGATTCGTGTGGAACGGTGTCTCTCAGTTCATGGCCAGCTTGAAGCGCCGTGGATGGATGGCACTCTATTACCATGCTCTTTTCTAGGTTAAATCTTATGAGAAAGGCATGGAAACGTTCGCCTTCCCGTTGTTTCATTATAAATAGACATGATATATCCTTGGCCAGACGCTTGTTCGCATGATACTGGCTTATGAATCTGTCGCACAAGTTCTAGAAGTTTTCCACCGATCCTCTTACCAAGTTCTTAAACTAGTTGAGCGCCAGTCCAGTTAGGCTCGTAGGAAAAACTTTGCATATTAGAGGATCATTCTCTATGTTCAGAGCCATTTTCAACTGAATGTGATAAACATGCTCGATCGAATCACTCGTTCCATCGAATAAAGTAAAAACTGGCATGGAGAATTTTCTTGGATTTGGAGCATTCAAGATCTCATCTGTGAACGGTGAACCAACAGTTCGAGCTGCCGAACGGAGAGTTTCATTTTCTTTCGGTAGTATCTTTTGCTCAACAGATCTCTTACCTAAACTCCTGTAATCATACATGGCCATTAACGGACGGTAGAGTGGATCAAACGTCCTTTCTTCAGTTAATTCTCTCTGCCACGATGGTATAGCCCTATTGTGACCGAACTCCATGGCTTCTTCTCATCTGATCTTTTCGCGAAACGAATCGAATTCCATGGCTTCTTCTCGCCTGATCCTTTCGCGATGTGAATTGAACTCCATGACTTCTTCTCGCCTGATCATTTCGCAATGCGAATCCAAATGGACAAATTGTTCCTGATCCTCTAGATGATGAACATTAGATGAAAAATCATCTGGCCTAATGTTTTAGTGTCATGGATCCAGGTGAACGTTTCCTTCCTGTTTGTCCTGGTGAACATTATTTGGCGGCAAGACTCTTTCTCCTGCTGAAGGCAGTCGTGGAGGTACCGAAGCGTCTCATCGCTCCATTCCGGCTCTTAGTTCTGCATTTTTTCTCCTTAGAGCCTCTATCATGCTCATTAGTTCGTCAAGCTTCACGTGTTGTTCATTTTCTTGTGGATAAGAACTCTTACCTCCAATCATCGTTCTGGATCGGAGTAGAGTCATGAACTGTTAAACTTTAAATATATCTGAATTATACTTCTGAGAATTCGTCAGATCTGGTCTCTACTTAACCAAATCTCGATCTCCGTCGGCTAGATCTGAACTTTTCACCATGAATTCGTCAGATAGGCCTTCGTCGATCAGGATCAAACCTCTGCCAAACAGATCAAGATCTTCTCAGGTTTGAATCCAATTTCAAGAAATCAAGCTTCTACCTCACAAATTAATCCTGATCCTTCGAAAGAATGATCAATTTGCTTACAAAAAACTCGATGATCAACTGGATCCTTCCTTCGATTCCCACGGACGGCGCCATTGAACATGCAATAAGCAAATTCTCTCAATTTGGAAAGATTAGTTCTTACACTTCAAAATATCTCAACCTCTTTTCCTTCTCTTTTCATTCTATTTATAGTTCTAGAAGCTTCTTCTCCAGCTCTCCACGTTGGACCGATCTTTTGGGCCCGCCTTGAATATCGATCCATTTCCTTTGCTCTAAGATTGGGCTTCCGGATTGTCTTTGTGAATATTGGGCCCAGTGTTCTCTCCAGATTCAATCTTTAATAATATAGGTCGTTTCCGGTCCAAGTTATTTTTAGTATCTTTAAGTATATACACGAAATGAATTCAGCAAGAATTAAGGGATTCCAAATATTAAGGAAACGTATAATCTTAAAGACCAAAGAATCATACATCTGGTACTATCACATTAAAAATTGAAGTAATTTGATGTATCTATGGCCTCCACTATTTAGCTCCCTCAAATTATTAAGGAGAGTCTCTTATTTGTTTTTTCAATATATACATAAATATATATATATTTCATACATCTGGTACTATCACATTAAAAATTGAAGTGATTTGATGTATCTTTGGCCTCCACTATCTAGCTCCCTCAAATTATTAAGGAGAGTCTCTTATTTGTTTTTTCAATATATATATATATATATATATATATATATATATATATATATATTTCACCGAAGGGTATTTGACCAAAGGTATAACATTTTCATCCTCAAAAAGGAAGGGAGCTAGGGGCTAAGTCCGAAAGTGAGCAAAAGATATGTGTGTTGGAGTTGGTGGGCAAATGAACACAAATAGGATACACTCACATATATTCAACTGAATTAGTAAACACACAATTCAGAAATACTCACTTCTATAAAGCTGAATTCTTTATCTTGTATTGCTTAATTGTTCGTATGTTGAAATACACTTACATGACTCACCTATTTATACTACTCAATGGATACTTCTAGTATATGAATTTAATACATGCAATGAACCATACAATGAACCAAAATATTTCATATAAACCAAAATGTTCCATATACTAGCAATTATTATTAGATTCTTTGCACCTTCCCAAGTATCACTTGGTCTTCTTCCAACATCCCCCCTTAAGCTAGACTTGTGCAACTCCAAGTTTCTCCTTCAATTTGAAGAAACTTTTTAACTTCAATACTTTTGTAAAAATGTCTGCAATCTGATCTTTGATTTTGTAGTGTTTGATGATAATTTCTCCATCTTTAACCAAATCTCTAATGAAGTGATACTTGATTCTAATATGTGTTGTTGACTTCGGGTGTCGCACCCCAAAATCCAAAGTTTGTGCACCAAAAGATAATGGTGTAGAGCTATGATGAATATGGCCAAGTTTTACATTTAGAAATTGCCACTACTACCTTTCACTAAAAATATAGTTAGGGCAAGCAGGGATCATCCCAAGGGATTGGTGGGTCGTATTAGGTTGTGGAATCGAGATTAGGGTTAGTAGGTCGAGTGATCAAAAGATTGGTTGGTAGTTGAATTGTACTAAGATGAAATTTAAATTAAAGTAGGCAATTAAATGTAATGGAAAGAAAATAAGAGAGAGATCTTGGGGTTTAGAGATCACCACTAAGCATAGCTTTTCTACACCCTTAATGAATGATTAATGAGGCGAAAAATATGCATTGCAACATAGTGTGTGTGTGTGGTTGTTTCAACAAGCATGGATGACAAATTAAACATATGTTGTCTAAGCAACATGGTGGATAGCACGATATATCACATTAAGCCATTAATCATTTCTTTAAGCTCACAATCCAAATACATCACAAGGTTAGAGATATATGTTACTTGCTTTCATAAGTATGGAACATCAAACAACAAGCATGGATTGTCCTCCCATTTAACACCTAAACTACAACTACACTACAATTAAGCTAATGACATGAAATTAAACAAATTAAACTATGGGAGAGGCACAATCCATCAAGAAATGAGTATGAACCATCAAATAAACCACAAGAACATTCCATTAAGCACTGAGTCTTGACAATCTCTAGATATATAGCATTAACACACATAGACATGCATCAACAACACAAGAAATAGAAATAAACACATGAACATCTATTCTAGCATACATAGACATATGGATAGAATGAAATGATCAATTGGAAGCATTAAACCACACAAATCATTGAATAAACAAGATCTATATATATAAAAGTGTCAAAACATGTACCACAATACAAATCCCCTCAAAAATACACAAATCAAGATGTAGAAAACATGCTTAGGGCTAACTCTAGCCCCAAGAGGATGTCTAGCCACTCATAGATGGTGTCCTCCAACCCTCAAGGGCTAACTCCATGGTAGAGATTGCTCCTCTTCTTGGTTGATGGAAGAGCTCCAAGCTTGTGTCTCTAGCCTCCTCCTTTCTTTTCTTCCTCCCTAAGAATATGGAAATTATGCCTCTATTTACTCTCAAGTATATGCTCTCAAGTATATCCCTCAAAAAATGGCTCATATTCCTTATATAGGTAGGTTAAATATCACCCCAAATGAGTTGGGCTCGTACACCAATATTCCTTCCAATGATTAGATATGAGACAACTTTTAGTGAGTTAGAAATTGGATTTTCTCGAGATTTGAGAAGTTCGATCAATCAAACTTATGGTGAGATCGATCGAACATGGCTGAGATCTATCGAATTTAAGCTAGATTGATCCTCTATGGCGGCGCCTTTTTGGATAAAAACAAATCTGAGATATTTTGAAGATATTTTTGGGAAAAAGACAAATGTGGTAGGTAGGGTGGTACAAGTGGATAAGATGGAATCTTTTCGATCGATCGGAAGAAAGTTAGATCGATCGAACTTTGTGGGATCTTTGGATAAGGACAAAAGAGCTTGGATCTATCTTGGAATGCTAAGATCGATGAACTTTTGATCGATCGAATATTTTCTGAGATCGATCGAACTTACTGAATTTCCACCACTTGCTTCCTTTTGCTCCCACTTTGCTCCTTTCTTTGATTCATCTCAAGATTGCTTCAATTATGCTCTTATTTAGCTAAGTTAGCTTATTTTAGGTATAAGTACCTGAAAATGAAAATAATACAAAATCAATCTAAAGCGGCAAAATAAGATAGATAAAGGTCCTAGAATACCTAAGTTTAAGGGGTTTAAATGCGCACTTTTCAGCGCTTATCACACCCCCAAACTTAAATATTGCTAGTCCCTAGCAATAAACTACAAAGTAAAGGAATGAAATGAACAACTATACAACTATGAACTAGAAAGCAATAAATGGATAACGCCACTTTCGTAGGGAACACGATTACATTTAGCATATGCAACAAGCCTTTTAAACCCCTAGGTTACCCCTAGTAGACGAGTGAAGTCTCGTGAGGGTTTCCAGAAATGATACCCACAAACATTAAGCTTATTCTTTCAAAAGAGGCACCAATATTGCAAACAAGCATTGGGAGAAAACTACCTCAAGTATGCAATTTTTCAAACATTTCCAAGTAATCTCCCAAATTTTCAACATCAAACAAGTAAGTATGGTCCTCCACATATCAAGAAAATGATCATGAAAATCCAAACAACTCTAGGACCCTTTTTTAGTGGACCGGCATAAAGTATGTTGCTATCTTAGCCAACTAAAGAAATAATCACATCCTTACCCTCAAACTAGCACACAAATCTAGTACCGATCATTAATACAAAGAGTGGGCCTTTTATTAAAGCTTTATTGATCTAGGTGCGCTTATTCTTTTCAGTCAATTATTTATTTTATTTTTTTATTTTTTTTAGGATCAAAGATGGAAGCATGGTGCAATGTGTTGATCTATTAAGCTTTCTAGCGATCCATGAGGTTAAGCGTTAGGTTAATGACTCCCAAACCAGACGGCCTTAGGGCACTAGGTGTTTAAACACCCCTAAGGACTTACAAGCTCAAATCAACAAGGCTAAAAATCAAGACAACCTCCATCTAATCATTTCCCACTTCTCACCTTTTGGGAGAAGTCCTCACTTTTTATTGCTTTTGCAACTTTCTTTCTTTTTTTTTTTTTTTAAGTTCAATTATTAACCTAGAATTTGGGCCTTCCACCTTTCGGCGCGAGAAATTCAGTGCTTGATGAGGTTAGAATCCCGGCTACTTAGTGAAAAGGGGCTGTTATCCACCTTTATCAAAAGGAAAGCTTTCAATGCACTACTAGCTCAATTGGGATATAACCAATTCAATAATCAACAAAGCATGTACCCCACAAATGAATGCTAGTGTGCGCCTGTGCTAGTGTAGAATACTAGAGTGAATCTCAAAACAATCACAAAATTAGGATGATGTGGACCACAAGTGCAAGCATGATATCAATCTTTTGAAAAATTTACCCCCTAAATGGCATCCACAAGGCATACAAGGAGTATTGGACTCTCAAGTCAAGCAATTTTTAAATTTTAAACAATATAGTCCTCAGAAGATCAAAATCATAGCTAGTTATGGACCAATCATAGAAAATTCCTCAAATACACAAGTCATGCTCAAAATTTTGAATTTTAAAGCAAACATTGCAAATCACACTATTACCCCCAAACTTAAATGCACAGTGTCCTCAATGTGCAAAGAGAACAAAAGGAAAGAGTATACCAGTGCAACTATAGAAAGGAATAACCGGAACAGAAGTATCTAAAGTAGGTGACATAGCCCCCCCCCCCCCCCCCCCCCAAACTTGGGATTAACTGTGGTCTTTAAAATTTGGCACTTAGATAAAACTCATCAGATAACAAAAGGGATAATAACAGTGCACAGTGGACTTGCAAGTGTAAATGGGATAGAAACTGAAAATAGAGAGAGGTATAAGAGTGGTCCTGGAAAAAAAAAAAAAAATGGGCAGTACTCTCTCTCACTGAAGTCACTGGGATGCACCTGATGGAGTCAGTCACAGACAGATATATCAATAGAAGAATATGACATCCAAAAGATCATGGGTAAAATAGAAAAACAGAATAAAGTACAATACATCCAGTGAGATATCAAGGCCAATAGACTGGCCGTAAAAATAATATAACAGTATCAAAAATATGCATATATCACAGATATATAAGAGGAGTAAGAAGATATGGAAATCATGAAGAGGAGGTAGGATGAGCAGGGCGTGATCCGCGTATGTCTCTGGATAAGTCTCGTAACACAGCTATGACATCTGTACGGAGTGAAGTAATGTCAGCTCGGATAGAGACAGTGTCTGCTCAGATAGAGACAGTATCTGCTCAGATAGAGACAGCGATTGCTCGGATAGAGACTACGGCATCCTCCAAAGCCTGGATGCACTCTCCAAAGCCGGGTGTCTGTGCCGGAGCCTCAGGTACCACTGGAGTGGGAGAATGATGATCCTGAGCCCACTCCTCATCATGAATAGGCGACCCAACTAGAGAGTGATGCTCCTGGTCCTCTGCGGGTTGCTCCAAGTCAATATCCATGTGCATGGCAACCAGATCGACTGGTACATCGTTCGCCGCCTGCTCTACTGCTACTGCCTGCTCCAATTCCTTTCTCTCTAGCTCCTCAGCTGCCTCGACAACGTCGTCCTGCAGACTCTTGATAAGAGCCTTGTAGCTCTTATCCCAATCCTTCTTCTGGAATGTACAGGCCTCGGATTCAATACGCTTCCGTGGCTGGAAATGATAGCGCTGGTCTCTCAGAATCTGTGTGATGAGATGGCCGAATGGGAAATACTTAGCCCTTTTGGGCTTGGCCTTGCTGATATGGTCAACATACAGCTTCATCATAACGCTCCAGATGAGCGCAGGAATGGACAGCCAAAGCCCTGTATAAAAGACGTATAAAGCTGTAAGATAGTCGTCGCGTCTCTGTATCTTGTGGCCGGCCATAAAAACATTTTGGTATAGCACCGAATCGAAGAACCACAGGTCGTCTGGCAGATAAGTCCGGGTAACGAAAGTCTCACCACCGGCATAGTGACCTGTGAGTGCAACGACCATGTCTGCATATGTGGGCCTCTATAGAGTAGGATAGGTATCCTGGAGATCAGAAAGGCAAACGTGTGGACAATGGTAAGAACTGGAAATAGTGTCCACCGTGATACTGCTAGGGTGGCAATCAATGGTAATCCGCAACTCCGCCAGGTTACTTGGGGCAGGTCGGAGGTTCTGGAAGAACATCCGGACCAACCTCGGGTACACTGGGTATGTGACAGGGGCTAGTATGGTTGAGATGCCCCTCTGGTCTATATCGTCATATGCGGCTTTGGTAAGAACAAACCGAGAGAAGTAGTTTATGTCAAAGACAGACTCATGGGCCACTCGAAGGCGTGAATATCTCAGCAATGGCCGGTCTAAGGCCTGAGCTGGCTTAGCTGGTGGTGGTGATGGAGATGGTATGTGCTCAGCCTCAGCGTCAGCCTGTGGAGAAGATGTCTCGGCTGAAGACTGTAGTCTACTATCGGATGGAAACTGAGGTGGAGTGGGCTCTACTGGCTCCTTCTGAATATGAGAGGGCTCTGGCTCGGACTCATAAATGGGGTCCTGGGCGTTAGATGGACCTACTTCGTCATCCAATCTCTGCCTGGCCTTGCGGTGATAATGTCTGCGAGCAACAGTCTTAACCTTAGCCATGGCCTGCAAAATAAAAGGAAAACTTGCAAAAAGGAAGTCAGTACCAGTATAAAGAATTAAGACACAATTTATAGAATCATGTATGTCAAAATAGGATAGACAAAGCAGATAGGAAACATGAATCTATGAAATTGATAAGGAATAAGTGACATGATGTGATGCATGCTAGACAGTGTAAGTATGGAATGCATCCAATGTGGAAAACACATGCATTGGGCATGTATGAGATAGTATGAAACACAAGAGATGTTGTGTGAAATGTGTAATGCATATCTGTGAATTTCGATCGATCACAAAAATGTGAGATCGATGCAAGTTCGATCGATCGAGAATAAGTGAGATCGATCTGTTACAGATCGATCGGAGAAAAAGTTCAATAGATCGAACTGTGAGGTGAAACTCGAAAAGTGACAGATCTGTGACGTGGATGGCACGGGGCCTTTATGAACATTGTCGTGGGCCCATTTACACAACAAACCATCAACATTGGCCACTTGATTCGGTCCGTGACCCCTGAAATCAAATCAAAAATCAGAAACATATAAAACCATATATACATATATATATACATGTATTCAAAGAGATTCAAAGCTTCATCAATGGCGATATGTATCATCAAAACAACATAGATCTAACATTCAAAGCATGGATTCCTCAAATCGAAGCTTAAAACACAAGAGGGGTTCGGATCTCACCTATAAACCGAGAGGGAAGTTGAGATGCGAAAGCGTGAGATGCGAATGAGATCTACGATGGAAAAGAGAGAGAATCGAAGCTTATGATGGTCGCCGGAGTCTCACCGGAGATGGAGAAGATGGGTTGTGCAGCGGCGAAGGGAACGAGGGTTTGAGAAGGTGTAGATCGATCTTTGAATCAATCTACAAACCCTTGACTTTTTATTTTTAAAAAAAAAAACCGAACCAGTTCGATCGATCGAACTGCAACTTCAGATCGATCTTTCTTCTAAAATTTTTGAGTTTTTTGAAAATTTTTGAAAAATTAAAAATTGAAAATGTTTTTTGGTTTTTTTTTTTTTTTTAAAGTTTAAAATTTAAAAGTCAAAACAGAGTCAAAGTAATGACTTCCAGAATTGAGATCGATTTGAACTAAATGTTCGATCGATCTAACAGAGAGCAAAAATATGCAGGTTTTTGGGTTCAAAATTTTTTCTAAGTGTTGGACACTGCAGATCGATCCAATGGTGAAGTTGGATCGATCGAAGAACTTCAGATCGATCTAGGAAAGTCTTTGATCGATGGGACAAAGAGCTGAAATATACAGGTTTTTCTCGATCGATGGGACAAAGGGTGATTTGGATGCAGGTTTGATGCAGGTGGGAAGTTCGATCGATCGAACTCATTTTGAGATCGATCGAACTTATGAAAAATGCTCAATTTCAACATAAAAGTGCATGCAATACTAATCACAGTTCCTAGCAATTCATATGAACCCAAAGCCAATATCTAAACTTCGCAAGAAATGAAATTAAAGATAGAAATGAGTGAGGAATAGGGTTTTGACACCCTACGAAATGCCTTGCTAGTCTTTAACATCTCTAGCAAGACATTGGGCTCTTTTAGCCCAGATCAAACATCTTATAATGTATCCCCTCCTTAATGGGGGAAATAGATGCTTTGAACTCTACCCAATAAATGGTTCCCTAGAGAACTTGTTGGATTAGGCTCAAAAGAAATTTTTAGTCCTTGGTCATAATGATCTTTGGGCTTCCATGCCCTTTCAAAACAAGATTTTGAAATAACTTTCTTGGAATTCAGGGTTGAAGATGAACTTTTTGGAATGTTTGTTTCGCACAAAGACTCTATTCCTTCACATTCAAGGTCATGGTATTTCTCTACAACATTCACTTCTTCATGCTTGTCAAATGAATTGGGGGTCAGATTAAAGATATTAAACTTCACCTTCATGTAGCCAAATAAGATCTTCATTATCCTCGTCCTATAATTAATATTGGCATTCGCGGTTGCCAAGAAATGACGGCCAAGGATAACGGGAATTTGGCTCTTAGGATTCGGGATCGATTCCGTGTCAATGACAACAAAATCAATGAGGAAGAAGAATTTATCAATCTTAATCAATACGTCCTCAATGATACCCCAAGGCTTTTTGATGGATCAGTCGGCAAGTTGCAAAACACTGACGTCGGTTTCAAGTCTCCTAAGCCTAATTTGACATATACCGAGTATGGAAGAAGATTAACACTTGCTCCTAAGTCAAGAAGAGCCCGATTAATGATATGATCTCCAATGATGCATGAAGTGGTAGGTGAACCGGGGTCTTAAAACTTTAGAAGAGTGTTATGCTGTATAATTGAGCTTACTTGCTCGGTTAAAACCATTTTCCTAGGTGCTTGGCTTTTGTTCTTCCTCTTTTGGGTGCGTAAGTCTTTCAGAAACTTGGCATAAGCCGGAATTTGCTTGATTGCATCCAAAAGTGGAAGATTGACTTTCACTTGCCTAAACACATCCATAATTTCATTTGTTTTAGCCTTTTACTTGTCAATTGAAATGGATCATTTTAAGGCATCCGGGAATGGAGCTCTTGGCTCAAAAATCTGAAAAGACATTTTCTTTGAAGTCTCTTCAACATAAGAAGTTTTGAAATCATGTTGCAAATTTTTCTTTTCAAAATCACTTTTCAAATCACTTTTCAAGATATTCTCATTTGAAAGTTCATGCATATGCAATGAAGGAGGAATAGGATATGAAACAGGATGGGTGTCAACTTGTGGTTGCACCGGTTCACTCTCTTCATTGGACATACCCACTTGGTTGTCCACAATCTTCCCACTTCTCAAGGTAATCACCGCATTGACATGCTCTATTGTGTAACCTTCCGATGAGGAATGAGTCTCCACAACACATTGTTGCTTTTGTGGGGTATTTAAAGGCATTTTCCCTTTCTCTCTAGCATTTAAAGTACTAGCTAGTTGCCTTACTTGGGTTTCTAGCTTAGCAATGGATTGAGAATAAGAATGAAGCAATTGAATGTTCGCCTCTAGAGTGCCTAAAGCGGTCAAAACTTTCTCTTCAAAAGCGGGACTCCTAACATTTCCTTGAGAATATGATGGTTGATTAGGAAAATGAGAATTAGAAAATTGATTTTCTTGTGATTGAAATGATGATCTAAAACCTTGGGAACCTTGACTTTGCATTGGAGGTGGAACATATTTCCATTAGAAACCACCTTGGGGAGGGTTTGAGCTTTCCCCTTGGTTTCTCCAAGAGAAATTCGAGTGATTCCTCCAACTAGGATTATAATGATTGCCATAAGGATTGTTCCCTTGATTAACAAAAGCTGCATTGACTTGTTCATGATGCTCATTTTGCACATGTCCATGGGGACAATTGGAAGTAGAATGTAAAACACTTGAACAAGTCATACATGTCTTATTGGATGCATGATGGGAATGGTTAGGGACGGAAGATACTTGATTTGCCGAGTTTTGGTTGATTAAGAATTGATCAAACCTTTGAGATAAGGATTTCATTTCGGCGGCTATTTCATTGGAATGGTCAACTTGATGTAAGCCAACACTCTTCCTTCTACTTGAATTCCTACCATTCTTGGAAGATAAAGTTCGATGCAAGGAATTTCCACTCATGCTCTCATAAAGACGTCACACGTCATCCTCATGCCTATCAATATAAGAGCCACCCATGGAAGCATCAACCATGCCCTTATAATTGTCCGATAAGCTCTTAAAGAAATATTGAACTAATTGCCATTTGGGTATGTCATGATATAGACACTTCCTAAGCAATTCATTGAATCTTTCCCATGCCTCATAGAACGTTTCCCCATCCCCGTGTGAAAACTCTTGAATTGAGGTTCTCGTGGCATTGGTCTTAGAAACCGGATAATACTTTTTCAAGAACTCTTGTTGCATTTCTGCCCAAGAAGTTATTGAAAAAAGCCTAAGATTATTAAATCAATATTTTGCCTTGTTTTTAAAGGTGAATGCAAAAAGTTTAAGCCTTAAGACCTCTTCCGGCATGTCCGTGTATCTCACTGTGGAACATACTTCAAGAAACTCATCCAAGTGCTTGTAAGGTTCTTCACTTGGAAGTCCATGATAATTAGGAAGCATTTGAATGGTTTGTGGTTTGATCTCATAGTGGTGTGCTCTAAATGGCGACAATTGAATGCATGTGGGTGTATTGTATTCATTAGGTACATAGTGATCTCTTAAAGCAAAGGGAGGATCAGCAATTGGAAGTGCAACATGGGCACCTTGATTACCTTGAATGATAGGAGGTGGTGGAGCAAAGATTGGCCTTGGCATTCCCAATGGAACTTGGCCTTGTTGTTGTGGTGGGTGAACGAATGGTCTCGGCATGCCTAATGGTACTTACAAGTTATCTTGATGCACATTGGGGTGGAGGATACCTTGTCGGTCTATGTGACCAAGGTCCTCCACATGGTCCTCATTATGTCCTTCCAATAATGAAATGGATTGACTAGAACTTCCTCTTCCCCTAGGGTTTCGAATAATGAATTTAAGATGAAAATTTAGAAGGACAAGAGTAAGTTTCAATGATCTACGACCATGCATGCACAACAAAACACAACAAGCAACAAGTAATGAACAAACACTTCACCTTCACAACAAATCAACAATCAACAAACTTTCTCCACATACAATGATCCCACACTCCCATGCTATCAACAATATGCAAAGAAAAGTAAATTGCCTCCATGTGGGCTGACGATTTATCTAAGAATTGAAATACAAGCCTCCACGCGGGCCGACCATTTAACTAGACATTGAGTTACGAAAGAGCTCACAAAGGTTCCTTTAGCACTTCAATTTATTTTTCAGTTTTTAGCCTTGCAAATTTTTAGAATTTTGCCTTTTTCCTTTGCTTTGTTTAGCTCCTTGCTTGAAATACTCATTTGCTCACCTTCTTTTCAATGCACTTAGTCAAACAAGAACCAACACAATAAGTAACCAAAATGAAAACAAAGTAAAGACACGATCAAAAGAGTACTAATTCCTAATTGATTCCACAAATACAACGTTGCCGTCAATCAATCCCGGGCAACGGCGCCAAAAACTTGTTGTTGACTTCAGGTGTCGCACCCCAAAATCCAAAGTTTGTGCACCAAAAGATAATGGTGTAGAACTATGATGAATGTGGCTAAGTTTTACATTTAGAAATTGCCATTACTACCTTTCACTAAAAATATAGTTAGGGCAAACAGGGATCGTCCCAAGGGATTGGTAGGTCGTATTAGGTTGTGTAATCGAGATTAGGGTTAGTAGGTCGGGTGATCAAAATATTGGTTGGTAGTTAAATTATACTAAGATACAATTTAAACTAAAGTAGGCAATTAAATGTAATAGAGAAAAAATAAGAGAGAGATCTTGGGGTTTAGAGATCACCACTAAGCATAGCTTTTCTACACCCTTAATGAATGATTAATGAGGCGAAAAACGTGTATTACAACATAGTGTGTGTGTGTGTGTGGTTGTTTGAACAAGCATGGATGACAAATTAAGCATATATTGTCTAAACAACATGGTAGATAGCACAATATATCAAATTAAGCCATTAATCATTTCTTTAAACTCATAATCCAAACACATCACAAGGTTAGAGATATATATTACTTGCTTTCATAAGTATGGAACATCAAACAACAAGCATGAATTGTCCTCCCATTTAACACCTAAACTACAACTACACTACAATTAAGCTAATAACATGAAATTAAACTAAGGGAAAGGCACAATCCATCAAGAAATGAGTATGAACCATCAAATAAACCACAAGAACATTCCATTAAGCACTAAGTCTTGACAATTTCTAGATCTATAGCATTAACACACATAGACATGCATCAACAACACAAGAAATAGAGAGAAACATATGCATATCTATTCCAGCATACATAGACATATGGATAGAATGAAATGATCAATTGGAAGCATTAAACCACACAAATCATTGAATAAACAAGATCTATATATATGTAAGTTTTAAAACATGTATCACAATACAAATCCCCTCAAAAATACATAAATCAAGATGTAGAAAGCATGCTTAGGGCTAACTCTAGCCCCAAGAGGATGTCTAGCCACTCATAGATGGTGTCCTCCAACTCTCAAGGGCTAACTCCATGGTAGAGATTGCTCCCCTTCTTGGTTAATGGAAGAACTCCAAGCTTATGTCTCTAGCCTCCTCATTTATTTTCTTCCTCCCTAAAAATATGGAAATTATACCTCTATCTACTCTCAAATATATGCTCTCAAGTATATCCCTCAAAAAGTGGCTCATATTCCTTATATAGGTAGGTTAAATATCACCCCAAATGAGCTGGGCTCGTACACCAATATTCCTTCCAATGATTAAATATAAGACAACTTTTAGTGAGCTAGAAATTGGATTTTCTCGGGATTTGAGAAGTTCGATCGATCAAACTTGTGGTGAGATCAATTGAACATGGCTAAGATCTATCGAATTTAAGCTGGATCGATCCTCTATGGCGGCGCCTTTTTGGATAAAAACAAATCTGAGATATTTTGAAGATATTTTTGGGAAAAAGACAAATGTGGTAGGTAGGGTGGTACAAGTGGATAAGATGGAATCTTTTCGATCGATCGGAAGAAAGTTAGATTGATCGAACTTTGTGGGATCTTTGGATAAGGACAAAAGAGCTTGGATCCATCTTGGAATGCTGAGATCGATGAACTTTCGATCGATTGAATATTTTCTGAGATCGATCAAACTTGCTGAATTTCCACCACTTATTTCCTTTTACTCCCACTTTGCTCATTTCTTTAATTCATCTCAAGATTGCTTCAATTATGCTCTTATTTAGCTGAGTTAGCTTATTTTAAGGATAAGTACCTGAAAATGGAAATAATACAAAATCAATCTAAAGCGGGAAAATCAGATAGATAAAGGTTTTAGAATACCTAAGCTTAAGGGGTTTAAATGCGCACTTTTCAACGTTCATCAATATGCTTGCTTCTGCCATGAAAAACTGGATTCTTTCTAAGTGCAATTGCTGAATTATTATCACAAAACAGAACAGTATCTTTCACCTGAAAATACTTCAAATCTTCTAATACCCATTTCAACCATAGTGCTTGGAAACCAGTTGTGGACAGAGAAATATATTCAACTTCTGTAGTTGAAAGTGCTACTACAGGTTGCTTCTTTGATGCCCAAGATACTACACCTGAACCAATGTTAAAGACATAACCAGAAGTACTTTTGTGATCATCTCCACTACCTCCCCAATCACTATCACTATATCCGATCAGAGTTGAATTTTGACCCATCTTGTAATGAATTCCATGATCAATTGTACCTCGAACATATCTCAAAATTCTTTTTCCAGCATCCCAATGACTTTGCTTTGGTGCTGCCATGAACCTGCTTAGCATGCTAACTGAAAACATTAAATCTGGTCTTGTTACGGTTAAATATATAAGACTTCCCACAAGACTTCCCACAAGACTTCTATAGACAGTATTATCAAAATCTTCACTCCTATCATTTTTGCTCAACTTCAAACCTACTTCCATGGATGTTGTACTTGGTGAGCCTTCCTCCATTTTGAACTTTGCAAGCAAATCTTTTGCATATTTCTCTTGTGAAATTATGATCTCATCACTTTCTTGCTTAACTTCGATTCTAAGGAAATAATGAAAAAGACCCATATTTGTCATCTCGAACTCATTCATCATCAACATCTTGACCTCATCACACATTTTCTTACAACTACTGGTGAAAATTAAGTCATCAACATATAAGCAAACTATTAAAATATTTTCACTTTTGTCTTCTTTGGTGTAGAGAGCATGTTCATAAGGACATCTCCTGAACCCATTCTTTATGAAGAAACTATTAATGCGACTGTACCAAGCCCTTGGAGTTTGTTTTAAACCATATAAGGCCTTCTTCAAATAACATACCTTGCCTTCTTCACCTTTCTTCACATAACCTGGTGGTTGCTCAACATAAACTTCTTCTTTGATGTAGCCATTTAAAAATGCTAATTTTACATCTATTTGATGTATTTTCCATCCTCTTTGAGCTGCTATTGGAAAAATTAATCGAACTGTCTCCAATCGAGTCACCGGAGCAAAAATTTCTTCATAATCGATGCCATGCTTTTGTTTGTAGCCTTTCACAACAAGTCTTGCCTTATACTTGTTGTAACGGGTGGGCGCTTGCCCATTTACCCAAAAGCTCGAATTGTTGGGTAGTGCTGCATACCCACCCATTTATACCCATCTTACTTCCCATCCGGATCCGATGTGGGACAAGTCTCCACTTGTAACATTCTCCCCCACCCGAACTCGCAACGCCCTCATTGCGGTCGGGCCACCCTGCCTACCCGGGGTGGCTCACCCGGACATTTTCCGGGTCGAGCGCTTGACGTGACACCAGATCAAGGACTGGGTCTGGCTCTGATACCAACTGTAACAGGTAAGCGCTTGCCCATTTACCCAAAAGCTCGAACTGTTGGGTAGTGCTGCTTACCCACCCATTTATACCCATGTTACTTCCCATCCGGATTCGATGTGGGACAAGTCTCCCCTTGTAACACTTGTCCACTTCTCCTTTCTTATTTAGCTTTGTTTTGTAAACCCACTTCACACCAAGTGGTTTCTTGTCTTTTGAAAGCTCAGTCAATTCCCATATCTTGTTCCTTTTGATTGCATCAATTTCTTAGTCATAATTTTCTTCCATTTCTTATCTTTTGCAGCTTCTTCGAAATTTATTGCATCAGCAAACATCACAAAATTTATCAAGTCATCCCCATCGATTCTTCTTGCTGCTTCATAAATTTGCTAGATGCTTCTTGTTTTTGGAGGAGCCAATTCTTCATTACTTGATGATGATGAACTTGAGCTTGGAGAATTTGGTGTGTTTTCAACATGTTGAACATCTTGATCTTCTTCTTTGTTTTCCATATCCACAACAGTTGAATTCTTTTCTTGAATGGTATTTTCCTATTTCCATGCTTCTTTTTCATTGAACTTCATATCTCGGCTAATGATTATCTTCTTTGAGGTAGGATTGTACAATCTATATGCCTTCGAGCTTTCACTGTAGTCAACAAAAACACACTTTTCATATTTATCATCTAATTTACCTCTCTTCTCGTCTGGAATATGGGAGTAAGCAATACTGCCAAAAATTCTTAGATGATTAACACTTGGCTTTAAACTGCTCCAAGCTTCATAAGGAGTCATTCCTTGAACAACTTTTGTTGTAACTCAATTTAGTAAATGTACCACACATGATATTGCTTCACCTCAAAAAATCTTTGGCATCCCCTTTGCTGTCAACATACTTCGAGCCAACTCCATGATTGTTCTATTTTTCCTTTCGGCAACTTCATTTTATTGTGGAGTTCCTCGAATAGTTTTCTGATGTCGAATACCATACTTGATCAAAAACTTCTTATAACTGATGTACTCACTACCTCAATCAGATCGTATAGTTTTGATCTTGTAGCCACTGTCATTTTCGACAAACGTTTTGAATGTTTTAAATCTTTCAAATGTTTCACTCTTTTCTTTCGGGAAATAAATCCACGTTTTCCTGCTATAATCATCTATAAATGTCAGAAAGTAACGATTACCTCCCATTGATATGGCTCACATTGGTCCACACAAATCTGTATGTACCAACTCAAGTGACTTTGAAGCTCTCCACACCTTTCCAATGGGAAAAGGCTCTTGATGATGCTTTCCCAAAATGCAGGCTTCACAAACTCCATCTTCTCTATTGATTCTTGGCAAACCTTTCACTATGTTCTTTTGACAAATGTAAGATAATGAGTTGAAACTCACGTGCCTATATCTATGATGCCATAGCTATGCTTCTTCATTCATCACGGCACTAAAACTAACCATCTTCTCATACATAAGCTTCATTGGAAACATTCTGTTTTGTGTCATTTGTACCTTTGTAATCAGCCCACCATTTTTGTCTTTGACCACACAAACATCATTGTTGAAGTATACATCATTTCCCTTTTGCAAAATCTGTCCAACACTTAAAAAATTGTATTCAAGACCTGGAGTATAATACACATCAGTAATCTTCTGCACTCCCCTCTTGCTTTTGACAAGAATGTCGCCTTTTCCTCTAACGTAATGCCTTTTATTATCACCAGTTTTGACTTCACTTTGGATAGATTCATCCAAATTTGCAAAGGCTTTCTTATCTCTAGTAACATGATTGTTGCAACCACTGTCGGTATACCATATATTTTTTGAAACTTCTTCTTGTGAATTGCAAGCGAACATAAAAACTCCTTCTTCCTTTTCTTCCTTCTTATGTATAAATGTCGAACTATTGCTTGCTTCATTATTATTCTTTTTTAACCAACAATCTACTTGAAAATGCCCCAGTTTTCCAAAATTGAAACATTGGAGATGATATGAGTCACTGCGACTTCTACCTTGTCCGTTGTTTCGACCTCGACCTCGACCTCTATTCATTCATCTTCCTCTTCCTTTATTAGGAGGAAAATTAGCATTTTCCTTACACTTAAAAGTTCTTCCTTCACTATTTCTTCCTCTTCCTCGGCCACTTCGATCACTTCTTGTTCCTCTCGAACCTTCTCTAAAAAAAATTTGAGTATGAAATGATTGTTCTAGAGGAGTTGAATCAAAATTCTTTAATCGAAACTCATGAGATTGGAGTGATCCCATCAAACTATTCACTGACAAAGTCGACAAATCTTTTGACTCTTTAATTGTTACAACGATGTGTTCGAATTTTCTGGGCATATTTCGGAGGATTTTTTTAACAATTCTTTGATCTTGAATATCTTCTCCATTCACCTTCAATTGGTTAGTGATCAAAAGAATATGATTAAAGTATTCTTCTACACTTTTAGAATCTTTCATCTTAATCGTATCGAATTCAGCTCAAAAAGCTTGCAATCTCACCACTTTAACTTTATCTTCACCCTTATAAGTGGCCTGTAACATATCCCACGCTTGCTTTGCTAAAATGGCTGTCGAGATTCTTTCAAAATTTATTTTATCAACTGCTTGATAAATGAAGAACAACGTCATCCTGTTTTTCTTTTGATTCTCCTTCAACTCATTGAGTTGTGCTTGACTTAGCCATACTTGATTCTTCGGTTCTTCAAAACCGTTTTCAACAATTTTCTATAAATCTTGGGATCCATACAACATATTGGGAAGTTAGGGCTGCAACATGTTGTTAGACGCCATTTTTCTTTGCCGATGTTGTAACAAGGCTCTGATACCACTCTGTTGGAGTTGGTAGGCAAATGAACACAAATGGGATACACTCACATATATTCAACTGAATTAGTAAACACACAATTCAAAAACACTCACTTCTATAAAGTTGAATTCTTTATCTTGTATTGCTCAATTGTTTGTGTATTGAAATACACATACATGACTCACCTATTTATACTACTCAATGGATATTTCTAGTACATGAATTTAATACATGCAATGAACTAAAATATTTCATATTAACTAAAATGTTCCATGTACTAGCAATTATTATGAGATTCTTTGCACCTTCCTAAGTATCACTTGGTCTTCTTAGATGAATCTAGACAAGTCAAGATTAATCTTCCAACAGTGTGTTCTTAAAATTCAGAGAAAGAATATGAGAATTAAAACTCTATTCGATATTTCATTGATGAGTATTACATCCAATTTATAGAATAGGATTAGCTAAAATAGGTAACTAATTACCAACCAATTAGCCCTAAACCAATGAGTAAATAATTCAATCATACAGCTATTCTATAAGAGATAAAATCTTAACACTCCCCCTCAAGTTGGTGCATAGATGTCATACATGCCCAACTTGTCTAAAAATTTTGAAAACACTTGATTTGAGACTGCTTTTGTGAGAATGTCAGCTAGTTGATCCTCAGATCGAATCTTAGGCAACTCCATAATTTTCCCATCTAACTTCTCCTTAATGAAGAATCTGTCTTTTTCAACATGCTTCGTACGATCATGTTGAACTGGATTATGGGTAATATCACATGCTGCTTTATTGTCACAATATAATCGAATAGGTTTCCTAGGTAGATAACCCAAATCCCGCAATAGAAGTCTTAACCATAATGTTTCACAAAGTGCAAGCGTCATACCTCTGTATTCAGCTTCTGCACTCGAGCGAGCAGTAACATTTTGTTTCTTGCTTCCCCATGTAACAATATTACCTCCTACAAAAGTAAAGTAACAAGAAGTAGATTGCCTATTATCTATAGCTCCAACCCAGTCAGCATCAGTATATGCAGCTATGTTTTGGTAACCAACATTTTTAGTGAACAAAATTCATTTTCCAAGAGCAGATTTCAAATACCTCAAAATGCGCATAACTGCATTCATATGTTGCTCTCCAGGATCATGCATAAACTGGCTAACAATGCTCAATGTATAAGCCAAATCCGGTCTCATGTATGCTAAGTACATCAATCTCTCTACAAGTTTTTGGTATCTTCCTTTATTAGCAGGTACTTGGTTGGACTCAACACATAACTTCAGTCCTTCTTCCACCGGTGTCTCAGCTGGTTGACAT
The DNA here is from genome assembly GCF_030987335.1 of Cornus florida. Taxonomy (NCBI): domain Eukaryota; kingdom Viridiplantae; phylum Streptophyta; class Magnoliopsida; order Cornales; family Cornaceae; genus Cornus; species Cornus florida. Next base: position 11,211,328 of record NW_026775577.1, read on the forward strand.
GCTGTCATGCCAATCTCTTTTAATAGATCTAAGGCATATTTTCTTTGAGATAGAAAGATTCCTTTATTAGATCAAGACACTTCGATCCCACGAAAGTATCTCAAAAGACCTAGAACTTTCATTTCGAATTCTCTGGACAAGTACTTCTTGAGAGCCTTCATTTCTTTAGGATCATTCCCTGTAACCACCATGTCATCTACATATACAATGAGTGCAGTGATCTTACCCTGTTGTTTCTTCAGAAATAACGTGTGGTCTGAATTGCTCTGACGGTAGCCAAAGGCTATCATAGACTTTGTAAATCTTCCAAACTATGCTCTTGGAGATTGTTTCAACCCATATAATGATTTCTTTAACCTGCAGACCTTCCATCTATACTTTTCGGGTATCATGCATCCTGGTGGGAGATCCATGCAGACTTTTTCAGATAATTCACCATGCAGAAAGGCATTCTTCACATCGAATTGTTGCAATGGCCAATCCAAGTTCGCAGCTAAAGACAACAAGACACGAACTGTGTTTATTTTGGCTACAAGTCTGAACATCTCTGTGTAATCGATTCCATAGGTTTAGGTGTAACCTTTTGCCACCAATCTTGCTTTAAAGCGTTCAACTGTGCCATCTGTTTTATACTTCACAGTGTAAATCCATCGAAATCCAACTGGTTTATTTCCTAGTAGAGGATCAATGAGTTCCCAAGTTTCATTTTTCTACAAGGATTTCATTTCCTCATTCATAGCTGCTTTCCACCTAGGGTCAGCTAAGGCTTCTTGCACACTGTTAGGAATAGATACAGTAGATAATTGATTTACAAATGACAAATTTGATTTTGACAAACGACAGTTCGACACATAGTTGGTCATGGGATACTTAACTTTACTAGAAAGTTCGGGTTTATACGTGGGTTTAGAAATGCCTCTAGTGTGACGCGGTGGTAATTGTTTTCTGAGTGGCTCAAACACTAAATCAGGAACATCCTCAGCAGGCGATTGGCTTGATATATCAGTTGTGAGGGACTCGAACTCAGACGACGATGGGGTTGGCGTCATACGTTCCATTTCTAGGCGTTCATCACCACTTTGATCCAAACTTATACCACTCGAATCCAATTCGCCTAATTCCTGATTGGTTGGTCCAACTAATGAGTCATTAATAATAGAATCGCCATCCTAAAAAATGTGATAATCATAATCTAGAGTCTAAATTTCGTTCTGGTACTCCCCCTGAAGTTTAGACGCGAAGGAAAAATACATTGAGTCTTCATGGAAAATAACATCCAATGTGATAAATATTCATCGAGTGGGAGGGTGATAATAGCGATACCCCTTTTGATGAGTAGCATATCCGAGAAAAACATATCGCAATGCTTGAGGAGTTAGCTTGTTGCGTTGATGTGTATGGAGGTGTACAAATGCTACACAACCAAAGACATGAGGAGGTAGATTTAGGACGGTTGGGCAACAACTGCGTCAGTGAGAGCCTGCAATGGTGTCCGAAAGGCAATAGAGCTGGAAGGTACTCGATTAATGAGATATGTTACAGAGGTAAGTGCTTCTTCCCAATACGATAATGGCATATGCGCTTCTATCAATGAAGTACGAATAACTTCCAACAAGTGTCGATTTTTTTGCTCCGCAACCCCGTTCTGCTTGGGTGTATTGGAACAAGTGGTTTGATGAATAGTTCCACGTGCTTCCAAATACTACTAAAAGGCAAAACTCTGATATTCTCTACCATTGTCGCTACGGAGAACCTAAACATGTGCATTGTATTGAGTTTCAACCATTTTATGAAACTTCTAAAGCAATAAGTTCATTTCACCTTTGGACTTCATCAAGCACAATTAGGTCATCTTGGTATAGTCATCCATAAAAGTAACAAACCAACAGGATCCACCTAAAGTGGTGTCTTTGAACGGACCCCAAACATCAGAATGTATAAGTATAAAAAGAAGTAAACTTTTATGCAAACATAATGGATACGAAACACAGTGACTTTTTGCTAGTTCACAAACATCACAGCTGAAACTAGAAACATCACAGTTTGCAAGCAAACTGGAAAATAATTTTTTCAGATAACCAAATGAAGCATGCCCCAGACGTCGATGCCACAGCCATATTTCGGATTTTTTTCTCTCCCCCTCAGAACCATGCACTGTCAATGCTTGTTGTAACTTGTCGGAACTTTTGGACATCAAATCCAAGTAATACAGTTTCCCTTGCCTAATACCACAACCAATTGTCTGCTTTGTTTGGATGTCCTTAAACACACAAAAATTAGGCCAAAAAATTACAACACAAGATAAAGCTGTGGTTATTTGGGAAATTGACAAAAGATTAGAATCTAAAGATGGAACAACTAAAACAGAATCCAAATGCAGATTATCAGTGAGTGTCAAAGATCCTTCCTCAATAACTAGGGTCAAAGTCCCATTGGCAGTAGAAACAAATTTGTGAGAAGATGAATTAAGAGGTGAGACTTTTTTAAAATCAAATGTCATATGATCTGTGGCACCAGAATCAATTATCCATGCATTATTAGCAACATGTGTAGAAATATTGAAATTCTTACTACCAGTATTTGTTGTTTTAACAACTGCTCCAGTGGAGGTCTTTGTTGAATTCTTCTTCCAACGACGATAATTCCACCATTCTGGATATCCCACAAGTTTGAAACAGCGACTTTTGGTATAACCAGTTTGGTTGAAATGAGTACATTTGTAGGTAGATTTATCTGTTCTAAATGATCCAATATTTTTAACACTCAATTTTTTTTTTTTTTTTTGAACTGGTTTATACATAACCAGTTTTCAAATGATGTTACAAAACTGGTTTAGGGGGTTTTTTTTTTTTGTTCTTATATATATATATATATATATATATATATATATTTTAATAGAATAACATAACTTAACAAATATCAAGTTACGTCTCTGTTAGGAGAGACAAAAATAAAAACCTGGATGCGAGGCAGCGACTAGAAAACTATGGCTTGCGTCGCCGGAGAAGACGACGATAGGGCAGAGCCCACCGCCGACAATAGATCCGGCAGGGACAAACTGGTGCAGCGGCTGGTTCGGCCTCGATGGCGACACGATCGATTGATTAATGGCCGGTGGACAGTGCGATAAGGACGGCTCGCGGCAGTGAGTTTGGAAAGTAGCCAGCGATAGAGACGACCGACAGTTATGGGATGGCCGTGAAAGCAGCTGGCGATCTGATAACGGAGACGTAGACGATGATGGAGAAGATCCGGCGACGCTATAGACAATGGTTCGGTAGTCAAGGACTGTAGATCCAGTGATGGCTAATCGCAAAGCGGAGCCGGCGACGGCGATGCAACTTGTGATGGCTGTGGCTTGTGACGGCAGCGGCTTGTGATGGCAGTATGAATTTCAGGGTTGGTAATTTCTGTGTTTGTTTATGGGCCTTTGAAGGTTGGTAATATCTGGGTTGGTAATTTCTGTGTTTGTGTATGGTTCTTTGAATGTCAAAGATAAATTGAAAGAGATTCACATTTAAGGTTCAATGATGCTCTAATACCATATTGAAATTGAGAGAAAAAATATGAGAATTAAAACTCGATATTTCATTGATGAATATTATATTTAATTTATAGACTAGGATTAGCTAAAATAGATAACTATTTATTTATAAATTAACCTTAAATTAAGAAGTAAATAGGTAATTATTTACCTACCAATTAATCCTAAATCAAGAAGTAAATAATTCAATCTGCACTAAATAATTCAATCTGCACTAGAAGAGATAAAATCTTAACATGTGTTTGCTTTATTATTCTAAATAAATCGTTACATGTTTGTGTTAGCTTTTTACTTGGCCTGTTCTCGGTGGGCACTAGTCATGGTGTTCCCAGACCAATTACATCGCTTTGATCTTTTTTCATGAATTGAATTCCAAGAAAAATCAGAGAAACTTGTGGAATTCCAAAACATTAATTTCTTCTGAAATTCTTGATTCACTCAAGAGAAACACATTTCCTCTTGAATTTCAATGAATTAGGTTTTTCTCGTGTGCAGAGAAGAGAAGAGAAAACATATAGATAATGGCTGTCACGGGGTCGTTGATTAATGGAGGGGCTGCTTTAGGTGCAACTTTTGGTGAATTACTGAAAGTTGTTGTGGATGTGACTGACAAAACCAGAAAGTTCAAGTCCGAACTCGCCGGACTTAGATCAACACTGAATTCAGTGGAAGCAATTGTAGTTGATATTGTGAAGTTGGACGGAGAATTGAACGTTGTAGAGGAAGTAACCAAGAAACTAACCGACCTCTTGAGTGAGGGCAATGAGCTGGTCCTCAAGTGCTCAAAAATTGAGGGTTTGAAGTGCTTCATGAGGCCTTTCCACTCGAAGAAGCTCATCAAATTTACAGACTCGCTTCAGAAATTCTTTCAGATCAATGTGCAAGCTCTGATAACTAGGGATATCAAGAAGAATCGGGTGCTGATGAATCAAATAATGTCAAAATTGAATGAAATGTCGAGTTCGAGGAAAGGTAAAAAGGTTTGTGATTCCAAGGGAAAACGCAAACAGGTAGTCTCATCTGTGAACAACTCAACTCTCTCTCACACACATACACACATGTTTTTCTGGTTTAAACTCTCTTCAGTTGCTTTTTTACTTCTTTCTGAGAGATGGGTTCTGTTTCCGTCTGTGCAGACTGTTGAAATTGTAGTCAATGTGCACTGTGATAGCTGCCCAAGGAGGGTGAAGAATGTTGTTAAGTTCAGGAAAGGTTCTTATAGATACTCTCTCTCTCTCTCTCTCTCTCTCTCTCTCTCTCAAGCTCTTTTTCATCCTTCTATGACAAACAATGGATTATCTATGATTCTATATCCTATGGTTCTTGTAACTTATTTGATCCATTAGAGTTAATGATTTGGTTATTAATTTATGGAAGTCTAAGTTATAAATTGTTAAAGCTTTTTTTCTTGATTATCTACCCAAGTCTTTTGATCTTTAATTGACTTTGCCTCGATATCTAATCTATAATTTCTCTGTCTTTCGTGCTTTGGAAGTCTTTATTTTCGACTTCAATGTCATTTTTGTACGATCAACTAATGAATGGGCTTTTAGGATTTATTGATTTAAGTGAAGAAGAAAGACTTTTGCTTTAGCAATAATTTATTTTATTTTTTCAAAAATTTAAGCAAATTATATATGTACCTCATAAACGCTCCTGTAATTGAAGAAAATTAACACCCCAGTTTTTTTTGTTTTATTTTTAATTTTAATTTTATTTTGTTTTATTTGAAGGTCAAAGCAAGTAACACCTAAGATAAGATAATATAAGACACATAAAGTCCATCACATAGATAGCCATGACCCCCAAATTAACCCTACTATATATATTGTTTATATGTTTATTTATGTATAATATGTGTCTCTTGGGATAATATAACCGTTGTTGATGCCTATATTTTGAGTCCACACGGTAAACGCCACATCATCAGCAATGGCCCGCACAGCTTGGTCAAAACGGTCAACGAGTTATGTCACATCAGTAGCGATGGTCCACATAACTTGGTCAACGATCAGAGTTGCCACAGCATCAACATGCTTCGAATAGAAGAACGAAGACCTGAGTTGGGAGCAGGACTCAGGATTCCTTGGGATCTGAGGAGGTTTTGGTTTGGTGGCTGAAGTTCAGGGTTCGTCGAGTCGACAATCGGCCTGACTTGCAAAAAGAGAGAAATACCATTTTGACTCCAAAGTATTTGACTCCATCTTATTTAACATTGCTTTATAATTATTTGAGAAATTAATCTCTTTTAATTATTTTGTTAATGGACCACATGTGATGTTATCAATGACATTACCCACCCTCACTTGGCTTATAAAAGAAAATGACCTAAGGCCAAGAAGAGGGAGGCAGACAAAAAAGGAAGAAAAATTCCTCGTAGACCGGGAGCTCTAAGCTCTATCTCTCTCTAATGGGTTCTCCACACAAGCCTTAACAGATGGATCAATGAGTCAATGGTGTTTTCCATATACACTGCCATCTCTCTCTCTCTCTCTCTTGTTTGCCTGGGCTTCCACCTCTCTCAATCTATCTCGGATTCTATCATGTTGCAAGATTTACCTCACCATTTGTTATTTTGTGATAATCTGGAACCCATCTGAAAATCAGGTACCTACATTTGGCGACTTCACTAGGGAGGTATTCTTGTGTAAATCGTGAGAAGAGCCCTTTGTGGATAGGGAAGAATTCAAAAGCCACTGTCAATCTCTATTTTGCAATTGAGCATTCATTGATAAAAAAAAAATAATAATAAAAAAAAAAAGATGGAAGAACTCTCTGTGCAAACTCAATGGAGCTCTTTATGCAAAACTCACTGCCTTACACGGGTGACTTTGTTCTAAAACTCATCTCTGTCTACTTCTTTGCATTTCTCTCTGCTGATACATGACTCACATTTTAGGGCTTACTGTAATAGCACAGATCTCATGCCCCTCTATTTCCACTTTAATCTTCTTGTGCCCATGCTGTTATCTGACATTAATTGATGCTTAATTAGAAAAAGCTGATCTTAATCATAAATCAATCGATCTGATAATCAATTTCACGTATATTTACTTTCTGGAACATATATATATATATATATATATATATATATATATATATTACTTTTCTACTTTCATCTACAGCCAGACACCTTATCACTACAACTATTAAAAAATATCTCATTTTTTTACTTTCATTTGTAGCCACACAAATCTTATCTGCGCGAAATTGAGAGATCTCTACTGGAGCAGGTGTTATCCGAGAACAATTATCCGATCTAGATTTACGAATTATTATAGATTATTCCTTGGTAGAATAGAATGAATGAGAAGATCGAAAAATTGGAAGAAGAAAGGATTTTTTGGTTAGACGTATGGAATTTGACATCTATAATATATATATAGAATAGCACTACGTCAATTTATTTTTTTTATTACTACACCAAAATCCACTATTTTGTAATTGTATATGTATAGCCACGCATATATGTATGCACACATGTATACATTGACCACACATGTATACAATGATTTTCTCCGTTTAATGATTATCTCGTTAAAATGTTGCATTCTTTTACTGCAAACTACTCCACGACCGGTATTATTAAAGGACAAAACTCGTCAAATTCATGCAACCATCTCAAGGACGACACACACTCGTCAATGGCGGTTCTCACAATCAGCTGTGACTGCTCTATCCTTTACTGGTGCTTCGTCAAACATTAATCTCATCATCCCATGTGTTGCATGCCCATAAATCAACACTATTCATGACATAATCAAAGTATTACACAGATAAATTTGCAACGTAAATGCATTATTTAGATGGGCTCGTCCGATAACAACCCATTGCTTTTGTTAACCTGTTTGGATTGACGACCCACCCGTTGATTTCATGCAATTGGTTTGATCGACAGGCCAGTCGATTTCCTAGAACCGCCAACAACGCTGGTCGATTTCCAGCAACCGTTGTTTCTCCACCCACATGTTGATGCCATCAACAAAACTCATCGTTTTCCCTTTATGCAGTCAATTTTTCATGCAACCGTTTTCTTGCCATCGTCGTACAGCCCTGGATTCCAACTAAGTCACTCGATTTCATGCGAAACTTTCTTTTTTTTTTTTTGACGAATACCGTCGGTTTCAGACAAACCAGTTTGTCCGACGTCTGTCGTTTCCATGCCACCGTTTTTATCAAAGATGCTTGTCGATCTCCGGCGACAACCCATCAAATTTCGTCGAACCAGTGTTGGTTTGATCTGCCAGTCGATCTCGTGCAAACTGTCAGCGACAAAGCCCGGTCGATTTCATGCAGCCGTTCTTTCTCAAAATCGCCGACACCGGTCGATTTCTTGCCATCGGTGTTCACGATGACCACTGGTTTACTTGTCAAACACCAGTTAAATTCCTGCAAACAGTCCGTCAACATCGACGGGCTATTTCCTCATACAATCGTGGATCTAATGCAATCATTGACAGAGCTCGTCCATCCCGTGCAATCGTTTTCATCGACGCCGGTGGATTTTTTGCAACCTTCTGTCAACGCCCGCTTTTTTGTTCGACAGCCTATCGATTTTACACCCTTGGTCAATTACCTGTCGGCGACGAACCTGTCGATCGCCGGCAACGGCCGTCGACTTCAAACTTCATCGACAAAACCCGTCGATCTCATGATACTATTTTGGTCAAATGCCGACCCCCGTCGATGTCAAGCAACCAGTTTTCATCGATAAGGGCTCGTCGATTTTTTATGCCGTCTCAAACACCCAACCAGTCGATTTCAGACCCATCCGGCGATTCTGTCAATTCCCGTTCAATTTTTTTTGGGCTCCTACCTTTAATCTCCGACTTAGGTTGTCGCCGACGAAGCCTGTCAATGGCGAGGCCAGTTGATTTCGCGCCAAGTTTTTAACTACGCTGCCCAGTGATGACCCGTCGATTCGGTGTAGCTAGACTTGTCAATAACCCCTCATTTTTGTTTGGGCTACATATCAACCAATGGATTCATAATCTGTACGTCGATTGCGTGCTCATTCCTTACCGACTATGACCTATCGATCTTAGACGCCGAGACTGCCGTTTCTTTTTCGAGCACTTTGATTTGAAACGATCATGCAACCGTCGACACCCACCCCCACGTTGACAACCCGTCGATTTCAACCCCTTGTCGACGAACCAACCCGTTGTCCAGCAAACCTGTCGGTTTCGTGCTACCAGTTACCAGTCCGTCGATTTAGAGTTCCAGACCCTGTCGATGCGCTCCGACCATGTCGACCTCCAGCTGCGACCACCGATTTCAAACCTCTTTTTATCGACAAACCCGTCGATCTCATGATACTATTTTGCCAAAAGCCGACGCCCGTCAATGTCAGGCGACCAGTTTTAATCGATAAAGGCTCGTCGATTTTTTCATGCCAATGACAGTCGACACCTACCCTTCGATGCCATGCCAGTTAATCGACAAAGCTAGTCGATTTCCTACATCCGTCTGATTATCCACCCGTCGATCTCATGCAACTCCGCTCGCTGTCATTCACCCGTTGATTTCACACACTCCATTTTTTTTTATTCAGACGAGACCCGTCGATTTCATTGCCATCGAGGCTGTCGATTTTGTACATCAGCGATGTTCCCATCGATTTTAACGTATACAATAAACTTTAAAAGCGCACACTGATCTCTATTTTCCAATAGACTGCCCAGATTCACTGGTGAATTTCAATTGCACATCTCCCATCCACTGAAGAAAGTTATAAAAGTGGATCCCACCACTAAATTTTCCTAATCTATATACACATATATAGGTATAGATACTACAACTATTTATGTATCATATTTGGTCTCCATTCATATGCACTGTCATGACCACCATACTCCATGCGTACTTGTTGCACACAACAATCAACTTTGATTTGGCAGCATAATAATACTATATTCTATACCATATACATATATATTTGAATGAAGCACAATATTTTCTATGCACCTACCTCCTATCCTTATTTTAAATAATAATAAAGGGGCGATCATAGTCACATGCATGTAGGAGCACTCTCATCAATTATCAGCCTTTTATTATTGTATGATACATTTTTGTATTGTTCCACTCACAGCCTGTAAGCTTGCATTAAAAGCTACATATGACTACATAGACACGCACAAAATATATATCTTCTATATATTTCTTACCACAAATTATCATTAATTACAATCCCATTACACATTCTTTTAATATCTATTTTATGGGTATGACCCATCATCTTGCCTAGGCCATTATGCTAGGACCGTCTCTTTACGTCAGTCTGTTTCTTTTTAGCTAGCTCATGCACAGGGTTACCACATAAAACTCATAAAAAACTCATTCGGTCTTACACAGATCACCCACATACATGCATTTACAGCATTACATTTATATATATATATATATAAATGTTTATTTACATGACTGTCATCTTGTCAATGATGCGGCCTTCGACAGGCCCTTATATAAACGTTGAAAAACAAATCTACTATCCCCAATTGAGTTCCCACTACCTCTCAATACATATATATACCTCCTCGGATAGGCCTCATTCTTAAAGATGCTTTATACTTTCTGCACTTTTAGGTTCACTTTATGTCTACAATACATATTGGACATCCTTTTAAACCTTATTCACAAAGCTTTTCACTGCTAAATTGATCTACACAAATGTATCCCATAACATGGCATTGACATACTACCATCATTTTGTACCTTACTTATTAATTTTACCCAGTGCATGTCATGTACCTACCAAGTAGTAGCTACCAAAACACTATTTATTTTTAGTTACTAATACAAAAAAGTGTTAAGCCTTTTGCTTACAATCCCATATGCTATCAACCTAATACTACATATGCGACATACTCAGAGTTCGTTATTGTCCTCTCCTATGGACACACCATGCCCATTCTCTACCTAACTGCTTTAACGGTGATATTTTTAGTCTCATAAAATGCTATAAAGCCCGAGACTTGGTGAAACAACTTTTGCATCCTTAATCATTTCAACTAATGATATAGTTTAAGTCTTTCGTTTTTCTTCTTTCTCTCAATATGTAATCTTACAAGCACTCCCTTTTACCTAATGCTTATTACATCATATATCTTTATCATTCAACATCATTTGTTTAAAAAAAAAAAAATCTCTCTTTCACTTTCCAAATTTCAAATGCTCAAGTGTATCTTTGACTTTACATTTATCAGAGCATTTGTGCAAGTCTCATTCGAGGACTGCCTTTCAAAATGTTCACCTCATCTATGGGGTCACTATTACATTACATATACGTGTTCTAATAATGCCTCTATCAATATAAACTGCTACTAATGTTGTCACCCAAACAACTCATAGCATTGAATACACATAGTACAGTTAAATCACTCAATTTACAACTTTATATTAGCTCTTCCTCTATGACTTTATAAAGTTTTAGCATTATATTATATTTGGTTCATTTGATGGATACACATTGACTAACCATACTTGCAGATCATCGAGAGCCCCGAATGCTCTAAAGCTAGAAAAAATCTATCGACAAGCCCAACGCCTCGATCTGATCTGACTTGGACATCGAGCGCCCAGTGCCTGTGTCCCAACGCCATGATTAGTCAATCGACGGACCCAGAGCCTCGATCTGACTTGGACATCGATCCGACCCCATCGCAATCTGTCGATCGACGGACCTTGAACCTCGATCCGACCCCATCGCAATTTGTTGATCGACGGGCCTTGAACCTCGATCCGACCTTCTATGCACGACTAACCTTCTACTTTCTACAAAGCTCACTCGCGCAGGGGGACTAATATATGTTGATACCTATATTTTGAGTCCACATGGTAAACGTCACATCATAAACAATGGCCCACACAGCTTGGTCAAAACGATCAACGAGCTACGCCACATCAGTAGCGATGGCCCACATAACTTGGTCAACGGTCAGAGTTGCCACGGCATCAACATGCTTCGAATAAAAAGAACGAAGACTTGAGTTGGGAGTAGGACTCAGGATTCCTTGGGATCTGAGGAGATTTTGGTTTGGTGGCTGAAGTCCAGGGTTCGCCGAGTCGACACTCGGCCTGACTTGCAGAGAGAGAGAAATACCATTTTGACTCACAAGCATTTGACTCCATCTTATTCAACATTGCTTTATAATTATTTAAGAAATTAATCTCTTTTAATTATTTTGTTAATGGACCACATGTGATGTCATCAATGACATCACCCACCCTCACTTGGCCTATAAAAGGAAATGACCCAAGGCCAAGAAGAGGGAGGCAGACAAAAAGGGAAGACAAATTCCTCCTAGACCGGGAGCTCTAAGCTCAATCTCTCTCTAATGGGATCTCCACACAAGCCTTAACAGATGGATCAATGAGTCAATGGTGTTTTCCATATACACTGTCATCTCTCTCTCTTTCTCTTGTTTGCCTGGGCTTCCACCTCTCTCAATCCACCTCGGATTCCATCATATTGCAAGATTTACCTCACCATTTGTTATTTTGTGAAAATCTGGAACCCACGTGAAAATCAGGTACCTACAACCTTATGTCTCAGCTGCTCAATATATATACTAATCAAATGGAATGTGCTTTTGATCTCTTTGGAGTTCTTTTCATGCTAATTATATACTGGCTTTTAGGTGGGAAATCTGTGAAGGCTAAGCGAAATCAAAGCCGGGTGACAGATAGTGGCAATGCTGATCCAAAAAAGGTGTTGAAGAAGACAGTAGAGAGTACTGCAGCCAACGTTCGCAATGTTCTTCCTTCCCGGCCTAAGGAAAGCATCGCTAATATCTTCAGTGACGAAAATCCAAATGCATGTTGAATTCATGTGAAGTGCTGCTTCTTCCTGGAAAAGAATACATAAAATTATATATGCATGAGAAATACTTGAGCTGAGCTGAGTTCGATGAAACAAAAAGAAAATTATGAAGTAGAAAGTGTGAGTTAAAGGAATTTCTATAGAAAGTAAGTCTGCTCTTATCAGTTTCATATCTGATACTGGACCATATTAATATATCTCTGTTGTTTTGTTGTGACCTTCTACTATATATACATGTATGGTTTCATTCTTTGCCAGTTTAAACTGCCTCATTTAGAAATGCTGTCAATGCCTCATGTCTGCAGGCTCTTTACAGTCCATCGTATCATCTTCCTTCCCGGACGGCTTGTTGAATCATGTATTGCAATTGTTCTCAAAGACACGTTGAATGCTCTGTGTTATCTTCATGATCAAGGCTACCTTCATAGAGATGTGAAGGTGGGTAATATTTTGATGGACTCGAACGGTGCAGTTAAGCTAGCTAGCAGACTTTGGTGTCTCTGCTTCGATTTTCCAGCCGAGTTCGGGTAGAGGGTCGTCGGGATCATCGTCCGGGAGGCTCACAGACTTCGCTGGGACGCCGTATTGGATGGCACCGGAGGTGATACACTCGCATACAGGGTACAGTTTCAAGGCTGATATATGGTCTTTTGGTATCTCCGCGTTGGAATTAGCTCATGGAAGGCCGCCTCTGTCTCACCTCCCTCCTTCGAAGTCCCTCTTCATGAAGATCACAAATCGGTTTCGATTCTCGGATTATGAGAAGATCAACCAGAGCCTGAAGAACAAGAAATTCTCGAAATCTTTTAAGGACATGGTTGCTTTGTGCCTTGATCAAGACCCGTCCAAGAGGCCTTCTGCTGAGAAACTATTGAAGCACTCCTTCTTCAAGAATTGAAGAGGGTCGGATTTTCCGGTGAATAATATCTTGCAAGGGTTTGCCTAGTGTGGAACAGAGGTTCAAGCTATGGAAACTTCAATCTCAATCTAGACATATACTTTTGCCAAATACTGATAAAATAAAAATAAAAAATATTTTATTTAAAAAATATATATATTTCAAAAAATATATATATTTTACATCGAAATCGAAATAAACAGAGTCTAAAAAAATGTTGGCTCTAGCAGAACCTAAAAAAGTGTGGATTCTAAATAATCAAAGTATTATATGATTGTCATCACCATATAGCGACAAAAAATTTGATGAGATCTTATCCTAAAATTTTCCTTGGTAAGCGGACAATAACATAGTTTTACTTTTTATCTTATTGTGATTTTGTGATTAATCATATTTATTAATCAATCTTTTTTCCAGACAACACTGCTCAAATGAAATAATTTTATTATGAACTATGAAGTTTGTATCTGTTGTTAATTTGGTCAAACTATAGTCCACATTTTAATTTTTACCGTTTTCCAGATCTCCATGATGGGGAGGTTGTTATAGAGCATCCATTTTTTTTATTTTTACCACCATCTCCATTTTCTCTCTTCATAAAAGTTTAGTATAATTTTTTTTACAAGCGTTTTCTACCCTTGACTCAATGTTTAAAGAATAAAGTGTTATTTGAACACTTTTTAAAATATGAAGTAAATATATTTTAAGAGTATTTTTTACACTTCACCACATAAATAAATTTACTTTTTTTTTTCTTAATTATTAATAAATAAATAAGTGGTCTTGGTGTGGACTAATAAATCTCGATGGGGGTGGGCTTGCGGGTGGGATTACAAGTCGGACTGGGCGTCAAATTTTATACCCAGACCCGTCCCATCACCTTATTGGACCGGCTCAGGCGCCTAATGATTTTGAGTCCGAACCATTATAGTTTTCCGTGTAGATATATATATATATATATACACACACTATGTATCCAATCCTAAAATGAAACACTTTTTCATTCGGAAGGGTACACACAAGGAGCTATTGATTCATGGTCCATTTTTATTTCCTTGCGAACCATTATAGTATTATATATATATATATATATATATATATTTGATGAATAACCTCGTAAATCTGATAATTAGATTTGCCACCTATGTTCCATTCATATATAAACTGTGTCTCGCAGTCCTTGTTGAAAGGGAGGATCTATAGCGGGTCAGGACACTAGACTCCAAATATATATATATATATAGATTCCTTCTAGCTTCAGTACTATTTCACTAGGCCAAATACTTCTGCACAGCATCGTGGACATAGACATGGACATGTATGACGTAAAGACTGAGTGGTGTTTCGACAAAGCTCATCTTAATCTTGACCATACATTATTGCCGCCGGCGACTGATTCGTTTGGGCTGATAGTACGAATTAACAAATTTAGGTACAATCAGGCCTTTGCTTTAGAAGAAAGTGTGGCGGTGAGAAGAACACTGTATTGTTGTCCGATAACGAAGCACAGTCGTGCTTCTCTCAATTCTTCTCTACGATTAGAATCAACCTCAATCGGGGCGACATGTTTCATAACATTCGCTCTGCTTGTCGCGCCATAACTATCGACCACACAAGTTCTACTACTAGTAGTACTAGTACTAGCCCACCCTTCTCGACATACCTCTCTACGGTCACAGTCACCGTCGATCCTCACCATATATTTCGTGCCATTCTCCCTAGTTGTGGACCCGTGGTGACATAAGTGACCATATATGTCGTAGTCACATTGTCTCGGGTATTAAGCAAGTTCTAGTGCTAGCGTACCCTTTCTTTTCATGGACATAGTGGTTTTGTGTAGGCCGCGGATTGACGGTGGCGATGATGATGACGATAGCGATGATGAGGATGACAATGTGTTAAAGACTGTGCCGGCAAGTAAATCATCCGTTCGAGCTTTGGAGAAAGCGATAGTAATGGAGGGTTACATGGATCAGTGTGTGATTTGTTTGGACAAATTTCAACTTGCATCGAAAGTCACTCGCATGCCCTGTCATCATATCTACCACGAAGACTGCATTGTCGCTTTAAATTAATAACTTCTGTCCCGTTTGTCGCTTTAAGATGCCAACAACTGATTGATTTTAATGACATTTTTATTTTTTTTTATAATATATGAATAGTTTTGTTTTTATCAATTCATGTTATACATGTTAATTTTCTGTTCTTGATTTACTATTGCGACAGCAGCTTCGATTAGTTCTTAATGTATTCAGTAATGGACTTATTGGCCGCATCCAATCTTGGGTCAAACTAATGAATTATATATAGCAGAAAAAAGCAAAAAGCTATATTTATTTTGACCCTAATGTTGTTTTTGAAAAATTTTATTTAAAGTAAAATACAGTCACACCCCTTGAGATTTGGCAAAAAGACATTCAGAAGAAATTTACCTGTTTTTTGGACAAAGACACTGCCTGAAGGTTCAAAAATGGACAAAGATACCCCTTTACATGAAAAATTAGCCAAATTACTTTTTGATCATTCAGGAGACTTTTTTAACTTTACAATTTAATAAATTGGACCAATCTACCCTCATGAACAATTTATGCATAAAAAAAAAAAAAAACACTTTTTTTTTTTTTTTTTGTTATTTATTTTATAAATGTCCCAACTTCTTAAAAAAGTAGATATCTAAAATGATTTTTTGATCCAATACATATATTTCAAATAAATTATATTTTGTTATTACTTATTTTCTTTTTCTTTTTTATTTTTAAATTAAGATGCTTAATTCTTTCATCTAAAAAAATTAAACCAATCCATTTTCCTTAAAAATAAAAAATATGGTACCAGTATAACTTTATGCATATTAAATTATATATAAAATATTATGCATTTTCCAACATAAAAGGGTAAAGCATGCATAAAGTTATACTAATACCTATTTTCTTTTATGTATAAAGTTATTAAGTTATGCATAAGGCCTAGGCTAACCAAACATTACAAGACCAAAAGTATAAGGCACACCACATAGGCAACCTATATATACAAGAGCACCAGAAGACAGAGGATGCCCAAAACTGGACACAACACAATGTAGTGAGCATGGAGACTAATTCTCGCCCTTTAAGATTTAATTGTTGTCTGGAGGCTTAGCCGGTGGTCGTATAACAGAGGCTGGAAGTTCCCACTCTTTAATGATACGTTTGGAGCTTGGGGAATCTGAGAGTGTAGATGACAAGAGCTTCTGTCTAATTGTGTCTAAGACTTACTGTAGAAGTGTATTTTGGAATGAGAACTTCTTCTTGAAAATTCTCCTACTACGCTCCATCCATATGCTGTAAACAAGTGAACTTAGGGCAAGCTTTGTCACTGAGTTGCTATAGAACCCTCTGTTATTTTTCCAGTGGTGAGAAGCCCATGTGATGAGGGACTACCATGAGTTGGGATTGATATAGAAGCCACACCTTGATTGGATGAATGACCACAAGGGCTTTGATTGTCAACTAATGAATGGGTTTTTAGGATTCATTGCTTGAAGCGGAGAGGATAGGGTACTTACGCCTCAGCAAAGCTTTTATAATAGTTTTTTTTTTGAAAATTTAAGAAAATTGTATGTATGTATATATATAAGTATATTTTTTTGGAAGGTTAAAGCAAAGTAACACCTCAGATAAGATAATAATTAAAACTCATAAAGACTAGTCCATCACATACATAGCAAAGACCCCCAATTTAACGACTACTTTATTTTGTTTATATGTTTATTTATGACTAATATATGTCTCTACGGATAATCTAACCTTTGTGCCTCTGCATCAATGTACCAATAAATGAAATGTGCTTTTGATCTTTCTGATTTTCTTGTCATCTTATATATTCATAATCTCTCTTTCATCGGCTTTTTTAGGTGATTTAGTTTTCTATTACGCAAGCTATGTTCCACCTGCCTCGAATATCTCTACAGTACTGACGAAAACCCTAATGAATGTTCCATCATGTGAAAGTGCTACTCCTTCCAGGAAAAGAATACATAACATTATATATGCATGAGGAATACTTGAGCTTCGTGGATGAAACCAAAAAGAAAATTTTCACATGAGGTAGAAAGTGAGTTAAAGGAAATTCAATATATTTGATGTTTTGTTGTGAATCTTGTGACCTTCTACTACTTTATGTATGATTTCATGCTTTGCCAGTTTAAACTGCCTCATGTAGAAATGCTGTCAATGTCGATCTGAATTAGCTGATATTTATACGACTTATGAGGTACTCAATGTTATAAATTTGACATTGTTGAGAGAGTAATTCTGCAGCAATAGTGTGTGTGTGTGTGTGTTTATATATATATATATATATATATATATATATATATATATATATATATATATTTTATTAAGGTTGCGGTAGAATAAGATTCCTGTTCTGATCCCAAACAGGTGGACTTAATCAAATATGTAATCAACGGCACTTGCATATACAAAGTGCTTTTTACCGGTTATTATATATGGTACTCATTTGATTAAACTTCATTTACAAAGAGTTTGTATAGTTGAAGCATGATAATTGAAGCGAGGTCTTTCAAAGCCTAAATCCTGCTGTAATAGGAAAAATCTACTTATTCATTTATATGATGAAGTAGATGAGAGTCACACTTGAGTTTATTCTCTGCATCAAAAAAATAAAAACTAGTTTGATTAAATTTCTTAGCCAAACAAATTGGTCTATAAAGTATTACTCGGTGTTTTACTCTATTTTTTTTTTTTTTCTTAGTTTTTAAAAGGCCAATCAGCCTCGCTCCAAATTAACACATTAGTATTTCATTACTCCCTCCGTTTAAAAAAGAGTCTCTCTTTTGGAGAATCGTGACTTTTTGTCTCAAAAAATTCTTCAATTCATGAAAGTTACAGTTCTCCAAAAAAGACACTTTCTTGAAATAAAAAAGTATATGTAAAAAAACATAATTTTAATTTTTTCTTTTTTGTTTCTCTCAAGTAAGTAAGTATTTCATCTGTTCCAAAAAAAAATGTTATGCTTTCCTTTTTAGTCTGTCCAAAAATAGTTGTCACTTTTCTTTTTCAAATAATATATTTTACATCTTTCCATATATATCTTTGGAGTTTAAAATTTCAACCTTGAATATTCAAAACTTAGAAGGACAAATTAATAATTATTCAAATAAATAAGCCATGTGACATCTAAATTGGAAAGTATTCACACATACTTTGTTCCCTGTAACAGTTGGACTAGAAAATATATGCTGCAACTAGTAAATCATACAAAGATAATTTGTGATGGGGCAAAGCTAATTCTAAGTGTATGACCGAAATACCCTCAAGTTTTTTTATACAAGTTCATATGTTTGTCACGCCACATATATTCACTAAGGATAAAAATGTAACTTCATGTAATTGAAAAGCAAATACAAGGTCAACTAGCTGTAGCGGAGCCACGTCGGATCCACGGCTGGCAGAGGTCAACCAGCCTTGCTGCAGATTCAAGAAAGGAAAATATATAGCAAAACACCAATCAACTATTGCTTTTATATCTCTATAAAGAATCCACATCTCTTGGAAATTTCATATAAATGTATATATCAATCACTTGAACAGAGGGCTAAGATGCCAAATGGAAGTGAGAGATTGGACTGCAATTGTGATGAAGATGAGAAATGAGAGAAAAAAAAATAAAATAAAATAAAATTTAGTTCTCACTTTGTTTCTGTGACTTAATATATTTATCTGAACAGTTACATATATATACATAAATTAAGTTAAAAGGAATCGGTCGTTTTCTTAAAAATTGAAACACGCTACGTGATGAAATGTTTTCAGCACATTATATCATAATTAATACATAATGTGACAAAAACAGCTCTTAGTAATCAAAATACCCTTAAGTTTTTTTAAAATTCATATGTTTGGAATTATTTTTGTTACGCCCACACATATTAATTAAGGATAGAAATGTAACTTCATGTATTTGAAGAGCAAAAAAAGGCGGACAATTAGCTCCAGCAAAGCCAAGTCAGATCCAACGTTCCCAGAGGTCAACTAGCTCAATCTCGAGGAAACTTCCTTTGACTGAATTCCTCACGAATTGAATTCTAGAAATTGCAACAAAAATCAGACAAGCTTGAAAGAGAAGTCTTGAGAATTCCTTAAAAGCATTACTTCTGACATTCTAGAGAGAGAAAACCCCAATTTTATCTTTGATTTTCAGTGAAAAAAGCATACAGATGGCGTCGGCGTTGATTGGAGGGGCGGCTTTGGGAGCAGCTTTCGGTGAATTAATGAAAGTTGCTGTGGATGTGGCTGAAAAAACCATCAACTTCAAGTCTGAACTCGGCATATTTGTATCGATTCTGAATTCACTCGCACCAATTGTACTCGATATTGAGGGGTTGAACAAAAAATTGGATGTTCCGGAGGAAGAAACCAAAACGTTCACCCATCTGTTGAAAAAGGCAACGGATCTGGTGCGCAAGTGCTCGAAATTTGAGGGTTTGAACTGCATCAAGAGATTTTCTTACTCGAGGAAGCTCATGGAATTTGGCGATTCGCTTGAGAAATTCTTTCAGATATATGTGCAGGCTGTGCAGACAAGAGATAACAAGAAGATTCTGGTGAAAGTGAATGAACTAGAGGATTTGTATGGAAACATTCTGGTGAAAGTGAATGAAATGGCGAAATGGGAAATGGCGGAATTGTATGAAAAGTTTGTGGAGAAAGCGACGTGGATGGATTTGATATTCGATGAAAAGATGATCGATATGAAAGCGAGATTGGATGAAAAGATGATTGAGATGTTTGCGATGTTGGATGAAGAGATTGTGGAGAATGATAATAAAATAGATGCGAAATTGAAAGAAATATATGCCAAATTGGATGAAAAAATGAATGAAATGGAGGCCAAATTGGATGAAAAGTGGTCGACTATGAGGAAAGGTGGATGGGTTTATGATTGGAACATAGCTCCAGCCACCAATCACCTTCACTTTAAGGTGTATAATCTGTGAACGACTCTTCTCTCTCTCACACACTTACACACACATGTTTTGCTGCTTTAACATTTCTTAATTCTTTCTCATAGATGGGTTGTATTTTTTTTTTTTTTGTCTCAGGCAGTTGATGTTAAAGTCGAAATGGACTCTGATGAATGCGAAAGGGGAGTGATATATTCTGTTATTTCCATGGAAGGTTCTTACTCTCTCTCTCTCAAAATCTTTTCATCCGTTGGTTAAAGAGTGGTTAATAATTTATGGACTTCTAAGTCATAAATTGTGAAAGCTTATTTCTTGATTAATAGGTTAATTTGATTCTAATGTTGATCAATGGGTTGGTGATCAAATGATTAATTTACGGGATCGACTAAAACATTAGATTGAAAACTTGTTTCAAGAGATATAATGTTAGTTTTGATTTTTTTTTTTTTTTTTTTAATTTGTATGCTTCATTAACACACAACATGTGGTACATTTATATAGCAATGACACCTAATACATAAACATACACTAATCATTAACTAACTATTTTGGACCAACGTATATATGAGTAGTATAATATAGACTAACAACATTTAATAAACATGTTTGTAATAATAAAAGGATAAGAGATGAGTAAAACATTGATTCCACTATAAATGTTTTGTGTGTGTGTTTTTTTTGGTAAAACATCAAAAGAACAGGGCCAGACCCACAGCCCAAAGGCAAACACAACCAGCCCAAAAGGCAACACCACTATAAATGATATATATATATATATATTCAGTGGTGATAACTGATAAGCAACTTTAAGTACTATATAGTGCTTGTTGCTACCAAATGAATGAATGACATTCATAGTTTAAAACTCAATGGTAGCATCTACCAACAAATGATGGTGAAAGATAAGCATAACGGTATAACTCACATGGTAGAAATCTTTTTCTACATTTCTACACTTGTAAATATTCGTGTATTTATAGTAAAGAATATATATTTATGGTAAAGAATATAGTCGAACTAGTCGTTAGAATCTGAATTTTGAACATCTCAGTTGACTGCAAATAAAATCTTTTCTTGTGTGTTCAATTTAGTCTGTTGATTGGTTTGTCTCTTTTTGAAGCTTAAAGCAGGTGATAATAAAACACATAATCCCAAATTAACCTTATTTTATGCCTGTTTTTTTTTCTTTTCCTGATAACATGGTTGTTTGGGAATTTGCCCCAACTAATTCACGAGACTCGTACAAATCGAAAATTTGTCCCAACTAATTCACGAAACCCGTATAAAGCGACCCCTCTAGACAAATCGAGTAAGATTTAGCCGCTAAAAAATTGATTCCACTAAAACTTAATAATTCATGAGGCACCAAATATCCTTTATAGGTGCTTTTGAACTTTATGGTATTCTTTTCATCTTATATATTATTAACATAATTTCTCTCTCCCTGGTTGACTTTTAGGTGTGAAATCTGTGGAGGTTAACCGAAAGCAAAACCGGGTGACAGTTAGTGGCTATGTTGATCCAAACATGGTCTTGAAGAAGGTGAAGAGTACTGGAAAGAGAGCTGAATTCTGGGCTCACATGCCATATAATTTTCCTGAGGCCTCAAATATGACTGAGGAGAGATTCAATATCTTCAGTGACGAAAACGCAAATGGATGTTCCATCATGTGAAGTACTGCTGCTCGTGTGTGAGTTTTTTTAGATGTGTTTTTACATTTTTATAATAAGTGTGATTGAATTCTTGTAATTTAAGTTGATACTCAAACTTAACAAGAAATACACCTGGTAAAACAATCACAACTCATTTAACAATTAAGCAATGCAAAATAATTAATCCACTAAGAAAACAAGAAATCGACAATATTTATTGTAAAAAGCATCATAAATAATCATTAAATTATAAGCAAATTTGTTGATGCAAAATAACAAGCACAACGTGGTGTTAGCCGGACATTCTCCGACATCAAGTTAATACTTGCTTACTTTTTGAGTTGTCCAGCCTCCTCTTTATAAAAAATATTTGGTAGGTTATCGTTCCTCAACGATTTTAATCTTCCGTATCAAAATTCATGAAAAAAATAATAATAATAATGAATTCCCCCAAAATGGAGGATCCATGACATTCAAGGCAAATTCATGACCATAAATATTGGTAATTTCTTTGTCTTCTGATGTTTGTGGATGAAATTGTTTAGCACAGCTCGGATAGCACTTTTAATTTGCACCATCGGTAGCCAGATTTTAGACATGCATGGATATACTTACCTCTTACCCCATAAATTGGAAGAATTCATTATGCTAACCGATGTGGTCCAAAAAAAATTTAACACATGTATCCAAATTAAATAATACTAAAAAACATATTAAGAAGTAGGTCAATTCATTTTAAACGGGTTGACCAGGATCAAATTAAAACTCATTTGAGAATGCTTTTGAAATCATCTATCTTCCCCTAATCTCCATCTCTATTCTTCCATCCACGAAATCCTAATCAATCTCCATATATGGACACTTCAAAGCTTTAATGGGTTTTTCCTAAATTCTAACAGATTGAAACAGAGATCAAGGTTATCAACTTAAACATCTAGTTATATATGTGTGTAGATATGTCTTAAGTATAAATAGAGAGGTCTTATAAATACATAGAAAGATGGATTCTCTCCCTATATGTAACCAATGAGTCATAGTTTAGTGGTATTAGATCCTTACTTTTCAAAGGGATGTCAGAGTTCAAGCTTCAGTAGAGGCATATATGTACGAGTCAACTAAGAAAAAAAAAAATTCTCTTCCTATATGTATACACATATATCTTACATACATAGCACGAAGCTCCACCTTTTATATATAGAGATATATCAAATATGTATATAGTGTCAGGGAAATGTAAGTTTTAAAATTTTTTTGAGTAATTTATAAACATGGATCTTGATTTATGATATAAAGACAAGTTTTATGCAAAACCTAAAAATGATTAATCATTCATTTTAAATTTGAAAACTTACATCAAAAGTTTGAGTAAACCTTTAAAGTTTCCTCTAAAGTGAATGTTTTCATTTATTGTGGATCCCTGAATTAGATCATTTCTCCTCCTTCTTGGTAGTGATCTTCCCTTAGGAATCACTCATATACCACTATAAATGACCTTAGAGAGAAGCCTCTTTTAAATGAGAACACTAACCCTAAAATCTTAGAGAGAGAAATATTTTTCTTTTGGTTTAAGTGTTAAAAAAAAACCCCTCTACAATCGATATAGTGTATAATAGTCCCTATGTAGTTAAAAGAAAAACCCCATATATAGCCCCCTGAAGATTTAAAATGACGATAATACCCTCATTTCAGTAAAATAAAATAATAAGTTTAAATACAAACTATGTAAAATAACCATTTTACCCTTTATCATCTACATTCGCTGTTATGTCTTGTATGGCTTTGGCAATATTTTTTGTTTCCTTTAGCAGCTATTACGTGGGAGGATATTTTTTGGAGGAGCTTTAGTTAGGTAAAAAGATCTAAAACCTTAAAAAAATATGCTACCCCAAACTTGATTCCGAATTGACAAAAAAATTAAGAATCTTTTATGCTGCCTTGGTATATTGAGGGGAAAATTCATTTTTTGACTTCTCTTTAGGCATTAGCTACAAAATCGTGGAAGAACTAACAATAAATAACATATCCTTCTGGATGCAGGTTCACCGTCAACTCTGATTTCACGCAAAACCTATACTTATATAATATATATATATATATATATATATATATATATATAAACATATATGTGTTTATTTCTTCTTTCAATTGTAAATTTTTGGCAATAATTATGTCTATTTTTTCCTTTCAATTCTTGGTAATCTGAGAAGTTTCCAATCTGAGATCACTGTATATTTCTTCCTTTAATATCAATGTTTTTGCCATCTCATTTGTTCCTTTCTTTAGTTCTATTTTTGGTAATCTCAAATTTTTCTGTTAGTAGCGTCGTAGAGAGAGAAAGCAAATCTGGTATTGACAACTGTATGAATTCATGAATATGGAAGGAACCGGAAAAGAGAAGATAGAGATACATCGGCAAATATGAAAATAGCCGAAAACTTGGGCAACCCCATTGACCTTTTCCTCCTTTTCAAACTCCGCTCTGACCACGGCGTCCTCGCCACTGAAACATCGGCTCCGTCTTTATCCCCGTCAAAGAACTCCTCGCCGGTATCCACCACCATTCCCTTTCTCTCGTCTCAAAACTCAACCCCGCGACTAGTTAAACCTCCACCGCCCTCCTCCATCGAACCATCGACTACCACCTCTGGCCTACCACCAAACCGCCCCCCTCACTCCCACCACCCCTCAATCTCTCTCGTCTCCAAATTCCAAATTCCTGAGATCCACGTTCCAAATTCCAAATTCCAGATCCACCGAACCCACATCAGATTCTTAAATGTAGAACTTGTAAACGTGGTTCGTAGCACCATTGTTATATATCATGAGTGTTTGAAGTAAATAATTGACAATTCCTTTACTTCATGTGCTCGTGATAAACAACGATGGGGGCGTGGAGAGAGAGAGAGAGAGAGGTTAGGGTTCTGATCATCTTCTCTAAAAACTAATTAAAGTAACATTTACTCATTCCTTTAAATATAATATATTCTTTTAAATACAAACTAATTGCATTAATATATTATATAAGGGTATAATAAGAAGATAAAAGGGCAAAATAGGATTTTTGATCAAAAAGTGGTCCGATGGACTTATTTGTACTTTTTTGAATTTTATGAACTAAAATGCACATTTTTAAAAAGTAGAGACTAATTTTGTACAAACTCTATATATCAAGGGTTCTTTTTGCACTTAACCCTTTTCTTTTTTGCACTTAACCCTTTCTTTTCTTCCAAATAATGCACAGACAATAATTCTCAATCTCCAAAATTCAAGTGGTATCTCGAATCTAATGGGCGTCCAATATCAAGTTGGGTTATTGATGAGAATCCATTGGACTTACTATTTTCTTGACAACGATGAATTAATAATTGCCCAATTCATGAGCTCAATTCAATTAATTCATAAATCAGTTTCTACTCTACTAAAAGAAATTAATTGACCTCCAATTAAATAGTAAATAACCTCTAAGTCAATGTTGCATTTTAACCCCTCTATGAATAATTAGTTATCGGTTAAATACAAACATCAATCCAACTACATAATTAATATATTTATTTTGGTACCTTTGAATATATTCAGCTTGATCACAATAAAAACTTGTTTAACAAAAATATTAATTTAGTAAATTAATACATAGAAAACAATTTGTCTAAAATACACGAAGGCCATTGAATTTTACTTTGTGATCAAACATAATCAATACAAAATATATACAAGTAGTAATGATGCAACTATTGATAATATAACCCTCTAACTATTAATTACATAACTACCCAAAGTGCCGATCTATAGATCCCGAAGAATCCATCGAATAAATCAATGTAATTATTAATTAATAAAAGAATTTATATTTCTCTCATACTTGAGAGTCAAATGCCATGATAATGATAGAGAACAATTGCATACGACGACTTTCGCAATATATATTAACCTATCGTGGATTCGGTTTAAGTTTTAGTTAATTAAATATCCATCCATAATTACCGACTTTGAACCATTTATGATTACTATTTATGACCATGTATTTATTGTCATTACATACATATAATAAGTGGACACAATTAATTCTATAATGAATAAAAAAATAATACATTACAATCACCAATTGTATAATGCATAAATAATAATACTCATATAAAAAACAACATTTACAGTCCAAGCAAGAATTTACTTTGCAAGGGCATACAAATCCCAACATATAGATATATAGATACTGAAACCCATGAAGTTTACAACTAGTATATTGGATTTTCAAAAGAAAAATCTAGTTTTACATCACTAAGAGTCATTGACCATGGGTTTGAATCCATGCCCTTCCAAAACAGAATCTTGATTTGGTATTTGTATTAATTCCACTATTGAGAACATTACCCAAGAACAGAGTACCAACGGAAACATTACCCAAGGAAATAGTACCTAAGGAAAGATTACCCAAGGAAACATTACCCAAGGGCAGAGTACCCACATGAACATTACCCAAGGGCAGAGTACCCAAGGGAACAGTACCTAAGGGAAGAGTTCCCAAGGGTACCAAAAATAAAATATATTGTTCATGTGAACAGTAACCCGTGGGCACTGTTCCCGAGGGAAAAGTGCCCAGGGCAAAAAAAAAAAAAAAAAAAAAAGTTTACTGTTCAAGTGAAACAGTACCCGCGGGCACTTTCCCGAGAGAACAGTGCCCGGGGCAAAAAAAAAAAAAAAAAAAAAAAAATCACATTCTCAAAGCTAGACGAGCAAGCTTGGGAATGGAGGGCTATAGGAAACAATAAACCTAGCCTACCTTGACCTAACAATAGAGACAACTAAGTATTGACCAACCGTCAGACCTCTTCGACCTTCAAACGATGATATTTCCATTGAATAAGAATGATAATATTTCATTATCAAGGATAACGAAAGATGACGTGGTTCAATAGGGTAAGGATAACCTTGGCACAATTTGAGGAAGTCAAAAGGGTTAAATCATATTCCCGACAAATCTGGCAACAAACAGATCTCCTTTGATCTCGCATAAGCAGATCTCCTCTGATCTCGCACAAGCGGATCTCCTCTAATCTCACAAATGAACTGAGGGAGAGCTACTATAAGAATGAGATCCTACCAGTCAATAAAGGTACGACAAAAAACTATTATTAAATCCCTACCTTTCTTTTAGACCTCCGGTGACTAACTTGATCGTCGGAGAGCTCTTGGCAGGCATCACACCGGTGCTATCAAGATTCATCGATCTTCTACTCTCTTCTTTAAAAGAAAACGGTGTCGTATCAGACTGTGTGGATTTCACCCTCAACAATAATAATAATAATAAAATTAACTATCCTACCATAAATACTCAGACAATATTGTTCTAGTAAGACTTGAACACTCATTCTCTCATTTGATATACAATAAGAATTCTTGTAGATTTAGTTAGTCCGACCATATGTGCAAAAAATTGTTAACATTTTATTTTCTCCTCCTCCCCAATTTTCTTATTTAGTTCAAACCTTGTTCTTTACCAACTTTATTAGTTTGTTAACTCTATTTTTAACCATGTCCCTAATTTCTGCCTTTAATTTGAATGGAGTGATGTCATAATATTCTTATAAGACGCTGGTGATCCTAAAGGGAATGTCAGATCATCTGACTCTTGATATATATATATATATTTTGCACGACTTTTCAAATATTATTTAGGGTGATTTTAATAAATTGGTATGGTGATTGACATTTGTGCAGTCTTCTTATTTAGTTGTTAAGGACAATTTGTACCCAAAAGCTAAAAATTAATGAATTTGTAATTAATTAAATTTTGGTAAGTTGCTTTTTCACCGAGTACTATTTCGTACTTGGGTAATTAGGTCTTCTTAAGTGGTCATAAATTAAATTAATTGGGCTTAGGCGGCAGTTGTCTTTAGAATAACTTGTTTGGACTGAAAAGCTTTGGCCATTCCGGAAGTTTCCCTGTAAATATTACTTATATTTCAATGCAATTTTATCTTTTGAAAAATAATAATAATAATAATTAACTATCCTATCACTCATATTTTCCTTACTTTTCAAAGGAAATAACAAGAAAGGCTCTAAAATACATCATTCGTTAATTTATAATACCATAAATATTCTTTTCACTATAAAGTTCAATATATATATATATATATATATATTTTTAGTACTTATTTTGGTTTTTTCTGAGATAATTTATTCAAAACATAATATATATAAAGTTAATAAAAGAGTTGGCTAATTCAATGTTATGCTTTTTTTATTTACCAGAAAAAAATAATTAAAATTAAAATTAAAAGTGTTATTTCCTTTAATGCTAGACTCTAGAGTGCTTACATAAAAGTCTTGGTCATCAAGTCAACGTCAACCTGATGCTCTTTTCCTTCTTGGATATTTCTTAGTTAATTGCAATGATAGTAACCAGCCTTGACTTTGGACACTGTGAAACAGTCACACACATCTCAAACACGTTATTCATTCACTCATTTTACTTAATTGGAGGTTCGAATCTTTACAGTCTAGTTTTAAAGGTAGGAAAGATACTATTACATTACAAAATCCTTAGTTCTTGGTCGTAACTCAATAAATGTTTCCAATTTGACTGAGAAAATGTTTAAAGCATTAAAAATTATAAACAGTTGTGAGTGAAAGATGAGGTCTAAAACTATTTTAACCATTTGTTTCAAGAAAAAAATTATTGCTTGTGTGTATGTATATATAAATATGCTTAATGACCGGTGTTCTTAAATTTAATTATGGAATCCAAATACAAATCATACAATCCAAATTATTTAATATATATATTATCATTAACTAATATTTTACTCTTTAAGACACGTCATGCCTGTTCCGTGATGCTGCCAATCATATAATAATAATTATATAACAATATTTAGTCATGGTTCATGAGTTGCAAAATGAGACTACACTCAACAATTTTTTACCTCTCTTCTTTATAAGCCTCCATTGGATTTGATATAGGTGCAAAAGGTGGTGGGGAGAGAGTAAATGGTGTCCTTAATTCACACCAAGTATAGGCACAATTTTACTTTCAAACTTTCACTTTATATAATTTAATTTTAACGTTTTCACACTTTGGTCTAGACATTCCTTCAATTATCACTTTTGCAATTGTTACTCAACCAAACTTTTAGCTTAACGACCAAGATTATGCATTTATAGCCTTTGGCCCTTTGCCTCAATATTCAATGGGTGGATAACAATTTTATAGTCTCAAAAAGTAATTTTTATCCATCTCATATGTTTAAAAATGATTTTAAATGGACCAATGAATGTGTTGTCTGAGTAATAAAGGATTAGATCTTTATTACACTACTCTATAAATTCAGAGTTCCATTCCCTTCTTCACACGCTAAGACTGACCATCATCAGTCTTGACTGTAGTCAACTGCTCAGCAACTGAAGTGCCATCCCAGCAAGTTCCTAGAAGGCTGCGGATATTAAATTACTCAAAGATATATATATTAAGCATTGACCACGTATATAGCTTGTTCCAGGCAACTCTGGATCTGCTGGCTTTGGAATCTCCTCAACCAGTACTCAAGCTAGGTAGGTCATCAGCCTTCCCAATTATTTGTAGCTATTCAATTCGTATTTGATTCTATGCTAGTTGTTGATGTAATTTTTTTTTTAAAAAAAATTTCATTCTTATGCTTATGAAATGCTATCAAATTTCATGAACTAAGACATTTTTTATATGATAAATTATTATCTCTTATATTCGAGGATTAATCGATCAAGGATTATTTAGAATCATAATCCCTTAATTCTTTTCTTCCGTTCAGTTAAATGTAAACTTGTATATATACACATTGAAAGATAATATTGATGAGGGGTTAAAACTCACCTCTCTTTCAATACTTTCAAAGTATATATGTATAGTATATACACGAAATGAATTCAACAAGAATTAAGGGATTCCAAATATTAAGGAAACGCATAATCTTAAAGACAAAAGAATCATACATCTGGTACTATCATATTAAAAATTGAAGTGATTTGATGTATCTATGGCCTCCACTGTCTAGCTCACTCAAAGGATTAAGGAGAGTATCTTATTTATTTTTTCAAAATATATATATATATATATACCAAAAGGCATTTAACCTAACGGTACTATCATAAGTTAATTAACTTTTTCATTCTCAAAGAGGAAGAAGGGGCTAAGTTTGGAAGTGAGCATGAAGATGTGCATGTGTGTTTGCTTATTATTCGAAATAAATCGTTACATGTTTGTGTTAGCTTCTTACTTGGCCTGTCCTCTGTGGACACTAGTCATGGTGTTCCCAGACCAATTAGATCGCTTTGATCTTTTTTCATGAATTGAATTCCAAGAAAAATCAGACAAACTTGTGGAATTCCAAAACATTAATTTCTTCTGAAATTCTTGATTCACTCAAGAGAAAAACACATTTCCTCTTGAATTTCAATGAATTAGGTTTTTCTCGTGTGCAGAAAAGAAAAAACATATAGATAATGGCGTTCATGGGTTCGTTGGTTGGAGGGGCTGCTTTGGGAGCAGTTTTTGGTGAATTACTGAAAGTTG
Organism: Cornus florida; assembly: GCF_030987335.1. Taxonomy (NCBI): domain Eukaryota; kingdom Viridiplantae; phylum Streptophyta; class Magnoliopsida; order Cornales; family Cornaceae; genus Cornus; species Cornus florida. Next base: position 11,241,762 of record NW_026775577.1, read on the forward strand.
TTGTGGATGTGACTGACAAAACCAGAAAGTTCAAGTCCGAACTTGCCGGAGTTAGATCAACACTGAATTCAGTGGAAGCAATTGTAGTTGATATTGTGAAGTTGGACGGAGAATTGAACGTTGTAGAGGAAGTAACCAAGAAACTAACCGATCTCTTGAGAGAGGGCAATGAGCTGGTCCTCAAGAGCTCAAAAATCGAGGGTTTGAAGTGCTTCATGAGGCCTTTCCACTCCAAGAAGCTCATCAAATATACAGATTCGCTTCAGAAATTCTTTCAGATCAATGTTCAAGCTCTGCTAACTAGAGACATCAAGAAGAATCGTGTTCTGATGAATCAAATAATGGCAAAATTGAATGAAATGTCGAGTTCGAGGAAAGTTAAAAAGGTTTGTGATTCCAAGGGAAAACGCAGACAGCAGGTACCTCATCTGTGAACAACTCAACTCTCTCTCTCTCTCTCACACACACTTACACGCCCATGCTTTTTGCTGGTTTAAACTCACTTCGGTTGCTTTTTTAATTCTTTCTGAGAGATGGGTTCTGTGTTTCTGTCTGTGCAGACTGTTGAAATTGTAGTGAATGTGCACTGTGATGGCTGCCCAAGGAGGGTGAAGAATGCTGTTAAGTTCAGGAAAGGTTCTTATAGATACTCTCTCTCTCTCTCTCTCTCTCTCTCTCTCGCAAGCTCTTTTTCATCCTTCTATGACAAACAATTGATTATCTATGATTCTATATATATCCTATGGTTCTGCTTGTAACTTATTTGATCCATTAGAGTTAATGATTTGGTGATTAATTTATGGAATTCTAAGTTATAAATTGTTAAACCTTTTTTTCTTCATTATCTACCCAAGTCTTTTGATCTTTAATTGACTTTGCCTCGATATCTTATCTCTAATTTCTGTGTCTTTTGTGCTTTGGAAGTCTTTATTTTCGACTTTAATGTCATTCGAGCTCTTTATCTTTGACTTCAATGATTCTTGATTTTCGGAAGGCTTTTCATCTTTGATTTCAATGTCTTTTGAACTTTTAGATTTCATCTCGAAGTGTTGGATCCTTCTCAGCCTTTTTCCATTGATTCCATTAGCTCTCTTTAGTTTCTTATTCATGTAAAATCTGTTTAACATAAACTCAAGTACACATTGAATTTAACACTTTTAATAATTTGTTATAATCAAAATGTCTAATATACACTTGATTTGAAACCTAACTAAGATAAACAGTGTACAGAAAAATGAATATTCAAGTGTGTGTGTGTGTTTTTTTTTGTGTGTACTTATAAAACCTGGTTAACACTGCACAGGAGGAAAAGGAAAAAGTTTCAAGTAGGTGAGAACTGAAATTTGTTTCCTGTACTTTTGGTACGATTCTATCTGTTTTTGTATGATCAACTAATGAATGGGCTTTTAGGATTTATTGCTTTAAGTGGAGAAGAAAGACTTTTGCTTTAGCAATAATTTAATTTATTTATTTTAACTAAAAAAAAATAATAATAATAATTTATTTTATTTTTTCAAAAATTTAAGCAAATTTTATATGTACCTCATAAATGCTCCTGGAATTGAAGAAAATTAACACCTCAGTTTTTTTTTTTTTTTTTAATTTTATTTTATTCTATCTGAAGGTCAAAGCAAGGAACACCTAAGATAAGATAATATAAGACACATAAAGTCTATCACATGGATAGCCAAGACCCCCAAATTAACCCTACTATATATATTGTTTATATGTTTATTTATGTATAATATGTGTCTCTTGGGATAATATAACCTTATGTCTCAGCTGCTCAATATATGTACTAATCAAATGAAACGTGGTTTTGATCTCTCTGGAGTTCTTTTCATGTTATATACTCCATATTATCATAGTCTCTCTCTCACTGGGTTTTAGGTGTGAAATCTGTGAAGGCTAAGCGAAATCAAAGCCGGGTAACAGATAGTGGCAATGCTGATCCAAAAAAGGTGTTTAAGACAGTAGAGAGTACTGCAGCAGCCAACGTTCGCAATGTTCTACCTTCCCGGCCTAAGGAGAGCATCTCTAATATCTTCAGTGACGAAAATCCAAATGCATGTTGAATTCATGTGAAGTGCTGCTTCTTCCTGGAAAATAATACATAAAATTATATATGCATGAGAAATACTTGAGCTGAGCTGAGCTGAGCTGAGTTCGATGAAACAAAAAGAAAATTTTGACACCGAGGTTGAAAGTGTGAGTTAAAGGAATTTCTATAGAAAGTGAGTCTGCTCTTATCAGTTTAATACAGTATCTGATACTGGACCATATTATATATATCTGTTGTTTTGTTGTGACCTTCTACTATATATACATGTATGATTTCATGCTTTACCAGTTTAAAATTCCTAATGTAAAAATGCTGCCAATGTTTTAATTAGCTGATATATATATATATATATATATATATGAGGTTTATAAATTTGACACTGTTGAGAGTATAAGTCTGCAGTAAATATATCTTTCCATTAACAAGGTCAAAGGGATGCTTATGAAATAATTTTATTATGAACTATGAAGTTTGTATCTGTTGAAATTTTGGTCAAACTTTAGTCCACATTTTAATTTTTACCGATTTCCAGATCTCCATGATGGGGAGGTCGTTATAGAGCATCCATTTTTTAATTTTTACCACCATCTCAATTTAAGCCATTTTCTGTCTTCATAAAAGTTTAGTATAATTTTTTTACTGAGTGTTTTCTAGACCCAATGTTTAAAGAATAAAGAGTCATTTGAACATTTTTTTGAAATATGTAGTAAATATACGTTAGGACTTCACCAAATAAATTAATTTACTTTCTTTTTTTTCCTCAATTATTAATAAATAAATAAGTGGTCTTGGAGGTGGGTGGACTAATAGATCCGGATGGGGGTGGGCTTGTGGATGGGATTACAAGTTGGACTGGGGGTCAAATTTTATACCCAGACCCGTCCCATCACCTTATTGGGCCGGCTCAGGCCTCTAATGATTTTGAGTCCGAACCATTATAGTATTCCGTGTAGATATATCTATATATATATACACACACACACTATGCATCCAATCCTTAAATAAGACACTTTTTCATTCGGAAGGGTATACACAGAAGGAGGCTAGTGATTCATGGGCCATTTTTGTTTCCTTACTCAGAACCATTATAATTTGAGTCCGAACTATTATAGTATTACATATATATATATATATATATATATATATATATATATATATATATATATATCCAACCCTAAAATTGAACACTTTTTCATTCGGACGGGGTACACACAAGGAGTCTATTGTCCTCACCCGCTGTAGATCCTCCCTTCCAACAAGGACTGCGAGACACAGTTTATATATATATATAGATTCCTTCTAGCTTCAGTACTATTTCACTAGGCCAAATACTTCTGCATGGACATGGACATGTATGACGTAGAGACTGAGTGGTGTTTCGACAAAGCTCATCTTAATCTTGACCATACATTACTGCCGCCGGCGAGTTAACAAATTGTGGTACAACCATGCCTTTGCTTTAGAAGAAAGTGTGGCGGTGAGAAGAACAAAATACCCAATTTCGAACACCGTATTGTTGTCAGATGACGAAGCACAATCGTGCTTCTCTCAATTCTTCTCTACGCTTGGAATCAACCTCAATGAGGGCGATATATTTCATAACATTCTCTCTGGTTGTCGCGCCATAACTATCGACAACCACACAAGTTCTACTACTAGTACTAGTACTAGCCCACCCTTCTCGACATACCTCTCTACGGTCACAGTCACCGTCGATCCTCACCATATATTTCGTGCCATTCTCCCTAGTTGTGGACCCGTGGTGACATAAGTGACCATATATGTCGTAGTCACATTATCTCGGGTATTGAAGCAAGTTCCAGTGCTAGCGTACCCTTTCTTTTCATGGACATAGTGGTTTTGTGTAGGCCGAGGATTGACGATGGCGATGATGATAACGATAGCGATGATGACAACGATGACAATGTGTTAAAGACTGTGCCGGCAAGTAAATCATCCGTTCAAGCTTTGGAGAAAGCGATAGTAATCGAGGGTTACATGGATCAATGTGTGATTTGTTTGGACAAATTTCAACTCGGGTCCAAAGTCACCCGCATGCCCTGTCATCATATCTACCACGAAGATTGCATTGTCCATTGGCTGGAAATTAATAACTTTTGTCCGGTTTGTCGCTTTAAGATGCCAACAACTGATTGATTGTAATGACATTTTTTTTATAATATATGAATAGTTTTGTTTTCATCAATTCATGTAATGTATGTTGTTAATTTTCTGTTCTTGATTTACTATTGTGACAGCAGCTTCGATCAGTTCTTAATGTATTCAGTAATGGACTTTTTGGCCGGATCCAATCTTGGGTCGAACTAATGAATTATATATAGCGTAAAAGAGAAAAAACGTATACTTACTTTTGACCCTTATGTTGTTTTTGAAAAAAAAAAATATATATTTTTTTATTACTATTTTTTTTTTGGCCCTAAGCAAAAATTCTAAGTTTTTAAAATAATTGTGTGACTTAAGATGCAACTAATTTTAAGGCGGGATTTTATCCGAGTTAATATGATTAGTGACTTATCGAAGAATGACAATATTCTATTCCACTTCACAAATCAAAATATACTTTGTTGACACATAATTATATTCCTTTGATCTTTTCTCTTGAATTGAATCCTGAATTCCAGGGAAAATCAGAGAAACTTGGGAGAAAACTTCTGAGTCCTCCAAAACATTCCTTCTGAAATTCTTGATTTTTAGTGAATTGATTTTTTATGCTCTCTGCAGAGAAAAACCTATAGACGGTGTCGGCATTGATTGGAGGAGATGTTTTGGGAGCCCTGTTTAGTGAATTACTCAAAGTAGTTGTGGATGTCAAAGACAACTCCATCAGCTTCAAGTCTGAGCTCGAAAGACTTGTATCGATACTGAATTCACTCGAACCAATTGTACGTGAAATCGAGAAGTTGAACAGAGAATTGGACATTCCGGAGAAAGAAACAAATATGTTCACCCATCACTTGAAAGAGGGTGCGAAGCTGGTCCACAAGTGCTCGAAAATTAAGTGTTTGAATCATGCATGGTTGTCAAAATCCTGATTCTGAGTCATAGAATCGCATGATTCTACGATTCAAAATCCAAAATCGATCCAAATCTTAACAAAATCGTTCAATTGGTAGAATTAAGGTACAATCGAGGGTAGAATTGTAGAATCATACGATTCTACACAATTCTAGCGATTCTACAAATTTCATAATACACCGTCAAAGACTAACCCAAATTTCATAATACACCGTCAAAGACTAACCCAAATTTCATAATACACTAAAACATAGGTGAAGAGAAGAGGGGAATTCACTGGACAGTCACATAAATCAGATTAAAATCACATAAATAGGCAAAACATGGTACCTTCGTCCTTGTTCGCTCGCTGGTAGAAATGGTCGCTAGTCTTCGTCACTGATCGCCAGTCGCTGCTCGCTGGTCGCTGCTCACAGGTCGCTGGTCTTCGTCGATCGCTGCTTACTGATCGCTCCCCTTTGTTCGCCGCTCGCGTCGCTACTCCCCTCTTCTTCGTCGCGGCTCCCCTTTTCTTTGTCGTTCCCTCTTCGCCTATGTTTGAGGCTTGTCTGTGTTTGAGGTTTTTTTATTTTTTATTTATCTATATATTTTTTGCTCCCTTAATAATGAAATGCTTCATAATGGAAATGTGAATGAGGTTTTTTATTTTTTATTTATGTATATAATTTTTTTAAGTGTAATTTTAATTGTGCACAATTTGGGGGAGGGTAAAAAAATTTGGGGGAAGTCTTTTTACTTATTTACGGGACAAAAAATATCCCTTAAATGTCAAATTTTATCCCTTGATGGACTATGTTGAGGTTAGATATGTTTGGTTGTGTAATTTTGCCTTATTTTTGTTATATTTTACAGATTTTATTGTTTAAGAAGTTAGTTTCAATTGTTTTTTCACAATTTGGTAGAATCTTACGATTCACAATTCGATTCTACAATTCCATTCTACGGAGACCAAAACGATTCTACGTAGAATCCCAATTTTAACAACCTTGGTTTGAATTGCTTCATGAGACCTCTATACTCGAAGAAGCTCATCAATTTTGCAATTTCGCTCGAGAAATTCTTTGTGATCTATGTGCAAGCTCTGCAGACAAGAGACAACAAGAAGATTCTAGTGCGAGTGAATGGAATAGATGCCAAAGTGAATGAAATAAATGCCAAGGTGAATGGAATAGATGCAAGAGTGAATGCCAAAAAGAATGGAATTAATAGATGCCAATGTGTGCACCACAAGAAGCAAATGCAAACCAATGCAAGTACTCATTAACTCCAGCCAACCACCCTCATCTCCCCCCCCCCCCCCCCCCCCCCCCCTCCATCTCTCTCTCTCTCTCTCTATCTCTCATACACACACATACACACACATGTTTTGCTGGTTGTACATTGCTCTGATTTTAACTTTTTTGAGATGGGTTGTGTTTTCTATCTGAGGCAGTTGAAACTAAAGGCAAAATGGACTCTGATGGAGGCAAAAAGAGAGCCAAGAATTATGGTAATTCCATGACAGATTCATATACATGCTCTTTCATCCTTCTGGTTGCATATATATATATATATATATAGTTTCTTAAATAACAAAGCAATCATGATACTTGAGAATATATATATATAGCAGCACGCTTCTATATATAGCCAAAACAGCAATATTATTTATTTATTTGTATTTTTTGTGATTAATACTCACATGGTCACACACACACCAACAAATGTCCACTATGCCACTATGAGGCTTGAACCCCTCAAAGGAGAAGATGTTATATTACCTGTACACATATTATCATAATCTCTCTCTCACACACACATTGGCTTTTAGGTGTGAAATCAAAGCAAAACTAGGTAAGAGTTAGTGGCAATGTTGATCCAAACAAGGCATTGAAGAAAGCAAAGAGTAGTGGAAAAAGAGTTGAATCATTGCCTTACTATGACAAAAGAGCACCTGCAAGCTATGCTCACAATGCTCCACCTGCCCCAAAAGTGCCTGAGGAGAGAATGGGAAATGTCTTCAACGACGAAAACACAAATTCATGTTCGATCATGTGAATTATTGCTGCTTCTAAATCATAAGCATGTGTATACAAATGCAATAAAGAGACACACTTGTTTGTATCCACGAGACGAGATTAAATCTCATAGGTGTTTCATTTTTGGGTAATTTACACATACCTTTCTTATGATTTGCCATAATTACAGACAATGCCTTTCTTGTTTCGAAAATTACGCGGACCTCCCCTACTTTTGAAAATATCCTACACGAATCTCCCTTCTGTTAAAGTCAACGGCAGTCAACGACAGGAAATGATGACATCAGCTACTATTTTTCATAAAATGCCAAAAATACCATTGTCCCTACCAATTGATATATATATATACATATATCTTGCTGTCCATGCATGGACTTTCCGGTTCCTTAAATAAATGATTTTTCCATTCCCTATGTTTTCAGTAACATTAATTTGAAACATTATGACCCGTTACCATTCTAATTAAAACCTTTTTCTTTTGGGATACGGAAAATTGAGATATTATTATTACTCAGTCATTATAACCTCTGTTTGTGTGAGTATTTATGTAAGTGCCACATGACCAAATTAATGTCCTCTAAACGGTTGCAAATTACAATAAATGTTTAATTTTATAATATCTTACTACTTAATTAATTATATCTTACTACTAAACTAATTCTACAGTGGAGATGGGAGAGCGCGCTTATGGGTGTTATCTTCCTTTGTTTCCTTCAATTCACCAAATATGTGGTAATCTCTCTTTCTCTGTCTATCTATATATGCATGCATATATATGTGTATATATGTACTAAATACTAACCCAAAAAAAAAAAAAAAAAAAAAAAAAATGGATTACAGAAGCAAATGAAACCAAAGCTATTTTGGGTATCAGCTATAGCTCCGATAGTGACCTTTATAATTGGTTGTCTCTATGCATATTTTGCTAAAGCAGAAAGACATGGCATCCAAATTGTTAGTTCTCTCTCCCTCTAAATTTATCACCACTAGGTATTTTCATGTCATTATTTGCCTATTGTAGGTGAAAAGTACTTGGACTTTGAATTAATTCCATTTTTGGGATCCCTAATTTCATTGTCCTGCAATTTTCTATTCATATTTCTTGCTAACGTCCTATCATTATATCTGAAATCAATAAAAGATCAACTTTATTAATTTTGGATTTTCATTTATAATTAAATATTACAAGTTGGTGACTTGAACAGAGGAATAAATCCTCTATCCATTCAAAGTTTAAACTTTGACCCCAAGTACATATCAGCACCTATAAGAGCCGGGATCATCACCGGCATGGTGGCTCTAGCTGTAAGAACACTACTACCATGCTTTTCTCTTTTTTTAATCTCTTTTTATTTAATTTATTTTCAATTTTACTTGTATATTTTTATGGTAATATATATATATATATATACACACACACACTTACAGGAAGGAATAGCAATAGGAAGGAGTTTTGCCATAATGAGAAATGAACAAATTGATGGTAACAAATAGATGATAGCCTTTCCATCGCCAGCGGTGGGAGGAGATGGCGATGGTAGAAGTCGCCGGCGGTGGGAGGAGATGGCGATGGAAGAAGTCGTCGACGGTGGGAGGAGATAGCGCGGAATATTTATTTTTTTAATTAAGCTGATGGGTAGTTAGTAATTTCAGATGCCAAGGAGAGGGTATTTCAGTAATTTTGAGAGGTCTGTTAGTGTATTTAACGGTCCGTCAGACATAAGGGAGGTCCGCGTAGGATATTTTCAAAAGTAAGGGAGGTCCGCGTAATTTCTGAAACAGAAAGGGTGCTACCTATAATTATGGTAAACCATAAGGGAGGTCTGTGTAAATTACCCTTCATTTTTTTTCTTAACCTTTAATATCTTGCAGGAATCTTGTGAACGGGATCATATATTTTAGGGTTGGGTTTCTCTATGACAAGGATACCCCTTCTATCTGTTGATAATCATGCCTTGTTATATGCTTTCTGTTAGCTATCTGAAGCAGAATTTGGTTAATTAATTTGGCGGTTGTTTTGTGTTTTAAATAGTTTGGATTTTGTTTGGGCCTGTGGCCTTAATGTGTTCTTGCCTTTTCAGCGTTGGGCCTTGCTCTTGGACTCGGGGTATGCCCCTTGTATTTTTGTACATAATTTTCTCTTTTTTTATAGGGATAACTATCAATACATAGGCTTTGGAGGTGGGCTTTGGGGGTGAATATTACACTATCATGAAGTCAGAGTCATGAAACAACAATAAATGGGAAGATCACACAAACTATTTCTTATTCATGGACTCACCTTTTTACTTTGGACCACACAACAATTTATATTACTATAATGACCCAAAACATAACTATTATAACCTAACAGTTTTAAAACATGAAATAAATCTAATATATGCCCACCACGCTCCTACATAATATTATTAAATGTACTAACCTTTAAGAAGTTATTTTCTGATTCTTCGAATTCTTCTGTTCTGAGGTTAACAACCACCACTTTATTGGACTTTCTCCACTGGAGAATTGTTTTGAACACCCTTTTACCAACACCAATGACTCATCGGGTTTAACGAACAATGAATAAAAATTCGCAGAATAAAAGACCAAAAGAAATATTACTTCAAGATTTTCTATGGAGTATTTAAAGGAGTTTATGGAAACACATTAACTTATTTTATTGAAAGAAATCTCAGTACATAGTACTTAAACATTCTAAAATATTACACAAAAGTTTTAAAAAAAATACTACTAATACACACAAACTTAAAAAAAATCACTTTTACTATACCCTATCTCACTCTCTGGCTTTTGATGCCTCATACAATGCCTTAACAGCCTTTTTATAGGCCCCGGACTTGAAACAGATCTATATAATTGAATTTGGATTTGAAATTTGAATCTAACTTTATTACAAACTGACACTCTTTCCAGCCTGTGCTTTTTTGAAAATGTTTTTTCTTTTGGTTGTTTCTTCTTTGGAAGGCATTTGTTGTGATAGAAAGTTGGTATGGAGGAGGACAGTTAATACTCCATCATATTGTCTAGATTCTGGTTTCCAATGTCATCTAGTTGATTATCATCATCCATGACATCAATGACATAATTCATTATTTGATAATCAATTTCTTTATTCATAGCTTCTATTATTTCTTTGGTTTCTTAAGTAATTACTAACCTGCCTTGCTTAATGGCTTTTGTTAATTCAAAATTTTCTTTATTTTTTAATGCTGAAATTTGAATTATTATTCTGTCTCCAAAAAATATGCTGGTCCATTTTTCTTTCAGTGTCCATGATTCTTTAAGCTTTTTTTAGATCATAGTTATCCCTACGGCCCGATTTACTTGAATATCATGATCACTCGTGTATTCGGGCTTTCTCTTCTTTAGCTTGTTCTCATTTACGATATTTTCCAACCATTGTGGTGTTAAGTGTAGTCTTATAAGATGAATCGAGGGATAATAATTGATTTCATTCCACTTTAGTGATGCAGTTATGGCCTCAACATGAAGTGGTCGTTTTAGTTTGAATGTGTTGTAGGCTTCCTGGATGGATGCTGGCATTCCTTCCGTGTCTTCTTCTGTGTGATACTGAAAACTTGTCAATAATCCATTTTCTAAAGCATAAGATTTAGTTTTGTGATCTCTTTTGGACAGTTGTTGACCAGTTGTGAAACTTAGCCCAACTATCTTAGGACTGAGTCCCTAAGTAACATAGCAACTTAGAATTTTAAAATTCCATATTCTTTTAGTGAATTCATGCTATTTTTGGTGAGCACTAGTTGGTGTTCCTATAATCTTTAAGAATGTGTGCATAGTGAGTTTTTATGCCTTTTAATAAATTAAATTTACAGAATCCACCGATTAAGTGGTCCAGACTTTTGGATCATGAATAATTTTTTCTTCTTTTGAAAGTTCTTAAATTTCTACTGTTTGAATAGAAGCATCAGTAATTTTAAGTGTAACCCTGTTTATCTCTAATGCATTTAGCCTCCTACATTCTTTTTGGAGCATAGTAATATACTTACTTGTCACTTTTAATGTAGTAAGCATATGTTTTGCATCTTGGGTTTTGAACTCATTTCATACGGAATCTAAGATATTTTTTGAGAACAATGAGAGTGTTTCTTATTTGTTTTGAAAATATTTGTAGGATTTTTCATCCTACTAAAGGCGATATTTTCAAAGAATAATTCTTCGGTATTCTCAAAAAAAATTGGGTTTAATTTAAAAATGATTTAAGAAGATCTTCTTGTTGCTAATTCATCTACTACTGATTCTGTTGCTCCATTTGCCTTCAGACCCACCAAGCAATTGGTCTCTTTCAAGGTACAAAAGGTTCACTCTTTGAAGATGCAAGAAATTTCTCTCTATTTTGACAGAGTAACTTTACACTTCAAGAATTTTTTCCAACCCCTTTTCCCCTCTATTTTCAGCCTATTTATAGACTGTTACAAACTTTCTTGAAGCTTCCTAACTAACCCCTTGGATCAGGCTGCCCTTTTGGGCTCCTCTTAACCATGGGCCTAATTCTTATGATCGGGATTTCAGCATTATCTTCCATTCCTGGCCTGACTTGTGAAGACCTGATTCGGCTCAATGCCATTTATTAGACCCACTTCTAGCGGTCTGGGTCATGCCCGGCCCATGCCCTTTTTGGCATCCTCATTTGCTCCCATAATCCCTCCCTAATTAATTAGGGTAAGATTATCAAAGGGATTAAATTATGAATTGACGGCTCGAGATGATAGCGTGGGGGATCAAGCGGTCGGTTCCGGAGTTGATGTTTTGAAATTTGAAATTTCTTCACTTTCATGACGTCTCAGTTACTGGGTCCACTTCTCCTTTATAAATCCCCCAATTCGTACTTTCCAATCCGTACTTTCGACTTTCTCTACTGTCTCTGTCACATCTGTTGTCAATCAACTCAGTGCTGTTTTATCCCAAGCAAATCAAATCCTCTCCGGTGAATTCTTATGAAAGGTTCTCCCTTCTTAGCCATCTTGCAGCATTTTTTGCAATCTTTAATCCCTTTAAGGTTAGTCTCGCTTTTCTTTATCTTCTAAAAATCTTTTACATTTCTTTGAGGATCCCGTCTGCCCTTGCCATGACCATCGACCTAGACATTCTTCGCATGAAACTTCAACTCCCCAGCAATATTCTTATTAGGGAGTGCCCCAAAAATGTGAACATTAAAACCGGTGCAGGTCTTCTTCCTGGTAAAATCTTGTTCTTCCTCCTTCACCTGAACGTTGCTAGATTTCCCTTGCACCCTTTTTTCTATTACGTCTTTAATAGGCTAAGACTTTCCCCACTGCAAGTAAACCCTAATTTTCTTAAGGTTTTGTCCGTTCTCTTGCTTCTAAACCGTGACAGGGGTTTAGATCTTGATATCATAGATCTTCTCCTTTGCTATAAGGTCAATAAGATTAGACTGGATGACATGTACTATCATTTTTATCCCATTGAAAAAAGATTCATTTGTATAGATAAACTTAATTCCGAGAAAGGGTGGAAGAAAAACATAGTTGGGGTTAGAAGGGCTTGGTTTGCTCCGACTGCTAGGGATTACCCCATCCCGAGCGCCTTTGGTGAATGCTCTGTCTCTTCATACAAAAAGTATAAAAACCACAACAGTGATTGCCCTTGTGAAGTTTGCATTCCCTACTTCTATACTTTTCTTTGCGATTCTTTAAGTACTCTTCGTAACGAACTGAGTTACAACATTTGCAAAGATAGGACCAACCACCTGAAGGAATACATTCTGAATAACGTTCCTTCCTGCTCGGAACTCCTCGTATCCGAGAACCTTAGTGACATATCACTCTTGGGTGCTCTCATGGATTAGATCCAGATCCCTTTTTTCAGCAGAAGAAAAAACCCCCCAGGGAACGTCGCCATTCCTGCTCTGGCTTCTTCTCCGGCTTCGGCATCTACTTTTGCCACCACTTCTGGTACCACTCCGAACGTTGTACCTGCTATCAACCCCAATGTCAATGCTCCACCTATCAATTCAAACAATACTCCAAGGGCAAGAAACCCTTCCAACGCCCCTGTGCTTGTTCCGGATAAAGACCGAGAAAAAAGACCCTAGCCTGATAGCGAACCTGACCCGGATGACATCCCTCTATCAAGGAAGGTTCGAGCCTCTAGGGTAGGTGCAACCGCAACTTCCCAAAACAGGACAACCAATACCTCTAGAACTGGTGAAGCTGCCGCTTCTCCTTCTGAAGCAGTTCCATGGACTCCTCGGTTTATCCTAGCGGATGGATCGGTCGTCAACTCCAACAAGACCATATTCAAAGAGGGCCGGACCACCTTAGCCTATTATAAGCATCTGTGGTCCCTAAAAGACATCAAGGTGGCTAAAGCTCTGACCCAAAAGAAAACGTTCAGCCATTTTCCCCTGGCTGCTATGGAGGTAATTTTTCATCCCTCATCTAGTAAGATCAAAAGAGCCTTTATACCTTAACTTTTTAAATATGCGTTCGGCTTAATTAGTATTCGTGCATCTGTTTGTAGACTCTATTCGAAATGATAACAATGCAAAAGCATGTCGAGTCATCCAACACTTGGGCATGTAGGCTTGCCAGCGCACTTGACTCGGCCAACAAAGAAAACAAAATCATCAGCACCATAAATGCCGAACTGATGGTGCAGCTGAATGTTGAGAAAGAAAGAGATGTTATGAAGAAAGAAACAGACTCCCTTCAGGATAAAAGAAATGCTCTTCAAATTAAGAAGAACGTTATGCAGACCATACGAGAAGCACTTAAGGCTGAAAGAGATAATCTTCAATACTCGCTGGATGACAAACGGGCCATGTGGCTGGCTCTTGAGAAGAGAATTTCGGATAAACATGATGCCCTACTCGGCATCATTGGCAGGGTTGATGATAGAATGAGGGTGCTCCATGCTCGTTTCTCTTGGATTAGAGCCCTCAGGTACATAGAAGGATACAGAGACGGCTACACCGATCATTCTCCTCCTGAAGGTTAATCCAGTTCTTGTGCCGGCCTGGATGATGTTGACACCAAATTGAAAATCAATCCCCCCGGAGTTTATTCTGACCCGGACCCTAATCCTGCCAAGCGTATCTTTAAAGAATGCAAAGAGGTTGCATCTTCTGGGGTCATTTCTATCCCACCATCTGACCACCATCTGATCAACCTCTAGATATTCCTTCTCTATGTACTATGGTTCCTCCTGCAACTGTTGTTGAGGGCGGAACTCAACAAAATAAGTTGATTATCTAGCTTGACTCTCCTCCCCAAGGAGATGGTATGGTTAATAATGGTGAGAAGAATGTTGAGCGTGGTCAGGAGGCTGAAGGAGCAGATGGGGCTAATTAAGACCCTATAGAGGTGCCAATTTTTGTATTCTATTCATTTCATCAAGGCACCTCATTCTTGTAACTCAATACCTGGTATGAATTGAATAAAATGAATAATTTTTTGCCAACTCTTGTTCTGACTTTTAATATCCTCTTGTTACTTTTCTCTTTCGGCACGCATCTAGTGCTCATTAATGGTAACATTACGCCAATTGACTTGATTTTTGCATAAGTTTTTGGCATTCGGCTCATTGTGCCACTTGCCACTTACTTTGTTAAGTGTTTAGCACTTGGCTAGAATGCCACTTGCCACTTTCACTTTTCATTTTTATGCAAATTTTTGGCGTTCGGCTCGTAGTGCCACTTCCCACTTACTTTACTAAGTGTTTAGCGCTCGGCTAGAATGCCACTTTTCACTTGGCATTTTTCATTTTTTGTGCAAGTTTTTGGCGTTCGGCTCGTAGTGCCACTTGCCACTTACTTTGCTAAGTGTTTGGCGCTCAACTAGACTGCCACTTGCCACTTGGCATTTTTCATTGTTTGTGCAAGTTTTTGGCGTTCGGCTCGTAGTGCCACTTGCCACTTACTTTGCTAAGTGCTAGGCGCTTGACTAGAATGCCACTTGCCACTTGGCATTTTTCATTTTTTGTGCAAGTTTTTTGGCGTTTAGCTCGCAGTGCCACTTGCCACTTACTTTGCTAAGTGCTTAGCGCTCAGCTAAAACACTACTTGCCACTTGGCATTTTCATTTTTTGTGCAAGTTTTTGGCATTCGGCTCGTAGTGCCACTTGCCACTTGCCACTTACTTTACTAAGTGTTTGGCGCTCGACTAGAATGCCACTTGCCACTTGGAATTTATTTTGTGCAAGTATTTGGCGTTCAGCTCGTAGTGCCACTTACCACTTACTTTGCTAAGAAAAAATTCTTTTTAAATCAACTTTTAAATAAAATGAACTCTTTTCATTAATCTTGGATATTCTATACATTTATAAGCGTGTAACTCAAAATGAACATTATTCAGAATAGAATTCAACTTTTACTGATAGTACCTTTTTAAAGATATGGCATTCCATGGTTTGTTGATCAATCTTCCCGCAATAGTCTCTAACACGTATGGCCCCTTTCCTATGGCTTCTGCCACTCTGTATGGGCCTTTCCATGGTGACATCATCTTTTTGACAATCCCTACCTTCTTTTTCAGCACCAAATCGTGAGGTGCAAAATCTCTATACTTCACTTTTTTGTTGTGGCTATTTATAAGTGTTTGCTGATAAGACGCGAGCCTTACTGCCACTGCATCTCTTTTCTCTTTTAACAAATCGAGGTTAAACTTCAACATGTTATTGTTCTGTTCTTGATTCCATGCTAAGCTTCAAATAATTGGAACTAAGTGCTCGACCGGTATTACCGCCTCGGTGCCGTACGCCATGGTGAATTGGCTTTCTCCGGTCAACCGTCTTGGGGTCGTTCTATAAGCCCACAGGACGTTCGGAAGCTCGTCCAACCACCTCCCTTTTTCATCTTCAAGCTTTTTCTTGATACAAGCAAAGATTGTTCTATTCGTGATCTCAGCTTAACCATTTGCCTGCGGATGGCTGATCGTTGCCAACTTTTGATTAATTTCATACTCTTTTAGCAACTCTCTCACTTGTTTGCTGTCGAGGTTAGTTCCATTGTCTATAATGATCGACCTTGGTACGCCAAAGTGACAAATAATATTACTCCAGATAAAACGTCTTACTTGAGTTTGGGTCACACTAGGATATGGCTCTGCCTCCACCCATTTGGTAAAGTAATCTGTCGCTAGCAAAACGTATTTGTTTTGTGACCTCGCGGTCGGCAGAGGGCCAACCACATCCATCCCCCATTGCGCTAAAGGCCATGGTTTGGCCATTACGTGCAAGTCTTCAGGTGGTTGGTGGATCAATGGTCCGAACCTTTGGCACTTATCGCATCTTCTAGAAAATTCTTCCACATCTCGCGGCATGTTCAGCCAAAAGTAACCTTGTGTTATAGCTTTATGCACCCGAGATCTTCCTCCTGAATGATTGCCACATACACCCTCATAGATGGTTCGTAAGATCTGCCTAGCTTCTGTAGGGGTAACACATTTCAGATACGGACTCGAAAAACACCATCTGTACAACTGATTGTTTACAATAGCATACTTTGCGGCATTCAACCTGATTTTCCTTGCCTCATTTTTCGGTTCGGGCAACACACCATCCCTTATAAAAGTCATGATTGGGTCAATCCAGTTCAGCTTGTATGGTATGACATTAACTTGCCGAGGGTCCGAACCGGACGGTTCCTCAAAGATAGATAGCTAAAATAACACATCAATTGGTATAACCTTGGCCAATGTTTCTCCAGAACTTGATGCACCATAAGCTAACCGATCGGAATCTTCATTATACTCTCTCGGCAATTGGATGAATTTAATCTGGTCGAAGTCTTTTGCTTTGCGTAGAACGGTAGAGCGATACGCCTCCACTGTCTCATCTTTGGTTCCATACTCTCCAGTCACCTGTCGAATGATCAGTTGTGAATCACTAAAAGCAACTAAACTTTTGATCTTCAATTCTTTTGCCAGTTTCAGTCCAGCCAGCAATGCTTCGTATTCTACCTCATTATTGGTTGCGCTGAACTCAAGTCTGACCGCTTAACTCAGCGTGGTTCCTGTGATACCCCTTGGATCTGAGACATGGGTTGATCAGGCCCAAGCCCAAACTCGAGGAAATATCAAACAATTAATATTTAAAAACGAACACGGAATACAAAAATGAAATAAGAAATAAATAATTAAGAGTTGAAAGAAATCTAAGTTTAAAAATCCTTAAATAAATAAAATTAAAATCCATAAATCCAATCTTCCATAAAAACTCCAATAATTAACAACTCGGGAATCCATCTCTAGTGGACCACTAATTAAAACCAAACTGAAATGAAAGTAAACTAAAAGAACATCCAAAGTTCAACCACAGAGAGAAGTCCTACGTCGTCGAAAGAGTAACTGATAGTCTCTGCTCAGCACGATCAATCCTAAGACTAGAATTGTTGAATACCTGAAAAATAGAAGTGGGTCAGGCCCACGAACAAGTTCCATCCTAATACAATCCAACAAAGACTCGATACGCATGTACATCCTAACCAACTCAACAATAACTATATAGTCCGTACATATATATATATATATATATATATATATATATATATATATATATATCCACACTATGGGACTCTCACTGGACTATGATGAGGGTCTCAACCTGAGTAAAAGGCAACATGCAAAATGCACCTGAGTGGGCATGACTACCTAAGCCTAACAGGGTATACTTCAACCAATATAGCCAGCTACGCATCCTACTGCATAAACGCTCCCTAACTATCGACTCTGAGACTCAAGCTCATATCACGGTACCATAAACATATATTTAAAGTCATATCATATCCATCCATAAGAAATCCAGTAAGCCATTCAGCTTGTTCAATTACTCTGACTTACATATCCATAGCAAGTAATCCAGTTAGTCATTCAACTTTGTTTTAGTTGATCTGACTTAAATATAAGTAGGATTTATTTTATAATCCATTCCCTTATTCCATATAGGCAGGATTTAGTATTTTGAAACTAATCCGTCCCTAGTATGCCACCGTCTCATACCGGTGCATACAATCCATCTGTCCAATAATTGATAATACAGATCATACATGTAAACATCAATTAATTCCAAGTAAGCATAATAAAATATATAAATTCACATGCTTATTTTATAACACTACACAGTTATCCAAGAATTGATAATACACTTAACATATGTATACATCAGCTTATCCATTATAAGCATATAATCATTCTGTAATTTAATATGCTTATAATTTACCACAGAATCATGAATAAACAATAATTTCATTCACAGATAAATTACTACACATAAGATTATGCAATTTAAATCCTCCACCTCCAAAAACAATTCACAAATTTACTTAACATTTATATACTGTTCAAGCATCAAACATTAATTGTTTTACCATGCATTATCAAGCCCTTTGAAGTTTTAATTTGATCTTAGACATCAACTAAACTTCTCAATTACAGCTTCTAAATACCTCAGTAGCATCAAGAACCAACCCAGAGTCCGGAAATACGCTAAAAATGCAACAAAAGGGGGTGGAGCTGCCTCCCCCACATGGGGAGCCACCTCCCCCTTGAGTGGAGCCGCCTCCACACTTACTGGAGCCGGCTTCCCCTTGTGGGGAGCCGCCTCTTTGCCCAGTTTTCCTAATCTGCTTGTTTTCCTTCACCTGTGTCATCTCCGACGTCGTCCAATTTATCTGTCCTTAATTGTTAAGGCTGCTACTGGTTAAAATTATGTCCCAGTGTGATCCAAAAACATTAAAATTCCATAGAGATCAATTTACATTAATTCAAACAAGTAATTATGCAAACAAACGCAAAACAAACAAATACTAAGCATGAAAACACATACTATTTCAAACGAATCTAATCATGCAAACCAAATTAATTTAACATTTATTTACTCCTGGAATTATGTTAAGCATGTAAAGAACACAAGTCAAAGGGAGAGAGTTAGGAATAGAACTTGCCTACGAGATTTTGAAAAAATCTCTGCGCCGTCTTCCTAGATTTTTCGGCGATCCTTCACTGTTCTAATCCCTCTGTTTCTCCTTGGTTCCACACACATACAACACCCCTTCAATCCTTCCTTGGTTCAGCCTTAGTCCCAGCTAAACCCTAATTTTCCTCTCTCTATTTCTCTCAAGTCTCTCTCTGTTTTCTCTCTACCTCCAGTACGTGTATAGGGTTCTAAAACCCTTAGCAGATTAATACAGATATATTTATAGGCCAATCCTTTAACCCTAATTCTAATCATATTAAGAGACGAAAAACTAAAAACAAATAAAGCTAGTCGGCCAAAAACTCAATTACCTAAACAGAAAATAAAACCCTAATTAAACATTTAATGAAAACAGACAATTAAATTACCACCTAAACATACATTAATGAAAACGAATAGTTTAAAACAAATAATTTAACTAAATAAAAACAATTAAACAAATAATTCAATTTAAACAAAAACACACAAATAATTAAATTCAATAAAACACAGCCCAACAAATAAGAAAATAAACAAATAAGCCAAAAATGCAATAAAACATTCAATAAAATGCCGAGACTATCCTTTTAAAATTAGGGGTATTACAGTTCCCTACGGCGTTTGCAGTTTGATCCCAATTCCTGCCCCCATTTGATTTGAAGAGCCATCCACAAAGAGCTTCCATGAAAAACCTTCAAAATCTTCCTTTATGTCTTCTGCATCACATTCTAGCAGGAAATCAGCCACCGTTTGTCCTTTGATGGCCGTTCTGGGTTCATACATTATGTCAAATGAGCTCAACTCTATGGCCCACTTTGTCATTCTTCCTGATAGATTTGGCTTATGCAGGATCACCCTTATAGGAAAAGTGGTCAGAATAACAATTGGATAGGATTTAAAATAATGCCTGAGTTTCCTTTTTGCATTTACCAATGATAGGATTATTCGTTCGGCCTTTGAATACCATTTTTTCGGCTCGGCTATTGTTTTGCTAACGTAGAACACTGGGAACTGTTTTCCTTTTGCGTACCAAGCATTCTGCCACTGTCAAACTGACGACCAGAGGATCTTCATGTGGTACCTATACTCTTAGTAGGTCTGTTCTAGCGAATTTTATCTGAACCGATGCGCTCTGTTGGTGCAGAGCGTTCACGCTGCCTATCCTTCTCTTCATCTACGCTTGACGAAGACGCATTCGGAGCAATTTTTCTGATTCCTTGGTCGGCTCAAGTCAGCCGTGAATTGCATTTATTATCCGAACGGGTTATGCGTTCTGGTAACTCGGTTTTTGACTCCTCTTCACTTGCTCCACCAGTCGGTTCTGCTCCACTGTCGGCCCTTTAATATATCCTACAAACTCTCCCCTCACTATCAACATCTCCACTTGCCTCCTTAGGTTCCTGCAATCGTTAGTCTGATGACCAAAATCGCTATGGAAAACACAATGTTTAGATTGATCTCTCTACTCGAGAGGTTGTCTAATTGGTAGAGGGGAGCAAAACTTATCTTTGTTCTCCTGATATAACCTTGCGAGAGTGACTTTAAGTAGAGTGACTAATTCCTCTTCTCTAGGCCTCTTCTCTGCCTTCCAGGAGGTCTGACGCTGTGGTGGAACTTGTTTTTGCCTAATCTTGGTTTTTGACTTCTCCTCTGGCGATATAATCAACGTCTTCCTTGCATTAACTGCTTCTTCTTCTTCTAAACGCACGAAACCATCAGCTCTCTCGTTCAGCTCGTCCATGGTCTTCGGCATATTCACCACCGACTGGTGTGGAACGGTGTCCCTCGATTCATTGCCAGCTTGAACGCCTGAACTGCCGTGGATGGATGACATTCCATTACCATGCTCTTGACGAGGTTGAACCTGGTGAGGAAAGCTTGGAGTCGCTCGTTTTCGTGTTGCTTCATTGTAAACAGGCTTGAGACATCTTTTGTGATACCCCTCGTTTCTAGAGCCACGGGTGATCAAGTCCGAGCACAGATCCGAGGGATACCAAACAATCAATATGTAAACAAGCAGGAATAAAACTGAAGTAAGATTTAAATAATAATAAACAGAAAGAATACTAATATGAAAATCCTCAAACCTTAAATAATGATTTAATATAATTTAAATCCGTACAACTCAGGAATCCACCTGGTGGACCCCTAAATACAAATCTTTAGATAAATCTACAGAATTAAAATCCAAAACCATAATAGGAAGGAAATCCTATGTAACCGGTAGAGTGAGTGTCTGTATCTGCATCAACAAGATCAAACTCTAAGCTGGAACTGGCGAATACCTGAAAAATAGAAGTGGGTCAGACCCACATGCAAGTTCCAATCTACTACAATCCGTACATAAACCCGATACGCAGATACATCCTAGATAACTTGGCAATATCTACAATAGTCCATAGATATATAAATACACACTATAGAATGCTCACTAGCCTATAACATAGTTCAGCCTGGGTAGAAGGTGACATATAAAACACGCTTTCTAGCGGCCAAGTACCTAGACCTACCAAGGAACATTAGCTATATCCAGCTACTCAACCTTTGCGATATACGCACCATAACCGTGATCAGGAGACTCAAGCTCGTATCACGGTACCATAAATATATATATAAATTCCTTCCTAGTGCAGAAAGATAAAACAAATATCCATTATGTCATTCAACTGTTTTAGTTGACAGGACATGCATCCATGTAGGATTTAACTGTTTTAGTTAATCCATTCCTTATGTATGAAGGGGTAGGACTTAGCTTTTTGATCTAATCCATCCCTGATATGTCACCGTCCCATACCGGTCATATAATGCAAATGATCCTTGAATGATGCAACATTTTCAACAGTTCATCAAATCATACCCACGTAATCCAAATAGTTGATATACAGAGTTTAAACAGTTCATCAACTTGCAATCCAGAATCCATCCATGTAATTAACGAGACAAAGTTTAATAATTCATCAAGTTAAGATCCAGTATCCATCGATGTTATTGACAATTTAATTCATTTAATTAAATTTCAACTAACCCATAGTACAGTCCAGCAGTTGACAATATTAACAATAGTAAGAGTCAATTATAAAGCTGAGAATGCCAAACTATAACTCAAAAAAATCCACAGTACTAACCAATAGTTGCTGAAACATAAAGAATAGTTTAACCATTAAAATAACAATCTCCATTTAATTAATGGAACCTAATTTATTAGTTCCTTAATTAAAATCCAACCTATGCACAAATAAGGTCTAATAAATACATGACCCTATTCTGTATCTAACATAGATTTTAGAACCATCCTCCAGTCATCGAAGTTGCTAAATTAAATTTACACAACTAGATACTTTACAATCGCCAATAATGTGTGTCATTACTTAAAACTCCCACACTGTGAAAACCCTTAGCATATTAGGATAAATTATTCATGATGAGTTCTAATATAGCATAATATCATATTTAGATTCCATGTAATAGTCCGTTAAATTTTTAAAACAAAACTTAGCGCACTAGTCCTTCCTATCCGTTAGCAGCGTACAAAGTCACTTATTTTTACACTGTTTATTCCATTTGCCCTATGAACCAAAATATACAATTAGAGGAATTAAAAACCCTTGAAAATACTTTTAGAATTCTCATTCCAGTCCCTAAAACCATTTAGAATTTCAAACTTAGCCCAAACAGTGCCCAAACAGCTCTAAAATGCATCCAAACGTGTCTTGACCAAGGGAGCCTGCTCTAAAATAAAAGAGCAGGCTCTATTCTACCTAGAGCCGGCTCCCTAACCCCTTGGAGCTGGCTCTAAGAAGGGGGAGACGGCTCCTACAATTTGGAGCCCTCCTGCTCGCCTTGGTGAGCAACATCAGGTTGCATACCTCGATTTCCTACTAGAATTGGTTGTGGAATCGCCGGAACCTCTCAACACTCTATTCCAGCGCGCAATTCTGCATTCTCCCTTCGCAGGGCTTAGATCATGCTCATCAACTCATCGTGCTTCATTTGCTGGCCATTTTCTTGTGGATTAGAACTCTCACCTCCAATCATCGTTCCTGATCGGAGCAGAGTTATCAACCGTGAATTCCTGATCGAATCTGACCTCTACTAATGCAAACTCACTAGATCTGGCCTCAAACCAGCTAAATTTCGATCTCTTTCCACCGGATCTGATCCATAATCTATTGATTCTATTCTTGTCGTGAACTCTTCAGATCTAATCTCGGTAAACAGATCAAGATTCTTTAGATCCGATTCCAATTTCCAAAGATCAATTAGAACAAACACTCTACAAGACAGACCACGATCTTGCTGATCTGAATTCACCTTCTAGAGATCAAACTTCTCCTTCATGAATCAGTTGTGATCGAATCAATCTTCATTGTTCCCACGGACGACGCCAAGAAATTTCTTGGCCTATGCCGTATTTGAAATGACATCTAGCGACCCAGACCATAGTCTCCAGCGACCCATGCCAAAAACAGCTGATGTTTACGATCATAGTTTTTAAAGGACCATAGTTTTTGGGTCGTGCCCAACCCATGCCGTTTTTGTCGTTTTTACCATTTTTGGCCCATGCCGTTTACGGCTAGTGTTTGCCCTTAAACTTGTCAACCAAAGTCTTTTTCAAAGGACCATCTCTTTTCGGAAGATTTGAAACTGAAGTTTCATTGTTAAATTTATGGTCCTTGAACTTTCCCTTGCGGGTTTTTAAGTCCGTAAACTACAACGGTACCCGTGCACTATTTTTATCCTTATGGATCATTAATTTATTTGGCTATCACTATTTTTGTTTCGGATAGAATTGTCACGGAGTGTACAAGCCATCTCGCGTGTTAAGGGCGTCGGGGTAGATTATTGGTTGCTCCTACAATATGTTCAACATCAAATCAAAAGTTAGCAAACCATTGTCTCCATCTAGTAATCTTCCTTTACTCATGCACCTGTCAAAATTAGACTTCATGAAAGTTGTGAAATACTTATAATCAGTTTTAATTAGAAATCGTTGAGGTCTTATAAAGATTTTAAAATTAAACAAGCTATTTTTTATCGGCGCGAATCCTCTAAAGTGAGCTTCCCATGCAGTCCCCTAAAGTGAGTGTTAAGTGCTCTATATTTGGTCACGTCCTTCTTCATTTAACAGACACTAGGACAACATTTGGATACAACAATTACAAAAAAGTGAAAAATCATCTTCACCCTCAAAATAAGGTACCCATATAATGCAGATTAAGTAATTTTACATATAAACGTAACTCCGTTCAACATATCATTTATATTATTATTTGAAATTAAAGTATTTTAAAAACACTATAACATGTTAATTTAAACCAAAATTAAAGTCACTTGGATTAACTTTAAACAAACAAACAAAACACTTGATATTTCCAAAAATAATGAAAACAGCCGTATCTTATAAAAAATAAAAATAAAATAAAAATAAAAAATAAAAAATAAAAAAAACAACAACAACAACAACAACATACACTTAGGTAGCCCCCGGGGCTTGGCTGTGATGGTAGGAGCTTGGCACTTGCACACACTAGGCCAGTGTTCGACTTCTCCCAAGCCATCCATGTCTTTCGACTAATCCAGTGTATCCTTGGGGTGAGGCTCTACACCCCCAGGTTTGTAGCTTAAGGTGGGTCCCGAAGGGATCCTGCCTAGGGGAGTTCCTGGTGCTAATTAAAAAATAAATAAATAATTAAATAAATCATACACTTAGGTATAAATTATTTAACATATCTTTGAAATTTTTTTAATAAAGTTTAATATTAATTGTCACATTCACCACCTTCACCATCAAAAAAAGTATTCACGTAGTACTAAAAAACTAATAATCACACATAAATCTAACTAAATTCAACATATCATTTATATATTTTTTAAGTTAAATTTTATCATAAAAAATAGAACATTAAAAAAAATAGTCACATGTTAATTTAAAGAGGATTTTGAAGGGGATTATGAAGTATTTGACTATCAACAACCTTCAATTTTTAAGTGGCGATGTTACTTTTTAAACTCCTATCATGTTACTTATAAATTATAGTCAAAAAGAGTTTACTACTTTATTCGCGAGACATTTCACTTTTTTGTAATTGTCAAACGGGATCTCAAGAACTGTTAAATGAAGAAGGACGTAATCAAATATAGACCACTTAGGAGCTCACTGCAAGAGACCGCGTAGGAATTCACTTAAGAGAATTCGCGCCCATTTTTTATAGCAATAATTTCTTTTTTCATTGTATTGGTTTAAAAGTTCTTTAAGCATACTTACAACTTTTTCTAAAATAGCACGTAAACTCCTAATTTTCAGAATTCTACACCAGTTTAAGTCCGAATTATCTGTTTCAACTATCAAAAAGTCATCTGAAACATCTATTTTAGTCATTTTCGTAAGGTGTGACGGTGGGTGGTAAAGAGTTAGTGACCTGCTTCCCTCACCCCCTGACTACTAATCATTTCCTATGATTAAAAACTCACCCCCTAGCTACTAATTATCGTTGCTAGGATTAAATAAAATAAAATAAGTCTTTACTGTAGTCAACTGCTCAGCAACTGAAGTGCCATCCCAGCAAGTTCCTCATATATATATATATATATGCATTGACCGCGTATAGCGTGTTCCTGGCAACTCTGGATCTGCTGGCTTTTGGAATCTCCTCGACCAGTACTCAAGCTAGGTAGATCATCTGCCTTCCCAATTATTTGTAGCTACTTAATAGGAATTTGATTCTATATATGCTAGTTGTTCATGTCATTTTTTTTATTTTTTTTTTGTAAAAATTTTCATTCTTAGACTTCTTAAATGCTATCAAATGCCATGAACTATAAGGTTTTCTATGGATTATTTGGTCAACTAGCTCAACTAGGAGAAATTTCCTTGGACATTTTCTCATGAATTGTATTTTCCTGAATTGCAGAAAAAATCAGAAAAGCTTGTGAGAAGTCCAAAACATTCCTTCTGAAGTTCTTGATTTACTGAGAGAATACCCAATTCGATCATCTTGATTTTCAGTGAATTAGGGTTTTTTTTGTTCTTCTTAAAAACATCTGGATGGGGGGGTTGTTTGAAGGGGCTGCTTTGGGAGCACTGTTTGGTCTAGTACTGAAACTTCTTGTGGATGTCCAAAACAAGACCATCAACTTCAAGTCCGAACTCGAAAGGCTTGTATCAATTCTGAATGCACTCAAACCAATCATACGTGATATTGAGAAGTTTGACGGAGAATTGGACGTTCTTGAGGAAGAAACCAAAATGTTCACCGATCTCTTGAAAAAGACGGCGGAGCTGGTCCGCAAGTGCTCAAAAATTACTGGATTGAAGTGCGTGATGAGGGCTATCTACTCAAAGAAACTCATCAAATTTGTAGCTTCGCTTGAGAGATTCTTTCAGATCTATGTGCAAGCTCTGCAGACAAGAGATAACAAGAAGATTCTGGTGAAAGTGAATGAACTAGAGAAATTGTACGAAAACATTCTGGTCAAAGTGTATGAAATAGAGAAATTGGACGAAAAGATGAACGAGATAGATGCGAAATGGGATGAAAAGATGAATGAAATAGATGCGCAATTGGACGAAAAGATCATGGTGAAAGTGAATGAAATATTTTTGGATGAAAATATTCTGGTGAAAGTGAATGAAATAGTTGTGAAATCGGTTGAAAAGATTCTGGTGAAAATGAATGAATCGGATGAAAAGATTCTGGCGAGAGTGAATGAAATGATTATGGCAAAAGTGAATGAAATAAATGCGAAATCGGATGAAAAGATTCTGGTGAAATCGGATGAAAAGTTGTTGAGATATAGGAATGGTGGATGGGTTTTTGATTCGAACATACCTCCAGCCAACCATCTTCAATTTGATGTGCGTATAATGAACAACTCTCTCTCTCACACACACTCACACACATGTTTTTGCTTTCTTCAGTTTGCTTTGTAATTCTCTCTCAAACAGATGGTTTGAGTTGTGTTTTCTGCCTCTGCAGACAGTTGAAATTAAAGTCAAAATGGACTCTGATGGATGCGAAAGGGAAGTGAAGAATTCTGGCAAGTCCATGAAAGGTTCATATACATGCTCTCTCTCAAGCTCTTTTCCATCATTCTGGTGGCATTGTTCTCTAACATATAAGGAAGCAATCATTATAGTTTTCTTTTTCCTAGTTAGCAATCATGATAGTTGAATATATATATATATATATATATATATATATATATATATATATATATCCAAAACACCAATTTTATTTATTTATTTTCCGATTAATACTTACATACATTAAAAAATGCTTACAATGAGGGTCGAACTCCATCACATAGATAAGAAAACATATAAAGCCCATCTCATATATATATATATATAATCTCTGTGTCATTGGCTTTTAGGTGTGAAATCTGTGGAGGTTAACCAAAAGCAAAGCTGGGTAACAGTTAGTGGCTATGTTGATCCAAACAAGGTCTTGAAGAAAGTAGAGCGTACTGGAAAGAGATCTAAAAAAGTGCCACACAATGCTCGCAGTGTTTCACCTGACCCGTATGTGCATGGGCAGAGATTTGAAGCCCCCAATGCGGCTGAGGGAAATATCCCAGATTCATGTTTTGTGTTTTTTTATTATTTTTTGATTTGTTTTTTGGTTTGTTTTTTTTTCACCCACATGTCGTGTTGGGACTTAAACACTAAACGTATGGACTTGAATTTCACGTTTTTCTTTGGAAGAAAATCTACAATACTCGAAAAATATTTTGATATTTGGAACCCTCCCAATTGAAACTTAGGTCTCTGTTTTATTTAATAAATGGAGAAGTGGAGAGTTTTAATATAACTTAGAAACTTTGATCGGGAGGCCAAGGTACCAAGTGTCCAAATACCCACCAAATATTATAGAATTTCTCTTATTTTGAAAGGTGAGAAAACACCATTAAACTTTTGTTATCCCGATAAATTCATGTTGCATCCTTTTAATACATTGTATAAAACATTATATATATAAACCTTCCTTTTCTAGTCATGCCTATACAAATATAATAGGGACACGTGCCCGTATCCACGAATGTGTTTCATTTTTTCTAGTAATGATTTCAGCTTTATGCTGAAA
Organism: Cornus florida; assembly: GCF_030987335.1. Classification (NCBI taxonomy): domain Eukaryota; kingdom Viridiplantae; phylum Streptophyta; class Magnoliopsida; order Cornales; family Cornaceae; genus Cornus; species Cornus florida. The sequence continues at coordinate 11,269,895 of NW_026775577.1, forward strand.
GAGGCCATTTTGCAACTTAAGGCTCAGTTTGGTTGAAGGGTAATGAAAGTAAAACAAAAGACTGGTAATGGAGAGAAATGAAATACTATGTTTAGTATAGATTTTTAAAGGGAGATGATGGATCCCGAATGACAAAATTTAGGCATCATGTATTGATTTTGTTATCCTTTCAGAAATGGGAGGAAATAGAAAGAAAAAAAAAGACAATAAAATGCTAGCATTTTTAATAAAATTTTGTTAATATTAATTTTGCTCTTATTTTTATAAAGGAACAAAATCTACAAAAAAAAACTTATGATAGTAAATTCATTAAAATAGTTCATTTCCTTTATTTTCCCAAAAGTGATTTTTTTCCTTTATAAATCAACCAAACATGATAAGTGATTAACAATATTCTCTCTTTTCCTTTCTTTTCTTTTCATCCCTACCTAATGTTATCATTTTTTTATTTATTATTATTATACCAAAAAAAAGCCCTACTAGTTGGGTTGGGTTTGGGCCATTGGTCCTTGGGCTTCTCTGTATTTCTTTTGGTTGCGCTTGCACCTTTCTTCCCTTTATGGGCCGTGTCCCTTTTGGTCAGTAAAGATTTCTCACTTATATATAATAAAGAATAGTGATAAGATCGACATTAAAAAGAAGGAGAAAATCAAATTTAACCCATGTTAAATATTCAGAAAATATCATCATCTCGAACAATTCACTTGGACCATGTTTAATGCAATTTAGTATAACATATGAGCTTAAGAAGTGGAGTAATTCACATTTTCTACATTTAGGCTCCATTTGTTTGGGCGTAAAATATTTTTCAAAAAATATTTTTTTATTTTCTGGTGTTTGGTTGTCGTAAAATATTTACAAAGAAAAAAATATTAAAATTTAACAAAAATAACTTATCTATCAATTTTCGACAAATTATTTTACATGTCTCACCCAATGAACTCAACCTCAACCTCAACCTCGACGTAGACCCTTACCAAACACTGATAAAATAAAAATAAAAAAATATTTTACCTGAAAAAAAATATATTTTAGGTTGAAACCAAACAACCTTAACATTTGAAATTTTCACCTACTTGTATTGAATCTCTTCCACCAAACTTCAATTATTAAACCTAGAGGCCCATTAGGATATGCCATGGCCGGCACCTAGGTGTAACCAAAGCATAACTTAATTTTCTAATATATTCCACATATTATTATTTATCTACATTTTCTTATTCAACAAATCAAAGATTTGTTTACATATATAATGATATTGCAAACTGTGATCATTTAAATACTTGCATAGTTGGTAATCCATATATTAATTAATAATGGATATTTTGCAAGAAAACTTGGGCAGCAAGTTTACCATTCAAAAAAAAAAAAAATTAAAAGAGGCCATGGTCAAGATGGGCCGGATGGTCATTGGTCTGCTGGCTCACCTGGGCCGGCCTCGGCCATTATAGGATTTGGATTATGGTTTTGGGCACATAGGCCATGCCTCGGCTATTTTTTTATGGGCTAATAATCATTTTTGGGGTGAGGTCAGGATCAATGTCTTAAGGCCCAATCAGCCCGGCTCATGAATCACACATTATTTAATAACATATATATTATTTTTCTTTAAAATATAGAAAATATAACCCCCGTTGAGACAAGTAAATCATACAAACATAAGCCAATGTTGTAAGTCGGAACCACAGTTTATATGTATGTGTATGTGTGTGTGTGTGATGAGTTCAAAACAGAAAATAACCTCTGTGCAAATGGGAGGGAAGATTGTTTGCATCAAATCCTTCACAAAAATCTTGCAATGACAGAAATCGTGTGTATTGGACTAACTCGTATATTTTAGGTCGAGCTAATGAATAGAAGAATTAATAAGTGATTTTAGCAATAAACCTTCCCATTACTTTTCAATAAAAAGTTTGATAATAATTGTAATAAGAAAAATGATATATCTTTCAAATTTGAAAAATACCAATCAAGTGTGATGTGATTGGGAGTCCAAATCCCATCACCTGCGATTTTATGTGATGGAACCCGCACTTCACTCCACTCACTTATTTCTATTCATCATCCTTCAAATTCAGATTATGTTATATTGGTAGTAGTGATTGTTTAACTAAAACAACGTTCCAAAACGAGCCAAACGGCTAACAATCCTTTCCATGAGTCAAACCATGAACCCAATCCTTTCCATTACAAAATTTTGTACTATAATTTGTTATGCATATAAATTGTCAACACAACACTATTTATATCCAGAATACAATACTCATCCGTCACACTTACCAGATACAATGTAACAAATTATATAGAGATTTTTTTTTTTTTTTTTTTTTAACCAATTATACAGAGATTTAACACCATGAATAACTTTTACCTTTGAAAATGCAACATATTGTAGATTTAAAATCACAACAAAGTTTCCCGATTTGTGTAACCACAGTGAATGACCATTTCAGACCCATCACGAGAAAATGATCCACTGCATGACAAGATGTACTAGCACATGTAGTATGCACTGTGCCTAGCTAGTCAAGCCTCCGTGCCTAGACAAATCATAACTTTTAGACCTACCTCTCTCTCTCTCTCTCTCTCACACACACACACAGTGTTCGTTTGCATTGTATAGTACTGGTGTATGAATGCATTCTGTCCCCAATACCATTCAGTTCGAACAGTACCCTAATAAGCTGTAACTTGGCTTTTAAAACCAACAATGAGACCACTGTGAAGAAGCTCAGAAAGAAGAAGAATCTGTTGGGCATCTTTGTTTTTCTTCCCAACCAACATCTTACATCCACAAGCACTGTTGAAAAATGTCCATAAATGATTTCAACCTCCTAAACATAGAGGTCTCAACTCTCTAACTGCTACCAACTTTCTGTCACTTTCTCTAGAAACTGATTTTACTTCATTTTCTTTTATTCCTTTTTTTTCCCCCAACTTGATAGGTTAAATTTGCTTTTGATTACTCTTGTTTGTTTGTTTGATACATTTTTTTGGCAGACTTGTGTTCTCAAAGTGCAGATACATTGTCATGGGTGTAGGCAGAAAGTGAAGAAACTACTGAAGAGAATTGAAGGTACCACCTTGCAAAAACCCTGATCTTCCCTTTCCATTTTCTGTTTTTTGCTTTTCTTTTTAATTAGTATATATTTTGGTTTTTTTTTATAAAATATATATATATATATGAAAAACATTCATCTGAGGTCGTTCTCTTCACAAATTTTAGCTTTTGATATTGTTTTGGGGCTGTAATCTTGCTTTTTCATTGGGGGAAAATACTAAACAATCTAATATCATACCCCTTTCTGGGTTCCAAATTTACAATCTTGCTGCTATCCAAGCTACCAAGTTTTAGGTCAAGATTTAGAGAGACTCATAAAGAAGATTAAATAAATGAGGGTACGAGCTCAAACGAGACTAGATCATTAGATTTTCCTTTGTAAAAATTTTCAAATGCCCAATACAAATAGCAGGAATGAAGAGGATATAGTGGTTAATAGTTTAGTTTCTCAAATTCTTTATTTCCAAATAAATAATAAAAACAATAAATAAAAGCCCATTGTTCTTGATATTGTTTTTTGATTTCTATTTTACTATATGAGTTACTCTTACCATGAGCTCACTTCCCACCATCACTTCAGAGTGAAACCTAAATCTTTTTTTTTTTTTCTTTTTTTCATATAATTCAGGAGTTTATATAGTAGATGTGGATGCAGAGCAACAAAAGGTCACTGTTACAGGGACTGTAGATTCTGCTACTTTAATCATGAAGTTGGGCAGGTCTGGTAAGCATGCAGAGCTTTGGACTAACCAAAACCAAGAACATTACAGCAAAGGAGATAGGGTCCAGAACCAGATGCAGTGTCCAATCAGAGGCCTAAAAGCCTCCGAAAGCCACCCTATGATGTGGCCTACAAGTGGTGGAGAGGTTGAAGACGAGTTGGGCTATGGCTATGAGAGATATCAGAACCAGCATCTAGGAAAGGAGGCTATGACAAGTGAGACTGATCAGAACACTGATGGATATACAATTGTTGGCGATGACTATATTCAAGATAACATGAACTCCATGATGGGATTTGAAGGCTTTCAAGACAACTGTGCTGGTTTTCAACGTTTTCAAGGCAATGGTTATGGTGGGCTACAAAGTCCCTATGGAGGGTTGCCAAGTTTTGGATATTATCATCCATCATCATACATGATGGTGAACAACATGCAGGGATACAATTATCACCATCCATCTCAGATGATGGGGAAGAACACTGACCTGCAGGACATGAGTATCAATGGCAACATGATGATGCGTGACAACATATACATGCATCAACCTCAGATGATGAATCATATACCTTTCAGATTTCCTTACAACACCTACTATTATTAGTATAATACTATATTGGATTCCTTACTACTTTGGGTAGGATTAGGTCCAATCTGATTATACAAGGTTTTTGTAATATGAATTTCATGTTGAAGCTGGTTCTGTCATTTGTGTTTAAATTATTTTTCATGCCCATTAAGGTTTTTACCTTCCCCAACACTACGGGACTCGAACCCTCACCTCTTTTGGTTATACGGGGCAACTGTCCCGTGGTTCAAACAAATTTAGGTTGCTTATGTAACATCTTCAAAGTCCAAATTTCTTGCTTCTCTCTGAACTTTCACATGATATCAGAGCTGCAACAGTTATGAGATCATTAATTTCTTCCTCTCCATGACTGGAGAGCAGATTCCTAAGCAGTCGAACAGACCTCACAGTAGAGAGGCATTCTAGTTCACTAAAACACAAACTAATTGTAATTGAAGATGAGCATATTCTTTGAATCCTGTGGATCACACCTTTTCTAGCACAACTCATAAAAAATAAAAAAAATAAAAAGTTGCATCTTATAGTTATTATTATTCTTTTTTATGTATGAAGTTAAAAGGGATTTTTGCTAATCATAACTGAGACGCTTAGACAATCATTAACTTAGAGGTTCTGTTACCTACAATTAATAATTATTACATAATTGACTATTAGGCTGACTCAAATTACTAGTCCCATAAAAGAATCAAAATTTAAAATCCATAATCCAAATGTTGAAGGAATTATTAAAAAAGAGAGAGCAAATTAATTCTACTTGCACCAAAGGAATTTTATACAGTCTGTCATAATTTCCAGCAAAGTTAGCCATGCAGAAAAAAACTTAGAACCAAAGCCATCATAGTTTGGGAGTTAATAAATTTATCAAGGCAATGAAGAAATTATCTACTATTCATGGACAGTCAGTTAATTATACCAATTCATGCTAATTTTATAAAAGAAAACAAAATTGTAATACAGTATATATGGATGAACATTTGAAATATGATTCCAAAAGATAACAAATATACATGTTTGATTTGAATAAATAAAACCAAAGGGAGGAAAAGGAAAAAGTATGACCTAGCGCTTCTGTGCTTTCCTTCTTCTGGATTGTGTCTTCTGCCATTTCTTTCTTGGGACCAGCTTGCTCTTTGGTTTTAACTTTAACTCAGGCGAGAACTTATAGTTCGGATCTCTCATTCGAGCTTGTATATCCTTGAAAAACTGAATATTTAATTTCTTAGGGCCTCCCTGTCTAAGTTCTGCATATTCTGGCCCTGAAACAACATTTTCAAATGCTCCAATCAAGATGTCCAAATCACTTGCGACCTCCCACACATTGGTGTATCGCCCATCTGGCCCTTTTTTCAATTTTTTCAGAGCATTCTCAACTGCAAGTTTTCTAGCTTGCTTTCCTGGGGACAACTCTTCTGGTTCGTTCTCAGCTTTCAGGAGTTCAGAGATTGTTCGATATTTAGGTTTTTCATCAAACTCAAACAATTTGTCAATGTGTGCATCACTTTTTTCATTTGGGTAAGGGTCAGTAGGAATATCGTCATCGTCATCACCTTCACTACCAGTCCACAGAGTCTTCTCCTCATCACTTTCAGACCATACACTTCTCAACTCATCACTGTCATCACCATCAATGAGGTCCGAGTGCTCCTTTGCCTTCTGCTTTACTTTCTTGATCTCTTCTTCAAGATGACTTCGTCCTTTTTCGGTATCACTGTCATCTTCACTTCCAGTCCAGAGACAACTCTCTTCATCTGTCTCCTTCTCCCAGGCCTTCCTGAATTCCTCATCTCCTGGTTTTCCACTGCCAAAGAGATCATAGTACGAACGTCCATCACGAGCATATGATCGTGATACTGCAACATATTTTAAATAATTCAGAACCTTTTAGCCCACAGGAAGCACATAATAAATAGCGGACACACTTTCACCAAAACTAGGCTTTTGTTGCAAACACTACACAGAAGAGGAAATTTTATAAATTTTCTTCCATACAAGTTGTAGCTCATAAACAACTAAATTATGTCCCTATATATCATGTGTATAGTTTAGTTGAATAGAAAAATTAAAGTTGATTCCGTAGATATTAGTTACCTCACCATGTCTGGCTCGGATGGTAGAGCGCTTGTATGAGTTACTTTAATAATACAACTTGCAAACTCAATGTTGATCACATGAAGTCTTCTTACTTTACTTTTTTGTATAAGTTGACAGTATTTTAGGTTTGTGTCTAAGAATTAAAAAATGACACTATAAAGGCGCAACTATATTGCAGGGAAAGCTGTGAAAAAATAAATGAATCTTAGAATATTGTTGAAGCCACTCCAACCTCAACACATATTTGGTTCCATGGTCTCATTTCTAAATCTGTCTTATCTGCAATCAAACATTCAAATTTTAATCGGGGCCTCAGCGACAGAAAACATGTTAATCATACAACACGGAAAATTTCAAAGGAAAGACCAATGAGTGAATCAGAAACAAATTCTATTCTTTGTGAACATAATGATTCTGAGTGCTTCTCTAGGAGTCTATACTTGTTGTTCCAAAACATTTAGAATCAGATGCATTAGCATATGACTCCTGTCAACCTGAGTCAGTGAAAAATCAATTATCATGAACTCTTTTAAGTTTCAACCTATCCTCTATCCAGGGTATAACCGTGAGATATTGAATAAAGAACAACCAGGATGAGAAAGAAGTTTTCCAGGAAATTCAGCAGTCATGAGGGGATTTATCATGTGTGGGTAAATTGGTGACACTTTTAAAAGTAACCTCTAAAAGCCAATCCTACGGAGTCGAACACTTACGTGAGAAAAAATTTGAGTTTTATAGTTACATATGTCACCTGTTTTTGCTCAGTCAATAGACTCAATACCAATGACTATGAGAAATCCTTCAACTAGAAGACAGACAAAGACATAGGTTTATGAGAAGTCACTGCAGGTATAGATAATATATGCATCCTCACACTTGAAACTTGAAAGCAATCAATATGTAGACAATAAGCTCAAAGAATCCAATATTGAAAATCTAAATTTTATACTTATATTGTTCAGAAGATGCAATACTCTGAGAAATTTTTTTTTTTTTTTTTTTAATGAATTCACTTATTTAAATCTTTTAAAAAAAAAAAAAAAAACGTCCATATGAGTTCCCTTGTGGTTTCCCTCCTAAAATTTATATTCTTCTATTTTTCATTTTCTTTCACTGCTTTCTCTGAAACCTCTTAAAAATTTGAAGTACAACCCCTGGATTTTCCTCCAAACTTACAAGGACAACAAACCATCTCTCTCTCTTTGTTTATCCTGAAATTTCTTCACTTTTTTCCACTTAAGGCTGTACTTTTCCTCCTAAACTTCCAAAACACAGCTCGAACTCTCTCTCTCTGTGAAGCTGCGTTCAACCGCAGATGAGACTGACTTGGGTTGTTGCTTGCTTTGCAATCGCAGGACAAATAACAAATGTAGGGAGAGCTTAAACTGATCTTCACCTTCGCGATTCAGCTAAATCTCAGAGAAAATTCCAAGACAAAGAAGAAGCCTTTGGCATGCATACCACGCCCATTAACACACAATTTGATAAATCAAAAAAATAAAAAATAAAAAAAAGGCAGAATCAGGCTAAGTAACATACACAAGCAACCAATCACTGCCTTCTCAGAGGAACTTTTACAAACACATACTCTGCATTAAATACACTTCATATTGAACAAGTTCATCACATCCCGTAAATGTTCACAAACAATGAAATCATAAAACAAGACGTACATATAAACTAATTTGATATGAATTTCATGTTCATCTGAAATGTAAACTAACTGAGAATGAAATAAATGGATTCCAACAATGTAAAGAGTAAAGTAAGGTCATGGGTGAAACCAAACCTTGTAAAATTGGGCAAGACCAGCCATTTATTGGGTTTCTTGAACTTATCAGAACTGAATCAGAAAGGGTTTGTAATCTAAGAGGCGAGTTTGGCGATTTTATCTGGGTTTTAGGGATTCTGAAGAGAGTGGGAAGTAGGAAAACGCGGGAATTGAGCCTTCTGGCCATTTTTGCATAACCAAACGGAATGAATTGTTTAACTATCAAATAAATGTGGGCATACATATGAATTGGAAAATGACATTTAAGTCTAAAGGTCTCATCGACTAGTTCGGCCGAAGGCTACCTTTCAAGTTTCAAGAAATCAAAGGCTTAGCAGAATTCGGCTAAACCATTCGGTGAGTTTTGTGACGAAAATCCGTTTAAATTCACATTCAATTTTTTTATTTTATTTTTTTTAATTTTTCTCACTCAAATTTTTAAAAAATCATATTTAAAAATACAAATTAATTAAATATTCTTTCAAACCAAACTAACCAAATAACATTTATAACATTAAAAGAGCATATATATATATATATATATATATAAAGAATAAAATAGTAAATTCTTAATATAAATAGAGTGGCACGGGAACCGCGCAGGTTTTCACTCATCTCCCAAAATTGTTTTAAACAGGGTAGGGCAGAGCATGGTGTTTTGCCATCTTTTTTAATTTTAATGCTAATTATATGGCACTATCCATTGATTAAATGCTGACATAATAAATATAAATTTACTTATCTAGCAAAATATAATTAACGCTCGCCAATGATATAATATCACCAGACGAACATTGATTCTCATTTTCAAATCCAAAAATTATTAAAATACACCCGACCCGTCCCCTTAGGGCAGGATCAAATTGACATCTCTAAATGTTGTTGCAATGAAATCAAATCTTATCACACTGCATACGGAAGCACACATCAAATTAGCATTCTTGTCTGTTGTTTTCGTGCAAGCAGGTGTGAGCGTGCGGTTTGTCAAAAAAGTCCAGGATTGTTCTTTTCAATTCCATGAGGACAAATATATGATTTTTGTGTATGTTGGTGACCCCAACAAGAAACCTTATTATTCCTTAGTACAGGTAACTAACTTTGCTGCATATATAATTCAATATTATGCATATCTTCTGTTTGTGGTGATGACCTATACTGCCAAAAGAACATATGGCATAAATGAAATTTTAGTTTAATACATAGTTAAATACCATATTCATGGCAAAATGAGATGCTATGAGAACAGGCACTGTTTATTGTATCAAATAAATGATAATTATTGTTAACACTGATTAGTTGTATCTCTCAGCCTTGTAATTAACTTGTGGATTGCGAATGTCACCCTGGCTTTGAATCAATCGAATCTCCAAGCTGCTCGATTGGGGGTCAAATCCGGCGGTTTCATAGTCCTTCAGCGTCCTCATAAGAAGTGCCTGCAAATGTTGGAAAAATTCGAGTCATCAATCAGCAAAACATCAGGATCCAGTACGAAAATGAAACCAAACCCTAAACGTACACTACAGTTTCATTAGTCAAATGTGTTTTAGGTCAAATTAATTGGATCAGGCATGGCAGGTATTGCTTGTTCTCCAAAAGCATACAATTGTTCAGCAAGCAACATTCCATGCAGGCCTCTCGAAGAAAATTCCAGAGAGAGAAAAACGTGGAGTAACTAGCGGTCTAGCAGAAAAAACAAAGCATGAAGAATCACAGTGGTAATAGTAACCTCTCAAAAAAAAAGGAAAAAAAAAAATCATTTTCCTGGAATATGCATTTTAAGCACTAAATTAGTTATAACCCATATTAACCTACTTAAGTCCACAGATAAAGAGGAAGTACCGGGCTTATACTGCAGCTATTTGGGTTAGGCATTAGGAAGTATTAGGTTTATACAGCAATATTAGGAGTTATAACCCATAGATACGGTATTTGCAATAGTCCTTCACTCCTTCGACACCACCCAAACACCAATTATTGCAAGCTAAAATATTCAACATCATTATAGTCTCCCTTCTCTCATGCTTAAGGCAATTCACATTTGAGGTTTACCATTCCTGCATTTACTTCAATTCTTTGATTCTCTCAACATAATTGTTGATGCCTTTATAAAGACCTCAAAATACTTTTGATTTAAAACAAATCAAAGCACAAAAAGGGTTAGATCTAGAACCTTCTCGCATAAAAGGCCTGCCTAGATTTTTTCCAGAACAACTGACAGTAGTTTAATATAAAATGATCAAAATCTAAAAGTTGACCAGAAGAAAGAATTTTGGCTGGAAAATCTATTTAGCTCGAGTAAATCCATAAATAATTTTGCATTGACTCTACAATTCTGCAATATCTCTTGGTTTTGGCTACTCTGCTTTCTCTTTTTCCTTTTTTGCTTGTTCACATTTCTCAGAAAAAGCACCTCAACTTTTTTGCTTTTTCCCAGATGCCTATTTTTAAATTTAACCCTTGACTTGAAATTACATCTCATACTGATCCCTTCCTACTGCAAACACTACAAGACTACAACATAAATATGTGTCCTCATATTGATGAAGAAACGGATGAGAAAGAACAATTAGAGAAGAGAAGAGAGGAGAAAGAAGATGAGAGGAGAGAAGAAGAATAGGGGGAAGAAGAAGAAGAAATTAGGGATAGAAATCTGTATCAATAATCTCAATCAATTAAAAACGTAATGATCACATATCAAACCATATCTATAGGCAGATGTGTTATATCAGGGTGGTCTATGAGTATAGAGGGCTATGAGACGGCTATCAATATACCTAAAATATGCTCTAAATAAGTTATGTGTTCTGTGGTGAGACAGACGGAGGTTGGAGATCCGGGTATTGGGTGATTGATCCCAGAAGGGTAGGCGGTAGAGAGGCAGATGTCTAGCAATCCAATAAGCTAAAAAATAGGAAGAGATAAACCATAAAATTAAGGAAATCTTAAAATAAGAAAATAAACATGCAACCCCTAATATATAACCCTAGAACTCTTGCTCCTACTCCTATGTGGCACAATATTTCCATCACAAATCTAATCCTTTCTCCCAAATAAACTATTCATTCACCAGCTGCAAGCCCCGCCTCTGTCTCTATGCTCATTGCCTCTAATAACTTCCTGAAACCAGAGCAGAGCTGCAACAGGAGCAACTGCAATCAAGTCTCAAATAGAACAAAGAACACAAAATGTTCTCCGTTCATACCATTCAAGCAGGCCTAAAGAGGGTCCAATGAGGGGATCCTAACCCCCTAGGACCATCCCAGCCATTCAACAGAAAGATTCTCACTATCAGACTGCCATACACGCTGGTAAGAAAGAAGCTACCCAATACTTGTCACGGAAGAGGGATGAAACATCTGACTGAGTCTCTCAAGTCAAACCAGTCGAGCAGCTTTTTCTCTATGTCGACCAACTCTCATCTTCTATGAGAGACCGCCGAGTAGGAGCATACCTTTTTAGCGCCTCCACACCTTGATGTCTTCTAAATCCTTTTTGACTTCCAAAATTTAGTTTAATAAGCCCATAAAAATGGGTTTTTTCCCCTTCAAAATTTTATTTCCTTTTTCAAAAACTAGAGGGCCTTAGGTTTTTCACAGGTATAATTTTTATAAATGGAATACATAGCAAAAAATCTGACAACAATACACCTAATAAGTTAGTGTTCATAAATATATCATCAAAGAGAGGGTCTGAATTTTCATATTGAAAATCGATGTCACTACATCATTCAATATCCAAGATTAAGATGGTTTAACAAGGGAAGGTAATAGAAACTTTGCAATGTCACTCGAGTGATCATTATGTAGAATTTGCAAGGGAAGTATTGAGATCATGTGAGTATTAAGTAAGAAGCAATCCCAAAAACAGAATGAGAAATACCTGCACACTCGATACAGCAAGCTCTGCTGCTTTGTCAAGATTGGCAGGATATTTCTGGACAATAAAAAAGACCAATTACAATTAGAACCAAGAGGTTAAAGGCAAAAATGACACAAAAGTAGGCTTAAGCTGGCAAACAATTAGAGGTATTACATTACTCCATCCAAGTAATAATGCAGTAGTTAAATCTCCCGTTCCCTACAATCATGTACACATATACATCAGGTACGATATCTTATAGAGAATTAACTGTTGCAACAACATAATTAAATTTAAATCTATGTTAAAAAAAATTGCTTATTATTCAACATGATTTTAGATTAAATGAAAAGTAAAATTATTCAAGCAATTACAAATCTTAGTTATGAAATTATAAAGATGACTGTAGTAGGGAAAAATAAGGCTACAATACAGAAAATGTCGATCATGATCCTCATGGGATCAATATCATAACAATTACTTATATGGGTGGTCAACAAGAAGGAGCAATCTGTTGTATTGTTTCTCTTATTAATAGAAAACTTAATGGATCTCCAATATGTGCTACAAGTGGTAGAGCAAGCTTCCCATTGTGTAGTGAAATAAATACACAATCTGTCCTAATTGTGATGGTTCAAAAAATGGAAGAGGGGGGTGATCTGCAGTCAAGAAAAAAGGTTCTTGTTTATGGCAACATGACGATCAGAGATTTCAGCAGAAGAATAAATGGAGGCTTACAGTAGGGTACAAAAGAGGTTTAAAAGAATTTTGAGGTTTTAAAAGCAAACTAGCCCATTAGTCAGAATAAGATCCAAGGATCAAGTTCTAAAGTGACCCCTGGATTATTCAAGTTTACAGTATAAGGGGAAAAACTCACCCACTAGTCAGAATAAGGTCCAGCTGATGGCTCAATTTGAAGCATCTGTGTTTAGGCATTGTATCATTTATCTCAATTAAAGCTATAAATAATTCCTTTTATGGATGCATCCCTCTGTCAACACAGGTATGTTACGTTCCCAGAAAAATAGGGCAACAACTTTAAAAAGGCATTTCATCTTCACTTACAAGACGTCCATACTTCAATTTCCTTTTCTTTGCATGTCCAAATGATAGTTTCCACCCAAGATCCAAGTCACTCATTCAATTTTTTTCATGCACTAGTAGAATAACAAAACATTTTATTCAGCTATTTCCTTTACAGTCAGTATGATGGCTTAGAAGTTAATTTGGTGCCACTCTGCCATCATCAATAAACCAGCATATGCCATATCATATGGGTGAAATACTACCAACCGAGATGAATATATGTGCCAAATTATTCTCTCTTCTTGCTAAGACTTTCTCAATAAATGATTCAACAAATAATGACTTCTAGCTGTTCTTTCTTTTGAATGCATAATCATCCCTTTGACATAAGAAAAATTACTATAGTAAGAATCAACCCGCATGAGTAGCTGAGTCGTCTCTGGCGACCAATCAAGAACGAGATGTGTCATGTTTGCCTCTCTCTGACGCACTTGATTTGAAGGTGATTGCCTATATCCAGAGGGATTAGACTCGAGTCGAACGGAATTGGCAACACCATGACGTAACCAAAAAACTTAGCAAAACTACCTAGAAGAATGCTAAATAAAATATATTCACCACTACAGCAGAGAGTCACATCCTGAATATTTTAGGGGAGGCTGATGCCACCTATATGCGAACTTGGTGTGCCAAGAATGCTTTTACAAACTAATTGACTTAATAAAAACAGAGACTAGGAGTTCTAAGAAAAACTAAAATGCATTTACTTATTAGACGCTGGGCAGAAAATATTTATGATTATCAATACAGCCATAAGTAGTTATGCAAAAGATAGAATTTTAAAGGAAAATAGCATACCGTGAAATAAGCAGGAATTTTGGGTATCAGAATCTTGAATTGCTCAGGAGACTGGCCCTATAACATTTGAAGTTGCAAGTATTTAGTAACTTTATAATGATAAGTGGAAGAGTGACTAGGTGAAGAGATGAAAACATTATTCAAGCTCCATAGGTGATGAATACAAAGCATATGGTCTTACTACCAAATGCCTTACTAACTAAGCCAGTTCTTCTTCTTTGAGAAACACAAGAACTGAAGTACATTTCTAAGCTTTTGATGATTATCATGATTGAGTACATCAAAAAATAAACTTAGAAATCAATACGGAAATAAATTAGAAATCGAGGATGAAAAATATTTTCAGATCTCCAAGCTTCACACAAGCTTATAGAATGAATCAAGAAATATAAAAAAGACATGAAAAAATTCATGATCACGCAATTGCTCATTGCAAGGTAAGGTCATACATCTATCCATCTCTTTTCGGTTTTTTTTTTTTTCTTTTCCCTCTTTCCAATGAGTGAAAAAAATAAATAAATAAAAAATAATAAGCTGTTCACCTTTTCCTTTTGATGACTGCCAATGAGTAGAAGATTGCCATCTAAATTTATGCTTGTTATAACAACCTGAAATGTGACAAAAGACCAATAAAAAATTACTAGAGATGTGAACATTATAGTTAAACAAGGTAATATTATTTGTCAAATAATTTACATAAACAAATCTAAATAAAATTCACAGCAAAGGTGCTCTCACATACATAAAATTCTATATTAAAATAGTCAATGAGACAGAGAAAGAATTTTTCTATAGAATTAATAAGTTTTTGTTTCGCAGAAAGAAACATGCTCCATCTGTTAAAAGAATAAGACAAGGAATGCGAACATTTTGTCTACCACAAGGAAAAAAAATGGCGACAAGAAATTGCAGAAGTGCAACTCCTAATGAGCAAATTATCTACTAAGCAGGGCAATGGCAAATACATTAGATAGAGACAATATTAAGAGTAAATGTCTGTAGCCACACAAGCTATGCTATGAAGAATCATCATTTAAAGTGCAGCAACTGGTGTACTTTTCTGTTTATGTCAACATGGAGATACCTCCTCCTCTCCTTCTTTTACTTGTTTTTCTTTTATAAGAGCGAGCAGCTCTTCTATTTTGTTTATTATTTTATGAACATGAGAGTGAGATTTGTTTAATGAGATGAGACTGGTTTTCACCATTGTGTGTGAGGAACATAAGTGACTAAATTAGCGATTGCAAGCAGATACAAGCTTTATTTGCTTAAGATTAAAATATGGTAAATCTCATTTTTTTTTTTTTTAAACAGGAGAGTCAAGGAGAACCCACCATGAACCATACTACAAATAAAGAATACATCCATCACCAATAAACAAAAGAAAGAAGGGGTGGGGGTGGAACCATTTTCTTACTCTAAATCACTGACAATGTGGCCTGAGTGCATGTTCGGTTTGGCTGCTTGTCTAACTTCTAAGGGCCCGATCCTTATAACCTCCAAAACATAGGATAAAGAACACTGCTCAAGTGTTGAAGTGTCCCAAAATTGGGTACGGAAACTTCCTAGTTGTTAAGGCTCGCCTAAGCTCCAAAAAATCCCCAGGCTCGTCAAGGCTCAGCTAGAGCGCCTCAACTAAGTACACATCATGCCCCTTCAGTCAGGCTGGCATAAAGCCCTTGGACTCGCACTTCTTAATATAGGTTCCAGGCTAAAAAAAAAAAGGGAGTGCCTATTATTTTTAAATGATTCGTTCATATCATTTTTTTTCTAATCAAATGAGCCAAATGACTAGTAAATTAGAATGTTCTATATCATTTAATGGACCATATTTTCAAAGTCATGAAATATTTGACAAAACCCATAAATTTATGTTTCACTACTTTTATTAATTGCATTTAGTACTTGATTATGAAAATTTATGATAATAAATGTTTAAAAGTTTTGCATAATTATAATCTTTACTTGTTGCAGATTTATAATCGCATTTAATTTGGTTAATGCTTACTACAATAAGATGGCATCATCTCTATTTAAAATCATCAAATCGTAGAAGTGGCATGGTTTTCAAGCAACAAAGACATCTTGGAAATATTTAAATTGCTAAAGGTGCATATCTTTTCTTGCTTTCCTTTCCTCCTTTCCTTCTTCTCTTATACCTTATATATACCCACATCCCAAATCCACATCTATGTTGTGCTGAGCCGACATGGGTACTCATGGATAAAGGGATGAGTCCAGTTGACATAAATCACCGAATGGCAAAGAGAAATCTCTAGAACAATTTCCTAGGGTTTTGTTCCTAAGGACCAAAATACCAAATTACACACGTTCCATTTTAGGTCAGTAAATCATCTTCCAACTAATCAAAAGATTTTTCAGGATGACTCCCTTGAGAATGTCTGGCATTTTGGGGTATAAGGTTTCGTCAAGTGAATTAGAACAAAACTTCCAAAATGTGGAAGCTATTACAGCATGACCTCACCTAATCAATTAGACAGCTCCATAGTTTACATGTTTACTCTCTTTTATAGAAGCAATACATGCTACTACTTATCAGAAAAAAAATAGAAGCTTTACGTGCTACTAAAGCACTAGGACAAGCCATAACGCTAAAAGTCTAATGCTTTCAGTTAGACCTGTGTGGGTGTGTGTATGGTTCATGGTAGCAATAATGCTTTCAATTAGACCAAGAAAATAGTGTCCAACAATATTGATGCAACCGGACATGGAAATTCATTTTTTGGTGGATTATGACAATCCATTAAGGAAAAGGGAATCTGCTTAACCAAGATGCTGTATTGTAGCTTTCTTCAATGAAAAAACTAACAGAATCTAAGAGAAAATACACCGAGTATGAGTTGATATTTTAGGCTTCAATCAACTAGATTGATCAGTTTGCTCCACATACTAAGGTGCAATAATAATTGTGATTCTAACACAAGTATTCTGGCATGGTAGCAATAATGCTTTCAATTAGACCAAGAAAATAGTGTCCACCAATATTGATGCTACCGGACATGGAAATTCATTTTTTGGTGGATTATGACAATCCATTAAGGAAAAGGGAATCTGCTTAACCAAGATGCTGTATTGCAGCTTTCTTCAATGAAAAAACTAACAGAATCTAAGAGAAAATACACCGAGTATGAGTTGATATTTTAGGCTTCAATCAACTAGATTGATCAGTTTGCTCCACATACTAAGGTGCAATAATAATTGTGATTCTAACACAAGTATTCTGGCATGGTAGCAATAATGCTTTCAATTAGACCAAGAAAATAGTGTCCACCAATATTGATGCTACCGGACATGGAAATTCATTTTTTGGTGGATTCTGACAATCCATTAAGGAAAATGAAATCTACTTAACCAAGATGCTGTACTGTAGCTTTCTTCAATGAAAAAACTAACAGAATCTAATAGAAAATACACCAAGTATGAGTTCATATTTTAGGCTTCAATCAACTAGATTGATCAGTTTGCTCCAAATACTAAGGTGCAATAATATTTGTGATTCTAACACAAGTATTCTGGCACATTATTACATAGGATAATGAAAGAAACATTACATTTTCACCAAAAGAGACAAGAAGAGAAAATAAAAGAAATGATGAAAATAGAAGCAATATGTTAGACTTTCTTAAAAATAGATTAAAGACGGAAATAAGGTCTAAATAAAAATCTTGCATGTTCAAAGAAGAATCAAGTATTCAAAGGGCAACTTTCTTGTTGGGTCTCAGATACAAGTAGTTAACAAAAACCTTTGATGGTCCAGCAGTGTGAAGAATGTTGCAAGCTTCACGGCCATCTTGTTCAGACCCAATCCTGTAACAAGTAAACCTACTTAAGGCACAAATGTTTGGTGCAATGAAAAAGCACAATATATAACAATTAGATGCAGCTTATTTTTATCAAGCATCACAGGACAAAATCTGAATTTTTTGGCGATTGTATACCCCATAGGGCCATAGCATAAATAACTCAATTACAGGCAGGCACTCGGCTGTAGGAGAATGAACACATGAGAACTACGTTACATAAATTTCTACAAGAAGTATCAGTTGATACGTTCACAAAGGATATGCCCACGTGATACAATGTAGAGTAATGAGATCATTAATTACAACACAGCAAAAACTTTTGAACTATTTTTTTTTTTTTTTGTTTTGGAAAGTAAATTTTGAGGTTTCAACAAGCTTCTTATTTGTATATATACAAGATTTATTGTTTGTTAACCCATTAATTTTGTCATAGCCCTGATTTGATTACAAATTAAACAAACAAGAAAATATAAAGTTTACCAGAATATGATAAGCTTCACCATCTTGATCTATCTTAAAAGTAGGATGAAGTGATTACCTGAACCCGGTTAACTGTTCTGCTTCAAACTGGTTAGGAGTCAACATTGAAGCAACAGGGATAACCTAAACAAAAAAGAGGGGTTACAAAAGTTAATGACCATAATATCAAATTCAAAATGAATTGCTGACATTTCTGTGAAGAATAATTAAACAAAAGGCAACTATTCAGGAAGATGCAATTAAATTTTAATTCAATATTAATGACACAGATTGACAGGCTATCACTTGGTGCAAAGTAAAATCTCGGGCTGACAAGCAAGTGGATGTGGATTCATGTCTGCTAGCAACCACTTTGTGCAGAATAATAGCAAATACTAGGTTGCTCTCTATTCTGACCCTCCCCAGCACAACTTATGTACAGGACCAGCAGTGTGTAATGACTTTTATTTCAGAAGTAGAGATTTTACCCACCTCAAATTCCAAAAGAGCAGTATAAATAATCGGTAAGCATAAATTTTTATCCGAGTCAAACAATTACAAAATCCAAATACATTGAAGTACATATCACATTGGTGCACGTCCAATTAATTTTTTATCTATGACCAAATAAACAAAAATTTGGAGAGTTACAATCTGTAAGTCTTTCTAATGCCCGAAAACGGAAACAATTCCTTTGCTAGGAATCATTGCTCGGTACTGGTACAGCAGTAAAAGATGGGATGTCAATTATGAAAGCATGGTTTGAGTCAGGGTGGCCAACTTGTCTAAATAAAAACCAAAGGCTAAGTGTATGTGCAGTCTACTCATTTAGCACAATGAATTGATAAGACTAGCATAGGTTAACGGCCTTTATGATATTCACAAGGCTAATTTAAAGTAGGAAAATTAAAAATTACCTTCTCGCGATAAACTGATACTAATTCTGGAGGGACATAAAGCTTTCCTTCATCACCCAGCACTGGATCACAAACTAAGACAAGAAAGTCCTATTATAATGAAATAAAATAAAATAAAAAGCATATGTTTAAGAAGCCACAGCAGCCTATATATCTGAATTAGGTAGAAAACCAGACAATGAAATAGATTTCACCATTAGAGGCACTGTCTTGTGAATCAAATATATGGCAAGAAAAAAAAAAAAAAAAAAAATTCCTAGTTGGTACAAACCAAACACAACCCCCCCTCCTCTTTCAAGAAATTGTTTGCACCTAATAGGAATCAATCATTTAACAATTTAATGTGTTTGTATTTTCACCAAGTATATCCTACACATATCATTTTCTATGATTTGGACTTTTATGTAATTTTGGCAACACATAGTTCAAAGTGGTCGAGGGTGAGCCTTGGCGCAATGATGCTCCATTGTAACTTGGAGGTCACGGGTTCGAAATGGGAATAGTCTCTCTGCATACAGAGGTAAAGCTGCATAAATCTTCTCCGGAACCAGCAATGGCGGGAGCCTCATGCACTGGGCTAGCACTTTTATATAGTTCTCAGTGGCCATTAGTCCAACCCAAGGTGACAATAAATTTCAATTAAGCAATCAATTTGAGACCTCCAAATATAAATCAACGTTGTTCATCATTGGCAGTACAGGACAGGACACAACATGGAATTAGCGGACCAGACAGTACCACTATATCATGCAATTAATAAGCACATTAGGGAGAATGTCAATAATGATTTGGAAGAATACAAGAGTAATTTTTTTGTTAGAATTAAAACAACACAATTTATTCCTAGCATGTATAGCATTGCGGTTGAAATGGCTAGAAGTGATTTTAGTTTGCAATTTCACTTTTGATCGTGTTTATTGGCACAAAAAGAATTTTGAGTTGTTGGCAACAACAATCACATTTTGGGCATTCAAGAATAAATAGGAAATCGTATAAATTCAAGCTCCCTTAAAATAATAAAAATTCCATGTAAGTGTACTATTTTTTTATTTATTTTTTTAAAGTTGATTAATATGTTATAGATTGTAAATTACTAAGGCCTCGACTCAGCAACAAAACCAAGGTCCATACTTCCATCATATAATAACTATTCATGAGAGGTATAAAAGGCTTGCTGGAGATTTAACAAAAGAAGAAAAAAGAGGGCATTACAAACAACTTTTAGTTATGAAGAGCGTAGACCTTTGCAGTATTCAGCATCTACTCACCATATGTAAGTTCGGGATTGACAGACCGAAGCTTATTGATGACTTCTAATACAGTGTTCAAAAAGGAAACGGAACCAATATAACCTACAAATAAACCAATCAGACTTAATGCCACATTAAATGTAGACATGCAGAGAAAATGCCAAATTAAAGTAAAGAAATGCATTAAACAAAAACATCAAACAAGCAGATTCAACAAAGTTTCTAAATTGGCAAAACTGCAAATAATTGAGATTCTAAAGACAAGTAGACTTGGTTCATTTCAAACTGATGGGGAAAATTAATATTTATATGTATATAGATGCAGCTTGGAAGAATGATCTAAGGTCTGTAAACAATAAAATGTCTTGCATTCATTCCATGTAAAGTTTACCCCGCAAGTCAAATCCAAGTTCAGAAGCCTCTGAATCTTGAAGAAAGAATCAGTCAATTTAAAGCCAAGGCAACAAGGGCAGCTGACGTCCACTGAGGTACTGAGCAGTGTTTTAGCAATTCAAAATGCTATTTTTTTTTTTTTTTTTTTTCCTTTTCAAACACAAACGATATCAATTTAAAGGTATAAAATGTTTGGGAAAACACCAGTTTTATAACTGAACTATTTTGGTAAACCAAGCAATATCCTAAACCATTTCAAGAAAAAGTTGAAGAACCTACATTTTAGTTATAACACCCTTCATTGTATGATAACTCTCATTAATACTTTTACAAATTCCAAATTTAAAATCTAAATAAATTAATCAGGAAAAAGGCATTAAGCAATTGAATGTGAAACCATAAAATCTCTACTAAAATTACAAGTCCAATATATATTGCATGTCAATACCTTTAGGTTGTTGTCGTCATCATCCTTGCCTCAATCCCATATCAATGGGATTGGCCACATGTCTAGGTGTGAATATTAAATCAAGAAAACACATTCCATTTAATGGATCAATAATTAAATGGGGGAAAGGGATAGATACAATGGTGTAAGAAGCATGAGTGTGTGTGTGTGTGTGTGTGTGCGCGTTGACTCTAACAATGCTATTTTAGAAAATAACCAAGAGCTCTTTCAAAGTGCCATTTCTATATGCCTATTGTAACACATCCATAAACCGATGTAGCTACTGGTCTGTAAGGTAAGACAAAACCAATATTTTAAAGACCACAGCCTTTTAATGCAGCAATTCAATCTAACATACCTGTCAACAAATGGGTGTAGTATAATAAATCATTGCCTTCGAGGCCTTCTATTAACTCCTTTAGTTGTTGTCCATTTAAAACTTGACCCTTAAAAGTTGGGTAACCTGCAATATCCCCAAGTTGATTAAACCATGATCTAACATAAAGTTTGAGCAGGATTTCATGCCCGAACATATTAAAATTTCACAGAAGACCTTGCACCATATGTTTGGCCTCAGAATGTTTGAATGAAGTGATATAAGCAGCTTGCCTGTATGGTTTGAAAACTGCACCGAATTGATTGGGTCCACATCATAGCCCAGTAGTTGAAGAGGGAATACAGCTGATTTGTTACCAACATACCCCTAAAGAAAAGGATATCGGAGATGATGCCAACCAAAGAAAGTAAATTATAATCTGCAGAAGACCTTTTAAAAAAAAAAAAAAAAAAAAAAAAAACTGCATGAACAGCATATGTTAGCACATTATTTAATGAGTGATTCCATTATTTCCATTTGGAAGTGGAAATCTCGTTGAATCCATCCTTTAGAAATATTTATTTTTTAAAAAACACAAGAATGATAACTAAATTAATGATTAAAAAAAACCAAAAATTTGATGCTACAGAAAGGAATTGAATGTCAACTATGACAATTTAACTCAAGTATGAGAGGGTATCAATGATATATACAGCTCAGTCCATAAAGATCCATTACACTGTAATTGCAACAATAACAGAGGCACTTAAAAAAAGAAATGAAGATAATAAAGGTGATTTTTTTTATCCTAACCCATATAAAATTTCTTTTATAATGTATGACTACAAGCACATGAAAAGTGTTATCAAAAGCAGAACAGAAGACCTGTATTGTCACTTCTTATAGCAAGATCAATCAAAAAGGAAAAAGATGTAGACACTCCTAATTACATGATATTTTTAATTGTTCTCTGTTCCTCTTTCTGAAAGTCACTCATGCATATCAAGGATCAACCTTCGAACCTATAATCATTTGCTCCGATTCCTACTCATATAATTCTAAAGTAAAAATTTGCCAAATGGATGAATAAATGAAGAAACAATAATTTAGTCTTGGAAATACATTCTACTTCCAGTTATGCTTATGTAATAGTAGCACTACAAGGATAGTTCTAAACGTGTGCTCAATAATTTAGTCTTGGAGATATAATGGCAGCAGTCCTCATCCCAACCACTGACCGACCATGCATATACCTTCATTGAGGAGCCAAATTGTACATAAGTTCATAATTCTCCTACTATATTTTTCTCTCACTTCCTCCGAAGTCTGAACAGCAGAGGAAGTTACTCCAGGATACAAAGTAGCCAGATTTGGATGCATTTCATAACCATACAACCTGGATAATTGAGGTTGGCGCCAATCATATTCACCTAAATTTACAATTCAATCACATTCATAATCTGCAAGATGGCAACACAGAATTGTCCAGCAAAAAAAAAAAAAAAAAAAAAACGAATTGCACAAACTCTCCAATAGTCATGAACCAACCAGACAACTCACCAAAATATGACAAGGTGAGGAGATATTCACCCCTTTAGTTTCATAAATACATGATCACATTTAATAAGATAACATTGATTTAGAATATCTCCACAGAATATACACACAAAAAAAGAACTGTAGCAGCCTCAATCCCTAAACAGGGAAATTGACAATGCCACCCGCGCATGCCATTGTCCTAGAAAATACATCTTCCAAGTGCTCACTACTCAAGCACCCAGGGAATTTCATTTGACAGTGTAACCAAGAAAGGCATGTCGCATCTGCAATGATGAGATTGGGACACATCCAGTAAAAACTGAAAGCCGCCAATGTTTCAGGTTCAATATCTACATTAAAAATGCACCACAACACCATACAAAAACACAAAAGCTATTCATTGCTTGACACAAAACAACATACCACTTGCATGATAAGAATTGTCAAAAATATTAATTCTGACAAAAGGTAATATAAGCCCATTTGATTCGTAATAAAGTGATTGCATAAGATCACCCAATGCAGCACAAACTCCTCCTTTTCCCCCCAACTCAATCAGTGTTATAATCCTCAAGTTACTATAAGATCAAATTAGTGCACTCATCACCAAGTTAAAAAAATGTTGTGAAACAAATTTCACGTCATTTTTCAAAACCCATATAGGTGTGCTTTTCCTTTCTCATTATGCCCCATGTTTGAAACTTCACATACTTTGAAGTTCAAACCAGCTACCTCCTTGAATTAAGTTTTATTTTTATTTTTCCCGAATGGTCACACACCCACAATGTATTTCGAACACTTAAAACTCCCCGTTGGGGAGAAGACATCATACCATTTGGGCTAATTTCCGTTTGTCGAATTAAGATTTATTAGTATGTGCGCATGTGATTATTTATCTAACCAAATCAGAGTTATATAAACCATGAATGATACATGTAAATAAACACCGAAATTATATAAATCAGAATTAATGTACAAGCAATTAAACCCAAAAATTGTTCAATTTTCTCAAAATACAAAATTATGTGTAAGCAAGAAACCACACCTGAACAGTGTGAGACTGAATACTGAGAACTCGACCCGTTTCTGATGGCAGAGCTAAGGAAAGTATCGGCGGAGGCGCCATTACCGACTTCTCTGAGCTTCTCAACCTACGATTCGAATCACAGAACCTCAAAATCACACATATAAACACACACGCATAAACACATACTCTGGAAAAAAATTCACCTGAAAATGTGAATTTCTCGGGTTGTTCTCAATTGAGGACGGCTTGTGAACAGACACCGTATCATAGATATGTGTACATACATACATACATATATATATATGTATTTAAATACTATATAAGACTTTGGCTTGTGGGGTTTCTTGTAGTTCTAAATTACAATCTTTCTGAAAGAGCCGTCGAGTACGAATTATCTGAATTGCCACTGGTATTTCTGGCTTTGTTGAATCAGTGAAGGTTTGAGGGATTCAATTCGCGAGGGCATTTTAGTCATTTTATTGCATGGGTGGGTCAGTGAACAACACGCAGAGGAGTTACGATGTCATGGTGTTTCCAACTCTTCACTGAAAACGGCAAAAAAGTGGGTTTTAGGGTTTCGCCGCCACACGACAAAGATGGTCAAAGCGTTAGAATCAAATCAGGCAACTTCCAATCATATCACGCCACGTTACAAAAAATTTCACTGACTTCTACGCCACGTCCACAAAACTGCATTGACTTTCATTTCTCATTTTGTATTTTATTTATTTATTTATTTTATAAAAATTTAAAATGACATTTGACACTTCAATTTATTTAAACAAACAAATGCATTTCAATTTTTTTTTTTTTTGGTTAAATTCAAGCAAACACACAGTACTATTGAAAAAAGATGCATTTATTATATTTTGTTTTGCATAATATAATACCATTTTTATTATATTTTGTTTTGCATAATATAATATCGAAAAGTAATCGAACACCAACACAATAGAGGAGAAAGTACTTTGTATTCACAAGTCAACAAATAATACGAATACTTAATCGAAGAATAAGAATAATTCTAATGAAACAAGACAAAGAATAAGAATAAAGGGAAAAGGGAAAGAAAAAAAATACAGTTGTACTATAATTTTTCCAAAGATTATAGGCTTTTGCTAGAATTGGATGGCTTCTTGATGGTGCAAAAATGTCTAGAAAACGAATATTTTTCTTAATTTTTGAGCTTCAAAATTTTTTTTATGTCATTAATTTTTTAGCTTGATTGATCGCTACAGATATGATTAATTTATGTTTATTGTCTTAATTGCATATTAAATAGGATTGGATAAATAATTTAGTGAATCTGTCCACATATCAGCGACAGATTCAAAAAAAGTTTAATCTATCACTTACGGATCCAATCACAACCCAATTCGATCCGTGATATTTATATATTAAAGTATAAGGGGATGTCAAAATTTTCAAATCATAATTGCCGTTAATCATTAAAAATGTTAAAAGTACAAGGGATTGTCAAAATTTCCAAATTATCATTAAAAATAAATAAATTATTAAAAAAATTATCAATTAAAATAAAATAGATAAAGTAGGTATTTGTTTAATAAAATAATTTACCAATTAATAAAACAAGTTACAAATTAAAATAAAATAGGTAATTGTTTATTTAAAAATTAATCTTTACCTTATTGTAAACTAAACCATTATATTAACAAACAATAAAGTAATTTATCAATAAAACAAGTTACCAATTAAAATAAAATAGATAAAATAATTTACCAAATAATAAAAAAGCTACCAATTAAAATAAAATAGGTAATTGTTTATTTGAAAATTAATCTTTACCTTATTGTAAAGTAAACCATTATATTAACAAACAAACAAACAAACAAAAAAAAAAAAAAAAAAAAAAAAAACTTTTAAATAATATAATATAGGTAATTGTTTAATAAAACAAGTTACCAATTAAAATAAAATAGATAATTATTTAATAAAATAATTTATCAAATAATAAAACAAGTTACCAATTAAATTCAAAATTCTATTCGTAGAATTCGTACCGAATAAGGAAATACAGTTGCGAAGAAAATTTTGGTTTTTTATTATATGTTTTACCTTTATGTCTATTATATTAACCTCTTTTCTCTTTGTAATTGTTGTTTAAAATTTGGGGATGTCAAGAATTTCAAATCATTATTAAAAATAAATAAATAATAAAAAAAGTTATCAATTAAAATAAAATACATATCCATATCTATCTATCTATACTATACTATTATTAAAAGTATAAGGGGATGTCAAGAAATTCAAATCATCATTAATTAAATCTATATTTATACTATTATTAAAAGTACAATGGGATGTCAAGAATTTCAATTCATCATTAAAAATAAATAAATAATAAAACAAATTACCAATTAAAATAAAATAGATGAAATACTTAATTGTTTAATAAATTTTAAATAAAATAATATAGGTAATTGTTTAATAAAATAATTTACCAATAAAACAAATTACCAATTAAAATAAAATAGGCAATTATTTAATAAAATAATTTATCAAATAATAAAACAAGTTGCCAATTAAATTTAAATTTCTATTCGTAAAATTTGTATTGAATAAGGAAATACAATTGGAAAGAAGAAATTTATTTTTTATTATATGTTTTACTTTTACGTCTACTATATTTGCCCATTTTCTTGTAATTTAGTTTGCATAGTGATTTATTTTTTATTATTTCAAAGGTATCATGAAAGTATTTTAATTATTTTTTATTTTATATTTTACTTCTACTATATCAACTCTTTTTCTCTTTGTAATTGGTGTTCAGATTCTTCACTCAGAAGGCGGCAATTTTGCTTCATCGGGTAAGTTCATTAGAATTATGTTTTTTTTCTTTAGTTTATATTTTTATTTTCTCAGAGACTTTTAAATAAAATAATATACCAAATAATAAAATAAGTTGTCAATTAAAATAAATCATATTATACTCCAAATTCTTCAAAGATAAAACAAGTTACCAATTAAAATAAAATAGATAAAATAGATAACTGTTTAATAAAATAATTTACCAAATAATAAAAGAAGTTACCAATTAAATTCAAAATTATATTAATAGAATTCGTATTGAATAAGAAAATACAATTGAAAAGAGAAAATTAATTTTTTATTATATGTTTTACTTTTACGTCTATTTACAATTGGTGTCTAGATTTACAAATCAACAAAGACAAATTACTATATAGCACTTTGTAATCACAAGTCAACAAAGAATAAGAATACTTATTAGTTACTCCTTTATACCGATAAAAAATCAATCAAAAAAACAAAGAATAAGAATAGTTTCAATGAAAAAAAGAAAGACAAATAATAAGAATAAAGGGGAAAGGGAAAGAAAAAAATAAAGTTGTACTTTTACCGAATTTTTGTTGGGAGATGATTGCTTACATTTTCCGCTTAATACTTAGTAAAGATCAGTTACTAAGGATTTAGAAAGAAATTGAGTATGATTAGTGTTAAGGTTAGAGACTTTTGCTAGAATTGGATGACTTCTCGATGGTGCAAAAATGTCTAGAAAATGAACATTTTCCTTATTTTTTTGAGCTTGATTGATGATTACATAGTTAGCGGTATGCAAATAATTCATAAATCTACTAATTTGATCTGTCGGACAGGATTTTTGTACCCGGTGGCAGATTTAAAAGAATTTAATCTATAACTCACGAATCGGATCACGAATTAAACGATCGGGCTTATGATTGTTAACTTATAATGAATTATAAAAATATATTAGTTAATGATTGTTGAGGGTGAAATCCACGCGGTCCGATACGATACCGTTTTCCTGCAAGGAATAGAGGAGAAGATCGATGAACCTTGATGGCACCAGTGTGGTGCCTGCCAAGAGCTCTCTGACGATTAAGTTAGTCACCGGAGATCTAAAAAGAAGGCAGGAATTTAATAATAGTTCTTTCGTCGTATCTTATTCCCGAGTCGTCTTCCTATTTATCGTCACTTCCCTTATTCTTGATAAGGGAATATCATAATCATTATCCCATGGAACTTATCCCATGGAAATCTTATCCTATTATCTCATGAAATTTATCCAATGGAAATCGTTATCCTTGATAACGATATATTATCTTTCGAAAGTAGAAGAGATTTGACATCAGGTCAACACTTAGTTGCCTCTATCGTTAGGTCAAAATAGGTTAGGTTTATTTTTCCCTATCAGTTGCCCCCCATTCCCAAGCTTGTTCGTCTAGCTTTGGGAATGTAATTTTTTTTTTTTGCCCTCGGCACTGTTCGAGGGAATAGTGTCGCGAGTACTGTTCATTGAACAGTAGATTTTTTTTTTTTTTTTTTTCCTTGCCCTGGGAACAGTACCCGCGGGTACTATTCCCCCGGTACTGTTCACATGAACAATAACTTTTTTTTTCTTTTTTTTTTTTTTCTTTTTTCCTTTGGATACTCTTCCCTTGGGTAATCTTCCCTTAGGTACTCTGTCATCCGGTAATGTTTCTTTGGGCACTCTTCCCTTGGGTAATCTTCACTTGGGTACTAATTTTAGTATCCTTGAATACTCTTCCCTTGGATATTATTTTTGGTACCCTTGGGTAACCTTCCCTTGGGTACTATTTTTGGTACCATTGGGTAATCCTCCCTTGGGTATTATTTTTAGTATCTTTAGGTACTCTTCCCTTGGGTACTATTTTTGGTACCATTTGGTAACCTTCCTTTGAGTACCAGTTTTAGTACCCTTGGGTAATCTTCCCTTGATAAGGGAATAAAATGTACGAACTTCACTCAGGTTACCACTTCTTTGATAAGGGAATTAAATTTTACGAGCTTTACTCAACTCGTCCCTTTAGTAAGGGATTTTTATTTACTATACCTTATAATAAGGGGATAGTGATTACGGGATTCATTCAACTTAGGCCCTTTTAGTACAGGATATTTATCCCTTTATAGTAAGGTGATATTGATTACCGGATTCACTCAGTCCTGGTCCTTGTAATACAAGACACTCATTTATTATCCCTTATAGTACGGGGATATGGATTACGGGATTCACTCAACCCGGGTCCTTGTAATACAGGACACTTATTTACTATCCCTTATAGTACGGGGGTTATTTATTACGGAATTCACTAAGCCCGGGTCCTTGTAATACATGACACTTATTTACTATCCCTTCTAGTACGGGGATATTGATTACAGGATTTATTCAGCCCAGATCCTTTTAATACATGACACTCATTATCATCCCTTATAATACGGGAGGTAGTCGTCTCGTCTCTTTAATAAATGAAGGAAGTTTTAATTATCTCACCCTTCTGTATAGAAGGAGTAGTCGGCTTCTTGTCCATTTAATAAGGGAAAAATGTGTTGTTGGCCCTTTGTCCCTTTAAGGAGATAAATAGATTATTTTAAGCTTGATATTACCACATAGGTAGGTAACTGAAAACATAATATTTTATTGCATAGAAATTGAGGGTCATCCATCTCACTGGTGATGGTGACTTTATTGGAAAATGAAATAACATGTGAAATGATGAATTGAGATGCCCTCAGTCTTTATTTTGAATGACTTGATAAGGTTAATTCTAGCTGTAAGACAACTGTTAGTCGGTATACTTATCTGAGTCCTCCTCACTATATGTCCTATCACTTTGGCTGAAGAATGATCTCTTATAACTGGTATCCTTTTCATCCCTGGTGAGAGGGGCTGACCTCTTCTTGTCCTCTCCTTCCTTTCCCTTCCGTGCATTCATGGCGTCTTCAGAGTTCATGTGTTTCTACGCTCTGATCAACAACTCTGCCATGTTGGTGGGAGGTTCTTTGGATAAGGCAAACAAAAATCTGGAGGTTTGGAGTCCTCCTATGAAAGCGGTCAAAGCCATATTTTCTGCCTGTAACATCTATGTGCTGAATCGCGTGATGTATTCCCGAATCGACTCACCCTTTTATTGCTTCACGGTAAGCAGGTAGGTGGCCGGTCTCCTATGCCTCTGACCTGCAATCAAGTGGCTCACAAATTGCTTGTTCAGTTCTTCGAAGGTGTTGATAGTTCCCGACTTTAGCTTGTTGAACCAAACTCTTGCCGATCCCTTAAGTGTAGTGGGAAAAGCTCGGCACATGATTGCATCTGACACGGCATGCAAATGCATAAGAGCTTGAAAGGTTTCTAGGTGATTGTGATACCCCTTGGATCCGAGATACGGGTTGATCAGGCCCAGGCCCAAACCCGAGCGAATATCAAACAATTAAAGTATTTTAAAACGAACACAGATGACAAAAATAAACAATAAAGATAGAATAAAGCTGAAAGAAATAATAATAATAAAACCCTCCATGTATAACTGAAAATTGAAACTCCAATCCTCCAAAACTTCAAGGTTACAACTTGGGAATCCACTGATGGACCCCTAACCAAAAGTTCAACTGAAACTGAAAACTGAAAATAGATAATACTAGAAACATCGAGAGAAGTCCTACGTAATCAGATGAAGGTGAGACTGTCCTCGACAAGCATGATCAAGCTCTAAGGCTGGAATCGTCCTGTACCTGAAAAGAATAATGAAGGAGTGGGTCAGACCCACGAGCAAGTTCTAATCTAACTGCAATCCATACAGTGAACCGATACGCAGATACACCGTAGACACCTCACAATATCTATCTAGTCCATACGTATAAATATATCCACACTAAGGGACATTCACTAGTCTATAATAGGGGTCTCAACCTGAATAGAAGGCAACATGCAAATACGTACCCAAAGGTGGGCATAAGTACCTAGACCTAACAGGGTACACCTCAACCTATTATAACCAGCTACGCATCCACTGCATATACGCACCCTAACCAACGAGTCTGAGACTCAAGCTCAGCTCGTGGTACCATAAACATATATATAAAGTCCGTCCAAATCAAGGGTATGTAGTTCAAATATTTAATAAACTGACATACAACAAACCAACTGGTTAGACACTCAACTTATTCAGTTGATGTGACTGAACCACCGTCCATTAATCCAGGAAGCCACTCAACTTTGTTGCAGTTGATATGTCTTAACCAAAATTAGGATTCAACATTTATAAATCCATTCCTTAAATCCATTAGGTTAGGTTTAGGCGTTTTGAGCTAAACCGTCCCTAGTATGTCACCGTCCCATACCGGTGCATACAATCCTTCATATCCTTGTAAATTACATCGTATATATAACATTTTAGTAATTTACAATCCAAAACTACTAACCAAATAATTGCAGAAAGAAGTTTAACAATCTAGCAATTAAAAACCAGTATTAATCCATGTAACTGCATTAAATAATTTAATATTCTAACAATTAACATCCAAAACATGCATAGTTCAAATTTGATATAACAATGACCCTATCATGTTTTTAAAATCAGTTCTATAATAATATTATAGTCCAATAAATCGCTAAATTAATTCAAGCGATTTAGTTCCTTCCATCCGGTAACAGCGTACTAAGTTGTATACTTATTTTCTGTTTTACCCTTTAGCACCGGGCCACACACTAAGCCACAAGTCCAAATTATTAAATAAAAAACTTCATCATAAATCTAAAATTTTATTTAGAATCATATTATAGCCCCCTAAATTGTCAAATCAAAATTAGACAATAAATTTCCTTCCAGCCGTTAACCGTACGCAAAGTTGATGAATAGCGCACTGTTAATTCCACTAATACCAAGAGGGTGTTTGATGCAATTCAAGACCTTAATTACATCATAAATTATTTATTAAAAAGCCCATTAAATTTTTAAAACTGTTCAAGAACCACAAGTGCCCAAACAGTAGCAAAAAAAAAACACTGTACCATCAAAAAATGGAAGAGCCTGCTCTAGAAAAATAGAGCAGGCTCTAAATCAGCATAGAGCCGGCTCTACCACCACCTTGGACCCAGCTCTAAACAGGTGGGAGCCGGCTCTCGGCATTCCAGAGCCGGCTCTCTCTCCCCTTGCGAGCTTCCCCTCCGTTTCAGCTTCGTTCTGACCTCTGTTCCAACTCCGGCCAGTTGCAATCTTTCTGTTGGGTTTTAAAACTAATTTAAGAGTCATATTTAAGCCTAATAACATCCCCAAGATTTTATTACAATAATTTGGAACCAATTACAGAGATTAAACGAAGCCATTAAATTAGTACGCTTGAAGAACAACACTGAAAACTAATTTAAGAAAATTTCAGTTCTCTTCCAAACCCTCTGTTCCCCTTTACCACTGAACCTAAGGATCTTATATCAATCCCAATAACATCCCCATGGTTCATTTACAGAGATTAAAAGCAATTCCAAAGACTAAAGTTACAACAGAGCAACATGCTTAAAGAACAGAAAACTGAAACGAGACATGCATGAACTGTAACAGATTGATTTTCAACATAAACAGATCATTCACATGACATATATTAAACATATATCTTCCGGTTATTGATTGGTTAAACCCTAGAGATTAACTAGGTGCACAGAACACGAGCCAAAGAGAAGGAGAAAGAGAAGAACTTGCCTGTAGTTTTGGACTCAAAACTTTGTCGCCGTCGTCCTAACTTCCAGCAACCACTGCAACACTGTCTAGCCTCCTTTTACTTCTATTCTTCCCTTTTCCTAAGCCAAATCTTGAAGCCTCGGTTGGAAACCTCACAAACTTGCTCTCCTTTCTCAAAGCCTCACTCTGTAACTCTCTGTCTCTATGTTACGTGAGTAGGGGTTTTCCAACCCTTAATACAGATACAACTATGTATAAATATGCGTAAAAATCCTAAACCCTAAGCTTTGTTTAATTCAACCAGAGCCCTAAAACTCTAGTCAGTCGGCCCATATAGCAATCTAGGTTATAAGATACTCGGCTACATACGCGTAACCTCTTAGGAAACCCTACTGTTTAAAATTAGACCAGTTAGTAATTTATTTTAATACAGTAACTGATACTAATTTAAACTATAATTTAATCTAATTAAAATATTTAAATAAACCAATTTACACATTAGAATGACCAACTAATCCAATTACAGAAAATACATATATAACTAAATACACAACCCAATTAAAGAAAAGAAGAAACAATTAACGAAAACAAAATTCATAATTAAACAATTAAAACACTTAAACAATAAATGCCAACTAAATACATGTCACATAAAATTAATAAATAAAAATAATTAAACCAAATAATCACGCAAAAATACAATAAAAATAATAAATAAATGCCGAGACTATCCTTTTAAAATTAGGAGTATTACAGTGATCGAGGGAATCTTTAGTCGCATCGAAACTTTCAAACGATGGCATCCTGAACTTGCTAGACAATGGACATTTCATAACGGCGGGGCTGAACGGCAAGTTGGTCCTTTGTACCAGGTCATCTATGGCGGCAGGAGCTTTCCCTTTTATAGCCTGCTTTACATCTTCCATTTTCCCCTTGAGATCCTTGATTTGCAGGTCAAAATAGGTATCTTTCTTTGTCTTTTCCTTAAGACAGAAAGCTGTGCCTTTATAAGGTCGGGTGTAATACCCCTAATTTCAAAAGGATAGTAACGGGGATTCACTTTATTATTTAAATTGCGTTTTTAATTGCTGAAGTGCTTATGTGTTAATTTAATTGATTTATTTGTTATTTTAATTTACTGTTGTTTTGTTTAATTGAATATTTGATTAAATGGTTTATTAGTTGTAGTTAATTTATTTGATTATTTTTGTTTTAATTAGTTGTTTTAAATATTGATTATGGTATGCGTTTATTTAATTAAATTTAGTTAGTTTTTACTTGACTGTTATATAGTTCCAATAGGTATACACAGTTCATAAGTAGTCGACATTGATTAACCTAGATTTTTCTATGGGCCGAGTAATCCGATTAGGGTTTAACTAAGCCTAGGGTTAATGTCGCCTATAAATACTCACCTAGGATGTCTGCCTAGGGTTTTAGAAGAAGATTACGACATAGTAAAGCTGTGTGGAGTTTTAGAGTCGGCTGGGAAGAAAACAGAGAACAAACAAAGAATTCGCCTGAGAATTGAGACGGACGTCAGTGTGAGACAAGTTCTATCCTTACTCTCTTCCTTAGGTTTCGTGTTCTTTGCATTCCTAAATAATTCTAGGATTGATTTAATCAATAAAAACGTTATCTGTTTATGCTAAAAAAAATTGGATTATCATAGTATGTTTGCTTGCTTGCTAAACCTGTTAAACTGTG
Organism: Cornus florida; assembly: GCF_030987335.1. NCBI lineage: Eukaryota > Viridiplantae > Streptophyta > Magnoliopsida > Cornales > Cornaceae > Cornus > Cornus florida. The sequence continues at coordinate 11,304,219 of NW_026775577.1, forward strand.
TCACTTGCTTGCTTATTTCTCTGTTTAAACCTATGTATGGAATGTGTTAATGACTTAAACATGGACTGTGTGATACCCCCGAATTTCCGAATGCGGATTGGCCAGGCCCACGCCCGAATACCCGAGGATATCAAAACAAATTGATAATAAACGAACACAGAGTACAAAAGAATAAAGAAGAATAAATAAAATGCTGACAAGAAACTAAAATGATAATCTAATAATAAACCTCATAATATATTTCCATTAATTAATAAACTCTTCTGATACAACTGATCCTCCAAAATACAACTCGGGAATCCATACTGTGTGGACCCCTAGAAAATCCAAACTAAACAAATAACAGTAATCTAAAACAGGAAACTGAATCATAAAGGAACTCCTATGTAGCATCGGAAGAATGAAGTAGATTGATCCCCGCTCAGCACGAACAACCTCTACTCGTGACGAACACCTGAAAAATAATGGTGGGTCAGGCCCATAAACAAGTTCTACTCTACTACAGTCCAAGCAGAGATCCGATACACGTATACATCCTAGTCAATCCAACAGTAACTAGTAGTCCGTATATATATATATATACACACTAAAGGAACCTCACTAGACTATAGGGTTGTCTCAACCTGAATAGTAGGCAACATGCAAAACGCACATATAGTGGGCATGAGTACCTAGACCTACCAGGGTACACAACTACACTATATCTAGCTACACATCCTTGGCGATATACACGCCCTAACCATTGATCCTTAGACTCAAGCTCATATCATGACACCATACTTATATATATATAATCTAGTAACCATCCTATCCAGTATAAATTAATCCTCCATAAGTCATTCAACTTGTTCAGCTGACCTGACTTGAATATAAGTATGACTTAACATTTTAATTAATCCAATCCCATATATAATAAATTAATCCTCCATAAGTCATTCAACTTGTTTAGCTGACCTGACTTAAATATAAGTAGGATTTAACATTTTAATTAATCCATTCCCTTATATAAAATAGGTAGGACTTAACTGATAAGTTAATCCATCCCTAGAATGCCACCGTCCCATACCGGTGCATTAAACCACACAATCCAACAATTGATGTAACAATTAAGGAAATACATCAAACATTCCATAAATAACTATGATAAATATGATATCAAGTTATCACATAATAGGAATGACTTATTATTTCTTTAAACTTTCTATATCATATGTCCTACACAAACTGAATCTTAGACATGATGATATTTTATTATACCGTTAAATAAGGATTCTCTATATCCAATTCATCCTACACATTTAATCTCAATTGCTAAAATATTTTAAAACATTAAATCCATTCGTTTGTTTAAAACATTCAAATAGCAAGCATCATTATGATTGAGTCTATTTAAATTTATTAAAACCCAAACCTAGTCCCTATTTAATGTCCAGGAATCCTAGGCATGTTTCTACGTTCTATCATTCCACAGATATGAAAAATACATAATTTAAACATGTAAAAATTCACATAAGAAATCAAATCAAAATCATGCATTTTATCAATTCATAACACAAGAACAGATATGAACCAATTTCATAAAACCTATGTTCTAACCCAATTAAACATGCATAATTATTTAATTTTATGTGTTTAATAAATCCTGGAATTTCCTAGGCATGTACAGAAATACGAATCAAAGGGAAAGAGATAGAAGAAGAACTTGCCTTAAACTTTCGGATTGAAAGTTAAACTTATTCTTCCTTGATCTTCTCTCTAAAGGGTTTTCTCCTCCTTCCTTCCGCTTTCTCCTTCTCTCTCTCTAGAATATATTACATGATATATTTTCACTCCTTTTTCAACCTATAGTTGTGTATTTATAAACTAAATAATAACCCTATTCCTTTTCCCAATCCAAGTCAACTTAATAAAGAAAAATAAAAAATGAAAATATTAAAAAGGTAACTTAAAATATGTTACGTATATAATCTATGTATATCCCTTATAATTAAAAAAAAAATATACATTAGATTATTTATTAATACTAAAGTTACCATAATATTAAAAGGTAATTTAAAACATGTTACGTATATAATATATCTATATCCTCATTAAATAAATAAAATATATACATCAGATTATTTATTTATACTAAAGTTACCATAATATTAAAAAAGTAACTTAAAACATATTACGTATATAATCTATCTGTATCCTTATTAAATAAATAAAATATATACATCAGATTATTTATTTATACTAAAGTTACCATAATATTAAAATGGTAACTTAAAACATGTTACGTATCCTTATTATATAAATATATAAAATATATACATCAGATTATTTATTAATACTAAAGTTACTATAATATTAATAAATTACTTTCCTTTTTATATATATGTATATACATATATATCTATATATATACATATAGAACTATCTATGGGTAATTATCCATACCCATCCAACCTCCTATCCAAGTAGTCCATGGGACCCAATTAGTTAGCCCATTACCACTAACCATAACCATAAAATAAAATAAAATAAAACATTTAATCATTTAATTTACAATTAATTACAATTAATCAAATACATCATTTAAGCACACAATCTAATTAAACAAATAATACAAATAACACCTAGACAAAATACAAATAACACATAAATAAGTAGCCAATTAATCAAGTAACACTTAATTCAATTAAACACATAAACAATTAGTCAAATAATCAATTAAACAATTAAAAAAAATACAATAAAAATAAATAAATAAATACCAAGACTATCCTTTTAAAATTAGGGGTATTACAGACTGGGAACCTACTGGGGTTGATTTACAACTTTTGGAAATCATAGTGTAAGGCAGAGAAGCTGCAGAAGTCGTCTGAAGAAGAGAGAAAACAAAGAGACGGGGCAGAGAGGGAGAGAACCGGCTCCTTTGTGTTTAGAGGCGGCTCCCAAATGTGGGAGCCGGCTCCAAGTCCTAAAGGAGGCGGCTCCAATTTTGGGAGACGTCTCCTTGATACAATTTTTATTTTATTTTCGTTTTCAGTCAGTTTTAGTTGTAGGGGTTGGTTTTCTGTGTTTCCAGTTGGGTTTAAGATTGTGTGTGAGGTGTATGGATGATGCTTAGAGATAATTCTAAGACTTTAGAAGACATGTTAATAATCTAATTATGGTTGCCACTTGAACAGTATACGTTGTAAACAAAATAACACACTGTGGTTGGAATTGGAAGAATTAATTTGGTTTAACTCTCTATGTTTTGTAATCTTCTGAGACAGATAATTTAATTAAAACATGTTTTAACATATATCATAATCATGTGGCTGAATTACATCTGTTTTGGATGAATTGATGTTAAGTGACTTTGGGATTTAAACAAACTTAGTACTATACTAGATTTTGTGAAAACACTACAGATCAAGCATGTCTATGTGTATACTGTAATTCTGTGTTGATGTTTTCATTGTCACTGCTAGTATCAATTATTGGAGGCATGGATTGTGATACCCCCTAATTTCGGAACACAGGTTGATCAAGTCCGCGCACAAAATCAAGGAAATATCAAAACAATTAAAGTATTTCAAACAAGCATAGAGTACAAAAAGAAAATAAATTAGAATAAATAACTCGCTGAAGGAAAATCTATTAAATAATAAATTCATTAATAACTGTCGAATGGTTACAGCTAGGGAATCCCGTAACTCAAGGACCCCTTAACCAAACTCCACTATCCAGAAATTCATCACTACATACTGAAGTAATAATATCCTACTTTGAAAAAAATAGAAAGAATGGATAAGTCTTCCAGCTGCGGATCCTTAACCTTGAGACTTGAAATTTCTAATAACCTAAAAAATAAATTGCGGGTTAAACCCTACAAGCAAGTTCTCTCTACCAAGCCTCTGAAAACCAATAAGTGGATCATCTCTAATCAAAACCAAACCTAACATACTGAAGTAATAATATCCTACTTTGAAAAAAATAGAAAGAATGGATAAGTTTTCTAACTGCGGATCCTCAACCTTGAGACTTGGAACTTCTAATAACCTGAAAAATAAATTGCGGGTTAAACCCTACGAGCAAGTTTTCTCTACCAGGCCTCTGAAAACCAATAAGTAGATCATCTCTGATCAAAACCAAACCTAATAAAATTTTAAGTTTTAATAAACAATGATGCACATATATATAAATAATTATATATAATACACTAATCACATCTATTAATAGGTTCATTAATTTTAAAACCATTAAACAATGATTAAATTAATAATCATTCTTAGACCAATCCACAATTTCTTTTAAAGAGAAATTCCTTTAACCTTAAGTCAATGCTAAACAATTATTAAACCATTTAAATAATAAAATATAATTAAAGAAATATTATATTTAATCCAATCCCTAATAATAATTGTAATTATTTAAATCACATATCCAATATCCAAGCCTTTGACAAATCATTCATTATTGCATCAATATTATTTTATTAATATAAAATAATATACTAACATTTAAATACTAGATTATTCTAATATAAGAATATCTAATCCTAATCCAACTTACACATTCAATAACCATAGATGAAATTTTAATCATCTAACACACAACAATTTAATTACGCTTTGGCAAATCAACCATGCCATTATAAGTATTTTCATTTATATATTGACAACTCAACCATGCCTCCTTAAGTATTTTTTATTTTTTTATACATTGGCAATTCAACCATGCCTTCACAAGTATATTTATTTACACATTGGCAAATCAACCATGCCTCCTATGTATATATTCTATTCATATAAATAAGGCAATATTTTTTTAAGCCTTTGGCAACTCATCCATGCCTACAATTCATCCGTGTACTAATTTTAGACTCAACGATAACTAATTCATACATAAATATCTCATTCAGATTATAAGTATATCACTAATTTAATAACCGGTTAATCTAGATATATCAAGTAAGAATAATAATACTAATAATCTTAATTAATATACATATATGTATACACATATATTATATAACATATATGTGTATAATCCTTCCTTAATAATCCTTAATTATTTAACATCACATATACATATATATCAACAATTATATATATATATATACACAAATCTATCCATACAACTCATAAATTAAATAAACCATATATACACATATATAAATAAATAAATATATATATATATATATATATCATCCTTCCATAACCAATTATTAATTTAATTATATTTACTGAATTTAAATGCTACTAAATACCGTTAGAAATAGTTTCCTATTAATACTCCATCCTGATAAATAATTTTCTTATTAATACCCCATCCTGGTAAATAATTTTCTTATACTGTCTCACCAAAATGTAAATATCTTCTAGTATGATAGGAATCTGACAATAAAATCAAAATCATTGGAAAGAGGACGAAAAATCATTAAATTAGAGCTCAAGAATGATCCAATTTGGATTTAAGATGACTAAGTTATGACTGTTTCAATTTTAAGTAACAAAATAAGCAACACAATACGCTGAGCTCAATTGCTACTGTGAGCGCGACCGCATCGGATTAAAGACTAAGGTTCTGACACGTGGCGCACTTTGATTCACTGGTGCATCAATTTTGATGGTGCGCGCTACACCAGATCGTTTCTCGCAGCTGCATGGTTCTCCATGCGCCTGCGCTGCACTAAATCTGTTCTCTATTAAATCAATCCACATCTAGGGCTCAGACTTGTGGCACACTGAATCTCCATGAACTCGCATCATGCCCAATCAATCCACATACATTTCAATACTCCAATGGGCTAGATTAGTGTGTGCACCATGATAATACGGACCGTCTCACACTGGATTATAACCTTATTGTTGCTCCTGGATTACGCCGATAGTAGACGCCACTTATATATATAAACAGATATATATATATATATATATATATATATATATATATATATATCCAATAAATATATAAAAAAAAAACTTCTAATTAATTCCAAAAAATACCAGAAAAATATCAGAAAATTCCAAAAAATTTTATAAAAATTTCATAAATTCCGGAAACCATAAATAACTATCTTGGGTTATAAATCAACCTATAAATTGATTTAAAATTTATACAACACCTATATATTATAATTAAACCTCAAAACTCCAAAACATTAAATAATAATAATTCATGCTTTTAACTATTTCGATTAAATCCTGTTTTAATCAAATAAAATTATCTTAATGTATTTGATTAATCCATTCTAATCATAATTTAAATTAATAAATTTAATCTAAAGTCTTGATACTCAAGGTGAAATACTTATGAGTTCTAAAAGGAAAAATTGAGAAAACTCGCCTAAATGTTTTGAAACAAAACCGACGCTTCAAGCATTGATCATCTCTTCCAAATCCGACGTCTCTTTCTTAGATCCGGCCTACTCCTTGTCAACTTTCCATTCTTCTTCTTTCTCTATCTCTCTTATTTTTCTAACGTATAAACTTTTTAACCCTAATCCTTATGTGTATATTTATACACATTAAAACCTAAATCCTATTCCAACTAGGACTACCTAATACGATAATAATCTTTAAATAATATAATATATATAAACATATATTATATTACTCACATATATATTTATCTTCCATAATTAACCATTGGTTAATTAAATCGTATAGACCTATATATATCCATAAATATATATCTTTATATATATATTTCCATACAATTATTAATTAATTATATTTATATATAATTTTATATATTTATAATTAATACAAAAATGATCATTTAAATAATTAAATAACCATGGACCTTTATTAATTAACCCAATAAGGTCTCTTTCAAGCCCAAGATCATATCCTTTGATCCAACTTCCCTTAAGTCCAAATCCAATTAATTTAAATAAATCAAATTACTACATAAACATGTAAATTAAAAATAACTAATTACAATTAATTCACAATAAAATAACACTAGCATAAAAATCACACGTACTCAAATAAGCAACTTAAAACAACACAATCATGACATTCTCATGAAGCAAACCAACACACCAATTCATCAAATATAATTACGAAATATAATTTAATAAAAATAAGACCATTGACCATAACACTCCATTAAATAAAACAAATCATTTAAAAATAAAATAAAAGCAATTACTTCCAATTGAATCAAATAAATCATTTAAAAATCAAATAAAAGTAATTAATCCCAATTAATAAATCCTTTAAAATATCGGGGTATTACATGGATCTTGTTGATGTTTACCTTAACTGTTTATAATATTAACTGCTGGAGGTTGAATGCTATTAAGATTTAAACTTGGCATGTGTGATACCCCTCGGATCTGAGACACGGGTTGATCAGGCCCAGGCCCAAACCCGAGGGAATATCAAACAATTAAAGTATTTTAAAGCGAACACAGATGACAAAATGAAACAAAAGTGATGGAATAAAACTGAAAGTAACATTAATTATAAAATCCTCCATGTATAACTGAAAATTGAAAATCCAATCCTCCAAAACTTCAAGGTTACAACTTGGGAATCCACTGAAACTGAAAACTGAAAATAGATAATGCTAGAAATATTGAGAGAAGTCCTACGTAATCAGATGAATGTGAGACTGTCCTCGACAAGCACGATCAAGCTCTAAGGCTGGAACCGTCCTGTACCTGAAAAGAATAATAAAGGAGTGGGTCAGACCCACGAGCAAGTTCTAATCTAACTGCAATCCATACAGTGACCCGATACGCAGATACACCGTAGACACCTCACAATATCTATCTAGTCCATACGTATAAATATATCCACACTAAGGGACATTCACCAGTCTATAATAGGGGTCTCAACCTGAATAGAAGGCAACATGTGAATACGCACCCAAGGTAGGCATGAGTACCTAGACCTAACAGGGTACACCTCAACCTATTATATCCAGCTACGTATCCACTGCATATACGCACCCTAACCAACGAGTCTGAGACTCGAGCTCAACTCGTGGTACCATAACCATATATATAAAGTCAGTCCAAATTCAGGGTATGCAGTTCAACTATTTATTAAACTGTCATACAATAAACCAACTAGTTAGTCATTCAACTTATTTAGTTGATATGACTTAACTACCATCCGTTAATCCAGGAAGTCATCCAACTTATTTACAGCTGATCTGACTTAGTCACAATTAGGATTCGATATCTTTCAATCCATTCCATTAATCCATTAGGTTAGGTTTATGCGTTTTGAGCTAAACCGTCCCTAGTATGTCACCGTCCCATACCGGTACATACCATCCTCCATATCCATGTAAATTACCACATATATAACAGTTCAATAATTTACAGACCAAAAACTACCATCCAAACAATTGCAGAAAAATATTTAAAGCTTCAGCAATTTAAATCCAAGCATTTAACCATATAGTTGCAGGAGACGATTTAACAAATCAACAACTAACATCCAGAGCATGCATAGACCAAATTTAATATGTCAGGGACTCCATCATGCATATGAATAGGTTAAATAATCCCACTATTAACCAATAAATTGCTAAAACAATTCAGAAGATTGTTTAAATATTTCAGCAGTTTAAATCCAAGCATTAACCATATAGTTGCAGTAAACAATTTAATAATTCAGCAACTAGCCTCCTAAGCATGCATAGATCAAAATTAATAATTAAATGACCTTATCATGCACTTGAATGCATTCTACAACAAGTTTTATAAACACATTATGTTCCATCAAATTGCTGAATTTTAATTCAACAATTAATTCAACTTCCATTTGTTAAGTGCCTTAATTTTTACACTGTTTGTCCCGATAACTTAGAATTAAACTTTACTCAATTTAGGGTCTTAATAACACTCAAAATTCATTCCTTGATCCCTCTGTAAAGTTCCAAATTCATTCAAACAGTCTCCATGCTCCAACAGTGAACATAGTATATAGAAAATTAAAAAAAAATCGTAAAATAAATAAAAAATAACAAGGGAGCCTGCTCCAGAGCAGGCTCTTTTCCAGCCTAGAGCCGGCTCTAGGACTCCCTAGAGCCGCTCCACTTTGTTGTGGGAGCCGGCTCCCACTTCTATGGAGCCGGCTCTCACCTCCTTTGAGAGCCTTCGTCCCCGGTGCGTCGTTTCAGCTCTTGTGCTCCTTCTCCGGCTTATTCCTAACCCTCTGTTAGTTTTTAAAACCAAACTTAGGTGTCATATTAATACCCAGTAGCATCCCAATGGCTTGATAACAACAATTAAAAACAATTACAGAGACTAAATTTGCTACCGAACTAACCTGCGTTAGGAACAAAACTGAAATTATAATTCTATTCCAACCTCTCTGTTTCTCTTCACAAACTGATCTTAGGAGTCTTATAACATCCCATTAACATCCCTAGGGTTTGTTTACAGAAGATAGAGGCAAGAATCATAACCAAAACTCAACAGATTTTTAATATGCTTTAATGAACAGAACAAGAAGCAACAATACACGGACTATAAACAGATCTGGATTCAATGCAAACAAATCATCAACAAGCATACATTGAACACATAAGTTTCATTTACTAATTAGTTAATCCCTAGAGACTATCTAGGTGCACAGAACATGAGCCAAAGGGAAGGAGAAAGAGAAGAACTTGCCTGTGATTTCAATTATGAAATCCCTGTGTCGTCTCTAAGTTTTCCTGCAATTCTGAACGCCGCCAAGCTTCCTATAACTCTGTCTCTAATCCTTACTCAACCTCCTTGGTCCTCTCTGTACAAAACCTCTTAAGCCTCACTCTGTTTTCCCACAACTGCTATCTGTTTCTCTCTCTCTGTATCTCACGGTCTCTGTTGTTTTTACAGAAATTACGTTTAATTATTCTCAAACCCTAAACCACCGTGACACACATACTTATAGGCTTAGTGATTAAACCCTAATCCATGTAACCTTAAAGCCAGAGCCCATCTCGGCCCATAAACCGACCTAAGATAAATACCTACGTCGGCCACCTATATAATTGAAACCCTAAATTTAACTGTAACTTAAAACAGAATTAAATGAAAAAATAATAATAAATTGAATTAAATCCACTTAACTAATTAATTCCAATTAAATAACCCAATTAAATAATTAAAAACACTTAAACAATAAAATGCCAATTAAAGAATAAAAGATAACTTAATTCAATTTAAAACACATGACACATAGGTAAACAATTACATCAAAACAATAAATAAAAATAATTAATTCAAATAATCATGCAAAAATACAATAAAAATAATAAATAAATGCCGAGACTATCCTTTTAAAATTAGGGATATTACAGCATGATACCGGATTTGATGGAACAACCAAAACTGAGTAGGTTTATGTATATACTGTGATTATGTTAATTGACGCTTACATTATAATTGTTAGTATCAGTGATGGATATAAAGCTGAACATGATTATGTATATAGTTGACTGTGTTCATAGATGCTTACACTATGTTTTTAGTATCTATAATGGAGATATGGATTCAGTTGAGTTCTACTATAATTGTTGGTATTATCAACTGCTGGATGATTGGATAGTATACACCGGTATGGGACGGTGGTATACTAGGGACGGTTTGGTTTCAAAATACCAAAACCTACCTACTCTGGATTAAGAATTGGATTAACTAAAAGTTAAGTCCTATTGATTTTAGTGTCATGGCAACGACTAGTTGAACGGCACTACTAGGATACAGGATGGATTTAAAATATATTGTTATGGTACCTCGATATGAGTTTGAGTCTCAGGATCGACGGTTAGGGAGCGTATATGCATTGGGATGCATAGCTGGATACGATGGTTAGAGGTGTACCCTGTTTAGGTTTAGGTACACATGCCCACTTCGTGTGCATTTTAGCATATTACCTCTATTCAGGTTGAGACCGGCCTGTAGTCCAATGAGAGTCCTTTAGTGTGACTATATATATATTTACGGACTATTAGCTATTGTGGAATTGTTTAGGATGTACGTGCGTATCGGGTCTCTGTTTGGATTGTAATAGTATAGAACTTGCGCGTGGGCCTGACCCACTTCTATTTTTCAAGTACACGACAGTTCCAGATTTAGATGTGTTTGTGCTGAGCAGAGGTTTCTACTCACTCTACCGACAATGTAGGATTTCATTCCATAGCTTATCAGGATGTTCTTTCAGTTGTTTTAATTCAGTTTAGATTTTTATTAGGGGTTCACTAGAGATGGATTCCCGAGTTGTTAAACTTATGGAGTTTGGACTATCGGATTCTAACAATTATATTATTGGGATTTAAATATTTATTTTTAAAGGATTTATATATAGTTTCTTTCAACTTAAATTTTATTTCTTAATTCAATTTGTATTCTGTGTTCGTTTAAAGTATTAATTGTTTGATATCCCTCGGGTTTGGGACTGGGCCTGATCAACCCGTGTCTCGGATCCGAGAGGTATCACATCGGGAATTCCGTGGGAGAGATGGGTGGACCACCTCTCTATGTTGGTTTCCTACCTGGCTTTGTTCTACTTTGGTCTCATTTTGGGGAGAATGATTATCCTGCTCTTCAAGATTCCTATTACCTCCGTTTAGATTTGAGAGATCTTGTCGTGGCAAGTTTCGTTGAACCGGTGGAACAAGCTGTTGCAGGAGTGCTGCATTTTGCTGGATCAACTGATCCATACCCTAACTCAGAGTTTGGACCTGTAGTTCCAATGCTGCAAGCCGTTCCTGGTCGTTTGGGACGTCTAGGTTCTCATCCGACTCATCCCCTTAACCAGATTCCTACAACGGTATTCCTTCAGTAACCATACCGGACTGCAAACGTATAAACCCAACTAACTAATATATAAGGAAATCGTAGTTCCCATAGACGGTGCCAACTGTTGAGGGTGAAATTCATATGGTCCGATACGACACCGTTTTTCTGCAAGGAATAGAGGAGAAGATCCATGAACTTTGACGACACCGGTGTGGTGTCTGCCAAGAGCTCTCTGACGATCAAGTTAGTCACCAGATGTCTAAAAAGAAGGCATGGATTTAATAATAGTTTTTTCGTCGTACCTTATTCCCTAGTCGTCTTGCTATTTATCGTAACTTCCCTTATTCTTGATAAAAGAATATCATAATCCTTATCCCATGGAACTTATTGAGATACCCCTCGGATCCGAGACACGGGTTGATCAGGCCCAGGCCCAAACCCGAGGGAATATCAAACAATTAATATTTTATAATGAACACGGAATACAAAATAAATTAAGAAATGAAATTAAAGCTGGAAGGAACTAAAAATAGAATCCACAAAATATTATAATTATTAAAATCCATCAAACCCAAACTCCAAAACTCCATCAGTCTACAACTTGGGAATCCATCTCTAGTGGACCCCTATTAAACATCCAAACGGAAGATAGAACAACTGTAATAAACGTCCAGAAATAAAACTATAGAGAGAGCCCTACATCGTCGGAAGAGTGAATAGAGACCCCTGCTCAGCACGAACACGTCTAAGCCTGGAACTGTCGTGTACCCGAAAAAATAAAAGTGGGTCAGGCCCACGCGCAAGTTCTATACTACTACAATCCAAACAGAGGCCCGATACGCATGTACATCCTAAACAATTCAACAATAACTGATAGTCCATAAATATATATATAGTCACACTAAAGGACTCTCACTGGACTACAGGCCGGTCTCAACCTGAATAGAGGTAACATGCTAAAACGCACACGACGTGGGCATATGTACCTATACCTAAACAGGGTACACCTCCAACCATCGTAGCCAGCTACACATCCCGATGCATATACGCTCCCTAGCCATCGGTCCTGAGGCTCAAGCTCATACCGAGGCACCATAACAGTACATATATAAAATCCATCCAAAATCCCTGGTATTGCCGCTCAACAAGTAGTTGCCATGACAATACAAATCCACGGGACTTAACTTTTAGTTAATCCCATCCTTATTCCAAGTAGGTGGGTAATGGTATTGTTTTAAAAACCAAACCCATCCTTAGTATGCCACCGTCCCATACCGGTGCCTACTTTCCAATCCTCCAGTAGTCAATAATACCAATAAATCAAGTATATATCAACTAAATTCCAACATCCAACATTCAATGTTAGCAGTGATAAAATAAGCATTGATAAACAGGGTCACAACAACAACATATACATGCCCAATTTAAGTTGTTGCCTTTAGTCTGATATAAAGATAGAATTAATTAAAACTTCCATTTAACACCTTACAAATGACATACAGATATGTAGTGTAACACCCCCACATTTTCCACGCATAAGTTGATCAAGCTTATACACGAAAAACGAGGGATATCAAAAACAATTGGCAATATACAAGCATGGAATACAAAATGATGGAAATAAAAGAATTTAGACAGGAAAGAAACATTAAATAATACAACATCCATCCATCCTTTATTTAATACAGTACTTCATTACAACTTGGAAATCCTACGTCAGGGATCCCTAAATATAACCCTGAGAGTTCAACGTCAAAAGTAAATAAAAACTGAAACTGAAATACTACATAAAACTTCTACCCTGCACTGGATCGTAGGAGTAGATGAGTTCGGATGATGGTCCCACACTGCTAACCTCAGCCTTGAAACGGATACTGACCGTATCCTGAAATAACAACAATGGTGGGTCAACCCCACGAGCAAGTCCTCTCTACTATGACCCAAATCAGAGAATCCAATAAATTAATCATTATGAATCGGATGAGTACTATATCTGTATACATCCTATGGGAACTATCCGATGTATAACATGACCTCAACCAGAATAGACGGTGATCACTTAGACTCACACTAGGTGGTTAAGTGTCGCCTTTCCCTACCCGGGAAATCAGCTATTATACATGGTGCACGGTACTGACAACACAGACTATAACGAACTACACAGTGATAACACCTCGCAAAGTACTGATGAATATACTGAGCATATAAATTAGGCAACACATGCCAACAATATTAAGAAATATACCGAGTATGTCAATTAGGCAACACATGCCAATAATATTAAACCACATACCCCGACAGCCACACATCTGTCTATCGCAACGAATGCATAAGGTATAAATGAGTCTAAACTTATTAGCCAGCTCATATGGTTCTATATGGCAACACATCCATATAATATAAATGCGACATAATTAAACAGTCCATTTATTTCCTGAAATGCACACAGCATAATAATCATGGTTTATATATCAATTAACAGTATAAACATCCTATAAGATATCATGGATAATTTATCTGACTAAAACCATGGCCTTATTTAATTTAACAGTAATGTTTGATACCATTAAATACGATAATAACACTATTTATATTTAACAATGTCGTTAAATAAATCACATTAGTATCTGTACTGTGAACGAGCCAATAAATGCTTAGAAAAGATTAATCGGCCATAAGAATAAGTAACGGGTATTAAAATAATAATTTCGTGGCCCGTTAAACCCGTAATTACCAACACAGTACCTAAAAATCCAAGTTTAAGGTTCTGGAATTTACAAAACAGGCCCTGGGGGTATTCTGGTAATTTCCAGCAGCTGTAGGGACCCCACACGCGCCCTCACGCGCCTCCCAGAGCCTCCCCACGCGCAGCCCAACCTTCCCCACTCTCCCACGCGCCTCCACGCGCGTCTGGCATCAGCCACGCGCTCCCACGCGCGCGCACGCGCTGCCACGCGCGCACTAAGGGTGCCTTGCTGACGTGTCACTTCCTGGTTGGTTGGCTGTATCCGGACTCCGTACTCGCGTCACACCGGATCATCTCACCCTATCTTCCCTCCATCCAACGCCCACAGATCCGGGTGTACCGCGGTATCATGGACCGCGATGCACCGGATCAATCAGACTCCACTAATGGCCAGGATGCGCGCGTACACCCTCCTATGGTGTGCCGCGTTGCACCGGATCACTCCGGTCGTCTCCCCCACCGCCGGCGACCGGAAAACTCGCCGGAAGGTCGCCGGAAAGTGCAGAAAATGCCCGGAAAAATCTAGAAAATTCTAGAAAAATCCCTAAAGTCTTCTTTAATTATTTTTAGCCATTATTAATTTCATAGGACATTAAATAAATATATACCATCCTATATAATTAAAATTCCATTAATTGAATAAAATAAAATTAATAATTTATTAACCTCTAAACCTTGACTCTATGCATAAAACTAAGCTAAACAATTAATTTATTAATTCAAAGGGGAAAAGTAGATAATAACTTGCCTTTTTGGATTTAAAATAAATCCGCCGGTCTGCGCGTAGTCGGGTAAAATTGCCTACACCGGTCCAAGCTTCTTTCTCTTTCTCTTTTCCTTTCACTCTTATAAAATAGCTCTCTAGAATTTATACTTTGCTTCTAACTCCCTTTTTTTTTTTTTTTCTAAGGCAAGCTAGTTAATTTATACACAAAATATATAATATAAATATTACAAATATCTAATTTATAATAACTTCTCACCCATTTCTCATATTCCTACCTATATGGCTTTAAGACAATGCTATCTTTAATCAAGATATTTGATCCACCATTCTACCATAGTAAATGAAATTCTATCCTAGTATTTAATTTTCCATCATTACATTGATTTATTATAACTATTATTATTATTATTACTAATATTATTATTAATAAACTTTTATTATTATTATTATTATATTCTTATTATTATTATTATTAAACTAATATAATTATTATTATTGTTATTACAAAATAATATATTATATTATCATAATACTTTATAACACAAATATAATACTCTAATTAACTAATATTGCTTAATTAAACATAATCAACAAATAAAAGTAATTAAAATAATACATGCACAATTAAATGAATAAATTTACCATTTTAACATACACAATTAATTTACATGCACAATTAAATGAATTTAATAAAATAATGTAGTATGCACAAATAAATAAAATTAATTAACCTAACACAAAATTAATTTAAATACATTCTTTAAATTTACGGGGTATTACATTCTCCCCCCCTAATAAAGGAATTTCGTCCTCGAAATTCACTACATACCTGTATTAAAAAGTCCTGGATACTTGGCACGGATAATATCTTCCCGTTCCCAAGTAGACTCTGTAGCACTATGATGACTCCACTGTACACGTACTAATGGAATAGTCTTCGTGCGCAGTATCTGATTCCTACGATCGAGAATACAGTAAGGTTGTTCCAAATAGGTTGCATCGGGTTGCAACTCAATCTCACCCACATCAATGTGTTGGTATCGATCTTCATCCCGTAGAAATTTTCGCAGCATAGATACATGAAAAACATTATGTACCCTATGAAGATTATCGGGTAGAGCCAGACGATAAGCTACTGCCCCAATCCGATCTGTAATCATAAAAGGACCCACAAAACGAGGCGATAACTTACCCTTTGACCCAAACCGCATTACTCCCTTCATGGGAGAAACCTTAAGCAAAACCTGATCACCAACCTTAAACTCCAAAGCACGAGTTCGACGGTCAGCATAACTTTTCTGTCTGCTTTGAGCTGTACGCATCCGATCCCTAATGATAGCGATCTTTTCTGACGTGTCTTTAATAAATTCAGGACCCAAAAAGCTGTTCTCACCAACTCCAAGCCAACAGACAGGAGACCTACACGGTCTGCCGTACAAAGCCTCAAATGGTGCCATACCAATAGTTTTCTGATAACTATTGTTATAAGCAAACTCTGAAAGCGGCAAATATTCCTCCCAATTGCCCTTAAAATCAAGAACACATGCCCGCAACATGTCTTCTAAAATCTGATTAACTCGCTCAGTCTGTCCATCTGTTTGAGGATGATAAGCAGTGCTAAGATATAGTTCTGTACCCAAAGCCTGCTGAAAGCTCCTCCAAAATCCTGATACAAACTTCGGATCTCTATCTGATACGATGGACAATGGTACACCATGAAGTTTCACCATTTCTGCAATATACAGCTTAGCATACTGTTCTGACGTAAAGTTTGACCGAACAGGCAGAAAGTGAGCGGACTTGGTCAATCTATCAACAATGACCCAAATAGAGTTGTGATTTTGCTGTGAAGTAGGTAATCCCTCTATAAAGTCCATGGAAATACTTTCCCATTTCCACTCTGGTATGGGAAGTGGCTGTAACGATCCTGGCGGTCTCTGATGATCAATCTTAATCATCTGACAGGTGCTACATTTAGAGACAAAGATAGCTATATCTCTTTTCATGCCGGCCCACCAAAACTGGCGTTTCATGTCCTGATACATCTTGTCTCCCCCTGGATGTACAGAGAACTGAGAAGTGTGTGTCTCTCTCATCACAACATTTCTCAAATTATCAGCTGAAGGCACAATTAAACGTCCCTTGTACCTCAATCCTCCATCAGTCCCTATAGAATAAAAAGGAACATCTCCGGAGGCTAACTCCGAAACCCGGTCAATACACTGTTGATCTGAGAGTTGCGCTTGAATAACCTGATGAATGATAGAAGGAGTTACTACCACACATGCCATAAAAGCGTCTGTTAACTCATCAACCGTTTTCAAAGCATCCCACTCTGTTGTAAACAAAGCTGAAAGGCTGACATAGGGTCGGCGGCTGAGTGCGTCTGCTACAACATTCGCTTTCCCTGGATGATACTGAATAGAGAAGTGATAGTCTTTCACGAACTCCAACCATCTGCGCTGTCTCATATTCAGTTCCCTCTGTGTGAACAAATACTGTAGACTTTTATGATCGCTAAACAATCGAAAAGTCTCCCCCAAAAGATAATGTCTCCAAATACGCAAGGCAAAAACCACTGCGGCGAGCTCTAGGTCGTGAGTCGGGTAATTAAGCTCATGAGGCTTAAGCTTCCTAGACCCATAAGAAACTGGTCGCTCTTCTTGCATCAACACACAACCCAAACCCTTCAGAGAAGCGTCGGTAAATACTAAATACTCGATTCCACTCTGAGGTGTGGCTAAGACAGGTGCAGAAGTTAACTTACTCTTCAATTCAGCAAAAGCAGTCTGACAAGAATCATCCCATACAAATGGTACATTCTTCTTAGTCAGATGAGTAAGTGGACCCGCAATTTTGGAAAATCCCTGGATGAACCTGCGATAATACCCCGCTAATCCCAGAAAACTGCGAATCTCTGTCGGTGAGGTAGGCTGTCCCCACTCCATAACGGCCGCAACCTTGGCTGGATCTACTGCTAATCCTTCTTCTGACACTACATGTCCCAGAAATTTGACCTCTTTCTGCCAAAATTCACACTTCTCAAACTTCGCAAACAACTGATGTTCTCGAAGTGTCTGCAATACTGTGCGTAAATGTCTGGCATGGTCCTTCTCCGACTTGGAGTAAACCAGAATATCATCAATGAAAACAATGACAAACTGATCTAAGTATTCTCTGAATACTCTATTCATCAAGTCCATAAAGACAGCTGGAGCGTTCGTTAAACCGAAAGGCATAACACGAAACTCATAAGATCCGTACCTCGTGAGAAATGCTGTCTTTGGAACATCTTGTTCTCTGACTCGTAGCTGATGATAACCAGACCTCAAATCGATCTTTGAGAAGTAAGTAGCTCCCTTCAACTGATCAAACAGGTCATCAATTCTGGGCAACGGGTACTTGTTGCGAATAGTGACCTTGTTCAGTTCTCTGTAATCAATACAAAGACGAAGAGATCCATCCTTCTTCTTTACAAACAGTACTGGTGCTCCCCATGGTGAAGTACTCCTGCGAATAAATCCCTGGCTGAGCAACTGTTGAATTTGATCTTTCAACTCTCGCATCTCCACTGGTGCCATTCGGTACGGCGCCTTAGCAATAGGCGTAGTGCCTGGAGCTAAATCAATAACGAAATCTATCTCTCGACTCGGTGGCAAGCCTGGAATTTCCTGGAATACATCCTGGAATTCCTGTACTACCGGGATGCTGTCAAGAGATACCGCAGTCGCTTCCTGTGAGTCCTCCTCAAGAACGAATAAATAAGTGCTAGGCCCTCTATCAGGTTGTGGTACAACAAGAAGATACATCTCCTGTCCTGGTATAGAAAATCCAATAGACTTTTCGTAACAGTTAACCTGAGCATGGTACTGAGATAACCAGTCCATCCCAAGTATAACATCATACGAATGCATATCTAACACTAACAAATTTGCAAGAAATCGAAGTCGGCCCATATCTATAAGGATATCACCGCTATACTCTCGTAAAATTGCGCCAACTCCCAATGGTGTATAAATATTAAGAGGTTGGTCACATAACTGAGTCGTCATACCAGATAAGATAACAAAAGATCTAGACACAAAAGAATGTGATGCACCAGTGTCAAACAGTATACGAGCAGTTCTACCATGTATAGAAAACATACCCTCAATAGCCTGAGGAGCCTGCGCATTATGTGACATGAAGTTATAAACTCTGCCATTATGCAACTGCTGTGGAGGTTGTCCCGGAGGAAATGGTGGTGCTGGAAGTGCCGGAAAATTCTGAACTTGCCCACGTGGCATCGGTGGGGCCGGTAGAGGTAACGGCTGATTAGGTCTCGGCTGCCCATACTGTCCCTGCTTAGCTTTGGGACACATCTTGGCCGGATGCCCAATCTCTCTACAGTGATAACAACGTCCCGTAAAAGGACCTGCCTGCCTTCTCTGTTGATTTCCCGACCACTGTTCCTGTCCGGTCTGAGGTATCCCACCTTGTCTACCCTGATTAGGGACTCCATCCCTCTGCACATCTAGGTTTCCTTTGTTTTTCTTCCAAGGTTGATGTCCTTGAAATCTGCCCCGATCATTGGACTTGGCACCACTGCTGCTTCCTTTCTCCCCTGTCTGGTAGTCTCGGTTAGTCCGCTTATCTCCCTTGGACTTCCGGTAATCACTCCTCATCTGGCAGTGCTGTAAGGCGGCATTAACCACCTGGATATAAGTAGTATATGCAGGACTACCTAAGATCACCACTTTAATCGGCCATATTAACCCCTTCACAAAGCGGTCTCTCTTCTTTTCTTCCGTATTGACCTCCTCTGGTGCAAATAATGACAAATTTATGAACTTCTGTTCATACTCAGCCACAGTCATATCTTCCTGTTGCAGATCCAGAAATTCGGTCTTCATCGCTGATCTTACTGACATAGGAAAATACTTGTCGTCAAAGCGAGTCTGAAATTCAGCATACGTCAATCTGGTCCTCTCATCGACAGTAGTAATAGACTCCCACCACTGCAATGCATTGCCTATCAGCATAAACGTAGCCAGCATCTGTTTCTGCACTTCGGTACAGATTACCATCCGAAGATGACGCTCGCTCTCCTGTTTCCACTGATATGCTAACAGGACATCTGTGGACCCCGCAAATGTCGGTGGATTTCCCCGGATGAACGAGTGACGAACTTTGTCCCATGACATTGGCTGTGCCACTGGTTCAGGAACAGG
Source organism: Cornus florida (assembly GCF_030987335.1). NCBI lineage: Eukaryota > Viridiplantae > Streptophyta > Magnoliopsida > Cornales > Cornaceae > Cornus > Cornus florida. The sequence goes on from NW_026775577.1 coordinate 11,324,630, forward strand.
TACTATCGGAGGAGGTTGTTGGTTTCGTAGAGCAGATGCTACTCCTGCTGCCACCGCTCGTGCAATGATATCAGCAACTTGAGGAGAAAATTCCTGATTCTCATTTTGAGTTGGGGAAATACTGCGATGACGGTTCGCATTCCTTGTCCCACGCCGAGACATCCTTCTTTTAAATTCAGAAAAAATCTAACGTCAGTACATTATAATGGACCGACTAAAAGAATACAAAGAACCCTAATACTTAGGCTCTAATTATCAGAATACACAACGCGGAAGTATAGTAATCACAGATCCCTAAGACACTCGAACCTGGAATGCTCTGATACCAACTGTAACACCCCCACATTTTCCACGCATAAGTTGATCAAGCTTATACACGAAAAACGAGGGATATCAAAAACAATTGGCAATATACAAGCATGGAATACAAAATGATGGAAATAAAAGAATTTAGACAGGAAAGAAACATTAAATAATACAACATCCATCCATCCTTTATTTAATACAGTACTTCATTACAACTTGGAAATCCTACGTCAGGGATCCCTAAATATAACCCTGAGAGTTCAACGTCAAAAGTAAATAAAAACTGAAACTGAAATACTACATAAAACTTCTACCCTGCACTGGATCGTAGGAGTAGATGAGTTCGGATGATGGTCCCACACTGCTAACCTCAGCCTTGAAACGGATACTGACCGTATCCTGAAATAACAACAATGGTGGGTCAACCCCACGAGCAAGTCCTCTCTACTATGACCCAAATCAGAGAATCCAATAAATTAATCATTATGAATCGGATGAGTACTATATCTGTATACATCCTATGGGAACTATCCGATGTATAACATGACCTCAACCAGAATAGACGGTGATCACTTAGACTCACACTAGGTGGTTAAGTGTCGCCTTTCCCTACCCGGGAAATCAGCTATTATACATGGTGCACGGTACTGACAACACAGACTATAACGAACTACACAGTGATAACACCTCGCAAAGTACTGATGAATATACTGAGCATATAAATTAGGCAACACATGCCAACAATATTAAGAAATATACCGAGTATGTCAATTAGGCAACACATGCCAATAATATTAAACCACATACCCCGACAGCCACACATCTGTCTATCGCAACGAATGCATAAGGTATAAATGAGTCTAAACTTATTAGCCAGCTCATATGGTTCTATATGGCAACACATCCATATAATATAAATGCGACATAATTAAACAGTCCATTTATTTCCTGAAATGCACACAGCATAATAATCATGGTTTATATATCAATTAACAGTATAAACATCCTATAAGATATCATGGATAATTTATCTGACTAAAACCATGGCCTTATTTAATTTAACAGTAATGTTTGATACCATTAAATACGATAATAACACTATTTATATTTAACAATGTCGTTAAATAAATCACATTAGTATCTGTACTGTGAACGAGCCAATAAATGCTTAGAAAAGATTAATCGGCCATAAGAATAAGTAACGGGTATTAAAATAATAATTTCGTGGCCCGTTAAACCCGTAATTACCAACACAGTACCTAAAAATCCAAGTTTAAGGTTCTGGAATTTACAAAACAGGCCCTGGGGGTATTCTGGTAATTTCCAGCAGCTGTAGGGACCCCACACGCGCCCTCACGCGCCTCCCAGAGCCTCCCCACGCGCAGCCCAACCTTCCCCACTCTCCCACGCGCCTCCACGCGCGTCTGGCATCAGCCACGCGCTCCCACGCGCGCGCACGCGCTGCCACGCGCGCACTAAGGGTGCCTTGCTGACGTGTCACTTCCTGGTTGGTTGGCTGTATCCGGACTCCGTACTCGCGTCACACCGGATCATCTCACCCTATCTTCCCTCCATCCAACGCCCACAGATCCGGGTGTACCGCGGTATCATGGACCGCGATGCACCGGATCAATCAGACTCCACTAATGGCCAGGATGCGCGCGTACACCCTCCTATGGTGTGCCGCGTTGCACCGGATCACTCCGGTCGTCTCCCCCACCGCCGGCGACCGGAAAACTCGCCGGAAGGTCGCCGGAAAGTGCAGAAAATGCCCGGAAAAATCTAGAAAATTCTAGAAAAATCCCTAAAGTCTTCTTTAATTATTTTTAGCCATTATTAATTTCATAGGACATTAAATAAATATATACCATCCTATATAATTAAAATTCCATTAATTGAATAAAATAAAATTAATAATTTATTAACCTCTAAACCTTGACTCTATGCATAAAACTAAGCTAAACAATTAATTTATTAATTCAAAGGGGAAAAGTAGATAATAACTTGCCTTTTTGGATTTAAAATAAATCCGCCGGTCTGCGCGTAGTCGGGTAAAATTGCCTACACCGGTCCAAGCTTCTTTCTCTTTCTCTTTTCCTTTCACTCTTATAAAATAGCTCTCTAGAATTTATACTTTGCTTCTAACTCCCTTTTTTTTTTTTTTTCTAAGGCAAGCTAGTTAATTTATACACAAAATATATAATATAAATATTACAAATATCTAATTTATAATAACTTCTCACCCATTTCTCATATTCCTACCTATATGGCTTTAAGACAATGCTATCTTTAATCAAGATATTTGATCCACCATTCTACCATAGTAAATGAAATTCTATCCTAGTATTTAATTTTCCATCATTACATTGATTTATTATAACTATTATTATTATTATTACTAATATTATTATTAATAAACTTTTATTATTATTATTATTATATTCTTATTATTATTATTATTAAACTAATATAATTATTATTATTGTTATTACAAAATAATATATTATATTATCATAATACTTTATAACACAAATATAATACTCTAATTAACTAATATTGCTTAATTAAACATAATCAACAAATAAAAGTAATTAAAATAATACATGCACAATTAAATGAATAAATTTACCATTTTAACATACACAATTAATTTACATGCACAATTAAATGAATTTAATAAAATAATGTAGTATGCACAAATAAATAAAATTAATTAACCTAACACAAAATTAATTTAAATACATTCTTTAAATTTACGGGGTATTACATGTAGGGTATGTATCACAAAATCCTAACCTCCACAGTTGATACTAACTGTGATAATGTAAGCATCAAAACAATATTCACCGTATGTATGTAGACATGCTCAAATTATAGTGTTCCACAAAACCGATCTAGTGTTAAACTCAAATCCTCCTAGTATTTAAGTTCCAACAGTTGCTATTACAGAAGTTAAGATAGCTATCATCTAGACCCATCCTTCCAATAATTTATACTAGCAGTGGTAAGGAAAAACGTGAACCACAGAACCACAATGCATCCACAAACATGCTTAGTCTAGGTTGAACAAGCATACAACACTACTGTAACTACCAGTTTCATAGTAAAACAGATATCATTTTAGTTTGGTTTAATCTTCATTAATCCTGGAATCATTTAAGAATGCAAAGAGTATGAAGCCTAAGGGAAAGAGTAAGGATAGAATCTTGCCTCAGAAACTTTTGTTCAAAGTTTCAACGTCGTCTTCTTAAAAAAATCCCGGCGAGTTCCAAAACCCGGTTACTGTTCACGGATACGAAACACTATTCCTGAACTCAAAATCTGATCTCCACCGTTCAGATTGTGCGACACTGAGTCATGAACCTATCCTCCAAATTTCAGCTCGATCGGACCACGGACGAAGCGGGATCGGATGTTTGATGAAATCTGGGCAGAATGGAAAAAAACCTATGCAACCCAGTTACTGTTCACGAGTACGAATCATTGTTCCCGAGGTCAAACTCTGATCTCCACCGTTCAGATTGTGCGTCACTGAGTCGTGAACCTCTCCTCCAAAATTCAGCTCGATCGGACCACGGACGAAGCAGGATCGGAGCTTTGATCAAACCTTAGCAGAATGTGAAAAACTGCGTTTTTCCTTCTCCACTTCCACAAAACGTGTGCTTTGTTTAAAAAAACCCTCCACAGACGTCTACCTTATACTTATAGAGTTTTCCTAAACCCTAGGTTCATTTAAGTCCAACTCACAATCCTAACCGGCCCATCCAATTAATGTAGAAACCTACGACAGCTATAATATAAAACCCTAATTTATACTGTAATTAAAACCCTAGTTAGATGTATTTACCTAATTACCCTATTCACCATTAAATACTTAACAAATAATCTAATTGAACAAAATAATAATTAGTAAATCCAATTAAACCAAATAAGACACACATAGAATAATTAAACCAATTACACTTAAACCATTAATGCCAATTAAATAATTAAAACACTAACAAGTAATTCCAATCAAATAACTAAACCAATTACACTTAAACCATTAATGCCAATTAAATAATTAAAACACTAACAAGTAATTCCAATCAAATAACTAAAAATAAATATCATTTAAATAAATTAAATCACCACAAAAGAAAACAATTAAGCACCTAATAAAAAAAAATAATGACACATTATCAAATAAAATACACTTAAATAATAAATTAAATACCATTAAATATCCGGAATATCCTTTTTAAAATTATGGGTATTACATTCTTCCCCCCTAACAAAAGGAATTCCGTCCTCGAAATTCACTCTTACCTTCTTCCAATATTTCAGGAAACCGTGAGCGAATGACATCCTTTCGTTCCCAAGTGGACTCAGACTCATTGTGATGACTCCACTGAACACGAACCAAAGGAATAACCTTATTACGAAGAATCTGATCTTGTCGGTCGACAATACGACACGGTGGCTCTAAATAAGTTGCATCCGGCTGCAACGCAATCTCCCCAACATCGATATGCTGATACCGATCCTCATCTCGAATAAATTTCCGCAACATGGAAACATGAAACACGTTGTGGACGCGATCCAGTATCCGGAAGTGCCAACCGATAAGCAACAGCTCCAATGCGATCCGTCATCATGAATGGACCAACAAATCACGGTGACAACTTTCCTTTCTTCCCAAAGCGCATAACACCCTTCATAGGAGACACTTTGAGTAGAACCTGATCCCCAACCTGAAACTCCAAAGCCCAAGTACGACGATCAGCATAGCTCTTCTGCCTACTTTGGGCAGTACGCATGCGATCTCGAATAAGAGCAATCTTTTCAGAGGTATCCTTGATGAACTCAGGACCTAAGAATCGATTCTCTCCAACCTCCATCCAACAAACAGGTGACCGACACGGTCGACCGTACAATGCCTCAAATGGTGCCATACCAATAGTCTTCTGGAAATTATTGTTATAAGCAAACTCCACAAGTGGCAAATATTCCTCCCAGTGGCCCTTGAAATCCAGAACACACGACCAAAGCATATCTTCCATAATCTGATTCACCCTCTTAGTCTGTCCGTCAGTCTGAGAATGATAAGCAGTACTAAGGTGTAACTCCGTACCTAAAGCCTGCTGAAAACTCTTCCAAAATCCAGATACAAAGCTCGAATCCCTGTCCGATATAATAGACAATGGAATGCCATGTAGCTTCACAATCTCTGAAATGTAAAGCCTCGCCAACTGCTCTGAAGTGTAGTCAGTGCAAATAGGCAAGAAATGAGCTGTCTTGGTCAACTTATCCACAATGACCCATATGGAATTATGCCCCTTGAAAGAATTTGGCAACCCTTCCACAAAATCCATAGATATGCTCTCCTATTTCCACTCCGAAATTGGTAGTGGCTGTAGAGCTCCTGGCGGCCTCTGATGATCAATCTTAACCATCTGACAAGTATTACATTGAAAAACAAAAAGAGCAATGTCCCTCTTCATACCTGCCCACCAAAACTGCCGCTTCATATCTTGATACATCTTATCGCCTCCTGGATGAACAGAGAACTCAGAGTGATGAGTCTCAGTTATCACATCCTTCCTCAAATTATCAACAGAAGGTACCACTAACCGTCCCTTGTACCTTAAACCTCCATCAGCCCCAACATAGTATAATGGAACCTCTCCGGAAGCTATCTCTGCGACCTTGTCGACACACTGCTGATCGGTGAGTTGTACTTGTAAAACTCTGCGAATGATGGAAGGTGTAACCACCATGCAAGCCATAAAAGCATCCGATAACTCATCCACACTCTTTAAAGCATTCCACTCAGTAGTGAATAGAGTAGAAAGACTACCAACAGGTCGGCGATTGAGTGCATCCGCCACTACATTCGCTTTCCCTGGATGGTACTGTATAGAAAAATGATAGTCTTTTACAAACTCCAACCACCTGCGCTATCTCATATTTAGCTCCCGCTGAGTGAACAAGTACTGCAGACTCTTGTGATCACTGAATAATCTAAAGGACTCACCCAACAGATAATGCCTCCAAATACGCAAGGCAAAGACCACTGCTGCCAACTCCAAATCATGTGTTGGATAATTAAGCTCATGAGGCTTAAGTTTCCGAGATCCATAAGAAATCGGTCGCTCCTCCTGCATCAATACACATCCAAGACCCTGCAACGAAGCATCCGTGTAAACAAGATACTCTATCCCGCTCTGCGGAGTAGCCAGAACCGGTGCATAAGTCAGCTTCCTTTTCAGCTCATCAAAAGCTCGCTGACAGTGTTCATCCCACACGAACTGTACACCCTTCTTGGTCAAATGAGTGAGTGGTCCTGCTATCTTGGAGAACCCCTGGATGAATCTCCTGTAATATCCTGCTAGATCGAGAAAACTTCGAATCTCAGTAGGTGATGTAGGCTGTCCCCACTCAACCACCGCTGAAACCTTGGCCGGATCCACTGCTATCCCCTTTTCTGACACCACGTGACCCAGAAATTTCACCTCCCGCTGCCAAAATTCACACTTCTCGAACTTGGCATATAACTGGTGCTCACGAAGCGTCTGCAAGATTATGCGAAGATGTCTAGCATGATCGTCCTCTGACCGAGAATAGATCAAGATGTCATCAATAAAGACAATAACAAACTGATCCAAATAAGCCCGGAAGACTCTATTCATTAAGTCCATGAATACGGCAGGTGCATTAGTCGTCCCAAACGGCATAACTCGAAACTCATAAGAACCATATAGCGTGAGAAATGCTGTTTTAGGAACATTCTGCTCCCTGACCCTCAGCTGATGATACCCAGAACGCAGATCAATCTTGGAGAAATATGTGGCTCCCCTTAACTGATCAAACAAGTCATCAATCCTGGGTAAAGGATACTTGTTACGAATCGTAACCTTGTTCAACTCCCTGTAATCTATACACAGACGAAGCGAATCATCCTTCTTCTTTACAAACAGAACCGGTGCTCCCCAAGGTGATGTACTCCTACGAATAAAACCCTGGCTGAGTAACTGCTGAATCTGATCCCTCAGCTCTCTCATCTCTACCGGTGCCATCCTATAGGGTGCTCTAGCAATAGGCGCAGTGACTGGAGTTAAGTCTATCACAAAATCGATCTCGCGACAACCCTGTAATCTCCTGAAATACATCCGGAAAATCCTGTACAATCGGTATGTTATCCAATGACACAGTAATCCCCTCCTCATTTTCCACCTCCACATGGAACAAATAGGTGCTACCGCCCCCTTTAGAACGTGGCATAACTACTACATACATATCCTGACCAGGTATGGTAAAAATAATAGATCTATCAAAACAAACAACTTGGGCATGGTAGTAAGACAACCAATCCATCCCAAGTATCACATCATAAGTGTGCATGTCCAGGACCAATAGATTGGCTAGAAATCTGAGTCTGCCAATATCTAGTGTCACAGGCCCATCACTCTCATGTATAATAGCTGTATCACCCAATGGTGTAGAAATACCCTAAGGTCTAGTGCATACCCTCGTCCTCATCCCAGACAAAGCAACAAAAGTCCTAACTACAAATGAGTGTGTAGCACCCGTATCAAATAAAACACGTCCATGCAAACCATGAATAAGAAACTTACCCTCAATAGTCTGAGGTGCCTGAACATCCTGTGGCATGGGGTTATACACCCTGCCATAGTGCAACTGCTGTGGTGCCTGTCCCTGAGTCTGCGGCGGTGCCGGTAAAGCCAGATGTGTCTGTCCCTGAATCCATGGAACCTGTGGAGCTGGTAGAGGCACTGGTGCCCTCTGTCACTGCTGCACATACTGTCTCTGTCCCTGTCTTTATCCTGCTTTAGGACACTGCCTGGTGGTATGACCATACTCTCCACAAGTGTAACAACTACCCTGGAAAGTACCAAATGGCCTCCTCTGTCGGTTAGCCTGTGGCTGACCCTGTTCTGTTTGTGGTCCCCCATTCTGTTGCCTCTGAATAGGTGCCCCATTCCGGTGAGCATCTGAACCACCTTTGTGCTTCTTCCAAGGCTGTTGTCCTTGGAACTTGCCTTTGTCATTCTGCCGGTGACCATTGCCATTCCCCTTTTCAGCTGACTGACTAGTAGAGTCTTTATCTCCCCGCTTCTCACCACGAGCCTGTCTGATGTCCACAGTCAACTGATACTGTTATAGAGCGGCGTCTACCACCTGAGCATAGGTAGTATAGGCTGGACTACCTGTAATAGCTCTCTTGATAGACCACATCAGTCATTTGACAAAACTGTTGCGCTTCTTCTCCTCTGTATCCACCTCCTCCGGTGCAAAGAGAGACAAGCGTGTGAACTGCTGCTCATACTCCGCCACTGTCATGTTTCCCTGCTGTAGACTTAGAAACTCGGTCGTCATAGCTGCCCTGACTGCATAGGGAAAATATTTCTCATCAAAGCGAGCACTGAAATCATCATAAGACAATGTCATCCTCTCCTCTGAGGTGGTAACTGACTCCCACCACTGTAGTGCATCCCCAACTAGCTTGAAAGTTGCAAGAATCTGCTTCTGAACCTCCGTGCACTGAACCAAACGAAGATGAAGCGCAATGTCCTGTTTCCACTGGTGAGCTGCTCTCGCATCGGTTGAGCCTGAGAACACAGGTGGACTCCCCTTTGCGAAAGAGCTCCTAGCCTTTCCCCAAGAATCCGTCTGAACCATTGGTGCTGGTACAGGTGCTGACTGTATCCGAGGCTGATTCCGAAGTGCAGCTGTTACCCCAGCCTCTATAGCCCGAGCAACGAGGTCATTGAGGTGAGGAGGAATCTCTGGATCTCTGACCTGGTCCAGAGTCTGTTGAACATTCTCCTGTTCCTCCTGAAACTGATCCATGTCATCATGAAACCCAAGCCTTTGCTGCTCTTCCTCCATTTGCTGACGCCGTAGGAGATATTGTGTAATACCCCGATAATTTTAAAAGATTTATTAATTAGGATTAATTATTTTATTTTATTTTTCAATGATTTATTTTATTTTATTGAGTGCTAGATTAATTATCTTATTTTAATTAAGTTATATTTCGTGATTATGTATGATGATTGATTGTTTGTGTGGTTGATTATTGATTGAATTATTGGTGTGTTGATTTTATTGGTATTATATGACTTAGTTGTAAATTCTTGTTTGTTTATGTGCTTCATGTAATTAGTATTTTAATTTCTGTATTTAATTAATTATCTTATTTATTTAAATTAATTGGATTGGGCTTAAGGAAAGTTGGACCAAAAGATGTGGTCTTGGGCTTGTATGAAACCTTATTGGGTTAATTAATGAAGGTCCGTGGTTATTTAATTATTTAAATGATCACTTTTGTATCAATTATATATATATATATATATATATAAAATATTACATATAAATATAATTAATTAATAATTGTTATGGAAAGATATATATATAGATATATATTTATTGATATTTATAAGTATATATGATTTAATTAACTAATGAGTTAATTATGGAAGGAATATATATTTATATATATATATATGTTTATAGATATAAATTATTTAAAGATTATTATTTTAATTCATAATACTAGTTGGAATAGGATTTGGAATTTAAGGTGTATAAAAATACACATAATTCATAATACTAGTTGGAATAGGATTTGGAATTTAAGGTGTATAAAAATACATATAAGGCTTTAGGGTTAAAGGTTTTACACGTTAGAAAAATAAAACAGACAGAGAGAGAGGAAGAAGAAGGGCTGACAAGGAGGAGGTCGGATCTGAAAAGGAGGACGTCGGAATTAGAAGAGATAATAAAAGCTTAAAGCGTCGGTTTCGTTTCGAAACCTTCAGGTGAGTTTTCTCTAACTTTCCTCTTAGAACTCATAAGGATTTCACCTTGAGTATCAAGGCTTTAATTAAATTTATTTGTTTAAAAATTATGGTTAGATCGGAATAATTAAAAAGTATAAACTATTATATTTGATTTTTAGATTATTGGATTTTAATTGATATATATAGGTGTTATGTATATTTTAAAATCAATCTATAGGTGGATTTGTGACCCAAGAGAGTTAATTATGGTTTTTTTATTTTCTGTAATTTTCTGGAATTTTTCTGATATTTTTAGGAATTTATTAGGATTTATTTTCCTATTATTTGTTAGGAAAATAATTATATATATACTAGGTAACTGATCCAGTGCGGCGCGGTGTAGGATAATAGGGTGTATACGCCAATTAGGGCCATTTGATTAATTAAACTTATGTGAATTGATATGGTGCATCGCGGCGCATAAAACTTTGGTGCGCATGTGAATCTGGACCATGGATTAAGTTTGGTCAACAGAAGATTTATCTGGTGTGGGTGCATACATGTGAGCTCAAGTGAGCTAATCTGGTGTGGGTGCGTTTGTGTGAGCTCAAGTGAGCTAATTAAGTGTGGGCGCGCTCACAGTAGTGTTTGAGCTTAGCCAATTATTTTGTCTGTTTGTGACATAAAATTAAAACGGTCATAACTTAGTCATCTTAAATCGAAATTGGGTCATTCTTGAGCTCAAATTCAAGGATTTTTCGTCCTCTTTCCAATGGTACCAATTTCATTATCAGATTCTTATCCTAATAAGAGATATTTACGTTTTAGTGAGACGGTGTCGGAAAACTATTTAAACCGGTATGGAGTATTTAAAGAAAACTATTTCTGACATATTTAGTTGCACTAATTTGGGTAAATATAATAAATTAATAATTTGTTATGGAAGGAAGTGTATATATATATATATATATATATAATTATTTATATATGGGTATATATAGTTTAATTTGTCTATGAGTTGTATGGAAGGATGAATATATATATATATGTATGTATGTATGTATATTGATTTTAAATAATCAAGGATTATTAAAGAAGGTGTTAAACACATATATACATTAAATAACATATGTGTAGGTATATATATATATAAATCATTTAAGATGATTAATATTATCATTCTTATTTGGCATATCTTAATAGGCTGGTTGTTAAATTAATGATATGCGTATAATATGCATGTGATGGCTATGTATGATTTAGCGTATTGTTAATTTTAAAGTTAATTCATGGTTAAAGTGTGGGCATGGATGAATTGTCAAATGATTAAATATATTATCTAAATATTTGTATGAATAGAATACATATATGGAAAGCATGGATGAATTGCTAATTAAATGTATGAATAAATATACCTGTGGAGGCATGGTTGAATTGCCAATGTATAAATATACATACACGGAGGCATGGTTGAATTGCCAATGTATAAATAAATATACTTATGGAGGCATGGTTGAATTGCCAATATATAAATAAAAATATTTACAATGGCATGGTTGATTTGCCAAAGCATAATTACGTTGTTATGTGTTAGATGATTAAAATATCATCTATGGTTGTTGTATGTATGGATTGGATTAGGGTTAGATATTCTTAAATGAGAATAGTGTAGTACTTACTGGTTAGTGTATTATTTTACATTAATAAAATAATATTGGGGAAGACGTGGATGATTTGTCAAAACTTGGATTTTGGATATGTGATTTAAACAATTAAAATCATTATCGGGTTGGGATTAAATAGAGTATTTCTTTTATTATAATTTGTTGTTTAAATGATTAAACAACTGACTAGGATGGGATTAAGGTCAAAGGAGTTTTTATAAAATGAAATGGTAGATTGGTCTAGGTATGAATATTATTTTAATAATTATTTAATAGGTATGGAAATTTAATAAACCTATTAATGGATGTGATTAGTATAGTATATATAATTATATATAGACATGTATATCGTGCTTTATTAAAGTTAAAACTTTATTAGGTTTGGTTTTGATCAGAGATGATCTGCTTATTGGTTTTCAGAGGCCTGGTAGAGTGAACTTGCTCGTAGGGTTTAACCCACGATTTATTTTTCAGGTTATTAGAGGTTCCAGTCTCGAGGTTGATGATCCGCAGCTGGGAGACTGTCATTCGTCTATTCATCTTGTGTACTTTTAAATAGTATTGGATTATTGGATAATGTTTTAAGGGGTCCTTGAGTTATGGGATTTCCGAATTGTAATTGTTGGAGAATCATTAAGTAATATTTATTTATTAGTTTTCTTCAGCGGTTTATTTATTCTTTATTATTCATCTTTGTATTCTGTGCTTGTTAAATACTTAAATTGTTTTGATATCCCTTGATTTTGTGCGCGGACTTGATCAATCCGTGTTCCAAAATTAGGGGGTATCACATATTGTTGCCTACGTGTCGTTCTCCTTTCCTTCCTAGTTCCTTGCATGTTCTGTCCATTTCTAGCGTTAACCATCTGTTAACACGAAAAGACAGACGTCAGTACCCTTTCTATACGAACCATAAGGAATACAATGAATCCTAACTTAAGCTCTATTCAAGAGAAAACGCTACGCGGAAGACTTAATACGAAAACATCCTAGAGACACTTGAACCTGGAGTGCTCTGATACCAACTGAGATACCCCTCGGATCCGAGACACGGGTTGATCAGGCCCAGGCCCAAACCCGAGGGAATATCAAACAATTAATATTTTATAATGAACACGGAATACAAAATAAATTAAGAAATGAAATTAAAGCTGGAAGGAACTAAAAATAGAATCCGCAAAATATTATAATTATTAAAATTCATCAAACCCAAACTCCAAAACTCCATCAGTTTACAACTTGGGAATCCATCTCTAGTGGACCCCTATTAAACATCCAAACGGAAGATAGAACAACTGTAATAAACGTCCAGAAATAAAACTATAGAGAGAGCCCTACATCGTCGGAAGAGTGAATAGAGACCTCTGCTCAGCACGAACACGTCTAAGTCTGGAACTGTCGTGTACCTGAAAAAATAGAAGTGGGTCAGGCCCACGCGCAAGTTTTATACTACTACAATCCAAACAGAGGCCCGATACGCATGTATATCCTAAACAATTCAACAATAGCTGATAGTCCGTAAATATATATATAGTCACACTAAAGGACTCTCACTGGACTACAGGCCGGTCTCAACCTGAATAGAGGTAACATGTTAAAACGCACACGAAGTGGGCATATGTACCTATACCTAAACAGGGTACACCTCCAACCATCGTAGCCAGCTACACATCCCGATGCATATACGCTCCCTAGCCATCGGTCCTGAGGCTCAAGCTCATACCGAGGCACCATAACAGTACATATATAAAATCCATCCAAAATCCCTGGTATTGCCGCTCAACAAGTAGTTGCCATGACAATACAAATCAACGGGACTTAACTTTTAGTTAATCCCATCCTTATTCCAAGTAGGTGGGTAATGGTATTGTTTTAAAAACCAAACCCATCCTTAGTATGCCACCGTCCCATACCGGTGCCTACTTTCCAATCCTCCAGTAGTCAATAATACCAATAAATCAAGTATATATCAACTAAATTCCAACATCCAACATTCAATGTTAGCAGTGATAAAATAAGCATTGATAAACAGGGTTACAACAACAACATATACATGCCCAATTTAAGTTGTTGCCTTTAGTCTGATATAAAGATAGAATTAATTAAAACTTCCATTTAACACCTTACAAATGACATACAGATATGTAGGGTATGTATCACAAAATCCTAACCTCCACAGTTGATACTAACTGTGATAATGTAAGCATCAAAACAATATTCACCGTATGTATGTAGACATGCTCAAATTATAGTGTTCCACAAAACCGATCTAGTGTTAAACTCAAATCCTCCTAGTATTTAAGTTCCAACAGTTGCTATTACAGAAGTTAAGATAGCTATCATCTAGACCCATCCTTCCAATAATTTATACTAGCAGTGGTAAGGAAAAACGTGAACCACAGAACCACAATGCATCCACAAACATGCTTAGTCTAGGTTGAACAAGCATACAACACTACTGTAACTACCAGTTTCATAGCAAAACAGATATCATTTTAGTTTGGTTTAATCTTCATTAATCCTGGAATCATTTAAGAGTGCAAAGAGTATGAAGCCTAAGGGAAAGAGTAAGGATAGAATCTTGCCTCAGAAACTTTTGTTCAAAGTTTCAACGTCGTCTTCTTAAAAAAATCCCGGCGAGTTCCAAAACCCGGTTACTGTTCATGGGTACGAAACACTATTCCCGAACTCAAAATCTGATCTCCACCGTTCAGATTGTGCGACACTGAGTCATGAACCTATCCTCCAAATTTCAGCTCGATCGGACCACGGACGAAGCGGGATCGGATGTTTGATGAAATCTGGGCAGAATGGAAAAAAAACCTGTGCGACCCAGTTACTGTTCACGAGTACGAATCACTGTTCCCGAGGTCAAACTCTGATCTTCACCGTTCAGATTGTGCGTCACTGAGTCGTGAACCTCTCCTCCAAAATTCAGCTCGATCGGACCACGGACGAAGCGGGATCGGAGCTTTGATCAAACCTTGGCAGAATGTGAAAAACTGCGTTTTTCCTTCTCCACTTCCACAAAACGTGTGCTTTGTTTTAAAAAACCCTCCACAGACGTCTACCTTATACTTATAGAGTTTTCCTAAACCCTAGGTTCATTTAAGTCCAACTCACAATCCTAACCGACCCATCCAATTAATGTAGAAACCTACGACGGCTATAATATAAAACCCTAATTTATACTGTAATTAAAACCCTAGTTAGATGTATTTACCTAATTACCCTATTCACCATTAAATACTTAACAAATAATCTAATTGAACAAAATAATAATTAGTAAATCCAATTAAACCAAATAAGACACACATAAAATAAGACACACATAGAATAATTAAACCAATTACACTTAAACCATTAATGCCAATTAAATAATTAAAACACTAACAAGTAATTCCAATCAAATAACTAAACCAATTACACTTAAACCATTAATGCCAATTAAATAATTAAAACACTAACAAGTAATTCCAATCAAATAACTAAAAATAAATATCATTTAAATAAATTAAATCACCACAAAAGAAAACAATTAAGCACCTAATAAAAAAAAATAATGACACATAATCAAATAAAATGCACTTAAATAATAAATTAAATACCATTAAATATCAGAAATATCCTTTTTAAAATTAGGGGTATTACACTTATCCCATAAAAATCTTATCCTTGATGAAATTTGTCATTATCTGATGGATTTTATCCAATGGAAATCGTTATCCTTGATAACGAAATATTATCTTTCAAAAGTAGAAGAGATTTGGCATTTAGTCAACACTTAGTTGACTCTATCGTTAGGTCAAGATAGGTTAGGTTTATTTTTCCCTATCAATGATCATTTAAATATATGAATTAATGTTGATAAATTAAAAAAGAAAAAGAAAAAAGTAAGCTAATATTGAACTCTTCAGGAAAAATCACAATTTGCATATCCGATCCAATCGGTCATTCCATGGATCTGATCCGTTCTCCCACAAATCGGTAACGGATTCAAAATTTTCTAATCCATTGAGAGCGGATCGGATTAGAATTGATGCCTAATCCGCTCCGTGACCACCCCTAACATTGGCGGGAAGAGTTTCTCTTTCATGCTGCCTACATTCTCTCCACACCCCAAAAACATGAGTCTCATGCACTTGACTGGTCCTGTTTTTTTATCCTTAATTTCATATAAATAGCCTCTTTTTCTTTTCTTTTTTTTTTTCTTTTTTTTTTTTTTGGACTTAAACCTCCATCTTCACCCATTTAATTCTTCACCATTCATGTCTAATTACATTAGAGGCTTGGATGGTTTTTTTTTTTTTAATAGTAGCTTGACACGACTTGACCTTTGTGATTCGGGCTCCTAGGAAATTCAGATTACAGGTCAATCAGCTAACACTTACCATGTTAGTGATAATACAAGCGCTAGAGGTTCTCCTGCTAGTTGGATGGATTAAGAGCCCAAACTTGAGCCAATTCAGTGGCCCAAAATGGGAATACTTTTATAGACACGAGCCATGCTTGGTTGTTTGGTTAGAATTGGTTGATTGGGTTAGTTTGGTTAAGCGATCATTGCTTGGTTAGGTTAATAGTGGGTTCAAATAAGGCTGAGATCGAATATTTGTGGCTTCAAATATCCAAGTTCAGAATACGTAAAAACACAAGCAAGTTTAAAGGGTCCAAACACCTCATGCATAAAGCGTTTCGTATTTGAAAGTTCCATAGAACTTCTCAAAATTTTGAAAATCTTGGATCGGTTCTCACATAACCTTTAAGTGTGTTCCTGAGTGCAACAAATGGTGTGGCTCATGTCATTGCCCAGGGAGCTTTACGATGTAAATGAGCTTTCTATTTCCCTCTCTTCTTGACCATTGTGGCTTTTTCAAGCCTTGGCTTTTGATTGTTCTATTGTTCCATCACAATGCATCTTTGCTTTTGAAAATAAAAAGAGAGTAAAATTTTTCATTGTTTAATGTGGGCTTAACATGACACGACTGTTCAACTTCATTTATTGGGCAAAAATGATTTTTTTTTATTAATGTTGCAATTACTTGTATGACTAAATAAGAGGTTAAAGAATCCTGATTTTTTCAAACATGACTTTTGCTTTAAATTTAAAATTGAGTTTGATTTTGATATTAATTATAATGTGTGTCTTTTGATTCAAAAACTATTCATGCTTGTCTATGTATATCATATTCATTTCTCATTCAGATATGATACAAAACTATTTAGTACAAGTGAGCTAAATTACAAATAAATAATGCTACCATTGCGGACTTTGTCGCAATGACTTTCAAAGAACAGTGAGCATCTGCAGTTCAACCCACTAATAAGATACAATATATATATTTACTTACTTGGCAAAGAGTGAGCATGTGATGAGTCGGATTTTCTATGCTTCGCTGTATTATTAGAAACATGGGCATATTAGTACTTTTTAAGTTCGATACGTTACTTATATTTACGAATTTATACTAATTTACGATTTCGCCGCGACTAATATTACAAACTTTGGAACGCGGACACAAATTCAAGTAGCTACTTACTATTCTCATTCTCACACAGGACCCACCACATCCCCCAAATCCAGGAGCCGAGCTGAGTTCGGAGTTCGGACACCTCCCTCCACCTCCGCGATCGACTCTCGACTCTCGACTCTCGACTCTCCATCCATCACCAAAACACTCCCTAACCCAAACCTCTCACAGGCAATTCTCCAAACATGAAGCGCAAGAAATGGTCCGAGCTCGAAGAACAAACTCTCCTCACCAAGTACGCAGACCTCCTCAACTCCGGAACCCTAGCCAAGCTCAAGACCCGAGAGAAGAAATTCAAGCCCATCGCCGATCACGTCAACGCCGTCCACCACCTCCAGGACCCTATGAGCTTCCCCTTCAAGTGGTCTTGGCGCGACGTCTCCATCAAAGTCCAGAACATGCGACACCAGTACCTCGGCGTCAAGCAGAAGATTAGGGTTTCAGATTCCGAGTTCAATTGGAAAGATGGTGAGAACCACTGGGAAAATTTCTTGAAGTACAAGGAAGTTTTCGGCGACGTTGAGCTCGAAATAAAGACTAGTAAGAAATTTGATGAAGACGGTGTGGATTTTTTTGGGGGTTCTGGGTTTGGCGATTCGCGAAATGGGGATGATGTATTAGGGTTAGGGTTTGAGTTTGATCGTGATGATTTGGAGGAAGATGATGATGTGGGTGTGACTGACGGTGAGTTTTGCGGCGAAAGAGAGGAAATTGAGGATTCTGGTTTTGGTCGGGGGAAGAGATTGAAAAGGAGTTTTGGTGGGGATTTGGGGAGGACTAAGCGATTGGGTTTGGTGGGTGGACAAGTGTTGGGGCTGAGGGATGTGATGTTGAGGAGAGAAGAGAGGAGGAGAGAGAGAGAATGGTGTAGAGAGGAGGGGGAAGAAAGGAAGAGAGAGAACGAGGTGCGGAAGGAGAAGCGTCGGAGTGAGAGAGAAGAAGAGGTGGAGTTGAAGGAATTGGAGCTAGAAGAGAGGCAGATAATATGGGCAAGGAGGGAAACTGAGAGAAGGTTGAGGTTAGAGAGGGAATTGGATGAGGAAAGGCGGCGGAGGAGGAAGGCGGAGGAGAAGTGGGAGGAAGAGGAAATGGAGTGGAGGGAAAGGATGTTGGGATTGCAGATTGACCATGAGAAGCAAATGATGCAAATGCATGCTGATGCTTGCCAGAATCAAATGCAGATTCTTGGGGTCATGGCTCGGCTGGTATGCCAATTCTTTGGGTCGGCAAACGATGGTTTGGGTGGCGGGCTGGGAGCTTTTCCTCCTCAGGTTTTGCAGAATTTGCAGCATCAGGGCGGCTTAGGCGACAATGGGAAGCCAGATGCTAACTCTCCTTCAGAGTTCATATAGACTGTAATTCAGACCCTTCTCCATATGCTTTTGTTGCTGAAGCTTCAATGAGTTGTTACATTGGTTGATATTTATTGTATTCAATGCTATTGTATCAATATAGGAAACAGCTGTTTTCTATTCTGTTACATGAAAGTATAGCTTCCATAATTTTATAATTATTGTTTATCTTCTGTTCACAAATCTATTCTTGTGTCTTTTATGTTGTGTTTAGTCATGTATATTTACACACACCTCTTCCTAACTTATACAGTTTGGAATGCAAATTCTATAGGATAATGCTCGGTGAGTCTGATGAATTCGTGCTTGAGGGGAGAACATTAATCTTATTATAATTTATTGACTATGCTTTTGCCCTAAATTGGCAAAAGCAGGGGATGAACTGCAATTCAGTGTGTTGGATTATTATTGCTTTTTATTCCGGTCAGGATTGGTGTTAATTGTTATTACGACACCAAAAATGGAACTTCGATTGACACTGTTTTGAAGATAGACTATAGGGATTGCTTAGGAATTGTAAGGTTCTCAACAAAAAGGAGAAAGAGATGAAAAAATAAAGATAACAGCTGAAAACAACAAAGTTCCAGATCTTAAAAAGGATAGTCTTTTACATGTAGGAAACGAGAGAAAGAAGGCTTATGCAGAAATCTTATTCCTTTTGGGTGATGTTAGATTGCACAATGTTGGGTATTGACTAAAATTTCCTTCTATTTATGTGTCTAATTTTTGAGGTGCAGGAGTATTCATAGAGTGGAGTTAGGACAGATTATACGATTTACAGAAATAAATAGGCGGAGTTGAAAATTTTATACCCATTGCCATTAGGTTTTAACGTGTATTGCCAAAGTTTCAAAGTGTATTTTCTTGGAAGTATTTGTTCATATCAATGGTCAAGACTCAAGACCAAGTCTGAAAGTAGTTGTGCATGAGTCAAGACCAAGTCTGAAAGTAGCTGTGCACGAGTCATGACTTTTGCTCTTTCATATTGTAAGTGTCGGTAAGTGTGTCTGAGTTTCTTGTTCTTCTCGGTGGTTCCATCTACTAGCCCTTTGCATTGTGTTTCTTTTCCAATTGTTAAATGCTTGCATGGATATTTTTATTTATTTATTTATTTTTCTGTATTTTCAATTCAAGCAGATATCACCTAAATGTAATAGGGCACTCTAATATTGTAAAAGGCAAAAATAAGGGTCTTTCCGAACATGTCAAATTACATGTATAGGAAGAGGATCTGTGTCGGCATGGTATTATTTCAGTTCTTTGTTTTTGGAAATCACCATGCTAGAACACATTTTAAATTCTGATTCAGGGACCAGTTTATCAAAATGCATAATTTTTATCTAACGTTTAATAAATTATTGAAGTCGGCGCATGTTTGGAATCGTACAAATAAGGATGTTTCTGTTGTTTGGTGTCTGGAGAGAACTGGTTTTGTAGTTGAATTCAGTTTAATCTATTGGTTCAGACCAAAAAAGTTCTATTGTTGTTACTTGAAGAGGGGAATTTCTGCAGACATGTATATTATTAAGTGGTTGTAGAGAGCAATTAGAACTTTTCAGTCATTGTCATGTTATAGTGCAGGATTACAGGGTATGGTGAAACTCTTTGATACCAATTGATCAAGAGCTTTAAAGACCTAATCTTGCCATTTACAACCATGTTTATGGACATTGTCTGTATGGATCAAAGTCAAAGCTCAACTATCAGTAAATTATCCCTTTCTCTGCAACTCCAGGTTATTGAGGTAGGGTTCAAGCTGTTCTCAGTATATCTTCTTTATTAATATCATGTATGGCTTCCTAGTTCCTAGAAACTTTTTGTAAAATATTGATTCTAATGTTTTTGTTAAATGTTATGGATATATATTGTTTGGAAATCTGAACCATCAAGTCCAGATCCATTACAGCTGTAAAAACCTAGTTTCAATAATTCATCTTTGCTTCAACAGGGTGGTGGTTCTAACTTCTAAGGTGGTTGTGGCAGGCGCTTGTGATTGTGGGTGCATAACAATGTGGTGGTTTTGGTGTTACCTTGTTGAAATAGGAGCAAAATTAACGTTTTTTCAAAATTTTATTTTAGTATTGTTATTATTATTATTCTCATTTTTACTTTTCATTTTCTTTTTCTTTTCTTTGGTTTTATATGTTGTATTTTTCTCGTTTGGGAGCCTGCAAGTATCAAAGACTTCTTTCTTGATGTTTGTTTTTTTGGTTACATTTTTTGAAAACAGAATCTTGTTTTACCAGTGTATGGAATTTGAGTTTTTTTTTTTTTTTTTTTTTAAGAAAGTTCAAACAAACAGACACACTATATATATATATATATATATATTATGCCTCCACGGAAGTTCGAACAAGCAACGCTTCCATTCATTATCACAAGGACCTTTGCCCTGGTATGTTGGTTCATTACTCCCCACCCCCCTCCCTCCTTCCCTCCCAGATTGCTCATACATTTTAAACGTGTCCATCACTCATACATTTTAAATGTGTCCATTGCATCTCCACGTATTCAATCCATTGCATCTCTGTTAAGAAAGGAGAGCTTGTACTATCTAAAACTAGAAAGGATAGCTTGTACTATCTAAACTAGCTACCGGTTGGTTGTGAGCACATATAAAAAAGAATATTTTGTCGTACGACCAGCAGTGCAGAAGACTATGATTGCTCATACGTGCGAGCAATCAGTCATCTACCGAGATACAATTCAATGGTGATGTGTCATGTAGAGGTTCCTTGCTCATATATATATATATATCAGTCATCTACCGAGATACAATTCAATGGTGATGTGTCATGTAGAGGTTCCTTGCTCATATATATATATATATATATATATATATATATATATATATATATTAGATCCTTCCCATTTTGGGTTTTAGTGAACTGAATGGTTGTAGAGAACCACAGCAGTGAATTCTAAAAAAGAACTGACATTGTGACATTGGAAGCTGTTCATCAATATATTAGTGTCACACATGCATTGCTTGAATGGTAGAACTGAATTGGATTTTTCTAACAATTAGACTGGTCGCCTCTCACCTGCCAATCAAACCTATGCATGCTGCTCCAACTGCTAATCATAATTTCTGGGACTCAAAATTTTATCCATGTCACACATCAATAATATGACAATCAAACTCGTCCTAGTCCTGCTGTTAGTCATCATTTCAGGCACTCCAAATTTTCAGTTCTTCCTAATCCTTATTGCACATCAATAATAATTTTTTAAGTAGCTTGCTTACACTGCCGACACGTATCCTCTCTGTAAATATTTGGATCTAGTATCATTTTGGACAATTAAATAAAAAATACAACACTACTTAACAATTTTGAAAACGCAACGACAATATCAAATCAAAATCGCGAGCAGAAAACACGTATATGGTTTGCATTTATAAAAAATCTTCTCCAAATAAAGACTGCTGAAAATACTAAAACTTTTATCTATAATTAAATAAAAAATTACTTAAATGTGAAATGACTAAAATGCCTACCTTTCGGAAGGGTTATTTCCACGAGGGTTTCCATGTTGTTGTGAGGACTGTTGAGAGATGATAGACGTGATTGGCCACCTAACAATTCCAGTGGCGTTGATCGTAGAAGAGCTCATAGTTTTACTCAAGTTAGACACACCGTTTTTAAATACTAGACAACAATCTCACTACAGAGTAAATTAAGAAGAGAAAAGGTAACATAGAATGTGTTTGTTTTCACCTGAAATTTCATACATTATATATATATATATATATATATATATATATATATATGAGTGATTTATTAGACTGCTGCAACTAAATTTTATAGTAGTATTTAATTGGTAGCTGAGCTTTGTACGGAGTATTTACTACTTTTGGAGTGCTTCATTTCCTAGGACTGACTAGTGACTACTGACAATTTGCATGCAAAGAAGTAGGCCTTTTTATTTGTTTTTATTTTTCCAATGCTAAGCAAAGCAGAATTATTTTTTTGTCAAAGCATTACTATTATGAATAGAGTTTTGTCAAAGTATTATTATTATTATTTATATTATAAAGCATTATGAAGTACTATTATGAATAGGAAAAACGGAAAGCATAATATTCTCAAATTACTTAATAATTTTTTTATTAATCAATAAATTAAAAGGTCGACGCTTTAAATTTCACCCGAGCAAACATCCCTAACTCATATATATTAAAAAAAAAAAATTATTATTTTAATTTTATGAATAAATAAAGTAAAAACTGGAAGATAAAAATGGAAATGTTTTTATTTATATTTATACATTATTATTATTATTATTATTATTATTTTGACAAAAGTCTATATTACCTCATTGACAAAAACAGCACCCAATGGGGCCAAATAGAGACTATTACCATGAAGTTTATGAACATCTACGCACTAACCAGACTGTTCCATGTGCAATTTCCATACAACAACAACAATTGTTGAGGAAATCTTGAATGAATTTCTAATATTATGCAATATTTTAATCTTTTTTGAATTCAAATATCCATCACTATTTTTAAAGGGTCCTACTTAGAACTTATCTACACACTACAGTGATGATTGGACGGTTTGGTTTTGCCATGTCATGTGTTTATATTTTATATTATTTTTACCTCAATTATAGACTGTATGATTAAACACACACACACACAGACACACACAATAGCCACAAAATAAATAAACAAAGTCCGACCCAAGTGGACCAAGTGAAGTTGGTTAATTAGTATTTGGTTCCCCAGTATTCGGCAAACCCATACATTGTTTAGAAATCCAGATTAGTGATTAGTGTCACATCTTTTGATCATCGTATATTGATTGCTTTCCCAATAAAAAAAATGTACAGTATATACTTTTAAGGCTTTGTTTAATTTCATGGGGGTATCCTATATGGGATGATACAATTATGCAGTGTCAGCTTGTGGGTGGACTGATATATATAGTTTTATATATAAACCAAAATATTCTTTTGTATGGAATCCAAGATTATTGATAGATTAATTAGTTGATCCTTATCCAATACTCTATGACTAGGTGTAAATTAGAATTAAATGTGAAAGTGAATAGGTTTTATAAACATTAATTTTAAATTTTAATTATATTTTGGCATTTTGTTATTTAAATTTTTAGTTTGTTTCAATTATTTCTCCAAATATTATTCAATCCTTTTTCATACTTTGATATAGATTAATTGATTGAATATCTCTTTAATAATTGTCCAAGATTTCGTGTAGAAATTAAGTAACACAATCTTTCTTAATTAATCGGTGCTGCTTTCACGGTCTGAGCGTGATCCCGCTCTCACACTCTGAACGCATTCTTGTTCCCATTCTCATTGTTTGTGAATTAATTTTGTTATTTTCACACTCTCACTCTAGTTCCGGCTCACACTTTATACGACTTAGTATAGAATACGATTTGCTCTGTAGAATGATTTATACAAAAAATTTAGATTATTTATTTTTAGCTCCAACACTTGTTTTATACATTTTATATAAAAATATATTCCCCAATAACAACCCACCACGTGTCATGCCAGATCCTACATAACTTTTACAAATTTACTTAATATAGGGTTGATTCGTTAATGGAATGAGAAAGACAGAGGAGAAAATAAATATGATGTTATGGTGGTGTAAAATACACAACAATTTTACATATTAGTGACGTAACAATATATCTTAAGAAATTAAAAAATTATATATTATATGTTACTGTGTATAATTTACACAAAAGATGTTTTAACGTACTACTGGAGATGCTCAAGACTTCAAAATTCAAATGCATACATGATAATTTTTATATAACATTTTAATTCATTATTTTTACTTATTTATATTTTGTTAATAAAGTACTAGATTTATGGTCAATCTACCTTAAGAAAGAAACCGATTACCCAAAATCATAGTAGAACAATGCAGTTCAAATAGAATAATCCATCATAAAATTTCTCCAAATGGGATGGATTTTTTTAAATAACAAGAAGCTGATGCTACTCCAATTTCAAATTGTCTATAATTGTACTTCAAAAATTAAAAAATATATATACATTTCATTGTACGTACTAAAATTGAAAATTAATTTGTACTGCGTGTGCTTCCAATTAATCAGAGTTTTCTTATCCATTGTTCAACTCAACCTAGACCCTCCCAAATGTAGGACCGGTGGTCAGGAATTGGACTGGCGGATTAGCCTTTGACTCCATCAAAATCTTCATATCCTTGGTTAAACCAATAAAATTAAAGAATCCTTGGTTTATATATATATATATATATCAGTTGTATTCTTTAATTTTATTGGTTTATATATATATATATATCAGTTGTATTCTTTAATTTTATTGGCTTAACCAAGGATATGAAGATTTTGATGGATATATATATATATATAAAAAATGAACAGTGCATGGGTCAAAAACAAGAAAGAGACATATACTTAACAGTTTTAAAACTACAAACTAACAACATATGGTAAACAATTTCAAGACTCACTCACCCAAACCAAAAAGTTGGAGACCTTATCTTCACCACTGCCCTAGCTTCATGTCCAAACTAGTAGTATTTGTGGGTTGTGAAAATGTGAAAATGTGACCCACCTAAACACCCTAAACTGCCAGTCCAAGTCAACCCTCCATACCTCTTCTTCAAATAGTCTCCAAACATATTTAGGAGTACCCATTTTGCACCACTCTCTCTCTCTCTCTCTCTCTCTCTCTCTACTGGTATTGAGTTTGGAGATAATAATAATGAGGAAGCCTTGCTGTGATAAAGAAGACACTAACAAAGGAGCATGGACAAAGCAAGAAGACCAGAAGCTCATAGATTACATTCGAGCTCATGGTGAAGGTCACTGGCGAACCCTCCCCAAGGCTGCTGGTTTGTCTTCTCGTCCGATTCTTTGTATTTTTTTATTATTATTATTTTTTTTCTCAAAAGTTCAAGTAAACACACAGATACCCACAATATTGACTGGCGATATTGTCCTCTAGCCGGACTCCAACACTCAAACCTCTCTCTTGGTCAAATTCTTCATTTTTTTTTTTAATTTTTTTTCTTGTTCTTACTGTTATTGTGTTGTGATGATTAGGGTTGCACCGGTGCGGTAAAAGTTGCAGGCTGAGATGGATAAATTATCTAAGGCCAGACATAAAAAGGGGCAACTTTGCACAAGATGAAGAAGATCTCATCATCAGGCTCCATGCCCTCCTTGGCAACCGGTACAACCTCTCTCTCTCTCTCTCTCTCTCACACACACACACACACACCCCATCTATGCAGGCATGCAATGCATTCTACCATTATACTTGAACCTAATGGTTTTATAGATATACTTTTCATTGTGAAAGAGGATATCAAAACCTTCTTGGTTAAGGGGATCTTTTTTTTTTTTTTTTTTTTTTTTTTTTTTTTTGTGAAAAATAAAAAACAAAAATTGTTCGAAATTCGTTTTTGTTGACAGTTTTTAATCATCTAAAAATGAATCAAAAAACCCAATTTCCAGATAACAATTCTTCATTCTCTAGAACTACAAAAATTTAATCAAGGAAATGAACCAAACATGCAGAAATAATTTAACCATAATCAAAATTAATTTGTGTGTGCATACTGTGTGTGTGTAATTTCTAATTATAATAGCCAAGACATACATGAAGAAAATAGAAGCTTATGTTCTCTATAATGGGTAATTTTCTAATGAATGCATGTTTCATGGACTGTTAGGTGGTCATTGATAGCTGGAAGGTTACCCGGGCGTACCGACAATGAAGTAAAGAATTACTGGAATTCTCACATAAGGAGAAAGCTGATAAGAATGGGTATCGATCCGAACAACCATCGGTTGAACCAAAACCTTTCTTCTCCACAAAATCAGAACACTTCTACTGATCTTATCACATCATCAGCATCTGGATCCATGGAGAATAATGAGTCTAGGCCATCAAAAACTCACGCCGACAACGACCGAGTTTCTGATGCTGCAAGTTGCCTTGAAGATGAGGCATT
The DNA here is from genome assembly GCF_030987335.1 of Cornus florida. Lineage (NCBI taxonomy): Eukaryota > Viridiplantae > Streptophyta > Magnoliopsida > Cornales > Cornaceae > Cornus > Cornus florida. Next base: position 11,351,258 of record NW_026775577.1, read on the forward strand.
AGGCTCACAAAACTTGAATCTTGATCTTTCCATTGCTGTTCCTTCTCCTTCATCTCTTTCTCCTTCGCTTATCGAAAAGAAGCTACAAAATGGTGAGTCCAAAATGATGGAAGAATTCGGAAGTGACCTGTGTCCTACCCTTCTTCTATTTACATGACTCGATATATCATTACTTCGAGCTAAAAGTAATGTGTTAGAACTAGATTTAGTTGTGCTGATCGAAAACTCCTGCAACATGGTACTGCGGTGCACTGCAGAGGATCTTGAGTATCGACTCAATGCTAGTTAATTATGGGCTATATATGTACGTTCTTGGCTAATGTTTGTGGTAATTAATTAAACTGGCAAAAGCAAAGAGCTAGTACCATTGATTAGAAGGTCTCTTGTGTTGAAGGACAATATATAGAACATGTCTATGTTCTGATATATATGTATTTAAGCTAGAAAGACATTGGAATTTAGAGAGTAGATAGAGGTCATCTGAGGGATTAGATCTCTTCATGTAATCAGTTAATTTTTTTTTATAGCTTGTTAACTGTTGCAGTAGCTCTCTAGAGAGGATATAAACATAGAGTAACTCTTTCATTCATATATGAGAGATCTTGAGATGTATACAATAAGTTGGGATGAAGAATATGTCTTGTAGCTTAATTTGGCCTTTGATTGTAAAGCTAGTGGAAGGATGGTGTTAAAATCTTGATTATTAATAATAATTTCTATATATTATGATTTTACAATTATTGTAACCGTCAATTAAAACCCTTATGATTCTGTGTATTGATTTAGGAAAGAAATTTAATTAAGTATTTATCTCCACATGTTTGTGCAGAGGAAGTGAAGGACAATTTTTATGTTTTTTGAAGGATAAACTTGTACATCATGATATGTTGAGTTGATGTGTCCTAACTTCCATTTTAATGGTTTTTCAATCCAATTAGTCACTTATTTTCTGATCAGAACTGAAAATTCTTGTGGGTGTGGGAGGGTTTCATTTAATTTTTTGCCCTTTGTCTCCATATGTTTTCGTTCATCTTTTCATCTAATCACAAAAATAAATAGTGAATTCAGTTGAAAGTTTTCACTTTTTTTCTATGCTTCTATCTCTTTCACCATCCCATGCAAATTAAAGAGGGGTTGTTTGGTAATGAAGCACCTGAAGACATCACATTGATGCAGGAAGGGAAGATAGCATTTTGGCAGTTGGATATGGATACATCTACGCGAATAGGACTAACCTAGTGGACGAGGTTCCAACCAATGTGGGGTATGAAGATCGAGGATAAGATGTACGCCCTAATAATAAATAGGGAGGTTTTGATTGCTTTGTAGGAAAATATATATGGGAAATGTTTAACATTATTAGTATAGGGAAGTGATTGCAATGGGCTTGGCTATGAATAGAATCACCTGCAATTTGGTTGAGAAAGATGGTAAAGGGTATTAATGGAAGGAATGAAAGATTCGGCACAGGGGAGGCTTCCACTAACCAGAGAGTAACATATGGCAGTACAATAATAACTCAGCTGAGTGAGATGTAATGGAACTAGAAAGAAAGAAGAGAATGAACAAAAACTGTTTGGTTAGATAGAAAGTACTGGAAAGTGGAAGGGATGGGAAAGTAATTTTCCATAACTACCAAACTTTTTATAAATTTTTTTTTTCTACACAGAACACAAGAAAATATTGGTTTTTCTAGAAAAGTTATGTATTTCAACTGTGCCATTTTCATTAAAGCTTATGGTTAGAGAGTTAGGACTTGGTTGGGGTTAGAAAAAAAAGAATTCTTAAAGCTTAACCCTTTACTATTCAGACAACACCCTCACACTTAAATAAGATTAATTTAAATACAACATACTATATAATTTCTAATAACTTTCGTACTTTCCGATCATGACATGAAAATCTTTTATACCTTTTTACAAATTTTGTTCCCTAACCATATACATAGAAAGTCCTAAATTCTTTTCATTTCCTAACCATATACATAGAAAGTCCTAAATTCTTTTCTTTTCCGTTTACTTTTTATTACTTTTACTTTTTTATATATTTTTTCTTCAGATCTAACAAAGTCCAAAAACAAAGTAATTAACGAAAAGAAATGACGGTGCTTTCTAACCAAAGAATAGCACCGGCTAGATCACAGCCCAAATAATGCATAGAATATTGGACCACTGCATGCATCCGAGGGCTGAGAGCTTTAGGTGCATCAATTCGATCTTCTAATTGATTAGAGAAGCATTTTTCAGGACAGAATTAGTGGGTTGTTGAACTGTAAGCCCTAGCCAATCAGAAAATGAAATGTGAATGGGGTTGAATTTTGTAGATGCTGACATGTCATCATGTGGTTGGATGCATTGTTTGATGGTACCCAGTCACATTGAGTTGACTGGTAGGCTTTAAATTTTCATTTCTTTCGGGGTTCATTAAACTTGGTTGTATTCATAGACATTTAAGTGAGATTGTGACTAAAAAACATGATAGTGAAGCCTTCAATTTCCATAAATCATACGATTACTTAATCTATTTTCAATCTTTTCTTATGAGAGATTGAATCTCTAAACAGCAATTTAACACATGTATTTTCTAAGGTCCTTGAAACTTAGGAAGATGTCTTATTCATGTACCATTAGTTTGTGACACATAACATCCCTAAAATCGTCCCATTAAATCTTAACCCCCATATATTATTGATTTGTGAAACATAATATCTCTAAAGTATATTTTTGGCAAATAACCTTCCTAACAAAATTGAAAAGAATTTCACTTTACCTTCTTGCCATTATTTAAGGAGGTAAAATGAACTTCTTATTCATTTTTTTTTAGATAAATAAATTTTGGAAGGAAAAATATATCAAAATGGACAATAAGATCATTTTAACCCAGCACAACAAATCAAAAGTTAAGGTCACTCAAGGAGTTGGTCTAGCTAGAAAAGATTTGAATCGTGGTGCTTCATGAAGCATTAGGTCATCGATTCCTCCTAGATATGGGCTACTCCTGCGAGTGAATTAATCGAGGTAAAACTTCGGATATCCCGCTTGTTGAAAACAAAAATTAAAAAAGGAGTTAAGGTACCAAATAAGGAGAGTTATGAGAATAAATTTTTATATGATTCGGGACTATATGGTCTCAGTTAATTACAACCCGACACGTAAAAACCTACACACAAATAAATATGTGAGCTTAATTCAATATTTTGATTGCGTATCTGATTGCATATTGAGTTGTAATTGAATACGGGTAATAATTTTACGAATTTTTTTTTTTTACAAGGTAAGAAGAGTTAAAAGTTAGATTAGTAAATACAGAGAGTTAAAATTTGGCACTACAAAACTCACCGAAAACACTAAATTACTGGACTATCGAGCTATCGGCACGTCTAAGTATCCCAAAAGGAGCGCGTAGGAGCGTAGGAGAATTAAGTGCAGTTAAGCCTACCAATAACCTATAAATGCTTAAACTTTCCAAACACAGAATGGTGAATTTTTAGCGGATAAACCCTCATTTATTCCAAACACAAAATGGTGATTTCATTTCACATCTTATCATAATTTGCCCTATCACTCGGTAACCCAATTTCAAATTGATTTGATTTCAAGCAAGGACCTTGACACGACCAGAACCCAGTTGAAAAGAAGAAAGAAAAGATCAAATACATGTATGTGTGTGGATAAATGAGCAGGACATTTTTTAAAACATCAATTCTTTGAAATTGGCTTTCAACCCTAACATCTGGTGATTTTTTTCACAAACCTCGTGTCCAATCATTAGTCAATTCAAACTTTTTACCTCACAATTCAATTTACTTTATAAAAAAGAAAAACTATTCTTTCAATTACTCAGAAAAGAAAAAACAAAAAAAGTTACACATAAGCACATAGAAGCTGAACTTTTATTACAAGAATCTCATTACTTCATCACATATCAAATTAAAAAGAACATACATACATGTCTAAGAGCTCTGCAACCAATACCTAACTCTAATGTACCCGTCATAAATGCTATTAATGGTTGTGATTGAATCGATTCGAATGAAAAAGGTTATTGAAATTCATGTCATCTGCGAATAGAACGTGTAATGGATTGAAAGAGGAAGAAGAAGAATGGTGCAACTCCTACAATGAAGTTTACAAATTGAGCCAAACGAAGCATGGGCATGTAGTAATGGGGCTTGTTTGTTTGTTACTATCTCTATCCATGACTCAATTTCTAGGTTTGTGAGCTACTATAAATTAAGGAGTGTGAGGACAGGGTGCCACGTGTCATAAAAATGTGAGAGGAGGTGTTTCCACGTGTTGTCACACTAGGATTTGGAGGGACACGTGTTTGCTACCACTGTTTTGTGGAATTAGTTGAAATGAGGCCTAAAAGTTCAGAGTTTAGATGCACGGAAAGAGGATGTCAAACTGGTGAGTGGATCAGGTGCATTGCAACATCTAATGGTTCACATCACAATTGTTTCTGATAATAAGAATCGCAAGATGCGTTGTATTGCAGAGAATCAGAGTAATGATAGTGAAAAGCATTGGAGAATGTCCTAGCTTGTTGAGGGAATAAAAAATATACAATGTTATTTTACCTACTTTCTTGGAATCTAATCTTATATTAAGCGTGTTTTGGGCTAAAATTAAAATCCGTCCTTTTGTGATGGGTGTAACACGTTTTAATGAGATATATTTAGTGAGCTAATATTTGCACTCTAAAATTATACTAAGAAATTCCACTTCTATATCTACAGTTGTTCTCAAACTTTTTCTCTCTCTCCTCTCTCGTATGACTCTCTAAACTCACTCTTCATCTATTTTCTCTCTCTTCATCTATTCTCTTTCTCTTTCATTCCTTTCTCTTCTCTCTCCCTACCATCTGTCCTCGACATGTTAAAGGCAAATCATTGTCAACACTATCAATTTAAAATGAAAAAGAGAGAAATTAATCTGAACAATACAAAGAGAAGGTGAAAAATAATTATTGTCGATGAAGATAAAGATAACAAGACAATCATGGCCTAATAAAAACTTTAAAAGTTATAATCATATACTGTGTAGTATTTGTATTATCTATAAAGCCTTTTTTTTTATTTATAGCTTTTCATTTATTTATTTATTTATTTTTTGTGTGCGTGTGCGCGCGCGGGGTAAGTGTAAATTTTCCCAGACTTTGATAACTTCTTTTCTTGATAGAAATGGACACTAATGTTCTTAATTTTATTTTTCTTCATCTAATTCTAAAAAATTCACCAGAAATTACCGAAATTATGCATATTCTTATCACCATTGTATATAAAATAATTAATATTTGATAAATAGATATTTGTAAATGGTAAGGGTTGGTGATTCAGTTGGAGTGAAAATGAAACATACAAAAAAAGATGGAAACAAGGATAACTTGATGGTATGTTTTCGTGATTCAGTTGGAGTAAAAAAGGAAGCATACAAAGATAGAAAGAAAAGAAATGGAAACCAAAGATATTTTTTTCTTGAAAGAGTAGTAGAAATCAAAGAGGAGAGAAAAATGTCTAAAAAGGAAAAGACTTATTACAATAGTTGAGTGCTAATTTTGTCATTTGATTCACGAATAAATAAAAGTGGAGCGCCTACGTATAAGATGAGTGAGTGGGGAGCTAATCACAAGAAACATTTGGTTTGTGTTATATATACGAACGTAAAAATAAAAGGTCTATATGCAGACCTATTGCTCATGCAATTTGGAATCCTCATTTTGATCAACTAGTTGTGGAAGCTTTTACTTGAGGGGTGCTCCTGGTCTAGTTAATAGCGCTTATTCTGGTGTTTATCAATGGTGGTTTACTCGAGGGGGTGCTCCTATTCTAGTGAATAGCTTCAGTATAAAGATACATATTCATAGCTCGATAATCGATTAATGCTTTAACCGGCATTCCCAATTCATACCTAACTCAATACAACAAAGTGGTGTGGTAGCCTGGTGTAACGGGTGGGTGCTTCGCGATTCGACCAAAAAGCTTAAATTATTAGATAGTTTTAACACCCAACTTATATATATATATATATATTCATTTTCCTATCTGGGGATCCAATGTGGGACAAGCTCCTTCTTGTAACATTCTTCTCCACCCGAACTCGCAACCCCCTCGTTGCAATCGGGTCACCCTACTTACTTGGGGTGAAGACCCGAACGCCTCCGAGCCAAGCTCTTAGTGTGACACTGCATTAAGTCTGACTCTGATACCAACTGTAACGGTTGGGTGCTTCGTGATCCGATCCAATATGGGACAAGCTCCTTCTTGTAACACCTAGTATGTATGAGCTTAGTTCATACTAGGCTTGACTTATCCAAAACACACGTGTGCTGCCTGACTGGCTGGTCCCGAGCCTAGGGGTTGAAAGAATTAAACTTTTTATGGAGGTTGGACCAAGGGCGCCTTACATAGGCGAAAAATATAAAATGGCCTTTTAATATCTAACATAGAGTCAATCTAATTAATTTTTCTTGTCACATATTTGATCTTAGAGTTATACAACTTATACTTAATTAAAAAGGACGAAAATTAAGTAAGAAATAAGAAGGAACCAAAAAAAAAAAAACACAAAGAAGATTAAAGTTAAAAGAAGAATATGGAAAGTTTTACAAAATTCGGAGAAAAAAAAAATTAAAAAAGGAGCAGGAGGGGGGTAAGATAAAGATATAAATCTTTTGGACCCACTATTAAATCTCTTTTGGCCGTCTAATAATAAATACAAATAAAATTTTTAAGGAGGTTATAATATAAGGAAATAAAAATTTTTAGAGCCTTTCTATTGGGTATAGTTTAATACTAGGAAGAAAATAAAAATTTTAGGAAAATTATAATATAAACAAATAAAAAATTTCGAAGTTTAATATAAGGAAATAAAAATTTTGGAATCTTTCTATTAGCAGAATATAATAGGAAGGAAATAAAAATTTTCGAAATCTTATCATATAAAGAAATACTTTTGAGCCATTCCTATTAACTCTGGGGCCTTATCCTACATCTCCTAAGGGTCCAACCTGCCCTGGTTGGACTAAACAACACCAAGTGGTCTATAAATTATCTCAACGGCTTCATTCGCAATTCAATTAATTTTAGATTCAAATCTTTTCTCCTTTTCTCTGCAAACCCAGCCCAAACCAAGTGACTCTAACCAACTGTTCATGTTCAAGTTGGCCATGATCGAGTCCAAGTCTGAACCTAAGGATTCTAAAGTTCAGTAAATTAGAGTTGTGTAGCACGGCAAATTTCGTGGTCATAGTATTTACTACTGGCCTTAATTCTCTTAAACAAGTTTTATTTTATTATATTTTAAAGTGTGCTTAGTATATAAATTATAAATTTAACATGTGAATATAATGTTTAATAGTATATGCATATTATAATTATAATAGTATAGTGAAATAATTAAAAGTTTTTAATTAAATTGAGCATGACAAAATTATAACACCAACTTATCCTGATTTAACACATAAATGCATATAATGAAATTAGTTTGAGTCTGTTTAGAAAGTACATCTTATTTTATCAATTAATTTTAATTATAAATTTATTAAAATTTTATTATTGAATATGATATGGATTAGTTCCATTTTCTATTCCCTGTTCCCATCTTCCTTTCTTCTGGAAAATCAAGGGAAGAAAATATGAATAATAATAATATTATTATTATTTTAACAATATACCCTTAAATGTATAAACTAACACACCAACAACAATAATAATATAGTAAACAAGAATTATCACTTCTGATGAATTTTATCAAACAAATACATATCATTTCTCTCTCCTCTTCATTCCGTTTCGAAAAGAAACAAATTGGACTCCAACTTTTCTTTCCTTCCTACCAAATAGTCAAAGTCACACTAAACTATATTTTTGATAAGAGTAGTGTCTCCCATAATCATCATTCTGCTTATTAATAGTAAGTCAAATTACCAAAGCTCAATTCTTATTGTTTCTAAACTAAAAATATATGTATATAATTTAATCAAATGATGATACTTTTTATATTCTTAATAGAGGCATATCATTTACAAACCCTAAAGGAAAAGGCAAGTATGTTGATAAAATATATTTAATGTACATAGATTCGGATCATATTAATCATAATTATTAATGGTCTTGTCAGGTGAGAATTGATGGAATTGAAAAAAAATTTGGTTCAATTTTTTTGAATTGCTTTTCAACAATTCTACATGGACGGCGGTATGAAATTAATTGGAGTCTTGAAATTGAAATTGATGAAAAGCTAATCACAAATTGAATTAATTTTTTTTTTCAAATTTCACAAATTCTAATTCCAAACCTCTAATTATGTGCAGCCACGCATGAATCAAATTTCGGTTTTTTATCTATTCAAATGCATATATTTTTTTAAATTTTGGATTTGAGATTGACGAACCTTTATATATATATATATATATATATATATATATATATATATTGGTAGTGTGCATCTTCATTAATACACACATAAGCAACAAAATGAAAATTTCAAATAAATACTAACATCATTGAGAAAAATACATTCTCTCTCATAAGAGGAATCAAATGAGAACTAATGAAATCCATTGAAAAAATATACACAATGAGTCTCATATAAGAGAAATAGAAATAGAATAAATCAATTTTTAGAGATGCTTTTGAGGAATGAGCCACTCCTTGTTATCTCTCGAAGTGGTTTGTCTGTAAATCTAATCAAGTTATAAGCAAATCCTCCAAGCATGACACCTACAAGTGGACCAACTATATAGACCCACAGTCCCTTGTAAGTATGTCTAATAACAGCTGGCCCAATACTCCTCGCTGGATTCATAGATGCTCCAGAAATGGGCCTGCATTTACCATTGTGAAAAAGTGAATCAATTTTGAGTTTCAAGAGTAGCCAAACCAAAAAAAAAAAGTAGCCAAACAAGGAACTAATAGACATTAGTATGATTTCATTTTGTTAGAAGGGAGGTTGAGAATGTGTGCATGTTTTTGCTTCAACTTTTGAAATTAAAGATTAGCCGAACAAGTGATTCTGACACATTAAACCTTATTTCATAAGGTATAGGGACAATATCGTGGATGTGTATGTTTGTTTGAACTTTAAAAAAAAAATAGATAAACAAGTGACTCTGACACATCAAGGCTCATTCTAGCTTAGAGGGTATGCTCGTATTTTAAGAAATAAGCTAGTGTTCCAGCATTATTAAGCACAATACCAAATATCATGTTATTCCATTGAGGGATGCTTAGTTTTTTATAATGTAAAATTACAGAAATGAACCTATTGTTTGATATAGATAATTTTCAAGAGCACTGTAAATGGCATTATGTTAGAGTAGAAACATACCCAGCAACAAAGACATTTAATAGTATTGTCATTCCAACGGCGATACCAGCCAGCTCTCCAATCTGCAAATAAACATTATTACAAAAAAAGTTTTTGTTACAAAAGAGTATAAATAAATAAATAAATGTAGCAAAAAGTAGCTTTTATACATGAAGAAAAATTTCAAAAAATAAAAAAGAAAGAACAGTAGCTCAAAACAAAATGAACATTTTGTTCATTCCAAAACGATATGTGAATAATCTTGTATTATCCCATGTTAGTCCCAACAGACGGAGGAGGTTAGATTAGTCAAAAGATGGTTATCGGTACAAGCACACCAAGTGGTCCTCCATTTTCAGGGTAAAAAGAGATAGAGAAAATGCCTGGAACCAATGTTTGAGTAGCAGAAAAAGCTCGATATAATTACTTAAGTAAAATTGAAAAGTAATGACATGAAAAATATAAATTAGTGCTAAATTAATTAACATACCGCTCTATTATCTGTGGCAACACCAGAGATGACAAACATGAGGAGGAAAGAGATGAGGATTTCAAATATCAAAGACTGCATATCAGATCCAGCTGGTATAGTTCCAAAGTAAGTTTTAGGAGTTATATCAAACAGTAGACATAAGGTGCCACTGGCAAGAATTGATCCCAACACCTGGGCTGCTATGTATAGCGGCACCTACAAAACATGATATATATATATATATATATAAATGGAGTGTAACAAATTTGTATAACAGTCTCATCTAAGGTAGTCGAACCTAGTATCACAATTCTTTATTTTGTGAGATGATAGGTTTGGAATAACTGAGAATATCATGCTTTAAGGGTAATGATTTTGAAATTTTGAATTCCATTACCTATATCATTTGATAAATAAAAAAGAAAAAGATAAAGAAAAGAAAAAAAACGGAGGTTCAAATGCAAATTACATTTCCAAAGGGCAATGTCTCCCTATCTTGTCAAGAATTATTTTCTTATTTTAATTCAAAAATTCTGATATTCTTATATGAATAATTAATGATTTCCTTATCTTAAAAATTGTTTGCTCATATATTAGAAGAAGATTTCCAATTATAAAATTTGAAAAAGGATTTCCAAATTTATATGAGTTCGAAAGACTCTATTTGGGTAGGCAGTTAGATTTATAATACATTGAAAAAGAAAATAAAAAAAGCAAATAAATCAAAAGTAAAAACTCAATAAAAATATATTTCAACTATATGGATTTGGAATTGGATAGTAATATGTGTCATATCAATAATAGGGCCGGCTCAATCATAAGCGACTGAGGGCGCCTAAGGCCCCAATTAAAGAAAGAGGCCCCATATGTTTTTTACAGAATTAATTATGCTTCCTTTAATATATTAATAATCAAATAATGCAATTTTTATTATATTGACGAATACAAATACAAAGTTGCGCTTCAATGAAAAAAGAGGCCACAAAATTTTGTTAATGTATTAATTATGTTTCTATTAATTACAAAATAAACATAACTGATATTTCTTTAAAATTGGAAAAATTTTAAAGAGTAATTTTTTAAATTACCCTCACGCGCTTACAAAATAAAATCATTTTGAATAATTATTCTAACATCATATTTATTTTGAACTCTCTCACACATCAATTGCCTACAAAAACAAAACACTATGTCTATTACGTGTCAATAATTGTCATTATATTTCTTTTGGGGTCACAGATCCTCACACATTAATTGCCTACAAAATTAAATTACTATTTCTAAAATTAAAAATCCAATTAATGTTTTAAGTTTCCTTGATTAAAAATTATTAATATTATATTCATATATTAAACAAAAGAAGACTTAATTTTAGAATTTTGCTTTGGGCCTCAAATAATATCAAGCCGCCTCTGTATCAATTAGAGATTACAGAATTGGCTTTTTCAAGATCTTTTTATCATATTACTCCATATAAATGTATCGTTTAACATGGTGGATCAAATTATTTATTTATTTATTATTTTGAAAGTTTTTCTAACAATTGAGGAGGAAAACCAAACAACAATAATAAAACCAGAATGCTTACTTCCGCCCATGGAAATTTTCGAAAGACGGCGAAAGAGATGGTGACCGCCGGATTGAAATGGGCACCGGATATATGACCCACAGAGTAAATCATAACCATGACAATGAGACCCCATGTCACACAAATCCCTGGAAATGTGACCACACCATCATATAACTTATTAACGGCAACTGAGCCGCAGCCGGAGAAGATTATAAAGTATGTGCCAATCAGCTCTGCAATCAACTGTATATAGAGAAAACACACACATTAAGAACAAAAATCCATTCATGCAGATATATATATATATATATATATAACATTTTTATTTTAATGACTGACCTTTTGGGTGGTGGTCACAAATACAGCTGATGTGCACAAACCAAAGCCCTCCTTTAGGGTTTTTTTTGCAGTGCAAGTGGAGGCACCTTCTTCCATTCTTGAGGCAGTTTCTTCTGTGATTCCATTAGACGCCATTGTTGCAAAGGAAAGACTAAAGACTTGTTTGGTTTGAAAATATTGCTCTCTCTCACACACTCTCTAACCTTTCTGAATTATATAGATTTTTTTTTTTGAGGTTTTGTAGATATATATATATATATATATATATATATATAGGGTGAGGATAGAGAACACAACCCTTAAATGGAATCTTTTTTGGATAATACAATCTTGGATGTATCAGAACATATATATCAAAGTTTGACCTATTGAGACATTGTTTCTCCTTTTATATTTTGGAAGATTATTCCTCATATTTTCTTATCCCTTTCATTAATGATTTTATAGCAACTAATTTTTCTTATCCCGACAGGCTGGTCCTAAACCAAGGGGTTGAAAGAATTAAACTTTTTAATGGAGGTTGGTCTTAATTTTATAATCAAATCTTCTCTCCCTTTCTCTGCAAACCCAGCCCAAACCAAGTGAGTCTAACCAATGGTTCATGTTCAACTTAGCCGTGATCGAGTCAAGTCTGAACCCAAGGGTTCTGAAATTTAGTAAATTGGAGTTGTGTAGCACCTAAGTCAGGCGAATTTTGTCATTACTAGTCTCGTTCTTACACAAATTTTTTTATTTATTAATGTTTTATTTTATTATATTTTAAAGTGTGCTTTGTGCTTAGTGCTTAGTATATAAATTATAAATTTAACATTGTGAATATAGTGTTTAATAGTATATGCATATGTAATTATAATAGCATAGTGAAATAATTAAGGAAAATGATTTGTGCACGGATTTATTGCAGTGAATTATCAGACCTACTTATTTTAATTGATTTATCTATACAACAAATAAGGGAATCGACCCTCCATTTACTTATATTGTGCATAAAATTCAATACAGCAAATCCATTACTTATATGGTGCATAAATAACCAATCAAAAACTTTCACTACAGCAAATCGGTGCAAATACCACTCAACAATTAATAGCTTTAAATTAAATTGAGTATGACAAAATAACACCAGCCTATCCTGATTTATCGTTGAGTGTATCCATTAAAACTCCACGTAAATGCATATAATAAAAGTGATTTGAGTCTATTTAAAAAAGTAGGGTTTTTATAAATAAAATTTTGTGGGTTAGAGGATAAAACAATAGAGTCAAAATCAAGTTTTCTAAATTAATGAAATTTTAATAAAATCTGACGTGTGCGTAGAAACCGACATCATATTATTCATTTTTTTTCAAATTGCCTTTCTATTGTTGTGAAATTATGGTACTGCCCATCTCTCGAATGTAGAGAGAAAAACTGAGAAGCGTCTCCATGCAAAGTCTTCTACTGTTGCTGCTGCTACCAAGGTCGCCGAGAACAGGTCATCCAATGCCCCAGAATCTGATCAACGAACAGAGACAACTGACGCTGCCACTGTAACCGCCACGGCGAGCCAGTAGGAGATGATCATCCTCTGTCCGGATCAGCACCGGAAGAAACAATGCCCACTCCGGCAGCAGTATCGAAACAAGAACCACTGAATCATCCTCTACTCACTGAATCATCCCACTGGATCATCCCTATAATTTCAAGATTGTAAGAATAGATTACAAGTTACAACACATGTACACACTAGGGTTTTGTAGCTGGCTTGAAAACAACAGAGACACTCCATAGTCAATGCTGTTGTTTCTCTCTCCCAAGAGAAACAGAGAACTTGAATAAATCTCACCGGTTACCAAATCAATGCCAGGAACTGTGCCGCACCGGTGATTTCCGGTGCCGGTTACTCGCCGGATTTAATGACGTCCGTACAGTTCACGTGCAAATTCCAGTGGGTCTTGTTTCGATTCTGAGGAGCTCGAGAATTGATACATTAATCGGCCGCAAAGGTGAACTCATCAAGAAAATGTCCGAGGAGACTGGCGCTTGCATACGCGTCCTTGCCCCCAACAGAAAAAACAGTCTGTATTTAGAAGGAGAGACCCGAAACGTCTTTAGTTTTTCTCTCTCTGCGTATGAGAGAGGGCCAGAGGGTAATTTTAAAAAAATATATAATATTCTGTAGATTTTTATTTCAACGTCAAAGTTTGATAAAATTCCATTAATTTGAAAATTTTAATTTTGACTCTATTATTTTATCTTTTAACCCACAAAACTCCATTTTTTTTAAAATTATCCCTAGAAAGTACATCTTATTTTATCAATTAATTTTAGTTATAAATTTATGACAAAAGTGCCCAAAAAAAAAAAAAAAAAAATTACTACTCTTAAATTTCACCAAGTTATAAAAGTAGGCAAGTCAGTCTTTATAGTTTCAAAAATGAACAATTTATCCCCTTTGCATTTTACCTCCGGCCACTTTCTTTCCGTATTGTGATGCACATGATTGATACTTTATTCAATTAAACCGGCCACTTTCTTTCCGTATTCCACCACATGGTATGATATTGTCGGTTTTGCTCTTGCGTTTCACCCCAAAAGGCCTCATACTAATTAGAGATGAGGCATTTACATATAAGCACTTCACCTTTCCTCTCGCACTCGCCCACGGCACACCCGCCCACAGAGTCATCACAATCCACCCCCCTTGGAGGCCCGACGTCCCCGTCGGCACACTTCCGGCTGGGTCGAGCTCTGATACCATTTGTAACGACCCACTCCATCACATGGTATGATATTGTCTGCTTTGGGCCTGAGCACGCACGGTTTTGCTCTTGGGCTTCACCCTAAAAAGCCTCATACCGATTAGAGATGACACATTTACATATAAGCACTTCACGTTTCCTCTACCCAAGTGATGTGGGACTTGTGCACCCGTAACTCGCTAGTGTGGTAGCTTGACACTGTCTCTCGCACCCACCTACGGCACACCCGCCCACAGGGTCATCACAACATTTATATATATATTTATGTATTTTATTATAATAAGTTGTAATATAAATAAATTATCGTTGAACCATATATATATGTTCATGTGTATTTATTTCACTTCTGTCACTTCTAGCTACTAGCTAGATAGAAGAGTTTTGGGTGTAAATTCCTTTTTGGTCTCAAAGCCTTCCTCATTGTTCACCTTAAAATAGTTTTCAAATTTTATTTGCTTGAAACTTTAATAAATTGTTAGTTAGTTTTGTACTCTGAATGATTTTTCGTCTTTTCACTCTCTCCACTGAACTAGGCCATGAATACAAATGAGGAAGCATTACAAAAATAAATAAATAAAATTACAGATGAGAAAAAATTTAATGCACACGTGTTCTCCAATTTTGTAGAAAAAAAAAATGAGTAGAAAACTCACTCAGTCTGAGTTCACATAAATCAAGTAGAGGCCCACATGAGGATTTACAACACTTACGTCAATTTAGGACCATGTAATATCTCAGCTTATTATAGAGGGCATGCATTTAAGATATTTTGCATTTTATTATTTTTTTCTTTATTAAAAAAAGTTAGTTATAGGGGGTAGTATGGTAAATACACAATGATATCGGGTGAAAAATGGTCAGAGGTGAAATGTAAGGGCCAAGTTGCTCACTTTTGAAATTACAAAGGGCTAACTTGCTCACTTTTATATCACAAAAGTATTATACTCACTCAGTAAAATTTCAGAGTGTTTTTTATACTTTTGCCTAAATTTATTATAGAATATGATATAGATTAGTTCCATTTTCTATTTTCTATTCCCTCTTCCTATCTTCCTTTCTTCTATTAGGATGGAAGTGAAAAGGGTAAATAGAAGAAACAACCCATTTTTTTTTTTTTTCCTGAAAGGTTAGAAGAGACACAACCTTAAAAGGTTTCTATATTCCTTTTCTTCAAGGGAAGAAAATATGAATAATAATATTTTAACACTATACCTTGTAGATGCCTTAATAGTTTAGTAGTTAGTACTTTCGGTGAGTTTTAGAGTACTAAACTTCGACTCTCTATTTTTACTAATTTAACCTCTAACTCTTTACCTTTAAATATCTAAATTAACAAGTTAACAACAATTTTTTCAAACAAATATATATATATTTTTTCTCTCCTCTCCATTCCATTTCGGAAAGAAACAAAATGGGCTCCAACTTTATTTCCTTCCTGCCAAACAGTCGACGTCTATGCTATCCTTCCAAGAGTATTCAAACTATCCTCTCCAATACACGTGGACATCTAAACTAGATTTTTGCTAAGAATAGTCTCTCATAATCGTCATTCTGCTTATTAATTTTAAGTCACATCACCAAAGGTCGATTCTTATTGTTTCTAAACTAAAAATATATGTATATAATTTAATCAATTGATAATACTTTTTAATATTTTTAATGGAGTTGCATATATAAATGTCTTGATAGCTTAGTGAGTTAGAGAATACCAATCCAACTTTCATCGTATCCGAACCCTAAAAGAAGATTGGTCTAGTGGTAAAATCATCTGGGCTTGGGTGCTTACTAGTGCCAAGGGCTTATGACAACTTAGGGCCACGCCTCCGCTGATATACTCAACGACTTACCTGGCCTGGGGTGGAGAGGCGCCCTTCATGGGACCTTGGGGATTAGTCGGGGCAAAATCTTAGATACCACGGGTTATCCCAAAAAAAAAAAGCCAAGTATATTGATTAAATATATTAAATGTACACATATTTTAATCAAGTGACTTTTTTTCAACACATTAATCGAATTTCTTGTTGGTTTTTGATCTATTCAATTGCATATTTCTTAACATTTTGGATTTTAGATTGAGTGACCTTTATATATATTTCTTTATTTTGACATAGAAGAATCAATCCACCAACTAGTCATTTTTGAACTCTCCAATAATTTGCAAACCACAAATCACACATATCAGTCATTAGACAAGAAATTGCATATTTATTAATACACATGAACAAATATCACAACAAAATAAAACTTTCAAATATATACCAACATCATTGAGAAAAATACATTCTCTCTCTCATAAGAGGAATCAAATGAGAACTAATAAAATACAATGAAAAAAAAAAAATTGCAATGACTCTCATATAAGAGAAACCAAATGAGAAATAGAAATAGAATAAATCAATTTTTGGAGATGCTTCTGAGGAATGAGCCACTCTTTGTTATCTCCCGAAGTGGTTTGTCTGTAAATCTAATCAAGTTATAAGCGAATCCTCCAAGCATGACTCCTACAAGTGGGCCAAGTATATAGATCCACAGTCCCTTGTAAGTATGTCTAACAATAGCTGGCCCAATACTCCTTGCTGGATTCATAGATGCTCCAGAAATGGGCCTGCATTACAATTGTGAAAAAAAAGTTATTTAATTTTGAGTTTCGAGAGTAGCCAAACAAGGAACTAATAGACATTAGTATGATTTAATCTCGTTAAAAGGGAGGTTGAGCATTCAGCCTTAATGTGTGTATGTTTTTGCTTGAACTTTCAAAATTAAAAATTAGCCGAAGAAGTGACTCGGACACATTAAATCTTACTCTGTAGCATATAGGGACAATATCATGGATGTGGATGTGTATGTTTGTTTAAACATTGAAAAAAAGAATAGACAAACAAGTAACTCTGACACATTAAGACTCATTCTAGCTTAAAAAGTGCGCTCGAGTTTTAAAAAATAAGCTAGTGTTCAAGCATTATTAAGGACAATACCAAATCTCTTTCGAAAAACTCAAGCCAAATCCTACTCAAAACAATTTTCAATATTATTTTAATGGTTTCAAATAGTAATAAATATTATGTTATTCCATTGAGGGATGCTTAGTTTTCTATAATGTAAAATTACAGAAATGAACCTACTGTTTGAGATAGATAATTTTCTAGAGCACTGTAGAAGGCATTATGTTAGAGGAGAAACATACCCAGCAACAAAGACATCTATTACAATAGTCATTCCAACGGCAATACCAGCCAGCTCTCCTATCTGCAAATAAACATTATTACAAAAAAGTTTTTGTTACAAAAGAGTATAAATAAATAAATGAGCAAAAAGTAGCTTTTATACATGAAAAATTTTCAAAAAATAAAAAAGAAAGAACATTTGCTCTATGCTAAATGAATATTCTGTTCATTCTAAAACCTGAACCTGAACACACATTATGCCTATAATTAATTGAATCATTGTCGTGTTCACTCTCGAGTCTAATTTGATCATTCAATCAGACTCGATATGTATTGCATGTAGGTTTGGAAACTTGGGCACTGAAGCAACCAATGGCATGCTCTCGAGAAAAACTAGATATAATTTACTTAAGTAAAATTGAAAATTAATGACATGGAAAATATAAATTTATGCTAAATTAATTAACATACCGCTCTATTATCTGTGGCAACACCAGAGATGACAAACATAAGGAGGAAAGAGGTGAGGATTTCAATTGTGAAAGATTGCATATCAGATCCAGCTGGTAGAGTTCCAAAGTATGCTTGAGGAGTTATATCAAACATTAGACATAAGGTGCCACTGCCAAGAATTGATCCCATTACCTGGGCTGCTATGTATAGGGGCACCTACAAAACATGATATATATATATATATATATATAAATGGAGTGTAACAAATTTGTATAACAGTACATGAATTATATTCATTTAAGGTAAATGATAAAGAGTCTGACTCTTAGACTAGGAGACTATTTTATGTGAGTGGGAATGATGTCATCTTCAACTCACGTAAACGAGTGAAATATTGTATCGCAATTCTTCATCTGATTCTAAAAACTTTTGTGAACAAAATAAAGAAGGTGATATGTTTGGAATAATCTTCACCAGAAAAAATATTTCAAAAAAATATCATGCTTCAAGGGTAATGATTTTGAAATTTTGAAATTTTGAATTCCATTACCTATCATTTGATAATAATAATAAATGAAAAGAAAAAAAAGAAGGAATGTGTATTTCAAATGCAAATTACATTTCCAAAGGGCTTTTTCAAGATCTTTTTATCATATGCTACACAAGTTACTCCATATAAATATATTGTTTAATATGGTGGATCAAATTATTTATTTATTTGTTCTTTTGAAAGTTTTTCTAACAATTGAGGAGGAAAACCAAACAACAATAATAAAACCAGAATGCTCACTTCCACCCATGGAAATCTCCGAAAGACAGCGAAAGTGATGGTGACCGCCGGATTGAAATGGGCCCCAGATATATGACCCACAGAGTAAATCATGACCATGACAATGAGACCCCATGTCACACAAATCCCTGGAAATGTGACCACACCATCATACAACTTATTAACGGCGACCGAGCCGCAGCCGGCGAAGATTATAAAGTATGTTCCGATCACCTCTGCAATCAACTGTATAGAGAAAACACAAACACATTTAAGAACAAAAAACCATTCATGCATATATATATATATAACATTTTTATTTGAATGACTGACCTTTTGGGTGGTGGTCACAAATGCAGCTGATGTGCACAAACCAAAGTCCTCCTTTAGGGTTTTTTTTGCGGTGGAAGTGGTGGCACCTTCTTCCATTCTCGAGGCAGTTTCTTCTGTGATTCCATTAGACGCCATTGTTGCAAAGGAAAGACTAAAGGCTTGTTTGGTTTGGAAATTTTGCTCTCTTACACACTCTCTAGCCTTTGTGAATTATATAGATTTCGTGGTTTTGTAGATATAAATAGGGTAATATAGAGAACACAACCCTTAAATGGAATCCTTTTTTGGATAATAAACCTTGGATGTATCAGAACAGAGTTTGACGAGTTGTTTCTCCTTTTATCTCTTGGAAGATTATTCTTCGCATTTTCTTATCCCTATCAGTAATGATTTTATAGTAACTAATTTTTCTATTTTTATGAATTTACTATACTTGGATTTTTCATCCACGTGTGAAACATAGTATTATGACCAAGTTTTGATAGTTTCTGACTTTGTCCAAGTAATTGTGTTGATACACGTCTCCATTACTCATTTGAATAATTCTTATTATGGTATTATCTTGAATTTCTAAAACAAAAAAAAATTTATTTGTTTATTTTTAGAATTATACTAGTACTACTTAACATAGCATTCAACTAGTTTCATCTAAGTGGATCCAAATAATATTGACAGTCATTTTAGCTGGTCCACTTCACAGCTTCTATCATTTTCTAAATTTGTCTAATTGTGTTGGGTCTTTGATATATTTCAAATTTTTTTTTTTTTTTTAAAATATTGTTGTTAGAAAGTGCTCGGAAAGAAATGGATTCAAAGTCTAAAAAGAAAATTACTTGGCCAAAAAAAAAAAAAAAAAAAAAAAAAATTGAATAGAAAGCTATATTATTGCTTTGGACTTGTGAGGTAATATTAGAAAGAGAGCAAGAGTTAATATACGAGATTTGGGCGTTACATATTCTGTACCAAAGAGTTATGAGCCCTCCTTACTAATCATTTAATTAAGAAAGATTTAATTAATTTAATCATTTATGAATAGTAATTTTAAACGAAATAAGAAATGGATTATTTATTTTTGAGAAGAATTAATGTGAGAGGTATGTGTGCACCTAAAATCTAATTTTAAATTAATATTCAACAAAGTAAATAAATAATTATTTTTACAAATGGTAATTAAAATAGATTTCTTAAAATAATAAGATAAATCTTAATATATTATTTAAGATAAACGGATTACAAAATTAAATAATGAAAATAATTTACAATAATAAATTAGAAAACTATTCTATAAAATATAATTTGTAAAACTCTAAAATGATCAATTAACATAAAATTGACACAAGGTAAAAAAATAAAAAAAATTAATTAAACTTTTTGATAAGTGAATTTTTAAACTCCTAAAATAATATCAAAATCAAGACTCAATCCTTCCTATGGTTGCTTTTGGTCCTTTTGTAGGCTCTAAACAGAAGAAGGATTTTCACCCGCCCCTCTGACTTAGGACACAGATCCCTCTCTATTCACACACAAATGGAGAAAAAGATGAGGCGATTGTTTGCGCTTGAGCCCTAAAGTCATGCTTACTTTCACCCACAAATTCAATTCAAAATCAAGTCCATCCTAAAAACCAAAATTATTGAAATCCGTTATATAACTCAAAATAATAAATTAAGAATGCACCAAAAATAAAGGGATTACTTGGTTTGTAATTTTGAAAACAATTTTTAAGAATTCGGAGGACATAAAACAGCTCTCAAAGAACAATATTTTATAATTATCTGAAAATAGACATTTTTATAACTGAGTTTTTAGAAAACACTTTTCTGAAATTAAAACCAAACAGAAATTTTTGTACTGTTTTCTATTTTAAATTTTCTGAGAACAAAAAATTATTTTTATAGTTACAAATCAAATGGAACTAAAAAATTTCAAACTTTCAAAAAAATTTACATACCAAGAACTTAGCTACCCAAATTGTAAGGCCCAATATTGAAACCCATTATATGACTCAATATAATAAATTTAGAATGCACCAAAAATTAAAGTTAAAAAATGAAAAAAAAAATCAAAATTTTTACATACTAACAACTTAGCAACCCAAATTGTAAATCCAAAATTTGAAACTACTATTTCTCTTGATTTAGATGATTATAATACACCAATTTAATTAAGTAATAAAACTATATATTAAAAGAAAATATCATGATGCTTTTGAAAATAAATAAATAAATTTAAAGAAAATATCAAAACTTTTACATATAAAACAAGTTCAATTCAAAATTAAGTATAACCCAAACACCAAAAGCATTGAAACCCGACGTATAACTCAAAACAATAAAAATTAAGATTGAATCAAAAATAGAAACTAAAAAAAAAATAACATATCAAAAATTTTGAGCAACAAATTCAATTCAAAATCAAGTCCAACCCTAAAACAAAAAACATTAAAACCCTGACTCAAACTAATAAAATAAGAATGAACCAAAAATAAAAATAAAAACTAGAAGAAATTTAACATATCAAAAAACTTTCAGCAACAAATTCAATTCAAAATCAAGTCCAACCCAAACATAAAAAACATTGAAACGCTGACTCAAACTAATAAATTAAGAATGAACCAAAAATAAAAAAAATAATAAAAACTGAAGGAAAAAATTACAATCCAAAGTAACTAAATAAATATAAAAACTAAAAAATAATAATAATAATAATAATAACACTTCTAAAAAGAAAAAGTAAAGAAAAAATTTAACAATCCAAATTAAATTACTTGATCAACAACCATATAGTGAAGACTTTATGGACTGAATTTTAAGTACTGAGCTTTCAAATGGTAAATTGGTAATTAAAAAATAAATAAGTGACGTTTCATTTAAAATTATATACTATAATTTTTGGATAGACAAAAACATTTTTTTCATTCTAAAAAACAGCGTTTCTCACATCTCATAAGTAGTGGTGAGACTAATCGTCATGTAACACATTAGCAAAAAGTTGAATAAAACTTACACATCACTAACGAATTTGTTGATGCCTTACATGGGAATTGGCTGAGGATTACGTAATAATTTCTCAAGAAAGGGTAGACATGTTTAACCCGAAAATATGCATCCACATGGCGGAGTGACATTGGTAGAAGAACACGCGGTGGCATAGGTGGCAGTCCTTAATGATTTGCCTTGGGCTCTAGGCAAAGGCATTGCTGAAAAAAAGCAATTGGGCTACTTGATTAGCAGCCCAATTTGCATAAAAATGGGCCTAACGGGCACTTAGGCTAAGAGTGAGGAAGAAAAGGAGGAATGAAATGCCTTTCCTATCAAGAGCTTTGATTAACAATTTAGTGCGGTTTTTTTTTTTTTTTTTTTTTTCGTCTTTTAAAATAAAAGGTTAAAAGATTCAAGTTCTCGTAAGGATAAAGGTGGGTGTGCGTGTATTTCACCAAAAAGATAAGGAAAAAAAATATCCTTCGTTAAGAGCCCAATCCACAAAAATTCAAAAGAAAAAGAGAATTCAAAAGTAAAAGAGAGAGAAGCCCTTCTCGTGATACTCCTCCTAGTTCGCCAAACTTTTTTTTCCTTTTAAAAGTGGAAAAAATAAATAAATAAAAAGGAAGGGTAAACAAATTTTTTTTTTTCTTTTCATTTGTAATCTTAATATATCAGTACAACTTTTTGTAAAGGAAAAATGCATAAACGACACACAACTCACCAAGGAGATGAGCTATGGGGTCCACCATATTGGGGTCAGTCTCTGTCTTGTCTGGTGAAGTGGCTCACTTGTTTTAAAAGGAGACTATTATGGTCCATTCAAAATTTTCCAAACTCTAGCGCTAAAAATAGTGAATCCATTATAGCCTAAATTAAAAAAAATAAAAAAAAACAGAACATAAAAATGGACTATCTACTAATTTTTTGATAGTTAGGCACTTAGGCCTAACATCTCTTTTCTTTTCTTTGGTCGTCGTCTTCATTCAGATTATGACTTGGAATGGAACTGCCTCGTGCTTTTGTGGTCCAATGTGAGCTGAACTTTCTTGACTCATCAATTTTCAGGGAAAATTTGCTGATGTGGCCAAATTAAACCCATAGAGTATTGAATCGGCATCTTTAAATTAAAATCAGAAATAATTTATTTAAATTTAAAAAAAAAAAAATTCAACTATAAATTTAGCACAATTTTCTAAGATTGCCAAATAATCACTAATTTTGACTGAGGTTAGTTAGGTTACCAACCTTATTGTCTGTTGAGGAATAATCATACCAAAATAACATTCCATGAATTAACAGAAACTGCCACGGAAGCAAAGAACAATTCAAAAAACACCATATGGGTAACCACATAGTCCATACACAACAACCTAAAAACAATAAATTATTCCATTCACGTCAAATATTTTGATGGCTGAGAATAGTCTGCATAGGAGGAGGAGATTGGTTTCAGTTTGCAGACAAAATATCTAGGCTGCCCCCATCAAAATCCTCCAAGGCCACCAAAACTTTTCACTCATGTCTTGCAAGACAACCATTCATTTCAGATGTATTTGTTCAACTTTTCCCATTATGATCATATAAAGAATGTAATACTAAGCACCCAAAATGTCGGAACAGCAGCTTGTAGATATTGTCAGCTTTGAATAAATTCTAGTAACTTCTTCCCCACGTACGTAGATATTGTCAGTTTTGTACGTTTTTCAAAACACATCGACAGAGTTAGGAGGCATTTCCCCAAATTTTTCCCCTAATTCGACAAGGGATGTCACACAAAGTATCCAGTATCATTTTAGTCATACCTTGCAAAGAGACTATTCATTTCAAATGTATCTGTTCAACTTTTCCTATGTCTTAGGATCATATTTTCCCCAAAAATACAAAAATGGAGATAGCAACATAGCTGATATATATAAACTCAACAATATCACATGGAAACTATGGGAGAAAAAAAGGAGAAATAAAATCTTTACTGATTATAGAACTTTTAATACACCAGTTACTTTACAAAAACCAACTAAAGAACTACGCTTTCAAACACGTACAATTTCAAGATTATTGACACTTACCAGTCACTCGGTACCACGACAAAGGCCTGGACTGGCATCCTTCACTAATATCTTATTTTTTCCTACTCTGGAAATTTGATATCACAAAGCCATACGTAAACGGGAAGAAAAGGGAAAAAGAGAAACAAAAACTGAAACACCGAAACAATCATTTTGAAGGAACTTCAGAAGCACAACTAGAAATAGGCAGATCGGTTGGGGTGCATACCAGAGCTCTTTGTTGTAAATGTCTCAGGCTCTGTTCCATGCTAACCTGTACCATATCAGCTAGCATCTGCTTTGCTTTCCCAGATTGCTCCTCGCCATCAATCTGAGATATAATGTTGCACACTATGTTCTCTAACGTGTCGGGCTGAAACTCAGATCTTGGGTAAGGAGATTCTCTTAGTAACCGCAACAGCGTTTGTGCTTTCGACTGAGACTTGGGTGATCCTTGAACGGTGAGCTCCAGAAGACCAGGTATTACACCTTCCCTAAGAATTGGTTCCCTGTATTTACATCGGTCACTCTGACACATTGTCAGAAGGGTCCCAACTGCATGCTCTCGGCTTTGAAGAGACCCACTTTCAAGCACTTCGACTACTGCAAGCACTCCACCTTCTTCAGATGTCAGTGCAGTTCTACCCTTCTCAAAACCCACTAAAGATTCTAAAAGAGCGCTACTTTTTTCAGCTGTATTTGAAGATTTTTTACAGGTTTTAAGCAAGTTAACTATACAAGGAATAGACTCCGCTTCAAGAATTAAGCTAAGGTTGTCTTGGAGCGTGGAGAGGTTGTAAAGAGCCTTTATGGCGTCGGCCTTGGCTTGTGGGCTCCCATGCCTTAAGACTTCAACAAGTAGAGGGATTGCGCCTGAAGCACTTATGATTGGCTTGTTAATTGAAGAAGCAGATAGTGTGAGTACGGCTGCAGTGGCGTGCTCTTGCAGTGTTGGACTCTCCGAGTGAAGAAAACTGATGATTGGTTCTAAGGCACCAGCATCAACAATACTAATCTTATTCCTGCATATTATCAAATGAAAATCAAGACAGATTGTGAGCAAGTTTCATTATTCAAATTTTCAACCACATACGGAAGGAAAAGTATTGTTCAAAAATCTGCTTCTAAACAGATGAAAATGAAAGGTTCAGTTTTCAATTCTAAAGCGCTTGACAATTTTTTTTCAAAAAATGAGGAAAGAGACAGAAAATAGAACCAACGGGGAGCTAACATAGCTATTCCGGTCAATTCTATCAACCATAACTGCCATTCAACTCTATCAGAAATTATATATCCTCTTATCAGAAAATTAGTAATTTAGCCATTTCCTCGCAACTGCCAATATACATATCCTGCGAAATTAGCATGCAAGGGACTCAATGATAGACTTAAAATATAAGAAATTATGACAACTCATAGCCAAAGTACCAAAATAAAGAACTTTCTAGGTTATTTTAAAAAATAAGCGATATACAGTTCTCTCCCTTCCTTGAAGGTGTGCCTTCTTGTAGCTCCAATCAGACCATACACTGAATGGGGCTTCAAATGAAAATACAATCAAATCCAGATATATTTTTTAACCAATAAATGGAAAAAATTTATACAAAGAACCAACACATAGCCCGACTCTTTTAAGACATTCCATTGAGCGCCGGATTCTTAAATTTATGCACGGAACTGCATATTTAAAAACTAGCTATAATAAAATAAAATAAAATAAAATAAAATAAAAAAATAAAAAAATCTGCGTCATATGCGAAGATAATTGGGATGAGTGACTGTTTTCTCTCTCAGTATACTCTGTAAATCTGACCATAATTGACAAAAGCCAGTCATCCATACAGTAATCCCCTACGAGATGGATGACGGAATTGACAAAATGAAATAGCGAAACCCACAAGTGGGAGAATTAGTCCTCTACTAAAATCTACAGAAACAAATTACTCCACCAGCCTCATGTCTACAGACTGCTTTCTTTCTCCCCAATGGCCACCATTATAGGCCAGACTAAGTCTAAGTGTCAAGCTTGTTTGCTCATCCACATTGACACAAATAGCAGAATTAGATTTTCAAATCAATAGTATAAACTCTTCTTGCTTACTCCTAGAAATCCAAAGTACTATATTTAGATTAAGACACTGAATAATGATGACAGTAATTTTAGAAACACATTAATTATCTTCCTTACTTTTCAAATTTTCTATCAAATATGCTTTTTTAAAAAAAAAAAAAATAATAATAATAATAAAATCTTTCTTTAGATGTGATAGCTTCAAAGAGTAGATAAAAAGAAAGGAACCCAATGAAAGAAAAGGAAAGAGTAACATGTGAGCAAAGAACAAAGCTAACCAACCCCAACCATAAAGGAATTGATGCCAAGCTTTGGAAAGCATTTTCTTTAAAGATGTCTCCAACCATAACAGAACATTCGGATAAACATACAGATTATATTTTTAGAATAGAAGGTTGACCCGAGCATATAAACTAAAATCCATTTTAACAGTAACAGAATCAACATTTTCCTTTCTGATGTCCCTAAACTCCACTAATTTCTTTGAAAATTCCAATATTCATCCAAATTTTAAACAAAATTATGCTTGTTTGGCTGCAGAGAAAGTTTCATATATATTTTACACTTTGGGGCCCAAGAATAAAACCACACTCAGATCATCTTAATGCAATTATTTGGATTAGTTAAGTAA
Organism: Cornus florida; assembly: GCF_030987335.1. NCBI lineage: Eukaryota > Viridiplantae > Streptophyta > Magnoliopsida > Cornales > Cornaceae > Cornus > Cornus florida. The sequence goes on from NW_026775577.1 coordinate 11,378,141, forward strand.
ACCTCTTATTATAATGAAATTTAAACAAAAAAAAATATGTAATCTTTCTTTTCCTCCTAAAACTCCCACTATATTGAAACCTAAACTAAATTTTAAAAAATAATAATAATAACAATATTCTTTTTCTTCTTTACTTTTATGAGCAATTAAACAAAAAGAAGAGACAACAGAACACAATTCTCTTTCCCCCAAATTGCTGAATCCGAGGAAAAAGTAGGAACGAACATAAAAAAAATAAAATAAAAAACAAAAAGTGAAAGCGAACAGAGAAACATCTGAATTAAAAGCACAATAATCAACAAACAATCAAGAATTGAACTAATTATAGTCCAACCACTTCAATTCTGAGAAAATTAAAACATATACCCACATAGAAAAATATGATTCAAGGCACAATAATCAACAAACAATCAAGAATTGAACTAATTACAGTCCATCGACTTGAATTTTGAGAAATTTAATAAGTATGTGTGTGTGTCTCTATATATATATATTCGACTTACGTTTCGTCTTTGACGGCGAGGTTGAGGAGGGCGAGAAGGGCCGCCTCGTTGGAGTCGACGGAGTCGGAACGGAGCATGTCGACGAGTGGCTTGACGGCGGCGGAGAACTGACGGCGACACCGGTGGGAGGTCTTGGTGAGCCGTCTGATCTCTCTCGCCGCCTGGATTTTCGAATCCGAGTCGTCGGATTGGATGAGCTGGAGGGCTTGATGGACGGTGGACGAAGCTCGGGGAGTGTCCGTATTATCGATGTCTGTGCCGGTAGTGAATTGGGTCTCTGTGGAGTCCATCGTTGGTTTGGAATTGCAGATTGAGGAGTGTAGAGAGAGAAAGTATCTGGGGTGGGGCACTGTACTTAAAACCAAAGAGGTGGGGAGTTTTAGAGAGAGAAAGCTAGTGAGAGGGAGAAACGTAAGGTGGAAATGAAACGCAGGGAGTCTGCCGTGGCGTTAAGCAACAGTTAAGAGAGAGAAAGTTAGAGGATTTAGAGAGAGAAAGTTAGAGAGAGAGTCAGAGGGAGCTTTTCAACGGGTACCTTTAACTCGACTCGACAGTTGGGGTTTTTGGTTGGTGAAACCTCCTAATCCGAGTGGGGATTACCAATTTACGGTTATACCCCTGTTAATTTTTTTTTTTTCTTAATCTGTTAATTATTTGAATACTAAATTTTACCAATGAATTTTTAGTTTTTATATTTTTGAGTAAACAATTTGGATTACGATCAACATGGTATTGGATTTGGATGATTTTAAAGCTCATCTATATTTTGAAAATTGTGAAATGAAAAAATTAATCATGTTATTTTATGTAAATTAAATAAATAAATCATTTTGTAACATGATATAACTGTATTACAATAATTTTTAATTCTGAAATATATATATATATATATATATGCAATTTCATGAAATAAAAATAATATACTTCCGTTCTTTTATTTTAACACTCAACCAACAAAGGGAGTAATTTGTAAGGTTTCAATAATGATCAAGAGAACCTTTTTTTTGCTAAAACTATTACTAATTAAATATAACAGTCGAGGAAGTTTGTTACAATTTGCTTTATTAATTCAAATGATTTTAATCAATAAAAGGGTAAATTAATAATTTCATAGGATGAGTATAACGTGCTTTGCACATGGTAGTTTTTTTTTTTTTTTTTTTTTTCAAATAACGTAGTGACTTTTATTTAATACCATACATCTTGCACAAACTTGATTCCTTAGCTAAAAGACAAAGAGAGAAGACAGGAAAAAAATATAGTGAATAATAACTTAAATTTTCCATCAATTGGAATAAACACCCATAAATATAGTGTTTAATAGAAATCTTCTTTTCAATAATGACTCAATTTTGAATAAACATTCATAAAAATTACTGCAAAGTAGTAATTTTATCTCTGTCCCGCCAAATTTGAGCATATATTGACTTTTTTCTTTCTGTTTTTTCCGGAAGTTAGCATAAATTGACTTTGCCTATGAACCAAACTTTGTGGGAAATTATTTTTACAGAAATAATCATAACTTCATAATTTACCATCTGCACCCAGTAACTACTTAAAAAAAAATCTGGACATCCAAATTATGAGGTAAAAGTGTTGTCACGGATTATTACAAATAAATAGTATTAACGACTCATATTTATTATTTAATAAAATCAAAGTCTCATAATTTTGAAAAAATGAAATTGACCAAAATATTGACGTGAATATGAAAAAACACTGTTTACCTTTATCGAGGAACCACTTTTTTGTGCATGGAGGTATCACTTTTTGTGCATCAGGTACCACTTTTGTTTTGGGTATAGAGATACCACTTTTGTGCACATAGGTATCAATTTTTGTGTATCAGATTCTATTTTTTTGTGCAACCCAAAAAGTGATACCTAATGACAAAAAATGGTACCTGCATGTAGAAAAAATGTTACCTATTTGCCTAAAAGTGGTACCTCAATGAGGGTAAATAGTATTTTTTTATGTCTTTATTTTTTCGAAACTGTGAAAGTTTGACTCCATGAAATAGTTAATATGAGCCATCAGTACCATTTATACGTAATAATTCCAAATTTTTATCGTTAAGACTACCACGGGTTTAGACTTCAGTAATCATACTTACAAAGTCAATATAGCCCTAATGATATAACCTTTCATCTTTAAAGATGAGAGAGGAGTGCCAGTACGGATGCTGGCAAAAAAATAAAAAGGTGGGAGCCTGATTAATAATTTTACAAATTGAAGGGGTATTTTATAAAATTTCACACACACCGTATTATATATATAAATAAATAAATAAATAAATAAATAAAAAACAGGGGCAGGTGCACCGGGGCATGCAGTGGATTCGTCGGTGGCTTTGAATAGTGACCAAATCTCAACCACGAGATCTACAGTGAATATATGTAACGCATTAATAAATATATATATATAATTTGGTCACAGATGATATGAGTGTCTGATTTAATAAAGTAACATAGAATGACAACAATCGGCTCCTAATAATTTGGATACAACTTTAGTAAATTAAATCGAGTTGTTTTATAGATTAAAACTGTCATAATATAACCTCTATTAACTCTATAAAGTTTATTTATTTTTTTTTATTTTGATAATTTTTGTTTTCTATCAAGTTGCTTCAAAGCCCATGTGGATCACCCACTTTTTTCTTTATTTAGTTTGTTTTTGTTGGTTTCCTTCTTTGTCTTTTGCATCACGTCTTATTTAAATTCAAGAATATCTTACAAAGTGTGTGTGTTTCAGTGTTTGCATATATATATATATATAAATATATATAAATAAAGACCATCTTACAAAGTTTGTGTGTATATATATTTATATAAAGACCCTCATTTAGCATGTTAAAATCATGAATTAATTAAACATCCAAGCTTGCAATATGATTGAATATGCAACCTGTATATAGGTATGTTTTTATATGTATGTGTGTGTATATATATATATATAGTTGGTGAAAAGTAGAGAAAGTGGGTCCTTCTTGTTGCACATTAGCCACATTTTAGATCTCAGATTGTAAGCTTTGCATGCATTAAACTATTTCATTGAAACATAAACTAAAAAAGGAAAGAAAAAAAAAATGTGTTTTAATTCCTTCCTTGGACTTCAAGCGTTTTCCACCAATGACCTCCTTTTTATAAGAGAAGTTTCTTACCTTTGTTATCATCATCAATTCCATATATATATATATATATATATATATATCTTATCTTTTTATGTGTGGATAGTTGTTTGTAATCATATAACTTCATTGCTTCATGTTGGTTAGGGCAGTTTTTATATAATTACATCTAAAAGTAAAAGAAATAACTATTAAAAACTAGGATACTTTTATTTTGTGTCGGTGATGACCTAATAATCTCTGGAAAAACCGAAAAAGGAGGGCCCTAGAAAATTTTGTCTTTATTTTACTTTTAGTAACTTCAAATTTTTATTTGAATAATAAAATAAAAAAACCTTCCTTTTCAACATATTGGTTTTTGCTTTTGTTATCTCAATCATGTGTCAAGTGATACAATAAGTAATTTTTATCAGTAATTTTTTACTGTTCAATAGTACTTCCTCACATTTCAAAATATAAAAATAAGCGTGTATCTGATTATTCATAAAAATTATTTCGGCACCACAACCATTGATCTAACAAAAAAGAGGACACGTGTATATCGATTTCCTAACATTTCAATTTATGATAACGCATGCAATTCTTGGTAGATGTGAATTTCTAGACACCGTAAATATATAATTATAATAATAGTAATAAGTAATTCTTTCTAAACTGCTAGAATTTAAAAAAAACATTTTTTGTCGAGTGCAGGGTAATTTTCAAAAACATAAGGGAACTGCTTGTAATTTTGACAACTGTCAAGGGAGGTCAGTACTTTAACCTAATATAATAAGAGTAAATTTGTGGTTGTTTCGTAGACAAAGTCACAAAACAAATATTAGAAGCTGAAAACATATAATCAGAATCTTTGGCCTACTTGGGTCAGATTTTACCAAAATCAAAGAACAGTATAAACTATAAACTACCATAAACTGTTTTTTGAAACTCTGCTAATAAAAACCACCTGTTTTCCGACAAATCAATCCTTCCATTTTCTCTCCTCGGAAACTATAGGTAGCACTTTGCAGCATAAACCAAGGGGCAAACATAGAACTCTATTGCCACTGTGCTGTACTACATAAACAGCAACAACCCAAAAACACACACACACAAACACACTGTTTGTGAATAAGGTCTGCTGAAGATCATATATCTTCAAAAGAGAGTTCAAAGTACAACCAACAGAAGGTCTAATCCACTTCTAACTAGAAACATCATAATACAACCATCTAACAAGCACAATGATGTTTCACCTAATAAGGAAATACAGACACCTGAACCGCTCATTGGGCGACTGAACATGGAGGAGCTTGATCCGGAGGCACCACAGCAATTGAACAAGAAGTAGGTTGATCCCGAGGCACCAAAGCAACTGAACAAGAAGCAGGTTTGTCCCGAGGCACCAAAGCAACTGAACAAGAAGTAGCTTGATCCGAAGGCACCACAGCAACTGGTAACCTGTATTTTTGAAAACAATGTCCGAATTAAGCAAAATATATACTCTTCAAATGAAGCAGAACCACCAACTACTCTAATGAGAAATTGTAAACACAAATGTGGGAGCAACTTTTTCATTTATGTTGTGTGTGTGGCATGAAGAGAAGTTGATTTTGTGCTTGTGCACCAAAAGAATTCAAAGAAGTTTGCAAAATTGACACTGCAGCCAAAAGTTTCATGTTTTCAATTAATCCAACAAGATTGCACAGTATCAAACTAATAATCATTAGTACTTGAAACAATGTCAGACTGGTTTTGAAAAGAACAAACTGGAACCAACCTTAAGCTTTGTCTGTTTAGAGGGAAGTTCAACTACAGGAAAAGAACAAAATCACTCTTTAGGGTTTGGATAGCATTAGAAATTTCCTTCAATTCTTTTTAAAAAAAAATCATCTTGACCAAGCACAAGCATGAAAACTTAGTTTCATAAAACAGAAACAAACACTATTCTGCATTCAATTTTTTCCCCAACTGTTCCAAAGGTTAGTGCTTCTCAATATTGCCCAATCATATGATGCTGACATCAGGGCTCTAATTTGGAGAAATGGTTTCGCAATCTGCAAGGTTAGAAAGGAGATCTCAACAGTCATAGTTGAAGAAAGATTGGGTCAGTAGATTATGAGGTGACATCAACTTGGACATGCTTCATTTATGAATTTGCTAAATTTTATTAGCAATTTTTGGAGCATCACATTCACATATTGAGAAGCATGCACACTTAGTTTTGGTATGTGACCATTAGAGGAACCACCATAATGGTTTCTGTAATTACACTTTCACTTGCACTCCTATATAGTCCATCATGACCCGTCAGCTTATGGACAATAATGGATCTTGGGGTTTCACAATTTTACCCTCCAATAATAAATATACTTTTTCATATCCAAAACTAACATAGCTTGGGGTATTGCAATTCTACCGTCCAGCAATATTTCAGTCTACTGCAAAACCTCTAATTTCCATTGCTGCATAGATCATCACCGTCACTGATAAAAACATCCTGATACTAACCCCCACCTCCACTGACATCCATATGACCGACCCGACCTCAAGTGGACAAATATCAAAACTCTTAATCACAATTATGACTTCTGGAGACTTTAATTTAGTGCCTATGGATGCTAAAACTTGCAATCTCCAGGTACCCTCTGCTTCTGCAAAAATAGGGCAGCTTCTCTTAACAAATATACCTCTACACAGATGATGGAGATGAGGATCATAATCCAACCCAAAAGCAATGCCCTATCCCACCCTTATTGTGATGGGAAGTTGTTAAAGGAAGAGACAGGTGCTGAGAAAAATATAGCATCCAATACAGGTTAGAAGGGATGATAATTATCAGAGTCATTTCCAACTACTTAAACCAAGTAGTGTTAACAACCAAGCCCCACCAAACAAAAAAAAAAAAAAAAAATTATCCCATAAAGATTTAGGAGGAAAGGAAAGCCATGCAACCACCATAAGATGCACATTGCCAGAGTCATTTTGTTTGCACAATGAAAATCACATGCCCTGACTTTATGTAAAGTATAGAATCACATATTATTTTATTAAAGTTTAAAATATTGGTACTTGAACACACACTTTCCCTCCATCCGCTTTCTTGAAAAGAGAACTGCACTCCAACCTCAACACTGGATGACCTACGATGGTTTCAATTGTCAATCTATGGCAAGACATACCACAAACCAATCTAGTTACTAATTCATTATCATGTTTTACCTCAAGCTGTGACGGCCCAAATTTCTAAGAACCCAGAGCATCAGAGAATAACCGAAAACTAATCCGATAACGAATCTCAAATGCGGAAGCAATGAAAGAGATGCGCTATCTAAAGATGAATATCATCTCTAAGACGCCAAAGTGACACTCCTAGAATTCAAAGGAAAACAATGCCGAAGCTAGGTTTTTAAAACGGACAAAGTGAACCACAAGGGGTAAAATGATCTTTTCAAACTGAAATGGATACTGTCGTGCATACCATTGGATAAACAACGAAAAATTAATAAATTTAGACTCAAAAATCACTTGATTTGGAGTTGAAACGAATAAGTTATGAATTTCCGAAGTTTTGAAAAAAAATGATAAAAATAAGCACAAATACGATTGATCGTAGATGGTGCGATCGATCACAGAATCTACGAACGATGGACAATAGCTAAATCTCGAATTTTAAAAAGGTGAAGTGCCCAATGCGATCTATCGTAACCTGTGCGATCGATCGTAACCTTTGCGATCGATCGCAAAGTTTGCGAACGATGAAAAGAAGCCAAAAAGGTGCCCCACAATCGATCGCAACCATCAGCGACCGATCGCAAAATTTGCGAACGATCGTGATGGGGTTGGCTGCGACCGTGAAGTTTTCAAAAACGCCTGTTTTTCAAATCAAAAACGGACTTTTTTGGAAAATGTTTGTGAAGAAACCCCCACCAAAAATGAATTTTCTAACCAACTATGGTCCGAACCAAAAATAATATGCAACCTAAAATGCCCAAAATGCCCCTGAGATTAAATCGGTTGAAAAAGTAAAAACAAGCTAAAATTAACCACACATTTTATTCATCAAAAGAGATTGGCCCTTGGCCTCATTACATATATGTTGAAGTAAAGTCAAAGTAAGACATTTGAGTTTATATTACAGCACCAAAAGGAAGCATATCATGCTTCTAAACAAGTTATACTTTACAACAATAAAAGATAAACCAAAAACATGCTAACACTTGCATGTGAAATGTACACAAAATGGTATTCAAATGCAACCAAGCCAAGCTAGGGATGGTGAGCATCTGAACTCTGCTGTGAACTGTCCTGATGGCCTGACTGATATGTGGAAGTGTTAGGCGTAGAGCCTCTGGCTAGATAAGTGCCAACTGAGGCAACTGGCTGCGGTGCCTGAGGAACTCTAAACCCTAACTAAACCACTGTGGACTGTGCCGGTGGGGCCTGTGAACCTGTGCCACTGGCTGCCTTGCGCTGCAACTTTGGACACTCTTTCTTAATGTGCCCTGGCTGCTTGCAGTAATGACAAATTCCCTGTCCTCCCTTCGTAGAAGCCGTAGGCTGACTAGCCCATGGATGAAGCTGTGGGCAGCGAGGCTTGATGTGCCCCAGCTGCTGGCAATGATGACAAATCACTCCCCGGGCTGACCCCGAAGATACAGGAACCGTGGGTGCAGAACGAGCCTGTTGTGGCGGCCCCTGAGTGTGAGTACTGTCCCCGGCCTTAGCCTTCTTCCACGGACTCCCTGAAGAAGATAAAGCCTCGCCACGAAACTGCTTACGTGAACCTCTGATCCTCAATTGATCTCGATCCTCTGCCTCAACTAACATAGCCCTCTGAACCACCTCCCTGTAGGTCCTCAAATCAAGAAGTGAAACCCGTGGCCTGATATCAAGATGAAGCCCATCCTGAAACTTCTTGGCCCTGGTCTCGTCTGTCGCTACCATCTCCTCGGCATAGCGGGAAAGAGAAGTGAATCGTGTCTCGTACTCAATGACACTCATAGTGCCCTGATAAAGACCTGCGAACTGAATCCTCATCTCTTGTCTCATAGCCCTCGGAAAGAAGCGCTCGAAGAAATGCTCTCTGAATTCAACCCAAGTCATCGTCTCCACATTATGAACATTGGAGATAGACCTCCACCAACTATCTGCGTCACCCATGAACATGGAAGAGGTCAAAGAGATCCTCAACCTGTCCGTTGGTACTGCCATACTGTCCAACTTACGAACCATGAGGTCAAGCCATGCCTCTGAAATCAACGGATCCGAACTCCCTGCGAACTGATCAATCTTAACCCTCTGTAGCTTCATGAAGTAGTCCAACGGCTCATTAACTACTGGTGCCGGTGCCGGTGCCAGTGCTGGAATCTGCTCCTCATACGTAGGTGCCCGTGGTGGATTAGCATCCACACCCCGAAGTTGAGCTTTAGGCCTCCCCGGACCCCTTGTGAGCTCAGTGTCATCGACCTGCTCCTCAACAGCCTGACGTGAAGACTCTCCACGTGTGACAACCATGATGCTATATACACGAAGAACAAGGTCAATAACAATACAAGTTATTACGACTGAATGCAACTCACTCAATGAATGCATAAATCACGAAGCACGAAGATGTATGCAACATACAGTCATGCTAAAACAGTTAAGTAACGCTTTTAAACACTTAAGCATTTAAGCATGTAAACATGTGAACACATCAAAGCATGTCAGCAAGAAGTATGAAATGAACCCAAACCCGTCGTCCTAAGGTTTTCGAACTTTAAGCTCTGATACCACTTGTGACGGCCCGAATTTCGAAGAACCCGTTGCGTCAGCGATTAACTCGAAACTGATCCGATAACGAATCCCAAATGCGGAAGCAATGAAAGAGATGCGGTCTCTAGAGATGATATCATCTCTAAGACGCCAGAGTGATTTTCTAGAAGTCACAGAACTCAAAGGAAAACAATGCGGAAGCTAGGTTTTTAAAACGGACAAAGTGAACCATAAGGGGTAAAATGGTCTTTTCAAACTGAAATGGATGCTGCCGTGCATACCATTGGATAGACAACAAAAAATTAATAAATTTAGACTCAAAAATCACTTGATTTGGAGTTGAAACGAATAAGTTATGAATTTCCGAAGTTTTGAAAAAAAATGATAAAAATAAACACAGATGCGATCGATCGTAGATGGTGCAATCGATCGCAAAACCTACGAACGATGGGTAGTGCGATCGATCGCAAAGTTTGCGAACGATGAACAGAAGCCAAAAAGGTGCCCCACGATCTATCACAACCCATCAGCGACCGATAGTAGAATTTGCGAACGATCGTAATGGGGCTGGCTGCGACAGTGAAGTTTTCGAAAACGCCTGTTTTTCGAATCAAAAACGGACTTAGCTAAAAGACGAAGAGAGAAGACAAGAAAAAAATACAAGGTTAGAAAGGAGAAACCAAGGGTATATGTGTGTATATAAGGTTAGAAAGGAGATCTCAATAGTCATAGTAGCTGACATCAGGGCTCTAATTTGGAGAAACCAATGGTTTCGCAATCTGCAAGGTTAAAAAGGAGATCTCAACAGTCATAGTTGAAGAAAGATTGGGCCAGTAGATTATGAGGTGACATTAACTTGGGCATGCTTCATTTATGGATTTGCTAAATTTTATTAGCAATTTTTCGAGTATCACATTCACATATTGAGAAGCATGAAAACTTAGTTTTGGTATGTGACTATTAGAGGAACCACCATAATGGTTTCTGTAATTACACTTTCACTTGCACTCCCATAGTCCATCTTGACCTGTCAGCTTATGGACAATAATGGATCTTGGGGTTTCACAATTTTACCCTCCAATAATAAATATACTTGTTCATATCCAAAACTAACATAGCTTGGGGTATTGCAATTCTACCGTCCAGCAATATTTCAGTCTACTGCAAAACCTCTAATTTCCATTGCTGCATAGATCATCACCGTCACCGATAAAACATCCTGATACTAACCACCACCTCCACTGACATCCATAGGACCGACCCGACCTAAAGTGGACAAATATCAAAACTCTTAATCACAATTATGACTTCCAGAGACTTTCATTTAGTGCCTATGGATGCTAAAACTTGCAATCTCCAGGTACCCTCTGCTTCTGCAAAAATAGGGCAGCTTCTCTTAACAAATATACCTCTACACAGATGATGGAGATGAGGATCATAATCCAACCCAAAAGCAATGCCCTACCCCACCCTTATTGTGATGGGAAGTTGTTAAAGGAAGAGACAGGTGCTGAGAAAAATATAGTATCCAATACAGGTTAGAAGGGATAATAATTGTCAGAGTCCTTTTCCAACTACTTAAACCAAGTAGTGTTAACAACCAAGCCCCACCAAAAAAAAAAAAAAAAAAAAGTTTATCCCATAAAGATTTAGGAGGAAAGGAAAGGAGAGCCATGCAACCACCATAAGATGCACATTGCCCAGAGTCCTTTTGTTTGCACAATGAAAATCACACGCCCTGCCTTTATGTAAAGTATAGAATCACATATTATTTTATTAAAGTTTAAAATATTGGTACTTGAACACACACTTTCCCTCCATCCGCTTTCTTGAAAAGAGAACTGCACTCCAGCCTAAACACTGGATGACCTACGATGGTTTCAAATGTCAATCTATAGCAAGACATGCCACTGATGTACCACAAACCAATCTAGTTACTAATTCATTATCTTGTTTTACCTCAAGCAGTTTGACATACAATTCTATACACACTCCCAAACACAACAACATACCCCAATTAAGTAAAATACAGTGCCTTGAACAAAAAGTCTCGAGGACTGACAGATATTCCTTTTTTCCAAAGAGAGGTCAAGAGTACAAATGCATGCGTGCACGACACTATGCTATAGACTATGGAGAAGACCACTCAGAGAGAGATACTGAATTGAGCTGAAAGATGTTACTCGTTAGGACATCATCTCCCTAACCGCAAGCAACATGCAGCAGTTAGGAATCAATACAAAATACTCAATCTTAAGCAATAATGGGGAAAAGAAAATAGCTATATACAAAAGATTCACATCGTAAAACAACACATAAGGAAGCATTCTGCAGTTCAGGTTACTTAATTGTTGTTCTTTCAATCATAAGAAAATCGAACAAATTCAATGCAGAGCATGTTACAAAATAATTGCTCAATTATATATTGTATACACTCAAATTTACTCTTCAAAATTTTAAGAAGGCAAAATGCATTCTTGCATGAAATTTCAAGCAGACTAGCATAAAAAGTGCAAAAGGGCACAGAGAAGTTGTCAAATATCACAAACAATAAAACCCAAGCAATTAAGAGAGTATCAGATCACATCAAAAGAATAATACTAGTAACAATAACAATGATAAGAATATAATAACCAAAAAAAAAAAAAAAACAATAACAATAGCAAGGATAATGAAAGAGATGATGATGATGATCGTTGTCGATGATGACGCTAATTCTACTATTAATATTATAAACAGGAAAGTAATTTAGACTCGTCATACCCTCGCATTCTCTTATCTGTCTTCTTCTTGTTCTTACTCCGTTTTCTACCAACAGTTGAACCAGCAACTAGAGGCTGTGGCAAAACTGAAGATCCAGATGCAATTGGTAGAATGATTGGCACAGATGATGGTTCTGATTTGATTCTAACAGGCATATTATCAATGCCCCCAGCAACTTCAGCTTGCAAAACTGAAGGCGCGCATGCAATTGGAGGAATTGGCCCAGAGGATGGTTTTGATTTTATTAAAACAGGCATCCTACCAGTGCCCTGGGAAACTTCAGCTTCTTTCTCTTTATTTAAAGGCAAGACAGAACTGTTACCTGTATTTACAATGACAGGCATGCTGACATTGTGGGTATTGTGTGAGTCTGTAACTTTACCCAATGCAGCATACAGCTTCAACTTGGACTTAATAATTTCAGACATATAGGTTGCTGAAACAAGATCCCCTGTCAAATAATTTTTTCAGTAAGTCAACCACACCAGCAAAGAGAGAGATTTGCGTCAGGTGAGCAGATCCAAAAAGTTATCTTGTAACTAAGAAGATAGAAATAGATACCCAAAATTGATAGGATAACAGCACGTGCTGCCAATTGTTCAGCTTCCTTCTTGTTTCTACCTGCCACGCCAGTGTAGGTAACACCATTGAAGACCAAAGAAGAAACAAACACTGGAAGCAACCCCTCCGATTGAACTGTATCATAAGTTGGTTTTTTCAGATTCTTCTTCATTGCATATTCATTCAGGATTTGCTTGCAAAAAACTGTATCCTGGATAAGCAACAGAGAGAAAGAAAATTTTGAGTATGCTTTTTGGCAACCAGTAATGAAAATGTAAACTCATCCAAATTCCAGACTGACTTTAATTGAAAGCCGAAGCTTTTGGCAGCCAAAGAGGTTGAACACAAGACCCATTAAAAAACCTTACCATAGGGCCAAAAGGAGAAGTGAATTAACAAAAGGAAGGAGCACATTCATTCCATATATCATTGCAAAGAAAAATGCAAATTTAAAAATTGAAAGACAAGGCTAAAAAGAAACACAGTGCTTTCAAGTGTTGTAACTCATCATACAAAGGAACAGGTATGCTTTACATGCAGTGTTTAACAAGCTTTTGTAAGAAAGCAAGAATACTATGAACGGCAAAACCTAAATATAACTGTATTCAAGGAATATAACAAGTCATGGTTTCAAAAATGAAGCAATTACCAGAATAAAGAAGAACTAGAAAGCAATTAGGTGGCAGAAGAGCAGGTAGAAAATTTCTATTAATCAAAGAGAACCTATGCAGTTGATGTAAGATATCAGTCCTGACTTACTAGTGTTTTTGGTTGTTTGCAGTAGTAACCTCATGATATTAAAGCACTTCTATCTCAAAATCACACAACATAAAAAAATATATAATAATACAGAAACAATAAAAACACACATTCAATCCTCATTTATCTTAAATAACTCTACAAAGATGTATCAAAAGTCAAAACCGACTTCCATATAATTGTAACAAAAAACAAAAGCAACATAAATACTTTTTTCAGGAACTGGAGAAACAGTGAAGTGCAGATACTGTGAAAATTGATAGTAGCTGATTAATGTGAGATTAAAAGGTATTTGGATAACTGATATGTTGCAATAATAACCATAATTCTCACGCTCACAATTCCTAAGGTAACTTGACTATTTCCAACAAACTCCCGGATATTTGTAACCTATAGAAGTATCACTTTTTTCTCTAATATATTGTAAATCAAGAGAAGCAAAGTTCCTAACATGGTCTTTCAATTTTCTTTTATTGATGTTTTCTTGAGAATAAGTAAATAATAACTTGCATCTAGGACTAACAGTTTTTTGTAAAACAAACATAGGGGTCAAATACAATATTACAATATACCTTTAACATGATGTTTGCAGAGGGGAAAAAGAACGTTGACTCAGCATTTCCAAAAAAAATTAATAATAATTCAGGGAGAGGCAGGGACCAAGGTCTCTGACTCTAGCTACTTAACCCAACTACAGGCCCCTTTTGAACTTTAAATCTTGTGCCTAACAGTACAGAGAAAAGAACATGTCCCAAACAAGCCAATGAAAGTAACAATTAGAATTTGATGAGAAACCATTGACACTAGAAAAAAATAAGTATCAATACCAAAGAAGCAAGTTGCAAAAAAAATAAAATTTTTAATGTGCATAAACTAATAATTTGTTGCCTAATAAATTAATTCCTTACTTAAATTAAGCAGAATCTAAATTAGTAAGTTTTGATCTGGAATCATTGACAAACCTCGCTGATAAGAGGACACCCTTCATCCTTTAATTTTTTTGATATGCCAATCAATGCAACTTTGGCAGCATCCTGCTCTGCTGCCTTTCGATTTGAAAATGCGGTTGAAGATGTGTAGTATGAACCGTCCACGAAGACGGTAGACGTAAAGTTTGGAGCATGCGGAACTCCTGTATTGGCGGTTTGATATATTGGGAGTGATATTGCTGAACGTTGTGTGTACTCTTGTAAGCGGTTTTTGTACAACAAGCTCTCTGGTATATCTAAGCAAATCAAGGAAATAAATTGTCAAGGTAACTGATGCATCATCGTCCGATACATACAATGTCAAATATGCAAAAAGAATAAACTCGTGCAATCGCTGTGGCCATTCCTTATAGAGACTAAAAGGTCGATAAACACAAATTGATCAGTTCTCAACTGCAATTAACAATGCGGAATGATCATGCATCTTCAACTCAAACCATTTACAACACGTAAAGCACCAAGAAATGAGCACTTAATTGTAACATAACAAGCACACCATGTGACATTATATTTCACCATCCACATTTAACAACATAAGAGGAAAGTCACCCAATCCATGAGATAGGAAATCATGAATGGACAAAATACACACAAAAAAAAAACAAAAAACAAAAAAAAATACAGTTTCTAAATGTCCTTCCAACAGATACATTTCAAGAAACTATATGACAAATTGAGAGGGACTGAACTTTCGCAAAGAAGTACACAAAGTTATTTACCCAAAAAATAACAATAATACACAGAGTTACAAACATATACCGTGAACAAAGATAAGTAACTTCAATGAGAGGATAAATGTGCAGTAGAAACAATAAATCCATAAATAAAATAAAATAAAAATGGAAAGAAGCAGTCAAGTAAAATCGAGTAAAAATTGCAAACCCACGTTAACAAAAGCACCATTTTCACACACTACCAAAAAATGAAAGAGCAATCTATTAAGTTAATCACCGAAATTGCATCTCCAATTACAAACGCACAAAGAAAAAACTGTAGAGAGATACTTACCGGGAATTAAAAAATAAAAAAACAAAAAAACTCTAGAGAGATCAGAGCTAAGTAAGAAGATGATCAACCACTTAATTGGGTTAACAACACCCAGAACAGCCAAAAAAAAAAAAAACACATAAGATGCAAAAATTCACTTTCTCTTGCTCCATTTTCTGAGCAACCAAACAAAACAAAGGAATCGATGAGCTTATAGATAAAGAATCACTCACTGGCATTGGCGTTGGATGGAGCAGCAAGGTCCATTTTCTCTGGTTCTGACGTGTTGGGTTGGGGCTCGGGCAACTGAAGCATACCCTTTTCAGACATCACCTGAACTGAAGACACCCCAAACAATAAACTATAAAAAGCTAGGGCTTCACTTGTGTATGTCTGTATATATATTCAAATATACATATATATGTGTATATATAACTTATTCCCAAAAGTGACTAAGATCCTCCCCGGTCCGTTTTATGTGATGGTGAATTTATCACCGGTGAATGAAATAATAATTTAAATATAGTCTATATACTTGTATTAGAACTATGGAAAAATGATAAAATGAATTTGGATGTCTAGGAAAATATGAATATATTGGCATTATCATAAATATATTAAATATAGTCTAAAAAATAACATTTAATTATAGAACACTTTGAATTAAAGGAACACTGATTGAAATTTTAAAAGAGAGAAAATTATGATCTTTTTAATTTTTAATTTTTTTTTTGTTATTTATATAATTTAAAATTAAATGGACACATGTGATTGTAATTTTTGCCACTTAAGTGATAAGTATTACTTTTTAAAATGTGAATAATTAAAAAGAAAACGTAAGCTGAGTTACCTTGAAAAAAAAAATATAAAAAAAAAGTAAGAGAATTAATATGATCATAGTAGTGGGTGAAGAGGCAAGTAATACTATTTTAAATGTGAAGAATTAAAGAGAAATGATAAACGGATTATCTTAAAATAAAAAAAGTAAAAGAATTAATGGCCGTTTAATCATTTATATGGTCACATCAATGGTGAAGAGGGATGTTTAGAGGCAAGTATTAGTATTTTAAATGTGAATAATTAAAGTGAAATGATAAGTTTTTTTTAAAAAAAATGAGTAAGATAATTAATGATCATTAAAATTGTCACATAAAAATATAAAAAAGTAAGAGAATTAATGATAATTTGTTTTAAATTATTGATTTATTTAATCTAAAATTATAGTGGGTCGGATGCCTATCCTTCGAATGTTTAAGCTGTTGAAGGATATTACATACGTGCCCCTATACACCCGCTCATTTTTTTATTTAGAACCAATGTGGGACAATATTTCCTTGACATGTTAAATTCATGTGCTCTGTTATCTTGAATTTGGAAGGGTCTCAAATTTAGGACATAGACAAAATAAATAAATAATAATAATAATAATAATAATAATTACGACATTGACCAATTTGAAAGGAGAAATCTCGATATGAAAAAACATTTGATTTACATGGGATAAAAGAGAGACATTGTTAGAAAAAAAAAATCATTTTTTCATGGAGAATTGGAGAGCAATAGAGTGAAACCTACTTTGTGATTTTTTTTTTTTGCGAGATGTATAACAGAATGGTAAAGGTCATGTAAAACTCGTTTGGTACAAGTTTACAACAGATGCAGTTGGAACTTGGAAGTACTCCAAAGCATTCCTTTATTCCACTTTTGGTACAAGTTTGAATAATTTGAGAAAATGGGAATAAGCCCGTGCATCCATTTGTTACAGAATGGCTTAACGTTGCCATTTTGTTTGGTTTAGTTTTGTTTAAAAGCACTTTTGAAATTTTCATAAAACAATAAATTGTTTTCTTAAGAATTATAAAATATGCATTCTTAGAAGTTCAATTAATAAATATAGAGAGTTGAAGTCTGGCACTTCAAAATCTATTAGACACTAACCCACTTAGTCATCGAGATATCTAAATACTGTAACTTTTTCTAAAAGAGATTTTTTTTTTTGTTTTTTTGGGGGGGGGGGGTGGGGGCCAAATTGGTTTTATAATGTTGTACAATACGTTATTAAGTTTGTGATAGAAAATAAACATGATAATTTTTTCGGATATAATTTGCATATATAAATTCTACAAATACATTAAAAAATAATTTTACTTTCAAAAAAATGAATGAAAGGAAGATTGGAAGAGATGAATGAGATGTCCAATGTTGTATGGTTGTTCGATGCTTTGATAGTTTAATTGGTTAGTATTTTTGGTGGATTTTAAAATGCAAGTCTCTCTATTTATTAATTTAACTTTAACACTTTTTGTCTTGTATAAAAAAATAATAATAATAATGTTGTCTCGTTATTCTTTGGTGTTATTGGATGGAAGAAATAAGCAAAATAACAATTTTGTTTTCTTGCAAGGAAAAGAAGGGAGAGAGAGAGAGAGGAGGGAAAAAAACAGGAGGGGAAAAGAAAGAAACCAAAGGAAAGAAAGGAAAAGGAAAACACTATCAATCTCTCTCACTCCCAATGCCTAGCTAGGGGTTTCTGATGCTCCTTCACCAAACCCTCCATATCACATTCTCCAAATTTCTTTGTTACAATTCTACCAAGAAATCATGGACAAGCACAAGAAACGGCCTCGCGGTGAAGATTCTTCATCGTCTTCGTCGAACGTTGACCACAACAAGAAGCCCCACTCTTCATCAACTTCAAAACCTCCAACAAGCTCAGCTCAAATTCAACAACAACAAATGGGTAAGCGTCCAAATTTCTCTTCATACCTTGAAACCCCCAATTTGCCCCCCAAAATTAAGTTACTCTGTGAAATCATTGCCAATACTCGCTCTTTACATGTCGAGAAAGTTCTCGACGATATGGGTGTTCGACTTTCTCAACCAGAAGTTGAAGAAGTCCTAAAATTGTCTTATGGGTTTCCCGGTCCCGCCGGGAAGTTCTTCCGGTGGTCCGGGCGTCAACTCAATGACAACCATAGTCCCTATGCTTGGAACTTGGTTGTTGATTTGTTGGGTAAGAATGGTTTGTTTGAAGCAATGTGGGATGCTATTAAGTCAATGAAGAAAGAAGGGTTGCTTTCTTTGGCTACATTTGCTTCTGTTTTTAGTAGTTATGTGATTGCTGATCGCGTTAAAGAAGCAATTATGACCTTTGATGTTATGGATCAATATGGTTGTCCGCGGGACATTGTGGCTTTGAATTCACTTTTTAGTGCAATTTGTAGGGAGGGGAGGACAGAAAAGGCAAATGAGTTTTTGGGTGTTGTGAAGAACATGATTAGGCCGGATGCAGACACGTATGCAATTTTGTTGGAGGGATGGGAGAATGAAGGTGATGTTGTTAGTGCCAGGAGAACTTTCGCAGAGATGGTGAGTGAGATCGGGTGGGACCCGAGGAATGTGGCTGCATATGATTCATTTTTGACTACTTTGCTCAAGGGGCCGGATGGGATGCTAGAGGTGATAAGGTCCTTTGAGACAATGCAGGAGAGGAGGTGTTTTCCGGGGATGAAATTCTTCAAGATTGCACTTGATGATTGTGTGAAGAAAGGTGACGTAAAGGGTGCTCGGTTGCTTTGGGATGGAATGGCTGTAAGGAACGGTTTCAGACCTGATACAGGGATGTATACTTCCATGATTGCTTTGCATTGTTATCTTAATGATATTGATGCAGCTAAGGAGTTGCTGGATGAGATGATTTGTCATGGTGTTTTCCCGGATTCACAGACTTACAATGTACTTCTTCAGTTCTTGATTAAGAGCAAGCGGTTTCGGGATGCTTCACCAATATTTACTGAGATGATTAAAAATGAGTGTGTTCCAAACCACACAAATTGCAAGGCAGCAGTTAGGGGATATATGGATAGTGGGGAACCTTACATGGCCATAAAGGTTTGGAAATGGATGATTGAGAATTACGATTCCGACTTGGAGGAAACGGGAAATTTGTTGGTTTTGGGACTTCGTGTGTTTAATAGGGTTCCAGAAGCTGTTAAGTATGCTGAGGATATGATTGATAGAGGTATCAAGTTGAATTCTTCCACACTGTCAAAATTGAGACAGAGCCTCTCAAAAGCTGGGAAGGCTTTCGCTTATGATGAGCTATTGAGAAAGTGGAAAACTCATTAGGTTGGTTGGAGCTTATGTAAATTATGTCTTTTGGTATGTGCATAAATTTAGTGCCTTTTCCCTTCCTTATATATGACATGCCCAACATTTCTAGCCGGAGAACAATTAGAATGCATATGTTAAATGGTTGTCTAAGTTGCATATTACTGTAATTTTTGTGCAATTATTTATCTAATTGAACAATCTATACTTCTGGATTCATAAGTGCTTGGGGAACGAAAAAGGTTCTTTTTATGATTTGCTTGTTTAATAGTTGCCTATTATGCTATAAGTTATTCCATATATAATTCAAATATTAGACTTTTAACAACAATTATTGTATGAGGTTTAACTTTGCTTCAAAAGTTTAGGTGCAGAACTATATAATTCTGTCGTGCGAAAGAAGAATGATTAACAAAATCTCATGTGTGTTTGGCAGTGTTTTTACTTTTTATAACCAAGTGTGGTTCATACATTATATTGCGCATGCTGTGAATTTACTGGCTTCTTGGCATTTGTCAGGTTAGGTATGTACTTAATTGTTGGGCAGAGAGAAAAATGGTTTCGTGGGTTGAGTTGAATAATGTAGTTTCAGGAGATAACAGAAGGGTCTCATATGGAAGCATTGTTGCAATTATTTAGCATGATAAAGTTCCTTTTTCCCCCACTTTAGATGCCCTTCCGTGTTTGGTATGAGTGAAAACTTTTAACTTAAATCGGAAGGTTGGGCCCGGAAACACAGTCAGAAACCAAGGTGTTGTCAGTCTAAGTCCTTTGGCGACGAAGCGGAAGCTATTAATGTTCACAAAGAACAATGAACAACTTTGAATCCACAAAGTTGAGAGAAAATCTGTGAAATATCATTAATCAACCTCTGAATTTTGCTCTCAGTAGTACATGTATTTATAATAAAAGAACCCTTAACTTTTGCATGGACATGCCCAAGAGGGTTGCCGCACCTGTGTCCGACACTCCGTAGAAGTGTTCTCTTTTTTCTTTATATATGTTTTTTCACAAGTCAGACATGCTGGAGGATGCATGGGGACACGCCGGAGGACAGTTCGATTTTTTTTTTTGGAAAAAAGAAAGAGAGGTTGAAGGGATATATACATATCTGTGTGTGTGTGTATTTTCATTTAAAGTGAGTAATATGAATTGAGATAACAGACCTGGAGATCTAATTATGTGAAGAAAGGGAGGAGATGTGAGAACAACAGTCAGAAGAGAGAGAATGGAGCAAGAGTCATGAATGAAATATAGAGTGAGGAGAGAGAACTTGATAATCTGTGAATGAATGTGGAGAAGAGAGAGAGGAGATAAGATTGCAATCTTATCTTTTTTTGGAGATGTTTGGTAACAAAGAAAACAATTCTACTTTTGGATATAAACATTTGTATCCAAAAGTAGAATATACACGTTTGTATCCAAAAGTAGAATTGTTATCTTTGTTACCAAACATCTCCAAAAAAAGATATTACGTAATAGAATTTGGGCCAATGGACTTTTAGGCTTTTCAGGAGAAGTATGGCCTCTTTGGTGGACCTAATTTTTTTTTTTTTTTTTAATGAATATAGATTATAAATTTAGTAAAAATTTAAAATTTATGTATAATAAAAATAGGCAGCTGATATTGGCACTCCACCAATATCCTTAGGCGCTCCACTCTTCTATTTTTGCAAAAATAAAATTACAAAAAAAGTCCTTCCGTCAAACGATGTTGGATTCTTCCCTTTTTAATTCCATAATTGTCCTTCTCTATTATGGTTACTAGTTTAGGACTCCAGTGAAACGAATTCCTTCATCTCTTGCATTCTTGGATTGAAATTTGATGACAGTATCTCTATGTGAAATTGAGGTGAACATTGTTCCAGAGAAAAAAACAAGGACGATCAAAACCTTTGAAACATTTCTCCACGCACGAATGATTCAAACGCATTTGAGGCTCAATCGCACTAGCTGCTGGATCCTTGTCCCAATTCGCAGACTCCATTTCATGAATCATCACCTTAACGAAGCTTGGTTTAGATCTAATCGCGTAGCGGAGAACTACGATGAAATCTTTCAATCTAATGGTTGCATTGGCAAAATATTGTGAAGAGATTAGTAACAAAAACATCCATTGCAGTTAGAGTTTTGCTTCCTCACCGTCTTATCTTTGTTGAAATGATGAGATTGGTGTCTTGGATTGCGTTCGAGTTTGTATTGGGGTATGAGGAGACTGAAGTCATTGTTGGAGAGTGTTTTTGTGGTTGTTTTGAGTTGAATTACTTTCTGAAACATTTTTGCTAATTTGTTTTTGGTTGGAACTGAAGTCGGTCAGACTGAATTCATATAGAGTTCGTAAGATGAGATGATGAGGGCGCTCTGAATCACGATTGATGAATTTCATGGGAGTCCAAAGAAAATGAAATACAAGGATGTTTTAGTTAGAGAGAATAATGGGTGAATTTTACAGAGTCCCATTCTAATCAAATAAGGGCAATTAAGACATAAAAAATATAACAGTGTAGTCTAGGGACTTTTGGGTAATTTTAATTAACAAGGAAGAAGAGTAGAGTGCCATCGGATATTGGTGGAGCGCCAATATCAGCTGCCATAAAAATATATATATTATTTTATTGCTGTGTCCCTACCGCGGGTCCTATTTTTTAAAAAATTTGTCGTATCTCCGTGTCCATATCATATCGTATTGTACTTGTGTATGTGCTTCATAGCTTAACACCATAAAGAAACTAAAAGCATAAGGAAACTATAAGAAACTGCCCAAAATTAAACTTTCTCTAAAAATTACGAAAAAATACAATAAAAAAACCTAAATACTAAAAACTACTAATATGAGGAAAAAGTAGATAAAACTGTCCTACATCATTTGATTACAAGTTTTTTCATATATGTAGAAATTTAGTTGTAGTGTGGTCTTATTTCTTATACATTGTTTGGTAGGATGGAAGGAAGGAGGAGGGAGCGAAGGAGGGAGTCTCTATCCTTTGGTACAAGGGAAAGTTGGAGAGAAGGAAAGGAGGGAAAAATGAGGCATGCCTCCTAACCCACCATTTATCATCCTTCCAAAATTGGACAAAAGAGAGGAAGGAAAAGAAGGATAAGTACGCTATATGATGTAAATTGACATTATTATCCATCATCAATATTTGCAAAATTATATTATGAGGGTATAGGTGTGAAAAAAAGTGCAACCCCACTCCTTCCTTCCTTCTTACCAAAAGTGGAAAGTGTCACCTCCTTCGACTCCCTTCCACTCAAAACAAAAACGAAGGACACCTTCTCTTCCCTAGGATGCTTCACCCCTCATCCATCCTTCTTACTTTCCCTTCCACTCACTTTTCCATTTTTCATTCCAAATGAAACTTTAGTTACTGTCCCCTTTCTGTCTCAAGCAGTACTTCTTAATTGTGTACCCATCTTATTAGGATAAGTATTTATTATTGCTTACATTATGTGGTTATTCATCATGTACCTGAGGCTTGATAGAAGGTTTCAAGAGAATTGAGACCATATATTTTAAGAAGAAATTTTAAATTCTTTGCGAATTATAGAAGGTTGTAGAAGGATGATCCTCTTTCTTCCCTTATATTCATCCTGGTGATGTAAGTTTTGAGGAGGATGAATAGAGAAGTTTTGAATGAAGTGTTGTCTCTCTCTCTCTCTCTCTTTTATTTTTTTTGTTTTTGCAAATAATTTTCACAAATTATTCGGATAAGGTTTTATGGAGCCGAGAATTGATTGTTTCCTGGTTCTCTTTTTCTTAGAAGTCTCATTCATACATCTGAATATCATTTTCAAATTATGAATGATGGTAAATGTGTTTTTTTCTTGATTTTCTAGAATTTCACACCTTATTTATAGTTACCTGAAGTGTTCACTTTTATCTCTGCCAACTAATGCAACATTTATGCTCCGTTTAGTAAGAAGGAAGGAAGAGGAGTGGAGGGAAGATAGGAAGGAAGAAAAAAATTTATTTCGTTTGGTTGAGAGGATGCAAGGAGGGAAGAGAAAAGAGAATGGATGAGTCATCCTTCTTCTTACACAAATTTTCATCCCGCCAAATATGGACAGAAGACACGAAGGAAGAAAGGCAAGACTATTATAGAAGTTTTTAAATTACAAAACTATCCTTATCATTATCACTCTCTCATTCTCTTCTCTTCCATCCAACCAAACAAAAAGAGAGTATGGCACAATCTCTTCCCTAGGGATGTCTCAGTCATCCATCCTCCTCTCCCTTCCATCCAATTTTCTTCCATCCTACCAAACGGAGCATTAGGCACAAAAGAAACCAAGGATAAGAGATAGTCAAAGTGAGACACCAGGAGACATGAGATGTTGTATATGTTCTCTATAATTACTATGGCACTAAATTATTGAAAACTCAAGGTTTCCAGCTTCTTTAGGATGCATCAGAATGGCAATTAACTCCACATTAGTTGCATTTTCCCAAAGGCCTAGACAAGGCAGTGATAGTCTGAAATGAAAGTGCAAAGTAATCTATCATCAAATTTGACCTTTACCTTTCTTAAACCTTGGCATTGTAGTGAAAATATACAAAGGAACAATTGAATCTCCATGCTTCGGAAGTGATAGATAAGAGCTGTCCCTTTGAGCATTGAACAACTAAATTAAAAGGTGGCTTTAAATGTTCAACTGGGTTGCCGTGGAATTTTATAAATGACAGAAATATATTGTCTTGATTCTCTTGAAATAAGGAGCCTGAGATGGTCAGTGGGTGGGTTGCTAGTTTTTGCCATTTACATGGAACTATCCTATCAATGAAACTTAGCTTCCAAAATATGTAATGTGCAATCCTGAATTTTAAGAAGTCGGTATCCGATATACAAGATTGAAAATTAAAGAAATCAATTGACATTGGGACAGGTGCTCAGATATGTAGACATGGGCAAAACAGCTTCCCAGCTTGTAAATTAAACGTGGTGACATAGAACTCTAACCTAGTTAAAATTTGGAGGAACATTGAAATGGTGTAAAGCTGCCAAAATATTTGGTAAAACTGGGAAGCAAAAAATCATGACTAATAATTGTCAAGGGATTCATTTAGGTTTGGGACAATGGATTTTAGGACTCCTGAGCAGACAATTATGTTGGTATTGTATCATGAATAAACTCTGTTGAAGTTGAACTTCTCTTAAGTTTTGGGCTATGTAAGTTCTGGTCAAAACTTAAGATTAGAACTTTGTTCTAATTGATGCACTAATTAAGAAAGATTAACTAAGAATCAAAGATAGCCTTTAGAAGCTATAGTGTATATGCCTAAAAAAATGAATAAAAATAGTACATGAACGAAGTCTGATATAGAATTTTGTGCATGTGATTGACCATGTCAATGCTGTATTCAGTCTTTCCAACCAATGAACCTGTCCCTTCACCATGATTCATTAGTTGGGTTTGATCCTTTGCATGTCTATGTTTGCAGATGATGATTGAAAAAGCTTCAGATGTCATAAGCTCAGGCAAAGAGCATTTAATTCAGCCTTTCATTCTTTCTTTCTCGACTTAAGGCTGAAATCAGTGGCCTCTGGCTTGACCTTCGAGAGTCAAAACCCTAGGCTCCATACAGTAAGAGTTTTGGCAAGTATATAGTTGAAGAATTTTTATGTTTTAGTGTAAGAAAGTGGTGCCGGCCATTATTGCAGAAACTTTTGGCAAGCATACAACAAGCTTGGGTTCTTAAGCTCAAACTGATT
Source organism: Cornus florida (assembly GCF_030987335.1). Taxonomy (NCBI): domain Eukaryota; kingdom Viridiplantae; phylum Streptophyta; class Magnoliopsida; order Cornales; family Cornaceae; genus Cornus; species Cornus florida. The sequence goes on from NW_026775577.1 coordinate 11,403,393, forward strand.
TTACATATTTCAGGCTTCCTTTCATGTATTCCTAAATTTTTCATCCACAATTTTGTGATTTCGCTTATGATTTCCCCTATTAAGGAGATAATCCAGAGATGTCTGTAGGCCCATATATATCTGCAAATGCAGGATTGATGACTTTTAAAAAAGGATAAGATCTGTTCTGCGGTGTGCAACTCAAGGAAATATAACGTTCTTCTGAAGCAAGATAATGATTGGGATGGAAATATGAAGTAGTTGAATCAGGAGCATACTGCAAGTAGCGCACCATGACTTCAAAAGGAGAATCGAAGAACATCAGCACATGAGAATGTCTCGAGAGCAGGTTACAAGCAAAATGAAGAGTGGAAATTGAGAAGGGTACTCGGTGAAGAAACTTCTCAAACTTTTGCCAATGGAGGGTTGTTCATCTGTCCCTGTTAATTAAAGTCACTGTTAACCGTTTGCGTAGGCATTGTGAATGCAGTTGATGAAATTTTGATGAAGAAAATTAGAAAATGCGTCTTCTGTTTTTCTGGACCATTCACAACTATTTTTGCCACCACAAAAGCTTATATCTGATTCAGAAAATAGAGGGTGTTCCAAGAGCCGAGCTTCTAATAAAATAACATGATGTTGATGTTGCATCTGTTTCTATTAGGTAGGAGCAGATGGATTGGTGATGCTTTGTCAAGGCTAAGGCCAATTATTCTGTAAAGTGTAAATATAGCCAGTACTAGCCCTGCACATATTGAAAGAACTAAGACTGGTATAATTCTTATTCATGCCCATATAATAAGGCTGTTATTGGATAAATATGCGAGGAAGTGGTAAACTTGTTATGCAAGTTGGGAGTTTGTTTAGAATGTATGTTCATCAAGTGCTTAAATTGGTCTTCTTCTTTTCGTATTCTTTATGAACAGAAGCATCATTGCAACTTTTATATCTCAATATCGTCCTCGGGGTGTACAATATTTACTGGCTCTCAGGTGTTTTCCGAACGTTGTATACCGTGCAATGAATTTGTATAATTAGCTGGCTTTAAGATCACATTTGTAAACTGTGTTATAGGCTGCTTTGAATGTTCTGTCACCTGGATATGCTAATTTATCTGCTTCTACAATCTTATTCTTTTTATTCTTCTTCTAGGACTAATAGGGCTTTGTTGGATTGATTTGAGTTCTGCTGAGATTATATTCCTTTTAGTGTGTGGATATATAATTTTCTTATAGTATATTTTGTAGGGTTGACTTGGGATGAGATATTCCAATTCATGTATAGAGAAAAGCATATTCAACATGATTATCATTTCTGGGACAGTGGTCCTTAACAAGGGTTGCGTAGAAGACTAGAAGAAGGCCAAGCTGATGATGTCTATCTCCACTAAGGGTATATATGCTCAGGGAGCATCAGGTGCCCTTCTAGGCTCAGGACTAGGGTTAGCACAGGACCTGTTGGTCAAAACGATCCACTTCTGTTTTACAGAGGAGTTTTATAGTTTTATGACAAGAGTCGATTGCTTGAATTTTAATGAGTAAAGTACAGTCACACCCCTTGAGGTTTGACAAAAGAATATTCAGATAAAACTTACCTATTTTTTGGACAAAGACACCATTTGAAGATTCAAAAATGGACAAAGACACCCCTTTACATAAGAAATTGACCAAATTACCCTTTGACCGTTTAGGAAACTTTATTAACTTTACAATTTAATAAATTGGACCAATCTACCCTCATGAACAATTTATACATAAAAAAAAAAAAAAAAAAAACTTTTTTTTTTTTTGGTTATTTATTTTATAAATGTCCCAACTTCTTAAAAATGTAGACGTCTAAAATAATTTTTTGATCCAATACATATCTTTCAAATAAATTATATTTTGTTATTACTTCTTTTCTTTTTCTTTTTCTTTTTTAAATTAACATGTTTAATTCTTTCATTTAAAAAAATTAAACCAATCTCTTTTCCTTAAAAATAAAAAATATAGTACCAGTATAACTTTATGCATCTTAAATCATATATCAAATACTATACATTTCCCAACATAAAAGGGAAAAAATAATAATAATAAAACAAAGGAAAAATAATAATAAAACAAAGGGAAAAAAATAATAATAAAACAAAGGGGGAAAAAAAAAAACAAAGGCATGCATAAAATTAAGATACATAAAATTATACTGGTACCATATTTTTTATTTTTAAAGAAAAGAGATTGGTTTAATTTTTTTAAATGAAAGAATTAAACATTTAATTTAAAAATAAAAAGAAAAAGAAAAGAAGTAATAACAAAATATAATCTATTTAAAACATATGTATTGAATCAAAAAATCATTTTAGCGTCTACATTTTTAAAAAGTTGTGACATTTATAAAGTAAATAAAAAAAAAATGAACAATATAAAGTTTTTTTTTTTTTTACTTTTTTTATGTATAAATTATTCATGAGGGTAGATTGGTCCAATTTATTAAATTGTAAAGTTAAAAAAAGTCTTCTAAACGGTCAAAGGGTAATTTGGTCAATTTTTCATGTAAAGGGGTGTCTTTGTCCATTTTTGAATCTTCAGGGGGTGTTTTTTAGAGTTTTCTTTGAGTGTTCTTTTACCAAACTTCAGAGGGTGTGACTGTATTTTACCCAATTTATATATATATATATAATACTTCCATTTATTTTTACGATAAGAAATTTACACACCCACTTCGTCGGGAATTGAGTGTTTTTTTCTTTTTTTTCTTGGAATTGAGTATAACTTTTACCTTAACAGGTGAGACAGTAGCACGAGATTACCACACAGTTAAATAATATATATTCATCAATTTATTCCTTTACACAATTTAGTACAACCTTTTTTGATTTGTCTGTTTGCTTTTATCTTGGAAATTTGGAAGATGGACAGATTCTTTTTGTTAAGATATCCGTGTCTCAAATACATATAGGACAGTTGAGGGGACATAGAGGGGTCACAATCCAAATACATTCAGAGTTTTTTTGTTTTTTTTATTCTGTCTTTTTTATTCGTCCTCAAAGAGTAGCTATCGCGGTACATTGAAATAACATTTTATAAATCACATGTACTCAATAAGTTCAGGTTTAGCCCGATTATAATTTAACCCATGTAGGTACTCGCATAAAAATTATTTTATTCAAAAAATCAAATATGAGACTTGATACTTCATGTGGGAGATATCAAAGCCTGAATTCTCACCCGAGTTGCCCCTCCTCATTTCATTATATTTTTCACAAATTTTAGATCTTTTTCAACAATTACTCAATTTAACCACAAACAATAACTTATTTTTAATGTGTTATCATCCAACCATATAGTAGGCTAAGTTGGCTAACCGTTCATTAGTTGAAAGTTTGTTGAGAAACAGAAACAGACAATCACCAGTATCATTTCACGGTAACATCCAATTAACGTAAAAACAAAAACTATTCGAATAATAAAATATCTGGTTTGGACAATTCGTATCAAGATCTTCCTTTATATTGATTCACACACATGTAAAACATGCACATATAATAAACTAATACCTAATAGGTGTTTAATTCTGGAATTTGTTTCATGACAGCTTTAAATTACTGTACTAGATACTGCATTTTCTAATTGGGATTTCGTTATAAATCATTACCGTTTGACGTTGCTTTTGGAGAGACTAAAAATGCTTTTTATTTAAAAAAAAATCTTTCAAATGAGTTTGGTGAAAAAAAAAAAAAAAAACCGCCTTCTAATCGAGGATATTTTGACTCAGTAAAACTTTTAATCAAATTAAAATTTAGAGCTTTTAGCAAGGAGAGATAATATATATCTATAGACACACAAAAAGAGTGTATATATATGAGGGGAAATATATATATATATATATATATATATATATATTTTTTACATCCCATTTTACTAAGGGTGGCAATTCGTGTTTGTGAATCGTATTCGTGTTATTTTTACATCCCATTTTACTAGGGGTGGCAATTCGTGTTCGTGGATTGTATTCGTGTTGTGTCGAGGTAAGGTATTATACTAAATAGGTAAACCCAAACCCAGCCCATTTAATAATCGTGTCAAGAATCCTCAACACTAACTCAACCCGTTTATTAAACAGGTAAAAGTGTTAACCCGTTTGACATTTAATATTTAATCAAATACTAAATAATAGAAAAAATTTGTCTAATTAACCCAAATATTAAAAATATAAAGAAAAATTATAAAGGATAGACAAGATTTATGTTAAAATGACTTAACTATCCAAAATAATTGGGTTTAAATAGGTAACATATTACATAAGTAATATTCATCATTATAACATATTGAGTTAAATGAGTCGTAAACGGGTTACATAGGTTGAATTCCTCAACCCTAACCCGACACGGTCAAGTAAACGGGATTAATTGTGTCGACCCTTTTATGATCTAACCCCGTTTATGCCAAACCCAAACCCTTTTAACTCGTGTCTTGTTGTCATGTTGTAATTTACCACCCCTATATTTTACCAAACAAATAGTGATGCTATTATACGAAAAAAAAAAAAATTACTTATTATAAGTTACATAATCGTGCAAAAGTTGAAAACGGTTTTGTATTTTTAAATTATTATTAACTCATACGACATGATTAAACCTAAAATAACTTAAATTTTTGTATTATTAACTCATACGACATGATTAAACCTAAAATAACTTAAATTTTTGTATCCAATCTTTTGAGTTGACATACTACTTTATTTATTTATTTTTTAACATACTACTTTTTATTTTTTATTTTTTTATATCAGATTGTAAAATCAATATCACCCGACATAATGATTCTTAATTTTGGATAAAAAGCATATTGTCACTATGAATATGTGATTATAAGCAAATGAAGATAATGATACTCAAAAGATAAAAAATACAATTATCACGACATCCTTTTGGATTAATGTTAGTAAACCCCTAATGACATGATCACACAACAACCAAGACTCTGTGTGCCACGTGTATAACTACAAAAAAAAACCCATATCCGTTATACACTTCACCCAATTTTTGTTGGGTCCCCAATTGGGTACCGACATTTGTCGCACGTGGAAGGGCCAAAATCCTTAATTATCCAATGGCCCCACCATTATTTTGACTAATTAGAATGGACCTAACATACCAGAATTCTACTACTACTGCTACCTCCAACCGATGGTCCATTTTGACACCACAATCTCCAATGTAGGGTCACCCAATTTGATTCTCATATAATTAGTATGGGTCATACCAAGCTTTGGCTTGGCTTAGCTTTTACCTAGGTAGTTCATGATTTGATAGCTCTCCATTAAGCAAGTTCAATAATGGTTTTTAGGTCAATTGGTAAGTGCTTCACGAGTCTTCAAATCTTGTTTAGATTACAATGATTGTCACCATATGTGATCCTTTGTGCCTCCTAATGCTTTAGGTATATGCTTTTATTAGATGAGTCTTAATTCAAGTAAAATTGTTCAATTGTTATTTAAAATTGAAAATAACCTCTCTACATATATATAAAATTATTATCATTTGACCCTTCTTAAATTTTGCAATTTCAAAAATTTTGCGTACTAAACTACATCTACAAAACATTGTATGACGCCTTTATTTAGAGATAACTTCATGTTATTCTCTCTTTAGTTTTCTTGCCTTATTTTACTTTCACTGGTAATTTGTATGCCTGAAGAATGAAATTAATGAGAGGTTATATGGTGGCAACACACGTTTATTTGGTATGGCATATTTGCAATCTATATCTATATATATATATATATATATATATATACATAGGCATCAAATACTCTGCGCAAGAAATCAAAATTGCATACCACCATGCTAAGTCATTTGAAATTAATAAGTGGAAAATTGTTTGTTTTCTTTCTTTTATCTTTTTCTTAAGAATGAACAATATCTTTTCACACTAAAAGATGAAAGTTAGGAATAAACCAAGCATAACAAGGAAACGCCATAGGTTTTAAGTATTTAACAAGAAAATTTAGATTGGGAAATAGCCAAACCCTCAAAACAAGTCTAGGTTTGGTTAGCATTGAGGACTCTTCTTTGTAAATGAATATTGATCAAATTATCATGGATCAAACTTGAATTTTTTTTTTTCTTTCTCAATAATAAACTCTTACTAATTTATTTTCTTTAATTATATACCTTTACAAACTACTATTGCCCCCTTAAAATTATTAAAAAATTTCCCGTTCACATAATATCCTAGGTCTGTGGCTGCTTTGTTGTAAAAGAATATTGATCAAATTATCATGGATCAAACTTGAATGATATTGCTTTGACTTCAATATACATGCAACGTGTCCAAAAAAAAAAAACTTTCATTTCTCCCACTATTTTTAGGAGGAGTGATGTTAAAATTAAATATGGAATTTTGATGTGACTTCACCGAATGCTGGACAAAGATTCTTAATCTATTATTATTTTTCTTTTAAAATTTGCGTGTAGAATGAGATATCAATTTGGGATGTATAATGCGTGTTGGAATGTGTGAAGTTGAGTGTGAATTATTACTTACCAAAATGAACTTTAAAAAATTAATAAACACGGTTAAAATGTTCTAGTTCTTAAATATTGATTTCCTATTTGAATTCAGTTACTCAAGATATTTTGTGAATTTCACACAATTGTAGTCCCTTGCCAAGATTGTGGTATGCATTATTAAATTTGAATTATGGTAAAAAATATAAATAAATAAATAAATTTGAATTTAAAAATTGCTAATTAATTATATACCAAATGTGATACTAGCCAAGCCAGGCGAAGCCAACTCCTTTCACCCCTTATATCAAATCAATCCCATCCAATCCAACTGCAAAAAACTTCATTGAAGGCACGGATGAAACTTTTAGAAATAAATGAAAACCAGTAACCACCATTGATGATGACCATTCTATCAAAGCTTCAGAGCAGCCCATTAACAAAGCAAGCCTAGCTTGGCTGTAAATAGTGGTGGTTGGGCGGTGGGAAGGTGTTGGATGGTCACCAAACTGCATAAATATTCTTTGTCTGATTTGGACCATGCCATTAATTATTCTTTAATTATTGCCAAATCCCATTAAACCACAAGCTTCTCCTTTTCCTCAACTTACATGAATCCTCTCTCTCTCTCTCTCTCTCTCTCACACACACACACACACACACACACACACACCCTTTAGCAGTTAGTACTCCTCTCTCTCTCTCTCTCTCTCTCTCTCTCTCTCTCACACACACACACACACACACCCTTAAGCAGTTAGTTACCAAAATTATTCGTTTACTGTTTCTTCGTGGGTTCTGGTTGTCTTGTTAAGCCTCGGCAGCAAGAGTCTCATTCCTCTGTCTCTCTCTCTCTCTCTCCATTAGTTCTACTTTCCTCTGTTAAATAATAGTGCCATCAACTATCAGCCCATTCATTGACATGGGTCTCTTTCATTCTCGTAATCTTATATACTAATTCAATGCCCAATAACCCCCCTCTGTCTCTCTCTCCTGTTGAGAAATATTCCCTTCTTCAAGCAAAGAAGCTAAAACTTTCTCTCTCTAACTTTACTTCTCTTTTGCTCTCTATCTCTCCTTTTGCTTTCTGAGTTTCTCTTGATGCTTTCATATATTTCTGCTTCATAATGGGGTTTTCTCAAAACAATTCAAATAACTCTAGAAAGCCTCTAAGTGACCCAATTTCTTCAGATACTTCTTGTTCAGCTACTGATCAGAACAGTGTCCATGATGAGCTAAGAATCAAGAACATATGGAATAAGATGATTTGGGATTTTGGGTTGGCCTGTGTTGGTCCAACTCGTCGGCGGCGAAGCGCCACCGGCGAAGATGAGAGAGAGAGTGAGAAGAGTCCCTCTAATTTAGAGCAGAACAAGGCTTGGTTGCTTGCAGAGTCAGGTGGGTGTGGTGGAGAGTTGTCAAATGCTGAGCCACAATCGGTTCACTCCTCTTTCAGGTTCAGTTTCTGCTCTCAGGTTGAACTTGAATCCATAGATGTGACTAACCCTTCTTCTGCAACCATTTTGATGGTGAATTTGGATAATGGATTGACCAAATCACGATCCCAAGAGCTTGAATGGCGTAGAATTGCGTCACTTGAAAGGACTATTTCTCCTGTGGCCAATACATTGATTAGGTTCAGCTATAATCAAATTCTTTCCTCAACTCACAATTTTTCCAAAGGTAGTCAATTTGGTTTTTGTTGTTTTAGAATTTAAATCATTTTGTGACGCATAACTGACTGTCGAAGCTTATATGACCCGTTTGAACCGTCAAATGAAAGAAACCAATAGATACAGTGTGTTTCGGATGAGCCCATTTTGACCCGAAAAGACCCCCTTCCATACTGCGTAGGGGTCTTTTCTGGTCAAAACAGGCTCGTGAAAATTGTGCCGAAAAAATGTATCAGCATGCCGGTTTGGCCTTCCAGTGCTCCAAACGGGTCATGTAGGCTTCGGCAGTCAATTGTAGATCATTTTGTGATTCTTTGCCTGTGGTTCTGATTAAACTTTTTTGTGTTGGGTAGGCAGAGTTTTGGGAAGAGGTGCTTTGAGCTGTGTTTTTAGAGGCAGGGTTGGGTTTTTGAGGACTTGTGTGGCAATTAAGAGGTTGGATAAGGAAGATAAGGAGTCTTCAAAGGCATTTTGTAGAGAGTTGATGATTGCTAGTTCTCTCCATAACCCAAACATTGTTCCTCTATTGGGTTTCTGTATTGATCCTGAGGAGGGTTTGTTTTTGGTGTACAAGTACGTCTCTGGTGGAAGTTTAGAACAACATTTGCATGGTATGATTTTTTTATTTTCATTTTTAATACATTTTTGGAAAATTTGCTTCAATTTTGATGAACTTGAGTGACATAATTTACCCATATGCAGAGAAGAAGAGAGGAGTAAAGGGTGGTTCATCACTTCCTTGGTCCATGAGGTATAAGGTTGCAGTTGGAATAGCAGAGGCCATTGGTTATCTACACAATGGAACTGAAAGATGTGTTGTTCATAGAGACATAAAGCCCTCAAACATCCTTCTCTCTTCTAAGAAAACACCCAAGGTGTGAGAGGGTTTTTTTTTTTTTTTTCCTTTCTATTTTAGTCTAATTTTATTTAATTTTGTTTCTTGTTTAAATGATTTTATGAACATATATATTGGACAACACATTTTAACCAGATTTAGTTGTTTTGAATGAATTTTCAATGAAATTTGCAGCTATGTGACTTTGGATTGGCTGCATGGACTCCTGCACCTTCAGTGCCTTTCCTTTGCAAAACAGTCAAAGGAACATTTGGGTATGACTTCAATTTCTCAAGAAGTTCAGTAGTAGCATAAGAGAAATAACCATCTATGATTTATTATTCAGTAGAGATTTATTTTTCTTCCAGAGATTTAATTGAAATTTAAATTAATTGTGCAGTTATTTGGCTCCTGAATATTTCCAGCATGGGAAAGTATCCAACAAAACCGATGTTTATGCTTTTGGTGTGGTCCTCTTGGAGCTTATAAGCGGGCGGAAGCCAATTGAAGCAAAGAGAGGAGCAGGGGAGGAGAACTTGGTCCTGTGGGTAGGTCGCCGTTTTAATTCTTGTTTAACTTGCCTTCATTTCCATTAATTTTTTTACAGTCGAAACCAGTGGTCCCCTAATTACCTTCTAGTAAAGAAAAAATTTTGTTCTGCAACAAAATCTTGATTATAACCTGAATGACCAAGAGATATACAGTTTCACGAAAATCCGATCAACGAACCTTTTCAAGGCAATGATCTATAAACTTAAAATACTTAATGGTAGATCAGGATATGGCATTCAATCAGTCTATCCTATTGTTCAATAAATTCCTTTGGCTTGTAAGGAATAGTTGGAAATGTGTGTATAGCATGTTTCACTACAGAGTTTTTACTTATAGATTACACATAATCATTAAGTTTATATGTGCCTTCAAATGCTATTAGAAACATTGGAATAGTCTTAGTTATATGGTTGTTCGAAACAATAAATTAATTCAACTGTGATGTTTTATTCTGGACACAAAATCAACAAATCGCGAGCGTTGGCATCAGGGATTAACAGTTCTCCAAAAAGAATGGAAGAAGCTTCGTCAATTTTTCTTGAATGCTGCTTTTACGCTATCATACTCTGCATGTACCATAAATATAATTTGACAAGTCTGAAATTCTGAATTGATGTGTCTTTGGCTTTGATTATACTTTTACCAAAACAAATGAGGCCTTAACAGAGAGGCAAGTGTTTTGTTTTCCTCTACTCTGTTGTTAGTTCTCTGAGTACTTGGTGTTGGCTTTCCAACCAAGGATTAGGTTCTATCGGGACATAAATTCAACCAACTCGAATCCTTTTTACCCATTACCATCTTAGAAGATTTCACAAAACCGTCATCACCTAGTGTTTGACTTTTCGGGAATATATTAGCTGATGAATTAGTAGTTGTTCTTGTTTCTTTAGTGACTTCAGTGGTTCCTATACCTGTCATGTTCCTTCATCAACATGCAGGAGTGATTGGTATCACTAATAAGGAGCCTTTTCTTTTAGCTCCTTTATCACCAAAGAGAAGTCTTCGAGCTTCAGTCAAATACCTTTGGACCAACGGCTCATTGATGAGGAATGAAGGACTTAACATAGTGGGTTCTGAATCTTTTGAGTTCCCTTCCTGTTATGTTGTAATTTCATGCCCTCGAGACTTGATACAAACTTTGACCGGAGAAATAAAATCATTGATGGCGAATGTTAACCGGTTAATTTCTGAATATAAAGATGATTTGGGAGAGATGAAGGCAAATCCAGTAACTTAAGAGGGCTTTATGCACTGTTATTGTCTTGACCGGTTAGGAGAGAATAAACCAACCACACTCGACTCTTCAGCTATGGAAATCAAGAGCAACAATGCTTGAAAGACACATTTTGATGCTTACTAGTCTTAAGCTTCTCCTGAATATAATTCTTGAAATGGAAACACTAAACATGAAGTGTACCTTATTTTTGCAGGCAAGGCCATTATTGCAGCAAGGAGAGATTGACCGGTTGATTGAACCACGACAAAAATTCAATCCACGAAACTATATTCAGATAGCGCGGATGGTACAAGCTGCATCAGCCTGTATAAACAGCGAGGAATTCCAGAGGCCGAGCATTGATGATATTATTGCAATACTGAGAGGAGAATTCGATTTCTCCAATGGGAAGAAGTTCAGTTTCCCTGCTAACAATAGTGTTATTTATAGTTACTCCCAATTGCCACAGACGAGAAGCCAAATGAGGAGTCATTTAGCTTTGGCCATGCTAGGAGTTCCAGAATTTGAAGGCCATGATCACCTTTACTGTCGATGAAACACAAACACTTCACAATCTGATTTTTTTTTTTTTTTTTCCTGCTATCTTGCTTGCTCAAAGAGAGTGACGGTTAAATCAAGAACTCAAATGAGTGTTGAAATTGTATATACGTAAAGGAGTTGTACGTAGGGATGGCAACGGGCGGAGTTGGGGCGGGTTTGGCTCCACCCCATTAGAAAATAAGTGAACTTGTAACTTGTGCACCATTATTGTTGTCTTCCTTTTCTTTTTCATGGATTGATCTGGGATTTTTGATACAACTACCAATGGACATTAATCAATCTTTTGGAACAAATAAGAAAGTAATTGATCTATAGTTGAACAATAATCACGAACAAAAAAAAATCAATCTTTTGGTCAATATTGTGTAAAGAGTGATCATAACAGCTTCCAAAGGAACACAAACATATATAATTGATGTTTTGAATATAAAAAACAGCACATTTGTAGAAGTGAATTAAGAGGTCATACTTTTACACTTTAACCGGGAAAAAAAAAAAAAAAAAATGGCTACTCTAGTATGTGAAACAATTATAAAGTGACTAGGATGAATATGAATGGAATGAAATGAAAATGAAGATTAGAATATCTTAGCAACGTCCTTCATTAAGCCCCTGTTCGCCTTGTGGAACTCAGTGAATTCCTGGAATGAAATGTGCCCATCACCGTCGGTATCGATCTCATCCATCATACCCTTGATTTCTGCCGCTGAAACGGAGCCAAGCGCTTTCAGGGCATCCCCGAGCTCCACCGCGGAGATCTTGCCGTCGCCATTGGCGTCGAAGTGCTTGAAGAGCCGTTCCCTTTCGGCAGTTTCATCAGCCATTATTTTGATTGTTGTTGTGTTGCTTAGTTTTCTTGGTGAATTTGGTTTTGTACTGAATTTAAGATTTGAGAGATTTGGTTATGAAGGAAAAAGGTTATGGCTGTCCCTTGGACTCGGAATAACACCAACGGATTGCCCAAGGATTACAGTTTTTAACTGTCTAACCGTTATTTGAAGCAATGGACAATACTTTTACAAATGGCAGAGACATAAAAGTTATATACCTCTAAACCATTTTAAGGCATTGAAACTTGTTAAAAATAAAATAAAACATGCACACACCCTACGTAATTGCTGTCTACACCCACAATAAAGATCCAATGAAAGATTTGCGAAAAATAGGAAATTACAAGTCTCAATCCCCCAACCCCTTCTCTGTCTTCTCACGCTCGGCTTTCAGTGTTCTCCCATCCCACACCACAAACTGTAAACGCGCTTATATACCTAGGTCCACGGCCCACGAGAAAATGGGTCCAAAATGTGAATAACTTAGGAGTTTCCCTAGATAAATTGGGTTATTGAAAATAAATTTTGGCATGATCAACAAACATATCAATCATGCTATAGTGACATACCAGTTGATCTCCGAAACATAGAATAACTTATCTACTTAGCATCTCCTCTTGTTTTTCAGGTCACCTAACAATAAAGAATGTGCATTCAAAACACGCAAACTTCTAAATAACAAAAAGTTGGTCCCCCAATTTTCAGGTACAATCACCTAAAAACACACACAGCGACCAAATTTTGAGTGTGTGCAGTTGATAGACATGACAATTCTGCTTTGAAAGGTCGATTATACATTAGACCAGGCCACGGTGAGCCGAGCCCGACGTGTAGCATCAGAAGTCCAAATCAAGCTCTGCATGATCATGACATTGGCCTAGGCAAGGCTGTTGCAGTGAGCTGAAACTTTTGTCCAGCTTAAGGAACAAACAAGAAAAGAAGGATAACAAAGAGATGATATTGCATGAGGAAAGAAAACAGATTGCAAAAGAACAAGTCCCACTGAAACTGTAAATTATTATGCTTAATAAAATGATATTGGAGTTCATTAAAAAAAAAACTCAGACAGTGTCAACTGAATTTATGTAAATCGGTTAACGTGTGAGCAGGACCTTGTGCAACATCATCACCAGTCTAAAAAATTGAGAGGGTTCATATGATTACAGAATATCATATGAAACCCTACGCTACCGACTTAAGCAGGGTATCGAGAACAGCTTCTCTGGTTGGCAATGCTGGAATTGCACCTCTCTCCATCACAGTCAATGCACCACAAGCATTGGCGAATCTGAGAGCATCTCTCAATCGGTCCTCGTTCTACACAGCGGAGAAGACTTATCACCACTTTGTCAAGGAGATTAAATAAAAAGAAACAAAAAACTAAAAGAAAAGGCCCTGAATTGTTCATAACAAAAATGAGCAACTCTTAGTCCAAAAAATTAATTACTGCATGAATTACCCGAAAGTTTGGGAATTGTGTTAAAAATATATAACTAGTTTGATAAATATTCAAAGAATGAACTTGGGATTCAACAGAAATGCATGTAAAATATTCACAGAGAAAGGGAATCACGTGTTCCTGAATCATATGAAACAACTTGAGATTCTCACGCGTATTTTACAATAAAATAATTGGGTAAATGTGTAGTGAGTGATAAAATTTGATTATGAATGTTTACTAAAAGAGATCAGGTACCATTTAGACTATTTAGTCCCATACTGAACTGCTCCGGAAATCATCACCATGCCATTACTGGTTATATATCAAACACTAGGTCATCATAATTTATTACTCACACAAGAAACTTTGAGCGATCTTTGTCACACTATTGGTTTGTTATATATCAAACTCAGCTAAAAACATTGTTTATCACCCATAGCAGTAACCAGGGACAGAGCCAGGATTTGGGCTCAGGAGGGGCACAACTCTTGGCTTGTATATGCACCTATATATACAAAGGCTAATAACAAACCTTGGGGGCATTCTGTGATATTACAAAAGATATATATAGTATTTTGTGCTATTATAAGAAAGTATATATATAAATAAAAAGAAAAAAAAAATGTCAGAGGGGCAGCTGCCCCCTGTGGGCATTAGTTGCCGCCATCCCTGTCAGGAACTACTCTTTAGGATAGGTGTATCCTTGTTTGCATGCAAAGGTGACCGATATGGATCTCAGGTTGAACCGTTGAGCAGAATGTGTACTCGGTCCACTCCAGACTCCAGAGAATATATGTTCATGGTTAATGGTGGAGAAGATTGCATAAGCCTTAATAATTTTGTTTGTTCCTTCCTAAATACCCTTGTTTTCTTTTATTTCATCTATTAGTAAATATCATAATATTCCTTCTTTTCTTTTATTTCATCTATAATTAAATATCATAATATTCCTTCTTTTCTTTTATTACATCTATAACTAAATATCGTAATATTATCACAAATAAATGTAGACCATTAATTACGAGGCAAATTGCCATGCAAAGAAAAAAAAAAAAAAAGAGTAGTGCTATGCTGCTAAATAGAGAACTGTTTAATCAATTCGATATACCACAAGGCATCGGACTCTAGCATGCACACAGACATTACAGACATCATCCTAGTAATATAGTCTTAGCAAACATTTCTTATCAAGTAACAAAATCAGGCACAAAATAGGAAGTTTTGGCCATCAAGCAATAGAACCACGTCACAGTCCTTGTTGCATCAGCACAAAACATTTACATGTATTAAGGAAGATACTGCAAAGGTAGCTCCACTATAGAAAAACATCTTGTTTGATGGCAAAGATAATGGAATATTGTTCAACACAAAACAGTAAAGGGTTCTTTAAAAGAGAATATTCACTAGAAATATTTAAGACATAACATTAACAAGCACTATTAAGTGTTTTACTTACCCCAAAAGAAAGGGAAAAAAAAAATTATTGAAGTGTTTCTCTGCAATACCTGAATCAATGAATCATCAACAGCTAGTTTTGATAATACTCCAGCAACAAAAGCATCACCTGCACCTGTGGTGTCCACAGCATCCACTTTTATACCCTTAACTCTCCCACTGAACTCCTGAAAAAACGTAAAACTCCAAGCAGTTTCAGAACCAGTCGTTAGAAGGGAAAATGATTATCATCTAGTCTTTTTTTTTTTTTTTTCCTAGTTGGTACTCACACACACATGCCTCCACTGAGGCTCGAACCCCTGACCTATCTTTGAGAAGTAGGAGCTTGGAGTTTATTAGTCTTGCCGTAAAACATTCTCTTTTTTCAGTAATGCAAAAAAATGTAAAAACATTATGCTCACCAGGTAAAAAGGTTTTTCATATTTGACTTATAAAAAGCATATTTTCTCAAAATAAACAGCTACAGTCAACAGATTGAACACAAAGAGACCTAGTGATGCACCGGTCAAACGAGGTATACTAGTTATAATAGAAGGAAAGAGGGTGGCCAAAAATAACATGGGATTGAGGTTATTAAAAATGATTTTAAAAAGTTAAATATACTAAATGAATTAGCATGCAATAGAAAAGCTTGGAGAGAGAGAATTCATGTGGCCGACCCCATTCATATGGGATAAAGGCAAGGTTGATGATGATGACGATAGTTGACAGATTGAAGAGGCCCTTCAGAGATTCAGCCAAAATTTCTCCAGGGCCCGTTAAAGGATTACCCTGAATATTCAATATTATGAAGGTACATAGGGACTCCGCCATTTATGGAATAGTTGATAAGAGAAGGATGGCCCTTCAGCAAAAGCTTTGTGCATTTCATTTCTGCAAGGAACCGGAAAATGAAAGATCTTCAAACAAATACCACATAATGAAGCAATAAATCTCCGTGGATATGGAAGTGAAGTTTGATGATAAAATTCGATAATATAGACCTCTTTGAGCCCCAATCTGCCAACTATTGCAAATTCAGCTCCCAAGTTTTAATATTCCATTTAGCTTTATGATAGAAGTGGAGTTTACGTATGATATCATAACATTCTTTTTGTTAGCATTTTGGAAATGGCTATTTATCAATCTTAAAACTAGATATTCAATATGAAAATATGTCATAATGCATTTTCGAGTCTGAGAGCGGCTATTTGTACAAATAATGCTAAAGTTAGGTCTGCACTATGTCCGGCCAACCTGGTAACTTGAACCCTTAAGTGTCCCAATTCTCATTTTCAAGAGAAGATATCGTTTAGTATTGATCCCACAAGTGAGGAAAGTTTGCCAAACAAGAAATCATATCTAGTTTCTTCCTATTATAGTTTCAGTCAGTTATGTTACTTATAAAATGGAACCAGGCAAATCAAATAAACATTAACAACCAGTGATATGACATCTATTCAATACATTTGACATGCACACATTATATTATATTATGTGTGTGTAGGAACGAGGTAGGGAGGGGGAGAGAGAGAGAGAGCCTGAGAGGCTGAAACCAAAAAGTTCAGTGATTTAGAATGATTTTATCTATAAATACAATATTTTTGAGGGCTTACCTCGGTGAGAGAGCCTGAGAGGCTGAAACCAAAAAGTTCAGTGATTTAGAATGATTTTATCTATAAATACAATATTTTTGAGGGCTTACCTCAGTGTAATACCTGCAACCATCTGGTCCTTCAGTTACAAGGAGCAATTTAAGATTCGGGTGATACAATTTACGAACAACAGCATCATCGTATGGATCCTCTCCTTTTGTAAGAAAACTAATCTCCTCTTCACTTATCTGTATTTAATTTAAACAAAATTATCATTGTATTTTTACTTATTTTTTTTGCATTTTGTAGTAAACCTATTCTCCAGAAAAGGACAATAGAAAAAATTATTTGGAGAGCCAAGCCAATATTCTCCATTTATAAGTAGAGCTACCTTAATAATATCAGCAGTCTCCCATATGCTCAAGATTCCTTCTCTGGCACTATCTACAGAAGGCCATAATGGAAGCCTCAGATTGGGATCATAAGACAAAATCACACCAGCATCCTTTGCAGCTTTTGCTGCAGCAATGTGGGCTGATTTGCAAGGTTCTGTAATCAAACTTATAGAACCGTAATGAAAAATTTTTGCCTGCAGAGAATATATCATATCACTAGATATTTGAATCAAATCAAATATAACATTAGAAAATAATTAGATATATCAAGAAACTAATAGCAAATACTGTGAGTTGATAAACTGCATAAGCCTGAAAACTGAGTTTCTTTTATGACAAGGACACTACAAAGTGTAAGCAAAGGTCTGATATCCTTGTTATTAGTTGGAAGAATACTAAAACATTTGAATTTGTTTAGCAAAATGTGTTATTCATGCAAAAATAAACATGATCTGGTAAATTTTTTATTTTTGATATGCAGGTATTATTCATGCATATTTGTGAATGACTTTTGGAGTTCTAAATCCAAAATAATACAGATTAAGTTTCAATTAAGGTAAACGACTTCCTTTAAGATGAAACTAGCACTAATTTAAAATTTGAATTCACAAGTATAGAGCATTGAAATAAAATCTGGTCTTAGTTAGTACTGCTTTTTAAACGAACTAGAAAATAACATAATTAAATACAATTTCTTAATCGTTAAATTATTTTCCTTTTAATCCTCAGAGCTAAGTCTTTTACTTATTTACTAAAATATTCCAAACATACCTTCTTAATTAAATCAAGGTCAAGTTCATCTTCTTGAAGGAGCATATCAGCACTAGGATTTCGGAAAAACATGAACTCACGTTCCCCATCATCTCTCAGCGTCACAAATGCTAAAGCAGTTCGAGCACCAGTATCAAATCGCATCCCTTCATTGTTCACATTATTTTCCTTTAAAATATTTGCAAGCATGTACCCGAATTCATCTTCGCCAACCTGCGTGCATTGACAAAACACAAATGACCAGAGTAAAGGATAAATGAAGCATATCCTTTTCCTTTTCTATTCTGCAATTATCATTCTTGCTAATTGCCAGTTCTGAAAACTAGGTTCGAGCAGTGAAGAAGATGATAGATATAATTAGAACATCAATTGAGTACATGGTTAGTTTTCTGATCCATAGTACAGGGTTAGCACTAGATCCTGGTAGTGTAATAAAATTCTTTCCTATCCAGTTTGTTCCGGCTTTGTCAAATACTGAAGCAGGCAAGGTCTTATTTCATTTGCTCTCAATTCTAGTTCTTATATATATATATATATATATTTCACACCTGTTTCGTCCTATTTTGGTGGTTTTGGATCAATATAAAACAAATGACATCCAGATGATTTTTTTTATTATTATTTTTATTTTTTATTTATTTTTATCTAGTTTTATTTTAGGATGTTTGAACATGGAGAGGGGATGAAAAGTGATGTAACTTCACTATCAACAGAGGAAATACAATAAGGTAACCACATTCAATGCATACCAGCCACGCTGTGACCAATATATAATAATCACAAGGAAATGAAATGACAATGCTTGTTGTTTCAATCTTTATATATTACAAACGATACCTTTCCAATAAAAGCTGATGAACCACCAAGGCGAGCAATACCAACAGCAACATTAGCAGGTGCACCTCCAGGAGCTTTTTTAAATGCAGGCGCATCAGCCAATGAGAGCCCACTTATAGTTGGAACAAAATCAATTAGCATTTCCCCAAAGCAAACCACAAGTGGTGATTCATTTGTTTCAGGTAACCCATTGTCACTTGGAAATGCCTTTCCTAAAACAAATACAAGTGACAATGAAAAAATCAGTTCTGGAAAAAGAAAAATGTATGAATTACATTTTAAAAATGTCTTTTGCCTATTAGACCGCACTATATGATATGTAGTTGCGGGAGTACCAGAAATCAGTTGAGTGTTTATTGCAGTTGGAATCATTGAACAACACAATTTCAGGAAAGAGGCATAAAAGGAATAACAAAGAGAGCATTTTGAGTTTCAGAACTAGAGTTTATTAGCTTTAGGATTATGCTATCTGGGTTTGAGCCTCCATGCCTAATGGATGTCCCCGAATTCTAAAAAGTTCCATGGTAGCATCATTTACCATTTCAAACATTCCCGGAAAGCCAAACAATCTATTTTACCTATTTTACACCATCAAAATAAAACCAAAAAATGTACTTTTGATTTCACATTTTCAACTGTAAGTCATTGAGTCTCATCAAGATATAAGTTATAACAAATCGCCATATCGCCGATCTCGGTAAACCAGAATTTGCAACCAATTTGACTCCAAAAGCATTATATGCATTTTGCCAAATTGATAGCAACCAAAAGTTCTGGAAAGCAATCAAGAATTGAGCTATAATTATATTATGCGGATAATAAAATTTTCAAACTCAGATTGGTTGAAAATAAATAAAACGGAAAAGAATGCTTCATGAAGCCCAACAGAATTTTGGGAATTTTCATAGAACACTAATGAACACCCCAAAAAGCTCTAACAGCTCCAGACCATAAACACAATAATAATAATAAAAAAGAATAGAGCAAAGCAAACGAATTCAAGCAATTAAAACAAAAAAATGATGCGCAAACAAGAAACTAATTGGTGTCAGTTTCAACAAAAAATAAATTTAATAAAATTTGAGCTCAAATTAACAAATATAAAATCACAGACAAAAATCTAATACCTCGAAGTCGACACCGAGAAAGCGAAGTGAGCGATGAAGAAGAAGAAGACAGCGATGCTC
This sequence comes from Cornus florida, assembly GCF_030987335.1. Classification (NCBI taxonomy): domain Eukaryota; kingdom Viridiplantae; phylum Streptophyta; class Magnoliopsida; order Cornales; family Cornaceae; genus Cornus; species Cornus florida. The sequence continues at coordinate 11,423,189 of NW_026775577.1, forward strand.
TGATGCCACACCGCCCGAAAACAACAGAACCCGAGAACCCATTTGACAGAAAAGATCCATGATGCGTTGAGACACCACTGAAGCACAAAGCAGTTGATTGAAGAGCCATAAATACAACTTATTATATATATATATATATATATATATATATATATATATATATATATTTATATATCACAAACAGTTCTTACTGATTTTCAAGAAACCTAGCAAGTAATCAAATGGACTACAAAGTTGTTAGTGTTATCCTACGGAGAGGCGTTAGAATTGATGGTTTGTGGTGGAAGATAGGAATGTGGGTTTGATTCGAAGTTGGATTCGCATTGGATGAATCGTTGAAATTGAGAAAAAGAAACCCTAAATTTTTTTTTTTTTTTGTGATTTGTCAGTTACCAACAGTTGGGTTGATGGGTAGCTGAGTGAAGGAGGGCAGCGGAGAAAGCTAAGAGAGTGAGAAGCGAAGAGTGGCAGTTTGTAGTCTGGGAGGTTGCCAAGTGTCACTCTGGTTTTGGACAGCCAACGAACTTAGTCCTCGATTGCTTTTGCCACATTGAAAATATCATTCTCCATTATTTAAAGGGCATTTTGGGAATTTAAATGTGACGCACTCAAAACAAAACAAAACAAAACAAATTGAAGAGATTTTGACTATCCTTCTTTATCTCCCTAATTTCTCCATTTATTTATTTTAAAACTTTTGGAAGCAAAAATATAAAATATATTCGGTAAAAAAGTGTTACAAGTTCGAAAAATATAATGATTAATTTAAAAATGTTATTTAAGTGTTTTTAAAAAAAAAAATTGCTAATCATCACTAGTACAGTACCAAAAGTTACGGTGTGAAAATATATAAAAATATTAAATTGGTGTTTCAGTTTTTTACTACTATTCACAAAATGTTTTGACACTGTGCAAAACAAAACAATTTTTACCAAATATATTTTTCTAACAAAAACACCAAAAATAAAATGCCTACCAAGCAGGCCATAAGGGAGGGTCCATTTGGTCATATTGAAATTAATAATCAAAGTGAAATAAAAATAAAATTAAATTAAAATAAGTATTCTAACAGATTTACGGTTAGCTTGATTTTTTAAAAAACAAAAATTGTGGGAAAACATGATTATATTAATTTGGATGACATAAAAGAGAAAAAATATATATATAGTTGTGGGAAAACTTAATTTGTTTAAAGTGCATTTTAGGAATTTAAATGTGACACCCCAGATACGAATTATCTCCGGTAACAATTTCACGTGAACCAGCGGTGTAGCACTATTGAAAACTCACCATTGAAGTACAGAACTTGAATTCCCCCAAAAGATTTTAGTTCAATTCAATGAATGTGCTCATATAGCATTCACATTTGTTTGGATCAACATAAATTGATACAGATGTTTTGCAAATTATACGTTTTTCATTATTCAATTGTTAATAAAGTGATATAATTGTATAACTACCATTTAAAAATGAGAATGAAAAAATTAATTAAAAAAAAAAACCTTTGAAATAACAAAATTATCCAAATTTGAGCTAAGATCCTAGGATCTATTATTGAAATAAAATTATTTATTTCTCCTTTGCTTGTTCTAGTGCCAAAAATGGATTCCTTTATATGCTTTGTATGCGAGTAATTTGTTCGAGAAAAAGGGCATATTTGTAAGTAGACTCCATTTTCTTCCATTCTTAATGAAAGAAAACAATGATAGATTGATAAGGGCAATTTGTGAGGTTTTACAATAATATAGGAGATTATTTTTCAAATTGATACTTCGGCGGGGGTGCAAGTTGGGCTGGCTCAATCCAGCCAAATTCCAACCCAACCTTAACTCAAATTTGGGTCAGGTTGGACCAACTCGAATTGCATCTAACATGATTTGAGTTACAATCCGGATTAAATATTTTCGGACGGGGCGGGTCGGGTTCACGGGTTGATTTTTTTTTTTTTTTTTCCACAGCCTTATAATTTTTCTACCATTTCTTCTAAATAGTATTTATCCACAATAATTATTGAAATTTGAAGAAATAAATTTATTGATTTAGTCCATGATTGGTATAATAGTTCGAAAGTTGAAGCAAGGAAGAAGTTTCGAGTACTTCTTGAATTAACAAAAGTCATTAGTATCACTATTATATGTTTCCCGAATTAAATAAATAGAAAATATTAATAATAACCGGTAATTAATTTGAAACAAAAGAGGCATAACCACCCGGTTTGCAAAATTCCCAAACTCAGAACAAAAAAAATCTCACTGTGTGTGTTCTTTTTGATCGCTCTGGTCCTTTCCTTACTCTATCGCTGGCTGTGACTTGGTCCGACCTAGAAACCATGGACGATCTGGGAGCACTTGTTCTTGATCCAACGAAACCCATCTCTCAAAAAAAGAGGATCTTGTCGTTCCGTCCGAGTCCCTCCGATTTAAGCTCAGATCTCGCCGGAATTGCAGTTTGTTCGTCAATATGAACTGGGTTTCACAAGGTAGCAGTTCTTGATTTCTGGATTCAAGTCTTGTGGAAGCTTGTTCCTGCCCTATGAATTGAGGCTGTCAGTTGTTTTTTATTCTAAAAATGGTGGCCATATATTAATTGAAATCTAGATATAGAGAGAGAAGAGAAGGATGAGGAGAGAGAAAGTTAGGGTTTTGTTTTATCATGATTTATTTATTTATTTATTTTTTTTATTTTATGAAATGTTTAATTTGGAATTTTGGGTTGTCAAACCGAATAAGGTTGGGTTTTGAAAAAATTCAATCTGACTGAAACTCGAATTGTGAATTTATATGTTCAGATTTTAAAATTCATAGGCTGAATTCAAGTTGGGCTGGGCTAGTCCGCCCAAGTTGCACCCTTATTTCGAGTGATTATTTTCAAATTTAAGAAAGCTGAAGAGAATTGTTTGCATTATGCCTTTTCATTTATAAAAGAATATTGACATTTACACTTCAATTATTTCTATTTGTATTCAACTTTTTTATTTTTAATTAATAAAATGGCATAAGTGCCTTTACTACACAATAATCCAAAAATATACTTTTGCATTCTATGGATAATGTTACCGGTCATTAATTAAAAAATTGTTTAGTGATATAAGTGGACAAAAGTAGAGTACAAAATACCATTTTTCTTTAGAAAATAAAACTAGTAAAGCACCATTATACCTTCTTTCCTTATTGCAAATATATCACATCTAGAAATTCTTTGTAATCTCCTGTCTCTTGGATCCTCTTTATTGATACATTTATCACTTCCTGGAAAGGCTAAGAAGTAAGATTAGAGTCGTTTGGAATTGTTTCTCTATTATTTAAAAGTATTTTTATTTTAAAAAATTATGTTTAAATATTTAGCAATCATTATAAGTGTTTTGAATGGTTATTAAATTTAGTTCAGTAAAGCGTTTAAATTAAGTTATAATTTGGAGCTTTTAAAATTGTGTTCTGAAAAGAGGTTAAATATTTTAGGTAACTCTTTTTCATTAGACAATTTTATCATTTTAATTTTTTACAAAGACAATTACACTCCTTTAATAAAGTTACTGCTATAATAGCAATAGAAGTGTTTTAAAAAAAATTGTTACCAAATTAATAAAAAAAATAATTTAACTATAAAAGATATTTATTATATTGTGTCACCAAACACCCAAGGTGTAATTTTTTGACCGAATAAAAACGGTTTTTAAATTTCAACAACCACCCCAAACGGGCTCTAAGAAGAACTCAAGTATCACAGCAAAAAAAATAAAAAAAATAAATAGTGAAATGCAATGGCACTAAAAGATAATAAGAAATTTCATTTGTTTTTAAGAACTATTCTTTTTCATATTATAGGAACATTAGGTCCATAGCAGGCTAGCAGCCCCACTCCTGTTGAATTTTGCCACCTACTGCTATCAGTGGACGCATCTACTATATTTTTATTCATTAATAAGAGTTGATGGTTCAATAATATGAAAAGTAAGGAATTCTTGTAATTTTTTTTCCCTTTTTATATAAATAATTAATTTATGTATATACTAATATACATCACACTGCGTTGTATACTACAGGAAGTATAGATACAACCATAGACAAGTATACGACATGATATAAATATGACTATATCAAATAACAAAAAAATTAAGACAAAAATACAATAGAGATGAAAAAAAAAAAAAAAAAAAAGAAGGAAAGAAAAAAGAAAAAACAGTACTGTATAGAAATATACTCATTTTATTTGCATTATTATGATGGATGAAATCACAAATTTGGAGTTTAGAGTTGGAAATTTGTTATTGTCTTTATATCATTTTTCTCATTAACCCTTAATATATTTTAAAATTGCATTGAATCACACTCCTAAGGAAAGTAATTACAAAACTACCTGGTTGCATCCTTAAAGTATTCCAAATTTATCCTGTTGTGTCCACGAAGTGGAAATTATGAATGTTCAAAACCTCACCAAAAGGAAACTAAAAAAAAGTGAGGAAACTAGTCGCACAAGGAAATTGAATCACTTCTAACAAAAATTTTGAAATATTTAAAATTGATAAAACGCCAATTATCAAATTCTAAATGATGGAATTTGGCTAAAAACAACTTACATTAGCAATGAAGATGTTGAATTTTGTGATTTCGTTGCTGAATTTTGCAAGTTAGATCGTTTTCAATCAAAGTAAGGTCTTGTCAGATCAAAACAACTATGTCAACCTACTCCGTTGGAGGTCCAAATGGGGATCCATAACCATCAACCACCTTTTCTACTTCACTAAACCATGTTCAAATTAGAAAAAAAATTCAAACTACACTTATAATTGTATCTGACGCGGTTCGGATTTGTTCAACCATCTTTTTAGATTTGTTCGGCCTTTGAAAATAATAGTGTCAACGACTCGGTCACACTGACACTTTCAAATTTGTCACATATCGTCGAATTCCATATCATTAATCAAATAAACAATATTACATGTGTTTGGATCCAAGTATTCATAAATTATTATTATTATTTTCAGTCTTCAAAAATTAATTAATCCTACATAATTAGTGGCAAGGCCAGGCTGCTCTCACTGTACCCACCGCATTGACAGGTACAAGTCACTATCGTAGGCAACCGATTCAGCACGATACAGTATATTCGTAACCTTCCTTGTACGCCAGCACCTAGAATAACTTTGTGCAATCTTCAACGAAAAGCCATCTCTAACCTCACTCCTTACCCAAACGTGTCATTCAGTATTCCTTAAACAACCATTTACATCCTCCAAACAATGACACGTAACAACTTTACAGTGAAGCTTATTACACTCGATCAGTACCCATTACCAAAAAAGTATACTTCTAGACTTATTAGGAATCCCGCGTTACACAAAAACTACGCGATTCACTCAAACGCGTTAACGCGTCATTGCAGTGTATATATACGCTATTCATGCAGTACTCCTTGAAATTTCAGTCACACAAGACCTAGTTTCTCTCTCTAGAAGAGACTAGACTAGATCTCTTTCTCTCGTTGCAATGGCGGCGGCGAAGAGTAATGGTGACTCGAAGCAGAGAGGCTCGTTGGGTGACATGGACGACGTGGAGAAGGTATTCAAGAAGTTCGACGCGAATGGCGACGGGAGGATCTCGGTGTCCGAGCTGGAAGCGATACTGAAAGCGCTCGGCACGGAGACGTCGCCGGAGGAGCTGCAGCGGATAATGGCGGAGATCGACAAGGACGGGGACGGCTTCATCGATTTCGAGGAGTTCGCCGCCTTCCACGGCGGAGGAAACGGATGCAACACCAAAGAGCTCCGGGACGCGTTCGACATGTACGACACTGACAAGAACGGCGTGATCACGGCGAGTGAGTTGCACGCGGTGTTGAAGAGCTTGGGAGAGAAGTGCACGTTGAAGGACTGCTCGCGGATGATCAGCTCCGTCGATATGGACGGTGATGGCAGCGTTAACTTCGAGGAGTTCAAGAAGATGATGACTAGGTCTTGATTTCTCGATTTGATTCTATGGAGAATCAGACGATGTTAGGTTAGGTCTCAATTAGCTAGCTAATATGATCAAATTGGATATATTTTAATATGATCGAATTGGGAAAATATATATTTTTATTTTATTTTATTTTTATTATTGGGTTGTTAGTTAATGAAGTTAGAAGAAGGTTTGATTATTGTGAGTGGTTCGTGAATGGAAAAGAAAGTTGCTTTATTACGCGGCTTCACGCGTATGGATGATGTGGAGTGTGGTACACGAAATTGTGGCTTGATCACGCAATTCCAATCTGTTTGGCATTGAAACGCGTTTTTCCTTTTCCTTTTCCTTTTCATAATGTTTAGTTGTTTTTTTTGGTTATCTGGAATGATGGTACTTGTTGAATTGCACACATTGGTTTTGGTCCTTTTGGACCATTTGTGGCGTGGTTCAGTCTAATTTCTTGATTCAACTGAATCACAAAGTAACATCAGTGATAAAATGGCTGTTGAAACTTGTGGGCTCCGCTTTGCCCTTGGATCCACTAACATGGCTGTTGACTGTTATCATGTGGGCCCAAAATGGGCTCTACATTGGCAAGGACAATGGCAATAATACATATTACTTCAACAAATTAGTTTTGAAAAAAAAAAATTTGTCCGAAAAATTGTGTGATTCACAAGTATTTTATTTTGTTAAATTTTGTCTTGTTTGGAGATGTGACTCAAATTAAATATACACGTGAAAAAGATGAACTTTAAAAGGAAAAAAATTAAGAGTTTAACTTTTTATTTTAAGAAAATTTAAGGAATTTAAAGAGAGAATAAATCCATGGGGGCTATGTATAAATTTTTTCATATATATAAAAAATTATTATATATATTATAAAGGATGGGGCAGGCCAGGAGGGGCATGTGCCCTTCCCGACCCTTCATTTACTCAAAAATAACATTATTTCCGGAAAGGAAAGAGTAATTATAAAATAACCGATTAACAAGATATTTATGGTGTTAAGAAATTCACACAAACATTTTCCTTTTTTTGGAGACTCAAACACTGTTTTAGTATATTTTACCTAAATCCTAAATATATTTTTATAATTAACTATGGCTAAAAACTTGAACGGTGTGTCTATTGTGGGGCCCGAAGCTTTGTAAAACGCTTATGTTTGAGTCAGTTTTGACTATTGTCACCATTCTAATCAATCGTTATTTGCAAAGGCTTTGTAAAATGCATAAAGTTGTTGCTAAGTTGAGGCAATGCAAACCAGCAAAAGATTCATGGAGGTACCACAATAGCCACCTCTCCTTGTTTGGGAGTTTCACAACTTTTTCTACCTTGAACAATCCAATTCAAAGACACCCACTTGCCAAATCTGAACTGAAACACAACAATTCTTTAGAGTTCCACCATTTAAGCAATGTCTTACAGGAATGTGCTGATTCTGGGGATTTCAGAGCTGGCATGTCAGTCCATACACTTCTTATGAAGTTGTTCTATAATGGGTTTACATCTTTGTGGAACAAACTGCTCAATCTGTACAACAAGTGTGGCCAGTGTGGAATTGCCCGCCATTTGTTTGATACAATGCCTGAAAGAGATGTTGTTTCGTTTAATATTATGATTTCAGCTTGTGTTCGTAATAATTCTGCTTTTGAAGCAATTTGTCTTTATTCCAGAATGAGAGATGATAATGCTATGCCCAATCATATCACTTTAGCTCGATTAATTGGGGCTTGTGAGGGTTTAGGAGCTGTGCAATTGAGAGAGGTATTTCATGCACAAGCAATTCGGTATGGGTTATGTTCTAATGAATACGTCGGGAGCTCTTTGGTTGATGGGTACTCAAAACAAATGAGATTAGAAGATGCTATTAGAGCATTTGGTGATATTTCTGAGTTAGATTTGGTTTCATGGAATATTATGATTGATGGGTGTGTGCGAAACAATAGTAAAGAACATGCCCTGAGGATGTTTTCTTGGATGCTACAAGAGAATTTGGGTTTTGACGGGTTCACAGTTACAAGCATTATAAAAACATGTTCAGAACCAAAGGATTTGAACCGTGGGATGCTGCTCCATGGTTGTGCTATAAAATCTGGTTTTAGTCATGAAACACCTGTCAGCAATGCTCTCATAACGATGTATTCTAGATGTGAAGAAGGAATGGTGTCTGCCACAAAATTATTTGGAGGAGTTTTAGCCCCTAATATTATTTCTTGGACTGCGATGATGTCTGGGTTTATGCAGAATGGGGAAAATCTGGAAGCGATTGTGTTTTATCAGAATATGCTTAGAGTAGGCATGAAAGAGAATGATTTCAGCTTTTCTTGTATACTTCCAGTGTACAGTAATTTGGGAAACCTTGAGCATGGAAGGCAAATTCATGCTAGGATCGTGAAGTCATGGTATGGCGCGGATCTCTCTGTGAACAATGCTCTTATAGATATGTATTCCAAGTGTGGCAGCCTGAAAGAAGCTCACTTGGTCTTCAGGACAATGGAGAAACATGACAAGGTTTCTTGCACAACAATGATTACAGGTTTTGGGCAGCATGGCAAGGGAAGAGAGGCACTTGAAATTCTTGACAAAATGACAAAGCAAGGATTAAATCCTGACGATATTACATTTCTTGGGTGTCTTTCTGCATGTAGCCATGGTGGTTATGTGGATGAAGGGATTTGGGTCTTTAGGATTATGATTGATGTTCATAATCTTAAGCCTAGAAGGGAACATTTTTCTTGCATTGTTGACATGCTTGGCCGTGCTGGGAGGTTAAACGAGGCAGAGAGATTTATTGAAGAGATGGGAATTGAATCAGATGTCTTTGTGTGGGAAACATTGCTTGGTGCTTGTAGGCTTCATGGAGATATGGGGTTGGCAGAAAAGTCAGTGAAAAAGATTATCGAGTTACAACCAGAGAAGCACGGGCCTTATGTTTTGTTAGCCAACATGTATGCTGACAGGGGATTGTGGGAAGACAAGGGACTGGTGAGGGAGAATCTGGTTATGGGTGGATTAAATAAGGAAGCTGGATGCAGCTGGGTAGCATATTAGCATTGCAGAGCTTTTAATGCTGATACAATTCGGATTTTTGGTGAGTTAGCTAAAACATTATGAAATCGCCCAAATTGCAGGCCATAGAATCTGAACAATAAAATATCATGTACAAAAGAAATCTAAGTTTGTGGTTTGAAAATTTATGTTTCGGCAAGGCATCGCAAGGTCTTAAGTCAAAAGGCAGTTAAAAACTTCAAGTGTCAATGTGGGCTGCTGAATCTGAAAAACGATTTCTTTTTCTGAAAAGGATTTTTAAATTAGGGACGCTTCTCTTTTCTGGTTTTTCAGGCTTATTCTATATCTGATAATTTCAGTTTCCCCAAACCTGCTGGCACCATAGAGCAATGCTGGTTAATTGAAGAACCTGATTGGGGTTTAATTACTGGTCACTGGGCAGAGGAATAGTCAAGACTAGTTGGACTGTCTAACCTGCTTACCTTTTTTGTTAAGCATAAACAGGGTATCATCAGGGTTTCTTCATATATCTGGCTTCCTTATCTGTGAAATAGGTTTTATTTGTGGGTTACTTTTAGGGCAACAGAGAAACCTAGGTTGATGTTTGATTATTGAGTCGCTATACTAACCATTTAAAGTAGTAATTGGAAAGACAGTCGCCTGTTATTTGTTTCCTAGAACACAGGCATTTGGCAGAAACCCCTCAATGATTCCCATTCTCCATAGAGCCTGAGAAAAATCATTAGAGGTTGTCTACCAGTTGCATTTAGGTGAAACACTGAACAAACGCGAATGTATTCAGTCTTTCCATATCAGTTGCATGGAGGGAATATTTGAAGATATTGAAATGGGGCAATTTCTTTCTTGTCTTCAATGGCTACAAACAAATCCAATTAAAGGGCTATTGGTGACACAGGTAGAACTGATTTGTCTTCCTACCTGCACTGATATCTCTTTACAACCTCATCCTTATTAATTATTAATTTTTTTTCTCTCCTCAAAGGGAAGTAACAGTGGTGGGAAGCTCTGATACCATTTAACCAAATTTTTTAGTTAAGCATGGGAAAACAGCAAAAAAGGTACTGAGCTTGCAGAAATCCTTAAATCTCACTTAAGTTTGTCAATTTCTTGTTGAGGTTTTTGATTATGTAAAGCATCATTGGTAAAATTGTAAATTTTCTTGCCTTTGTTTTCTCTTCCAGGTGAGACCATATATGCTTGTTTCAGCCTCTGCAGTAACTCTGAAGCAACCAGAACAGGTTTGGTGAGTCTTCCCTCACCTAAATGGACTAGGCCAAAATTTTGCGAACAAAATTGTTGTCCTAACCCCTCTTTCACAAATAGTGATAATTTGAATGCTAAACTCTTCTTTTTTAACACTGTTACTTGCTTTACAGCTTTCAAAAGTTTTAGTCTAAAATCTTATAAATTTTTTTTTTAGTCTAAAATAGACTGATAGGAAATTATCAGATCAAGTTATCCAGGCACATGGACTTAGCGGGGGCATTAATGGGTATCTCAGTCTATTTTTACATTTGACTGATTTTGAGTGGTGATTGAAGCATATATTGGATCCTAATGTGTCCATAGATTTGCAGAACTTTCCTACAAGATTGCAGGACTAGATTATGGACTAGGATATGTGTGGAGGCCTATCCTACACTCAGTGTGAACAAAAATATTATGACCATCAATTCAAAGGGAGTTGAAGCTGCCATAATCCTTTTTTTGAATCTGTGTTCCTCCTTAGTTGCTATATTGAGTTTCCTTGGCCGCTGTTGGTCTTTTGTTCTATGATTATGTTTTGGTTTTGAAATTTTTTTTATCCTCATCGGAAGATGTATATAGAGTATTTCTCCACCTTCACTTTCTTTTGTTTCCATTGTATGTAGGGGGAATGCCATTCTAAATACCTAATTTTCCAAGGGACGGATGATCAATTGGCATTGATGTACTAGAGTGGGCTGAAGTTATGATGAGATTATGTTCCTTCACCAAAGTTCTCTTGAAGCTATCAATCCATGAAGAATCCTATCAAATGGCACTCAGAGGAAGACAAGTTGAAGCAAACTTTGAAACATTTTGTGAAGACTACTTGCTTTGAGACTTCTGAATAAAAGAGAGGTACGACAACATCTACTGAACATACGAGCAATTTATGTGGCGAAGTGTTCTCATTGTGGAATTGTGTGTAATAGAGCCTATTGATGACTTAGAAAGAATAAGAAATCTGTTTGAATTTGATTGATCAAGGTGAAGGTGAAGGTGGAGAAGAAAAACTGGAACTGATGTACTCTAGAAGAAATTTGTGAACCCAATAGTGAAGCTAAAAGACTTGTTATTAAAAGAATCTTAACAGCCTCCAAATCCCAACAGTGAAGCTAAAAGCAGTTTTTATATACCCAAGGTTGTGGGTATAGATTTTTAGTTATTATTATTATTATTTTTTTTAATGATTTTGTGTTACCTTGTTGTAAAGATCTTATTATATATACATATATATTATAGATTTCTTTATTCTCACTTTTTTTAAGTATCTTATTCTAATTTTTTTTGTTATTCTCATTTTTCCTAGTTAATGTTGGTTTTATAAGCCATTTACTTCCAAAGTTTCTCCATCACCTCGTGTAATCAATAAAAATTCATTTGTGCATAAATAGGCTATTCTTGTGTAGATATAGAAGTAGAAGGGCACATTCAATCTTCAGCGCAGGGTAGAGCTGTTTGGTAGCTCGCAAGGCTCATAATCTTGAGGTCATGGGTTTCAAATACACTAATTGAGCACTCGCAGCCGGAACAACGAACTGTTATTTGTCTATATCGATCCTGCAAACTCTGATACTAGTGTACTCATTTATATGTGCAATTTGTTTATTTTAGTTTTTATGTGTGATATATTTGTTTATATTCATTTTTGAGAGTACAAGGAGAGCATTCTATCCTGTTTCTGCCTTCTTTTACATTAGCTAATGTGTAATGCAACTAGCAATCAATCTTACTATGTTGCTCAGATACTATTTAGACTTGAAAGCAAAGGGAGGCTGTGAAGGGGGTTGAAATCATGCTTTTCGTTTTTTCGTTGCAAGTCTCCATAGGTCCTGTCAACACCATCTTGGTATTCGTGTTGGGTTATCTTGTAGGTATCAGACAGAATTTCTTGTCAGTTGGATACCGTTTGATGCTGTCAAGTCCAGCTGTTAACTTTCTGCCCTTGTATGTGTATACAATAACGATGTTTTTGGAAAATATTGCTGGTATCATTGAGGGATGAATTGCTTGTTGGATGAGATGATCGGTGATTATGGTTTCAGAGGATTGTGCTTCGAAATTTCATTATAGAATATGTTGGTTAATAGTAAAGACCAAAGAACCCCTTAGGGAAAAATAAAAAATAAAAAAGACCAAAAAATCATTGCTATTTGTAGCATTATGTCATTCTGGCGTTCGTGTTGGTTTTCAATTTGCATTTGTCTGTGATCCAAACAAATTGCATTTTTTTACCTGAAATTTGTTTTTTTCTTGTTACTTACCTTTTTAAGTGATGTAGAGTCTCCTGCTCTCCTCTTGTTCCTTTTGCTGTTTGTGTAAGATTGAAAATTTGCATTTGTTTACATTTAGATTATTGATGTCATGTTTAGTGATATTTTTCTTTCTTTTTTGGAATTTGATTTTTCTTGTTGCTTACCTTTCTAAGTGATTCTGAGTCTTCTGCTCTCCCCTTTTTTCTTTTGGTGGTTGTGTTAGATTGTAAATTCGCCTTTGTCTAAATGAGGTTATTGGTACCATTTTTATTGATATTCTGTCTCTTCACTATTGCAATTCAAGGGCGGAACAGAATCATGGCAAAATCTTGAGCCCTTCCTGAAATATAGAGCACATGCTGCCTTTACCATTGCGTGTTCTTTATGCAGCTCATTACCACTGTTGTTCCATTTTGGTTATAGGTATAATTTACAATTTTCATTTATTTATTTATGTTAATTGTAGGAAGTTCATGCAACGATGTTGTATATTTGGTAGCGGTTCTAACTTCTGATGAACTGTTGATGAGCTTGAGGACAGAATTACTGTTTGGTTTAAGCATATTTATTTTTGTTGTTGTTGTTTGCTGTTTCAATGGGTGGACTCCTATTTTGAGGCTGTACTGCTATTTAAGTTTTATTATTGTTTCTAGTTTTCATGGGTGGTGAAAAATATGCACCCAAACTCCAGTAGCCAGACTGATCTTCTGGTTGGTTTCTAAAATGTTGGGACATTTCTGTTCTCTGCAGCTATATCTTGCACAGTATGGTCATTGGTAGGTGTTTCTGCAGTCTTGTTTGTTGCAGGTTTTTCCATCTGTTGCCATTACATGATTTGAACCAATTTAGGAGTAAAAAGAAAAGTTGGATCATTGCTTTTTATTTTTTATTTGATACATATTCTCTCTCTTGTGGAGAATCTTTGTTTTCCTAGATTTACTTTCTTGTTTCTTGGTTAGATAGTGTTAGAGCACCTGTAATTGTAGTGAATACCAAATGTGAATGAAATTTTTTATTTTTAACTTATTTGAAGGCGTTGTAGTGCTTTTGTTTCTACTAAACCATGTATAAACAGTAATGATATGTCCTTGGAGGTAATATGTTTTTTGGCTCATTGTAGGTAACCTTGGAGACACTTTCAATATAAACAGATGGATCAGGGGTTTTCATCCCTCCCCAACACACACACAGTTGTGATTTGGTTATGTTTTGTTACCCATAATTTTTTTTTTTTTTTTTTCTCTTCCTTTCCAAATGGTTTACATCAATCCACCGTGCCTGAAATAATTACTGCAATAAGATTTTTTTTTTTTTTTTTTGTTTTTGTTTTTAAGTTACTGTATCAATGTACACACTCAGAGAATATACTCAGAATTTTATTATTGCTTAGGCAAAGCCTCCAAAGCTAAAATATTCTCAGTACCATTTCCTCTTCTCTCTTTTGTCTTTTTTCACTTATTCATATTCAAATTATAACAACTACTATGCTAATTTCTTTCCTAGTCCATGGACACTGGGGAACCAATTTAATACAGGCTTTTCGATTAAGAAATGATCTCACCAGGGTGCCTTTATATATTACAAAGAAATATCAAATTGTGTCTATTGTAATGGCTAGACGCTTGTTCATTTAATAAAAAATTCAAAATGTTGGATGGTGCTATTACTTTTTTTATGTGGATTTGATATTAGACAAATGACTTTTGTTACATTCTCCTCCATCCAAATCCACGCAACGCTTCCGTTACGGTCGGACCATTCTGCATATCCGTGGTAAAAATTCGGACGTCCTTCGAGTCGGGCGCTTGGCGTAACATTGAATCAAGAATTGGGTCTACATTTAATACCCAACTGTAACTGGTGGACGCTTGCTTATTTACCCAAAAGCTCAAACTATTGCAGTACCCATTCATTTATACCTAATCACTTTTTTATCCAAATTCAATGTGAAACAATTAACTTTTGTTACATTTATTACGTATTAAATAGTTTAGAATCATTTAATAATTTCTCACTAATTTGTTGAATTTTGAATTAGCTTGTCATTTGCGGAGATGGGTCATGCCATGTGTTAGGCTATTACTCAGTTTTTCTCTGCGCACATGTGTTGTGTTTCGATTGATTGAGACTTTTTTCTCCACATACATAGTAATGCCAGATATATGGAGTACTATGAAGCAACATGTCTTTATCAACATGGGACCTAATCATCAAAAAAATTTGAATTAGTTAGTGACACATAATTTTCCTGGTATGTTCACGGAATTTAGTTACTATTGAAAGATTTATGTTGTACAATCTTGTATATGTGAAGACGAATATAATAATAATGATGGAAAAATTTAACACATTAAAAACATGATATGTGGATCCAATAGTTGTTGACAATTAAACTTAGTGATCTTCCATAATTAATGATTAATTTATCTCTAGGTAGTTTATTTCTCCAAATTACATACTGGTCCCAGCAAACAGGAGAAATCAACTACCATGAACAGGAGCAGAGCCAAAAAACACACACAAAAAAATCCTTAAAACAAGGCAACTAGTTAAGCAAACAGTAAAACCAAGGACAATAGTACGTAGATTAAGAGTGATGATAGTGTCACCTCATTTACCAAGTAGCAACCATAAAAATTGTGCCGACAATAATTATACTCATATCAGAGATGTTAAAAAAATAGGAGTGCACACCGTATTGGTTTGGATGAAACTAAAACGAGTTCGATCTCAACGTTCTTTTAAAAAGTGAAATCACTCTGAATTGATAAGGGTTTCAAGCCTAATTTATACAATTCGTGAAATATCGAATTGAATCAATTGATTTTACCATGAGAATTTTCATTCTCAACCAAACAATCAACTAATTAAGTTAAAACTCGAAAAAAAAAAAAAGGAAAAAAGAAAAAAAAGTAACGGATTGGATTGATTTTTTGAGATCCAAATCCATGAAATGACATATATCTACGGATTACCTATTTATAAAACCAAAACACCATTTGCAACTGATAGATTAATAAAAACCAATTCGAATTGCACACATTGCATTAAATCCAATCGGTGTTGGGATAATGGAGGCGCAAAAACATAGAGATTCAATGAAAGAAATAAAACAATCATGCAATCAATACACAATATTTATGTGATTCGGCTAAACCTAGCCTATGTTTAGAACGAGAAAAGCTATATTAAAATTATGTAGAGATATTACAAGAGTAGAGAATTTTCAACAACAGACCATATACATAAACTCTTATCCTAGAGTTTTTGTTGTATACTCTACGAGACTTTTTCTCGCCATTAGCGTTCACAATATCAAACCCATAACTATTCCTGCCCATCAAATCCCGCATGAGACTACCACCCTTCACTAATACTACAATCCGCCACTATAAAATTAGGGTTACGCGTCTCTCTTTCTCATTAGTCTCAACTCACAACCTAGTTTGACATATAGGTTTTTATGTTGGCAAATTTTGGCGTCAAAACTTGTTGATCGAGTTGTAATTTTCGTTCTCTCGAGTCTTGGTCTTTTGAAGCTGAATTGCAAGTGTCTCGTACCTTTCGACTGGATGAAACATCACTTTAAATAGGTAAGTGAGTGAGTACACTTTATATTTCGTGTTTTGTGCGGTAGGAGTTAGGAAAATTGAGTTTTTATTACAAAATTCAAAGTCTTAAAAGTCAAACCAACTTCTAAACAGTTGCATTTCATTAGATTGAGCTTCAGTGAATTTTCTCAAGTCTACTTAAGTGCAAACAATAACACTTGTCGAATTCAATGTTCTTTAAGTCTGGTTAAGCGCAACCGGTCGCACTTTGCTGATATATGCGAGATTTCAGTTTTTGGTAACTTTTTTTTTTTTTTTTTTTTTTTCGGTACCGAACTCATTGAGATGCCCTAATACAATTTTAAAACATTTTTTAAACCATTTTCAGGACTCTCTTGGATATAAATGCATCTCAAAACTCCAACCCTAATAAGACTGATGCTTCAATTGGTAAACCTGAGAATTATCTTCTACATCATCACTGAAGCTTTTTGAGAAAGAATTTGGGTAAAATATATTATTATCTTTTTGAGAGAACACATTTAAACATGTGAGTGATTTATAGTGATGTTCTTCATTTGATCAACTGGATCTTCAGAGTCTCCTTCAGATTACAGAGTTTAATTTGAATAGTAGAATTCCTTTCTAATTCTTCATATCATTGAAAGAAGGATTCGGTCCTATTACGAAGTGAGCAGAGCATTCAAGGAGTATTCGTGTTCTACCAGCTACCATTTTACAAGAATTGAGGAGTAAGCCTGAAGTCGAGAGTATTTGGAAGAGGAGTCGCAAAGCCAAAGGTGTCCAACGACTAGTTCTTGGTAAACTGGAGTGTGTGTGCCCAAGCAATAGTTTGTTGTATTTTGCTTTGAGATAATGGGTCGTTTTGTTCGAGATTGTAAAAGTCTTAGTGATTTTCCTCAAGTTGGTTTTCCCAGTGTCATCTCTTAAACTTTACTTGCTGATATGTGCATAATATGTACAATTGATCTCCAAAATTATATTTGTTAGTATTTTATTTAATAAATATGTCTTTGTGTAATTTTAAGTTTTTGGTTGCAAATTTCTTTTTCCTGTTATAGGATAAATTACAAATTTCAAATTTGCCTTAGGCTATGTTTGGTAGGGTGGGTTTGAAGGGGAATGATAACTTTAGTTATGAGGGAAAGGGAAGGGAATGATAATTTTAATTTGGTATTGTGTTTGGTTGATTAATGAAGGAAAAGAAATGGAAGGACAATAATCATGTTTGGGAAAAGAAGGGGAAAGAAAAGAAAGGGAATTATTTTAATAAATTGACCATTATACCCTTATATATATATATATATATATATATATATAGTGTCTCTAGGCCCACAAAAAAAAAATTTCAGCCTCTACAAATCAATTCAACCTCTGCCTCTATCTGTAAATCTCGTTCTCAACTCTATACTTGCCCTCTCTCTCTCTCTCTCTCTGTAACTGGAAACTACAAAATCTACAAAATCAAAACCCATATCAGCATATCATTTCAGATTGTTCAAAAAATCAAAACCCATATCTTTTGGTTTCCATCGCCCGCTGTTCCAGCTCGGGGTCATCGTTCGTCATTCGCAAGCTTCATCCGCTGTCTCTCAACTCTTCAAGCTTGCCCCCTCTCTCGCTGCAACTTCTAACTTGTATATATGTATGGGTTTTGTTTTAATTTTGTTTCTAAATCAACTAATCAAGGTCTGTAATTCTTGTTTTGCAAACTAAATCCTGATTTTGTGTAAGGGCAACTTTGGCATCAGAACTAATACATCAACCCTAGCCTTCCCTTTCCTTCCATTTCCTCCCATTTTTGGGAGGTTAAGAAAAATACTATTCATGCCTTGAGTTATCCTTCCAAAACCATCCATCACCTTCACTTTCCTTCCCACCATTTATGCAAACACACCTTTTTAATCCCCCTCTATCACCTTCCCTTTCCTTTTCTTCATTTGCCATTGCACCAAACTGACCCTTAAAGTTCAAATAGGAGAAATGAAAATAATTCAAAGGAAGATTAGGTGATAGAAAAAGAGTTATAAAATTCAAATTTTCAAATGGGCTCAAAGTTTAAAGAAGATAGAATAGGAGTTGAAGATATTTAGGAGAAAAAAGAACAGGAGTTGAAGATAAAATTGGAGATGATTTAAAGATAGAAAATGAGTTACAAATTCAAATTGGAATTCAAATTTCAAGTTTCCAACAAGTTCAATTATCCATCATCACATCAAGTCAAAATTAAACTTTATTGACTCGGACACAAGCTATATCCACTGTAAAGTCGACTCAACATAATTATATATATACTAACAATTAATTATATTAGACTATTCCACCTTGTTGTTCATGTCATCATAAGTACAAATAGAGATAACAATCATACACATTCATGTATAATATAATATTTTACATGGTTCACCCAACTTTAAGACTACATGAAAAGAGATTTTTACTATTATGAATCAAAAAATACAATATACAACCATATGTAAGGGTGGAGCTAGTTAATGTCCATAAGGGGCACATGTCCCCTTGGCCCGACTCCCCTTACTATAATATATATAATTATTTTATGTTTTTATATATATATATATATATATGAAAAAATTCATATAATGCCTTTCCTAAAATTTTTATTTTTTTAAATTATCTTTTTAAGTTTTTATTTCTTTTCTCTTTTATTCTTTGAATTCGTTTAATTTCCTTAAAAAAAGTCAAAATTTTCTATTTGAATCAAACTCTAATAGTTTTTCTCTTTCAAAGTTCTCTTATTTTTTTTTTTTTTCCAACTATTTATGTTTCTTATACTACATATTATTTTGCAATAATTTTTCTTCTTTGTCTATTAATTTGAAAAATCTATATTTGTTGTTATGTTTATTGATTTTTTCTCTGAATTTAATTTCTGGCTCCGCCCCTAACCACATGTCAAAACCCCACTCACTTACTCATTGTCTCTTTTGAGGCTACATGTATGTACTCAGAAATTACATATATTTTCCCCACTCCTCATATCACTCCTCATATCACTCGTCCTTAAACCTCTTACATCTTTTATCTATTATCTCCATTTCTACCCAAATTTATCTCTATTTATAAAGTCTTCAAATCCAAATTTTTTGTTAGACAAGTATTTCTTAACTTACTTAGAAAGAGCTACCATATAAGCTTTCAACTCTAAAATAAAAATATAATACACCATAATTTCTTTCCCAAGTCTTCATTATTCCAAAAAAAAAAAAGAAAACTAATACACACATACAAATTTGGAGTGACATACCCGACACAACTCACTATGCACTTTGAATAGCATTACTCTTTCTAAAATTTAAACTTTAAAATGCAAAATGTGGAACCACCCACTGGTAGGGAAATATATATATATATTTTTTTTACACTTGAAATTAATTAGTAACCCATATCTTTGTAGAAATACAAGAAAGATGAAAAATATATCAAGATGCAATAATTAATTACTTCCTTTTCACAGATGATCCCAAAGGTCCCATCCCGTATCATTCACACCAATATTAATCTTGCCATCTTGGACAAAACTGCCATTTTCATCAACTCCAGTAGCAGCTGTTTCATGGGTACTCCAGAGCCCTGTAATGAGGTCCTCGGGTGAGCCACCACCCATGGACCATGTGACTCCATTATCAATTAATTCCATATTATCCCACCACATAATCTCATCAACATCCTGTAGATCACTGTAAGAAGGATTGGTGAGAGTGTCTCCAGATTGAATGTTGTTGTCTACATTATTGGTTGTGGTAGTGGTAGTGGTAGTGGTAGTGTTTCCACTGAACCAAACTAGACTGGTTGAAAATCTCCGAGGTTGAGGCTTTATGACTTTGGTTGATGATGTGGTGGTCTTCTCGGCTTTGGGTATTGCTTTTTTGCCACTAGCCACAGGCTTAATCCGCAGGCGGCTGTTCCAGTAATTCTTCACATCATTTCCCGTCCTCCCCGGAAGTCTACCAGCAATCAGTGACCATCTACCCAAATATATCACACACACGCATATATATTGGTTAGTAAAATCTGCTGAAATATTCAATACAAAAAGTTATATCTGTAACTATTCCAAAAATTATATATGTAGCAAGGCAACAGGTGAAAGCCCCAACTAATCCACCGACCTGCTCCTCCCTACAGATCGGATTGTGTCCAAGAACGTCACCCCTAAGGTATTGAACCTGAAACTTAAATGTTTCGTGAAGCATTACGCGACTCAATGTTTTTTCCAACTAAGCCAATTGTTTAGAGTTTGATAGATAGATATATATATTTGTATTATATAAAGTCTTTTCTAATTAAGCCAACATTTGAGGATTCGAGAATTTTTTTATATTTTATTTGTATTATATATCAGTGAATTTTGTAAGATTTTGAACGTGCCCCAAAAATAAATCATGAAAAAAATCTCAATATATAATAAATCTGGCCACTGATATTTTTGGATGTGACCTAATCAACCCTCTCTATTTCTCGCTCGTTTTTTATTTGCTTTTTGTATATATATAATTTAAAATCTTAAAATTGTCCACCTTCAAAATTTTATTTTGTAATAGATAGAATTTAACAAATTCTAAAATTGTTCCATACTTCTAATTTGTAGCCTCAAATTTATTCCCTATTTCTCTCTGTCATCACTGAACACTCCATTTCTCAATCTTAAATCGTCTGTTTTTCTATGGTACACAACTCTCTTTTAGCTATTTTTTTTTTAATTTTTTTTTATTTAATATAATGAAAGATAACAATCTCTAAAAATAAAATTCTAAAATAAAAAATTGTCTACTTCTCTTTAGAATCTTTTATTGCATATATAATAAATGAAAATCATGAATATACACACCTTATAAAAATGTGAAGATCTATATTATAAAATGCACAATTCTTTATTTATTTAATTCAACAATTAAAAATAGTTCAGCTTTCCAATACAAAAACAAGCTTTATTCATTAATTTTTAAAATTTTGCAAGTAAGGCAAATCACCATGCAAGAACGCAGTCTTTACATCAAGCTGCTCCAACTCAAGATCCAAACTAGTTGCTAATTTAAAAACAGTTCGGATAGAGCTCATCTTCATAACGGGTGACAAAATTTTGTCGAAAGATTTTCTCGGTTAATTTGTTGAGTCTTAACTAATTGGACTTATTGGAAAATTCTTAATAATATACTCTGTAAGAAGGAATGAGATATATATAAAGTAGAATCCAATCACATGTTAATTGAATTTGATTTCCGGGAAAGAAAAAAGGGGAAAAAATGTTAATTGAATTTGATTTATTTTGCATAATTGTGTTACTTAAATATACATTGCTTTTCTCTTCACTTTTGTATAAAAATCTTTCTTTAATTAAAATTAATCACAGAAAAATGTCAAAATGAAAATAATCAAAATATTATTTTGCAGATTCATTATTTTGTTTAACAAAAAATTATCTTCAACTTTTTATATCTTATTATTCTTCAATGTCACCCCCTCTCAAAAAAAATTTCTGGCACCATCACTAAATTGTATATATAAAAAAGAAATTGCAGCAGCAATTGAAATAAGTTTTATTGCTTGCAGAGAAATTACTGAATATATATACTTGCCTCTTTGATCTCTCTCTTAGGTTTTTCTTACTTGACATTTTATACTTGTACAGCTACTTGTTTTAAAAAGAAAAGAACTTTCTTTTATACTAATTATACTATAGTACTTCATTTACCCAAAAAAAAAAAAAAAAAAAATGAAATTCAGTACTGAACCGAACACTTTTTGTCATGAGCTGCAATTCTTTAGGCATGCATGGTAGCTAGGCATATATAAATGGCTTATAAATATTTAGGTGATACATGTGTGTGTGTGTATTTTTTGAACTTGCCTATTGCCTAAGAGCTTATGAAGTCTGATAATGAGATCAACTTCATCTGATGTAAAGTCTCCTCTCTTTATATTTGGGCTCAGATAGTTCAACCACCTCAGTCTACAGCTTTTCCTGCATCTGTTCAAACCTGCACATATATATATAAATATTACTGTATATTATAGATACATATATAATGTCTTGAAAACAGATTAAATTATATATATATATATATATATATATATATATATATATATATATGTAGTACATAGTATGGCATTACCTGCCTTGAGAGGAACTTGGTGCCAATTACCTTCACCATACTTTCCAACGCAACTCCTTAGAAGAAGATCTTCTTCTTTAGTCCAAGCACCTTTTTTCACTCCTAAAGGAGTACTGCTCTCCATATATATATACATATATAGGCTTTATATATATATATATATATATATATATATATATATGCAGTACTGTCAGTACGTACCGAAAGCTAGCTTCACTAAGCACGATCGATGATTAACTTCACTACTTACACATCTTTGATGGCCTTCCTAAGCTCTCTCACATTTATAAGTGTGATTTCCCAATCTCTTCTAAGCTCAATCATCAAAATATCTACAGGCTAACGTGCACATTTACAGGCCACAAAGCAGACTTTTAATTAGTGATTTACATATGCGGCAATATTATTTTTTTTCTCGAAATATTAAGCAATATATATTGATAATAAGTGAACATCGTTTACTATATAAGTGAATGTCCTTTTGTTTTCCTGATAAGGTAAATTAATTACATAGAAAATAACAGGACAACTACATGGAGGCCAAATAAGTGACAATTTCTTTGTCAAAGCAGAACCTGGAATAATATATTGTCACCAAGTCTCCTGTGATCCCCACTAGTATATAGTAATTTCGTATTGCTGTCCCCCACCTACCCAAAACAATTTTATTTTATTTTTTTAAAAATTATATTTTTGGTTACCTATATATCGTTAATAGAGGTAATTTGCTAATGAAATTGCTATTTTATTTTTTTTAGTTGAATGGGTAAGCTTGCATAAATAAGAAAAAATATGTACACAGTTTAATTGTGGACCAAGAGAGTGCCTAAGGAACGTTCTCCAAAGGCCTTGTTTAATTTCTAAATGCCCTTCCATTCCTTTCTTGCCAATATATATAGGCCTATAGGGTGGTGATATTGGTGCTCCAAAATAGTACTATGGCACTCCATTACTGTTTTTAATAAAATAAATTATCAAAAAAGCCCTTATTTAACGTTTTAACCAAATTATACTTCTCAGATTGAGACGTAGGTCTCACTGCTCTCTTCCTCTCCCAGGCAAATCTTGTATTAGTCTTTACAAAACTCATCAAAGTTTATCCAAGATCACAAATCCAGCCATCTAAAGAAGATTATCATTTTGTTTAAGCTTGGAGGAGTCAATCATATGATTGACTAACTTAGAAAACAACGTGGGTTGATACCAACCACTCTCAAGAGTTCAAACATTAAACCTTAATGTCCATAAATTTAACAATTACAGAACTCTATAGCCTTTCAAATTTTGAATTCTAACGGGTTGGATTGTGGAGTGCAACCGGTTGGATTTTTCCTGAGAGCTTTGCTTAGAAAGTGCAATCGGTTCTAACATGAAGTGTAACCGGTTGGACTTTGCTGAATACCAATTTCAACCTAAGCTGTCAAACCCAACCTAAAAAAATATTCACAAGTATTCCTCACATACTGGTACGTTCAGTTCAAAAGTGGTACCTTCATAAAATGGGCTTATTTTTGCAATTGAAAATGGTATTAAACCCCACACCACTAATTAAGTAGTACATTAGATCAATAAACAACTCCATTAGCGCCATAAATAACACAAAATATTCTCTAAGATAGGTAAGTGAGTGTTTAGAAAACATAGTACCTGGAAGCCACAAAGTTGTACCTTCCGTTCAAAAAAGTGGTACCATCATAAAATGGACTTATTCTCTAAACGAGGTAAGCAACTGTTTAGAAAATATGGTACCTGGAGGCCAAAAAGTAGTACCTACAGTTCAAAAAAAGGTACCTATGGAAAAAAAAGTGGTACTTTCGTAAAAGTTATTAGGGACGGAATATACAGTCACTAATAACTTCTATATTAGGGACAATTTTTGAACTGTGACAGTATTTACGGTCACTAATAAACTTTTTATTTTTATTTATTTTTATTACAATTATGACAACTAAAAACCGTCTTTATTACCACTTCTTCATTTTTTTTTTTTTTGGCCCAACTATATTTGTATGTCTTTATTTTTTTTCTTCTCAACTTTTTTATAAGAAAAACTCTTACTATGAAAATTCAAAGCATTTTATATATACATATGATTGGATAAACCCACAAAATATTATATCACATGCACCATAGATATTGATATCAAAAGCATATGACATGTAGAATATAAAAATAAACTTTAAACCTCTTCCAACATGTTCAGAAATCAGAGTACCATAAACTAAATGCAAAGACATCCAAACAAAGCCCAACAGAATCTGTGGTTCAAAGACAAAAAGGGCTAGATATCAGCTAGTCATAAGAAATCTTCAAAATTGGAGGTGGATGCTGATATTGCCACCATGGTGGCGGCGATTATTGAAGGTGAGAGTTTGGTGACGATGGATGCTCATAACTGGTTGGCGGGGCTTCTTGTTGTTGGGAATCTGATATCAGCTAGTTGGTTTGCACTATCTCAACATCATTTCTCACTCGACTGGTACTATCAGAATTTTGAGAAATTTGGAAAGACTTATTAATCATTTCATCCTGAATTGACATATAAGTTTTAGAATAATTGAGATACAAATTAAGGAGAAAAAGACTTATACCAGAAAAATAATAAAGGCTAAACTGATCACATTAAGGAAATCGGAGGACTAAAACACAAAACAACTCATAAATTAAGAATTCAAATGAGTATGTGAATGAGAATAAAGCTGTACCTAAAAGGACTTGTAACTTCAAAGGACGTGGCGACAAAATGTGTGAAACCACTTAGATCAATGTGCCACCAAGCCCAAAAGTAAGAATGGTATGCACTAACTTTTAACATAACTCTAAACTAATTTGAGATAAAATAAGGAAATACCTTAAATCAAAAAACACCATGAATGAATCCCAAAAGGGTATTTCTTGGTTCTTTAACATGACTTCTTGCTGTATCCAAATAAAATAACATGAACAACAAATAAAACCTTCAACTATACGAGCAACAACATTTAGCTACACAGAGTTAACCCGTCATAATATTTAAAAGAAATGAATCAAGAAAACTTGCAAGCTTTGCATTATGGTAATATTTCATAATGCAATTAAAACACTAAGGCTGAAATATTATACACTATAATTCCATTCTTTTTATACATATGCACACAATATAATTAAATGGGCCTTTAACTCCAAACAATTTTGATATATATAGTTACATTAAATTAAGGATATCAACCTCGTTATCAAGATTACAAAGATCTAGTTCGTGCCAGGGTGAGTAAACTGCGATTTTTATGGGAGCCCTCTTTTAACCTCATGCCAGCTGATAATAATTGAGATGCACACTCACTCCTCTTAAGATCAACAAAATTCTATATAAATTCAAAAAGAAAAATACACATCTTAGCTTATCATACATTTCATTTAGTTGACATAGGCAACATTCTTGTTTACTATCCAATCAACATAAACTAGATCCATACCACATAAGCTGCAAGGCTGCTTAAATTATCCTTCAATAAAAACTCAAACTGAACTTTCAACTGTCTACCCAAAACAGAGAAAAAAAAAAAAAAAAAAAAAAAAAAAAAAAAAAAAAAAAAAGCTAATGATGCCGGGCAATGATAGTTAATAAGTTCATAACATAAAATTCAAAAATAACAAACACATGAGGCAAAAAAATAACATTTGAAAGAATTTAGAACTTACTTCAGCATGGAAAGTTATAGTGATGCTTGATATATTAACTCTTGTTTCCTCTGATTCCTATACAAAAGAACTTGAGCTCTTAACCTACTAATTTTTGGATTTGCTGTACACAAAATATATATATATATATATATATATATATATATTGTGTAAAGAGTTTGGAGAATAAAATGCATCAATAATATATTGCCTCCATTGGGAAAAATGTTGAACATAGAAATTTCCAAAGTAAAAAATAAGCCAAAGGTACATAATAAATTGATTTCCAGAAAATTTGAGTGAGTTAGCATAAAGTAGAACCCAAAAAGTTTAAAAACTGTTTTATTAAACACTTAGTTTTATATTACTACAGGCTCTGAGCATACCAGAGGTGCCAAAAAATAGGTAATGTTTGGCAGAAAATTGTAAATAAAATAAGATGGTATTCATACTGACAAAAGACAAAGTAACTAATCAATTAGTGGGTAAAAATTACAATTGCCACCAAATGATATGACTAGTAACAAACAACAACAGTACAAGAAAAGTAACCATCTACAATCCCCATAACTAATTTTTCAAGTCATTTCTGAATTACATCAACACCCATCTGATAAGACCAGAAGACCATCTTCTTTCCGTCTACCAGAAAGGTTTCATTAACATTACCGGTATCAGCGTTCACATCAAAGCTCATATCATCAACCCCCTTAATTTTCACACCCTTTTGTTCCAAAAGATTGGCCACCATATACACAAAATTCCTGCCATCCCTCAAAACTGATTCTTCACTTATCGAAGAGTCTGCTATCTTTGCAGCCTTGCCCATGAAATCGTGAACCCAAATCTTCCAAACAAGTGATGATCTCCTAACAAATAGAAGTTTGGAGATCTTCCCAGCATAGAAATCATAGGTGCTATGAATGGAATCAAGAAATGAATCATTGCTGACTGGAAGCATGTTCCTAAATTACAAATACTCAAATTGAGCACTTTCTATATATATATATATAATACAAATTGAGCTCATAAAAGCCCCAAACCCAGAAAACTAAAAGGAACCAAATGGACCAACAAACATTGTTACTTAAGAAATAATGTGATACTCCTCGATTCTAGAGTCACGGGTGATCAAGTCCGAGCACAGATCCGAGAAATATCAGACAATCAATATATAAACAAGTAGGAATAAAAACTGAATTAAGAATAAAATAATAATGTGCTGAAAGAAATCTAAAATAAAAATCCTCAAACTTTAAATAATAAATTAATATCATTAAATTCTCCAAAATCGTACAACTTGGAAATCCAACTAGTGGACCCCTAATAATCCCATACTATAAATAAATTTACACAATTAAAATCCAAAACTAGAATAAGAAAGGAAATCCTATGTAGTCGGAAGAGTGAGTGACTGTATCTGTATCACCACGATCAAGCCCTAAGTCTGGTATTCACGAACACTTGAAAAATAAAGGTGGGTCAGGCCCACATGCAAGTTTCATCCTATTACAATCCGTACATAAATCTGATACGCAGATACATCCTAGATAGTTCGGCAATATTTAAAATAGTCTAAATATATATATATATATATATATATATATATATATATATATATATACATACATACTATAGGATGTTCACTAGCCTATAACATAGTTCAGCCTGGGTAAAAGGTGACATATAAAACACGCTTTCCAGCGGCCAAGTACCTAGACCTACCAGGGAATATCAGCTATATCTAGCTACTCAATCTTTGCGATATACGCATCCTAACCGTGATCAGGAGACTCAGTCCCGTATCACGGTACCATAAGTATATATATAAATTTCTTCCTAATGCAGAAAAATAAAACAAACATTCGTTATGTCGTTCAACTGTTTTAGTTGAATGGACATGCATCCATGTAGGATTTAACAGTTTTAGTTAATCCATTCCATATGTATGAAGGGGTAGGACTTAGCTTTTTGATCTAATCCATCTCTGATATGTCATTGTCCCATAACGGTACATATAATGCAAATGATTCACAAGTGATGCACATTCATTAAAATATCAAATATATCCAGAAACCAGCGTAATCGAAAACAGATAATATTAAGATCCCGTCATACATCCAGTATATGATTATAATCATAAATCCTCCAAATAAATTGTTCAAGTAATGATAAACAATTTATATTATCCACATCCATATAATTGATAAAACAGAAATCAAACAGTTCATCAATTAACATCCATAACATGGTATAATGATTATCAGAATTATAAACTGAGTACATTATGCTAGAAATCCCAAACCATCCTCTCATACTAGTTCATATAAATCACTGAAACCAAAAACTAGTAATGAAATCCTCCACAATCCTTGACGGCATGCAAATTAGTAGTTAATTAAATGACGCCCCTTTAATCCTCAATGTATAAATCCTGCTCCTGACATAATGACACTCCGAAGCCTGGACAGAGTATACTATATAAATTCCCCGTCATGGTTTCATGCTAGTCCATTTAGTTTGCTAACACAAAACTAGTACTAAAACCTCTACAACTCCCAACGGCATGCAACTTACTTGTTGAAATTACGTGACGCTCATAACAACAGTATAACCAACTTTCCTGGAGCTAAAATATGTCACAGATATCACTTATATGAAATCCTACAAATCCCTTTTATATCAGTATATCTAATTTGTTAAACAACCAGCAATACAGTCCTCCTTCCTTCCTGACGGCATTTACATTTAATATTTTATAGTTCATACAGTTTTCTCCAGTTAACTCACCAACTTATACTAACTATTTTAAGGGTCTAACATGTTAATTTTAAGTATTTACAACTTCCCATAACTTTTCAGAATCTAATTTGCTAAACAACCAGCAATACAGTCCTCCTTCCTTCCTGACGGCATTCACATTTAATATTTTATAGTTCATACCGTCTTTTCCAGTTAGCTTACCAACTTATACTAACTATTTTAAGGGTCTAACATGTTAATTTTAAGTATTTACAACTTCCCATAACTTTTTAGAAACTTCGTTTAAGCCCCTGAAGTCAGAAAACTACTAAAAATACCCCTGAAGGGGTTCTGTTTAAGGGAGCCGCCTCCAATTTTAGGTTGAGCTGGCTCCACCCACATTAGAGCCTCCTCAACCCTTGTGGAGCCGGCTCCACTTCAATGAAGCCGCCTCCATTGAAGGGTGGAGCCGCCTCCACTCACCCAGCCTCCGTTTTTCCTTTTTCGCTTCTTCCGTTTGCCTTCTTCGCTTCCGGCAAAGTTTCAGTCCTCTATCCCACCTTTGTTAAAGATTTTTAAGGTTTAAATTAAGTCCTAACAATCCTAGGAACTTCTCCAATTCCAGTATGAATTACTTAACAAAAGCTTAAACCATGATCGCAACAATTTATGCTTCCTCTGTTCGTCAACTTCGCTTCCGGCGAAGTTCCATGTTTCTGTCTCAATTGTTTTTAAACTTCCTAGGGTCCAACTGACCTCTAAATAGTCCTACAAAATCTTCCCATCCCAATATGAGTTAATTTACAAAAGTTTAAAAACATACTTAACACAGTTTATGCAAGAAATCGATTTTAGTTATTAATTGTAAAACAAATTACAGTCCGATAAAACATGCATCAACTATCAGTTTTAAAAGTTGAATTTAATTCTTGGAGACTATAAAGGATGCACAGAACACAAGTTTACAGGAAGGAGATAGAATGAAACTTGCCTTTAGGTTTCGATTTGAAACCATTCAACATCCGTCTGCAACTTCTGGCAACCCCAAGACCTTCCCTTCCTTCTCTGGTAACTGTTTTCTACCTCTGTTACTCCTTGGCTCTATCCATGAGCAATTCCCTTAATTAATCTCTCAAGACCCTCTCTGTCTACTCTCAAAACCATTCCAGACCCTCTGTTTTCCCCTCTCCAGATAATACGTGAATAGGATTTCTCTCCAAAACCCTTGCAACATATATCGTTCTATATATATAGACTGTATAAAACCCTAATCCTAATTCCCCTCTCCAGGTAATTAGGTTTGGCCGACTTATGGTGATAAGTCGGCCAAACCTAATTACCTAACGTAAAACCCTAAACTTAAATATAACTACAACCATATAACTTAAATCAGATAAGTCACATAAGCCATTTAAAAACACGTAATTAAAATACCAAGTAATCAAATAAATAAATTAAATCCCACTTGCACGTAATTAAGTTGAAATAAATAAACAATATAAAACAAATACACAATTCCAATTTAAACAAGTAAAACAATTACACACTTAGCCAGATAGTCGTATTTGAATGCACACAAAAACAAATAATCAATTTATCAAATAAAATGCACATAAATAAATAAATAAATTTCAGTTATATCCTTTTGAGAATTAGGGGTATTGAAAATAAGCAGCATGGAACAAAGAACAAATATAAGTTAAAACCCAATACCCCAAATACATGAAACCCAAAATAGACAAACATACAAGAAAGAGGTATCGAGAGCACTAAACCTCAACCAGCAAAAGAATTGAACATGGTCATGCATCAAACTCACAATAGCCTAAATACAACCAATCCAACCTTTCACATACTGGTCAATCCAGATAGACACATGATATCTTCTCAAACCCAACACCACAAGATACCAATTGAGGAAATAATAGAAACAGACCAGAAAAATGTCTTCAAACCCAAAGCTAAGATGAGAAGGGGCCAACAAACGAGAAACTGACACCTGCATAGACTGAACAAGCCATACCCAGCCTCCCCTACTTAGCAAATCAAACCACCAGCTAAGCAAACAACATAACCAAACCAGAAAAAACAGCCATACCAAAATCTAGAAGAATCAAGGCCAATATTCCTATAAGTTATAAAATCTTCTTTTGCATTTGATAAACAAATCCATCTTTAAACAGATAAAAATATACAAACAATTCCTAGATTTGTAAAATTTAAATTTTAGTTAAAAAAGAAGAAGAAGTTTAATATGAAGCATATAATCAACTCACTTTTATCAAAATCGGAGATTTTGAAAAAGCCAACAAAACCAGTAAAATTAAACCTCTACCTTTAAAATTCCAGAGCTTCAGAGTTATAGGTCCCTATTCGAATGGCCATAACCTTTGTATTGTTAGAAAAATGAGGAAGGTAATCTAATGATAGGGAACTCTTTTATAGATACAAAATCACTAGAGGTTATCAACTCAAACAAGCTTCAACATCTTTTAATCCCTGAAAAGTTTAATTTACAGATTAAGACATGGGCAAAACAAATAATCTAATTTTTTAGTGACGATTTGAGATCTAAAATAATATGAAAGAATAATTTCAAAAGAGATGCATCAAAACTAAAAAGAAAGTAAAAACTAAAAAATAAACTCACAATTTGGGATGAAAGCAGAAGAACCCACCGAAAACCTCTGTTTTGCCTGTTGGAGTTTCGTGATGGTGTAAGATTAGGGATGAGAAGTTGAAATATTCTGCCAGCTAAAGCTTAGGGTTTACAATGGGGAGAGGAAAAAGTGTAATATGATCTAACATCGTGATTTGCATATTAGTGGGCTTATGGTATGGGAATTGTTTAAATAAAAGGGGGAGATCCACCCAAAGGAAGTGGAGAAGTGGGGATGCTACTGTGCTGGGTTACAAAGACGGGGAGAAAGAGAGCGCACAAAAGAGGGTTAGGGCTATGCTTAAATCGCTGTTAGAGAGGGAGAGAGAGAGGGCTCTATATGATTGCTGTTACACAGAGGGTGTGATACCCCTCGAATCTAGAGTCACAGGTGATCAAGTCCAAGCATAGATCCGAAGGATAGCAAACAATTAATATTTAAATAAACACAAAATACAAAATGAATTAATAAATAAATAATAAAGGCTGAAAGAATTCAAAAATATAATCCTTAAAATTAAATGATTAAAATCTAATAATCCAAAACCTCCATTAATTAAACATCTTGGGAATCCATCTAGTGGACCCCTACTAAAATCCCAAATAGAAAGGTAAACAACCAAAATGAAATCCAAAGCTAAACCATGAAGAGAAATTCTACGTCGTCGAAAGAGTGAGTAACAGTCTCTACTCAACAAGAACAAGTTCCATGCCTGAAACTAACGAACACCTGAAAAATGATAGTGGGTTATGTAATACCCCGTAATTAATTAAAGAGTTTAGTTTATTTAAATTCAATTATGTGTGGATTCCTTTACCTATTATTGTGCATGCTACATTGTTATATTAAGTTCATTTAATGGTGCATGTAAATTAATTGTGTATGTTAAAATAGGAAATTTATTCATTTAATTGTGCATGTATTATTTTAATTAATTTTATTTGTTGATTATGTTTAATTAAGCAATATTAGTTAATTAGAGTATTATATTTGTGTTATAAAGTATTATGATGATATAATATATTATTTTGGTAATAACAATAATAATAATTATATTAGTTTAATAATAATAATAATAATATTATTATAATAATAATAATTATAAAAGTTTATTAATAATAATAATAGTTATAATAATAATAGTATTAAACCAATGTCATGATGAAATTTGAGATTAGGATAGGATTGCGTCAATGGTTATGGGTTAGTAGATGAAAAAAATAAGATATTTGTAATATTTATATTATATATTTTGTATATAAATTAACTAGCTTACCTTAGAAGAAAAGAAAGGGAGTTAGAAGTAAAGTATAAATTCTAGAGAGCTATTTTATAAGAGTGAAAGGAAAAGAGAGAGAGAAAGAAGCTTGGACCGGTGTAGGCGATTTTACCCGACTACGCGCAGACCGGCGGATTTATTTTAAATCCAAAAAGGCAAGTTATTATCTACTTTTCCCCTTTGAATTAATAAATTAATTGTTTAGCTTATTTTTATGCATAGAGCCAAGGTTTGGAGGTTAATAAATTATTAATTTTATTTTATTAAATTAATGGAATTTTAATTACATAGGATGGTATATATTTATTTAATGTCCTATGAAATTAATAATGGCTAAAAATAATTAAATAAGACTTTAGGAATTTTTCTAGAATTTTCTAGATTTTTTCGGGCATTTTCTGCAATTTCCGGCGACCTTCCGGCGAGTTTTCCGGTCGCCGGCAATGGGGGAGACGACCGGAGTGATCCGGTGTGATGCGGCGCACCATAGGAGGGTATGCGCGCGCATCTGGACCATTAAATAGCAGCGATTGATCCGGTGCACCGCGGTCCATGTTACCGCGGTACACCCGGATCCGTGAACGTTGGATGGAGGAGATGTAGGTGGATTGATCCGGTGTGGCGCGCATGTAGGAAAGCTGATGCAGCCAACCAACCGGAGGACGCCACGTCAGCAGGAAGCCATCAACACGCGCGTGGGAGCGCGTGCGCGCGCGTGGGACTCTCCTGACGCGCGTGGGAGCGCGTGCGCGCGCGTGGCTGATGCCAGACGCGCGTGGAGGCGCGTGGGAGAGTGGGGAAGGTTGGGCTGCGCGTGGGGAGGCTCTGGGAGGCGCGTGAGGGCGCGTGTGGGGTCCCTACAGCTGCTGGAAATTACCAGAATACCCCTAGGGCCTGTTTTGTAAATTCCAGAACCTTAAACTTGGATTTTTAGGTACTGAGTTGGTATTTACGGGTTTAACGGGCCACGAAATTATTATTTTTATACCCGTTACTTATTCTTATGGCCGATTAATCTTTTCTAAGCATTTATTGGCTCGTTCACAGTACGGATACTAATGTGATGTATTTAACGACATTGTTAAAGATAAATAGTGTTATTATCGTATTAAATGGTATCAAACGTCACTGTTAAATTAAATAAGGCCATGGTTTTAGTCAGATAAATTATCCATGATATCTTATGGGATGTTTATACTGTTAATTGATATTTAAACCATGATTATTATGCTGTGTGCATTTCAGGGAATAAATAGACTGTTTAATTATGTCGCATTTATATTATTTTGGATGTGTTGCCATATAGAACCATATGAGCTGGCTAATAAGTTTAGACTCATTTATACCTTATGCATTCGTTGCGATAGACAGATGTGTGGCTGTCGGGGTATGTGGTTTAATATTATTGGCATGTGTTGCCTAATTGACATACTCGGTATATTTCTTAATATTGTTGGCATGTGTTGCCTAATTTATATGCTCAGTATATTCATCAGTACTTTGCGAGGTGTTATCACCGTGTAGTTCGTTATAGTCTGTGTTGTCAGTACCGTGCACCATGTATAATAGCTGATTTCCCGGGTAGGGAAAGGCGACACTTAACCACCTAGTGTGAGTCTAAGTGATCACCGTCTATTCTGGTTGAGGTCATGTTATACATCGGATAGTTCCCGTAGGATGTATACAGATATAGTACTCATCCGATTCATAATGATTAATTTATTTGATTCTCTGATTTGGGTCATAGTAGAGAGGACTTGCTCGTGGGGTTGACCCACCATTGTTGTTATTTCAGGATACGGTCAGTATCCGTTTCAAGGCTGAGGTTAGCAGTGTGGGACCATCATCCGAACTCATCTACTCTTACGATCCAGTGCAGGGTAGAAGTTTTATGTAATACTTCAGTTTCAGTTTTTATTTACTTTTGACGTTGAACTCTCAGGGTTATATTTAGGGATCCCTGACGTAGGATTTCCAAGTTGTAATGAAGTACTGTATTAAATAAAGGATGGATGGATGTTGTATTATTTAATGTTTCTTTTCTGTCTAAATTCTTTTATTTCCATCATTTTGTATTCCATGCTTGTATATTGCCAATTGTTTTTGATATCCCTCGTTTTTCGTGTATAAGCCTGATCAACTTATGCGTGGAAAATGTGGGGGTGTTACAGGTTAGGCCCACGAACAAATTCTATACTACTACAATCCAAACAGAGACCCGATACGCATGTACATCCTAAACAACTCAACAATAGCTATATAGTCTGTACATATATATATCCACACTAAGGGACTCT
Source organism: Cornus florida (assembly GCF_030987335.1). NCBI lineage: Eukaryota > Viridiplantae > Streptophyta > Magnoliopsida > Cornales > Cornaceae > Cornus > Cornus florida. Next base: position 11,458,008 of record NW_026775577.1, read on the forward strand.
CATTGGACTACAAAGGGGGTCTCAACCTGAATAGAGGCAACATGCAAAATGCACCCGAAGTGGGCATGTGTACCTAAGCTTAACAGGGTATATCTCTACCATCATAGCCAGCTATGCATCCTAATGCATATACGCTCCCTAACTGTCTATCCTGAGACTCAAGCTCATATCGAGGTACCATAATCATATATATATAAATCATATCCTATCCATTTATAAGAAATCCAGTTAGTCATTCAGCTTGTTCAGCTGATCTGACTTAAATATAAGTAGGATTTAATATTTTTATAATCCGTTCCCTTATTCCAGAATAGGTAGGACTTAGCATTTTGAGTTAATCCATCCCTAGCATGCCACCGTCCTATACCGGTGCATATAATACATACATCCAACAATTGATAATATAGAGAATAATTGTAAACATCAACTGATCCATAATAAGCATAATAAAATTATATAAATAAACATGCTTATTTGATACTATTCCACAAAATCCTATAAATTGATGAATTTAAACAAGTATACATTTAAACATCAATTCATCCCCAATGAGCATAATTCAAATATGTACAATACATGATTATAATATGCTGCTAATACATTCTTCCAATTATATTTCCATTCACAGAAAATTGCTAAACTAAAGTTAAGCAATTTATATAACCATGTCCAGTAATCATATGCAAATTTTGTTAAAACTCTCATATTGTTTAAAATTTCTTGCAATAACTAGTTTTTTATGCATACTGGATTTAAAATTTGCCCCTATAAGCTATTCAAAACCTCCCATATCAGTTCCTAATTGAATCTGGAACTTGAAACTCAACTACAGTATCAAAACCATCGCCGAAAACTTAAAAAAATAAAAATTCAGCAAAGAGCTGGCTCCCTAACAAAGGGAGCTGCCTCCACCTTCATGGAGCCGGCTCCCTTGGTTAGGGAGCCGCCTCCCCAATAGCCTAGAGCTGGCTCCCCACTAAGGGGAGCCACCTCCACTCCGTGGGAGTCGACTCTCTCCAAGAGGGAGCCGGCTCTCTCCCTCCTCTGTTTCGTCTTCCACTCCTCCGGCGATTTTTCCACATCCAGTTCTTCTTTGTTAAGGTTCCTAGCAGTCATATCTAAGTCCCAGATTGTTCCAGCAAGTTTAAAAGTCCATAATGTATCACTAAAACTAATTTAAACAAAGAATCATGCAAGAAATATTATAAGTTCAAACAAATCAAAACTATTAACCCATATACCGTTATAATCAAATTTAACATGCGTGAAAGATAAATTAATCATTAAATTTCTCCTGGAATTATTTAGGCATGTAAAGAACACGAAGCCTAAGGAAGAGAGTTAGATATAAAACTTGCCTTTAGGTTTCAGTTTGAAACCTTGCACCGTCATCTCTGAGTTTTTCGGCGACTTCTAACTACTGTCAAACTTCCCACTGCTCTGATTCAATCCACAAGCAGACTTTCCTCCTTCCTCCTTGGTTCGACCTTTGGCCAAAACCCTCACTGGTTCTCTCTCTATTTTTCTCTCAAACCTCCCTGTTATTTCTCTCTGCCTCTCCGTATACGTTAATAGGGTTTTTAACCCTTGGCAGACGTATAAAGGTTTATATATAGGCTTATACAAATACAAACCCTAATTCTAATTATATTCAGAGAAGGAAAAGAAAAACAATTAATTCTATAACTAAGTCAGCTATATCAAATACGTGATTACCTAAAAGAATATAAAACCCTAATTAAACAATTAATGAAAACAAATAATTAAACTTCCACATAAGTATACATTAATGAAAGCAAATAATTAAAACAAATAACTCAATTAAATAAAAATAAATAAACAAATAATTCAATTAAATAAAAACAATTAAACAAATAATTCAATTACATCAAAACAACAATTAAACAAATAATTAAAACAAATAATTCAATTAAATAATAACAATTAAACAAATAATTCAATTAAATAAAAATAATTAAACAAATAGACAAATAAACAAATAAGCAAATAAAATGCAATAAAACAATTAATTAAAATGCCGAGACTATCCTTTTAAAATTAAGGGTATTACAGAGGGGGAGAGAAAGAGAGGGCTCCGCACGAAAGTCATCAAATGGTGAGGGCTGCTCGTTGCTTTACAGAGAAGGGGAGAAAGAGAGGTCTGTACGAATAGGAATACGAAAGAGCATTAGGGCTCCAATTAGGTCTGTATTAAAATATGGAGAAAGGATATTTTAGGGAATACAGAAAATAGGGAGAAATGATATTTAACTTTAAACAGTAAAAATTCATGTGCCACCTCAGTTTTTAGGTCAAACACATTTTTTTGAAACTATATGACTTTGACTCAATGGATGTGTAAATATGGGTCCCTAAACCCATTTATGTGTAAAAATCCCTACAAATTAACTAATTATATATTCTCTCTATCTCAAAATAAATGTCATGTTCTAAAAATCGTGACACTTATTTTGGGACATGACACTTGTTTTGTGACATTTATTTTGAGAACCATGTCACGGTTTTCAAAACTTGACACTTATTTTGAGACAGATGGAGTATGTGGCGTTTCCTATATACAAGTGAATGTCCCTTGTTTTTCTTGGTAAAGTAAATAATTAAATTTTATAGAAGTACGTGAAGTTGTACAAGATACGACTGTGAGTTAAGTAAGGTGGAATGGTTGTGGAATAAATATGGATAATTAATGTATAGGTTCAACTTATCATTTTTTCTGAGTTTTACAAATTATAAAAATTTGTTGAAATAAAATTAGATAATCAATCCACAATGCAAAAATTAAAGTGCAAGTAAAGTAAAAAGTAGAATTGAAGTTTGACACAGAATTTAGTGAGGAAACTCTAATTGGAAAAATTCATCCAATTAAGAGAATATTTTCGGAGACTATACGATATATTATAAATAGTTGAAACAAACTACAATGGATTTCGATTTAAACTCACACCCCTTCAATATAGTAAGAACAAATTGTTGAATGTCTTCGGCTTTATTGAACGGTCTTTACTTCATGCTTACTTACTCCCTTGATTCAAGTAGAAGGATTATTGGTATTAAATATTCTTTGGACAATTTTTCCTTCACCCAATATGGATGGATAAAGAACTTCCCAACATGAATTAGGAGGGATACTTCATCCCTTTGACCAAACAAATGAAGCTTCTTCTATCCCTCATCTCTTCCATCATTTCTCAATCTTTCCTTTCAAACAAACATAGCATTGAAATGACACTGAATCAAATATTAGGTCTGACTATGACACCGGGTCGACTATTCATGGTATGACCCAAAAATTTAAAATACGTAATATTAGATAGTGCTAACACCAAACCTATATATACCCAATCACTTTATCATCCAAATTCAATATGGACCCCTCTAACACTAAGTCATTAAGTCATTTCCTTAATTGGCTAATACCCCAAGTAAACTGACGGCCACATTTGAAAAACTCATATTGTTTTTTCTCAAAAGTATTATAACAGTTTTCTTTATTATATTATGTATTTTGTAATTTTTATTTATTTATTTACTCACTTTTTTTTTTTTTTTTCTCTTTTTCTTTTTTAGTTGAAAGGGTAATCTTTGATGAATAAAAAGAGAATGTACAAGAAAGCCAAATAAGGACTAGCCAGGCCAAGGCGAAACAAGACAACCAAGGCTGTCACAAGAACACAGAAGTGATCAACCAATAGAACAGTTAACATGTGACTTAACATAAAAATAAATAAATTGATTGTCTAAAAAGAGATCCTATGTCTTACACATTTCGATTTTCTCAATTTTTATTTTTTTACATATCGAGACTAAGAAAATGAATTTTACATATAAAAGTTATATAAATATACATATTTGATTTTTTTACAATAAAATATCTCTTTTAAAGCTTTTGCCTTAACCCTCAACTTGTAATGAACCGCGGGCATTTTAGGAATGTGCAAAAGCTCTTATAGTGCACATTTTTGTTTTTATAAATACTGTGATATATAAATTTGTAATTGACGAATTTTGGTGTCAAAATGTGTCCGATTGAGTTACAATTTTTATGCTTTTGTTTCAAGTCTTGATGTCAGAAACGGAATGGCAAGATTGCACAAAGTGCAAGCATACTTCGGTTCCAAGGGAACATCATATTAGAAAATGTATGTTGGTGATGACACTTTGTAATTCTTGATTTTAGCACTTAAGAATAACTTCCTTTCATTTCAATAAATTTAAAGTCTGCTAAAAATGGACCGGTCTAACTTTCACAGGCCAATTCAACTTGGCTTGGTTTTCACAGATGAATACTGCCAAAAATGGACCCGTCCAACTTTCTTGGACCGATCCAAGTACCTTGAAACTAAAATAGAAATTGCAGTTTTAGTTTAATTTGAATTTCTTTTTTATCAGATTTTAGGGAGACATTTTTGCACCTATTAAACTTGTTTTCCAAGTATATTTAGGTCTCTCTAACATTTATATAAACTCCATTTTTACTCCTAAATTTTTACCGCTTTCAAGAGAAAATATTTATCCAAATTAGAGAGCATTTGAGAGTTATGTTCTTCATAAAATCAAATCTGATTTTTCTTAGTTTATTCTTATTTTAGAGCACACACTTAAACACTAGTGATAATCATCTCTATTTGATAGTAGTTTATTCCGTTCAGAAAAGCACAGTTTTCTTTTTACCTTCACAAATTCATATTTGAAGGAAGCAGGATTATATCGTGCTACGAAGGGAACAGAGCTAGTATTTGCGGCATGTTCATGCTCTTCGCAAGCCTTCTATAAGGTTTGATGAGTAAGCCTGAAGTTTGGACGAGGGAATCACAAAGTCAGAGGATTCAAAACCTAGTTATTGGTATAACAGTGTGTGAATCTGAAATACAGTCTATTATACTTTGCTTTGAGATAATAGATTGTTTCGCTTGAGACTGCAAAAGTCTGTATGATTTTTGTTCCGGTTGATTGGATTTCTTCTAATACGAATTTCCACAATAAACACCCGATCTAAATCTCTATTGTTTCGGTTGATCGGATTTCTTCCAATACGAATTTCTACCCTAAAAATCTGATCTAAATCTCTAACACTCTCATTACTTTATTGCACTTTGTTTTCTTACTCTAATTACGTACTTTACTTTGTACTTTGTTTTTGCTTTGCAGGTCATTATTAGTTTCATTTTGATAATATTAAAACCAACAAAAATCAGACAAAAAAAAAAACACAAGTTAAATATATTCACTCCTCTATATATTTTTCAAGGTATGGTTCCACAATCATTCCGTCTACCACAACTCACAAATGCTACTTGAGGATAAATATCAGGTGTGTCACTATATTATATTAATATGATATTTGTCTTTTATATGATTAAAAACTTAAATAAAAAAATAAAAAAACAAAAAACAGTTAATCAGTATTAACCGAAAAACAAAACATCTATCAATTTTATGTGGGTCAAACTAATTTCGATTCACCACAATATTGATTTATGTGGTATAACTTCTCATCTTCAAAATTAAAAATTGAAGGTTTAAGTTTCAGATGGGACAAAATGGCGAGAGTGTGTGTGACTTGATTACTTTGTCAACTTCACCTTTTATTTAAATTTCTTAATCCATTTGAACGTGATAAATTGTTATCATGACAAGTGACTAAATTCGGATTTTTCCAATTGCATGATTAACGCTTGAGAGCGACAAGCTTTCATTAAATAACTGGGGTCCTTGACCACTCCAGAGCAACCCAAACTCAAATTATGGAATGGTCACCATGAATTTATTTTGTCTTTTTCATTTTTTTTCAGTCCTCTGCGTAGTACCGATCTGTGCATGAAAGTCCCACGCAATTGCAAGTGACAAGTTAAAACAAAGTAACAAATGGTCCAAAAGTCGACAAAATGTAAGACTAATTAAGGTGTGAAAATGAAAGCACATGTAATTTGTATGGATGTGCATATTCATCTGAGAGTATTAGCATGCTTGCACCAGAAAGCAGGGATAATTACTGCCAGCTGCACTCTCACCCGCGGGCTCCCCAACAGCCCTAGAAACAATGGCCATCGTGTTCAAATCTTTGTAATATAAAGTGTTGTACTCATCATTCTTATCACTTATATGTAAATACAAATATGAGTAATGTTGACAGTCAAATACAATACAATACTTATCCAGTCACTAATGACATGGGAGAAGTTAAAATAAAACAGTAAAAATAAGTTGAAAAAATTAATATAACATATTATTTTTGAAATAAAAAATATAGAGAAAGTGCAAAAAAAACCCTGTACTATTGGGAAACTTGCAACTAACCCTCTAAACTATCAAAATTGCAAAAAACCCCTGAACTATATAAATTTGTTGCAGATCACTCCATTCATCACTGTTCCGATAGGATCCGTCACTGTTCTGCTATACACTATAATTTAAATAACCATAATACCCTTGTGAGCTTGAAAAGACACTAAAACCCCTTATTATTGTAACAATTAAACCTAAACACCCTTTAAACACCCCAAACAGGTCCTTATGCCTATATATATATATATATATATATATATAGACACACACACACACACATACATATAGTTTACAAATTACTGAGAGAAGCTAAAGACAACTCGGTTGATTCAGTAGAATAGGATAAGTTGAAACAGAACGAGTCACCCGTTCCACTGTCATCTTCGTCATCATAGCCGAGGGGCCAGTTTTTGGGACTGTTTCTGATCGTGAGGGAGGTTGAAGAGAGAGAGTGAATCGGATTCGGCTGAGTGAGCGAGTTGGGAGGGTATTGAGTGGTGAGTGAGTTGGAAGAAACCGAGTTGATAAGAAGCTAAGAGAAGATTGGGTCGGAGAAAGAGATGAGGGGAGGAGAGGTGGTGGGTGGTGGTGGTGAGCGGCGAGTAGGGAGGGAAAGATTGGTGGGAGGCGATGAAGGAGTCGGGAGAGAACGTCCGCAGCGGCGGCGGCGTCCGATGAAGAGAGAAAGTTAGGTTGGATCGACGGCGTTGGCACCACGTTCGTCGTGGGTACAAACGCGTTACGCGCCTATCAAGGACGGCAAAGAATCAAAGGGCGTTGGAGACTCTCTGGCAACTGAAACTCTTCTGATGGGCTCTATCTTTCTTCTATGTTTTTTTTGGGTTTTTTCTGTGATTGATTGATTGATTGTGTGAGTTGGAAGAGAGAAACAGAGCTCTCCACAGCCGGCCGATTCTAGACCCACCGCCTATCACCGGATCTGTCTCATCAGTGCACAGTCGCGCTTCATCACAAGCTGCCGTCACCGCTGTGCTAGTCACTGAGTATCACCGCCTCACCGGAATCACGACTTCTTTAATCGCAAATTCACTGCCGTCGCCACCGTTGCGCCGCCCGCCCATCGTTGGGTCCGTCTCACCGGTGCACGGCCAAGCTCTGCCCATCTTTTTCAGCCGGTGCCTCCATCTTCATAGCTGCGCCCTTTTCACCAATCATTCCCTCTGTTCCTTCTTCATTTGCGATATTGCAGAGAAGTCTTCTGGGTTTGCAGAGACATCAGTTAAAACGACATAGTCTTCTACAAGAGTAAACTGGTCTTTCAACTTTTCCGGCGTAAGAAGCTGACGTGGTGGGGTAAAATGCAATAAAATAATAGTTTAGGGATTTTTTGTAATTTAGGGGGGTTAGTTGCAATTTGCTAATAGTACAGGAATTTTTTTTACACTTTTCTCAAAAATATATATTATTATTATATATATAAATTTCTCTTATTTTTTCTACATGATCATGAATGTGACTTGTTTTGAATATTATGTTGAAAGCACTTATTTGGAACTTAAAAAGTTAAATGATTGTAGTTTTTGTTTTTAAAAGGCATTATTCAGTTATCTAATTGATAGAGTGTCTAGCATTTTAAGCGGATGTGTCCTAGTTTGAGTAACAATCAATCAATCACATAATTCAACTTCAAAATTATGCTGATGAAGAAAAAAAAAAACACATTCCGATAGAAAGGAAAAAATAAAACGCAGCATACAACTCTCCGTTGTATTGCGCTCTCCAAGTGTGCTTGTTTCCCCCTTTTTCCTTATCATGGCAAGTCTTTGTGAAATAACTCCGATGAGAAGAAAAAATAAGGTGTTAAGAGACCCTCCTGGCCCAACCCTAGACACTCTAAGATCTTTTTTCAAACCTGCTCCCATTTCGAGTCAAGAGATAGATAAATAGATACATCCCATTGCACTGATCGGGGGCGTTCGTAGTGACTGAGGGGGTCGAAGACCAAGAAGTGAGTTATTTATACCAAGCATTCTTCTTATGGTTAGATCCAATCTCCTGGTCCCTGCGGAAAGGAAAAAGAATTTAACGCTCTTCCTTTCGAAGGGAGGATTAGGTAAATCCTATTGATTGCAGCTTTCTCCAGACCTCCAGTAAAAGCATGAAAAAAAATGGCTCGAATGGTACGATCCCTCCGTCACCCCAAAATGAAAGGGGTGATCTCGTAGTTCTTGGTCTGTGACCCCCCTCTCCCGAGTCTCCCCTCCCTCTAATTTGTCAATAATAAATAAATAAATTGTAGTTTTTGCTTTTAAGACTTTATATTATTTTTCTAGTTAACCTATAATATATTTTAAAATTACATTGGAATCTCATTGTATTCCATACGCATGTTTGACGCACCGTCCATCACTTCCACGACACTAGTAAGAGAAGAGTTTATACTACAAAACAGGTGCCAAAAAAAAAAAAAAAAAAAAAAAAAACAACCCAGAGGGGGTATGTGTCCCCTGGCCCCGCCCACTATATATAATATATAAGTATATTATAAATTTATGAATTTTTACATGTGTGTGTGTGTATATATATATATATATCATATATGATGCAGATCGGATTGTTAAAGATTTTGGAACCCGTTTGGACCGTCAAAATGTCAAACGGGCGGGCTGACCCAGTTTTTTTCAGATGATTTTCACAAATCCGTTTTTTATCCGGAATGAGCCAATTTGACCAAAAATGGCCCAACTCGCAAAAAATCAGTAGCTTCGCTACTGAGGTCGATTAAACGTTTACAAGGAAAAAGGGTTACATTAAATCCAGAAGGTGATTCCTTGAATCCTCAAGAAAAAAGAGAACTCGTAGAGTAATATGATAATATATTAATAATTGAATGAATGATATGCTCTAATGTACAAGTACTTATAAATAAGCAACTCTAACAGCATAAATAATAATAATAATAATAATAATAATAATAATAATAATAATAAAAACCCTAAAAACGTAAGGAAACTTACAATGTAAGGAAACTGCTTAAAAATAAACTTACTCTGAAAATTATGTAAAAATAAGAAAAGAAACCTAATTACAAAAAATTGCTAAATAACAAAAAGGAAAACAATTCAAATCCGCTCAGTCTGCTAATGAAAATCCTGAAAAATTCAAAATTGAGAAAATGCAATTCTCAAACCCTAAATGATTGAATTTGGCCAAAAAGAATCCTACCTCAGCTGCAAAGTTGCTGAATTTTGCGAGTTGGTTGATCCGTTTATGGTCAAACTATGCTCTTTCTGAGTCAAAAACATATTTGTTGAAATCACTAAAAAAAAAAAAATTCTTTGTCGAGAAGGCAAAGGCAAAGTATAAAATGTGGACCGAGATGCTCTAAGCGAAGGCAAAGAATCTTTGTCACATACTAGCTAAATCTAGTTAATTATAGGGAAAATTACATATAAATGGAGTCAAAGTTCCATATTTACTTAGAGGCTGAGTCAAAGTTCCATATTTCTCTAAAATGGATTGCTGAGGTGGCACATGGTTTTTTACTATTTAGAAATTGTGGTGCCTAAAATACCCTTCCGCGAAGGTACTACTTTTTCTTCGAAGGTACTACTTTTTTAAACTGAAGGTACTACTTTTTGGTGTCCAGGTACCATGTTTTTTAAACACCCGCGAAGGTACTACTTTTTCTCCGAAGGTACTACTTTTTTAAACTGAAGGTATTACTTTTTTGAACTGAAGGTACTACTTTTTTGTTAGGGAAGGGTATTTTAGGCACCACAATTTTCTAAATAGTAAAAAACCATGTGCCACCTCAGCAATCCATTTTAGAGAAATATGAAACTTTGACTCAGTCTCTAAGTAAATATGGAACTTTAACTCCATTTATATGTAATTTTCCCTTAATTATACTCCAATTGGCAATTATTACTTCACATATTCATTTTTATAGCATTCCTTTGAATTTATTTAAATGCACATGAGGCAAATAGAATGGCATGAAGCAAAATAAAAATAACTAAAATGCAACAATCTTTCTATTAATAAGATAAAATGATCATAAAAAAATACTATGAAATGGAGCCGGTTTGACCTAATATCTCATATACAATTCATATTTGAATCCTCGTTGAGAGATTCGGTCTCACAAATTTGGATCAGGTATATATGAATCCAGATAATTTTGAAGTATGTTTTGCCCAGGTTTGACCTGAATAAAAATATAATTTACTCTATTTAGATATTTTTTAAAAGAGCAAATTACATTGACCTCCTTTGAAATTTGGTGCATGTGCTCAACGACACCCCCTATTATTAATGAAAATTCAAATAAATGACTAAGTTATCATTTCCTTGTATTAAAAGACCTCAATATCCTTATATTTTGACATGAAATGACAAAAATACCATGAAATGATATTTACCATTTTTATATCGTTAAATTGTACATTATATATATATATATATATTAATTACATTTGATTAGGTTTCTTTTTAGGGTTTGATCGGGTTTCTTTAAAAAAAAAAAAAAAAAAAATTGTAGGATAATATAGTGTTTATAAGATGGGGAATAAATAAATAAATAAATAAAATGGTAATAAAGTATTTTGGTTTGACATATTTTTTTAACTAAATTAGAGATATTTCACACTTTTAAGAGAGCAAAAAACAATAAAAGTTAAAAGCTCTATTGTGTGTAATTTGTTTTACGCTTTTAAAATTACACAAATTGGATAAAATTATGTCTGTACAGGTCTGATTTGGATTCGGATCCAGATATGAATCATGAGACCAATAAATCAAACAAATTTGCAAGTTGGGCCAATCAAGTACCTTTCACACAGCCTTGTAAATTGCTAAAATTTGGTTCAGATAAGGCCTAAAAAGGGACATTTTGTCAGAACCGTACATAAATGGGCCTATAGGTGTGCCCAGACCAATATCCAAGCTACCCCAAACCAGCTTTATGGGCTCCTTGAGTTTCCTTTTCATTTTTCTTCGAAAGCCATTTTTCATAATTAGCACACTAAGTTCGTACAAACAACTAAATGCAAGAAAGAAGAAAATATATATATATGTATATATATATATATATATATAGGAAACTACAATTATATTAAGTTAAAGAGTCCTAAATAACAAAATAGTCTATTATTAAAGTTTATTTTCCACTTTGATTGTAAATTAAATAATTATATGGACATTAAAAATCATTGTTCAGTTCAAAATATCCTCAAATCTCTATCTGACTTGAAGAAATTTCACTTCATTCTAGTGGTTTAAGTTGCAATCAAGTATGTAATTCAGGCAATTCTTAGAATTATTGAGTAAATGAATTACGGAGTATTTGATTTAAGAATGATAATTTGACATTTAAAAAAAGGAGTTTGGACGACATTTTAAACCTGAACAATAATTCTAAATTCTTATGTAATTATTTTGTTTAATCCAACCAAAGTAAAAAATAAACTTTTGAACAAATAATAGGTCACAGCCCGTACAAGTGCAAGAATTATTGAAATATGAGGAACGTTGGTACTTCTTTATTCACCACTTAGAAGAACATCCCAAAGGTCAATAAGGGAAAAAGTCAATATTCAATCAATTATCGCCTCCTTGAAATGAGCTTCTCACCTCATGTGTGCCACTCATGGACCATGTGACTCCAGTATCAACTTTTTCCTTTTTAACCCACAGCAAATACCATCAACCCTTTAAGGGTGATGTTTGGAGATGGCTTGTTGTGGCAGGAATGATGATGAGACATCCTTGGAATTGATTTGTCCTTCTCTTTCCTCATTGTCATGTTCGTAAGAGAGATGGAAATATTTTTTTATTGTTTTATTATATCCTCATTTCTTAGAACCTATAAAGAAAAATTAAAACATTTTACGTTGAAACAAAAGAAGTCTGTCTTTTTTAAACACAAACAGCCAGTCCGAAAATGGTTCTTGTGGTTATGGACTTGTAGGCTCGACCAATTTTAGCCTCATTAACCTTAAAACATGGCTATAACAATTAAGGTCACGGTTTCGGTTGTTTTTTAGGGTGAAAAGATTCATGCAATCACCTGATAATGACACTCAGAAAAAAGAAGTTCACGATGACCTATCAGCCTTCTAAGTTCAGAGGTATTACTCTGTCAGACTTTTGTTGGTCGTAAAAAATTCCCCACTGCTGCCTTGGACTTTTTTTTGCCCTTCTCTTAGGTTTTTTAAAGATTAAACCGCGGTATCTTGAGCTTTACTCGACAAATCCTCAAGAATTTAGGAAGTGCACCTACCCTTTTCAAGTTGGATAAGTTGCGGGATATAGCAGCATAAGCGTAACTCCAATAAATTATTTGCACTCACTAAGAGTCTAACCTCATACCTGGAAGTATCGTGTTTGAAGAGACCAAAAATGATGCGGGCTTGGTATAGTTCGTATTGCTAAGAACGGGTCGAGTATGGATAGTCAGGATGGAGCAAGTTCACGTTGAATGGGCCCAGATCCAATAAGTCATTGTGGAAGCCCATGTTATGATGAAAGAAGTCGAGTCCAGCCAAAAGAGAACAAGATAGGTCCAGCTTAGTGGTGGTTATAACCGTCTATAAATAAAGGGGATTGAGGGGGAAAAGTGGTTAAAAATCATTGGGAGTGTAAAGTGTCTCTCTCTACAATTAGGGAAAAATTCTTTGTACTTTCAATTGGCGCCGTCTGTGGGAAGAACAGAGAGGATTGATTGATGTTGATCCAGATCGATTCGATTCAAAGCACTCTGCGAAGAAGACGGTTAATCTCTAAAAGCTGAATCAAAATTGATGAAAATGCGATCTGTCTTGATGAGTCTTGGTTCCAGTTGATTTCGAGAGGTTGGCGTCCGATCCACGCATATCTGATCTGTGCTTGATCTGGCGAGCTGCACAGTTGTGATTTGTTGAGATTGCTGAATCCGGCCAGTAGCGAACAGAATTCAGCAAGTGTGAGTCCAGATCAGGTGCGTATACATAGCGAAGCTCCGATCTGATCAAGAAATCTGTGGTTGATGACTTTGCTCCGATCTGGAATGATTATCGGAGAGGAGAGCTCAAATCCTTTGGAAATTGGCCAGCAGACGAAACACGATGAGTTGATGAACACGATTGACGCCTTGAGGAAAGAAAATGCAGAGTTGCAAGCTGGAATGGAGCATCGTGAGGCTCCTACAATTCTGAGGCCACCTCCGGAAGGAGAGGGAGTCTTACCGTCCAATGTTGTTCGTCAAGGTGATCCAGAAGGTGTTAATCGTGTTGATCCACGTCGTGATGAAGTTATAATAGATGATCTGCCTCCGAATGTCCGTCAAGTAGAGGATCGAGAAGGATCTATTCATTTGGAGCCGCATCGCGAACGGATCATGAGAGAGGAAGCGCCGGCGTGTGATCATAGGGTTGCATCACCATGGCGAAGTGAGTTTGCAGAGGACAGATCGTTTGATCCACCTTATCGACCTTCAATGGCAACATTTGACTACCGTAGTTCAGAAAGGAGATCTGCCGATCGGGGAGTTTCGTCACGGTTTTCAAGGGAGAACGAAACATTGCACTCATCAGCAAGGACGGTTGCATCTCCGTTCACTGATGAAATTCTGAACGTGCCGAATCCGAAGAAGTTTTCCATGCCGATCTTCATTCTGTTTGATGGAACAACCGACCCGGTCGACCACATTTACCACATTCAGTTGAAAATGGCTCTGAATACTAACAATGATCCTTTAATGTGCAAATGTTTCCCTACAAGCTTGGCTGGACCAGCACTCAATTGGTTCAAGAATCTGGCTCAGGGCTCAATCGTTAGTTTCCAGGACTTGTGTGATAAGTTCATAAGCCAGTACTATAAGAATAAACGTCCGGTTAAGGATGTATCAAGCCTTTTCACAATGAGGCAGCACGAAGATGAACGACTCCAAGCTTTCCTCACCCGGTTCAACCTGGTTAAAAGCATGGTAATGGAATGTCATCCATCCACAGCGGTCCAAGCATTTAAACTCGCAATGAACCGGGAGACACCGTTCCACACAAGCTTGGTGGTCAATACGCCAAAGACCATGGATGAGATGAACGAAAGAACTGACGATTTTGTTCGTTTTGAGGAAGAAGAGGCAGCTAATTCAAGGAAGATATTAATTATTTTGACAGAAGAGAAGTCCAAAGCCAAGATCTGGCAAAAACAAGCTCAGCCGCAACGTCATACCTTATGGAAGGCAGAGAAAAGGCCAAGGGAAGAGGAGTCAGTTATTCCACTCAGAGTCACCTTGGCAAGGCTGTACCAAGAAAACAAAGATAAGTTTCGCCCTCCTTTACCAATCAGACAACCTCTCGAACAGAGGGATCAAACTAAACATTGTGTTTTCCATAGTGATTTTGGACATCAGACTAATGAATGTAGGAACCTAAGGAGGCAAGTGGAGATGCTGATCACAAAGGGGGAATTTGCAGGCTATGTTCAAGGTCCGGCCCAAGAGCAGAACGGACCGGCTGAACAGATCAAGCGAAACCAGATGCTGAACCACTATAGCACTCAGCCCGTTCGGATTATAAATGCAATTCATGGCCGACTTGAACAAACGACGAAGTTAGAGGAGTTGCTCAGAACGCGGTTACGCCAGGCCCAGTTGAAGAGAAGGATTGACAGTGTACATGCTTTGCACCAGCAGAACGCATCCTCGCCGATAAAGTTTGACAGAACAGACCTGCTACGCGTTCAGATTCCTCATGAAGATTCACTGGTCGTTAGTCTAACAGTTGCAGAATGCCTGGTTCGAAGAGTTCAGATTGATCCAGGAAGTAGTGCAAATGTCATGCCCAGAGTGAAGTTTGACCGGCTTGAGATCGAACCCGAGAAACTTAAACCCACAGGAAATCCATTGCTCGGATTTGATAGGAAGCGGGTGGAGCCTATTGGCATGGTGGAATTGACAATACAAGCTACTGAGAGAGTTTTGACTCAGAGTTTTGTGGTCATGGAAATTCATCCATCCTACAACCTCTTGATGGGAAGAGGGTGGATTCACAGAGTTCAGGGTGTCCCATCAACCCTACATCAAGTGATGCAATGCTTGGGTCCAGATGGGACCAAGGTGATTGACATTCATGGGGACTTGGTTGCAGCTAAAAAATGTTATTCAGTGGCTTTGAAATTTGCTGGAAAAGGGAAAAATCCCATCCGTTCTGCCAGTTCAAGATAGCAATTACAGGAGCCTCCACCTAGCAAAAGTGGGGAGGAGGAACCACCAGTTCTGACCACAGAACCTCTTCTTGATGTGAAGATCGACCATAAGAAACTGGACCGAACAACGAGGGTGGGATCCAGACTTACTAAAGAGGAAAAACTAGGGTTGATTGACTTCTTGACTCGGAATGCAGATGTATTCACATGGAGCCATTCAGATATGCCAAGGATTAGTCCTTCTGTATCCTGCCATTCCCTCAATGTAGATCCGAACACAAAACCTGTGAAGCAGAAGTAGAGAAGATTTGCTCCAGAACGAAATCGGATCATAACTGAGGAGATTGATCAGTTGCTCGAGGCAAGATTCATTAGAGAAGTTCAATACCCGGCATGGCTCTCCAATGTCGTTGTGGTGCAGAAAAAGAATCAGAAATGGAGAGTATGTATTGACTTCACTAATCTGAACAAAGCGTGCCCAAATGATAGCTTCCCATTGCCAAGGATTGATCGAATGGTGGATGCCACCACATGATACGAGCGATTAACCTTCCTGGATGCTTATTCCAGTTATAATCAAATCCCAATGCACCCAATCGATGAAGAGAAAACTTCTTTTGTTATTGAACGAGGGACTTACTGCTACAAAGTCATGCCGTTCAGATTAAAAAACGCTGGAGCTACTTATCAGAGGCTGATCAGCAAGATTTTCAAAAGCCAAATGGGGAGAACTGTAGAGGCTTACATTGATGATATGGTGGTCAAGAGTAAGAAGAAGAGTGATCACTTAGCGCACCTACAGGATGTGTTCAATGTGTTGAGGCCATACGGGATGAAGCTTAATCCAACCAAATGTTCATTCGGCGTGAGCTCTGGTCAATTTTTGGGACATGTGGTCAATCATAGAGGAATTGAGGCCAGCCTAGTGCAGGCAGAAGCTCTGATCAGAAATGCAGAACCAAAGACAACTAAGGAGGTGCAGGCACTCACAGGTCGAATAGTTGTACTGAGCCTATTCATTTCTAAGCTCTCGGACCGTTGTAAACCATTCTTTGATACAATTCGAGGCTATGGAAGACAAGCCTGGGGGGATGAACAACGACAGGCACTAACCAGCCTGAAAGAATACATGCGCAACCCTCTGGTTCTATCTGCTCCCGAGCCAAATGAGAAGCTCTTTTTGTATCTTGGGGTATCCAGCATCGCGACTAGTGTCGTTCTGATCCGTTGCAAAGACGGAAAGCAATTCCCAGTGTTTTATGTCAGCAAAACAATGGCCGAGCCGGAAAGAAGGTATTCAAAGGCCGAACGGATGATCTTGTCGTTGGTCAACGCAAAAAGGAAGCTTAGACATTATTTCGAATCCCATCTGATTATCGTCTTAACAACATTTCCTTTGAGGATGATCTTGCACAAGCCGGACCTATCAGTAAGAATGACAAAATAGGCCATTGAGTTGAGCTCATTTGATATTACATAGAACCCAGAACGACAATCAAAGGTCAAGCGGTGGTTGATTTCCTACTTGAGTATGATGATGAAGACTTGGTGGAAGATTATAGTGGCTCCTTATGGAAGCTCTTTGTAGATGGCTTTTCAAATCAAATGGGGGCAGGGATTGGAATCCAATTGCAAACACCAGAAGGCATCACGCTGAGCCAAGCGATAAGACTTGAGTTCAGCGCAACCAACAACGAGGCAGAATACGAGGCATTATTAGTTGGGCTAAAGTTGGCTAAAGAGCTGAAGATCAAGAATCTAATTGCTTATAGTGATTCACAGCTAGTCGTTTGGCAAGTCACTAGGGAATATGGAACCAAGGATAAGACCATGGAAGCATACTGAACCGCGGTTCTGCGTGAGGCGAAAGGCTTTGATAAGATCAGGTTCATTCAATTTCCGAGGGAGTATAATGAAGACGCTGACCGCTTGGCCTGTAGTGCGTCCAGTTCTGGAGAAACTCTGGCTAGGGTCATCCTGGTTGATGTGTTGATCCAGCCATCCATTTTTGACGAACTGCCTGATCTGAGCGCTAAACACATTAATGTTATACCATATGAGCCGAGCTGGATTGATCCGATCATGGCTTTCATACGTGATGGTGTGCTACCCGAACAGAAAGATGAAGCAAGAAAAATCAGGTCCAACGCCGCGAAGTATGCTATTGTGCGTGATCAGTTGTAAGACGGTCCTTCTCGGGTCCATA
Organism: Cornus florida; assembly: GCF_030987335.1. NCBI lineage: Eukaryota > Viridiplantae > Streptophyta > Magnoliopsida > Cornales > Cornaceae > Cornus > Cornus florida. The sequence continues at coordinate 11,475,670 of NW_026775577.1, forward strand.
CTTGAAGTGTGTTACCCCAACAGAGGCCAGACAGATCATACAAACCATTCATGAAGGTGTATACGAAAATCATTCAACAGGAAGATCTTTGGCACACAAAGTAATGACACAAGGGTACTTTTGGCCAAACATGGCACGGGATGCAGAAGAATTCTCTAGAAGATGTGATAAATGTCAGAGGTTCGGGCCATTGATACACCAACCACTTGAAGACTTGCACGTAATGGCCACGCCATGGCCTTTCGCGCAGTGGGGGATGGATGTGGTTGGCCCTATGCCGACCGTAAGATCGCAGAACAAGTACGTTCTGCTAGCAACTGATTACTTCACCAAATGGGTGGAGGCAGAGCCGTACCCTAGTGTCACCCAAACTCAAGTAAGACGCTTCATCTGGAATAATATTATCTGTCATTTTGGTGTACTAAGGTCGATTATTATGGACAATGGAACCAATCTCGATAGCAAGCAAGTGAAAGAGCTGTTGGAAGAATATGGAATTAATCAAAAGTTAGCAACAGTCAGTCATCCCCAGGCTAATGGTTAAGCCGAAATCACGAACAGGACAATATTTGCCTGTATCAAGAAGAAGCTGGAAAAGGAAAAAGGAAAATGGTTAGATGAGCTTCCGAACGTCTTGTGGGCTTATAGAACAACCCCAAGACGGCCAACAGCGAAGAGCCCATTTGCTATGGCGTACGGCACCAAGGTAGTGATACCAGTCGAACACTTAGTTTCGACCGTTAGAAGTTTGGCGTGGAATCAAGAGCAGAATGATAAGATGCTAAGGTTTAATCTTGATCTGCTGAAGGAGAAAAGGGACGCAGCTGTAATAAGGCTTGCTTCTTATCAATAGACGCTCGTGAATAGCTATAACAAGAGGGTGAAGCACAGAGATTTCGCCTTTGGCGATATGGTTTTGAAAAAGAAGGTGGGGATAGTCAAAAAGATGTTTTCCCTATGGGATGGTCCATACAGAATTGCAGAAGTCATAGGAAATGGGGCATACGTCCTGGATACCATGGCAGGAAGGTTGGTCAGTAAGTCACGGAATGCTACGTCTCTGAAAAGGTACTACCAGTAGAAGTAGAGTTTAATTTCAAACAATATGCAAGTTTTGAATGGCATACTTGCAAGTGTACGAAATTTTCAAGTTTTATGAAAGTTGTTTACTTTGCTCAAAAATTAATTGACATCCTTCCCACTTAGCAAAGTCAGTGGCACCTGGTACTATGAGTCGAACGCCAAACACTAGCTCAAAATAAACTAAATGCCGAGTGGCAAGTGACGTTCTAGCCTAGCGCCAGGCATTTAGTAAAGTTAGTGGCAGCTGGCACTATGAGCCGAATACCAAACACTTGCTCAAAATAAACTAAATGCCGAGTGGCAAGTGACGTTCTAAGCCGAGCGTCAGGCATTCAGCAAAGTCAGTGGCAGCTGGCACTATGAGCCGAACGCCAAACACTTGCTCAAAATAAACTAAATGACGTGTGGCAAGTGGCGTTCTAGCCGAGCGCTAGGCATTCAGCAAAGTCAGTGGCAGCTGGCATTATGAGCCGAACGCCAAATACTTGCTTGAAGTAAACTAAATGCCGAGTGGCAAGTGGCATTCTAGCCGAACGCCAGACACTTAACAAAATTAGTGGCAACTGGCATTACGAGCAGAACGCCAAATACTTGTTAAAAAATGAATCAATGTTGAGTGGCAAGAGCCATTTGAGCCGAACGCCAGACACTTGTGAAAATTGAAAACAAGGTTGAAAATTGAAAAAACTTGAAGAATGGAAGTTGTGCTGAAAATAAGCATTGACATTCATTACAAAATAGTTTTGAGGTACAGGGCTTGCTGATCTGAGGATACATGAAGGTACACTTCTTTTTTTAAACAAAAAAAAAAAAAAAAAATCTGATGAAAACGATTACAGTATGCTAGTTCACATGGTCTTCTCCAGGCTGTGACACATTGTTTTCCCCATCATTATCCTCTGGACCATTAAGGTCTTCTCCATTTGTAGCTGCACCATCATCTTTGGGGGGGAATCAAGATGAATCACCCCCTCAGCCAGTATGAGTCTATAGAGGCAATTAAAGAGGAGGGCACGATAGTAGTAACGGGAGGAATGTTCAGAGGATGGAAAGGTAGAACAACTCCTGAGGATGCAACCTCTCTGCACTCGATAAAGATATTCTCAGCAGGGTCGCAGGGTGGATTTTGGTAGTTGTTTGGTGGGTGGATATCCAAAGAAGTGTCCAACTCATCCGGACCAGCACAAGAACTTGATTCACCTTCAAGAGGAGAATGGTCAATAAAGCCGTCTCTATACCCTTCAGCATACCCGAGAGCACTGGTTCTGGTGAAGTGGGTAAGGAGAGCTTTCATACCCCCTTCAACTTTGCCAACCATGTTAAGCAAAGAAGAACGTTCACTTAAGAACTTTTCCCGTGAGTTGGCATGAGACAATCGGTCAGCAATAAGTGAACGCTGAAGGTCTTCCTTCTCAGCCTTCAGTGAATCCCTTTCAGTCAGTGCAACGCTCTCTCAGTCTTCAGAACATCAACTTCATCCTGAAGAGAGTCCCGTTCAGCTTTAAGGGTATCCTGTTCAGCTCTGTGGGTGTCCATCTCATTTGACAGATTGTCTTTTTCTGTTTTTAAGGCGGCAACCCCTTTCTCTGACTCGCTCAGCTTAGACTCAAGCTCAGCAACTTTGACCTTAAGGCGGCTTTCTACTTCAACAGACCTTTTAAGGCCCACAGAGAGAGATTTGAGTTTTTTGTTCAGAGCCTCAATAGTCTTCTGGAAGGTAAACATCCCGAATAGAGTCTGCACAAAAGAAGGGAGATTCTGGTCAGTCTAGCCACAAAAGAGTTATAGTAGAAGAGAGACATATCTCAATAAGAAGAAGAGTTACCTCCGTGGCAGCAGCTGGGAACCGCTGGAACATCTCACCAAAGGACAACTTGTTCTGAATTTCAAGATCCTTGGGGGTCCAAAAACCCTTATAGAAATCAAAGGAGGTGAGGAGATCCTTGTATATAGAGTCTGTAGGGCCAATGGTCGAGCCATCTTCACGGCTGAGCAAAGGTCGCCATGGAAGAACGGATGATGTTGGACCAGAGGTTCTGGCAGATTCACCTTCTGGAATGAAAAACCGAGTTGGGGGCAAGGGTTCAGTAATCCTGAAAGAAGTTATCCTGGTCCTCCGGGCTGGTGGGACGTCACTCCGGTCATGACCGCCTTCAGGCATTGGCCTCTTTCCCAAACTTTTTTCTGACAGACCAGCACTAGCTGGTCCTCCATTGTTCTGGGAATCTCTATCATCCTGAGTGCTCTCTGAAGAAGTGTCAGACAGAATGTTTGAAGGCAAAATGATAGGAGCAGCAGGACGGGCTTCAGTAGAATGATCCACAGCAGGGTTCTCAGCATGGGTGAGCTCAGAAGGCCCAACAGCATAACGATTTGTGACTTGAGTCATAGCTGGAGCAGTCGCAACTTGTTCTGGGGCAGAGACAGCAGAGGTGGATGATGTAGTAGCAGGTGTAGAGAAAGGTATGGTAACAGGAGTAGCAAAAGGGATGGGAGCAGAACGCCTCATCCTGCTGAAAGATGGAATCTGAATGCTCTCCATTATAGACCCTAAGAGAGAGATGTTAGAGAGATTGTCAGGAGTAAGCAAATCTGTAACTGAAAGGACATTGTTCAGCACACTCTCTTGTAAGATGTCTAGCTTGGCCCTGCAAACCTGTTCATCATGAGGAATTTGAAGGCATCTACAAAGAAAAGTACAAAAACGGGGAAGACAACTTTCACAATGACATTTAGTGGGATGTGTTTTTAATTTTTTGTTGCCAGAGACAGAGCATACTCCAAAGGAAGAAGGGATGGAGAAAAACTGGCCGAACGGAGTCCGCCAATTCCCACTAACCCCAATCAAGTTTTGTTTCCAACCTTTTTTAAACGAGTTCTTATCTGTGCAGATCGACCGTTTGTCAATAGGAAAGAAGTGATAATACAGATCACTGTATTTAATTTTATTAATTCGGTAGCAGAGGAGAAGGTCGATGATGTCAAGGTTGAGACCCCTGTCACGATTCAAGAGCAGGAGGACTGAAATTACCCTAAGGAAGTTAGGGTTAACCTGAAGAGGGCAGAGCCCCAATTTTTTGAAAGCGTAACAAAAGAATGGGTGTAAGGGGAACCTAATCACGTTTAAATGGACGACGAAAAATAAAACCTCCCCAGGAAGGAGACCCTCGCCAGATCTCCCATCTAAGTTTGTTGGATAGATCCTGAGAGAGACGTCATTGGGAATGCTATTCTTGAAGCGAATGGTGTTCAAATTTGGGGGAGCCATAGAGAAGGGGAGGAGTCTTTGGCAGTAAAGGTGTCTTTTTCAAAAAGAATGGTAAAAAAAAAAAACCGACCTTAAAAGTTTGTGATGAACACAGCAACAGCACAGTAGCCAAAATCGCGAAGGAAAAACTCTTCGGAGAAATTGAAAAAAGATCGTCGGAAAGTACAGGAAGGCAACGGAGAATAAAAGCAAGGTATGTTAAAGGAAGATAAAAGTTGAGAGGATCGGGATTTTTAAAGAGAAGAAATGGAGGCGACGCAGAATTCCAAAGGTTAAGGCAAAAGTGGTGCAACAGATCTCGAAGTCTGGGTCTTTGTGTCAGCCGTTCGATTTCTCGTGTCATCGTTCCGAGGCGTTAGACCAAGATTGTGTCTTTTTAATAATCTCACCTTAATAAATGAGGGGAGAGATTATTGGGGGTAGATGAAGACACCAAAAATGATCCGGGCTTGGTATGGTTCGTATTGCTAAGAACGGGTCGGGTATAGATAACCAGGATGGAGCAAGTTCACGCTGAATGGGCCCAGATCCAAGAAGTCATTGTGGAAGCCTATGTTATGATGAAAGAAGTCGAGTCCAGCCAAAAGAGAACAAGATAGGTCCAGCTCAATGGTGGTTATAACCGTTTATAAATAAATGGGATTGAGGGGGAAAAGTGGTTAAAAATCATTGAGAGTGTAAAGTTTCTCTCTCTACAATTAGGGAAAAATTCTTTGTACTTTCAGTGTTCTACAAGTATGCTTGTTTTTAGTCTTTATTTTGTACAAATTGCATTTTTGAGTTAATTCAATTGAAAAAAAAAAAAAAAAAAACATAATTATATTACTCACCGAAAAAAGAAAACAAAAGGGTGGTGGTTAAAATTGAAAAAAATATATATATGTTAAGAACTTAGGACATAATATTATACTCTCTCCGTCTCAAAATACATATTCTGTATGGAAAATTTAACTTTTTATGATAATTAAATTTTAATAAATTTTTATTGTATTGATAAGAGTGAAGTTTCAAAGATACTCTTGCTAAAAGAAAAAATAATTTTTCATAATTAATGTAATTCTTTAATTAAAAAGATAATTTGAAAATATTATAAAAAAATAATACATTTAATTTTAAAATGAGATATCTCAAAATAATAAGATGGATAGATATTTGGGGACGGCTGTAATAGTTGAAAGTGATGGACAAGTTTAATAACGTCAAGACTCCACCAAACCATCTCGGCATATGTGGAAAAAAGGAGCTTATTAACTCCTTTTCCCATCTTGCAAGCAACAAAACAAATTAAATCCGGTATACGACAAATTAAGAGTCGATTAGGATGCATGCATCTTCGAACGGTCAGTATCCGCCCACGAAAGGCTCGCAGGTGCCAACCCCATGGGTTTTCTATACCACTCATAACCTCAGTAACCAACCAATTGAGAACCTATAGGTTGCAAGGGTAGGGATATGGTGGTGACATTTCTTTTCCGTGAGTTGATCCTGTGATGTAGATGGTCAAGATCACTTGCACTGACTAGAATGTGGTAAAGGATTGAGAAGCTTTTTAGTCTCCGTTTCTTCTTCACGTAGTTGGTTAGGTCAAGTCGCTACTGTGAGTTGTGTGGCGACATAGGTTGTGAAAAATTGAGTTTTAAAAACTGCTCTAGGGCGGTATTAATCATGTGTTTTTTTTAATTCAATTTACTCTACTAAAATTATTAGTTATTTAGATATTTACATACAAATTAAAAGCAAGTAAAATTTAAAGTGACACTAAATTTTAGTGAGGAAATCAATTAAAAAATGTCGAAATTTTGTGTGATATCCCGAACATAAAACGATCCACTATATATAAAGCAAAATATACCGAACTTTGATTCAGACTCAAACCCTTCACTCTACTAACACTTAATCCGCTAAACGTCCCTGACTTTACGACTTTCCGTTCAACAGCTCTCGACTTTAGACTTATGCCTCGAACCTTGTAGAATGATTGTTGCTAAATCAATAACACTCCGCAAGCATCTTGATCCCTTCAAAGTTTGAACGAAAATTCTTCTTCTTTGAATCTGAATTTTTTATTGAATTTTTTATAGAAGAAATAAAATTTGTTTTCTCTGATCGTTGTAGATGCAATCTTCAATATATTTGAATACGGTCAGGGTTTGAACAACACCCTAAATTCACTCGTGTGTGTATATAGTGTGTATGTTTTTAAAAATCTCACAAAAAGACTTTTAATGAAAATTATAATTTTAATGCAAAAAGTCACACCACCATACGTGAAAAAACATATGTTTATATAGAGTTTTGAAACCCTAATTGTACTTGAAAAATAAGTCAATTGCATGCATAAGGTTAATTTTAGAAGAAAGTCTATACAGAATAGGAAGTTGAAATAGAGTAGCAAACAAAGTTACTTACCAAAAACTGTTGTAGAACTTGAACCGATTCAACTGCCCTTGAACCATCGGTGATCAAGTTGGCTAGTGTGTTATTTTAAAAATTGAAATATTAACACTTGAATCGGTTCAAGTTGGCCAGACCTGAACTGAAGGCTTTTCCACAGAAAAATTTCGACAACGCTTATTTTTTAAAACATGTGATGCATGCCAATGTCCTTACCTTCTAACTAAACCTCCTAAGGTGTTGTTCTTAGCTTTTTCGAAGTCGTTAACTTATTGATTATGAATAACTCTTCAATTTCGCTTCCGATCTCAAACTTGAAATTTGAACTTACAGTTACAACGTAATCGGACTTGTTTTGACAACAAAACTCATATATTACAAATTTTATATCTCACGTACTAAACTGAGTCAACTTTACCAACACAAATCGTAGAACCATCTACCCGTCGATAGGTTTGTTTTTTGTTTTTTTTTTATCTCTTTCACTTTATTTTATTCAAAAAATCAAATATAAGCACTCACTCACTCACAATATTACTCCTAACATTACTCCTAACGAGCTCAAAAGTACAAGAAAGACGAAATTATCAGGATCCCATTCCTATTAAAAATTACAGAAAATTCCAATTGTCCACATGATCAACAGAACTGTCACTTGCAATATTGACTCCAGTGGCTACTTCATCAGTACTCCAAAGGCTTGCAATGAGCTGATCCTCATCTGAGCCATCCATGGACCATGTGAGTACTCCATTGTCAATGAACTCCATGTTATCCCACCAACACAGAATTTCATCAACCTTTAGAGGTGATGTTGTTGAAGGCTTGTTGGTGGGTGTGTCTCGAGATTGAGTGTTGTTGTCTACATTAATGGTAGTGTTTCCATTAAACCAGACTTGATTGCTTGCAAATCTCCGAGGTCGAGGCTTTATAGCTTTGGTTACTGCGTCTGTGCCGCGAGCCACAGCCTTAATCCGAAGGTGCGAGTTCCAGTAATTCTTCACATCATTTCCTGTCCTTCCCGGAAGTCTACCAGCAATCAGTGTCCATCTACTCAAATATTTATTTTTGGTTAGCAACACTTATCTACTCAAATATTCAATACAAAGTTACATATAAAGCACAAGGAGCAAAAAAGGCAAGAAAAGAAAACAAGGAGAAAAGAATTTAGAAGTTTTTAACCCCTTAAAAAGGCAAGAAAAGAAAAACAAAGTACAAGGAGCAAAAAAGGAATTTAAGGAGCTTGATGGTACTTTTTTGACCTTTTTATGGTAAAAAGTTGAAAGTTCAAGTTTAGTGAGTGAGTGCGTAAGTTTTCTGTTAAAGTTAAAATTATAAGAATAAAAATCTCAAAATAAATGTTTGTTTTTAGGAATCTAACTTTTTAAACTAATAAGGTTTAATATATATATTTTTTATTGTAATATATATATTTTTTATTGTAATGATAGTAAGTTCAAGAAGGTTAAATTGGTAATGTTATCAAAAAAAAATAATACTTTAACTTTTCAAATGTCACATTATTTTGGGACAATCAAAAATGAAAAAGTGAACATTTATTTTGGAACGAAAAAAAATAAATAAATAGGGAGAGTCTATCGTTTTTTCATTTTATAGTATGCATGGCAGGTATATGTGTGTGTGTGTGTGTGTTTGTTTTGAACGTGAATTAACTTGCCTATTGCCTAAGAGCTTATGAAGTTTGATAATGAGTTCAACTTCATCTGATGCAAAGACTCCTCTCTTTATATCTGGACTTAGATAGTTCAACCACCTCAGTCTACAACTTTTCCTGCATCTGTTTAAACCTGAAAATATATATATATTTATTAAACATAAATGCTCACTTGTTTGATGTATAAAAAAATATTATGCACAACTAAAGTATTATCCCTCAATCTCATTAGATAGTCAAAAGGCTATATAATTATTAAAAAAGATAGTTTATGTTTCTATAGCCAACTTGAGAAATTAATTCATCATAAATTCTTACCAGTGAGAAGGTGAACATACAATTCTATATATATAACTATAATATGTAAATATAGTACATATATAGTATGTATTTACCTGCTTTAAGAGGAACTTGATGCCAGTTACCTTCACCGTATTTCTCAATGCACTTCCTTAGAATACTATCTTCTTCTGGAGTCCAAGCACCTTTTCTCACTTCAAGAGGAGTTTTTCTCTTCATATCTATATATTGTCTATATATATATATATATATCGATATGCAGTGCCTAAAGCTAAGTAAGCACAATGATCATCAACTAAGCTCTCACATTTATAAGTGCGATGATTTCTCAGTATCTTCTAAGATCAATATTCTTAATATATATTACTAGGCCAACGTGCACATTTACGGACCACAGAGCACATTTCCCTAAGCAGTACAAATTTTTTTTGGAAGCATACAGACTAATTACGTGGCAGAACAAGTGAACACCGTTACACAATCACGTGGAGACCAAATAAGTGATAATTCCCAGAAATTTTAGCTGATGGCATGTTGTCCCCATGCAACGTCAAAGGTTTGAAAATGTTTTGTTTTACTGTTTTTGAAAAATTCATTTATATAAAAATTCTGAAAACAATTCTCAGCTGATGGCATGATGTCCCCAATCAACGTCACAGGTTTGAAAATGTTTTGTTATACTGTTTTTCAAATATTCATTTATAAAAAAATTTTGAAAATAATTCTCAAAAATTGTTTAATTTGTAATTCTGCAAACAATTTTTAAGAATTTAAAAAATAGAAAACAGTTTTTAGATAACTATAAAAGATAGTTATCTGATAACAGATATTTTTATAATTGAGTTTTTAAAAAATTGAATCAAGTATAATTTTTAATTTTTTAAAAATAAAAAATTATTATCAAACTTCCTCATATACCATATGTTAGGAGTAAACCTGTCAATGGAGTGGATTCTGATCCGGATCCGATTCGAATCCGATTAGATTAGTCAGATATGGATTGAACAAAAAGTCCGATAACCCGGTTACGATCCGAATCCGATTATTCGTTAGCTTAATAAATCGGATATGGATTATGCTGATCCGATATGATAAAAATTCGATCCGATCCGATTGAAATTATATATATAAATAATTATATATATATAATTATTTATCAATACCCCTATTAGAATTGTATTAAAGGTAACTCAAAAATCCAAAATAATAATAATGTTATATAAAAAAATTGTGGTGTTCTCATTTACATGCTATTAAATCTCTTAGTACACATATTAATAAAATCATACTCTTTATAATTATATATGTTAGTAAATATTAATTTAATCCGATTTCGAATCCGATCCGATCCGATTCGAGTCCGAGTTAAATAGGATATGGATTGGGACATTCAATTCGAGAACCCGTTAGTGATTCGAATACGATAATCCGTTTGATTAACAAATAGGATATGGATTTGATCGATCCGATCTGAATCCAATCCACTGACAGGTCTAGCCATGAGGCATCATCCCTTATAAGTTATAAATGTAGTAACAAACTTTTGCTTCCGAAAGATTTGGGACGTCACACACCATCTAAGGAATCCGTGTGCGTATATTGGACGTCACACTAAAGGAAATGTGGTCCTCTGGATTTGCACTCCCATGGAGTAATCTCTAACCTTTTTCATTTACAGGGTAGTTGTTACAAAGTCTTATCTCTCCAATCAGAATGTAAAAGTGATTCACTATACGTGAGCTGGGTACTAGAAGCACCTAATGCTTAAATTTTTGGGTTAAATCATTTAGCACTTAACTCGTTATAATTAGTATCAGAATTAAAATTTAATCATTGATCTAGTATTATGTCGAGCACCCTTTCGATAGGAGCCCAGATCCAGGCCGAATGGTCTGACCACAACAAGAACGTTGCGGGAGGAGCCCAAGTCTAAAGCCCGAGTTTAGGCTGGGATAGTCAAGGTGATCAGACTGCACAATGAGGGACCGGGAAAAGGTAATTAAGAGTGAATTTGAACCTCTCTTATGTATAAATAGAACCTTAGCGAAGTTGGAAAAGATATATTTGTTTAAGATGATTAAACAATGCAAATTAGTGTCTAAACTTAGGTAAAAGTCTTTCGATGAAAGATTGAATTGAAAGGGTAGTATTATTTTTTAATCTCCTAGACTTGGTACGGGTAATATTATTTTTTAATCTCCAAGACTTGGTAAGAAATTGTTAATATTTCTTCTTCTTCTTCTTCTTCTTTTTTTTTTTTTTTTTCCTAAGCAAACAAAAGTATCTCCAACATCTTCACATCTAAAAGTAAGAACTCTCCACATTTTTTTCTTATTACAACTTGTTCTAAGGCAGGAAAAAATTATAATTTCTTGTATTGACGAGTCTAATTGTTGTCGATAACAAGACACTCCTAAGTAAATGGTTCCAATTAATTCATATGTAAAACCAGCTGCACTTTTTTTTTGAAACTCGATTGCAAGAAAAATAAATTGAAAACACCTCCATAGTAAAGAAAAGTTCAAATTCGAACTCCACCGTGAAGCCCACTACAACTTGGGGGAAGTCTCGTGTGAGACTCTCTAGTACCATTCAAAATAATTATTATTATAACTTAAAAGTGATTTAAATAAAGAGAAATCATTGAAGTACTAGTCATATGAACTAATAAGAAGTACGATATAACATCCTATAAGAAATGAAGAACATGGTTATGTGTTACAAAAAGAAATTTGTCCAATATCGAATTTGGATGTGAGAATATTTGGATATCAATTGGTGAGTATGTAATACTACCTAACAGTTTGAATTTTTGAATAAATAAGTAAGCGCTCACCTGTTACAATTAGTATTATAACCAAATCCGGTACCACGTCAAGCGCCCGATCCGAAAGGCGTCCGAGTGAACCCTGGGTAAATAAGGTGGCTTGATCGCAACTAGGGTATTGTGAGTTCGGGTGGAAGAGAATGTTATAAGGGAAAATTAGTCCCACATTGGACTTGATGTAAGAGTGATTGAGTATAAATAAGTGAATATGTAACACTACTCAATAATTTAAACTTTTAAATAAATGAATAAACGTCCATCGATTATATTATGTCACCACCTTGTGTTGGGCAGTTGAGCAACATGTCCGTCATGGTCCCTCGGCCCCTTTCAAATTGCTTTCTGTTCGAGTTAATAGGCTCAAATATTTCATTTGCTCATGAATGAAGACCGATGAATATGTTGGTCAGTGTGTAAAACTTTGTGCATTAAATGAATGGTTCTTCACGGTCGGTGCATGAATGAATGAAATCAAAATATTGTATACCGTAGCTAAGATGAGAACAAAAGTGCGGTGAAAGAAATCAGCGAAATCACCTTTTTTAAATATTGTGGCGTTTGGTATTCGATCTCTATGTCCATTTATGTCTTGTAATCGGAAAAGAGAATTGGGCTTACCTTGATACTATTTACAATGAATCTTATCATTTAATTCAAAATTTTAAATTATCAAGTCACTAAGCCATTAAAGACTTTTGCCTAAGGCCTCATTTGAAATATTCCTTATTTTTATAATATACTTTGTAATTTGTATTTATTTTTAGATCAACTTAGAAAAATAAATAAATTGATTGTTTTTAAAGATCATGTCTTAAACATTGCAAATTTCTCAATTTTTATTTTTTGTACATATCAAGAATAAGAATATGAATTTTACGAAAAAGATATATGTAAAGTTGTTTTTTTTTTTTTTTTTTTCACAATTTAAAATGCCTCTAAATTTTTTCTTCCTTAACCCTCAAACAATAATTGATAGTTGACAAAGTTTACCATCCCAATAAAAGAACAGATTTCTTTCACGAAAAAGGATTTGATAATAAATCATTAAGTGGGGGTCCTTAACTTCAACGAATGCTCAAATCGAATGGAAGCTAGTTCAAAGTGACGGCCATCAAAAGAGCAAATGATCAACCGAGCGAAGTCAAACACGTTTTGAGTGAGTGGGATTCCACTCAAACACGTGATCGTTTAAAATGCAGGATCACATTGTCGGTTAATAGGGAAAAAATCGTCGGTCATCTCTTATTGGAGGGCGCGAATCACCGGCTCTGTAATTCTCATGCTGTTTTTTTTACAGTAAACAATAAGTGACTTTAATTTGGTTACGTTTTACCCCACTTAATACGCGCTAACATTGTGTTTGACAATTATATCACTATTTATAAGTAATATTTCACCACTATTTTTAAATAACGTCACAAAAGTCTAAAAGTAATATCACATAGTATAAAAAGTAACATCACCACCATTTATAAGTATCTTTCACCCTTAGAACGTGGTGATGTTACTTTTAGACTATGTGATATTACTTTTAGACTATGTGATGTTACTTATAAATAGTGGTGATGTTACTTTTTAGATTATTTTTACATTTCACCACCATTTATAAGTAATATCACAGAGTTTAAAAAGTAACATCACCATTTGTAAAAGAAATATTATCACTTTTAATTTCAAATAATAACATAAATAATATGTTGAATTGAGTTATATTTATATGTGACATTACTTTTTAGACTATATAATGTTACTTATAAATGGTGGTGAAATGTTACTTATAAATAGTGGTGTAATTGATCAAACATGGCCTTAGTGTCCGTTAACTAAAGAACGATGTGGCCAAATATGGACCACTTAAAAGTTATAGCAGGAAATTACATGGGAGCCTCACTGTAGATGATTCGCGCCCCTCATTGGAACATGTCTTTGGAGGAGTAAATACTTACATGACACTTTTAATTAAAATAGTATTTAGGGTAAAATACAAAAAATCTCTCTAACTATTAGGGTATTGTAATTCCCTGAATTACAAAAAAAAATCCCCCCCAAATTATACATTTGTTGCAATTTACTCCCTGAGTCAACATTCCGGTACCAGAAATGCCAAAAGACCATTGTACCCTAAATAGAACAACACAGTTTAAGGCTAAGGAAATCTGCAGTTGCTGATGTGAAAAGTGAAATCTAAAGGACCAATGAATAGGCGACAACAAGGCAATTGTGATAAGGCTACAGATATATTCCCTCAACCACACAACCCAAGTGGCGCCATTTTTTATCTATATCAACTAGCAGTTGCAGAGCTTTACAAGTCCTCGATCTTTTGCTAAAACGTGACTAAAACCTTAACATCTCTCTTGCTACAAGTGTTGAAGCCTACATCAGTAACTCTCTTACCCTAAATAATTGATTGAAACCATTTCTAAGTTGAGTTTGTAGATGATTTTTATACTAGTTTTATAACCATTGTTGTTGTTTTCTTGGTATGTATAAAGCATATTTTCATTTTGAAAGTATTCGAAGTCTACATATGATGTTGATGTTGTTGTTTTCAAGTAATTTTTCGATGCCTTTGTGTCACTTAATTTTTAGTTTTTTTTTTGTCTTTTTTTATTCATGACTTGGTTTCGCCTTTTTTCTACCTTTTTTTTGTCAAATGTTGTCTGCCTTTGTGTTGCTTAATTTTTAGGTTTTTTTGTGTCTTTTTTTATTGATTTAGTTGCTTTCAAGCCTTATTTGTGCCATTATTTTTTGTCAAATGTTGTCTGCCTTTATGTTGCATAATTTTTAGCTTTTTATGCCTTATTCTATTGATGTGGTTGCTTTCAAGCCTTTTTTTTGCAATATTTGTTTTTTGTTCAAATGTTGTCTCGATCAGTGAACTTTGTCTTCATGAAACAATATAAAATTATTCATTCCATTGGTGGTCTCTCTATTGAATATGTGTTTTTTTATGCTTTGTAGTGGTTAGGTAGTCCTTGTGTATAAAATTTTGTTGGTTGTCATTCATTGAATTGTCTTTGTTATATGAATTTTTTTTACACCTGTTCAGTGTATGTGCACAGTTGCTGACAATAATTTTTCTGTACACTTAATGATTGAATTGATGGTCTGTACACTTATTCACTGAGTTTACTTGTTTATTTAATTATGTTGTTGTAGATGGATGGTAAGTGCACCATTGAAGTGCATCATGGGGATATTTTTAAGAAATCATACCCTATGACATACATGAGAAGAAAAATCTCAAATTTTGATAATGTAGACCCAGATAAGATGTCCTTTATTTAGATTCAAGGGATGGCAACTCAGTTGGGATATGGGGAGGTCAGTGAAGTGTTTTACAAAGTACCTTATCAATGGCAAAAGTTTAATGAAGTCAAATGTGACTTAAATGTATTTAGAATGTTTTATGACCATGAAGCCCATAGGGAAATCAACAAAATTAAGTTGTACATTGTTGCACCTATCTTGTTGAATGAAGCACCAAATAAGGATATCTTAGGTGATGATGTGGGCTAGGGTGTAGGGTGGGATGAATCAGACCCCATTGCTCCTGTGTCAAGCCTATATGGCCCTAATGATGAGTTGATAAGCTTGAATGGATCTGATGATGAAGTTCTTGATAGTGATTCTACGTACCAAGAATACATTCCTTCAAGGGATTTAGGAGAAAATGAACTAGAAATAGGTATGAAATTTGGCTCTGCTGAAGATTTTAGGTTGGCACTTAGAGAGACAGCATTGAGGGGTAAGTTTGATATAAAGTTCACAAAGAATGATGGAGATAAGGTAAGTGCAGTATGTAAGGTTGAATGTGGTTGGAGAATATATGCAAGTAAAACAGAAGGTGAAGATTGTTTGATAGTTAAGACATATGTGCAAGATCATGTAAACTGTCTTTAGTTTCATAGCAATGCACAAGCCTCATCATCCTTTATTGCAAACAAATACTTAGAACAACTGAGATTGAACCCAAAGATGCCTTTTAGTACACTTAAGAGCACTATTGCTTCTGATTTGGACATTGATGTGTCCAAACACAAAGTGTATAGGGCTAAGAGGAAAGCATTAGAGATGATTGAAGGAAATGAAGAAGAGCAATATGAAAAAATGAGAGATTACTGCAGTTTAATCTCGAGAATTAACCCTGGCAGTATTGTTAAATTGCAAACTGAGCCCACTGGTGTTGAGAATAAGAGAAGGTTTATGAGAGTATTTATCCGTTATGATGTAATGAAAATTGGTTTTAAAGAAGGTTTTAGGCTTCTTATTGGTGTGGATTGTTGCTTCCTAAAGGGACCATATGGTGGCTACCTTTTGAGTACAGTGGCCAATGATGGAAATGGACAGATGTTTACAGTGGCAATTGCAGTAGTGGAGTCTGAGACAAGAGATTCTTGGGAATGGTTTATGGGAGAATTGATGGATGCTATAGGACCTTACCAAGATATAACTTTTATATCAGATAGATAGAAGGTACACTTTCTATTTAATTTACTTCTATTTATGTTTAGATTCTATTTTAATTTAATTTTGTGGTCTGTTTTATTCTACTTTTTTTAACACTGATTTTCTGTTTGATTTGTCTCATGTGTAGGGTTTAGTAGAAACCTTTGAGAACATGATGGAAGGGTCAGACCATAGATTTTGTGTAAGGCATCTGTATGAGAATTTCAAACTCATGTTCAAATGACAGCAACTAAAACTAGAGTTATGGAAGGCAACAAGGGCATATACTGAAGCAGACTTTGAATAACATATGAGGAAAATAAGGGACTTAAATGTGGAAGCTTATGAGTGGTTGAGGAAGGTGCCAGCTGTTTTGTGGTCAAGGTCAGGCTTTACCCAAACTTCAAAATGTGATATGGTCATCAACAACATATGTGAAAGTTGGAATACAGTTATTGTTGATGCAAGAGATAAGCCAATAATATACATGCTGGAATGGATTATGAGGCATCTAATGCTAAGGTTTTAATGCAAGAGAGAATGGATGTTATTATAACAAGGCTTGTTATGTCTAGAAATTCAAAAGAATCTAAACAAAGTGAAACACCAAGCTAGAATGTGTAAGGTGCATTATACTGGTGATCAAAAGTATGAGGTTGAATGTTATGGAATAAGTGAAGCAGTTGACATTGATAAGAAAACTTGTAGTTGTAGGGTGTGAAATTAGACTGGCATCCCCTGTAGGCATGCTGTAGCATGCATCTTTATGAAGAGAGAAACTCTTGAGGCATATATTCACCCATACTATCACAGAGAAACCTACCTCAAGTCCTATGCTGGTTTAATCCTACCCATTATAATGGGAAGGTTGATGAAAATAGATCCCATTCAACCACTGCTTCCACCACACTATAGGAAGCCCACTGGTAAGCCAAAGAAGGCTAGGAATAAGAAGAATGATAAACCCAAGGGTGGAACCAAACTTAGTAGGTCTAAGGAAAATTTGAAGTGTTTAAGGTGTAAGGAGAGTGGCCATTGTTGACCCTAAAGGTCATTCAAAGATCGTCTAATAATTTTGATGATTACAAAACATTATGAAGTGTTCTCGGTCTAATGTTTGCATTGAGCTTGTAGGGCAAAGGAAATAAAATATGCCAGGCAACCGAGACAAAGAAATCATTTCAAGAGAAATCTACTCCAAGAATAATGCGATTATGATTGGCTTGAAGATAAATAGGTAGATAGATCGGTGAGTGATTAGGATTTTCTGTTAAAGTAATCTATGCTTTAATTTGAAGCTCAAATCTATTGGCTCATGCATTTTCATACACATCTTTCAAGATTCTGTACTTAAAAAGAAAAATAAAAAATCTCCTTAGAATCTGGTAACCGGTTATGAAGTTTCATCTAACCGTTTAGATGAGCTAAAACATAAAGCAACACATGATCGAAGGTATCTCATAACCGGTTAGGAAGTTTCATCTAACCATTTACATGAACAAAACAGAAAGCTTGATCTTCTTATCCGCACCTTGTAACCGATTAGAAGAATTGTTCTAACTGTTTAGATCAACATACAAAACATTGTATCTACCTTCTCGTAACCGGTTAAAAGATCTCAAGTAACCGTTTACATGTACTTAAACAGAATACGATTTTTTTTTGGCCAATGAAGTAACTGGTTAGAAGAAGCTATATAACCGGTTAGATGTGCTTTAACAGAATGAAACTTTTCTTGGCCATTGATGTAACCGGTTAGAAGAAGTTATATAACCGGTTAGATATGCATTAACAGAACGACACTTATCTTGGCCTTTGATGTAACCGGTTAGGAAGCCTCTTGTGTTCG
The DNA here is from genome assembly GCF_030987335.1 of Cornus florida. NCBI lineage: Eukaryota > Viridiplantae > Streptophyta > Magnoliopsida > Cornales > Cornaceae > Cornus > Cornus florida. The sequence goes on from NW_026775577.1 coordinate 11,493,518, forward strand.
AATAGTTGGCCTTAACTAAAGAAGTCCCTTAGCAGATGTAACCGGTTAGGAAAAATCCTCTAATCAGTTAGATGAGATCCAATCTCACTGAAGCAGATCTGAAGTTGTTATATTTATTGCGCTAACGGTCACATAAACAATTAATGCTCTTCAACCTACCACAACAGATATATTTGAGCAATTAATGCATTTCATTTTTCAAAAACTCTATAAAAAGACAAGCATTGAAGAAGGCTAGGGAGCGGTTGAGAGAATTCAAAAATATCATTCAAAGTATTTACTCAAGCATTCATTTCACTCAACCATACCAACTTGAGCTTCATTTTAATTCATCTATTACTCTAGCCTTGTGAGCTTACATTTGTACATCTATCTTGAGAGAGATTCATTCTTGTATCACAACTACAATTTCTTCTACAAACTTGTAAGGGTTGGTGTAACCCAAAGAAGCCTAGAAGAAAGGTGTTCTTCTAGCAAAGAAGAGAAGCAAGTGTTTGCTTCATGTAAATGTTTGCTCTCCACCCGTAAGGAGAAGCCATAGTGCATCGGGAAATCTTAAGAGGGATCTTGAGCCGAGGAGTAGGAGTTTCCGAACCTCGCTAAAATCACCGAGTCATTGTTTGAAATTTCTCTTCTCTTATCTCTTTCACAATTGTGCTATTAATTGTTTACTTTCATATCTTGTATGTTGCATAATTGTTTGAATGGTAGAATAGAATTTGCAAATCTATAAATTACGAAAATTGGCCATTGACTCTATTCACCCCCCCTCTAGAGTCAATTAGTGGTTAACAGCCATAACACATGTTTGAATTGACTGTTAAATTGTTGCATTAATCTGTTTTGTAGGCAGTTGCTCTGTTTAAAAAAATAAATAAACTGTTTGCGTGAGTTTTAATTTTGCTTAACCTTATGTATTTGGGATTAAATGAATGATTTTATTAGATTCTAGGACTTCAATTGAACCCTTAAATAAGCTATAAAAATTGTATAGAGTCGCTGCACTTCGCCGGAGGCAAAGAAGATGCACATAATAGGGGATACGACTCTCAACAGAGGAGAGGCGGCTCCACAAGGGGGTGGAGCCGGCTCCACAAGGGTAGAGCTGGCTCCAATAAAGGGTGGAACTGGCTCCACCAAAGGGAGAGGCAGCTCCACTTTTGTGGAGGCGGCTCCTCCTTTGTTTTTTTTTATTTTTTTTCCACGTTCTGACTTCAGTTTGGCCTGTAGGAAGGTTTCTAGGTTGGTTTAGGGTATGTGGATGATCTGTATAATTATTCTAGAGATGTATAAACTATTGGGAAGCATGTTAATGATATTATGTTGAAGCATGCACAAAGATAAGGTTCAACATTAAACCTGTTTGGGGAACAGTGGATGAAAGGATTGAAACTAGTATATTGTTCTTACTATTTTCTGAAACAGTTGGGTTCTTTGCCTAAATTAAAGACATTAAACATGTCTTTACTGTGTTACAAGTATATAGTTATTTATCTGGAAACGTAAACCTGTTTAGTTGGAATTAATTGATGATTACCTTTTCTGTTTATTGCATCAATTATAGTTCTGTTTGGAGGAATTAAATGTGCAATTTTATTTCATGTATTTAAAGGATTGGAACTGGGATTCTAAAATTGTTGTTGGATGCATAATTTAGTTATACACATATTAAACTACAATTATACAAATTTTGGAGTATGGTTGATTAGTATCTGATACTGTTTCCATTAACTATGTTAACTGGAGGAGCTAAATGTATAGTCTTTTCATTTGTACCAAAAACTGTAATGAGATATCTAAATGTTATATTGGATGCATAAATTGGTTGTGTACATGCTAAACTATATTTATGCTTATTTGGGATGTTAATAAGTAATTATACTGTGCTATTAACTACGTAAACTGGAGGTTGGTATGCGCCGGTATGGGACAGTGTCATACTAGGTACGGATTAGTTCAGACACTAAGCCCTACCTAAATTTGGATTAAGATATGGATTAATCATAAAGATTAAGTCCATCAACTATATGTGTCATATCAATTGTGAATTGAATGACCTACTATGGTTTCAGGATGGATTCATTATACATATATCAGACCACTACACAGATAGATGATATTCTGTATTAGGAGGAGTACGGACTTTATATATTTATTATATGTACCATGGTATGAGCTTGAGTCTCAAGACCATGGTTAAGGCGCGTATATCGCCTAGGATGGATAACTGGACGTAGGTGTTATTCCCTGGTAGGTCTAAGTACTCATGCCCACCTTAGGGTGCGTATATGCATGTTGCCTTCTATTCAGGCTGAGACAGACTTACTGGACTAGCGAGCGTCCTATCGTGTGTACTTTATACTTATATGGACTACTCTAGATATTGTTGAGTCTTCCTAGGATGTATCTGCGTATCGGATTACTGTATGGATTGTAGTAGATCGGGACTTGCATGTGGGCCTGACCCACTTCTTTATTTTTCAACTCTAGATATTGTTGAGTCTTCCTAGGATGTATTTGCATATCAGATTACTGTATGAATTGTAGTAGATCAGGACTTGCATGTGGGCCTGACCCACTTATTTATTTTTTAGGTGTTCGTTAGTTCCAGAGTTAGAGCTTGGACGTGTAGAGCAGATACAGATATTCATTCCCCCGACTATGTAGGAATCTTCTTTATGTTAGCTTTAGATTTTATTTCTATTATTTCAGTTTCGGTTTGAGAATCTTTAATAAGGGGTCCAATGGATGGATTCCCAAGTTGTAAACCTATGGAGTTTGGATTTAACAGATTTCAATAATTATATTATTTTAAGGATTTTCAATTAACATTCTTTCAGCTTATTGTTTTTATTTCTTATTTTATCTTGTATTCTGTGTTCGGTTACATATTAATTGTTTGATATCCCTCGGTTTTGGGCCTGAGCCTGATCAACCCGTGTCTCGGATCCGAGAGGTATCACATACAAGGACCTGCAAAGCACCTGAGCCATTGGTGATTGAGAAACCTCCTCCAAGAAGGGGAGGTAGACCACCCATTCTTAGAAGGGGAAGAGCAAGAGTACCTGAGGGCATGACAGGCAGAGGAAGAAGGGGAGGAAGAGGGAGAGCCAGAGGAATTGAAATCCCACCTCCAGTACCTTCAAACCAAGAGGTACTTTTAATATGATATTTATGATAATTTTCATGTTATGTCTACCTTAACTGAGCTAACTTATACCACTCATTTTAGGTTTTAAACATACCTTTTACACAACTTTTAGAAAGTCAGGCATCATCTTCTTTTAGGTATGCTGAAAACAATCCCTTATGTTCTCTTTATGTTGGTATGACTTGTTATAAATCATAACAAATTGGTTGGTTTATTAACAGGTTCATGATGGACAGTGAGTATGCCTGTTGGTAATGAAGATAGCCAGTAATTGCAGCTTTTGTTGATGCTTTTTATTAGTGGATGGCCACTTTTGTCTATGGTCTTCTTGCTGTCAATGGTTTTTGTCACTCTAAGTTGTTATTGGATGTTGTTTTGTTGCTGCCATGGCTCATGCTGACTTTTTGGTTACTGTATATGCTCATGGGATAGGAGAACTTTAGTTCTATTTCCATATATGTATGTTATTAACTAGTACTGATGTTGCTTATTTTTTAGAATGGTTATGTTCTTATGTAATTGCAGTGTACTTTGGTTGAACAAGCTTAGTGTCATTGAACAGATATACTGTCATTGAACAGGTTATTTCCAGAAATTTGTTTCACTGCAATTAAAGGTTGATGGTGCTAAGTTATTTGGTTTTAATGTATATTTATTTGCTTGCAATGTGCTTTGAATGCTTTGAAAAATTGCAGTGTAGTTTGGTTGAACAGGCTTAGTGTCATTGAACATGTATACTATCATTGAACACGTTATTAAATTGCACTTTCAATGTGTTTCATTTGTAGTTATCATTGAACAAGTCATTAAATTACACTTTGAATGTGTCATTGGCATGTATTGCAGTGTAGTTTGGTTTTCACAGGCTTAGTGTACTTTGAATGTGTTCCATTTTTTGTCAATGCAAGCTTGCTTTATTGCAGTGCAATGTGTTTGTGCACAGTATCACGTCAAAAGCAAAACACCATGGCACTTAACATTACACAATACCACTTTAAAAACACAATAGCTACCAAGGGTTCATACAAATAGGCATTTCATTAGTCAACAACACTATTACAAAACAGAGTTTGGCATGATCTTCTTACATAACATCCAACTATTTAACTTAAACCTCCAATACATCATACAATAACCCAAACCTCCATTACATCTTGCACCCAAACCTCCATAACATCATACACCCAAACCCCCATATAACATCATACAACAACCAAAATAGTTTTAACCTACATTACATTCACTTAAGAGCAACAGAAAGAAATAAAACTAAAATAGAGAACCCAAAGAATATAATGCTTCCCACAAACATATCCATTGCAAATGATGTGATGGAATTGAGAGCTACTGAGGAACTTCATCAGTCAGAGGGACAAGAGGACCAGCTTGAGGACGTCGATTAATGTTTGGTATCAAAGGAAGAGTCCCCCATTCAAAAAACTTGCAAACCCTTCTACTGTACTTATAATATGGCCTCCTAGGATTATCCGCGGACTCAGAAATGAATACAGAAGTTCTCTGGCCACACCAACACCTCTTATTCATCATTCGAGGCTCATTATTGTCCATTATCAAGACTTTCAATAAATTAGGAGAACTATATATATGTACACGATCTTTATTTGTACAATTAAACTTGTCAATATAGAGCCAAATACAGAGAGATGATTACCTTATATATATATATATATATATCAACTGACATCAATATAGAGCTAAATAGGGAAAGAGGATTACCTTATAGCCAATACAGATTTGAGATTCACAGACAGGAGTAGAACACAACAAATACAAATAGTGTGTGATTAATGGATGACGAACTGATGGCACGAGAGATAGAGGATCCACGACGAATAGATAATCATATGGATAAAGAGGATTGAGAGGTATGGCAAATCAATTTAGGGGTTTTCTCAACTTATTTTAGGGTTCCAATAGTTGGGTGTATATACGGGTGTGTGTATATATAAGGATTGAGATTTAAGGTGCGTTTGGCTGTAACGGTCATAATAGGGGCAAATTGGTCTTTTCAGCTTTGTAAGGGCATTATTGTCCATTAAAATTAATTCCTATATCATGTGTCACACATGCGCTCAAATTAGAGACGTTTTTGGCCGGATTATTGCCAAAGGGGGCAATCTGCAACAAATGTGACTAGTTCAGGGGTTTTCTGCATTTTTTGTAGTACAGGGGGTTGTTTGCATGTTCCCCAATAGTTCAGGGGTTTTTTTTTTGCATTTTACCCTAGTTATTATTAGACTTTGTATAATACATATTACTTTTAGATCATTTTTATGCGAAATGTTTTATTCAATTGAGTTTGACTGAAATTTAAACTTCTCCCAAAAGTCTGAATTCATTTCCCCAAAAAGTATTCTATATATTTACCTTTCTCTCTAAGATCCAAACTAGAGGATAGAAGATCCAAAATTCGGTAAAGAAGCAGAGTAAGAAATATTCTGGCAAAGTAGCATATTTGGATTGGATTAGTTTTTGTTTATTTTTATTACTTGCAGAATTAATCTACCCACTGGCAGCTTGTTTTTAATTTGTTGGTAGAGCCTAATCTGTTAGGCTTTCTTATTATATTATTTTGTTGGATCTGTAATGTTTTCTAATATACCTGCATCATTATCTCGTTTATTTCATTTTAAAATTATATACTTTTACCATTTGTAATATTCTTGAGCTTTAAATTTTGTTTGCATTGAAAATAGATGTCAAATTACTTTCAAAAATTGGACATGGATTTGTACTAGTTACACCTCTATTTTTCCTTGTATATGTGTTATTTAGTTTTGTATTTGCTAAAAAAATAATTTCACAAAGAGAATTGGCAGTAATGGTGGTATTGAAATTTTCATGGGCATTAAGCATAAGGTTTTGAGGTTGTTCCAAACGCTACCCAATTTTTAAACTATCAGTTGAGAGAGTTTTAGAGATTAAGGTTAATAATGGACCTGATGAGTGAAAGAATGATGCATCATTGCAACTATCATAAGTTCTTTTTTTTTTTCTTTTTTTTTTTTTTCCTCTGACGAAAAATATAATTAGTCTACAATTATATTGTATATAATGTTGTCTTTTTGTTGGTGTTAATTGATTACAATATTGTAAGCCAATGTTTTTTTTTATATTTGTGTCAGTTTTTAATGATATTTCCCTTTGAGTTTTTATTATTTCAAATGAATAATGGCATTTCCTTTTAGTGTTAGTTTATGAATTAATTCATTTCTTCCAAATATTTGTACCTACACAAATAAATATATTGTAATGACCCGGTCAATTTCCCTCATTTCCTTTTTTCTCAGATTTTTACGGGAAATTTTTTTCCGTTGTCTTTTCTTTTCTGAGTTTGGTTTCTTGTCACTTGGTATCGTCTCGAGTACTTAGTAATGATTTCCAAGACTCTTTCTTTTAGATTGATAACTTCCTATAAGGACCGAGTCATTTCCACATTTTCATTTTTTTGACACTATTCACTTTTTATCTTTTTCCCGTTTGTCACTTTGTTGGCACAACCTTACTTTTTGTGTTCGGAGTTAAGTTTTGACTTCATGAGTTTTCATTCCAGTTGAATTTCTCGGAACGCGTAGCTTTACTTTTGGAGAAAAACTCGCCGGTTGTTTCTTTTTTCTGCAGGGGCGTGGATGAAAGGATTTTTCAGAAATATTGATGTTTCTTTGGGTATTTTTCATAAATATCTTTTGAAGAGATTTATTTTAGGAGTTTTTAAGAAAATATCTTTTGGAAGATATTTTCATTCTGGGCAAGTTTTGCAGTTATTCCTTTTATAGGGGCTATTGTGTAATTAAAGAAAGTTATTGCAAAATACCTCGTTTTGAGCCTGGATCCTCATACGGGATTCGTTTTCACTTTTCATCGAGTTGCGTACTCTTAGAATTATTTTCTGATCGTTTTCTCCAGTTTTAGGGTTTCTGACCCTAGTAACTGTCGAACTTGTTTTGGGATATATCTTTCTGCTCGGGACTCAGTTTTTGACGCCGTTTCTTCTGTTGTTTATTTTTTTTTCATTTTGGTTCTTTTTTGTTCACAGTGTTTTTCCATTTGAGCGCGTCTGCTCAAAATTCATTTTTCCGGACCCGGCGAGGCCTGTTTAAGGCACTTTTAGGGTTTTTCTATAAATAAGTCAGACTTATAATGAAAAATCAGATTTTCTTCATCTTCTCCCCCTCTTGGCACGTTGCCACACTTCGTCTTCCTTTTCTGGCCACTTCCCTTTAGTGAAAAGTCATAGTGCCTTAGTATTTATCGTAGGCCTTGGCGAAGCGGTCCTTTTTCCCTTATTAGAATCCTGTTTTGGCCATTTTTCGAGTTCGGGTTTGAAACCAAGTTTGAATTTTGGTGTGACCTCCTTGGAGTTTAATGTTCACCATGTTGTCCCTGACAAAACCCCGAAGTTGCGTCAGATTCGGGGCGGTTTCCTTTTGGTGGCCTTTGAGATTTTCATCTTAAATTGAGGTAGGGAATGTTGTAGGTTTATATATGTGATGTATTGATGATTTTATAAGCATATACAACTTGTAAACATGCCTTTGTATTAATTCTAGAATTTAATTTAATTAATTTTTTTGTATAAGATTTAATTCACATGGTTGTATATAGCTTGGAATTAAATTGTGGCATCCTATTAAATTAAGCATTGGTATGTTCATTAGTATATATTAAATTGGGAGGATTTGAATAAGTATTGCAACTTTTATTTAATAATATTCTTTTATGAAAATTTAATTCACATGGTTGTAACTAGCATGAATTCAACTTGTAATGTGATATTAAAATAGGTCTTAGTATGTTCTTTAACCTATGTTAATTTGAGGACATTTGGAGTTGTTTAAAAATATAGAGAAAATTAATTAATTAACTTAATTAATTTTATTTTAAGTGTTCTAATCACATTAATTGGATATTTAATGTGATATACGTAATGACCATGCTATGTCCTTTAACATATATTAATTTGAGGCTATTTGGAATTTATTTGAAATCTAGAGAATTTAGTTGTTCTATTTAATTAAATTCTATCTATTTGTTCCATGGATTTAACTATGTCTTAGAAGTTGTTTTTATATTTAAATCATGGACTTGGACTTATTGTATATTCACTTGGTTATGTTTTGAGCATTGGATAATATTGTTGTCTTGTGTAATGAGTTGCACACTTTGTATTTGACATTTTTCATGCCATAGTAGTTGTGGATTTAGAGCATGTATTATATGTATTTCCAAATTTCGTTGTGCATGGTAGATCATTTATTACCTTGTATATACATGATGTTATATGTGTTGTTACACAACTTGTTGATTTTGGAAACTTGGGACGTCGTTGTAATGACTACGGCTAGGGTATGGTTCTAGTACGAGAAATTATTTCCCTACAAATCTAGTGCACACATAGGGAGGTTACGCGTGGGCTAATAACCCTAAAGTAACCACGTTGTTGGTCTGATCCGGCGTGATGTCCGAGTATCCACTTTTGTTTGATTTCGCACTTTAAATTCCAAATTGATAACTTTGTGAGTTTATATTTTATTGCGTTGTGTTGGGAGTTCCAATGTCGGTTTAACATTATGGATATAGTTGATTACTTTTAACTTGTGCTTTGGTGCATGATAGTTCATTTTCACCTAGTATACTTGTATATCGAATATCTCGTTGCGTTGTACCACATGCTTCTATGTTGTTTAAATTGCATGAATGATGTGGTTTATATTATAAATGATCTAAGGTAGCTTAGGATACTCATTGAGTCTCACCTTGGATATATACGTTAGGTGGCATGAACCGTATGAATTGATTTGTATCAACTTAATAAATTTGTAAAATGTTAGGTCTTTGCATGCTCATCTCCTATGAGTAATACAAGTTACTCACCCCTCGCTGAATCTACCTGTTTCAGGTAATAAGACATAGTTTTAGGATGCACAATATCCTTAGGTTGTTTTGTTGATTTGAAATTCTTTTAAATGTATTCTTGTTCACGTGCAAGTGTTAGCATGTTTGAGTTTTACTTTTAAAGTTGTAATGCTTAGCTAGGTTCAATATGCAGTTTTTGCCTTATGATATATAAAATGTACTTAGATACACTATTTGGGCCTATTTAATATGTATGACACAAGACCAAGGGCCAATGCTTAGCTAGGTTCAATATGCAGTTTTTGCCTTATGATATATAAAATGTACTTAGATACACTATTTGGGCCTATTTGATATGTATGACACAAGGCCAAGGGCCACAAACTTCAAAGTTCAAGTGCATGCATTAAATTTTAAGTTTTGCCTTTAAAATGTATTTTTTTTTTCAAACTTTGGAGGTTTGGCATGTGATTTAGAGTAAATGACATGCCATGAGGCTATGGCTATTGTAGCATATTTCAATATGTAAAGTACGTTCGTTGACATGTTCACATGCTCGTATCTCTTTAAAACTCAGCTTTTAACCTTTGTTTTGGGACCATTTCATGTTGAGGCTTGAGGCTTGGGTGAAGCCTTATCAATTCTGGTGTATAGCAGCATCTTTTCCACCTTCTCGAGTTATTTTGGCCGACCGAAATGACATTTCGGTAGACCGGTGACTCTTTGGATTTAATTTGAATAGTAAAAAGTCATTTCCAATAGCTTACGTAATGTTTTGGTCACAACCAGTCGACCGATTCATCATTTTGGCTGACCGAAGTGACTTTTCCTCAAAATTCAGTTTTTTAGTGATTCTGGGTCCATTTCGGCCGACCTAAATAATTCACACCCACAGCTGCCCTTCAGTTTTGTATTAGTTTTGTTCCTTTAACTTCAATTGGTCATATCTCCTTCATTTCTAATCTAAATGGGGTGATTCTTGAGCTAAAACTCAAGGATTTTGAATTAGCTTTCCAATGGTACCAACACTATTCTTAGATTTAAATCATAGTGGAAGTTATTCATATTTTAGTGAGATAGTGCCAGATTTTGCTTAAATCTGTTTCGTAGGATTCTTGGCCAAAGTTCTTAGAACCTCTTGGAATATTATGAAATGACTAGGTTGGGTTGTATTCACCTCGTTTGACTTATTTAGAGTCAAGTTTCTCTTTTTAATTGTAATATGACCATTTTACCCTTGATTAACGGATTTTGTCCGTTTGACCTTTTTTTTTTTTTTTTTTTTTTTTTTTTTTTTTTTTCTCTTGAGTTCTGTGAGTTCATGGAAGGTTACTCTGGTGTCATAGTATCCTTAGAGACCTTGTTTCTATTTTCACTTTCGCATTTTGGATTCGTTATCGGGTCAAACTTTGGTTCATCATAGGACGCTCTGGCTTGAAAAATTAGGGCCGTCACAGGTGGTATTAGAGCTCCTAGGTTCAAAAACCTTGGACGACGGGTTTTGGGTGCATATTATGTTTGTGTTGCCATACTCTATGTGTTTATATGCTTCATGATTACATGTTTAGGTTTGATAACATGTTTATATGCCTATGTGCTATATGTGGTATGCCGTTTGTTTAGCATGATTGTATTCTAATGTAAAGAACATGACATATGGTGTATGCTAGATTAAATTTGTATATGTATGATTGTTTTGCATATTTGACATAACTTGGGATTAGTCATAGGACGCTGGAGTCGAGGTTGAGTTGCTTGGTGGGTTGGCACTTAGTGCGATGGTTGGTGTGTCTGGTTATATTTAGGCACTCTTCTTTGATGTTGTTGGCATTTGTCAGCTTGGTTTCGTAGTAGTTTTGGTCATTGTTGGCTTAGCATTAGCTTTGGATAGGTGGGGGGACACCTTTTATTTAGGCTCTCGTGAGGTGAGTCATTAGGCACAGCCGTAGTGCTGAATTAGTTGGTTTCGGACTATAATGAGGTTATGGACCTCTTAGGCTCCTTGTTTGTTTAGGGACTGATTCATCTGAGATTGCAATTATGTGGGCGGGTGCTTGGCACTTTCATGCTATCGTACTGGGCCTGCTATTGTGTAATACTTCTAATTTTAAAAAGGATATAATTGGAATTTAGTTTTTTATTTCATGTGCATTTTAATGGAATATGTGGCTGTGTGCTTACGTGGTTTATTTAAATTAATGATTATATGAAATTATTTATGATTTGTTTGTTTAATTGTTTAAATTGATTTATTTGTTTTAAATTAAAATTCTATGTTTGTGTGGTATTTGTTTAATTGGTTACTTAAGTAATTGTTTGAAGGAAAATGATATTTATGCCGATTGATTTGACCGATTTCCTAGGCAGAATCCTGGGTGGCATCTAGCTGGCACTCCCCTCCATTCTCTCTCTCTTTCTAACCTTTCAGGCCAGACAACAGTTCCAATACCATCTTTTGGGTCTTCTTCCCCCATCTTTTTCTCTCTCCAGCTTCATCGCCTTACTGTAGATGCAAGCAACAGTGGCTGTCTTTGGGTACTGTTGGTGCGAACAACGGTGGCCGAAAGGCCACATATGGGGTGTCAAAGATATATGGTGGTATCCGCAACGAAACTTCCATCGGTTGCCAATACCGCATCAACTGTTATATCAGCAAATCGGTAGTCATGTGCTCAAATCAAAGTGCAATTTCTCTCTTTACGAAGAGATCGAAATCTATATTGAGAGATTTATTTTTGATTATTAGATTTTTTTTTTCTACTGTTAGCCAAGGATTGCTAGGAAAATCCGTGCCGTGTATCAATTATGCAAAAATGTTCCACTCTGTCAACAACTATATTTGCCTTATCTCAACAAAAAAGAGAATTTCCTCCGGTCATTGGATCAACACAATAGAAATGCTCGAAACCTATTTGTTTCTTCCCCTTTTCCCTAAGGAATTTCTGACAAGCCAAACGACGGAATATGTATGGGCAATAGAAAGATTTCAACTAAAGACTTCGCACCATGGAACATGCCCAGGTCTGCCGGAAAAGGCACACTGCCGACCCATGGTTCCGTTTTTCGCGGGAGATGCTAGGTTGACTACCATTTTGCCTCGAATCTAAAGATCCAATTGACCCATTTTAGCCCTCCACTTTCAATGGACCTTGTTTATTAATTTCATGGTGGTCAGAGCACGCGAGATTGACGCCGACGAGAAGCAAGGACAGAAATTTCAGATTGTAATCGTGGTTGTTGTGAGTTGTGTCGTCACTGTAAAAAACTAATTTTGATTGGGTGTTGCCATTGGAGAGTTCACCTCAGATTGGGTGTCGCCGTCCAGTAAGAGCTTGTTGGATTCAAAAGCTTAACCTTCATCATTGAAATTGCCGACGAAAACCTGTTGCGGCAATGAACGAAGACGGTTCACCCGTTGTTCCGAGCTCACGCTTCCCACAATGCCGAGGATGGAAGCCACATCGTCTGATCCACGTCATCTGAGCATTACCGGTTGAGTTTTTGCCGTTCACTACAGTCACCGGCCTCGGTAAGAATATGACCCATTCTCGCCGATAAAGTACTCCTTGCTCACGTAGTTTGTTCGTCGGAAAGTTTCATCGCTGGTAGTCCTTGCTTCACTACCGTTCTTTATTGAAGATTCATAACAATTGTTCATCGTAAATTCATAACTGGTAAGTTCATCCACCGCCAAACAAACCTATCTCGCTGCCGGTTGAGTTCAGTAGACACAACTCCTGTCATCTACATCGACGCGGGTAATGCGTCATCTTTTTGCCTCAGGAAAGTTTCATCGCTGCTAGTCTTGCTTCACCGCCGTTCTGAAACTTGGCAACAACGTATATTCTCTCTCATTTTCTTTTCCTTTTTTAGTTGTTTTCCAGCCTACCTGGACTGCCACGTCTATTCTGCCAAACCAATCGGCCAAAATCATCGGCCCATCTATCACGACCCTTGTTTGAATTGATTTATTTGTTTTAAATTAAAATTAAATGTTTTTATGTCAAGGAGTTGGGCTTGGATAGTAGTAATGGACCAACGGTTTTGGGTCATATGGTTTACTTGGATAGGGGATTCAATGGGTACAGTTAATACCCATGGATGGTTCTGCATATATATTTGGCTACATATGTGTTTAAGGGTTAGTTTAATTATTAATTTTTATTAATGATTAAATTAGTGTCATTTTTTCATTATATGTATAATGTGGTTTTAGGGTTTTATATTTTTATTAAATCGCCGACTTATACATATAGTTAGTTTATTTGTTATTTTCTTTTCTTTTGCGGTTGTATCTCCTTAGTTAATTAGAATTAGGTTTTCCTATACACCTATAAATATATCGTATTAAGTCTGCCTAGGGTTTAAAACAAAACACAGACTCTATTCACGTATACAGAGGGTTTATGTTACAGAGAGTTTTTACAGAGAAACCGAGAGAGAAGAAACTAGGGCTTCGGCGTAGGATTTAAGGTCAGACCAAGGAGGTAGATTGAGGGCTATTCGGGGTTGGAACCAAAGCAGTAGGAGTCTTTGACGGTGGCTAAGGATCACCGAAAAAGCTAGGAAGTAGAGGTTAAGGTTTCAATCCGAAACCTAGAGGCAAGTTCTATCTCTTGCTCTTTCCATTTGACCTGTGTTATGTGCATGCCCAGATACACTCCAAGATGTTAATCGGACTTTAAAAACACTAAATTTGTATGCTTATTAATAGAGAGTTAACAACTATTTTATGTGTTGATTGAAATTGATTCATCTCATATATTGTTTTTCATCTGTTGTGTTTATAATTGTTGTTAATGATGCATACTACATTTTATGATTTCGGGAATAAAATTGGGACTTAGATTGAACTCTTAGGAAACTTAACATGGAGTTACAGAGGTGTTTAAACTTGCTAGAGACGGGGACGAGGGAGTAAAACAAGTGGAAGTAGGTTCAGGACTCTAAGAGAGGGAAAGAGCCGGCTCCATGGAAGTGGGAGCCGGCTCCCTCAAGTGAAGAGCCGGCTCCAGGGGTTAGGGAGCCGGCTCCCACCTATCTAGAGCTGGCTCCAAGGTGTATGGAGCCGGCTCTATGAATGGTTGAGCCTGCTCTAAATTCTTGAGAGCAGGCTCTCTTGATTTTGTGCATATATGTGATGTTTTGGGGCACTGTTTAGGTGTTTTGGAGTTTCAGAAATTGGTTAGGTTGATTTTAGGATTTCTAAATAATTTTACAAGATATCTTAAAGTCCCACAATGTATAATTTATACATGTATGCTAATATTTAGAACAATAGGAAACTTTAAACAAGTTTACATATTGTTGTCGGATGAGGGGAATTTAATTGCTTAAATATTTATTTAGCAATTTGATGACTGTGATTATGATCTGATTTTAAATTTGTATTGGATGCATAATACACTAAGGATTAGAACAATATGAATTTTTAAGCAAGTTTTCATGTTGTAGACGGATTGGGAGGATTTAGCTGCCTAAATGTTAATTTAGCAATTCAATTGATTATGGTTTGATTTTTAGATTTGTATTGGATGCATAATACACTAAGGATTAAAACAATATGAATTTTTAAGCAAGTTTTCATGTTGTAGACGGATGAGGAAGATTTAGCTACCTAAATGTTAATTTAGCAATTTAATTGATTATGGTTTGATTTTTAGATCTGTATTGGATGCATAATAGGGTCATACTCTTATTAGATTTTGTTATGCTTATCCTGGATTTTAATTGATGAATTATTAAATTATATTCTGTTAATTACATGGATGTTGGTTGTGATACCCCTAGATTTCTAAATGCGGGTTGGCCAGGCCCACGCCCGAATACCTGAGAATATAAAAAACAAATCGGTAATAAATGAACACAGAGTACAAAAGAATAAATAAATTGCTCAAAAGAAACTAAAACAATAATCCCATAATTAATCCTCAGAATAAATTTCCATTGATTAATAAATCTTTCTGATACAATTAATCCTCCAATATAATACAACTCGGGAATCCATACTATGTAGACCCCTAGAAAATCCAAACTGAATAATATCTACATTTGAAAATTGAATCATAAACGAATCTCCTAAATAGAAGCGGAAGAATGAAGTAGACTGATCCCTGCTCAGCACGAACAACCTCTACTCCTGACGAACACTTGAAAAATAATGGTGGGTTAGGCCCACAAACAAGTTCTACTGTACTATAGTCCAAGCAGAGATCCGATACACGTATATATCCTCTTCAACTCAACAATAGCTATATAGTCCGTATATAGATATATCCACACTAAGGGACTCTCACTGAACTACAAAGGCGTCTCAACTTGAATAGAAGCAACATGCAAAACGCACATGAGTGGGCATGAATACCTAAGCCTAACAGGGTATACCTCTACCATCATAGCCAGTTACGCATCCTATTGCATATATGCTCCCTAACCGTCGATCCTGAGACTCAAGCTCATATCGAGGTATCATAAAAATATATTTAAAGTCCATCATATCCCTCTAAGGTAAGTCCAGTTAGTCATTCAGCTTGTGCAGCTTCTTTGACTTAACATAAACAACAAGTAATCCAATTAGTCATTCAGCTTGTGCAACTTCTTTGACTTAACATAAATAGCAAGTAATCCAATTAGTCATTCAGCTTGTGCAGCTTCTTTGACTTAATTATAAGTAGGATTTTATTCATATAATCCATTCCCTTATTCCGATATAGGTAGGATATAATATTTTGAAACTAATCTGTCCCTAGTATGCCACCGTCCCATACCGGTGCATACAATCAATCTATCCAGCAGTTGATAAAACAAATAATGAATGTAAATACCAACCAATTCACAGAATCCATATAATTGACAGAACATGGATAAATGTTTACATCAATTAATTCAATAGCAAGCATAATAACATTGGCTAATTATCATGCTTATATTTTCAGTCCAACAATTGATATGACAAATGCTGAAATTTAAACATCAATTTAATCCTTAACAAGCATAACAAAAATATAAGATTTGACATGCTTATTTTTCCATTGATACATGATTTGAAACATATAATCACTAAACTAAAATTGCTAAAATAAATCCAAGCAATTTAATTTTCCATAGCCAAAACCAGTATGCATAAATTGTTAAGAAATTGTTTTATAACTCCGTGTTGTCCAATTCCTTAAGCATATGAAGTGTATTATGCATTCTAGAACCTTCCAAAGTCCATTTAACCCATTTAGATTAATTAAAATAGGTTTAAAAATAATTTTGGGTAATTAAAACCAACATCCAGGTCGCGGTTCAACTGAGCAGGCTGAGTTCCCAACTTAGTCGGCTGAGTTGGTGCTGAAGTCGTCTTCTTCGACCGTTCAGCCTCTGTAAACCTAAAACTTCATTGTTAAGGCCTCTAAGCTTCAACCTAAGTCCCATACATCCTTACTAAATTATTTTAAGTGTTCTAGTAGGCAAAGATTCAACTCAAACAATAGTTCATGCATAAAAATCTAAGAATAAAGAAATCACAAACAAGCATATATAATCATGAAACTCTCTGTTTTAGTTTGATTAAGCATGCATGACTATTCCGTTTTAATTGTTTAAGTCTCCTGGAATATCCTAGGCATGTATAGAAACATAGATCAAAGGGAGAGAGTAAGAGAAGAACTTGCCTCTTAAGGATTTCAAATTGAAACCTTGAACTACCTTCTTCCTCTGTTTTTTCGGCGACTCTCTGGCTGTCGTCAAGCCTCCTACTACTCAGTCCTAGACCCTTAAATAGTCCCCCCTTCCTTCTCCTTTGGATTCGACCTTCACCCCTTGACCGAACCACCTACTTCCTTTCTCGGTTCTCTCTCTTTCTCACCTCTGTATTTCTCTTTCTTCCTCCAATATCACGTAATATATTTTTAAGCCCCCTCTCACAGACCTAATACTATTATATATATACAACATAATAAACCCTAGTGCTAATCCTTCCCCAACTCCTACCTTATTTACCTAGAAAAAGGAAAAGAAAATATAAAATATAAAATATATATATAAGTCTGCTAACTAAACTAACGTGATATATATATAGTCACGAATATATAACTTATAATTATATATATAATACAACTATTCCATTATTATTAAAATTACTATATACAAATAACAATAATAATAATAATAATAATAATAATAATTAGAAAACTCTCCTTATATACATATATACCCATATATATATGTACAACCATCCATGGGTAAATATTCGTACCCATCCAACTCCTATCCAAGTAGTCCATGCACCCATTAGGTTGGTCTATTACTACTATTCAAATCCATCATTTAAAATAGAAATAAAATAAAACATAAAGCAATTAAATCATTTAATCCTAACAAGTAATTACAATTGAACCACACATCAATTAAGCAAGTAAAACACCCAAATAATTAACTACACAAGCACCTAATTAAAACAAATAAATCACCTAGGCAATTAAGACAATAAACATATAATCATGTAACCACATAAACACATAGCCACGTACGCACGTAATCACATAATCAAATAAAATGTAATAAAAATAAATAATTAAATTCCCTTTTTATTCTTTTGAAAACTAGGGGTATTACATTGGTCTGGATTTTAATTGATGAACTATTAAATTTTGTTATATGAAATACATGGATGTTATTCTGGATCTTAAATTGATGAACTGCTTTATCTGTTTTATCAATTACATGGATGTTATGGATTGTGTACACCGGTATAGGACGGTGGCATACTAGGGATGGATTAGATCATAACTCTGATATCCCTTGATTCTAGAACCACGGGTGATCAAGTCCGAGCACAGATCCGAGGGATATCAGACAATCAATATGTAAACAAGCACATTACAAAAGAATTAAAAGAGAATAAAATAATATGCTGAAAAGAATTCTAAATACGAAAATCCTCCAAATATAAAAGTTTAATAAATTTTAAAATCTTCAAATCCTTACAACTCGGGAATCCATCCAGTGGACCCTTAATCCTAAACGATGAATAAATTTACAGAATTAGAATCCAAAACTAAAAATAAGAACAAAAATCCTATGTAGTCGGAAGAGTGAGTGTCTGTATCTGCATCAACACGATCAAGCTCTAAGCCTGGTACTGACGAACACCTAAAAAATAAGCGTGGGTCAGGCCCACATGCAAGTTCCATCCTACTACAGTCCATACATAAACCCGATACGTAGATACATCCTAGACAGCTCGACAATAACTAAAATAGTCCTTATAGATATAGATACACACTATAGGACGCTCACTAGCCTATAGTCATCACACTTGAGTAGAAGGTAACACGTAAAACGCATGTAGCATAGTCATGCATACCTAGACCTACCAGGGAACGTCATTAGGTTCAGTTATCCATCCCAGGTAATATACGCACCCTAACCGTGATCAGGAGACTCAAGCCCATATCACGGTACCATAATGATATATGATGAGCGCTGAAAAGTACACTTTTAAACCCCTTAAGCTTGAGTGTTTTAGGACCTTTATCTATTTTATTTACCCGTTTTAGTACTTATTTGTGTTTTTGTCTATTTCAGGTCAATAATGTTAAAATGGGCTAAAAATTGATTCTTAAGGCCTTTTTGGAGTCAAACAAAGTCTTAGTGATGATCCGGAGCAAAAAGAGGCTGATTTGGAGCAAAAGGAGGCCAATGCTGAAAAACTGCCAAGTTGGATCGATCCAACTTCTATGATCGATCCAACTTCTCTGATCGATCCAACTTTTTCTTTGATCGATCGAACATTGCTGGCAGCGAGCTGTCTTATTCCGTACGTGCTCAAAAATCCACCTATCACATAGTACGGGATTAGATATTTTTGGAGCTATATTTCTGACTTAGTGACTAAGAAAAGGACCTTCTATATAAAGGGAAGAGACCCATTTGTAAATAAGTTTTTTTATCTTTTTATTTTTACATTGTATTTTTTATTTCCCTCTTTAGCAAAGTTAGAGATTAGGGTTAGAAGAAAAGAGGGAAGTGGAGGCACATCTCAAGATCCATCTCTAGACCATTCTCTCTCTCTCCATCTCTAGAGCTTCAAAGAAGAAGAAGAAAAAGAGGAAGAAGAAGATGGAGCTATGTTTGGAGCTTGATTCCATGACCACATCCACCTCCTCCATGATTGGCTAGATCTATACTTAGGGCTTGGATGAACCCTAAGTCTTGTGTAATCTAAACCCTTGTATTTCTATTTTTGGGGATTTATATATATTGTTGTGATTTATGTTCTAGCCTTGTGAATTTCATGAATCTTGGTATATTTTTATGATTTATATGGTTTAATTCTTCCTATTAATTCTCTAGTTTATTTACATGTCTATGTGTAATTAAATTAGAAATTATGTCTCACATGATTCATATGGTTTAATTTTTTCTATTGATTCTCTATTTTAATTACATGTTGTCTTATGTGTGATTATTTGGGGAATTGATCTCTACACTAGATTTTCTATATTGGTTGCATGTCTATGTGTGATTAATTAGTGATGGCTAAGCATAGGCTTTCATTAAATGGGTTTGTCAATTAATTAGATGGTTTATACTTATGCTTGATGGGTTGTTCCACAATTTAATTCATGCTTGTAGGTAGGTAGACAATCTATGATTGCTTAGATATTTTATGGCTTATTATTGCAAATTCCATGATTCTCTAGATTGATGTGTGCTACAATTATTGCTACTTAGATGGGTCATGCTTAAACTAGATGGGTTGTGCTACAATTAGTTTAGGTAAGACAATTCATGCTTAAATTAGATGGTCTATGCTTAATATTGCAATTGGTAGTCGCATTTTGTTCACAACAATGTATTCCCCATTAATGAAAAGCAAGTGGTTAATTACACAAGCTTAGTGGTGATTCCAACACCCTAAGTCCTCTCTTCTCATCCCTTAAATCCCTATCTCTCACTAGTTTAGTTTAATTGCATTTTATTTAATTGATTTCTAGTTTAATCAAATAATCAATCTCTCTTTGCAATCTTGTGATACGCTAGAGTTGAAGTTAAATTCTAACACGTATAATCTCTTAGGACGATCCCATCTCACTCATACTACATAGTATAGGTGTTAAGCGGTTTATAAATTTAAAGTATGATGCCCACTTGACACTAATTTCTAAACTCAAAGTGTTGTGCATTATTTTATGCACACGCTCGGGTCGCATCATAATTTTGGCGCCGTTGCCGGGGATTAACGGTTTTGTTGGAATTAAACTAGACAATTGTGTTCATTTGATTGCTTCTATTTCTATTTTATTTTCCATTGTATATTCTTTTCTTTTGTTCTCATTATTATTTGTTCAATTAGGTACTTAACTACAAGGAAGGCAAATTTTGGAACTTAAAGCAATAATTGGAGCTTAGAGCTAATATTAAAATTTGAAATTGCTTAAGGACCGTTGTGAGCAATTCTTGGAACTCTTGTATTTTAATTGTTTCACTTCTTTGAATGCTTGTGATAACCCTTGTTGAGGCTCATTATATTGCTTTATCTTTGTCCAAGCATAGGCCCTTGTTGAGGCCATTATTTGTTGTATTTAGGTTTTAATTGTGAATGGAGGAATTGTTTGATCCAAGTTTGGAGGGAAATTACATTCCTTCACCTTATGCCCCTCCATCATATTTTAATCCTTATGAGATTGAGTCCAATTCATGTCATGTATCATCTTATTATGGACTTGATCACTCATTTAATCATTTTTATGACTATTGCCTTCCACCACCATTTTATGATGAACCACCTCCATCACCTTACTCACCCAGATTTGAAGAAAAAGTGTTAGCTTTACTTAATGTGCATATTTCACAAACTCCACTTATTAATTCTCATTCTCAAACTTTAGCCAATCTTGAAGCTCAAGTTTAGCAAATTGCAAGTACTATTTCTCGACAAGAGGAGGAGGAAGAGGCAAATGAAAAAATGGCAAGAACTTCAATGTATATAGATAAGGATGATGAGAATGAAGAGGAGGATGAGACAAGTGAGCTAATGCCTAGCACTCTATCTTGTATAGAGGAGGAAGTGGCAAATGAGTTAGTGGCTAATCCAATAGAGTATAACATGATTAATGTGGACTTTCCTTATTTTGATTATGATTTTATTTATGACCTTGCTACTCTAGAGAGTGAGGAGGTGTTGACCACACTTGAGGTAGGAGAGGAGGAGGAGGAACTCGTTGAAGAGGGCCTTCCTTCTATTATCTCTAATGACCCTCTTGAGACTTGTCTTTTTGAAATGTATAAAAATTGTGGTCTTGACTTTGAAAGCTCCAAAAATGAAACAAACTCTCTAATGGACTCCTTAGCTTACTTGGAAGGTGAGGAGATGGTTATTTTTGAGGAAAAGAGAGGGATGAAGAGAAGATGTTTTTTGACATTCTAAATGAGTCTTTGAAAGACAATGCCTCACAAATTATCAAAGTGAATAATCATTTGAATGTGTTTCAAGAACACAAAAATGAGGCAAGCATAACCATGATTGATTTTGTTTTCAAGACCGTGGATGAAAGGAACAATATCATCTCTTTTATTTCTTTTCAAGTCATTCTTTTGGAGGATGATTTTTGTGTTGTAAGTGGGACATTAAATGAGAAAATGGAAAAGAGGATCAATAAGAATGTTTCATATCCAGTTTTTGATTCATTTGATTAGTGAGTTGACCCAACGTCTTGCTAGAGACTTTAAACACTAGTATTCGTAGAGTTTCACAACTCTGTTCCTCCCTCATTTCTTTTTGTTTTTCATTTCTTGCGAAGCCTATATATTTGTTTTGGGTTCATATGCATTTCAAGGAACTGTGATAAGGATTGCATGCACTTTCATGTCATAATTGAGCATTTGGCACAAGTTCAATCGATCTCAAATTAGAGTTCGACCGATCGAACTGTGGATTGCATTTAACACTTAGAAAAATTTTTGACCTGCATCCAAATCACCTCTTTGTCCGATCGATCGAAAATATTCCTAGATCGATCTGAAGTTCTTCGATTGATCCAACTACATCATTGGATAGATCTCAAGTTCTAGCACTTTGAAAATTTCTGAACCCAGAAAACCTGCACATTTCACCTCTCTGTCAGATCGATCGAGTATTTTGTGAGATCGATCGAACATGTCTGCAGGTTTTGAAAATTTATTTTTACTTTTACTTTTATTTTTATTTATATTTCAAAAATCCCAAAAATATTTCTTTTATTTTATTTAGTTTATTTTAGTTATTTTATTTTATTTTATTTTTCAAAAAAAAAAAAAAATTTTTATTCTATTTTATTTTGCTTCATTTTATCTTATTTCCAAAAATCCAAAAATATTTTGTTTAAATATTTTTCTTAATTTTTAAATTTCAATTTCAAAAAAAAAAAAAAAAAAAAAAAAAAATAGTTTTTCAAAGAAGCATTCCGTCTTGCTAAAGACATTAAACTTAGCATCCACATGACACATTATGTCATTTATCTCTTGTTTCATATATTTTCATTTTTATTTCTTTATTTTTCTTGCATTTTGTTTCATTGTACATACTTTCCTAAAAAAAAATAATAATAATAAAAACTAAATAAATAAATTTTGCATCCCTTATTTCCTTGCATTTTCATTCCTTGCATGTTTATTTGTTTTATTTTTGTGTGTGTGTACATACTTGTTATGTCATAAAATAAAATAATAATAATAATAAAATAAATAAATGAAAAGCAAAAAGAAAGTAGATTTTGTATATACTTGCATTATACATATTGTTTTTCATTTCTTGCATTGTACATATTCTTTCATTATATTTTACCTTCTTTATTTTTCTTTTTATATTTTGTTCATGCATTTTATTCTTTGTTTTTCTTGCATTTTGTATATACTTGTTTTCATTAAATGAAAAATATAAAAAGATTCACCATTGTGCCCTTATGTGTAGTCGTGCATACTTTATGCTTTAGGTAGGGCTTGATCTCATATCTCTCTTTCACCTTGTGCTATATTGCCTTAAAATGTTTGATTATTCTTATCCCATTTGATATTTGATGTAAGTTTGCTAGTGTGGTTATTAAAGTAGGTTGTTGATTTCAAGTTTGGGGGAGACGTCTTTCAAATTGGATCATTGCCGGGTTTCACGTTTTCACCACCATGGTATACTCTTTCCATCTTTTCCATTGTTCTCATTGCACATTGAGGACAATGTGCGGTTTAAGTTTGGGGTAAGGTGTCTTGTTGCATTCTACTTAAAGTTAAGTTTTAATTGCATGATTGAGATTTGGGATTGATGTTAGCTATGATTTTGATCTTTTGAGGATTATATCTATTGCTTAGAATTTAAAAATTGTTTGACTTGAGAGTCCAATACTCCTTATATGCCTTGTAGATGCCATTTAAGAGGAATTTTTTCGAAAGATTGATATCTTATTTGCACTTGTGGTCCACATCATCTTGATCTTATGATTGTTTTGAGATTCACTCTAGGATTCTACACTAGCACAGACGCACACTAGCATTCATTTGTGGGGTACATGCTTTGTTAATTATTGAATTGGTTATATCCTAATTGAGCTAGTAGTGCATTGAAAACTTTCATTCTTGATAAAGGTGGATAACAACCCCTTTTCACTAAGTAGCCGGGATTATAGCCTCATCAAACACTGAATTTCTCGCGCCGAAAGGTGGAGGGCCCAAACTCTAGGTTAATAATTGAATTGAAAAAAAAAAAAAAAAAGTAATAAAAAGTGAGGACTTCTCCCAAAAGGTGAGAAGTGGGAAATGATTAGATGGAGGTTGTCTTGATTTGTAACCTTGTTGATTTGAGCTTGTAAGTCCGTAGGGGTGTTTCAACACCTAGTGCCTTAAAGCCGCCTGGTTTGGGAGTCATTGACCTAATGCTCGACCTCACGAATCACTAGAAAGCTTAAGAGATCAACACATTGCACTATGCTTCCATCTTTGATCCTTTATAAAAAATAAAAATAAAAAAATCAAATGAAAAGAATAAGCGCACCAAGAACAATAAGCTTTAATAAAAGGTCCACTTTTTATCTTGATAATCGGTACTAGATTTGTGTGCTAGTTTGAGGGTAATGATGTGATTAATTCTTTAGTTGGCTAAGATAACAATATATTTGATGCCGGTCCACTCAAAAGGATTCTAGAGTTGTTTTGATTTGCATGATCATTTCTTGATGTGTGGAGGACCATATTTGCTTGCTTGATGTTGAGATTTTAGGAGATTGCTTGGAAATGGTTGAAAAATTGCATACTTGAGGTAGTTTTCTCCTAATGCTTGTTTGCAATATTGGTACCTCTTTTTAAAGAATGATCTTAATGTTTGTAGGTATCATTTCTGGAAACCCTTACGAGACTTCACTCGTCCACTAGGGGTAACCTAGGGGTTTAAAAGGCTTGTTGCATGTGCTAAGTGCAATTGTGTTCCCTACGAAAGTGGCGCTATCATTTCATTGCTTTCTAGTTATAGTTGTTTAGTTGTTCATTTCATTTCGTTACTTTATAGTTCATTGCTAGGGACTAACAATATTTAAGTTTGGGGGTGTGATGAGCGCTGAAAAGTACATTTTTAAACCCTTTAAGCTTGAGTGTTCTAGGACCTTTATCTATCTTATTTACCCGTTTTAGTACTTATTTGTGTTTTTGTCTATTTTAGGTCAATAATGTTAAAATGGGCTAAAAATGGATTCTTAAGGCCTTTTTTGGAGTCAAACTAAGTCTTAGTGATGATCCGGAGCAAAAAGAGGCTGATTTGGAACAAAAGGAGGCTAATGCTGAAAAACTGCCAAGTTGGATCGATCCAACTTTTTTCTCTGATCGATCCAACTTCTCTGATCGATCCAAATTTTTCTCTGATCGATCGAACATTTCTGGCAGCGAGCTGTCTTATTCCGTACGCGCCCAAAAATCCACCTATCACATAGTACGGGATTAGATATTTTTGGGGCTATATTCCTGACTTAGTGACTAAGAAAATGACCTTCTATGTAAAGAGAAGAGACCCATTTGTAAATAAGCTTTTTTATCTTTTTATTTTTACATTAGATTTTTTATTTCTCTCTCTAGTAAAGTTAGAGATTAGGGTTAAAAGAAAAGAGGGAAGTAGAGGTACATCTCAAGATCCATCTCTATACCACACACTCTCTCTCTCCATCTCTAGAGCTTCAAAGAAGAAGAAGAAGAAAAAGAAGATTGAGCCATGTTTGGAGCTTGATTCCATGACCACATCCACCTCCTCCATGATTGGCTAGATCTATACTTAGGGCTTGGATGAACCCTAAGTCTTGTGTAATCTAAACCCTTGTATTTTTATTTTTGGGAATTTATATATATTGTTGTGATTTATGTTCTAGCCTTGTGAATTTCATGAATCTTGGTATATTTCTATGATTTCTATGGTTTAATTCTTCCTATTAATTCTCTAGTTTATTTACATGTCTATGTGTGATTAAATTAGAAATTATGTCTCATATGATTCATATGGTTTAATTTTTTCTATTGATTCTTTATTTTAATTACATGTTGTCTTATGTGTGATTATTTTGGGAATTGATCTCTACACTAGATTTTCTATGTTGGTTGCATGTCTATGTGTGATTAATTAAGGATTTAGTGATGGCTAAGCATAGGTTTTCATTGAATGGGTTTGTCAATTAATTAGATGGTTTATACTTATGCTTGATGAGTTGTTCTACAATTTAATTCATGCTTGTAGGTAGGTAGACAATCTATGATTGCTTAGATATTCCATGGCTTATTATTGCAAATTTTATGATTCTCTAGATTGATGTGTGCTACAATTGTTGCTACTTAGATGGGTCATGCTTAAACTAGATGTGTTGTGCTACAATTAGTTTAGGTAAGACAATTCATGCTTAAATTAGATGGCCCATGCTTAATATTGCAATTGGTAGTCGCATTTTGTTCACAACAATGTATTCCCCATTAATGAAAGGCAAGTGGTTAATTACACAAGCTTAGTGGTGATTCCAACACCCTAAGTCCTCTCTTCTCATCCCTTAAATTCCTATCTCTCACTAGTTTACTTTAATTGCATTTTATTTAATTGATTTCTAGTTTAATCAAACAATCAATCTCTCTTTGCAATCTTGTGATACGCTAGAGTTGAAGTTAAATTCTAACACGTATAATCTCTTGGGACGATCCCTTCTCACTCATACTACATAGTATAGGTGTTAAGCGGTTTATAAATTTAAAGTATGTTGCCCACTTGACATTAATTTCCAAACTTAAAGTGTTGTGCATTATTTTGTGCACACGCTCGGGTCACATCAATATATATAAAGTCCTTCCTAGTACAGAAAAAACAACCATCCGTTATGTCGTTCAACTGTTTTAGTTGATAGGACATGCATCTATGTAGGATTTAACTGTATTAGCTAATCCATTCCGTATGTATGAAGAGGTAGGACTTAACTTTGTGATCTAATCTATCTCCAATATGCCACCGTCCCATACCGGTGCATATAATGCATATGATCCATAAATGATGCACACTCAAATGAACATCAAGTATATCCAGAAACTAACATAATAGAAGTCAAATATATACAAGGTTCTATTATGTATCCAATATATAATTCTAACCATATATTCTCCATTTAAATTGCTAAAGTACAATAAACAATTTAAATCATCCACATCCATATAATTGACAGAACCGAAATTATAAAAATTCATCAATTAACATCCAAAGCACGATATAATGATAAACAGAATTATAATTGAGCACATTATACTAGAATGCCAAAAATACCTCCATATTAGTCCATTTGATTTGCTAAATTAAACCAGAAATCAAGTCCTCCTCAATTCTTGTCGGCATGCAGATTACTATTCAAATCTCATGACGTCCATTCAATCCTTAACTATAAATCATGTGCATGATCTAATAACACTTAGAAGTCTAAACTGCACCTTATGAAACCCCAATAGTATTTTGATACTAATCCATTTAAATTAGTTAAAACACAACCAGTGAGTAAAACTTCCTTAATTCCTGACAGCATATAAATTAATATCTAAATTTAATGACGTCCTTTTCCAGATCACACACCCACATTCCTAGGCCTTAATTATGTGTTATTTATATTTGATACACCACCCCTAAAATATCTTTCATTCCAGTCCATTCAATTGGCTAAACAAACTAGAAATTTAAGTCTTCCTCTTTCCTGGACAGCATGCACATTAATCTTTAAAAAATTCACGATGTCCATTAATATTAGCACACTAGCATATACCAACTATTTTAAGGTTTTAATAGGTTAATTTTAAACATTCAAAACCCCACATCACTTTCCAAAAATTACATCTAAGCCCCTTAATAAAAAAAATTCAGCAAAACGCACTTACTGTGCATTTACAAAAGAGGAGCCGGCTCCACAAAAGTTTGGAGCCTACTCCATCCTCTTAGAGCTGCCTCCACAAGAGTGTGGAGCCTGCTCCACTTTAATGGAGCCACCTCCATTGAAGGGTGGAGCCGCCTCCACTCTTCCAGCCTCCGTCTTCTCAAATTCTGGATACTTTCTGACTTTCCGGTTGCCCTTGTTAAAGTCCCTAACCCTCTGTTTTAAGTTCCAAACATCCCAACTAATTATAAGAAGTAATTTTGTATCATTACATGAATCAAAACATGTGTACATTCAAGAGAAATCAAAGTTAAAACAGGAACATAATTTAACCGTAAAAGCAGTCTTAAAGCATTTCAATTCCATGCAATTTTATTCCATTAAATTCAGGCATGCTAATTAAATAAATTTTATTGTCCGTTTAAGTCCTGGAGACTGCCTAGACATGCACAGAACATAAGTTTACAGGAAGGAGTTAGAATGAAACTTACCTTTAGGTTTTGGTTTGAAACCTTACAGCGTCGTCTTTAAATTCTGGTAACTGCCGACTGCCGGCCAACCTCCTACCGCTCTATTTCAATCCCACAAGCCATCCTTTCATTCCTCCTTCTTCTGACCATCAATCCATAGCTGAGAGCCTAGTTGATTCTCCCAGTTTTCCCTCTGTGTTTTCCCCTCAAACCCTCTCTGTTTTCTCTCTACCTCCAGTTACGGGAACAACATCCTAAAACCCTTGCAAACATATAGCGTATATATATATACAAGCTCTTGTAAAACCCTAATCCTAATTACAGCCTAATTAAAAGTCGGCTAACCTAATCACAGAAAAATAAAACCCTAAACTTAATTCTAACGTAACCACTGTATTAAACAACTGACTAAACAATTATGTCCACCATAGATATATCTGTAATTACAATTAAATACCTAATTAAATAATTACACTTAAAACAAATAAATAAAGTGTAGCAAATAAATAACTATAATTAAATAAATCATTCAACAAACATCAACAAACACAACTTCAATAAATAATTAAATAAATACACAATTAGACAATTACCCAAATAACACAAAAGTCACATAATTAAATAAAAATGCAATAAAATCAAAATTAAATTTCCATTTTATCCTTTTGAAAATTAGGGGTATTACATTCTTCCCTCCTAACAAAAGGAATTTTGTCCTCGGAATTCACGAAACTCTGAATTAATGTCTTTACAAAATTCATTTCCGTTTTCGTGTGGCACAGCCTCTTCAGATGAGCTCCACCAAATTCCAACATATCCAACAATATACCAAGTTTTTATGTGTAAGAAATAACATTAATGTACAACTCCTAGGTTGTAATTATCAACGATCCAATCTTACCCAATATTTAGCGAAGGGTAACGATCCCTATTCCTCCCAGTTCCATAGAACAGACGCATAGAATTTCTATGCATCCAGCGCTTAACAAGTTGTAACGCTATAATATAGGCAATTGCCTAACTCGATTAGCAAAATCCATGAAAGTCAGTGTAATACATAAAACTAACCTTCTCCCAAAATACCTTGCTTCCTAAACAGAATACCTCCCAAACAACCTGATAGCAACTCCCATGTACGAGTTCAATGATTTATAAAATCCGACTGCTGCCTACAAACCACGTGCAATCATTACCAAAAGAGAGTATTTATCCCCGATGGATCCTTAAATAAAGGCAAGGTCTTATTCTATAACCTCGCTTCCATGCCAGACCAACGAGTGAGAGATCTGTACTACGGAATAGCCAAACCCCAAACGGTGTCGCACTAACCTCCTTGTGCCAACAGTAACACCGAAAATAACTGAAAAGCTAAGTAACACTTTCAATTACCCTTGCCAACCTAGGATATATATCCTAAGCATACCCTTCATGATCAACTAGAATGTCTCGATCAAATCTCCCGTCTAGAGATGTGAAACACAGTTATTGCTCCAACATCTTCAGAAAATTTCCTTGGCACGGCACTGTTAATCGATTAGACGAAAGAAACACATGCTATAACTCCGTTATCAATGTAATATAGAACTGATACCAAACGCCAAAGTAAACACTATTAGAATTAGTGTCCACAAGCGAACTCGCTCGATTCATTACTCGAAATCCATATGGAATTAAAATTCCTAACTAATGGCGGAAATTTATACCAACCATTCCCTCCTGAGTAGTCCTACTCCCATTTTGATATAGGAAGTGGCTAAAACCTCCAATGATATCCAAGAATCAATTTCCACCTTGCTAGTAGGTGACACTCTTGGAGACAGTGATATACATGTCTCTATCCGTACCGGCTCACCAAAACGTACCTGGTATATCGTGCTACAACTCCTAACCATTTGACTGCACCGTAAAAATATAGGAATTTTACAACTCAGTCACTTCGACCTTCCTAGAACCAGTAAGACAACTACCAATCCTCTTTCAGTACCCTAAACTCATCTAAGTAAAGTACGACCTCCTATGGGGTTAGCTCAAATATTCCAAGTTGACCGCCTCTATTTCCCTGGTAACAGCAAGTGTTATTATTTTCACATGCTAAAATGCAACAGATTGCGCAATAACCACCGAAGGTTCAATTACAATTACCATATCGGTTGATAAAATCATCCTCCTCCCTACTATCTCCACCAGAAGAAACTTAATACAAAGTGTGAATCACCACATCTATCCATCTAAGCCATCTCGTGATCCGTGCTATTCGTAGGAACTGATACCTTACCAGGTCTAAAATAAACAAAGTGAAGCTGATTTAATTTTTTTATCAGTCAAACAATAACCTAACCAGAATCTTGACCCTTGTGTAGAATTAGCAATCTCTCATCTGGATCCGTGGAACTACTTTGTCATTCCCACTCTAGTATGAGAAGTGGCTGCAAGGATCTAATGATCTCTAACAATCCATTGGATTATCTACTAGATATCAGACTTTGAGACAGAATCACTGTGTCCCTCCACCTGCCTGTTCTCCTAACATATGCTTCCTTCTGTGGAGCATCATGTTTCCTCCAGGATAAATAAAGAACTAAGAGTTGTGAACCTCAGTCCTTACATCCTCCTTCCAATTTGTCTAACGAATGTATCGTTAGTCTTGTAACACCAGCTTCCATGATTAGATGTTCAGTCTCACCTTCAAGTCTTTGACATTCTACTTCTTTAACACAAGTAAGTGTCTATTAGACTTCCTGTCTAACGTCAAAAGAATATGGAATCTTTCCATCCTCCAAATAGTCAACAATTCCTAGTAACAACTATTTGTTGCGAACTGTGACCTAAAAAAAAAATATTTCCATATTATTTGTGCCAATGATGAGACTTTGCTTCCTCCTTGATATGCAACTCTGGCAACTCCTCCTAATGACACCTCCTCATAAAGAAAATTCTTCCTTAAGAGTAGACTGATGACTAGTTAGTCCGTCTACTATCCTCAGTCGGTGCCATTCTAATACGTACTTCAACCAGTACTAAATCCTCCTGCCGACTTGGGAACAACTTTTGAAATTTCCAAAAAGATGTTCAGCAAAGTCAGTTCCTCCGGTAAATCCTCATGGCGTAAAAGTATATCCAACGAATCTAGATTATTTAACTCAAATTGTTGGTTTACTTATCCCATCCTGGAAACGTACTATAATCATGCATTTCTAGGTTCAATAGTTTGGCGAAGTTATATATACTTACCAACCCTATGACCGCCTGCTCCAAAATTCTAGCGTAATTAACGCTATTCCTTCAAAACGGTAGTTAGCTGATCACATACTTGTGTTCCCAACTAACCCATATTCCCAATCCTGAATAATTGACGAAAATAAAATACATAATGCACACACAATAAACACAATAAAAATCTACGTAAAACATCGTTCCTTCTTGCAAAGAAAATCTCTTTTAGAAATCAACGTGACCTGATTGGTTCAAAATCTCCTTTTACAGTTTCAGAGGTAATCATCCAACCTCGAAACATCTGCTCTAACCATAGCTCAAAACAAAATCCATTTGCCTCAACAAATTCCAAAGGCTTAACCTTCATCCTCCTTATACTCGGAATACAAACTGTCTAATGTAGCTTTATAAAGCAACTTAGAACGTCACAATCTAATCCCCATACTCCCCGGAACGCGATATAAAATCATTACTGCGTTCCGATAAGAACTCCATCCAATCTTAAACTCCTGAAGAGTTCTCTTTATTTTCCTCCTTTAAGGTAACCCAAAACTTTAATTATATGTAGGTCGATCCACACCAACTCTATTAGGTATCGTTTACTATACCATTAACGAACAAGATTATCCTCGCGCGTTCCTTGATTTTCAAGATTCAATACCCTCTTTCTTGGGTATGTTGAAAACTCCTCCACTATAATCTTTTTCAGACTCCTAGTCCTCGGTTGTCTACTTTATGAGAACAACTGAAATCGTGGTGGTCCCTTTATGCGGTGACCTAAACATATTCCTAACCCTTCCTTGGCTTATACTTCTAAAAGTAGCGCCAACCGAACCTAAACCATCTACCCCAAGTTCTGCTTCTGATAAAGAACTCGATAACGTACTCCTTTACTCCTTTGGGTCTGTATCGCTGTCGCCTTGGACCCCATCCTCCTCTTAGTGTCAACCATCCCATAACTATGGAATATAATTGACATCTGTTCCTCCTAACGAACCGTAAATAGAGTACAATGAATCCTAATATGGCTCTAAGTTTTAAGAGACGCAACGCGGAAGTCATCTAACGAAAAACACTGCTAAGGACACTAGAACTTGGAGGGCACTGATACCAACTGTGATACCCCTTAATTCTAGAGCCACGGGTAATTAAGTCCGAGCACAGATCCGAGGAATATCAGACAATCAATATGTAAACAAGCAGATTACAAAAAAATTAAAGGAGAATAAAATAATATGCTAAAAAGAATTCTAAATACAAAAATCCTCCAAATATAAAAGTTCAATAAATTTTAAAACCTTCAAATCCTTACAACTCGGGAATCCATCTAGTGGACCCTTAATCCCAAATGATGAATAAATTTACAGAATTAAAATCCAAAACTAAAAATAAGAACAAAAATCCTATGTAGTCGGAAGAGTGAGTGTCTATATCTGCATCAACACGATCAAGCTCTAAGCCTGGTACTGACGAACACCTGAAAAATAAGAGTGGGTCAGGTCCATATGCAAGTTCCATCTTACTACAGTCCATACATAAACCCGTTACGCAGATACATCCTAGACAGCTCGGTAATAACTAAAATTGTCCCTATAGATATAGATACACACTATAAGACGCTCACTAGCCTATAGTCATTGCACTTGGGTAGAAGGTAACACGCAAAACGCATGTAGCGTAGTCATGCACACCTAGACCTACCAGGGAACGTCATTAGGTCCAGTTATCCATCCCAGGCAATATACGCACCCTAACCATGATTAGGAGACTTAAGCCCATATCACGATACCATAATGATATATATAAAGTCCTTCCTAGTACAGAAAAAACAACCATCCGTTATGTCGTTCAACTGTTTTAGTTGACAGGACATGCATCCATGTAGGATTTAACTATTTTAGTTAATCCATTCTGTATGTATGAAGAGGTAAGACTTAACTTTGTGATCTAATCCATCTCCAATATGCCACCGTCCCATACCGGTGCATATAATGCATATGATCCA
This sequence comes from Cornus florida, assembly GCF_030987335.1. Classification (NCBI taxonomy): domain Eukaryota; kingdom Viridiplantae; phylum Streptophyta; class Magnoliopsida; order Cornales; family Cornaceae; genus Cornus; species Cornus florida. The sequence continues at coordinate 11,526,620 of NW_026775577.1, forward strand.
TAAATGATGCACACTCAAATGAACATCAAGTATATCTAGAAACCAACATAATAGAAGTCAAATATATGCAAGGTTCTATTATGTATCCAGTATATAATTCTAATCATATATTCTCCATTTAAATTGCTAAAGTACAATAAACAATTTAAATCATCCACATCTATATAATTGACAGAACCGAAATTATAACAATTCATCAATTAACATCCATAGCATGATATAATGATAAACAGAATTATAACTAAGCACATTATACTAGAATGCCAAAAATACCTCCATATTAGTCCATTTGATTTGCTAAATTAAACCAGAAATCAAATCCTCCTCAATTCTTGTCGGCATGCAGATTACTATTCAAATCTCATGACGTCCAATCAATCCTTAACTATAAATCTTGTGCATGATCTAATAACACTTAGAAGTCTAAACTGCACCTTATGAAACCCCACTAGTAGTTTGATACTAATCCATTTAAATTAGTTAAAACACAACCAGTGAGTAAAACTTCCTCAACTCTTAACAGCATGTAAATTAATATCTAAATTTAATGACTTTCCTTTCCAGATCACACACCCACATTCCTGGGCCTTAATTATGTGTTATATATATTTGATACAACACCCCTAAAATATCTTTCATTCCAGTCCATTCAATTGGCTAAACAAATTAGAAATTTAAGTCTTCCTCTTTCCTGGACAGCGTGCACATTAATCTTTAAAAAATTCACGATGTCCATTAATATTAGCACACTAGCATATACTAACTATTTTAAGGTTTTATAGGTTAATTTTAAACATTCAACCCCACATCACTTTCCAAAAATTACATTTAAGCCCCTTAATAAATAAAAAATCAGCAAAACGTACTTACTGGGCATTTACAAAAGAGGAGCCGGCTCTACAAAATTTTGGAGCCTACTCCATCCTCTTGGAGCCGCCTCCATAAGAGTGTGGAGCCTGCTCCACTTCAATGGAGCCTCCTCCATTGAAGGGTGGAGCTACCTCCACTCTCCCAGCCTCCATCTTCTCAAATTCCGGACACTTTCTGACTTTCCGGTTGCCCCTGTTAAAGTTCCTAACCCTCTATTTTAAGTTCCAGACCATCCCAACTACTTATAAGAAGTAATTTTGTATCACTACATGAATCAAAACATGTGTACATTCAAGAGAAATCAAAGTTAAAACAGGAACATAATCTAACTGTAAAAGCAGTCTTAAAGCAATTCAATTCCATGCAATTTAATTCCATTAAATTCAGGCATGCTAATTAAATAAATTTTACTGTCCGTTTAAGTCCTAGAGACTACCTAGGCATGCACAGAACACAAGTTTACAAGAAGGAATTAGAATGAAACTTGCCTTTAGGTTTTGGTTTGAAACCTTACAGCATCGTCTCTAAATTTTAGCAACTACCGACTGTCGGCCAACCTCCTACCGCTCTGTTTCAATCCCACAAGCCATCCTTTCATTCCTCCTTGGTCTGGACTTCAATCTATAGCTGAGAGCCTAGTTGATTCTCCTAGTTTTCCCCTCAAACCCTCTCTGTTTTCTCTCTACCTCTAGTTACGGGAACAACATCCTAAAACCTTTGCAAACATATAGCGTATATATATATACAAGCTCCTGTAAAACCATAATCCTAATTCCAGCCTAATTAAAAGTCGACTAACCTAATCACATAAAAATAAAACCCTAAACTTAATTCTAACGCAACCACTGTATTAAACAACCGACTAAACAGTTATGTCCACCATAGATATATCTGTAATTACAATTAAATACCTAATTAAATAATTACACTTAAAACAAATAAATAAAATGCAGCAAATAAATAACTATAATTAAATAAATCATTCAACAAACATCAACAAACATAGCTTCAATAAATAATTAAATAAATACGCAATTAGACAATTACCTAAATAACACAAAAGTCATATAATTAAATAAAAATGCAATAAAATCAAAATTAAATTCCCATTTTATCCTTTTAAAAATTAGGGGTATTATAACAACGCTAACTCCTACCTATTCTGGAATAAGGGAGTGGATTATAAAAATTAAATCTTACTTATATTTAAGTCAGATTAGCTGAACAAAATTGAATGACTAACTGGATTATTTGCTACTTATATTTAAGTCAGATCAGCTGAACAAAGTTGAATGACTACCTGATTTTCTTATAGATGGATATGATAGGTTTTTTTTATATATATGATTATGGTACCGCGATATGAGCTTGAGTCTTAGAGTCGATGGTTAGGGCCCGTATATGCATTAGGATGCGTAACTGGCTATGATAGGTTGAGGTATACCCTGTTAGGCTTAGGTACTCATGTCCACTTCAAGTGCGTTTTGCATGTTGTCTTCTATTCAGGTTGTGACCCCCTTTGTAGTCCAGTGGGAGTCCCATAGTGTGCATATGTATATTTATGGACTAGATAGTTATTGATGAGTTATCTAGGATGTATTTGCGTATCGGTTCTTTGTTTGAATTGTAATTAGAGTAGAACTTATTCACGGGCTTGACCCACTATTATTTTTTCTGGTATCGGACGGTTCCAGTCTTAGAGCTTGTTCATGCTGAGCAGAGACGGTCACTCATTCTTCCGACTATGTAGAACTGTTATTTATACTTTAGATTTAGATTCCTTTTTAGTTCTGTTTTTGTTCAATTGGGATTTTTTAGGGGTTCACATAGTATGGATTCCCGAGTTGTAAATTGAAGGATTACTTGTAACAGAGGAATTTATTAATGGAAAATTTATTCTGAGGTTTTATTAAAGGATTATCGTTTTAGTATCTTTTAGTTATTTAATTATTCCAGTTATCTGTTTTGTACTCTGTGTTCAATTATTGCCATTTGTTTTTGATATCCTCAGGTAATCGGGCGTGGGCCTGGCCAACCCGCATCCGGAAATCGGGGGGGGGGGGGGGGGTATCACATATTGTGCAGCTCAGACAGGGTCAGTGTAGGCTTTTGTTCCGGTAGGTATAATCCTTTTGGTCGGTGATTGATGGTTGTTTTGTGGATAATTCTTGAAATTGATTCGGTTGTCCGATTATATGGCTAGAGTAGCCATTTCGTTTGAGTTCTCCTTGCATGAGGACACTTTTAGGATCGAGTCGATTGATAGATGTTTCGGGTTAATGAGAGCATTGCATTGTTAGTATCACTTGTAGTGTCACCTTTAGATTCGGAAATGGATTGTTAGAGTCTTACTATTGTGGTAAGGGCTCACGTTTGTTTTGAAACAAGTTGTGGTCGCATTGGTTTTTGGAGTCAGACTATGGTTAAGGCTGATCTTTCCTTTTTCCTAGACACTCTAGGACACGATTTCTATAGGGTTCATTGTTGCATCGTTTCATTTTCTGCAGTTTCATTTACTACCATGTTAGAAGTATGATTTATGATATTGTGATGCATGAGTAGGTGGAGGTGTGTCCACATTAGCTTTCTTATTATATGGTAATAGCATGCCTTATTAATATGCTTAGAGATGCCATGTTGTTATACTTTAGTGACATGATTTTGTACTTATGTGTAAGCGGGTTTCCGCAATGGTTTCGTTGTGAAATTCTTTGTAGAGGAATTGTCACATTTGTTTTGTCTTGAGTTATCCACTTCCCTAAGGTGGGAAGAATGCTCCATTTTCGTGTTTGTCGTGTTGACACTTATGGGAGAATAGGGTTTCTCCTCCTTTTTTTGGCTCGTGTTAGGGACTTCACAAGGAGTGAGTCTCTTCTCTTCGTCACCTTGTGCACGATTTTGGGGTTAAGGATCACCATTGTTGTCTTGAGTCTTTGGTGACGATTTGATGGATTTTGGTCGACTTACTTCTATATAGGGGGTAAAGTCTTTGACCTTGCTGTCTTTCATTTCAGAGATGGAGTCGTAGAATTGTCCTTATTTGGACTGGTGGTTCCCTTTCTTTTATGTCTTCCCTTGGGGAGTTTTAGCCGTGGTTGTTGACGGAGTTGTGGTGCTCAGAGTGAGTAGATTGGTGTGAGATCATTTTACGGGGGACTTATGTCCATATCATTGAGGATTTTTTTATTCGTTAGGTGAGCTCGATGCTCTTTTGAGGATATGTCTTGGAGACTTGTTTCGGTTTTAGAGACCTGGATATGATTGACTCTTAGGAGAAGTTTTGGGGGATCGTTGTTGGATATGGCTTGTTTGTGGAGTTTTCTCATCCAAGTTATGGCTGAGCATAGTTTTAAGGAAATCGTAGTTCCAGTGATTGTTTATGGATTGAAATTGAGGAATTTTGATTTACCTTGGTGTTGCCAAGCACGGTTTCGAGAGATTCACTTTGTGACCTTGGTTGTCGGTATTTTGATGTGTGTGCCACGTGGTGGACTTATTTTTCGAGGATTTAGTTATCCATGATAGGGATGTAGATCCAATGTTTGGCTATGGTGTAGTCTTATAGTTGATCTATTTTAGGGAGATATGTGGGACTTTCGCTGAAATATCTTGTAGTGAGGTTCATTTTGATTTCTGGAGGTTTTGATTTGCTTGTCAGGCTTTGGATTCTTGATTGATGTTGTTGATAGTAGTATTTTAAGATGTTAGAGTTGTTGATTTTGTTGTATTGAGGATTGAGACCTTAAGCTGAAAGGTACCTGTAGCATTGTCGTCAGGGTTTTGAGAGTGGCCAGGATATCGATGTTTTTGGACCATGTCTCAACTCTTGTGGAATGCCGGGTTACCGGATTGCTTTTGGTAATGATGATTTACGACATTAATGTTATTTGTATCGAAAGGTTTCATGGGTAGATCTAGTGGGGGCAGGTTATGAATTAGTGTCTTGCACCGTCATACTACCATACGACAGTGTGTGTTGTGGGCGAGTGTTAGTTGTCGTCAAAGCTACCTTACACTACCTAGCTAGTAATGTGAGTGTAAGCGGGCACGAGCACTGACATTACTACCACACATTGTGTACGTTGTGGGCGGGTTCTAGTCACTATTCATACTGTCGCGTCATCTTTGTGCAGTACCTTAATTTCATACGTGGTTGTCTTGGAGTTCTTTTGGTGGTTGTTTTTGGATCGGTATGATGGTTCGTCACGAGGGATGCTTACGATTGTTGTCTTCCATTCCTTTGTCTAACCTTAGGTTCTGTGTGTGAATTTGAACTTATTGTGTGACCGTGTGGTCATCATTCATTTGAGAGAGGTTGTCATGGGCACTTAGAATACTCCTTGAGCCTCATATTGGACATAGACGTTAGGTCGCATGAACTGTAAGAATTGATTTGTATTTACTTATTAAATTTGTAAAATGTTAGGTCTTTACATGCTCATCTCTTGTAATACCCTTAATTTTAAAAAGGACAGTCCTGGAATTTTGGAATTTAATTATTTTAAATGCATTTTAGTTATTTAATTAATTATTTATTTTAATTGTTTATTTAGTTAAATTGTGTTTAATTGTTTAATTTCTTGTATTATTTATTTATTACTTATGTATTTTATTTATTTTATTAACTGACATGTATTTAATTGAAATTATGTGGCTGTTTTCCAAATTGTGTTTATACTAAATATTTCGTGTTTCGGTGTTATGTGTTTTCATTAGGGTTTCTTTTTGTTTTAATTAAAATATGTCTAGGATTGGAGCTGACATATAGTTGGTTTAGGATTTAATTTAGGGTTTCACGTAAAGCCTATAAGAATATAAACATACGTCTGCCAAGGGTTTGTTAACCCTATTCACGTAACAGAGTTATACAGAGAGTTGTGAGGGCAGAGAGAGAGCTTGAGTAATTTACAGAGAGGTTTAAAGTGGAAGGAGTGGAGTGCTTCTGGGTTGAACCAAGAGCACCGAAGGTGGTGAACGGTAGCCTAGGACGTTGACGGAAATTTCAGAGACGACAGTTAGAGATTTTTAATCAGAGTCTCGAAGGCAAGTCTCTGTTCTTCTCTTTTCCGTTAATTCGTGTTCTGTGCATGCCTAGTTAAGACTCCAAGGATTAATCAAATATTAAAATAGATAAAACGAATGTTATGATTCATCCTGTATGCATACTTAATCAGTTTTTAGTTCCATCGAATTAATCTATCTTGGTGTTGTTTGAAAGTCTTAACTGAAATCTTGTTGCCGATTTGTTTTCAAATCTTGTGTTAAATTCTTGTTGTGATCGTATATCTATGCTGGAGGATTAGTCTGAGACATTAAACGAACCCTAGAATAAGTACTTAAAACAGTGTTTAATTTCACCAAATTAATCTGTTGTGGGTTGCTTAAAATTTCAGACTAAGGTTCTGTGATTGTTGCTTCTAAACCTATGTTCCATGCATGTTATCATTGAATATCTGTGATTTAAGATGAACCTAGGACTGAGTTGGAACTTAGAACAAGGATTAAAAACTTCACAGAGGGTCTAGGATAACACCGGAGTTGAAGAAGATGAAGCAGGAACGGACGACGGCATGCAAGGGAGCAAGAGCAGGCTCCAAAAAGGGAAAGAGCCAGCTTTAAAATCCTTAGAACGGGCTCTTGATTGTTTAGAGATGGCTCTTAGAGCCATAGAGCCAGCTCAATCCATAAAAGAGCAGGCTCTAATTTGTTTTGAGCCTGTTCTAGTCCAGAACTTCATACAGTGGGTTTTTGTGCGTCGTTTTGACTATTCTGAGTGTTTTTATGGTATTTAAACTGTTTTAAATATTGGATGGAATTGTTTTAGACCTAAACTTAGTATGGAAGAACATTAGTCTATAATGGGATTAATGGAAGGAGCAATATAAAGTTTAAGAAAAACTTAGATGATGCTCACCGTTTTGCTAGTTTTGTGCACTGGAATTTAGCAGATTTTTATTATATGATTCAATAATATATATAATCATGTTTTTACAGTGTTTTAAGTATGGTGACTTAATTAAACTCAACTATACTTAGGTTGGATTTAATTGGTGCTTAAATTGTTATTAAATTGTACCAATTCATGGATTTTGTTGGAGGATGAAAATGGTTGTATATGTTATAACAGTTTAAACCATTGAATATGATTTTTAGGCCTTGTACTTAATGCCTAATATTTATGTATATGCATTAAATTTATCTTGTGCATATTCTGGAGTTTGGTTGATGACCATTTAATACTGTATTGTCAACTGTGTTAACTAAAAGGTTGTATGTGCTGGTATGGGATGGTGACATACTAGGTATGGACTAGTTCAAACACTAAGTTCTACCTAAATTTGGATCAACGTGTGGATTAATCATAAAGGTTAAGTCCATCACCTACATTTGTCATATCAATTGTGAATTAAGTGACCTACTTTTGGTTTCAGGATGGATTCGTTACATGTATCAATTATAATATATCTAATTGATATTTTGTACTAGGAGGACAGACTTTATATATTTTATTATATGTGCCATGGTATGAGCCTGAGTCTCAGGGCTATAGTTAGGGTGCGTATATCGCCTAGGATAGATAACTGGACGTAGGTGTTGTTCCCTGGTAGGTGTAGGTATTTCATGCCCACCTTTGTGTGCGATTTGCATGGTACCTCTACTGAGGTTGAGACAGACCTACTGGACTAGCGAGCATCCTATAGCGTGTACTATATATACATATATGGACTACTCTAGATATTATTGAGTCTTTCTAGGATGTATCTGCGTATCGGATTACTGTTTAGATCATAGTAAAATAGGACTTGCATGTAGGCCTGACCCACTCCTTCATTTTTCAGGTGTTCGTCAGTTCCCGGGTTAGAGCTTGGACGTGCAGAGCAGATATAGATATTCATTCCTCCGACTACGTAGGAGTCTTCTCTATGTTGGCTTTAGATTCTATTTCAGTTATTTCAGTTTCGGTTTGAGAATTTTAATAAAGGGGTCCACTAGATGGATTCCCGAGTTGTAAACTTATGTGGAGGTTTCAGAATATCGGATTTGATTAATTATGATTCAAGGATTTTCTTTTTTAGTTTCTTTCTGCTTATTATATTATTTCTTATTGCATCTTGTATTCTGTGTTCGTTATAAAATACTTGAATTGTTTGATATCCCTCGGGTTTGGGCCGGGTTTGATCAACCCGTGTCCCAGATCCGAGGGGTATCACAGTTGGTATTAGAGCACTCTAGGTTCAAGTGTCTCTAGAATGTTTCGTATTAAGACTTCCGCTTAGCGTTTTCTCTTGATTAGAGTTTAAGTTTAGGATTCGTTGAATTCCTCTGCGGTTCGTTTAGAACATACTGATGTCAAGTTTATTCAATAATTTCAGAATGTTTGGCACTAGAAGAAGGATGTGGTCCGCGATGAAAGCAAAGAGGGACAAAAGGAAGAGGAAGGTTACTCCGACGATTCCCCTGCGACGGCCGACCAAGAAGACAGAATTGGAGACCAAGGAATTAGTTCCAATAGGTGGGGCTTTGGAGTATAAGTCAAGGAAGGTTTCTTGTGTGCGGGATTGGCCACCATACTGTGGACCTAACACAACTTCGGTGGTGTTCGAAGCTGAGCCAAGTGGAGAGGAAGACCCCGAAGAAGATCAAGATAGAGGAGTTACCGGAGCGTCCAAGATGGAGGTTACCGGATAATGCTCCTCTAGGAGTGATATGATTTTCATTTCTAGTAGGAGTGGAAGTGTTGTTTAAAGAATAGTACTGTTTAACTGTCATACACTATTATGTTAAAGAATATATTACGATTATTCGTTTGACAGTTTATGGTTTAGACAAGTTCTTAATAAAGTAAACTAGTGGTTTTGGCTATCTTTATTGTGTTTTATGATAGTATTATTGTGTTGCATACATGAATGGTTTTATTAAACTATATTGAATTGTATATGATGCGATGATAAAGGAATATCACAGTGAAGTGATTTGGTTTTGGATAGGCAAACAGATATTTGCTTATAGGTACGTTGGATTGAGACGGGATGATTACTAACGAGTTATAAAATAACTTGTGTAAATCAATATGATAAATTGGATATTAAAGGAAGAATTCTCAAAATAGAGTGTCGTTCTAACTATGAGTTGATTTTGGAGTATTTTGTATATTTTCCGTGTTATGCTCTACGGGTATTTAACATTTTGGTTTGGATAGTTTTGTTGATGACACTAGATATTGGCAAATTCAGATATCTAGCCAGTCTTTTGGTTCTGGACATGCACACTTATGATGTGATGCATGTGATAGATTGGTTATTGCATTACCATGACCAAGTTAATTCTTATGATAGGTCTGGGGTTTTCACCATACCCGGTCAGGACATGTACGTCGTTACTATGCCACGTTTTAACGGGGTCACTAGCACTTACTTGCACCTTACGGATGAGGAAATTAAGGAAGGGATTATTGTATCTTTGGATAACATACCAATTGTACAGGACTTTCTGGAAGTATTTCAGGAGATTCCAGGGTTGTTACCTAGTCGCGAGATCGACTTTGTGATTGACTTAGCTCCAGGCACTACGCCTATTGCTAGGGCACCGTACAGGATGGCACCAATGGAGATGAGAGAGCTGAGGGTTCAGATTTAGTAATTACTCAGCCAGGGTTTCATTTGTAGGAGTACTTCACCTTAGGGAGCATCAGACCTCTTTGTGAAGAAGAAGGATGGTTCGCTTCGCCTGTGTATAGATTACAGGGAGTTGAATAAGGTTACTATTCGTAACAAGTATCCCTTACCCAGGATTGATGATCTTTTAAATCAGTTAAGGGGAGCCACGTACTTCTCCAAGATTGATCTGCGTTCTGGGTATCATCAGCTGAGGGTTAGAGAGCAGGATGTTCCTAAGATTTCTCACAAGACATGGTTCTTATGAGTTTCGTGTTATACCGTTTGGGACTACTAATGCACCAGCTGTTTTCATGGACTTAATGAACAGAATCTTCTTGGCTTCTTAGGATCAGTTTGTCATTATTTCCAGTGATGATATCTTGATCTATTTTTGGTCGGAGGACGATCATGCGTGACATCTTCGCATATTCTTGCAGACGCTTCGTGAACACCAGTTATATGCCAAGTTTAAGAAATGTGAATTTTGGCAGTGGGAGGTGAAATTTCTGGGTCACGTGATGTCAAAAAAGGGAATAGTAGTAGATCCAGCTAAGGTTTCAGCTGTGGTTGAATGGGGACAGCCTACTTCACTTACGGAGATTCAGAGTTTTCTTGGTTTGGTAGGATATTATTGTAGGTTCATCCAGGGGTTTTCCGAGATAGCAGGACCTCTCTCTCATCTGACCAAGAAGGGTGTACAGTTCGTGTGCGATGAGCACTGTCAGCGAGCTTTGGATGAGCTCAAAAGGAAGTTGATTTCGGCACCGGTTCTATCTACCCCACAGAATGGGATCGAGTATCTTGTTTACACGGATGCTTCGTTACAGGGCCTTGGGTGTGTTTTAATGCAGGGGGAGAGACAGATTTCTTATGGATCTCAGAAGTTTAAGCCTCATGAGCTTAACTATCCAACGCATGATTTGGAATTGGCAGTTGTGGTTTTTGCCTTATGCATTTTGAGGCATTATCTGTTGGGGAAGTCCTTCAGATTGCTTAGTGATCACAAGAGTATGCAGTATTTGTTTACTCAGTAGGAGCTGAATATGAGACAACGCAGATGGTTGGGGTTTGTAAAGGACTATCATTTTTGTATAAAGTACCGTCTAGGGAAAGCGAATGTGGTGGTAGATGCATTCAGTCGCCGACCTGTTGGTAGTCTTTTTGCGTTATTCACCATTGAGTGGAATGCTTTGAGGAATGTGGATGAGTTGTCGGATGCTTTTATGGCTTGCATGGTGGTTACACCTTCCATCATTTGCAAGGTTCTACAAACACAACTCACAGATCAGCAGTGCATTGACAAAGTTGCCGAGATAGCTTCTAGGGAAGTTCCATTTTACTATATTGGGACTGACGGAGGCTTAAGGTACAAGGGACACTTAGTAGTACCTTCTGCGGACGATTTGAGGAAAGATGTGATGACTGAGACTCATCATTCTGAGTTTTCTGTTCATCCAGGAGGAGACAAGATGTACCAGGATATGAAGCGGTAGTTTTGGTGGCCAGGTATGAAGAGGGACATTGCTCTTTTTGTGTCTCAGTATAGTACTTGTCAGATGGTTAAGATTGATCATCAAAGGCTGCCAGGAGCTCTATAGCCACTACCTATACCGGAGTGGAAATGAGAGAGCATTTCTATGGATTTTGTGGAGGGATTGCCCACTTCTTTCATGGGTCATAATTCCATTTGGGTCATTGTGGATAGATTGACCAAATCAGCTCACTTCCTACCTATTTGCACTGACTTCATTACGGAGCAGTTGACGAGGCTTTACATTGTAGAGATTGTGAAGCTATATGGCATTCCATTGTCTATCATATCGGGCAGGGATTCGAGCTTTGTGTCTAGATTTTGGAAGAGTTTTCAGCAGGCTTTGGGTACAGAGTTGCATCTTAGATTGCTTAGCATCCTCAGATTGATGGACAGACTGAGAGGGTGAATCAGATCATGGAAGATATGCTTCGGGCATATGTTTTTGATTTCAAGGGCCACTAGAAGGAATACTTATCACTTGCGGAATTTGCATACAACAATAGTTTCCAGAAAACTATTGGTATGGCACCATTTGAGGCATTGTACGACCGATGTCGATCGCCTGTTTGTTGGATGGAGGTTGGGAGAGCAGATTCTTAGGTCTTAGTTCATTAAGGATGCTTATGAGAAGATCACTTTTATTTGGGATCATATGCACACTATACAGAGTAGGCAGGAGAGTTATGCTGATTGACGTACTCGTGCTTTGGAGTTTAGGGTTGGAGATCAGGTTCTACTCAAAGTATCACCTATGAAAGGTGTCATGCACTTTAGGAAGAAAGGGAAGTTGTCATCGCAGTTTGTCGGTCCATTCATGATCACGGATCGCGTTGGAGCTATTACTTATCAGTAGGCATTTCCAGATATTTTGGATCGCGTACACAATGTGTTCCATGTTTCCATGTTGCGGACATTTCTACGAGATAAAGATCGATATCAGCATATCGATGTTGGAGAGATTGAGCTGCAACCAGATGTAACTTATCTGGAGCCATCGTGTCGTATTGTCGACCGTAAGGATCAAATCCTTCGTAACAAGGTTATCCCTTTAGTTCGTGTGCATTGGAGTCATCACAATAAGGCTGAGTCCACTTGGGAGTGGGAGGATGTCATTCATTTACAGTTTCCTGAATTATGGGAAGAAGGTAAGAGCGAATTCCGAGGACGGAATTCCTTTTGTTAGGGGGGAAGAATGTAATACCCTTAATTTTAAAAAGGACATTCCTGAAATTTTGAAATTTAATTATTTTAAATGCATTTTAGTTATTTAATTGATTATTTATTTTAATTGTTTATTTGGTTAAATTGTGTTTAATTGTTTAATTTCTTATATTATTTGTTTATTACTTATGTATTTTATTTATTTTGTTAACTGACATGTATTTAATTGATATTATGTGGCTGCTTTCCACATTGTGTTTATACTAAATATTTCATGTTTCGGTGTTATGTGTTTTCATTAGGGTTTCTTTTGGTTTTAATTAAAACATGTCTAGGATTGGAGCCGACATATAGTTGGTTTAGGATTTAATTTAGGGTTTCACGTAAAGCCTATAAATATATAAACATACGTCTGCCAAGGGTTTGTTAACCCTATTCACCTAACAGAGTTATACAGAGAGTTGTGAGGGCAGAGAAACAGAGAGAGAGCCTGAGTAATTTACAAAGAGATTTAAGGTGGAAGGAGTGGAGTGCTTTTGGGTTGAACCAAGAGCACCAGAGGTGGTGAACGACAGCCTAGGACGTTGACGGAAATTTCAGAGACGACAGTTAGAGATTTTCAATCAGAGTCTCGAAGGCAAGTCTTTGTTCTTCTCTTTCCCGTTAATTCGTGTTCTGTGCATGCCTAGTTAAGACTCTAGGGATTAATCAAAGATTAAAATTGATGAAACGAATGTTATGATTCATCCTGTATGCATACTTAATCAGTTTTTAGTTCCATCGAATTAATCTATCTTGGTGTTGCTTGAAAGTCTTAACTGAAATCTTGTTGCCGATTTGTTTTCAAATCTTGTGTTAAATTCTTGTTGTGATCGTATATCTATGCTGGAGGATTAGTCTGAGACATTAAACGAACCCTAGAATAAGTACTTAAAACAGTGTTTAATTTCACCAAATTAATCTGTTGTGGGTTGCTTAAAATTTCAGACTAAGGTTCTGTGATTGTTGCTTCTAAACCTATGTTCCATGCATGTTATCATTGAATATCTATGATTTAAGATGAACCTAGGACTGAGTTGGAACTTAGAACAAGGATTAAAAACTTCACAGAGGGTCTAGGAAAACACCGGAGTTGAAGAAGATGAAGCAGGAACGGGCGACGGCATGCAAGGGAGCAAGAGCAGGCTCCAAAAAGGGAAAGAGCCAGCTCTAAAATCCTTAGAGCGGGCTCTTGATTGTTTAGAGCTGGCTCTTAGAGCCATAGAGCCAGCTCAATCCATAAAAGAGCAGGCTCTAATTTGTTTTGAGCCTATTCTAGTCCAGAACTTCATACAGTGGGTTTTTGTGCGTCGTTTTGACTATTCTGAGTGTTTTTATGGTATTTAAACTGTTTTAAATATTGGATGGAATTGTTTTAGACCTAAACTTAGTATGGAAGAACATTAGTCTATAATGGGATTAATGGAAGGAGCAATATAAAGTTTAAGAAAAACTTAGATGATGCTCACCGTTTTGCTAGTTTTGTGCACTGGAATTTAGCAGATTTTTATTATATGATTCAATAATATATATAATCATGTTTTTACAGTGCTTTAAGTATGGTGACTTAATTAAACTCAACTATACTTAGGTTGGATTTAATTGGTGCTTAAATTGTTATTAAATTGTACCAATTCATGGATTTTGTTGGAGGATGAAAATGGTTGTATATGTTATAGCAGTTTAAACCATTGAATATGATTTTTAGGCCTTGTACTTAATGCCTAATATTTATGTATATGCATTAAATTTATCTTGTGCATATTCTGGAGTTTGGTTGATGACCATTTAATACTGTATTGTCAACTGTGTTAACTGGAGAGTTGTATGTGCCGGTATGGGACGATGACATACCAGGTATGGACTAGTTCAAACACTAAGTTCTACCTAAATTTGGATCAAGGTGTGGATTAATCATAAAGGTTAAGTCCATCACCTACATGTGTCATATCAATTGTGAATTGAGTGACCTACTTTTGGTTTCAGGATGGATTCATTACATGTATCAATTATAATATATCTGATTGATATTTTGCACTATGAGGACGGACTTTATATATTTTATTATATGTGCCATGGTATGAGCCTGAGTCTCAGGACCATGGTTAGGGTGCGTATATCGCCTAGGATGGATAACTGGACATAGGTGTTGTTCCCTAGTAAGTCTAGGTATTTCATGCCCACCTTTGTGTGCGATTTGCATGGTACCTCTACTCAGGCTGAGACAGACCTACTGGATTAGCGAGCGTCCTATAGTGTGTACTATATATACATATATGGCCTACTCTAGATATTGTTGAGTCTTTCTAGGATGTATCGGCGTATCGGATTACTGTTTGGATCGTAGTAGAATAGGACTTGCACGTGGGCATGACCCAATCCTTTATTTTTCAGGTGTTCATCAGTTCCAGGGTTATAGCTTGGACATGCAGAGCAGATATAGATATTCATTCCTCCATCTACGTAGGAATCTTCTCTATGTTAGCTTTAGATTCTATTTCAGTTTCGGTTTGAGAATTTTAATAAAGGGGTCCACTGGATGGATTCCCGTGTTGTAAACTTATGTGGAGGTTTTGGAATATCGGATTTGATTAATTATGATTCAAGGATTTTCTTTTTTAGTTTCTTTCCGCTTATTATATTATTTCTTATTTCACCTTGTATTCTGTGTTCGATATAAAATATTTTAATTGTTTGATATCCCTCGGATTTGGGCCCGACCTAATCAACCCGTGTCCCGGATCCGAGGGGTATTACAGTTGGTATCAGAGCACTCCAGGTTCAAGTATCTCTAGTATGTTTCGTATTAAGACTTCCGCGTAGCGTTTTCTCTTGATTAGAGCTTAAGTTTAGGATTCGTTGAATTCCTCTGCGGTTCGTTTAGAACATACTGATGTTAAGTTTATTCTGTAATTTCAGAATGTTTGGCACTAGGAGAATGATGTGGTCCGCGATGAAAGCAAAGAGGGACCAAAGGAAGAGGAAGGTTACTCCGACGATTCCCCTGCGACGGCAGACCAAGAAGGCAGAATTGGAGACCAAGGAATTGGTTCCAATAGGTGCAGCTTAAGAGTGTAAGTCAAGGAAGATTTCTTATGTGCGGGATTGGCCACCATACTGTGGACCTAACACAACTTCGGTGGTGCTCGAAGCTGAGCCAAGTGGAGAGGAAGACCCCGAAGAAGATCAGGATGGAGGAGTTACCGGAGCATCCAAGATGGAGGTTACCGGAGTTCAGGAATGAATACTCCTCTTGGAGTGATATGATTTTCATTTCTAGTAGGAGTGGAAGTATTGTTTAAAGAATAGTACTGTTTAACTGTTATATACTATTATGTTAAAGAATATATTACGATTATTCGTTTGACAGTTTATGGTTTGGACAAGTTTTTAATAAAGTAAACTAGTGGTTTTGGCTATCTTTATTGTGTTTTATGATAGTATTGTTGTGTTGTATACATGAATGGTTTTATTAAACTATATTGGATTGTATATGATGCGATGATAATGGAATATCACAGTGAAGTGATTTGGTTTTGGATAGGCAAACAGATATTTGCTTATAGGTACGTTGGATTGAGACGGGATGATTACTAACGAGTTATAAAATAACTTGTGTAAATCAATATGATAAATTGGATATTAAAGGAAGAATTCTCAAAATAGAGTGCCGTTCTAACTATGAATTGATTTTGGAGTATTTTGTATATTTTCCGTGTTATGATCTACGGGTATTTAATATTTTGGTTTGGATAGTTTAGTTGATGACACTACATATTGGCAGATTCAGATATTTAGCCAGTCTTTTGGTTCTGGACATGCACACTTATATTGTGATGCATGTGATAGATTGATTATTGCATTACCATGCCCAAGTTAATTCTTATGATAGGTTTGTGGTTTTCACCATACCTGGTCAGGACATGTATGTCGATGCTATACCACGTTTTAACGGGGTCCCTAGCACTTACTTGCTTTTTATGTGACTTATATCAATAAAAATATGAATTAAATTCAATATCAAACAAATATGTTTTAGAATGACATAACAATGTAAAACATATTAAATTTATGGATTAATTTCTTTTTTTCCAATCTTTACACTTACATAAATAAATATATTTTACGAATAATATCTTAAATTAAACGTAATATGTTTCAAACCTAAATTATATGTAATATTTTAAATTACTTGTAACATGTATCATATATTATTTTTATGTGACTTGAATTAATAAAAATATGAAATAAATTGAACGCAAATTATAAACAAATTTTTAAATAGTTTCAATATACGGAGTAATATTTTCTTTTTGGATTGAATAATAGAATTCGAGTATTCTTCATGAGTGTGTGGATTAATTTATTTCTTTCAAATATTTGCACCTACACAAATAAACATATTTTACAAATGATATCATGAATTAAACGTAATATATTTCAAACCTAAATTATATGTAACATCTTAACTAACTTATAACATGTATCATATATTATTTTTATGTGACCTATATCAATAAAAATATAAATTAAATTCAATATCAAATAAATATGTTTTAGAATGACATAACAATGTAAAATATGTTAAATTTATGAATTAATTTCTTTCTTCCCAATCTTTACACCTATACAAATAAATATATTTTACGAATAACATCATAAATTAAACGTAATATGTTTCAAATCTAAATTATATGTAACATTTTAACTTACTTGTAACATGTATCATATATTAGTTTTATGTGACTTGAATCAATAAAAATATGAAATAAATTGAAAGCAAATTATAAACAAATTTTTAAATAGTTTCAATATACGGAATAATATTTTCTTTCTGGGTTGAATAATAGAATTCGAGTGTTCTTCATGAATATGTGGATTACTTTATTTCTTCCAAATATTTGCACCTACACAAATAAATATATTTTACAAATAACATCAGGAAATAAACATAATATGTTTCAAACCTAAATTATTTGTAACATCTTAACTTACTTATAACATGTATCATATATTATTTTTATGTGACTTGTATCAGTAAAAACATGAACTAAATTCAATATCAAACAAATATGTTTTAGAATGACATATTTTATATTGTTATGTCATTCTAAAATATATTTATTTGATATTGAATTTAATTTAAATTTTTATTGATATAAGTCACATAAAAATAATATATAATACATGTTACAAGTAAGTTAAAATGTTATATATATTTTAGGTTTGAAACATATTACGTTATATTAATGACGTTATTCGTAAAATATGTTTATTTGTGTAGGTGCAAAGATTTGGAAGAAAGAAATTAATTCATAAACTTAACATATTTTACGTTGCTATATCATTTTAAGACATATTTGTTTGATGTTAAATTTAATTCATATTTTTACTGATACGAGTCACATAAAAATACTATATGATACATGTTACAAATAAGTTCAGATATTACATATAATTTAGGTTTGAAACATATTACGTTTGATTCCTACTATTATTCGTATAATATGTTTAGTTGTGTAGGTGCAAAAATTTGGAAGAAAGAAATTAATCCATAAACTTAACATGTTTTACGTTGTTATGTTATTCTAAAATATATTTGTTTGGTGTTGAATTTAATTCAATTTTTTATTGATACAAGTCAAATAAAAATAATATATGATACATGTTACAAATAAGTTAAGATGTTACATATAATTTAGGTTTGAAATATATTATGTTAAATTAATTAAGTTAAACTTAAATTTAACATATTTTACATTGTTATGTCATTCTAAAATATATTTGTTTGATATTGAATTTAATTCATATTTTTATTGATACAAGTCACATAAAACTAATATATGACTATATGTATCAGTATATTTATAAATACAAGAGAAGAAAAAAAAAAACAGAAATATAACGTAATTGGAAACCATTAAAAACAGATTATATATATATATATATATATATATATTTATTACTATTAAAAATAAATAATATACCATTAAAAACACGTAATTGGAAACCACTAAAAACAGAGAATATATTTATTACCATTAAAAACGTAATATATCTGATTAAAAATATAGTTTTATCTCTTTAGATTTTCTCCCTAATTATATATATTAAAAAAGAAAAAAAGAAGATGAATGGAGTCGCAAAATTGGAAACAGATGATGCAAGATAAGAGTTTCCGGCACCGACGATGTTTCTAGCGAGATCAAGTGAATTCCAGGAGAAGAGGAAGGTTGAGATCGATATTGATTTTGGCCTTGGTGTCGCGAAACTCATGCACCACCGCATCATAAGAGAAGAGGTTGTGCTCCTTTAAATCCACGATGAACTCTATCTCTACATCTGCCATGGTTGGACCTCTATATGTGAGAGGTTTGAAATCTCGTTTTTGGTCTTTAATTTTGAAAAAAGAAGTTTAGAAGAATAAAAGAGGAAGAGAGAGATGGAAGGCAGATGTATTGTATAATTTTTTTGTATTGTAAATTGTATGGTATAAGTATATTTGTATATGACATTTGTGCTTGAGGTAAAAATTAAGGTAGCTTAGTAAACTTTTTTTTATTATTATTATTTCTATGCTAAGTTAGAGATGAGTAGGTGATGATGTGGCACAATTTGAACAAGTGGCTAGATCACAGCCAATGGACCTTCTCCGGTGAGAGGTGCCATGGAGAGGATGTGTGCCCAGGTTAAAAAATGGGCTTAAATCATAAAATTTTCAACGCTATCATTTTTTTTATTATAAAATTTTAATTTATTTGTAAAAACCTTAACAAATGTATCACTTTGCCCCAATTCTGTCAATAAATTATTAATAACTTGTTAAATAACTAAATTACCCTTATAATATACTACTTTATTTAAAAAAAAAAAAAAAAAATCTTATTTAGCAAATTACAACATTATCCTCTTACACAAAACAAATAAAAATAGAAAGGGCTAAAATCATAAAACCCCCATTATTTTCAATTTTTTATTATTAAACCCCAATATGTTTCTAAAAACCCCAATATTAGTACGAAATTATCACATTGCCCTAATTCTGTTAGTTTGGGGCATTAAAGTACTCAATTGCATTGGCAAAATATTTTTAGTGACAAAATTACCCTTGCAAAAACATGTCAACCACGTGTTGTTACACTTTTTTTTTTGTTATTTCAAAAATGCTCATAAGCATGTTTAATAATAGAAGCCACCATTTACTCATCCACTGAAAATGATTGAAATTTAATGTTTGAATTAAAATTTTAAATAATTTATCACTGAAGGCATTAATAAAGTAATTAAAAAAATATATTTAAAAAATTTACCATCAAATTATGCATTTCCTTTTTAAATACAAATGAGGCCTTTCAATTTATTTATTTTTTAGAGATAAAATAAATCTAACATTGGAAATCTTCTTCCAATTGAGTTTTGAATCAATCGTTTTTTTATTTATACCATTTTTCAAAATAAGAATTAAACTCTTGTAATTAGACTTTTATTCAAAATTTAATGGTTATTCAAAATTTATTAGTTTGTTGTTTAAACATATTTGAAAAAAAAAATTTATTAGCTATCCTAATTGTTCTCAATTTTTATATTTAAATTGTGTAGTAATTAGTCAATTTTTTGAAGTGTGAAAATGATTCAATTTTTCAAAAATATAAAATAAATAATGATATTTTAATGACTTATTTAGTTTTTTGTTTACCAAATTATGAATTCTACAAAAGATTCTTTTATTTAAATTGAACTAAATTATAATATTTGTCGGAGGATAATTTTGTAATTTGTAAAATATCAAATTCCCTTTTTAAATAAAGTGGTATATTATAAGGGTAATTTAATCATTTAACAAGTCATTAACGGTTCATTGACAGAATTGGGGCAATGCAATAACTTTGTAATAGTATTGGGGTTTTTAGAAACAGGTTGGGGTTTTATAATCAAAAATTGAAAGTAGGACGTAGAGGTTTTATGATTTTAGCCTAAATAAAAATTGATAGCACATGGTTGGCACATGTTCTTACCGAGATAGTTTTTGTCACTAAAATTTGATTGTCAATGCATGTGAAGATCACGCCTTAGGTTAACGTCCCAAACGAACAGAATTGGGACAAAGTGATAACTATGTAATACTGTTAATTAGGATTTTACAAACAAGTTGAGGTTTTATGATAAAAAAAAATGATAGTATTGGAAGTTTTATAATTTAAGCCCTTAAAAAAATGATTCGATACAGTACCACACTTACGTTAAAAAATTCGATCGTTGTTATCGAATGTGGTACAATACGTACAACAGAGAATCTGAACTCAGTGATTCAATGCCTCTAAAATTGCATTGGAATTTCATTCTTCTAAAAAATTGAATTATAAAACTACTCATTGTATCCTCAATTTGTCTATGCCATGACCAACTAAGGAAAATGTATTCAAATTTTAAAATATTTCTAATCGTTTTGAACATGTATCTCGTTGTCCAACACTACCATGACACTCTTCGAGTCTGACAACATACAAGTCTTATGTTGCGTTTGTCTTATATTTAAAATTTAAGGAAATTTTATTCAATTTTTAATTAAATTTTTACAATTTCAAATCCAAACGGTGCTCCTAAATATACCATTAATGGATTCTTTTTTACACAAATAGAAACTTTTTATTTTTTTTGTTTTTATTTTCAATTCAAGAATTGTTCAAATATTAAGGTTGGTACTTCTTATTCAACACTTGGAACATCCCAAAGGTCAATAATGGAAATGGTCAACATTCCATCAATTCTTGCCTCCTTGGACAGACTAATTACCAATTGTTTCCTTGAACAAGCATGTTGTCCCACAAGAAATATCATCAACCCCTAGGAGATGGCTTGAGACATCGTAGAGAAAGGTAATTGTCATTCTCTTTCTCTTTTTTTTTTTTTTTTTTAGTTTAGTGAAAGAGATAATTGAAGTAATCGTGCAATTTTTAGTAGAGAACGTTGGGTCGATTGATGCTGACTCAATTGACCCTCAAGCGACTCCTACAACATAATAATTAATAAGAATTAAAGAGAAAATATGATTAATGTTACAATTTTGGCAGGATATATATAGGGTCAGATTGATGTCGTCTGAGCCCTTATGCGAAATTATTAAATTAAACCTTCTCATATTGATTATATTAATATAGTCTAATAATTTTTATTTACAAATTGTTCTCTACTTAACTTGAAATGAGCTCAAGGCAATATAAAACTCTACTTATATTTTTTAACTTAATAGATAGTTTTTAACTTAATAGATAGTGATTTAATTGTATTGAAAATCTACTTGAAAGAGAGTCAATAAATTATGAAGTACAAAAATTTGAACAAGTACCGATATGCACAAGAATTTATAAATTAAAAGAAGTCAAAAAAAGTGTAAAAATGTTGAGGAAATTTATTGACCAATAGAAGAGCATCTGTATTTATTTGGTAATTAATATGTATATTTATATATAACTAATATAAAAGAAACTTTTATTTACCAATAGATGAGCAGTTACATTTATTTCATAATTAATCCAACACGCACAAAGCATAATTACTTCATTAAAAGAAATATATAATACTCCGTGATACAATGAGATATAGGGTCTCTTCTTGGGTGGCTTAGGCAAAGCCTTAATTCCGACAAATTTTTTGAAAAAGTTTATTAATATATAGCCCAACAAAATCAAATATAGCGAAGTCCATACTAGGCCCCAAAAGAGTACAGTATGCCAATACATTTTCAATTCAATTGATTCCCCTCATTCAGCATTAAATATCATTGAGTCGACGCATTCCAACATTATCCACTAACTCTTGAATGTTGTAGTTGGAAGCATTTTAGTGAATAAATCTGCTAGATTATTACTCGAGCGTATCTGCTGAACATCAATATCACAGCTCTTCTGGAGCTCATGTGTGGAAAAGAATTTTGGTGACATGTGCTTGGTTTTATCACTTTTTATGTATCCTCCTCTTACCAA
Source organism: Cornus florida (assembly GCF_030987335.1). Taxonomy (NCBI): domain Eukaryota; kingdom Viridiplantae; phylum Streptophyta; class Magnoliopsida; order Cornales; family Cornaceae; genus Cornus; species Cornus florida. The sequence goes on from NW_026775577.1 coordinate 11,548,864, forward strand.
TGATACCCTCTGATTTCGGAACACGAGTTGATCAAGTCCGCGCACAAAACCAATGGATATCAAAACAATTAAAGTATTTAAATAAGCACACAAACAATCAATCATCATACATAATCACGAAATATAACTTAATTAAAATAAGATAATTAATATAACACTCAATTAAATAAAACAAATCATTTAAAAAATAAAAGAAAATCATTAATCCCAATTAAATCTAACAAATCATTTAAAAATAAAATAAAAGTAATTAATTCCAATTAATAAATCCTTTAAAATATCGGGGTATTACATTCTTCTCCCCTAATAACAGGAATTCCATCATCGGAATTCACGAATCCATGAAATGAAAACTTTGATTATTTAATTTCAAATTTCAATGTTCTCCTTATCCGTGTGAAAATTAACACATCCACATATACTCATAATTAGTAGGTATATCTCACAATTTATTAAGAATATACCAAGCTAATATACGCTCGTTGCATTTCTTTGCAACTTAATCTCACCAATTTACATGCATTGGGAATTATCCCCATTACTGTATTTTTTTGCAGCAAAATAAATAAAAACCCCTTTACACACATGACTTGAAATATATAACATTGCTAACTGAACAAAATATGAATAACCCACATAATGAGGTAATAACCTCTTCTTTATTGCTAAACCACCTTGTACCTGATGAGCGATGAAAAGTGCGTATTTAAACCCCTTAAGCTTATGCATTCTAGTACCTTTATCTATCTTACTTTGTCGTTTTAGATTGATTTCGTATTATTTTCATTTTCAGGCACTTATCCCGAAAATAAGCTAACTCAGCCAAATAAGAGCTTAATTGAAGCAATTCTTGGATTAAACAAAGAAAAGAGCAAAGTGAAGGAAGAAGGAAGCAAATGAAGTCAAGGGTGGGAAGTAGCAAAGTTCGATCGATCCAAGTTCAAAGTTCGATCGATCGAACAATGATCGATCTCAGTACTTCAAGATAGATCCAAGCCTTGGCCCAAATACATAAAGTCCAAAAGTTCGATCGATCTAACATCACCCTTTGATCGATCGAACACTTTTGTCTTTATTCAAATGATTGATCATATCCACAGTTGTACCACCCACTAACCACTTTTGTCCTTTTCCCATAAATATCTCCCCAAAATATCTCGGATTTATCTTTTCCCAAAAAGCTCAACCAGTTGGATCGATCTAGCCTAAGTTCGATAGATCTCAGCCAGTTCGATCGATCCAAGTCTAAGGTTCAATCGATCGAACTTCTTCCAATGCGAAAAAGTTAAATTTCCAGCTTGTGCAATCCGTCCTCCATCCAATCATTAGAGAATATTCTTTGCATGACCCCAGCTCATTTTGTGTGCCACTTGACCTAGCTATAAAAGGAATATGATGCACTTTTTGAGCATATAGACTATTCTAGGGTTTAATCTCTTGAGAGGAAGTTTAGAGGAGGAGGAAGCTAGAGACACCATTGGAGACTCTTCATCAACTAAGGAGCAAGCCTCTTCCATGGAGTTAGCCCTTGAGGGTTGGAGTAACATCACCATGAGTGGCTAGACATCCTCTTGGGGCTAGAGTTAGCCCCAAGCATGCTTTCTATATCTTAATCTAGTGTATTATTGAGGGATTAGTGTTGTAATTAATGTTTTGACTCTTTGATATATATATAGATCTTGTTTATTCAATGATTTATGTGGTTTAATGCTTTCAATTGATCATTTCATTCTATCAATATGTCTATGTATGCTAGAATAGATGTTCATGTGTTTGTCTCTACTTCTTAAGTTATTGATGCATGTCTATGCGTATTAGTGCTATATATTTAGAGATTGTCAAAACATTGTGCTTAAAAGAATGCTCTTGTGATTTTCTAGATGGTCCATGCTCATTTCTTGATGGATTATGCCTCTTCCTTAACTTAATTAGTTTAATTTCATGTCATTAGCTTAATTGTAGTGTAGTGGTAGCATAGTTGTTAGATGAGAGGATAATCCATGCTAGTTGTTTGATGTTCCATACTTTTGAATGCAAGTAGCATATGTCTCTAACTTTGTGGTGTATTTGGCTTGTGAGCTTAATGAAAGGATTAATGACTTTCTAGATATGTTGTGCTTTTCACATGCTATTTAGACAATATATGCTTAATTGTTACATATATTGTGCTTTTCACATGTTGACTAGACAATGTATGTTTAATTGGTCACGCTTGCTAATTGAATCAACCAAACACACACACACACGCACACACCATTATTGCAACACACATTACCCTCATTAGTCACTAGTTAGAAGTGTAGAAAAGCATTGCTTGGTGGTAACCTTTAAACCCCAAGATTTCTCTCTTTCTTACTTACTCTTTGTCACATTCAATTACACTATTTAATTTAGTTGCTCTCTAGTTTAATTAACCAATCAACCAATTGTTTAATCACTCGACCTACTAACCCTAATTGTGATTCCACAATCAAGTACGACTTCAATCCCTTGGGACTATCCCTACTCACTCTTGCTACTTTAGTAGTAGTGTTGGTAGTGGTTTTTATAAATTTAAACTTGACCTAAAAGGCTTTTCTTGAATCGCACATTCACTACATCAATTTTGGCGTGTAGGAACGGCCTCGCTCGTCAAATTTTGGCGCCGTTGCCGGGGATTAGGCAACGTCGTATTTGTGGAATCAATTAGGAATTAGTACTCTTTTGATCGTGTCTTTACTTTGTTTTTATTTTTTCTTTAGATTACTTATTGTGTTTATTCATCTTTGACAAGGAGCATTAAGCTAGGAGGCAAGCAAATGAGCCATCAAGTAAAGGAGCTAAGCAAGCAAGGAAAAGTGCTAAAAATAAAAATAAAAATTGCTAAGCTAAGCTTTAAATTTGGACTTGAAGTGCTAAAGGACCTTTGTGAGACTTTCTTACTCAATCCCTTAGTTAAATCGTCGACCCGCGTGGAGGCTAGTTTTTAATGTCTTAGATAAATCGTGAGCCCGCGTGGAGGCAATTTACTTTTCTTTGCATTGTTATCAAAGCATGGGAGTATGGGAACATTGTATGTGGAGGAAGTTTGTTGATTGTTGATTTGTTGCGAAGGAGGAGTGCTTGCTTATTTTGTGGTGATTTGTGTGTCATTTGTAGTCATGTATAGATCTTGTCCTGTTATACATTCTAGGCATTTACATGGAAAATTTAAAGGGTAATCTTGGCTACTTAGGCCCACGCTTCATGCAAAACCTACCTCTTAATCAACATGACTCTGGAGTTCAAGCTCCAATTCCTCCAATGGTCCTTCGTGATCATTATAATCTTCATGCATATCATGCACCTACTTGCATTGTGTTGCCTAATTTTGAGGCTAATCAATATGAAATCAAGCCCGAGACTATTCAAATGTGTTCACTCTTTTATGGCTTGGATGAAGAGGAACCATATAGGTATCTTAATGAATTTCTTGAACTATATTCCACCATGAGGTACATAGATGTCCCGGAGGAAATTCTTAAATTACTCCTCTTCCTTTTCACACTTCAAAATAAAGCAAAACATTAGTTCAATACTCTAGGGGTGAATTCAATAACATCTTGGGCACAAATGCAAAATGAGTTTTTAAAAAAATTTTACCCCATAAGTTTGACCAATGAAATGTGTGCTTCAATTAGAGAATTTTTCTCAAAGAGAAGGAGAGTTGTTGCATGAGGCTTGGGAGAGATTGAATGACTTGCTAAGAAAGTGTCCACACCATGGTATTCCAAAATGGCAAGTTGCCCAATACTTCTATGAAAACCTATCCGACATGCAAAAGGGCATAGTTGATACCTCATGTGGAAGTTCATATTTTGGAAAACATGAAGATGACATTTGGCACCTCTTTGAAAAAATGAGTGAAAGTTCTTTGCACAAATATTACACTTCTCGGCTTGATCATGGTTTTACTAAAAAGGAGAAGTGTAACAGTGTGTCAAATTGAAAATTCAAGGGAAATTGTAGCCGAGGTTAAAACTCTTTCTCAAAAACTTGATCAATTCTTGTTGAATCAAAAACCGGCTACCAATGTGTCTCATTTTCATCATACAACTCATCTTTGTGAGCTTTGCATGACATGTTCAAGTGTTTTGCATACTACTTTCAATTTTTCACATGGACATGTTGTTAATGAACACTTTGAACAAGTTAATGCCACATTTGCTCACCCTTATTCAAAAGCATATGTTCCATTGTGGAATGAAAGCCCTTACCAAGCTAAAAATCTTCAAAGAAAATACATTCCACCTCATAAAAGAAATGGAGGTTCTCAAGGGTTCGTCTCTACTTCTTTCCATCATCAAAGAATGAATGACTTCTCACATCCTCAAATGTATGATTCCCAAGTTGGCTTCCATTATCCTCAAGCACTTTCTAGTAATTCCACATTTGAAGACAAGGTTTTGATGGCCTTGGATAGTTTAGAAAAGGATACCAACTTATTGCATTCCCATTCTCAATCTATATCAAAGCTTGAATCCCAAATTGGGACCATAGCTAATGCATTGAATACAAGAGAAATTGGGAAATTGCCTAGTCAACCCGAGAGGAATCCAAAGGCCCAATTTTGTGTGGAAGCAAACCCTATATCGGGGTATTCTTCCCAAGCTCAAGCGCAAGCCATCACCACCTTGAGAAGTGGTCAGCAACTGGACAATAGGGTTGAGCTACCAAAGGAAGATGGTGAATCGGTGCAACCTAAAGTTGTCGCCCATCCAATTCCCAATTTCACTCCTACTCATTTGAATGAAAATGTTCCTAACCAGAATTCTCAATCTTCTCCATCATCTTCTCAAATTACAAAGTCTTGTGAGCCAAAAGCTCCATTCCCTTATGCTTTAAAAGAAACTTCGCCTCATGGGAGGCAAGAAGGGAAAACACATGACATGATGGAAATTTTTAAGCAAATCAATATCAATCTTCCTCTTTTGGATTCCATTAAGCAAATTCCACCTTATGCAAAATTCTTGAAAGATCTTTGCACACAAAAGAGGAAGAGCAAGGGACCAAGCCCTAAAAAAGTGTTCCTCACGGAGCAAGTGAGCTCCATTCTTCAACAAAACACTCCACTTAAGTTCAAAGATCCCAGTGCTCCGACTATTTCTTGTGTAATTGGAACTCATGAAATTCGTAGAGCTCTTCTTGACTTAGGTGCAAGTGTCAACTTGATTCCTTACTCCGTATACGTCCAATTAGGGTTGAATGAATTGAAACCAACCTCGGTGGTGCTTCAAATGGCTGATAGATTCGTCAAAACACCTAGGGGCATGGTTGAGGACATTCTTATCAAGGTGGATAAATTCTACTTTCCGGTTGATTTCGTAGTTCTTGATACTGAACCGGTTGCTAATCCCTCCAACCACATCCCAATCATCTTGGGAAGACCATTCCTTGCCACCGCAAATACAATAATTAATTGTAGATCCGGGATTATGGACCTCTCTTTTGGCAAAATGATGATCAAACTTAATGTTTTCCAGGCAAGTCGACATCCCATGGATGAAGATGAGTGTTGCCTTGTAGATGTGTTAGATGAGGTTGTTGAAGAATCGATTCCAACGATGCTAATGAAACAACCAATTGAGGATAGTCTTTCATCTCTTTTATCCGATGATCCTCTAGCTTCTTGTCTTCTTGAAATATATAGAAGTTGTGGATTTGATGATGAAAATTCAATGAATGAAGTAAGCAATCTCATGGAATCTGTTGCAAGCTTAGATTTTTCATCTTGGAAGACTCCAATAGAACCTCTTCCTCCACTCTCTAGCACTCCACCGGTATCATCTTTAGTCTCTCCACCAATTCTTGAGCTTAAAACTCTACCTTCCAATCTCAAGTATGCATTCTTAGGACGAAAAGAGACTCTTCCGGTTATCATTTCTTCAAGTCTTGAAAAAGACCAAGAAGATGCTCTCTTAAGTGTGCTTAAGAAAATAAGGAAGCCATAGGATGGAGTGTGGCGAATCTTAAGGGAATTGACCATTTTATTTGTATGCATTGCATACTTATGGAAGATAATGTAAAACCCTTTAGGGATGCCCAAAGGAGACTTAATCCAAATATGAAGGAGGTAGTTAAAAAGGAAGCTGTCAAACTCTTGGATGCCGGAATCATTTACCCAATCTCCGATAGCAAATGGGTGAGTCCAACTCAAGTAATTCCCAAAAAATCATGGATTACGGTGGTTGAGAATGCAAAGGGTGAGGAAATCTCTAAGCGTACCGCCAATTCATGGCGTGTATGCATTGATTACCGCAAATTGAATGCCGCCACTAGGAAAGATCACTTCCCTTTACCATTTATTGATCAAATTCAAGAGAGATTGGTCGGGCAACAATATTATTGCTTCCTTGATGGCTATTCGGGGTACAATCAAGTAGCCCTCGACCCACTAGACCAAGAGAAAACCACCTTTACATGTCCATTCGGCACATTTGCTTATAGACGGATGCCTTTTGGTTTGTGCAATGCACCCGCCACATTCCAAAGGTGTATGATGTCAATTTTCTCGGATATGGTGGAAGAGTATCTAGAGGTCTTCATGGATGATTTTTCTGTTTTTGGGTCTTCATTTGATGCATGCCTCAAAAACTTAGATCTAACGCTCAAGAGATGTCGTGAAACCAACCTTGTACTTAGCTGGGAAAAGAGCCATTTCATGGTTTAAGAGGGTATTGTTTTGGGCCACGTTTTCTCAAGGAGAGGAATAGAGGTTGACAAAGCGAAGGTCGTGCTTATTTCTGAATTGCCTCCACCTTCAACGGTAAGAGAAGTTCACTCCTTTCTAGGTCATGCTGGTTTTTACTGCCGTTTTATCAAAGACTTTAGCAAAATTGCTCGACCCTTATGCAATCTTCTTGCCAAGGAAACTCCTTTCGTCTTTGACCAAGCATGCCTAGACGCTTTTCATAAACTGCGTGAATTATTATCATCTGCTCCTATCATGCAACCTCCCAATTGGTCATTGCCATTTGAAATCATGTGTGATGCTTCTGATTATGCCATGGGGGCAGTTTTGGGACAAAGAGTGGGTAAGCTTCCTTGTGTTATATACTATGCAAATAAAACTTTCTCAGGAGCTCAATTGAATTACTCCACTACCGAGAAAGAATTACTTGCCGTAGTATATGCTCTTAATAAATTTCGTTCCTATCTCCTAGGGTCAAGGTTGTTGTTTATTCTAATCATGCCGCCTTGAGGCATCTATTGACAAAAAGGGAAACAAAACCTAGGCTAATTAGATGGATTTTGCTTTTTCAGGAATTCGATTTTGAAATCAAGGACAAAAAAGGCACCAAAAATGTGCTTGCCGATCATCTTTCTAGGTTATCGATAGAGCCTTTCCCCAGTCTACCAATCTATGACTCTTTTCCGGATGCACAACTCTTTCAAATTTCTAATGAAAAAATGCCTTGGTTTTCCGACATTGTGAATTATTTGGCAGTAGGCAAGCTACCAACTTCTTGGTCGAAGAACGAAAAGAATCGTTTCTTTGCCAACATCAGGAATTACTATTGGGAAGACCCTGTCTTATACCGATATTGTCTGGATCAAATTGTGAGAAGATGCATTCCAGAGAGTGAAATTCCAAGTGTCCTAGTGTTTTGTCACACTCTTGCATGTGGTGGGCATTTTAGTGCAAAGAAGACCGCCTTGAAGGTTCTTTAAAGGAGGCTCTTTTGGCCCACTATTCATAGAGATGCCTACAATTTTTGCAAATCATGTGAGAGATGTCAAAAGATGGGGACAATGTCTAGAAGAGATATGATGCCCTTGACTAATATACTTGTTGTTGAGATCTTTCATATATGGGGCATTGATTTTATGGGTCCATTTCCTATGTCCTATGGTTTTCAATACATTCTTCTTGCCGTTGATTATGTTTCCAAGTGGGTGAAAGCATGCGCTACCAAAACGAATGATCACTCCGTGGTCATTCAATTCATCAAATCCAATATCTTTGCTCGTTTTGGTATGCCAAGGGCTATAATAAGTGATAGAGGAAAATATTTTTGCAACCAATTCTTGAGGCACTTATTTCTTAAGTACTCCATCACTCATAAGGTAGCCACTCCCTACCATCCTTAAACCAACGGGCAAGTTGAAGTGTCTAACCGGGAAATTAAACATATTCTTGAAAAAACGGTTAACACTACCCGTAAGGATTGGTCAAGAAAGCTAAATGATGTTTTGTGGGCTTATCGGACGGCATACAAGACTCCCATTGGCATGTCTCCTTATAGACTTGTATATAAAAAGTCTTGCCATCATCCGGTTGAGCTAGAGCATAAAGCCTTATGGGCAGTTAAAAAACTCAATTTTGACCTTGATAAAGCTGGAGAGAATAGGCTACTTCAATTGAGTGAGTTAGAGGAGTTGAGACACAATGCTTATGATAATGCCAAAATCTACAAAGAACGAACCAAAGCCTTTCATGATAAACATATTGTGAAAAAGTCTTTGGAACCCGATCAAAAAGCTTGGCTTTTCAACTCTAGACTGAAACTTTTTCCTGGGAAATTGAGAACCAAATGGGAGGGTCCTTATAAAATCATCTCTGTTATACCTCATAGGGCGGTTAAAATCAAAAACTTGAAGAAAGGGGACATTTTCAAAGTTAATTGTCAAAGATTGAAACCTTATATAGAGGGTCAAGTCTTTTAAAGACATTTTGAAGCTGCATATCTAGTTGACCCGGTGTATGAGCACATAGAAGATTGCATTGACAAGGAACCAAAAGCTCCTTTTGAGCTTAAACCAACAAGTTCTTCAAAGAACCATTTGTTGGGAAAGGTTCAAAGAACCATTCATCACCCCAATAAGGAGGGGATGCATAACAAGATCTTTGATCCAGGCTAAAAGAGTCCAATGTCTTGCTAGCGACGTTAAAAACTAGCAAAGACATTTCGTAGGGTGTTAAAACCCTATTCCTCCCTCATTTCTATCTTTTATTTCATTTCATGCGAAGTCTAGATACTTGTTTTTGGTTCTCATATGCATTGAAAGGAACTTTGGTGAGGATTGCATGAGCTTTCATGTCATTATTGAGCATTCTGCATAGTTCGATCGATCTCAAACCTGAGTTCGATCGATCGAACTCCATTCTGCACCCAACACTTAGAAAAATTTTCGACCTGCAGAAACCTACATCCAAATCACCTCTCTGTCCCATCGTTCAAACTAACTCTTAGATCGATTAGGAAACCTTCGATCGATCCAACTTCCAAGTTCGATCGATCTCATGATTCAACACTTAGCCAAATTTTTGAACCAAAAACCTGCATATTTTTGCTCTCTGTCTGATCGATCGAACTCTTGTTCTAATCGATCTCAATTCTCTATTTCATTGTTTTACCTTGTTTTGACTTTTCAAATTTCAAAAATCTAAAAATATTTTCATTTTTATTTTTTTATATTTTATTTTCTATTCAATGAAAAAAAAAAAGGTAGTTTGATCGATCTAAGATTCTAGTTCGATCGATCGAACTTATGTACGACATTTTTTAAAAAAAAAAAAAGAGGATAAGATCCCATTCTCCCCCATTTCCAAACCCTAGTTCCTACGCCGCCGTAACCTCACCCATCTCCTCCATCTCCGGCGAGATCTCCATAGTGAACCAGGTATCGATCTCTCCCTCTTCTCGGATCTTCTTCCTCTTCACATTTCATCTCTCCTCTCTTTGCTTCAAGGTAAGATCCGAGAACCCATTATTGATTTCACACCTCGATTTGTTAAGAGTATGCTTTAAGTGTTTGATCCGTTCCAATATTCATGATGATTGTTGGCCATGGATGAAGTTTTAAGTTTTTCATGTCTATATGTCCATATTCGTCTTTATGCCATATCCATTGTAATGAGTTACTTTGATTTTTGGGAGTGTGAGCCATTCTAGGTGATTGTGATTGATGATTGTTGTGTTGATGGGCCCACGAACATATTCGTGTGGGTCCCGTGCTCCCATAGTCACAGATCTGTGACTTCTAGTTTTTCACAGAACATAGTTCGATCGATCGAACTTGTGTCTCAAATCGATCGAAGTTGTGAGATCGATCTCACTGATTTTCGATCGATCCAACTTTTGTGATCGATCTCACTTCTTTTTTCTGATCGATCGACTATCACAGATCTCATACACACACTTCATTCATCTTGTATTCACTTCATGCTATCATATCTATACCCAATGCCTATGATATTCCATATTGGATGCATTTCATACTTATATTGTTTAGCATACTTCACATCCTATCCCTTGCATGGATTCATGTCATATATGTTTTGTCTATCTTATTTGACAAACATGTTTTTATTGTGTTTTCAAGTCATTATTCTAGCACTAACTCCCATTGTAAGATTTCCTTTTTGCAGACCATGACTAAGAATGATAGTTCTTCTACTTCAGCCACACCTGAGGCTCATGATCAGATATGTCGCTTAGAAAAGCACCTTCCGAGTTTGAAGGATATGCTGGTTGCCCTTAGAGCTGACATTAGTACCTTTCGTCTGAATATAATGGCTACCATTAGAGCTGACATTTCTTGCCTCCGCACGGAGATATTGACTGCCATTAATGACTTAGCCAGGGAGATCCGCGGAGCTCCCTCTGCCTGAGACTCCCAGTCTCTTTATCTTTTTATGCTCTCTATCTATGTTATGTGTCTGCTACACTTGTGATACCATTATTTTTGCAGCTGGGTCTGTCGGTTTTGACACTGGATGTATTGCACTTTATTGTTGTTTTTCTCTATGATGGATGTCGTATATTTTTATTGATACATTTATCCTTTTAACTTCATCAGGTGCATCGTAGTGACTTCAGTAAGAGAGTGCTACCCCATTTTTAGGACCACCCTTATACCTCTCTCATTTCTTTATCTGTTTATCCCATTTACACTTGCATGCCCACTGTGCACTGATTATCCCATTTTGTTATATGATAAGTTTATCCAAGTGCCAATTTTCAGGACCACAGTTCATCCCAAGTTTGGGGGGCCCATGCCACCCACTTCGAATACTTCAGTCCCGATCATTCTTGCTTAGTTGCACTGGTATACTCTTTCCCTTGTTCTTTTGCACACTGAGGACATTGTGTATTTAAGTTTGGGGAGAATGGTGCTTTACAGTATTAGTTTTAAATTCTGAATTTTAAGCATGACTTGTGTATTTGAGGGATATTTCTATGATTGGTCCATATCTAGCTATGATTTTAATCTTTTGAGGATTATATTGCTTAAAATTTAAAAATTGCTTGACGTGAGAGTCTAATACTCCTTGTATGCCTTAGGATGCCATTTAGGAGTAAATTTTTCGAAAGATTGATATCTTGCTTGCACTTGTGGTCCACATCATCTTGATTTTGTGATTGTTTTGAGATTCACTCCAAGATTCTACACTAGCACAGGTGCACACTAGCATTCATTTGTGGGGTACATGCTTTATTGATTATTGAATTGGTTATATCCCAATTGGACTAGTAATGCATTGAAAGTTTTCATTCTTGATAAAGGTGGATAGCAACCCCTTTTCACTAAGTAGCCGGGATTCTAGCCTCATCAAGCATTGAACTTCTCGCGCTGAAAGGTGGAGGGCCCAAACTCTAAGTTAATCATTGAACTTTCCAAAAAAAAAAAAAAAAAAAGAAAAAAAAAAAGAAGAAAAAAAAGTTACAAAAGCAATAAAAAGTGAAGACTTCTCCCAAAAGGTGAGAAGTGGGAAATGATTAGATGGTTGTTGTCTTGATTTGTAGCCTAGTTGATTTAAGCTTGTAAGTCCGTAGGGGTGTTTGAACGCCTAATGCCCTAAAGCCGTCTGGTTTGGGAGTCATTGACCTAACGTTCGACCTCATGAGTCACTAGAAAGCTTAATTGATCAACACATAGCACCATACTTCCATCTTTGATCATATTAAAAAAAAAAAAAAAAAAAAAAAAAAAAAAAAAAAAAAAATCAAGTGAAAAGAATAAGCGCACCTAGAACAATAAGCTTTAATAAAAGGTCCACTTTTTATCTTGATGATCGGTACTAGATTTGTGTGCTACTTTGAGGGTAAGGATGTGATTAATTCTTTAGTTGGCTAAGATCGCAACACATTTGATGCTGGTCCACTCAAAAGGATTCTAGAGTTGTTTTGATTAGCATGATCATTTTCTTGATATGTGGAGGACCATATTTGTTTGCTTGATGTTGAGATTTTGGGAGATTGCTTAGAAATGTTTGAAAAATTGCAAACTTGAGATAGCTTTCTCCCAATGCTTGTTTGCAATATTGGTGCCTCTTTTGAACAGAATGAGCTTAATGTTTATGGGTACCATTTCTGGAAACCCTCACGAGACTTCGCTCGTCCACTAGGGTTAACCTAGGGGTTTAAAAGGCTTGTTGCATATGCTAAGTGCAATCGTTTTCCCTACGAAAGTGGCGTTATCCATTTATTATTTTTTAGTTCATAGTTGTATAGTTGTTCATTTCATTCCTTTACTTTCTAGTTCATTGCTAGGGACTAGCAATATTTAAGTTTGGGGGTGTGATGAGCACTGAAAAGTGCGTATTTAAACCCCTTAAGCGTAGGCATTTTAGTACCTTTATCTATCCTACTTTGCCATTTTAGATTGATTTCGTATTATTTTCATTTTCAGGCACTTACCCCGAAAATAAGCTAACTCAGCCAAATAAGAACTTAATTGAAACAATTATGGGATTAAACAAAGAAAAGAGCAAAGTGGAGGAAGAAGGAAGCAAATGAAGTCAAAAGTGGGAAGCAGCAAAGTTCGATCGATCCAAGTTCAAGGTTCAATCGATCGAACAATGATCGATCTCAGCACTTCAAGATAGATCCAAGCCTTGGCCCAAAAGCATAAAGTCCAAAAGTTCGGTCAATCCAACACCACCCTTCGATCGATCGAACACTTTTGTCCTTATTCAAATGATTGATCCTATCCACAGCTGTACCACCCACTAACTACTTTTATCCTTTTCCCATAAATATCTCCCCAAAATATCTCGGATTTGTCTTAATCTAGTGTATTATTAAGGGATTAGTGTTGTAATTAATGTTTTGACTCTTTGATATATATAGATCTTGTTTATTCAATGATTTATGTAGTTTAATGCTTCCAATTGATCATTTCATTCTATCCATATGTCTATGTATGCTAGAATAGATGTTCATGTGTTTGCCTCTATTTCTTAAGTTTTTGATGCATGTCTATGTGTATTAGTGCTATAGGTTTAGAGATTGTCAAAACATTGTGCTTAAAAGAATGCTCTTGTGATTTTCTAGATGGTCCATGCTCATTTCTTGATGGATTATGCCTCTCCCTTAGCTTAATTAGTTTAATTTCATGTCATTAGCTTAATTGTAGTGTAGTGGTAGTATAGTTGTTAGATGAGAGGACAATCCATGCTAGTTGTTTGATATTCCATACTTTTGAATGCAAGTAGCATATGTCTCTAACCTTGTGGTGTATTTAGTTTGTGAGCTTAATGAAAGGATTAATGACTTTCTAGATATGTTGTGTTTTTCACATGCTATTTAGACAATATATACTTAATTGCTAGATATATTGTGCTTTTCACATGTTGACTAGACAATGTATGCTTAATTGGTCACCCTTGCTAATTGAATCAACCAAACACACACACACACACACACACACCATTATTTCAACACACATTACCCTCATTAGTCACTAGTTAGAAGTGTAGAAAAGCATTGTTTGGTGGTGACCTCTAAACCCCAAGATTTCTCTCTCTCTTACTTATTCTTTGTCACATTCAATTACTTAGTTTAATTTAATTGCTCTCTAGTTTAATTAACTAACCAACCAATTGTTTAATCACTCGACCTACTAACCCTAATTGTGATTCCACAATCAAATACGACTCCAATCCCTTGGGACGATCCCTACTCACTCTTACTACTTTAGTAGTAGTGTTGGTAGTGGTTTTTATAAATTTAAACTTGACCCAAAAGGATTTTCTTGAACCGCACATTCACTACATCAATTTTGGCGTGTAGCTACGGCCTCGCTCGTCAATACCCGTTACGAAAAAAATGCTTTAGGTAATTACTCGCTTCCCATTTTCGAACTTTATTAGACGAGTTTACGATATATGAACTATTTCGCCCTTTCTGGCAGTGCACATAAGATCTCAAAAAAGAGTAATCTCCATAAATATGCCCTTAATTAATGTAGGACTCATACTTCAACTCCTTTTAAACAACTATCCACAAATGGAAAATCTTAAAAGATTGTCCTTACAAATTCTTGAACGGAGAATTAAGTTTCTCAATCATCACCACTTTCCTTAAAATTATCACGAAGACTTATTAGTCATTCCTTATAAGCCATACCCTGTCAGATTCTACTGAGTAAAAAAAAAAAAACAATTCCGCCGAAAGTCAACTCTTTATTTCTAAGTTGACCCATAGTTTCCTTATGAGTGATCACAGGTGTACCAGTGTTCCTACTATACCTAAACCAGATAACTTCTCAACACACTAACTATTTAGTATCGTTTTGACCTTTGAGAATATCTACAACTAAATTTATCCTTCCTGAATAATACTGAGTGTAGAAATAATAACTTCTCAAAATTCAGTTATCTACTCTATCTCGCACATGTGTTTATTGTGTGAACGTAAACTATCGACCTTCATAGTCTATGCCATTAAATCAGTTTCCACGATAAAATATTGCCTCCCTATATACTGATTTAGCATACGATCCTGGCACCTACATTCTTACCTCCTCCAATATCTTCCAAATTAGTGTCCTACTGTAATACCCCCTAATTTTGGAACACGGATTGATCAAGTTCGCGCACAAAATCAAGAGATATCAAAACAATTTAAGTATTTAACAAGCACAGAATACAAAGATGAATAATAAAGAATAAATAAACCGCTGAAGAAAACTAATAAATAAATATTACTTAATGATTCTCCAACAATTACAATTCGGAAATCCCATAACTCAAGGACCCCTTAAAACATTATCCAATAATCAAATACTATTTAAAAGTACACAAGATGAATAGACGAATGACAGTCTCCCAGCTGCGGATCCTCAACCTCGAGACTGGAACCTCTAATAACCTGAAAAATAAATCGTGGGTTAAACCCTACGAGCAAGTTCACTCTACCAGGCCTCTGAAAACCAATAAGCAGATCATCTCTGATCAAAACCAAACCTAATAAAGTTTTAACTTTAATAAAGCACGATATACATGTCTATATATAATTATATATACTATACTAATCACATCCATTAATAGGTTTATTAAATTTCCATACCTATTAAATAATTATTAAAATAATATTCATACCTAGACCAATCTACCATTTCATTTTATAAAAACTCCATTGACCTTAATCCCATCCTAGTCAGTTGTTTAATCATTTAAACAACAAATTATAATAAAAGAAATACTCTATTTAATCCCAACCCGATAATGATTTTAATTGTTTAAATCACATATCCAAAATCCAAGTTTTGACAAATCATCCACGTCTTCCCCAATATTATTTTATTAATGCAAAATAATACACTAACCAGTAAGTACTAAACTATTCTCATTTAAGAATATCTAACCCTAATCCAATCCATACATACAACAACCATAGATGACATTTTAATCATCTAACACATAATAACGTAATTATGCTTTGGCAAATCAACCATGCCGTTACAAATATTTTTATTTATATATTGGCAATTCAACCATGCCTCCATAAGTATATTTATTTATACATTGGCAATTCAACCATGCCTCCGTGTATGTATATTTATACATTGGCAATTCAACCATGCCTCCACAGGTATATTTATTCATACATTTAATTAGCAATTCATCCATACTTTCCATATATGTATTCTATTCATACAAATATTTAAGTAATATATTTAATCAATTTACAATTCATCCATGCCTACACTTTAACCATGAATTAACTTTAAAATTAACAATACCCTAAATCATACATAGCCATCATATGCATATTATACGCATATCATTAATTTAACAACCAGCCTATTAAGATATGCCAAATAAGAATGATAATATTAATCATTCAACCTCGAGACTGGAACCTCTAATAACCTGAAAAATAAATCGTGGGTTAAACCCTACGAGCAAGTTCACTCTACCAGGCCTCTGAAAACCAATAAGCAGATCATCTCTGATCAAAACCAAACCTAATAAAGTTTTAACTTTAATAAAGCACGATATACATGTCTATATATAATTATATATACTATACTAATCACATCCATTAATAGGTTTATTAAATTTCCATACCTATTAAATAATTATTAAAATAATATTCATACCTAGACCAATCTACCATTTCATTTTATAAAAACTCCATTGACCTTAATCCCATCCTAGTCAGTTGTTTAATCATTTAAACAACAAATTATAATAAAAGAAATACTCTATTTAATCCCAACCCGATAATGATTTTAATTGTTTAAATCACATATCCAAAATCCAAGTTTTGACAAATCATCCACGTCTTCCCCAATATTATTTTATTAATGCAAAATAATACACTAACCAGTAAGTACTAAACTATTCTCATTTAAGAATATCTAACCCTAATCCAATCCATACATACAACAACCATAGATGATATTTTAATCATCCAACACATAATAACGTAATTATGCTTTGGCAAATCAACCATGCCGTTACAAATATTTTTATTTATATATTGGCAATTCAACCATGCCTCCATAAGTATATTTATTTATACATTGGCAATTCAACCATGCCTCCGTGTATGTATATTTATACATTGGCAATTCAACCATGCCTCCACAGGTATATTTATTCATACATTTAATTAGCAATTCATCCATACTTTCCATATATGTATTCTATTCATACAAATATTTAAGTAATATATTTAATCAATTTACAATTCATCCATGCCTACACTTTAACCATGAATTAACTTTAAAATTAACAATACCCTAAATCATACATAGCCATCATATGCATATTATACGCATATCATTAATTTAACAACCAGCCTATTAAGATATGCCAAATAAGAATGATAATATTAATCATCTTAAATGATTTATATATATATATACCTACACATATGTTATTTAATGTATATATGTGTTTAACACCTTCTTTAAAAATCCTTGATTATTTAAAATCAATATACATACATACATATATATATATATATATATATATATATATATAATTATTTATATATGTGTATATATAGTTTAATTTGTCTATAAGTTGTATGGAAGGATGAATATATATATATATATATATATACACTTCCTTCCATAACAAATTATTAATTTATTATATTTACACAAATTAGTGCAACAAAATAGTTTCCTTTAAATACTCCATATTGGTTTAAATAGTTTTCCGACACTTTCTCACTAAAACATAAATATCTCCTAGTAGGATGGGAATCTGATAATGAAATTGGTACCATTGGAAAGAAGACGAAAACTCCTTGAATTTGAGCTCAAAAATGACCCAATTTCGATTTAAAATGACTAAGTTATGACCGTTTTAATTTCTAGTGTCGAATTAGGCCAACATAGTTTCCCACGCGCGCCCACGCGCTTACTATGCACTTGCACGCGCTGGATTCAAGCCTCCTTGTGTGCTAATATTGGCTAAGCTCTTTCAGCTACCGTGAGCTCACCACATTGAATCCATCACTTCCTTTATGCCGCATCCAATGGTCATAAATGAGTGCGCAAATGAACACGCTCACACTAGATTATTTTCTATTAACTATAATAGATCTAAGGTCCAGATCAGCGAGTGCACCATCTTCTCATGGTCTGCAATACACCAAATAATCCCATAGTTGACCAGACCACTTCTATGGTCCAGATACACCTGCGCACCAAACTTTTATGCGCCGCGATGCACCATATCAATTCACATAAGTTTAATTAATCAAATGGCCCTAATTGGCGTATACACCCTATTATCCTACACCGCGCTGCACTGGATCAATTCTTTATTGTGTCGCCGCTCCTCATGCGCCAGTTACCTAGTATATAGATATATATAATTATTTTCCTAACAAATAATAGGAAAATAAATCCTAATAAATTCCTAAAAATATCAGAAAAATTCCAGAAAATTACAGAACAATTCTAGAAAATAAAGAAACCATAATTAACTCTCTTGGGTCACAAATCCACCTATAGATTGATTTTAAAATATACATAACACCTATATATATCAATTAAAATCCAATAATCTAAAAATCAAATATAATAGTTTATATTTTTTTAATTATTCCGATCTAACCATAATTTTTAAACAAAAAAATTTAATTAAAGCCTTGATACTCAAGGTGAAATCCTTATGAGTTCTAAGAGGAAAGTTAGAGAAAACTCGCCTGAAGGTTTCGAAACGAAACCGACGCTTTAAGCTTTAATTATCTCTTCCAATTCCGACGTCCTCCTTTTCAGATCCGACCTCCTCCTTGTCAGCCCTTCTTCTTCCTCTCTCTCTGTCTGTTTTATTTTTCTAACGTGTAAAACCTTTAACCCTAAAGCCTTATGTGTATTTTTATACACCTTAAATTCCAAATCCTATTCCAACTAGTATTATGAATTAAAATAATAATCTTTAAATAATTTATATCTATAAACATATATATATATATAAATATATATTCCTTCCATAATTAACTCATTAGTTAATTAAATCATATATACTTATAAATATCAATAAATATATATCTATATATATATATCTTTCCATAACAATTATTAATTAATTATATTTATATATAATTATATATATATATATAAATATAATTGATACAAAAGTGATCATTTAAATAATTAAATAACCATACAAGCCCAAGACCACATCTTTTGGTCCAACTTTTCTTAAGCCCAATCCAATTAATTTAAATAAATAAGATAATTAATTAAATACAGAAATTAAAATAACTAATTACATGAAGCACATAAACAAACAAGAATTTACAACTAAGTCATATAATACCAATAAAATCAACACACCAATAATTCAATCAATAATCAACCACACAAACAATCAATCATCATACATAATCACGAAATATAACTTAATTAAAATAAAATAATTAATCTAGCACTCAATAAAATAAAATAAATCATTGAAAAATAAAATAAAATAATTAATCCTAATTAATAAATCTTTTAAAATTATCGGGGTATTACACCTACCATTTGCTGATAAAACTAAATGATTTAACTTTAGGGCACACTAACGGATCGAATATAGAATACAATGAATCTTAAACTTAAGCTCTAAGTAAAAGAGTATACAACGCGGAAGTCACATAACGAAAGACACCCTAGGGACACTTGAACCTGGAGTGCTCTGATACCAATTGTGATATCCTCTGATTTCAGAACACAAGTTGATCAAATCCGCACACAAAACCAAGAGATATCAAAACAATTAAAGTATTTAAACAAACACACAAACAATCAATCATCATACATAATCACGAAATATAACTTAATTAAAATAAGACAATTAATATAATACTCAATTAAATAAAACAAATCATTTAAAAAATAAAATAAAATTATTAATCCCAATTACATCAAACAAATTATTTAAAAATAAAATAAAAGTAATTAATCCCAATTAATAAATCCTTTAAAATATCGAGGTATTACATTACCTATGCAATACATGCTGTATTATCTTCATATAATATTGTTGGACTATCTTTGATTGAGGATAGTAGACATGATTCTAGAATATGTTGTATAACAGATCTCAACCAAACACACTCTATATCTGCTTCATGAATTACGAGTATCTCAGAGTGATTTGGGGAAGTTGCAGTTATGGTCTGTTTCATAGATCGCCATGATATAGCAGTATCACCACAAGTAAACAAGTACCCTGTTTGTGATCGGGTTGTATGTGGGTCAAAAAGATAACCTGCATCTGCATATCCTATCAACTGGGGCTTTAATTTTCTTGAATAAAACAACCCCATATCAGTCGTTCCCCGAAGGTAACACATAATGTGTTTAACCCCATTCGAATGTCTTCGAGTTGGTGCAGAACTATACCATGCTAATAAGTTGACTGCAAATGCTATATCAGGTCTGGTACAATTCGCAAGGTACATAAGAGCACCGATTGCACTAAGATATGGTACTTCAGGACCAAGAACTTCTTCACATTCTTCTTGAGAATGAAAATGATCTTTCTTAACATCAAGTGATCGGACTATCATTAGAGAACTCAAGGGGTGAGCTTTATCCATATAAAAGTGCTTTAGGACTTTTTCAGTGTATGTTGACTGATGGATAAGAATTCCACTTGGTAAATGCTCGATCTGCAGACCGAGACAAAATTTTGTTCTACCAAGATCTTTCATTTCGAATTCTTTCTTTAAATAATTAGCAGTCGTGGTGAGCTCTTCACGAGTTCCCACAAGATTTAGATCTTCAACATAAACAGCTATAATAGCAAATTCGGATTTTGATTTCTTGATGAAAATGCATAGACAAACTTGATTATTCACAAATCCTTCTTTTAGTAAATATTCGCTGAGACGATTGTACCACATGCGTCCGGATTGCTTCAATCCGTACAAGGATTGTTGTAGCTTGATCGAATACATGGTACGTGGTTTCAAGCTATTTGTTTTAGGCATTTTAAATCCTTCAGGGATTTTCATATATATGTCACTATCTAGTGATCCATATAAATAAGCTGTAACCACGTCCATCAGACGCATATCCAGTTCTTCTGAGACTGTCAAACTGATCAAGAAGCGAAATGTGATTGTATCCATCACAGGAGAGTATGTCTCCTCATAATCAATACCAGGTCTCTGCGAGAAGCCTTGGGCTACAAGTCGGGCTTTGTATCTTACAATTTCATTTTTCTCACTATATTTCCTTACAAATACTCATTTGTACCTTATAGGCATGACATCTTCAGGTGTCTGGACTACAGGTCCAAATACTTCACATTTTGCTAATGAGTTTAGCTCTGCCTGTATTGCTTCTTTCCATTTTGGCCAATCATTTCTACGTCGACACTCTTCAATATTTTGAGGTTCGAGATCCTCATTATCACCTGCAATATCAAGAGCAACTGCAAAGGAGAATATATCGTTAATAATAACTGTATTTATATCCCACAATTCTCTATAGTTTATTGAGATCTTATTATTTTCAGGTATCAGTGCCTCTTCAGGGGCTTGTGTCACTTCCGGGGCATGTTGTAACGATCCATTCAACCACATGGTATGATATTGTCCACTTTAGGCCAGAGCCCACACGGTTTTGCTTTTGGACTTTACCCCAAAAGGTCTCATACCAATTGGAGTGACACACCTACATATAAGAACTTCACCTTTCCTTTCCCAGGCGATGTGGGATTGTGCACCCGTAGCTTGCCAGTGTGGTAGCCTGTCAGTGTCTCGTACCTGCCCACGGCATACCTGCCCACAGGGTCATCACAATCCACCCCCCTTAGAGGCCCAACGTCCTCGTCGGCACACTTTCAGCTGAGTCAAGCCCAGATACCATTTGTAACGACCCACTCTACCACATGGTATGATATTATCCCCTTTTAGGCCTGAGCCCGCACGGTTTTGCTGTTGGGCTTTACTCCAAAAGGCCTCATACCAATTTGCTTATAAAATTTAGATTGATCAATTATTTTCGTTGTTCCTTTTGCAAGTGTGACCTCTTCAGGAGCGCCAATTTCTTTATTTGATTTCTCATGTACTTTCCTCTTTCAGGGAACAGTGTTTTTGCACCAATTGGTCTACCACGCTTCTGGCGTGTCTTAGATGCATTTGCAATAACACTGACAGACTGTCCTACAGGGACATCAATTCTTGCTGGAATGTTTGCAGCTGGTATATGTGATTTCATCACT
The DNA here is from genome assembly GCF_030987335.1 of Cornus florida. Classification (NCBI taxonomy): domain Eukaryota; kingdom Viridiplantae; phylum Streptophyta; class Magnoliopsida; order Cornales; family Cornaceae; genus Cornus; species Cornus florida. Next base: position 11,570,795 of record NW_026775577.1, read on the forward strand.
TTCTTTGTGTCAGTGAATGGGTAATTGATTTGCAATACTTTACAAGTAAATGATCCTTTGAACTTCTAGTTCACATTGATTTGTGCGAGAATCGAAATGAGATAAAGCCGAGACATTCCAATTAATAACTCGCTGCTCTTCTGGCTTTTTCTTTTTTCCCTCTAATGCAGGGAAGATATTCTCATCGAAATAACAGTCAGCAAACCGTGCCTTAAAAACATCACCTGTCATAGGTTCAAGATATCTAATAATGGATGGAGAATCAAAACATACATAAATACCAAGTCGTCATTGAGGACCCATTTTGGTGCGTTGTGGGGGTGCAATGGGAACATATACAACGTAACCGAAAACTCGTAAGTGAGAAATACTTGGTTGTTGACCAATTACAAGTTATAGTGGTGAAAAACTAAAATATGCAGTTGGTCTAATGCGAACTAGTGATGCTACAGGTAATATCGCACGTCCTCATTTAAAAACAGGTAGTTTAGTTCTCATAAGTAATGGTCTAGCTATTAACTGAAGACGCTTAATAAAAGATGCTGCAAGACCATTTTGGGTGTGAGTTTGTGCAACAAGATGTTCAAAATGAATGCCAATTGACATGCAATAGTCATCAAATGATTGAGATGTGGTGAATTCCCCGGCATTATCAAGACGGATAGTCTTGATTGGATAATCCGGGAATTGTGCTCGTAATCGAATTATTTGAGTAAGGAGTCAAGCAAATGCAATATTACGAGTAGAAAGTAAACTTACGTGTGACCACCGTGTTGATGCATCAATTAAGACCATAAAATATTGGTGGGCGTCAAGACCGAAGCATGCAAAATGCATGTAGTGTGTCCAAGTTTGAATTTATAAAGTGCCACTACTACCTCTAACTACTAAATATAGCTAGGGTGAGTAGGGATCGTCCCAAGGGATTATGAGCGTATTTTGCTTGGAAACAATGTTGGATTAGTAGGTCGAGTGATCAAAAAGTGGTTTGATTCGTTAATTAAACTACAATTCTAAATTAAATGAAAGCAATGTAAAACAATTAAACTAGGTAAAGTATAGAAAAACAAGAGAGAGGGGTCTTGGGACTTAGAGGTCACCACTAAACATCACCTTCATAGACACTTAATGTGCAACAAATGAGGGGGATTGTATGTTGCAATACTAATGTGTGTGATTGATTAAATCAACAAGCATGGATGGCTAATTAAGTATACAATGTCTAGACAATCTAATGAATAGCACAACATATCAAATTAAGGCATTATCCCTTAAGTTCACAATCAAAACACATCAACAAGCTAGAGAAATATACTACCTACATTCATAAGCATGGAACATCAAACAACAAGTATGGATTGTCCTCCCATCTAAGAAAGCAAGGCAACTACACTACAACTAATTTAGGGACATGAAAATTAAACTAATTAAACTAAGGAAGAGGCACAATCCATCAAGAAATGAGTATGAACCATCAAACAAGCCATAAGAGTATTCCATTAAAGCACCATACCTTAACCATCACTAGATTCATAATATTAACACACATAGACATGCATCAATATAGCAAAATCTAGAGATAAACACATGACCATCTATTCTAGCATACATAGACATATGAATAAAATGAAATGATCAATTGGAAGTATTAAACTATACAAATCAAGATAGAACAAGATTTATATATATATCAAAGGTCAAGACAAGAATTACAACACAAATTCCCTCAAAACACAAAGCATCAAGGTCTAGGAAGCATGCTTAGGGCTAACTCTAGCCCCACGAAGATGTTTAGCCACTCATTGATGTAGTCATCCAACCCTCAAGGGCTATCTCCATAGTAGGATTGATCTTATTCTCCTTGATGGAAAACCTAGATGAGTGAAAGAGCTCCCAAATGGTGTGTATCTCTCTAATCTCTAGACTCCTCCAACCTCTTTTGTGTATGATTCATTTTCTCTATGATTGTCTATTGTTGTATGATTCTCTTTTGTGTAAAATGGCTCAAAATCCTTATATAGGTAGCTCAAGTGTCACACTCAATGGTCAGACCTCGTGCACTAGGACCTCCAAATGATTGCACCACGAGCACACCTTTTAATGAGCTAGAACTCTATTTTTCTCGCATCTGAGGGGGTTTGATAGATCGAAGTGTGGCCAGATCGATCGAACCTTGGCGGTGTTTTTTTAAAATAATGACAAATCTGAGATGTTTTCAGGATATTTTGGGAAAAAGATAAAAGTGGTAGATGCGGATAAGATCAAAGAAGTTCGATCGATCGAATGTGGGAATTTCCTGAGGATAAGGACAAGGGGTTTGATCCATCTTAGCATCGCTAGATCGATCACTGTGAGATCGATCGAAGCTTGATCTGATCGATCGAAGATTGTTGTTTTCCTCCTCTTTGCTTCTACTTTGCTCCTTTATTCCATTCAGCTTGAGATTGCTTCTTTTATGCTCTAATTTGGCTATATTAACTTATATTGGGGGTAAGTGCCTGAAAAGGGCAATAACATGAAATTAGTCTAAAACAAAAAAATAAGATAGATAAAGGTCCTAAAATACTCGAGCTTAAGAGGTTTAAATGTGCACTTTTCAGCGCTCATCACACCCCCAAATTTAAATATTGCTAGTTCCTAGCAATGAACTACGAAGTAAAGGAATGAAAAGAACAATTATACAACTATGAATCTAAAAAGTAATAAATGGATAACGCCACTTTCGTATGGAACACGATTGCATTTAGCACATGCAACAAGCCTTTTAAATCCCTAGTGGACGAGTGAAGTCTCGTGAGGGTTTCCAGAAATGATACCTACAAACATTAACCTCATTCTCACAAGAGAGGCACCAATATTCCAAACAAGTATCGGGAGAAAACTACTTCAAGTATGCAATTTTTCAACCATTTCCAAGCAATCTCTCAAAATCTCAATATCAAACAAACAAGTTTGGTCCTCCACACATCAAAAAAATGGTCATGCAAATCAAAACAACTCTAGAATCCTTTTTGAGTGGACCGACATCAAATATGTTGCTATCTAAGCCAACTAAAGAAATAATCACATCATTAGTCTCAAACTAGCACACAAATCTAGTACCAGTCATTCAGACAAAGAGTGGACCTTTTACTAAAGTTTTATTCAGCTAGGTGCACTTATTCTTTTCACTCGTTTTTTTTTTTTTTTTTACTATCCTAGAGGATCAAAGATGAAAACATGGTGCAATGTGTTAATCTATTAAGCTTTCTAGCAATCCATGAGGTCGAGCGTTAGGTCAATGACTCTCAAATCGGACGGCTTTAAGGCATTAGGTGTTCAAACACCCCTAAAGACTTACAAGCTCAAATCGACTAGGTTACAAATGAAAACAACCTCCATCCAATCATTTCCCACTTCTCACATTTTTTATTGCTTTTGCAACAAATTTTTTTTTTTTTTTTTTTTTCAAGTTATTAACCTAGAGTTTGGGCCCTTTACCTTTCGGCGCGAGAAATTCAGTGCTTAATGAGGCTAGAATCCCGGCTACTTAGTGAAAAAGGGTTGTTATTCACCTTTATCAAGAATGAAAGCTTTCAATGCACTACTAGCTCAATTGGGATATAACCAAATCAATAATAAACAAAGCATGTACCCCACAAATGAATGTTAGTGTGCGTCTGTGCTAGTGTAGAATCCTAGAGTGAATCTCAAAACAATCACAAAATCAGGATGATGTGGACCACAAGTGCAAGCATGATATCAATTTTTAAAAAAATTTACTCCTAAATGGCATCCACAAGGCATACAAAGAGTATTGGACTATCAAGTCAAGCAATTTTTAAATTTTAAATAATATAGTTCTCAAAATATCAAAATCATAGCTAACATCAATCTCAAATCTCAATCATACAATTAAAGCTCAACTTAAATAGAATGCAACAAATTCACCTTACCTTCAAACTTAAACCACACATTGTCCTCAATGTGCAATGAGAACAATGGAAAAGATGGAAAGAGTATACCGTGGGGGCGAAATCATGAAGCCCGACAATGATCCAATATGAAAAGGTCTCCCCCAAACTTGGAATCAACAACCTATTTGAATAACCACACTAGCAAACTCACATCAAATATCAAATGGAATAAGAATAAGCAAATCATGCATTCTAAGGCAATATAACATAAGATGCAAGAGAGATATGAGATCAAGCCCAATAAAAAATATGAAAGTAGCATGACTACACATAAGGGCACAATGGTGAAAAGTTTTTATATTTTTCTTTTTATGAAAGTATATACAATGAAACAAAAATGCAAGAAATATGCACAATAATTGCTAAGTTTAACGTCTCTAGCAAGACAGAATGCCACTTTTGAAACAAATTGACTTTTTTTTTTTTTATCGATCTGAGAATGATCGATCAAACTTCAATCGATCCAAACTCTGAAATTCTGCAGTCAGCTTCGAACGATACACAGAGAGGTGAAATATGCAGGGATTGAAAAAATTTCTAAGTATAAAACTTCGATCGATCCAAGGTAAATTGGATCGATCTAAGAAAACTTTGATCGATCTGGAGGGAAGTTCGCACGATACACAGAGAGCTGAAATATGCAGAAAATTTCGCACGATGGGACAGAGAGATAATTAGATGCAGAGATGGCGTTCAATCGATCGAACTTCTTTTGAGATCGATCGAACATGCAAGGATTTTTAGATTTCGCATTTCATTGCTACTCCAAGCAAATTGATGATGATGGAAACAAAGGGAAGCCAAATTGAACTCCCCTTGATAACGTTGAGTGCATTACTATATCTCTTTATAAATAGGATCTACCAAAAGGGCGGCTTCCGTATGTCTTTGAAAAACTTGCCCTTCAATATAGGGCTTCAACCTTTGTCCATTCACTTTGAATATAGTTCCGTTTTTCAAGCTTTGTATTTCAACCACCCAATGATGCGCAACTGAAATGATCTCATATGGGCCTTCCCATTTGGTTCGCAATTTCCCAAGAAAGAGTTTTAATCTAGAGTTAAAGAGCCATGCTTTTTGACCGAGTTTAAAAGATTTCTTTACAATTTGTTTAATTATGAAAAGCCTTAGTTCTTTCTTTGTAAAATTTGGCATTATCATAAGCATTATGTCTCAACTCTTCCAACTCATTCAACTGAAGTGAACGGTTTTCTCCGGCTTTATCAAGGTCAAGATTTAGCTTTCTAACCGCTCACATAACTTTGTGTTCTAACTCAACCGGAAGGTGGCAAGATTTTTCATATACAAGTCTATAAGGAGATATATCAATGGGAGTCTTATATGCCGTCCGGTAAGCCCAACAAAGCATCATTTAATTTTCGCAACCAATCTTTCTGGGTTATGTTCACTGTTTTCTCAAGTATATACTTAATTTCCCGATTTGAAACTTCTACTTGCCCACTTGTTTGAGGATGATAAGGGGTAGCAACTTTATGTGAGACGGAGTATTTGAGAAATAGTTTCTTTAAGAATTAATTGCAAAAGTGCTTCCCCCTATCACTAATCATTGCCCTTGGCATACCAAAACGAGTAAAAATATTGGATTTGATGAATTGAACAACCACAGAGTGGTCATTCGTTTTAGTAACACAAGCCTCTACCCACTTAGAAACATAATCAACGGCAAGTAAAATGTATTGAAAACCATAAGACATAGGAAAAAGACCAATGAAATCAATGCCCCAAATGTCAAAGATCTCAACCACAAGAATATTTGTCAAAGGCATCGTGTCTCTTTCTAACATCGATCCCATCTTTTGACACCGCTCACACTCCTTGCAAAAATTAAAGGCATCTCTATGGATGATGGGCTAAAATAACCCACTATGAAGAAACTTCAAAGCGGTCTTCTTTGCACTAAAATGCCCACCATATGCAAGGGTATGACAAAACACAAGGACACTTGGAATTTCACTCTCCGGGATACATCTTCTCACAATTTGATCCAGGCAATATCGATGCAAGATAGGATCTTTCCAATAGTAATTCCGAATGTTGGCAAAGAAATAGTTCTTTTCGTTTCTTGACCAATTAGTTGGAAGCTTGCCAATTGTCAGAAAATTCATAATATCGGCAAACCAAGGCATTTGTCATTAGAAATTTGGAAGAGTTGTTCATCCGGAAATGAATCACGAATTGGTGGACTTGGGTAAGATTCCACCATTAACCTCGAAAGGTGACCGGCAACCACATTTTCGGTGCCTTTCTTATCTTTTATCTCAAAGTCAAATTCTTGAAGAAGCAAAATCCATCTTATAAGACGAGGCTTTGTTTCCTTCATAGTCAAAAGATGCCTCAAAGCAGCATGATTAGAATAGACAATGACTTTTGACCCTAAGAGACAGGATCGGAATTTATCAAGCGCATACACTACGGCAAGTAATTCTTTCTCGGTAGTGGATTAATTCAATTGAGCTCCCGAGAGGGTCTTGCTTGCATAATATACGGTGCATGGAAGTTTGCCTACCCTTTGCCCCAAAACTACTCCCATTACATAATCAGAGGCATCACACATGATTTCAAATAGTAATGACCAATTGGGAGGTTGCATAATAGGAGCAGATGATAATAAACCATGAAGTGTATGGAAAGCATCAAGACATGCTTGATCAAAGATAAAAGGAGTCTCCTTAGTGAGAAGATTGCACAAGGGTCTAGCAATTTTGCTAAAATCTTTGATGAAACGGCGATAGAAGCCGGCATGACCTAGAAAGGAGCGAACCTCTCTCACCATAGAAGGTGGAGACAATTCAGAAATGATCTCAACTTTTGTTTTATCCACCTCAATACCCCTTTTTGAAATGACATGACCCAAAAAAATACCTTCTTGAACCATGAAATGGCTCTTTTCCCAATTAAGAACAAGGTTGGTTTCACGACATCTTTTAAGCACCAAAGAAAGATTTTTAAGGCATGCATCAAATGAAGACCCAAAGATAGAAAAATCATCCATAAAGACCTCTAGATACTCTTCCACCATGTCCGAGAAGATTGACATCATACACCTTTGGAATATGGCGGGAGCATTGCACAAACCAAAAGGCATCCATCTATAAGCAAATGTCCTAAAAGGACAAGTAAAGGTGGTTTTCTCTTGGTCTAAAGGGTCAAAGGCTACTTGATTGTAACCCGAATAGCCATCAAGAAAGCAATAATATTGTTATCCAGCCAATCTCTCTAGAATTTGATCAATGAATGGCAAAAGGAAGTGATCTTTCCTAGTGGCGGCATTCAACTTTCGATAATCAATACATACACGCCATGAAATGGCGGTACGTTTAGAAATTGCCTCACCTTTTGAATTCTCAAATACTGTAACTCTCGACTTCTTGGGAACTACTTGAGTTGGACTTACCCATTTGCTATCAACGATTGGATAAATTATTCCGGCATCTAAGAGTTTTACAACTTCCTTTTTAACCACTTCTTTCATGTTAGGGTTTAATCTTCTTTGGGCATCTCCAAAAGGTTTTTCATCTTCTTCCATAAGAATGCGATGCATACAAATGGAAGGGTCAATTCCCTTTAGGTCAGCCACACTCTAACCAATAGCTTCCTTATTTTCTTGAAGCACACTCAAAAGGTCATTCTCTTGGTCTTTTTCAAAACTTGAAGAAATGATGACCGGAAGGGTCTCGTTTGGGCCTAAGAAGGCATACTTAAGATTGGAAGGAAGAGTTTTAAGCTCAAGAATGGGTGGGGAAATTAAAGATGGAACTGATGGAGTGCTAGAGAGAGAGGGGAGAAGTTCTTTTGGAGTTTTCCAATGTGGAAAATCCAAGCTCACAACGAATTCCATTAAATCATTTACTTCATTCCTTGATCCTTCATTATCAAACCCACAATTACCATACATTTCAAAAAGATAAGATGCAAGCGGATCATTAGATAGGAGAGATGAAAATTTATTCTCTATTGGCTTTTTCATAATCATGGAAGGAATGGATTCCTCAACAACCTCATCCAATACATCTATGAGACAACACTCGTTTTCATCGATAGGATGTCGACTTGCATTGAAGACATTGAGCTTAACCATCATGTTACTAAAAGAAAGGTCCATGACACCGGATCTACAATTAATAGTAGCATTTGCAGTGCCAAGGAATGGCCTTCCTAAGATGATTAGGATGTGATTAGTAGGGTTGGCAATTAGTTCGGTGTCAAGAACCACAAAATCCACCGGGAAGTAGAATTTGTCAACCTTGATGAGTATGTCTTTAACTTTGCCCCTAGGTGTTTTGATGGATCTATCGGCTAATTGAAGCACCACCAAGATTGGCTTCAATTCATTTAATCCTAGTTAGACATAGACGGAGTAAGGAATCAAATTAACACTCGCTTCTAAGTCAAAAAGAGCTCTACGAACTTTATGGTTTCCAATCACACATGAAATAGTCGGAGCACCGAGATCTTTGAACTTACGTAGAGTGTTATGTTAAATAATGGAGCTTACTTGCTCCGTGAGAAACACTTTTTTAGGGCCTTGTCCCTTGCTCTTCCTCTTTTGTGTACAAAGGTCTTTCAAAATTTTTGCATAAGGCGGAATTTGCCTAATTGCATCCAAGAGAGGAAGATTTATGTTAACTTGTTTAAAAATCTCCATCATATCATGGATTTTTCCTTCTTGCCTCCCGAAAGGCGAAGTCTCTTTTAAAGCATAAGGAAATGGAGCTTTTAGCTCATAAGCCCTTACAACTTGAGGGGATGATAAAGAAAGTTGAGAATTCTTGATAGTGACATTTTCATCCAAGGAAGTAGAAGTATGATTGGAAATGGGACGGGTGTCAATTTTAGGGTGCACCGGTTCACTATCTTCACTTAGTTGTTCAACCCTATTGTCAACTTGCCTACTACTTCTCAAAGTGGTAATTGCTTGCACTTGCTCTTGGGAAGGGCACCCCGATTTAGGATTTGCTTCGACAAAATATTGGGCTTTCAGGTTCCTTTTGAGTTGGCTTGGTAATTTACCAATCTCCCTTGCATTTAATGAATTAGTTATCATCCCAATTTGAGATTCAAGCTTTAATATTGATTGAGAATGAGAATGCAACAATTTAGCATTCATTTCCAAACTACCCAAAGCTACCAAGACCTTATCTTCAAATGTAGAATCACTAGGAAGTGCATGATAGTGATGAAAACCATTTTGAGATTCATAGGCTTGAGGATGTGAAAAGTGGTTCATTCTATGATGATAAGAAGAAGATGAAACAAATCCTTTTGAACCTTTATTTCTTTGATGAGGAGGAATATATCGGTTTTGAAAATTTTTAACTTGAAAAGGATTTGAATGTTCCCTCCACACCGAAACATAAGCATTCGAAAGAGGGTGAACAAATGCGGCATTGGCTTGTTCATAGTGTTCATCAAGCACATGTCCATGGGGACAATTGGAAGTAGTGTGCAATACACTTGAACAAGTCATGCATAGCTCACAAGAATGATGAAGATGATTAAGAAAAAGAGATGCTTGGATTGCCGATTTTTGACTTAACAAAAATTGATCAAGCTTTTTAGTGAGAGTTTTGACCTCGGCAACAATCTCCATTGGACTTTCAATTTGACACACTTTCAAATTTTTCCTTTTATCAAGAGAAACATGACTCAACTGAGAAGTGTGGGATTTATGCAATGAATTTTCACTCATTTTCTCAAAAAGGTGCCATACATCATCTTCATGTTTCCCAAAATACGAACCTCCACATAAGGTATCAATTATGTCCTTGTGAATGTCGGATAGACTTCCATACAAAAATTTAACCACTTGCCATTTAGGAATGCCATGGTGTGGGCATTTCCTTAACAAGTCATTCAATCTTTCCCAAGCCTTATGCAAAAGTTCTCCTTCTCCTTGAGAAAATTCTCTAATGGCGGTCCTCATTGAATTGGTCAAACTCACAGGGTAAAATTTTTTCAAAAATTCATTTTACATTTGTATCCAAGAAGTTATTGAATTTGCCCATAAGTTGTTGGACCAATGCTTAACCTTATTTTTAAGAGTGAAAGGGAAGAGAAGTAACCTAAGGACATCTTCTGGGACATTCATATACCTCACGGTGGAGCATATCTCAAGAAATTCATCAAGATGTTTATATGGTTCCTCACCATCTAAGCCATAGAAAAGTGGACACATTTAAATAGTCTCGGGTTTAATCTCATATTAGTCGGCTCTAAAATTAGGAAGCATGAAACAAGTTGGTGCATGGTATTTATAGAGATTATAATGATCATGAAGGATCATTGGAGGAATTGGAGCTTGAGCTCCGGGAGGAATTTGGTTGAAAGGAGGGTGTTCCATGAAATTCGGGTCTAAATAACCAAGATGACCCTTTAGATTTTCTATTGGTTATGATGAAAGGTTGGTTAAGACCGCACAAAAATCAAGCAACACAACAACAAAATCAACAAAGCAAACACTTCGTCCCCATAATTAATCAATCAGCAAATCTCCACATACGATGTTCCCATACTCCCATGCTTTGAACAATATGTAAAGAACAGTAAATTGCCTCTACGTGGGCTCACGATTTATCTAAGAATTTAAAGACTTGCCACTACGCGGGCTGACAATTTAACTGTAGATTGAGTTAGAAAAGCTCACAAAGGGTCCTTAAGCAACTTCAATTTACTTTTCAAATTTTCAAGTTTTGCTATGCTTTACAATTTTTTTTTAGATCTTTGGCCTTTTTATGCTTAGCTTAGCTCCTTATTTCTTTTACTTTTCAATTTCCCTTTACTTAACTTCCTTTGCTCAATGTACCTAGTCAATCAAGAACAACACAATAAGTAATTAAAAAAAATAAAGTAAAGATATGATCAAAAGAGTACTAATTCCTAATTGTTTCCAAAATACGGCGTTGCCAGATCCTCGGTAACGGCGCCAAAACTTGGTGGGCATTAAGACCAAAGCATGCAAAATACATGTAGTGTGGCCAAGTTTGAATTTATAAAGTGTCATTACTACCTCTAACTACTAAATATAGCGAGGGTGAGTAGGGGATTATGAGCGTATTTTGCTTGGAAACAATGTTGGATTAGTAGGTCGAGTGATCAAAATGTGGTTTGATTGGTTAATTAAACTACAATTCTAAATTAAATGAAAGCAATGTAAAACAATTAAAGTAGGTAAAGTATAGAGAAACAAGAGAGAAGGGTCTTGGGACTTAGAGGTCAACACTAAACATCACCTTCCTAGACACTCAATGTGCAACAAATGAGGAGGATTGTATGTTGCAATACTAGTATGTGTGATTGATTAAATCAACAAGTATGGATGGTTAATTAAGTATACATTGTCTAGACGATCTAATGAATAGCACAACATATCAAATTAAGGCATTATTCCTTCATTTCAGTTCACAATCAAAACACATCAACAAGCTAGAGAAATATACTACCTGCATTCATAAGCATGGAACATCAAACAATAAGCATGTATTATCCTCCCATCTAAGAAAGTAAGGCAACTACACTACAACTAATCTAGGGACATGAAAATTAAACTAATTAAACTAAGGAAGAGGCACAATCCATCAAGAAATGAGTATGAACCATCAAACAAGCCACAAGAGTATTCCATTAAAACACCATGCCTTGACCATTACTAGATTCATGATATTAACACACATAGACATGCATCAATATAGCAAAATCTAGAGATAAACACATGAACATCTATTCTAGCATACATAGACATATGAATAGAATGAAATGATCAATTGGAAGTATTAAACTATACAAATCAAGATAGAACAAGATTAATATATATATCAAAGGTTAAGACAAGAATTACAATACAAATCCCCTCAAAATACAAAGCATCAAGGTCTAGGAAGCGTGCTTAGGACTAACTCTAACCCCACGAAGATGTTTAGCCACTCATTGATATAGTCATCCAACCCTCAAGGGCTATCTCCATGGTAGGATTGATCTTCTTCTCCTTGATGGAAACCCTAGATGAGTGGAAGAACTCCCAAATGGTGTGTATCTCTCTAATTTCTAGACTCCTCCAACCTCTCTTGTGTATGGTTCCTTTTCTCTATGATTGTCTATTGTTGTATGATTCTCTTTTGTGTAAAATGGCTTAAAATCCTTATATAGGTTGTTCAAGTGTCACACACCCAATGGTTAGACCTCGTGCACTAGGACCTCCAAATGATTGCACCACGAGCACACCTTTTAATGAACTGTAACTCTATTTTTCTTGCACTTGAGGGGGTTCGATCGATCGAAGTGTGGCTAGATCGATCGAACCTTGGCGGCGCCTTTTTGGAATAATGACAAATCTGAGATATTTTCAGGATATTTTGAGAAAAAGACAAAAGTGGTAGGTGGGGATAAGATCGAAGAAGTTCAATCGATCGAAGGTGGGAATTTCCTGAGGATAAGAACAAGGGGTTTGATCCATCTTGGCATGACTGGATCGATCACTGTGAGATCAATCGAAGCTTGATCTGATCGATCGAAGATTGATGTTTTCCACCTCTTTGCTTCCACTTTGCTCCTTTCTTCCATTCAACTTGATATTGCTTCTTTTATGCTATAATTTGGCTGAATTAACTTATGTTGGGGATAAGGGCCTGAAAAGGGCAATAACATAAAATTAGTCTAAAATGGAAAAATAAGATAGATAAAGGTCCAAGAATACTCGAGCTTAAGGGGTTTAAATGCGCATTTTTCAGCGCTCATCAAATACCGAAATGGTCCACACGCTGGATGAATTGGTCCACATATATCCCTTTGAATTCATTGTAAAAATGGTGGGCATTTAACGACGAACTTGGAAGGAGATGGTCTGACTATTAACTTACCTTGTGAGCAAACGGTTGGATAATCATTTGCTAAAAGAATTTTCTAGTATTTTAGTGGATGACCATGTGAATTTTCAATGATTCGGCGCATCATTGTTGACCCAGGATGACCAAGGTGATCATGCCAAAGTATAAAAATATTTGGGTTAGAGCATTTCTGGTGCGTCACTGCATGTGACTCAATTACTCTTATATTTGTATAATATAATCCAGAAGATAAAGCAGGGAGTTTTTCTAATACATGCTTCTGGCATGTAATGCAGAGATATTCAACACCCCCTTCATTTAGAGTCTCAATATGATAACCGTTGAGACATTTATCTTTAAAACTTAATAAATTTATTTTGGATTTAGTAGAGTATAGAGCATCATCAATATTCAATTTTGTTCCACATGGTAACACAATGATAGCTCTTTCGGAGCTTTAATTAGGTCTGCTGGACCTGATATTGTATTGACACTAGCTTCAACTAATGTTATATGCGAAAAATATTTTCTATCTCAGAGTATGGTGTGCGTTGTTGCACTGTCTGCCAAACATATATCTTCACCATTTATTTTGGGTACAATCAATGCCTTAGCCAGATTCATACAAAAAATATATATATTTCATTACTTCAAACTTGAAATACAAACTAGATTTACATACAAGATAGCCAAAATAAAAAACATACTGGTACAACCAAGATAGAGACATATTGATACAACGAAAATTTAAACACACTGATACAGACAAAATAAAACACATAAGGGATAACATGCTAGAAAAGGACATATTAATTGGTATGGACATTTCCATCACCAATCAAATGATCAATACTACCACTAAGATCAGCAAAGAAGTCACAAACATCAAGGTGAGTAATATCAACTGGCAAGTCGTCATCAACAAAATTCATTTCAATTTCCTTTCCTTTTCCCTTATCATTCATTGAGGCACGGTAAAGATCAGTTAGATGTTTGGGCGTACGACAAGTACGCGACCAATGACCTTTCATTCCACACCTATAATAAGGCTTGTCATCATATATCTCAGGAGTTTTGTTCTGCAAAGCTTTTCCTTTTGCTTGCTTGGTCGCATTTGAATTCCACTTTTGGTGGGACGGTGTAGAGTTCCTTCTGGGAACCAATGAGGAATTATGACCACCACGATTATTATAATTATTTCTATTGCGACCATATCCACGACCACCACTATATCCGCGTTCACGTCCACATCCATGTCCACGTCCATGTCCATGGTTATGAAATGATAACACATTCGCTTCTGGGAATGGTACAGATCCAGATGGACTGGACTGGTGGTTTTTCATCAAAAGCTCATTATTCTATTTAGCCACCAACAAACAAGAAATTAGCTCAGAATATTTTGCAAATCTTCTCTCTATATTGCTGCTACAAGAGCACATTTGAGGCATGAAATGTGGAGTATATTGTTTCCAATATATCATCATTAATAATTTTTTCTCCACATAATTTCAATTGTGAGCTGATTTTAAACAACGCTGAATTGGACTCACTTACACTTTTAAAATCCTACAATCGCAAGTGGATCCAGTCATAACGAGTTTTTGGAAGGATCACAGTTTTCTGATGCTCATATCGTTCTTTCAAATTTTTTCAGAGTGTAAATGGATCCTCAACCGTGAAGTACTCTGTTTTTTAATTCCTCATGGAGGTGATGACGAAGAAAGATAATAGTTTTTGCGCGGTCCTGCAGGGACGCATTATTTTCTTCCTTAATTGTCTTTCCGAGATTCATGGCATCCAAGTGAATCTCGACATCAAGGATCCATGACAAGTAGTTTTTACCCGAGATATCAAGTGCCACAAATTCAAATTTGGTAAGATTTAACATTATGAAGGGGACTATAAATTAAAAAAAAAAAAATAACACAATTAGAAATATTAAGCAAAAGTATGCAAAAAGAAGGTTATAAAAGCATCATTTCAAACAATTCTTTAAATAAATGTAGTAACGGGGGAATTACTATTTATGGTATATAATAATAATATTTTATTTGACATAAAAGAATATGTGGCCCAGTGACCTTGGTACTTTCTAGTACAAGGTGGTATCGGGTTCTATACATGTGATCATGTATCTTTCAATTATTCATGCATTTTGAAAACAAAAGAGTTAAAATAAGATCCAATTACATGCACAATATCAAGTGAAGTCTATGTTCAAAATATGTACACTAATATATATCATTCATGCATTAAAAGTTATGACAGAGTAATCATAATCAAACTAAACAATAAAAAAAGAAAAGAAAAAGACAAAATAACTTTGAAAAACTAAACTAAACATGCACAGCTACCCATGTGAAAACAAGTCTGAAAGTATATATGTCCATTATATTATTTCCAATGCACTAATCATGCACATAAAAAGAAAAACTACTTTATACATATATACATATATATGCGTGCATAGTATCTTGTCATAGTAAAACTTTTAATAAAGAAACTATACATCATTGTGTGTGTGTGTATATGAGTAAGTAAATATATGAGTAAGAAAGGTATACATATATAAAAGTCAAACAGTGAGCATGCACAGACACAAACAAACGGAAGTTTGACAACAAACAAACGGAAGTTGACAAAGTCATTGTAAAATAAAGCCTTTTCCTGGAATGTAAATGATTAAACACGAATTCCATAGAAATTATGGACCAAGAAGCAAAACATGCATTCTCACATAAGACAATTAAATATCAGTAAATAAAAGAATGAACCAATTAAAATATAAATAGGTACATTCATACATCTATATCATCTCTCATTCGGGAGAGAAGCAAAGGCAAAGTGAAGGAAAAAAAAAAAAGGCTCTCTGTAGATTATACAAACCATACTTCTGGTATGGTCACCTCTTCTGAAGGTCATATATATGGTAAAGTAAATATAGTGTGTATATATATATATATATATATACTCATATATATATAATCATGCTTCAACAAAATCTATGTATTCTGTAGAAATTAAAATCTCTTTATCTTCTTACCCTTTGAAAGGGAAAAAGAAAAATGAAATTTTCCTCTCACTTGACTAGAGCCCTCGTGCTTGATAACGTTTTATGAATCTAAGAGAAAATATAGAGTAATATTGAAGAGTTGCAACATACTTGATATAAAAACAGAATGTAAGAGAAATAATAGATAGAGAAGGAATATACCGGACTTCACCCCACTAAATTCCAAGAATTCGGGAAGGACACCTCCCCATCCCGAGCGAGGTAAGTCGCGAAATATGTGACTCGTAGAAATTATTTACACTAAGTGAGAGTCTAACCTCCTATTTGAGAGTGTCGTGTTCTACAAGGTATGCTTGTTTTTGTGAGTACTTTGTACATACTATAGAAATTGAAAGTGATGGACAAGCTTAATAAAGTTAAGATTCCTCTCAACCTGTGTAAAAAAGAGCTAATGAACGCCTTTTTCCCATCTTGAAAGCAACCAAACAAATTAAAATTGGGTATCCGACATATTGGATCATTAAGAGTCGATTAGGATGCATGCAACTTCGAGCAGTCAGTATCGGCCCAGGAGATGCTCGCAAATGCCAATCATTTTCTTTACCACTCGTAACCTTGGTAACTAACCAATTAAGAACCTAGGTTGCAAGGGAAGGGATACGGTGATGTACTGTCATGGACCGTCACGATGACTGACACATACTAAAATATGATATAGGATTGAGAAGCTTTTATTCTCCGTTACTTCTTCACATGGTTAGTTAGGTCAAATCAGTACTAAACTGAGTCAACTTTACCAACTCAATAAAGTGGTAAAGCCGACTTTATTTTCGTAATTTAAATTTAAAAATACAAATTGTAGAACCATCCACCCATTGATAGGGGGATTTTTTATTTTTCATTTTCACTTTATTTTATTTAGAAATCCAAATATACTTAATCACTCACAATATTACTCCAAACATAACTCACTTCTCACTAAAGATGAAATTATCAAGATCCCATAATTAGTTCCCATTAAAAGTTACAGAAAATCCCAATTGTCCACATGATCAACAGAAAAGTCATTCAAACTAATCTGGTCATCTTGGACAGAACTGTCACTTGCAATGTTGACTCCAGTGGCTACTTCATCACTGCTCCAAAGGCTTGTAATAAGCTGATCCTCATCTGAGCCGTCCATGGACCATGTGAGTACTCCATTGTCAATGAACTCCCCGTTATCCCACCAACACAGAATTTCATCAACCTTTAGAGGTGATGTTGTTGAAGGATTGTTGGTGAGTGATTGAGTGTTGTTGTCTACATTAATGGTAGTATTTCCATTAAACCAAACTTGATTGCTTGCAAATCTCCGAGGTCGAGGCTTTATAGGTTTGGTTGCTGTAGTCTTCTGGGCTTTGGTTACTGCGTCTGTGCCGCCGCGAGCCACAGCCTTAATCCGCAGGTGGGAGTTCCAGTAATTCTTCACATCATTTCCTGTCCTTCCCGGAAGTCTACCAGCAATCAGTGTCCATCTACTCAAATATTTCTTTTTGGTTAGTAACACAAATCTACTCAAATATTCAATACAAAGTTACATATAAATATATATATACACATACACTAAAAGTGTTTTTTTCTTTTTTACCAACCTACCCACTAGTTTGGATGACTGTAGGGTGCATTGGGATGACATTTTGTTGTCCTAATTGTTGGTTTTCCTTTGTTATTTTTTGGCCCTAAATGGACTTAATGTATATTGTAATTACTGTTTCATATATACAAGCTTACCCTTCTACCCAAAAAAAGAAACCTACCCAATAGACTATTAGACACACTGGATTTGCAAACGCTTGATGCACCCTGCAAATTAGGTGCATCATTCAAGTTCATGCCTCACTTTCCATTGAAAGCAAAGACTTTAGAAGTTTTTTCCCCTTAAAAGGGCAAGAAAAGAAAAACAAAGCACAAGGAGAAAGGACACGGAGCTTGATGGTACTTCTTTTACCTTTTATGGTAAAAAATTGAAAGTTCAAGTTTTCTTAGAAACAAAAATGAGTGTGTTTTCTGTCAAATTTAAAAATACAAAAATAAAAATTTCAAAATAAATGTTCCTTCTAACTTTTTAAAGGAATAAGGTTAGTAATTTTTTTATTGTATTGATAGTGAATGACTTATCAAATTTATCTGCAGTAGGTTAACAGGGATGTGATGGTTTATTTTTTTTAAGTTCAAGAATGTTAAATTGGTAATATTACAAAAAATAATAATAATACTTTAACTTTTCAAATGTGACATTATTTTGGGATGGAGAGAATAAATAAATAGAGACAGTATCGTTTTACATCAATTATAGCATGCATGGCAGGTATATATATATAAATGGCTTACAATTTGAGTAATATACATGTGTGTGTATGTTTTTTTTTTTTTTCGGTAATTATGTGTGTGTATGTTTTGAACGTTAAATTAACTTGCCTATTGCCTATGAGCTTATGAAGTCTGATAATGAGTTCAACTTCATCTGATGCAAAGTCTCCTCTCTTTATATCTGGACTCAGATAGTTCAACCACCTCAGTCTACAACTTTTCCTGCATCTGTTTAAACCTGAAAATATATAAATATATTAAACATTTTATGCAATGTTCACTTGTTTGATGTATAAAAAAATTTGTATGCACAACTCAAATATTATCCGTCAATCTCATTAGATAGTCAAAAAGTTATATTATTAACTGTGAAATCTCGTTGGATAGTTAAAAAAGATAGTTCCAACCTGATAAATTAATTCACCATAAATTCTTACCACGTACACCAGTGAGAAGGTGAACATAGAATTCTATATGTATAACTATAATATGTATATATAGTTACCTGCTTGAAGAGGAACTTGATGCCAATTACCTTCACCATACTTCTCAATGCACTTCCTCAGAAGAATATCTTCATCTGGAGTCCAAGCACCTTTTCTCACTTCAAAAGGAGTTTCTCTCTTCATATCTATATATATATGTGCAGCGCCTAAAGCTTCACTAAGCACAATGATCATCAACTAAGCTCTCACATTTATGAGTGCGATGATTTCTCAATATCTTCTAAGATCAATATTCCTAAGATACAGTATTACTAGGCCACATGGCACAATTTCCCTAAGCAGTACAAAAAAATCTTGGAAGCATACAGACTAAGTGAACACCTTTTAGTTCCTTATTTTACATTCCAGAACACAATCACGTGGAGACCAAATAAGTGATAATTCCCAGACCTGATGGCACAACCTCATGCAATGCCAAAAGTTTGAAAATGTTTTGTTATACAGTACTTGGCCTAAAGCAATTGTATTTCAGCATTTGCTTAATCGTTGGAGAAAAAAAAAATTTGTACTTGACAAGAAACTTAAAAACTTATTTATTTTTACCGGATTCAAACCGTTATCTTTCACTTTGGCTGGTAGATTAGATACCACTAAGCTACACAACTTTTGATAAATAATTGTATTCCTTATTTAACAAGGATTTGTATCATATTTTTACCAAGTTAGAAGCCCTATAAATAAGAGGAGTTGAATTCAGATGGTAAGAGAAGTTAAGTAATTGAGAGGACAGAGAAGAAAAGAGAATTAATGGAGGATTTAGTGAGACAGGAAGATGTGGGTGCAAAGTAGGGGTGGCAATTCGTATTTGTGGGTCCTAGATTCATAATTGTGTCGTGTTGATGTAAGGGGATTCTACTAAATAGGTAAACTCAAACCCAACTCATTTAATAATCGTGTCAGAATCCCTCAACACTACCCCGTTTAATGACTTGTTTATCAAAATGATACATTTACTATTCAATTAAAAAATAAATGCAAGAAAAAATTTGTTACAGTCAACTTAAAATTTTAAAATAAGAAGAAAAATCATAAGACCTAGTCAAAATTTATATTAAAATAACTTAATTGTCCATTGTAATTGTGTTTAAATATGTAACATATTATATAGGTCATATTCACGATTATGACATGTTGAGTTAAACGTAAATAAACAAGTTACACGGGTTGAACCCCTCAATCCTAACCAGACATGGTTAAGTAAACTAGTCAATCGTGTCAACCCGTTTATGACCCGAATTCGTTTAAGGTCAACCTTAACCCGCTTATCTCGTATCGTCTTCGAGTCATAATTTGTCACCCGAAGTGCAAAGAGTAAAAGTGAGTATAATGATGAAATATTTTTCTTCTCTCAGCGCATATTCATGCGGGTCGTTTGTTATTGGGAGTTATTTATGATATGACCATTTGGTGCCTCGATATGTCAAGAGGGATCAGCCCTTATAAATGTCAAAAACTTCTCCTCCCAAAAGATTTGGGTCGTCACAGCATCTAAAGAAACCATGTGCATATATTGCATGTCATATGCATTATAGGAAATGTGGTTCACTCGGTGTGCATTTCCATGGAGTAATCCCTAACCTTTTTTTGTACCCAATACTTGTTACATGATCTTATTTCATATCGAATCTAAATGAAAAAGTGATTGACTGTATATATGAACTGGGTGTTAGATCCACCTTAATGCTTTAGTTTTGTGGTCAAATCGTGAAGCACTTAGATCGTTATAGCTGGTATCAAAGTTAAAACCCAATCATTGATCTGGTATCATATCGAGCACCCGTACCGAAGGAGTCTGGATTTAGACCGAGTGGTTCGACCACAGCGAGAGCGTTGTAAGTTCAGATAGAGAACATGTTAGAGGGTGCACCCACCCGAGAGGAGTCCGAGTCTAGAGACCGAGTCTATAGCCGGGGTAATCAAGGTGATTAGACTGCAATGAGGGACATGAGAAAAGGTAATTAAGAGTAAGAGTGAATTTGAACCCCTCTCTTATGATATTTTTGTTTAAGATGATTAAACAATGCAAATTAGTGTCTAAACTAAGTAAAAGTCGATGAAAGATAAAATTGAAAGGGTAGTATTATTTTTTAATCTCTTAGACTTGGCAAGATATTGTTAATATTTCTATATATATATATATATATTTGGCTAAGCAATCAAAAGTAGCTCCAACATCTTCACATCTAAAAGTAAAAACTCTCCACATTTTTTCTTTTACAACTTGTTCTAAAGCAAGAAAAAATTCTGATTTCTTGTAGTGACGAGTCTAATTGTTGTGATAACAAGACATTCCTGATAAAATGGTTACAATTAATTAATAGTATGTAAAACCAGCTGCACTTTTTTTTCTCAATTCTCTAAATTTTGAAACTCGATTGCAAGAAAAATAAATTAAAAACACCTCCATTGTAAGGAAAAGTTCAAATTCGAACTTCTCTGTGCAAGGGCGGATCAAGGAATTGTTAATGGAGTAGGCTAATATTTTTTTAGGTGGACTAATATTAGTAGTAAATTTTTTTTTTTTTTTCTAGACTGGGCTAAAATTACCTATAATTAAAAATAAAAAAATTGAAGGGCTTGAGCCCATCAAAACATATGACTTGCCTCTGTGAAGCCCCATTACAACTTGGGGAAGTCTCGTGTGAGACTCTATATCACCACTCAAAATAATTATTATTACAACTCAAAAGTGATTTAAGTAAAGAGAAATCATTGAAATACTAGTCATATGAACTAATAAGAGGTACGATTTAACATATCCTATAAGAATAAGCCCCCTTCGAATTGCTTTCTGTTTGAGTTAATAGGCTCAAATATTTCATTTGTCATGTGCGTGAGTCTATTGTGTGCAAGGTTCATGGATGGAAGATCGATGAATATGTTGGTAAGTGTGTGAAACATTGTGCACGAATGAATGAAGTCAAAGATTGTATACCGTGGCTAAGATGAGAACAAAAGTGCCGTGAAAGAAATCAGCAAAATCACCTTTTTAAACGACAATGCTTGGATCTTGTGTAGAGAGGATGAACTTTTGCACCTACTTTAATACTATTTGTAACGAGTCTTATCATCTGATTTAAAATTTTAAACGGGTTGAGAAGTGATTCTTCGTACCCTATTTTTATATGCCTTGCCCAATTCAATATGGACAAGAACATCTACCACTAAGCCATTAAAGGCTTTTGCCTAAGGCCTCATTTGAAATATTCCTTATTTATTTATTTATGGACTTTGTAATTTTTATTTATTTTTGGATCAACATAGAAAAGTAAACAAATTGATTGTCTTAAACATTTCAAATTTCTCAATTTTTATTTTTTGTACATATCAAGAATAAGAATATGAATTCTACAAAAAAAGTTATATGTAAAGTTTTTTTTTTTTCACAATTAAAAATGCCTCTAAAATTTTTGCTGCCTTAACCCTCAAATTATAGTAATTGATAGTGACAAATTTTACCATCCCAAAAGGCACATATTTCTTTCACCGAAAAGGTTTTCATAATAATTCATTAAGTGGGGTCCCTTCAACGAACGGTCACCATGAATCTCTGTCTTCTTTTTTTTTTCTGTCGTTCTCTCACGCATGTAACCTTATTATTCGATACGTTATTACATCAAATCGAGCCTAGTTAAAAGTGACACCTGTGAGTGATCGTTGTCATAAAATGTAATATCACATTGTATGTTATAAAACTAATCTAGTACAGTGCGACACTTACCTTAAAAAATTCGATCGTTCCTATCAGATGTGATACAATACATACAACAAGAATCTGAACTCGTAATTTAATGCCTCTAAAATTGCATTGGAATTTCATTCTTCTAAAAATTTTAATTAAAAAACTACTCATTGTGTCTTTAATATGTCCATGTCATGTTCCAAGCATATCCAATTAAGGAAAATGTATTCAAATTTTAAAATATTTCTAAGCGTGTTGAACATGTATCTCGTTGTCCAACACTACCATGACAATCTTCGTGTCCGACAACATACAGGTCTTGTGTTGCGTTTGTCTTATATTTAAAATTTGAGAAAAATTAATGCAAGAGGAAGAAAAACTTTTGTTGCATTTGTCTTATATTTAAAATTTAAGAAAATTTAATTCAATTTTTAAATAAATTTTTACAATTTCAAATCCAAACCATCAAATTAGTGCTCTAAATATAGCATTAATGGATTCTTTTATAGGCAAATAGGAACTTTTATTTATTTGTTTTTATATTCAGCACAAGAATTGTTCAAATATTGATGTTGGTACTCCTTATTCAACACTTGGAACATCCCAAAAGTCAATAATGGAAATGGTCAACATTCCATCAATTCTTGCCTCCTTGGACAGACTTATTATCACTCGTCCAAAGGCCTAAAATGAGCTCAACTTGTTTCCTTGAGCAAGCATGTTGTCCCACAAGAAATATCATCAACCCTTAGGAGATGGCTTGATACATCGTGGAGAAAGGTAATTGCCATTCTCTCTCTTTTTTTTATTTGATTTAGTGAAAGAGATAATTGAAGTGATGTGGTGCAATTTTTAGTTTCAACACCATTACTTTGAAGTAATGCTTTATTGAATTTAATTGACTTGAACGCATTACAACACTTACAGCAGAGAATATTGGGTTGATTTGAGTCATCAATCGACCCTCAAACGATCCCTACAACATAATAACTAAAAAGAATCAGGGAGAAAATATGATTAATGTTAAAATTTTGGCAGTATATATATATATAGGTACAGATTGATGTCGTTTGAGCCCTTATGCGAAATTATTAAATTAAGCATTCTAATATTCATTATATTAATATAATCTAATAATATTTATTTACAAATTGTTCTGTGATTAACTTGAAAAAAGCTCGAGGGAATATAAAACTCTACTTATATTTTTTAACTTAATAGATAGTGATTTAATTGTGTTGAAAATCTACTTGAAAGAGAGTCAATAAATTACGTAGGGTGAAATGAAACGAAATGATAGTAATAATTTTTATTCGTGTTTGGATAGATAGGGGAAAAAAGAAATGAAATGATAATTATTCTTATTTGGATAAGATAGAGGAGAGAAAAGAAAAGAAAGGATAGTGACGAAATTATTGTCCTACCCTTTCATAACCACTTCATACATTATCCATTTCCAAAATCTTATTTCTTTTGATAGTTCAATGTCATGGGTAAAAACAAAAGTAAAAAATAAAAATATGGGTAAAAACAAAATTAGATAGGACTCATTCAACCTAATCAACCGGGAAGTAGAAATTATATTGTTTGCCTAAAGCCCACGAAAAAAGTAATACATTAAACGATAAAATCACAATTATAAAATTTGGTACTACCATCTTAAAATTATATGCTATTGACGGGATCATATACATATCTGTGTACATATTGCATAATCTTTTTTCCGTTGGATTCAATTTTCGCCCCTAAAAAAATGCTGATGGAACTCTGTGAGATGATCACCAATAAAATCTTGTATCTTTTTGTGAATTTGTTGCTAGGTCAAACTTCAATTGGCACAGTGGCTTCTTAACTGTTATTCTAGAGAGAGTTGGGACATAAATGGAATTATTTTTGAGTATGTTAGATTTGTAAAGGGTATTTTTGGTAACTCATAATTTATAACTCCCTATCACTCCCTATCTTCTCAAATTGGAAGAGAAAGCCTACAAGTGATAGGGATAGATAACTATCCCTCCCTTTCTCTCCCTATCCATCTTTATCTCTCCACTTAACATACCCAAACACACTCTTACATTATCCTCTCTTTTCTTTTCTCTCCCTATCCCTCCAAATCAACCCTACCAAACACACCCGTAGCACAAAATTTTGAACAAGTACCGATATGCACAAGAATTTATAAATTAAAAGAAGTCAAAAAAGTGTAAAAATGTTGAGGAAGTTTATTGACCAATGGAAGAGCAGTTGTATATATATAGTAACTAGTATATATATTTATAGTATAACTAATATAAAAGAAACTTTAATTTACCAATAGATGAGGAGTTGCATTTATTTGATAATTAATCCAATACACACAAAGCGTAATTACTTCATTAAAAATATATATATAATAATAATACAATGACATATAGGGTCCTTTTGGGTGGCTTAGGCAACTGACAAATTTTTTGAAAAAGTTTATTACTATATGGCCCAACAAAATCAAATTAAGCAACTTTAAACCCAATAATGTCATAATTTGATTTAAGCAACAAAATCAAATTATGACAAATTTTTTAAGCCCTGGACTTTAAGCAACTTTAAACCCAATAACTATGTAAAATGTTTTGTTTTTAAACCCAAATCCAATAGATAAATCCACACACACTTAACTTTATTTTTATCTTATCCAAAAGTGAAACAGTAGCAAAGGTTGCAAACTATGTAAGTTTCACTCTCTCATATTCCCTTGTATATTATATTTATTTGTCATTATGTATATGTATGTGTGTATGTGTGTATTCAATATAAAAAATGTATTTCCATCAATACATAAGAGTATTAAAAATTACGGTTTTATTTTAAGTATCCTAGTTGGTTTGCAATCAATGCCACTAATGAATGAGTTTATCCTAATTATGTAGCTTGAACCTGTTTAGATTCTATTGGCATATTTGTTTAATGGGTTTGTTGTGATTTCAAAGCCTTAATTAGTTTATATTCGACTATTTTCTTTAATTAATGTATTCATTTTAATTGATGAAATCAGAATGGTTGAGTTTATTTAATTTATAGTTCGCAATATTTAGTTTAGATTCACATAATTCTCTAATTTATTTTTTCATTGTGTTTTCTAAATGAAAAAACAAGAATTTGTCTTTCTTGTATTATTTTTGTATATATTTATGTCATATTTGACTAGATATAGGAAAAAAAAATTTGGCAAACAAAATGGTTTTAGCATGCATCTAATCCATAATGCAATACCTTTTGGCTTAAAGTTCTGACCCCCAACCACATGATCCTAGCTCCGCCCCGGTTTATGAGTGTACAAAATGTACTGTACATTTAACAAATCATTTCTTGTGACATGCATTCCTTCGAGAATTCTTAACTGAGTATTGTAAACTATTCAATAGTTGTGATTGCATAACATTACAAAGGTTGTCAACAAAAAAAATGAAAAAAGATAGTGGCGGCTGGTGATGTGGAATGTCATAACTACCCCTTCTTGGGACCAAGTGTCCTCGCTGATGTTGGGCGTAGTAGAAGTTCTTATACCACTTGTTGGTTGCAAATATTTTGGGATACACCAGGCATACACCAACAACACCAACAAACCAATTACACACATACTTTGATGCGCCAACAAGCTTTCGTTGCGCCCAATAAGTGGTATCAGGTGATATATTGTTCAGGCTGAGATGGAGGAAACAAATGGTGCAAATTTGTGTTCCTAGTACAGAATGTTTTGATCAGGGGTAGTGGTTGCATACTTCAGTAGAAATTGCATAACCTCAACAAATTAAGGTGGTGTTTCAAAATGCTTGCGTCGCCTGTCAAATATTGTAGTTCTAATTATATTGCGTTTGTTGGGGAGCCAAAAACGAGCCAAAGAAGCTTTAGCTCTCTATGAAGGTGGTAGAAATGTGCCCCGTGCTTGTTCTATCCCTTGTTGGTGTGGGTGGGGGGAGATTTGTTATTACCCCCCTCTTGAGACCCAATGAAACCTAACGTCCTCGTTGGCACCAAGATTGCAAAGTGAACTGGGCTAAGAGGAAGAGTAGTATTTCATATGGACCGGACCAAGGGAAGGGTAGTATTGCATATGGACCGGACTGTGAACTGATATACAGTAGTACTATTTTTATTTTTTATTTTTGGTTTAGTACCTCCGCCCCTGGTTAGCGTGATTCTCATGGGCTTATGCATTCTCCCCATTTTTGGTTGGGGATTGGCTCTATCACCCGCACCATATAAATATTGTCTGTTTTGCACTCTCTTCTCACGGTGCTCATGTTTTCCTCAAACGTTTGCACAATAAAAAAATATTTACACATGTAAGTGCCATCAAACCTCTCCCAAAGGTAATGTGAGAAAGCACAGATTTCAACCCTAAATTGTTCAAACGCAATACATTTTGTCATTGTACAGAATATAGAAGACCCTGATGATGAACTGTCATTATGAAACACAGTGCACAGAGAAAGAGATAGAAAAGAGCTGCATTCCTTTTTTCTACTGTTAATGAGCTCTGCATTCTCCATATCACCAATTACCCTGAACTATTGCTCAGAAATTGGCAAGAATAGTAACACAGAATCAAAATAGTAAATATCTAAAAATAGATTAGAACCCAAATTATAATTAATTTATTACCAAAGATAAAAAAAAAAAAAAAATTTGTCTCAGCATGTTTACGAACCTCCTTTTGATTGACATAATACATAGGAGGAAAATACTGCAAATCGTAGTTCTGTTTTACATGTCAATGAAAAAAACAGTACTACTTAGAGAGTAACTCATTTGGAGCCATGCTATGACACCAAGCAGAAACCAGCCTGCGCGCACAGTGTAAATTACATATGCAGACCTCTGGAACCCGGAACATCTATCCACTGCAACTGGATTTCAACCTCACCACACTCAACGTTTCGCAGTCTAAGAACCATATCCTGGACAACCTTGCCGTCGGTCCACATAATGCAGCTCTCTTCTGCTAAACAGTTGTCCCGGCTCGGTTTTACTCTGGTTATTATGGTTCCACTAGGGAGGTTCCCCAACTGCATCTTCATTGCTTCTAGGAATGGTCTAATGTCAAACTCTGCATCTCCCATCTTGTCGTCAAGGGTGAATGTGTCCTTATCATACACTGTCTGTAAAATAAAATGGTGTAAGATGCTTCGAACATTACAAGAATTAAGATCACTAATCACAATTTAAAGCTCCATCCAAGAAATGACACGCATTCCATCTTGATTGTGCTACATTACTTGGTCCTTTCCCGTTTTGAATGTTCATGATTCAAGAAGGAAATGGTGTATACTCAGTAAACTAGAACAAAATTTTACAAAGATGCCGTTTTCTCCCCATTATCGGTCGGATCATGATTCAATAGGCCTTTTATAGTTTTCAGTTCGCTTCTTTTTCCCTTTACATCTATAAGAGTGGATTTTTTTCAAGTACGTAGAGCATTGATCGGTTTTTTTTATTTTAAAGTGATATATGAAACAATTGAAGCACGGGATCTATAAGAAAATGAATCTTCTATAGTTCTATTTGTATTGCATCACTTACTCTATTGTGTGTGTATGTGTTTTATGGCAGACTCATAAAAGAAACTTATTTAAGTTTCTATCTCACATTGTATCCACAAAAGAATGCATGAAATGAATGCACAACTTCAATATTTTTTTGAAGTTAGGAGCAACTTCAATTAAATATAAATATTTTCTGCACATTATGTGCAGAAAGATATGGTGTTGTTTTAATCACTTGAATTAACCACACCATACTGCAACAACTAAAATACTTACAAGCTTGATTGGAAGATTAGAGTCTGCGACGGAAAGAGTTAAATCTTCATTCCACTCAGGATTGAGATTCTTCTTCACCACCCGCGTCTTTAATTTCTGCATCAAATTTTTTAGATAACAACTCAAGTCAAATAACAACTCTTGATACTGATAAAGGTCGCATAAAAACAGTAGATGGAAAGGAAAAAAAAAAAACATATATATATATATAGAGAGAGAGAGAGAGCAGTTCTAATAATCAAATTGAATTCACACTTTGTGGAAATAATTCCCCACCAATAGCAGGTTGACACGTCAGTACAAAAGGAACACCAAAAATATGAAAACTATTCAACTTCCAACTTGAGCCTCAGCATGGAGATTGGGCCGGGTAGGCCGAGCACGATGGACTGGACTCATTAAGAGGACCCAAATTATATGATTTTAAGCCCAATTACGAATACACATAACAAACCCACTTTGGTAAAAATTTAATTAGGGGAATGATTACTACCCAAGGTAACTAAATCATGTAAAACCTTATCACAAGGAAAGTAACAAGCAATGTGAATCCTAAAAGTACTCAATCATTCAGAATATCTTATAAATATAAGTCAAGACCTCGAATAAATATGATATACAAGCTTTGCTTTATATTAGCTTTGAGTTATTAGTTCCTTTTCTTTACTAATTTATGTTCTTGTGTGTTGTGTAATAATACAAAGATAATCTATTTTTTACACACTTGTTATAATTTAAGTAACAACACCAGTGCAGTCTAAAAGAAAGCATATGAAAATTCAAGGAGTTGGTTCATTTGTGGCTTAGAAACCATGAACAACCAAGATGATAAATACAAAAAAGATCCACAATCAGACCTTATTTTAAATTCAAAATTTGCTGTGAAATTCCAAAATTATTGGATTAAGCTCTGCTCTTTTCTGTAGGATAATTATGAAAATAGTACGTTTAATATCGTTATCTTTGATGATTGTTGTGAACTATATCAAGATTCTCAGTAAGAAAATATATATATATATATTTATATATTTTAAATTACTAGATTATTAATTACGGAGCTTGATTAATTAATACTTAAATATAATACTAGATTGTTAATTACAGAGCTTGATTAACTCCAAAAATAAAAATGGAACTTTATGTTATAATCCAAAATTGCTCTAAACATAAACAACCCATCAACAAACTTAACACCAACTAATCAAAAAAAAGAGTAAAACTTGTATTAAAATTAGCTCAAAACCAAAGTAATCAAAGAACAGAGAATTCAAAAAATGTGGAAAAACTATGATTAATTACCTGTTTGCCCAGTCGGACAACAACGTAAGGATCGCTGCTATTCATGTCTCTGACGGCAAGATTAACGCCTCTGTGGATGTGAATTCTGAGAAGACCCAACAAGTGTTCCATTTTTTGGTTTTACAAGAAATTGAGAACTTGAAAAGTGAAAGAAAGAACAGAGAGGTTTGTCTTGGTATATTGATTATGAGAGAGAGGGACTTCGAAGTAGACAAAAATGGTGGTGGCTTTTGATTCCTTGCTCTAACCTCATCTCGTGCATTTTTATACCCACTTCAGACTCATTATCAATCAGAGTTTACTAGTGTTTTAAGTCTGACAGGAATCACGCGGTCATTTGGACTTTATTTTCACCTTCTAGAGAGAGAGAGAGAGAGGAGAGAGATGGGCTTGGCTTGAGGAGAATGGGTATTCGGGCAACTGGGTCAGATAATGTGTTTTTTGGGATGATATCTGGGTCAGGTTATATTGCCCACATTAATTATGGTTTTAAGCCAATCGGATTTGACTATATGACCAACGTGTATAAGTACAACGTATTTTATAGTATTTGGTGACTAACAGCTTGTTTGGTTGGGTCTTCGCAATGTTTACATTTATAATAAAACCCCTCTTCACTTTCAAATTTTGACACATTAATTATGTTTGAAATAGCCAATACGATTTGACTAGACGACCAAAGTGTACAAGTACAACATATTTTATAATATATACACACACACAGAGAGGGATCAAAATCTTCTCCTTTGCTACAAGAGGACCTCTCTCATCCAATAAGTTGAAATCGTAAAAGTTAAATATTAAAAAAGCAAAATTTTTGTATATATAAAATCGGACCAACTTTTTACTCTTTTTTTTTTTTTTCTCTACACAAATATTTTCCTAACCTACAACTTTTTGTATATTACAACATTTTTCTAACCTACATTTCAACTTTCTCCTTACCAACATTCACTAATTATACAACTACAGAAATAAACATATCTTTGTACAAATACATAAATAAACATATCTTGGTACAAATTATATATCAAAACATATTCCTAACTTACATCCCAACTTTCTCCTTACCAACATCACACTATTCATTACTTTATCTTGTTTGGGATAAACGTCCCAACATTTTCCTAATATGTATCCCAAATAAGAGAAATAGATGAATAGTAGACCGTGTTCTAAGAAAATATTGAGATGTACATTAGGAAAATATTAGGATGTTGTTAAGTCTAAAGTTGGGATGTATAGACTTTGTATGTATATACTAAAAACTAACTTACCTACATCCCAACTTTCCCCTTATCAACATCCCAACTTTCTCCTTACAAACATCACACTATTCATTACTTTATCTTGCTTAGGATGTACGTTAGAAAAATGTTGGGATGCTAGTAAGGAGAAAGTTGGAATGTACGTTAGGAAAATGATATGATGCAAAACCAACGTCCCAACATTTTTCTAACATGTATCCCAAACAAGATAAATAGATGAATAGTAGACCGTGTTCTGAGAAAATATTTGGATGTTGTTAAAGAGAAAGTTGGAATGTATAGATTTTGTATGTATACACTAAAAATTGACTTACTCTCTTTTGTCTTTTTTAACTAAGTGGCGTGGCAAACTTTGTATGTATACACTAATACGTATTCAGTAAAAACTAACTTACTCTCTTTTCTCTTCTTTGCCTAACTGACGTAGCAAAATCCTCTCCACATATCACTCACCGGTTGGGACATATTCTATGTGGCGCTAGAGAGGATTTTAATCTGAGAAGGAAAGTGGTAGACTACCAGCCAGCCAAAGGTGACAGGTGATTTGGTGACTAGACAGCTTGTTTGGTTGGGTCTCTTCGCAATGTAAACATATATATAAACCCTTCTACACTTTCAAATTTTGACACAAAACACTCCTAAATAAAATAAATTTGACCTAAAATCCCCTGAACTATCCAATTATTTCAAAGTAATGTTGTAAATTTTTAAAATATGGTGCCCCTTAATATAAGACTAAAATTAATACAAATGACTCTAATTCTTCGTAGTATTATTAAAAATTATTTCCAAAAAAAATAATAATAATAATGTTGCATCCGTAAGAAAATGAAAATACCTTGATTTTAAAATAAAATAAAAATGCAAGGGAAAAAGGGTTTAAATATAGGGTCGCGAGCAATAAACACTTCGATCATATGCATATAGGGTATATAACCCTCTATAAGTTCTTAAAAGTCCCTACCCTTTACTTTTGGTGCGAACAAGGATATGTTGTTAGTGTAACGATTAAAAGACTAAAATGCCCTTATGTAACTGAATACAAAAAAAATGTAAAAATATAAGTAAATGTAAAATAACTAAAATGTCTAACCCTAAATATAAAGGATATATAGGGGTGTTATTTGCCCAAAATTAATGTAATCTTTAGAGGTGTTTTTGTGTTTCTTTGAAGGATGTTAAATATATACATATATACACACAGAGAGGGAGAAACTTACAGTGGAGTGGAGTATAGAGACACCATGAAGGAAGATAGAATTTGGGAGTTGGAAGAGAGAGAGGCGAGAGAACGAGGGAAATGTGAATTTTATATATAAATAATATAATGGTATAAGGGGCATTTTGGGGAGAGCAAAAAGGTGCTTTAGGAATTCTATAACTTAAAATAACCATGTGGCATGCGCATGTGTCTATAAGAAAATGAAAATACCTTGAATTTTTTTTAATACATGGTCTTACGACTTTGCGGAGACTTGTGTTTTCGGTAAACAGTCGCCTGGCCTGGTCAATGCGACACCCTTTGTGATGGGGCACCCCTTCTCCTAAAGTTACAGGACTATTTTGCCGAGTTTCTTAGAGAGAATTGTCTTGCGGCCCCTAGGTATTTTCTACCCACCCCCTTATGTTCGTTTCGGGTACAGGTGCCCTTTTGTTAAAAGTCGTTCGAGCTTTTCCCAGAAGTATGGCATGGGTTACTTCAGCACCGTAGCGCCTGGTACTCAAACATTGGCTCGAGGCATTTTCTCTACCTCTTCTTACGTCCTTGAACCGATAACCATCTTTCGGCTAACCTAGCCAAACATGGAATCCCTGGCATTGTACAAAATAAATTATAAAAAAAAAAACTCAAGGTATTTTCATTTTTTTACAGACATAATGCATATGCCACATGGTTATTTTGAGTTATAGAATTCCTATAAAAAAAAAATTCAAATTTTCTTAGATTTTATTTTTTAAATAAAAAAGGAAAAAAAAAAAAACTAAAATGAAAATTATTTTTTTTAAAAAAAAAAAGCTAAATATTCTTAAATTTATATCAAGGGGCATTTTCGAAATCATAATATCACTTTAATGGTGAGTATTTTTTTTTTTTTTATTTGTATTTTTTTTAATTAAAAAGCAAGAGAAAACATAAAATGAAATGTTTTTTTTTCAAAAAAACTACTTTCTTAAGTTTAGTTTGACAAATTGTACTGCATCGCTTCGTAGTTAGAACTTTGATCAATTACATAAATAATGTGGGAAAAAATAATTGGATTGCTCTTATGAAGATCTTGTGGTACTTGCAAGTACTATGAATTATGTGTTGCGTTATTGCAAATACCCACCAGCTATTACATGTGACAATTATACCGTTTGGATCCTCACATTAGATGACGTTGCAATTTCTTGGAAATCAAAGAAACAGACTTGTGTCATTCCTCGATAGAATTAGGGTTAGTTTGGTGTACTGGAATGAGCAAGAATGGAATGACCATTCCAACTTCTGATTCCTTTTTCCTTGTTTGGTGTGCCATTTTAAAAGTAAAATGACTATTATAACTCATTCCCTGAGAATGCTCATTCCATCAAAAAGTTGGAATGGTCATTCATCTTCTTGAGTTGTGGAATGCCCATTCCATTCCCACCTAGAATTAATAAAGTAATTTAAAGACAAAAAAGACCATTTGCCTTCTGTTCATATAGTGCATCCCCTCTCTCACCATCCTCTCTCTACGCATACACACACTATATAATATGTAATATATATATATATATATATATATATATATATATATATAATATGTATCTATATGCAGTTTGTTCCCTCTCTCTGATTTACACACACAAGGATGAGATGAAGACAGTGTAATTGAACTTCTATAAGCTTCTGTGCTCTGTTCTGCAACTTTCTTAGTCATTGTCTAGCAATAATTAATTATTTATTTATTATTTTTATTATTTTTTGGTCTCTAATGTTATGATAATTACGGTCTTCATCTGTTGGAGAAAAATGAAAATGTCATGTGTATGTTGTTTTAGGAATCCAATTCCATAACTGGGGAAATTTAGAAATCTCCCTGTCCTTTTGGAACAAGCTTATGACATTGGGTCATTACTTTTTTGGGTGTGCAGGACACAAACAATTTTACAGAAAAATTCATATATTTTATCACAATAAATGGCCTTTTTTTCTTTTTTTCTTTTTTTTTTTTTGGATTTTATCATTCTTCAATATTTTCTTTTGAAAAATCACATACATATTTGAATTTGTAAAAGTATACTATTAGGAAGCCCATCAAAATATTTTTAAGAAATATTTGTGGATCCGAGTTTTTGGTACATTTGTCTTGCATTGTATAAGATAATTATATATTTTTTTTTCATTTTATGAAAATGCATTAGTTGGTTTGGAGAAACTAATTTAAAACTAATTTTATAAAAATGCATTAGTTATATTTTATTCTATTTTACTAATAATAATATCTCATTCAATATAATAATATATTACAAAGTAAGGGTATTTTGGAGAAACTAATTTAAAAATTATTCCATTCCAGCTTTTTATTTAGACTGACCAAACAGGAGAATGGGAATGGTGATTCTATTCTGTGTTAGCAGCTAAACAATGAAATAAGAATGGTCATTCCATTCCTGCATCATTCTCATTCCATTCCCACTTGCATTTCATTCCTGCCTCATTTCATTCTTGCACACTAAACTGGCCCGTAGAGTTTATGACATTTTATTTTGCTATAAAGAAGCTAAAGTGGCTAAGGAGCATATTAGAGGGCATTCCAATATAGAGTCATCTCATGATGCCCTTGACAATACTTGGTGAGGATAAAGCTATAATGCTTCGTATTAATAACGAGTGTTAAATAGAAAATTTAGACATATGTAATAGAAGCACAATCATATGGAAAAGATCCTGATTAATGGATTATTACAGTTTGTTGTGTAAATGCCAAATTAATTTGGTAGATCACTGTCAAAAGGAATTTGAAGGGTCCTTGTGTCCAAGACATCAAAAGGGATTAAATTAAAGTCTATAATCGATGATGTTATAATGTTGCGGCAACCCAACTTAATGATATATCTCGTGGATTCAATGACAAAAACAAGTAACATAGCGACTAGTGTAAACACATTCGTGTCCCTTTCCCCAAGATGTAACGTGGGTGTTCAATTCTTAAGTAAGGATGTTGAGACTTGGTCTTTTAATGAATCTATACGATTTTTTGACAGGGGTTGCAAGGTTACTTTTGATAAATTTATTAGCTAATTGACGGTGGCCGTTCCTGATGAGCACTGAAAAGTGCGTTTTTAAACCCCTTAAGCTTAGGCATTCTAGTACCTTTATCTATCTTACTTTACCGTTTTAGATTGATTTCGTATTATTTCCATTTTCAGGCACTTATCCCGAAAATAAGCTAACTAAGCCAAATAAGAGCTTAATTGAAGCAATTCTGGGGTTGAACAAAGAAGGAGCAAAGTGGAGGAAGAAAGAAGCAAAATGAAGCAAAGCAGTAAGTTCGATCGATCCAAGTCCAAGGTTCGATCGATCGAACATTGATCGATCTCAGCATTTCAAGATAGATCTAAGCCTTGACCCAAAGCACTTAAGTCCAAAAGTTCGATCGATCCAACATTATTCTTCGATCGATCGAACACCTTTGTCCTTATCTAAATGATTGATCCTATCAACGGCTGTACCAACCACCAACCACTTTTGTCCTTTTCCCATAAATATCTCCCGTAAATATCTCGGATTTGTCTTTTTCCAAAAAGCTCAGCCAGTTAGATCGATCCAGCCTAAGTTCGATCGATCTCACTTACTTTCGATCAATCTCACTTCCTTCGATCGATCGAACTTTCTCCAGTGCAAAAAAGTTAAAATTTCATCCCATTGAAAGTTTTCCTTTATCCAATCATTAGGGAATATTGTTTGCACGACCATAGCTCATTTTGGGTGTCATTTTGACCTACCTATATAAGGATAAGGATTGTTTTTTCAAAGGGAGCCAACATTTATTTTTGATATCATTTCTTAGAGAGGAAGTTGAGAGAAAGAGGAGGCTAGAGATACCATTGGAGATCTTCATCAACAAGGAGCAAACCTCTTCCATGGAGTTAGCCCTTGAGGGTTGGAGCATCCTCACCATGAGTGGCTAAACATCCTCTTGGGGCTAGAATTAGCCCCAAGCATGCTTTCTATATCTTAATCTTGTGTATTATTGAGGGATTAGTATTGTAATTAATGTTTGATACTTTGAAATTTATAGATCTTGTTTAATCAATGATTTGTGTGGTTTAATGCTTCAAATTGATTATTTCATTCTATCCATATGTCTATGTATGCTAGAATTGATGTTCATATTTTTGTCTTTAGATTTTGTGTTGTTGATGCATGTCTATGTGTATTAATGCCATGGATTTAGGGATTGTCAAAACATAGTGCTTAAAGGAATACTTTTGTGATTCTCTTGATGGTTCATGCTTATCTCTTGATGGATTGTGCCTCTCCCCTAGTTTATTTTCATGCTAATAGTTTAGATATAGTGTAGTTATAGTGTAGTATTAAATGGGAGGACAATCTATGCTTGTTATTTGATGATCCAAGCTTTTGAATGCAATTAGCATATGTCTCTAATCTTGTGTTGTATTTGGATTGTGAGCCTAATAAAAGGATTAATGACTTGTTTTGATTTATTGTGCCTTTCACATGTTGTTTAGACAATATATGCTTCATTGCTTAGATATATTGTGTCTTTCACATGATGTTTAGACAATACATGCTTAACTAGTCATCCTTGTTTGTTGAATCAACCAAATACACACACACACCAATATTGCAACACCCTAATTGCCCTCATTAATCACTTGTCAATAATATAGAAATGCATTGCTTGGTGGTGATCTCTAAACCCCAAGACCCTTCTCTCTCTTACTTGCTCTTAATTGCACTCTTTTACTATTACTTAGTTTAATTTAGTTATTCTTTAATCAACCAACCAACCAATTGTTTGATCACTCGACCTACTAGCCCTAATAGCGATTCCACAATTGTGATACCCCTCGGATCCGAGACACGGGTTGATCAGGCCCAGGCCCGAACCCGAGGGAATATCTAACAATTAATATTTTATAACGAACACGGAATACAAAAGTGATTAAAGAGATAAAATTTAAGCTGAAAGAAACTAAAATTGATGAACACTGAAAAGTGCGCATTTAAACCCGTTAAGCTTAAGCATTCTAGTACCTTTATCTATCTTACTTTGTCGTTTTAGACTTATTACGTGTTATTTATATTTTCAGGCACTAATCCCAAAATTGAGCTAACTCAGCCAAATAAGAGCTTAATTGAAGCAATCCTGAGATAAACCAAAGGAGGGAGCAAAGTGGAGAAAGAAAGGAACAAAAAGGAATCAAGTTGTGCAGCTGAAAAGTTCGATCGATCCAACTTAGAGTTCGATCGATCGAACATCTATGATCGATCACAGTACTTCTCGATAGATCCAACCTTGGCCTTTGCTGAAATTCCAAGTTCGATCGATCTAACATCACCTTCGATCGATCGAACCCTATTTTGTCCTATTCAAATGATTGATCTTATCCACAGCTGTACGCCTACCAACCACTTTTGTCTTTTTCCCCATAAATATCTTGAAAATATCCCAGCCTTGTCATTATCCGGATGAGTCAGACCACTTCGATCGATCCAAGATGCAGTTCGATCGATCGAACCCATTTTCGATCGATCCAAGTTAAGGTTCGATCGATCGAACTTCCTCCAGCGAGAAAAAGTTAAAGTCCAGTTCATTGATTCCGTCCTTCATCCAATGATTAGAGAATATGCCTTGCACGACCACAGCTCATCATGGGGTGTATTTGACCTACCTATATAAGGAATATGATACACTTTTTGAGGGAGTCTCTTGTCACACATTAAAAATCATCTTGGAGGCTATTCTTGAAGAGGAAGAAGGGAGGACGCTAGAGCAACCATTGGAGGAGATCTTCACCAACAAGGAGCAGCCATGGAGTTAGCCCATGAGGGTTGGATCATCACTACCATGAGTGGCTAGACATCCTCTTGGGGCTAGAGTTAGCCTCAAACATGCTTTCTATACTCTAATCTTGTGTATTATTGAAGGATTAGTGTTGTATGATACATCTTGATATTCATGTATATATAAATCTTGATTATTTCATGGTTTGTATGGTTTAATGCTTCCAATTGACTATTCTATTCTATCAATATGTCTATGTATGCTAGAGTAGGATATTCATGTACTTATCCCTAGATTTAGTGTTTTTTATGCATGTCTATGTGTATTGATGCTATAAATCTAAAGATTATCAAGATGATATGCTTAATGAATGCTATTTTGGTTCATTTGATGGTTTATGCCTATTCTCGATGGTTTGTGCCTCTCCCCTAGTCTAGATAGCTTTATTTTCATGCTAGTAGTGTAAATTTAGTGTAGTGGTAGTGTAATGTTAGATGGGAGGACAATCTACTCTTGATGTTTGATGTTCCATGCTTGTGAGTCCAAATGGCATATTCCTCTAATATTGTGTTGTATGTGGATTATGAGCTTAATGAAGGATTAGTGACTAGTTATGATACCAGCAAAGCTTGAAAGTTGTGTGAATATTTAGGAGGTGGCCAAGTTTTACATTTATAGAAAGCCACTACTACCTTTCTCTATATAAAATATAGATAGGGTGAGTAGGGATCGTCCCAAGGGATCATACGTGTTGGAATTTCAACTTCGACTCTAGCGTACCAAATGATTGCAAAAGAGAATTGGGTTGGTTGATTAAGCTAAATTGAATTCAACTAAATAAAATAATATGAAGTAAACAAGAAAGAGAGAGAGGTCTTGGGGTATAGAGATCACCACCAAGCAATACTTTTCTATACTACTAACAAGTGATCAATTGAGGGTAATGGATGTGTTGCAATATGATAAGAGTGTGTGTGCATTAGGTTGATTCAATTGGCAAGGATGAAAAATCAAGCAAGTATTGTCTAAACGTCATGTGAAGAGCACAATATATCTAAACAATAGAGCATATATTGTCTAGACAACATGGGGATAGCACAATAGATCAAAACAAGTCATTAATCCTTCATTAAGCTCCCAATTCACATACAACACAATATTAGAGGAATATGCCATTTGGACTCACAAGCATGGAACATCAAACATCAAGAGTAGATTGTCCTCCCATCTAACATTACATTACCACTACACTAAATCTACACTACTAGTATGAAAATAAAGCTATCTAGACTAAGGGAGAGGCACAAACCATCAAGAATAGGCATAAACCATCAAATGAACCAAAATAGCATTCATTAAGCATATCATCTTGATAATCTCTAGATCTATAGCATCAATACACATAGACATGCATCAAAAACACTAAATCAAAAGATAAGCACATGAATATCCTACTCTAACATACATAGACATATGGATATAATAGAATAATCAATTGGAAGCATTAAACCATACAAACCATGAAATAATAGAGATTTATATATACATGAATATCAAGATGTATCATACAACACTAATCCCTCAATAATACACAAGATTAGAGTATAAAAAGCATGCTTGGGGCTAACTCTAGCCCCAAGAGGATGTCTAGCCACTCATGGTAGTGATGATCCAACCCTCAAGGGCTAACTCCATGGCTGCTCCTTGTTGGTGAAGATCTCCTCCAATGGTTGGTCTAGCTTCCTCCCTTCTTCCTCTCCAAGAATAGCCTCCAAGATGATTTTCAATGTGTGACAAGAGACTCCCTCAAAAAGTGTATCATATTCCTTATATAGGTAGGTCAAATACACCCCATGATGAGCTGTGGTCGTGCAAGGCATATTCTCCAATCATTGGATGAAGGACGGAATAAATGAACTGGACTTTAACTTTTTCTCGCTGGAGGAAGTTCGATCGATCGAACCTTAACTTGGATCGATCGAAAATGGGTTCGGTCGATCGAACTGCATCTTGGATCGATCGAAGTGGTCTGACTCATCCGGATAATGACAAGGCTGGGATATTTTCAAGATATTTATAGGGAAAAAGACAAAAGTGGTTGGTAGGCGTACAGCTGTGGATAAGATCAATCATTTGAATAGGACAAAATAGGGTTCGATCGATCGAAGGTGATATTAGATCGATCGAACTTGGAATTTCAGCAAAGGCCAAGGTTGGATCTATCCAGAAGTACTGTGATCGATCATAGATGTTCGATCGATCAAACTCTAAATTGGATCGATCGAACTTTTCAACTGCACAACTTGATTCCTTTTTGTTCCTTTCTTTCTCCACTTTGCTCCCTCCTTTGGTTTATCTCAGGATTGCTTCAATTAAGCTCTTATTTGGCTGAGTTAGCTGAATTTTGGGATTAGTGCCTGAAAATATAAATAACACGTAATAAGTCTAAAACGGCAAAGTAAGATAGATAAAGGTACTAGAATGCTAAAGCTTAACGGGTTTAAATGCGCACTTTTCAGTGCTCATCACACCCCCAAACTTAAATATTGCTAGTCCCTAGCAATGAACTAAGAAGTAAAGGAATGAAATAAACAACTATACAAGTATAAACTGGAAAGCAAGTAAAATGATAACACCATTTTCGTAGGGAACACGATTGCATTTAGCATATGCAACAAGCCTTTTAAACCCCTAGGTTACCCCTAGTGGACGAGTAAAGTCTCGTGAGAGTTTCCAGAAATGGTATCCACAAATATTAAGCTCATTCTTTCAAAAGAGGCACCAATATTGCAAACAAGCATTGGGAGAAAACTACCTCAAGTATGCAATTTTTCAACCGTTTCTAAGCAATCTCCCAAAATTTCAATATCAAGCAAGCAAGTATGGTCCTCCACATATCAAGAAAATGATCATGAAAATCGAAACAAGTCTAGAATCCATGTGAGAGGTCCGGCATCAAGTGTGTTGCTATCTTAGCCAACTAGAGAAGTAATCACATCCTTACCCTCAAACTAGCACACAAATCTAGTACCGATCATCAAGATAAGAGAGTGGACCTTTCATTAAAGCTTTATTGTTCTAGGTGCGCTTATTCTTTTCACTCATTTTCTTTTTCTTTTTTTTTTTTATTAAGGATCAAAGATGGAAATATTGTGCAATGTGTTGATCTCTTAAGCTTTCTAGAAGATTCATGTAGTGAGCTTTAGGTCAATGACTCCCAAACCAGATGGCTTTAGGGCATTAGGTGTTAAGACACCCCTACGGACTTACAAACTCAAATCAACTAGGCTACAAATCAAGACAACAACCATCTAATCATTTCCTACTTCTCACCTTTTGGGAGAAGTCCTCACTTTTATTGCTTTTTGCAACTTTTTTTTTTTTTTCAATTATTAACCTAGAGTTTGAGCCCTCCACCTTTCGGCGCGAGAAGTTCACTGCTTAATGAGTCAAGAATCCCGGCTACTCAATGAAAAGGGGTTGTTATCCACCTTTATCAAGAATGAAAGCTTTCAATGCACTACTAGCCCAATTGGGATATAACCAATTCAATAATCAACAAAGCATGTACCCCACAATTGAATGCTAGCGTGCGCCGGTACTAGTGTAGAATCCTAGAATGAATCTCAAAACAATCAAAAATCCAGGATGATGTGGACCACAAGTGCACGCATAATATTAAATTTTTCAAAAAATTTACTCCTAAATGGCATTCACAAGGCATACAAGGAGTATTGGACTCTCAAATCAAGCAATTTTTAAATTTTAAGCAATATAGTCCTCAAAAGATCAAAATCATAGCTAACATCAATCTCAAATCTCAATCATGCATTTAAAGCTCAAATCTTAAGTAGAATGCAACAAGACACCTTACCCCCAAACTTAAACCGCACATTGTCCTCAATGTGCAATGAGAACAATGGAAAAAAAAAAAAGTGGAAAGAGTATACCGTGGTGGTGTAGACATGAAGCCCGGTCATGATCCAATTCGAAAGACGTCTCCCCCAAACTTGGAATCAACAACCTACTTGAATAACCACGCTAGCAAACTCACATCAAATATCAAATGGGATAAGAATAATCAAATCAAGCATTCTAAGGCAATGTAACACATGATGCAAGAGAGATATAAGATTTAGCCCTAACTAAAGCATAAAGTTTGTATGACTACACATAAGGGCATAATGATGAATCTTTTTATATTTTTCATTTAATGAAAACAAGTATATACAAAATGCAAGAAAAACAAATAATAAAATACATGAACAAAATATAAAAAGAAAATTAAATAAGGCAAAATGTAATGAAAGAATATGTACAATGGAAGAAATGAAAAAGGAATATGTACAATGTAAAACAAAAGGAAAGAATATGTACAATGCAAGTATATATAAAATTTTCTTACTTTTTGTTTTTCATTTTTTTTTTTTTTTTTATTATATATATGTGAAAATATGCAAAGAAAAATGAAAAATGTAAGAAATATGCAAAATTGGTGCTAAGTCTAACGTCTCTAGCAAGACGGAATGCTTCTTTGAAAAATCATCTCATTTTTTTATTTTTTATTTTTTTAGACAAAACAAATATGTACACAAATGAAAATAAAAAGGCAAGTAAATAAAAATGTAAGAAAATAAGGAATGCAAAGATTTTTTTTTTTTTTTTTTTTTTTTTTTGATAAGTTAGAAGAATTAAAAATTAAAGTTAAACAAAATATTTTTGGATTTTTGGAAATAAGATAAAAGGAAATAAAATAAAATAAAAGAAAAATGTTTTTAGGATTTATTTATTTTTTTTTTAATTTTAAATATTTGAAATAAAAATAAAAATAAAGCTTGGAAATAAAAGTAGAAATGAAAATAAAATAAAAATCTTTTTGAAAATAAAATAAAATTAACAAAAATATTTTTGTGTTTTTAACAAATTTCCAAAAACATCTTTTTTTTTTTAGTCAAGAGAGAGAGGTAACTAAATGAAATAAAATAAAATAAAATAAAAAAATAAAATAAAATAAAAATAGAAATAGGAAAGAGTCAAAGGGTCAAAGGGGCAAAGTTGTGATCGATCGAAGATGAAGTTCGATCGATCGAACATAGCTGTGATCGATCCGAGATGAAATTCGATCGATCGAACATGTAAAATTTTAGAGATCCCGAGAGCATGCATTTTTGGAATTTGGATGCAGGTCCAAAAATTTTCTAAGTGTTGGGACTCATGATCGATCGAACCACATGTTGGATCGATCGAAGAACAATTCGACCGATCGAAGGTGCTCTTGTGATCGATCGAACTGGCACCAAATGCCTAATTTTGAACTGAAAGTGCAGAAAATCCTATGCTAAGCCCCAATGATGGTAACAAGAATAAAAAATTGAAAAATAGATGGAAGAATGTACACAAGAATGAAAAATAAAAAGAAATGAGGGAGAAATAGAGTTGTGAAACTCTACGAATACTAGTGTTTAACGTCTCTAGCAAGACGTTAGGTCAACTCACTAATCAAATGAATCAAAAACTGGATATGAAACATCCTTATTGACCATCTTTTCACTTTTCTCATTTAATATCCCACTTATGACAATAAAATCATCCTCCAAAAGAATGACTTGAAAAGAAATAAAAGAGATGATATTGTTCCTTTCATCCACGGTCTTGAAAACAAAATCAATCATGGTTAAGCTTGCCTCTTTGTTGTGTTCTTGAAACACATTCAAATGATCATCCATATTGATAATTGGTGAGTCATTGTCTTTCAAAGACTCATTTGGATTAATAAGAAACACCCTCTCTTCATCCCTCTTCTCCTCCTCATAAATTACCATTTCCTCACCTTCTAAGTAAGCTAAGGAGTCCATTAGAGAGTTTATTTCATTTTTAGAGCTTTTAAAGTCAAAACCACAATTTTTATACATTTTCAAAAGACACTCCTCAAGAGGGTCATTAAAGATAATAGAAGGAAGGCCCTCTTCAACAAGTTCCTCCTCCTTCTCTCCTACCTCAAGTGTGGTCAACATCTCCTCACTCTCTAGAGTAGCCATATCATAGATAAAATCATAATCAAAACAAGGAAAGTCCTCATTAATCATGTTATGTTCTATTGGATTAGCCACTAACTCACTTGCCACTTCCTCCTTTATACAAGATAGAGTGCTAGGCATTAGCTCACTTGTTTCATTCTCTTCACTCTCATTATCCTCATCTATATACATTGAAGTTCTTGCCATTTTTTCATTTGCCTCTTCCTCCTCCTCTTGATGAGGAAGAGTACTTGCAATTTGCTCAACTTGAGCTTCTAAGTTGGCTAAAGTTTGAGAATGAGAATTAATAAGTGAAGTGTGTGAAATATGCACATCAAGTAAAGCTAACACTTTTTCTTCAAATCCGGGTGAGTACTTAGAAGGTGGTGGAATTGATTCATTATAAAATGGTGGTGGAGGGCAATAGTCATAAGAAAGATTAAATGAGTGATCAAGTCCATAAAAAGATGATGCATGAAATGAATTGGACTCAATCTCATAAGGATTAAAATGTGATGGAGGAGCATAAGGTGAAGGGATGTAATTCCCCCCCAAACTTGGATCAAACAATTCCTCCATTCACAATTAAAACCCAAATGTAAGAAAAAATTGGCCTCAACAAGGGCCTATGCTTGGACAAAAATTTAGCAATAAAATGAGCCTCAACAAGGGCTATCACAAGCATACAAA
The DNA here is from genome assembly GCF_030987335.1 of Cornus florida. Lineage (NCBI taxonomy): Eukaryota > Viridiplantae > Streptophyta > Magnoliopsida > Cornales > Cornaceae > Cornus > Cornus florida. Next base: position 11,615,217 of record NW_026775577.1, read on the forward strand.
GAAGTGAAACAATTAAAATACAAGAGTGCCAAGAATTGCTCACAATGGTCCTTTAGCACCTCAACTCCAAATTTAGCTTTTAAGCTCCAATGATTGCTTTAAGTTCCAAAGTTCGCCTTCCTTGTAGTTAAGTACCTAATTGAACATATAATAATGAGAATCAAGAGAAAAGAATATATAATGGAAAATAAAATAAAAATAGAAGCAATCTAATGAACACTATTGTCTAGTTTAATTCCAACAAAACCGTTAATCCCCGGCAAAGGCGCCAAAAACTTCTTGGTTTCTTTGATGGAGTCGCCACAACCAACAAAGCTTGAAAGTTGTGTGAGAATTTAGGAGGTGGCCAAGTTTTACATTTATAGAAAGCCACTACTACCTTTCTCTATATAAAATATAGATAGGGTGAGTAGGGATCGTCCCAAGGGATCATACGTGTTGAAATTTCAACTTCGACTCTAGCATACCAAATGATTGCAAAAGAGAATTGAGTTGTTTGATTAAGCTAAATTGAATTCAACTAAATAAAATAATATGAAGTAAACAAGAGAGAGAGAGAGGTCTTGGGGTGTAGAGATCACCACAAAACAATACTATTCCAAACCATAATCAAGTGACTAATGAGGGAAATGAATGTGTTGCAACAATGTTGTGTGTGTAAAAGACATTCAATTGGTAAGGGTGACTCAACAAGTGCAAATTGTCTCAATCAACATGTGTGAGGCCACAATACATCTATTGGTAGAGGAATATATTGTCTAAACATCATGTGAAGATAACAAAATAACAATTTAAGTCATTGAACCTTTCATTAAGCTCATAGTCCAAGCAATCCATAAGGATGATTTAGTTAAACATGCATTATCTAAACATCATGTGAGAGGTACAAAATATCTATTAGGAGAGGAATAAATTGTCTAAACACATGTGAAAGATACAACATATCATAACTAGTCATTAATCCTTCATTAAGCTCACAATCCACATACAACACAATATTAGAGGAATATGCCATTTAGACTCACAAGCATGGAATATCAAACATCAAGAGTAGATTGTCCTCCCATCTAACATTACACTACCACTACACTAAATCTACACTACTAGCATGAAAATAAAGCTATCTAGAATAGGGGAGAGGCACAAACCATCAAGAATAGGCATAAACCATCAAATGAACCAAAATAGCATTCATTAAGCATATCATCTTGATAATCTCTAGATCTATAGCATCAATACACATAGACATGCATCAAAAACACTAAATCTAGAGATAAGCACATGAATATCCTCCTCTAGCATACATAGACATATGGATAGAATAGAATAGTCAATTGGAAGCATTAAACCATACAAATCATGAAATAATCAAGATTTATATATACATGAATATCAAGATGTATCATATAACACTAATCCCTCAATAATACACAAGATTAGAGTATAAAAAGCATGCTTGAGGCTAACTCTAGCCCCAAGAAGATGTTTAGCCACTCATGGTAGTGATGATCCAACCCTCAAGGGCTAACTCCATGGCTGCTCCTTGTTGGTGAAGATCTCCTCTAATGGTTGCTCTAGCTTCCTCCCTTCTTCCTCTCCAAGAATAGCCTCCAAGATGATTTTCAATGTGTGACAAGAGACTCCCTCAAAAAGTGTATCATATTCCTTATATAGGTAGGTCAAATACACCATATGATGAGCTGTGGTCGTGCAAGGCATATTCTCCAATCATTGGATGAAGGACGGAATAAATGAACTGGACTTTAACTTTTTCTCGCTGGAGGAAGTTCGATCGATCGAACCTTAACTTGGATCAATCGAAAATGGGTTCGATCGATCGAACTGCATCTTGGATCGATCGAAGTGGTCTGACTCCTCCGGATAATGACAAGGCTGGGATATTTTCAAGATATTTATGGGGGAAAAGACAAAAGTGGTTGGTAGGCGTACAGTTGTGGATAAGATTAATCATTTGAATAGGACAAAATAGGGTTCGATCGATCGAAGGTGATGTTAGATAGATCGAACTTGGAATTTCAGCAAAGGCCAAGGTTGGATCTATCGAGAAGTACTGTGATCGATCATAGATGTTCGATCGATCGAACTCTAAGTTGGATCGATCAAACTTTTTAGCTGCACAACTTGATTCCTTTTTGCTCCTTTCTATTTCCACTTTGCTCCCTCCTCTGATTTATCTCAGGATTGCTTCAATTAAGCTCTTATTTGGCTGAGTTAGCTCAATTTTGGGATTAGTGCCTGAAAATATAAATAACACGTAATAAGTCTAAAACGGCAAAGTAAGATAGATAAAGGTACTAGAATACTTAAGCTTAACGGGTTTAAATGCGCACTTTTCAGTGCTCATCACACCCCCAAACTTAAATATTGCTAGTCCCTAGCAATGAACTAAGAAGTAAAGGAATGAAATAAACAACTATACAAGTATAAACTGGAAAGCAAGTAAAATGATAACACCATTTTCGTAGGGAACACGATTGCATTTAGCATATGCAACAAGCCTTTTAAACCCCTAGGTTACCCCTAGTGGACGAGTAAAGTCTCGTGAGGGTTTCCAGAAATGGTACCCACAAATATTAAGCTCATTCTTTCAAAAGAGGCACCAATATTGCAAACAAGCATTGGGAGAAAACTACCTCAAGTATGCAATTTTTCGACCGTTTTTAAGCAATCTCCCAAAATTTCAATATCAAGCAAGCAAGTATGGTCCTCCACATATCAAGAAAATGATCATGAAAATCGAAACAAATCTAGAATCCATGTGAGAGGTCCGGCAACAAGTGTGTTGCTATCTTAGCCAACTAGAGAAGTAATCACATCCTTACCCTCAAACTAGCACACAAATCTAGTACCGATCATCAAGATAAGAGAGTGGACCTTTTATTAAAGCTTTATTGTTTTGGCGCCGTTGCCGGGGATTAACGGTTTTGTTGGAATTAAACTAGACAATAGTGTTCATTAGATTGCTTTTATTTTTATTTTATTTTCCATTGTATATTCTTTTCTCTTGATTCTCATTATTATTTGTTCAATTAGGTACTTAACTACAAGGAAGGCGAACTTTGGAACTTAAAGCAATCATTGGAGCTTAAAAGCTAAATTTGGAGTTGAAGTGCTAAAGGACCATTGTGAGCAATTCTTGGCACTCTTGTATTTTAATTGTTTCACTTCTTTGTATACTTGTGATAGCCCTTGTTGAGGCTCATTTTATTGCTAAATTTTCGTCCAAGCATAGGCCCTTGTTGAGGCCAATTTTTTCTTGCATTTGGGTTTTAATTGTGAATGGAGGAATTGTTTGATCCAAGTTTGGGGGGGAATTACATCCCTTCACCTTATGCTCCTCCATCACATTTTAATCCTTATGAGATTGAGTCCAATTCATTTCATGCATCATCTTTTTATGGACTTGATCACTCATTTAATCTTTCTTATGACTATTGCCCTCCACCACCATTTTATGATGAATCAATTCCACCACCATCTAAGTACTCACCCGGATTTGAAGAAAAAGTGTTAGCTTTACTTGATGTGCATATTTCACATACTTCACTTATTAATTCTCATTCTCAAACTTTAGCCAACTTAGAAGCTCAAGTTGAGCAAATTGCAAGTACTCTTCCTCATCAAGAGGAGGAGGAAGAGGCAAATGAAAAAATGGCAAGAACTTCAATGTATATAGATGAGGATGATGAGAGTGAAGAGAATGAAACAAGTGAGCTAATGCCTAGCACTCTATCTTGTATAAAGGAGGAAGTGGCAAGTGAGTTAGTGGCTAATCCAATAGAACATAACATGATTAATGAGGACTTTCCTTGTTTTGATTATGATTTTATCTATGATATGGCTACTCTAGAGAGTGAGGAGATGTTGACCACACTTGAGGTAGGAGAGAAGGAGGAGGAACTAGTTGAAGAGGGCCTTCCTTCTATTATCTCTAATGACCTTCTTGAGGAGTGTCTTTTGGAAATGTATAAAAATTGTGGTTTTGACTTTAAAAGCTCTAAAAATGAAATAAACTCTCTAATGGACTCCTTAGCTTACTTAGAAGGTGAGGAAATGGTAATTTATGAGGAGGAGAAGAGGGATGAAGAGAGGGTGTTTCTTATTAATCCAAATGAGTCTTTGAAAGACAATGCCTTACCAATTATCAATATGGATGATCATTTGAATGTGTTTCAAGAACACAACAAAGAGGCAAGCCTAACCATGATTGATTTTGTTTTCAAGACCGTGGATGAAAGGAACAATATCATCTCTTTTATTTCTTTTCAAGTCATTCTTTTGGAGGATGATTTTATTGCCATAAGTGGGACATTAAATGAGAAAAGTGAAAAGAGGGTCAATAAGGATGTTCCATATCCAGTTTTTGATTCATTTGATTAGTGAGTTGACCTAACGTCTTGCAAGAGACGTTAAACACTAGTATTCGTAGAGTTTCACAACTCTATTCCTCCCTCATTTCATTGTATTTTTCATTCTTGTGTACATTCTTCCATTTATTTTTCAAATTTTCATTCTTGTTACCATCATTGGGGCTTAGCATAGGATTTTCTGCACTTTCAGTTCAAAATTAGGCATTTGGTGCCAGTTCGATCGATCACAAGAGCACCTTCGATCGATCAAATTGTTCTTCAATCGATCCAGCAATGGATTCGATAGATCGAACTCCACTTGAGTCCCAACACTTAGAAAAATTTTGGACCTGCATCCAAATTCCAAAATGCATGCTCTCGGGATCTCCAAAATTTTACATGTTCGATCGATCGAATTTCATCTCGGATCGATCACAGCTATGTTCGATCGATCGAACTTCATCTTCGATCGATCATAACTTTGCCCCTTTGACCCTTTGACTTTTTGACTTTTTTCTATTTCTATTTTTATTTTATTTTATTTTATTTTTTATTTTCTTTTATTTTATTTTGTTACTTCTATCTTGGTATTAAAAATAAAAAATATATATATATAAAAAAATAATGATAATAATAATATTTCTTTTCTTTTATTTTATTTCCTTTTATCTTATTTCCAAAAATCCAAAAAATATTTTGTTTAACTTTAATTTTTAATAAAAAAAAAAAAAATTGCATTCTTTATTTCCTGACATTTTTACTTCTTGCATTTTTATTTTTATTTTTATTCACTTGTCTTTTTATTTTTGTTTGTGTACATATTTGTTTTGTCTAAAAAAATAATAATAATAAAAAAAAAGACGGTTTTTCAAAGAAACATTCTGTCTTGCTAGAGAAGTTAAATTTAGCACCCATTTTGCATATTTCTTACATTTTTCATTTTTGTTTGCATATTTTCACATATATATATGAATAAAAAAAAATAAAAAAAAATGAAAAACAAAAAGTAAGAAAATTTTGTATATACTTGCATTGTACATGTTCTTTCCATTTGTTTTACATTATACATATTCCTTTTTCATTTCTTGCATTGGACATATTCTTTCATTACATTTTGCCTTATTTAATTTTCTTTTTATATTTTGTTCATGCATTTTATTCTTTGTTTTTCTTGCATTTTGTATATACTTATTTTCATTAAATGAAAAATATAAAAAGATTCATCATTGTGCCCTTATGTGTAGTCATGCATACTTTATGCTTTAGTTAGGGCTTGATCTTATATCTCTCTTGCATCATGTGTTATATTGCCTTAGAATGCTTGATTTGATTATTCTTATCCCATTTGATATTTGATGTGAGTTTGCTAGCGTGGTTATTCAAGTAGGTTGTCGATTCCATGTTCGGGGGAGACGTCTTTCGAATTGGATCATTACCGGGCTTCATGTCTACACCACCACGGTATACTCTTTCCACTTTTTTTTTCCATTGTTCTCATTGCACATTGAGGACAATGTGCAGTTTAAGTTTGGGGGTAAGGTGTCTTGTTGCATTCTACTTAAATTTGAGCTTTAAATGCATGATTGAGATTTGAGATTGATGTTAGCTATGATTTTGATCTTTTGAGGACTATATTGCTTAAAATTTAAAAATTACTTGATTTGAGAGTCCAATACTCCTTGTATGCCTTGTGAATGCCATTTAGGAGTAAATTTTTCAAAAATTAATATCATGCTTGCACTTGTGGTCCACATCATCTTGATTCTGTGATTGTTTTGAGATTCATTCTAGGATTCTACACTAGCACCGGCGCACGCTAGCATTCAATTGTGGGGTACATGCTTTGTTGATTATTGAATTGCTTATATCCCAATTGAGCTAGTAGTGCATTGAAAGCTTTCATTCTTGATAAAGGTGGATAACAACCCCTTTTCATTGAGTAGCCGGGATTTTTGCCTCATTAAGCAGTGAACTTCTCGCGCCGAAAGGTGGAGGGCCCAAATTCTAGGTTAATAATTGAAAAAAAAAAAAAAAAAAAAGAAAGAAGAGAAAAAGTTGCAAAAGTAATAAAAGTGAGGACTTCTCCCAAAAGGTGAGAAGTAGGAAATGATTAGATGGTTGTTGTCTTGATTTGTAGCCTAGTTGATTTGAGTTTGTAAGTCCGTTGGGGTGTCTTAACACCTAATACCCTAAAGCCATCTGGTTTGGGAGTCATTAACCTAAAGCTCGCTACATGAATCTTCTAGAAAGCTTAAGAGATCAACACATTGCACAATATTTCCATCTTTGATCCTCAATAAAAATAAAAAAAAAAAAGAAAAAAAAGAAGAAGAAAATGAGTGAAAAGAATAAGCGCACCTAGAACAATAAAGCTTTAATAAAAGGTCCACTCTCTTATCTTGATGATCGGTACTAGATTTGTGTGCTAGTTTGAGGGTAAGGATGTGATTACTTCTCTAGTTGGCTAAGATAGCAACACACTTGATGCCGGACCTCTCACATGGATTCTAGACTTGTTTCGATTTTCATGATTATTTCCTTGATATGTGGAGGACCATACTTGCTTGCTTGATATTGAAATTTTGGGAGATTGCTTAGAAACGGTTGAAAAATTGCATACTTGAAGTAGTTTTCTCCCAATGCTTGTTTGCAATATTAGTGCCTCTTTTGAAAGAATGAGCTTAATGTTTGTGGGTACCATTTCTGGAAACCCTCACGAGACTTTACTCGTCCACTAGGGGTAACCTAGGGGTTTAAAAGGCTTGTTGCATATGCTAAATGCAATCGTGTTCCCTACGAAAATGGTGTTATCATTTTACTTGCTTTCCAGTTTATACATGTATAGTTGTTTATTTCATTCCTTTACTTCTTAGTTCATTGCTAGGGACTAGCAATATTTAAGTTTGGGGGTGTGATGAGCACTGAAAAGTGCGCATTTAAACCCGTTAAGCTTAAGCATTCTAGTACCTTTATCTATCTTACTTTGCCGTTTTAGACTTATTACGTATTATTTATGTTTTCAGGCACTAATCCCAAAATTGAGCTAACTCAGCCAAATAAGAGCTTAATTGAAGTAATCCTGAGATAAACCAAAGGAGGGAGCAAAGTGGAGAAAGAAAGGAGCAAAAAGGAATCAAGTTGTGCAGCTGAAAAGTTCGATCGATCCAACTTAGAGTTCGATCGATCGAACATCTATGATCGATCACAGTACTTCTCGATAGATCCAACCTTGGCCTTTGCTGAAATTCCAAGTTCGATCGACCTAACATCACCTTCGATCGATCGAACCCTATTTTGTCCTATTCAAATGATTGATCTTATCCACAGCTGTACGCCTACTAACCACTTTTGTCTTTTTCCCCATAAATATCTTGAAAATATCCCAGCCTTGTCATTATCCGGATGAGTCAGACCACTTCGATCGATCCAAGATGCAGTTCGATCGATCGAACCCATTTTCGATCGATCCAAGTTAAGGTTCGATCGATCGAACTTCCTCCAGCGAGAAAAAGTTAAAGTCCAGTTCATTTATTCCGTCCTTCATCCAATGATTGGAGAATATGCCTTGCACGACCACAGCTCATCATGGGGTGTATTTGACCTACCTATATAAGGAATATGATACACTTTTTGAGGGAGTCTCTTGTCACACATTGAAAATCATCTTGGAGGCTATTCTTGGAGAGGAAGAATGGAGGAAGCTGTAGCAACCATTGGAGGAGATCTTCACCAACAAGGAGCAGCCATGGAGTTAGCCTTTGAGGGTTGGATCATCACTACCATGAGTGGCTAGACATCCTCTTGGGGCTAGAGTTAGCCCCAATCATGCTTTCTATACTCTAATCTTGTGTATTATTGAGGGATTAGTGTTGTATGATACATCTTGATATTCATGTATATATAAATCTTGATTATTTCATAGTTTGTATGGTTTAATGCTTCCAATTGACTATTATATTCTATCCATATGTCTATGTATGCTAGAGTATGATATTCATGTGCTTATCCCTAGATTTAGTATTTTTGATGCATGTCTATGTGTATTGATGCTATAGATCTAGAGATTATCAAGATGATATGCTTAATGAATGCTATTTTGGTTGATTTGATGGTTTATGCCTATTCTTGATGGTTTGTGCCTCTCCCCTAGTCTAGATAGCTTTATTTTCATGCTAGTAGTGTAGATTTAGTGTAGTGGTAGTGTAATGTTAGATGGGAGGACAATCTACTCTTGATGTTTGATGTTCCATGCTTGTGAGTCCAAATAGCATATTCCTCTAATATTGTGTTGTATGTGGATTGTGAGCTTAATGAAGGATTAATGACTAGTTATGATATGTTGTATCTTTCACATGTGTTTAGACAATTTATTCCTCTCTCAATAGATATTTTGTACCTCTCACATGATGTTTAGATAATGCATGTTTAACTAAATCATCCTTATGGATTGCTTGGACTATGAGCTTAATGAAAGGTTCATTGACTTGAATTGTTATTTTATTATCTTCACATGATGTTTAGACAATATATTCCTCTACCAATAGATGTATTGTGGCCTCACACATGTTGATTGAGACAATTTGCACTTGTTGAGTCACCCTTACCAATTGAATGTCTTTTACACACATAACATTGTTGCAACACATTCATTTCCCTCATTAGTCACTTGATTATGGTTTGGAATAGTATTGTTTGGTGGTGATCTCTACACCCCAAGACCTCTCTCTCTCTTGTTTACTTCATATTATTTTATTTAGTTGAATTCAATTTAGCTTAATCAACCAACCCAATTCTCTTTTGCAATCATTTGGTACGCTAGAGTCGAAGTTGAAATTCCAACACGTATGATCCCTTGGGACGATCCCTACTCACTCTTGCTACGTTAGTAGTGGTGTTGGTAGTGGTTTTTATAAATTTAAATTTGACATAAAAGGCTTTTCTTGAACCACACATTCACTACATTTAGTTTGGCGTTTACAAGCGACCTCATCAAAAATAAATCCTCAAATATAAATATTTAAACCTTGACAATCCAAACTCCATAAGTTTAACAACTCGGGAATCCATCTCTAGTGGACCCTTAATAAAATCCCAAACTGCATGGAAAAAAACTGAAGATAAAATCCAAATCTAATATCTGGAAAGAAGTCCTACGTTGTCGGTAGAATAGAAGTCTGTATCTGCTCTGCACGATCAAACTCTAACCCTGGAACTGACGAGTACCTGAAAAATATAAGGGTGGGTCAGGCCCACATGCAAGTCCTGATCTACTACAATCCAAACAGGAATCCAATACGCAGATACATACTAGAAAGGCTCAACAATATCTAGAGTAGTCCATATATGTATAAGTACACACTATAGGACGCTCACTAGTCCAAAAAGGTCTGTCTCAGCCTGAATAGAGATACCATGCAAATCGCACATACTGTGGTCATGTGTATCTAGACCTACCAGGGAACAACACCTCTGTCCAGTTATACGCACCCTAACCATGGTCCTGAGACTCAAGCTCATACTATGGCACATATAATAAATATATAAAGTCCGTGTCCTCCTATTACAAAATATCACCCATCTGAAAAGTGGTTTGATAAATGTAAAGCAAATCCATCCTGAAACCATATTAAGTCATTCAATTATTTGATTGATATGACACAAGTAGGTGATAGACTTAACTCATAGGGTTAATCCATACCTTAATCCAAATTAGGTAGGATTTAGTGTTTGACTAATCCATACCTAGTATGTCACCGTCCCATACCGGTACATACAAATTCTCTATATATCATAGTTATTAAAACAACACTATATAATCAACAACCATCCTCCAGTATATGCATTGGTATAAATTCATACATATATCAATATTAGGTATTCACTACAGAACCTAAATATCATGCTCCAATCATTTAAACAGCTAGAATAAGACATAGCATTTGAATCCTCCAAAATAGCCAATAAATTGATACATATTAAACAAGTTAAATGTCAATCTAAATCCAACTAAGTATAGATAAATATAATTAATTTACCATACTTATAACACAGTAACAATACAGGGTTATATATAATTGAATTATATATAAAAACTTTTCCAAGTTCCAGTTATATAAACCTAGCAAAAACAGTGCAACGTATAGCCATTATTTGATCTGTTCATTGCTCCTACCCTTAAACCATTATGGTATTAAATGTTTTAAACATTTATTTAAGTCCCTAACATTTAATTACATCTCACAGTAGCTTTTAAACGGCTTCAGAAAACACTGCACAGCCAAACAACCCCTTAAAACCAAATATGTGCGCAATAAAAGAGAGCAGGCTCAAATTAAACATTGATCCTGCTCAATTTTCCACTTGGAGCCGGCTCTATTAGCATTGAGCCGACTCCAAACAAAGATAGAGCCGGCTCCTTTGCCTTTGAGCCGCCTTTAAGGCTTTTTAGAGCCTGCTCAATCCCCTTCAGTAGCCTTTTGCTCGTTCTAGCTTCATCTTCTCCAGCTCCGGTGATTACAGAGCCTCTGAGGTGTTTCTAAAACTTTGTTCTAAGTTCAAGCTCAATCCTAGGAACATATTAAACCACTGATATTCAACTAAAACATGCATGGAACACAAGCTTTAAAGCTACGATTACAAAACCTCTGTCGTCCAATTTTAAGCAAGTTCCAACAGAAATTTATTTCAGTTTAATTTAGTGCAACTAAATCATGTTCTAAGAATTTGTTCTAGAGTTCAAACTCAGTCCCAGATTAGTTACAAGGCATCAAGTCGCATCCCTAATCTCAACCATCAAAGCTTAATCGTAACCCATAGAAGGAAACAAAAACAGAATAGTAAGATCATGCAAAACAATTAATTCACGAGATTAAACATCAATTCCTATATGCACAAAACATGTTATTATTTTTATTTACAACCGTTTTAGCATTTATTAAATCCCTGGAGTCCAACTAGTCATGCACAGAACACGAATTAACGGGAGAGAGAAGAACAGAACTTGCCTTTGAAATTCTAATTCACCGTCTCTATAAGCTATGTTCGTGTTCTATACTGCAAGTCTGCTCCTCCAATGCCTTGGTTCAACCCCAAAAACACCTCTCCTTCTTCCTTCTTGGTCCAACCTTGGTCTAAACCTCCTCTCTTTTCTCTCTCTGTATCTCACTATTCTTTGTAGAACTCTGTTACGTAAATAGGTTTTATTGAATTTTCTAAAACCCTAAACCCACATGCGATTATATTTATAGACTTAAACATTAACCCTAATGCGATTATATTTATAGACTTAAACATTAACCCTAATCCATAAATAACTTGGCCCATTAAATATTCTAGGTTTAAAACAGTGTCGGCTAAACTAGAAACATAAAACCCTAAATTCAGATAAATAAAATAAAATAATTAAATTAAAGCAAATAAATAATTAAATGCCCTAAAACAATTTAAAACAATTAAACCACACCAAAAAAATAAACAAATGCAATTTAACCAATTGATTACATAAAATACAATTTAAACAATTAATTAAATAAAAATACTATTTAAATAATTTATTAAATTCCAGGACTGTCCCTTTTAAAATTAGGGGTATTACAACAATCAACTCCGACATTGCTCAATCCCCATAATCCCTTGGGACGATCCCTACTCACCCTAACTATATTTATAGTGAAAGGTAGTAGTGGCTTCTATAAATGTAAAACTCTTGGCCCTCGCCTTAATGCACACTCTTAAGCCTATGGTAGAACGACGACCATAGTTTTTGGCGCCGTTGCCGAGGATTAGTTGATTAGATTTGACAACGTCGGATTTGTGGAATTGATTAGGATTAATACTCTTTTGATCGTGTTTTTACTTTATTTTTATTTTTCTTTTTGGTTACTTATTGTGTTGTTTTTCCTTAACTAGGTGCATTGTTGGAGAGGAAGCAAGCAAAGGAGCCATTGAGCATTCAATTCAAGCAAGCAAAGAAAGGAAAAATGCTAAAAACTTAAAAAAAAAATCTTGCTAAGCTAAGCTTTAAAATTTGGAGTTGAAGTGCTAAAGGAGCTTTGTGAGACTTTCTTTACTCAATTCCTTAGTTAAATCGTCGGCCCACGTGGAGGCTATTTTATTGTTCTTTGCATCATCTTTGTTAAAGCATAGGAATATGGGTTAAGTGTTTGTGGAGGGAGTTTCATTGCATTGTTGTGAAGGCATAGTGTTTGTCATTCTTTGTGTTTGTTGTGTTTTGTATTGTGCATGCATGGGCGTTGTTCATTAAGACCAACTCTTGCCCCTCTTGATTTGCATCTTGAATCTATCGTTAGAAATCCAAGGGGAAGAGGAAGTTCAAATAGAGCCAATCTTTCAATGGATGACCATAATGATGACCATATTGAGGACATTGGTCACATAGACCAATAAGGTATCCTTCATCCCAATGTGCACAATGAAAACATGCAAGTACCATTAGGCATGCCAAGGCCATTCATCCAACCACCACAACAACAAACCCAAGTTCTGTGTGGAATGCCAAGGCCAATGTATGCTCCGCAACCTCCCGTCATTAATCAAGGAATTCATAACCAAGGTGTTCATGTTACACCTCAAGTAGCTAATCCACCTCTTGCTTTAAGAGATCACTATGTGCCTAATGAATACAATGCACCCACATGCATTCAATTGCCAACATTTAGAGCACATCATTATAAAATTAAAGCACAAACTATTCAAATGCTTCCTAACTTTCATGGACTTCCTAGTGAAGAACCTTACAAGCATTTAGATGATCTTCTTGAAGTATGTTCCACCGTAAAATATACGGACGTGCCAGAAGAGGTAAGACTCAAACTTTTTCCATTCACCTTAAAAGACAAGGCAAAGTATTGGTTTAACAATCTTAGGCCTTTTTCAATCACTTCTTGGGCGGAAATGCAACAAGAGTTCTTGAATAAATACTATCCGGTTTCTAAGACCAATGCCATGAGAACCTCAATTCGAGAATTTTCACATGGGGATGGAGAAACTTTTCATGAGGCATGGTGTGATACCCCTCGGATCCGAGACACGGGTTGATCAGGCCCAGGCCCAAACCCGAGGGAATATCAAACAATTAATATTTTATAATGAACGCGGAATACAAAATAAATTAAGAAATGAAATTAAAGCTCGAAGGAACTAAAAATAGAATCCGCAAAATATTATAATTATTAAAATCCATCAAACCCAAACTCCAAAACTCCATCAGTTTACAACTTGGGAATCCATCTCTAGTGGACCCCTATTAAACATCCAAACGGAAGATAGAACAAATGTAATAAACGTCCAAAAAGAAAACTATAGAGAGAGCCCTACATCGTCGGAAGAGTGAATAGAGACCTCTGCTTAGCACGAACACGTCTAAGCCTGCAACTGTCGTGTACCTGAAAAATAGAAGTGGGTCAGGCCCACGCGCAAGTTCTATACTACTACAATCCAAACAGAGGCCCGATACGCATGTACATCCTAAACAATTCAACAATAGCTAATAGTCCGTAAATATATATATAGTCACACTAAAGGACTCTCACTGGACTACAGGCCGGTCTCAACCTGAATAGAGATAACATGCTAAAACGCACACGAAGTGAACAAATGTACCTATACCTAAACAGGGTACACCTCCAACCATCGTAGCCAGCTACACATCCCGATGCATATACGCTCCTTAGCCATCGATCCTGAGGCTCAAGCTCATACCGAGGCACCATAACAGTACATATATAAAATCCATCCAAAATCCCTGGTATTGCCGCTCAACAAGTAGTTGCCATGACAATACAAATCCACAGGACTTAACTTTTAGTTAATCCCATTCTTATTCCAAGTAGGTGGGTAATGGTACTGATTTAAAAACCAAACCCATCCTTAGTATGCCACCGTCCCATACCGGTGCCTACTTTCCAATCCTCCAGTAGTCAATAATACCAATAAATCAAGTATATATCAACTAAATTCCAACATCCAACATTCAATGTTAGCAGTGATAAAATAAGCATTGATAAACAGGGTCACAACAACAACATATACATGCCCAATTTAAGTTGTTCCCTTTAGTCTGATATAAAGACAGAATTAATTAAAACTTCCATTTAACACCTTACAAATAACATACAGATATGTAGGGTATGTATCACAAAATCCTAACCTCCACAGTTGATACTAACTGTGATAATGTAAGCATCAAAACAATATTCACAGTATGTATGTAGACATGCTCAAATTATAGTGTTCCACAAAACCGATCTAGTGTTAAACTCAAATCCTCCTAGTATTTAAGTTCCAACAGTTGCTATTACAGAAGTTAAGATAGCTATCATCTAGACCCATCCTTCCAATAATTTATACTAGCAGTGGTAAGGAAAAACGTGAACCACAGAACCACAATGCATCCACAAACATGCTTAGTCTAGGTTGAACAAGCATACAACAATACTGTAACTACCAGTTTCATAGCAAAACAGATATCATTTTAGCTTGGTTTAATCTTCATTAATCCTGGAATCATTTAAGAGTGCAAAGAGTATGAAGCCTAAAGGAAAGAGTAAGGATAGAATCTTGCCTCAGAAACTTTTGTTCAAAGTTTCAACGTCGTCTTCTTAAAAAATCCCGGCGAGTTCCAAAACCCGGTTACTGTTCATGGGTACGAAACACTATTCCTGAACTCAAAATCTGATCTTCACCGTTCAGATTGTGCAACACTGAGTCATGAACCTATCCTCCAAATTTCAGCTCGATCGGACCACGGACGAAGCGGGATCAGATGTTTGATGAAATCTGGGCAGAATGGAAAAAAAACCTGTGCGACCCCGTTACTGTTCATGAGTACGAATCACTGTTCTCGAGGTCAAACTCTGATCTCCACCATTCAGATTGTGCGCTACTGAGTCGTGAACCTCTCCTCCAAAATTTAGCTCGATCAGACCACGGACGAAGCGGGATCGGATGTTTGATGAAATCTGGGCAGAATGGAAAAAACCTGTGCGACCCAGTTACTGTTCACGAGTACGAATCACTGTTCCCGAGGTCAAACTCTGATCTTCACCGTTCAGATTGTGCGTCACTGAGTCATGAACCTCTTCTCCAAAATTCAGCTCGATCGGACCACGGACGAAACAAGATCGGAGCTTTGATCAAACCTTGGCAGAATGTGAAAAACTGCATTTTTCCTTCTCCACTTCCACAAAACGTGTGCTTTGTTTAAAAAACCCTACACAGACGTCTACCTTATACTTATAGAGTTTTCCTAAACCCTAGGTTCATTTAAGTCCAACTCACAATCCTAACCGGCCCATCCAATTAACGTAGAAACCTACGACGGCTATAATATAAAACCCTAATTTATACTGTAATTAAAACCCTAGTTAGATGTATTTACCTAATTACCCTATTCACCATTAAATACTTAACAAATAATCTAATTGAACAAAATAATAATTAGTAAACCCAATTAAACCAAATAAGACACACATACAATAAGACACACATAGAATAATTAAACCAATTACACTTAAACCATTAATGCCAATTAAATAATTAAAACATTAACAAGTAATTCCAATCAAATAACTAAACCAATTACACTTAAACCATTAATACCAATTAAATAACTAAAATACTAACAAGTAATTCCAATCAAATAACTAAAACTAAATATCATTTAAATAAATTAAATCACCACAAAAGAAAACAATTAAGCACCTAATAAAAAAAATAATGACACATAATCAAATAAAATGCACTTAAATAATAAATTAAATACCATTAAATACCAGGAATATCCTTTTTAAAATTAGGGGTATTACATTCTTCCCCCCTAACAAAAGGAATTCTGTCCTCGGAATTCACTCTTACCTTCTTCCAATATTTCAGGAAACCGTGAGCGAATGACATCCTCTCGTTCCCAAGTGGACTCAGACTCATTGTGATGACTCCACTGAACACGAACCAAAGGAATAACTTTATTACGAAGAATCTGATCTCGTCGGTCGACAATACGACACGGTGGCTCTAAATAAGTTGCATCCGGCTGCAACGCAATCTCCCCAACATCAATATGCTGATACCGATCCTTATCTCGAAGAAATTTCCGGAACATGGAAACATGAAACACGTTGTGGACGCGATCCAAAGTATTCGGAAGTGCCAACCGATACGCAACAGCTCCAATGCGATCCGTAATCATGAATGGACCAACAAATCGCGATGACAACTTCCCTTTCTTCCCAAAGCGCATAACACCCTTCATAGGAGACACTTTGAGTAGAACCTGATCCCCAACCTGAAACTCCAAAGCCCGAGTACGACGATCAGCATAGCTCTTCTGCCTACTTTGGGCAGTACGCATGCGATCTCGAATAAGAGCAATCTTTTCAGAGGTATCCTTGATGAACTCAAGACCTAAGAATCGATTCTCTCTAACCTCCATCCAACAAACAGGTGACCGACACGGTCGACCGTACAATGCCTCAAATGGTGCCATACCAATAGTCTTCTGAAAACTATTGTTATAAGCAAACTCCACAAGTGGCAAATATTCCTCCCAGTGGCCCTTGAAATCCAAAACACACGACCGAAGCATATCTTCCATAATCTGATTCACCCTCTCAGTCTGTCCGTCAGTCTGAGGATGATAAGCAGTACTAAGGTGTAACTCTGTACCTAAAGCCTGCTGAAAACTCTTCCAAAATCCAGATACAAAGCTCGAATCCCTGTCCGATATAATAGACAATGGAATGCCATGTAGCTTCACAATCTCTGAAATGTAAAGCCTCGCCAACTGCTCCGAAGTGTAGTCAGTGCAAATAGGCAAGAAATGAGCTGACTTGGTCAACCTATCCACAATGACCCATATGGAATTATGCCCCTTGAAAGAATTTGGCAACCCTTCCACAAAATCCATAGATATGCTCTCCCATTTCCACTCCGAAATTGGTAGTGGCTGTAGAGCTCCTGGCGGCCTCTGATGATTAATCTTAACCATCTGACAAGTACTACATTGAGAAACAAAAAGAGCAATGTCCCTCTTCATACCTGCCCACCAAAACTGCCGCTTCATATCTTGATACATCTGATCGCCTCCTGGATGAACAGAGAACTCAGAGTGATGAGTCTCAGTCATTACATCCTTCCTCAAATTATCAGCAGAAGGTACCACTAACCGTCCCTTGTACCTTAAACCTCCATCAGCCCAAACATAGTAGAATGGAAACTCTCCGGAAGCTATCTCTGCGACCTTGTCGACACACTGCTGATCGGTGAGTTGTGCTTGTAAAACCTTGCGAATGATGGAAGGTGTAACCACCATGCAAGCCATAAAAGCATCCTATAACTCATCCACACTCTTTAAAACATTCCACTCGGTAGTGAATAAAGCAGAAAGACTACCAACAGGTCGGCGACTGAGTGCATCCGCCACTACATTCGCTTTCCCTGGATGGTACTGTATAGAAAAATGATAGTCTTTTACAAACTCCAACCACCTGCGCTGTCTCATATTTAGCTCCCGCTGAATGAACAAGTACTGCAGACTCTTGTGATCACTAAATAATCTGAAGGACTCACCCAACAGATAATGCCTCCAAATACGCAAGGCAAAGACCACTGCTGCCAACTCCAAATCATGTGTTGGATAATTAAGCTTATGAGGCTTAAGTTTCCGAGATCCATAAGAAATCGGTCGCTCCTCCTGCATCAATACACATCCAAGACCCTACAACGAAGCATCCGTGTAAACAAGATACTCTATCCCGCTCTGCGGAGTAGCCAGAACCAGTGCAGAAGTCAGCTTCCTTTTCAGCTCATCAAAAGCTCGTTGACAGTGTTCATCCCACACGAACTGTACACCCTTCTTAGTCAGATGAGTGAGTGGTCCTGCTATCTTGGAGAACCCCTGGATGAATCTCCTGTAATATCCTGCCAGACCGAGAAAACTCCGAATCTCAATAGGTGATGTAGGCTGTCCCTACTCAACCACCGCTGAAACCTTGGCCGGATCCACTGCTATCCCCTTTTCTGACACCACGTGACCCAGAAATTTCACCTCCCGCTGCCAAAATTCACACTTCTCGAACTTGGCATATAACTGGTGCTCACGAAGCATCTGCAAGATTATGCGAAGATGTCTAGCATGATCGTCCTCCGACCGAGAATAGATCAAGATGTCATCAATAAAGACAATAACAAACTGATCCAAATAAGCCCGGAAGACTCTATTCATTAAGTCCATGAATACTACAGGTGCATTAGTCGTCCCAAACGGCATAACTCGAAACTCATAAGAACCATATCGCGTGAGAAATGCTGTCTTAGGAACATCCTGCTCCCTGACCCTCAGCTGATGATACCCAGAACGCAGATCAATCTTGGAGAAATATGTGGCTCCCCTTAACTGATCAAACAAGTCATCAATCCTGGGCAAATGATACTTGTTACGAATCGTAACCTTGTTCAACTCCCTGTAATCTATACACAGACGAAGTGAACCATCCTTCTTCTTTACAAATAGAACCGGTGCTCCCCAAGGTGATGTACTCCTACGAATAAAACCCTGGCTGAGTAACTACTGAATCTGATCCCTCAGCTCTCTCATCTCTACCGGTGCCTTCCTATAGGGTGCCTTAGCAATAGGCGCCGTGCCTAGAGCTAAGTCTATCACAAAATCGATCTCGCGACTAGGTGACAACCCTGGAATCTCCTGAAATACATCCGGGAAATCCTGTACAATCGGTATGTTATCCAATGACACAGTAATCCCCTCCTCATTTTCCTCCTCCATATGGAACAAATAGGTGCTACCGCCCCCTTTAGAACGTGGCATAGCGACTACATACATATCCTGACCAGGTATGGTAAAAATAATAGATCTATCAAAACAAACAACTTGGGCATGGTAGTGAGACAACCAATCCATCCCAAGTATCACATCATAAGTGTGCATGTCCAGGACCAATAGATTGGCTAGAAATCTGAGTCTGCCAATATCTAGTGTCACAGGCCCATCACTCTCATGTATAATAGCTGTATCACCCAATGGTGTAGAAATACCCTGAGGTCTAGTGCATACCCTCGTCCTCATCCCAGACAAAGCAACAAAAGTCCTAATTACAAATGAGTATGTAGCACCCGTATCAAATAAAACACGTCCATGCAAACCATGAATAAGAAATTTACCATCAATAGTCTGAGGTGCCTGAACATCCTGTGGCATGGGGTTATACACCCTGCCAAAGTGCAACTGCTGTGGTATCTGTCCCTGAGTCTGCGGCGGTGCCGGTAAAGCCAGATGTGTCTGTCCCTGAACCCGTGGAACCTGTGGAGCTGGTAGAGGCACTGGCGCCTTCTTTCCCTGCTGCACATACTGTCTCTGTCCCTGTCCTTGTCCTGCTTTAGGACACTGCCTGATGGTATGACCATACTCTCCACAAGTGTAACAATTACCCTGGAAAGTACCAAATGGCCTCCTCTGTCAGTTAGCCTGTGGTTGACCCTGTCCTACCTGTGGTCCCCCATTCTGTTACCTCTGAATAGGTGCCCCATTTCGGTGAGCATCTGAACCACCTTTGTGCTTCTTCCAAGGCTGTTGTCCTTGGAACTTGTCTTTGTCATTCTGTCGGTGACCATTGCCATTCCCCTTTTCAGCTGACTGATTAGTAGAGTCTTTATCACCCCGCTTCTCACCACGAGCCTGTCTGATGTCCACAGTCAACTGATACTATTGTAGAGCGGCGTCTACCACCTGAGCATAGGTAGTATAGGCTGGACTACCTGTAATAGCTCTCTTGATAGACCACATCAGTCCCTTGACAAAACTGTTGCGCTTCTTCTCCTCTGTATCCACCTCCTCCGGTGCAAAGAGAGACAAGCGTGTGAACTGCTGCTCATACTCCGCCACTGTCATGTTTCCCTACTGCAGACTTAGAAACTCGGTCTTCATAGCTGCCCTGACTGTATAGCGAAAATATTTCTCATCAAAGCGAGCACTGAACTCATCATAAGACAATGTCATCCTCTCCTCTGAGGTGGTAACTGACTCCCACCACTGTAGTGCATCCCCAACTAGCTTGAAAGTAGCAAGCATCTGCTTCTGAACCTCCGTGCACTGAACCAAACGAAGATGACGCTCAATGTCCTGTTTCCACTGGTGAGCTGCTCTCGCATCGGTTGAGCCTGAGAACACAGGTGGACTCCCCTTTGTGAAAGAGCTCCTAGCCTTTCCCCAAGAATCCGTCTGAACCACTGGTGCTGGTACAGGTGCCGACTGTACCTGAGGCTGATTCCGAAGTGCAGCTGTTACCCCAGCCTCTATAGCCCGAGCAACGAGGTCATTGAGGTGAAGAGGAATCTCTGGATCTCTGACCTGGTCCAGAGTCTGTTGAACATTCTCCTATTCCTCCTGAAATTGATCCATGTCATCTTGAAACCCAAGCCTTTGCTACTCTTCCTCCATTTGCTGACGCCGTAGGAGATATAGTTGCCTACGTGCCGTTCTCCTTTCCTTCCTAGTTCCTTGCATGTTCTGTCCATTTCTAGCGTTAACCATCTGTTAACACGAAAAGACAGACGTCAGTACCCTTTCTATACGAACCATAAGGAATACAATGAATCCTAACTTAAGCTCTATTTAAGAGAAAACGCTACGCGGAAGACTTAATACGAAAACATTCTAGAGACACTTGAACCTGGAGTGCTCTGATACCAACTGAGATACCCCTCGGATCCGAGACAAGGGTTGATCAGGCCCAAGCCCAAACCCGAGGGAATATCAAACAATTAATATTTTATAATGAACGCGGAATACAAAATAGATTAAGAAATGAAATTAAAGCTGGAAGGAACTAAAAATAGAATCCGCAAAATATTATAATTATTAAAATCCATCAAACCCAAACTCCAAAACTCCATCAGTTTACAACTTGGGAATCCATCTCTAGTGGACCCCTATTAAACATCCAAACGGAAGATAGAACAACTGTAATAAACGTCCAGAAATAAAACTATAGAGAGAGCCCTACATCGTCGGAAGAGTGAATAGAGACCTCTGCTCAGCACGAACACGTCTAAGCCTGGAACTGTCGTGTACCTGAAAAATAGAAGTGGGTCAGGCCCACGCGCAAGTTCTATACTATTACAATCCAAACAGAGGCCCGCTACGCATGTACATCCTAAACAATTCAACAATAGCTAATAGTCCGTAAATATATATATATAGTCACACTAAAGGACTCTCACTGGACTACAGGCCGGTCTCAACCTGAACAGAGGTAACATGCTAAAACGCACACGAAGTGGGCATATGTACCTATACCTAAACAAGGTACACCTCCAACCATCGTAGCCAGCTACACATCCCGATGCATATACGCTCCCTAGCCATCGGTCCTGAGGCTCAAGCTCATACCGAGGCACCATAACAGTACATATATAAAATCCATCCAAAATCCCTGGTATTGCCGCTCAACAAGTAGTTGCCATGACAATACAAATCCATGGGACTTAACTTTTAGTTAATCCCATCCTTATTCTAAGTAGGTGGGTAATGGTATTATTTTAAAAACCAAACCCATCCTTAGTATGCCACCGTCCCATACCGGTGCCTACTTTCCAATCCTCCAGTAGTCAATAATACCAATAAATCAAGTATATATTAACTAAATTCCAACATCCAACATTCAATGTTAGCAGTGATAAAATAAGCATTGACAAACAGAGCCACAACAACAACATATACATGCCCAATTTAAGTTGTTCCCTTTAGTCTGATATAAAGACAGAATTAATTAAAACTTCCATTTAACACCTTACAAATGACATACAGATATGTAGGGTATGTATCACAAAATCATAACCTCCACAGTTGATACTAACTGTGATAATGTAAGCATCAAAACAATATTCACAGTATGTATGTAGACATGCTCAAATTATAGTGTTCCACAAAACCGATCTAGTGTTAAACTCAAATCCTCCTAGTATTTAAGTTCCAACAGTTGCTATTACAGAAGTTAAGATAGCTATCATCTAGACCCATCCTTCCAATAATTTATACTAGCAGTGGTAAGGAAAAACGTGAACCATAGAACCACAATGCATCCACAAACATGCTTAGTCTAGGTTGAACAAGCATACAACACTACTGTAACTACCAGTTTCATAGCAAAACAGATATCATTTTAGTTTGGTTTAATCTTCATTAATCCTGAAATCATTTAAGAGTGCAAAGAGTATGAAGCCTAAGGGAAAGAGTAAGGATAGAATCTTGCCTCGGAAACTTTTGTTCAAAGTTTCAACGTCGTCTTCTTAAAAAATCCCGGCGAGTTCCAAAACCCGGTTACTGTTCACGGGTACGAAACACTATTCCCGAACTCAAAATCTGATCTCCACCGTTCAGATTGTGCGTCACTGAGTCTTGAACCTCTCCTCCAAAATTCAGCTTGATCGGACCACGGACGAAGCTAGATCGGATGTTTGATTAAATCTGGGCAGAATGGAAAAAAAACCTGTGCGACCCAGTTACTGTTCATGAGTACGAATCACTTTTCCCGAGGTCAAACTCTGATCTTCACCATTCAAATTGTGCGTCACTGAGTCGTGAACCTCTCCTCCAAAATTCAGCTCGATCGGACCACGGACGAAGCGGGATCGGATGTTTGATGAAATCTGGGCAGAATGGAAAAAAACCTGTGTGACCCAGTTACTGTTCACGAGTACAAATCACTGTTCCCGAGGTCAAACTCTGATCTCCAACGTTCAGATTGTGCGTCACTGAGTCGTGAACCTCTCCTCCAAAATTCAGCTCCATCGGACCACGGACGAAGCAGGATCGGAGCTTTGATCAAACCTTGGCAGAATGTGAAAAACTGCGTTTTTCCTTCTCCACTTCCACAAAACGTGTGCTTTATTTAAAAAAAACCCTACACGGACGTCTACCTTATACTTATAGAGTTTTCCTAAACCCTAGGTTCATTTAAGTCCAACTCACAATCTTAACCGGCCTATCCAATTAACGTAGAAACCTACGACGGCTATAATATAAAATCCTAATTTATACTGTAATTAAAACCCTAATTAGATGTATTTACCTAATTACCCTATTCACCATTAAATACTTAACAAATAATCTAATTGAACAAAATAATAATTAGTAAACCCAATTAAACCAAATAAGATACACATAAAATAAGACACACATACAATAATTAAACCAATTACACTTAAACCATTAATACCAATTAAATAATTAAAACACTAACAAGTAATTCCAATCAAATAACTAAACCAATTACACTTAAACCATTAATGCCACTTAAATAATTAAAACACTAACTAAAAATAAATATCATTTAAATAAATTAAATCACTACAAAAGAAATAAATTAAATCACCACAAAATAAAACAATTAAACACCTAATAAAAAATAATGACACATAATCAAATAAAATGCGCTTAAATAATAAATTAAATACAATTAAATACCAGGAATATCCTTTTTAAAATTAGGGTATTACAGGTAGAAATTCACAAGGTAGGAAGAGTGTAGGCTTACATCAAGTCGAACATTTAAATGAAATAGCCGCCGAAATGAAGTCTTTGTCTCAAAGGTTTGATCAATTTTTTATTAACCAAAACTCGGCGAACCAAGTATCTTCCTTTTCTAACCATTCTCATCGTGCATCAAATGAAACTTGTATGACTTATTCTAGTGTTCTTCATTCTACTTCTTATTGTCCTCATGGACAAGTGCAAAATGAGCCTACTGAGCAAGTCAATGCAACTTTTGTGAACCAAGGGAACAATCCTTATGGTTCTCATTATAATCCAAGTTAGAGGAATCATCCAAATTTCTCTTGGAAAAACTAAGGAGAGGGCTTAAACCCTTCCCAAGGCGGTTTCCAAGGGAAATACATTCCACCTCCACTTCAAAACCAAGGATCCCAAGGTTATAGACCTTATCAATCACAAGGGAATCAATTTGCTAATTCTCATTTTCCCAACCAATCTTATTCCCAAGGAAACACTAGAAGTCCCGCCTTTGAAGAAAAAGTTTTAAATGCTTTGGGGACTCTTGAGGCTAACACTCAATTGCTTCATTCTCACTCTCAATCTATTGCAAAGCTAGAAACCCAAGTAGGGCAAATAGCAAGCACTCTCAATGCAAGAGAGAAGGGAAAAATGCCCATTAATGCCCCACCTAAGCAACAATGTGTTATGAAAACCCATTCCTCATCGAAAGGGCATACCATTGAACATGTTAATGCGGTGACTACCTTGCGGAGTGGTAGAGTTGTGGACAATCAAGTTGAAATGTCCAACGAAGAGAGTGAACCAGTGCAACCTCAAGTTGTCACCCGTCCCGTTTCACATCACATTCCTCCTTCATTGTATACACATGATCTTGCAAATGAGAAAGTTTCGAAAAATGTGTTTGACAAAGAAGTCTTGAAAAATGATGTTAAGAAAGAAGTTTTGTTGAAAAATGATTTGAAACAAAATGATTCGAAAACTTCTTGCGTTAAAGAGAGTTCAAAAGAAAATTTTGAAAAGTGTTTGAACCAAAAATTCCATTTCCGAATCCCTTAAAAGGATCCATTTCAAAAGACAAGCAAAAGGCAAAAACCAATGAAATCATGAAAATGTTTAGGCAAGTGAAAGTTAACCTTCCACTATTGGATGCAATCAAGCGAATTCCGGCTTATGCCAAATTCTTAAAAGACTTGTACACCCAAAAGCGGAAGAACAAGAGCCAAGCACCAAGAAAAGTGGTTTTGACCGAGCAAGTAAGCTCAATTTTGCAACATAACACTCTTCCAAAGTTTAAGGACCCCGGTTCACCCACTACATCATGCATCATTGGTGATCATATCATTAATCGGGCACTTCTTAACTTAGGAGCAAGTGTTAACCTTCTTCCATATTCGGTCTATATTAAATTGGGCCTAGGTGAATTGAAACCGATGTCGGTAGTTTTGCAACTTGCCGACCGATCCATTAAGAAACCTAGGGGTGTCATTGAGGATGTTTTGATCAAGATTGATAAATTCTTCTTCCCGGTTGATTTCGTTGTCATTGACACGGAACTGGTTCCCAATCCTAAAAGCCAAATTCCCGTTATCCTTGGCCGTCCTTTCTTGGCAACCGCTAATGTCAACATAAATTGTAGGACAGGGATAATGAAGATTTCATTTGGCCACATGAAGGTGAAGTTGAATATCTTTAATCCCACACCCAATTCATTTGACAAATATGAAGAAGAGGTCAATGTTGTAGAAAAATGTCATGATCTTCAATGTCAAGGAAATGAACTTTTGCGTAAAACCAAAACTTCCAAAGGATCATCTTCAACCTTACATTCTCAAAGTGTTGTTACAGATTCTTGCTTTGAAAGGGCATAGAAGCCCAAAAGTTTTGATGGCATAGACAAAGGATCAAAAGCCTCTTTTGAGCTTGATCCAATAAGTTCTTCAAAGGACCATTTGTTGGGTAGAGTTCAAAGCATCCATCACCCTAAAAAGGAGGGGATGCATTATAAGATCTTTGATCCGGGCTAAAAGAGCCCAATGTCTTGCTAGAGACGTTAAAGACTAGCAAAAGTATTCGTAGGGTGTCAAAACCCTATCCTCCCCCATTTTTATCTTTCATTTCATTTCTTGTGAAGTCTAGATACTTGTTTTTGGTTCATATGTATTTCAAGGAACTTTGGTGAGGATTGCATAAGCTTTTATGTCATAATTGAGCATTTGGCAAAGTTCAATCGATCTCACATTAAAGTTCGATCGATCGAACTGTGGATTGCACTCAACACTTAGAAAAATTTTCGACCTGCATCCACCTGCATCCAAAATTAGCTCTCTGCCCCATCGTTCGAACCAACTCCAAGATCGATCAAGAGACCTTCGATCGATCCAACTTCCAAGTTCGATCGATCTCAGGACTTAACACTTAGAAAAATTTTGAACCTACAAAAACCTGCATGTTTCAGCTCTCTGTCTAATCGTTCGAAACATTCCCAGATCGATCAAGAAGTTCTTCGATCGATCCAACTTCCAAGTTCGATCGATCTCATGTTCCAACACTTAGCCAAATTTTTGAACCAAAAACCTGCATATTTTTGCTCTCTGCTTGATCGATCGAACTCTTGTTTCGATCGATCACAAATCTTCATTTCATTATTTTAAATTTAGTTTGATTGTTCAACTTTTCAAAAATCCAAAAATAATTTGAAAGGAGTTCATCAAAGTTCGATCGATCACAACTCATCTTCGATCGATCGAACTAGTAGGGAAATGTTTTTTAAAAAAAAATCCAAGGGTCTTGAGATCGATCATTTGGATCGATCTCAACACATCAAACCCTAACCTTTCATTCCCTTCTACTGTAAATCATCTCCCCTAGCTCAGGCCACCACTTCGGCGAGATCCAAGCACCTTGAATCTCAGTCCATCTTTATCTTCTTCATCTCAGTTCTTCACAAGCTCGTTCTCCATTCTCTCATTCTCTTGAGGTAAGTTCCGACACACCCTCCATGGATTTGACCTATCATGCATCAATAGCTGTTTCTAAATGTCATAATCGTGTTGCTTTCATGTTAAATCTACCATTCTCCAAGCTTGAGCATCCATGTCTCTGTATATATATATGTATGTATATGTTTTGGGGATTTTGGTTAGATTTAGATGTTGGGCCATGTTTGGGATGGAATTAGGATTCAATTGTGTCAAAAGTCACAGATCTGTGACTGTTAGGTTTCATCGTCGCACTGTTCGATCGATCGAACAACTTTATGATCGATCGAATATTTGCGATCGCTTCAACTCAACCTTCGATCGATCCAACTTTTGTGATCGATCTTATTTCTTTTTCTGATCGATCGAATTTCACAAATCTCATATACACACTCCATCCATCTTATCTTATGTTTATGCTACCTTATATATGCCCAATGCCTGTGAAATTCCCCATTGGATGCATTTCATACTTACATTGTTTGGCATGTTTCATATTTTGCCACTTGCATAGACTCATGCGATATCCTGTTTTGTCTGTCTTATTTGACATACATGTTTCTATATTGTGCCTTATATTCTATATATGCTGGCACTAACTCTTGAAATTCTATTTGCAGACTATGGCTCGCGTCAAGACTGTAGCACGTAGACACCGTCACGGCACCAGACGCAGACTTGACGACGGGGTCGGTGTAATACCCCTAGTTTTCAAAAGGATAGAATTGGAAATTTTATTTTATTTTTCACTGATTAATTGATTTTGTTTTGTGACTTAGTTGTTTTATTTTTCTTAAGTGATTAATTGTGTTTGCTTAATTGATTTAGTTTATATTTGTGTGTATTTAATTTACATGTTAATTGAAATTGTTCTAATTATAGTATTTGATTTTATTTAAATTAATTGCCTTAGTAATATGTAACTTGGATTTATTACCTGTTTAATTACTATACTTATTGAATTGTTTTATTTAATTAATGTAATGTTTATTTATTTTTTGTATGGTAACTTAGGGTTACAGTTATATTTTTTGGTTTATAATTCACGTATAGGTGAGCCGCCGTATGTTAGAACTGAGATAGTTTCATGGGCCGGTTAGGATGGGGATTAGGGCTTAGTCTCTGATTATTCATGGACTAAGGTATTAATATACACCTATAAATATAAAGCAATACATGGTTTAGGGTTTGGAGAACAGAATAACCGTATGTTCTGTAAACTACAAACAGAGCCCTAAATTGGTAGTGAAGACCAGAAAGATACAGAGAGAACCGGAGTGGGAGTTTGGGTGGTTCACAAAACAGAATCAATGAGGGAAGTTTGGTGTGTATTACCGGACTACAGTAGGAGCAGCAAGGGTGGTTTAACACTCAGAGACGTGGAATTAGTTTTGCAAGTTTAAGTTTCAAAGGCAAGTCTTGTTCTTACCCTTTCCCTTTAATTCGTGTTCTGTGCATGCCTAGTTAAGACTCCAGGGATTAATCAAAGATTTAAAATAGATGAAACTAATTTTGTATGCATGTTTAAACCAGTTTCTAGTTCTATCGTAGTACTCTGCCTTATTATTGCATAAAAGTATTAACTGGAAACTTGTTACCGATTGCTTTCAAATCTGGTGTTAGATTCCTATTGTGATCATGTATTAATGTTGGAGGATTAGTCTGAGACATTAAACAAGCTCTAAAACAAGTACTTAAAACAGTGTTTGAATTCACCAAAATACTCTGTTGTGGGTTGCTTACAAATTTCAGACTAAGTTTCTATGATCAGTGATTCTAAACCTATTTTTCTATGCATGCTATCAATGCATATAAGTGATTTAAAATTTATCTAGGACTGAGTTTAAACCTAGAACAGAGATTTAAAAGCATCACAGAAGCTTCGTTAATCACCGGAGTTGTAGAAGAAAACACAGAAACAGTCGACGGCGTCTAAGGGAGTGAGAGCAGGCTCAAAAAGGGGACAGAGCCGGCTCTGTAACCCTTAGAGCCGGCTCCCTAATGTTGGAGCCGGCTCTTGGCAGCCTTAGAGCCGACTCTTAGGGCCATAGAGCCGGCTCAATCATCCAAAGAGCAGGCTCCATTTTTATAGAGTCTGCTCTTGTCCAGTTTTTGCATTTCTGTGAGGTTTTGGGCGTGTTTGGGCTATACAGTGTTTTCAGAAGCTGTTTAAAGGCTATTGTAAGGTGTAATTAAATGTTAGGGACTTATGTTAAAGTTGAAAACACTTAGTACAGAAGTGGACTAAGGAAAGGAGTAAGGAACAGCTCAAAGAAATGTCTAAACGTTGCACTGTTTGGCTAAGGAAAATTACCGAAACTTAGCAAATTGTTGGTATATGAATTAATTATATTTAATCCTATTTTCCACCATGTAATGAACGTAGTGAATTATTTGTAAATTCAACTATGATTGGTTTGGAATGAATTTGGTACTTAAGGGCTGTTAAAAGGTATCAGCTTATGCACTGTAGGTAGAATTTAAATACTATGAAATATTTTAGTTATTTAAATTGTTGAAGTATGATATTTAGGTTCTGAAGTGAACACCTAATGTTGATATGCATGTATGAATTCATATGGGTGCATAGTTTGGAGGATGGCAGTTGATTATATAGTGTTGTTTTAGTAACTGTGTTATGTTAGAGGATTTGCTAGTTTTAGATATTGGAGCTTAACAAGGTTGTTAAATATGATTTGAAAATATATAATAAATCATATGACCATAGTGTTGTAAGTATAGTGAAATAACTACAATTATCTATGCTTAGCTTGGGTGAACTTGATACTTAAAATATTTATTCACTGTATCAATTCGTGGACTATAATGGAGTATGTGAATGCTTGACTTTATTATAGCACTTTACATTATTGGAATTAGATTTTAGGCCCGTAATGAATGCCTATTATTCATGTGTATGCATTAAATTTATCTTGTGCATATTCTGGAGTGTGGTTGACGACTACTTAACATTGTATGGTCAACTGTGTTAACTGGAGGATTGTATGTACCAGTATGGGACGGTGACATACCAGGTATGGATTTATTCAAACACTCAATCCTACCTAAATTGGAATGAGTTGGATTAGCCATAAAAAGGTTAAGTCCTACTTATATGGATGTATATATATGAACAGGTTTGGGACGGTGTCATATTGGGGATGGCTTAGCTCAAAATACTAAGACCTATCTAAATTGGATTAAGGTATGGATTAACTATAGAGGTTAAGTCCATCACCTACATGTGTCATATCAATTGTGAATTGAAAAACTTACTATGGTTTCAAGATGGATTTATTATACAGATATCAAACCACTACACAGATGGATGATATTCTGTATTAAGAGGAGTACGGACTTTATATATTTATTATATGTGCCATGGTATGAGCCTGAGTCTCAGGACCATAGTTAGGGCTCGTATATCGCCTAGGATGGATAACTGGACATAGGTGTTGTTCCCTGGTAGGTCTAGGTACTCATGCCCACCTTAGGGTGCGTATTCGCATGTTGCCTTCTATTCAGGCTGAGACAGACCTACTGGACTAGCGAGCGTCCTATAGTGTGTACTATATATACATATATGGACTACTCTAGATATTGTTGAGTCTTTTTAAGATGTATCTACGTATCGGATTACTGTTTGGATCGTAGTAGATCAGGACTTGCATGTGGGCCTGACCCACTCTATTATTTTTCAGGCGTTCGACAGTACCAGGCTTAGAGCTGGATCGTGTTGATGCAGATACAGACACCCTTCCGGTTACATAGGATTTCCTTTCTATTTTAATTTTGGATTTTAATTCTGTAAATTTATTCCAGGATTTGGGATTAGGGGTCCACTAGATGGATTCCCGAGTTGTACGGTTTTAAATCATATTAATTTATTTATTAGAAGTTTGAGGATTCTTATTTTAGATTTCTTTCAGCGTATTATTAATTTGTTCTTAATTCAGTTTTATTTCTACTTGTTTACATATTAATTGTTTGGTATCCCTCGGATCTGTGCTCGGACTTGATCACCCGTGGCTCTAGAATCGAAGGGTATCACAGCCGGTCCATTTCATGTCCGGGATCCTAGACCTGAGCACACACTAAGGAGAGTCCGACAGCGGACAGAGGAGACTGCGCAGCTCTCCCATACAGAGGAGCCATTACACACTACTCCACCCCAGTCGCCAGCTCGTCCAGCATTCACTCTATCACCATCTCCACTGCATAGAGGCACTGAGCAGCCAGCTCAGCCGGCTCCACCTGTTCAGCCAGCTCCTTTACAGCGCGACAGACTCGCGCCTCGATATGCACACATGACTATCGACCACGAGTCAGTATTCGACACTGCATTCTTTTCCAGATTGGTGCTGACTCGATCTACCTACCAGGACATCATTCAGCGGGGCCTCTCAGCTATTCTTGCCCCAATCACAAAGCCGATCTACCCGCAACTGGTACGATTATTCTACCAGAACCTCCGACCGTCGCCGCGCACTACAGCCGAGCTCATCACCTCTATCGATGGCCATGAGATCACCATTACAGTGGATACTCTGGCCCGTTCGACTCGCTGTCCACATCGGTGCCCGCCCGAGCTACAAGAGACATATCACAGGCTCTACAGGCCTTCTTACGCCGATATGGCAGTTTTTCTCACAGGTCACCATGCCGGTGGCGAGACCTTCACCACTCAGACATTCTTGCCGGATGACCTGTGGTTTACAGATTCGGTGCTCTACCGAAACATATACATGGCAAGCCACAAGATTCAGAGGCGGGGCGACTATCTAGCAGCCCTGTACGCCTTCTATACCGGCCATTGGGTGTCTATTCCTACCCTTATCTGGAGCGTGATGAGGAAGCTCTACGATGAGTATGTCAGCAAGAAGGCGCCCGGAAGGGCCAAGTCTCTTCCATTCAGCCACCTTATCACCCAAATTCTCATAGACCAGCGCTAGCCCATCCACCCGCAGGAGGACCCCGAGAAAGGTTTCTGTCACTTCCTCAAGAAGGATTGGGACAAGAGCTACAGAGCTATTATCACTCACCTGCAGACCCATGCCGTACTAGCGGCTACAGAGCTGGAGTTAGAAGAGGAGGCAACAGCACAGGCAGCCCCGGCACCAGCAGAGCCAGCAGCAGCAGCTCCCGCAGCGGATGAGGCACCAGTCAATCCAGCTGCCGAGCATGATGACATTGATGTAGACATTGACTTCTAGCACTCAGCGGATGATGCAATTCAGCATTCTCCAGCCAGGTCACTTATCCACGAGTAGGAGCAGACCCAGAAACTGTCTTCTGACTCCTCCATACCAGACTTGACCCCCGGCTTTGGAGTGCGTCTACAGACGCTCGAGGACACTGTTGTTGCCATCAGAGCTAACCTCACGGCCCACAGAGCGAAGTTCGCTACCTTCCGTACCGATGTCGCTACCATGTTCAGAGATTTATCTAGAGACATCCGCGGAGCCAGACTTGCCCGTCCTACCTCATCTTCCTGAGCTCCCACTCTTTTCTATCTTATGATCCCTCTCTCCTTTTGATATTTTATTATTGTCACTGTATTATTTTTACAGCCGGTCTGTCGGCTTTGTTATTTTTGTTGTACCTGCACTTTTTCTATTTTATATATCTATTTTTGCTATGGATGTCATCTGATTGTATTCTCATATCTGTATGTTTGACTCCATCAGGTGCATCACAATGACTTCAGTGAGAGAGTGCTACCCAATTTTCAGGACCACCCTTATACCTTTCTCATTTCATTTTATGTTTATCCCATTTACACTTGCATGTTCACTGTACACTGATTATCCCATTTTGTTATCTGATAAGTTTATCCAAGTGCCAATTTTTAAGACTGTTCATCCCAAGTTTGGGGGGGCCATGCCACCCACTTCGGATACTTCAGTCCCGATCATTCTTGCTTAGTGGCACTGGTATACTCTTTCCTTTGTTCTCCTTGCACATTAAGGACATTGTGCAATTTAAGTTTGGGGGGAATGGTGTTCTATAGTGATAGTTTTAAATTCAAACTTTTAGCATGACTCGTGTATTTGAGGGATATTTCTATGATTGGTCCATACCTAGCTATGATTTTGATCTTTTGAGGACTATATTGCTTAAAATTTAAAAATTACTTGACTTGAGAGTCCAATACTCCTTGTATGCCTTATGAATGCCATTTAGGAGTAAATTTTTTGAAAAATTGATATCTTGCTTGCACTTGTGATCCACATCATCCTGATTTTGTGATTGTTTTGAGATTCACTCTAGTCTTCTACACTAGCACAGGCGCACACTAACATTCATTTGTGGGGTACATGCTTTGTTGATTATTGAATTGGTTATATCCCAATTAAGCTAGTTGTGCATTGAAAGCTTTCATTCTTGATAAAGGTGGATAACAATCCCTTTTCACTAAGTAGCCGGGATTCTAGCCTCATCAAGCACTGAACTTCTCGCGCCGAAAGGTAGAGGGCCCAAACTCTAGGTTAATAATTGAATTTGTTTAAAAAAAAAAAAGTAATAAAAAGTGAGGACTTCTCCCAAAAAGGTGAGAAGTAGGAAATGATTAGATGGTTGTTGTCTTGATTTGTAACCTAGTTGATTTGAGCTTGTAAGTCCGTAGGGGTGTTTGAACACCTAGTGCCCTAAAGCCATCTGGTTTGGGAGTCATTGACCTAACGCTCGACCTCATAAATGGCTAGAAAGCTTAAGAGATCAACACATTGCACTATGCTTCCATCTTTGATCCTAAAAAAAATAAAAAATAAATAATAATAATAATAATAAAATCGAGTGAAAAGAATAAGCGCACCTAGAACAATAAAGCTTTAATAAAAGGTCAATTTTTTGTCTTGATGATCGGTACTAGATTTGTATGCTAGTCTGAGGGTAAGGATGTGATTTATTCTATAGTTGACTAAGATAGCAACACATTGATGCTGGTCCACTCAAAAGAATTCTAGAGTTGTTTTGATTTGCATGATCACTTTCTTGATGTGTGGAGGACCATACTTGCTTGCTTGATATTGAAATTTTGAGAGCTTGCTTGGAAAGGGTTGAAAAATTGCATACTTGATATAGTTTTCTCCCAATGCTTGTTTGTAATATTGGTACCTCTTTTGACAAAAATGAGCTTAAGGTTTGTTGGTACCATTTCTGGAAACCCTCACGAGACTTCACTTGTCCACTAGGGGTAACCTAGGGGTTTAAAAGGCTTGTTACATGTGCTAAGTACAATCGTGTTCCCTACGAAAGTGCCGTTATCCATTTATTGCTTTCTAGTTATAGTTGTATAGTTGTTCATTTCATTCCTTTACTTTCTAATTCATTGCTAGGGACTAACAATATTTAAGTTTGGGGGTGTGATGAGCACTGAAAAGTACGTATTTAAACCCGTTAAGCTTAGGCATTCTAGTATCTTTATCTATCTTACTTTACCGTTTTAGATTGATTTCGTATTATTTCTATTTTCAGGCACTTATCCCGAAAATAAGCTAACTTAGCCAAATAAGAGCTTAATTGAAGTAATTCTGGGGTTGAACAAAGAAAGGAGCAAAGTGGAGGAAGAAAGAAGCAAAATGAAGCAAAGCAGCAAGTTCGATCGATCGAATATTGATCGATCTCAGCACTTCAAGATAGATCCAAGCCTTGACCCAAAGCACTTAAGTCCAAAAGTTCGATCGATCCAACATCATTCTTCGATCGATCGAACACCTTTGTCCTTATCCAAATGATTTATCCTATCCACGGCTATACCACCCACTAAGCACTTTTGTACTTTTCCCATAAATATCTCCCGTAAATATCTCGGATTTGTCTTTTTTCAAAAAGCTCAGCCAGTTGGATCGATCCAGCCTAAGTTCGATTGATCTCACTTACTTTCAATCAATCTCACTTCCTTTCGATCGATCTCACTTCCTCCAGTGCGAAAAAGTTAAAATTCCATCCCATTGAAAGTTGTCCTTTATCCAATCATTAAGGAATATTGTGTGCATGACCCTAGCTCATTTTGGGTGTCATTTTGACCTACCTATATAAGGATAAGGATTGCTTTTTCAAAGGGAGCCAACATTTATTTTTGATATCATTTCTTGGAGAGGAAGTTGAGAGAAAGAGGAGGCTAGAGACACCATTGGAGATCTTCATCAACAAAGAGCAAACCTCTTCCATGGAGTTAGCCCTTGAGGGTTGGAGCATCCTCACCATGAGTGGCTAGACATCCTTTTGGGGCTAGAGTTAGCCCCAAGCATGCTTTCTATATCTTAATCTTGTGCATTATTAAGGGATTAGTGTTGTAATTAATGTTTTGACACTTTGATATTTATAGATCTTGTTTAATCAATGATTTGTGTGGTTTAATGCTTCCAATTGATCATTTCATTCTATCCATATGTCTATGTATGCTAGAATTGATGTTCATGTTCTTGTCTCTAGATTTTGTGTTGTTGATGCGTGTCTATCTGTATTGATGCCATGGATTTAAGGATTGTCAAAACATAGTACTTAAAGGAATGCTTTTGTGATTCTCTTGATGGTTCATGCTTATCTCTTGATGGATTGTGCCTCTCCCCTAATTTATTTTCATGCTAATAGCTTAGATGTAGTGTAGTTATAGTGTAGTGTTAAATGGGAGAACAATCTATGCTTGTTGTTTGATGATCCAAGCTTTTGAATGCAATTAACATATGTCTCTAATCTTGTGTTGTATTTGGATTGTGAGCCTAATGAAAGGATTAATGACTTTTTTTGATTTATTGTGCCTTTCACATGTTGTTTAGACAATATATGCTTCATTACTTAGATATATTGTGCCTTTCACATGATGTTTAGACAATACATGCTTAACTAGTCATCCTTATTTGTTGAATCAACCAAATACACACACACACCAATATTGCAACACCTTAATTGCCCTCAATAATCACTTGTCAATAATATAGAAATGCATTGCTTGGTGGTGATCTCTAAACCCCAAGACCCTTCTCTCTCTTACTTGCTCTTAATTGCACTCTTTTGCTATTACTTAGTTTAATTTAGTTGCTCTTTAATCAACCAACCAACCAATTGTTTGATCACTCGACCTACTAATAGCGATTCCACAATCAACTCCGACATTGCTCAATCCCTATAATCCCTTGGGACGATCCCTACTCGCCCTAACTATATTTATAGTGAAAGGTAGTAGTGGCTTCTATAAATGTAAAACTCTAGGCCCTCGCCTTAATGCACACTCTTAAGCCTATGGTAGGACGATGACCAGTTCCTATACGCCAAAATAATGTAGTGAATGTAGGTTCAAGAAAAACTTTTTGGGTCAAGTTTAAATTTATAAAAATCACTACCACCATAACTACTAACGTAGCAAGAGTGAGTAGGGATCGTCCCAAGGGATTAGAGGGCTACTAGTAATGGAAACAATGCTTAGGGTTAGTAGGTCGAGTGATCAAAAGTAGATTGTTTGGTTGATTAAACTACAATTAAGATTAAGAAAATTCAATGTAAAACAAGTAATTAAAGGATAGAGAAAACAAAAGAGAGAGATCTTGGGACTTCGAGATCACCACTAAGCATCACATTTCTGTACACTCAATTCACAATTAATGAGGGGGAAAACATATGTTGCAACAATAGTGAGTGTGTGTGGTTGTTTTAACAAGCATGAATGACCAATTAAGTATATATTGTTTAAACAACACAATGAATAATACAATACATCAAACTAAGTCATTAATCTTTCTTTAAGCTAACAATCCAAACACATCACATAATTAGAGAAATATACTACTTGCATTCATAAGTATGGAACATCAAACAACAAGCATGGATTGTCCTCCCATTTAACAACTAAAGTAACTATACTACATCTAAACTAATGACATGGAAATTAAACTAATTAAATTAAGAGAGAGGCACAATCCATCAAGAAATTAGAATGAACCATCAAATAAACTACAAGAGCATTTTATTAAGCACTGTGTCTTGACAATCTCTAGATTTATAGCATTAACACACATAAACATGCATCAACAATACAAGAAACAGAGATAAACACATGAACATCTATTCTAGCTTACATAGATATATGGGTAGAATGAAATGATCAATTGGAAGAATTATACCACACAAATTATTGAATAAATAAGATCTATGTATATAAAGATGTCAAAACATGTATTACAACACAAATCCCCTCAAAAATACATAAATCAAGGTAAAGAAAGCATGTTTAGGACTAACTCTAGCCCCAAGAGGATGTCTAGCCACTCATGAATGGTGTCCTCCAACCCTCAAGGGCTATCTCCATGGTAGAAGTGCTCTTCTTCTTGAGGAAGATGGAAAACCTCTCTAGAATGTGTCTTTAGCCTCCCCTTTTCTTTTCTTCCTTTCTAAGAATTGTATCTCTCTACTCTAAAAAGCATATCCAAGACTTATTTGTAAAAGTGGCTCAGAATCCTTATATAGGTAACTCAAATGTCACACCCAATGGTCTAGACTCGTACACAAGGGCTCCTCCAATGATTGCACAATGAGACAACTTTTAATGAGCTAGAAATTAATTTAATTCGCATGTGAAAGGGTTCGATCGATCGAACCTGTGTTGTGATCGATCGAACATGGCTGAGATCTATCAAACTTTGGCTGGATTGATCCTCCCATGGTGGCGCCTTTTTGGATAAGGACAGATCTGATATATTTTAATTTTGGGGAAAGAGACAAAAATGGTAGGTAGGGTGGTACAATAGGATAAGATGGAATCTTTTCGATCGATCTGAGCATTGTTGGATCGATCGAATTTTATGGGATCTTTGGATAAGGACAACAGGGCTTGGATCCACCTTGGAAAGTCTAGATCGATGAACTTTCGATCGATCGAAGTATTCTTGAGATCGATAACTTTCGATCGATCGAAGTATTCTTGAGATCGATCGAACATGCTGATTTCCACACTTTGCTTCATTCTGCTTCTACTTTGCTCCTTTCTTCCATTCAGCTTGAGTTAGCTTCTTTTAAGCTCTTATTTGGCTGAATTAATTTATTTTGGGGATAAGCACCTAAAAAGGACAATAAGATAAAATTAGTCTAAAACGGGAAAGTAAGATAGATAAAGGTCCTAAAATACGTAAGCTTAAGGAGTTTAAATGCGCACTTTTCAGTACTCATCACTAATCTTGCATGAATGCAATGAGATGAAGTTCTCTTAAAGAATCCATGACCGGTATTTGGTTAGAGTGTGGAAAGATCACTCTTGATGGACACAACGATCGGAGTGTGCAGGTGTGGCCACTTCTATAAGATCCGAACAAGCTTGATCATATTCAAAAGTATGGAATTAGGTCACATTGGCAACATGTTAAAGCTTCAATATTTCATTTCCAAATAGAAGTGTGTATGAGGTATTTCTGATTTGTCAATGTGGTTCTTGGTGTAAGGCTCTGTTCATTAACGATGAAGTTTATGATGGTCAAACTCAAGATTTTGGTGACTTCTGATGAAGTTCCGGGTAACCACTACAATTGTTTTGATAATCTAGTTTGGTCAGGGGCGGCTCAATATAATTTGAGACCCTAGGTGAAGAAAAAAAAAAGTGATCTTTTAATAAAATCTATCCATATGTTTGTGTTATAAATATACTCATTAGTTATTTCGTAATTTTTAACTTAGCACTAGATGTTTCCAATCTCTAATTACATTATTAGTTAATTGGTTTGTACTTTATAGCGGACACATTCAACAATATAAATAAAAATGATGACAACTTACAAGTAAAAATATATAATTTTATGGTAACAAAAATAAATAAAATTATAAAATAATTTAAGTTATAGAATAATATAAACTAATTTTGAAGTATTTGATCCAATACTCCAACAAATTCTTCAATACTCCAACAAATTCTTCAATACAATAAAAATATATTCAAAATCTTCGGACGAAGTGAGATAGTGAAATTGTAAATTGTAACGAGTGAGAAGAAATATATGTGAGTAATAAGGAAAAAAGAGAGATAAAAATTAATAGGAGTCTCAAATAAATATGTATAGAAAGTTTCACCAATTCTCAGTGAGAGGTTGAGATTTAATAATAGAAAAAATAAAAAATTTAGTTAGGTTATAATATGTATGAAAAATGATAAAAATCTCTTAGACCAACTATCAAATCTCTTTATTAGTTGAAGTTTAATAATTGAAGAAAATAATTTTTTTCGGAAAGTTATAACATATAAAGAAGTAAAAATTTTGGAGCCTTAGATCGCCTAACTCACCTAAGGCTCCAGCAGCCCAAAGCCTACTTTTCGGGACCATTCCACAGCGCCTAAGAAGGTCGAAATTCATTCTTGATTAGTCATGCGCGGATGGAGAGAATGGTGTAATTGCTCCATACCAAGTCTCAGCCCGTACCCCAAGAGGCTTCACACTCGGATAATCTGTCTGAGTTGAATTTCGAAGATTTATAGTGCTATCATTTAAAATTCAAATTACACTTTGGAAAGGTTTCAACTTTAAATTTACAGATCTCTAAGTCTTTATTTGAAATTTTAATTACGTTATTTTGGAATGTCAATATTTCCATAATAAAGCATTTTCATTTTTGACAACGTGCTCCAACAAAATAAAGATAATATTCGTTGTTGATCGATTCTAAATAATAAAAACTTGAAAGACTAAAATTGATTGCAACCCTGAATTGATCCAAATACAGTACATTTGGTCATTATACAGAATAAAAAGGGCCTAATGATTTGTGTCATGTGCACCCAATGCCTAGAGAAAGAAATGTAAAAGAGCTACTTTACTTTTGTCATATGCAGTACTGTGAATGTGATCTGCATTCTCCATATCAGAAATTGGCATGTATATTAACACTGAAGCAAAATAATATTATCTATTAATATGTTACAATCCAAATCACAATGAATTTATTACCAAAAAAAAAAAAAACTGTCATTACATATCAATGAAAAAAACAAAACAACTTTGAGAGAAAACTCGTATGGAGCCATTCTATGACACCAGCAGAAACCAGCCTGTACACGGTGTACAAAAAAACTAAGAAAGCTTAATTTACATATCCAGACCTCTGGAACCCGGAACATCGATCCACTGTAACTGGAGTTCAACCACACCACACTCAACGTTTCGCAGTCTAAGAACCATATCTTGAACGACCTTGCCCTCAGCCCACACAATGCTGCTCTCTTCTGCTAAGCAGTTGTCCCGGCTGGGTGTTACTCTGGTTATTATGGTTCCACTAGGGAGGCTCCCCAACCGCATTTTTACTGCTTCTAGGAATGGTCTAATGTCAAACTCTGCGTCTCCCATCTTGTCGTCAAGGGTGAATGTGTCCTTATCATACACTGCCTGCAATTGCATAAAATAAAATGGTGTAAGAATTAAGCTTAGAACGACTAGTGAATTATCCTCACTAATCACAATTTAAAGCTTGTTTCGTCCAAGGAATGACTCATTTCATCTTCATTATGCTCATTACTCGAGTCTTTTCTTGTTTTGCATGTTCAATATTCAAAAACTGAGCTACATTTGACAAAATCGGATCATCATTCAAAACATTTGACAAAGAGTTTTATTCAAGTTTCGATGTCACATTGTATCCATAAGTGAATACACGAAATGAATGCAGCAACTTAATTTTTTTTTTCTTTCTTTTCTTTCAAAGTTAGGAGCAAATTAAATTAATTAAATAGTATTATTTTTCTCTTTGTGCTGACTGCAGATTATGTGCAGAAAGTGCAAGAACCGGAGTTAATCACACCAAAGTGCAGCAAATAAAATACTTACAAGCTTGATTGGAAGATTAGAATCTGCGACGGAAAGAGTTAAATCTTCATTCCACTCGGGATTGACATTCCTTTTAATCACCCGTGTCTTTAATTTCTGCATCGAATTTAATAGAAATAAACATAAGTCAATAAGTGCAGCCAAAAGGTAAGCATATGAAAATTCAAGATAGAAAGAAAATAATAACCAAGTTGAAAAAAAAAAATTCCAGTGCCAGAATTTACTTTATTCAATTTTTTGTGCAATTCCAAAAAAAATAAAAAAATATTGGATTAAAGCTCTGCTCTTTTTGTAGGATAATTATGTAAATAGTAAGTTCGATTCCGTCATGATTGATGGTTGTTGAGAACTATATCAAGATTATCAATGAGATAAATATTCCAGAACATAACAAGTCATTGAAAGAGAAGTGTGAACATTCTACTTCTGCAACATTGAACAGATTTCTGATCCTAGATTAGCTTTAATTAGAAATTGGTACTAGAAAATAATGAGAGAGGAAAAAAAAACCCCAATTAGAAAGGGGGATCATAAATAAATAAATGAGAAGAATTGAGAAAGAACTAACAATTATAGAACCAACAAGACATCTATTTTGGACATATTAATCTAGACTAGTACTCAAATACAGAGATACATGTATATACACACACAACTGAGTGTATATGTGTGTATTCTGATTTTTAAGTGGAGAAGAAACTAGCCCTAAAATGTAATTAATAACAGAGCTTGATTAACTCCAAAAATAACTACGAAACTTTATGTTATCATCCAAAATTGAACAAACCATGAACAAACCCATCAAGAAACTTATCACCTACTAATAAAAAAAAATAAAAAATAAAAAAAGGTAAAACTTGTATCAAAATTACCTGTTTGCCCATCCGGACAATAACATAAGGATCGCTGCTCTTCATGTCTCTGATGGCAAGATTTACCCCTCTGTGGATGTGAATTCTGAGAAGACCCAACAAGTGTTCCATTTCAATAAGTTGATTTACAAGTTAATAATTGTTGATGACTTGAAAATGAATGAAAGAAAAGAGAGGTTTGTGTTTGTGTTTGTGTTTGTGTTTGGTTTATAAGAAAGAACAGAGGGACTTTGGAGTGGACAAAAATGGTGGTGGTGGCTCTGATTCCTTGTTCTAACCTCTTGTGGTGCTTTTTATACCTACTTCAAAACTCATTTTCAACCCGAGTTCTAGTTTATTTTGTTTGACAAGAATCACGTGGTCATTTGGAATTTTTTGTCTCGCCTTCTAGAGAGAGAGTAGAGAGAGAGAATGGGTATTCGGGTAACTGGGTCAGATTATTTTGCCAAACAATGTGTTGAAAAAGACAATAGGATTTGACTATACAACTTGCGTGTATATTATTATTATTATATAGAGAAAGAAAAACCAGCCATAGGTGATTTGGTGACAAAACCTTGTTTGGTTTGGTCTTCGGAATGTGATGCATATTTTTGGATAAAATATTTTGTCAGAGTCTGAACACTCTCATACGATTCATTCTCTTGTGCTTAACATTTTTTTTTTTTTTTTTTAATTTCCCGACAATGTAGTGTCTAGGGTTTTACATTGCACGCATTATTTATTATGAGAGACATGCAATTCTCTTATCAACATTTTGAATTTTTTTTTATAATGTGGACTCCATGATAATTCAAACCCCCTATCTCCAATATATGAACAATTAAGTATTTTAAAAATATACACCAAGTTCTAGGGACTTAAACTTTTAAGGTTTTTAGTTCAATTTTTTAAAAACTAATTTTCAAAAAAAATTTATATAAAATTCAATTATCTAAAAACAAACATTTTGTTTTTTAAATGGGTTTTCTAAAAAATAATTTTTAAAAATTGTTAATCGAACAGATTTTTTTAATATAATTTCTTAATTTTTAATTCTCCGATAACAAATAAAACTAAACAAAATCTAGGGGTTTAGAATATTTTACTGAATTTTAAAGAAGCATTTCTATATGTGTTTGGGTGACAATTATAATTATGTTAAAAAATTGTATTGTTTTACTCAAAATATTTGATTAATTTAATTTTTTTTGAATTAAATATCATAATTTTGGGAGAGAGGGGAATGGGGATTCGGGTAAACCCGTTGGATAATGCGGGTTGTGATTTATTGATGGTATGGCGACAGTTGACCGAGAATTCCAAGGCTTGAGCCCCGTGTGACTGCTGGGGACGCGCCTGGAAAGCTCTCGGGTGTGGCCCGCCTTTCGTATTTGACAGCTTCTCGATAATTGGGACTCTATGAGAGCAGTCCATTGTTGCCGGCTTTAATTAAAATATTATATATCCACTAGGTATAAATATATATATATATATATATATATATATATAATAGACAATTTTTAAGAGAAAAAATTATAGACAATTTTTAATTTCTTTTTTGAAATTAGGGAAAACTTTAAATATGGTAATTTTTGTTACATGGTATGGTAAACGTCATTCGCTAAATTAGGTCTTCTTGCATTAATTGTATTAATACAATATTAATAATTTTTATTTAATAATTATACTC
The DNA here is from genome assembly GCF_030987335.1 of Cornus florida. Lineage (NCBI taxonomy): Eukaryota > Viridiplantae > Streptophyta > Magnoliopsida > Cornales > Cornaceae > Cornus > Cornus florida. The sequence goes on from NW_026775577.1 coordinate 11,658,451, forward strand.
TCTACTTAACTTACCATAAGCTCAATGAAATAAATATAAAAACAATATTTACGTTTTCTTCTTAACTTGAAAATTGACGTGAAAGAGAGTCAATAAATTAGAATTACAAATTTTTGAACATGCAAGAGAATTTAAAAATTAGAAGAAATTCAAAAGGTGTGAAATTATTTATAAAAAAATAAAAAATAAAAAAAAAACATGTATTGATTAATAGACTAGCAGTTATATCTATTTAATAAATAATATAATACACGAAGCATAATTAATTCATTAAAAGAAATATATTACTAATATAAAAGAAACTTGTGTTGACCAATATAAATACAATATATCAAGCATAATTAGTTCATTAAAAAAAAAACATTTAGTAACTAATAAAAGAAACTTGTATTGACCCGTTGAAAAACAATTGTATTTATTTGGTAATTAATAAAATATACTGAGCATAATTAATTCATTCATTAAAAAATATATATAACTAACTAATATAAATAAACTTATATTGACCAATGAAAAAACATTTGTATTTATTTGGTAGGTAATAGAATACACCAAGCATAATTAATTCATTCATTAAAAAATATTTATAACTAGTATAAAAAACCAAAAACAAACTTTTATTGACCGAGAACAATTGTGTTTATTTGATAACTAATACAATACACAAAACATAATTAATTTATTAAAAGAAACATATCTCTAATATAATAAGAAAAATATAACTCATATAATGCAATATGAGATACCTTTAAAAAATGAATGATCATCAGAGAAAATGTTGGTCCATAATTTTATTTATAAAATCGTTTGTCTATAGCGAAGTCTTAACTTGTAAATTCTGGGAATACAAATTTGAGTCTTCATGATTAGTCTTTTGATGTAAAACATGAGTTCAAAATTTTCTTTATAGACCTTAAGTCAGCAATTTATTCCGTTAAACCACCAAATATGAAAATTATAGATGATTTGTGAAATAAATTATATATGACATTTTGGAATTTTTTGATATTTCCTTTAAAAATTCAAATTTAATTATAGAAGTGTTTATTATTTTGTAAGTCTTGCAAAAATTTATTAGTATTATATATATATATATATATATATTCGACAATGACAACTTTATTAATTGATGGTTAACTAATCTTCCTATTTATTTTTCTCTCATATAGTTTATAGATTTGTTCTTTAAAATGTGTATTAAAAATGCATTGGAAAAAAAATATATATATTGCAATTATTTTATTTATTTATTAAATTTAACTTTATATCACTATTGACCCCTCAATTGAAATTTTCTAACTCCGCCCATCTATTCGGTTCGATAAATAAGCTAGGTATTACAAGTGAGACTTGTCTTTCGTGGGCCAAATCTTACTTTTAAACAACTTTCCATTCAGATCTGATATGAGACAAGTCTCTCTTACAATACTTTTCCCCCACCCAAATTCGCAACCTCAAAGTCACCCTGCCTAAGCTGCCTAAGCAGGGTGACGCATCAAATACATCTAAATCGAGCGTTGGCATAATATCGAATCAAAAATTAGATCTGGTTCAAATTTAAAAAATTGATAATTCAAAATATAAAATTAAATAATGATTAAAGCTATTCCCATTATTTGGCCGAGAATTTTGGAGGGAATGCATGACTTGACATTGAAGTGATCATAGGACCACATTATAGAAAAATAGGACTCATCATAGCTTTATTAACTTTTTGACATTATGCAAGAATTTGATTGGTTCCGAGTGGCCGACCAACTACATTTTGGTGGTTCAGGTATCCCATCTTGAACCAATTTTAATTTCACTGACATTTTGAGATTTGGACAAATTACACATTCATAAAAAATTAGATCTTTATTAATTTAACATTCTTTAAAAGTGTTAAATATTATTTATATTCTTATTTAATTTAATATAATATAATATAATAAAAAAATTGTTAAGCCAAAAGACTTTATTATCCTTTTCTTTTTTTTCTCAATCTTGTAAACACTATATTACCCTTTAAAAAAAAGTTGAAAAAAAAAAAAGAAACCTAATCAAATGTCATTAATTAAAAAAAAATATATCTTTTTATAAAATTTAATAATCTAAAATTGGTATGAAATTTAATATTTTGTATTTGAATGATATTTTATGATACTTTTTGTCATTTCATGTCAAAATATAAAGTTGTTGAGGTTTTTTAATATAAGGAAAGAACAACTTAGTAATTTTATAGAAAATGTTCACTAATGATAAGGGGTGTCGTTGAGCACATGCATCAAATTTCAAAATATGTCAAAGTAATAATGGTCAAAAACTCTATTTGTGTGTAATTTGTCTAAATTTCAGGAAAGGTCAATGTAATTTATCCAAAAAATTTAGGTAACGTGCCATATTGAATTCCGATAATAGGACAAATTTGAATAATTTTATGTGAGCAATTGTTTTTTTATATATTTTTATTTTATGACGTGAAAACCCTCGCGCCCGCCGCCCTTTGAACTTATAGCTACCAGGTAAACCTCGTTACCCGCCTCGGCTCCACAATGCGAGTGACATTTTAAGTTGAGGTATATAAGGGAGTCAAGATATATTATGTGAGCAAATATTGATATCATTATAACGTCATAAAGATGAATAATACCGTTAGTTCCAACTCATATAAATAGATTGGAGAGATATCCAATTATGAGACTCGTCATTATTCTAATAAGGGGTGAATCTAGGGTTGGGCTCAAGCCCACCCAAAAAAATAAAAAATTCTATTAATATAGGCAATTTTAGCCCAACCAAAAAAAAAGAAAATATTAGTATTATACAAACAAGTCCAAGTTGACTAAATTTATATTTAATATTAGCATACCCCTTGATAATTACTAAATCCAATATTGATTCTAATAGCATACATATTTTTCTTTTTCTTTTTTCGATAACTAACATACATATTTTTCTCTTTGCATGTTCAGAGGTTTTGACTTGGAGCCTCAGATAATTAACAGGCATTATTAAAGAAGTTAGACACGTCAATCTTATTTGATTGATGTTGGCAAATTGAACAATTAATAACAAAGCATGATAATTAATAGGGAAACATCACCATGTCCACATCTTTTAATTAATATTAGAATGCTTGACATTATCTTGAAAATAATTATTGTTCATATACTTAAAATTACATTCTCACACTTCTCTAATTCACAAAAAATAAGATAATTAATAGTATTTGTTTAAATCAATGACGTGGAAGTTGTGAAGGGTTAGGTAACAGACCAATACTGATTTAAGATTGTTTTACTTTGTGTAAATGATGTCAAATATTAAATATAAATTTAACTGCAAACTATAAAGTATAAAGTCGTTATCATTATTGAATTTTGTGAACAAAATGGACCTAGAATGAGAGACTTTTGGAGAAATCGTATTCATTGGATCCAAACTAGAAGGACAAGAGTGAATTCAATAGAAATCAATCTCCTTGTGTCCAATTTTAATGAGAGACTGTTGATGGTAGTTCGTGAGTAAAATGAGGAGATCGTTCCACGTCAGCCAAGAGATCTAAGATCAGTATCCAAGTGGAGATCCAAGTAATACAATGGATTCTCTAGGTATGGAGATTAAGAAAGGAAAGGCCGACTTCGGTACTATGCAAACTCGAGCTTGTCAGAGGATAATTGTTAATGTGGTGGTTGATATCTTTAAGGCTGATTAACACCCCTATTTATAGCGTTTATCTCATCGGTCAATGTCTTTTAGTCCTTTAGCTGAACCCGCTCTTATCCAAAGGTTCGATGGTCTCTTCGTCTGACGAATGAGACGCTGATGGATAGGTCGCGACGCTTTGCCTCCTTGTCAAAAGAGGTAACGGCACTCCCTAATTAATGTGGGTCTTATCAAATGTCTTTCGCAATTAATGCGTTTCTTATCCTTCATCGCTCGAGCTTAGGTACCGGGTATCCTTTCCCTCTTGTGCTGGCCTCGGACTGAGGCGACCTCTTAGATCTCAGCCACCTATCCACATGTCCTCAGATTCCCGTGCTTCAGTGGGGATAGGCCCCCCTTTCGAGGTCCTGCCTTTATGACCTCGCGGGCTCCCATCCCAGTTCTATCCCGAGGTCTTCTTTGCCAAGAAGGGAAATGTATAAACAGGTCAGTAGAGGTTTCTCTTTCAGAAAACACCCTCGAGCGAGCCAGGGGGGGAGAGCCCATCCGACTGGAGCGGGGCGCATCCACAGTAGAGGAAGGGTAGCGAGCCCTCCCTCGGTCAATGAGTTCCGTTATTGGATAGGTAGCTCGAGAATACCTAATCCATCGTGAGCACGCCAGGTCAGCACTGGCCAATTGTGCCTATGTTGCAGAGGTGGCGCTACTTAGTCAGCTATCGTGGCGCGATTATCAACAAAGACTTTTGGAGAAATCGTATTCATTGGATCCAAACTAGAAGGACAAGAGTGAATTCAATAGAAATCAATCTCCTTGTGTCCAATTTTTTAAATGCCGTCTTTTAAATGTAGTTGTCAACTGAAACGAATATTTGCAGTTGCATTAGATTGAACCAAGACCTTCCTATACCAAACGGGTTGACCCACCAAAATTTATTAGCATTTCCTCATCCAACTCACCTATATGTGGTGTGTCACTTTCATCTTTGTGACTTCCACTTCACCTGTATTGCGAGTGTTGCCTACCAAAATTGAATAAAAGCAGGCCAAGATCACAATTTAAAGACAAAATATAGAAACCAGATTCCCTCCTGTTTACGCAGGTTCGGTGCCTTGCCACCTAGTGTATCAAAATGTTATTTTGATGCACCGGATAGGGCACAGAACTGGAAAGGATTCATTCTCCAAATTATAAGCTTACGATTGTAATTGAAGTCCCCGCTTCTAAGTACCACTCACTTTTTAGGGCTTATTGTGAAGCACTTTATAATTTGTTAAAATCTATCATACAAGTATAATATATATAAATTGTCTTGATGCAGCAGCGGGACACTGGACATGTCGGGATCCACTCACCAAATTATAGGCTTAAGATTGTGGTTGTAGTCCACAACTTCAATTTGTAGCCTCCGAGGCTACTTACTTTTTAGGGTCTATGGAGATATCATTTATATTTTGTTAAACCCTATCATACATGTACAATTCATAAAGATTGTTTTATTGCACCGGGGGCATAGGCAAGAGGGAATCCACTCTTCAAATTATAAGCTTAAGATTATGGTTGTAGTCTGCAACTTTAATTTGCAGGCTCCGGTACTACTTATTTTTTAGGATCTATTTATTGTTTAAGGGTTTGATATCGTTATATACCTCCATGAACTAGTTGGTTCGATTGATTTATATTAATATTTGTCCGAATTCGTTACACTGCAATCGTGACTGCGACCAAACTACGAACCCTAAACCTGTTAAGGCATCTTTATATTTTTTTAAACCCAACCCTATCATTCAAATGCAATAACATAAAAATTGTTTTGTTGCCCGGTGGGGCACAAGACAGTAGGAGAGTAAAGTCCTTTATATTTTGTTAAATAGTATCATGCAAATACAATAATAGGGTATTATATATATATATATATACATATTTCGGAAAGTAATAGGGTATTATATTTTGTTAAATGGTATCATGCAAATACAAAAAATTGTCATTACATGTCAATGAAAAAAACAAAACAACTTTGAGAGAAAACTCATATGGAGCCATTCTATGACACCAGCAGAAACCAGCCTGTACACTGCGTGCAAAAAAACTAAGAAAGCTTAATTTACATATCCAGACCTCTGGAACCCGGAACATCTATCCACTGTAACTGGAGTTCAACCTCACCACACTCAACGTTTCGCAGTCTAAGAACCATATCTTGGACGACCTTGCCCTCAGCCCACACAATGCTGCTCTCTTCTGCTAAGCAGTTGTCCCGGCCTGGTTTTACTCTGGTTATTATGGTTCCACTAGGGAGGTTCCCCAGCCGCATTTTTACTGCTTCTAGGAATGGTTTAATGTCAAACTCTGCGTCTCCCATCTTGTCGTCAAGGGTGAATGTGTCCTTATCATACACTGCCTGCAATTGCATAAAATAAAATGGTGTAAGAATTAAGCTTAGAACGACAAGTGAATTATCCTCACTAATCACAATTTAAAGCTTGTTTCGTCCAAGGAATGACTCATTTCATCTTCATTATGCTCATTACTCGAGTCTTTTCTTGTTTTGCATGTTCAATATTCAAAAACTTGAGCTACATTTGACAAAATCGGATCATCATTCAAAACATTTGACAAAGAGTTTTATTCAAGTTTCTATCTCACATTGTATCCATAAGCGAATACACGAAATGAATGCAGCAACTTAATTTTTTTTTCTTTCTTTTCTTTTAAAGTTAGAGCAACTTCAATTAATTAAATATTATTATTTTTCTCTTTGTGCTGACTGCAGATTATGTGCAGAAAGTGCAAGAACTGGAGTTAATCACACCAAAGTGCAGCAAATAAAATACTTACAAGCTTGATTGGAAGATTAGAGTCTGCGACGGAAAGAGTTAAATCTTCATTCCACTCGGGATTGACATTCCTTTTAATCACCCGTGTCTTTAATTTCTGCATCGAATTTAATAGATATAAACACAAGTCAATAAGTGCAGCCAAAAGGTAAGCATATGAAAATTCAAGATAGAAAGAAAATAATAACCAAGTTGAAAAAAAATTCCAGTGCCAGAATTTACTTTATTCAATTTTTTGTGCAATTCCAAAAAAAATAAAAAAATATTGGATTAAAGCTCTGCTCTTTTTGTAGGATAATTATGTAAATAGTAAGTTCGATTCCGTCATGATTGATGGTTGTTGAGAACTATATCAAGATTATGAATGAGACAAATATTCCAGAACATAACAAGTCATTGAAAGAGAAGTGTGAACATTCTACTTCTGCAACATTGAACAGATTTCTGATCCTAGATTAGCTTTAATTAGAAATTGGTACTAGAAAATAATGAGAGAGGAAAAAAAAAAACCCCAATTAAGGAAAATTGGGATACTAATCTGAAATAAATAAACCCAATTAGAAAGGGATCATAAATAGATAAATGAGAAGAATTGAGAAAGAACTAACAATTATAGAACCAAAAGGACTTCTATTTTGGGCATAATATACACACACAACTGAGTGTACATGTGTGTATTCTGATTTTAAGCGGAGAAGCAGCTAGCCCCTAAAATGTAATTAATTACAGAGCTTGATTAACTCCAAAAATAACTATGAAACTTTATGCTATCATCCAAAATTGCTCAAACCATGAACAACCCATCAAGAAACTTATCACCAACTAATAAAAAAAAAAAGTAAAACTTGTATCAAAATTACCTGTTTGCCCATCCGGACAATAACATAAGGATCGCTGCTTTTCAGGTCTCTGACGGCAAGATTTACCCCTCTGTGGATGTGAATTCTGAGAAGACCCAACAAGTGTTCCATTTCAATAAGTTGATTCACAAGTTAATAACTGTTGATGACTTGAAAATGAAAGAAAGAACAGAGAGGTTTGTGTTTGGTTTATAAGAAAGAACAGAGGGACTTTGGAGTGGACAAAAACGGTGGTGGTGGGGGTGGTGGCTCTGATTCCTTGTTCTAACCTATTGTGGTGCTTTTATACCCACTTCAGAATCATTTTCAACCCGAGTTATAGTTTAGTTTGTTTGACAAGATCACGCGTTCGTTTGGAATTTTTTATCTCACCTTCTAGAGAGAGAGTAGAGAGAGAGAATGGGTATTCTGGTCAGATTATATTGCCAAACAATGTGTTGAAATAGCCAATAGGATTTGACTATACAACCTACGTGTATATTATTACTACGTATTATGTAGAGAGAGAAAACCAGCCGTAGGTGATTTGGTGACGAAACCTTGTTTGGTTTGGTCTTCGGAATGTGATCCATATTTTTGGATAAAATATTTTGTCAGTCTGACCACTCTCATTGGACTCATCCTCTTGCGGTTAACCTTTTTTAGTGTCTAGAATTTTATAGAGCACCTATAATTTATTACTAAATACATGCAATTCTCTTATCAAGTATCAACATATAATTTTTTTTTTCTAAAGGGACTCCATGATAATTCAAACACCCTAACTCCAATATATGAACAATTGAGTATTTTAAAAATATACACCAAGTTCTAGGTACTTAGTTATTTAGTTCAATTTTTTAAAATTAATTCTAAAAAAAATTATAAAATACAATTATCTAAAAATAAACTTTTTTTTTTAAATGGGTTTTCTAAAAAATAATTTATAAAAATTGTTAATGGAACAGATTTTTTAATATAATTTCTTAATTTTTAATTCTCCGATAACAAAAAAACAATTCTCAACAAATAAAAGTAAATAAGATCTAGGGGTTTACAATATTTTACTGAATTTTAAAGAAGCATTTATATATGTGTTTGGGTGACAATTATAAATTATGTTAAAAATATGTATCGTTGTACGCAAAATATTTGACTAAATTTTTTTGGATTAAATGGAATAATTTTGGGAGAAAATTATGATAGGGGAATGGGCATTCGGGTAAACCCGTTGGATAATGCGGGTTATGATTTGTTGATGATATGGCGACAGTTGGATAATGCGGCTTATGATTTGTTGATGATATGGCGACAGTTGACAGAGAACTCCAAGGCCTGAGCCCCGTGTGACTGCTGGGGACGCGCCTGGATAGTTCTCGGGTGTGACCCGCCTTTTGTATTTGACAGCTTCTGGATGATGGGGACATGAGAGCAGTCCAATGTTGCCGGCTTTAATAATTTAAAATATTATATATCCACTAGGTATAAACATACATACATACATACATACATACATATATATATATATATATTATGGACACTTTAGGAGCAAAAATTATAGACAATTTTTAATTTCTTTTTTGAAATTAGGGAACACTTTTTATTATTATTATTTTTTTCATAATTGGATTCACACACAAGTATCTTTACTAAGAACCCGTTTGATATGCGTTTTGTTTAGGTATTTTGTTTTTGGCTAAAATAGAAACAATGTTTTTATTATAAGAGTGTTTTGAAAAAAAATCTGAAACACGTTTGGAAACATTGTTTTGTTGTGGAAATATCAGAAACAGAAACATGCAAAAAAAAATGGTTTTGGGCCATGAACAATTATTAAAATAAGAAAAAATAACTTTTTGGTATTTTGGTTTTGGGTCACGAAGTGTTTTAGCACAGTATAAAATAAAATAACGTCGCACAAAATATGCTTTTGTTGCTAAATTTGATACTATAATAGCCCAAAAATAAAAACAGCAAAAACAAAATGCATGTCAAACGAGCCTTAAGACTTAATCTTTGCCTCTTTTTAAAAAGTAAGGGGTTCATACCACTGTACCATTGGCCTGTTGATAATTAAAGAACGCTTTAAATATGATAATTTTTTTTACGCGTTAGTCGTTAAATTAGGTCTTCTTACATTAATTGTATTAATACAATATTAATAATTTTTATTTAATAATTATACTCTCAACTTAACTTACCATAAGCTCAATGAAAGAAATATAAAAATACTATTTATGTTTTCTTTCCTAACTTGAAAATTGACGTGAAAAAGAGTCAATAAATTAGAATTACAAAGTTTTGAACAAGCAAGAGAATTTAAAAATTAGAAAAAATTCAAAAGGTGTGAAATTATTTAGAAAAAAAAAATGAAATAATTATAAAAATAAAAAAATAAACTAAAAGATACATGTATGGATTAATAGACAAGCAGTTATATCTATTTAGTAAATAATGCAATACACAAAGCATAATTAATTCACTAAAAGAAATATATTACTAATATAAAAGAAACTTGTATTGACCAATATAAATACAACATATCAAGCATAATTAATTCATTAAAAGAAACATATAGTAACTAATAAAAGAAACTTGTATTGACCCGTTGAAAAACAATTGTATTTATTTAGTAATTAATAGAATATACGGAGCATAATTAATTAATTCATTACAAAATATATATAACTAATATAAAGAAACATAAATTGGCCAGTGAAAAAACAATTGTATTTATTTGGTAAGTAATAGAATACACGGAGCCTAATTAATTCATTCATTAAAAAATATTTATAACTAGTATAAAAAAAAAACTTATATTGACTGAAAACAATTGTATTTATTTAGTAATTAATATCATACACAAAACATAATTAATTCATTACAAGAAATATATTCTAATATAATAAGAAAAATATAATTAATATAATAAAATATGAGATACCATTAAAAAATGAACCTCGATCAATAGAAAAAATGTTGGTCCATTGTCTATAGCGAAGTCTTAACTATGGTAAATTCTGGTGCAATGATACTTCATATTAACTAACATGGGAATACAAATTTGAGTCTTCATGATTAGTCTTTTGAGATTTTGATGCAAGTTCAAAATTTCTTTGTAGACCTTATTAAGTCAGCAATTTATTCCGTTAAACCACCAAATATGGAAACTCTAATGAATTAGACAAGAAACTCCCAAGGGGCGGAGCCAAGGCTTAATAGTAATTTTGTATAAGAAAATTAAAGTTGACCTTTCTAACATTTTATAAAGTTGTTATTTATAGTTATTTATTTATGAAAAGTAAAGATGATTTGTGAAATAAATTATATATGACTTTTTGGAACCTTTTGATATTGCCTTTAAAAATTCAAATTGAATTATAGAAGTGTTTTATTATTTTGTAAGTCTTGCAAAAACGTATTAGTACTATATATATATATATATATAAATATATAAATTATGTGTTGTGATTTAAAGAGAAGAAAAAAAAAAAAAAAAAAAAAAAAGAATACTCGACAATGACAACTTTATTATTGGACCGTTAATTATCTTTTTTCTATTTATTTTTCTCATATTGTTTATAGATTTGTTCTTTAAAGTATACATTAAAAATGCACCGGGGAAAAAAATTATTGCAATTATTATTTACTTATTAAATTTAACTTTATATCACTATTTGGCCTTTCAATCGAAAATTTCTGGCTTCTCCTCTCCATTCAGTTTAATAAATAAATTAGATGTTATAAGTGAGACTTGTCTCACATTGGATTCAAATCTCATGTGGAACAAATCTCCCCTTCAAACATCTCACTTTCCATTTGGATTTGATACGAAAACAAACCTCTCTTGCAACATTCTCCCCTACCCAAATTCGTGCCCTCAAAGTCACCTTGCCTATCTAGGGTGGCGCACCGGATACATCTGGACCAAGTATTAGCGTAACATCGAATTAAGAATTGGGTCCGGTTCAAATTTAAAAAGTTGATAATTCAAAATATAAAATTAAATAATGATTAAAGTTATTCCCATTATTTAGCCAAAAATAAAGCATAAACATAGAGAATTTCATTCGGAGGGAATGCATGACTATTCAAGTGATCATAGGACCACATCATATTAAAATAGGACTACATCATAGCTTTATTGACTTTTGACATAATGCGAGAAATTGATTGGTTCCGAGTGTCCAACCGACCACGTTTGGTGGTTCACATCACATATATCCCCATCTTGAAGCAATTTTGGGCATTTAAATGGACCAAATAAATTGTAGGGTTCAAAATTGAACATTTTCTATTTTGTCCTAGGGTAAGAAAATAAGCAAAAGGAACGTATTACAAAATTAGGTAAGATGTACTAAAAAAAGAATAGGTAAATTACACTAACTTTTTTTTAAAATTTGAACAAATTATACATTGATAGGGAGTTTGATCTTTATTACTTTAACATCCCCTAAGGCTTTGTTTGGATACACTGGAGAGAAAAGAAAGGAAATAATTATGAGATAAAAGAAAAGAAAAGAAAGGGACGGAAATGTTTATATTCATGTTTGGATAGACAGGATTAGATAACAAAAAGGAGAGAAAAGAAAAGAATTGATAATAATAAAATTACTATCTTACCCTTTTTGGTAGGGTTAGAAGGCAAAATCATTTCAACCTCCTCCATCTATCTACTCCCGATCTCACAGATCCCTCCGTGTGTCTCTCTCTCTCTCTCTCCAATTACAAAATCTACAAAAATAGTCAAAACCCATATCAGCTTTCTCTCCCTTCAACTGCCAACTACAAAATCTACCAAAATTAGTAGATCAAAACCCATCTGCTCTCTCTCTCTCCGTAGCTGCAAACTACAAAATCCTAGAAGGTCAAAACCCATATCGGCTCTCTCTCTCTCCAACTGCCAACTACAAAATCTACAAAATCTACCAAAATCAGAAGACGATCTCTGCAACAGACTATCTCTGCAACTTCCAGCGAATTTTTCGGCGTTCTCTGCAACTTCTGGCGAATTTTCAGACGATTTCTGCAACTTTCGGCGACTTTTTCTATGATTTCTGCAACTTCCGGCGAGTTTTCCGACAGTCTTTGCAATTTTCGGCGAATTTTCCGACGATCTCTGCAACTTCCGGCAACTTTTTCGGATGGGCTCCAAACGCCAGTAGCTCCCTTTCTCTCCAAATCTTGTCAATTTTGGAGGGATTTGGTTTTACTGTTTAGGAGAGATTTGGAGGGCTAGGCTATCCCTCCAAATCCTTCCCAATCCTTTCTTTTCTCTCCAAAACCCTCCATCCAAATACACCTATCCCTATCCTTCAATTTTTCTCTCCAAAACCCTCAATCCAAACGAGACTTAAAAGTGTGAAATGTCTTTCATACTTTTAATGTTAAGCCAAAAGACTCTATTACCCAAATAAGTTCAAATTGGCTAAATTTATGTTTAATATTAGCTACCCCATTGATAATTAATGAATCTGCTATTGAATCTAATAACATGCATACTTTTATTTTTATTTTTTGGATAACTAACATACATATTTTTCTCTTTGCATGTTCAGAGGTTTTGACTTGGAACCTTAGAATTCCATGGAGACAAATTGTAGTTTTATAAAGATATTGGATTCCGTTAATATAATACATAGAATTATAGAAAGGATATGGTTAGCTGGTGAACAAAATAAACAACTCCTATATTATATATAAGATTATATCACCATACTGATATCACTGATTTATCTTTTATAATTAAAAATGAAAATCAGTTGCACCAAATAAGAATTGATAACGCATGTGGGTATAAATGGACTTTTTTTATTTGGTAAAAAAAAAAAAAACATGAAAATTGAGGAAATGTATAGTTACTTGTCAAACATAATACTTGTTAAATTTCGTGAAAATGTGACATACATTATTAGAGAAGTTAGACACGTCAATATTATTTGATTGATGTTGCCAAATTGAACAATTAATGACGAAGCATGATAATTAATACCTAAACATCACCATGTCCACATCTTTTAATTAATCTTAGAATACATATTTAACAGTTGACATTATTTTGAACATAATTATTGTTGATGTACTTAAAATTACAGTCTCACACTTCTCTAATTCACAAAAAATAAGATAATTAATAGTATTTGTTTAAATCAATGACGTGGAAGTTAGGTTATAGAGCAATACTGATTTGGTTTTTTTCAGATTGTTTTACTTTGTGTAAATGATGTCAAATATTAAATATAAATTTAACAGTAAACTATAAACTATAAAGTCGTTATCATTATTGATTTTTGTGAACAAAATGGACCTACAATGAGAGACTTTTCGAGAAATCGTATTCATTGGATCCAAACTAGAAGGACGAGTGAATTCAATAGACATCAATGTCGTTGTGTCCAATTTTTTATATGCCTTCTTTCAAAAGTTATCAACTGAAACGAATATTTGAAGTTGTTTTAAATTGAACCTAAGACCTTCCTATACCAAACGGGTTGACCCACCAAATTTTATTTGCATTTCTCATCCTCCTCGCCTAGATGTGGTGTGTCACATCAAAACCCATGTCACTTTCTTCTTTTCACCCGTATTTCGAGTGTTGCCTACCAAAATTGAATAAAAGCAGGCCAACATCACTTTGTAAAGACAAAAATATAAGAACCCAGATTCCCTCCTGTTCAGGAGGGTTCCGTACCTGGCCATCTAGTGCAGCGAAACGTTATTTTGATGCACCCTATAGGGCATAGAATTGAAAATGATCCATTCTCCAAATTACAGCCTTGAGATTGTAGTTGAAGTCCACGGCTTCTAGTACCACTTACTTTTTAGGGTTCATTCACTTCATTGTGAAGTACTTTATATTTTGTTAAAAGCTACTGTCTCCGTCCTAATAAGAATGTCGTTAATGGAGAACCGTGTCAGTTCAATTTGTGAGAGTCACGGTTCTCTAAAAGTGACTTTTTATAAGATGGAAGAAGTATCATGCAAATATAATATATATATATATATATATATATATATATATATAGGACACGTCGGGATCCACTCTCCAAATCCACTCTCCAAATTATAGACTTAAGATTGTGGTTGTAGACTTAAGATATCATTTATATTTTGTTAAACCCTACCATACATATACAATTCATAAAGATTGTTTTATTGCACCTGGGCATAGGTCAAGAGAGAATCCACTCTTCAAATTATAAGCTTAAGATTATTGTTATAGTATGCAGCTTTAATTTGTAGGCTTCAGTACCACTTATATTTTAGCGTAACCAGGGGCAGAACCAGTTTATGTCTAGGGGGCCTGGCCTAAAACAATAATCTTAAGCTAAAATTATAAAATATATACTAAATTTATATATGTTTACATATATATATATATGAAAAAATTCATATAATGCAACACTTAAAATTTTATTTTCTAAAATTATTACTTAAATTTTATATTTCTTCTCCTTTTTACTCTTTAAATTCCTTTTAAAAAAAGTCAAATTTTCCTTTTTGAATCAAACTCCAATTTTTTTCCTTTCTAAAATTCTTTCATTTTTCTTTCCTTTCTAAATTTTTTGTTGACCATTTATCATTCTTAAACTACTCATTAATTGACATATTATTTTGAGTAATTTTTATTCTTTGTCTTTTGATTTATAGAATCTATATTTATTGGTGTGATTATTGATTTTTATTTTTTTTACACTGTGCACCCTGAATTTAAGTCCCTGTTCTTAACTCTTTTTTAAGGATTTGATATTGCTACCTACCTCCATGAACGAGCCGATTAGATCGATTTACATCAATATTTGTTTAAATCCGTTACAATCTATTAAGTCATCTTTTATATTTTTTTAAGACCGTATCATTCAAATGCAATAACATAAAAATTGTTTTGTAGCCCGGCAGTGGGACGTGAGAGTAGGAGAGTAAAGTCCTTTATATTTTGTTAAATGGTATCATGCAAATACAATAATATATAGATTGTGTGGACACAAATGAAGCTTTGTATGAGCCATAAGAAATCTTCATCAGAAATAATTTAATTTGTGGAAGTTATAACTGAAGTGGTTTATTTTTTATTAAGACAATTTAATAGTGTGTTCAGTTGAGATGGGTGGGGTGTGCACAATTTTTTTTTTAAAATTATTTTGAAAGGTAAAACTTTTGTTTTTTTCCCTCCACGTGAATGGGCACATTGAGGCACTACAAATATTACTTATATATGAATTCAAAATTAAAAAAAAAAAAAGAAAAAAAAAAAAGAAAAAAGAAAACTGAACAGATTAGACAGTAGGAGTGGAAGATAACCAATAAATATTAATGACATAACATCTATTGGTTTACTCGATTTCTTTCGTGTAGCTTAATAGGTTTAGTGTTTTGACTTGTTACTAAAAAAATGAAGCTTAACTCATCAACACTTTTATATTGGTGATTCTGTAATTAGTCTATGTAAAACAAAGTTATGGGTAGGAAGTTACAAATTTTGGGTCATTAAAAAAATGAAGTATGAAATATATTGAAAATATTGAGATTTAATTGAGTGGACCTTTGGGTAAAATTAAAAAACATGAACATTATTGATTGAGAAGTTTTTTTTTTTTTTAATTTATTTTTTATTTTTTAGAGCATGTGTATCAGCTTCAAAATATATACACTATTCAAGTTAAAAGTATCATTCGAAAGTAATAAAAATTTACTTTTCAAATCTCTCTCAATGCGGTTATGTTCCGAGGGTCCTGTTAATTAAAGTAGGAACTTCAAGTACAATACAGTTAATATTATTTTATCCTTGTTTGCCTTTGCTAAGGTATGACTTGAACCACATTAGATTTAGCCACTTTTTTTGAAACTTTTTATAATATAAAGTCAAATGCTGACAACTTATAATATTACCTACTTTAAACCATATCAGATCTAATCCACTGTTTGGGTTATTAAAAGCACGAAGAACTGGCTCGACTAAAAAAGTCAAATTTGGAGTACCTAAAACCATTTTAAATTTTATTGTATTTTTAAGTCATAATAAATAGAGTTTTTGATGATTCTTCTTGTTTATGATCTAAAATCAATTTTTTATTTGGCCTCATGGCCCTGACCTTTTGGATAAACTATAAACAAAACAAATCCATCATAAAACCAAAAGTAAAAAAAGTATCCAGAAGTTAATGCCGCATTACTACCATAGCTTAGCGTTCTACATTTTGACAAATTTATTAAATATTTTAAAAATGTGTTGAAACATGAAATAATAATATTAAAAAGAGATATTAACATGCTTAAAACATCTTTCAATACATTTATTTTAGGTTTAAACACAAAATATCTGTTGAAATTTTAGAACAAATGTGTCAAAAAAAATTACAGCACACTAACCCGAAATGATTATAGCAAAGGATCCAGACTCGCTATTTTTCCTAGTGTCCAAATATTTACCTTTATTCCGGGTATTGCCCTAAATCATATTTTAGGTTGGATCTTACTCTTAGAAATTAAATTGAAGTACGAGAAAGATAATTTTATTATTATTTTTTAAAAAAATTAATAATCAGATGACAAAAGTGTTTAAGAAATCAAAATAATTTAGGATGAGGTTTTAGGAAACAAATATTGGAGATGTCTGTTTTAACTTTTAAACCAGTAAAACAACGTTTTGGACCACTTTTGATGTCTTTTGAGTGGAGCACTGCATAATTATAGATCGCACACAATTCAAAAATGAGTGGAAGCACTAAGAACTTGACCATTCTTGACCCATTCCCGGTCGAAGAAAAACTAACAGAAAACTCTTGCGCATTTATTGTTGCATTCAAACCTTCAATTAAACTCGTTCACCATTAAATCCAAAACTTAAAAGCTAAGATTTCTAACTTTTTAGTTAAATAAAAAATGTTATTTGTGTCTAAAGTTCAATGAATGTTAATTGTGTCTAAAGTTCAATGATATATATGCTTTAGTTACTTTGATTCTTGATTTGCTAATATATATATACTTACATGCAAGGTCTAAACACAATAACGCATCATCACATGCTTAAATTTCTAAATAGTCCGTTGACTAAAATTCATTTTAAAATTAAAATAATAGCTTACGAAAGTTCAATGATATGCTTAAGTTTGATTCTAAATTTGCTAGTAATATATATTTTTTACGCATGGCATTCTTAAATTTTTAAACGGCGCCCGACTAAAATACATAATAAAATTGAAATAATAGCCCATTGATAAGGGGGTCCATGTAGTAGTATTCAACACGTATATACTATAATTTATGATTGGGGATGGCATTTTCAGCAGAAGCATCTATATTACTTTGAAAATTGTGATAATGAATTCTAGAATGGTGGAAAAAAAAAACTGTTTGGCTACCCTTTGCAGCATTGCACTTTTACACCATAATTTCGTGGTGAGTGCAGAAGTTGTGGATTACAAACATGGTGAATGTTCCAAACAAGAACAACTTCTAGATGCCCATACGTACCCCCTGATCCAGGGGGGCTCGAGTGTGCTCAAGCCCACCCGTAAATTTTTTTTACTATACTTAATAGTATTAGCGCATTCAAAAAAATATTAGCCCACTTCAGTAACAATTCATAAATCCGCCCTTGTCTATACATCTGGTCAAACAATTCTTTATGACCCACAGTGTTTCACACTAGCTTCCTAGAATATGCATGCTTGTTTGGTGGTTTGTGACCCATAAAAAACATTTGTGCCATCAAAGTCCTCAGACTTGTTACAGTAAACTTGAAAGTCAAATCAACCAATTGAGAGTAGAGGGCCGCTATACCGATATTATGTACTATTCCATCTGATGGATGTAACGCGTTATTGTCATGGTAGAGTTTAGGAGAGTTACACAGTTTTAATTTTTCATGCCAAGTGTGTTATCTTATTACGAACTCGTGACTTTTAAATTATAATGGGACAATTTTACTATTACACTAAACTCGCCCCTCACATCGTTCGATAAATGAGAGATAAAATAATTGTCTCTTGAGGCATGTGAGAGTGATTAAGGAATTTGAGTTTGTGGTGTTAATTAAGATTGAGTGCTTAACAAGACACTATGACCTAATTAAATACGTAGTGGCCAGTACTCCGGGACTTTATCAAGGTAGTGGTTTAATGTCTCACTGATCTCATACATTAACATTCTGACCCAGAGAGTAAAACTGGCAAATAATAGTTTTTTAGATTCAAAAGTTTATCATTTACAACCATGTCAAGTTGTAAACACTATGAACTTATTATCATTCAATTGCTTATTGGCATGTACTTGGTTTGCATCAATAGTTGCTGCCGGCTGAGACACAAGAACTAGTTATCAATTGATGGAAGATTGTTTCTAAATTTTGAATTTTTTATTTTTTATTTTTTATTTATTTTTTTTTTATTGATATATATATATATATATATATATAAACTTTGTTTGGTGCATTGATAGTGGGAAAATACAATGCACCTCTATTTGGATTTTCTTCTAGTACTCATCTAAATCTCAGTTTACAATTTAGGAGTTCTTGAACAAGATTGGGATGGCAACAGATTAAGTCAACTAGGTCTAGGACATATTATATTAGGTTCAATTGTGACACTATCACATTTTAAGGAAAAATAATATGGTCAATCAAAACAGGACTAGGTCTAGGTCTAGGAAAAATCATATAATTTCTTAATTCATTCTTAAGTTGACATAGTTGTATCACCATCTCAGTCTTGTTCCGAACAAACTGAATAGAATGGAATAGCTAGGCAACTAAACACTTCGTTTGGTTGAGAGGAAAAGAAAGAAAAATTAGTTTTTCATTATACTTTTGGTTGGTATATGAAATATTTTGAAAGTATCGAATTGGTGTTTTGGATATGGAGTTGATTCGATACTCCCAAAAGTAACATCAAAAAAATTGAAAGAAAAGAAAAAATTGGTCCCTTTTTATTTATTTATTAGAGCACGTGTATCAACCACACAACACACGCATTATTTAAGTTAAAAGTATTCGAAAACGAGACCTTAAGACCTTAAAGACTTACCTAGATTTTCCCTCTTAATGAAATATTACAATAGCAAGACAAACTCAAAATGAGACTGTTACGTGGGCTATTGGGCTGTTATATTTTATTATAAGAGGCTAAAAGCGTGACTCCAAAAACAACGGGGAGTAACTGAACCAGTTGGACGTTTGTAAATCACTCAATATATGCATTTTATATATTGTAGACCGGAGACACTAGACTATTTGTCTGGACTGGGTTAAATTGGGCTCCGTTGGTTGTGTATTGTACATTTTGTTATTGCCCTAATGGACCTGTTCTTTTGTAGGCCCAATAGGCTTTGACAGTGGGCTTTGGGGTTCTTGAACCCCTTTTGTAAATTTCTTACTCTCATGATCTCATCTGTAAAATATCACACCCTACTCCCCACCACCACCAACCCCAACTAAAATAAATTATTTTCTCTTGCTTTTAGTTATAAATGAATTAATTAAAATTATAAATATTTTACTTTAAGGAAGAGTCAATTTACCCGCTAGTCATTTTGACTCTCACATTGTTTGCAATTTTTATATTTTGGATGTACCCAATTGCTTACAAATCATATAATATTTTTGTCCCATATTAAAAATTCATCTCGAGAACTGTCACTCACAATCTTATAAATCACAGATGTGAACTTTTAATATGGAAGTGAAGAAATATATCATTTTTTATAAATTTAACTAAAAGGATATAATTTTGGTCTCCTTTTCAAAAGTAGAAGGATATGAAAGAAAAGTAAAAAAAAAATGTTAGGGATTAATTTTAGGAAAATATATTTATTAAATGAGATGAGCGTTAAAAAACAAACATATGATATAAAGGTGAATCCACACTTTTCACTTGGTAATGCATTAAATATTCTAAAATCATGATGGAAAAACCACTATTTCTATATTCTCCAAACATTAAGAAATCTAAGTTTATAATAATCATAATAAAAACATAATAATAAGAAAGAAAAAATAAAAAAAAAACAACACTAAAACATGTGGGCAATTTGCCAAAAATACAACATTCATGTAATACTGCATACATTCATGCAATATATTTATTTTGACTAGACAACATTTAAATGATATATTATATCAAGTTTTTACATTATAACACTATTTTTATTCATTGTTATTATGATCTCGATTTAAAAATATTGTAGTCCATGAATTGTATTCCAGATTTAATTAAACTAAAATTTTTATTTTATTTTTTTTAATACTAAAAAGTATTCATAAATGCACTAAAAAAGATCCAAACTTTTGTAGAGTAAAAAAAAATGAGTTAATTTTACTGATATGTTTGATCAAATATCACTCTCAAATATTTTTTTAAAATAATTATAGCTCACATTATAAACTTTTGTTCCGTACTTCACTTACTCCCCAACCATTAGTTGAATAGTTCTGACACGATATAAAATGACGTAAATACCCTTTAACTTTGTCAAAATAACTCTTTTGCCCGCAACAATTAGATTAAACGACTAAAATATCCCAAAAATTTTGTCCAATTCTCCAAACAACCTAAGAAAATTGAACTTAGCCAAACTTGGATATTTGATCTTTGATTTCAGGAAAGGAAGACAGGAATCATGGGTTACGTTCTTCGAGTGAGATTGGCGTTGTTCTTCGCAGGGCAGCGGTGGCGTCTGGGTTGGGTCTTTACGTCCTTCACGGGAATTACAAGGTCGCTCATCAATCCATCTCTCGACAGGTCTCTCACCTTCTATTCCTTCTTATACCATCAATCTCTCTATCATTTACTCTTCTCATTATTCATCTTCCATTACATTACATTATTTTATTTTATTACTCATTTTTCAATTCACCTTTATGTAGCGGGACTCAAAATTTAACCCAACTCAAATTAATTGCTAGCTTAACTGCTGTAACATTCATATTTTCATTTTCAACAAAACTATTCCACCCAAAATTTCATATTTACCAGGAAATATACATGTGCGCGGCTATTTTACCTTCCATTTTTATTTTTATTTATTTATTTTTTTTGTCTAGGAGGTTGCTGAAATTTTGCTATTGCAAAAGTTCTCGTTTAGATTCCTGCTCGGTATATATATATAAATTTGATATATCTATAATTATAAATTTGTAGTGTATTTAGGGGTATTATAGTCTTTTTATTTATTTACTTTTTATTTATAAATTTGATATATTCAGATACAAAATTATCTTTTTACATATCTTTAACAGAAATGAAAATAGACCATATTTATTTTTGAAGTTATATTTGGGGAAAAAAAAAAAAAATCGGGCGTGCGGATATAAAACGCAGAGACAAAAGTGCTAACAATATGTTGTAAAGATTACACTCCACTCGAAGCTCGCTTTCTGGACACTTCCAATCAGAGAGACAATGTCCACCGCCAGAATGCAACCATCTTTCTCGGCAACCATCAAACACCTTACCTGCAACCACCAATTCACTCGCAACCACTCCTTTTCCACCAACCGTTTGGCCCATTTGAAGCGCAGTGATGGGTTCAGAAGAAACCTCACCGTGACTGTGTCGTCTTCTCCAGTCTCCGACCCTCTTGAAGTCTGCGTCAAAGCTTCCATCACAACCCCCAACAAGCTCGGCGACTGTAAGTCTCTTGTTTATGCCGTTTGGTTAATGAGAAAATGTGAGAAAATAGAAAAGAGAAAAAGGGTTTGAATTAATGCTCTTATTAGTCGTAATCAAATAGGCAAGAAGGATAAACCTTCACCCAATTAACTGTATAGGTTGATACAAACGGTTAATGAGAAAACGGTTAATTAACTGCTCTTATTGTTGGTAATCGAGTAGGCAAGAAGGTAGACTTTCACCCCAAATGAGTTTAATTTGCAGTTTGTTTACTAAGAAAATGTGATAAATTAGAAAAAGAGAATAAGGGTTGGAATTTGTGCTCTTATTATTGTTAATCGAGTATGCAAGAAGGATAAAACTTACACTGTGACAAACGGTTAATGAGAAAATGGGAGAAAATAGGAAAGAAAAAGAGGTCTGAATTTGTGATCTTATTAGTGATTATCGAGTACGCAAGAAGGATAAATTTTCACTCTAATGGCTGTTAGGTTGAGACGTTTAGTTTATTTTTTCTCTTCCTTTTCTTTTCATCAATTTTCTCAGCAATTAGCTTCCGTGTCATTTAGCTTGTTTTTTTGTGTCATTTTTAGTGTTATCATTATTTAATTTTTCATAAAATTTATGTACGAATAATTTCTATCTCTTAATTTCTCTCTCTCTTTGAATTGGTTAGTATTGTTATTGCTCTTAATTGTTGAGAATTTGGAGCCCTTTGCCTGATTTCCATTTTGCTTCCTGTGGATAATGTATGTAGTGGTTTAAACTTTAATCTAGTAGTGAGGTTTGTGAAATTGGCTATGCTTTGATTTTTTAATGAATGTAGAACTGAAAACATGGAAAGAAGAAAAAGAAAAAAGAAATGGATTGATAATGGAAGTGCATAAATTGCCTGAGAATTTTGCTGTTGGACCATGTGATTGCAACCACCATAAATTGATTAACGAATTTTGCAACCACCAATTACTCGGAATCACTCCTTTTTGACCAACGGTTTGGGCCATTTGAGGCGTAATGATGGTTCAGAAGAAACCTCACCGGGACTATGTCGTCTTCTTCAGTCTCCAACCCTCTTGAAGTCTGCGTCAAAGCTTCCATCACAACCCCCAACAATCTCGGCAACTGTCAATGTCTCTAATATGCCATTTGGTTATTGAGAAAATGGGAGAAAATAGAAAAGAAAAATAGGGTTTGAATTTGTGCTCTTGGTAATTTAGTAGGCAAGAAGGATAAGCTTTGACCCAAATGATTGTTTGGTTGAGACAAACGGTTAATGAGACAATGGTAGAAAATGCGAAAGCAAAAAAGGGTTTGAATTTATGCACTTACTAATGGTAATCGAGTAGGCAAGAAGGATAAACTTTCACCCAAATGAGTTTAATATGCCTATTTTGGTTACTGAGAAAATAGAAAAGAAAAAAAGGGTTTGAATTTGGGCTCTTATTAGTGGTAATCGAGTACACAAGAAGTTTAAACTTTCACCCAAATGACTGTTAGGTTGAGACAAACGGTTAATGAGAAAATGGGAGAAAATAGGAAAGAAAAAAAGGGTTTGAATTTGTGCTCTTATTATTGGTAATCAAGTATGCAAGAAGGATCAACTTTCACCCAAATGGCAGTTAGGTTGAGAGAAACGGTTAATGAGAAAATGGGAGAAAATAGGAAAGAATAGATGGGTTTGAATTTATGCTCTTATTAGTGGTAATGGTATTGGTAAGAAGAATAAACTTTTACCCAAATGATTGTTAGGTTGAGAATTTTGTTTATTTTTTCTCTTCTTTTCTTCTCAGCAATTAGCTTCCAGGTTAATTAGCTTGTTGTTTGTGACATTTGTAGTATTGTTCTTTATTGCAGTCTTGCAGTTCTTTTTATTTTTCTTTGAAATTTAAATATGAATAATTTTTATCTCTTACTTTCTCTGTCTCTCTGAATTGATTAGTATTATTGTTATTGCTGTTAATTGTTGAGAATTTGGAGCCCTGTGCATGATTTTCATTTTGCTTTCACGTGGTTACTGTAAGTAATGGTTTAATCTAGTAATGAGGCTTGTGAAATTGGCTGTGCTCTACTTATCAAAAAAAAAAAAAAAAAAAAAATTGGCTGTGCTTTGATTCTTTAACGAATTTATAAGTGAATGCAAGATTATTATTATTATTATTATTTTAAAAAGGGGTTGAGAATGGAAGTGCATAATTTGTTTGAGAATATGCAGATTAAAATACTTTTGGACCATGTGAGTGCAGCCTTAAAAGTTTAGATTTTTCATGCTTATGCTAGGAACTGGAGATGACTGATGAGGTTCCCAGAACATTATCTGCTCAATTTGGTTGTTGGGTAGAGAATGGTGCTGAAAGATAAGGGAGATGAAGCAAAAAATTGAAAAAAAAAAATAATAATTGGATTTTCTCCCGTTAAACAATAGTTTTCTTTTTTATTAATTTTTTTGTCATAACCTCGGGATTGGATGAAGGCAACCATTTTGTTCAAATGATATCAAATTTTAGTTTTTTTTATCCAGTTTGCCAATCCATACCCCTTTAACAAGACTTCTTTAAATGTCAACTATTTAATGAAAATCTCATTTTATTAATTTCCATCTTAAATTCACATTCTTTTATTGTTTACAACAATTGTGTTTCCTTCAAACCTCACTCAATCAAAAAGCAATTTTTTTCACTGCATTGGCATGTATGTTACCCCTCATTCAATTAGGAAATGAGTTAGTAGAAGGATGCAATGCAATACACTAGTTTCTGTGCTAGTTTTAAAGCAATGGTTTTTTTTTTCTTCACCTGTTGATTTTCTTTAAGATTGTGTTTCCAGGCCCATTTACACAGAGAGTTCTACTCACATTAGAGGAGAAGCACCTCCCTTATGACGTGAAGTTGGTTGATTTGGCCAACAAGCCAGAATGGTAGTAATTAGAGTAACCCATTTGAGCCAAATCTTATTAATTTATCTTTTTTCAGCTATATTCAAATACCCCTTCGAACTGCAGGTTGCTTATTCAATTTTCTGGATGTAGGTTCTTAAAAATAAGTCCAGAAGGTAAAGTTCCAATAATAAAGCTTGATGAGAAGTGGATTGCAGATTCAGATGTTATCACACAATCGCTTGAAGAGAAGTTTCCTGAACCACCTCTGGGAACACCACCTGAGAAGACTTCAGTGTATGTCATATGTTATTTTCTTTAATTTTTCCTCCATTAAAGGGTGTATATTATATGTTCACCACAAAATGCATATAGTTTTACTTACTGTAGGAAAAAGTTCTAGGGGATGAGATTTTTGATTTATATCCCCAACTAGAGGGAATTCATAATTTTGATGTGTGCTAGATGCCACAAGCTGTTGTATAAGAGTTCAAAATCTTCCCAGTTTTTCGATAAATATCATTTGGATGCATCCATATACACAAGAAGAATATAGAAGGAATTCATACAAAGTATACTTTCGTTTTGGCAAGAACTCTACCGAAGAATCTAGCAAATTCGAGGAGTTTTATAACCTTGGAAAAGAGAGCTCCAATTTTATGTTTAGAGAGACAAATAAAATTTTCTACCCCTTCAACGGTTTTCCTATGCCTGTCCCCTAAACACTTCACCATAGTCATATTCTAGGTCACGTGTGGTACTGTTTTGGCCCACTTGACCCACATTGTGAAACCTCAAACTAAAAAGTACGTTTTCCGCCAATCTACCCATTGATCCCTAAATAGAGTTCAAAGGCTTCCCATGCGTCTTCATTATATTAAAATTTAGGAGTGGTTGCTTGTTTAATTGATAAAAGTTTGAACTATAAAGTTTGAAAAGGTGCTTGTAATTTTGAGTTCAATCAATTTATGCAAATATAGTTAAATGAATTAGGAATTTAATCCAGTCTCGAGGGAGGAGTGAACAAACAAGTTGTGGACCTGTTAAGGTCTCACCTCAGCAATAAATACTGGAAACCCGCCAATACCGGAGAGAAGTTGGACGGTATTCCACAGAGTGTAAGACATGAAGGGTTGGTCTTCAGCTTGTTAGTCTTTCGGTTTAATATTTGGACTGTAAGTCTGTAACCTTAGTTAAAAATTAGAATTTTAAATCCACTTATCAAAAATAAATAAATAAATCTTATAAAACATTTAGAGAATATGTAAGCTGCTTTAACAGTTATTGATATTGTGAGTCTCTTATGTTTTAGTAGTTGGCGAGTACTCTTTTTTTGGTATAATTTTGCAAGATGTTGTATCTTCAAGGTTTAAGTCAGATCACATTTCCAAAGTGTTGCAGAATAACATGTGTGGATTTATGAGCAGCAACTTGTCTCATTTTTTTCAAATATATTCCTGTAGTGGATCAAAGATCTTCTCCACATTTATTGGTTTCCTTAAAAGTAAAGACCCCAATGATGGAACGGAGCAAGCATTACTTGACGAGCTGACTGCTTTCGACGATTATATCAAAGAAAATGTGAGGCTCCTTGTGTTGCTGTTGCTATTGCTACTATTATTTTCTTTCTAATTCCATGTTAAAAGTGTATAAAGTAAAACATTCTGTATTCTGAAAATAAATATTGGCTTAATGGATGAAGCTTACTCAATATGTTTAAACAGTATAAAAAGCTGTGGTATGTTTGGGCCAATCAATTTCAGTTTCTGGAACATGTGCTGTCTGCTTGAATTTGGAAGTTCTCATTTTGGTGCCTCTCTATTAATATAATCACTTGTTGCAGTCTCATGTGCAGAGAAACTATAAATATTTCTATATAAATATATCCAAAAAATAAAAAATAGTATCTAATACAATACTTTCTGATTTTGTTACTTGAAGGGACCATTTGTGAATGGAAAAGCAGTGTCTGCTGTAGACTTGTCCCTTGGGCCAAAGCTGTACCATCTAGAGATTTCTTTGGGCCATTATAAGAATTGGTCGGTTCCAGATTCACTTCCCTATGTAAAATCCTACATGAAGGTACGTCAAGTATAAGTCAAACCTTAAGAATCTATTCTTTTCCATTTATAGTCCATGATTTGCAAAGCATGTGTATGTTAATGTTCATTGCAAAAAGAATGATAGGTTTTTAGTTAAAGAGCATAGTTTGGTTACGCTACTTGATTCAACATGGCGTGCCTTAAATTTTTGTTAACTTTTACGTTGCAATGATGCTTTTGTTTTTAATCTACCTACTGCGTGAAGTTTGTGAACTCATTGCTTTCTGATGTCCAGTCTGAGGATGTCCTGCAAGGCAGCCATAAATGCATAGGAAACTGATATAGACCAATTTACTTTTTAAATAGCTTGTATTGTCTCAAAATCTGCTAAAGCTTTTTAGGCTTAAAATTGAATCTCTTCGGAACCAGCTTGATAAATGTGGGATCAAGATTAAGAACAAAGAGAGAAACCAGCTAATCAGGTGGAAGAAGGATATTTAGCAGATGTATCCTTATTTTATTTGATAAAGAAATTCGTGCCATGTTCGGAACTAGCTTAATGGAGTTGCAGACTGAGAGAGATGAAATCTCACCACAATTCATAACATTACATGAACTCGGCCTATTAAATATTTATATAAATGCACACGCGTATTTAGGTTCATAGATAAAGGGTTGTTGTTCCCCAACACTGGCTGTGGGGTGGGGCAACTCTGTAGAACATTTGTATTATCTGAATGAAGTGGCTGCCGGTTTTAAGACTTAAACCTACTTTTTCAAGTTTCACAATATGAGCTTCCACTGTTACACTGAACAATTGTCACTACTATATAATATAAAGTGGGGGAGAGAGAGAGAAGTATATGGATCTTATCGAAGCTTTAAGAAGTTTTAGGAGACTTTTATCTTATATTCTTAGTTTGAAAGAAACTCTTTTTTGTGTTTAGTGCATTCAATTATTTCTTCTTCTTTCTTGGCAAGAAGATAAAATGAGATTAAGTAAAAAAAAAAAAAAAACTATTTAGAATGCTACAAGGAAGGCATTCCTTCATGGTCTTAATTATTCAAGCTTCTTTTGTTCATCTTCGGGAATGAGAACTTCAATGACTTAATTTTTCTTCTAACCAGTAAAATGGTAATTATAAATCTGATCCAGCAGCTAATCAGGGGTTTTATATGTTGCACTGTCAACTATGAACGATACATGGACTGCAGGTAACTGAGCTTCTGTGAACCTGTGATCTCAATCTTTAATACATAGGCATGCTTCTTTGATATCTCGCAAATTAGTTTTGGTTATGAGCTGTGAATGTTAAATCCAGAGTGTCTTAATAAGAAAATCTTCTTCGAGGGTGTTTTGGTTGGGTGGGTGGTTATGGGGAATGGGTTGGAAGGTCTCTTAGTGTATTAAGTAAAAAATAGGAAGAAAATGGTGAAACTTAAAATTTTAACAACCTAAAGGTTGTGGTTACATAAATGGTAGGGAGGAGTTTCAGGCTTCAGCCTCTGGATGAGAGTGTTATTCCTCCGAATCTTTAAAAAATCTGGATCTCTTCCCCAACCAATCTCCAGGTTTTTACTTCTGGAATCTGCCAGGTTGGCAGGAGAATTGGGTTGGTTTCCTGGCACACAACTAGTCGGGACAACCTTTCAGTAAAAGGAAAAAAAAAAATAATAAATAAATTTGCCCTTTGCAAACCTAGGGTCACTTTCTTGCCCTTCAAGTGGGGGAAGGTGTTGGTCCATTCACAGCTGATTAGAAATTTCTTCTTACGAGTCTGCTGTCCACTGCACAGAGTATATGCACATTTATATATGCTTATATATGTTTGGTGGAACTCCTTCCTTTATATTCATGTTTAACTAGTAAGTGTTAAATGTCGCGTCAAAAATTCAATATGATTGAATGAGGCATATTTTATTTATTTTTGTCCCAGTTATGCAAATAACTTATTATGGGATAACTTTTATCCATCTTATCGGTTGCTTTTAACCATGTTCTATTGTGACATTCAGACAATCTTCTCCATGGATTCATTCATCAAGACACGAGCTCTGCGAGAGGATGTGATTGAGGGTTGGCGACCAAAAGTGATGGTTTAAAATCGGTCTGTAGTTATTACCCAGTAATTTTTCAGCTCTACATTTCTCTTTAAGATGTAAATGTGAAACTTTGTATTCTTGTTTGACTTGTGTTTTTACTTTGAAATCCAGTGCGATACTTCCTATGCCAATTGTTTTGATGCATTATATTAATTCATTTTTCGTTACCCCCACACCCATGAATTCCAAGACTTATGTTACTTCTTAGTTCTTGCGTGCTTTACAGACGCGCGCTCGCGCCCACACACACATATATATGTCAGAATAGTAGGTGGAGTTAATATTATTCTTTGTTCAAGCTTAGTTAGAAGAATAACTTACGAATTGGCCTACAATTGTTTAAGCAAGTGAGGTTTTGCGTGGTCAAATAGTTTCTAGACAATTTCAAGATTATTTCTATTACATGTAGACACAGAGCAAATGTTTCTTTCAACCTTATTGT
Organism: Cornus florida; assembly: GCF_030987335.1. Lineage (NCBI taxonomy): Eukaryota > Viridiplantae > Streptophyta > Magnoliopsida > Cornales > Cornaceae > Cornus > Cornus florida. The sequence continues at coordinate 11,687,843 of NW_026775577.1, forward strand.
ACAATACATTCCTTTATGGGACAAGCAACAGACAACCACTGTGAACTAGTTTTATTCCGGGAAAAAAAAGATATGAACTAGTTTTGTCGATAAGCAATGTAGTTGGCTAAATGATACAATGGTGTAGCCTTGGCAGCATCGAAGTATCCAAGCTCTTCTATAGCTCTATCCACCAGGTCACCTGCAAACATCCTAGCCTTGTCGAGACCCATAAGCTTCGGATACGTCGCCTTGTCGCTTGCCAGGTCCTTCCCGGCCGTCTTTCCGAGCTCCTCCGATGACTTAGTGACATCCAGAATATCATCAACCACCTGAAACAACAGTCCAATAGACCTAGCATATCTCCTCATCCTCTCTACTTCAATAGCATTTCCTCCCCCCATTATAACCCCACATACCACAGAGGCCTCCAAAAGCTTGGACGTTTTATGTACATGAATGTACTCCAAATCACTCAAGTTCACTAGCTTCCCCTCACTGCACAGGTCCACAATTTGCCCTGCCACAAGCCCTTCTGAGCCAACTGCAGAGCCCAATTCAGCAATGGCCTGAACCACCCTGTCCGGTGACACTACGGTCCTAGCAGCTATGTGCTCAAAGGCAAGGGACAGGAGGGCATCACCGGCAAGAACAGCAGTTTCTTCGCCAAAAACCTTGTGGTTCGTAGGCTTGCCTCGTCGGAGGTCATCATTGTCCATGCATGGGAGGTCGTCGTGGATAAGTGACATGGTGTGGATCATCTCCACAGCACAGGCCATTGGGATCGCGAGTGACTCGTCCCCTCCTACTAACTCACAGGAAGCCATGCACAGGATTGGCCTCACACGTTTTCCGCCCGCAAGAAGGGAGTACCTCATTGCCTCGTGGATCTTCACCGGCTCCTGCAACGGAACTGACTCATCTAGTGCTCTGTTCACTCTTTTCGCCTTTGTTGTCATGTATGCTCCGAACTGGAATTCAGGAACCGGGTAGCTTACCGGTTCACTTAGCCATTTCTCGAGTAGTTTTTGTTCCACAAAAGATGTGTGTGCAGTATGGGTTGCCTGGATTTTCATGGGAGCAAGTTTAAGGTGGCCATGTGAGGTTTTGGTAGGGTTTCTGAGACCATTGATTGAGTTCTTGAGAAGAAAAGAATTTTCATTGTTAGGGATGGTTGCAAGGAAGGCCATTGATTTGTGAGGTGTGGTGAAGAAGAAGAAGAGCTCTGTGATGATGTTGAGTGGGACAAATGTGGATGTATATAAAGCAAGTGATCGTGAGAGATGCTGTTTTGATGCTCTAGGTCTGTGGCCTGTTGTTATTCCCTTTAAGGTGGCTTGGACTGTAGTCTTGAAATATATTAGATTCTTTAATCATCTTTGTTTAGGGCTAAACAAAGTTTTTGTCTTCTTTTCAGACATATTAATGAGAGAATTTTCAGTGTAAGATATATTTAAGATGCTCTTTTTTCAAAAAATTAAATTAAATTAATTTTTTTTACCTCCTTGTACATCATAATTGTTAATCCATGATTATAACTTTACATGTGGTCATATATTTCCTTATTTTCTTTTTTTTCCTAACATTGCTTCTAATAAAAATCACACAACTCTTACTAGTGCAGTTATTAGTCTAATTAAAATAATAATAATAATAATCACTCATCTAAATAAGATTTATATGTGGAACTCCAAGCAAAAGATAACTAACTACAATTTCTTACATTGAAATTAAAAATCTAAATGTTTTTTTTTTTTTTTTTTTTTTTTTTTTTTTTTTTTTTTTTTTGTCATAACAAAAAGTCATTTTTCGTAGAAGAACTAATAATAGGCATACTTTAGTATTATCAATTCTACTCATTGTTGAGATAGATCTTAAACATCAAGACAAACATGGAAATATTGGAGTTGACTATGTTTATCCAAAATAGTTTTTCTCTATGTCTACGTCTACATATTTATCTCTATATCAACCTGTTTATGTTTTAATGTATATTGCTGTATGCATATATACGACATGTTTACTTGACAGACGTGAAGTGATTGCGATACGTGTTGTTAGATGTCAAGTAACTATGCCACATCTTGCCAAATATCTGTGAGTCTCCGACAAGTCAAGGGTTCAAGAAATTTATTTGAGATTTAAAATCTGCCATATATATATATATATATATATATATATATATATATATATATTTAAGATGCTCTTTTTTCAAAAAATGAAAATAAAAATAAAAATAAAAATTTGATTTCTTTGTACACCATAATTCTTTATCCATGATAATAACTTTACATTTGGTTTTATATTTCCTTATTGTCTTTTTTATTTTATTTTTTATTTTTTATTTTTTCCTAATATTACTCACAATAAAAATTACATTACTCTTCTTACTCACTTTATTAGTCTAATTAAAAAATAATAATAACCACTAATCTAAATAAGATTGTGTCAAACTCCAAATTATTGAGTTTCAGTAGAAAAAAGTAGTTGTCATTCCGACCCTCACAAGACGAAAAAGAACCAACTACAATTTCCTACATTGAAATTAAAAATGTAACTAATTTTTTTTTGTCATAACAAAATTTCATTTTTCGTAGAAGAACTAATAATGGGTATAATTTAGTATTATCAATCTATTCATTGTTGAGGTGTCTTAACTTTTACTCTCATATCAAATCTAGTATGGAAAATACTAGAGTTGACTTGATATTTTTATCTGTCTATACATTATTATCTCTAAGTATATCAATCTATTTACATTTTAATGTCTATTTTTATATTTATCTTAATCAGTTTGTCTTCCAACCTGCGACACGTTCACTATCATGTAAAAAATTCAGGGACACATTTGTTTGCCATATGTCAAGTGTCTGGTATACATGCTGTCAGATATCAAAATAATTACTGCCAGACGTGAAACATATATTGAGTTTATGCATCTGCAATATAATTTATTTGGACAATATATATATTTTGATTTTAAGTGCTTAAAAGTAAAACAAGTCGGTATGATAATTTTTACTCTCGTATCAATATTTATCTTTATCTCAATCTATTAATGTTTTAATGTCTATTTTTATCTCAATCTATTTATGTTTCAATGTCTACTTTTTATCTCAATCTGTCTGTCTTAACACATGTTCGACACATCTGCTCGCCTCACGTAAAATTTCTGCAATATATATTATCAGACATTAAACGATTACGCGACAAGTTTAGTTGTTACACGTCAAGTGCATGTGTTATGTTTCGCCGAAATTTTAGTAAAATATAATTTATTTCGATTATATATATATATCGTGCTGTCAAACGTAGACAATCGTGATCGTTACACACTATAAGTGCTTTAAAACATATCGGATTTAGTGAAAATACAATTTATTTGATAAAATAGATGGGAAGTCAAATGAATGGGAGAATAAGTAATGGATAGATGATGATGATGTTGATATTGCCAAGGTTTTGGTCTGTCCTATTCCTTTTAAGATGACTTGGACGGTAGTCTTGAAATATATTAAATTAATGATATTTGATTAGGGTCAACAAAGTTTCGTCTTCTTTTCAGACAGTTTGATGAGAGAATTTTCAGTGCAAGATAATTAAAATGCTCTTTTTTTTTAAAAAAAAAGAAAAAAAAAATAAATAAATAAATTGATCTCCCTGTACAACATAATTCTTAATCGCTGATAGTAACTTTACATGTGGTCATATATTTCTTTATTATCATTTTTTTTTTCTTTTCCCCCTAATTTTGCTCTCAATAAAATCACATTAATCTTACTCACTAGTGCACTTATTAGTCTAATTAAAAATAAATAAACATTAATCTAAATAAGATGATTTCAAAATCCAAAATTGGAGTCTCAGTGTAACAAGGTTGTTCCCATTCTGACCCTAACTAGACAGAAAAGAACTAACTAAATTTTTTTACATTGAAATTAATAATCTAACTATATATATATATATATATATATATATATTTGTAATAACAAAAATTGAGTAAGGCCTATTTTCCTAGAAGAATTAAAATTATGAATAATTTAAACTAATAATATGGAGTATAATTTAGCATTATGAATTCTATTATTGGGGTATCTAATGTGTTAATATGAACATCCCTATTAATTTATGTTTGCATGTTTATCCCTATCTGTCTATATTTATATGATTCTATTATTCGTCTATTTATATGTGTCTTAGATATGTGAGTGATATGTATATCTGTTGTCACACATTTATCATCACGTGAATTGCTTGGCAGACGTCAAATGCCAAACAATTGCTTGGAGTTATACGTATTACGTCAAATAATTGCAACACGGTATATCATTACATTACAGATCTAATAAGAGGATGAGTAATAAGTAGATGAGCGTTTGATTTGTTTAGGTCATTTTTAATAAAGGACATATCTTGTGTTTACTTTTATCTAAAAAGAAAAAATTAAAGGAAATCATAGTTTGTCTCGAAGCCCCACGGAGAAAGGAGAATGTAAAAAATAATCTAACTTTCCAGTTAAATTGTTTTAACTATACAAACATATATAAATAAATATATATATATATATATATATTATAGAAATGTTACAATTTGATTCCAAAGCATGTCAGAGTAACCTAGTTTAGATTCTCGGCTAGAAACTCCCAAAGCCACCAACAATTTTTGACACATTCGAAGTTATAAATTCCTTCCATCACTTGCATTCCCAGTTGAATAATAACTTTACATTTGGTCATATATTTTCTTATTGTCTTTTTTATTTTTATTTCTTTTTCCTAAATATTACTCTCAATAAAAATTACATTACTCTTCTTCTTCACTAGTGAAGTTATTAGTCTAATTAAAAAATAATAATAACCACTAATCTAAATAAGATTGTGTCAAATTCCAAATTTTTGAGTTTTAGTATAAAAAGTTGTTCTCATTCCGACCCTCACAAGACAAAAAAGAACTAACTTCAATTTCTTACACTGAAATAAAAAATGTGACTAAATTTTTTTTGTCATAACAAAAATTCATTTTTGTTAGAAGAACTAATAATGGGTATAATTTAGTATTATCAATCTATTCACTGTTGATGCATCTCGTAAACATTATGATAACTTTTACTCTCATATCAAATCTAGCATGGGAAATACTGAAGTTGATATTTTTATTTGTCTATGCGTGCTTATCTCTAGCTCTATTTATATACTTATGTTTCAATGTCTATCTTCATTGTTATGTAAAAGATTCTGGACACATCTGTTTGTCACGTGTCAAGTGTTTGTGATACATGTTGTCAGAAATCAAATGTTTACTCTGGTTGCCACATGTCAAGTGCTTGTATTATGTTTTTTCAAAGGTTAAAAATATGTTGAGTTTATCTATCTGCGATATAATATGTTTTGATAATATATATTTTGATATTAAGTGCTTAAAAGATGTCTTTACGATAATTTTTACTTTCATATCAATGTCTATCTTTATCGCAATATCTTTACATTTCAATGTCTATTTTTATCTCAATTTGTCTGTTTTAACACACGTACACTGTCATGTGAAAGACTCTGGGACATGTCTGCTTGCCACATGTCAAAGTACGTGCAATACATGTTGTCAGACGTCAAACGATTACGCCACACGTCAAGTGTCTGTATTGTATTTTACCGGAAGTCAAACATATGTTGAGTTTGTCTATGTGCAATATAATTTATTTTTATAATATATATTTTGATATTAAGTGCTTAAAATATGTCATTATGAGAATTTTTACTCTAATATTAATATCAATATCAATATCTATCTTCATCTCCATTATTTACGTTTCAATGTCTATTTTTATCTCAATTTTTCTGTTTTAACACACATTCACTATCATGTAAATGACTCCAAGACACGTCTGCTTGCCACACCTTAAATGTCTACGATACATATTGTTAGATTTTAAACGATTACACGTTTGATTGCCACACGTCAAGTGTATTTGTTGTGTTTTGTCGAAATCTGTAGAATTTATTTTGATAATATACATATATTCTGCCGTCAAAAGTAGACAATCGTGACCGTTACACACTATAAATGCTTTAAAAGATATCGGATTTAGTGAAAATGCAATTTATTTGATAAAATAGATGGGAAGTCAAATGAATGTGAGGATAAGCAATGCATAAATGTTGATGATTACCAAGGTCTTGGTCTGTCGTTATTCCTTTTAAGGTGACTTCTTGAAATATATTAAATTAATGATATTTTATTTGGGGTCAACAAAGTTTTGTCTTCTTTTCAAACAGTTTAATGAGGGAATTTTCAGTGCGAGATAATTAAAATGCTCTTTTTTAAAATAAAAAAATTAAATTAATCTACTTGTACAGCATATTTCTTAATCACTGATAGTAACTTTACATGTGGTCATATATTTCTTCATTATCATTTTTTTTTTTCCTTTCCCCCCTAATTTTGCTCTCAATAAATCACATTAATCTTACTCACCATTGCAGTTATTAATCTAAATAAGATGATTTCACACTCCAAATTTGGAGTCTCTGTAACATGGTTGTTCCCATTCTGACCCAACCAGACAGAAAAGAACTAACTAAATTTTTTTACATTGAAATTAATAATCTAACTATATATATTGTAATAACAAAAATTGGGTAAGGCTATTTTCCTAGAAGAATTAAAATTATGCATAATTTAAACTAATAATATGGAGTATAATTTGATATTATGAATTCTATTGTTGGGGTATCTAATGTGTTAATATCTACTCGTATCTCTATTCATCTATATTTGCATGTTTATCTGTATGTCTGTCTCTATGTGTATCTCTATCATTTGTCTATTTATATGTGTCTTAGATCTATGAGTGATATGTATATATGTTGCCACACATTTATCATCTCGTGAATTGTTTGGTAGACGTCAAATGCCTGCGATATAATGAGGATGAGTAATATGTAAATGAGTGTTTGATTTGTTTAGGTCATTTTTAATAAAGGATATATCTTGTGTTTTATCTAAGAAGAAAAAATTACAGGAAATCACAGTTTCTCTCTAAGCCACCTATTGAGAAAGGAGAATGTAAAAAGTAATCTCTAAGCCACCTCCTTTCGAGTTAATTTTTTTAACTATACAAACATATATATATATATATATATATATATATAGAAATAGTTGCAGTTTGATTCCAAAGCATGCCAGAGTAACCTTAGATTAGATTCTCGGCTAGAAACTCCCAAAACCACCAACAATTTAGCTACCATAACTGTTAGTCAGATTTATTTATTTATTTTTTTCTTTTTCTTTAGTTTGGGCTGATTTCGATAATATAACCTTATTGGGATGGACTAGTTGTGATTTATAGGCCCAGTTCAATACTTTTCTAAGCTTGGGCTCAACTAATCAAAAGCCCAGTTCAGCAAACAATCTCTCTCAGAGGTCTCTCTCCTCTCTCTACGCCACTAAACCCATACTATCTCCAACGGCTGGGGTTTTATATTCAGTTCCGAACCACTCACTTTCCAACCCCTTCAATGGCGTTGGCAAACCCTTCGCTTTGCTCTGTTCACAGACTCAATCCTCTTCTCTCCTCTCAACGACGTCGCTCTGGGCTTCGACTCTCTCAATTGCATTTCAACTTGTTGAAAACTAGATTCTTCGCTGGTAATTATGCTATAAACTCATCGCTCACTCTACTTGTTTTCCCAGAAAGTCTTGAATTTTGATCTTCTGTTCTTTTATGGTTCCTGAGAAAATCGTGGAAAACAAAATTAGTAACAAACCTAAACTTCTACATTTCTTTTCATTTCACTTTGTTTTGTTGCAACCAAAAGGAATGTTGAATTTTGATCTCGCTGTTGTTGTTTGGTTCCCGAGAAAATCGAGGAAAAGAAAATGAGTAAGAAACCTATACTTCTACATGTTCCGATGTCTTTAGTTCTGGATGTCTTTAGTTGCTAAGTAAACCCAAAACTCAATGCTGCCGGATAATTGTTCAAGACTTATTATTATTATTTTTTAATTTTCCTCCACAAATTCTCAAATTTGCAATTTTTTATTTATTTATTTTTATTTCAATTTGTTTTCTTGGCAACCAAACGTAACCTTGAATTTAGATCTTGCTGTTGTTGTTTGGCTCTTTTACATTCCGATGTCTTTAGTTAATTGTTGAAGACCATTAACTAGTTCTTTTACATTGCGGTTGATTTTGATTATAGATGTATTTATTTCGTATGGAATTTCAGTTGCTGCATCAGAGAATGGTGTATTTACTTCTCCAGAGATTGCAAAGTCGTTTGATTTTGGTTCTGAGGAACGGATATATAATTGGTACCTCATCTTCAGAGCTAACTTGTTACTGTTGTCTTTTGATTTTAATTATGTTTTGACTTATTATTTGTTTCAACATGGTCATAGAATTGGACTTCTAGACACATACATTTGACATACAAATTTGAGTTAATGTAATGTGGAATGTCCTATGAGGTGTAACCACCTTTTATGAGTTGTAAGATCAGTGATGGTGTTGTGCAAAACACTTAAAAATATGTTGTAAATTTTCCATTCATGTCTATTATATATTTTTTTCTATAAGAAAAATTAATACCATGCACATGGCAAAGACAAGTGTAGCGTGCAACAAAAATCATTTAGTGTTTAAATGAATATAATTGTAGAGAAAAAAAGATATAATAAAAGGAGTATTCTGCATAAAAGAAATTGTTTATACGATATCTATTGATCTTCATCTTTGGAATTACGAAATTATTAATGTAGAAGTTTGGTTCAATGAACCATATTTTTATATTCATCCAAACTACATATACATAGACACATTTTATTTTGTTGTGTCCTTAGTCATCACTTTGTCTTTTTTCGTACTTCTTTTTTTAGAATTTGTCATGTTGTGTTCATGACCATGTTGCATAGGGTTTGCTGAGATGTCCCTAAACTGTTGATGAGTAATTGACCCTCTTTTAGTCGACAAGAAGTTGGCCCCATCTTATCTGAATCCATCACTTTTTGGATTGGCCTTCTTAGTTTCTGTTTAAACTCTGCTTCCAATGTTTTGACTAAATCTCAAAATTTCTGCTTACAATGATTTTGTTGCCAAGCACCCTTGACCCCTAAATTCATCCAACTGATAAGAACTGATTGATCATCCTCTGCTATCACCTTGCTCAAACCTATATAAGTATATAGTGAGCTCCACTTGGATTAGGTGTTGTAGAGGAGCTAAGAACTCCTTTTGAATTTAAAAGTTAGAAAAATAAAACAATGTAGAAGAAAAATTTGGCAGTTAAAAGAGCTGTTACTGTTTATAAATTCTGAGGTCATTTTTTTTTTTGGAGGTGGAGGATTGTTTGAGGCAAACCCCCCCCCCCCCCCCGTGTCTCTTATTCTGTACTTTTTCCATCAATTGGCTTTTAGCTTTATTTTGGAAGGATTTTTCATCATCCTATATGCTGTTGACAAGTGTGCTGCTTGCATTTGCAAATCACCACATGCCTACTTGCAAAAAAATGTTTTTGTGTGGAATGTTTTCTCCCATGTTAAAATTGATAATGCTTCTGCAAAAAATTTCAATTCATAATCTATAAATATAATGCATTAATGTGTAAGTGTTGGTTGTTAGGTGGGAGTCTCAAGGGTATTTCAAGCCAAATTTCGACAGGGGAAGTGACCCATTTGTAATTTCAATGCCGCCTCCTAATGTTACTGGTTCTCTGCACATGGGGCATGCTATGTTTGTGACTCTTGAGGTTGGGTAAAGTGGTTTCTGATTGCTCGAAAAACAAAATTTTAACTTCTTACTAGGTTGTTGCTAGTCATTATCTGGACCATATCAAAGCCATATTTCTGATTGCTAGATTTTATATCCAGGACAAGTATTATATATATACTCTTGAGTTGTTTGGTCATTTATTGACTAAGATGAATGCTGGTAGATCATTGCCATTTAGTTTAGTGCATCACAAATTTGCTTAGTTTCTATTGTGAAGTAGTTTATATCTTAACCCCCCACGGGGTAGCTGAGTTGGCATAAGGTCTCTATGCATGATTCAGAAGTCTTGCGCTAAGTTCCTGGTCCGTCAAAAACCTTCTTGGGTTTATCTGATACCCATGGGTTGGGGGAGATTGCAATTCAAAGAGATTAGTCGTACTATACACCCTCCACTGTACAAATTAGAGAAAAATGTAGTTTATTTTTTTGTTTATAATCAGTTATTATTTTTTGAACCAGAAATTGACGCGCCTCAGTTAGAACCTCACGAGCTGCGTCATTGCCCCAAGTGCAATCAGTTGTTATCTTGTGTGTGGATTGTTACGTTTTAATGATGTGAATGAACTTGTTCTAAATTTTCTGAGTGCTCACTTGGGCAGATCAGGTGAATGATACAGTTGATTCATTACCTTTAGTTGATGTAAAAAACTGAGAATAATGGTTGAAAGAATGTTGAACAGTTGTTATTAGGTTATAGTCTTAAGTGAGGTCTTAGTTGTACTTGGTTAATGTACTTTGGATTTGATAAACTAATTTCACTGTTTTTAGTTAGAAGTTGCAAAGAAAAGAAAATATTTAAGGAGTCTGAATTATGAGGTGGAATTTGATAGGAGAAAGTATGCTTAATAGATAGAATGGTTCCATAAAGGATACTAGAATCTAAGGATCTATGGTTCAATGTAGGAAACTAGAATCTAAGGAAAGTAATGTTTAACTGACTCAAAGTAGACGGGATTATGGTTTGATGAGTTTAGTTTAGAGAAGAAGTGGTGCGATGTTTTGTGAGATTGCTGATTGCATTATTTGGCTAGTGGAAGAGGTTCTTGGAGAATCTTTTAAAAATGACCATCATCTAAAGAAACTTGGTGGAACACTTGCACACACGAGGAAATAAATTTCTTCTTACACAATTTTGGCAAAAGGAATAGGGTGAGAGTAGTTCAGAATAGAAAATTGTCAAAAAAGAAGTTACACTAGATTCTAGAAAAATGGAAGACAAAATTTAATGATTACTACTATTCGGTTTAAAAAATAGGAAAAGTCATGTACGAACTTGCCAAGGCAACATAAGGGAGAAGGTAAATACACTGATCATGCTGAGTGCATAGAAGTTAAGATTGATTGGTTTGTGAAGGATGAAGAAACTGATGGACATTGGAAGAGCTTCTTTAAATAAAACCAATCAAACAATAAATGGAGCATTGGTTTTTTCAAGGATTTTGTTGTTTCTCTGAGATCCTTGGACTTTTGGTTTTCTTTTAGTTTTGCTTAGCCATCTAGTGCACTTTTTTGGTTGCATTTCAATCTTGTCAATTTTACTAGTTATATTATTATTGAATCAGTAACTCTTGGTTCGACCCTAGGTCTGCAGTTTCTTTTGAATTTTAAACAGCTCGAGGCACAATATGTCTGACTGGAATTTTGCTTTAAAACTCAGTGACTTAGTTTCAGATTATCACTGCTGCTATTGATATATCTGTTAAGTAGTCATGTTGATTTAGATTAAAGACTCTGATTCAGACAAAAATTTAAATTAGCAATTTCACTTGGTGACTTGGCAACTCAGTTTTAGAAAGTCACTACTGCTGTTGCTGTGTTTGATTAGAAGTTCTGTTGATTGGAGACTCTAATTCAGAATTGTAATGTAAACCTGATATTGTTGCCTGCTTGTCTGTTGCAACTTGTTGCATGAAAGTACTGATTCCTCTTCACTTCTCTGTTCTGAGTTGGAATTTGGTTGTTTCTTTAAGTCGAATGTTCTGTCATCCTGTGTTGTATGGACTCTCCCTTTTCCCTCCACATACGCATGTTGAAGTTAGATGAGATTGTAATGGCCATGGCTACAGATACCTCTCTGACACACGAACCCGTATGAGACACCCCAATCCTCAATGTATGATAATTGAAGTAGAAGACGCTGAAATTTGATAATAAGGAAGGTTTAAACTTCTAAGATAGAATCCCCCTATTTCCACCATATCTTATTTAATTTAATTTTAATTGTGTATACCTTAAAAGACGATAATATATCATACATTATGCTTTACATAATATATAACGTATTAAAATGAGCAGCATGTGTTTATGTATTTTAGCTAACGATGATATTTTGGTTTTTCTGCATGATCATTCTCAACAAAAGGATGTCCATATTTTATTCAATTATGGTTTGTTTACCAGGATATTATGGTTAGATACCATCGTATGAAGGGGAGACCTACATTATGGCTTCCTGGCACTGATCATGCTGGTATTGCAACTCAGGTTTGTTTGTAGATCTAGATGCTATAGTTTTTGGCTGGTTTATTTATATGTTTTATTCATTATTTGGCTACCCACCTCAATATTGTGTGCCACATTGAATTTCTGTCAACCACTAATGGTATCAGAATCTTGCCTAATTGATTCTTGAAGAGCCTCTTCAACTTCAAGAGAGAATAGTTGTTTTCTAATATCGCAATGATGCCAATTCTTATTTTTTGGGTTGAATTTATTTTGTTTTAAACTATTTATGGGAGTAATTTTCAGTTTACTTCTTGCATGCTGCAGATTTGGTTTAATTGCATAGTCAAATAATATATTCATTCTTCTCCGTTTTACTCAATGCATCCTTATGAAAATTGTGAAATACAGTATCTTAAAGAAAATTGTTGTAGTACAAAAGTTTGATTACTATGGCTATGCTACTGACCAAATTCATACCTCATCAGTCAAAGAGTTATGGCACCTTGATATAGACAATTGCAACCACTACTAGAAGCTATAATTTCAGATCAGTTTATTGATATATTGTATTCATTTTTCGAGCTCTCAACTTCAATATCTTCCCTCCCTACCCCGCACCTTTTTTTTTTTCCTGCCAACCACGTGTCAAAACCTTGTCTACTTAATTCTTGAAGAGCTACTTCAATTTTAAGACAATAGTTTTTTGGAATGATGTTATTGCACATTCTTTGGGTTAAATTTTGATTGTTTAAAATATCGTGGTAATAATTTCTAGGGTAAATTACCCTCAGACCCCTTGAGGTTTTCACTTTTCAATCCCAGATTAAACTTAGACCAAAATCACTCCGAGACCCTGGCAGAGTTACTTACAGTCAGTGTAAGCAAACGTTCAAATTGAAATGTCCATAATGCCCCACCTATGTTACATGGACTCGGGCAAGTGTGTTGGGTACGGGTATGCATACTTAAAATTGGACTGCTACACATACTAAGTATGTGTAAATATGTAATTTCACTACAGTGAATGGTACTGGCATTGCATAAAAAAAGTTCAGAGGGAGCTAACGGCGCACTAATGGACTGGACCTAATTGTTACTTTATACAAGCCTTAGTGGAGGTTGACCACACTTTTGACCAAAGTTTAATCTGAGGGTGAAAAGTGAAAACCTCAGGGGGTCTGAGGGTAATATACCATAATTTCTAATATAGGTTTTGCATGCTGCAAATTTGATGTAATTGCTTAATCAGATAATATATTTATTTTTCTCCATACGTAGCTATGAAAAATGTAACATGGAGTACATTAGCAAAAATTGTTATGTGAATGAAAGTTAAACTAATATGGAAACCTGGTACCTGATCTTCATGACACTAAGTCAATGATAAGAGGAGTTGTGGCACCATGACGCAGAAATGTTCTGATTTGGATGAGAAATTTATCAATTCCATTTCTTTGTGAAATAATTTTCATCTAAATATTATCTTATTTAGCAAAAAAAAAAAAAAAAAAAATCATCTAATATGTAATACAGCTTATATTTTACAAGTTCATGGCTAATGTCTCATGTCTCTGGTTTTTGTCCTCATTTCTTATAGTGCTATTTCTCGCTTGCTTTAAAAAAAAAGTATGTGGCTAATGAAATCAATCAGTTTTCCAAACTTACTTTTTATTCTTAAAAAGATTTATTTCAAAGGTAATTTCTCTTACTTTCAGTTGGTTGTGGAAAGAATGCTGGCATCTGAAGGAATAAAAAGGGTTGAACTGGGTAGAGAAGAGTTCAAAAATCGAGTTTGGGAATGGAAAGAGAAGTATATTCACTTATCCCGCTTTTAATTACTTATTGTGATCTCCTTGCTGCTAGATGTCTTTACATTCATGAATCCTTTAAAATCCTGTAATATTGCTTTCTCGAAAAATATTTTGTTGCTCTTTCAAATCTTTATAAATTACTTCTTCAACCAAGTTTGTTGCATATTTGGCTGCTGATAGATATTACTTAATCGGCTGTTCTAGCTAAGTTTCATTAGATGTTCAATTTTCTCTAACTAAGGGAAAATCAGATGGTGCTATCTGATGAAACTGAAAATTATAAGAGCTGAATTTTAAGCAGTAATTGTAAATTGAGATTATTATTAATTTATTTTTTGAATTTTAAGTGTTCAGCATTAAATGATAAGTGAACTCATTGTCACTTAAAATTTTGCCACATTTTAAGCGGACTTATATTTTAAATGATATTCAAAATGCATTATCAAACACACATAATTGGTTTGAACTTAATTCATTCCGAATTAAGTGCTGAATTGGGTTATCAAACAGCACCGACTTTCAGGACTGTTCCATGGACTGTTTCAGGACTGTGATGATTGGGTTGTTTGGGATCCCGTGGGTTATGCCTAGATCCTCTAGAGGGTTGATTGAGGCTTGGAGAGGATTTTCAGTGGGGGCTGTCATTTGGGACGCTTGGAGGGCTATGCCTCTTTGTGTTTGGTGGTGTATTTGGCTTGAGAGGAACCAGAGATATTTCGATGGAAAGGAAAAGCCTTTCTCTATGCTTAAGTTCTCTATTCTTTCCACTCTTTTTTGTTGGGTTTCAGGGAGAGATTTTAGATCTGTAGAGGAGTTGGTTGTTTTCTTGGTCTCTCTTTGAAGGCTTGAGGTGTTTTTGGCCTTGCTTTGTCCTTGGGTTTCGCTTCCCTTTTGAGCGGTTTATTCAATAAAATTTACTTTAAAAAAAAAAAAAAAAGTTCTGTTCCATGGACTTTATTACAAAAGACTGGAAAACCATATGACTTATTAGGAGAAGCGTCAAGTTAAATTTTTTATGGATGTTCCCTGGGCAGTCCAGGACAATCAGGCATTGGCAGGAGGGATGAAGTTGGGGAATTTTTGTTTGAATTCTCTTTGCCTTTTAATTGTGCAATGGATTATGCCATAAATGCTGAAGTCCTGGATTTACTGTTGGGCTGTAAAATGTTAAGAGCAAAGGTTGCACCAACATCGGAATGGAGGAAAATGCTAGTGTTTTAATTTATTGGATGGAAAGTAGCTGCAAGGTTCTTCATATTATGCTCATGGGATGCATGAAGTCATCAAAATCATCAACATTTCTCAAGATGTGGCCTCCTATATTGCTTGGGCACAAGGATCGGCTAATCAAGGAGACAGATTTCTTGGTTAAGCATGAGGCCAGTTTGTTCGAAGTGTCCCCCGGAAGGATATATTATCCTTGAATCTTTAATCTTTTATTTATTTGATAATATCTCAAGTTCTTCTTAAGAAAGGGACAATAAAATCCCTCCTAATAACTGTTACTGTAGCATGAACAGTATTGCCGTTGTAACTCATGAACTGTATTGCTGTTGCAAATCCATTTCATATTGTGTTTCACATTGTGTTTATACTATAATCCAGTTCCCCCATGTTTCTTGATTAAATAAATTTCTATATTCAATGTCATTGTTATAAAAGACTGAGGGAGTTTCAAGACATTTTTAAAGAGGTAAACTATAGCCACCTGCAATCAGAACACAACGTTTTGTGCTCAAAAATTCAAAAACACCCTTAGGTATTTGTTTTACTGTTCCATCTTTCTTCAATTGACAAATTTGGCAGATAGCACACTTCCCATAATCCTAGAAATGATTTATTTTGTTGTGCAGAATTACTGGCACATAAGATGGATAAGCTACTAATTTGGTTGCAACAGATCGGATTATATTTTTTGTACTTAGATGTTCTATTTGTTATTTTGAGGTATGGTGGAACGATTACAAATCAGATTAAGAGACTTGGTGCTTCTTGTGATTGGAGCAGAGAACGTTTCACCCTTGATGAACAGCTAAGTCGTAAGACAGATTTCTATCTAGTAAAACTTTTTTTTTTTAAAATTTTTTATTAGGTAATATACTCACACACCTAAGTCACAAACACACACACACGCATGCACACTTTTGCCCTTTCTAGTAAAACTTCAGTCAGCCTTAAATGGATGTATTGGAGTTCACACTGGTACAATAAATTTAATATCTTATTGTTTTTTATGTAATATAATTTTTATGCTCGTCCATGGCTTGCAGTTTCTTAGTTATTTGATACAGTTTTCTGTTTTCTACTAAATGCTTCTAAAGCTGTCTTTTGATAACGAATTATATTCAAACTTTTTCTGAGTTCATGGTTTTTTAATTGTTGCAGGAGCTGTAATTGAGGCCTTTGTTAGGCTTCACGAGAAAGGTTTAATCTATCAAGGTATATACCTATTTCCATTTTCACTGTGCCCATAGTTGCTGGTCACCAGAAACTCATAGCATAACCTTATTCTTTTCTCTATTTTCTTTTTCTTTTCTGAAAGGGACTTCCAGCTGTTGTATAGCATCATTTGTTGTCAAAATCCTTGGCTTACGGTTGTTATGCTGAAACCACAATATGATGCCATTTGCAACATCTAGCTTTGAAATGTCCTTCTTTTACCTTGTCTGTTAGATATATATATATATATATATATATATATATATATATATTTTGGAGGGAGGGGGAGGGGGGGTGGGGCAAAATAAATTTTAACCAAAAGGGAGGAGTTACGGCCTGCAGAAGGACAGTGCATCATTTAAAAGAATAAAAAAAAGGAAGAAAGGAGAATCTATGACTAGGAAGAGAAACTCAGATCTGGCTACCGAATTGGGATATTCATCATTTTTGAACTGCTGCATGATGATGTCGGCTCAGCATAAGACGATTCTAGAGCCCATTTTTACTTCAAACCTAAAGAGCAGGCCATTAAGGGCAAGCCACATACAATCTCACAAGTCACAACAAAGTTGACCATAGGGCCAAGGAACTGCACACCTGGCCTTTATCCATCCATGAGAGTCAATGAATCATCCTTTATAAATGAAGTTGGTCATTCTACTGGAGTTTACTTCATGGAAATCTTTTATGTAGTGTACCATTCAATTCATGCTTGCTTGGAGAAAGGTAGGACAGTGTTCGCTTCATAGTGGCTTCACAGTATCCCCAACCTTAAATGGCCCAAATTCTCTTGCAAAAAAGGAGTTCCAATGATTCTCTAGTAAAGAATGTTTATCCTCTATAAGATATTTTTTTATGTTGTAGAGAATGTTTCTCCTCTAAATGATAGAAGCCTCAATCCAGATGGGATGAGAAAGATATTTCGTTAGAAGTGTTTTTTGAAGCATGAAAGTGTCCTTTGAGTTCCATGTATAGAATGTAAAATGTGACTTTTGTTTGACTTTAGCCCCGTTTGGCATTTTTATTGTAATGAAAAAAGTGCCTTTTTTGGTAGAGCTGCCACAAAATTGCTGTTAGTAAAAAGCATGTTATGTGTTTGGTGATACATTATATAAAGTGTTTGCTAACTATACAATAATGCCTTCTAATGAAAGCACTTTTATTACTAATTTTACAGTAATGACTTTCAATGTAGAGTTACTATATTTTATACCTGTAGGAATTTATAAAAGAATGGATAGAGTTGTCTTTATAAAAAATAAGAAGGGATAAAATTGTCTTTATAAAAAATAAGAAGGGATAAAATTGTCTAAGGAAAACAGTTACCTAAAATATTGAACAATCAGAATGCAGTTTTAAAAGCTAGAATTTTAGCTTCATTCTAAAGCTCTACTGAGCTAAAATTTCTACCACTTAAAAGTGCTTTTTATAGTTACCAAACACATTTAAAGCAATTTTGTAAAGTAAAAGTGTTTTTAAATGGTCCAACAGCATTCCCAAACAGGCTCTTCAAGGGAAAGGCAGTCATTGCAGTGGTGTAGCTTTGAGGTTGAATAAGGTTGTGGTATGATGGTTTTAAGAAGCCAAAACGCATTTGTGGGAGATAACAATCTTTTGATTGGGTCATTCATGTAAGTTGGAGAAGGATTGTGATGTTGTGTATGTATCATCGAAGTCATTTTTGGTTATGGTTAGTGGAAAATTTTGTATTGAGGTTCAAATGAACTTAGACCAGGAGGTCCTTCCTCCTTTGCTCTTTATTATTGTGATGGAAACTCTAATAAGTTGAGACATGGGAATATTAATGGAAAATTGGTTGAAGCTTAGTGCTGAGGGAACTATAATACTGTATACATTAGCATGGTTGGGTTTATTTGTCTGAGTTGTAGTTTTTCACTGTTTTATTGGTGCACTTCTTTCTTTTTTTTTGTTGTTTAGAATGATATCCTATCTTTCTTGTACTTTGTCAGTAGGTTCTTCAATAAAATTTTCTCTAGCTGGCTATCAAAATAAATATATAAAATAATATAGTCAGAAAAACTACAATTAACCCATGTCTACTTCAATGTCAATAATTACCTCCCCCTCCCCAAAAGAAATAAAACAAGTAAATAAAAAACAATAGAGGACCCATCCATTCTTTCCATAAGCATACCTGTTCTTTCCGTTGTTGTTCTTCCCCCCACCTTCTTTTGCCTGCCAATTCTTTCCATGTGCAACATCATTAATCCCATTTTTTCTCTTTGTATGTGACACCTAACGGTCCTAACCCTTCTAAAGTTAATTGGAAGAAAAACCAGACCATTCTTATTTGGTTTTTTTAATGATTAATAATGTCCATGAACAAAAGATTTCAATGTGGTCATAGATATCTTTTTGTTGTCAAAAAGGTTGATGGATGCACTAATTGATCAATGAGTTTTTCCATTGGGGGAGTTTTATGAAGTATTCGCCTATTCGGACATTTTTCTTCGCCAGAAATGGCACTATGAGATAGCAAGTAAGCCTTTTCTTAGTAGCTACAGATTTGAATCACTCATGGACTTCTAGTTTGCTAATTCTTCATACTTTTACAATCCCACTCTGAGGAGAAAAACTTAAATGCTCCTTGTGTTATGATGACATGGTATTACAGACTAATTCAACACGGACACATAAGTAAGAATGCATCTATTTTAGAGGGACCTATCACTATGTGTCAGTATTTAATTAGTGTGTGATACCATGTCATCACTACACCAAGAGCATTTAAGTTTTTCTCCACCCTGAGAGGGAGGGGGCTAGTTTTCCCTGTTCTGCAACTGTTCTAATATCATGGAGACAAATTGTGAAGGATGGTAGGTTAATAAAATTTTCACCTTCTTCATTTTTTCTCCCTTCCCAATGAGAAGCGGTCAACATGTCATTAAGATGAAAAATCCTTGATAATGGTATTCGACAAGAAAATTAGTTGGAATTTCAACACTCCTGTCAAACCCATAATATCAATAGCATGCGGAGCTAATTCAAACCACCATGTTATCAACTCTCTTAACATGAGAAAAGCTGCATTGCCAAAACCCAAACAGAAAAAATCTTGAATTTTTCTATGACCTTAATGCCTTGTAATAGAAATAAGAGTCATCTTCCAAGCACATGGCAATAGGATTTTAAGCAATTGCTTGATGTATCATTGGTGTCCTGAGTGTAGTAAGCAATAAAATGAAGACACATTTTCTTGCAGGATCTTACATGGTCAACTGGTCCCCTAATTTACAGACGGCAGTTTCAGACTTGGTATGTTTGATTTGGTGTAACGTGTGTATTACTACTGTTGCTGTTCTATGTCTGAAATCTTAACAATTCACATGAACCATCTTTGTTGTACTTAGGAAGTAGAATATTCTGAAGAACCTGGTACTCTGTACCATATTAAATATCGTGTTGCTGGAGGTTCAAGGTAATTACAGACAATCCACACTTACATTTTGCAAAATATGTTGATTCCATTTGTCATAGTTGTTATAAATGATTCTGTGTT
Source organism: Cornus florida (assembly GCF_030987335.1). Lineage (NCBI taxonomy): Eukaryota > Viridiplantae > Streptophyta > Magnoliopsida > Cornales > Cornaceae > Cornus > Cornus florida. The sequence continues at coordinate 11,707,803 of NW_026775577.1, forward strand.
GATCTTTGTGTAATGTGGTAAGTTGATTAGTCAAACGTCAAGTTTGCAGGTGCAATTTCTCCAGATTGTGCTGCTTTAAAAAAACAAATCCAGCACTTAAAAACGATTTTGATAAGTAATTCTACTGTTAAGTGTGTTTGGTAACATAAACTCAAGTTTCACTTAATAATAATTGATTACTTAAAAGGATTCAAGTTTTATGAATTATATGAACGGGAAGTTCAATTATCACTGAATATGCTTAGTGAGAATCTGTCTAAAGTTTTTTTTTAATTAGGACCCATTTATCCTTAAAAGAAGTCAAACATTGTAATTTCAGCACTTGAACTTTTGGGGCTTATAAATCAGTTAATAAATATTTCATAACTTATTTCTCAGTTTTATCAAACGGAAACATATTATCTTGTTACTTACCAAAAAAGACAATTATCTTGTTTTGTATTTCTAGAGTTTGTAAAGTGAGCTAAGTGTCAACATTTAACTAGGCGCCAGCCCATTTGCGGTACTGAGTGCCCTTGAATTTGGGGCGTTAGTTAGGGTTGGGCAATTTGTCCCGACCCGGCGGGACAGGTTTGATGGGCCATTAATTGAAATAGGGGTGGGTAAGCGTTAGTAATTTGAACACAACTCTAGTTTGCGGTGGGGACATGTTTAGAAGTCTCCCACTCCGGTTATATAGTGATATTACATAAATACCCTTATTTTATATTACTCAAATTATCCTTATATATATATATATGCATATTGGTGTAATCTGAATGTTTCATACCCTAACAAACCTAATGCCTCTCTAGAACTCTCTCTCTATGCAAAAAAAATGGCTTAACCCAGAAGAGTCCTCTCTCTCCCCAAAAGATTCCCCTTTCTCAATACGCCGTTGCCGAATCCAGTTGTTCAACCTCTCCAAAAAACACCATCTCTAGCAACCGGTCACGCTGCCTCTTTCTCAAAAGCGTCATCTTCTCCAGAAGCAAGTCTCACCACTCTGATTTCTTCCAAATATGCGATTGTTATTTTGCTATTATAGTTTAGGGTAACACAAATCTCTCTCTTCATATATATATGTATGTATGTATACTAGTAAAAATGCATGTGCCATGCACATTTTGTGATACTTAAATAGATTATAGATTAGTAATTGTATTTTTTTTACAAATATATAAAAATATATATCTAAAAAATAATGTCAATATGTTTCACATTTGGAGCTAGCATCAACTTTTTGGTTTCTAAAAATTGACATGGAACAAAGATCGTCGTGATCAAATCCACTCCACAACATTTTGAATTTTTTTTGTTTGGACACAAAATCACCATTTTTTAAGTGTTAGATTAATTTAATTCATTCTAGAAAAGAACCTTCAAGTCTGAATGCTAGAGACAAAATCTGATAAGCAGGATGGTGCTTTGGAATTTTACTGAAATGACCTGAAATAAACTGGATGATCAATTCAACTTGCGTGGAAGGGTTCCTTACTCTAAAATAATATCATTCCTATCTCTCTACCTATCTGCAGCCTTATTTCCTTCTAGTCCAGTGTGAGAGTGAGATTTCCCAGATTAAAATGTTAAGAGCAAAAAGAAGACCAGAATTAACATGAGTTGAGATAATAAGGAAAGCTGTGGCAGTGTGTGGTTTAACTAAAGCTATGGCTATGGATAGTGGATTGGTAAAATAGGATTCATGCTGGGTCGTAAATTGCTGGAAGTAGGTTTCTGCTTTGATTATTTCAAATTGTTGCTAATATGTGAATCATGTTACTCATATGTATATATTGTTTTCATTGAGTATGATGTCTGTGCCTAATTTTTTTACAGCCTCGATAAGATTTCATTACCCGTGCTTATTGATGTTATGATTTTTCTTCTCCATGTAGGGATGACTTTCTGACAATTGCAACAACACGCCCGGAGACTTTATTTGGCGATACAGCTATTGCAGTGAATCCTCAGGTAGGGTCTCTTGGTTTGAACAAGTTTGTAGGTGATGGAAAGGAGGGTTTATTGGAAGTGATTGTTCTTGTTAGAATGTATGTTGGCTTATTTTCTGTATTTCTTATTAGGGCGTGCTGGCCATTTTACTGAACACTATTTTTGTTATGCATATACAAGTGAGAGGGGATCATTTTCTCTTTCTGAAAAATTTCCCAATCACAGTCTTCTCTGTTTCCTTCTTTTTGAACACTAATTTCAACAGTTCTTTTGTTTACATATCAATTAATTTATATGCCATATTTAAAATCTCCATAGAAATTTTGAATGTAATGGTGGTACAGATGTTTAATTTTATCTAATGTCAATTTCTGCTTAGGTTCAAATGCTAGTTGCTTTTATGCACTTCGTCTATAGAATTTTCTCAAAAGTAAAGGTTTTAGCTGAGTTAGTGTTCTATTTACTACACTTCCAATGTGATATTGTGGAAAAACATTTTTAAGATCTTTCAATTATTCCAGGGATTAGTTTTAGATATTCAAAAGAAAATTTGAATCTGGATCCTACACAAACCCAAGCAAAAGGGGAAATGTTTTAAAATTTTAATGCTATGTTTTACGAAAGTTCTTATGTCTGTACTTATAGTTACTTTCCAATTAGCTATGCAATTGAATCATGATTTTTCTCTTTCTGTTAAGGGAATATGTGTTGGATGGTAAGTTTAGTCTTATTCTCTGTATAAAGACTTTTTTGCCATTAAGAGAGTCCATGTAACACAGCTTTTGAGAAGGATCCTTGCTATGAAGCAGGGCCATATATTGGATGCATCACTTTGTCTTGGAATATCTACATTGGATGCATCAGTTTGTCTTGGAATATCTACCGCACTGTTAATTCGCAGTTGCCTTTAGTTGTAACTTTCAATGATCTAGGCAGGTTTTTTTGAAAATATTTAATGCAATGCTTTATTGATTACTGTTTTGCAGGATGAACGTTATTCAAAGTATATTGGAAGGCAGGCTATTGTACCCATGACATTTGGCCGTCACGTGCCTATCATCTCTGACAAGGTATGAGCATTCACTTGTCATGTATGCTGCCTATATTTTTCTTTGTGGTCAATATGAGGTTTGAAGCCTATGTGCATTTCATGTTCAAAAATTACAGAGTGAATTTCTCTTTCATTTCCAAACTTGCTTAGGCTAAAAAAGCCAAGGGCATAGAATGGATAAGTTGGCATCTATATTGAGGTTCACATTTTGTAGTTGATTACATGACACTGCAAGCGTAGTGACTAATAAGATCTAAAGTATCTTACTCATCATAGGTCTGAGACTGTTGATCCACATATCTGCTTTTAATATTATCTTCACATTCTGATTCCATTTGTAAAATGGAAAAGTTTTCATAAGGTAAGAAATATGTTGTGATATGTTGAAAATTTCAGTATTTTTTTTTTGGCTTCCTAGTGGTTATTCCTTGAGGTAATTTTGAATTCTGAATTGAGAACTTTGTTTCTAAATATACTGAGACTTGCTAATGTGCAGTATGTTGATAAAGAATTTGGAACTGGTGTGTTGAAGATAAGCCCTGGGCATGATCACAATGACTACCTTCTTGCTCGGAAGCTAGGTCTCCCTATACTTAATGTGATGAACAAGGATGGAACGCTTAACGAGGTTGCTGGACTGTACTGGTAATATTATGGAATTGATTTAATTCAGTTATTGAAGAAATTTTGCATTAAAGAAAGATTCTTATGATCTGCCTGATACATGGCAACTGCACTTACAAAATCAGTGGCCTTGATCGCTTTGAGGCACGGAGGAAATTATGGTCAGATCTTGAGGAGACAGGCTTAGCTGCCAAAAAGGAACCCCACACTTTACGAGTTCCCAGATCTCAGCGTGGTGGAGAAGTGTGTTATTGTTGCTATTCCCTTACTCTTGCAAATTTAAGAATGGAACTTGGTTAAAGAGACGCTGCTTTCACCTGTTGTTGTTCTCATACTGATTTTGTCCTAATCAGATAATAGAGCCACTAGTGAGCAAGCAATGGTTTGTAACAATGGAGCCCTTAGCTGACAAGGCCCTTAAAGCAGTTGAGAAAGGGGAAGTAACTATTATGCCCGAAAGGTTTGAGAAGGTCTGAAGATTTATTTTCTCTATTTTGGCTTCACATTGACTCTTATATTTTGCTTCCGACTTCTTTTCTCCATTGTCCCCCATTATTATGGGGTTGTCTCAACTTCATACCTTGAGAAACTGTATAGCTGCCATCCTGCATTATTGGCTTACTGTTCACTAAACCATGTACCTTTGAATTTCTTACCAAGTAGCATTAAGATGAAAAATATCATGCCATGGATAGCCATTGGTCCTGTCAACCTTTAGTTATTTTTCCTTAACTGTATCTTTACATTAAACTATACATGCTTTAGCTTACACGTGTTTTGGTTGTTGATTATAGATATATAATCACTGGCTATCAAATATCAAGGATTGGTGCATAAGCCGACAACTATGGTGGGGACACCGCATACCAGTTTGGTACATTGTGGGCAAAAACTGTGAAGAAGAATATATAGTTGCTAGGAGCACTGATGAAGCTCTTGACAAGGCTCGTGAGAAGCATGGAAAAAATGTTGAAATATATCAGGATCCAGATGTTCTTGACACTTGGTTTTCGAGGTTCGTTTCTAAAGAGTACAAGTCATTAACATCTCTTTTATGCTTTCATTTTGTAATGAAAGTTTTGAAAATACTATATATCAAAAAGCAGGAAATTCTAAAGATACTACAAGGTCTTCATTTTTTTTCCTCTCATTGAGTTGGCATACAACTGCATATTTGTGTGTGTGTTTATTGAATACATATGTATGTGTTTGTGCGTGTATAATATCATCATCATCATCATCCTTGCCTTTATCCCATATTGATGGGGTCGGCCACAAGAATTCTCTTTTTCCATTCTTTCCTATTATATACCATGTATTCTCTTAAGTTTAAATCGTTTTTATTTACTTCATCCCATGTAAGCTTCGGTTAGTCTCTGTCGCTTACCTTCTAAGAAAACAACTCTTCCTCTTTTAACTGCTGCATCATCGGGTCTACGTTGTATCTGGCCATACCACTTAAGTCTACTTTCTCTAATTTTATCAATTATAGGCTACACCTAATGTTCCCCTTACACGTTCATTATTTATCTAAAATTAAATAATCAATGACTAAAATTAGAATTTTAATTTAATTCAAAAATATTTTTAGAAGTCTGACACCAAAAATATTTTATAAAAAAATATTTTCGAAACATTTGCCAAATATCAAAAAATAAAAATAAAATAAAAAATTCTACATGAAAAAATATTACATAGAAAATATTTTTACGCTGAAACAAACGGAGCCTTAAATTCAATAGATCAAAGCTATGAAAATTCAGTAACCACTGAAACAATATGACCATTAAGAGAGGCTTTGCAGCAAGCAGCAGCCAAAATGGGGAGTCTGTTGCAAAACTTCTTTTTGTATATTGTGCTGTCAAAACTTCTTGATGTTAATTTTATTTTTTACTTTAGAGTGATTAACGTACATGCACATAATTATATATAACTGCTTCCAAATTTTCCTTGTTTGCTTCTTTTTTAGTGCACTATGGCCCTTCAGTACTCTGGGATGGCCAGATGTTACTACAGAGGATTTTAGGCGGTTCTATCCAACCACTGTGCTTGAAACTGGGTATGTACTTCCTTTGCTGACTTTTGCTTTGTTTCTTCTTTGCCTTTGTTTCTTCGTTAGGGTTCATTGTAGCTTAATTTACTTTCAGTGATCCAAATTGTGGCCCATATTCTAGAGCATGAAGTAAAATAGTTATTTGTTTTTACCAATGGGCATTAGCCCAGATGGTATGAACTCTTGAGTGTTCGAGCCTGGTTAGGGGCAACATTTGTGGGTGTGTGCGCGTTTGCTTGAACTTTCGAAAAATAAAAATAGAAAATATTTCTGTTTCTATTCTTAGGATGGAAGCTCTAGGGATATACTGCAATACTGTATTTTAACAGAATAAAACCGTTGAGAAGCACACCCTTTTTTTTTTTTTCCCCTCTATTCTCTGGGCGATGCATTTGGCAAAGAAGATAAAATTTGGTTTTCCTGGAATATTAATTTGTGAAGACAACTTTGGAGAAGCCTGGGAACAATTGAATGGATTTTGAAACTGGGAAAAATCAAGATTGGAATCAGAAGCAATGCATGAATGTCAGTGGGAGACAACTTTGAAAGACCAGATAAATACAACCAGATGTAATTGCTTATCTATTTTAGAGTGGAAAAAATGTAAAGCATGGAATAGAATATCAAAATATAACTTCTTTACGGTCGTTAACTTCAGGGCCTCGTGGGATTAGTCAAGGTGCGCGCAAGCTGGCCCGGACACCCAAGATTGTCAAAAAAAAAAAAAAAAAAAAAAATTAACTTCTGTAACTTTTAGTGGTGAACTCTTTGTACAGCAGAGATGGACGCTTTATATCTTGTGTTGCATGGCTGTTTCATGTTTAGATTACTTGTTTCATTTCCTGCATTTTTTTCCTTTCCTGGGAACCGTGGAGTAATTGAAATATCTTTGGATGGTAAGCATTGAGATACTTTAATCACATGAAATAATTGACTGCTACTGCAGTATAGCAAAATGGGTGATTTCTTCATATTTAATTTTTGAAGACCATTTAGAAGCAGAGAATTTTATTCTCTCATATGGGAAAGACTATTTGTTTGTGTCACCTTTATATGGCATTGTGATTTTGGTTCTTGTTCTCCATGATCCATGTAAAGGTGACACAAACAAATAGTCCTTCCCTCTTTATAAGGCACTGTGATTTTGGTTCTTATGTGGAGTCAGGGATGAATCTAGGAATTCATATGAGGGGGGGGGGGGGGGGGGGGGGGGGGGGGGGGGGTGGGGGGGCAAATTTATATAAATGGTTTTTTTCATAATTTCAGTGGGGTCAATTTTAAAATATTATTGGTATAAATGCAAAAATTATATAAATTTAGGGATATAAAATGTAATAATAAAAAATTTCAGTGGGGGCGGATGCCCCTGCTGAGCTCTTCATAGATCCGTGCCTGTGTGGAGTGTACTTACATTTTGCTTCTCCTTTGGGTGGTTTTGCTGGATTGTTTCTCTCTTTTTTTGTAGCTTCTGGATGTGCCTCTGGTACAAATTTCTGCCTTTCCTTTTTCCTTAATAAATTATTTTCTTTTGCACACATATGAATGCCCACATGTTTCATTTCATGGTCTTTTCTCTTACTAAGACTCTATGCCCTTTTGGTAAACTCAAGAGAACAGATTAAGTATCAACTTTGCAGTGATACTGGATCATGATGTCCTAACAATAATTTGCCACTTGGATCCTTGTTCACCCGAAGTTAAATTGGAAAAAGCCTGTCAACCCCTTGCTTGGATAAAGGGTAGACCCAGTGCACGAGGCTCCCGCCTTTGCGGGGTCTGGGGAGGAGGGTCATGCGGAGAGGCTGTTTCCCCATGACCAACTTACAATGGAGCAACCTTACCATTGCAGTGATACTGAAGCACTATAACTTGTAGCTTCTACATAATAGAAAAATTATTTGTGGTTAATGACTGATGCTAATTGGGTTGGTCTATTAGAAGCTTGGAGTGTATTCTAGCTTCTTGGCTCTGGTTAGCAAAAATGTGATAAATCTGACTGTTGGTGCCCATATTGTATTAGGCAGGGACGCTCATTTAATGCTAATGAATAGTGTATTTGTTTTTGGTAATATTGATTTATGGTCACTTCTTTCTTTCTTTCTTTTTTCCGTGCATATTCGCTTAACTTTCCATGCAGACTTTTTTCCCCATGAATGTTGATTTCTATTGTTGCACATGGACAGGCATGACATATTATTTTTTTGGGTGGCACGGATGGTGATGATGGGAATTGAATTCACTGGGTCTGTTCCTTTTTCGAAGATTTATTTGCATGGACTTATCCGGGACTCTCAAGTGAGTAGAATGCACGAGTGAGGCTATTGCTTCAAAGTGGATATTGCATTTGGTTTACACGCAGCACTCATAGGTAGAACAATTTAGCAAGTCATGCATGTAGATAACCTCAACGGGGGTTGGGTAGGTGGTGGAATTTTTTTTTTTTTTTTTTTTGGGGGGGGGGGGGGGGGGGGGGGGGGGTTGGTGTTTTCTTTCTCGACTCCTTTTCTTTGTCAATGTTTCTTGGTTGTCTCTCTCGTTTCTCGTTTCTGTTTCTCATCATGACAATCTTCCTTGGGCATTTAATGACAAACCTTTTTACTATATTCTCATTCTTATATTCTTATCAGTGTGATTATTTGGAGCAGCTGTTTATGTCTAATCATTGACATTTTGTAGTCACTGTATCATTCTCTGCAGCAGGGTAGAGTCCTCCATTTATTTATTTTTGGTTCTGTGAACTTGGGTTCTCGCCTTCGACCACAGGGAACTATCATTTATTAGTACATAAAGGCTTTTTGTTTAATGGAATATGTTCTGGTTAACTCTGTTTTTCCTGGATTACAGCACCTAGAAGGAAATTGTGAACTTCTTAGCATCCAACGAATTGTGAAGAGGATTGTGCATTTCTTTTTGGGCAACTATGTTGAGGTCTCCAGTTTTTGGGGTTGGGGTTCGAATGTTGAAGGATGACTGAGTTGGTTTGGTCCTTATGAGTATTGCCTAGTTCACAGCCTCCCACTTCCCCCTCGTTTTGACAAAATATTCCATTAATTTAAATGAAAGCATTGCTTCCCACTTCTCCCTTGTTTTGAAAAAAAAAAAAAAAAAAAAAAACGAATCTAAATGAACAACGCATTGTTGCTCTCCATGAAGATGAAAGATTGACGCACATTTGCATCAAATTATAGCTTTATGCTTCTTTTCATAATTTTATGAATTTGTGGGACATAGGGTGGGTTTTTTAGCTAGGCTGTCCCATATTGTTTACTGCATGTAGTTGTTAACAGCTCAGGTATATTAATGTATCATATTTGTATCATGATGAGGTAAATTTTATGTAGGATTTGACTTGGTTTAGAATGAATCTTAAAAAATCAATAATTTTTTTAGTTTTGAACGATAACACTATTTCTCGTGTATATCCTCCTGTACATGGAAGAAACTTAGGGAAATTGGCTATACATGGAAGAAACTTCTGATTCAACATCCATTAGTTTTGAACGATGAATGCTTTGTATTTTTCCTTCTTTTTTGGTCCGACGGTAAGTGATACTCACCTGGGTTGAGGACCCTACACATATACACCCCTGCTTCTGCCAAGAGTTCCATGTTTAGTGATCAGAAATATATGTAGTTCATCATGTCTTCTTTCTCTTTTTAATAGGTTTACAGGTGCAGGGGTGGATATCATGGTCCTCTTTTTTCCACAACTGTGTTCAGTTTTCATGCTTCTGTGGTTGACTCTCTTTTTCTTGTACCGCTGCATATAAAAATTGCCATATGACAAATTGTTTCAGGGGCGAAAAATGTCCAAAACATTGGGAAATGTCATAGATCCGATTGATACAATCAAAGAGTTTGGCACAGATGCTTTAAGATTCACACTTGCTTTAGGAACTGCTGGTCAGGTTTGTCTTTTGTCTTAAAAAATTTTAGACTGCATCATCATGCTTATGCATCTTTGTTTTCTAAGAAGAAGGTACATATCTACATAAATTGTTCATTTGTCAATGATTGTGTCACTTTCTTGCAGGATCTTAATCTATCCACTGAGAGATTGACTGCTAATAAGGCATTCACTAACAAACTATGGAATGCTGGCAAATTTGTGTTGCAGAATTTGCCTGGTGACAGTGATATACTTGCTTGGGAAACTCTATTGGCCTACAAGGTTTGTCCTCTAATTCACTTTTGAGGTCAGTGAAATGATATTATCTGACCAGTTTTAGTATTTTCTTTATGTTAAATACAAGGGAACTTCATTTGGTTCTTAGCACTTGTTAAGGTCTTGTAAAGGAAATCATGCAGTGTACGGTCGTATCATTAGAATATTAAATGAATGATAACATAATGTAAGTTTTATTTTGGTCGTTACAATTGTATAGGGTTTGTAGAGTCAACCCTTTAGGATTGGGGATTAAGTACTTTGTTATCGTTGTTGTTATAGATGGTTCCAGGCTCCAATAGTATAGTGGGTTGGGCTGGAGAGTTAGCTCCTTAAGATCTACTTCATTTACTCTTAGTGTTCCCTCTCTCTAGCTCTCCAAGGGACAACCAAGGTGATCACAGGAACTTGAACCATCTGTTTTCGAAATTCAAAGTTTGTATCTTTTGAATCGGGAAGATCACTCTCCCAAAAGTTCTTATTTTTACCCATGTTGAAGAACCAAGTAGAAACCATCTCAAAGTAATTGAGGACACTTCTCAAACCATTTCGTACCAACTATGCTGCCATTACACTAGAGGAGGGTATGAACACTGAGTTGGAAAAAAAAATTGCAGTTTTTTGGTTGAGATAAGTAGGAAAGATATAATAGCATGTAGTTTAAATTGTTTAACTAAGGGTATGGCAAAACATAATCATTTACTCAACCCCAAATAGTTGGGAAAAGGCTTTGTTGAATTGAGTTGAAGGCTACACACTGGGTTGGCATTGCCTGAATTGGAGACAGCCAACTTAAAGTCTTGGCCTGCCCAGCCATTAATTTTGTTTGTCGTGGCCATGACTAGGCCACACTTAAGCCCAAATTTGAGCTTAGGCTGGGTTTGAGATGTGCTTGCCTAGACTTATCTTGATTTAAGGTAGTCCAAAAGTCAATGAAGAAAATATTTTTTCCCTACTGTCAAAAATGAATATCACATTTTATATGTCTCTCCATTAAATTGAATGAATAAAATTAATAAAAGTGAATTAAGTTTAATTGTATGTAGTAAAAATGACTCCAAATGCATACCTTGTTAATATATTACATCCATTTAGACAGCATATTTGCAATTGTTATCAGTGAGAGTTAATAAAGGAGTTGCATATCATTCTGCATTTGGTACAATTATACTGAAAGAGAGTAGCATTGTTTTATACTGTATGCTGAAACAGTTTTGTTTATAATTTCCTGTTTTCAGTTTGATGAAGAGGAGTCTCTTGTCAGGCTACCTTTGCCAGAGTGTTGGGTGGTAAGACAGTTCGTGAATGTGTTTTATGCAGTGCCAATCCATGATTCTCCAATAATTTTGAATGGTACTATCTAATATTCAGGTCTCAAAACTTCATATGCTTGTTGACATGGTCACCACAAGTTATGACAAGTATTTCTTTGGAGATGTTGGAAGAGAAATATATGATTTCTTTTGGGGTGATTTTGCGGATTGGTATGTCACTTTTAATGTTTCAGCAGCTTATTACAAAAAATAAATAAATAAATAAGAGAGCATTGTCCTAACTAGTTGGGATCAGCTAGCTTGCATTTAGAACATACATACTCCGTATAATTTATCTTGTGCTGGTAATTTCTAGATTAGCAAAATTTACTTGTCATGGATACTTATCAATGAATAGTCTTTCAGCTCATAATTCTTCCATTTGAATTTCCAAGTCCAAAATATATATCAATCTTTCAGTTGCATACCTAATTTTCTATGTAAAAATTAAGTGAAATACAAACACAGCTTATGCTTGCTGGACTCTAATGAGTCAAGTTACTGTGAATGTATCAATGTAAAGCAGATTCATGTAGGTTTTCTCCATGATGTGTGGTTATAGTATCCAACCGTTGTTATGGAACAGATCTCTCTATTTGTGAGCTGGATCATTCCATATGTAAAACAATTATAGTCAACTTAATAGTTAGTTGATTAGAACTATTTCATACATTCTGTTTCTTTTTACATGCCAACTTTATAGATAATTACTCTTTTTTAGTGTTATACAGTTGTGTTAATTAATGGTTCACAGTTCAACTTTTAGTGGTTTCTACACTCCAAAAGACACCTGTAATTTGAATAATTTTTTTCTTTCTAAATGAACAAAATGTTTGTTTGTAAAATCAACATAAATCCGTTACGGACCTACCAAAAAAAAAAAACTATTACTGCAGTGGAAGTATGGCGAAAATTAACAGATATGGCACTCTTGATAATGATTCAAAGAGAAGAAATTTATGATATAAGCTTTGTTAGATTCTATTTGTTGATTTAATCAGTTTTAGTGATTAATTCTGTTTTTGGTTTGAAGAATCCAGTTTGGTAAATGGATAAAAATGATTATTACAGAACACCTAAGATTCATTCTTACCAGAGAGTAGAAAAAAAAAAAAATCTAAGATTCATGTCCCTACAACCAACATTTGAATCCAAAATTGTCCCATATAAATAGGACTTAGAAAAAAAATTTAGATTCATGTCCCGACATATTACTTCAATAACCTATATTTATATGCCACTGCTCTAGTTCTTATTACATGACTCTAACAGGAATTGAACCTGGGCTAAGTTTTGACAACTCTTCTAGAATATTATAGTAGCTAGAATGAAGTGAAACTTTTAGCTGCTTTGTTCACTATAGGCCTTTTTGGTACGCAGTTTGTTTTAACCCCGAAACAAAACAATTGTTTCGTTGTATGGTGTTTTGAATAGTAATCGGAAGCATGTTTGGTAATTGCAAAATTTTTAGAAGCGAAAACATAAAAACATGTTTGGTAAAAAAGTGTTGCAAGTTTGAAAAATAAAATGGTTAGTTTAAAAATGTCATTTAAGAGTTTTTAACTTTTTACTGTTCATCGCCACTACTGTTTCTACAGTGCTGAAACATTTAAAAACACCACATTGGTGTTTTGATTTTTGGCCACTATTCACGAAACGCTTTGTCACTGTGCAAAACATTACGAAGAGTGTTTTTTCCACTGTTCACTGCTACCCGACAAAAACAAAAACACCAAAAACAAACGCAAACGAAACAGGCCCTATATTTGTGATTTTGAATTTATGATGCTGATTCTCTGGTCACTACAATTTGAAAAGTCTCAGTCCTCAAGTTGGGATTTTCTTAAAGTACAACTTTGCAAAATGTAATTCCGTGATTAATGCCAAGATGTGCATGCCAAATATCATCAAAGTTCATTTCACTAACTTAAATTAAAAAAAGAGGGGGGTTGGTGGTGGTGGTGGGCGTTGGGGGTGGACTGTTCAGACTAACTGCAATGAGGGCTGATATTGAAGAATTTTTTTTATTGCAAAGTTTGTGACATTTCCACAGTTTAACCTTAATTACACAAATGCAATTCTTGGAGCTCGTGGAGAAAATCTGTATTGAAGATGTATATGTGTTTGTGTAATCAGCCCATGAATAGTTTGCTGGATTTTTGGGTTCATTTATTTTAATATGCATGATAGTGCAATATTTCATATAAAATGTTAATTTTTAGTTTTGAATTGGTGGATTTTTCTTTGATTCAGTATTATCATAATTTTTCCAATTCCATGCTTTTTCCTCTTCGAGTTGTACTTTTTTTTTTGTTTGTTTGAGTTTCTAAAAGATAACAAATAGCAATAATCAAAATGAGTAAAGTTTTTAGTTTGTAACCACAGTTACAAATACTAAGTGAAGGTTGACCGAAGCCTTTGGGGCATAATGTTTAAGTGCTGACATGACATTTAGAATGGAGGTGGCCCCAGGGGTAAATATCATAAGTAAAAAAAGACAGATGTTTTGGACTTGTAATTTGCATGATATATAATTCTGTCCAAATTTACTCTTTCTAGACAAAAAAAAGCTCTAAAACCCCTAGTTTAAGCGGGTACTCAGCGGCTTCCTTTTGAGTCCACTCTGTTTAAAATTTTCATGCTTAAGCTTAAAGGGTGTAGTGTTATCAAGTCACTGGATTTCTGGTTATTAAAATGAGTGCAATATATCCTTAGGTTGGATTAGTGTTGTAGTCTGTGTGATCAGTGAGATCCAGTTCGCTTGAACCACTTGATGTTGTCCTAATTGTTCATTTGTATCCTGATTGCTAATTAATTGTTTGGATTTGTAAGCTGTCACCGTTACTTACGTTTTATGATTCGTTCACATTTCCTTTTGAGCAATGCAATATAATTAGACATTCTATACAAATTTACTTAGAATTTCATTACTCATTTTGGACCTATCACCAAAGGAGAATCGATGTATCTTGTAATTTTACAAATGCTACTGCCTCTTTGTTTTTGCTGAATATTCTGTATAAAAGTTCTAGTAGTTTAACATTTTCCTTTCCCTTTCCCTTTTCTTCTTGAGATGGTTAATTTTTCTAGATTTTCCCCTAGGTATATTGAAGCTAGTAAAGCTCGCCTTTACCATTCTGGAGGTCATTCAGTTGCTTCGGTAGCGAAGGCAGTTCTTTTATACGTTTTCGAAAACATACTCATAATGCTACATCCATTCATGCCATTTGTAACTGAAGAACTGTGGCAGGTAATTTTCTGAATTTAAATTCTCTAGCTATAAATGGTAAATATTTTTTTTGTTCTTCCTATATGATCTTCTATTCAGATATTTTGGGAAATTTCTTGAAAGTTGATATGCGTAAATGCCTCCTTAATAAAGAACGATACAAATCATAGCTACCATGGTCTGGATTAAAGCTCATAATCTGCGATTTACCCTTCAGAATTGTTTTTTTTTTTTTTTTTAATATGCAGACATACAAGAGAGGGTCATTTAAGAAAAATTAGAAATGATTTTTAAAAATTAACTGTAATTGGAGATACGGCTTGTAATAGAAAAGTATGGAAAAAGAGAATTCATATGAGATAAAAGGCAAGGATGGTGATGTGATGATGATGACATGAGAGGGTCATTTTCTGTTTTACTTTTAGAGTTATTATGTGATTATTTGAAAATTTATTTTCAGCATGTGACAGTGAACATAGGAAAACAAGCCCACAAGTAGTAACATGAAGTTTCAAGCTTTTCATGCATATTTATTCTATGGTTGAACTAATCAATGAACAAATCAGTTTGATATACATATGCCATATGTCACCCCATTAGTGTCCTGGCTGTTTCAGTTTAGAGGCACATTTACTGCTACTTATAGAATGCATCATTTATGCGACTTATCACCTTATATCTTAAACACATGGTGTTTCTGCTTACTGCTGCTACTTTTGATATACATTTGTGCTTTCTCTTAATCAGCCTTAATACAACACGCGTCTTTATTACTTCTCTTATAAAGTTTGGGGAGAAAAAAAGGCAATGTGGAGCCAAATCTTGCTGTATGTGGCTTTTGAGGCACAAAACCTTTTGATGCAGTCTCCTTATATATCATTTCTGCCTTCCTGAGTTTTTTTTTTTTTGGCTTCCAACATAATCTGCTGATGAAATTCCTATAATTTAAAACCCAAAGTGAAATGGAGTGTTGGAATTTTTTTGCCACTTGGAGTTTTTAATTTGCATGTTATATCTTTCTGTGGATTTTCTAAACATTGAATTTCTCTGCAGGCACTCCCCAACAGGAAAGGTGCTCTTATAATATCTTGTTGGCCACAGACTTCACTTCCAAGGCATGCTAACTCAATAAAAAGATTCGAAAATTTACAAGCACTTGTGAGTTCAATAACTTGTTCTTCCTCCTCCCTCAACATCTCCTCTTCCATGCTGTCCTTGTAAATATATCTTTCATGGAAGCTAAAATAGTCCTTGATTTTTAATTTTTTTGCCCTTTTTAATATTTAGACAAGAGCGATTCGAAATGCTCGAGCCGAATATTCTGTTGAGCCGGCAAAACGTATATCTGTATCTATTGTTGCTAATTCTGAGGTCCTCCAGTATATTTCTGTAAGTATTGACTCTCTTTTTCTGGTTTCCACAGTCTGGTCGTGTGCATGTTTTATTTATAACACTAGCTGGCTACTTTTGCATTTGAGTACTGAAAATTAGTGCTCTGTGTGGTTTACTAGCTATATTATTGCACTCTTTCTAAACATGCTTGGTTCACATACTTTTTGGTCAAATTATGGTTGGGATCATATATAGCTCAATATGGACCCAACCCTTCTTCAACGGCCTACTATATTAGTAGAAATATATAAAAAAGAAGAGAAAGGAGAGAATTACGTAAAGACTAGAATGATATGAATTACTCATTCATAACTCTAGTATTTATAGATAAAATGAGCACATGCTCATATTACAAGAAAAGAAACTAAATCAAATCAAAATCAAATCACAACTTATTCTAAAGCATATTCTATGGCATTCTATAGCATAGTCAACTCTCTGCTATTACGGTAAGTCATACCATAAATCGTGGTATCGTATATGCTAACATGTGCATAGTCAAATCTCTGCTATTATGGTAAGTCATATCATAAATCGTGGTATCATATATGCTAACACTCCCCCTCAAGTTGGGGCGTGGATATCTAAAACGCTCAACTTAGACAATGCATTATCAAACACAATCTTGCTGACGCCCTTTGTAAGAATGTCTGCAAGCTGCTGAGAGCTTGTGACAAATGGAGTGCAAATTTGACCAGAGATGATATTCTCTCGAATGAAGTGACGGTCCACCTCTATATGCTTAGTCCTGTCATGCTGAACGGAATTTGCTGCTATGCTAGTGGCAGACTTGTTGTCGCAGTAGAGTGAGAATGGAAGCGACACTGGAAGGCACAAGTCTGTCATCAAGGTTTTCAGCCAAAACAACTCACCTACCCCAAGAGCCATAGCCCTATACTCTGCCTCTGCACTAGATCGAGAGACAACATCTTGCTTCTTACTGCGCCAAGTAACCAAGTTACCACCAATAGTGGTACAATAACCTGAAGTAGACCTCCTTTCTGAAATTGATCCTGTATAATCAGCATCTGTCCAAGCCTCAACACGTAAGTGACCATGATTGGCAAACAAAATTCTACGGCCTGGACACCCTTTTAAGTAGCGAAGGATTCGAATAGCTGCATCAAGGTGAGGGGCACGAGGAGAGTGCATGAATTGACTCACGACACTCATGACATAAGCAATGTCAGGTCGAGTCATGGATAAATAGATGAGCTTCCCCACAAGTCGTTGATACCGACCAATATTTGACAATAACTCCCCCTCAAAATCAGCCAACCGATGATTCTGCTCAATCGGAGTATCAGCAGGACGAGTGCCAAGCTGACTAGAAGCAGAAAGCAAGTCAAGAACATACTTGCGTTGAGAGATGAAAATGCCAGTCTTGGAGCGAGCCACCTCAATGCCCAAGAAGTACCGTAGGGGACTAAGATCCTTAATCTCAAACTGACGGCCAAGATAGCTCTTAACCTCATCAATTCTGGTAGTATCATCGCCGGTAAGAACAATATCATCGACATACACAATGAGAGCAACTGTCTTACCGCCTGAATGACTAAAAACAAGGTATGATCAGCTGCACTTTGATGGAAACCAAACTTGAGCATAGCAGTGCCAAAGCGATTAGACCAAGCTCGAGGAGACTGCTTGAGGCCATACAGAGAACGACGAAGACGACATACCATACCAGAATGAGCAGGAGAACGAAAGCCCGGAGGAGGAACCATGTACACCTCCTCCTGCAAATCACCATTGAGAAAGGCATTCTTGACATTTAACTGAAATAGAGGCCAAGATCGAATTGCAGCAACGGAAAATAATACATGGATGGTATTCATCTTGGCAACAGGGGCAAAAGTCTCCTGATTATCTATGCCATAAGTCTGAGCATAACCCTTGGCAATCAATCGGGCCTTGTAACGAGAAACTGACCCATCTGGATCATGCTTAACTGTAAACACCCAACGACAACCCACAGCCTTTCGTCCAATAGGAAGCGGAACCATGTCCCAAGTCTGATTTTTCTCAAGTGCTTGTAGTTCTTCTGTCATAGCATCACGCCATTGAGGTTGTGCTAGTGCATCTGCAACACTAGAAGGAACAGGAACCGAGGCAACAGAAACAAGAAAACTTCGATAGGAGGGTGAGAGAGCATAATCAGAAACAAAATTAGAAATAGGGTAAGTACAAGAACGTTTACCCTTTCGAAGAGGAATGGGGCGATCATCAAGCGAAACAATAGCTTGAGAAGGCGGAGCTGGTGCCGAAGGAACAGGGCAGTCGATCGTGGGAGGAGAAGCTTGTACCTGTTGTCTCCGACTATAAACCTGTGAAAAAGGAACAATTCCCCCTGCTGGAGGGGTATCACGAGGAGGAATCATAGAAGAAGAAACAGGTAATGTTAAAGGAGTTGAAGACGGAAGAAGGTGATCATCCATTATATTCAATGGGAACCATTTACTCTGAGAACCAACTGAACCACTATAGTATGGTGTATGCTCAAAGAAAGAAACATCCATGCAGGGACGGAGCCAGAAAAAATTTTCAGGGGGGGGGGACATTATAGTATTGTATACCATAATATATATTTACAATATAATGTACATGCATATAAGCTAATATTTATGAGTATATATATATATATATATATATATATATATATATATATATATAGAAAGAGATAATGATATTTTTGGAATGAAATTAATTTACAAATACAGAATATAAGGATTAAAGAAACAATTTAGGAGAAAAAAATATGAAACATATATAGAATTTTACGAAGAATGAGAAAATTCAGGGGGGCACTTTCCATATATTCATTAAAAAAATATATATATTATTATAAAATATATATAGAATATAAGAGAGGGAGAAAATCCCACGTGCCCCTCCTGGTCCTTAATTGGCTCCGTCCTTGCATCCATAGATATAAACCGCCAACGACTGAGAGGATGGTAACACCTATAACCTTTTTGAGAGTGAGAATAGCCTAAAAACACACACTTCAAAGCCTTGGGGTCAAGCTTTGTACGAGTTTGCCCCAACTGCTGAACAAAGTACACACACCCGAAGACTCGCGGAGGAATCAAAAAAAGAGATGAATTGGGATGTAAGATTGAGAGTGGGGCTGCAAAGTTAAGAATCCTAGAATGAGTCCTATTAATGATGTAAACAACGGGAAGAACTGCATCTCCCCAAAATGACTGGGGAACATTCATGCCAATGTAGATTACTCTGGCTAAGTCAAGGATGTGGCGATTCTCTCTCTCAGAACGACCTTCTGTTGAGGAGTTTTAACATTAGCCATCTGATGCTCAATCCCAAATTCTGTACATAACCGTTGTACCTCCCTATAAGTGTACTCTGTACCCTGGTCAGATCTGAATTTTTTAATGGTACGATCATATTGAGTCTGAACCATTGTCATAAAATTTTTAAAGATGGTGTATACCTCATTTTTGGTTTTCATAAGATAAACCCAATTAACACGACTATGATCATCAATGAACAACACGAAATATCGAAATCCAAGACTCGAAGTAATTGGGTAAGGACCCCACACATCTGAATGAACAAGATCAAAAGGTGTTAAAGCAGATTTATTACTACTAGCAGGATAATTGGAACGAACATGTTTAGCCATATGACATGTTTCACAGGATAAATCTGACACTGCCACGTTACAAAATAAGGAAGGAAATAAATGTTTTAAATAACCAAAAGAAATATGTCCTAAACGCATGTGCCAATGCATAAGCTGGGCTTTATTAGATGAAACAATATTAGAAAATGAAGCTGAATGTGCTTGAGGTGACAAAGGAGCATCCAACAGGTATAAACCGTCCACTTCACGCCCACTGCCAATCGTCTGTTTCGACACCAGATCCTGAAAAATACAATGAGAGGGAAAGAACGTTACACTACAATTTAATTGTTTGGTAACGCTTCTAACAGAAATAAGATTTGTAGTCAACTTTGGAACATGAAGTGTATTTGACAAAGTTAATGAAGGAGTAACTGATATGTGACCCCTCCCAGCAATGGAAGATGGAGAGCCATCTGCAAGGCGGACCTTGCGTTGGCCCAGAGCAGATATTATAAGATTGGAAGAGTGAGGACATACCAGTCATATTGTCTGAAGCACCAGAATCAATGATCTATGGTGTTGAAGATGTAGATACGCTATGTGTAGACGCAGTAGTACCTGAGTGGGCATAAGTGGAGGTTGGCTGAGATGATGCCTTCATTTGGTTGAAGAATTGCTTGAACTTGTCCAAATCAGCTTGAATTAAGGTAACTGTGGCAGAAGATGTAGAGGCAGTTTTGTTAAGAGTTGACAACGAGATTGGTTGTGTAACAAAATGTGTAGAGGATCGAGGCTGTTGTTTCTGTTGCTGTGGACGTCCATGTAGAGCATAACAACGAGATTTAATGTGACCAATTTTTCCGTAATGGTCACACCGTCCACGTTGTCGTCCCAGAGGATGACTGGTGGTAGTGTTTAGAATTGACTGGGATGGTGAAGTTCCTGAAAGGTTAGGAACCCGAACTGCCATAGCAGAATGATCAACAGAAGCAACACCTAATGGATGAGTCCGGCGGCTCTCATCTGACAACACATAGGAGTATGCATCCTCAAGAGTAGGGAATGAAGATAAGCCCAATAAATGAACACGAGCATACTCAAACTCGTCGTTCAACCCGGCAAGAAATTGAAATACTCGATTCTTCTCCACAATTTCTGCATATAAAATTGCATCATCTGGATCTTTCCAAGAGTGGAAGGAATCATAATATGACATCTCCTCCCAAATAGCACGAAGCTTGGCAATGTAACCTGAAACTGTCAAGTCACCCTGAGAAATCTCGGTGATATCTCGCCCCAGTTGGAAAATTCGTGCATTATTCTGCCTCTGAGAATAAGTGCGTTGAACTAAATCCCAAATCTGCTTAGCAGTCTTCATAAACATATAGCCAACAACTATGTTTGGTTGCATCGAATTGACTAGCCAAGACATAACCATAGCGTTATCTGCAAACCACTGTGGATATGCCTTCTCTGACTTAGCTGGCTCTTTCTCAGAACCAGTAATATAGTCAATCTTGCCTTTGCCACCAATGAACATCTTGGTAGACTGTACCCAAATCAAATAGTTGGAACCATCCAACTTCACTGTGGTGATTTGAAGTCCTGGATTTTCTGATGAGTTGGTGGGAAAAATGGCACCACCACCCACAAAACTTGAGCCAAGAGAATTAACAGTCGAGGACCCTGAAGCTGCCATAATCTGTTACACGACAATAAAAAACTCCAAAAACACCACAAATTCTATTAATAAATCAAAGGGTCTCCTCAGACCATAAACAATAACAATGTCTCCTCAGACCATTCCCGAAAAATCCAAATACATACCTTTTTTAAGGAGCGCTGCCCGCTTACATATAGCCAGACAGCTTCTTTTTTAATATCCGGAACCTCTTTGTAGACTAATTTTTTTTTTTTTTTTTTTTTTTTTTCACCCAAGCCCTTCTAGGTGTTGGAAACCAACTATCCCAATTTACCTAACCCTAGAAGAGTGAAAAAGAAATTGTAAAACTTAAAAATACCTGTTTTCGATCACAAAGCAACAATACAGAAAAAGCATGTGTAGGCAACGTCACATGATGTCACAAACAACCTAAGGTAGCTGTTGCACAAGTAGCAAGGCTGCTGAAAGGTGTGGAAAGGTGTTGGCTCTGATACCAAGTAGAAATATATAAAAAAGAAGAGAAATGAGAGAATTGCGTAAAGACTTGAATGATATGAATTACTTATTCACAGCTCTAGTATTTATAGATAAAATGAGCACATGCTCATATTACAAGAAAGGAACCTAAATCAAATCAAAATCAAATCACAACTTATTCTAAAACATATTCTATGGCATATTCTATAACATAGTCAACTCTCTGCTATTATGGTAAGTCATACCATAAATCGTGGTATTATATATGCTAACATGTGCATAGTCAAATCTCTGCTATTATGGTAAGTCATACCATAAATCGTGGTATCATATATGCTAACAATATTATATTGATGTGTAGTCAAGAGTCAAAGTATTTCAAATTTAAGGGTAAATTACACTTACGTCCCCTCTAGTTAGAGTTTATTACACTTACCTTCCTTGTGTTTTGGATAATTACACCTCCCTTCTAGTTACATGTGTGTAACAAACTGACCCCTGCCGTTAGTTTCACCAACAGTCATATATGGTCAACGCAAATGTGGCAAGTTTTTTAGTTTTATATAAAAGATTTGTCCTTCAAATTACTGTGAAGACACTTTGTCAATTATTTGTGCGAAAAGACAATTATACTTCCAACTTACGACATTTTCGTCAATCTAATTTTCTTTAATTAGGGGTATAATTGTCTTTTTGCACAAGAAGCGTTGGACAAAAGTACTTTCACAGTAATTTGAAGGGCAGATTTGTCATATGAAGCTAAAAGCCTTGCCACATCAGTGTTGGGCAGGGATCGGTTTGTTATACACATGTAACTAGAAGGTAATTATCCAAAACACAGGGAAGGCAAGTGTAACAAATCCTAACTAGAGGGGAAGTGAATGTAATTTACCCTAGATTTAAAACTAACATTAGAAAATCTTTAGTTCAATATTTTTATGAGTGAAGATAAGTAATAAAATTGATAGGCAAGAGATACTCAAATTATTGTTATTTCAATATGCAGAAGAGAATCCAGGAATTTCTCCTGAGATTTTGAGGTGATGAAATGAAAACTGGCAATTGAATTGTTGTGTGGTCATACGACAAAATTTAAGGAAAATGTGCAAGGAACTATAATTTCAGCTAAGTCTTTAGAGTATAAGATGTCGGGTAATGGATGTTAAAACACTGCAAAAAATTGAGTAGCGTGCATGTGTGAGTCAATCATCAAAATGTTGGTGTTGTAGCATATACAGTTCAGGTTTTAATTTTCTTTTGCAATTGGAACACTATAACTTTATACAGTTGACAATTTAATGTAACTAGTATTCAATGACTTAATTATTCTAAATTTCTAATAATTTATAATTTTGGGAGGAACCAGTTTGGTACCATAGAGGATAGTTAATAGCTATATTATTTAATAGTTAATAATCTTTAAAGAAACTATTGTAATATAAACTAATAGAATGAAATATGTATAGAAATGTGAAAATTCATTAAAAAGTTATTAATATTCTCAAATGGCCAGTTTATATACAGGGTGATTTTCCTATCTTATCAACATTTAGGCTCCGTTTGTTTGGACGTAAAATATTTTTCAGAAAATATTTTTTTATTTTCTGGTGTTTGGTTGTCGTAAAATATTTACGAAGTAAAAAAATATTAAAATTTAACAAAAATAACTTATTCATCAATTTTCGGCAAGTTATTTTACATATCCCGTCCGATAGACTCGACCTCAACCTCGACGTAGACTTTTGCCAAACACCGACGAAGTAAAAATAAAAGAATATTTTACCTGAAAAAAAAAAAAAAATTTCCAAAAAGAATATTTTACGTCGAAACAAACGGAGCCGTAAAGTTGATAGCTTTATTTGTATCATATTATGAATTTTTATACTTTTGCCTTAGAGAGGAATTATTGGGCAACATGTTTTGTATTTGGAAAATGTTTGAAATATCGTTGAGAGGTATTTACCATCTGTTTTCTTGAATATTTGAAGTTTCAAAAGTTTCGGCCAACCATGACTCCGGAATTTAAGTACCTAATTAGATTAATAACTTCATTGTCTCCCACAATTATCAACTGATTCTAGATCTGCTGAACTCTCTCACTGGGAACCTATTACCTGTACTGATTTCGCGTCATGCTTTCTGAGGTAAATTAAGTGTCCGGGGGCTGCTAGCAGAAGGTTAATGTAGCAATTGTTATTGGTAGCAACAACCTTTACAGAAATGTATGTGTGCATTCTACACAGATTTCTTACACATGTCAATATATGTTATGTATATGATGCAGAAAGAGAAGGATGTTTTAGCTCTTCTCTCCAGGCTAGATTTACAAAACATTCATTTTGCAGATTCTGCTCCAGGTATGTTTACATAACAGCAATGTTCTTTTGGCCAAACATAGGTCATCTATGTTTTACGTTTTCTAGCTCATGTTTACCATCAATTGTCTTAATAGAATAACATGTTAAACTATTACCATTCTGGTGGATCTCAACACCACCAACAATGCTTCAGGCGATGCAAATCAATCTATCCATCTTGTTGCTGGTGAAGGTCTAGAGGCGTATCTCCCTCTTGCTGATATGGTAGATATCTCTGCTGAAGTCCAACGCCTGTCCAAGCGTCTCTCCAAGATGCAAACGGAGTATGATGGGCTTTTAGCTCGCTTGAGTTCTCCTAAAGTATGAAATTTGAATTTTTCTGGCTCATTTTATATCCATATAATCGTCTTTGAATTAGTGCGCATGTAAGTGCAGCAAAATTATGATATATCCATCACATCAGGTACTTTTTTCTCTTGGTTCCATGCATCCACCATACATAAAATTTTCCGTTTCTCATTTTTTATTACTGAAAATAATGAGGAATCCAGCACACATGATGTTTAGAAAAGATCATATGTTTCTACCTGTTTTAGCCATTTATTATATCCAGTACAATCAATCCTATCTTGGTGACAATGTTCAAAGGTGGCATTGTACACTGTACTGGGACCAAGCCGGGAGATTTGGAAATGTAAGATGTTTGCTGTGAAAAGGATCTGTCAGTAGCATTTGCTGTTTTGGTCTGCATATGTCTATGTATTAGTTTCAACAAGTGGTCTTAGTATTGCAAGAAAAACAGTTCGTTTTGGGGCAAAATATATTATATTTGACTATGCTTCAAAGTTTCAGGTTCTTATAAAATGTTCTATCGGTGTTGAAACTGCAGTTTCTATTATGGATGTAGACCGCCAATGTTACTATAATGTTTGCCTGGGACGTATTATACTAATACGATAGTTTTATTTCTTTTTCTTAAACATGTAATCTTATGATGGCCTACATACTTTGTTTTGCTGTCTGCAGTTTGTTGAAAAGGCTCCCGAGGAAATTGTACGTGGAGTTCAAGAAAAAGCTGCTGAAGCAGAAGAAAAATTAACTCTCACCAAAAACCGTTTAGCTTTCCTTAAATCTAAAGTTTTGGTCCCAGAATAGATTTTACAAGTGGTTAGTTATCATATTTTCCTCAAATCCACATTTTCCACTGGAATCATCCGGGTGCCAATCCAGACTACATTTCCCGCATGCTTCCTTACGCCTTCCTTATGGGTCAGTTATATACCAGTCTCATCACGAGTGTTTTGACAGTGGTCATGTCCTCCTGAAAACCAGTCGGAGAACAGTTTCAACAATATGTCTCGGCGGCCGTAGATCAGGTCTTGGATAAAGGCTTCAAGGGTTGATAAACTAATTCATCTTCTTGTAGAGCTTTCTAACAGAAGCTGCATCTATGTTGATGTACGGTTATTTTTTTTGTAAACATTTTTTTGCACAGGCTTGATCCCGCTAAGTTTTGTATATTTGCAGTCGTCCTTTTCTCCTAGGATTGCATTGTATGTAAATTCGTGTTTGTTAGTGATAATTTTCCGGTCTCATTTACTTCAATTTCCCTAATCTAAATTTCCTTTTTTCTTTTTAATATATTCTTTTTCATTTTATCCGTATAAAGTTTAAATTCAAGCCTGACAATCTTAAAATATGAAAATTCATGAATTCCCAATAGGTCCTCTAAACGTGTAGGTCTCCAAGTGATTTGATGGAGGCAAGAAATAATGTGGGTCGATTATAGCATTCATGTGAAATTAGTTTGAGTTGACTGCAAAAAAAAATCTCTGTACTTCTACGGTTTTGCAGATACTTTTCTAACGATGCTACTTATTCTCTCAACTATTTAAAAGTTAGGTTGCTACTTACTCGTCTGTTGAGATGATGTTATGAATGAATTTATATTGTATCAATTCCGATACTATTTATTAAGAATTAATCCGCTCAAGATCACATATACAACATATAATGGCAATAAAGAAAAAATAAAAATAAAATAGAAAAAACACACTTAATAGATAAGAATGCGCACTCTCTTCTTAATGAGTACGTTTACTCTTCCTTTCTATTCTCTTCCCTTCCCCTTCGCTCTCTTCTTCACTATATATATATATATATATATATATATATATATATATATATATTTTAACCGGACATTCTTAATCCGTATTTTTGTACTTATTACTCAGACTTGAAGTATTAACGCTATCAGAACATCTCTACTTCTGCATATGTGTAATAAATAATTCAAAAATATAATGTTACATGTCTATGCTATCCATTCATGTCATTCCTTTAACACATTTCCTGTGACGATATGTCAATGTGACCCGAAAGTTGATCTGATAATGGATTCAGAATGTAAAAGTAAAAATAAAGAAAATAAGGTCCTTTTGGATAAACAGAATCCCAAGAACACAAGAGTGACTTTCCATGAAGTCACAGAGTTTAAAAGAAAACAAAATGCGGAAGTGATATTTAAAAAACGGACAATTTTAGTCATAGGGGTAAAATTGTAATTTTTTAAAAATTATGGGTGCTATCGAGCACACCATTAGATAAACGGCGAAAAATTAACGAAATTAGATTCAAGAATCACTTGATTTGAAATCCGGATAAAAAACAAAAGAAACGAAAACAAAATCAGACGTCTTCGCGGGAGCACCAGGGCCAAGCCCCATGCGCGCGCCATCAGATTCCTAACTGTATATATATATGGGAGATTTGAATGTTACTAATTAAAATCTAATTTGTAGAACTATACTCTACTCACTTCTACTCTATTCTAAAAAAAATTGTCCAATCATTTTTACACTTTACCAACTTCTACCCTATTCTAAAAAAAATTGTCCAATCATTGAGTTCACAATCTCTAACACGTGAGGACTTTACAACTCAACTCCATTCATGAACTACTTTGACCAATGTAACAAATATCTAAGCTAACAGCTATAGTCAAACATTTTATTTGAGAATAGCTCTCAAGACGCAACATAGATATTTTTTTATGAGAATTTGATTGGATATAGCAGTACATAATATCTATATATATATATATATATATATATATATCCAATAAAGGTGTATTCAATTTATAATATTTATATACATTTCAAAACGGTTTATCTAATTAAAAAATATTACGGTTTTTTTTTTTTTTTTTTTTTTTTTCACTATTGGCATCGATTTGCAAAGAAAAAACAAAAACAAAAACAAAAACAAAACTCCAAACTCTTCTGTTTTATATACTTTGAGTTTCTTTTAAATTCAGATACTTTTCATATTAAACATCTTTTCTTTAGTTGTTGTCTTGTTAAAATATATCACCTCTCAATTTAAATTATTTTATTATTATTAAAAAATACGTGCTATGCTTCCTCAAAACTATTGAAAGTATGCGTCGATCATATAAAAAAAGTAATGGATATTTCAACACCCTAAATTATTGTCTTGCTCTCTCTCCCTTTTCATCTTTCTATGCAAAAATTTTTGTGAAAAAAAATTATTAAATGTTTTTATTTAGGGTCACTTTTGAACCGCTTTTGTTGGAAATATATCTTTGATTAGTATTCATCAAATTGGTCTTAAAAAAGTTAACAGTTAAAATTTTAAAAGACATATCCTTTCATGAATAGGTTTGTAATACCCTAGAGTAATCTAATAATTTTCTAAACTAACTTCGTTTCGTCCATGCAACCAATATACTATCTCGAGATATATATTTATCTTGAATTTATGGACAACATCATAATGGAAGGCTTTGTAAATGTTCTTCAATGAACGTGACAATCTTGAATCATTTCATAATCTGGACTCTCGAACATGTCAGAAGTTTCTTACTCTCTTGAAGTTTTTTACTCTCTCCTACTTTAATATATTTTTATTGATATTTTTATTGATATTTTATTGAACTGTTATTATTTTATAATATTTTATTTATACTATTCATATTATGCTATAACTAAATGTTTTGGTCTAACTTCATTCTGATCATATTTTATTGAAAATTTCTCATTTTTGGCTTATATAATGTGTTTATTGTTGTGTGTTGCTTTTCTGTCTAATTCATTCCTTTCCTGTTTAATTTTTTAAGAAATGTTTGATCTTTTATATGCATTTGCCTAATTCTCTTCGAAGTATTTATGATTCCATTATATACCGTGTTTATATTTAGAAGTCTCTTCCATGAAGATTTTTGGAAGTATGTTTCATGAAAATTTAGGAGTAAGAATACTGAGAAATAAAGAAACTCTTTAGAGTTACATTTAGAATAAAATGGCATTTAGTTCGACAAGATTAATATATACTTTATTTGTAATGTGCTTATTACATATATATATATGTGTATATATATAATCAAAAGCCAATTTCTATTTACTTCTATTGATTTTTTTTTTTAATTAAGAAAAAATAAAAATCATGAACATCATCCTCCATTAACGAAAAATTATTTCATCCCAATGCATCCTATTCTTTAAATAAAAACTCACATGAAAGTCACATTTATTTTCAGGCAAGTATCATTAACTAAAACTCTTTTTCATTCTGAATTTTTTTTGTTTTTCACTCTTTTTCTTTAATGCTAGGGCTGATTGATTGAATTTAAAACTCTATCCTACTTCAAGTAGTGTAGAATCTATTTTCTATATTTAAGTTCCTTGACTAAACACTTTCTTTAATTAATAAATTATCAATATTAATTAATAAATTAATAAACGTCTGTCTAAATTAAAAATTAAAGTTATGTTTATACAACCGCCTTGGAATAAAAAATTGATATTATAAACGGCTTTTAAAGAAGCTGAAAGTTATAAAATTTTAACATTGACTATACAATCTCTTTCATCTATTTTTTTTTTAAGCGTCTCATGTTCTTTCCTTTCACAAAAATCTACTACCCTCTTATATATTCTCCTAACAAATTTTATTTGTCTTTTAATTTATGAATAAACCGTAATATTTATTTTATATCATCTCTTTCATCTATTTTTAGCCTCTTGTACACTTTTCTTTCACAAAAATCTATTTACGTACTCTTTATGAATTTTAATAGTTTGGAAAATAAATTCTAACGGTGTGTCTGAACAACTTAATATATATCTATATAATATGTTATCATTTATATTGTATTCTTTCAACCATATATAACAAAATAATAATAATAATAATAATAATAATAATAATAATAATAATAATAATAATAATAATAGATATAAGACATACAGATATAATTATTTAATTTTTATTGCAAGTTTTGAAATCTATTGATATGAAAATGTATAGTATTTATAAATGTTATTGTTATATTCTAAACCATCATATGATTTGATATAATCTATTGTATAATTGATTCAATAGTCGTTTTCGTTGCATTGCAAAATAAAATTATATTCTTCAATTATTCCTTTATAAATAGAGCAAGAATATTAGGATTTTCATAAAGTTTTGTATAAAAGAACTTTGAAGATGATGAAAAGTGTCGAGAGAATTGACTTTGTGAATTTTAATCCTTATTTATTTTTGAGATTAATATTCAAATACTACTCGAATAATGAATGATAACTTAAAGTTTTTGTATGTGTTTTGAGTGTACAAGCAACCTCTATGTTGTAACTCTTTCCATTATCTTAAGTGTATATATATATATATATATATATATATATATATATATATATATTAAGAATGGTTGGTAAAGCTCACGCTCTTGCATAGTGACTCCTTAAGTCAAGTTGAATTGTTAAAAAAATAACATGTCACTTGTCTTATGAATCTAATGATGTTTCAGCATTTTCTCAAACAAATACCCAACTTCACCAACTTCACTCCACCTAGCTTCACTCTTTAGGCTGCTCTGCCAATTTTAAAAAATTCTTCATATTACAAATGAAACTTGCCCTATATATAATCATACTATGTGAGCGGCTATTTTTAGAATTCTTCACCAATGTTGTAGATATTTACAAATTTTACAGAATTCCTAATAATCTAAAAAAATTCTCTACACTCAACAAGTCTCTAGAAACTCTCCAATAGAATGTGTATGTTTTGTAATTATAATATCCGACGTACTATTGTTATGGAACAGAACATATGTTGTGAGCTGGATTTTTTCATATGAATATATATATATATATATATATATATATATATATATATATATATATATATATAATACCACTATCTTGGATAACTATCTTAATTGGAGTTCGATCTTTCCATATGCAAAAATAAAATAAATTATTGTCAACTCAATAATCAATCCCTTAGCTAATAATTCTTTTTAGTATCTCCCTATTTGAGGAAGCCCACAGTATACTCCGTATTACTAATAATTTAATAGTAAGACACTTACAATTTGAATAATATTTCAATACTTCGTGTTAAAAAAAAAAAATTACATTTTTCAAATTGAGAAAATATATACACACTGATTGTGTTGATTAATAATTTAATAGTAAGACACTTACAATTTGAATAATATTTCAATACTTCGTGTTAAAAAAAAAATTACATTTTTCAAATTGAGAAAACAAAGATAATTCTTCAATTTGAAGACTTAAATACTTAAAATGCTCTTAAAATAAAATAATAAAATAATAATAAATAAATTAAATTAAAAAACAAAAAGCAACAAAAATAAATAAATAAATAATTAAAAATAAAACCCCAACTTTTTTTTTTTTTTTTTTTTTTTTTATACTTTTTTATACTTTTTTTATTTATTTAAAAAAAAAACCCCAAATTTTCTTAAGTGTATTTTGGGATTTTTATATAAAAAAAATTGGTCAAAATTGACAACCAGGGACAATTTGCTATAAATTTTTAAAATACAAAGGGTTATATACATTTTATAAAAAGTTTCTTGAATAATTTTAATATGACAGAAATTTTTTTACATTTTACCAAATAAATAATAAGACTATTATAGAAGTGGTAATATCGTGAAAATTAGCCGAAGTGGCACTCTTGATAATTATTCAATGAGAAGAAATTTGATATAAGCTGTTTCATGTTTGAGTGAGATGATCTATTGGTTAATTTAATCATTTTTTGTGATTAATTCAGGGATAAAAATGATTATTACATAAAAACATCTAAGATGCTTTCTTATCTGGGAGAAGGTATTCGTTGTGCTCGGTGCATTGTATACGGGGACATCATGGTCGTCTGTACACAATACGTACGTGAACAGACCAAACACGTCCCACATATCACTATTACTTAAATTGATTCTATGTATCAAAGGACTGATTGATTTCTTACTCCCTTCATTCCACAAAAAATGTCAAAAAAATGTCCATCTTTTCACTTTTTGTTTTCCCAAAATAATTGTCCCCAATTCAAATTCAAATGCTCTACTTTTTTAATGTTCTTAATTTACCCTCATTTCAAATATATTTGACAATCAGTTCCTTACTACTATAGTTAAAAAAATAAAAATTACTCCCTTAAAAAGTTAAATTCCTAAAAAACAGAAGTCTAGAAGGCTCTTCTCACTCAAACCTAGGTTGAATTTTGGTAACACTTCTAGAAGATTTTAGTAACTAGAATTATTGATGTGAAATTGTTAACTACTGTACTATGTTAACTATACTGGTATTTCAAATGTACGTTGGATTACTTCTCTCTTGAGTCTGGATTCTCGTGGTAAACAATTCACAATACGTACTCCTGTGAGCGCTATATTGCATTTGACAATTCAGAACACATATACATTGTGTGCAATCACATGTTTTCGTGTTATGAGTCCTCCAATACAATACAAAACCCGTATTGTACCGTAAAAATTCTCAACACTTCTCTTGTCACCACAACTTGAAAAGTCTCATTCCTCAAGTTCGGAATTATTTTAAGCGACAACTTGACAAAATGCATTTCAGTTATTGGTGTCAAAAATCATAGAAGTTTATTTCGCAACTTAAATTGCAAAAAGGAAATAGATAAAAAAGAAAAAAGAGGGAACCGTTCAGACCAACTGCAACAAGGGTTTGCGAAATAAATCTTGAGATCTTTAATATTCACATGTCAACCTTAATTCCACAAATTCATTTTCTGGAACTCTTTGAGAAAATCTCGATTTGAAGACTTTGGGAAGAAGAACAAGGACAAATGCGCATGTTTGTTTGTGTAATCAGCCTTAGTTTGCTATATTTTTCGATTCAATTAATATAAGTGTAACTCAATATTTTAATATACATGATGCTGCAAAAATTCATTGAAAATGTAAATTCTAAGTTTTGAAATTTTATTTTATTTTATTTTCGATTCAGTATTACCCACCTATAAAAGTTTATGAAAAATCACTCCGACTCTCCTAGAACTCGATCGGGAGCTCTTTGGTTTTTTCAAGGGAAAGAGAGGGGTTAGACAAGGTGACCCCATCTCTCCCTTGCTATTTGTTCTTGCTATGGAAGTCTTATCCTTGTCTCTTGAAAATGCAATTTCATCAAGCTCTTGTTTTAAGTTCCATTGGAGGTGTAGTGAGTTGAACATTAGCCACTTTGCTTTTGCTGATGATTTGCTTCTCTTCTCCTTTGGCAATCTTGCCTCTGCCAATGTGTTACATTCTGCCCTAACTAATTTCCTTCAGTTCTCTGGTCTCCCTATTAATTGTGCAAAGAGTCAAGTTTTCTTCTCTGGAGTTGATAGCCATACAAGAGCAGCCATTCTCTCACTACTAAAATTTGGTGCTGGGGCTCTACCAATCACATACCTAGGATTATCTTTGACCTCTTCTGCAATCAATGCCACAGACTGTCAATCTCTAGTCCATAAAATCACCGCTAGAATCTTAACTTGGACCTCAAGATTCCTCTCCTATGCAGGAAGGGCTGTCTTGATTAAATCCATTCTTCACTCCATCCAAATTTATTGGTCTTAAGCTTTCATTCTACGTATGAGAGTCATTGAACAGGTTAAT
This sequence comes from Cornus florida, assembly GCF_030987335.1. Taxonomy (NCBI): domain Eukaryota; kingdom Viridiplantae; phylum Streptophyta; class Magnoliopsida; order Cornales; family Cornaceae; genus Cornus; species Cornus florida. The sequence goes on from NW_026775577.1 coordinate 11,740,574, forward strand.
AAGATTTTAAGATGCTTCTATTGGTCTGGAGTTGGTTTCAAGAAGAGTGGTGCTAAGGTGGCTTGGGCTGCCATTTGTAGACCTAAATTAAATGGTGGTCTTGGTTTCAGTTGTATTGACCTTGCTAATAGAGTTTCTTGTGTCAAACACATATTGAAGTTATGCTCTAGGAAGAGCAGCCTTTGGATTGATTGGACCTATAAATTCCTCATAAAAAAAAAAAGAAGTTTTTGGACTCTTAAACCATCCTCTCTCAGTTCAGGGTTTTAGAGAAAGTTACTGAAGCAAAATGATATGGCTAGGGGGTTATCAGACACAGGATTGGAGCTGGCATTGACACTAGGATGTGGATTGACTTTTGGATGCCAAATGGTCCAATTTGTGAGCCTATCAGTGATGGATATTCTTCAACTTGACACAAGTGTCAAAGTTGATAGTCTAATATCCAACTCACAATGGACAATTCCAGCTTCCCTACAATCTTTTCCCTTTTTCCTCTCTAAATCTTTCACTACACAGCTCCAAAGCCTCCCCCTACCATCACTAGTTCATGATTCAACTGAATGGCTTCCAAGTTTACCTCTGGGATTTTCTCATAAACTCACTATGGAATACTTTTGTCCACCCTCACTGTCTTTTACTTGGCATAAGTTAGTCTGGTTCAAGCATTGCATCCCTAAACACAGTCACATTTTCTGGTTGGCAGTCAGAGAAAGATTTTACACTCTTGATACAAAGCCAATGCTACACAAACATTACACTAATGCATGTTATCTTTGCCTTTCTGATTGGGAATCAATTGATCACCTATTCTTCAAGTGCAAGTTCAGTCGAGCAATATGGGATTTCTTTCAAAATGTTGCTGGATTCTACATTAGGCCTGATTGTTGGAAAGAACTAATTCTTTGGTGTTCATCTCTTTGGAGCAAGGAAGGTTACACAATTCACAAACTATTGCTCTCTGCTGCTGTTTACTACATTTGGCTTGAAAGAAATGCTAGAGCCTTCAGGAACAAAACATCTAATGCTCCTCATACCATTAATCTCATTAAGAGCTGCATCAGAGCAAGGATTGCATCACTGGTTCTGAAGAGTGGAGTTAAGCTGAAGCAAAAAGGATCACTGGAGGATATACAGAAGATGTTCTAGGATGGCTGCACTTTTGCTGGGTGTCACACTTGGATCCTCCCAGAATAATTTAACTCATTTGATGCTATTCGAGGAATCTCCAAGGATGGGATTATGTCACAATTAGTTACTTCATTTTGCATGTATGAGCATTGTCATTGGTGTCCTTTGGTGGATAGACCTCTGGTTTAGAGCTTCCTGGGTTTCTCATTGTGCTGTTGATGTATTATTTTGGTTCTTTTTGTTCCCCCATACTTGGGGGCTCTCTGTACATTCTTCTTTCTTCTAATATAGCTTACCCTTTATCTAAAAAAATAACAAATAATAAATAAAAAAAGCTATTAGACTTGTTGATGTTCTTGTTAAAGTACAATGTTGCCCTCAATTTTAATAAACAAATTGCTTACATCAATATAAATTTAGGACATTACCTGGTGGCCTAATTAGGTACGTCCGTGTTGAAGTCCCATCCAGTGGCGGATCCAAGGGGGGGTTTGGGTGGGCTTGAGCCCCCCCTTGGTATATTTAGCCCAATCTTTTAAAAAAGAAAAAAATTAGTAGTCCCCCCCCTCCCTCAATTTTAACCTATCTATACAAGCCTTAAACAATCACTAAACCAAAGCACAGAGAACTCTTAAATTCCTAATCTTGTACAAATCAGAGAGCTCACTCCTTCTCTCACTCTAAAGTCTAACCCTATTTCCTCTAAAATTTTTCGACTCTTTAATCTTTCGATTCTTAATTCCCCCTTTTTTTAATATTAGGCCCCCATTAATAATTCCTAGATTTGCCCTTGGTCCCATCCCCTAGTTTGCCAGGATTAGAGCTACAAATGAGCTGAGTCGAAAAAATTTGGTTCAAGCTCGGCTCGGTTATGTTCGCCGAGCCACGAGCCGAGCTCGATAGCTCGTTTATTTTATTATTATTATTTTTTGGTGCTATTTCGCATCCAACAGATCTGGAACCAAAAAAAAAAAAAAAAAAAAAGAGAAAAAAAAGGAGAGAGAAATAGATTTGCAGCATTAAAAAGAGAGAAGTTTAAGAAAAAAAGAGAAAGAAAGTGATAAATTTGATCGAAAATTAAACTTACCAGAGTTGATTTTGATGGAAAAAGTTGAGAGATGCACAAATCAATAGTAAACCCCAAAATCTATACTAAAAATCAGTTTTGTTGAAAGACGATTAATACATAAGTGTGTTGCCTCTACTGCTTGATGAGATGATAAAATATAAGAAGAGAAAGAGAGAGTGAAGTAAGATTCCATGACAGAAAGTAGATTGATGACTGTGTTTCCACTGCTGCTTGGGCTACTGATAATTTAAGAAAAAGGAAAAATGATTAGGGTTAGACATAAATTGTACAGATGGGCTTGGTTTTTGTTTTAAAATGAATAAATGATAAAATTGGGTTTAAAATAGGACTAAAAAAATTTAATGGCCCGTGGACTAAGCCTTCATAACATAAAATTATATATTATAATTGGATATGTATATATATATATATTATAATCGAGTATGTTCGCAAATTCCTTATCGTACTCGGTTCGTGAATGGTTCATGAACAAACGAGTCGAGCCTACTGATGTTCAGGCTCGGCTCGTTTATAACTCGAGCCTCATAATTCGGCTTGAGCTCGGTTCATTTATAAATGAACCGAGCTTGAGCCGAGTAATTCACGAGCCGAGCCCAAGCAGTTCATGAACGGCTCGGCTCGTTTGCAGCCCTAGCCAGGATATATATATATATATGTATATACAAAAGTTCGGCTCGGTTTTTTTTTTTTTTTTAATTCCACACCATTGAAAACAGAAGTAAGGAAAAGAAAGCAACATGCCAAACATATCAATCCACCATTTCAAACACAAAGCTGACTGGCAATCACCTTCAATAGTAACACTATTGTATCTCTAGGTGAGAAGCAGTTTCAAAACTTCTCTTGGAATTTTTTTTTTTTTTGCTAGAAATGCACTGCTCACATGTTTCAAAGAAGAGTCAGACCACCTTCAAAACTTTCCCTATACAATTTCTCAAGACTATTATTCCACTACCACTCTCTTGAAGAGATTAATTATACGATGCAACGTCAAAGTGTTTTTTTTTTTTTTTTTTGGGTAAATATGCAACGTCAAAGTTGATCTTCAACATTCACTGATAAGCAGGTTTAGATGTTGAGAAGGGACGGAATCCGATGTTTATATTCGAAGTCCAAAATTTCATTGCCTCGTGAAAAGCATTAAAATGTGAAAAAGCTAACCTCCGCATTTTCCTGAAAATCCATCCATTCCTCCTAGACCATATAGACCAGCACAAGAAAGACACAAGTCTAAAGCCAAAGAAAAATCAACTCTCACCAAAAACCATTTAGCTTTCCTTAAAACTAAACTTTTGGTCCCAGAATAGATTATACAAAAGGTCTCTTCATAGTTTCTTCAAACCAACATTTCCGGGTACCTTAATTTCATCACAATAAAGAAATTTTACACTCGTTCCATTTTTCATGAAAGAATAATTACCCATATCGAGGTAAACACATAAAAGGTAACCAAGCTAAGGAATACTTTGTTTTCAGTTTGAGGCAATGGAGATATCTTAATGGAAAAGGTTTCATGTAAGTTTACCACTTGAAGCAAAGACAAGCTATGGTTCCTACTGTGGCGCACACAAATTTAGCGTAAATGAGAAGTACTGCAAGAACCATAGATATTCGATAATAGAATTAATCAACCCTAAAAAGGAGAGGTGTTTTAACTATATCATCGCATTCAAAATATAAATATATCATTCCATTCCATTCAAATAAAATAAAATATAAATATCATCCACGAAAAAAAAAAAAAAAAAAAAAAAAAAAAATCATATGAAATGTTTAAACGACAAGAATAGCAAATAGTCAAAGTCTGTCCAACAAAACAAACTTGTAATAGGCAAACTAACCCTAGCTCTTCTATCTTGATGTTGATGAGCAATAGAAAACCCTAGGATGGGGTAAAGTGCATGCAGATGGCAAATTCCCAATTGCATACCAGGGAAAAGGACAACTAACATCCGTTCAACGAAACCAAGCTGTTGACATGGACATTGTAGTAGATCATCCAATCTCTGTCTTCTTCTCCAATGGTAAATGAAGAAACTACTTTTCCCGTCTTGATGCTGTAAACAATGTAAGTTTTCAATGGATCTGAAGCACCAAATATAACCAACTCTCCATTTTTTAGCCAGACAAGAGGAAACAATTGCCAACGTGAAGGACGTTTATGAGTATGAAGTATTCCCTTAATCGTGCCAATCTCCTTTTTTTAATTCTGTCAACACCCAAACCTCCCACAAAAAATTGTTAGTTTGAACCATCAAAGCTAGAAAGTTTTCCCTTACCGTTAAATAATCCCCATTTACATTGAAGTCCTCAGGGAGTGGAAGATGGTGCATTATTTCATCCTCAACATCCAAAGCTAGAAGAAAACTAGAAGCTTCAGACTCATGGGTCCAATAAAGATACCCTCCAACAGATAATGGGTCATCAAAGAATTCGATATTAGTTTTCGGAATATGTTTAGTATCAATCCGTCTCCATGCAGTGTCAGTACCCACAGTGAATATTTCACACATTAAATCACCATTGCTGTCATTGTCAAGGAACACTACTTTGTATTTCCTGATAGAATGAACAAGTACCAAAGCAGAAAGAAAAGCGTGTGTAATAGGTTCAGATAACCGAGGGAGGGTCAGTATTTGGTTGGTAATAAGATTTGCAACACTGAATATAAAATTCTTACTATCGTGCACGAACAAAACTAAACCATCACAGCTCGCACAAATAGCATTAGAGAACTGGTATCTTATTATTCTTATCCGAACATCACAATTGTTTATGACACCCGCAAAATAAACTTCTTTTGGATGATCAAAGTTTTGGATGAGGAGGCAATTAGTTGATTTTTGAAGGTGTGCATTAATGAATTCAGGGCTGTTGATAACAGTATACCATTCTCGGCAAACATATCTCATCACATTGTGTAGAATCTCTGCAGGAAGCAAAACCAGGATGTCCAATATGATCCCTTCAGGAAGAAAAGGCATACTGCTTCTCGTCGTCTTTTTTCTACTTGAACAAGCAACGGACTTAAATTTCTTGGAGATACAATTCACTCCAGCCTTCTGCAATTTTTAAAAGCATTAGAAGAAAAACTGCACTTCAAAAACAATTTAAATATATGTAGATAACCAAATTAATGTGATAAATTTCAAAAGATTTTAGAATTATAAAAAATAAAATAAAAAGACTACTATTTTTCTTAGAACACACTTTACAATTGGTAGTATAATAGCTGTGCAGAAAGGGCCAAAAAAAAAAAAAAAAATTCTATATATATATATATATATATATGTTTAAAGTTTCTGTTGAAATTAGTAGTCTTTTTATTTTAGAATTATATATATTTTTTAGAATTATAAAAAATAAAATAAAAAGACTACTATTTTTCTTAGAACACACCTTACAATTGGTAGAATAATAGCTGTGCAGAAAGGGCCAAAAAAAAAAAAAAAATTCTATATATATATATATATATATGTTTAAAGTTTCTGTTGAAATTATGTATATATATATATATATATATATATATGACATGATATGATAGAGAGTTGCCTCTTTTGGCCGAGCGAGTCGAGCTAATAATCTTCTGGGTCCAATGGAAGACATACTGGGAGCCTTTTCACCTTTACTGCTACTGAAATTGAATACTGTGTCTGATTCCTTTCAATTGTTAGGATTTCAGCCGTCAATAGCACGCAAAATAGGGATGCAAGTGCGGCTTGGAGGCCCAACTCGGGTTCAATTAGAGGTACGAGATCTTCAACCCTAACCCAACTCCAATCCATCCATCTTTAAAAATTAAGCTCTGTTTAATTCAGGTTCCAACTCTAATTGCTCAATTATTATATAACATATTAGTATATATATATATATATATATATATATGAGTTTGATAACCGTGTAACAAGAGATTCTATTGTAATCATGGGACATAATGTTATAGTCATAACACAATCAAACCATTCTTCCTTCTTAATCTAACAAAATCACTATTCTATTTTTTTTCCTTCCTTAGATGTTTCCTAAACTATAATATTACCAAACAAAAATTGGCACAATAAGTAAGGACATGTTTGATTTCCTAATTAAGCGCTACAGAATACCGTAAGTGAATTTTAGGACACCGCTTAACATGATAAGTACCGTTTAAAAGATGCCAAAATTTACTTACACGTGGTTGGGTTTAAAAATTAACTTTTTAATACTCTACCCTCATATAGTGGCATTCTCTCTTTTACGGTTTCTCTCTGCAATTTCTCTAGAGCCTCTTTACAATTTTTTAAAACTCCACTATGTGATTTCTCTCTACGTTTGAAAATAAAGTGATAGAACAAATTCGTGAAAGTACAAATTTACTTACAATATTTTAAAGACGACAAATAGCCTTTTTTGTTACATTTAAAATTTTAAATTGATTCATATATATTTGGTTGCTTCTTGTTGTTAACGAAAATGAATTACATAACCAAATTAATGTGATAAATTTCAAAAGATTTTAGAATTGTAAAAAATAAAATAAAAAATCCACTACGAAGACTGTACTACGAAGACATAATGTTATAGTCATAACACAATCAAACCATTCTTCTTTCTTAATCTAACAAAATCACCATTCTATTTGTTTTCCTTACTTAGGTGTTTCCTAAACTATAATATTACCAAACAAAAATTGGCACAATAAGTAAGGACAGATTTGATTTCCTAATTAAGCGCCAATACGGTAAGTGAATTTTACGACACTGCTTAACATGATAAGTATCGTTTAAAAGATGCCAAAATTTACTTATAGGTGATTGGGTTTAAAAAATAAGTTTTTAATGACTATTCTACCCTTATATAATGGCATTCTCTCATTCTCTCTTTTACGGTTTCTCTATGCAATTTCTCTAGAGCCTCTTTACAATTTTTTAAAACTCCACTATGTGATTTCTCTCCGCGTCTGAAAATAAAGTTATAGAACAAATTCGCGAAAATACAAATTTACTTACAATATTTTAAACATGATAGATAGCCTTTTTTGTTACATTTAAAATTTTAAATTGATTCATATATATTTGGTTGCTTCTTGTTGCTAACGAAAATGAATTACATAACCAAATTAATGTGATAAATTTCAAAAGATTTTAGAATTGTAAAAAATAAAATAAAAAATCCTCTACGAAGACTACTATTTTTCTTAGAACAAACGTTACAATTGGTAGTAGTAATGTATAATAGCTGCATGTGCAGGAAAAAAAAAAAAATCTTCCATGGTACTTTTTTGAGGTACATCCAACAATTCACATGCATTAACAAAGATATATATATATATATATATATATATATATCTTTGTTAATGCATGTGAATTGTTGGATGTACCTCAAAAAAGTACCATGGAAGATTTTTTTTTTCGTAATAGAACAATCAAAAACTTTATAATAATTTTAACAGAAACTTTAACTATATATATATATATATATATATGATTTGAGAGAGAGTTGCCTCGTTTAGCTGAGTGAGTCGAGATGATCTCCTGGGAATCGACGACATAATCAAAGCCTTTTCTCTTTACTAAAATTGAATACTCTGATTCCTTCCAATTATTTGGATTTCTGAATATCACAAAAATTGAATACTCGTCGGGATGCAAGGACGGGTTGGAGGCTCAGCTAGAGTTTAATTCAGATACGAGATCTTCAACCTTAACCGAGTCCAACACATCCATTAGCTCATAAACTAATCGTCCAACTCATATTTAAAATTTAAGCGCAGTTGAATTCCGGCTTCAACAAAAATTGTTGTATCATGTGGATTGGTTTTTTTTTTGTTCCTTTTTCGGCATACGAGGTTTAGTACTAGAGTTGTAACTTGAGCGGGTTTGAGATATAATTTAAACTCAGTTCACATATGAAATGTCAAATCCAAGCCTAACCCTAACCTTTTTCTTAACTACTCAACCCGAGCGCAACTTATCCTTCTACTTTTAAATTCGGGTTTGCAACTCGGGTTTATATTCCAGATTAATATTTCGGGTTAATTCGGGTTACTCATATGGCTAATCTTTATACTGAAAATTTAATATGATCTTGAATTAGTTTTAAATTAAATTACTCTTAAACAAGAAGAAGTTTAAAGACATAAATTACAAACAAATTTTTTAAAAATTAATTTTCCTAAATGTTACAATAAGTTAAGATTTAACAAAATAATTGAAATGAGAAAAGTAATAATAGTTTAAATATTATATATAATGTATTTAAAATTTAAAACATATATGAAAATAATATTAGAATTTGGGTTCGGATTGGCTCGGGTTGTTAGCACTTCAACCCTAATTAAATTTGGGTTGAGATTTTTCAGCCCAAGTCCAACTCTAATTGTAAAACTAATTGTCCAAGCCCGTAAAAAATCGAGCTGAACTCGAGTTAGTTCGAGTTACCCAACCCAATGTACCCCTATTTAGTACTCCACTGACATTTTCAATGGATATAAACCAAGTGAGCCCCCTAAATAATCAATCAATTATAAATAACCAACGCAATATATATATATATATATATATATATATATATATATATATATATATATAACATATTATAATAAATAAATAAACAAATAAATAACTATATAACATATTAAATGTTATATAAACCAGATTTATTGTTGGGGTTCATAAGTCAGGTTTGTTGGGTTTTATAATTTGTCGGATCGGGCTTAGGTTGAGCTTCAGGCAGCACGACAATATCATCCGATCTCGGTCCGAAATGAATTCGGGTCGTTATTTTTCAACACAAACTCGAACCAAGTTGTAATTTACACAACCCAAGTTTGAAAATTTTCTACCTGGTTTAGGTTGTGCCTATCCGAATTGCACCCCTAAAGAATTTTATTGAAGAGTATGCATGATACTCAATAAAAATAAAAATACTGTAATAAAAAAATTATCAACAAATATAGTTTGCTCAAATCAAAATGCCAAAAAAAAAAAAAAAAAGCCCCTTTGAGTAGTATAGAAAGATAAATAGTTAGACAAATATATGAATCAAAATATTGATTAATAATATTTTTATTGAATAAAATTATAATTGTCTTCCATATGTCTTCTTACTTTGAAAGCCATGCATAAAATTACACACAACGATTTAAATAAGAAAAGCAATAAAAATAGTAAGGAGAAAAAAAAAGGTTACAGTACAGAGATGAATTTTTAAAAGTGTCAAAAAAAAAAAAAATAATAATAATAATACTAATAATAATAATAATAATAATAATAATAATGAGAGTCACTCTTATCATCTCTCAAAAGCTCTGATTTGGTGTCCTCACTAATAAAAGAAGCAAGAAATGTCACTACCAAGAGTTCACTTGGTGAGGTGATTAATTATAATTTTAGAAAATAAATCAAATTTAAAAATTCTAAAAATAAGTATGGACTAATAAATAGTTGACTCAAGCAGCTAATATGGATCGATTTGCAAAACAACCATTTTGCAGATTCTCCACCAGGTTTGATTTACATAACATCAATGTTTCTTTTGGCCAAACACAGGTGCATGATGTATGCTTTACATTTAATAAATCATGTTTATTATCAATTTTATTGGGTGTGTTCGGCTGCATGGAATCGGAGTGTTGGAATTGGAATTACAAAAAATTTTGGTTTAATTTTTTGAGTTTTTCTCTAATTCCACCAATTGCAAAGCTCTAATTCCACGGAGATGAACATTGTTATAGTTAAAAGCTACGAAGCACGGACTTCTAGGAAAGTAACGTACTGGCATCGGATACGTGTCGGATATCGATACTCCACAGATACTCACGGATACATGTCCAATGCTTTTTAACCATATTCATAATTTGAAAATATATTTTTTAATTTATAACACGTATCCGATACTTCTTAGGGTATTCTGACTGCATATCCGACACTTCATAACACATTTTTAATAAGTTTGAACATTAAAATGTAATTTTTCAAACAATAAAAACATAGTATAATTGTTAAAAAAAGTTTAAATTTTATTTAGTGATGACTAAGGAAGCTTGTTTTATGTGTTGTGAAACGAATTTCTATATTACATTAATGATTGGATTTATATTCATAATATTTTAAAAAAAATTGACCAAAAATTAATATTTATATATATATAAATAAATTTGTTAATTTTTTATTGCCCAATCCTGTCGTACCCATATCCTGATTTTTTGAGATTTGGAGATGTTTTTTTTAGATTCGCCGTCCCGTATCCGTATATGTGCTTTCTAGGTTAAAAGAATAACATTTTTTTTTTTTGGTTAAATGGTAAGCTTTAAAAAGAAAAAAAAGACTAACATTTTTTTTTTTGGTTAAATGGTAAGCTTTAAAAAGAAAAAAAAGACTGTATAATAAGGGAGAGGCCCCCTTGGAGCAGCAACCAAACAGAGCCTCACAAGGGGAGAAACATACAACAAGACCATGACCAATCCCAACAATTTTGAAAGCAATCCCACCCAAGCAAAATACTTGAGCACCCTCTAACTTTACAAAGCAAACAATGTAGTCTTCCAACACCTATTACTTATGCAAATGTGGTTGCACACCAAATCTGATTCCCTGCAAAAGCACATCCTTGCAAGAATAACTGCAGCAGATCCTCTTGCTCACCCAAAAGCCTAAGCTCAGCACCTCTTCTTAACTTTAATGATGAGAGTTTAGCTCTAATACAACTTTTGATGAGGCAAATGACATGTTTTGGGGATTCAGCCCTATTCCTGAATGCCCTAGCATTCCTTTCCAGCCAAATAAAGTACACTGCAACATTGAATAGTAGCTTGTGAATGTTAAAATGACTTGAGTTCCATGTGGTAGAGCACCAAGTAACTAACTCATCCCAACTCCTGGGTGCAACATAGAAACCTGCAGTATGCTATATGAAACCCCAAATTTGTGCATTGAAACGGCAGCTAAAGAAAAAATGATCCAGTGACTCTCCAGCAGATAAGCAAAGATAGCAAGCATTGACGTAGTATTTTTTCCTCATTGGCTTAGAGTCCATGGTGAATAATCTGCCCCTACATGCTAGCCAGGTAATACAACTATGCTTTGGGATATTAATCTTATACCAAAGTAGGTGAGGCCAAGTGAGAAGTATAGATGGTGAAAACAGGTATTTGATTGTGTGGGAGAGAGAGAACTGATTTGTAGGGCTTAGTAACCAAACAATCCTGTCATTCTCTGATGTGGGTGAGGGAATGTCATGCAGCTGGGAGGTGTAGACATTGGATTGGAAGAATTGTAAGTGTTATAGATCAGGTGAAACCACCCACTGATTGGTGACTCTAATCCTTGGATTAAGTTGAAAATTTCTATATCAGAAAGGAGGAACTGATCACATAGGGGACCATTAGGGAGCCAGTAGTCTAACCATATACTAGTGCTAGTGTCATTCCCAATTCTGTGTTTGATGAGTCCCCTTAACCTCTCAACTTCAGTAAACATTTCCAAAACCCTGAGCTTAAGGTAGTTTCTTTTAATACTCCAGAAGGACTTAGCCTTGATCAAGTACCTCTTAGTCTGTGCAACCCATAAACAATCTTTCCCTAAGCACAATTTCCAAATATACTTGAGATTGGAGACAGGAAAGCCTAAACCCTCTTGACTCTTAGGCCTTTAAATAGCAACCCAAGCAACTTTTGCACCTTTTTTTTTTTTTTTTTTAACTCAACTCCAGACCAGTATAATGACCTAATGATTTGGTTGATTTGCTCAATCACCCCCTTTGGTAATACAAAAGCTTGAGACTAGCAAGATTGCATTAAGCTCAACACAGATTTAATAAGCATAACCCTTCCAGCATAGGATAAGAATTTAGATGTCCACATAGCTATTTTTGTTGTAATTCTTTGAACAAGTGTCTGACTGTCCCTTGCATTGATAGAGGAAGATGACAGAGGTAACCCAAGGTAAGTAATTGGTAGTGTACCAGCTTCACACTGCAGTAGGGAAAGGATTGAAGTCTTTTCTTAGCTGCTTACCCTTGTGAAAAAGACTTGGCTCTTCGAGCAATTAATTGATAAACCTGAGTATAAGAAAAATCTATCCAATGCTGAGGAGAGAAGCTGAACAGGACCAAAAGATCCATGATAAAACATTAGGATATCATCTGCAAACATCAGATGTGTGAGTGACAGCTTACTGCATCTCCAATGATAAACAAAATTTGGATTCAGTTGAATAACATTGTTAATGGATAAGGTTAGAACCTCCATGGCAAGGACAAATAGAATTGGTGATAAGGGATCTCCCTGCCTAAGGCCTCTCTTGCCTTTGAAAAAGCCAAACATTTCCTCATTGCGTGAAATTGAATAGGATGGAGTTGTGATACATTGTGAAATCCAATTAACAAACACCTCAGGAAATCTAAACAACAAATCCAGAAAAAACTGCCAGTGGATGGAATAAAATGCCTTTTTGAGATCATTTTTAATTGTGCAATTGGGGACATGGTTTGATTTGTGATATCCATTCAATAGCTCATGTGATAAAATGATGTTCTCTGAAATATTTCTCCCTTTGATAAAGGCATTTTGAGGATAACTAACTAGGGAAGGTAATACCTGGCTCAATTTATGTGCTAACAACTTTGAAATACATTTATAAAGTAGATTATAGCATGATATTGGCCTGAAATCATTCACAGTAGATGGGTTAGGCTTTTTGGGCACCGGAACTATGTATAAACAATTTATTTCTATAAGTATTCTCCTCGTTGTAAAGAAATCTTTGACAACAGTAATGATATCACCTCCAATAATAGTCCAAGTATGCTTAAAGAAGCATTCATTATATCCATCAGGCCCTGGACTCTTGTAAGGGTGGAAGGACAGTGTACAGTTTTGAATTTCCAAGTCAATAGGAATAGACATGAGAGTGGGTAGGGGGTAGGGGGCCACTGACTTGGAGATATGGTTGTAGAAGGAATTCATACCTAGATACTCCAAGTAGCTTTGCCCCAGCAATCCTTGAAAGTGATTAAGCAATGCATTATGAAGATCTTGACCTTGAATCACATTCTCAAGTGAATCTTCAAGTGCTTGGACCTTCCTCTTGTTGGCTTTAGAAGAGAATACTTCATGAAGTAGGCTGTATTCTGATCCCCCTCCCTAAGCCAGTGGATTTGTACCTTTTGTTTATAGAACATCTCCTCTGCAAGACATAACTCTGAAAATTTAGCAGCAAGCTTCTTCTCATTCACTCTTAACTGGTCATCCACAAGATTGAAATCAAGGCATTTTTGGCAGTGGTATAGCTCCTCCCTACAAGCCTACACTCTAGATGAGATGGCTCCAAAGTCATTTTTGTTCAAAGGTCTCAGTGGTAGCTTGAATGCCCTTAACTTCCTTACCACACAGAACATCTTTGTGCCTGTGACTTCCAATTGCCAACAATGTGCCACAATATTAAGAAATTTAACATTAAGTGTCCAGAAAGTTGAAAAACCTGAAGGGCATATTCCTTCTAGGGGAAATGGTACCAAGCCTAACTACCATTGGTGAGTGGTCAGAAATGCCATGTAGAAGAAAACAACACTCACTCTGTGGGAATTGATTCATCCACACTTGGTTAACAAGAACTCGATTAAGCTTTCTTGAAATGTTTGCACATCCAAAACTGCCAAGGTTCCAATGTATTTAAGATTCTCCAATTCATTTTTGTGAAGGCAATCCCTGAACTCATGCATTCCTGTAGTCCATCTCAGTGCATTCCCAAAGGATTCATTAATATGAAGAAGTACATTGCAGTCTCCTAATAGGATCTATAGCATGTAATACCCCTAATTTTAAAAGGATAGTCTTAGCATTTTAATTATTGTTTTATTGCATTTTTATTTGCTTATTTACTTATTTGCCTTATTTGCTTATTTGCCTAATTGTTTTGATTATTGTCTTTTAATTGAATTAATTGTATTATTTATTTTATTTAATTGAATTAATTGTTTTAATTGTTTAAGGGTTTAATTGTGTTATTTATTTTATGTAAATAAATTAATTAGTATTTGATTAAATTAGTTTTATTAATGATTAAATTATAATTAGGGTTTTATATTCTGTTTAGGTAATTAAGTTTTGGCCGACTAGTATTTAGTTTAGTTTTTCGTCTCTGATTATAATTGGACTTCAGTTTAATAATTGGACTTAGGTTTTTATTTAGACCTATAATATACTTGTATAAGTATGCCAAGGGTTTTAGAACCCTAATTACGTAACAGTAGAGGCGACGAAACACAGAGGGGTCTGATAGAAAACAGAGAGAGGGAAACTTAAGGTTTGGCTAAGACTAAGGCTGAATCAAGGAGAGAACGAAGGAGTATTGCCTGTGGGTTGAACCAAGGGGCAACAGAGGAGTTAGAGCGGTGAAGGATTGCCAGAACAGTTAGGAGGACGACGCCGAGATTTCAAAACTAAAATCAAAGGTAAGTTCTATTTCTTGCTCTTTTCCTTTGACCTGTGTGCTGTGCATGCCTAGGTAGTCTCCAGGAACTAAACGGATATTAAAAGTGATTGTTATGCATGTTAATTTAGCTTTTAAACTGTAATATATGCGTTGATTAATTGACTTTGATTTATAGTATAACTTGTTTTAAATTCTGTTTTAAATTTTTGGTAACGATGTATACTGGCTTTTAATATTTTTTTGGATGATTTGGGATGTGGTTGGATCTCTAGGAACTTAAATTAAGACATTACAGGGGGTTTTTAACGTCATCGGAGACGAAAATGATGACAGGAAGCAAGGACAGAGCCGGATCCTAAGGGGAAAGAGCCAGCTCCTTTTATTTTTCAGCTCACGGCCTCTGTGAGAGAGAGAGCCGGCTCCAGCCCACGGCCTTTGTGTGGGAGCTTGCTCTCACACTTTGAGAGCAAGCTCTCGTGCATAGTAACTTTATGGAATATTTTTTTAAAAGTACGGGTTTGTTTTTTTTAGATTTCTGGACTATTTTGGGTTGATATTAAGGGTTATAAATACGGTTTCATGATGTATTAAAACTCCTTATTGCATAATTTTTATCTATATGCTAATGGATTTAACAGTAGAAAGGTTTAAACAATCTTACATGCCGTTAACGGAAAGGGATATAATTGCTTTAAGTTTATTCTAGCAATTTAACGGACTGTGATATGATTTTTAAATCTCTATTGGATGCATAATAGGGTCATATACTTATTAGATTTTATTATGCTTATTCTGGACTTTAATTGATAAACCATTAAATACTGTTCTATCAATTACATGGATATTATTCTAAACTTTAGTTGATGAACCATTAAATACTATTCTATCAATTACATGAACGTTATTCTGGATTTTAATTGATGAACCATTAAATTTTGTTTCTATCAATTATATAGATTTTGTGGATTTTATTTGATGTACCGTTTTAAGTGTTGCATCATTTATGGATCATGTGCATTATATGCACCGGTATGGGATGATGGCATATTAGAGATAGATTAGATCAAAACGCTAATTCCTACCTCTTTATACATATGGAAAGAATTAACTAAAACAGTTAAATCTTACATGGATTCATGTCTTGTCAACTAAAATAGTTGAACGACATATTGGATGTTTGTTTTATATTCTGTATTAGGAAGGATTATATATATATATATATATGATTATGGTACCGCGATATAAGCTTGAGTCTCAGAGTCGATGCTTAGGGTACGTATATGCAGTAGGATGCGTAGCTGACTATGAGAGGTTGAGGTATATTCTGTTAAGCTTAGGTACTCATGCCCACTTCAAGTACGATTTGCATATTGCCTTCTATTTAGGTTGAGACCCCCTTTGTAGCCCAGTGAGAGTCCCTTAGTGTGGATATATATATGTGTGGACTAGATAGCTATTGTTGAGATATCTAGGATGTATTTGCGTATCGGGTCTCTGTTTGGATTGTAGTTAGAATAGAACTTGTTCGTGGGCCTGACCCACTATTATTTTTCAGGTATCGGATAGGTCCAGTTTTAGAGCTTGTTCGTGCTGAGCAGAGACGGTCACTCATTCTTCCGACTACGTAGTACTGCTATTTATATTTAGTTTGGATTTCCTTTTTAGTTCAGTTTATCTTCAGTTGGGATTTTTAATAGGGGTTCACTAGATGGATTTCCAAGTTGTTTAATTAGTGGAGGATTTGGATTATTGGATTTTTATTATATAATTTTGAGGATTTATAATTTAGAGTTCTTTTAGTTTTATCATTTATTTATTAATTCATTTTATATTCCGTGTTCATTTATATATTAATTGTTTGATATCCTTCGGATCTGTACTCGGACTTGATCACCCGTGGCTCTAGAATCGAGGGGAATCATATGGCATGGTTGTACTCCTTTGTAGTTAATACTCTTCTGCATTGATCTTCTTTCCATAGCAGTAACACAAGCATAAACAAAAGAGGCAATGCATTTAACTTTAAAATCAATGAGCTCAATGGCACAGTGAATAACTTGACAATTTTCTAAAACTGAAACCACTGAAACCTTGGCAGGGTTTTATAGAATCCAAACTCTACCCATTACAGAGGAACCATAGTTACCTGTGATCAACTAAGATGGTGCAATAACCCTATGGATGTCATCCACATTCTCAAAGCCAACTTTGGTTTCCAACAGAATAATTAAACATAACTCAGAGTCCCGAATTAAGTGCTTGACCTCTACTTGGTTGAGGGAGAGTTCAACCCTTTAATATCCAAGCTGCCCAATTCATTGGGAAGTTAATGTTGTGAGGCTACACAACCCTCTAAACCCCTTTAAGGTAACTGGATTAGCTACATTGGTCACTTTGGACTTTCCATTCTTCACCCTCTTGTCAATATTAGCATGCTTGGTATGCTTTGGCTTTCAAGATGTGAGAGCTTTGTTCATAACAGGTGAATAAGTGGGATCATGTGAGGATTTAGAAATCTCTTCTTCCTCTTCTGAGTTAAAATCTAGTAGTGTGATTGATGACCCTTCCCTTCCATCATTAGGATGTTTGCTTGAGTCCACACACTTTAAGTTATTGGGCACTAGGGTTACTGAGTTCATGGCTGAGAATAGTGGAGGTTTGTGTTTTGTCTTGGGGGTTGTCATCATCTTGTGGGGGGATAAATCAATTACCAGAGAGATACCACTATTTTTCTCGAGGCATATTGGACTTTTTTCAGTAGATGGATCTAATGGAAACACTTGGAATATGTTTTGGATTGGGACAACATTAGTGGATGGATCTGTATCAGCTACCAGTTCTGCAGTTGTCAATGGTTTTTGGTAACAAACTATCTCCTTTAAGGTATTTGTGTTTGGGGCTGGGGCTGGATGACAAGTGAGAGAATCAATTTCTTCCAAGGTTCTTGTGTTAGAGGTTTGGGCTGGAAAATCAATGTGTTTATCAAGGTTGAAAGGATTGGGAATGGAATGACATGTGGTTGAATCATTGCTGCCTTTATTCCTTCTTGTGACAAGCTGTCATCGGCCATGAGGTTTATGATCACCCTGAGCCCTTCCATTCTCAGTTGAAGTGGCCCTAGTGTTGCTATTCCTTTCACAAAATTCATCATCGTGACCAAATTCATTGCACTTCATATATAGTAAAGGAATCCAAGGATATTGGACAGTGATTGTAACATAGCTAACCCCTTTAATCCTAGTCCTGAAACTTTTTGGTAATGGGGAGGATGGAACAATTTCCACACACACCATAGCATAATCAAGTCTGCTCCAAGTCTCAGTGTTAGTATCAACAAATGTAATACCCCTAGTTTTCAAAAGGATAAAATGGGAATTTAAATTTGATTTCTGCTGCATTTTTATTTGGTTATGTGACTTATGTGTTTATTTGCGTAATTGACTCATTTTATATTTATTTAAATTAATTATTTAATTATTTAATTATTTATTTGCTTTATTTTATTTATTTGTTTTAATGGTAATTAATTAATTAATTATTTAATTGTAATTACAGATGTGTTTTATGGTGGACGTAATGGTTTAGTCTTTTGTTTAATACATTGTTTGCATTATAATTAAGTTTAGGGTTTTATTTTATGTAATTAGGTTAATCGACTTATAATTAGGCTGGAATTAGGATTAGGGTTTCATAGGAGCCTATATATATATAAGCTGTATGTCTGCAAGGATTTTAGAGCCTTTTTTCCCGTAACAGAGGGACAGAGAGAAACAGAGGAAAATAGAGGGAACTAGTTAGGGTTGCGGCCGTTGATTTAAGGTCGGACCAAGGAAGAAAGAAGAGGTTGATTGTGAGATAGAACTGGAGCAGTAGGAGGGTTACCGGTGGTTGGCAGTCGTCGGAGAATTTGAGACGACGTTAAAGGTTTCAAACCGAAACCTAAAGGCAAGTTTCATTCTATCTCTTTCCTGTAAACTTGTGTTCTGTGCATTCTATGTAGTCTCCAGGAATTTAATTTAATTTTAAAATGGATGGTTATGCAAGATTGATAGACTGATAACTATTTTTCGTTCTGTAATTGAAATTGTTCCTCTTGCATAAACTGTTTTGGTTTGGTTTTAAACTCTGGTAAAATAAATCATAAGTTAATGAGAGGAGTTTCTAGGACTGTTTGGATCTACATTCGATCCTAAGAAGTTGAAAAAGAATTGGGACAATGACTGGAAGCTTCACCGGAAGCACAGAAGACAATTGAACGAAGCAGAGACGAAGTAAAGAAGGCTCTCAGGGAGAGAGCCGGCTCCCTAACGGAGGGAGCTGGTTCTCCATGAGGGAGACCCGACTCCCATGGTGGGGAGCCGGCTCCCTTGAAAAAAACCCCTACGAGGTGTTTTCTGATAGTTTTCTAATTTTCAGGGGCTTAAATGGAATTTTTGAAAAGTTATGGGAGGTTGTAAATCTTTAAAATTAATCGGTTAGACCCTTAAAATAGTTAGTATAAGTTGGTGTGCTAATTGTAGGAGACATCATGAAATACAAACGTATGATGGGCATGTTGTCAAGGAAGGAGGAAGGTTTATTTTGCTAAATTTGTTTTAGCAACTTAAAGACTGATATTAAATTATTCATGGGATGTTGTATGAATGATATATATAATTTAATGAAGGCCAGAAAGGTTGGTTTAGGTTATGGTTACAGACATCATGAGCTTTAGATACTAAGTTGCTTGCTGTCAGGAGTTAAGGAGGTTTTATTTGCTGGTTGTGTATTAACCAATTTAAATGGATTAGTATAAAATACCATTAGGGTTATATATATTGTGCAGTTTAGACTTCAGAGTGTTATTATATTATACACATGTTTTAGGATTGAGGATTAAAGGGACGTCATGGGATTTAAATACTAATTTGCATGCCGTCAAGGATTGAGGAGTATTTAATTACTAGTCTTTGTTTTAGTAATTTAAATGAACTAGTATGAAAGTATGGTTTGGGATTTCTAATATAATATACTCAGTGTAAAATTTTGATAATCATTATATCTTGCTATGGATGTAAATTGATGAATTGTTATAATTTCTGTTTTGTCAATTGGATGGATATAGATGGTTTAAATTGTTTAACAATACTTTAGCAAATTTAAATGGAAGTTTTATGATTATAATCATATATTGGATGCATGATAGGATCTTATCTATATCTGATTTCTATCTTGTTGGTTTCTAGATGTACTGGATGTTCATTTGAGTGTGCATCATTTATGGATCATATGCATTATATGCACCGGTATGGGATAGTGGCATATTGGAGATGGATTAGATCAAAAAGTTAAGTCCTACCTCTTCATACATACGGAATTGATTAATTAAAACAGTTAAATCCTACATGGATGCATGTCCTGTCAACTAAAACAGTTGAACGACATAACAGATGGTTGTTTTATTTTTCTATACTAGGAAGGATTTATATATATACTTATAGTACCGTAATATTAGCTTAAGTCTCCTGATCACGGTTAGGGTGCGTATATCGCCATGGATGGATAACTGGACTTAATGACTTTCCCTGGTAGGTCTAGGTGTGCATGACTACGCTGCGTGCGTTTTGCGTGTTACCTTTTACTCAGGTGTGATGACTACATGTTAGTGAGCGTCTTATAGTGTATATCTATATTTATATGGACTATTTTAGATATTGCCGAGCTATCTAGGATGTATCTGCGTATCGGGTTTATGTATGGATTGTAGTAGGTTGGAACTTGCATGTGGGCCTGATCCACTCTTATTTTTCAGGTGTTCGTCAGTACTAGGCTTAAAGCTTGATCGTGTTGATGTAGATACAGACACTTACTCTTCCGACTATATAGAATCTTCTTTCTTATTTTAGTTTTGGATTTTGATTCTGTAAATTATTGTTCATTTGGGATTATTAGGGATCCACTAGATGGATTTCTGAGTTGTATGGATTGGAAAGATTTAAATTATATTAATCTTTTATTTTGGAGGATTTTTACATTTAGAATTCTTTTCAGCTTATTATGTATTTCCTTTTAATTCTTTTATAATTTGCTTGTTTACATATTAATTGTTTGGTATCCCTCACATCTGTGCTCGGACTTGATCACCCGTGGCTCTAGAATCGAGGGGTATCACGGTTGGTATCAGAGCACTCCAGGTTCTAGTGTCCTTAGGAGTGTCTTTCGTTATATGACTTCCGCATTGCGTTTCTTAAAACTTAGAGTCATGTTAGGATTTGTTGTACTCTATTTACGGTTCGTTAGGAGGAGCAGATGTCAATTATATTCCATAGTTATGGGATGGTTGACACTAGGAGGAGAATGGGTCCAAGGCGAAAGCGATACAGACCTAAAGGAATAAAGGAGTACGTTATCAAGTTCTTTGTCAGAAGCAGAACTTGGGATCGAAAGTTTAGTTCCGGTTGGCGCTACTTTTAGAAGTATAAGCCAAGGAAAGATTTAGGAGTGTGTTTTAGGTCACCTCATAAAGGGACCAACATGATTTCAGTTGTTCTCATAAAGGAGACAAATGAGGATTAGGAGTCCGAAGAGGATTCTAGTGGAGGAGATTTCAACATACCTAAGAAAGAGGGTATTGAATCTTGAAAATCAAGGATCGCGCGAGGGTGATCTTGTTTGCTAATAGTATAGTGAACGATACTAGTAGAGTTAGTATAGATCGACTTACATATCATTAAATTTTCGTATTACCTTAAAAGAGATAGATAAAAAGAACTCTTCAGAAGTTTAGGATCGCATGGAGTTCTTATCGGAATGCAGTAATGATTTTATATCATGTTTCGGAAGGTATGGGGATTAGGTTGTGATGGTCTAAGTTGTTTTATTAAGCTACATTAGACGGTTTGCATTCCGTGTATAAGGAGGATGAGGGTTAAGCCTTTGGAATTTGCTGAGGCAAATGGATTTTGTTTTGAGCATGGTTTGAGCTTATGTTTCGAGGTTGGCTGATTACCTCCAAAACTGTAAAAAAGATATTGTGAACCAATCAGGTCAAGTTGATTTCTAAAAGAGATTTTCTTTGCTAGGAGGAATGATGTTTTACGTAAGGGTTTTACGTAGGGTTATATTGTGTTTTATTGTGTGTGTATTATGTGTTTCATTTTCATCAATTATTCAGGATTTGGAATGCGGTTTAGTTGGCGACACAAGTGTGTGATCAGCCAACTACCGTTTTGGAAGAATAAGGTTAATTACGCTAGGATTGGGAGCATGTGGTCATAGGATTTGGTGGATATATATAATTCTAGCCAATCTATTGAACCTAGACGTGTGGAATTCTGGTATGTGTTTAGGATGGGATAATTATACCCACAATACGAGTCCAATAATCTAGATTCGTTTGATATACTTTAACGCCACGATGAGTTATCGGAGGTACTGAATTTGCTGAACACTTTCTTGAAATTTCAAAAGTTGTTCCCAAAGTCGGCAGGAGGATTTTATTTATTTATTTATTTTTGTATTGGTTTAAGTACGTATTGGAATGACACCGACTGAGGATAGTGAACGGACTAACTAGTCATCAGTCAATTCTTAATCACAAATTTTGTTCATGAGGGGGTGTCATTAGGAGGAGTTACCTGGGTTACATATCGAGGAGGAAGTAAAGTCTCTTCATTTGCACAAATAATATGGAAAAAAAAAAAAATTTGGGTCATAGTTCGCAACAAATAGTTGTTGCTAGAAAAATTGTTGACTATTTGGAGGATGGAAAGAGTCCATATTCTTGTGAAGTTAGCCAAGAAGTCTAATAGACACTTACTTGTATCAGAGAAGTAGGATGTCAAAGACATGAAGGTGAGATCAAACACTTAAATACAGAAGATGTGCAGGATGTATGTGGAAAAGTTGTAGTTAGTTGACTTTTGATAAATGAAATTACCGATTGACTTTTTATATCGGTAAGTTTATCATGGATTAGAATGTATTGAATGCAGATGAAAGCTGGTGGTACTAGACTAATGGTACTTTCTGTAAACAACTTGGACGGAGGATGTAAGGACTGAGGTTGACCATTCTTAGTTCTTTATGTATCCTAGAGGAAACATGATGCTTCACCAAATGAAGCAGATATATGGAGGACAGACAGGAAGAGGGACACAGTGATTTTGTCTTAAAGTCTGATATTTATTAGGTAATCCAGATAGGTCATTAAAGATCGCTAGATACTTACAGCCATTTTTCATACCAAAGTGGGAATGACAGAGTAGTTTCCACGGATTTAGTGAAGAGATTTATGATTCTACACAAGGGTCAGGATTCTGGTTGGGATAGTGCTTGATTGAAAAAGTTCTATCAGCTTTATTTTGTTTATTTTGGAACTGGTAATATATCACTTCATACGAATAGTACGGATCATGAGACGGCTTAGATGGATAAATGTGGTGATTCACACATTGCATTAAGTTTCGTCTAATGGAAGTAATAGGGAGGAGGATGATTTAATCAATCGATATGGTAATTGAACCTTCGGTGGGTATTGCACAATCCGTTGCGTTTTAGCATGTGAAAATAATAACACTTGCTATTACTAGGGGAATGGAAGTGGTCAACTTAGAATATTTGAGCTGACCCAACAGAAGGTAGTATCTTACTTTAGGGTACTGAAGGAGGAATAATGGTTTGTCTTAATAATGTTAGGAAGGTTGGAGTGCCTGAGGTATAAAGGTTATAGCTTTTTCAGTATAGTCAAATGGTTATGAGTTGCACCATGACATATACTGTTAGTTTTGGTGTGGTACGGATAAGGACATGTACATAACTATCTCCAAGTGCATCACCTGTTAGCAAGCTAGAAAATTGATACTTGGATATCACTGGAGGTTTTAGCCACTTCCTATATCAAAATGGGAGTAGGACTAATCAGGAGGGGATGGTTGGTAGAAATTACCGACATTAGTTGGAATTTTAATTCTATATGGATTAAGAGTAGTGGATAGAACAAGTTCGCTTGTGGACGTCACTTTAGTGGTGTTTACCTTGGCGTTTCATGTCAGTGCTACATTGCACTGATAACGGAGTTATAGCATGTGCTTATTTCGTCCAGTCGATTTACAGTGCTATGTCTAAGGAATTTTCTGAAAGTTTTGGAGCAACAACTATGCTTTGCATCTCTAGACGAGAAATTTGATCGAAATATTATATTTGATCATGGTAGATCTCTCACGCGTTGGTCTAGCATGGAAGCGAGGTTATATAATAAGACCTTGCCTTTATTTATGGACACATTGGAGACAAATACTCTCTTTTGTAATGATTGTGCGTGGTTTGGAGGCGGCAGTCGGATTTTGTAACTAGTTGAACTCGTACATGGGAGTTTTTTTTATCAGGAAATGGTTATTTGGGAGGTCTTCCGTATAGGAAACAATGTGTTTTAGAAGAAGGTCAGTTTTCCGTATTGCACTGACTTTTCTAGGATTTTGTTTATCGATTTAGGCAGTAGCCTATTGCTTAGCGTTACCAATTAGTTAGCGCTAGATGTATAGGAATTTTATGCGTCTTTCTATGGAACTTGGAGGAATAGGGATCATTACCCTTCACTAAATATTGGGTAAGATTGGATCGTTGATAGATACAACCTAGGAGTTGTACATTTATGGTATTTCTTCAATATAGAGACCTTGTATATTGTTGGATGTGTTGGAATTTGGTGGAGCTCATATAAAGAGGCTGTGCCACAGGAAAATGGAAATGAATTTTGAAAAGACATTAATTCAGAGTTTTGTGAATTCCGAGGACGGAATTCCTTTTGTTAGGGGGGAAGAATGTAATACCCCTAGTTTTCAAAACGATAAAATGGGAATTTAAATTTTATTTCTGATGCATTTTTATTTGGTAATGTGACTTATGTGTTTATTTGCGTAATTGTCTCATTGTGTATTTATTTAAATTAATTATTTAATTATTTATTTGCTTTATTTTATTTATTTGTTTTAATTGTAATTAATTAATTATTTATTTAATTGTAATTACAGATGTGTTTTATAGTGGACGTAATGGTTTAGTTTTTTGTTTAATACATTGTTTGCGTCATAATTAAGTTTAGGGTTTTATTTTATGTAATTAGATTAGCCGACTTATAATTAGGTTGGAATTAGGATTAGGGTTTTATAGAAGCCTATATATATATAAGCTGTATGTCTGCAAGGATTTTAGAGCCCTTTTTCCCGTAACAGAGGGACAGAGAGAAACATAGGAGAATAGAGGGAACTGGTTAGGGTTGCGGCCGTCAATTTAAGGTCGGACCAAGGAGGAAGGAAGAGGTTGATTGTAAGATAGAACTGGAGCAGTAGGAGGGTTACCGGTGGTCGGTAGTCGTCGGAGAATTTAGAGACGACGTTGAAAGGTTTCAAACCGAAACCTAAAGGCAAGTTTCATTCTATCTCTTTCCTGTAAACTTGTGTTCTGTGCATTCTATGTAGTCTCCAGGAATCTAATTTAATTTTAAAACGGATGGTTATGCATGATTGATAGACTGATAACTATTTTTCGTTTTATAACTGAAATTGTTCCTCTTGCATAAACTGTTTTGGTTTGGTTTTAAACTCTGGTAAAATAAATCATAAGTGAATGAGAGGAGTTTCTAGGACTGGTTGGATTTACATTGGACCCTAAGAAGTTGAAAAAGAATTGGGACAGTGACTAGAAGCTTCATCGGAAGTGTAGAAGACAACCGGACGAAGCAGAGAAGGCTCTCAGGGAGAAAGCCGGCTCCCTAATGGAAGGAGCCGGCTCCCATGAAGATAGAGCCGGCTCTCCCTCATGGAGAGCCGGCTCCCAAGGTAGGGGAGTCGGCTCCTTTGAAAAAAATCCCTACGAGGTGTTTTCTGATAGTTTTTTGATTTCCAGGGGCTTAAATGGAATTCTGGAAAGTTATGGGAGGTTGTAAATCTTTAAAATTAACCAGTTAGACCCTTAAAATAGTTAATATAAGTTGGTGTGCTAATTGTAGGAGACATCATGAAATACAAATGTATGATGGGCATGTTATCAAGGAAGGAGGAAGGTTTATTTTACTAAGTTTGTTTTAGCAACTTAAAGACTGATATTAAATTATTCATGGGATGTTGTATGAATGATATATATAATTTAATGAAGGCCAGAAAGGTTGGTTTAGGTTATGGTTATAGACATCATGAGCTTTAGATACTAAGTTGCATGCTGTCAGGAGTTAAGGAGGTTTTACTTGTTGGTGGTGTTTTAACCAATTTAAATGGATTAGTATAAAATACCATTAGGGTTATATATACTGTGCAGTTTAGACTTCAGAGTGTTATTATATTATACACAGGTTTTAGGATTGAGGATTAAAAGGACGTCATGGGATTTAAATACTAATTTGCATGTCGTCAAGGATTGAGGAGTAATTAATTACTAGTCTTTGTTTTAGTAATTTAAATGAACTAGTATGAAAGTATGGTTTGGGATTTCTAATATAATTTGCTCAGTGTAAAATTCTGACAATCATTATATCATGCTATGGATGTAAATTGATGAACTGTTATATTTTCTGTTTTATCAATTGGATGGATATGGATGGTTTAAATTGTTTAATAATATTTTAGCAAATTTAAACGAAAGTTTTATGATTATAATCATATACTGGATGCATGATAGGATCTTATCTATATCTGATTTCTATCTTGTTGGTTTCTGGATATACTTGATGTTCATTTGAGTGTGCATCATTTATGGATCATATGCATTATATGCACCGGTATAGGATGGTGGCATATTGGAGATGGATTAGATCAAAAAGTTAAGTCCTACCTCTTCATACATACGGAATGGATTAACTAAAATAGTTAAATCCTGCATGGATGCATGTCCTGTCAACTAAAACAGTTGAACGACATAACGGATGGTTATTTTATTTTTCTGTACTAGGAAGGATTTATATATATACTTATGGTACCATGATATTAGCTTAAGTCTCCTGATCACGGTTAGGGTGCGTATATCGCCATGGATGGATAACTAGACCTAATGACGTTCCCTGGTAGGTCTAGGTGTGCATGACTACGCTGCGTGTGTTTTGCGTGTTATTTTCTACTCAGGTGTGATGACTATAGGTTAGTGAGCATCCTATAGTGTGTATCTATGTCTATATGGACTATTTTAGATATTGCCGAGCTATCTAGGATGTATCTGTGCATCGGGTTTATGTATGGATTGTAGTAAGATGGAACTTGCATGTGGGCTTGACCCACTCTTATTTTTCAGGTGTTCGTCAGTAGCAGGCTTAGAGCTTGATGGTGTTGATGCAGATATAGACACTCACTCTTCCGACTATATAGGATTTTCTTTCTTATTTTAGTTTTGGATTTTGATTCTGTAAATTATTGTTCATTTGGGATTATTAGGGATCCACTAGATGGATTCCTGAGTTGTACGGATTAGAAAGACTTAAATTATATGAATCTTTTATTTTAGAGGATTTTTACATTTAGAATTCTTTTCAGCTTATTATGTATTTCCTTTTAATTCTTTTGTAATCTGCTTGTTTACATATTAATTGTTTGGTATCTCTCGGATCTTTGTTTGGACTTGATCTCCCATGGCTCTAGAATCGAGGGGTATCACAAAAAATAAGGGTTTTCCCCACACCAAAAGCAATGTAGCTAAGTCTTCTTGGTGACCAAATGTCAAAAGGAACATTAAATAGCTAGATCCATAGTGATGTTGCTTTAGATGAAGAGTGGTGGGTGCTAGACTATAGGGGAATGGGAGAGTTCTTTTGCCATAGTCTCAAGTTGATAGCCTTCCCCCCAAGAAACCACTGTCTACCTGCAAACACAGCTCTACACCTCTCCTCAATGTCGAAGGTGAAAACAAATATCCGTTCCTTGTTGACAACAACCTTCTGAAGACCCCTTGAGTCCCATAACCTGTGAGCCAAGTGAGAGATTTGCTTGAACGCATTCGTACTTAGAAAGTGCCTAACAGACATCTATTCTTATAGTTAGCTCCATCCTCACACATATCCTCAGGTAGTATTTCAATTCTAGTGAATTTCAACACCACCAACAATGCGCTTCAGGGGAAGGCAATGCAAATCAATCATCCATCCATCTTGGTGAAGGCCTAGAGGCGTATGTCGCCCTTGGCTTTTATAATTTGGTTGTTGCTGATATCTCTGCTGAAGTGTGACACCTGTCCAACCGCTTCTCCAAGATGCAAATGGAGTATATTTGGGGGCTTGTAACTCACATGAGTTCTCCTAATTATGAAATTTCTTGCTCATTTTTTTTTTTTTTTTTTTTGGTCTTTATATGTAATAGCCCGATTTTTTTAAATTTATTATTATTATTATTATTTTATTTGTGTTAGGGGAGGTGTAGTTTATCATTTATATTATATATATATCTATATTGTATCTTGTTGGGATAAAAGGGAGCACCTGGCAGAAATGATAAGGGAAAAAGGAGATTGAATTGGGATGATGGTGGTTGTGACTTGCGAGCCCCACAGGAAATAATGTAATGGGTTTTGATTTGTTATTTTATATATATATTGTTTGTTGAAGCAAAAGGGTGGCAGCAAGGCAAACGTAGTGAAGAAGGAAATTGTAATTATTTTGCGCGGGACCCACTAGTGGAAATTTGGGCAAAGTTGATGGAACTTGGTCTGGTCTAGTCACGTGGGTTTATGGGGTGCGTTCCTTTTGAAATGTAAAGAATTGAAAAGGGTGAGAAAGGTTATTGTGATGTGCACGTGGGTCCCACTAGGACTTCTACTTTTGGCTTTTGAAATTTGTTCATATGGGTTTGGTCTGATTTATTGGAGGAGATATTGGTTGATGATGTAAGTGTGATGGTGAGCTGTTGGTGATTGCAGTGATTGATTCGGTGGTTTTGCCTATATAATTGGGTGCTTGTGACTTGGTGTGTATGCAAAAACAAAAGGAAAAATTAGAGAAGGTAGAAAGAGAGCCGAGACAGAGAGTTGAGAGAAAGAAAAATAGAGTGATGACAGAGAGTTTTGAGGGAAGACAGTGAGTAAGTCGAGAGTTGCAGAGGGCGCAGTGGAAGCTTGGAGACTTGGTGATCCAGTGGAGAATTAATTCTTTTCAGTGTAGGGTTCTCTATACCTTAAATGGCATGGGGAGGTTTTGCTTTAATGTTTTTATTAAATGTTTTTAATTAAATGCTTATGTATTAAATGTATATGTTTATGTTGTGAAGCTGTTTTATTAAACCTCCATGAAATTCTTGTTATGGTTTTTTCTGGACGGGGATCGTAGATTCGGGCTTAGGCTGAAGAGTCGGCGTTGCAAGATTTATTTTGGAGATTTTTTTTTTGTATAAAAGAGGACAATTTTTGTGATCCTGGGTGTATTTTGATGTATTTGGATTTTAATAAATCGAGAATTTTATTGGAATTGTCGGGTCGTGACATTATAGGTTTAAAGAAAAGAAAAAAAATAATAGTATTTTTATTTGGAAATAGTAGAGGAGAGAAAATAAAAGAAACAATAACAATTAAATTACTATCATACTTTTTTATAAGATATGATTCAAATGTCATAACAAATTTATTTATTTATTTTTGGAACGAAAACATATGAGGAATTTGGAGAGAGAACTCCTGAACCTTTTACAACACTGGTAATGAAGCAATTCTTTCATGTTGCAATTATCGTCATCTGTTACAATGACAACGCCCATATTTACAATTTTTTCCACATACCCACTTTAATTTTACGGGGACTTAAACCCAAGATATTTAACTTTAAAATTGACAAAACACCATTAAATTACAATCATTGTTCACAGTATCGGTCGCGGTCACGGTGTAACGGATTCAGACAAAGTCAGTGTAAATTGACCGATACGGATAGCGTATCAGACTTAAAAAATGGTCATATATCGACCGATACTTAGAGCATCAAATGATACGACGAATCATGATTACAACACTTTCTTGATATTTACAATAATACGTTAATAGATAATACTACTAATTTCGGTCCATGACCTATATAGGCTATAGCCTATAAAACTGTGATACCCCCTAATTTCGGAACACGGGTTGATTAAATCCGCGCACAAAATTAAGGGATATCAAAACAATTTAAGTATTTAACAAGCACAGAGTACAAAAAGAAAATAAAAAGAATAAATAACTCGCTGAAGGAAAATCTATTAAATAATAAATCCATTAATAATTATCCAATGGTTACAGCTCGGGAATCCCATAATTCAAGGACCCCTTAAAACATTATCCAATACTACTTAAAAGTACATAAGATGAATAGATGAATGATAGTCTCCCAGCTGCGGATCCTCAACCTCGACACTGGAACCTCTAATAACCTGAAAAATAAATCGTGGGTTAAACCCTACGAGCAAGTTCACTCAACCAGGCCTCTGAAAACCAATAAACAGATCATCTCTGATCAAAATCAAACCTAATAAATTTTTAACTTTAATAAAGCTCGATATACATGTCTATATATAATTATATATACTATACTAATCACATCCATTAATAGGTTTATTAAATTTTCATACCTATTAAATAATTATTAAAATAATAATCATTTCTAGACCAATCTTCCATTTATTTTAAAAAGAAACTCCTTTAACCTTAATCCCATCCTAATCAGTTGTTTAATCATTTAAATAATAAATTATAATAAAAAGAATATAATATTTAATCCCAAACCCGATAATGATTTTAATTATTTAAATCACATATCCAAAATCTAAGCTTTGGCAAATCAGCTAAGTCTCCACCAATATTATTTTATTAATATGCATAAAATAATACACTAACCTGTAAGTACTAGACTATTCTAATTTAAGAATATTTAAACCTAATCCAACCTATACATTCAATAACCATAGATGATATTTTAATCATCTAACACATAATAATTTAAATACGCTTTAGCAATTCAACCATGCTATTAAAATATATCTATTTATATATTGGCAACTCAACCATGCCTCCTTAAGTATATTTATTTATACATTGGCAAATCAACCATGTGATGACCTTGTGGGCGAGTGTGCCGTGAGCGGGTGCAAGAGACATTATCAGGCTACCACACTGGCAAGTTACGGGTGCACAATCCCACATCGCCTGGGTAGAGGAAATGTGAAGTGCTTATATGTAAGTGCATCATCTCCAATTGGTATGAGACCTTTTGGGATGAAGCCCAAGAGCAAAACCGTGCGGGCTCAGGCCTAAAGCGGACAATATCATATCATGTGGTGGAGCGGATCGTTACAAATGGTATCAGAGCCTGACCCAGCCGGAAGTGTGCCGACGGGGACGTCGGGCCTCCAAGGGGGGTGGATTGTGATGACCTTGTGGGCGGGTGTGCCGTGAGCGGGTGCAAGAGACACTATCAGGCTAGCACACTGGCGAGTTACGGGTGCACAATCCCACATCGCCTGGGTAGAGGAAAGGTGAAGTGCTTATATGTAAGTGCATCATCTCCAATTGGTATGAGGCCTTTTGGGGTGAAGCCCAAGAGCAAAACCGTGCGCGCTCAGGTCCAAAGCGGACAATATCATACCATGTGGTGGAGCGGGTCGTTACAAACCATGCCATTAAAAAAATATATTTATTTATATATTGGCAATTCAACCATGCCTCCTGAAAGTATATTTATTTATACCTTAGCAATTCAACCATGCCTCCTTAAGTATATATATTTATACTTTTAACTTAGCAACTCATCTATACTTCCTATTTATATTTTATTTATCCCTATACTTAGGCAATATATTTACGCCCTTTGGCAACTTATCCATGCCTAAAATTCAACCACGTACCAAACCTTAGAGGTTAATTTATCAACCAAACAATCCATATATAGGCAAATTAACTTATCAACAAAACAATACCTACCTAGGCATTCTATGCATGTCATATGCATATAATTAATTTAATAACCAGCCTATCCATATATACCAAATAAGACTAATAATTAAATCATCTTAAATGATATATACATATATTGATATATTATACAATCTATATATGTATAATTCCTTCCATATAATATATATATATATATATATATATATTCACTTCATTCCATACTGATCACAAATTAATTAAACCATGTCCCTATATATATATAAACAATTGTATATATATATATATATATATATATATATATATATATATATATATACCCCTCATCCGTAATCAATTATTAAATAATTGTTTTACATAAATAAATGCTACTATATATTTAGTAATACTTAATGGCTCTCCAAAACCTTAGGAATACCACATCTAGTGGCTAATTTCAACATTCACAGACTTAAAATTAAATCTGGAAACTCACCAGATCCCACAGGACCTTACTGGAACCTCAAACACCCTCACACGCGCCCCCACGCGCCTCCATTTTCTGCACACGCTTCCACGCACTAAAACACACTGGCAGGCGCGTTCACGCGCCTGCACGCACCCTCACGCGCCTCTGTGAGCCTTCTGCGTGTTCTAGCATGCCTCCATTGGTCCTCCCCTTGTGTCCAGGTAAGCTTGCCCACACCGGATCCGCTTCCTATAATCAAGCCGCCATCAGCAGCTCTAATCCGCGCATGCACCATAGCTTGTTGGGCTACGACACACCAGATCATCCTCCCTTTGATCAACCCCATCCACGGTCCTTACCCGCGACACACCATACCACCACGGACTGCAACGAACTGGATTGCGCCGATTTGAATCCAGCCTAGTATGCGTATAACAACAAATATATATATATATATATATATATATATATATATATATATATATATAACAGTACATATATAAAAATTCCTAAAGTAACATTAAAAAATCTAAATTAATTCCAGAAAATTTCCTGAAAAATCCCAAAAGCTTTATTTATTATTCTGAGTATAAATGAACATATATAATCAAATTAAGATCGGTTTAATTAAATTAATCATGCTATACAAAATAAAAGCAACCTATAAAAATTTTTAAAAAACAAAGTTCAATTAAGCTAACCTCACATACAAAATTTAAATTACGATACATACATATATTCACATGTTTAAACCTATAATTTTGTAAAGAATAAACATGCTCATCTAATCCGATTAATAATTTAATTTAATAAAATAAAATTATAATTTCGATAATCAAGGTGATAAGCTAATGAGTTCTAAGAGGAAAAATAGAGAAGAACTCACCTGATGGTTTTTTAAAAAAACCGACGCTTCAAGACTCTTCGAATCCCAACATCCTCTTTCTCCGATTCGGTCTCTTCCTTGCCGGACTCCTCTTCTTCTCTTTCTCTCTACTTCTCTTATTTTTCTAACGTATAAACTTTTTAACCCTAAACCTTATGTGTATATTTATATACATTAAAACTTAACTCCTATTCCAACTAGGACTACTAATAAGATAATAATCTTTAGTTAATATAATATATATATATATACATATATTATATTTCAAGCATATATATATTTAGCTTCTATAATTAACCATTAGTTAATTAAATCATATAAACCTATATATATCCATAAATATATATCTCTATATATATCTTTCTCTAACAATTATTAATTAATTATATTTATATATAATTTTATATATTTATAATTAATACCAAAAATGATCATTTAAATAATTAAATAACCATGAGCCTTTTTTAATTTAACCCAATAAGGTTTTCTTCAAGCCTAAGACCAAATCATTTGGTCCAACTTCCCTTAAGCCCAAATCTAATTAATTTAAATAAATCAAATAATTAAATAAACACGTAAATTAAAATAATCTAATTGCATGAAGCACATAAACAAAACAAGAAATTACAACCAAGTCGCAACATACAAATACAATCAATACATCAATAATTCAATTCATAATCAAGCACATACACAAACTATCACCATATATAATCACGAAATATAATTAAAATAAAACAAATAATCTAAGCACTCAATAAAATATATCAATTAAAAATTAAAATAAACGCAATTAATTCAAATTAATCAAATAAATCATTTAAAATAAAATAAAATAAAAGTAATTAATTTCAATTAATAAATCCTTTAAAATATCGAGGTATCACATTCCTCCCCTCTAATAAAAGGAATTCCGTCCTCGGAATTCACGAATTCATGAAATGAAAACTTTGATTATTTAATTTCAAATTTCATTGTTCCTTTTATCCGTGTGAAAAATTAACCCATCCACACATATTCATAATTAGCAGACACATATCATAATTAGCTAATTCCATATTTATATAATTGATAAATATAAGTACACACTAGAGACTCTCACTGGACTAAAGCAGTCTCAACCGGATAGTGGGTATCTCATGTAAAACGCACACAAAGGTGGTCACGAGTCCTCCTTCTACCAGGGCCCACACATCCTTAAATCTAGCTACCCATCGCAATCGGCAATATACGCCTCCATCCTAACCACTGATCCTGAGACTCAAGCTCATATCGTGATACATATATATATATATATATATATATATATATACATATCTATATATATAGATATAATCCATTATATCCAAACATAAAATTAAACTATCCAACCATATTATTTCAATGGCATGCCATCCAACTATTCCGTTGACCTGACACGAATAAGTAGGACTTAACTCTATGGTTAATCCATTCCCTTATAAATATATAGGTAGGACTTAAGTTTTTTGGTTAATCCGTCCTTAAAATGTCACCGTCCCATACCGGTGCATTAAACCACACAATCCATAAATAAATAGGTAGGACTTAACTATTCCGTTAATCCGTCCCTAAAATACCTCCATATTATTTTAATAGTGCATAAATCCATAAAACCTATACTTCATGCAATATATATAATTATACATCAAATAATGTAATACCCATAATTTTAAAAAAGATAGTCTCGGTATTTATTTATTTGTTTTAATTGTATTTTTTAATTATTTAATTAATTATTTGACTAATTGTTTATGTGTTTAATTGAA
Organism: Cornus florida; assembly: GCF_030987335.1. Lineage (NCBI taxonomy): Eukaryota > Viridiplantae > Streptophyta > Magnoliopsida > Cornales > Cornaceae > Cornus > Cornus florida. The sequence goes on from NW_026775577.1 coordinate 11,775,195, forward strand.
TTAGGTATTACTTGATTATTTGATTATGTGTCTATGTATTATTTGTATTTGTCTATGTGTTAATTGTTTAATTAGATTATGTGCTTAAATGGTGTTTTGATTAATTGTAAATTAAATATTTTCTTTTCTTTTATTATTTTATTTTATTTTTCTTTTATGGTTATGGTTAGTAGTAATGGGCCAACCAATTGGGTCCCATGGACTACTTGCATAGGAGGTTGGATGTGTATGAATTATTACCTATGGATAATGTGTGTGTATATATAGATATATATTATATACATATATAAAAAGGAAAGTAATTTATTAATTATTTTTATGGTAATTTGGGTAGTAATATTTAATCTGATGTATATGTTTTATATTTAAATAATAAAAATATACATAGATTTGATACGTGTTATGTTTTAAGTTACTTTATAATATTATGGTAACTTAAGTATTATTGGATAATCCATTAATAAATAATGGAATGTGTATAATTTATTTATTTAATAAACATATACATAAATTATATACGTAACATATTTTACTTACCTTTTTAATATATATATAAAAGAGAAAGTAATTTATTAATTACTTTTATGGTAATTTGAGTAGTAATATTTAATCTGATGTATATGTTTATTTAAATAATAAAAATATACATAGATTTGATACGTGTTATGTTAAGTTGCTTTATAATATTATGGTAACTTAAATATTATTGGATAATCCATTAATAAATAATGGAATATGTATAATTTATTTATTTAATAAACATATACATAAATTATATACGTAACATATTTTGCTTACCTTTTTAATATTTTTATTTTCATTTTTTTTTAGTTGACTTGGATTGGGAAAAGGGTTAGGGTTATTTAATTTAGCCTATAAATATATAGCTATATGTTATAAAAGGGGGTTAGAAATATTCATGTGATATATACTGGAGAGATAGTGTTAGAGAGGGAATGAGGAAAAGGAAGGAATGAGGAGAAAAACCCTGTAGAGAGAAGATCAAGCAAGAAGAAGTTTAACTTTTGATCCGAAAGTTTAAGGCAAGTTCTTCTTCTATCTCTTTCCCTTTGATTCATGTTTCTGTACATGCCTAGGAAATTCCAGAATTTATTAAACACATAAATTAAATAATTATGCATGTTTAATTGGGTTAGAATATAGGTTTTATGAAATTGGTTCATATTGTTTCTTGTGTTATGAATTGATAAAATTCATGATTTTGATTTGATTTCTTATGTGAATTTTTACATGTTTAAATTATGTATTTTTCATATCTGTGGAATGATGGAACGTAGAAACATGCCTAGGATTCTTGAACATTAAATAGGGACTAGGTTTGGGTTTTAATAAATTTAAATAGACTCAATCATAATGATGCTTGCTATTTGAATGTTTTAGACAAACGAATGGATTTAATCTTTTAAAATATTTTAGCAATTGAGATTAAATGTGTAAGTTGAATTGGATATAGAGAATCCTTATTTAATAGTATAATAAAATATCATCATGCATAAGATTCAGTTTGTGTAGGACATATGATATAGGAAGTTTAAAGAAATAATAAGTCATTCCTATTATGTGATAACTTGATATCATATTTATCATAGTTATTTATGGAATGTTTGATATATTTCCTTAATTGTTACATCAATTGTTGGATTGTGTGGTTTAATGCACCGGTATGGGACGGTGGCATTCTAGGGATGGATTAACTTATCAGTTAAGTCCTACCTATTTTATATAAGGGAATATATTAACTAAAATGTTAAGTCCTACTTATATTTAAGTCAGGTCAGCTGAACAAGTTGAATGACTTATGGAGGATTAATTTATTATATATGGGAATGGATTAACTAAAATGTTAAGTCATACTTATATTCAAGTTAGGTCAGCTGAACAAGTTGAATGACTTATGGAGGATTAATTTATACTGAATAGGATGGTTACTAGATTTTATATATATAAGTATGGTGCCATGATATGAGCTTGAGTCTCAGGATCAATGGTTAGGGCGCGTATATCGCCAGGGATGTGTAGTTAGATATAGTATAGTTGTGTACCCTGGTAGGTCTAGGTACTCATGCCCACTATATGTGCGTTTTGCATGTTGCCTACTATTCAGGTTGAGACAACTCTATAGTCTAGTGAGGTTCATTTAGTGTGTATATATATATATACGGACTACTAGTTACTGTTGGATTGACTAGGATGCATACGTGTATCGGATCTCTGCTTGGACTGTAGTAGAGTAGAACTTGTTTGTGGGCCTGACCCACCATTATTTTTCAGGTGTTCGTCACGAGTAGAGGTTGTTCGTGCTGAGCGGGGATCAGTCTACTTCATTCTTCCGATGCTACATAGGAGTTCCTTTATGATTCAGTTTCCTGTTTTAGATTACTGTCAATTGTTTAGTTTGGATTTTCTAGGGGTCCACACAGTATGGATTCCCAAGTTGTATTTTGGAGGATCAGTTGTATCAGAAGAGTTTATTAATTAATGGAAATATATTATGAGGTTTATTATTAGATTATCATTTTAGTTTCTTGTCAGCATTTTATTTATTCTTCTTTATTCTTTTGTACTCTGTGTTCGTTTATTATCAATTTGTTTTGATATCCTCGGGTATTCGGGCGTGGGCCTGACCAACCCGCATTCGGAAATTCGAGGGTATCACAAATAATCCAGAAGTAATTATAATAAAAATCCGATAAATACCTGATTATATTATATGCTAATACATGATTAAAATCACATAAATAGACATTGAAATTTCTAGAATAATATTAAGCAAATAAATCATTCATTCAAAACATGTAAGTTAATTAAAATTTCATATGGTTTAAGTCCTTAACATATTAATGTATATTATGCATTCTAAGATCTTAACCAATCTATTTCAACCATTTAAATCACCTAATTTGATCTAAATAACCTTGGAACACCCCAACCCTCAAAATAGAACTTAAAAACCAATTTTACAACTACATTCATCCGCCCTCAACAATATTGCGTGTAGAAGTAATAATTTCCTACAATTCAGTTATCCATTTTAATTTCACACCTGCATTTACTATGTGAACGTAAACTATCGACCTTCGTAATCTATGCCATTCAATCAGTTTCCATAATAGATATTGTCTCTCTATATACTGATTTAGCCAACAATCCTGGCACCCATGCTCTTACCTTCTCCAATACCTTCCAAATCGTTGTCCTACCCTTTGTTGATAAGACTAAACGATTTAACTTTAGGAAGCACTAATGGATCATATTTAGAATACAAAGAATCCAAAACTTAAGCTCTAAGTAAAAGAGTATAAAGCGCGGAAGTCACACAACGAAAGACACCCTAGGGACACTTGAACCTGGAGTGCTCTGATACCAACTGTGATACCCCCTAATTTCAGAACACGGGTTGATCAAATCCGCGCACAAAATTAAGGGATATCAAAACAATTTAAGTATTTAACAAGCACAGAGTACAAAAAGAAAATAAAAAGAATAAATAACTCGCTGAAGGAAAATCTATTAAATAATAAATCCATTAATAATTATCCAATGGTTACAGCTTGGGAATCCCATAATTTAAGGACCCCTTAAAACATTATCCAATACTACTTAAAAGTACACAAGATGAATAGATGAATGATAGTCTCCCAGCTGCGGATCCTCAACCTCGACACTGGAACCTCTAATAACCTGAAAAATAAATCGTGGGTTAAACCCTACGAGCAAGTTCACTCTACCAGGCCTCTGAAAACCAATAAGCAGATCATCTCTGATCAAAACCAAACCTAATAAATTTTTAACTTTAATAAAGCTCGATATACATGTCTATATATAATTATATATACTATACTAATCACATCCATTAATAGGTTTATTAAATTTCCATACCTATTAAATAATTATTAAGATAATAATCATTTCTAGACCAATCTTCCATTTATTTTAAAAAGAAACTCCTTTAACCTTAATCCCATCTTAATCAGTTGTTTAATCATTTAAATAATAAATTACAATAAAAAGAATATAATATTTAATCCCAAACCCGATAATGATTTTAATTATTTAAATCACATATCCAAAATCTAAGTTTTGACAAATCATCTATGTCTCCACCAATATTATTTTATTAATATGCATAAAATAATACACTAACCTGTAAGTACTAGACTATTCTAATTTAAGAATATTTAAACCTAATCCAACCTATACATACAATAACCATAGATGATATTTTAATCATCTAACACATAATAATTTAATTACGCTTTAGCAATTCAACCATGCTATTAAAATATATTTATTTATATATTGGCAACTCAACCATGCCTCCTTAAGTATATTTATTTATACATTGGCAAATCAACCATGCCATTAAAAAAATATATTTATTTATATATTGGCAATTCAATCATACCTCCTGAAAGTATATTTATTTACACCTTAGCAATTCAACCATGCCTCCTTAAGTATATATATTTATACTTTTCACTTAGCAACTCATCCATGCTTCCTATTTATATTTTATTTATCCCTATATTTAGGTAATATATTTACGCCATTTGGCAACTTATCCATGCCTAAAATTCAACCATGTACCAAACTTTCGAGGTTAATTTATCAACCAAACAATCCATAGATAGGCAAATTAACTTATCAACAAAACAACACATACCTAGGCATTCCATGCATGTCATATGCATATAATTAATTTAATAACCAGCCTATCCATATATACCAAATAAGACTAATAATTAAATCATCTTAAATGATATATACATATACCGATATATTATACAATATATATATGTATAATTCTTTCCATATATATATATATATATATATATATATATATATTCACTTCATTCCATACTCATCACAAATTAATTAAACCATGTCCCTATATATATATATAAACAATTGTATATATATATATATACATACCCCTCATCCGTAATCAATTATTAAATAATTGTTTTACATAAATAAATGCTACTATATATTTAGTAATACTTAACGGCTTTCCAAAACCTTAAGAAAACACGTAAATTAAAATAATCTAATTGCATGAAGCACATAAACAAAACAAGAACTTACAACCAAGTCGCAACATACAAATAAAATCAATACATTAATAATTCAATTCATAATCAAGCACATACACAAACTATCACCATATATAATCACGAAATATAATTAAAATAAAACAATTAATCTAAGCATTCAATAAAATAAATCAATTAAAAATTAAAATAAACGCAATTAATTCAAATTAATCAAATAAATCATTTAAAATAAAATAAAAGTAATTAATTTCAATTAATAAATCTTTTAAAATATCGGGGTATCACAAAAACCTAAACTACTGTATATGGTAATTGAAAGATTATAGAACAAAGTATAAATGCAAGAAATTTTCAAACAACCAGGTAACAGGTACAAAATCGGTACTTACTTTTGCAGTTAGAGAAAATGGAGATGTTTAATGACAAAGTACCATTAGCCAACCAAGAGGCATGTGGCCTAACAGTACCAAGCTCCTACTTTTTAAAGGGGGTAATGAAGGCATGTATGAATGAGTACCAACTAAGAAAAAAAAAAATGACCACTAGCCACCTTTGGTACAACTCAGGCATTCAAAATTCATTTTCGCCGCTAGTCACTCCACTTGAATTATTTAATTACTGAAATAACAAAATAATTCCTCAAAGATGGAGTGCAATTTTATAGTGTGAATGTAATTTCAATAGGTAAAGAAATCGCAGCATTCCAAATAGCTAGAAACTGGCCAATCCATGGGTATACCAGGAGGTCCACGATGTTACAAATGTGAAAGAGGAATAGATTGGACTGACCTACAGAAACAAAATGGTCCCTCCGTAACCAGTCATTATTCACTGGTATCTAAGCAATTCTTCCTGTTGCTTTTACCGTCACCTATTACAATGACTTGAACCCTCCATATTCCACTTTATAGTTGACGAAACACCACTAGATTACAACACTTTGGCCCATGACCCATATTGCCTTTATTATCTAAACTATATGGTAACTAAAAGATTATAATATAGCCTTTATTATCTAAACCATATGGTAACTAAAAGATTATAGAACAAAGTATAAACGTCCATGGAGTTTCGAAGGGATTTTCGAACAACCATCAACATAACAGGTATGAAATCTTTATAGCCTTGAGAATAATTACCCACTTGAGGTAAAAGAAATGCAAGGTAAATAAACTACACAAGTACCTTTTTTTTTTTTTTTTTTTTTTTTTTTTTGTTTTTTTTTTTTTTTCAGTCAGAGACAAAGCTATATAGCAAATTCCCAATTGCAGACGCCTAGTTAGGAAAAAGTACAACTAGTGTACCATCAATGAAACCAAACTGCTGAAACTTCTCTTGTCTTGATGTTGTAAACAACGCAAATTCTCGATGGACACAGATTTGAAACACAAAAGATCACCAACTCTCCATTTCTTAACCAGACATGAGGAAACAAACATAATCCTGAAGGCAAATTCTGGGATTTAAGCATTTGTTTGAGCATGCCACTTTGACCTCTTATATCAACATTGTAAAGCCTTGTCCACTCTCCTGTGTTTAATTCTGTCAGCACCCAAACTTCCCATACAAATTTCTTTTTTCGAATAATAAAAATTAGAAAGCTTCATAAAATCACCCCATTTTTCTTTGAAGACCTTCGGAAGTGAAATATGGTGCAATGTTTCAGCTTCAACATCCAAAGCCAGAACAAAACTAGGATAAATAGAGCAAGTGTTGATCCAATAAAGATACCCTCCAGCAGATAATGGTGCAGAATCTATTAGATCCTCATTAGTATTTGGAATATGTTCAGTATCAATCGGTTTCCATACAGTTTGATCAGTACCCATAATGAATGTTGCACACACTAAATAACCATTGTCGTTATAGTCAAAGTAGACAACTTTGTATCTCCTGATAGAATGAACATATACCAAAGAAGAAAGAGAATCAGTTGTAATAGGTTCGGATAACGGAGGGAGGGTCAGTATTTGGTTGGTAATAAGATTGGCAACACAGAATATTGAATCATTATTGTCCTGCCTGAACAAAACTAAGCCATCACAACTAGCACAAATACGATTACAGAACCGGTATCTTAATTTTGTTATCCGAACATCACAATTGTTTATGATCTCCACAAAATGAATCACTTCTGGACGATCCCAGCGTTGGAAAAGGAGGCCATTAGTTGATTTTTGAAGGTGTGCATTAATGAATTCAGGGCTGTTGATAACATTGTGCCACTCTTTGCAAACATATCTCATCGCATTGTGTCGAATCTCCGCAGGAAGCAAAACTAGGATGTCAAATATGATTCCATCAGGAAGAAAAACCATACTGCTTATCGTCCTCATTCTTCTACTAGAACAAGCAACCGACTTAAATTTCTTGGAGATACAATTAACTCCAGCCTTCTGCAATTTTAAAAAGCATTAGAAGAAAACTTCAACTTCAAAAACAATTTAAGGATTATATATATATATATAACCAAATTAATGTGATCAATATCAAAATATTATAGAATAATAAATTAAAAAATCCACCAAGAAGACTGTACTATTTTTTCTTAAACAATTTGCAGTATAATAGCTGTGCAGGAAAAAAAAAAAAAAAAATTCTTTATTTATTTTTTACGAATTTTATCAAACAACTCACATGCATTATATATATATATATATATATATGGTTAAAGTTTCTGTTGAAATTATGTGTGTGTGTATATATATATATATATGACATGATATGATAGAGAGTTGCCTCTTTTGGCCGAGCGAGTCGAGCTAATAATCTTCTGGGTCCAATGAATGACATACTGGGAGCCTTTTTCACCATTACTGCTCCTGAAATTGAATAGTGTCTGATTCCTTTCAATAGTTCGGATTTCAGTCGTCAAGAGCACGCAAAATAGGGATGCTTGTGCGGCTTGGAGGCCCAACTCGGGTTTAATTAGAGGTATGAGATCTTGAACCCTGACCCGACTCCAATCCATCCATCTTTAAAAATTAAGCTCCGTTCAATTGGTCAATTATTATATATATAACATATTAGTATAATATATATATATATATATATATATGAGTGTGATCACCGTATAGATTTTATTGTAATCATGGGACATAATGTTACCGTCCATAGTTAGTAAAATATGGTATAGAAAAAATACGGGTACGGAAACGTACAAATATAATTCGATATTTTTTTTAAAATACGTGTAAAAAATTAGGAAAAAAATACGTAAAAATATGAATACAAATACGTACGTGTATAATACGTTATGTACTTTAAAAATTTGGGATTAAAAATTCGGCTATACACATCTTATTATTTTCTTATATATATATATATATATATATATATATATATATATTTGTAAGGACAATAAAGAATATGTAACAAATAATGAAATAAATATATTACAATTAACACTATCACAATAATCATAAAAAAAAAAAATTTATAAGTATATAATGTAATATTCTACTAAAACATCTAGGGAGTGTGGTGATCTACAAACTTCTAAAATAATTATAATAATAAAGATATTAACAAAATTTAAAAGATCTCACAACAAAACCAAAAATCTATAAATATCTACAAATATCAATAAAAAATCTATAAATATCTACAAATATCAATAAAAACTTATGATTCTTCAAGATTATAGTGTTCCACTATATATATATATATATATATATATATATATATATATATATATATATATATATATCTTTCATTGCTTTGATTAAAGATCATAATTGGGGTGACAATAATAAGAAATTGCACAACAAATAACATTATTTTGATGGCTTGAAAGATAATGGCTATACAAAGCAAAAGAGGGTAGAAAATACAATAGTTTGCACAACAAATAACATTATTTTGATGGTTTCAAAAATAATAGCTATACCAAGTAAATGAGGGTAGAAAAGACAATATTTTGTGTTTTAGAAAAATACGTTATTAGAAACGTAAATTTCGTAAACAAAAATAATAATAATTAGGTTGCGAATTAAACGGAGCAACCAAAACGAATAAACGCGTTAGATACGGGGTAATGAAAAAAAAAACGTATCTTTCAACTCGGATCGGTAAACGAAAGTATTTTTCCAAAATTCGTATGTACGCGTTTAATTCGCGTATCATACGCGAATTAACACAATCAAACCATTTTCTTTGGTAATCTAACAAAATCACTATTCTATTTATTTTCCTTACTTAGATGTTTCCAAAACTAATATTACCAAACTAAAATTAGCACAATAAGTAAGTCTCTCTCTCTATATACTAAAAAAAGTTTCAATATATTATTGTGTTTCAGTATATTATTTTTTATTAATAAATTTATATGTATATTTTCTTTTAGAATAACACAAATTACTTATTTATTATGAATTTTTATTTTAAAATCAATATAAGGTGTTTAAAAGAGTTTCTCTAAAATTCAAATTACCAATTTATTATGAGGTTTTTTAATAAAAGGAAATCTAGTTAGACAAGGAAATATATATAAAGAAAATAAATAATTTAGTCTTTCTAATTAGACAATAAAATATATAAAAATTATAAATAATTTAGTCTATTTAGTCTCCAAATCTTTTCTAATTTTATAAATAATATATAAATAATTTTTTAAGATATAAATAAATAAAATATTAGTAAATTGTAATAAAAAATAGTATTGATTTTGATATTGTTTTAGGAGTTTGAAAATACACCTATTGATAATTGAATTCCTATTATAAAGTTCAATTAAAAATTATTATTTTTATCTCTTTTAGCTTGTGTCAATGTTATAAATTTATAATTATTTAATTATTTTGTTATATATTAATTTTAAATTAAATTTTACTCACGCACAGTACAATTTTACTAAGTAATTAATAATTAAGTCTCTCTCTCTATATATATAAATAGGTAAAGTACTATAATAGTTGTGCAGGAAAAAAAAATAAAAAAAAATAAATCCCTCTCTAATTTTTGTTTGTTTGTTTATTTACTTACTTATTTTTTATTTTTGAGGTATTTTATCAAACAACTCACATGCATAAAGATTATGTTGAAATTATGTATATGACATGACATGATAGAGATTTGCCTCTTTTAGCTGATCTTTTGGGTCGAAGCCTTTTCACATTTACTTTTTTTTGGTTTAATAGCCTTTTCACATTTACTACTACTAAATTTGGATACTCTATCTGATTCCTTGCAATATTGAGGTGGATCATGTGCTTCATTGGCCCTTTTGTTGGTTCTATTTGTCACAGTAGGCCTTCTGACTTAGTAAATCATTTTTCTTGTTGTGAATGTGTTCTTTGGGTTGACATTTGTATATAATTAATTTTTGTATAAACCATGCTTTGGAATTGGTTATGATATTATTGACCAGTTGTAAGTTGTTTTGTTTATGATGCTATTTTTTATTCATTTAGGGTTTGTTTCTGTTGAGTCCTTACAAGACTATATTGTAGTAGTAAAAAGAAAAAAAAAAAACCTTCTTAGCCGGCTACACTATTTTTTAAAATATATATATAAAAGATTGTTTTCAAAAAACTTTCTACCAAGTTATTTATCTACCACAGTTTAACACCGTGATAGAAAACATACTTTCCACCATGGTAAAGAACCGTGATAAAAAGTCATCAACTTACTACCAAGGCCGATATCACCACCGATGTCCAAAACCGTAACTGTTCGGATTTTGGCCATCAAGAGCACGCAAAATAGGGATTAAGTGCGGCTTAGAGGCCCAACTCAGGTTTCATTATAGATACAAGATTTTCAACCCTAACCCAACCCCAATCCATCCATCTTTAAAAATCAAGCTTGGTTCATTCCAAAGGGGGCAAGTGTCCTAGACCCTCAATAGGAAGCAAACATATCTCATCTCATTGTGCAGAATCTCAGCAGGAAAGATGTCGAATATGATCCCTTCAGGAAGAAATGGCATGCTGCTTCTCGTAGTCTTACTTCAAGTAACTGCCTTAAATTCTTTGAGACACAATTGACTCCAGCCTTCTGCAATTTTAAAAGCATTAGAAGAAGAACTGTAACTTCAAAAACAATTTAAATATAATATGTATATAACCAAATTAATGTGATCAATTTCAAAAGATTATATAATTATAAAAAATAAAATAAAAATCTACCAAGAAGACTGTACTATTTTTCTTAGAACACACTTTACAATTTGTAGTATAATAGCTATGCAGGGAAAAATATATATATATATATATTCTTCCATCCGTAATTCGTTTGAGGTAGTTCATCGAACAATTCACATGCATTAACAAAGATATATATATATATATATATATATATATGTAAGTTTTTGATCGTTCTAATATGATTTTTGATTGTTCTAATATGATATGTTTATGTTCAAAACAATACTTATATATATATATATATATATAGATTAGAAAATAAAAGTATATATATATGGGCTGATCCAGGAATTGTCAATAAGGTGGGCTAATACTAGTAATAAGAGGGTTTTTGGATCTCTTTCACAAAAGGTTGCTAACTATAAAGAGGAGCTTCTACAATGCCAAATCAACCTTGATTCTAACCCTGCTGATGACTAGTTGAGACTCATGGAAAGAAACCTTGCAACTAAGTTCAATGAGCTATGCTTGGCTGATGAGATCTTTTTCAAGCAAAATGTACAAATCCATTGGCTAAAGGTTGGGGACCAGAATATATCCTTCTTCATGAAATCCTTTTCATCCAAAGCAAATCAAAAGAAAGTTGTTTCAATTGAAGACTCTTTGGGTAACACTGTTCAAGGAAATGACCTCAGAAATGAATTCCTATGCCATTTTTAGAACCTTCTTGGCCAGAGCTACACAAACTACTCAGGTATGGCTTCTTTCTCAAACTTAATTTCTAAGTCAGTCCCACCACACTTCCTCCTTTTACTCATAGCCGTACCTACTGACTTAGAAATCAGGGATTGCATTCTCTCTTTTAACCCTTATAAAAGCCCTGAACCTGATGGCTTTAACTCATGTTTCTTTATCCATGCTTGGCCAATCATTGGTCAAGACATCATTGATGCAATTAAAGATTTTTTCATCTTTGGGAGAATGCTTTCTGAAATCAATTGTTCTTATATTGCCCTTGTGCCAAAAGTTCCAAACCCTTCCACAGTAAGTGACTTTCGGCCTATCTCTTGCTGCAATCTCATCTACAAATGCATTTATAAGCTAATTGCAAACAAGCTTAGCTTGGCCCTACCTTTTATCACCAACCCTGCATAAACTGCATTCATAAAAGGTAGCCAGATTATAGACAATATCATTCTAGTTCAGGAACTTCTCAATGGATACCATAGATCCAACCACCCACCTTATTGTATATTGAAAATTGACCTTAGGAAGGCCTTTGATTCATTACATTGGTAATTCATCCTTGACACTCTCCACCTTTTTGGTTTTCCATTACAATTCATTAATTGGATTGCTCAATGTATCTCCACTCCTTCTTATTCCATCTCACTCAATGGGGAGCTCTTTGGTTTTTTCAAGGGAAAAAGAAGGGTTAGACAAGGTGACCCCATCTTTCCCTTGTTGTTTGTTCTTGCTATGGAAGTCTTATCCTTGTCTCTTGTAAATGCAACTTCATCAAGCTCTTATTTTAAGTTCCATTGGAGGTGCAATAAGTTGAACATTAGCCATCTTGCTTTTGTTGATGATTTGCTTCTCTTTTCCTTTGGCAATCTTGCCTCTGTCAATGTGCTACATTCTGCCCTAACTAAATTCCTTCAGTTCTCTGGTCTCTTTTATTAATTGTGCAAAGAGCCAAGTTTTTTTTTTTTTTTTTTTTCTCTGGAGTTGATAGCCATACCAGAGCAGCCATTCTCTCATTACTACAATTTGGTGCTGGAGTTCTACTAATCACATACCTAGGATTACCTTTGACCTCTTCTGTAATCAATGCCACGGACTGTCAATCTCTAGTTTATAAAATCACAGCTAGAATCTCAACTTAGACCTCAAGATTCCTCTCCTATGCAATAAGGGCTGTCTTGATTAAATCCATTCTTCACTCTATCCAAACTTATTGGTCTCAAGTTTTCATTCTTCCTATGAGAGTCATTGAATAGGTTAATCAGATTTTAAGATACTTTTATTGGTCTGGAGTTGGTTTAAAGAAGAGTGGTGCTAAGGTGACTTGAGCTGCCATTTGTAAACCTAAATTAAATGGTGGTCTTGGTTTCAGTTGTATTGACCTTGCTAATAGAGTTTTTAGTCTCAAACACATCTGGAAGTTATGCTCTAGGAAGAGCAGCCTTTGGGTTGATTGGACCTATAAATACCTCATCAAAAACAAAAGTTTTTGGACTCTTAAACTATCATCTCTCAGTGCAGGGGTTTGGAGAAAGTTACTAAAGCAAAGGGATATGGCTAGGGGGGTTATCAGACATTGAATTGGAGCTGGCACTGACACTATGATGTGGATTGACTTTTGGCTGCCAAATGGTCCAATTTGTGATCAGGGTCTATCAGAGATGGATATTTTTCAACTTGACACAAGTGTTAAAGTTGATAGTCTAATATCCAACTCACAATAGACAATTCTAGCTGCCCTACAGTTTTTTTCCTTTTTTCCTCTCTGAATCTTTCACTACACAGCTCCAAAGCCCCCCCTATCATCACTGGTACCTGATTCAACTGATTGGCTTCCAAGTTTACCTTTGGGATTTTCTTAGAAACTCACTTTGGAATACTTCTGTCCACCCTCATTGTCTTTTACTTGGCACAAGTTAGTCTGATTCAAGCATTGCATCCCTAAACACAGTTACATTTTCTGGTTGGCAGTCAGAGAGAGATTTTACACTCTTGATACAAAGCCAATGCTACACAAGCATTACACTGATGCATCTTATCTTTGCCTTTCTGATTGGGAATCAATTGATCACCTATTCTTCAAGTGCAAGTTCTGTTGAACAATATAGGATTTCATTCAAAATGCTGCTAGATTCTACATTAAGCTTGATTGTTGGAAAGAACTAATTCTTTGGTGTTCATCTCATTGGAGCAACGAAGGTTACACAATTCACAAACTCCTGCTCTCTGCTGCTGTTTATTACATTTGGCTTGAAAGGAATGCTAGAGCCTTCAGGAACAAAGCATCTAATGCTTCTTACACCATTAATCTCATAAAGAGCCGTATCAAAGTAAGGATCGCATCACTGGTTTTGAAGAGTAGAGTTGAGCTGAAGCAAAAAAGGAATAATGGAGGATCTACAGAAGATGTTCTTGGATGGCTGCGCTTTTACTGGGTGTCACACTTGGATCCTCCCAGATTAATTTGATGCATTTGATGCTGTTCGAGGAATCTCCAAGGGTGAGATTATGTCACAGTTATTTTACTACATTTTGTATTTATGAGCATTGTCATTGGTGTCCTTTGGTGGATAGGCCCCTGGTTTAGAGCTTTTTGGGTTACTCATTGTGTTGTTGATGTATTGTTTTGGTTCAATTTGTTCCCCCATACTTGGGGGCTCTCTGTATATTCTTCCTTCATCTAATATAGCTTACCCTTTATCTAAAAAAAAAAAAATAAGCCCACCCCTGGATCCACCCTCTTATATATATATAGAGAGAGAGAGAGAGAGTGAGCGGGGATGACCCAAGGGGGGACACGTGCCCCTGGGCGTATACCGGCTCCACCCCACTAATATAGGTAATTTCAAGGTGACAAATTAAAAAATATAACGTCTTTGTAAGAAGGGATCCTATACATAGTATGGTTTTATATATTGTATGGTATTTGATAGATCTCAACTCTTGCACGTATGAGGACTCACATACATGTTTGTGAGTTCGGATGTTATGTGAGTTGGGATACGTCGGATGCGCACACCGCAGAAGATCCCAAGTTGTGTTTGTATGTAGAGGAACAGTCCATAATTGCGGATTCTGTGAAAAAGGATGCATGTGCTAGTAACATTTTCTATTTTAGTCTTCACAAATTTGTTGTACTAGTTTCCACAAGTGATCTAGTACTGCCATTATAATTGTCTATGTGAAGTTGTGGCCTTAATAATGGATTGATAAATTTAGAGTTTGAAGTATGGCATGAGAGAACAATGAAAGCCGCAATTTAGAGAAGGGGAGAGAGGGATTTTTTTTTTTTTTTTTTCACTTTGGACTTGCACTTTATGCTGAACCATGTAAATAGGCTGTAATTTCATTAGCATATAGACACATAATTCTTTGTTGGCACAAGTTTCTTCACACTAAACGATGGACATGGAAATGAAGAAGGTATTGTTAAACAAAGAAAGAGAGAGAGATTCATCATGAGAATGTGACCAAGCAGTCAAAGGTCTGAGCACAGTAAAAGCCGCCAACTCTCCAGACTTAATATATAAGATCACCAACTCTTCAGACTTAATTTCATGAGTTGAACTCGAGAGATGAGAGATAAAGAAATGAGAGGAGAGAGAGAAACGGAGATGTAAGGATCCAGATTTGTTCTTGACTGAAAAGGAAGTCTTACAATTTGGGTGAAGAAAGTATTGTGTAGGGACGGATTGTGGATTATATCGGAGGAAAACTACTTCAATATGTTACAAAGAGGCTGTTATTTGTGAGGGAGAGAGAAACTACAGATGAGAATACAGAGGCACATGTTTGTCTTGGTGAGTGACATTTTTTTCTCAAAATTAGACTCTTAAAATTTTAGAATGATAGCATCAGATTTTAATCAAAGTGCAGTTGACCATATATCCATCAGCATATAAGGCTTCAAGTTTGCATGCAGATTCTACTTCTTTTTTTTTAACATGAACCGGTTGTTTACACCCTATTTTTCTCACTTTCCAGTGGAAGTTTGCCTTGGTCAATTTCAATGGAAAGGTGCTACGATATTCCAGTGGGAAAGTCTTGGGATACATGGCAGCCAATGAAGTAAGCGGTTACATGCAAAGTCATGGGACACATGGCAACCTAGGAAGCGAGCAGTTACTGTGATACCCCCGGATTTCCGGATGCGGGTTGGCCAGGCCCACACCCGATTACCCGAGGATATCAAACAAATTAGTAATAAATGAACACATTATACAATTAAGATAAACAGGAATAAATAAAACTACTGGAAAGAAACTAGAATGATAATCCAAAACTTAAAACCTCATAATAAAATTTTATAAATAAATAATTAGTCTGATACATCCAACTTCTCCATTTCTAATACAACTCGGGAATCCATCTCTAATGGACCCCTAATAATAATCCAAACTGAAATGAAAGCTACTCAAAGAACATCCAGAGTAAACCATGGAGAAAAGTCCTACGCCGTCCGAAGAGTGAGTAGTAGTCTCTGCTCAGCACGATCAAGTCTAAGTCTGGAACTGACGAGTACCTGAAAAATAGAGGTGGGTTAGGCCCGCGAATAAGTTCTAACCTACTACAATCCAAGCAGAGACTCGATACGCATATACACTCTAACCAACTCAACAATAACTATATAAGTCGTGTATATATATATATCCACACTATGGACTCTCGCTGGACTATGATACGGGTCTCAACCTGAGTAGAAGGCAACATTCAAAACGCACCTTAGTGGGCATGACTACCTAAGCCTAACAGGGTACACCACAACCAGCATAGCTAACTACGCGTCCTACTACATATACGCACCCCAACCAACGAATCTGAGACTCAAACTCATCTCGTGGTACCATAAAAATATATTTAAAATCCATTCATATCCATCCATAGGAAATCCAATAAGTCGTTCAGCTTATTCAACCGCGCAGACTTATATAAGAGATCCAATAAGTCGTTCAGCTTATTCGACTACACAGACTTAAATATAAGGAGAATTATATTTTTATAATTTGTACCCTTATTCCAAAATAGGTAGGACTGAGTATTTTGAATCAGTCTGTCCCTAGTATGCAACCGTCCTATACCGGCCGCATACAATCCACAAAATCCATATAATTGATAGAACAGGTAAAGCTGTTCCCAATTAAAATCCATAAGGTAGGAATTAGCGTTTTGAGCTAAACCATACCTAGTATGTCACCGTCCCATACCGGTGCAAACAATCCTCCATATCCATGTAAATTACAACATATAAATAATAAGCAAGTAATTTACAGTCCAAAACCAAATATCTATATCATTGCAGAACAGTGATTAAAGTTTCAGCAATCTAAATCTAAGATCTAAACCATGTAATTGCAAGAAATGGTTTAACAGTTCAACAACCAGCATCCAAAGCATGCATAGATTAGTTTTAATAAATCAACAACTCTATCATGCATTTAAATAAGTTTTATAATCATGTTATTGTCCAAACAATTGCTAAATTAATTTAAACAATTTAGTTCTTTCCATCCGGTAACCTGATTCTCCAATAAGATTAAAATACAGAGAAAAATATAATCCATTCTATAATCCATTATGAGCATAAAATTAACGATATCAGAATTAACATGCTCACTTAAAACTGTTCCACGATATCCGACAAATTGATAAAATACAATACTGTATAATTGTATAGTTAACAACCAAGTTCCCATTAAGCATAACAACGAATTAATACAATTGACATGCTTAATTTTATAACACTGTGACATGATCTAAACCATAAACTCCTTAAGTCTGTTGCTAATTTAAACATGAGCAACCTGAATCATCCATATCCAAGCCAACACTAACTGAAACAAGTTAAATTCTATACGTCAATTAATCCGCAACTAGCAGCAGTTAAAGTTTAAGCATACTTGTTCCTACCACTGTTCCATGATTAACATGGTATAAACCTCGTTAGTAATCTGCTAAATTAGTTTTTTTTAAGCAAATAAACTATTGATCTCCAATGACAGTAACCAGATTTTCATATACTGACTTATGTTTTGTATCACCCTGAATAATGGTGTTTTAATACACATTAATCAACTCTTAGAAGTTATAGAATGCAGTTAGATCATCTCAAAACACCTCAATACAGCTCCTACAAGAACTTAAAAATCCCAAAATCCGAGCACCACAGCCTAAACCGTCGCCCAAAAACCCAGAAAACTGAAGAATTGAAGAGAGGCTGCTCCAAACAAGTTGGAGCCGCCTCTAACCTAGATGGAGGCGGCTCCAACCCACTTAGAGCCGTCTCCAAGACACTTTGAGCCGGCTCCAAACCTTTTTGGAGCCGCCTTCAACTCCTCCCCTTCTCTCTGCTTCATCTCATCAACTACGTCTTCTCCTGTGTCTATTCCGGCGACGTCCAGTTTGTTTGTCCTCCTAACCTAAGGTTCAAAAATAATGTCTTATTCACGAATAGACTGATAAAGCTTTCATCAGTCCACTATCCTCCCTCGGCATCATTTTAATAAGTACCTACCAACTCGAAATCCTCCATCCGAACCATAATGGCATTACAGTGATCTTTACTTACCACATCCTCACGAATCCCTAAAACATGAACAATCACCATTATTATAGCGTTGTAAAAACGAATCATTACCCAGTATAAAGCATATCCAACTAATCAATTTAGATTATTTGACTCGTGTTGATACTTTAACTATCCCATCCTAAATAGCATACCATATTAATGCATATCCAAGTCCAATAGATTGGCTAGAAGTTTGTATTTCTACCCAATCGTATGACCATACATTCACAAATCCTAGCGTATATAGCGCTATTACCCATGTCATCAAAATAAAAGTTGGTTGATCACATATTTGTGTCCCCAACCAATCCATATTCCCAATCCGGATTAATTAACAAACATGAAACACGTACTGACAAATTGCCACATATAATCACAAAAATGAAACACGTAGATACACACAATACATAAAACAACCAAAAATACAATTCTACTTAAGACATACTCCATTCCAGAGAAGAAAACCTCCTTTGAACCCAAGTTGCCAAATTAGGTCACAAACGTTCATTTCGTAGTTTCGTTGGTAATCATCCAACCTTGAAACCTATCCATTAACTATAGCGTAACAGCACCATCGTTTGCCTAAGCAAATATCCAAAGTCTTAACCATCATACTCCTTATATGCGGAATGCAAACCATTTAACGTGACTTTACAAAGTAACTTGGAATGTCACAACCTTATCCCCATACTCTTCAGAATGTGATATAAGATCACGTCTTCGTTCTGGTAAGAACTCCATCCGATTCCCAAACTCCTAAAGAGTACTTCTCAAATAACACCCGGAGAGATGATACAAAACTTTAACTATATGTAAATTGGTTCACACCAACTCCATTAGTACCATTCACTATACTACTGGTGAATGAGAGCACACTTGTGTAATCCTTCATCCTCAAACTTCTATATCCCCTTTTCTTGGATACGCGAAAATCTCCTCCCTTAGGATCTTCTTCAGACTCCTACTCTTCGTTTGTCTAGTTTTTTTTTTTTTTGAGAACAACCGAAGTTGTGTTGGCCCCACCATGCGGCAATCTAACACCCATACCCTGATCCGTTCTTGGCGTATACTTCCCAAGTAATGCCAACTTTGGAACTAAACCTTCGATCCTAAGTTCTGCTTCTAGCAAAGTACTCGACAACATACTCCTTTACTCCGTTGGGTCTGTATTTCTTTTACCTTAAACCCTATCCTCCTCCTAGTGTCAACCACTATGTATCTACAGAATTCAATTGACATCAACTCCTCCTAACGAACCGTAAATAGAGTACAACGAATCCTAATATGGCTCTAAGTGCAACGCGGAAGTCTTATAATGAAAACACTCCTAAGGACACTAGAACCTGGAGTGCTCTGATACCAACTATGATACCCCCGAATTTTCAGATGTGGGTTGGCCAGGCCCACGCCCAATTACCCGAGGATATCAAACAAATTAGTAATAAACAAACACAAATTACAATTAAGATAAACAGGAATAAATAGAACTACTGGAAAGAAACTAGAATGATAATCCAAAACTGAAAACCTCATAATAAAATTTTATAAATAAATAATTAGTCTGATACATCCAACTTCTCCATTTCTAATACAACTCGGGAACCATCTCTAATGGACCCCTAATAATAATCAAAACTGAAATGAAAGCTACTCAAAGAACATCCAGAGTAAACCATGGAGAAAAGTCCTACGCCGTCCGAAGAGTGAGTAGTAGTCTCTGCTCAGCACGATCAAGTTTAAGTCTGGAACTGACGAGTACCTGAAAAATAGAGGTGGGTTAGGCCCACGAACAAGTTCTAACCTACTACAATCCAAGCAGAGACTCGATACGCATATACACTCTAACCAACTCAACAATAACTATGTAAGTCATGTATATATATATATCCTCACTATGGACTCTGGCTGGACTATGATACGGGTCTCAACCTGAGTAGAAGGCAACATGCAAAACGCACCTAAGTGGGCATGACTACCTAAGCCTAACAGGGTACACTACAACCAGTACAGCCAACTACGCATCCTACTACATATACGCACCTTAACCAACGAGTCTGAGACTCAAGCTCATCTCGTGGTACCATAAAAAAATATTTAAAATCCATTCATATCCATCCATAGGAAATCCAATAAGTCGTTCAGCTTATTCAACCGCGCAGACTTATATAAGAGATCCAATAAGTCGTTCAGCTTATTCGACTGCATAGACTTAAGTATAAGGAGAATTATGTTTTTATAATTCGAACCTTTATTCCAAAATAGGTAGGACTGAGTATTTTGAATCAGTCTGTCCCTAGTATACAACCGTCCCATACCGGTTGCATATAGTCCACAGAATCCATATAATTGATAGAACAGGTAAAACTGTTCCTCAATTAAAATCCATAAAGTAGGAATTAGCATTTTGAGCTAAACCATACCTATTATGTCACCGTCCCATACCGGTGCATACAATCCTCCATATCCATGTAAATTACAACATATAAATAGTAAGCAAGTAATTTACAGTCCAAAACCAAATATCCATATCATTGCAGAACAATGATTAAAGTTTCAGCAATCTAAATCTAAGATCTAAACCATGTAATTGCAAGAAATGGTTTAACAGTTCAACAACCAGTATCCAGAGCATGCATAGATCAGTTTTAATAAACCAACAGCTCTATCATGCATTTAAATAAGTTTTATAATCATGTTATAGTCCAAACAATTGCTAAATTAATTTAAGCAATTTAGTTCTTTCAATCCGGTAACCTGATTCTCCAATAAGATTAAAATACAGAGAAAAATATAATCCATTCTGTAATCCATTATGAGCATAAAATTAACGATATCAGAATTAACATGCTCACTTAAAACTGTTCCACGATATCCGACAAATTGATAAAATACAATGCTGTAAAATTGTATAGTTAACAACCAAGTTCCCATTAAGCATAACAACGAATTAATACAATTGACATGCTTAATTTTATAACACTGTGACATGATCTAAACCATAAACTCCTTAAGTCTGTTGCTAATTTAAACATGAGCAACCTGAATCATCCGCATCCAAGCCAACACTAACTGAAACAAGTTAAATTCTATACGTCAATTAATCCGCAACTAACAGTAGTTAAAGCTTAAGCATACTTGTTCCTACCACTGTTCCATAATTAACATGGTATAAACCTCCTTAGTAATCTGCTAAATTAGTTTTTTTTAAGCAAATAAACTATTGATCTCCAATGATAGTAACTAGATTTTCATATACCGGCTTATGTTTTGTATCACCCTAAACAATGGTACTTTAATACACATTAATCAACTCTTAGAAGTTATAGTATGGAGTTAGATCATCTCAAAACACCTCAATACAGCTCCTACCAGAACTTAAAAATCCCAAAATCTGAGCACCACAGCCCAAACCGTCGCCCAAAAACCCAGAAAACTGAAGAATTGAAGAGAGGCTGCTCTAAACAAGTTGGAGCCGCCTCCAACCTAGATGAAGCCAGCTCCAACCCACTTGGAGCCACCTCCAAGACACTTTGAGCCGGCTCCAAACCCTTTGGGAGCCGCCTCCAACTCCTCCCATCCTCTCTGCTTCATTTCATCAACTACGTCTTCTCCTGTGTCTACTTCGACGATGTCCAGTTTGTTTGTCCTCCTAACCTAAGGTTCAAAAATAATGTCTTATTCACGAATAGACTGATAAAGGTTTCATCAGTCCACTATCCTCCCTCGGCATCATTTGAATAAGTACCTACCTGCATAAAATCCTCCATCCGAACCATAATGGCATTATAGTGATCTTTACTTACCACATCCGAACCATAATGGCATTATAGTGATCTTTACTTACCACATCCTCACAAACCCCCAAAACATGAACAATCACCATTATTATAGCGTTGTAAAAACGAATCATTACCCAGCATAAAGAATATCCAACTAATCATTTTAGATTATTTGACTCGTGTTGATAACTTTAACTATCCCATCCTAAATAACATACCATATTAATGCATATCCAAGTCCAATAGATTGGCTAGAAGTTTGTATTTCTACCCAATCCTATGACCATATATTCACAAATCCTAGCGTATATAGCGCTATTACCCATGTCATCAAAATAAAAGTTGGTTAATCACATACTTGTGTCCCCAACCAATCCATATTCTCAATTTGGATTAATTAACAGAAATGAAACAAGTACTGACAAATTGCCACACATAATCACAAAAATGAAACACATAGATACACACAATACATAAAACAACCAAAAATACAATTCTACTTAAGACATACTCCATTCCAGAGAAGAAAACGTCATTTGAACCCAAGTTGCCAAATTAGGTCACAAACGTTCATTTCATAGTTTCGTTGGTAATCATCCAACCTTGAAACCTATCCATTAACTATAGCCTAACAGCACCATCGTTTGCCTAAGCAAATATCCAAAGTCTTAACCATCATACTCCTTATATGTGGAATGCAAACCATCTAACATGGCTTTACAAAACAACTTAGAATGTCACAACCTAATCCCCATACTCTTCAGAATGTAATATAAGATCACGTCTTCGTTCTGGTAAGAACTCCATCCGATTCCTAAACTCCTAAAGAGTACTTCTCAAATAACTCCCGGAGAGATAATACAAAACTTTAACTATATGTAAATTGGTTCACACCAACTCCATTAGTACCATTCACTATACTACTGGTGAATGAGAGCACACTTGTGCGATCCTTCATCCTCAAACTTCTATATCCCCTTTTCTTGGATACGCGGAAATCTCCTCCCTTAGGATCCACTTCAGACTCCTACTCTTCACTTGTCCCTTTTTTGTTTTTTTGAGAACAACCGAAGTTGTGTTGGCTCCACCATGCGGCAACCTAACACCTACACCCTGATCCGTTCTTGGCGTATACTTCCCAAGTAATGCCAACCTTGGAACTAAACCTTCGATCCTAAGTTTGCTTTTAGCAAAGTACTCGACAATATACTCCTTTACTCCGTTGGGTCTGTATTGCTTTCACCTTAAACCCTATCTTCCTCCTATTGTCAACCACTATGTATCTACAGAATTCAATTGACATCAACTCCTCATAACGAACCGTAAATAGAGTACAACGAATCCTAATATGTCTCTAAGCGCAACGCGGAAGTCTTATAACGAAAACACTCCTAAGGACACTAGAACCTGGAGTGCTCTGATACCAACTGTGATACCCCCGGATTTCCGGATGCGGGTTGGCCAGGCCCACGCCCGATTACCCGAGGATATCAAACAAATTAGTAATAAACGAACACAGAATACAATTAAGATAAACAGGAATAAGTAAAACTACTGGAAAGAAAGTAGAATGATAATCCAAAACTGAAAACGTCATAATAAAATTTTATAAATAAATAATTAGTCTGATACATCTAACTTCTCCATTTCTAATACAACTCGGGAATCCATCTCTAATGGACCTCTAATAATAATCCAAACTAAAATGAAAGCTACTCAAAGAACATCCAGAGTAAACCATGGAGAAAAGTCCTACACTGTCAGAAGAGTGAGTAGTAATCTCTGCTCAGCACGATCAAGTCTAAGTCTGGAACTGACGAGTACCTGAAAAATAGAGGTGGGTTAGGCCCACGAACAAGTTTTAACCTACTACAATCCAAGCAGAGACTCGATACGCAGATACATTCTAACCAACTCAACAATAACTATATAAGTCGTGTATATATATATATCCACACTATGGACTCTTACTAGACTATGATACGGGTCTCAACCTGAGTAGAAGGCAACATGCAAAACGTACCTGAGTGGGCATGACTACCTAAGCCTAACAGGGTACACCACAACCAGCATAGCCAATTACGCGTCCTACTACATATACGCACCCTAACCAACGAGTCTGAGACTCAAGTTCATCTTGTGGTACCATAAAAATATATTTAAAATCCATTCATATCTATCCATAGGAAATCCAATAAGTTGTTCAGCTTATTCAACCGCCCAGACTTATATAAGAGATCCAATAAATCGTTCAGCTTATTCGACTGCACAGACTTAAATATAAGGAGAATTATGTTTTTATAATTCGTACCCTTATTCCAAAATAGGTAGGAGTGAGTATTTTGAATCAGTCTGTCCCTAGTATGCAACTATCCCATACCGGCTGCATACAATCCACAAAATCCATATAATTGATAGAAAAGGTAAAGTTGTTCCCCAATTAAAATCCATAAGGTAGGAATTAGCGTTTTGAGCTAAACCATACCTAATATGTCACCGTCCCATACCAGTGCATACAATCCTCCATATCCATGTAAATTAAAACATATAAAAATTTACAGTCCAAAACCAAATATCCATATCATTGCAGAACAGTGATTAAAGTTTCAGCAATCTAAATCTAAGATCTAAACCATGTAATTGCAAGAAATGGTTTAACTGTTCAACAACCAGCATCCAGAGCATGCATAGATCAGTTTTAATAAATCAACAACTCTATCATGCATTTAAATAAGTTTTATAATCATGTTATTGTCCAAACAATTGCTAAATTAATTTAAGCAATTTAGTTCTTTCCATCCGGTAACCTGATTCTCCAATAAGATTAAAATACAGAGAAAAATATAATCCATTCTATAATCCATTATGAGCATAAAATTAATGATATCAGAATTAACATGCTCACTTAAAACTGTTCCACGATATCCGATAAATTGATAAAATACAATATTGTATAATTGTATAGTTAACAACCAAGTTCCCATTAAGCATAACAACGAATTAATACAATTGACATGCTTAATTTTATAACACTGTGACATGATCTAAACCATAAAC
Source organism: Cornus florida (assembly GCF_030987335.1). Taxonomy (NCBI): domain Eukaryota; kingdom Viridiplantae; phylum Streptophyta; class Magnoliopsida; order Cornales; family Cornaceae; genus Cornus; species Cornus florida. The sequence goes on from NW_026775577.1 coordinate 11,800,501, forward strand.
TCCTTAAGTCTGTTGCTAATTTAAACATGAGCAACCTGAATCATCCGCATCCAAGCCAACACTAACTGAAACAAGTTAAATTCTATACGTCAATTAATCCGCAGCTAGCAGTAGTTAAAGTTTACTCATACTTGTTCCTACCACTGTTCCATGATTAACATGGTATAAACCTCCTTAGTAATCTGCTAAATTAGTTTTTTTTTAAGCAAATAAACTATTGATCTCCAATGACAGTAACCAGATTTTCATATACCGACTTATGTTTTGTATCACCCTAAACAATGGTGTTTTAATACACATTAATCAACTCTTAGAAGTTATAGTATGGAATTAGATCATCTCAAAACACCTCAATACAGCTCCTACCAGAACTTAAAAATCCCAAAATCCGAGCACCACAGCCCAAACCGTCGCCCAAAAACCCAAAAAACTGAAGAATTGAAGAGAGGCTGCTCCAAACAAGTTGGAACCGCCTCCAACCTAGATGGAGCTGGCTCCAACCCACTTGGAGCCGCCTCCAAGACACTTTGAGCTGGCTCCAAACCCTTTTGGAGCCGCCTCCAACTCCTCCCCTCCTCTCTGCTTTATCTCATCAACTACGTCTTCTCCTGTGTCTATTCCGGCGACGTCCAGTTTGCTTGTCCTCCTAACCTAAGGCTCAAAAAGGTCTGAACTAAACTCTAAGGTGTTCGAGAAACCATTAACCTCTTTGTCTAGTGACCAACAATGATTTAAACTCGAATTATACATTCAGGATTTAACACAGACAATCTACAGTTTGCAAACGCTTACTGTTTAAAACAATTCAAACTCTATAATTCAGATCACTTCTAGTAGTCACCAATAGGTTCCAGCCTAATTACACTCTTAAAACACCAATTAACATGAATTTAAATCAGAAGTTATGCAAAGAGGTAATTTAAACCAACAGTACACATCTTGCAACCATGTCCAGTTTTAAAACTCAAACATGCATACCAGTTGAATTTTAAACTTTATATTATCCTGGAATTGTATTAGAGATGCAAAGAACACGAGTCTAAGGAATAGAGATAGGATTAGAACTTGCCTCTACAATTTTGGATCAAAACCATATCGCCGTCTTTCTAAGTTTTTCCGGCGATCTCGACTGTCGTCAAGGACTCTCCTGCTCCGGTTCTAACCTTTAAATAGTCCTCAACCATCGTCCTTGGTCAAGCCCAAATCCCTTGTGCCAAAACCTTTATCCCCTTCTCTCAGTGCCTCCCTTAAACTCTCTGCTTTTTTCTCTATCTCACAGGTACGTGTATAGGGTTCTAAACCCTTTTGAGAGTATAACAGTATATATATATAAGCACCAAGAAACCCTAAACCAAATCCTAATCCACGATTAAACCTAATTCTAGTCGGCGTGAGATATACAAGACTAGAATCCTAGTTTAACCTTACAATTAAAAATACACTAATACATTTAAAAGGAATTTAATTCAAATACAGAAAACTAAAATACAATTAAATTTAAATAGAATAACGAATCAAATAAGGTAAATACACATACACAATTAACAATTAAATCACCTAGAACAAAACACTTAAACACATAAATAAATAGCCACAAAATCAATTAAGCAAATAGACACAAAATCAATTAAAAATGCATAAAAATAAACTTAAAATTTCAATTTTATCCTTTTGGAAATTAGGGGTATTACAGTTACATGCAAAGTCATGGGACACATGATAGCCTCGGAAGCTGGTTGATTCTAATGAAAAGGTACTACAACGTTCCAGTGGAAAGTCTTGGGACACATGGCAGCCTAAGAAGCAAGCAGTTACATGAAAAGTCATGTGACACATGGCAGCCTAGGAAGCGAGTGGTTATATTCAAGTGGAAAGTCATGGGACACATAGTAGCCTAGAAGCTGGTCGATTCTAATGGAAAGGTACTACGTGTTGGGAAAACGAAAGTTCTAAAAAACTTCTAGAGGGATTTAAAAATAAAGGTCTTCATTCATGTGTAGAGTTAAGTTTTATGTATGAAGAACATGATGATACATTTAATTTTGGGATAGAAAACTTACATCAAGGTTTGAGTAAACCTTAAATCTCTCTTCTAAACTGAATGTTCTCACTTATTGTAGAACCCTTTGCTAGATACCTTCTCCTTAGATCTCCATCTTCTTAGTAATGGTCTTCCCTTTATGAATCACCCATAAGCCTCCATGAATGACCTTGGAAAGTTAAGCTTGTGGGAGCCTCCATTAGATAAAAGCACAAACCCTAAAATTCTAGAGAGAGAAAATATTTTCTTATCTACTAAAATTATTTTACAAAGCGTAACCTAAAATATACATGGACTCCATGTATATATAGGCAACGTAAAAATAATAATAAGTAAAGACATTATATTTTTCTCAATCTCTAAAACTAACGTGATATGTCAAATCTAATAGGTCTCCAATATCAAGTTGGGTTATGAGTGAGAATCATTTGGGCTTATTATTTTCTTGGCTACAATGAATTAATAATTAGCCCGATCCATAGACCCAATTAAATTAATTTCTACTCCACTATAAGAAATTAATTGCACTTCAATTAAATAATAAATAACCTCTAAATCAATGTTGCACTTTGACCCCTCTATGCATAATTAGTTATCGGATAAATAAAGCCATCAATCCGACTACTTAATTAATATATTTATTTTGATATCTTTGATTATTTCCAGCTCGATCACAATAAAACATGTGTTTGGCAAAAATAATAATTTAAATAAATAAATATATAATAAATCATTTCATCTAAAAACACATGAATGCCTTCGAATTTACTTTGTGATCAACCATAATCAATACAAAATAAATACAAGTAACAATGATGCAAATATTGAAAATATAACCCTCTAACTATTAACTATATAATTACCCAAAGTGACTGTCTACAGATTCCGAAGATTCCGCCGAACAAATCAAAGTAATTACTTATTAATAAAAGAGTTTATACTTCTCTCATACTTAAGAGTCAAATGTCATGACAGTGATATGGAGCAATTGCATACGACGGCTCTCGCAATATATCTCAACCTAACGCAGATCCAGTTCAAGTTTTAGTTAATAATAAGTTCATCTATAATTACCGATTATGAACAATTTATGATTACTATTTATATTGATCATGTATTGATCACCATCATATACATATATAAATATCTCTTGTAATCAAGTGGATACTATCAATTCCATAATGAATCGAAACATAATACATTGCATTCACCAATTATATAAATCATAAATATTTCAGATATGTCATAAACATATGTCACTATAATCAAAATAGGAATTTGCTATGCCAGGGCATATAATTAAATCTCAACACTACGACATTCCAGTGGAAAGTCTTGGAACACATGGTAACCAAGGAAGCAAACGGTTATATGCAAAGTCATGGGACACATGGCAGCCTAGGAAGCAAGTGGTTACATGTAAGCTACCATTACTAAATTCTATAAATAGGGCATAATATTGTAACTTAAGAACCCTGCTCAACGCCAAACACAACATTTCAATACAATCTTACTTTTCATTGTAATACATTTTCAATATGTTTAGTCTAAGTTCTGCATTTTACTTTATATTAGATAATTTTACATTTCAGTCAATTACTTTCTCAAGTAGTTCGTTCCTTCCTAGCCAGTTAATTATCCCGAAGTCATTTTTTTAAAGACAAAAAGAACCCTGAGATGTTCATTCCAGACCTCATCACAGTTGCCTAGTCTTGTAATCTTCCTCCTGGAATATTGTTTGGATCTCTTTTTGGAACTACAGCAGTTCCTTGCACGCCCATCCGGTTCTATCGGAACCGAACACTTTTACAGGCCAAATATATTGGCACGCTCGGTGGGACCTTCTGAACGGAGTGTTTCCATGGCGGGAGGAAAAATACACGGCAAGTCTTTGTAAGATCTTGCCGAGGTTAAAGAGGAGCAGGCTAGTGAACTTCCAGTTGATTGTTCACGTGTTGTTCCTAAAGAAGAAGAATTCTACCGAAATATGGCTAAAGAATATGAAGATTACTACCAAATGAGGGCCAAAAAACGTGACGGATATTACCTAGAGATTGCCAACGAACGTGAAGATTACTACCGAATGATGGCCAAAGAACGTGAGTAATATTGTTGAAAATTCGACGAAAAACTCCTAGAATTTATTCGAAATGCAATAACAAAATGGAAGAGGTCCCAACAACATGTACAGACCCTTCCACCAGTAGTAGCTCAACCACTTCCATCGCAGGTGCAGGTTCCAACTCAAGTGTAGAACCTTCCACCAGCAGTAGCTCAATCATTTCCATTACAGGTGCAGGTTCCAACTCAAGTGCAGAACCTTTGACCAGCAGTAGCTCAACCACTTCCATCGCAGGTGCAGGTTCCAACTGAGGTGCAGAACCCTCGACCAGCAGTAATCCAACAACTTTAATTTTAGGTGCAACAAAATGTTCCATTTTTGAACATTAACCTACAAACACACCACCAAGGCCATTAATGGCCTTTCCAATGGCATTCGAAACGCAATGCCCTCCAAGGAAACCTCTTGGTCAAGGAGTAAATCCAATCCACCGAAGGAGTATTCCTTTGGCAGACCCAAACCTAATTCCAGTGGTGTTTGGGGGGCATCCAATGGCCAACCTACCCAAAGATTGGCCAGAAAATACAAATTCATTACCCCAACCTGTGGTGTCGATTCCAATAGCAATGAAGTTAATTCCACCAACAACAGTTCAAGTTCTATTTCAGGTGGAATCTTTAAGGCAGAATCTTCCATCAGCAGTAGTTTGTTCCATGAGGAAGGTCGATGTACAAACCTTTCAATAGGAAGCTGTTATCACTTCTTCCATTGGAAGAAGATTTTTTATAGTCAGATTTTCCTTCAAAAAGGGCATAATCTTCTCAATCATTGTATATTCTTCCACCTGAAGAATATAAGGGTCATAGTATTTTTTTTTTTCTAATTTTGGAAAAAAATGCTAGTACTTTATTTGTCCCAAATTCACATCTTGTGATTTTTGGGGGGCAAAACTTGGCCAATTAACTATGTATTTGGCCTGAAGATGTACAAAGTCATCCTCTTCGTAAACCTCTAGACCCCGAAGGACAACGAAATTGGATGTGAGGCTTCAAATATTCGTCTTAGTTAAATAAACTGTTTAAAGTTTTCGACCCAATGGTACATTACGGCTGAAAAGTTTTAGTTGCTCAAATTATTTAACAATAGGAATATCACATGGCAAATTCTCACTCACATTTAAAATTTGATATGCCTTACAAATCTTTAAAGAATATCAGGCGCATCAAATTTGGGGGGCAATATTTACACCCTATTTTTCCCACTTTCCAGTGGAAGATTGCCCTGATCGATTCCAATGGAAAGGTGCTACAACGTTCCAGTGGAAAGTTTTGGGACACATGGCAGCCAAGGAAGTAAACAGTTACATGCAAAGTTATAGGACACATGGCAGCCAAGGAAGCGAGCAGTTACAACTGGATATATGCAAAGTCGTGGGACACATGGTAGCCTTGAAAGCTGGTCGATTCAAATGAAAGGTACTACGACATTCCAGTGGAAAGTCTTGGGACACATGACAGCCTAGGAAGCAAGCAATTATAAGCGGTTACATGGAAACTCATGGGACATATGGTAGCCTAGGAAGCAAGTTACAAGCAGTTACATGCAAAGTCATGGGATACATGGCAGCCTAGGAAGCGAGCGGTTACATTCAAGTAGAAAGTCATGGGATACATGACAACCTAGGAAGCTGATCAATTTTAATAGAAAGGTACTACGACGTTCAGTAGAAAGTCTTGGGACATATGGCAACTAAGGAAGCAAGCGGATATATGCAAAAACATGGGACACAAGGCAGCCTAGGAAGCGAGCGGTTACAAGCAGTTACATGCAAGCTACCATTACTAAATTCTATAAATAGGGCATGATATTGTAACTTAAGAACCCTGCTCAACGCCAAACACAACATTTCAATACAATCTTACTTTTCATTGCAATGCGTTTTTAATATATTTAGTCTAAGTTCTGCATTTTACTTTACATTAGATAATTTTACATTCCAGTCAATTACTTTCTCAAGTAGTTCGTTCCTTCCTAGCCAATAAACTATCCCGAAGTCCTTTTTCAAAGGCAAAAAGAATCCTTAGGTATTCATTCCAGATCTCATCACAGTCGCCTGGTCTTGCAATCTTCCTTTTGGAATATTGTTTGGATCTTTCTTTGGAACTACAGTAGTTCCTGGCACATCCATCCAGTTCCATCAGAACCGACCACTTTTACAAGCCAAACACTGGTGACATGAAACCATTATACATTTTTTTCCTGCTTCTTTTTACCCGTCTTGAAATCTAGACTTGGAGCTTGGGAATTAATACCCAAAGCCCCGAAATAAAGGTGGGCCCATCCATTAAACATTTCAACACAGGTGCATGAGGTGCAACTACCCTACCCTCCTTGCTCTACTTATATCACACATTTCTTCACTTAAATCCATCCATCCAAAGTTTAATTTTAGCTTGCTATTTTCTTATTGTAGAAGACGGAAATGCAAGTAAATTTTTATTAATTAATTTATTTATTTACCTTGGCCAGAAACTCATACATCTTTTTTTGCCCCTATCAGGACTAAAACCCCCGATTTTCTACTTTAAAATATGAAAAAGTACCACTCACCTTTGGTAAAACTTAAGTATTCACATCCATTTTTGCAGCTCATATTTATTAATTACTGAAATAACAAAATTATTCCTTAAATTAAGTTGGAGTGCAATTTTATAGTGTGGATGTATTTTTAAAAGCTAAAGAAATTACAGCATTCCAAATAGAAACCGGCCGAACACAAAAGATCATAGAACAAAGTATAAACGTCAGGGAATTGCAAAGGGATTTTCGCACAACCATCAAGATAACAGGTACGGAATTTAGCATAAATGAAAAGTACTAAAATTTATATATCATCTACTTAAAAAAAAAAAATCAAACAAAAAGGTTAAACAACAAGAATAGCAAATTGTCAGAGTCTTTCGAACAAAACAAACTTGTAATAGGCAGACTATCCCTTCTATATATCCTGCTGATATTGATGAGCAATAGCAAATTCCCAATTGCAGACTTGCTAGGGAAAACGACAACTAGCATACCTTCAATGAAACCAAGCTGTTGGCATGAGCATGGTAGCATCTGACATTTTTGTTTATTGAAAATGAAGAAACTTCTTGTGTCTTGACGTTATAAAGAATGCAAGTTCTCGAGGTATCTGAAATACGAAAGATCACCAACTCTCCGTTTTTTGACCAGACAAGAGGAAACAAATAAAATTCTAAAGACTGGTGATGAACCATTTGATTAAGCATCCCACTTTGACTTGTCAAGTCAATGTTATAAAGCCTTGTCCACTCTCCCTTGTTTAATTCTGTCAACACCAAAACTTCCCACAAAAATTTCTTTGTTCCAACCAGCAAAGCTAGAAAGCTTTCCCTTACCATAAAATAACCCCTTTTTTTATTGAAGACCTCCGGGAGTAGAAGGTGGTGCATTATTTCAGCTTCAACATCCAAAACTAGAAGAAAACTACCATCTCTATAATAAGGGGTCCAATAAAGATACCCTCCAGCGGATAATGGTGGTGCAGAAAAAAAATGATAGTCGTTAGTATTTGGAATGTGTTTAGTATCAATCAGTCTCCATTCAGTATCAATACCCACAGTGAATACTGCACACATTAAATCATCATTCTCGTCATAGTCGAGGAAGACTACTTTGTATCTCTTGATAGAATGAAGATATACCAAAGTAGAAAGATCATCTATAATAGGTTCAGATAACGGAGGGAGGGTCAGTATTTGATTGGTAATAAGATTTGCAACACAGAATATTAAATCATTACTGTCGTGCACCAACAATACTAAGCCATCACAACTAGCACAAATAGGATGACGGAACTCGTATCTTAATTCTGTTATCCGAACATCGAAAATGTTTATGATCTCCACAAAATCAATCACATTTGGATGATCCCAGGATTGGATGAGGAAGCCATTAGTTGATTTTTGAAGGTGTGCATTAATGAATTCAGGACTGTTGATAACATTATACCACCCTCGACAAACATATCTCATCACATTGTGCAGAATCTCAGCAGGAAGCAAAACCAGGATGTCGAATATGATCCCTTCATGAAGAAAAGGTGTGCTGCTTCTCGTCATCTCTCTTCTATATGAACAAGCAATTGACTACAGCCTTCTGCAATTTTTAGAAGCATTAGAAGAAAAAATCCACCAAAAAGACACTACTCTTTTTGTTAGAGCAAACTTTACAATTTGTAGTATAATAGCTGTGCGGGAAAGAAAATAAAAAATTATTTATATATTGAAATTATGTATATATATATATATACACAACATAAATTTTGTTAATGCATGTGAATTATATATATATATATATATATATATATATATATATGATAGTGTAGAGACTAGAGAGTTGCCTCTTTAAGCTGCTGATCTTCTGGGTCCAATGGACGACATACTGGAGCCTTTTCACCTTTACTGCTACTGAAATTGAATACTGTGTCTGATTCCTTTCAATTGAAATAGGGATGCAAGTGCCGCTCAACTAGGGTTTTAATTAGAGGTATTAGATCTTCAACCCTAACCCGACCCCATTCCATCCATCTTTAAAAATTAAGCTCTGTTGAATTCCCGTTCCAACTCTAATTGCTCAATTATATCAATTAACACAAATACATATAACATATTATATTCATATATATATATATATATGATCTATTTTCCTTTTGAAATCCAACAAAGTAACTTATTTCCTTATTTTAAATTTCCTAAACTAATTTTACCAAACAAACAAAAAAATTCCCATCATCAAATAAGGATTTGGATCCTCTAACTTAAATATTCTTTAATTATCTTAAGTTGAATCCGTAACCGATTGTCACGTGACATTTAACCACGTGAAAGTTTGAAAACTGCACTATTTTGAAATAAGAAAAATTTACCAAAGTTTTAAAATTGCACCGTCTTGAATTAAAGAAAATTCACCATGCTTTAACGATGTTATCTCTCCCTCATCTTTTTCAAAAAAATGATTTGCTCTCAAAGAATATATATATATAAGCATGGATATTGATGGATTTAGTAAAATACAACCAAAAGTCCTAGAAAAGATGAGAGAGAACGTCAGGTTAAAAAAGAGAAACAAAGACCATCCAACTTGTTTAAAATAGGAATAAAGCGACTTGTTCAAAATATGAATAAAAAGGAGAGTGAGGGAGTTAGGATTTTTTTTTTTTGAAAAAATGAGGGAGAGATAACCGACGTTGTGAATTTTTCTTTATTGTGCAGTTTTCTTTAAATGAGTTGACGTGGTTTAACACCATCAATAGATAATGTCACGTGTGAATCTGAGGATTCAAGTCCATCAAACAATAATAAATGTTTTCTTGCATAGTGTAATCTTTTAAGATTTTCACTGTGAAATTAGGCTTTATACATATATATGTTGAACCATATAAATCTGTGTTATTTATGTAATGCATATTTATATTTTATTAATTTATTGATTTGTACACATAAGTAAAATTAGGAGTCCTATAAGTTACAACGTGGTCTATTTTAAAAGTAAAATTTTCAATTTGTTTAATAATTACATATGCACTGAGAACTATTATTTAGTTCCAAAATGCCCTCAAACATTTATTTCAAAATAGCAAATTATCCTTCTTAAATCAAATAATTCCTTGACTCAACAAATTTAGAAGAAGAAAAAAAAAAAAAAAACTACTATATATAATAGAAAATTTTAGTGTGCACGTAACTTTAACCACATCTCCTAATCTATACTAGTACAAATATGCAAATGTGAAAAAATTTCTATGCACATAAAATTTGTATATAAATATACAGGGGATCATAAAAAAAACATTTAAATGATATCCTCACTAAATGATACACTGACCAGCAACTATTTTTTTATTTATAAACAAAGTGTTATTAATGGAGCCAAATCATGATCTCAGTCTCAAGGCATGCACCAAAACAAATTAAAAGAAGATATATATATTCCTTGCGTCTCAAGAGTTTAATTATTTAATTTACTGTGAACTAATTTTAATTATCCTTTTTTTCAGTATATTGAATATTTTTTATTATTTGTATAAGCTTTCATATATGAATGTAGTAACACTACAGTTTTAATTCAACTGAAAGATCTAGTTTTTCTAAGTTTTGACTGAAAAAAATTGTTTGATTAAGAAAGATAATTTTGTATTTTGAAATAAGAATTTGGAGGACATTTTAGACCTTAACAATAGTTATTAATGCATATATAATTATTTTACTTAATTCTATCAAAGTAAAAAATGAACTTTCAAAATAGATTACTGTTGTTTGCCCTGTACTTATTAACTTACCACGCTGTATTTATTGCTGTTTGTTAAAAAAGCTCCCGAAGAAATATGAAAATATCATGAAATACCCAATGGGTTCTCTAAACACCCTTGTCGGCACTTCTATGAGTGTTTGTGCAAGTCTCCCAAGTGATCTTCTCCTTCAGCATAATGTCGCTATGTTGCACCGTTTTTCATGAGTTTAAATCTTCTACAATTTAACATGACTTTTGTAATGTGTAAGGTTTTTTTTTTTTTTTTTTTTTTTTTGGGTAAATAACATCATGTGTGCGTCTTCGTTTACAGAACTCATGGTAAACTGTAGAAGATTCGGACTCACAAGAAATATGATCACAATGTGTATACAAAACCAGTGTTGTACCACAAAAAATCCCAACCACCTCTCTCATCACGACAATTTGAAAATTCACAATCCTCGAGTTAAAGTTTTCGTAAACAACATTTTCATATAAAGCATATTTGCAATTAGTGTAAAATATCACCAAAGTTTTTTTTTTTTTTTGGTTAAATGGTAAGCTTTATAAAGAAGAAAGAGCATGATATACAAATTAAGCAGGAGGCCCTTGGAGCAAACAACCAAAACAAGTTCACAAGGGGAAAACAAACAAGTGGCCAAGGCCAAGCTCTACAAATACAGGAGCATTTTCAGGAAAACATATGAATATCCTCTATCCTATCTTTTAACTCAAGTACTTATCCAAATGAGGTAGCACACCGAGTGTGGTTCCCTGCGAAGACACATCCCTGCATGAAAAGCTGCAGCAGATCCTCCTGTTCACCCAAAAGTCTAAGCTCAGCACCTCATTTCAACTTCAATGATGAAAGCTTAGCTCGAATACAACTCTTGATGAGACAAATGATATGTTGTGGCGTTGCAGCTCTATTCCTAAATGCCCTAGCATTCCTTTCAAGCCATATGAAGTAGAATGCAACATTGAAAAGCAACTTGTGGATACTGAACTGTCTTGATCTCCATGTACTAGAGCACCAAGAAACTAATTATTCCCAACTCTTGGGCTCCACATAAAATCCTGCAACATGTTAAATAAACCTCCAAATATGTGCACTGAAACTGCAATTGAAGAAGAGATGATCCAATGACTCCGCATTAGAAAGGCAAAGATAACAGGCATTTGTGTAGTGTTTCTTCCTCATTGGCTTTGAATCCAATGTAAACAATCTGCCCCTACATGCAAGCCAGGTAACACAACTATACTTTAGTATGTTAATCCTATACCAAAGTAGGTGAGACCAAGTGAATAAAATTGATGGTGGAGACAGGTATTTGATTGTATGGGAGAGGGAAAACTGTTTAGTAGGACATGGTAACCAAACAATCCTGTCATTCTATGAAGGTGTGGGAATGTCATGCAACCTCGACGTGTACGCATTGGATTGGAAGAATTGTAGATGCTATAAAGCAGGTGGAACCACCCACTGATTAGTGGAAATTAGGGTATCAACTTTAATACTTGGATTAAGTAAAAAATTTCTATATCAGTTAGGTGAAGTTGATCACATAAGGGACCATCTGGAAGCCAATAATCAAGCCACAAACTGGTGTCAGTGCCATTCCCAATTATGTGCTTGATGAGCCCCCTTGCCATCCCCCTTAGCTTCAGTAATCTTTTCCAAAACCCTAAACTTAAGGTAGAAGGTTTAACATTCCAAAGGACTTAGTCTTAATTAGGTATCTCTTGGTCCATGCAACCCCATAGAGTATTCCTAAGCACAATTTCCAAATGTGTTTAAGGTTAGAAATTCAGTTAACCATCCCAATAATTGGAAATCCCAAACCCCCATGATTCCTTGACCTGTAAACAGCACTTCAAGCCACTTTTGCACCCCTTTTCTTTAACTCAATTCCAGACCAGTAGAATGATCTAATGATTTGATTAATCTACTCAATAACCCCTTTTGGTAATACAAAAGCTTAAGACGAGTAAGAATACATTGAGCTAAGCACTGATTTTATAAGCACAACTCTTCCAGCATATGATAGGAATCTATAAGTCCACATAGATATTCTTGTTGTAATTCTTTGAACAAGTGTCTAACAATCTCTAGCATTAATAGATGAGGATGATAGAGGGAGCCCAAGATAAGTAACTGGTAGTGAACCAACTTCACACTACACATACTTAAAATTGAAAAAAGGCAAAAATATAAAAGGTAACGTACTTTTTAGACCACAAGAGTTCAAAAATTTTGGAACTAAATCAGAGTAATAAAATTATTTTTGTGGAGTCCATTGGGTGGTAAGTTTTATTATCTTTCGTGTTCACTTGTGAATCTTGTGATACCTCCTACATCTCCATAATTTTTCTGCTTCAAAATTTGTTTGTTTGAGAGAGAAACATGTGAGTGTGATCAAGAGAAGTGAAGCGAGCTGAGTATTTTCTAATACTAGAAACTTTTTCTGCCATTGAATAATTAAATTAAACAATATAATTGTCGATTAATCAGTGTCAAAATAATGAGGCCTCTTTGACACAGTGACCAAAATTCCATAGAACTGTCAATTGGGTTTAAGCAACAATTGGAACTGAGGTGGACACTGTTGGGATTTATATGCCCTAGCATAGCAAATTCCTGTTTGGATTAAAGTGACATATGTTCCTGACGTTTCTGAAATATTTATGATTTATACAATTGGCGAATTCAATGTATTATATTTCGATTCATTATAGAATTGATAGTGTCCATTTGATTACAAGAGATATTTATATATATGTATGTGATGGCAATCAATGCATGATATATAAATAGTAATCATAAATGGTTCATGGTCGGTAATTATGGATGGAGTCATAATTAATTAAGATTTGAACTGGATCCGCGTTAGGTTGAGATATATTGCGAGAGCCATCGTATGCAATTGCTCCCTATCACCTTCATGGCATTTGACTCTTAAGCATGAGAAAATTATAGACTTTTTATTAATTAATAATTACTTTGATTTGTTCGGCGGATTCTTCAGAATCTTTAGACCGACACTTTAGGTAGTTATGTAATTAATAATTAGAGGATTATATTTTCAATATTTGCATCATTGCTACTTGTATTTATTTTGTATTGATTATGGTTGATCACAAAGTAAATTCGAAGGCCTTCGTGTGTTTTTAGACAAAATGATTTATTATATATTTATTTATTTAAATTATTATTTTTGTCAAACAAATGTTTTATTGTGATCGAGCTAGAAATAATCAAAGGTACCAAAATAAATATATTAATTAAGTAGTCGGATTGATGGCTTTATTTATCCGATAACTAATTATGCATAGAGGAGTCAAAGTGCAATTTTGACTTAGAGGTTATTTATTATTTAATTGGAGTTCAATTAATTTCTTTTAGTGGAGTAGAAATTAATTTATGAATTAATTGAATTGGGTCCATGGACCGGGCCAATTATTAATTCATTGTAGCCAATAAAATAATAGGCCCAATGGATTCTCACTCATAGCCCAACATGATATTGGAATCATATTAGATTTGAGACATATGAATTAGAGATTGAGAAGGATTTGTTGTTTCCTTTTCTTTATTTTTATGTTGCCTATAAATATACATGGTCTATGTATATTTTGGGAGTGATTTTTAGAAGAAGGAAAAAGGAATTTATTTTCTCTCTCTAGAAAATTAGGGTTTATATTCTCATCTAATGGAGGCTCCCACAAGCCTAGTTTTCCAAGGTCATTCATGGAGGCTTATGAGTGATTCCTAAAGGTAAAACAATTACCAAGAAGATGGAGATCCAATGAGAAGGCTTCTTGCTAAGGGATCTACAATAAGTGAGAACATTCACTTTAGAGGAAAAACTTAAAGGTTTACTCAGATCTTTGATGTAAGTATTCAATCCATTAATTGAATGATACATCATATTTTTATTTTTGCATAAAACTTGTCTCTATGTGATGAATCAAGATCTATGAATCAAAATCTCTTGAAAAGTTTTTAAAACTTGCACGTTTCCCAAAAGTGGTATCAGAGCATGGTTTGATTCATTACTAGAGATCATGATTTTATGAAAATCATCATTCATGGATCCAAAATTATATTCATATATATTTTTATTGATGTATGTTGATGTATGATTTAATATGTTGATATATATTGATACATGATGATGTATGAATAATTGTGAATGAATGATGATGTATGGTTGGGCCATGGATGAAGCTTATAGGTTAAATTAATGTAATTTTATCTTTGGATGAATGTAATTAAGGCTTTGATTTAGCCGTTTGAAAGTTCAATGATGTAATTTAATTTTTTCTATTGTATTTCAAATTGTAAATATTTTTAAAGCCATGTAATCTTCATCAAAGGATGCTATGAAGCTTCAAGAAGGTCCAAAAGGGTTAAATTAGGCTTCCGAAATTTTCTAGAATTTTTCGAAATTTTTCTGGAATTTTTTGAGCTTTATTTAATTTTTCCAGAATTTTTTATTATTTTTCGGCAATTTTCCGGCGAACGGAAATTCACCGGCGGCAAGCACAGGCACCGGAGTAAGAGCTGGGATCCAGTGCGACGCGAGACCATGCAACCGGATCCACAACCGCTGGATCAAGGGCTGCAATCAAGTGCAGCACCAATATAATACACCTGGCGCGTGAGGAACACGCGCCAGGGTCAACAGGTTGCTGGTGCGTGAGAAGCACGCGCCAGCACAAGCTAACCTCTTCCACGCGCGCGTGCAGGCGCGTGGAAGTGCTCCCACGCGCGTGAAGGCCCATGGGAGGGCGTGACAGACTCTCCTACCTCCTCCCAGCGCGTGCAGGTGCATCAGATGAGTTTTGAGGCGTCCAATTATGTCCGGTGGCGCGTGGGATCGAGTTACAGCCTCTTGCAGGTGTATACAAGCCTATGATAGACCCTCGCGCATTACTTAGAGCATATAAATGTTAAAAGCTGAATCCATTGGCCATTTAAATTGCTTCTGTCTGTTATTTATTTATTTAACTGATGCATGGAATAATTAATTGTTTATTATTATTATTCATGTATTGGATCCATGATATTTAATTAAATGACTTGATTTATGTTAATTAAATTATGAAAATTAATTGGATTTGATTACCAATTAATTTGAGAGCACTTATTGGGAAACGAAAAATTATTTTTATAAATTATTTTTAAAGTGTGCCTCAAATTAAATATTAGTGAATCGTTTAAAGTCCAAATATTTTCTAAATTTAATTGGATTAAAATCAAAACGTTTTGCATGCATTATATCATGTAAATAGATAAATTCAAAACCCTAATTATGAATGATTAAAAATTGAGTGGGAGCGGGGATTTTTATACATTACCCCATGGCCTTCGTTATTAAAACCATTGTAATTAGATCTTCAAAAATAAGGTCCCACGCATGATTTGAAGAGTCTTAATATTACAAGAATAGTTGTCTCATGAAAATAATAATATTAAATGTTCATTGTAATTAGATCTTTAAAAATAAGGCCCTACGCATGATTTAAAGAGTCTAGATTATAATGACAAGATATTTAATATTTTATTTTTCATTAGAACTTTAATAACGTTATACACTCAATCTAAAATCAATAGTGTTAGTTCCCCAACGGAGTGGTCTACACTAGGTGATTTTAGAAAGGCTAAACAAAATCAGGAATCATTTCATATAGATAGACAAAGCATTGTCTTAAGAGATATGGAGATGATGGGATTTACCCGCCAATAGTAATAATGAACTTCGCCAACCGAATAAGTTATTGGCGTATTAGTTATCCGATTTTTCATGCAGTGGTTAAGGGACCCACATACTATTTTAATGGAAGTGCTCACCTAATAGTAAATGAATCTCAACAATAGTAATAATGAACTCCTCCAACAGGATAAGTTATTGACATATTGATTGGTTGATTTATTATGCTACAGAGTTGAGGGACCCGCATTAATTAAAAGGGATTGTTCACCAATAATGATAATGATCTCTTGTTCGATTGAGATTTATTATATTATGTGGTTAACAAACTCATTTTAATTTTAAATATGCATGACAGTATTAATAATTCACCTTGCATGTTGTATGAATGTATTTATATTCAGATTAATTATGTCAAATCCAGTTTATCTGCTTGCTTACATATTCAATGTAACTGGACCTCATTAATATTGATTGGGAAAGGAACTTAGATATTTTATTCACAACGTAAGGGTACAAATGTATTTAGTACTCCTAAACCTAATCTTTTTACTTTAAGATACCCAAGAGAACATTAATGCTTTGAATAAGTGAAATAAGGCAAATGAGATGACTTGGTGCAATATTCTAGAGTTTACCTCGAATACGTTCCAAAGCTAACATTTACATTATTTTATTTTCTTTAAGCATCATGTTAAATGTCAATAAGATGTTTTGGTGAGATTAGATAGAGAGTATGCCAAAGTACTATGTAAGACTTGAATAGCATCAAGATAGCCTAAGGAACTCCAGTATGAAATCGAATTTTGGAAAATGATTGTTTATTATTTAAAATTAGCTGGAGATCAATATGGCTGACTTGGGTGGTAAGTTTCAAGTTGACATGATTATTGCCTTGTTACCAAACTCATTCGACTCTGTTAGAGTGAACTAAATAAGGAATCAGTTTGAGTTCACACTCGCTGATATTCTTATAGAATTGGTAACAGATGAAGGGATAATCAAGAGTATGGGCGTTCCTATCAATCTAACCTAATCTATACCATCTTCTTCTAGGCCCAGGTGGACGGGCAAAGTAAAGAAGAAGGATGATAATAGGACTAGGCTAGCACAAAACATGGGTATCCAAAAGGTTAAAGGGAATAAGGCAGTGTATGTTGAGGGCAAAGAAAACTGTTTCTTTTGTCGCTAACTAAGACACTAAAGGACAAATTGTCTAAGCAATGACGTGGCATAGGAAAATATATATTTAATCATTGAGCCATGTTATGTGGTTGTATCTATTAATTCCTGATGAATAGATTCTGGAGCCACTAAACATGTTTGCAATTCATTGCAAGGATTTCAGGAATCCAGAAGTCTCGATGATATGGAATATATTTGTACTTGACCTGATGTCAAGGTTGTAGCTAAGTCAGTGGGAGTATTACATCTGAAATTAGAGAGTATGAGGATATTAGTATTAGAGAATTATCTTTATGCACAGAGGTTAGACGCTATCTAATTTTTGTTTCACTTGTGGTTTATAAAAACTGGATCGTTATTTTGTAAAACTGGTTTTATAAAATTGAAAAGATATGTGATTGCTTCTGGTGCATTGAAAGATGGTTAATATACTATAATCATAAACTCTTAAGATTTGCAAGATGTAGAAACTAATGTTGCATCTCTAGATTGAATGTTAAGAGAAAATTTGTTATTCCTAACTCATTGTATTTTTTGGTGTCTATTTTTGGGTTGTAATCAATCAAAATGAGATTCAAAGATTGGTCAAAGAAGGTTTATTACCTAGCGAGGTAGAGGAGCCTAAACCAAACTTGTGAATCCTGTTTTGAATGATAGATAACTCTAAAGGCTTAATCAGCCAAATGAAATAGACATAATGAACAATTGGAGTTGTACACACGGACACGTGTGGTCTTGTGAACATCCAAGCAAAATTTACCTATTGCGACACAAGTCTTATACTTTTGGTATATTCCGAGAGGGTCAAGACTGATGTGGAGCACAGATTAGGTAAACTTATCAAGACACTTCGATCTGATTGAGGATATGAGTATTTCTTGGGATAGTGCAAAGACTATATGGTCAATGAGGGTGTTGTGTACCAGTTTTCCGCAATTGACGCTAAATGCATTTAGGTGTCAAATAGGAATAACAGAATTCCACTTAACATGGTTAGATCTATGATCAGTTATGCTATATTATCTCTTTCATTTAAGAGTTTAACGTTAATGACATCGATGCGCATTATGAACTGCATTCCATCTTAGTTTGTCTCAAGGATACCTTTGAGCTGTGTTTTTGACTAAATCTTAGTTTGAATCACATGCACATATTGGGTAGTCTTGCACATGTGCGCTTGATATGGACAAGTAAGTTGGAAACAGATCATACGCATGATAGATTTGATAGCAACTCTAAAAGTCACTATGATGGATTATTTTATGATCTCAATGATAAAAGTTGATTGTTTACACTCACTGTTTATCTATAGGAGGATCATATTATGAATTACATACCTAGTAGCATAATGTTAGAGAATATGGTATGAGTACCAGATGTACCACATGTGAACACACTTATTATAGAGATTGAGAATAATAAATGAAATGCGTCAGCATCATTTAGTACACAGATTCCTGCATCGGTACATTAATGTAGTGGGAGGATTATCATCCAATCCGACAGAATCATGTTTTTAGGTGAGACCATTATGGACATCCCTGTTAAACATGAGTTGGACCCAGTAAGCTACACGGAAGTGTGAACCGATATGGATACAAATCGTTTTGGCGAGCTACTATGAAATCAGAGTTGGAATCTATGTATTCTAATAAATTCTGAGATCTTGTAGAACTTTCTAGTAGGGTGATTCCTATGGAAGGCAAGTTAATCTACAAAAAGATATCAGAAGATTTCTTAGTGAATAAATCATGAGTGTTCAAGGGAATGTCATTATATTTCTGATTCTATATATATTGATGACATCCTACTCATTTAGAATGATGTGGAAGTTTTGTCATCGATAAAGAGGTAGTTGTTCAATTACTTTTAAATGAAGGATTTTCAAGATGTAAGCTATATTCCTAGGATCAAGCTTTTGCAAGATCGGGTTAAAAGGAAAATAGACTTATCTTAATAATCATACATTAATAAAGTTTTGACCAGGTTTGGTATGCATAACTCAAAGAATGAGTTCTTACTTTATTAATATGGATTACTCTCTCTAGTAAGTAGTTTTCCAAGACTAGCAGAGGAGATTGAGCAAATGAGTCTGGAACTATATGCTTTGGCATATGGAAGTCTTATATATGCCATGGTCTATACCAAATAAGACATCCGCTACATAGTAGGGATAGTCAAAAGATATCAATCCAATCCTAGACTTGATAACTGGTCTGTTGTGAAAAATATCATTAAGTACCTAAAGAGAACCAAGAATATCATACTCATTTATGGATGTGATGATATGGTCCTAGTCAGGTATGCTAGTTCTGATTTTCAATCAGAAGTAGATATTATGAGGTTCATGACTTAGTGTATGTTCACTTAATGGAAGGGAGATCAGTTAGTAGATTATTAAGCAGATTTCAACTGCTGACTTAAACCTGCAAGTGGAATATATTGCAGCCTTAAAGGCGGCAAAGGAAACCTATTGGTTTGATCTCACTGATTTAGAGGTTGTGGAGTATACTAGCCTGCCTATTGAGCTATGTTGTGACAATAATGCAGAAGTAGTCCAAACTAATGACCCAAGCTTCTATAGAGGAACAAGATACACTGAGAGGAAGTATCATGTTCTACATGGTATTGTACGGCAAGAAAATGTATTTGTAACTAAAACATTGCATTTGAACACAACTTTGTTGATCCATTATCAAATGTGTCATTGATCAATAATTTTGATCATCATCTGGATAACATTGGAGTTAGGTGCAATTTGAATTGGCTATGAGGGAAAGTGGGAGCTGTTGGGATTTATATGCCCTAGCATAGCAAATTCCTGTTTGGATTAAAGTGACATATGTTCCGGACGTTTCTGAAATATTTATGTTTTATACAATTGGCGAATTCAATGTATTATATTTCGATTCATTATAGAATTGATAGTGTCCATTTAATTACAAGAGATATTTATATATATGTATGTGATGGCAATCAATGCATGATATATAAATAGTAATCATAAATGGTTCATAGTCGGTAATTATGGATGGAGTCATAATTAATTAAGATTTGAACTGGATCCGCGTTAGGTTGAGATATATTGCGAGAGTCGTCGTATGCAATTGCTCCCTATCGCCGTCATGGCATTTGACTCTTAAGCATGAGAAAATTATAGACTCTTTTATTAATTAATAATTACTTTGACTTGTTCGGCGGATTCTTCGGAATCCTTAAACCGACACTTTGGGTAGTTATGTAATTAATAATTAGAGGGTTATATTTTCAATATTTGCATCATTGCTACTTGTATTTATTTTGTATTGATTATGGTTGATCACAAAGTAAATTCGAAGGCCTTCGTGTGTTTTTAGACAAAATGATTTATTATATATTTATTTATTTAAATTATTATTTTTGTCAAACAAATGTTTTATTGTGATCGAGCCAGAAATAATCAAAGGTACCAAAATAAATATATTAATTAAGTAGTCGGATTGATGGCTTTATTTATCCGATAACTAATTATGCATAGAGGAGTCAAAGTGCAATATTGACTTAGAGGTTATTTATTATTTAATTGGAGTTCAATTCATTTCTTTAGTGGAGTAGAAATTAATTTATGAATTAATTGAATTGGGTCCATGGACCTGGCCAATTATTAATTCATTGTAGCCAATAAAATAATAGGCCCAATGGATTCTCACTCATAGCCCAACTTGATATTGGAATCATATTAGATTTGAGACATATGAATTAAAGATTGAGAAGGATTTGTTGTTTCCTTTTCTTTATTTTTATGTTGCCTATAAATATACATGGTCTATGTATATTTTGGGAGTGATTTTTAGAAGAAGGAAAAAGGAATTTATTTTTTCTCTCTAGAAAATTAGGGTTTATGTTCTCATCTAATGGAGGCTCCCACAAGCCTAGTTTTCCAAGGTCATTCATGGAGGCTTATGAGTGATTCCTAAAGGTAAAACAATTACCAAGAAGATGGAGATCCAAGGAGAAGGCTTCTTGCTAAGGGATCTACAATAAGTGAGAACATTCACTTTAGAGGAAAAATTTAAAGGTTTACTCAGATCTTTGATGTAAGTATTCAATCCACTAATTGAATGATACATCATATTTTTATTTTTGCATAAAACTTGTCTCTATGTGATGAATCAAGATCTATGAATCAAAATCCCTCGAAAAGTTTTTAAAACTTGCACGTTTCCCAACAGACACAACACGGACAAAATTGGGTTTTTGTTTTTTTCCTTCCTAAATTTGGTTGGTATTAATTTTTATATTTCAAAAATTCTAGATTTAGACTAATGTAAAGAATTTATTTGTTTAATAAAGAGACCTATGAGCAAGAGATGTGAAGAGTTCATAGTATTTTCTATTTTGAAAATACTTTTTTTCTTTTTTTTTTAGTACTCACTCTGACCCAAAAAAGATGTCCTGTTTCCCAAAACAGACAATAGGACATCTTTTTTGGGGACAGAGATAATAATTGTCAAGAATGTTAGATGTTAGTGGTTAGAGGAGAGGGGGAGGGTACAAGACTCGACAGACTCTCGAGGAGAAACCTAACCACCCCAACAACACCGCACTTGCATAATTGCCTGTGATACCCCCTAATATCGGAACACGGGTTGATCAAATCTGCGCACAAAATTAAGGGATATCAAAACAATTAAAGTATTTAAACAAACACAGAGTACAATAAGAAATAAAAATAATAAATAATTCGCTGAAAGAAAATCTATTAAATAAAAATTCCATTTATAATTCTCCAAAATTTACAACTCGGAAATCCTGTAACTCAAGGACCCCTTAACCAAAATTTATTATCCAGAAGTTCATTAATAAATACTAATATCAAATGAAAAACTAATAATATCATGCTTTTAAATAACCCGAAAGAATGAATAAGTCCTCCAGCTGCGGATCCTCAACTTTAGGACTTGTGCTTCTAATAACCTGAAAAAATAAATCGCGGGTTAAACCCTACGAGCAAGTTCTCTCTACCAAACCTCTGAAAACCAATACACAAATCAGCTATAGCAAAACCAACCCTAATAAAGTTTTAACTTTAATGTACGACGATACACATATGTATAAGTACTTATATATATACAATACTCCTATCCATTAATAGTTTCCTTAAATTGTAAAACCATTAATCAATGATTAATAAATAATCCTATCTAAACAATCCACCAATATATATTTCTTTTAAAAAGAAATTCCTCCAATCTTAACTCCACCCCAGACAATAACTTATTTAAACAATAAATTTTAAAATAACAGAAACCACATTTAATCCAAAACAAATAACAATTTCAATTATCTTTATCACATAGCTAATGTCTATGCTTTGACAATTAGTCCATGTCTCTACCATTATTATTTTACTAATATAATAAAATAATAACTAACATTTATATACTAGACTATTCTAATTTCATAATATCTAATCCTAATCCAACTTATACATACAGTATTCATAGATGAATTTTAAATCATCTAACACATGGCAATTTAGTTATGCCTTGGCAATTCAACCATGTCATTATAAATATACTTATTTATTAATTAGCAATTCAATCATGCCTCCTTAAGTATATTTACTTACACCATTAATTAGCAATTCAACCATACTTCCCACATATGAAATTTATTCATAACTAATAAGGCAATGTATTAAAACCTTTGGCAATTCATTCATGCCTACAATTCAACCATGTACTAACTTTAAACTTAATCATACATAAACTTCACATGCATATTATACGCATGTCCTTACATTCACAATTTTAAATCAACCATACCATCTACACAACAAGATACACCAAATAGGATTTATAATACTTAACAATTATAAAGCCTATACATATACACATATATATTATAAAATATATGTGTATAATACATTTCCTAATAATCGTTGATTATTTCTATCACATATATACATATATATTAATAAATACATATATATAACTTTCCATACTTACCATAAATTTATTAAACCATACACCTATATGTATATATATATAAACAACTGTAATTATGTATATACGTATACCTCCTTCCATAATAAATTTATTATTTAATTGTTTTATGTAAATAAATGCTACTAAATAAATTAGTAACACTAAACGGCTCTCCAATCCAAAAACATCTCCTCTAGTGACTGATTTCAACCCCAAACAGACTTAAAAACAATTATGAGACATCACCGGACCCCACTGGAACTTTTCGGGACATCACACGCTTCCCCACGCGCCCTCACGCGGGGCCACACTGTCCTACACGTACTGCACGCGCTTCCACGCACTCAAGGTCACTGGCAGGAGCGTACACGCGCCGTCACGAGCCTGTCACACTCTCGGTGCGTGTGTGGCTGCTTCTGATTGGCTGCCCTCCACGTTCTGGTGTACTCGCCCACACCGAATGAATTCTCCGTTGACCAGACCTCATCTACGGTCTAGATGAATGTGCACATCCGATTTCTGTGTGCCTCAATGCACTGAATCAATCCATTTAATGTTGAAAAAAATCTAAGGGCCTAGATCTACTCACTTACCAACTCCCTATGCACCCAACCACATGAGATCATTAGTTAACCATCAGAACCATCCTATGGTCCTGATATGAAGCACACCGAATTTCTTTGCACCACAACACACTTAATCATAACCCTTTGTGCTACGCCGATATGTAACCGTGCACGTAATTGATTTAAATTAATCAAATTTAATTCCAAATAAATTCCAGAATATTTCTAAAAATACAAAATAAACTTTAAAAATATTCTAACAATTTCAGAAAAAAATCCCCAAAGACTAATTTATTATTTTTGGGCATAAATGAACATATAGAATAATATTAAGAACTATTTAATTTAATTAATCTTGCTATACAAGGTTAAAGCAAATTATAAAAATTTCAAAGACAAAATTTAATTAACCTAACCTCACATATAGGTTTTAAATTATCAGAATGATACATACAAAGATCTAATTCTATAATCTTGTAAAGAATAATCATGTTCATATAATCCCATTAATAAATTAATTTAATAAAAATAAAAGTGAAATAAAACTATAATTTCGATAATGAGGTGATAGGCTTATGAGTCCTAAGAGGATAATTAGAAAAGAACTTGCCTTCTATTCCAAATTCGGCATCCTCCTTCTCTTATCCGGCCTCCTCTTCGTTAGCCCCTCTTCTTCACTCTCTGACTCTCTCTTATTTTTCTAACATGAAAACTCTTCACAATAAAACCCTATGTGTATATTTATACACATAACCCTAATCCTATTACTAGTATGACTTATTAAATAAATAATACTCATCCTTTAATAAAATAATATAAATATATATACACATATATTATGTTATATATATATATATATATATATATATATATATATATATATATAAATCCACATATATATATGTATACACATATATCCATAAATATATATAATATTTATGTTTATATCCTTCCATAATAATTATTAATTAATTATATTATTTAATTACTTTTATATAATTAATTAATTAACCTCAAATAAGAATACTTATTATTTTTAAGCTCAACAAAATCCTTTAAGTAACCTCCTAACTATGGGCCTTTAATTAATTTCCCAACAAGGTTTCATCCAAGCCCAAGACCACATCCTTTGGTCCAACTTCCCTTAAGTCCATTCCAATTAATTTAAATAAATAAAATAATTAATCAAACATTTAAAATTAAAATAACTAATTACATAAAACACATAAACAAACTAGAATTTACAACTAAGTCATACCATCCCAATAAAATCAATACATCAATCACACACACAACAATCATTATATCAATCACGAAATATAATTTAATTAAAACAAAATAATTAATTTAAGCACTCAATTTAAATAAAACAAATCATTTAAAAATAAAATAAAAACAATTAATCCCAATTAAATCAAACAATTCATTTCAAAATACTATAAAATTAATTAATACTAATTAATAAATTATTTAAAATATCGGGGTATTACATTGCCTTAATTATTAGAATGGGTATAGTATTGATAGTCTTAAATTTGAAAACTAAAATAGAAAGAGTGGTTTTTAGTAAAAGTAAAGAAACTTAAACGTGATCCTAAGATTTAATATAATTATCCATATACAAAGTGCATATAAATTCTCTTGTTCACCAGTGATTAAGAAATCTGAAAGGAATATGGATAATAGTGCATGACTACCACTTCTATGTAAATTACCACGGTGTCATTCGATTTGTAAATAAGAAATGTGCTCATAATCTTTGGTTTCTTTGCAAAAACAATGGCATGTTCAATGGAAACAATGAAGAAATTTTACACTTGGTACCTCATTTCATGACTCATGAGAATAATTACCCAAGGTAAAAACATATGTAAAGTAACCAAGCTACAGAAATACAATGGAGAAGTTTTAATGGTGCAATGATTTCATGTAAGTTTACTAGTTGGAGCAAGGACAAGCCAAAAACCAAGGTTCCTAGTTCCTACTGAGGCAAACGCAAATTCATCATCAATGAAAAAGTAAAATTTGAGGATATAATGAATTAGAATAAGATTTAACCACAAGAAGGTGAATTAGGATAAGATTTAACCATAAGAAGGTGATTACTGCAAGAACCATACATATTAGATAATACAATTCTAAAATGGGCTTATTAATCAACCCAAAAAAAGGGAGAGAGTTTTAATTATTTGAATGCATCAAATATAAGTATCATATGAAAAGTTTAAATAGCAAGAACAAAATAGCAAATTGTCAAAGTCTTTCCAACAAAACAAACTTGTAACAGGCAAATTCACACTTATATCATGACGTTGATGAGCAATAAGGCTATGTTTAGCAGGTATGGAATTGAAATTGGTGGATTTTCAAGGCTCCAATTTCATGCCGCTAAACATGACCTAAGCAAATTCCCAACTACTTACATACCTTCAATGAAACCAAGCTACTGGCATCGGCATGGTAGAAGTAGTCTCGGTCTCCTTTTCCCAACGTAAACGAAGAAGTTTCTATTGTCTTGACGTTGTAAACAATGTAAGTTCTCGATGACTCTGAAGCACAAAAGCTCACCAACTCTCCATTTTCTGACCAAACAAGAGAATGCAAACACTCACTTAAAGAAAACTTCTTGGGATGAAACATTCTACCAAGCATGCCACTTTGACCTGTCAAGTCAATGTTTTTTTTTTTTTTTTTTGGGGGGGGGGGGGGGGGGGGGAATTTAAGCAACTATTATAAATGAAAAGTACGAGTACAGTGTGGGTCTTTGGCCAAAAAATAGCCCATAGAGGGATAAAAAAAAGAAGCCCAAATTCGGGCCCAAAAGATGGGACTGCCAAGAACCAAAAAACAAGCTAATAACCGCAATTAACGGTCTTCATAGCTATTCATGGAGGATTAACAGACTATTCCGGTAGAAGCCCTAGGATACCATTGATACCATGGCCGACGTAGAGTCAATTAGGAGCCTCGGAGGAGGCCGACTGTAAGAAGACGACAGATTCCAGCTGATGAGAATGCTTCTGAAGACAAGGCAGTCATTGAGGAATCCCAATTTTAGAATTAAAGTTATGGAGTAGTTGATTTTTGCCAGAACTGTTCTTTGAGATGAGTTCTTCCCTCTGAAGACCTTTTCATTCCGTTCTTCCACGTGTGGTAAACCATTGAGGAGAGGCACAACTTCTGAACCAGGTAGTAGCAATGTTTCTCTTACAATGAATGCTTGTCCATTGAATTAGATCTTCCCAATTTATAAGTGAGGAATTGAAATTGCATTTTCCTTTGATAAATCTCCAAATTGGTGAGATAAAGCAGCAATTGAAGAACGACAAATGGTTGTATGATTCAGTGGAAATATGACAGAGAGGACATATGTTTTGGTATTGAGCCATTGCTTTGCAATCCAAGGTAGGTAGTCTACACTGAACAATAAGCCAAAGATTAAACTTTATCCTAGGAATGGTGGGAGAATGTCATACCAAATTGTGCCAAATCACTTGGGGGGGTCTGAGAGGTATAATATTGTGTGCTTGAAGATATGGGGGGGGTCTGAGAGGTATAATGTGTGTACTTTAAGCTATAGTTACCATTTTGGGAGGCTGTCCAAAGCAGTTTGTCATGTGTAGAATGAAGTAGAGGTAGCAGAAAGGCCAATTCAGGCAATGCAGTTAGGATTTGGTTGGGGAAGGACTATGTTGAGCCCAAAATGAAATGACGTACTTACTCTGATGTCTTTGTTAAGTCCAGCATCTGTAAGAAGATTGATATGAAATCTTAAGCAAAATGGACCACCTGGAGCCCAGTTATCCCACCAAAAGTAGGTGTCCAAGCCATTACCAATTTTATGACTAATTGTACACACAAATTTTGTAAGCCTGCAATAGAAACAAAATATGGAGCAAAATAAAATTTTATTAATTTATGAATGTGGAGTACAGTCCTTTGTAATATCTTTTACAAAAAGAATGGTCCTCTGATTCGATCTCCTTGTTTTTGGTTGGTTGGATCCAAGGGCTGCACGAGCTTGTTCTTGAATCACTGTGGAATTTGATGAAGAACGGCACGTTGTTGGATGTGCTTGATATTCTTCGCTTTTGGGTTTCGATTCTGAATTTGCGTCTGAATTCTGAGTCTTTGGATTTCTGAGTCTCTGAACTTCTGAATTCTGAATTTGTGTCTGAATTTGTAGACTTCTGAATTCTGAATCCCCTCCCCCTTACTTCCTCCAGGCCTCTATTTATAGGCTTCTTGGATTAATAGGATGATAACACGTGTCATCTCCTGATAAGGATAAAACTATAACTGGGCCGGGCCGGTTATATTGTGATAATTATCCCTAAAGATAATTATTCAAAATATATTTTATTAGGAATAATTATCATTTCATTTAATTATCTGGGCTGGGCTAATTAAATAATTTAAGTGGACCAAGCCTGGTAAATTAAATAATTTATTTAAACATTAGGCCTATATTTAATGGGTCTATTCGTTAAAACCAAAGCCCACTAAATTTTAGTGTCTACACTAATAAGCTGCCTTGCAGGATGTCTAAGCTATAGTATCTTCCTCCAGCTCCAAAAGCATGAGTGTGGGGTGCTTAGAGTCCAAAAGTTCCTAGACTTTATTAAATGAGTCTTACACCAGTTAATCTAAAGCGTTCCATTATCATCAGAGTGAAGATCCCAAATGAGTCTAAGGATACCAACTTTGTTGGAGAGTTCCAAGTTAGGTATTCCAAGCCCTCTTTCTATTTTGGGTCTGCAAACTTTCCCCCAAGCAATCTTGGAACAAGATGTCTTCAATTTAGGCCCAGACCAAAGGAAAGCTCTAAGAATTTGGTTGATCACCCTAATAACTGCCTTTGGAAATATGAAAATACTTGATTAATAAATCTGGGTTGAGACTAGGACAGCCTTGATAAGTTGGAGTCTACCTGCATATGAGAGGGATCTTAAGGTCCAGTGTGAGATTCTGTGAGTAATCTTGTCGACTAGGAGGCTGCGGTGGGAAGATTTGAGGTTAGTTGATATCAATGGACCCCAAGGTATTTCACAGGTAGTGAAGCAACCCCAATGCCAAGCAAATTAGTGATTAAAGACTCTGTATGGAAGTCAGTTTCGAGAAGAAAACATTGCTCTTGGAGAGATTAATTGTGAGACCAGACATTGAGCAGAAATGATCTAGTGCACACTTGAGCACTGAGACTGATGTAATGTCACCATTGCAGAGAAGGATGAGATCATCTGCATATGAGATATGAGTGATCTTCAGTGCTCTACATCTCCAGTGGTACTTAAAGGCTGACGCTCTACTCACATATTCATTGATGATTGAAGACAATACATCCATGACTATGACAAATAGGAAGGGAGATAATGGATCACCTTGCCTTAATCCCCTCTTGCCCTTAAAAAAACCTTGGAACTCACCATTTATTGTAATGGTAAAGGAAGGTGAGGTGATACAAGCTTGTATAAGTGAGATAAACTTAGGAGGGAACTTGAGGAGTTGGAGGCAGGATAGGATAAAATCTCATTTCACTGAATCAAAGGCTTTGGCTAGGTCTATCTTTATAGCACATTTTGGGGGCTGTCAAGTTAATGTTGTTAAGCCGTGTCCACTCTCCTACAACGTTAAATTCTTTCAACACCCAAACCTCCAACAAAAAATTCGTATTTTGAACCATAACAGTGAGAAAGCTTTCCCTCCCTATAAAATAACCTTTTTTTTTTTTTTTTAACAAAAGACCTTCGTAACTGGAAGCTGGTGCATTATTTCCGCGTTAACATCCAAAGCTAGAAGATAACTCCGAGATCCAAAATGGGACCAATAAACATACCCTCATTAATGGTGCATATATAATATAATGAGATAGATACAGATTAGTATTTGTTATATGATTAGTGTCAATCAGTCTCCATGCAGTGTCAATACCCACAGTTAATATTGCACACTTAAATTCAAGGCAGTCGACATAGACGACTTTGTATCTCCTGGTAGAATGACAGCATCAGATTTTAATCAAAGTGCTGTTGACCATATATCCATCAGCATATAAGCCTTCAAGTTTGCATGCAGATTTTACTTTCTTTTTTCTAACATGAACTGGTGACATGAAACCATTAGATATTTTTTTCTTACTTCTTTTTACCGGTCTTGAAATCTAGACTTGGAGCTTGGGAATTAATACCCAAAGCCGCCGAAATAAAGGTGGACCGATCCATTAAACATTTCAACACAGGTGCATAAGGTGCAACTGCCCCACCCTCCTTGCACTACTTGTATCACACATATCTTCACTTAAATCCATCCATCCAAAGTTTAATTTTAGCTTGCTATTTTCTTATTGTAGAAGAAGGAAATGTAAGTAAATTTTTATTTATATATTTATTTACTTTGGCTAGAAACTCATACACCTTGTTTTACATCTTCTACTTTAAAATATGAAAAAGTACCACTAGCCATCTTTGGTAAAACTTAAGTATTCACAACCATTTTCGCTACTCACTCCACCTGTATTTATTTAATTACTGAAATAACAAAATTATTCCTTGAAGTTGGAATGCAATTTTTAAAAGGTAAAGAAACTGGCCGAACACAAAAGATCATAGAACAAAGTATAAATGAAAAGTACTAAAATTTATATAATGCTATTCTAAAAATTAAATATCATCTACTTAAAAAAAAAAAAATCAAACAAAAACCCTCCAATGGGTGAAGTGTAGATAGCAACCAACAGCCAGTGGCCTAGCGGTACCAAGCCCTTACCTCTCAAAGAGAGGTCAGGGATACAAGCCTCAGCAGAGGCATGTATGTGTGAGTTCCAATTAGAAAAAAAAAAAAAAAAAAAGTGTAGATAGCAAATCATACAGAAAGGTTAAACAACAGGAATAGCAAATTGTCAAAGTCTTTGGAACAAAACAAACTTGTAATAGGCAGACTAACCCTTCTATACTGATGTTGATGAACAATATAAACCCTCCGATGGGTGAAGTGTAGATAGCAAATTCTCAATTGCAGACTAGCTTGCTTAGGGAAAAGAACAACTAGCATACCTTCAATGAAACCAAGCTGTTGGCATGAGGATGGTAGCATCTGACATTTTTGTTTATTGAAAATGATGAAAATGAAGAAACTTCTTTTGTCTTGATGTTATAAAGAATGTAAATTCTCGATGTATCTAAAACGCGAAAGATCACCAGCTCTCCATTTTGTAACCAGACAAGAGGAAACAAATAGCATTCTAAAGACGAATTTTGGTGATGAACCATTTGACTAAGCATGCCACTTTCACCTGTCAAGTCAATGTTATAAAGCCTTGTCCACTCTCCCGTGTTTAATTCTGTCAACACCAAAACTTCCCACAAAAATTTCTCTATTCTAACCATCAAAGTTAGAAAGCTTTCCCTTACCATAAAATAACCCCCTTTTTTATTGAACACCTTCGGAAGTGGAAGAAGGTGCAATATTTCAGTTTCAACATCCAAAACTAGAAGAAAACTAGAATAGTTACCATAAGGGGTCCAATAAATATACCCTCCAGCAGATAATGGTGCTGAAAAAAAATGATACTCGGTATTTGAAATGTGTTTAGTATCAATTGAACTCCATTTGGTTTCAGTACCCAAAGTGAATATTGCACACATTAAATCATCATTGTCGTCAAGGAAGACTACTTTGTATCTCTTGATAGAATGAACATATACCAAAGTAGAAAGGGTATTTTCTATAATAGGTTTAAATAAAGGAGGGAGGGTCAGTATTTGGTTGGTAATAAGATTTGCAACACAGAATATTAAATCATTACTGTCGTGCTCGAACAATACTAAGCCATCACAACTAGCACAAATAGGATGACGGGACTCGTATCTTAATTCTCTTATCCGAACATCGGAAATGTTTATGATCTCCACAAAATCAATCACATTTGGATGATCCCAGGATTGGATGAGGAAGCCATTAGTTGATTTTTGAAGGTGTGCATTAATGAATTCAGGGCTGTTGATAACTTTATACCACTCTCGGCAAACATATCTCATAACATTGTGCAGAATCTCAGTTGGAAGCAAAACCAGGATGTCGAATATGATCCCTTCAGGAACCTTCAGGAATAAAAGGTGTGCTGCTTCTCGTCATCTTTCTTTCTGCAATTTTTAAAAGCATTAGAAGAGAAACCGCAACTTCAAAAACAATTTAAAGTAAATATATATATATATATAACCAAATTAATGTGATCAATATCAAAATATTATAGAATTAGAAATTAAAAAATCCACCAAGAAGACTGTATTATTTTTCTTAGAGCACACCTAAACAATTTGTAGTATAATAGCTGTGCAGGAAAAAAAATAAAAAAATAAAAAAAATTCAAGAATTTTATCAGACAAGGTTAAAGTTTCTGTTGAAATTATGTGTATATATATATTTATAAAACATGATATGATAGAGAGTTGCCTCTTTTGGCCGAGCGAGTCGAGCTAATAATCTTCTGGGTCCAATGGATGACATACTGGGAGCCTTTTT
This sequence comes from Cornus florida, assembly GCF_030987335.1. NCBI lineage: Eukaryota > Viridiplantae > Streptophyta > Magnoliopsida > Cornales > Cornaceae > Cornus > Cornus florida. Next base: position 11,832,870 of record NW_026775577.1, read on the forward strand.
CACCTTTACTGCTACTGAAATATAATACTGTGTCTGATTCCTTTCAATTGTTCGGATTTCAGCCGTCAAGAGCACCCAAAATAGGGATGCAAGTGCCGCTCAACTAGGGTTTTAATTAGAGGTACGAGATCTTCAACCCTAATCCGACTCCAATCCATCCATCTTTAAAAATTAAGCTATGTTTAATTCCGGTTCCAACTCTAATTGCCCAATTATTATACAACATATTAGTCTAATATATAAATGAGTGTGATCACCGTGTAACAAGAAGTTTTATTGTAATCATGGAACATAATGTTACAGTCATAACACAATCATACTATTCGTCTTTCTTAATTTAACAAAACCCTTATTCTATTTATTTTCCTTACTTAGATGTTTCCTAAACTAATATTAACCAAACATAAATTGGCAAAATAAGTAAGTCTCTCTCTATATATATGTAGTATTGTTAAAAGTACAAAAAATTTGAGTACATTATTGTGTTTAGTACCTTATTGTGTTTCAGTATATTGTTTTTTAATAATAAATGTAAATGTTTCTTTTTACAATTCAATTTAATTATATGTATGTTTTCTTTTAGAATAACACAAATTATCTATTTATTATGAGTTTTTATTTTAAAATTAATATAAGGTGTTTAAAAGAGTTTCTATAAAATTCAAATTACTTATTTATTATGAGGTTTTTTAATAAAAGGAAATCTAATTAGATAAGGAAATATATATTCAGAAAATAAATAATTTAGTCTTTCTAATTAGATAAGAAAATATTTTAAAAAAAATATAAATAATTTAGTCTATTTAGTCTCCACAATTTTTCTAATTTTATAATATATAAATAAATAAAATATTAGTAAATTGTAATAAAAAATAATATTGATTTTGATATTGTTTAAGGAGTTTGAAAATACACCTATCAATAATTGAATTCCTATTGTAAAGTTCAACTAAAAATTATTACTATTATCTCTTTTACCTTGTGTCAATTTTATGAATTTACAGTTATTTAATTACTTTATTAAATATTAATTTTAAATTAGATTTTACTTGATCACTTGCAACACACGTACAGTTTTACTAGTAATAAATAAGTAAGACTCTCTCTCTCTATATATATATATAAATGGGTAAAGTACATGCAATGACACCCCCGAGGTTTGGGGTAAGGACGAACATATACAAGTTCGTCTATTTCTAGACAATGACACATCTTCAAGTTTGAAAAAATTGACAAAGAGACCTGACAATGGTGAATTGACTTTATTACCCTTTGATATAAAATTGACATTTTGATTACCTTAAATACCCTTGGATCAAATAGTGTAAATGGGTTACCGGGTACAACCCATATGAGAAACCCAATTTTTCTCTCCTCGCTCTTTTTTTCTTTTTCCCCTCCCAAACTTAGCCCAACAAGCCTAACAGGTATAACCCATCTGAGAACCCTCTCTCTCTTTCTCTATGTGTATATATAAATACACACACACACATATATCACCACCACCAATCACCCCCACTACATATATCGCCGCCGCATCATCATCACACCTCAACCGCCACCGGGCCTGCTCTTCTTCTCATCACCTCCTCATTTGCGCACATCACCACCCCTAGTTCTCGACCCAGTTCACACCGGCAAATTCAATGATCATCAACAGAAGAGAGCATCAGTTCACGTGAGCCTCTATTATCATCAGCCAAACAAGCAAAGTTTGAAAGACCTAAATCGATGTATTGTTCTAGCCAACTCTGAGCTTAAACTAGAGGGACTCGGACAAAACGGCGAGGAGATCCTATTTTTGTGGTCAACAGGAAAGGGTTCTAATCGGACAGCAAATGTGATGACTTCTTGAATAGAGAGTCGGGTGAGATGGGTCATGTGGTTAGAGTACTCGGTGATGAAAAGGGCTCTAATCGGGCAGCGGAAGCAATGGCCACATCTCAAATCGGACGGCAGAAGCGATGGCCACCTCAACCTTGTAGGTGACAGTACTCATCGGAGCGTGCTCATCTGAACGTTGTCGTCATCAAAGTTTGGTCCTCACCGGGTCGTCTCTACTCGTCGTTTAAGCATGTCACATTAATGCTATAAAGCCTTGTCCACTCTCCTGATAAAATGAACATATACCAAAACAAAAAGTCAATCAGCTGTAATAGGTTCGGATAACGGAGGGAAGGTCAGTATTTGGTTGGTAATAAGATTTGCAACTATTGGGATAGCGGAATCGCGCGATACACAAAGATCCAACAAAAGCTAACAATGCAATCACACATAAACATAAGATATACATGGTTCAGCCAAAATCGGGCCACGTCCTTGGATGAGAAGAGATTCCATGCACTATATATGATTTGTAGAGATATTACAACAATAGAGTAACAACACCATATACATGCATTTTTACTATGTACCACTCCATAAAACTAATCCCTCGCTATCAGCGTCACCTTGTTTTTCTTACTTTATCAACCCGTAAACTATCTCTACCCATTAACTCCCTCATGATACTACATCTCTCTCAATCTCATAAGTCTCAACCCACAACATTTGTACTTATTTATAGAGTTACAAGCATAATTATTTGTTGGATAAGGATTACAATTTTTTAGAGGCGAAAACTTGCTAAATAAGAAATTACTTAATAGAATACAACTCTAAAATATATAGAATCCTAATAAAATAGGAATTTGAGACACAATTTCCAACAATCTCCACTTTGACTCAACTTCTATCCAACCAATCATCGTTTTCCATGGCATTGATCATGACAATTCTTTTGCAACTTCAATCTTGACGATATTCCTGAAAAACTACGATTGTCCACATTATACATTGCTCGATTAATCAAACCTCCAAGCCTCCACCTTGACTACTCGAACTCCATGCCATGTAACCAAGCAGATTGACTCCACCTACAACTGAAGGCCGTTGCAGCACATGTTGAGACTTTTTGTGTTTTCTCGATCTCCTTCAACTTTAGCTCTGATACCACGCCAATTTGTTGGGGCAGCGGAAGTGCACGAAACACAAAAATCCAACAAAAGCCAACAAAGTAATCACACAAAACAAAAGATATATATGGTTTAGCCAAAATCGGCCTACGTCCATAGATGAGAAGATCGAGATTCCACTATATATGATTTGTAGAGATATTACAACAATAGAGTAACAACACCATATTCATGCCTTTTTACCATATACCACTCCACAAGACTAATCCCTCGTGATCAGTGTCACTTGGGTTTTTCTTACTTTATCAACCCATAAATTACCTCTACCTATCAACTCCCTCATGAGACTACATCTCTCTCAATCTCATAAGTCTCAACCCACAACATATGTACCTATTTATATGGTTACAAGTATAATTCCTTGTTGGCAAGGAATACAATTCCTTAGAGACCAAAACTTGCCAAATAAAAAATTACCTAATTGAATACAACTTTAAAATAGAATTCTAATTAGAATAGGAATTTGAGACACAATTTCCAATATCAACACAGAATATTAAGTCACAGCTAGCACAAATTCGATTACATAATCGATATCTTACTTTTCTTATCCAAACACAATTGTTTATGATCTCCACAAAATAAATCTCTTCTGGATGATCCCAGAGTTGGATAAGAAGGCCATTAGTTGATTTTTGAAGGTGTGCATTAATGAATTCAGGGTTAACAATATGCTACTCTCATCAAACATATCTCATCGATCTCATTCTGTAGAATCTCTCTGCAGGAAGCAAAACCAGGATGTCCAATATGATCCCTTCAGGAAGAAAAGGCATGCTGCTTCTCATCGCCTTTCTTCTACTTGAACAAGCAACGGACTTAAATTTCTTGGAGACACAATTGACTCCAGCCTTCTTCAATTTTAAAAAGCATTAGAAGAAAATCTGCAACTTCAAAAACAATTTAAAGATAATATAAATATATATATTACCAAATTAATGTGATCAATTTCAAAATATTATAGAATTATAAAATTAAAAATTAAAAAATCCACTAAGAAGACTGTACTATTTTTCTTAGAGCACACCTAAACAATTTGTACTATAATAGTTGTGTAGGAAAAAGAAAAAATATATATATTTCCCCCTCTATTTTTTTTTTTTTTTTTTTTTTGAGGTATTTTATCTAACGACTCACATGCATAATATATATATATATATATATATATATTGTTAAAGATTCTGTTGAAATTATGTATATGACATGACATGATAGAGAGTTGCCTCTTTTAGCTGAGCGAGTTGAGCTGATCTTCTGGGTCGAAGCCTTTTCACCTTTACTGCTACTGAAATTGGATACTCTATTTGATTCCTTTCAATATTGAGGTGGATCATGTACTTCATTGGCCCGATGTTGATTCTATTTGTCACAGTATGCCTTTTGACTTATTAAACCACTTTTCTTGTTATAAATATGTTCTTTGAATTGACATTTGTATATGATTAATTTTTGTATAAACCATGCTTCGAAATTGGTTATGATGTTATTGACCCGTTGTAAGTTGTTTTGGGTTATAATGCTATTTTTGATTCATTTAGGGTTTGCTTCTGTTTAGTACTTGCGAGGCTATATTGTTAAAAATAAATAAATAAATAAATAATAATAATAATAATGCCTTCTTAGTTTGGGGCTACAGTAATTTTTTTTAAGATATATATATATATATATATAGATTTTCTACGATGATTCTTTATAATAGAAAACACACTTTCTACCACAGTAAAGAACTGTGGTAAAAAATTATCAATATACTACCATGGCTGATACCACCACGGTTTTGGACCGTGGTGGAAAGAGTTTTCAGTTTTCCACCGTTGTTAAAAATCATTGTTTGGATTTCGGCCTTCAGGAGCATGCAAAATGGGGATCAAGTGCGGCTTAGAGGCCCAACTCGGGTTTAATTATAGGTACAGGATCTTCAACCCTAACCCGACTCCAATCCATCCAACTTTAAAAATTAAGCTTGGTTCAATTCCGGTTTTAACCTTAGTCACACGATTACCCGACTCCAATCCATCCATCTTTAAAAATTAAGCTTGGTTCAATTCCAGTTTTAATCTAAGTCACACCATTCGTTCAACTAGGTGACGAATTAGAGCTCCGCACGTGTATTTGCGATTTGAGAGTGAAAACGGCATAAATTCGTGAACTCGATTTTGAGAATTCGCGAATACACACAAAATCACAGAATTCACAGACCTTTTTCTTCACAGAGATGACCATCGATCTATAGTTGCCTTAGTTATCGTATCAGAAAGAGAGCAAGGTAACATTCTCTTCGCATATGGAGTTTAGGGTTTCCATTGCAGAGTGATAGCCTTAGAAAGGGAGTTGCAGCGGTTGTGGATCCTGTTGTTGAAGATGGAGTTTGGGAATTTTTGTTTCAAACTGGTTGCCGAAGGAAAAGTGTTAGCAGCGGTATGATCTCAGATGAGGCCCTTTCTTTGGCCATATGGGGTGGCTTCAGACGGTTAAGTGTTGAAAGAGGCGGAGCTCCTTGAGGCGAGGATTTTTAGGGTTCTCTCTAACTCTTAAGTAGGAAATCAATCCAATGGTTGTGATTAAACTATGAGTTGGGTTATTGGGCTCTTTAGTTAATAAGATGAATTTATAGACATTAAAATATTAATTGGGCCAATAATATAATAAGTATCATGGGCTTAATTTGCAGCCCTTAATAAAATCATATTTCAAATAAAATAATTATATAAATATATAATATATGTAATATACCGGCGCTCTTAAGACACTCCCTTTTAACTAATTTTAGATTTTGCGATTTTCACGAACTCGCTCTTGGTCTCGCATTATGTAATTTAGGTTCTTAACTTTAATTGCTCAATTATTATATAACATTATTAGTAATATATACATATATATGAGTGTGATCACCGTGTAACAAGATATTTTATGGTATTCATGGGATTTATTGTTACGGTCATATTACAATCACATCATTCTCCATAATCTAACAAAACCACTATTGTATCTATTTTCCTTACTTAGATGTTTCCTAAACTAATATTACCAAACAAAAATTAACACGATAAGTAATAGTCTCTCTATATATAATTAATAAGTCTCTCTTGTTCAACTGCTTCCTCAGAAGCTCTCTAGGGATATTGAGTAAGGAATAATATTCTCACTTTTATAGTCTTATTATAATCTAATCCTACTGTTAGAGAAAGTAAATATATCATGTTTATCTTCTTGGGGAGAAGAACACGTTTGTCTATAAACCCACAAGAAATTCTTAGCGTGACCTACTCTAATTTTTGCCTAAAGTTTCTATTTTGTATGCTTCATTATATATATATATATATATATATATATATATATATATATATATATATATATATTAAAATTAGGAAATAAAAGTACATATATAGTAGGCGGGGTTGGCCCAAGGTGCAGGTGCCCCATAGCCTCAGTAGGAAGCAACCATATCTCATTACATTGTGCAAACCAGGATGTCGAATATGATCCCTTCAGGAAGAAATAGCATGCTGCTTCTCGTAGTATTTCTTCTACTTGAACAAGCAACTGCCTTAAATTTCTATGAGATACAATTGACTCCAGCCTTCTACAATTTTAAAAGCATTAAAAGAAAAACTGTAACTTCAAAAACAATTTAAATATAATATGTATATAACCAAATTAATGTGATCAATTTCAAAAGATTATATAATTATAAAAAATAAAATAAAAATCTACCAAGAAGACTCTACTGTTTTTCTTAGAGCACACTTTACAATTTGTAGTATAATAGCTATGCAGGGAAAAAATATATATATATTCTTCCATCCGTAATTCTTTTGAGGTATTTCATCGAACAATTCACATGCATTATATATATATATATATATATATATATATATATATATATATATATATCTAAAAGTACTGTTTTGAACAAAAACATATCATATTAGAACAATCAAAAACTTATATATATATATATATATATAGATAGATATATAGATTAGAAAATAAAAGTATATATATAAGGCCGGATCCAAGAATTGTTAATAAGATGAACTAATATTTAGGTGGGCTAATACTAGTAATAAATTTTTTTCTTTTCGCTGGGCTAAAATTGACTATAGTAATAGAATCATTTTTTTTTTTTTTTTTTGAAGAGGGCTTGAGCCCAACAAGCCCACCCTCGAATCCACCCTTGTATATATATATATTGTGGGCGAGACTAACCCAAGGGGGACACATGCCCCTGGGCCTACACTGGCTTAGGCCCACTAATATAGGTAATTTCAAGGTGACAAATACAAAAATATAACATCTTTGTAAGATGGGATCCTATACTTGGTATGGTCTTATTGTATGGTATTTGACGGATCTCAACTCTTCACATGTGAGAATTCAGGTGTCTATGTGTTGGGATGCGTTGGCGCACACTGCAAAGGATCCCAAGTCGTGCTTGCATGTAGAGGAACAGTCCCTAATTGCGGATTCTGTGAAAAGGATGTGCCAGTAACATTTTCTATTTTGGTCTTCATGAAATTGTTGCCTGTATTAGTTTCTACAAGTGATCTAGTATTGCCATTACAAATGCCTATGTAAAGTTGTGGCCTTAATTATATTTTGGCCCACATCACAACAATTTTGTCACGTCATGAACTCAATTTTAGGACTTTCTTCTAAAATCCATTATATACGTCTTTAGAGTTTGAAGTATGGCATCAGAGAACAATGAAAGCCGCAGTTTAGATAGGGAGCTAGAGAGGGGTTTTTTTTTTTTTTTTTTTTTTTTTTTTTTTGTATAATATATTATTTACAAGATTTTCACTGTGGACTTACACTATGCTGAACCATGTAAATAGGCTGTAATTTCATTAGTATGCAGACACAGAATTCTTGGTTGGCACAAGTTTCTTGACGATGGACATGGAAATGAAGAAGGTATTGTTAAACAAAGAAAGAAAGATTCATCGTGAGAATGTGACCAAGCAGTCAAAGGTCTGAGCACAGTGAAAGCCGCCAACTCTCCAGACTTGATTTCATGAGTTGAACTCGAGCGATGAGAGATAAAGAAAGGAGAGGAGGAGAGAGAGAGAGAAACGGAGATGTAGTGATCCAGATTTGCTCGACTGAAGAGAAAGTATGGTGCAGGGAAGGAATGTGGATTATATTGCAGGAAAACTACTTCAATATGTTACAAAGAGGCGGTTATTTGCGACGGAGAGAGAAACTGCAGATGAGAATACAGAGGTACATGTTTGTCTTGGTGAGTGACATTTTTTTTCTCAAAATTAGACTCTTAAAATTTTAGAATGATAGCATCAGATTTTAATCAAAGTGCAGTTGACCAATATCCATCAGCATTTAAGGCTTGAAGTTTACTCTTTTTTAACATGAACTGGTGACATGAAACCATTAGACATTTTTTTCTTGCTTCTTCTAACCAGTCTTGAAATCCCCAAAGCCACCGAAATAAAGGTGGACAGGTCCATTAAACATTTCAACACAGGTGCATGAGGTGCAACTACCTACCCTCCGTGCTCTACTTCTATCACACATTTCTTCTCTTAAATCCATCCATCCAAAGTTTAATTTTAGCTTGCTATTTTCTTATTGTAGAAGAAGGAAATGAAAGTAAATTTTTATTTATTTATTTACCTTGGCCAGAAACTCATACATCTTGTTTTGCCTCTACAGAGACTAAAACTTAAAGTTGGTAAAACTTAAGAATTCACATCCATTTTTGCCGTTAATTACTGAAATAACAAAATTATTCCTTAAAGTTGGAGTTCAATTTTATAGTGTGGATGTATTTTTAAAAGGTAAAGAAATTACAGCATTCCAAATAGAAACTGGCCGAACACAAAAGATCATAGAACAAAGTATAAATGTCCAGGGAATTGCAAAGGGATTTTCGCACAACCATCAAGATAACAGGTACGGAATTTAGCATAAATGAAAAGTAATAAAATTTATATAATGCTATTCTAAAAATTAAATATCTACTTAAACAACAAGAATAGCAAATTGTCAGTCTTTCGAACAAAACAAACTCGTAATAGGCAGACTAACCCTTCTATCCTGATGTTGATGAACAATATAGAACTCTCCGATGGGTGAAGTGTAGATAGCAAATTCCCAATTGCAGACTAGTTTGCTAGGGAAAAGGAAAACTAGCATACCTTCAATGAAACCAAGCTGTTGGCATGAGCATGGTAGGATCTGAAATTTTTGTTTATTGAGAATGAAGAAACTTCTTTTGTCTTGATGTTATAAAGAACGTAAATTCTCGGTGTATCTGAAATACGAAAGATCACCAACTCTCCATTTTTTAACCAGGCAAGAGGAAACAAATAGCATTCTAAAGACCAATTCTGGTGTTGACTAAGCATGCCACTTTGACCTGTCAAGTCAATGTTATAAAGCCTTGTCCACTCTCCCTTGTTTAATTCTGTCAACACCAAAACTTCCCACAAAAATTTCTCTATTCTAACCATCAAAACTAGAAAGCTTTCCCTTACCATAAAATAACTCTTTTTTTTATTCAACACCTTTGGAAATGGAAGACGGTGCAATATTTCAGCTTCAACATCCAAAACTAGAAGAAAAGTTTCTCTAAAACGAGGGGTCCAATAAAGATATCCTCCAGCGGACAATGGTGCTGAAAATGCTGAAAAAGAATAATTCCAGTTAGTATTTGGAATATGTTTAGTATCAATCGGTCTCCATTCGGTATCAGTACCCACAGTGAAGTTTGCACACATTAAATCAACATTCGTATAGTCTAGGAAGACTACTTTGTATCTCTTGATAGAATGACCATATACCAAAGTACAAAGATCATTTCTAATAGGTTCAGATAAAGGAGGGAGGGTCAGTATTTGGTTGGTAATAAGATTTGCAACACAAAATATTAAATCATTACTGTCGTGCTTGAACAATACTAAGCCATCACAACTAGCACAAATAGGATGACGGAACTCGTATCTTAATTCTCTTATCCGAACACCGGAAACGTTTATGATCTCCACAAAATCAATCACATTTGGACGATTCCAGGATTGGATGAGGAAGCCATTAGTTGATTTTTGAAGGTGTGCACTAATGAATTCAGGGCTGTTGATAACATTGTACCACCCTCGGCAAACACATCTCATCACATTGTGCAGAATCTCAGCAGGAAGGAAAACCAGGATGTCGAATATGATTCCTTCAGGAAGAAAAGGTGTGCTGCTTCTCGTCATCTTTCTTCTATATGAAAGAGCAACTGACTACAGCTTTCTGCAATTTTTAAAAGCATTAGAAGAAAAACCGCAACTTCAAAAACAATTTAAAGAATATATATATATATATAACCAAATTAATGTGATCAATTTCAAAAGATTATAGAATTTTAAAAAGTAAAATAAAAAATCCACCAAAAAGACACTAGTCTTTTTGTTAGCAAATTTTACAATTAGTTGCGGGAAAGAAAATAAAAAATTATTTGTATATATAAATAATTCACATGCATTAACAAAGTTTCTGTTGAAATTATATATATATATATATATATATATATATATATATATATATATATATATATGAATGATATGATAGAGACCTCTTTTAGCTAAGCGAGTCGAGGTGATCTTCTGGGTCCAATGGACGACATACAGGGGAGCCTTTTCACCTTTACTGCTACTGAAATTGAATACTGTGTTTTATTCCTTTCAATTGTTCGGATTTCAGCCGTCAAGAGCACACAAAATATAAATAGGGATGCAAGTGCCGTTCAACTAGGGTTTTAATTAGAGTTACGAGATCTTCAACCCTAACCCGACTCCAATCCATCCAACTTTAAAAACTAAGCTCTGTTTAATTCCCGTTCCAACTCTAATTGCTCAATTATATCAATTAACACAACTATATATTTGTGTTGATCTATTTTCCTTTTGTAATCCAACAAAATCACTATTTTCCTCATTTAAAATTTCCTAAACTAATTTTACCAAAGAAACAAAAAAACTCCCCACCCTCAAACAATAATATTCCATTGTTTGGTTGTAAATATAAAATGGGTAAGAATGGAATGATAATAACCATTCTATTATTTGGTTGGATCAATTTATGTAATACCCTTAATTTCAAAAGGATAGTGTCGATAGTATTTTAATTACTTTAATTGCATTTTAATTATTTATTTGTTTCTTAGCTAATTGTTAGGCCCCATGGATTACTTGGATAGAAGGGATAATGAGTACGGATAATTACCTATGGATTGTGTACATATATATATATGGGTATATATATGTATATATTTATGGGTATTTTATTTCTTAAGTTTTATTAGTATAGTTTATATATATATATATTTATATACATGGATATATTCAAGGATGAAATCATGAAATACTAATTAAGGTATATACTACACAGTTAGTTATTATATCTTTATTATTATGGTTTATATTTTTGTTTATTCAAGTGTTATATTAATAACTTTTAGGAATCAAATTTGTCCTTTAGTATTAGATGCTTTAGGTCTGTATGGAGGCCATGTCTTATAATAGAATTAGGATGTTTGTTTTTATTATTATTATATGAAAACTTTGTATCATTAGTTTGACATGTCTGTGACTTGTAATTGACGGGTAATTAGGTTGGGCTAGGTTTGTTATTATGTTGACTAGGGTTAGGATTATATATTATTTATATGTATATATGTAAAGTGATATAAGTCTGGGGAGAGAGGAAGTCACGAAACAGAGAACAATAGCAGAGAGCGGCGCCAGTGAGAAAGTCAGTTTTTTCTAACTGTCTCACCTCAGAAAGACACTATCAAGGAGTGGGATCGGAAGGACGAAAGGATGATCGTCCTAAGCTGATACTCCGAGAGAAAAAGGGAGAAAAGAGAAGAAAAGAAAGAGAAAAAGAGAGAAGGAAGAGAATTGGGTGTCGCCGGATTTAGGGGAGAAAGCAGAGAAAATAATTGGGTTTTCAATCTGAAAATCTTTAAGGCAAGTTTATTTTCTTACTCTTCTCCTTTGACTTGTATTCTATACATACTTTAATTAATTCCAAGATGATCTAATTAAATTAAATAAACCTATTTGTATATTAAAATCTAAAATTTTCCGTGTATAGATATTGTGTATGGGTTTATAAAATTCTAGCATGTATAGATATTGTATCTGGGTTTGTAAAATTCTGGCATGTTTTGGGAATTTGATGCATCAACCCATAAGGGGCGATTTAGCTGTGAGAGGAATTTTATGGGTTTCTTACACTGTTTGATATTTTGGGACCAGTTTTAAATATTTTAAATTGGCTAAATTAAATTCGTTATGGGTTGGCATGCCTAATATAACATGATAGAAACTTGGGTTATTATAAAGTTACAATTTACTGCCATGATATTTAAGGAAGGAGTGGTTTATTTTAATTGTTTAAAACAATTTTGTGTATGAAGGATTTTAAAAGCACAATTTAAAGTACAGGCTAAGTGTGGGTTTTAATTAATTAAAAAGGTTAAATTAATTAAATATGATAGGATTAAATTTTTTTAAATCAATTGTTTAGATTTAAATTAATTTGATCAGAATATGGAGATGTACAATTTAGTTAAGATGTATGTTAATTTCTTGTGATGTAAATTAAATGTATGCTATTTGGAATTTATATTTTTGCTCAAGTAAATGCAAAGGATGTGTATATGATTTATATCATATTTATTTGGATTGTTATATGTAAACATTATTGACATTATTCTTGGATTTGAAACTTTTATTTGATTATGATATGGATTAATGCACCATTATGGGATGGGGGCATATTAGGGACGGATTAACTTAAGAGTTAAGTCCTACCTATTTTTAATAAGGGAATGGATTAACTATAGTGTTAAGTCCTACTTATTTGTGTCAGGTCAACGGAATAGTTGGATGACATATTATTATTAAATAATAATTGGATAGATTATTTTGATGGTTGGATAGGACGGATTTTACATATATAATTATACGCCATGATATGAGCTTGAGTCTCAAGATCAGTGATTAGGGTGTGTATATTGCGAGGGATATGTAACTAGATATAGTGTAGTTGTGTACCCTGGTAGGTCTAGGTACTCATACCCACTTTATGTGCGTTTTGCATGTTGCCTACTATTCAGGTTGAGACAACTCTATAGTCTAATGAGGTTCCTTCAGTGTGCATATATCTATATATGGACTATTTAGTTATTATTGAATTAATTAGGATGTGTACATGTATCGGGTCTCTGTTTGAGATGTAGTAGAATAGAACTTGTATGTGGGCCTGACCCACCATTATTTTTCAGGTGTTTGTCAGTTCCAGTCTTAGAGATTGTTCGTACTGAGCAGAGACAATCATTCACTCTTCCGACTCTACGTATGACTCTTCTTCATGATTTATTTATTATTTTTATTTCGATTCAATTATTTCAGTTAGGTTATTATTAGGGGTCCACAGTATGGATTCCCAAGTTGTAGTTTAATTAATTTCTGGTATCAGAGGATTGGAGGATTTTATTATAGGATTTTAATAATTATTTATTTAAGGATTTAATGTTTAGTTTCCTTCAGCTTCTTATTTATTTATTATTCTTTTTGTATTCAAATGCTTGTTTAAATATTAATTGTATGATATCTCTTGTATTCTGTACTCGGACTTGATCACCCGTGACTCTAGAATCGAGGGGTATCACAATTTAAAATTTAGAATTGAATAAATTTCTAATTGAATTCTCCAAAATATCCCTTTTAGTAAAAAATAAATCAAATTAACAAAATGACATTCTCTAATAATTTTTAAAAATAAATGGTGGCGGTAGTGGATGGTGGAAAGCGGTAGTGATGTAAGTGGTGGTGTTAAAAGGTGGCGATGGTAGTGGAAGGTGGCAATGCTGTTGGTGGAAGGTGGTGGCAGTAGTGTGGTGGTTGTGGTGGAAGGAGATAGTGGTGTGACTATGATAGTGGTGGAAAGCAGTGGAGGTGGCGATGGTGGAAGGTGGTGACGATGGTGGTAGTGGAAGGCAATGGTGGTGGTGGAAGGCAGTGGTGGCGGTGGTGGTGATGGAAGGTGGTGGAAGGCAGCGGCGGTGGTGGTGGTGGAAGGCAGCGGTGGTGGTGTTGGTGTAAGGCGATGGCGGTGGTAGTGGTAGTAAAAGACGGTGGTGGTGGTGAAAGGTAGTGGCAGTGGTGAAAGTCGATGGCGGCGGTGGTAATGGAAGGTGGTGAAAGGCAATGACAATGGTGGTGGTGGTGGAAGGTGGTGGCAGAAGCGGTGGTGAAAGTTGGCGGCGATTGTTGTGGAAAACGGTGGCAGTAACGGTGGCAGTAACGGTGGTGAAAGGCGGTGGCGGTGGTGGTTGTGGAAAGTGGTGGTGGTAGTGGAAGACAGTGGTAGTGGTGGTGATGAGTAAGGCGGAGGTGGTTGTGGTGGAAGGTAATAGTGGTTTTTGGGCTTAAAACGTGAGGGTTTTTTTGGGAAATTGAATTTTATAAAAAAATTATTTGGAATAGAATGGTCATTCAATAGGTTTAGTTGTGGAATGGATTTTCATTCCAATGGAATGGTCATTCTATTCTATTCATGCACACCAAACAAAGGAATATTTGGAATGGGCATTCCATTCCATTCTTGTACATCAAACGTAGCATAAGTAATCACCATTCTCTATATATATATATAGGACAATACTTAGATCCTCACTAGTGAGGATCTATACTACCACCTGTGACGTTCCGAATTTTCACAAACCCGGATATGTCAATGTGACCCGAAAGTTAATCTGATAAAGGATCCGAAATGCGGAAGCAAAAACAAAACACAAAGTTTATAGGGATATTCGGTATCCCTAAGACATAAACATGGTTTTCCATTAAGCCATGGAACCAAAAGAAAACAAATACGGAAGCAAAACGGTGAAAATAGACCAAGTATGCCCCTAAGGGCAAAATAGTCATTTCACATGCAAACAAAGTCTCAAGAGATATACGTTATCTCTAAGACACAAGCATGGCTTCCCAAAGTCTCAAGAGATGTACATTATCTCTAAGACACAAACATGGCTTCCCATGAAGCCACGGAACTTAAAAGAAAACAAAAATGGGAAGCGGCGTTTTAAAAACGGATAACTTTTGTCCTAGGGGAAAAATGGTGATTTCCAGAAGGTTATGGTGCTACCGAGCACACCATTGGATAGACAGCGAAAAATTAACAAAGTTAGACTAAAAAATCACATGATTCGGAGTCCGGATGGAAAAGAACGTGCGAAAACAAAAATGGGCGTCACTGCAGCAATGGGTCCAATGAAAAGAAATCACGTTCCTTTTTATTAAAAAAATTAGAAAAATAAAATAAAGCGGATCCAACTTGAATGAGATCTGGTAAAGTGGGTTCGGCAAATTTTTTTTTTTTTTTTTTTTTTTTTTCAACGTCGCTCTCTGCTTCTCTCTCTTTCCAGCACTATCTTCAGCCCTCCATTTTCTTTCTCTCAAATTTCTAATCCTTCAATTGGCAAAAATATTTGAAGGAGGTATGATCGCTTTTTTTTTGTTTCATATATTTAGAGTTCTTTTTCTAGAAGGGGCTTTTCATGAAAGATTATGTATTAGATTTAAGGATGTAAGTACATATTAACACAAAATTCAAAAACCTGATTTCCTTGGGATTATTTCCCTTAGTGTTTTTTTTTTTTTTTTTTTTTCCTCCCAAAAATCTGATATGTTTCTTTCTCCCATTTTCCCCCCTTTTTTGTGGTTATTTAAATGTTAATTTTTTATCCAAGGAAAAAAAAATCAATGGAATTAGCAAAAAGCTTAACAGAGAGGCCAAGAATCAGCTTGCTACTTTTGATCCTCATAACGGTTTCTATCTCTCTTTTTTCCTTTTTTTTTTATTGTTATTTAAATGCTATTTTTTTTATTCAGAATGATGATGACGTGTGGAATAAAATAAATAAATATATCATACCTCCTTCAAATATTTTTTTCAATTGAATAATGATGTCCAAGACTAGTAGCTTGAGAGGAACAAGATGGTTGAGAGAGAGGCCGAAGGTGATGCTGTAGAGATATAACCAAAGAGCAATGTTGAACCCTTGAAAAAAGAAAAGAAAAAAAAATCCCACTTTACCCAATCTCATTAGAATATGATCTGCTTTATTTTATTTTTATGGCTTCTTTAATAAAACAAGAAGTATTTTATTTTCATTGGATCACATAAGCGGTGAGATAGTATAAATCCTTAACTAGTGAGATCCTAAGTACTGTTCATATATATATACACCTAAGTACTGTTCATAAGGATTTATACTATCTCACCGCTTATGGGGTCCAATGAAAATAAAACACTTCTTGTTTTATTAAAGAAGCCATAAAAATAAAATTACACCTAAGTAGAATTAGGAATCCTAAGTTACACGTGGTTTATTTTAAAAGTTGAATTTTCAATTTGGTTGAATTAAGCAAAATAATTAAAGAACTATTATTTTAACTCCAAAATGCCCTCCAACTTTTATTTTAAAATACCAAATTATCCTTCTAAAATCAAATAATTCCTTGACTCAACAAACAGAATGGGAAAAAAAAAAAAAAAAAAAAAAAAAAAAAAAAAAACCACAACAGCAATATATATATATATTAAAATTTTTATTGTGCACATAACTTTAACCACTTCTCCTAATCTATACCAATACAAATATACAAATATAAAAAAAAAATTATGCACATAAAATTTGTATATAAATATACAGACACACATAGAGGGGATCATAAAAAAACATTTAAATGATACCCTCACTAAATGATAAACTGATCAGCAGCCATTTTTTAATTTTTAAATAAAGTGTTATTAATCGAGCCAAATCATGATCTCCATCTCAAGGCATGCACTATAACAAATTAAAAGAAGATCTATAAATTCCTTTAATTATTTATTTTACTGTGAACTAATTTTAATTATCATTTTTTCATTATATTGAATCTTTTTTATTATTTGTATAAGTTTTCATATATGAATGTAGTAACAATACAGTTTTAATTGGAAACATATTTGTGGAGGGAAAAAACTCCCTCCAATAAAAAACGCACACGTCACCACTACCCATATCTACAGGCCAAGGACATATAAGGCCCATCATGCTCAAGCCCAAGTTGAGGGTATTTACAGCCCAAGACCATTCCATCAAGGCCGAATCAAGAAGCTATCAGCCCAGCTTGTCGTCAGCCCAGATATGAGTATTTAACATCCGGCCTGTTACCCAAGCCCAGCCGGATCAAAATATATTCAGCCCAAGAATGCACAAATCCTACCATTTGAAGAATTTACCGTAGAAGGAAAATTCGGATAGGAAGTTCTGTACAAGGCAAGTTCTATGTATGGAAAATTCAACAATGGAAAGAACTCTATTAGAAAAGAATGGTTATATAGAAAGAATTGGAGGGCAAGCAACGCGAGTCCTACCATAATTTTGCAATCTTTTGTATATAAATAGAGGCTAAGACCTCCAATAAAGGATCAAGCAATTCCACACTTCTCTACACATTGTTCTTATTTATTTTTATTGTTTTTGAGTGAGTTGTTTTATTTTTCTCAGTCATTATTGGTTGAGCGAAATTTTGCACCTACACTTTGGCGCCGTCTGTGGGAATCGTATAGAAATATACTCCCACTTGTTCTTCAAATTAAATCCTTTAATCGTGTCTGGAATGTCAAACGGAGAGTCAGTAATGAATCAACAGATTGAATTGATGCAAAAGATGCGAGAAGAGTTCTTGCACCAATTTGAGACACTCCGGCAAGCAAACGATACGAGTGTCGCCCAGATAGCTACGCTTCAGCAGCAGACTCATACGCTGCACACGGCCATGGCCAGGCTAACGCCACAACCGCCACCAGGCGATGCTGCGGCACAACCTCCCACCCGGAATTTACCTCCGGGTCACAAGCCTCCAGCCAACGAGACACCACCCAACGGGGCTCGACCTAGTGAGGTTCAGCAAAAGCAAGGGACGAGGTCCGAGGCGGTTGCTTCGGATAATCTCCCGCATCGCACTCAGGACGAACAGGCCGAGTCCAGCCGTAGGCTCACCGTATGGTCCAATGGCGTTCCGGATGGCGCACGTGTACAAGATGCCTTCGACGAAAAGAAGCTCTTGAGAGTCCAGACACCAGCCGAGATGGCTAGAGAACACAAGAATTCCTTGGTCAAGACCCCCTTTACTGACGAGGTGTACCTTGTGGAGAGGCCGAAGAAGTTCACTATGCCATCCTTCACCCAGTTCGATGGGGCAGGAGACCCCTCTCGGCATCTTGATCATTATGCGCAAAAGATGGCACTGGACGATCATAACGATCCGTGGATGTGTAAGGTTTTTCCTACCAGTTTAACCGGAGCAGCGTTAGAATGGTTCAGGAATAGGCCACACAAGTCTATCCCTGACTATGAGACCTTGTGCACCATGTTCTTAGCCCCGTATTGCGGAAATAAGAAGCAGAAGAAAAGTATCGCCAGCCTTTTCACCATAAGGCAAAGGAAAGGAGAAACTTTGCAAGATTTTTTATCCAGGTTTAACATGGAGGCCTCGGAGATAGCAGATTGCCATCCTGCCACGGCAATCGAAACGTTTAAGTTGGCGATGATCCAGGGAACCAAGTTTCACACATCCTTAGTCAAATATTCCCCCCCGGATATGCAGACTTTGAACGCTAGGGTACAAATCTACATCCGGTTGGAGGAAAACGTAGCCCACCGTGCACAGCACGCTACCCTCGTCACGGTGGAAAACAAGTCTCGAAAGAAAGTTGCGAGCACAAGGATACAGAAGGTCCCTCATACCGCCACACAAGTCACCCAAGCGTCTGAGAAAAGGCGAAGGACAGAGGACAGGCTTACCCCTCTCCGTACTACCTTGGCATGCCTATTCCAAGAGAATAAGACGAGGTTCGCAACTCCTCAGCCCATGAAGCAACCCTTGGAGCAGAGGGACAAAAGCAAACATTGTGCCTACCATAGAGATTATGGGCATACCACCAATGACTGCAGGTCCCTATAGCGACAAGTAGAAAGCATGATAGCAAGAGGAGAGTTGGTGGAGTATCTCGCCACAAAGGAGCACGTAAGACCTCCGGAGGTTAACCCTCGACGGGTAGAGAGCGGTCAGGTAAAGGTTATCCATGCTATACACGGAAGGTCGGAGGATGATGAAGAATCTGAAGAGTTGTACAGATCCAGGCTGCGAGAGGCTCATAAGTTACGCAGGTTGTCTTCGGTAAACACAGTTGCACCAGGCAGCATCAACATTGGATTCGGTAACAATGACCTTTCTAGAGTCCAGCGCCCGCATGAGGACCCTTTGGTCATCAACCTCTTGGTAGCGAATTACATGATCAGGAGAGTGCTGGTAGATCCGGGAAGTAGCGCCAACATCATTACAAAAACAGCTTTTGATCAGTTGGGGATTTCACCATCATCCATCAGGCCAACTTCCGGCCCCCTAATGAGATTTGATGGTACTAAGGTGAATCCGCTTGGGGTGGTCGATCTATCCGTTACTGCAGCAAAGAGAACTCTAAAGGAAAACTTCGTCGTGACAGAGATTCATCCATCCTATAACCTCATTATGGGAAGGGGTTGGATCCATCGTATGAATGGAGTCCCTTCTACACTTCATCAAGTAATGAGGTGTTTATCCCCGGATGGCAGGGAGGTCATCGACCTCTGGGGAGACCAGGTTGCTGCCAAAGAATGTTACATGCTAACGCTACACGAAGCAAAGAAAGCGTCGAAATCACCTCAGTCAGAGGCGAATCCCAAAGACGCAATCAAATAGCAGCTACAGTATCCTCTGCCCAAGTATCTCAAGGCAGAGGAAGAATCCGAAGCTGAAGCACCTACCGAGGAGTCCCTCGAAGCTGTAGAGGTAGTCCTCGGAGACCCTCAGAAGATCACCTACATTGGCTCATCTTGCACAGCCGAAGAGAAGGAAGCATTGATCAGGGTTATTCGGTACAATTCGGATGTCTTTGCCTGGGATCACTCAGATATGGTGGGGATCAATCCTACAATCTCATGCCATAGTCTGAGGGTTAACCTAGAATTCAGGCCAGTCAAACAGAGGCACCGACGGTTCGCACCTGAACGCAATCGCATAATAGCCGAGGAAGTGAATAAACTGTTACAAGCAGGATTCATTCGAGAGGTGCAATACCCACAATGGCTCTCGAATGTAGTAGTCGTTCAAAAGAAGAATGGGAAATGGAGGGTGTGCGTAGATTATACCAACCTTAACAAAGCTTGCCCAAAAGATAGCTTTCCTCTGCCCAAGATTGATCAAATGGGGGATGCTACGACGGGTTATGAAAGGCTCACATTCCTCGACGCATACTCTGGCTATAATCAGATTCCCATGAATCCTGAAGATAAGGAGAAAACTGCTTTCATCACAGAAACGGGCACTTACTGCTACAGAGTGATGCCCTTCGGTCTAAAGAATGTCGGAGCCACCTACCAGCGACTTGTCAATAAAATTTTCAGTAATCTGCTGGGCAATACAGTTGAAGCCTATATCGATGATATGGTGGTTAAAAGTATACGGAAAGAGGACCACCCGAAGCACCTCCAGGAGGTCTTTGATACTCTCAAGAGATACAATATGAAGCTGAACCCCACCAAGTGCTCCTTCGCCGTTTCGTCAGGACAGTTCCTTGGGTACGTCATAAATAAAAGAGGAATAGAAGTAAGCCCAGCTTAGGCAAAGGCACTCATACAGAACCAGGAACCGAAAACTCGCAGGGAAGTGCAAGTTCTAACCGGCCGAATTGCGGCTCTCAGCCGGTTCATATCCCGATTATCTGATAAGTATAAACCTTTCTTTGATGCTATTCGATCCAAAAACAAAGATATGTGGGGACCTCAGCAGCAGGAAGCTCTCAATCAATTGAAAAGCTACATGGCAAAACCCCCAATCCTTTCTGCTCCAACGCCCGGAGACACTCTCATCCTGTACCTGGCAGTATCAGCTGTAGCAACAAGTGCAGTGTTGATCAAAGAAGAAGACAAGGTTCAGCACCCAATCTTTTACACAAGCAAAACTATGACGGATGCCAAGACACGGTACAGCAAGACAGAAAAGGTAATCCTGGCGTTAATTTATGCCAAGAGGAAACTTCGACATTACTTCGAGTCTCACAGCATAGTGATACTTACAAATTACCCTATCCGGGCTATCCTAGCTAAACCAGACCTGTCTGGTCGAATTACAAAATGGGCTATTGAACTTAGCTCTTTTGACATCACCTATGCACCGAAGGTATCTCACAAGGGGCAGTCGGTAGCGGATTTCCTACTAGAGTACGAAGATCAACCTGAGGAACCGACACTTCCAGAGCCATACTGGGAGTTACGAGTTGATGGCTCGTCCAACCGGAAGAGGGCAGGGGCTGGTATTGACATCACAACACCCGAGGGTACCAAGCTGCAGCAGTCAATTCTGCTAGATTTCCCATCTACTAATAACGAGGCCGAGTATGAGGCAATGCTCGCCGGACTTCGGCTAGCTAAACAGCTACAGGTACGATGTTTAAAAGTTTTTAGTGATTCACAGCTTGTGATCAATCAAGTGACAGGGCAATATTCCCCCAAGGAGGAACGTATGAAGTCATACAAAGATGCTGTAGAGAGTGCTATCCGAGAGTTCGATCAAATCGAGTTCCATCAGGTACCACGAGATGAAAATGCCGAAGCAGATCGATTGGCCGCAGCCGCATCGTCTTCAGATGAAGACTTGGTTCGGTTTGTTCCAATCGATGTTCTCGAAGGACCTAGCATTAATCCCCAGCAAGTTTTAAGGTCTTTTTTCTGTCCGCCCTCATTGTCACCCCATAAATGAAATAAAAAATTTCAATATCTAACTTCCTTTGACAAATTATCTCTACCATTCATGTCTTTTTTTTTTTTTTTTTTTTTTATCTCCGTCAGAGTTGATGATGAAGATTAAAAGAATATGCTATGGAGATTCATTCAGAGTTGATTATGACATGAAGGAGATGATGGTGTGAAGACACAAGCCCCATAAGGAAATTTTTTTAGGGACAAGCGAAAGAGTGAGTGCTAGTTCTCAAGATGGGGCGAGTATGGTGTGAGGGATCAAGTGGAGGTTTTGCTGCTTTGAGCCAGAAAGTAGTGAGTTGAAGTAGTGCTTGTGGGTTACCTTGCGAGTGTAATCAAGCACCGGTGAGTAGAAGTAGTTTTGGTGGGTTTCCATGTGAGCAATTATGCACCAATGGAAAGAAAGGAAGAAAGGGAGAAAAGTAGGGGTTGAGGAAGAAAGGATAAAAGAAGGAGCATAATGATGGAATTTGAGACAAAAGTGGAGATGTTAGAGTGTGTCTCAATTTCATCATGGTGTTTTGTTCAAGGTGGAGAGATTTTTAGTCAAGGCGGAGTTATGGAGGAGTGCATGAAGACGGATCTCAAGTCAAGGTGGAGATTGTTGGGTTTAGTGGCTCGAAATCTGATGTGTTACGTCATTCTGGAAGAGTTGGACTAGTCCAACTTCTGCAGATCGGTCCAACAAGGCTGGTAAACTAATATTGGATACCGGTGAAATTGGACCAGTCCCAGTAGTGCGGACCGGTCCAACATGCTTGATATGTGCAGAAGATAATTTTCTATTGCGTTTTGGAAGCCTGCATATATATATATATATATATATATATATATATATATGTTTGATAAGTAATTGGAAGCCTGGAGATTTGAGAAGCAAGCCTGAAGATTTGGGTTGGAAGTTGTGGCTTATTAGGCTGCTATTTTAGAGTTGTGATTGATATGGTAACTCTTTGTAGGAAAGTTGTGGAATTCTTGTTCTACAAAGAATTGGGTTTGATGATACTATAAATAGAGATGGGTTTGGATAGAGAGATAGAGAGAGAGAGGAAAGATGTAAGGGGCTGAAATGGTGAGTGTTATGGGGATAGGGGAGGAGAATTTATGTAATTCCTGTGGATGTAGCTTGAGAAGAAAGGGGTTTTGGTTCTCTTAGCCTGGAAAAAAATAACAGAAAGGGGTTTTGGTATTTTTAGCCCGAAAAAGAATAGAAGAGTGAGAGAAGAAAATAGCTAAAGGGTGTGTGGGGTTTTGACATCCGTGGTTGTATATTCTTTTCCATTATTATTTTTTGGTCTACTTACTTTTCTTTTTAGAATGGAGGGTGGGGAAGAAAATCAGATTTTACTCAAGATTCAACACAATGTTTTCTAGGAAGAAGATTTTTGAGTTATATTTTTCATTGAATTTGTGTCTTCTCCTATTTCAGTAACATGAGAATTTTTAAAGGTGAGCATTAGCACATGGACAAGTTTAATAATTTGAATTATCAATATGATGGTAGGTTCTCATTCGTGTTTGTCAAAGCCTTCTCCAAGAATAATAAAGTTAGTCATATCGGTTATAATCCATACTATTCTTAGCAATGTCTTGATGAGAGAAAATTAACTCTGCAAGGTTTTCCTGTTGGAATGTGGCTTATGTGCTGAATACAATTATTGCTGCAATTAATGAGCTCTACTGAACTCCTTAAATTCCCATGTGTATTTATCTAGAAGTTTTTGTCCTGTTTATATTTCTGCTTGATGGTTGTTTAGGTTTGGATTATGATTTTCTATTTTTTTCTTTTTTTGTCAAAAAAAGAAAAGAAAAAAAGGTTTCAATACTTTTTAGTTCATTATATGGTTCTATACATTCATTCCCCTTCTTAAATTGATTTGGGAATGTTTCTAGGCTCCATTACTTCTTTCTGTTGTTATGTAAGGTTGCAAGGATACAAAAGTTGGTGTTGGAGACACAGACCATTTCTGCGTCCCGAACAATTAGTGAGCATACGTGTAGTTCTGTTTGCTAACCATCCAGTTCTGCTGGAATTTACCTGGCTACATTTTTGCTGATGTTCATTTAATTTGCACAAATCAGTAAACGAGGATCAATTATTTATATTTGTCTTTTTTTCTCTCTTTTTTGTGGGTTTCTGTAGGCCTCATCAGGTCATTTGACTCTGGAAGTTGCTTTGATATCCATGCTGGTTACATAATATTGCTATAGCAATACCATAATTACTAATATTTTTGGCAGAGAATGAATTAACATATTTGTCCATACTCCATATGTATGTATTTGTATATATACTCTCTTTTAAGAAAAGATCTCACTTTTGCATATATCTGTATATGACCAGTTCTTTACCAAATACAAGGTCTACACATGAAGCTTTCATTGAAAGGCATCACTGGCAAGTGCATCCATCCACGGGGATATGGAATATAGATCCAGTGTTCAATCACACCGTGCTGCCGCCTCAGTTTATAAAGCTTACTGCTCCGAATGAGAGAGAGGGGAAGCTTGAGTTCCAAATGATATATATATATATATATATATGTATATTTTTAATGTGAAGTTTTCAGTAAAACAGTACTTTGAACATATCATTATATGTTTGTGAATTCCAATCATACGTACTGTATTCTCAGCATTCTGCTTGGGAATTTACATGCATATATGTTCTTATAAAAATTCATACAGAGCAAAGACATGCTAATTATGTGAATTATAAAAACAAATATCATACTATGATTATGAATTCTGATCACACACACCCTATTTTCAGCATTCTGTATAGAAATTCACATGCTAACTATGTGAATTATAAAAACAAATAGGTAAGCATGCTTATGCAAATTTTCAATAGCCCATTTAGTCTTTTTCGTGTTGTTTTTTTAAAATGAATAAATTGTTGTTGTGAGATAATTGTGATGTTGGAGAAAACTAATAATAAAGCACTACCATATTTTGTTTGTAGGATTTGGTGGAGGAAAATGTGTAAAATTTAAGGATTTGGTTCTTTTTTATTAGTTTATCGATAAATTTATTACTGATACAATAAAATTATTATTATTATTTTTTATAATTGTGATATCACATCCTGTAATCCACTACCTTACTAATGAAGAATGAAATTGCAGCCCTCTTCTAAATTTATATAACTAAATTTGTGTAATTCTAATTAAAACAACATACCGCTCTCTTCTAAATTTATATAACTAAATTTGGGTAATTCTAATTAAAATAACATACATAACTAAATTTGTGTAATTCTAATTAAAATAAGATATGACTTATTTCATAATATTTTTTTTTTTTTTAAATTTAATATTTACGTTTGTAATTGTTTGACGGGTTAACCTTCTTACTGATAAAAAAAATTTCTATTCTGCTTATTTTATTTAAAAAAGATACTAAACATCACAAATAATTGTATTACAAAAATAACTGATTTCCATTTTAATGTTTATTGTAAAATGGCATTTTTTTAATGAATAGAGGAAATAAATTGAAAATGGAAAATCTTTTCTTTCCTTTTTTTAGTACTATTTTGGCGCTGCTTTTGAACATTTTTTCGTTTTAAAATTTAAAATTATTTTGTGATATACCATAAACAGAAAATCCGAACGATTTCAAAAAAAAGTTGAAGTTCCATTGTCCGCAAGAGCTGCGTTTGTTGTGGCAATACTGATCTCAATGCCGATTCTATTCAACTACCAGAGGCAACTCTCTCTCTCATAAGCTTACCCTTTTAACAAAAAAAAAAAAAAAACTCTCTCTCTCACACACTTGCATAATACTGTATAGGTTTATGTTGATTGATTAAATATTTTAAACTATATATATATATATATATATATATACACACAGTATGTTTTTTCTCTCGTAACAAGGAACTGTTTCAACCAGACGCAATCACTTGTAAACCTTAAACCAAAACTTAAATTGCCGTGATGTTGAATGAGCCTGCTCACAAGAAGTTTCCTAGAATGGAAAAATGTAAAGCTTTTGAAAAAGCATAAAATATCCTCCAAATTTGAAGATCCGGTCGCATGACATCACCTTGACATAGTATGATGTCATGTGGTAGAACTCACACTTCCACTAACATATTCTCTATTCTGACATCTTTTGAATTTAAAAGATGTGTCCTTGCTCAAAACTTTTCCATAGGGTTAGGCTTTGCCTTTGTTGAATATCATAGCTCTGAATGTTTATCTATGTGTTGCTTCCATTATTATTAATTTCTAATTTTTGTGTTAGTGAGTGGGCCTTGACTCAAATTTAAAGTTGCTTCATTGAGACTTGAAGATCACGGGTTCAACTCTGGAAACAACATATTCATACAGAAATAAGACTGCGTATATCTTACCTTCCCAATGGTGGGAGTCTCGAGGATTGGCCTAGCCTTTATTTTTATTTTTATTTTTATTTTTATTTTTTGTCAGTTGAAGGTATTGATGTTTTTGTATTATTAGAGAGGCACATCATGTTGGATTCACGTTTCTTCATAACGAAGATTCTCAAGAAGGATTAAATTGAAAATGAAAGAAAATCAATTGCTGTAAGTCAAAAGCATAAATAAAGGAAGTTCAACGTTGGTATAATTTATTCAATGTATGCTTTTGGGCTCTCATCAATTGAGGGAAATTCTACTACAAATTTCTTATGTGTGCTATTTGTAAAATACTATGCATCTTTGGTGGGTTTATTTTTCCATTTTTTATTCTATACTCTCGTGAACTTCATGTTAAGAATTTTTTTTCTCGGATTAAATAAGTACTTACATACACATTTCACAAATTGTCTATGAGACTTGAATCCTATGATTGGTTCTTTAACGCTATGTAAATTTGTATTTTTTCTTTTTAAAATAATAATTCTTTTTAAAATTGAAATGACAGGAGTCAATCATCTCTCCAAGAAATTTGAGGTACTAGTTCAAGTAGAAGAAAGAGGAGAAGAAGCTAGCAGCACACCTTTTCTTCCTGGAGGGATCATATTGAGTATTCTGGTTGATATTCTTCACAATGTGATGAGATATATTTGCCGAGAGTGGTATGATATTATCAACAACCCGCATTTCATTAATGCACACCTTCAAAAAACAACTAAATGCCTCCTCATCCAACGCATCGGTCATCTAGAAATGATTGATTTTGTGGAGACGAACAACTGCAATGTCCACTTTAGAAAATTAAGATATAGTTTCCGTAAACATATTTTGTCTAGTTGTGATAGCTTAGTTTTGTTCCGTCTAACAGACTTCAATTCTATGTTGCAAATCTTGTTACCAAGCAAATACTGACCCTCCCTCCATTATTTGAGCCTATTGGATATTATTCTCTCTCAGCTTTAGTATATGCTCAGTCTACCAGGAGATACAAAGTTGTCTATGTCCGCAACCTTGAATTTAAGTGTGCAATATTAACTGTGGGTACTGAAACTGCGTGGAGATTGATTGATTGATACTAAACATGTAACAAACACTAATCTGTATCTATCTCATTATGCACTATTAATATCAGCTAGAGGGTATGTTTATTGGTCCCCTTTCGAATCTCGGAGTTATCTTCTAGCTTTGGATGTTAATGCAAAAATAATGCACCAGTTTCTAGTTCCGAAGGTCTTTTGTTAAAAAAAGGGTTATTTTATAGGGAGGGAAAGCTTTCTCACTGTGATGGTTCAAAATTCGAATTTTTTGTTGGAGGTTTGGGTGTTGGAAGAATTTAACGTCGCAGGAGAGTGGACACGGCTTTACAACATTGACTTGACAGGTCAAAGTGGCATGCTTGGTAGAATGCTTCATCCCAAGAAGTTTTGTTTAAGCGAGTGTCTGCATTCTCTTGTTTGGTCAAAAAATGGAGAGTTGGCAAGCTTTTGTGCTTCAGAGACATCGAGAACTTACATTGTTTACAACGTCAAGAAGGGAGAAGCTTCTTCGTTTACGTTGGGAAAAGGAGAACAAGCTAGACTATTTCTACCGTGCCCATGCCAGCAGCTTGGTTTCATTGAAAGTATGTAAGTAGTTGGGAATTTGCTTAGGATGTGTTTGGCGGCTTGAAATTGGCGCCTTGGAAATCCACCAATTCCAATTCCATGCCTGCCAAACATAGCCTTATTGCTCATCAACGTCAGGATACAAGTGTGAATCTGCCTGTTGCAAGTTTGTTTTGTTGGAAAGACTTTTGACAATTTGCTATTTTGTTCTTGCTGTTTTTACTTTTCATATGATACTTATATTTTGATGCATTCAAATAATTAAAACTTCTCTCCTTTTTTGGGTGGATTATTATGCCCATTTTAGAATTGTATTATCTAATATGTAGGGTTCTTGCAGTAATCACCTTCTTGTGGTTAAATCTTATTCTAATTCATTATATATCTTCAAATTTTACTTTTCATTGATGATGAATTTGTGTTTGCCTCAGTAGGAACCATGGTCTCTGCCTTGTCTTTGCTCCAAGTGGTAATCTTACATGAAAACTTTGCCATTAAAACATCTCCATTGTGTTTTTGTAGCTCGGTTACTTTGCACATGTTTTTTTACCTCGATGTGGGTAAATTATTCCGAGTCATGAAATGAGGAACTGAGTGTAAAATTTCTTCATTGTTTCCATTGAACATGCCATTGTTTCTGCAAAGAAACCAAAGATTATGAGCACATTTCTTATTTACAAACCGAATGACACCTCTTGGTAATTTATATGGAAGTGGTAGTCGTGCCTATTATATATTTCTTCTTGATTTCTTGCTCACCGATGAGTAAGAAAATTTATTCATACTTTTGTATATCCTAATAATTAAGACAATTACGCAAGTGCGGTGTTACCAGAGTTGTTGGGTTTCTACCCGCATCTGGGGCCCTTGCACCCTCCTCTCCCCTTTAACCAAACATTTTTGCCATGCATGTTAAAAAGAAAACTTAAAAGAAAAAATAATAATTAAGGCAATAATGCAAGTTTAGTGTTGCCGGAATTGTTAGGTCATGCCTGTGTTCAGGCCTTACACCCTCCCCTCCCCTCTAACCAACATTCTTACCATGTTAAAAAAAAAACTTAAAGAGAAAAAATAATAAACACCCGATTTTGTCCATGTTATGTCTAGCACAATTCCAATTGCTGCTCGAACCCAATGGACAGTTTTATGGAATTTTGGTCACTGTACCAAAGTGGGCTCATTGTTGTGACACTGATTTGACAAATATATTGTTTAATTTAATTATTCAATGACAGAAAAAAAGTTTTAAGATTAGATAATACTCGGCTCTCTTCACTTCTCTGGCTCACACGCACAAGTCTCTCTCTCAAATAAAGGAAATCTTTACATTTTTGCCTCTGATTTTGTTCCAGAATTTTTGGAATAAAAATCAATACCAACCAAATTTAAGAAGAAAAAAAATATAAAGAAACACCCTTGGCTCTCTTGGGCAAATTTAATAGCCGAGTATTTTCTGATAGCACCTTTATTACTCTGATTTATTTCCAGAATTTTTGGAATAAAAAAAATACCAACCAAATTTAAGAAGAAAAAAAAAAACAGCCCACTATTTTCAAAATAGAAAATACTCAGCTCTCTTCTTCAAATTTAATAGCCGAGTATTTTTCTAATAGCACCTTCATTACTCTGATTTAGCTTCAGAATTTTTAGAATAAAAATCAATACCAACCAAATTTAAGAAGGAAAAAAAAAAAAAACACCCGGCATAGAGATCAAAATTGGGTTTAGTGCAAAAAACTCCCCTCTACTATCCATATAGATAAAATGGGATTTATTTGGCAAAATGATAATATATAAACTTCAAATTGTATAAAATAGGAATAACATAAACCTGAATATAATTAAATCTAAAACCAAACATCCACATCATATATCATTAGGGCAAATCTGTTTTAGGGCAAATCATTTCAGCCTCCGCCTCTGCCTCCATCGCTATTCTCGTTCTCAACTCTGAACTTTCCCCCTCTCCCTCTTTCTCTCTCTCTGCAACTGCAAACTACAAGAATCAGAAGCTCAATACCCATATATTTTAGTTTATCCATCTGCTGCAAGAACCAAAAGTTCAAAACCCATATCGGCATATCATTTCATATTGTTCAAAAAATCAAAACCCATATCTTTCTGTTTCCATCGCCACTGTTCCAGTTTGGGTTCGCCGTTCGCCGTTCGCAAGCTTCAAACCCATCAAAACGTTTTTTCTCACGATATTAATCAATTATTCAACTTCTTTTTCTCTTTTGCCTGGTAAATAATTGTCTCGCCATGCTTTGCATGACTCCAAGCATAATATTATATATATATATATATATAAAAGCTGCAAAAATTGGCATGATATTTCAATGATTGATTAAAAGTTGAGAATTCACTATCACCGTATCACATCCTTTCAAATTGATATATGTGGGCAAAAGCTGTGACGTGCATGCACTCAGTCGCGTCTCTGACCTGCTCTTTGCTTATTATGACTGACGATGTAACTCAGCAGCAGATTCTAGGGTTTAATAATTTAAGTTTATGTTTTCTTTCTTTTTAAAGGTAAACGATGATAGTTGTAATGAGTACTTTTTCTTTTGTGTAATTAGTTCATGTTGAGCTCAAAAAAAATTAAATAAATAAGTAATCACATAACACGTCATGACATTATTCCATGATATAATAAAAAGTATCTCAAAATACTTTAAAATTAATAGATATAGCTTCAGTTTGGTGAAAGAATTGAAAGTTTGAGTGAAGGGCGTAGTTAAAAAATAAACGATTTTTTTATACGAATTTTTGACTGTATAATCTCACATTAATTTGTTCTTTTAAATCACCAGATTTGTATCTCAAAATGTAACATAATATTTAGATTCCAAAAACACACATAGTGTTGTAATGAGGTGCATATCCAAATGGAGCATTATTGATGATTTTTTTAATTTTATTTTTATTTTTGCACAGAGAGAGAGAGAGGGGCTGATCAATTTACAGGAAATGCCCATCTTATTCGTTATCAATGGAGAATTCTTATTGGCAATCATAAAAGGCTACTTTTTGCATTGTCCCATACTTCGTTCACGTGAAATTCATTAATCATAATATAATGCAAAAATAATAATAATATAATAATAATAATAATAATAATAATAATGACTTTCTAGGCTGTGTCTTCCAGATATGTCCGAAAATCTCACTGCGTCTTCATTTATTTGAACTCATAAAAGTTGGCAAGCGCTATCTCCATCACTGGTACTTATGACTTCAACTTGTTGCCCATTAAACAACAAGGTGTTTTTACACTTCAAATAAAGCTGCCAGTGTTTCACAAATACTGTATTACCCACACACACACACACGCACGCACGCAAAACGTACTCTCTCTCAAAACAAGTACGGAAAGAGTGTATGCAGAATGGGGTCTTCTCTCCTCTCTCTCTCTGCACTATATTTTTAATTAACTGGGTGTATGCAGAATGGAATTTTGAAAATCTGATCCAATTAACCTTTGTAAAGACATATTACAAACACAAATTGAGGAATAAATAAATAAAATAAAATAACAAAAATTAAAACCTCTAAGTTGCCCAATTCTGTTTGCTTCTTGGCAAGCTGGTCATTTTAACGGAATCCAGGCAGATGAAGCTTTCAAGTTCATAGTCTTGATAGAATTGAAGCAGACATGGAGAGAGAGAGAGAATTGAAGCAGACATGGAGGGAGAGAGAGAGAGAGAGAGAGAGAGAGAGACGAATTAGGTTTAGGAGTGGGGGTCCTTGAATGCACAATTGGTGAGGGCCTTATGCACAAATGGTGAGGGGCAAAGTGGTTAGAGGGATTATGCACCTTTTTTGACTTTTGTAGACTTGCATGCACATTTTAAAAAAGTAGAGACTAGTTTTGTACAAAATCTATTTATGAGGGGTTTTTTTTTGCACTTAATCCATCAAAATTCCATAGATCTGTCAATTGGGTTCAAGCCGCAATTGGAACTGAGCTCGACCAAACGTGGACAAAATTGAGTGTTTTATTTTTCTCTTATTAAATTTGGTTGATATTGATTTTTATTTCAAAAATTCTAGAATTAGATTAGAGGCAAGAATGTAAAGAATTTCTTTGTTTGAGAGGGAGTGGGAGAGAGATCTACAGTGATCTACAGGCAAGAGATTATTTTCTATTTTGTAAAGAATTTATTATTACTATTATTATAATTTGGTGATATTTTACACTAGTTGCGAAAATGCTTTATATGAAGTTGTTTATTAAAACTTCAACTTGAGGATTGTTGTAATGTTGTGAATGCTTACATATATATATATATATATATATATATAAAGGTTAGATATTTCAATTGTGGTGGGACTCACCGCTTGATTTTAGTGGCCAAAGGGGCCAATTCAGCCCCATTCTCTCTCTCTTCCCGTAATCTGCTCTCTCTCTCACTTGTTGTTCATTTTTCTTTTTCTTTTTTTTTTTTTTTCTTTTTTTTTTTTTTTTTTGTTAGAAAATATCAAGTTTCAATTAATCTCTCATCTCTTGGAGGTTTTGGGAGCCGTTTTCGGCAAAACGGAGAGCACGGCGAAATCTACGTATGAGTACAAACAATTTTAGCTTTTGATCTCCCCTAAGATTTCGAATTTGAGACCTATTTTGAGCATTTTCTTACAAATTTGAGGTAGATGTCTCAAATTCATGGTTTTCTTGTACTTTTGTGAATTTATATTTCTTATATATTGTGTAATTGCATACTTAATTAGTAAAAGTTCTTGGAAATTGCTTAAAGGCCATATATGAAATTGTGACAAGGTGTAAATTGATTATATTGTGTTTAAGCATGCTTATGTGAAATAAATTTATAATTTGTATGCTTAAATTGCTATAAAAAAAAAAAAAAAAAAAAAAAAAAAAAAAAAAAAAAAATGAAAGTATGAGTTGTGTGTTTTAGTAATTTATTTGTAAAAACATATGGGAACTTTATAGTTGAATTTATGAAATTATGTGTATTTTAGTAATTTATTTGTAAAAGCATGTGGGAACTTTATAGTTGAATTTATGAAATGAAGCATTCATGCATCCATTGTGAAAAAAAAAAAAAAAAAAAAAAAAAAAAAAAAGAGTTTTAAAATAAATGAAATTATTTTTGAAAAAATATTTTCAAAGGTGTTTGCGAAAATCGGATGCCTAGGAGGCGCCTAGTGGTCCGTGTTGTTAGTGTAGTCTAGAAGGGAGTATGGTTGAGCTAACTAGGGCGGATGTGACGCCTTGAAGGTGCTTTGTGGTCGCGGATAGTTAGTTAACCCTTCATTCGTGACGCCTTAGAGGTGTCTTGGGTCGGATTACACTAACGGTTTGGAAGTTAAAATAGAAATGTTTTGGAAATGGGGAGCAACATTTGCATAACATTGCACTTTATGACATTGTGGGAAATTTGTGATTGGTTGACATTTGCTTCATGACCGTAACTTGATGTAACTAAGGTGTGTTCCTTATTTGGATGAGATGGAGGAGCGAGACTTTTTTTTATATGAATGTAATTATTTTGGGAATGTGATATAATAATTGTATTGTGCGTTGGGACATAATAGGTTAGTTTTAAGCCCAATGAGGCTATTGCATTTTTATATATTTCAACAGGTTGTAGAGGAACATTTTCTGCGAGGTCATGTCAAAATTTTATATTTGTATTATTATTATTTTGGTATCCTTTTGTGTCATTACAATTATGACTTTTCAAATTGTCGTGAGAGAGGTGGTTGGGATTCTTTGCCGTATGTGTTGTATTTGATGGAGGGACTCCGGGCATATGCATTGTGATCGCATTTCTCACGAGTCTGAATCTTCTACGGTTTAACATGAGTTCTGTAAACAAGGATGTAGGTGTTATTTACCGAAAATGATAAAAAAATAAAATAAAATAAAAAAATATACACATTACAAAAGTCATGTTAAACTGTAGAAGAGTGACGGTGCAACATAGAGACATTATGTTGAAGGAGAAAATCACTTGGAGACTTGCACAAACACTGATAGAAGACAAGGGTGTTTAGAGGATCCATTGGGAATTTCATGATATTTTCATATTTCTTCGGGAGCTTTTTTAGCAAACAACAATAAATAATTAAGGTAGAAAATGCTGCAAGTTTTTATTTCAAAATACAAAATTATCTTTTTAAAATCAAATAATTTTTTTCATTCAAAAATTAGAAAAACAATATTGTAGGTGCAAAATTTCGCTCAACCAATAATGACTGAGAAAAATAAAACAACTCACTCAAAAACAATAAAAATAAATAAGAACAATGTGTAGAGAAGTGTGGAATTGCTTGATCCTTTATTGGAGGTCTTAGTCTCTATTTATATACAAAAGATTGCAAAATTATGGTAGGATTCGCGTTGCTTGCCCTCCAATTCTTTCTATATAACCATTCTTTTCTAATAGAGTTCTTTCCATTGTTGAATTTTCCATACATAGAACTTGCCTTGTACAGAACTTCCTATCCGAATTTTCCTTCTACGGTAAATTCTTCAAATGGTAGGATTTGTGCATTCTTGGGCTGAATATATTTTGATCCGGCTGGGCTTGGGTAACAGGCCGGATGTTAAATACTCATATCTGGGCTGACGACAAGCTGGGTTGATAGCTTCTTGATTCGGCCTTGATGGAATGGTCTTGGGCTGTAAATACCCTCAACTTGGGCTTGAGCATGATGGACCTTATATGTCCTTGGCCTGTAGATATGGGTAGTGGTGACGTGTGCGTTTTTTATTGGAGGGAGTTTTTTCCCTCCACACTTTGCCCCAAATTCCCTTTTTAATTGAGTGACGGCTCCTATTAAAGAGGGAATTGAAACCGGTTTTCACTTTGCTTCAGAAACGGTTCGTGGCCTTTCGTTATTACTTCCGTCGCATAAGATTTTACAAGAGTTGCATTTGCCCTTGCTGCCCTTCTGCGTCCTTCATTTCATCGTTTCCTTCGCTTTGTCAGGTTAGTCTCGCATCTTTCTCTTCAATCTTTCATTATGAGTACTTCATCTACTCCCGAACGTGTAGACCTTAGGGATTCTGAATCCACACCTTCATCTTCCCCCATTCGCATTAGGGCTCCCCCTCCTAGGGTTTCTACAGATCGCCCTTCGTTGAATCCATCAGGTACTTCCCCTCTTCCACCCGAAACATCCACCTCAGGCTCTGATTACGTTCTTACCCATGAAGAGAAGAAAGCAATCATCTCTATTCGCCGCATCAAATTCTCTATTGCTTCGGTAATGGAAGAATTTGATGTTCCTGAAGGAGTAGACATTGCAGAATATCCCGAGGGTGCCGATTTTACCTCCGGCGAGGGAATTGAGGAGGATGAGTTGCTTCTTTCTGTAGGGCACCTTAATGCCCTCCGATTCCCTCTTCATCCCTTCTATCATTTAGTTTTCAATAAGCTAGGTCTTGCCCCCCTTCAAGTAAATCCCAATTTCTTTCGCATCCTTTCGGCGTTGTTGGTGCGCCGGAAATTAGAGGCTTTGGATTTGACCCTTGCCGACCTTCTGCTTACTTACAATATATCTAAGCATGGGACTGAGCCTGGTCGCTTCTTTTTTACCTCTCCCCTTCATCAAAGGATATGCACGAACCTTCCTTCATCCGAAAAGAAATGGAAAGAAAGGATGGTTGTAGTTAAAGGGAAATGGTTCGTGTCCCAATCAATTGCGCTTCCCATTCCGCGCAAATTCGGGAAATTAGGTATAGAATATTTAACCTCCCTTCATACCAAGTGTTCTGGCTGTTTTCCTTGCCAAGTCTTAATATTTCGCCGTATTTATGAATTTCTTGGTGTTTTTTCAGCTACATTCCCGGCCTCCGCAGCAAGGAACAGACTTTCTTTTCTTGAGGAACGAGTCTGGAGTAACCCCTCGCCTATCGAGGACCTGCTAACTTCCTCCAACCTCAAGGACATTGCTTCCAGTGCCGTCGCTACAGACCTCATGGACCTGGCTTTACCATACTTTGACAGTTTCCCTATGACCGGGGAGGAGATACGGCGGGCTGAAGCTTTAAAAAAGAAAGCCGGAGATGCCCAACCCTTGGTCGTCATTGGATCTACCGAGGATGAGGTGGAGGTTGAGGAACCACCATTGAAAAAATCCCGCCTCAACCCCTCCTCCTCTGGCAAGGGCAAAGTCCCCTCTAAAAGCAGAGGGAAAAAAGCTGGGGAGGCTGAACCTGAAGATGAAGTCAGGGCCTTTGTTCTTGCTGAGACTGGAGCTCCTTGGACTCCTTCCTTCACCAGGGCTGACAGGTCAGTCCTACACTCAGGGGATTCTGTGGTTACAGACCCTTCAGCTGCACTGGCGGTGGCTCGAGGAATGTGGCTCCCAAAGGACGAGGAAGCCATCAGCCAAATGGGGTTGGAGCAACTACTCCCCTCTGCCCCAGTCCGGGCCATAGAGGTTCGCATTGCACCTTCAGAATTATGCTACTATTGCCTGCTTGTGTTTCTATTTATGCTTATATTTGCTTCCCTGTTAAACAGAGTCTATACCACACCATGGCCCTCTGTGCCACTGCTGAAGCTCAATCCCTCTCCATCAAGAAGTTGGAAAAGGATCTGGACAATGCAGAGAAGAGAGCTACTACTGCCTCTACCAATCTGAAGATAGCTTCTGAAGCCAAGGATGCGTATAAAAGGCAGTTGTCAGCCTTTGAGGCTAAGGTGGATTCTCTTCAGGCCGAGGTTCAACGCCTGACCGAGGCTCTTACTACTTGCTTCAAGGCGGGGAAGCAAATGCAGGGGCGCTACTCCTGTCTAGCGCACCTGGCTAGTGCTAAGGCGTTCCGGTCTGGCTATAATCAGGGCTCAGGCCCTAAGACGATGGATCCGGACGCCTTTGACAAGCAGGTGGGGGTGCACTTCCCATATGATGAAGGGCCAGAGGCTTTGGAAGTTGAAATTCGTTTTGCCGAGATGGTGAAGGCACACCTGAAGGGTACTCCTAGCTCCCCTGCTCCTGCGGCTACCTCAAGTCCTAATGTAGTGGATGCTTTTGAATCTACTCTCTTTGATCCGAAGAGGAAGTAGAACTATGTATTTTGTTTTTATGAACAGCCCGTTTTGGGATAATGAATATAACTTTTCGTTTTAGGCTTGCCTGACTTGTTTTTGCTGTATGCTCTTGATATATTTCTCTGACTGGTAATGTGTTTAAATACTAAACATTGTCTTTATACTTCAGATTTATGCTATCCGTGAAAATGCAAGGATTGTGAGAAGAAGGAGATCCTTTTAACAGTTTAGTTGATATCGCAGGATGAGTCACATGGACAATGATTTAACTGTTAAATGAACCTTCCTCGCCTTCTACTTGCCTTTAGTATACATACTCTTTCCTTCTCATGTGTTCCTGATGTGGGGTGGAATATGATGAACTTATGACATATCCGCATACACAAGGTATTAAACACTTGGAGTCCGGAGGAAAGAGTTCTGATCTGAATAGGACACTTAGGGTCCGAAGCTGCCTCGGATACTCAGGATCCGAGGTGAATTATACATTCCCTAGCGTGGAGCCGGAGGGGGGTTTTGTCGAACCGAACACGTAGGGTCCGAGGCGAGATTTTCGCCGAGCCGAACACTTAGGGTCCGAGGCGAATGAATTACTCCCCGACGCTGAGCCCGAGGGGAGGTTTTAAATGACTCACTCCCCGACGCTGAGCCAGAGGGGAGGTTTTGCCGAGCCGGACACTTAGGGTCCGAGGCGAATGAACTACTCCCCGGCGCTGAGCCTGAGGGGAGGTTGTGCCAACCCGGACACTTAGGGTCCGAGGCGAATGAATTACTCCCCGGCGCTGAGCCCGAGGGGAGGTTGTGCCGAGCCGGACACTTAGGGTCCGAGGCGAATGAATTACTCCCCGGCGCTGAGCCTGAGGGGAGGTTTAAATGAATCACTCCCCGGCGCTGAGCCAGAGGGGAGGTTTTGCCGAACCGGACACTTAGGGTCCGAGGCGAATGAATTACTCCCCGGCGCTGAGCCCAAGGGGAGGTTTATTTCATATTCTTCCTCAAATCACTTATTATGAGGCTGAAGACTCAAAAATGATAGGAGGCCAAGAAAGCGAGTAACAGTGGCTGTGAAGTTCTCCATTTGTCAACTTTAGAGACCTGCCTCCACTGATACTCCCTTCTTGGCAGCCAAATGTTGTGGACCGCGCATATATGAACCGCATTTATTCCCTATTTCTATCCGATGTGGGATATAGACTAAATTTTGTCAAAAAGGTCGGTGTAAGGAATGCCTCTGGTATTGAGCTTGACAGCTTTAAATACCAGTGGGCCCTCCTTACACCGTAATTAACTATTTGAATATTCCCATATATACCTCTGGTATTGAGCTTGACAGCTTTAAATACCAGTGGGCCCTCCTTACACCGTAATTAACTATTTGAATATTCCCATATATAACAGAATGTAGCACATACTGTTTTATCGATGTGGGATAGAAAGTTTTAAGCACAGGCCATAATTCATGTGTTTTGTGTCTTGTGTGCTTGTTGGTTTTTGTGTTTGTGTTTTGTTCGTTTTTGTTTTTGTTTTGTAAAAATCATTGTTTTGTGCGACTTGGCATGCGTATAAAAATGCGACTTGGCATGCGCATAAAAATTGCGTAATCATAGAGTTCGTATGACTCCCCATTTTTATAAAAAGAAACAAAAACAAAGGAGAGTGATATTGAATAGAGAAGCAAAATAAAGAAAAGTTTGGCTAACTGCGGACATATTCAGCCTTATTTGTGAAGAACTTATAGCAAAATTGACAAACTTAACTAATGGAAATACCTTTTCAGGTGTATTGCGTTCCAAGGACGCGCAATGGGCCGTCCGCCAGCTTCGGCCAAACGATATGCTCCTTTCCCCACTACTTCGGTAACTCTGTAGGGTCCGGTCCAATGAGGTTCCAGTTTCTTTACATGAGCTGTCTCCTGCTTCAACACCCAATCGCCTACCACAAAACTCCTGATCCTGACGCGTTTGTTATAACTGTTACACACCTGTTGTTGGTAGGCCGCGAGTCGAATTGCTGCTGCGTCTCTCCTTTCGTCCACCAAATCAAGGCTATGTTCGAGTTGTTGCTCATTGTTCCCCTCCAGCACCAAGGATGTCCGAAGGGTTGGGATTATGGACTCAGTAGGAATGACAGCTTCGAACCCATATGCCATAGCAAATGGGCTTTCTCCCGTGGGTCGTCTTGGAGTGGTTCGATAGGCCCAAAGCACTTGAGGGAGATTCTCGTATCACTTTGTCTTCAATTTCTCCAATTTTTTCTTTAAGCACCCGAATATCGTGCGATTAGTTATTTCAGCTTGCCCATTGCCTTGTGGATGACTAACTGCAGCCAACTTTTGCAAGATTCCATGTTCGCTAAAGAATTTCCTTGTACTTCTGTTATCGAGGTTCTTACCATTGTCCATTACGATGACTTTTGGTACCCCAAACCGGCAAATAATGTTGCTCCAAATGAAATGCTTTACTTCTTCGTGGGTGATGCTAGAGAAGGCTTCAGCTTCCACCCACTTGGTGAAGTAATCCGTAGCCAGAAGCACATGCTCCTTTTTGTCCATGGTTTTGGGCAATGGTCCTACTATATCAATCCCCCATTGGGCGAACGGCCATGGATTAGCCATGGCGTGCAAACCCTCGGCAGGTTGGTGCTTTATTGGACCATGACGCTGACACTTGTCACATCGTCTTGAGTACTCCTCGGCATTCCGAGCTAAGTATGGCCAGAAATAACCTTGGGTCAGAATTTTGTGTGCAAGGGATCTTCCTCCGGAGTGGTTTCCACAATCTCCTTCATGAACTTGTTTTAGAATTGTGAGAGCCTCAGTAGGGGTTACACACTTGAGATAGGGACCGGAGAATGACCTTCGGTACAACTGGTTATTGATGATGGCATACTTAGCCGCGGTAAGCCTAAGCTTCCTTGCCTCAGCTTTCTGATTCGGGAGAACCCCTTCCTTGAGGTAGGCTGTTGTTATGTTTTTTGTCCTCTATTTATTTCAAAATGATTGGTTTCACTTGGGCAAGGGTTGGATTATCTTGATAATTATCCAGTCTCATTTACTTTAATTACCCTTATCTTGATTTCCATTTTTCTTTTCATTTTTTACATGTAAAGTTTTAATTCAATGACAGACTCTGATAGGGGAGGTAAATGTTAATTTATCCTTGCTTTTACCGTCACCTATTATTACAACATCTACTTGAAGTACAGTGCCAATATTTACAACAATATATATATATATATATATATTCCTAGCTAAAACTCCTCCTTTTTTCTTTTCTTTTCCGATATGGAATTCACACACCCACTTTGACCTTATGGTGACTTGAACCCTCGACGTTCCAATTTAAAGGTGGCGAAACACCACTAGACTACGACACTTCGTGGTATTTACAATATTTACTTCTCTATTATATTGCTTAATATGTTCACGGACAGTATTACTAATTTTGACCAATGACCTATAGCCTTTAGTATCTAAAGTATATGGTAATGAAAAGACTACAGAACATGGTCTGAACTTCCAGGGAGTTCCCAAGGGATTTTCAAACCACCATGCAATCATACAAGATGCCAGGATAATAGGAGAGGAATCGGTAGCAGCCTTCAAAATAATTACCCACATAAGGTCAAACATATGCAAGGTAAATAAACTAGAGAAATGTTTTGTTTCCAGTTAGAGGCAATGGAAATGTTAAAAGGCAACGGTTTCATGTACGTTAACCACACTGAGCAAAGACAGGCCGGAGACCATGGTTCCCACTAAGGCACACAGAAATTTAGCAGAAATTAAAAGTAAAATTCAAGAAATTATAAATTAGAAAAAGATTTAACCACAAGAGAGATGATTACTGCAAGAAGCATAGATATTATATAATACAATTCTAAAATGGGCTTATTAGTCAACCCAAAATAAAGAGAGATATTTTAACTATATCATTGTATACAAAATATAAATATTAAAAGTAATAGGCAGACTAACCCTTCTATCCTGATGTTGATGAGCAAAATAAAACTCTTGGATGGGCGAAGTGGAGAGAGCTAATTCCCAATTGCAGACTAGCTAGGGAAAAGGACAACTAGCCTACCTTCAACGAAACCAAGCTGTTGACATGGGCACAGTAGATGTTGTTACGGTAGATGATGTCTCTGACATCTTTACCCATCGCAAATGAAGTAACTTCTGCAGTCTTGATGTTGTAAACAATGTAAGTTCTAGATGGATCTGTGACTTGAAAGATGACCAAGTCTCCATTTTTTAACCAGACAAAGGGATACAAATACCTACGCAAAGAACATATCTGGGGATGAAGCATTTGATTAAGCATGTCACCTTCACCTGTCAAGTCAATGTTATAAAGCCTTGTCCACTCACCTGTGTGTAATTCTGTCAAAACCCAAACCTCCCACAAAAATTCCTTTCTTCGAACCATCAAAGCTAGAAAGTTTTCCGTTGCTAAAAAATAACCCCCTTTTTCCTTGAAAATCTTCGGATCTGGAAGCTGGTGCATTATTTCTGCTTCAACATCCAAAGCTAGAAGATAACTACAAGCTCTAGAATTGGGAGTCCAATAAAGATACTCTCCAGCAGATAATGGGGAAGATTCAAATAGATACACATTAGCACATGGAATATGTTTAGTATCAATCAGTCTCCATGCAGTTTCAGCACCCACAGTTAATATTGCACACTTAAATTCAAGGCTGTTAACGCGGAAGACAATGACAACTTTGTACCTCCGGATAGAATGAACATATACTAAAGCAGAACGTGTATCATGAAAAATAGGTCCAACTAACGGAGGAAGAGTCAGTATTTGCTTGGTAATAGGATTTCCAACACGGAATAGAAGGTCATTACTGTCATGAGGGAACAAAACTAAGCCATCACAACTAGCACAAATAGGTCTAGAAAACCCATATCTTAATTCTCTTGTCCAAACATCGCAATTGTTTATCTCCACAAAATGAATCACTTCTGGATGATCTTCATCCCAATGTTGGATGAGGATGCCACTAGTTGATTTTTGAAGGTGTGCATTAATGAATTCAGGGTTGTTGATAACATTACACCACGCTTGGCAAACATATCTCATCACATTGTATAGAATCTCAGCAGGGACAAAAACCAGGATGTTGTATACGACCTCTTCAGGAAGAAAAGGTAAGCTGCCTTTCGTGTTTCTTCTTTTCTTGGGGATGCAATCTACTCCAGCCATCTTCAATTTTAAAAAGGATTAGAAAGGAAAACTGCAACTTCAAAAAGAATTTAAAAATAATGTATATACATAACTGTGATCAATTTCAAAAGATTATAGAATTAAAAAAATAAAAAAATAAAAAAAAAATCCACCAAGTAGACTGTACTATTTTGCTTAGGGCACACCTAAAAAATTAGTAGTATAATAGCTGCACAGAAAGGAATAAATAAATAAGTTTATCTTCACCCTACAATTTGTTTGAGGCATTTCATCGAACAATTCATATGCATAAACATAGATATATATGACACTTGATTTCAACACAAACTATCTCATATCATAACAATCAGAAACTTTATAATAATTTCAACAGAATCTTTGACTAATTAATCAAACAACATAAACACACACACATATATACAACACTATATACAACAGATATGGTATGTGAGAGAGAGAGAGAGTATGCCTCTTTCAGCAGAAGAGAGTGGGCATTGCGATCAGTATAGCCACACCGAACACTGCTCTTGCTATCGATTGAACGGTGAGCGAGTCGAGCCGATCTTCTGGGTCCACTCGACGACGACATACTCAAACCCTCTTCGCCCTTTTCTGAGTCTGATTCCTTTCAATTGTTCGCGGAAGTACCCAAAAGACGAAAGGAGAGAATTTTCATCAATACATATGTCTACTTTTTTAATGGCCATTGACTCGGCTCTGTTCATTCGTTCGGAAGTAAAATATTTTCAAAAAATATTTTTTTTTATCGTTTTTGATGTTTGGTTCTCCTCAAATATTTACAACGAAGAACAAAAATATTAAAATTTAATAAGATAAATTATTTTTATATGTCCCGCTTACAAATTGATTTTTGTAAAATACAGACAAAGTAAAAATTAAAAAAAAAAAAAAAAATTTATCTAAAAAACATATTTTCTAAAAAAAATGTTTTACCTCGAAACAAACAGAGACACAAACACAAACAGAGATATTTGAAAGAATAAAAAAATTTTAGTTGATAAATATTATATATATATATATAATTATTTTTACTCATTTTATCCTTA
This sequence comes from Cornus florida, assembly GCF_030987335.1. Lineage (NCBI taxonomy): Eukaryota > Viridiplantae > Streptophyta > Magnoliopsida > Cornales > Cornaceae > Cornus > Cornus florida. The sequence continues at coordinate 11,876,034 of NW_026775577.1, forward strand.
TAATAATGAAAAAGGAAAATCAATAATTTGGAGCTTAAAATTAAATTTTTGTTATATTTGTTTTTTAAAATTAATAGATAATATATTTTAAAGTACATTGAATCACATTTTTTTACACCTTGTATAATTAGAAAATCAAATATGTAAATTTCAAAAAAAATTAGGGACACGTGTCTGAGTAAGAGTCATGTGGAGATGTTCCACAAGTATTTGAATGTCCGATACTATCAGTGTCACCCGTAAGAGGGTTGCCTGCATTAAAAATTTATCTAAAATGTTATATTTGCTGCTCATTTTTTAATGTTTTTGTAATTAAAAAAAAAAAAAAATTACACATGAAATTACTTCCAATTTCTTGTTGAGGTGGGGTTACATCTGTGTGCCTAACTTTTGTACCTTTACCCTCCTTTTCTGTCTGAGATTGCATTATATGTAAATTAATGTTTATTAGTTTAATTTTTGTCCTAATTCATTTACTTTAATTTCCTTTATCTAGATTTTAAATTTTCTTTTTTTTTTTTATCAACTTTTTTTTTTCTTTCTTTTTCAACAACGATGGTATCTAACTAATACACATCCTTTCCAATGCAAACTTAAGACGGCTTACATTGAACTCTTTTCAAACTGTGCAATGGTGAGAACCACACTAGGCTAGAACTTTATCGAGGCAAAACACATGCAAGGTAACCAAGCTTTACAGAAATACTTTAAGAAATAATGAATTAGAATAATAAGATTTAACCGCAAGAAAGGTGACTGCTGCAAGAACCATGGACATTATATGAGGCAATTCTAATGGACTTATTAATCAACCCAAGAAAACGAAGAGAGAGAGAGAGATGTTTTAATTACATCATTGCAGCTACATAATAAAAAAAGAAAATCAAACGAAAAGATTAAATAGCAAGAATAGCATATTGTCAAAGTTTTTTCAACAAAACAAACTTGTAATAGTCAAACTAATCATTATATCATGATGTTGAAATCCTTTAACACGCCCTCTCATGTGTGGTCTTCTTTTGATCCAATATCATGTTAACAATTATCTATTCTAACAACTTAAACTGTTAGATAGGGTATAAGTCAAATATTTAAATCTTTCTGTGTAGGAAAAGAACAAATAACGTACCTTCATCGAAACAAAACTATTGACACGGGTAATTTCAACTAAACCAATCTGATATTTGTTTCTTTTTCTCAACGTAAATGAAATAATTTCTCCGATCCTAATGTTGTAAACAATGTAAGTTCTTAGTGGAATTAAAACACAAAAGATCACAACTAGCACAAATAGGATGAGAGAACTCATATCTTAATTTTCTTATCCGAACATCGCAATTGTTTATGATCTCCCACAAAATGAATCACTTTTGCATGATTCCAGAGTTGGTTGAAGGGGCCATTAGTTGATTTTTGAAGGTTTGCATTAATGAATTCGGGGCTGCTGATAACATTACACCACTCTCGGCAGACATATTTCATAACATTGTGTTGAATCGGGAAAAAAAAAATCAGAATGTTGAATATGATCCCTTCAGAAAGAAATGGTAAGCTATTTTTCGTCTTTTTTCCACTTGAACAAGAAACTGCCTTGAATTTCTTGGAGATACAATTTAATCCAGCCATTTGCAATTTTAAAAAAGGATTAGAAAGAAAAAATGCTTAGATTTGAATATAAAAATGCTTAGATTTGAATATAAAAATTAAAGCCATGAGATACACAATTTATTGTAGTTAAAATCTTTTAAACTTAAACCTAAATTACTCACTTTCACCCACAAGTTTTCGTTTCTAAGCATTCTTTTCCCCTTACATTCCAACATTCTACTTAATTGATCAAGTTTTTCTTCCACACGGTCTCATTTTTTTCATTGACCAAAAACTCACAAACTCATTTATTCCTATAGAAACTTGAAACCTGGCCTTCTATTATGAAAGATGTAGTAGAAGAATACCACTAAGTTGCACCCTTGGTGATTTAGGCCACTCTATTTCACCACCACTAAAATCTCAAACTTAATTAAACTGATCCTAAAGCCGGTGATGAACCTAAAATGAACAAGGAATTTATTTCAATAAGCGCAATCAATAATCAAATATTTGAAAATCAAATATTTGAAAAATATTTTAGTAAATAAAAATTTAAAAATATAAAGCTGGTATGGTATATTTAATGTAAATCAATACTAGTCCTAATTAAGCTAATGGAACATTCTATATCTCAAATAATTCTATTTGTTTTTATTTGTTTTGTATCTCTTTCTATATCTTTTTGTTATATGTTGTCACATTCTCCTTCTCACTTTCTTTTGTGGAGTTTGTTTGACTTGCTGTTGGAACTTGATTATACAAATGAAACTCACCTTATATATAGAAATTCCCATCCCTTATGAACAGCTGGAACAACTAAGATCTAATCTCTAGAAGTCTCTATCCAAATATCTTAAATATTTACACATATATGTAAGATATTTACAAACTTTATTGAACTTCTAATCTTTTAGGTTGAAGAAAATTTTAAAATACAACACTCTTACAAATTTTTACCAACTCTTCAATATTCTAAAATACCCTAACAATCTCCAATGGTTCAATGACAATGTTGGCAACTTTTCTAGAAGGTTTTAGTAGGTAGAATTAATGGCTATGTTAATTATATTGGGATTTTGAATGACTGTTGCACCGCTTTTCTTATCTAGTATCACTCCACTTTCGTTCTCAAGTTGGAATTTTCTTCTAATTCGTTTGGTTAGGATAAAGGAAAAGAAAGGAAATAGAAAATTTAAAAAAAAAATTATAGTTTGGTTAGATAGAAAAAAAAAGTTCTAGAAAATTAAGATTCTTGTAACCTTTTATTTTCTCCAAAATGTTTCCTTCACAAAATACGGGAGAGTTTTATTTTCCCATGAAAGCCTGTCTTTTTATTTAGTATTTCTATTTTATTCAACAACTTCATTAATATTATTTTACCCAACAACTTTATTTTATATTTGGAAAGAATAACAATTTTTTACTAGGTTTCAAAAAATTGGAGTCCACTAACAACTTTATCATTGATAAATTTTTAATTAACTTGACTTCCATTCTTAGTTATTTTTCAATTAATTTAAATTTTTAATTGAAAATTTTATTATTTTTTTAATATATTTTATTACTAATTCTTTATTATTTTATAAAATAATGGTAATTTAGGTATCCAAACTATAATATGATATTTTCCTACAATTTTCTTAAATAAATTTTCATCCTAACCAAATACATACTAGAAAATCACTTTTTTTTTCATTCACTTCACTTTTCTTTTTATTTTCCATTTCTTTTCCTTTCTTGCTATTTCCATCTAACCAAACGGAGCCTTAGAGAAAAATTTTACAAAATGCATTTTCGTGATTAGTGTTAAATATCATAAAGTTCATTTCACAAACTTAAATTGAAAAAGAGAGAATAAAAATAAAAAATAAAAGAAAACGTTCAGACCAACTGCAAAGAGGGTTGATATTGAAGAATTTTTTAATTTCAAAGTTTGGGACATAAATGCTGATGATCTTTTAATATTCACATTGTCAATTTCACAAGTGCATTCTGTGGGGTCTCTCTTGGAGAGAATCTCAATTTGAAGACTCTGTTTGCATTTGTCACGATCGCCAAGCCATGTAAATATTGTCTCCTTTACACCTTATCTTTTCGGTGCTCATGATTTTGTTCAGAATTACACAATTTCTCCCCGTGAGATTTGCACTGCTCACATGTTCCAAGATGATTGAGGCCACCTTCAAAGCTTCCCCTCTACAATATTTCTCAAGACAATTCCATCACTACTCTCTTTAAGAGAATGATTATATGCTGCATCAAAATTGATCTTCAATATTCACTCAGCAGGTCTAGACCACTGAGAAGTTGCGGAATCTGATGTCAGTAAAGGCATTATATTCAAAGCCCGAGTTTTCATTGCATCGTGAAAGTGTGACAAGGCATTATAGGTTTCTGCTTTTTCCTGAAAATCCATTCATTCTTCCTCTTCCATATACACCAACACTATAAAAGAAACAAGGCTAAATGTTTGCCGGGACATATTAAGGGTAATTTTTACCTAAAAATCCATTCATTCTTCCCCTTTCATTGCCTCGTAACAGTTCATGGGTTGTCCATGAACTGTTGTAGCATGGCATCCAACGATAGGGTTGTGAGCATGGGTTCGATTCAGAAAAATCTACAGTTGGACATTGTAAATAGAGGCGTCTACGTGTAAGCATGTCAACACAGAAGCAGATTCATACTAGAGGATTAAATAAGTTGTAATTTCATTAGTATGCACATAGAATTCTAGGTTGCCAAAAGCTTCCTCAAGCTAAACGACGGAAATGAAGATCATGTTGTTAAAGAAAGAAAGGAAGCTTCACCATGAAAATATGGCCAAGCAGTCAAATGTCCAAGCAAGGTCAAAGCCAAAGCCAAATAGTATAATGAGAAATTTAAGATTTATATAGTATACGATGGCCCAACTGAAGGAATCGGCCAGGCTGTTTGTGTCGGTTTTTCTTGGTGTTCTAAGGTTTTCGGTTCTTGAATTGAGCAGAGTAGAGATGATGAATAAGAACAAGGGCTGGTTTCAATGTCTAGGGAACAAGGGCTGGTCTCTATGTCTAGGGAAATTTGCTTTGCAGTTGAATAATCATTTCGAATTGTTATGTGTGTGTATATTATCATTATCCTTGCCCTAATTTCATGTATATATATCTTATAATAGTTGAATAGATTAACATCATGCATTATATGAAAAGGTTAAACAGCAAGAATAGCAAATTGTCAGTTTCTTTCCAACAAAACAAACTTGTAATTGTCAATGTTGATGAACAATATAAAAACCTTGTACGGGTTAAATGGAGATATATAGCAAATTCCAAATTGCAGACTAGGGAAAGGACTACTTACATACCTTCAATGAAACCGAGCTGTTGACATTGGCATGGTAGAGGTAGATGTTCTTAAGGTCTCTGTCTTCTTTTCCCAAAGTAAATGAAGAAGCTTCTCCCATCTTGATGTTGTAAACAATGTGATTTCTCGATGTCTGTGAAGCGCACAAGCTCACCAACTCTCCATTTTTTAACCAGACGATTGAGAGAATACAAACACCAATGTAAAAATAATTCGTTGGGATGAAGCATTCTATCAAGCACGCCACTTTGACCTGTCAAGTCAATGTTGTAAAGCCTTGTCCACTCTGCTGTATTGAATTCTTTCAACACCCAAACCTCCCACAAAAAAATCGTATTTTGAACCATCAAAGCAAGAAAGCTTCCCTTGCTATAAAAAAACTCCATTTTTCATTGAAGACCTTCGGAACTGGAAGCTGGTGCATCATTTCAGATTTAACATCCAAAGCTAGAAGATGACTATGAGATCTGGTATTCAGATTAGTATTTGGAATATGTTTAGCATCAATCAGTCTCCATGCAGTTTCAGTACCCACAGTTACTATTGCACACATGAAATCATGGTTGTCATTTTCATCTAAGACATAGACAACTTTGTATCTCCTGATAGAATGAGCATGTACTAAAGCAGAATAAGGTAAACAATTAAACATCCAATAGGTTCAAATAATGGAGGGAGGGTCAGTATATGCTTGGTAATAAGATTTTCCACACGGAATTGAAGTTTGTTATGACGGAACAAAAATAAGCCATCACAGCTAGACAAAATACGTTTTACTGAACTTATATTTTAATTTTCTTAACTGAACATTGAAATTTTTTGTCTCCACAAAATCAATCACTTCTAGATGACCAATTTGTTGGGTGAGGAGGCATTTATTTGATTTTTGAGGGTGTGCATTAATAAATTCTATACCACTCTCGGCAAACATGTCTCATCACATTGTAAAGAGTATCAGGAAGAAAAACCAGAATTTTGAATATGATCCCTTCCAGAAGAAAAGGTAAGCTGTTTCTCATCTTTCTTCTACTTGAACAAGCAAGTGCCTTAGATTTATTGGAGATATGATTGACTCCAGTCATCTGCAATTTTAAAAAGGATTTTCTTATATAAAATAAAAAAATGCAACTTTAAATAGGGTTAAAGAAAAAAACTAACCAAATTCCTAAACATGAAATTCGCAAAAATATAGAATCAAAAAAAGGAAAAATAAACCCACCAGAGAGACATACTATTTTACAGTAGCACCCATATGAAACTTCATGCAGTTTACATGAAAACTTTACAAAAACTGCAGGATAGATCATGAAGAAAACAAATCAACTGAAATTAAGAACTTCCTTTATTAAAACTTTGACTTCTCATTATGAAGAAAGAGAAAAAACATGAATCCAAAATGATAAGCCTCTCTAACAATAATAATAAACAAAATTAAAAAAATACACCAACACCTTCAACCAGAAAAAAGAATGGAAGCAACATATAGATAAATAATTCTTAGCTATGGTCTTCAACAAAAGGCAAAGACTGTCTCTTTCGAAAAGTTTTACATTTTCCCATTACATCCAGGCAATTTAATTTCTATGCATGCTTAGTCCAATATACAATTCTGCCATGGATCATTGAGTTGCAAATCATATGCTAGTATAACCCAATATCATAAAATGTATGGCATGCATATATTTAGTAACTTTAGGACCCTAACCCACCTCAAGAGTAACTTTGAAATTCATGATTGGTCATGGTACTGTAGGATCACAAGTTATACTACTTTGCAGATATGGGAGTTTACAAGGGCGTCTGGTTGAAACAGTTTCCTGTTGCCCGAGAAAAAACATATAAATAAATATACATATGTATATATATATATATATATATATATATTTGAAAACTTTATAATAATTTCAATAGAAGTTTAAATATTTAATCAATCAACATAAACAATATATATATATATATATATATATATATATATATATATATATATATGCAAGTGAGAGAGAGAGAGAGAGTTACCTCTTGTAGCTGCATAGATTCAGCCTTGAGATCAGTACTGCCACAACAAACACAGCTCTTTCGGACAATGGGACGATGAGCAAGTCGAGGTGATCTTCTGGATTGAGTTCTCCCATTATCCAGTGACAATGATAATGACAATATAGTCAAACACAATTCTCTTCACCTTTTCTTTCTGATAGCAAAATTGATTTCTTTCAGCCGTTGGGATTTTCTTTTTATGGTTGCTGGGATTTTTGTAGATCACAAAATAATTTTAAATTTTAAAATGAAGAAACTCAAAGAAGCGCCAAAATAGTACTCAAAAACAGAAGGAAAGAGTAGATTTTCCCTTTTGCAATTTCTTTCATTTATTTTTCTTTTAAAATGCGATTTGACAATGGAAAAAAAATAAATAAATAAATAAAATTCGAGAATGGACAAATTTCACTGAGAAAGTTAACCGGTCAAACAATGCCAAACATAAATAAGGACCATATGAGACCATATAAGAAAGGAATATATAAATACTATGAATAGGTCAACTCGAGTAACTACTATGAATAGGTCAAATTTTGTTCTGAAATTTAATTGGCATGATACAGAATCATAGAAGAGGCTTAAATAAGCTGCAATTTCACTAGTAAGCATACAAAGTTCTTGGTTGGCGCAAGCTTCTTCAAGCTAAATGATGGTAACCATTGTCTGTACATTTAGTGATGCATTTCTTCACTTGAAATGTCCCTCCTAATCCCAGCAAGAATGATTTCCTTCAGCAGGAGAGGATCCTGCGGCTTGGAAAAAGGAGGTCACCAATGGCGTTGATACTTTCACTGTTGGAAGCTAACTTCCAGTTCAATTGGAATGCCCGAAGTGAACTCAAGTCGCTCTCACCATACTTGCTCAGATTAGCCTCTTCACTCAAGCTTAACTCTCTTAGTCGGAGAACTCACATTAGATTTTGCCTCCTCAGGATAAATTAGCCTTACCCCTCTGCATCAACAGGCGAAAACATTTGTCACTAGGCTTCAATCCTTTGTCTAGAATTTCGCTGTAAAGATGATGAGCTCTTGTTATGTTACCCTTCTCAATGAGGCTTGCAATCAATGTCTCATAAACGTATGCAGATGGTTCTAATGATCGTCGTTTCATAACCATTAAATATGTTTCCGCTTCATCCAACCTTCCACAATGACAAAGGCCGCTAATCAACGATTCAAAAACCAATGAACCATGAGAGAGTGATCTGTATTCCGCTTCATAATACAGCTTGATAGCATCCTGAATGTTGCCTTCTTTCGCAAGGCCTGCAATAAGGTGAGAATAAGTGATTTCGTCCGGCACAAACCCCTTATCTAACAGAACAGTTAACATCTCATCAGCTTGCTTCACACCCCCAGTTTCACATAGCTTTCCAAGCATATCATTGAAAGCAGAACAACTAGGAACAAGTCCCATAGCCAACATTCTCTCACAAAACTTGAAGCTCTCTAGGATTCTTCCCGTCTCGGAGCAACCCACAATGAGATGATTGAAAGTCTCATCATATGGCTTCAATCCCATGTTTTCCATTTCTTGCATCAAGCAATTTGCAGCATCAATCCTTCCCTCTTTACAATGAGCCCCTATAATTGAAGTGTATATGAAAGAATTGGCATACAAGCCTCTCTTAAGCATTTCCTCATAAACCTCACGTGCAGAGTCTAAACTCCCAAGCTTAACTCTTGCATAAACAATCAAAGAAAAAGAAATGGTGTCAAGAATCATATACCTCCTCAACATTTTCTTCAACAAAACCATCCCTTCTTCAATTCTTCCCTCTTCTAAAACCCTAAAAATCAAACAGGTGTTAACAATCACTGAAGGAGAACATCTCTTCCCATGAATTCTATCCAAAATGTCAACAAATTCCTGCAACTTCCCTTCTTTGCACAGTGCACTGGTCATGATTCTGACTGTAACATCATTTGGGTTTGTTCCTTTTTTGATCATATACTCATAAATCTTCCAAACCAGAGTGGTCTGATCAGATTTTTGAACCACATGAAACAATGTGTTGTAACTAATAATACCCAAAGAAAATCCATTTTTACCCAAATATTGACAAACATCAAAAGCCACATCTATCATTCTCAACTTAGAGTAAGTTTGTACCAACAAATCAAACACAAACGGAGTCGAATCAGTACTTCCATAACTACTAATCAGTGAATCAACCACAAGAAATCGCGAAAAATTACCCGAAACACTTTTTGTCAGGATTGATTCGAGCAATGCACGAGCGTCCTTGATGAGCTTAGCGCGAACCAAGATGTGAATCGCAATGCAATAACTGAGAGTCCCATGTTCGAAATTCATGCGCTGAGCTGACCAGTGGAAGAAACCCAGAGCGCGTTTGGCATCGATGGGTTGTTTCAGTTCGAATAACACCTTTTCGACGAATGAATCGCTCAACTCTACTGAATTGAATCGTCGAGCCAGTGCGTCCCAGTTCAAGCCTTTTCGCAGCGAATCGCATATGGAGTTCACAATTGATGGATCGATTTGGGGTTGTTTTGGTACTGTGTGAATTGACTGTGTGAATGTTGGGAATCTATGAGTGGCTAGGCAAAGCCCTGAAGAGTGATGGTTTGGATGAGAGATTGAAGATGGAATCATTCGAATCCATGTTTGTTTCATTGATTTTCGCTTCAGATGTTCATACATGCAACTTTAAAATCACCTCTTCAAAGTTCCAAACTTTGACCATATAAAGTGAAAAATAAATAAATAAATAACATAGTGATGTGATGACATTTTGTTAGTTAGATTTGTATAAATTGTTAAATTTATCTTTAATTTTTAAAATTAAAGATTTAAATAAAAATTATAAGTAGAAAATTTTAAAATAATTTAAGTAAGTTTTTAACTTTTTATTAATATATTACATGAAAAAAATGTATTTTCTATTTAAGTAATATTATTATTTTTCATCCATTTATAATATGTAAAATAAAGTATTTTTTATGATAAAAAAGTTTTAATTGAGTATAATAAATTTTATTATAAATAGAAAAATGTTAATATAAGTTGATATTTTAGAAAATTATAGTTACAATTTCTTCTTTTTTTATTTTTATGATAAATTGACACTAATAATAAAATTAAGATAAATGATATAATTAATATTTAGATATGAAAAAGATAATAAAATAATTTAATAATAAATGAGAATTTTAATGAGAATTGATAAAATATGCTTTTGTGATGAGTTTGTTTTTTAATCACACTAAATTATTATTTTAGATGTGTAGTTTGTACTTCAAATTATTTTTTTTGTCACTTTACCGTATAATCAAATCATTGTCCGTATTCTAGCTTATGAAATCTTGCACATTTAAAAAAACACAACCGGTTTTGTTTTTATTTAAACTTACCGAACACAAAAAGTGCAACTGCTTTTGGTGTGAGTTACTTTTTTAACCTGAGAAAAGTGTAATTGGTATGTTTGAAACAGAACCAGTTGTACTTTTACATAAAGAAAAAATACACAAGTTTTTAACTTAGAAACTTGTAACTCTCAATTTAGCAAAAAAACATAATATATGCACATGTGTCTTTATTTACATACATGTTCTAAATGACGTTGGCAACGAGTTTAACATTAAGAGGCACTTGTGTTTCAATTTAGAAAAATTAGGACCGAAGATAAACAAAAATATAACTTGATCATCAAGTTTTGATTCCAAAAATTTCAACATACCAATTTATATCTCACAATTTAGCTCACAACTCTTTTATTGTTAAATTTGAAGTTTAAAATACCTATCAATTTTTAGTTGTTCGATGAACGACAAATATACTTTGTACTTACAAGACAGAATCAAGTTAGTGTGAGTATGTGAAAGTAAGGGTGGAATCAAAAATTATTAATGAGATGGGTTAATATTTTTTTGAGTAGCTATATATATATATATATATATTTTGACTTGGCTAAAATTGTCTATAGTAAAAAAATTATGTTTTTTTTTGGAATGGGTTTGAATTGCATATCCGTGTCTCATGTATCTATACAAGAATAACTTAGCTTGGTATACTGTATATGTAATTATTAAATAATAATTTTTTAAAAAAAATTAATTATTAAACCAAGCTGATAAATAGTGATATTTTCTTGCCTTTTTAAAATAGAATATTGATGGTTCAAAATAATTAATCTCACAATTCAAACCAGTATTTTACTAATGCACTAAGCAAAAGTTGCTAGAATCTGTTCACAAGCATTTCAATTTTTAAAACTATCAACAAAAATGTGTAAGAAGAAATAGAATATGAACATATAATAATAATAATAATAATAATAATAATAATAATAATAATAATAATATAAGATAGACAAAACAATAAATATTATATAATTTTAACCAATATATATATATATATATATATATATAATTTAATTTAATTGTATTTTTAAAATAAAAAAAATTTCTCCAAATTAATAGTGGTGATTTGGTTTAATGAGGGACTAAGTCATAAGTAACCAAACACCACCCCTTCCCTAACCCTAATCCCTGTATTGCGCAATTAATGAAATCCAATCTCGCAGAGAAAAGTCCCATAAACACTACCACAGTGTACGACCGCTGGTTCACCCCCAAACACACACACAGACTCGCGCACACACATACACATAGCCATGGACTCCACCCTTACCCAACCCGTCTCCATCAAACCCTCCTCTGCTCGTAAGCTGCCAATCAAACGCAAAAACCCCGACAATTCTAACCCTAACCCTAGTTTTCACCCAACCCTAGTCCCCAAACTCGAATCCACCACCGAATATACCGCCGACGACGACAGGGATGGCGACGACGTCGGTGGTGGAGATCCGAACCCGCCGCCGTTCAAGTTCCACCGGATATGGACCGAGCCCGACGAGATTCGTTTCCTTCAGGGCCTTCTCGACTGCTCCTCCGATGGCCTTTCGTTCCCGAGAGACCTTAACGTCTTCTACGCTAGGTTCTCCGGCACCATGTCGCAGCCGTACACGAAATCTCAGCTCTCCGAGAAGCTCCGGCGGCTCCGCAAGAAGTTTCGGGTGATCTCGTCGCGTCTCGCGCGGGGGCTCGACAAGTCGGCGCTTTCGTCGCACGATCGGTCTCTGTTCGAGCTGTCGAAGCGGTTATGGGACCCTGAATTTTTGTCAAGTTCGCCTTTTGGTGCCAACAATAAGCCAAAGAAGTCGAATTTGGTTGGGGTCAAAGTTAGCTTCTCGCCAACACTGCATTCAACTTCAATTTTGGATCATAGCGTCCTGAATTACGTTGACGATGACATTGATGATCATGTTTGTGCTGGTTTTGATGGTAATGTTGATGTTGTTGATGGTGGTGTGAAATTAAGTGATGTGAATATTGAGTTTGATGATGGCGTTCAAGAAGAGGAATTTCCGGTACCAATCTGTTGTGATGATGTCGGAATTGGGAAAATTGCAGGGAAGACTGTGCTTGATGTGTTTGATCATTCTCTGAAAGAGGTTAGGATGGAGTTTGTTCGTCAGCGTCTGCTTTATCCAGACAATGGGTCCACAAAAGCTGGTTCTTCCAAGGAAGGGAAAGTGGAGAATTTCGAAAACCGGTGGCGGGAGCAACGGGTTGCGGAGTTGGATGTTTTGGCTCATCGCTTGAGGTTGGTTCTTGAGAATTCACTTCAAATGCAATGAATATAAGTACTTGTATATGGAACTGGCACAACACCCATCTTTTATTTATATTATCTTCTTTTTATTGCCTCATTTTAATTTATTCGATAGTTTTCTTAAGCTTCACATTACATTTGATTCCTTTTTTTCTTTTATTTCCTCTTCTTTTTCACATGAGAAAATTTGTAAATTCCTTCAGAGAGAATTTATTTGTTTATCTACATTTCGATGTTTCTGTCGCTGAATAAGTTTAGGTAATGGAATATATCTTTGTTTATATCTGTTGATGTCGATGCATAAATGTTTGCTTGAAATATTGTTTATGGTGCTTCTACTTTGTGTGGGCTATCAACAATGTAGCGTGGAAAGTTGTAGTATGTGGAACATAGTGGAGTTGTGTGGCAAGATGGTGGCAATGACGAAATGGTAAAAAGTGAACCATGACCTGATGATGGTTCATAGTAGTGATGGAGGTATTGGTGACAAGCCACTGAAATGGTGGTAGGGTAGTGTTAAGTGGTGGTTATGGTGATGGATTGCCAAATATGAGATTTTCAACAATTCGTGATTGAAGATGTTTCCATGACATTCAAATGAATGTGACAGTTGTGATGATGGTGGTGGGCGTTGGTCTGTTGATGGTGACAGTTTCACAAATTTGGCGGTGATAATAGTGTTATGAAACAATTGTTATGGTGACAACATTTTTTCGGTACTAGAGGTGAGAAGCTGGTAGTGGTAATGAGTTGGTAAGGTGTTTTGGCCATTTGGGGTTTTAGTGGTCGTGGTGATGGTGAGAATGTGCAGAGGTGGTGATTTGGTGATGGAGGTGGTGACAAATTACTAGAGGAGTTTAGTGGTGACTGTGTACCAGACGGTGATGGGAGCCATGCATTATTGTGATGGTAGCATTGTTGGTTAGATCACTAAGGTGAGGTGGTTGTGATGTTTAGGCACCCACCCATTTAGAAATTAGAGTTGCACTAGATGAGGGTTGCCACCACTTGAAAAACTTGGCTAGACAACTCTGACCAACTCGTGTGATTTATCTTGGATTGATAATGAGTTGGCATGTTGATGTGCACCATTGTTAATAGTTCGAGCTCTCTAGTAGCTTTCAACAAGACAGCCCAGCCCTTGGCATATCTTTGCCAACCAATTCCGTTGGACATGTAACAAGGGTATACCAATTTCAATTCCTTGTGTTATTTGTCTCTCAAAGGTTATGTCCAATGTCAGTGCCTGAGTTATACATTGGCTTGTGTCCATTTAGGGGGAGTGAGGAAAATTGAAATGGAGAACTCATTCTTTGTTGACTGTTATTTAACCCTTGGAGTGATGGTATGAGCCTGAATACAGAACATTGTTAGATCGATCATCTCTCTCTCTCTCTCTCTCTCTCGCCAAGAATTTTCAGATTTATATCCTCATTCCACTTATAATTTGTCCAATTTACTTTCCCCCGTATCCCTTTTCCTCAACACACATGACATGAGCATGCAAATGGACCCACACAGATGTTTTAGAAGGTAAAAGGAATCGAACAAGAGCATGTGACAGGCCCATTCCTCCGGAAGTAGTTGCTTGTGTCTACTGGAGTTCTACCTTTTCATACCTCATCTAAAGGCTGTTGGAGCAAAAGCACAACACATGCTCCATCTCCTGGTAATATTGCTTCTTTCATACTTTTATCTAAAGGCTTTTACTTTAAATGGATACTCTTTCTCCAGTTCAGCCAAGTTCCTCTCTCTCTCTCTCTCTCTCTCTCACACACACACACACAAAAAAAAGGGGAATGGGTTTAATTTTGAATTTTTTTAGGATTACAACTTGCCTTTGTGACTTTGCTAAGCTTTTTTAGGGTACCAATTATTTGAAGTTTCTGTTACAAGTGAGGAAGAAACTGTAGCTGTACTTCATGTTTTTTCTTTCTTGGATAGGTTAGAGAGACACACCCAACTCATATGCATTCACCATAGGTGAGAAACTTGGACCTTCCATCTTCATGAAAAGAGATACAGCTGATACTTCATATTATGAAGCTGGATGGTTTCTTAGTGATGCACTTCATAAATTTTTAAAACAAATTTGAGCTAAGCGATATATTAACTTGTAAGTCTTTTGTCTAAGTGGCTTTCGGTCTCAACTCTCAACCTGTCAGTCAGTCTCGAGATCGGTAGAGAGGAAAGGATATATATATATATATATAATATTTGCTTTATTCTGAATTTGCTGTAGCGCCGAGATTAAAATGTAGTGGAACTCTGCAAGTGCGGAATGATATTAGTGATCCTCTGTACAAATACAGATTCACTGTGAATGTGTAAATTGTTTAAAAAACTTAAGAAATGTCAATAGTTTTTGTACAAAAGACTTTTTAAATTGGTGATTTATTTTCCCACATTCTAATAAAGAGAGACATTGATTAGAAATGTGATATAACCAATTTGTGTATTCAGGGTCAAAAAAACATGTCTAGGCCAATTAATTTGTACATTAACACCGTCAAACATCGCATACTTCCGTATCACAGTTCTGTATGGATCATTCTAGTTGTCTTATTTTTTGTATGGAAAATATCTTTAACGAGTAAATTTATCGAATTGATGATTTCAATGATAGCGAGTCCTTGAATGCATTCAAGCGGAACTCAAGCATCAATCATATATATATATATATATCCAGAAAACAGAACACAGTCTCCAAATGGTGTGAATAATTGTTATGATGATATCTAATGAGGTTCATATTCAATTTGTTCGCGCGCGCCTGGAATATGTTCATATTCATGGATTAAAAGTTTATTATTCCCGAGCTATATTGCATTTCCCTTCACCTGAGCCAATTATGAGTGGGCCCAATTAACTTTTGAAAACTGTTAGAATCAGACGGAACTTTTCAGCCTTACAAAAAGGAAAAAAATTCCCTATATGAGTTGGAATCGTTTGTTGTTTCATAAAAGAGTTAGCCTCAAAATTAAGTTTCATAAACGATCACAATTGAGACTGAAAATGTACTAATTTATACTAAAGATTAGTAGTTATTATTTGTCAATGGTAAAGTGATATTACTTTACTTATAAAAAAAAAGTGATATTACTGGAATGACTTTCTATTAAGTTAAATAAATAATGAAAAATTAATTTTTTTTTTTAATGGAAAACCTGAAAACCAGCATACCCACTTGGAAAACTGGGCGGGCGCGGTATCAATTAAGTCATTGGATAATGCTCAAAAAAATTAATGAAATATAAAAAAAAAAATTATATTATGGTAATATATATAATGGTAATTTTTTGCCAAATTTTTATTTTTAAAAAATCATACAGCAAGGTTTTTATTATAATTATTTTGGCAATCAATTGTTTTATAAAATGAAGAAAACAAGCTGAACATTACCAAACGGAACCACTGTAACTGGTTGATCTGATATAAAAATTTAGGTAGTGTTGCATTCTATTTTATTAAATCTCAAGACAGAAACATGAACACCCTAATGTTCTTCTCTATTTCAATACACAATGCCTTCGTTGGAATTATACATTTTTTTCCTATCTGAAGCAATTTTTTTTACTGATTATAACGAACCGTCTTGTCATTTCATTTAAAAGTTTAAACTATTAAGTACTGTTTCATACCGATTCATATATTCTCAAAAGCTTCTCCATCTGGATGTGTTTTGCATGAAGAAATTTTTTATAAAATGGTTATCAGTCCAACATAATTTTATATTGGGCTTTTAAACTGAATTAAGAATTTATGTAAAGAAAATGAGATGTTAGAATGGTTGAGTAGGATCACTAAAAAAAATAGGGATTCAAGGTAAAATATGAAGGAAAAACCAAGTGTAAGTAACGCCCATTAATATCAAAATTAGAGAAAAATGTCTATAAATGCTTGGATAAAAAAAAATATAACATTTAATATAAAAAAGTTATATAACTGATTTCATTTATATGAAATTAAGATAAGGATGACCACCACGAACGTTGTTTATCCGAATCTAGGACCAGAACCACCTAACACCTACCATGAAACAGCCTATTTATTGTGTTGGGAGAGTAAAGTAAAGGGTTCGGCAGTCTGAGATTTGGAAGTGAATGCAGATTGGCATGACCCATCCAGAAAAGGAGACTGGTTACTGGGCCCCACATGAAACTGAAAGTGAAAGAGTTTCGTTTTCATATCACCACCAACTTATCTCAACTCGCATTACCCTTCAAACCCATTCAAAATTTCAACTTTATCCACGTTACTCCGTTGCCCAATCCATACGTAGCCCACTTTGTCTTTTTCCAATTTAAGAAAAATGAAAATTTTATAGCCACTTTGTCCTTTTACCATTCAATGAAAAGAAAAATTACTATCTTAAAGTCCACGTCACCTTTTTGAGATTTCCAAAATCTATTTCCAATTTTAGATTTCCAAAATCAAGATCACTTTTCGTAGATATATACTTTTTTATTATTTATTTATAAAGTGTTGTGACAAATAAAATTATGAAACACTTCATAATTTATCATGATATATGAAATTTTTAATTCAGAATGAAAATAACTTAAAAATAATTTAAATTCTTTGTGTTTAAAAATAACAAATAATATAAATTCGTACTTTGTAAATAATATGGATACATACACTAAATTTTAATAGTATTATTGATCATAGTCATTGTCCAACTTTATTTATATATATATAGTTCTTCGATAAATAAAGTTGGACAATGACTATGATCAATAATACTATTAAAATTTAGCGTATGTATCTATATTATTTGTAAAGTATGGATTTATATTATTTGTTATTTTTAAACACAAAGAATTTAAATTTTCTTTAAGTTATTTTCATTCTGGATTAAAGATTTCATATATCATGATAAATATATAAATATATATATATTTCGTTAGCAAAAAATATACACATCACTCACATGCTCATTTTGTCATTTTAAAAATTCCAACTTCACTATCCGTTTTGAAATATAAAGAAAATATAACTAAATTACAAGAACTCGATGAAATATAACTAGATTACATAACCTCAATGAAGAGCTATAGCGTGTGAGATGCTCCTAAATGACTAAATGTGACTCATGTGACATATACATGCATGTCAACTCATTATCATAAAATAATAATAATAATAATAATAATATAAGAGTTAGACTAATTAAATTGTATTTATGTGACTGATTGCTTATGTCATCATGCATTAGCTCCTATCCAAATAAATACGTTAGAATCTTTATCACATAAAAGTGGACCTCATCAAAATTAATATTGATGGACAACTAATTTATTTTGGAAGAAATTATATTATATTTCTCACAAATTTTATGATCATGATTTTTTTACTTTTTATTTGCGCACCTCACAAATAGTTTGAAAACTCAATATAAAAATTATACCACTTAAATTAATGCCCATTGATCCTGATTTGGCACACAGTTTTTATACTAGTTCCATCCTAGTTTTTATAATTTTTTTTAAACAAATAATAATAATAACTACCATAAAGAAAAGGAAAAAAACAGAATTTTTTTTTATGATGGTAATTCTGTAATTTTGACAATAAAGAAAGGTGAGAAGCGGCTCAAAGAAAACAAACTTATACACCCACGTGGACTATCTTTCTGGTCCATTTCTTGTCCTCTTCTTTTCTAACCCGACCCGCCTACTCCTATATATCTCCTTCTGTGATCTCTCGTCGACGGCGACGTGAGCGAGGGAGACATAAACAGTGAGTTTGTCACTAGAGAGAGAATATCTAGAGAGAGAGAATCTAGAGAGAGAATTTTCACCCATGGACACCATGGATGAGACCGCCGCAGTCATTGAGTCCATTTTGAGAGAAGATGAGAGCAGCGAAATCGTCTACAACGATGATCACGGGTGGAAAACGGTGTCGTACTCAAAGCGCCAGAAGAAACAGACGGCGAAGCCACCGGCGAACTCCTCCGACCTCCAGAATTCCGGCGACGTCTTCAGCTCGATCGAGCAGCACTCGGAAGAGCGCCGCCGCCGCGCGTTGGAATCTCAGAAGGCCGCCATGGAAGCCGCAACGGCCTCCAATTCCGCCGTCAAATCAAACGCCGACGACGGCTTAGAAGACGGCAATGATGTCGAAGCCTCCGGCGGCGTTGAAAATGGCGGTACAGAGGCGAAGAAGTTGAAGCCGAAGAAGCCGAAGAAACCAAAGGTTTCTGTATCCGACGCCGCGGTGAAGATCGATGCCTCTGATCTTGTTGTTTTTCTTGATGAAATAACAGTGAGTTTACGATTCTCTCTCTATATTGTATCAATTTGATTTGGTGGACTGTGATCTGTTGTTTGAAATTGTATTTGAATTGAATTCTGTGTTTGTTGTGTTCAAAATTTTGAATTTCGTTATGGTTTGTGTAGGCTTCTTATGAATCGCAGCAGGATATACAGCTCATGCGATTTGCCGACTATTTCGGCCGCGCATTTGCTCCAGTGAGTGCGTCTCAGTTCCCTTGGATGAGGACATTGAAGGAAACTTCTGTAGCAAAGATGGTTGATGTGAGTCTCTCTCTCTCTCTCTCTTATATTTTAAGTTATTTTAATTTTAATTAGATTCCATTCGATGTGTGTTTAAAGAAAATAGAAAAGAAAAGAAAAAGTTCTTTTTTGATTGACTTTTCAGAAAGAGAGTGAATACATGGCAGTGAGACCTTCAAAGGTCTCAGCTTTTTGCTGGATTCTCTATGAGGCATAAAGTTTGAATTTTTAATGCTAAATGTGTTATATGATGAAATTGATCTTCAGAATTGTATTGTATAGTGCATGCATGTGGTCCTTATGCCTCTTCCAAACTTCATTTTTGTGTTTATTTGCATTTTATTTTTTCTACTTTTAATGTTACCAATGATCTCGAATTAGATGCATTTTTAGATTAAAGATGACTTGGATTTGTTTTGTTCTTCAATCTGTTGTTTTGCATGCATTCTATCTGCTTCATCTCATCTTGTTGATTCTGGGCACTCAAAATGATTAACCATATCATTCAGCATATCATATGTTACTAGGGATCTTGTATTTGTACTTCTTTTTCAGAATTTTCTACATTTTGAGTACTTTTTTTTTCCCTTTCATCAGATCCCTCTGTCTCATATATCCGAAGCTGTTTATAAGACATCGGTTGACTGGCTGAACCAGCGATCTTTAGAAGCACTTGGTTCCTTTGTGTTGTGGTCAATGGATAGCATTCTTGCTGACCTAGCTATCCATCAAGGAGCCGTTAAGGGACCAAAAAAGGTGGTTCAGGATTTTCCTGCCAAGTCTCAGGTAGAATTTCCTTTTCCTTCATAATCTTATCACGTAATTATTTGAGGTTTGCATGCAGTATAGTTGTTATGATTTTGACAAATTAGAAGGTTTTTTCCAGAAATGGAATATAGGTAAGATTAAACTGGAAAGCAATGGCCTTTCAAAAATCATAGGATCAGCTACATTTTGTGATTTGACATGGCATGTTTGTCGGATGCGACAATTCCCCATATTTGGCGTTGTCGCTGTAGCAACGAAAAATTCTCAATGTTTGTCGGATTGGAGAACTCCTTATTTGGAGTTGTCGTTGTAGTCAAACTAAAATTCTCAATGTTAGTCGGATTTGAGAACTCCCCATATTTGGGGTTGTCGTGGTAATTAAATCCAAAAATTCTCAATGCTTGTCGGAATTGATAACTTCCCATATCTGGTTTTGTCATCGTAGTCGAATCCAAAAAATTTTAATAACATGTTCGCCGGATGCAAGAAATTTCATTTGAGGTTGTCATAGTTGTCAACCGATTTGTAGCACGTGTCCTTAACTGGTTTGTAGCACGTGTTCAGGAAGTTCCTGCAAAGTCTCAGGTAGAATTTCCTTTTCCTTCATAAGTTTATCGCATAATTATTTGAGAGTTTGAATGCAGTATAGTTGTAATGATTTCGACAAATTTAAGGGTTTTCCAGCAATGGAATGTAGGTAAGAATAAATTGGAAATCAATGGGCTTTCAGAATTCATGGGACCAGCCACGTCATGATTTGACATGGCATGTTTGTCTAATGCTACAACTCCCCATATTTGGAATTGTCGTTGTAGCAAGATTCAAAAATTCTCAACGTTCGTCGGATTCGAAAACTCCTTATTTGGAGTTGTCGTCATAGTCAAATCTAAAAATCCTCACTCCCCATTTTGGGGGTTGTCGTGGCAGTCAAATCCAAAAATTCTCAATGTTTGTCGGATTTGATAACTTCCCATATCTGGTTTGTCGTCGTAGTTGAATCCGAAAATTCTCATAACATGTTTGCCGGATACAAGAAATCCCGTTTGGGGTTGTCGTAGTTGTCAACCGATTTGTAGCACGTGTCCTTAACCGATTTGTAGCAGTGTTCAGGAAGTTCCTGCAAAGTAACAGGTAGAATTACCTTTTCCTTCATAAGCTTTTCACATAATTATTTGAGAGTTGCATGCAGTATAGTTGTTATGATTTCGACAAATTTAAGGGTTTTCCATAAATGGAATGTCGGTGAGAATAAATTGGAAAGCAATGGCCTTTCAGAATTCATGGGATCAGCCACATGTCATGATTTGACATGCCATGTTTGTCGGATGCGACAACTCCCCATATTTGGAATTGTCGTTGTAGCAAGATTAAAAAATTCTCAATGTTCGTCGGACTTGAGAACTCCCCATATTTGGGGTTGATGTGGTAGTCAAACCCAAAAATTGTCAATGTTTGTCAGATTTGATAACTCCCCATATCTGGGGTTGTTGTCGTAGTTAAATCCAAGAAATTCTCATAGCATTTTCGCCGGATGCTAGAAATCCCGTTTGGGGTTGTTGTAGTTGTCAAATCCAAATTTTTTTGCCTAAGGGTGACCGATTTGTAGCACGAGTTCTCAGACATCTATGGAATGTTAAAAATTAGAGGCAGTTATTAGTTTTTAGTTGGTTCTCCGAATGTGCAAACTTTTCTTTCACGCATTTGACCAGGACCAGTGTATACTGCTGTTGGCATTCAAACTGATGTGCGATAAACACTGATACGTGTTCCATATCACATGCCATGATTTGACATGGGATGCTTGTAGGATGCAACCACTCCCCATATTAGCAAAATTGAAAAATTATCATGTTTGTCAGATTCGAGAACTCCTTATTTGGAGTTGTCGTCGTAGTCAAATCTAAAAATTCTCAATGCTTGTCGAATTTGAGACTTCCCCAAATTTGGGGTTGTCGTGGTGGTCAAATCCAAAAATGATCAATGTTTGTCAGATTTGATAACTCCCCATATCTGGGTTGTAGTCGTAGTCAAATCCAAAAAATAACCATAACATGTTTGCAGGATGCAAGAGATCCTGTTTGGGGTTGTTGTAGTTGTCAAATCCAAAAATTCTTGCCTAAGTATGACCGTTTTGTAGCACGTTCCTCAGACATCCACGGAACATTAAAAAATGGATGTAGTTATTAGTAGGTTCTCCGATAGTGCAAACTTTCCTTTCACACATTTGACCAGGACCAGTGTATCCTGTTATAAGCATTCAAACTGATGAGCGGTAAACACTGATACGTGTTCCATGCCAATAGGGCATAGGAGTATAACATGTTAATTTGTTTCTAAGGAGCGGTGTCCACATCATGGAGTGTAGGAGCTGATTACTGTTGGAAAGTGATTAAAAAACTTAAGTTAGCTGGAGTGGCAATGTCTGATGCTCGGATAACTATGCAACTTATTACGAAGGAGATATGTGTCTTTCTCTTGGGAAGCTCTTCCACATGTTCGCTTTTAGTGTTTTAAAATTAGAATATATGCTGAATATTCATTTTTGCATCCCTTTTTTGTTTTTGATTGTCTTTCCCTTTTGGTTTTGATTGCATTCCTTTTTTGGTTTTGATTTTTTTTTGTTCCTTATGTAGTGGTCATATTTTATTTTTACTTTTCCCTAATCTTGTGGTGGTCACTTTAATTGCAATTATATGACCTTTAGGACTGCTAATTACAAAATCTGGTGAATTTACATCCTTTGTCATCGGAGTATGGTAAATGACATTACTACTCACTCTCTAGTATTCCTTCATGGTCCATTTTTCACCTTTTATGGTTTTGGGCTATTCCCGAACTGAAGGCCAAACATCTGCTTAGTAAAGAAGTACCATAGCCCATGGTTAAGCATGAAAGACAACCAATGGAGGATGTATTTAGAGTAATTTGAGGTATGGTGGCATAATGTTGTGAGGAATAATTTAGGGACACAAGATGAAGGGCATGGTCTGGAATTGGCTTGATTTGAGACTCACTTGTCAGATAATCGAGCCGAACCAAACTTATTCATATTGATGCTCAATAATTTGATGAGTTCAGTTTGAGAAGCTAATGAGCTTCCTAAGGCTGTGTAGATCCCAAACTACTCAGGCTTAAATAGGTACGTTAAAGTATCCACTGTCATATACCAACTTGTGCATGTCTAGCCACAAACTTATAGTTTTCACTATCCCTTTAATGAAGATCCTCTAGCAATTCCATACTTAAATGTACTCATAAACATATGCATGATCTGCAACTTCTGAATATAATATAATGTTTTTTTCCTCCAGTAAGTGACTTTTGATATAATGTTCTTAATGTGATGATTTCTTTCATGATATTTAACATTATACATGCCTGCAATGTTCATTTGGGGGGTGGAAAAAAACGAATGAAAAGGAACGCAGGAGATCATATTCCTTAGCTGTCCACGAAAATTTTCTATGTTACTCATCTTCATAATTGATGTATTAATGACACTACGGAGGAACTGCAGGTTGCCATGTTTGTGATTTTAGCAATGACATTGCGACGAAAACCTGATGTGTTGATAAGTCTACTGCCTGTAATGAGGGAAAATCCTAGTTACCAAGGACAAGATAAGCTTCCATTCACAGTATGGCTGATTGCTCAGGTGAGTTAGACAAGTTACCACTTTGGTGCAGCTAAGTACTTCCTAAAGAATGAAGGCAACTCTTCTCCAAGTATCATTTTTTTAAAAGTAAAACTTAATTGTGCAGGCCTGTCAAGGAGATTTAGTTGTGGGGCTCTTCATGTGGGCGCATTTCCTCCTGCCGACGCTGAGCAATAAATCGAGTGCTAATCCGCAGTCCAGAGACTTGATTTTACAGCTGGTGGAGAGGTTGGAAACGATTTCAGTTAATGCGATGGTTATTTCTCTTCTTCTCTTTTATACTGTTTATAAATTAAGAACTCTGAATTCATAATTGCAGAATCGTATCTGCCCCCAAAGCTCGTCCTATTCTGTTAAATAATGCAGTCAGAAAGGGGGAGCGCCTAGTGCCACCATCTGCTCTTGAGCTTCTAATGAGAGCCACCTTCCCTGCACGCGCGGCTAGAGTTAAGGTTTGTACACTTAGGGTGCATATGTAATATTCCTACACGATAGGACTCAGTCTCTGGTTATCCCAGAAGTTGAGGTCCGAGGCATTTTGAGTGTATGGTTTGTGCAGGCTACTGAGAGGTTTGAAGCTGTGTATCCCACCTTGAAAGAGGTTTGTCTTGCCGGTGTCTCCGGAAGCAAAGCAATGAAGCAAATAACACAGCAAACAGTGCAGTTTGCTATCAAAGCTGCTGGCGAAGGTAAAGGTCAAACTTGAATAGAGTACCTTTGTGTGGCTTTGGGATTTTAGGGCTATAACTTTGTATCAGGGCTTGATGTACGCGATTGTTTGCAGGTGTCCCTGACCTATCAAGGGAAGCAAGTGATGTATTTATATGGTGTTTGTCTCAAAACCCAGAGTGTTACAAGCAATGGGTGAGCTGTTCTGGTTATTATTTGTCTGTTAATTATATTTAATAATTTGAGCTTTTATATCTTCGATCCACGCATGAACAACCTGTCTTGTTTCATCTTCATAAACCAATTTAATATACAGGACAACCTTTATCTGGATAATCTTAAAGCAAGTGTTGTTGTTCTGAGAAAGCTTTCTGATGAATGGAAGGAACAATCTGCTAAACATTCTACTCTTGAACCTTTAAGGGCGACTTTAAAGAATTTCAGGCAAAAGGTAACGATCTTTTTAGCTTTACTGCACCAGAAAATAATTTGGTTTAAGGATGTGCCTTACTTTGTTCCTTATGAATTATTTTATTTTTTTAAAAAAATCATTCAATCTGACGTGGGTCATCTGATAATATAACAATTATTTCTGATTATCTCAAACATTGCGATGCCTGTTATTTATTTTAGAACCAAAAAAAATATATATATATATATATTGAAGCAGCTTCTTTTACACATCCTTTGCCTCAATAATATAAGCACCCAGTTCACTCACACTCTAGCATTCCAATGTTTTCTTCATTAATTCTTAAAATCCACCATAATTTTTGTGGCCTTGTTTACAAATCATGTATTTGAGACATGCCATGTTTACGCGTAAATGAAATCAGTAGGTGATGTACTAACCTGTCTTTCATTTTGTAGAATGAAAAAGAACTAGCAATCGTAGAGGATGCTGCCCATCAAGCAACCTTGAAAAATTCAGAGAAGTACTGCAAGTTGATCTTGGGACAATTGTCGCGTGGACATGGCTGCATGAAGAGCATGGTGTTTATATCCGTTGCGTTGGCTGTTGGTGCCGCTGTCATGTCTCAGAATATGGACTCTTGGGACCTGAAGAAACTGTTGGTAGATGTCAACTTCCCTTACACCTTCTGAGTTTATGTTAGAGGCAGCTGATGGGTGATGGCTCATGTCATCCTTGCATATATAAATTATATCCGGCATAGATAAGCGTGATGACCCGTAGCAAAATTGGACAGAGAAAGAGTTCGTTCGGTTTTAATGAAAAATAGAAATAAGTGGCAGCAGCCATAGCGTCTGGGATCTTAGTTTACAGTGTTTGTGTTTCTGGTTTTCAGTAAGGTTTCATTTCAGTGTCTTCTTTCTTTAAGTTATAGCGTCTCGTGTTGTAAGTGTTAGTAGTGGCAGCAGCCGTAGTGTCCATGTTTGTGTGTCTGGTTGTCAGTGAGCTTTCATTTCAGTGACTTGTTTAAGTTCTGGTGACTTTTGTTGTAAGTGTTAATTCCGTTTTCTCGTTACATTTTCAAATATGCAAAATGGTTTTAGGAAGTGTCGAATGCATGTTCAATGAATCCTACTTGATTGCATGATGTGATACTCTCTCTGCTTATGTTGATTAATGATGGTTGTCGATTTCAGTAGGTCAGATCATTATGTGTTAGTATTTAGTCAGTGGGTGATATTGTGTCATCGGTATTTCCGACTTGAGGGTGAAGCAAGGTTTGCTATTATGGCTTTCGAAATTACAGTATTTTGAATATAGTTTTTCCATGAACTAATTTCTTTTTGAAGTGGTAAGCAATCATTGAACGTCAATACCAGGTCTTCAAAATTTTAGCTGGACTTAACCCCATTCGCTAATTTTATTAAATCCAAAATTTGAAATCGTGTTTCTTATGTAGTAAAAGTAATGATACATTCTTCGAAAGATGCGGAATAAAACTATGTTTCTTACCGAAAAATGAATTCAGTTAGGTTATGTCCAACCGAACTGTTTTAATAGCTCTCGAATAGCTCTCGGCAGTATTGGAATGCAACACCGCATATAATTAACCAAAATTACATGTGGGATTTGGAAATTTTAGCAACCCGTCAATGAATAGAAAATTTTTGTTAATTAAAAATAAATTACCTCTTGAAACGCCCTCTGTGCCGATTATCCCTCTCGGGAATCGCTCTGTATCCGCATTTGAAGAGTACATGGAAACCCATTCTGGGTTGGTCTTGGACTTGGAGAATCCGGAAATGGAGGAATGTCCGGACTTTAAAAAATTAAATAAGCATAGAGGGGTGCTAATCACAGACGTTTCCGTGATTGTGAAATCTAAATCGCTAGTTTAACGGTTGACGCGTGTATTTCCTTTTTCCATAATTAATTATTATTTTTTTGCTAACTTCCTTTTGGGTCTCTCATTATATATAATTATTATACTAGCCTCCTAATTGATAAACTAAACCATTAGCATAAATTCTCTCTTCAGAAACTTCCATGGCTCCTTCTCACTTCAAAATTTTATTTGTTACAAAATTCCATATCTAAATGTTTGAAGTTTTAACATTAAAATTTTCGTTTTTACAAAAGCCCATATCTAAATGTTTGAAGTTCAAATCTGAATTTTTTAAAATCCGTATTCTTTGTATTCGAATTATTGTTCTGATTTTTCAAATTAAAAAAGTAAAAAAAAATTATCATAAAATAAAAAGAAAAAAGTATTATAATCTGGTTCTTTTTTTAAAATTATATGATTTTTTCAGATCCATATTCTATGTTTCGAAGTATTCTGTTGTTTTTCAAATAAAAAAAATAAAATCAAATGAAAAACAAGTATAATCTAAAAAAATTTTATAGTACTTTTTTCTTTTTATTTTATGATAATTTTTTTATTTTTTATTTTTATTATTATTAATTTTTTAATTTGAAAAATCAAATAATACTTCGAATACAAAGAATACGGATCTGAAAAAAATCAGATTTGAACTTCAAACATTTAAATATGGACTTTTGTAAAAAAGAAAATTTTATTGTTGGAACCTCAAACATTTAGATTTGGAATTTTGTAGCAAATAAAATTTTAAAGTAAGAAAAAACCGTCGAAGTTTCTGAAAAGAGGATTTATGCTAATGGTTTATCAGTTAGGAGGTTAGTATAGTAATTATATATAATGAGAGACTCAAAAGAAAGTTAGGCCTATTGCTTACTTGGGCCTGCCTTTGCTGCCTTGTGGATTGAGAATAGTTCACTGTAGCCCTTTGATTGACAAATTTACCAATAAAATCAATGTGTGGAATGGAAAGTGTCTCCTATGGCTGGTAGATTAGAACTGATGAAATCAGTTTTAACATCTTATGTGTACTTTTGGTGTTCTATTTACACATTGCCAAGAGTTGTTGTTAAATATTTAGAGAAGAATATGGGGGACTTTATATGGGGCTCTATTACTGAACACAAGAAAGTGCATGCTTTGAGTTGGAATAAGGAAGCTGGGTTTGGGGTGAGGAAAATTGCAGACATTAATTCTACCTCAATGTGCCGACTGGTTTGGACCTTCCTTCAATCCAAAGACTGCCTCTGGGTTGCTTGGTTTAGATGGAAATATACTCGAATTGTATTCTACTGGAATTATCAATCTGGGAAAACAGATCATATGCTATGGAAGAAGATACTAGAGGTCAGGGAATTCATGTTGCAAAATGTCAATTTTTAGATTGGAGATGGACAGTCTACTTTTTTGTTTACTGATCCATGGGTTCAAGGGGAAAGTTTGGTGACTAAATATGGACATAGAGTCCATAGAGACTTTGATCTGGCCAAGCAAGCAAAATTATCTTCCATTATTTAGAACGGTCAGTGGCAATTCCCACATCAGAACTCCAATACTTTACACCAGTTCAAGAACTTTGCTCTCTCTCTGACATTGAAGCAAGGTGATAACAGGTTTCAGTGGAGACATGGTGTCTTCTCTTTTGGAAATGTTTGGAATAGGTGGAGAAATCCACACCCAGAGGTGCAGTGGTTTTCAGTTTGTTGGAGTGGAGTAAGACCTAGAGCTTCTCTGGTCTGTTGTCTGGCAATGCAGAATAAGCTTTTAACCTTTGAAAATCTAAAGAAGAGGGGGCTGCCTTTAGTGGCTATCTATCATAACTGCATGAACTCAGCCGATGATGTAGATCATCTTACTGTCAATTGTCCATTTGCTAAAGCAATTTGGTAATGGTTGTCTGATGTTCTTGGGTGGAATATGCCTCCAGTCATTTCGTTAACTCAATTAGTGGATTGGTTTGTCACCAAAGGAATTAAACATAAGGCCCAAAAACGTATTTGTGCAACTACTGTTTGGTATGTATGGAATGAGAGGAATTTGCGATTGCATCAGGAGGTTTGGAGAACTGCTATGGAAATTGCTAGAGCTATTTGTGGAGAGGTCCTAATGTTGTCTGGGATGGAGATGGGAAAGTTATGCTCTCAGTCTCTAGTTAATTGACACTTATTGTGTTTATCCTCTAGTTATCGTAGACAACTTGTTTCCAAGGGATGCCTTGTTGATGATTTGTAATTTTGTTTTATATCTATAGAAATTTTCCACTTTACCCGGGGAAAAAAAGAAAAAGGAAGTTAGCAAACAAATAATAATTAATTATGAAAAAAAGAAATACACGCATCAACTGTTAAATTAGCGACTGAAATTTCACAATCGGGAGGACAACTGCAATAAGCACCTCTCAATAAGCATATTACTCCCCTTTGTAAAACATTCCTAACCTTCACTCACTTTAGTACAAACGAGGAATCATAATGTTAGTTTACCGGAGTTTTGAAAAGACTTAAATACCCTTCTCAAATATAAAAAAAATAAAAAATAAAAAATGCAAAAGGACGAAAAAGAACAAACACAACGGTGTCGTTTGTCGTGCCCCATCTTTCGCTCTATATCTTCCGCCACCTCCCTACAAAAACCCTAACTCCTACGTTACCCCTCTCGAGAAGCTCAATCCAAATTCACTTCAATTGACGTCGACGAAGCCTCGCACGCCCAATCGGACCCCGATACGGCCAACACTTTCATACCATTCCTTATCTTCTTCCGCAACAAAACCAGGAGTTCAATCATACCCAGTAACTATACTTAACCCAAATTTTATGTTTAAATCGCATTTGAGCTCTTCAACTTCAAAACTTCACATTGAATTCGAGTTCAACAGTTCAAATTTTATGTTTAAATTGCATTTGAGCTCTTGAATTTCAAAGGTTCACATTGAATCCGAGCTCAACAGTGCTACCCTCACCCACAACCAGATGTTTTTTATGTTTAAATTGCATGGTGTATCTCTTTGATTGACATCTATAACTACTATTGTTGAGGATCCATTTTGTTTAGATAAATTTTAAATCTGATACTTCTATTTTATTTATTGTGTTAATTGTGTTCTATGTATGTGTTTTCTTCTTGTTGTCCTGCACACTTTTGATGAATTTCTCCAAGGATGGATACATGTTTTTGAACCTTTTATTTATTTATTTATTTTTATACGCAAATATGGTATATATTGAACATGTTTGCCACATAAAATATCAATCTAAGTTGACATGCATTTGGCGGTGGATTAGGTTTTAGGTTAGAGAAGAGAAAGAGGTTCGGTCATCCATATTTAAATGAAAGCAGAAGTATTTTAATCAGACATACCACCTTTTAGCCTCTTTTACTTGTTAAGTATAATCATCCTAAAAAAATTTAGATTGTTGTAGATTACTATGAGTAGATGAGTGTTTTTGATGGATGAGAAGATTTCATTCATTTGCATTTCTTTACATTGTAAGATTGTAGTTTTAGCTTCTAATTAGATGATTATTTTATTGCAATGATTTGCTGTTTATTTAATTGATCTCATTTGTATTTATGTATGTTGCTAAATGTGTTTTTATATGCAGTTTGATTCGAAGACAAGCAATTGGACAAAAATATATCCTTTGAAGAGATGGCTCGATTTAGAAATGTAAGCACTTGAATATACTCTGTTATGGTTTCACCCTTCATTGCTTGGTTGAGATGAATGAGGAAAATAAAATAAATTCTATTTTTGTTTTCAGGAAAACAACAAGAAATAAAAGATAAAAAATAAAAGGAAGCTTTTGTAGTTTCATCACATTTTCCACCATACGAAGCTAAACTTAACTCATTTCAACTCAATATAACTTTATCCTAAATATTGAAGGTTGTGTATGTGAATTCTATTTTGCAATTCTACTATATTTGAGACCTTAAATTCAGTGAAACCACACATTGTCGTATCCTATATCATTAGATATGTATTTAGGTGACCAAGGACTGTAGCCTAGTGGTCCTTCCTTACCTTCCCGAGTAGAAAGTCAAGGGTTCAAGTCCCCTTAGGGGCAAAGTGAGTGTGTGACAGTGTGAGTGAGTTTCTTGCCGGGGTATTTTTTATTTTTTGAAGTATGTTTTTAGGTGCATGTTCAACCAAAATTGTTGGACAGACATCTCATACCCAAATCTGAAGTGTTTTCGACTCGGGTACCTTAACCCACTTTAGAGTCCATGGAGCATAGGTCATATTTTTTCTTACTATCTCAATCTGTGTTGAGCTTGAACTCCTCTCTACGGATAAACCTCTACCGGTGAGGAGTTAATCTCTACGGATAAATCTCTTGAGGCACTCTACAATCCCACAGGGGGTGGGACCTCAGATCAGTGCCCCTACTTTGGGAACCTAGGGAGTGTTGGCTCTGTGGCTGAAGTTTGAGCAATGCCAATGTATAGAGGACCGCCCATCATTCAAAGTGATGTGGCCTCACTTGGCCTGTCATGGAGGAAGGAACTGTCTATCTCCTAAGGCAGGAAGAACTACCCTATCCTCTCATTTACTGCGAGTTCCCTATTGTCAGAAGTACATCAAATGCCACGTCCTTCTGGTCCCTCACTTGACAATCAAAGGGACAAATTCTGTCAAGAACCCCCATGAGGCCATGCCCCAGTGGGTAAGGTCCAAAGGGTATTACTTCAGACCTTCGTTTCTGTTCACCTTGAATTTAGTATCATTAGGAAGTTAAATGTTTCATTTAAGAAGAGGAACAACCACATAACACCTCACTGATAATGGTACTGCTACAATCCTGCCGTCGAGGATATTAGAAGGGACTCCTGTGCTCTTCCTAGTGTCTATTCATTGAGCCCCTCTGTGGCAGCTCAGACTCCCACCCAGACGTCTATTCTCTAATGACCTCTATTGTGGCAAGATTGACCTCATCGCCTAGAACCTCATACCAACAAATTCCATAGTCAATGCTCTATTAGGCGTGTCTCTTTTATCATGTCAATGCATCTATCTATTTATTATATATTCAAGGATCTACCCTAGACTTCCTTCCATAATAAAAAATTATCGAAGAATTTCTCTACAACATTTTATTAGTATTGTCAATAAGTAAATAATGTCTGTTAACTTACCTGACACAATCCAAATTGATTTCTTAAGTTCAAACACTACTTTTTTTTTTTTTTTCTTTTTTCCAAATCAATGGCTGTTTAATCACACTTTTGTAAAATTTCGTGGCGCTAAGCTTCAATAGAAATACCATCAGGTCCTAAAATTTTTCCTCTTTTCATCTTCCTTAGTACATTTTTTTTTTTTTTTTTTTTTGGTTTTGGAACCCTAATCTTAAGAAAATATTTGTAATCTCTATTCTCCTTTAGGTTATCACGCTCTTCTAAGTCTTGGCCTGGCTTCCTATATACTTCTTAATCAATTTAAGCTTCCCTAAGATATAAGATATCCATCCATGTATTTGCGCTGCCTTTGAATTATTTATGTGAATTGAATCAGAAGAAGAGAAAGGTGTTTGTTAAGCCGGTTGTGAAGAAGAACCAGCCAAGTGTTGATCACATAACAGGTGACAAAATCCCGAAAAGCTTTGTCTTTTCGCGAGGTAAGTTGCCTAGTGCTCTCAGGCAACTGCAGATGGATTTGAGAAAGTTGATGCTTCCCCACACTGCCCTCAAGCTCAAGGTAAACTTCATTTATTAATTCATTCGGTTTTGCTAAACTTATAGTCTTGTACATTTTGTATTCAATCATATCGTACAGAAGTGGCTAAAGCAACTTTGGTTGATTTTTAAAGAAAAATGTAGCTTCTAACTGACATATAAGTTGGCATAATTTGGAAAATCTAATCTCAATTTAACAAATTTTAGCTTCAATGAGTTAAATGGTGTTTGATAAAATTGAAAATTGACTAAGACATGTTTCTACTGAATGTGTGGGATTGAGAATTCAACTTTATACTTGAAATCTGAAGTAAGTTTTAAAATATTCACTTAGCGCATTTAGCATTCATTGAGAAGTCAAGTTTCTTTGACTTGAGTTTGGAGCTCTTTGTAATTGTAAATTACTTCATGAAAGTAAACTTTGTATTTCCTATTGCACTTGATGGAAAAAACACTAGAAGCTCAGATTTAAGCATTTAGTCAGTGCAAGACGTGTCTAACAATCAGGGAGCCTTTGAAACCCTTTTGGTTCATTCTATATTTTTTCCCTTCTGTATTGTGAGTTTATTAGATTTTGCAAAATTAAATATTAAGAAATATAATTTATATAGGGAAGGTAATTTTTTTTTGTTTGTGAAATCTATGTTTTGGTGTGTGATATTGTTAATTTAATCAGGTTTGTACTTTGGTATTATATTCAAATAAAGCAATTGCTAAGTGACCTGGAAGAGTTTTGAGGTTTCAAATCAGGCATTTCAGTTAGAACTGCAGTGTAGACATGAAGGGGAAGTAGTACTGAAATTAATTGGCTTCCTTTTTTTTTTTTAATAATTTCAGACTTTTTAATCTTTATTTTTTCCAACAAACAAAATGGAGTAGTTCCTATTGTAATTTGTGTTTAATTCTATTACCAGCCTAAAAATAGTGGGTGCACAATCCTTGTAGTTTACATGTAGGTCTATCTGTTCGGCTGCTATACTTATTTGTTGTGCCATTAGTTCTCTGATTAGCCAAGTTGATACCTATTTAATTGGTTTGCACTTGCAGGAAAAGAAGAGGAATAATCTCAGAGACTTCTTGAACGTTGCAGGTCCCATGGGTGTTACACATTTCCTCATATTATCAAAAACTGAAAGTGCACCATACTTGAGGGTTGCCAGGACCCCACAAGGCCCAACCCTTACATTTAAAATACATGAGTACTCATTGGCTGTTGATATTGCTCAGTCTCAGTTGCGTCCTAGATGTCCTCAAGATCTTTTCAAAAATTCACCATTGGTAATTTACTAAAGAGCAAATACTTTGATGTGTACGCACATGCATGCACATGCATTTTCTTCTTACAGTCGCATATTTATGGATTACCACCAGCAATCTTGCACAAGAATTTGGTCACCTTATGTAATTCGAGATGGAATACCAAGACATGCGTATTAATGGTGTTTTGGACATGCCATTTGATAAGTTATACTTTTGACTGCTTCTCACTGAGTGAGATTATGATCAATTGTTCACCACCACACAAATTTGATATGCTTCTGGTCTCTTAGTGTGAATGTATTGGTTCCGGATGCTAGCGTAACATGATCAAGATAATCTGTTGCTGTAGATGAACCCCTAATTGCAGCCCTAGGACCGGTAGGTTCAGGGTCTCCTTCACATTTACATGACTCCTGTGTATTAAATTGCTGATGTTATATTCTTCTATATGAAAGTGGTGAAAAATACAAATGACTGACTATACATTTAACTCATGAATGATATGCAGTTGGGACTTGGAGGTGACCAATTATGGATATTTAGATTTTGATGTTATTCATCTGATGTTCTTATACCCACTTTGATTCTTGAACTGAAATTTGGCAGATTGTCCTTTCTGGTTTTGGCACGGGGGAGCAACATCTAAAACTCACAACTATTATGTTTCAGAACATTTTCCCAGCGATTGATATTAACACGGTGAGTGCAGACAATGTCAATCAATTGTTGATGTCAGCTCAGATATTGACTTTCCTCTACCTGTTGCACATGTTGCAGGTCAAACTTCCTTCGTGCCAGAGAATCGTTTTGCTTAATTATAACAAGGAGACAAAGCTTATTGATTTTCGACATTATTCCATCAGATTACAGCCCGTTGGTGTCTCACGCAGAATCAGGAAATTTGTGCAGAACCATCAAGTGCCTGATTTAAGAAGTCTTCAGGATGTGAGCGACTTTGTCACGAAGTATGTATTTCTCTCAAGAAAATATTATTTTGTGATACCTTGTTACATTGGATTGTCTAAATTTACTCCCTTTTCTTTTCAATATATGTTTAACTTTCCATTTTTATTCCTGGAGGGCTGGTTATGGATCAGAAAGTGAAGTAGATGATGAAGCGGCAACTGTAACTCTAGAAAGTGATCTTGGTCGAGTTAACAGAGCCTCAACAAAAAGTGCTGTCAAGCTTCAAGAGGTTGGACCCAGGATGACTCTTCAACTCATCAAAATCGAGGAAGGATTGTGTGCTGGTGGAGTCATATTTAGTGAGTATGGTATGTCATCTCGCATATAATTTACCTTTTCCTTTTGCTTTGTTGGAAAGCACAAAAATGATTATACGGGAATCCTCTTCAATGTGAGATTGTGAATATCCTTGGCACCTTCTGTTAAGATTATTGTTGAGCCATCATGGAGAGCTGATCCTTCCACCATATATATACTTGTTCATTCGATATAATAGTTGCTCTAAATAGAAGTTCTCTGTAGAATTACATAGTTTAATGTCAGTGTTGCTCTTTTTTAATAAATCTCCACGTGAGCCTTTGAAGGCAGCATCCAATATAGGCTACTATGCTTTTATTTTTGCCTTGTGATTCTGGCTTACAAAATGATTTTCATCCGGTTGCTATTTGCCTTGCCTATAATAAAACTCTATTTCTCACTTCCTCCTTTACCTTGGTAGGAAAGATTAACCTTGTAAACCTTTTACATGCTTTACCACTTAATGGCTGATTCTAATCTCTTCGAATACCTTTCCTCTCATTGTCAAATTGTCCTTGTGTCCTCTCATATGACATGCTAACATAGTCTTTAGGTACCCCAATATCTGCCAATTGGTTCCATGGATAAGACATAACCCTTACACAAGTTCGAAATAACCCCATCTAGCTTATTTTGCCCAACTTTCACACAACCTTGCCCTGTTTGTTGACCCATTCCCGTCTAGCTCTGTTGCTTGTCTAGTCTTTTGTCTCCTGCTATGTGGTGAAACGATAATGTCTAGCAGAGTGCTTTCTTAACTTCATCAACCATTATAAACTGCTCTTTCGGAGCACCTAAAAAGTGCCTGTTGTTTTATGCATACACACACATTCACATGTGGTGGCCCAGTCACAACTAAAACTTTTATAGTGGATTGTGATATCTATATAATCTTCTTCTCATTGGCCTCAGTTTTCCTTTCAGGAAATAGTGGTGAGAAGAAAAAAACGGAATTTCAGGAAGAGGAAGAGGAAGTTCAGGAAGAGGAAGAGGAAGAGGAAGAGGAAGATATGGAGGAAGACTAGCTCTTATCTAACTTGCAAAACGAAGAAGAAGACTGTACTTTTGCCACTGAAAAACACACTTGTATGATGTGTTTTTAATCATTTGGTTCGTCCACAGCTCCTTGTTTCGGGGACAGCTCTACAGGAATTAATAGTGCCCATCGGATGAGATTATAGTTTTGTTATCCAAAAATTTTCAGGCATAATATGCTTCCTATTTTTTTTTTTTGTTGGAAAATGAGATGTAGATTTTTCAGATATAGAAAATGAGATGTAGATTTATCTCAGGGATTAGCAAGCAAACTAGCCTTTTCTTGGAAGATTGGCTGATACCATTTGAAAGGACATCATGATCTAATTATATTGTTAAAAAAATTGGCATTTTTACTGGTGAGGTTTCTTGATGTAGACTTATAGAGAGTTTGAAATTCATGTAGATAATTTAGTTGCTTCTCTAGTAGAGAAACCTTTTCCCACCTCTATATATAGGACAAGAGTCTTACAATAAATTGTTTTCCGCATAAGTGTCAACAATCTAATGGTTGGAGAATTCTAGAATGTGGTTCTACAAGCTCCAAAGAATAATCTAATACAAAAAGAATTGTAAGCTACTCTATTCAAATTTTGCTAATTTTCTCAATTTTAGATTCATGTATCCAGAGTTGCTAAACATTGCATTAGGATTTAAAGTGCTAGCATTTCTATCTTCCCAAAAGTAATGGTTTGCTGGAAAGCTAAAACGCACCACTAGAAGCCATATAACATGGGATTGGATCCCATTCGCTCATTGCCTGTCGGGTTGCCGCTATATCCAATGGCAGGAGTGCTAGCCACACTGCTAGGGCGACCATGGCTCAACACTCGCGTGAAAAAGTGTCCTCCAATTCATTTTGAGAAAGCGTGAAATGCTCATCAATCCATGATACTTCATCAAATTACTAATTATGTCACTAATAGAACAAATGAGTATGTGAGTGACTTTACTTACCTAAAAATATTTTATGAAACTTTTGAGCTCGGAGCATGTCTTCTCGTCCTGTGTGATTTTGGGGATTAGTATTATTATTCTTTCTTAGTATAATACATGTAATTCTGGGGTTTGGTTCAGTACCTTTAATCATTTTCTTTCATTGAATATCTTTGTTTACATAACAAAAATCAGAAAAAAAAATGTTTTGAAAAGCCAGAAAAAAAAAAACGTTAGTGAGAAAGTTGGAGACACAAAAGCACAAAGCAGAGAGGCCATGATCCCAACACATTCATTTACAGCTTTATATATACAGAGAGTTAGGCTTTCAGCTCTCTAGTCATTATCACAGTCCCCTCATTTTGATCCACTTTGTTTCACTTTTATATTTTCAACTTCTTCTTTCTTCTTGCTTTTCCAATCATGTTGCCCATTCTTGACAGCTATGTTTCATCATTTCCTGCCATCCACTATATTTTACAATACACAAAATTTAAAATTCTCATTATTTTATACTTGTATATGAACTAATTTCAAATTCTTTATATTACATTTATGTGTGAGTATTTAAGCTACATTATTTACTACTTATATAATAAAAAAAAGAAGCAAAATCAATAATACTCTCCTGTCCCAACCTATAAAGGATACGTTGGTGCGCTAAAAACTATTTTATGTTCTTAATTTTTTTTTTTTATTTAAAAAAAGCAAATATATATATATATATATATATATATATATATATTCCAAAATGCTTAATGGTGCAGTTAGTCAAAATAAATAAATAGTATTAATAAAAATGATTTTTAATAAAATAAAATAAAACCTCAATGGTGTGACTTGTGAGTGCTTCTTTAGCTGAACCATCCTAATTCCTAGGTGGGCGCGCAAGAAACACTTTTTATAAGTGAGCTATGAATGTGGTGGTGGGCCACCTCTTCCGCGTGTTGTGGGCCTTTAGCCCAGCTAACAAGTAAACTTTTTCTAAAAGTCTTTTTGTCACTTTAATTGCAACAATAAGGGTTTAATTTTTAAACCATAATCCACTAATTTTGGAGAAGTTTCACATTGTTAGATTTTGTTTTTCTTATCCACAATGTGAAATATAAGTGAAGGTTTGACCTATACCTTCATTCTATCTTTGATATAACGGCTATGTAGAATTTTGTTACACATACTATTTATATATACATATATAAAGATAAGTTGAATTTCTTTATATATACTTAAAATCAAAATGAAATAGAAAAACTATTGATATAAAGTTAAGGAAAAATATATTATTTTAATGAAAATAATACTACTCAGTCAGGGAAAAGAAAAAAAAAAAACCATATTTGGGCCTTATTTATCTAAGGAAGAGCTCATTTTCATTCTCTCTTCTCAGGGAGAGTATCATTACTCATTTTTGAATGATCAATTAATATTTGATCACACCAATTCAACTAATTTATAATCATCTGGAGTGAATGCATCTAACTATTATTTGTTGAGTCGGCATGGAAAGTCGAATCTATTTTATAGACATGCATAGCATTACTGTATAATTAATGTTTTGAAGTATGTGTCATTAACATTATGAATAAATATCCAAAAGTATTTATGAGAGTGGAGATAACTATTATAATTTCAGCTATCATGATGACGTCATCCCCACTCAAATAAAATAATCGGATATGAATGCTAACATAACCTATACTTAATAATGTAATTTTCCAATGCTTAGTAAATATAAAGTAAAATGCTAAAATATTCCATAAACTGTACACAATCACATAGTATTATTTTGTTAATGCAGCACTCTTTTGAAAAAAAACATCTATGGTTCTCTCTGCTACAAACTAGCATCTGCTAATTCTCTCCATTCTCAAAGCTTCAGAAAACTCTCTCCCACTGTGTGTGTGTGTGTGTGTGTGTAAATAACAAGTGAGCATTGCAACATCCATGGCTGCCAACAAGTTTGCAACAATGTTGCATAGAAACACCCACAAAATCACAGTAATTCTAGTCTACACACTCCTTGAGTGGGTATTGATTCTTCTCCTCCTCCTCAACTCACTCTTTTCATTTCTCATCACCAAATTTGCAAACTACTTTGGCCTCAAACCACCCTGCCTATGGTGTTCAAGACTTGATCACATCCTAGACCCCAACAAGACCAAAAATTCCTACAAAGATCTTGTCTGCGAAACACATGCCAATGAGATTTCCAAGCTGAGTTATTGTCCAAACCACCAAAAACTGGCAGAGTCCCACAACTTGTGCATGGATTGCGTGTCCACGCAGCCGAAATGCAACAAAAACTCCACTGAAATCTCAAGAAGAATTGCTTTCTTTACATGGGTGAGTGAGAACAAATTTGAAAATGGTGATCAGAAGACTACTTCTAAATGTTCTTGCTGTGAGGAGAGCTTAAGCAGCAATATATACCCTTTTAATTTACTGTTTAAGCCCTCTTGGGAAGTTTTGGAAAACACCCCTAAAGCAAATTTGATTACAGAGACATTGGATGAGTACTCAGACACATGTAAGTCTGATAGTTCAGCAGAGCATGTCAACAATGACCATGATATCGAACGAAAGAAAGAAGATGAAGAAGAAAAAGTTGAAGATGAACATCAGATTCTTTCTGATGTTGAAAGTTTTAGCTTTGAAGCTGCAGTGGATGAGAAGGCAGATCCCAATTCTCAAGAGCATGAATCAAGTCGTTCGGATTCTTCTCATCGATGTCCCGATGCTGCTTCCATCATTCAAACATGTTTTGATGAAGATGAATCACTTCAGCTCATGAATCTTCCTCCATTGGGTTATGGTTGTCGCGATTTTGATCGCTTGAGACCTGTTGAATTGATTGATTCCTCAACTGTTGAGGAAGATCTGGTGGGAATTCTTGACCATCTAAATGGGGATTTTGATTCTGAGCCATGGATTGAATCTCAAGTTCAATTAGTAGAAGAGGCTTCTTTACATGGTGATAGTGCAGAGAAGGCAAGGTATGGAGTGGTAGAAGCTTTTGAGATTAGTGGGATTGAGAACTTCTCAATTCTAGTGGTTGAACAGATGATAGAAGATTTGTTGGTTGTGACATGTGAACAATTAATTGTTACTCAAGTTTCTCAGACCTCATGTATCAGTGACAACAATGTGGAAGCAACAACCATTAGAGAACCAGATAATCCACAAGGTACATATATATATATATATATATATATATATGTAAGTTGTATAAATTTATATAATTTTCTTCTAATACTCTTATTTTTGCCACCACAAAATTTCATCTATATTTGTGCTAGATCAATTTACAATTTATTGATTGTAATCAG
The DNA here is from genome assembly GCF_030987335.1 of Cornus florida. NCBI lineage: Eukaryota > Viridiplantae > Streptophyta > Magnoliopsida > Cornales > Cornaceae > Cornus > Cornus florida. The sequence goes on from NW_026775577.1 coordinate 11,916,043, forward strand.
CAGGTGAAGAAGAAGATGCGCCGGCTAATCAAACTCAAGCTAAAGAACCAACTCTATTGCCATGTCTACAAGTAGATCAATCCTCCATGCAAAACAAGAATGTCAAAATTTCCACTTCCTCTAATGCATTCATATTTGGGAATGACCTAGGTAAATCTCATCTACAATTTAACTCCTCCTCTAATCAAACATTAATTTTATTTATATCATAAGAGTAAGTGGATTCTAATGATCAAAATTTGGTGTTGAAAGGTTCAAAGCAAATTGAGAAAGCTACCATACAAGAAAGAAAAGTTTTGGATGATAAGAATCATGAAGAGGTAAACCAAAATTTATCTGCTGAATTGGAGGCCAATGAGGTGGAGGAAGATAAGCTTTCCGACGCAGCCAATTACATGGAAGGCCTCCACCACCTACATAAGAAATTGTTGGTGTTTGATAAGAGAGAATCAGGAGCAGAGGAGTCTTGGGATGGAAGTGTGGTGAGTGAGGTGGAATGTGGTGATGGGGTTCTGACCGTTGAGAGGCTAAAATCAGCGTTGAGAGCTGAACGCAAGGCTCTATGTGGTTTATACGCGGAGCTAGAAGCAGAGAGGAGTGCTGCTGCAATAGCTGCCAATCAGACAATGGCCATGATAACAAGGCTCCAAGAAGAGAAGGCCGCGATGCAGATGGAAGCGTTGCAATACCAGAGGATGATGGAGGAACAATCCGAGTATGACCAGGAAGCATTGCAGCTTCTGAATGAGCTCATGACAAAGAGAGAGAACGAGAAACAGGAGCTTGAAAAGGAGCTGGAAATGTATCGTAAGAAGGTTTTGGAATACGAAGCAAAAGAGAGGATGTTGAGAAGGAAAGATGGGAGTTTTAGAAGTAGAACCTCTTCTGCTTCTTGTAGCAATGCTGCTGAGGATGTTGATGAGCTATCTATTGATCTTAATCGCGACAGAAGGGATGAAGATGATAGCTTTTGTGGCCATCAAGACGGTGACAACAACAATGCTCCTGCTGATGAAGTTCCAAATTTGGGAGAAATTGTGCTAGATTGTGTCAAGGATTTGAGTACACTAGATGAGTCAATGGCGGAATTTGAGGAAGAAAGGCTGTCCATTTTAGAGGAGCTCAAAGCGTTGGAGGAGAAGCTTTTCACATTGGCCGATGAAGAGGGACATACGTTTGAGGATGTTAAACCAATAGAGCATTTCACACATGATTATGGCAAAGAATTCTGCGACAATTATGGTCATGTTAGCAGTCCTGTTGAAAATGAGGTTTCAAATGTGTTATCCGAGGCTTTGAATGGTAAGGATTATTCAGAGAACAAAATAATTGGTTCCAAAGCAAAAAGGCTTCTTCCTCTTTTTGATGCAACTGGTGTCGAAATAGGAGAAGTGGAGTCGAATACAGAACAGGACAACTCTGGCTATGCTGAATTGCGTAGCTCCTTGGATTCCGACTTTGAAGTGGAGGGCAAGAAAATTCCCGTTGAAGAGGAGGTAGATCATATCTATGAGAGGCTACAAGCTCTTGAAGCAAATAGGGAGTTTCTAAAGCATTGTATTGGCTCATTGAATAAAGGAGACAAAGGAATGGATCTTCTTCAAGAAATTCTGCAACATCTTCGCGATCTAAAGACCATGGAACACAATGTGAGAAACATTGGTGATAGTCCTCTTTTTTGATCTTGCACTTGCCTTCTACAATTGAGAAAATGTGAGGTAAATAGTGGTCCTTTTCATATACTACATTCTTTCTGATATGTTTCAAATGGAGATTGTTATTTCACAGCCTAAAGAACTGCATCCGCCGCCCTCACATGTGAGAGGAAGGGCAGCGAATATCGGCCTTTAGGCGGTGGGCTTTGCCCCCCTCCCTTGAAGAAGTTGATACGGTTTTTATATCGAAGTTTTTCTTTGTTAGAAAAATGCAGATTGGAGTCTTGGAGTTCACTTGCAGGTTAAGTTGTGTGAGAGATTGGATTGATCATGTTGAAAAGGAATGCACTGAAAGAGCAGACTACAAACTAATGGCTGGCCACATTTTTCTCTGGATTTCTAGGATCCAAAGTTTTTGAAGATTCTCATCAACTCCTCTTTACCACTTTTTTCAGAGGAAGGTGAAAATGGTTTTGGGAAAGGAGTAAAAAAGATGTTCAATGCATTTCTATACCTGTGTATAAGCTGGTTACTTGGCCTAACCAAGGCTAGTAAAAACATATTTCCTTTCTTTTGTTGGGGAGGAACAAACTTTTTTGCATTTTGATGGTCTTGTTTACTGAGATCAAAGCAAAATTTGAATTGATGTGTAAACATTTATCAGATTGTATTTAAAGATTGTCATCACCAATGGAGTTGCTAATAAGCAGTCATATGAATAGTATGCAAACATAGTCATTGGCAGGCACCTACAGGATCAATATTCTTGTTGTCTGGCAATTCATTCTCCGGTTACAGACATTGATTACCCTGATGAGTGATGCTAGTGAAAGTCGTGACTATCAGCCATGTGGGGACCACCTCATCCAATCGCCTCGCTAGCATCTCTCTTCTTGTTTGGGAACACCGAATATAGGGCTATATCTTTTACTTGTGAAACTGAAATCTCAAACAACATTTGGTTTTGAAAACCTCATTTTGCATGGCATATCTAAGTGAATTGCCAATGGGAACAAACATCCAATTTTCAGCCATTTAGCCTTCTCTAACAAAGCACCTTTTTAAATATAATTATTCTAAATTATAGATTGATAATATCAATAATATTTGCCCTACTAATGATGTGATCCAATAATAAATACATAAAATGCTAAATACGGACTACACTTGCCCAAACTCTTTTGGGTATTTCTTGTTATAGGCCAGAAAGACACTTCTTGGGTTATAAGCCCTTTTGGGTTGGGGCCTAAAACCTTTTGGATTATGGGCTTCTCCACTATTTGAGACCCCAGGAGTCCATTTGTTGGTGGGCAAACCCTTTAACCCAAAAGAGAGAGGCCCAAAATTTCATGTCCTGCACAGAGAATCAAATTTTGGTACTAGATTTGGGTGGGGTGCGCCAATCCAAGGCAATAGTGAAACGCCAAGGCGACACTCAAGACCCCAGCAGCGGCAAGGTACTGTGGTGAGCCCTCCCCCCTCAAAAAATAAATTTAATATCGTGTGGGCCATTAGCCCACGTATCAGATATTAAACTGATTAAAACAAATACTACACTTGATATTAGTCAAAAGGCCGAGAAAGGTATGCTTTGAATAGAATTGGACCTCTTTTTTATATAATGAGCTACTCTCCCACTCTTCTTATTCATAACCAATGTGGGACAAAAGAGTAGAATCTACATACATATTTACCAAACAAACTCTTGAGTTCTGTTTGGGTACTTGCTCAGATATTTTTTGAACTCTTATTTGAAAACCAATTGAAACCCATTGTTATTCGTCAAAGGTTCAATTATTCAATGGCTAGAATTAGACAAGGATCTATAGCTCGGAAATGTAAAACAAAATTTTGTTTATTTGCGTCAAGCTTTTGAGGGGCTCATTCAACACCAAATCAAAGATAGGCAAAAGAAAAATAAGTGACTTGAAACCATTACTTGGTTGGCAGATGGCTGCATCTGCCAAACCAGTTTTGTTTGTCTCATTTCTTTTCTTTTTTGCTGTCAAGTGTCTTTTACTTCCTATGGTGCACATTAGATCTGTGGTACAACAATTTTGCATTGAATTGCCAATTGGCATATCTAAGTGAATTGCCAGTTGGAACATCCAATTTTCAAATATCATAAAATATGTATTTAAGTCAATTTTTTTTCACAAATGCAGATATTACAATTATACAAAGGATAATATTTACCTACTCACCCCATCAAAGTCTAATGTGATCTAATAAGAAATATACACTAAAAAAAACGTACTTCTATATCAAAAAAAGGCACTCGTAAAAAATATGTGAAAAAAGAAGGGATATTGGACAGCGCTAAAACCCTTTTCGTTAGCAAAATCTTTTTCTACCGAAAATTTTAAAAGCTTTTTTGTGTGACAAAACATATATCAGATTGTGTTTAAAATTTTAAATATTGTCATCACCAATGGAGTTGCTAATAGGCTAGTCATATGAATAGTATGCAAACATAGTCACTGGCAGGCACCTACAAGATCAATATTCTTGTTGTCTGGCAATTCATTCTCCAGTTACAGATATGGATTACCCTGATGAGTAATGCTAGTGACAGTCGTGACTATTAGCCATGTGAGGACCACGCTTGTCGCTAGCATCCCTCCGCGAATACCAAAATTGCCACGCTTGTCGCTAGCATCCCTCTTCTTGTTTTTGGAACACTGAATCGGGCTACATTTTTTGCCTGTGAAACTGAAATCTCAAATAACATTTGATATTGAAACCTGTAAGAGAAGTTGATTTTCTTCGGAAGGAATGTCAATAATAGTTGTACAAAGAAATGATTTCCCTTCACTTTTTTGCAGAGTTAATACCCCTAACATTTTGCATAGGCATATCTAAGTGAATTGCCAATGAGAACAAACATCCAATTTTCAGCTATTTAACCTATTCTAAAAAAGCACCTTTTTAAATATATTTATTCTAAATTATAAATTGATTTCTGTCATCATGAAATATGTATTTAAGTCAATTTTTTGTGCATACAAAAACTATACTTAACTCTCACCGTTCACAAATATCCTTCCAACACACCCATCACCTCTAATCACAAATACATACTACTACTTGACAAAAACGTTAACTCTTAGGGTATTTTTTGTTATGGGCCAGAAACACTCGTCCTTTTGGGTTTGGGCCTAAAAGAACCATAAATTATGGGCTTTTCCAAACTATTTAAGATCCTAACAAACAATTTTGGGAGTGCGTTTGTTGGTGGTGAAACCTTCTAACAAAAGGAGAGAGGAGCCCAAAATTTTGGTACTTGATTTGGGTGGGGTGTGCCAGGACGAGGCAATAGTGCAACGCCAAGGCGACGCTCGAGAGCCTCAGCAGCAAGCTACTGTGGTGGGCCCTCCACCTCAAAAAATAAATTTAATATCGAGTGGGCCATTGGCCAACGTATCAGATATTAAACTGATAAGAACATATATTACACTTGATCTTAGCCAAAAGGCCGAGAAATGTATGCTTTGAATATTGCTGGGCCTCCTTTTTTTATAATGAGCTACTCTCTCACTCTTCTTATTCAAAACCAATGTAGGACAAAAGAGTAGAATCTGCACAAACCCATAGTTATTTGTCAAAGTTTCAATTATTCAATGGCTAGAATTAGACAAGGATATATAGCTCCGAGATGTAAAACAAATTTTTTTTTATTTGCGTCAAGCTTTTGAGGGGCTCATTCAACACCAAATCAAAGCTAGGCAAACAAGAAATAAGTGACTTGAAACCATAGATTCAGCAATAATCTAGAGGGAATGAATGTTTGACTTAATCAAAGATCTACTAAGGTTTCAATTTGAACTTCCAAATTAGCTGTCAGAATGCTTCTGGCCCGATGTGTGTGTGTGAGATATGTATATATACTTCAATAGTCCAAATAAAGAAGAGATAAAAAAAAAGTCCCTGAATTTCCTACATTCCTGGTATGGTAGTCTTTCAAAGAGAATAATGCTAGTGACCGTCGTGCCTATTAGCCATGTGGAGACCACCTCTCTTGTCGCTAGCATCTCTCTTCTTGTTTGGGAGCACTGAATCGGCGGGTTACATTTTTTTTGCCTGTGAAACTGAAATCTCAAACAACACTTGGTATAGAAACTTGTAAGAGAAGTTGATTTTCTTCAGAAGGAACATGTCAATAGTTCTCAAAGAAATGATTTCCCTTCACTTTTTTTGCAGTCAATACCCCAACATTTTGCATTGAATTGCCAATTGGCATATCTAAGTGAATTGGAAAATCCAATTTTCAGCCATTTTGCCTTCTCTAACAAAACACCATTTTGAATATATTTATATTACGATTATGCAAAGAACAATACTTACCTACTCACCCGTCAGAGTCTAATGTGATTTAATAACAAATATACACTAAAAAAACGTACTTCAATATCTTTGAAAAAAGAAGGGATATTGCACTAAAAGTTTTTTTGTGCGTATAATGTGGTTCGATAAGAAATACACATATAATCCAATCCAATCACAAATACATGTATACACACTTGTCCAAAGTATGTTTTTTTGTTATAGGCTGAAAAAACACTTTTTTGGGTTATACAAGCCCTTCTGGGTTAACAGGCCTAAAAGTTACCTCTTTGGGTTGTAAGCCGTTATTACGGGGGACATATCAATATAGTTCATTGTTGGTGGGCTCATCATTAATGTAAGTAAAACTCTGCAAAGAGTTTCAAGCCTTGAATAGAGAATAAAATTTTGGTACTAAATTTGGGTGGGGTGTGCCAGGCCAAGGTAATAGTGCAACACCAAGGCGACGCTCAAGAGCCCCAGCAGCAAGCTACTGTGATGGACTCTCCCCCTCAAAAAATAAATTTAATATCGTGTGAGCCATTGGCCCACGTATCAGATATTAAACTGATAAGAACAGATACTACACTTGATCTTAGCCAAAAGGCCGAGAAAGGTATGCTTTGAACATAATTGGGCCACCTCTTTTATAATCACCTACTCTCTCCACTCTTCTTCCCATAACCGATGTGGGACAAAACAGTAGAATCTACACGTGTTGTCCTTTACGAAATAAACTTGCCCAGCTCTTGAGTTCTGTTTGGGTATGTGCTCTTGATATTTTTTGAGCACTTTTTTAGTTGAAACTTGAAACCCAATTGAAAGATTTGCTTTTAGAAGTTACATGTTTGGTGGAGAGTTTAAACAGGAAGAGAAAACGAGGAGGCGGAGAACTGGTATGTTCTTTCTTGCAGAAAAATAGGTCCATAGTATTCGTTCAATTATTCAATGACCAGAATTAAACAAGGATATATAGCTCGGAAACGTAGAATAAAAATTCGTTTATTTGCACCAAGCTTTCCAGGGGCTCATTCAAGACTTGCTCCAAGTATTAGCTTTGGTTTTCGCCGGGGTAGAGATAGGCAAAAGGAAACCTTGCTGAAACATCTAGCTTGCTTTCTCGTACGTCCTGTTGCTGACAAACAGTAGATTGTTTGCCATCCCCATTAACAACATTTTCTGAACCAACTTTATCCTCCCCTTTCTGAATGCCATCATATATTTGTGACGGCTCACCATCGCCGTAAGTGTTGTTCAACCTTTGCCGGGTAACAATCGACGAAAGAAGCTGATACCATCTTGAAATAGCTTGTCTCTCGATTCTCTTCTTTTCTTCAGCCTCTCTTCTCTCTTCTTCTTCTGCATATGCCTAAAGAACAAGTAACCAACAGAATTGAGATTCAGCAACTTCTGTCGAACTGATTTGGAATGCAATAATATATCAGTAAGTATATCATTGTATGGTGAAAGGATAGGTCGAGGAATACGTATTGAGGTTGCAAGATTCACAATATGAAAAATAACTGGGGCGTCATAACTAGGTGAACAAATAAAAAACCATAAAACATGCTTTGGATTCGGCAATTGAATGGAAAAATTAAGGACTCCACTGAAATGGTGTCCATCCGATAAATTGAGACTTGTCAAATTCTCATGAACACTAAATCGAAGATAGGCAAAAGATAAATGACTTGAAACCATAGATTCAGCAATAATCTAGAGGGACTGCAGGTTTGACTTAAATAAGAGATTACTGGAGTTTCGATTTGAACATCCAATTTGGCCGTCAGAATGCTTCTGGCCCCGATGCGTGTGTGTGTGAGATATATATATATATATATATACACACACACACTTCAATAGTCCAAATAAAGAAGTGATACAAAAACGTTCCTGAATTTCCTACATTCATTACTAGCCTGCCCGAGGAGACTATTTGGTAGTCTTTCAAAGAGAGTAATGTTACTAGAGGGAATGCAGGCTTTGACTTAATCAGAGTTCTACTGGGATCTCAAATTGAACTTCCAATTTAGCTGTCAGAATGCTTTTGGCACCGGCGGGTGTGTGTGTGTGAGAGAGAGAGAGAGAGAGAGGGAGAGAGAGAGATTTACTTAAGTAGTCCAAATAAAGAACTGGTACAGACCCTTCCCAGAAATAGATGCACATAAAGAACTAGATATATTACATCAGTGAAGTTTTACAGTGTCCCAGTAAACTAAAATAAATCACAGGTTGGATACAACACATCTAAATAAAAGCTAATTATGTTGCCAAGTATCATCACGATTCACTAACATTACATAACTGACCACATTGTTAGCTTGAGAGGTATCTAATCTACTGCCACCCTCCCCAAGGAGAGAAGGTGCTAATATAAAAAATTTGAATTGATATGTAAACATATATCAGATTGTATTTAAATATTGTTATCATCAATGGAGTTGCTAATTAGCTAGTCGTATGAATAGAATGCAAACATAGTCATTGGCAAGCACCTATAGGATCAATATTCTTGTTGTTTGGCAATTCATTCTCTAGTTATAGATATGGATTACCCTAATTAGTAATGCTAGTGACAGTCACGACTATCAGTCATGTGGGAACCACCACATCTATGTGGGGACCACTTCATTCAATCGCCAAAATTGTCACGCTTGTCGCTAGAATCTCTCTTCTTGTTTGGGAACACCGAATCGGGCTACACTTTTTGCGTGTGAAACTGGAATCTCAAACAATATTTGGTATTGAAACCTGTAAGAGAAGTTGATTTTCTTCATAAGGAACATATCAATAATAGTTGTACAGAGAAATGATTTCCCTTCACTTTTTTACAGAGTCAATACCCCCAACATTTTGAGTAGGCATATCTAAGTGAATTGCCAATGGGAACATCCAATTCTCTAACAAAGCAACTTTTTAAAATATATTAATTCCAAATTATACATTGATTTATGTCATTATGAAATATGTATTTAAGTCAATTTTTTCATAAATGTTGTGACAACCCGGATTTTTAGGATTTTAATTTATTTCATGATTCGTAGTTGTTAAGATTGGGTATGTAATTTTAATTGGAGACTTACCCAATTGGAGATTTTGGGTTATTAATATTTTGTTTTTTAGTGTTAATTTTAGTAAATTAATTTTATTTAATCATTTATTTATTAAGTTAGTGGAGTTTTGTACAGGATTATTGGAATCAAATGGTGATGCTGTAGCCGAAATAGGAAGAGGAAAGAGAAGTGGTAATGGTGGGCGGGTCTCACCAAAATGATGTTTAATGGTTAGTTGATTTTGTTACATATATATATATATATATATATATATATATATATATATATATGTAATTTGTTGGTGATGAGGGCTGCCAACAGAGATAGAGAGAAAGAAAAGAAGAAAGGAAATGGTGTGTTTGGCGGGTCCCATGGGTTGAATTGTTGGGCCAAATTCATTGTGCATGTGGGTTTATATTGTGATAATGCTTTCCGATAGAAATATTAAGATAGAAAGAAATGATATATATATATATATATATATATATATATATAATTTGTTGGTGATGAGGGCTGCCAACAGAGATAGAGAGAAAGAAAAGAAGAAAGGAAATGGTGTGTTTAGCGGGTCCCATGGGTTGAATTGTTGGGCCAAATTCATTGTGCATGTGGGTTTATATTGTGATAATGCTTTCTGATAGAAATATTAAGAGAGAAAGAAATGATGAAAAAAAAAAAAAAAAAAAAAAACAAGAATGAAATGACGAGGAGCAGGTGGGCTGGCCGAGATGTAACGTAAAAAAAAAGGTGGCGGGGCCCACTAACTGATTCGTTCGGCCAAAAATTTGTGGGCTTCACGTTGGTTTGGTCTGATGTATAGGAATGAGATATTTTTGAAGTTTGTTTGGTGAGCAGTTGGTGGGCTTGTGTCCGTGGAATGCATTTGCCTATATATTTGAGTATTGAGGGTCACTAAGTTAGTATATAGAGAAGGAAAAAAAAAATAAAGGAAAGTTGAGAGACAATGAGCCGAGAGCGAAGACACTGAGATTTTGAGGATAGAGAGGGAGCCGAGAGTTGCAGAGGAGGCCGGAGCTTGAGGCTTTGATGATCTAGTAAAGAAATTATTTTTCAGTGTAGGGTTCTCTATACCTTGAATGGCTTGGGGTGATTTTGCTTCAATAATTTTGATTAAATGTTTTAATTAAATGCATATGTATTTTGCATATAAACTCACATGACTATGTATATTTTGTGAAGTTGTTTTATTAAACCTTCATGAAATTCTTGTTATGGTTTTTCCTACTGGGACTTTCAGTCTCACCACCCTCCAGTTTCAGGTATCGAAGATGAACGGGGATTGCTAGATTCGGGCTTAGCCTGAAGAGTTGGCGTTGCGAGATTTAAATTTTTTTCTATTTGGAGAATTTTTGTGTATATTTGAGGAAATTGATTTTGTATAAAAGAGGGTATTTTTTTTACGATCCTAGTATATTTTGATGTATTTTGAGTTGAATAAATTGAGGATTTTATTGGAATTTTCGGGTCTTAATGAAATGGTATCATGGCATTTTGTTAGCATTTTCGAGGCGTGACAAATGCACATGTTATAATATCAAAAGACAGTGAGATTTAATATTGTTCAGTGTGATTCAATACTGTTCAGTGTAATCCAATACTGCTAGTGTATAATCCAATTCAGTCATGTGAGTTACAAACAAATGCAATATTGGAGGTCTCTTCTGACCCAACAAAAATATGTAATTGTCAGTTGTCCAAAACGCAAACTCTTTTTTGAAATATTTTGTTATGGGCTAGAAAGACACGAGTTGGGCCAAAAAGACACCTGAAAAATAAGCCACTACATGGGCCCATCCAACTATTTTAGGTCCCATCAAAAATAATGTGGGAGTCTTAACAAAAAGAAAGATTGGCCCAAAATTTCAATTCTTGCATGGAGAATCAAAATTTGGTACTTGATTTGGGTGGGGTGCGCCAGGCCAAGACAATAGTGCAACACCAAGGCGAAGCTCGAGTGCCCCAGCAGCAAGCTACTATGATGGGCACTCCCCCTCAAAAAATAAATTTAATATCGTGTGGGCCATTGGCCCTGGCCCACGTATCAGATATTAAACTGATAAGAACAGATACTACATTTGATCTTAGCCAAAAGGCCGAGAAATGTATGCTTTGAATAAATCTGGGCCTCCTTTTTTATAATAACCTACTCTCCCACTCTTCTTATTCATAACCAATGTGTGACAAAAGAGTAGAATCAACAATTAGTTTATTTGCGTCAAGCTTTTGAGGGGCTCATTCAACACCAAATCAAAGATAGGCAAAAGAGAAATAAGTGACTTGAAACCATAGATTCAACAATAATCTAGAGGGAATGAAGGTTTGACTTAATCAGAGATCTACTAAGGTTTCAATTTAAACTTCCAATTTAGCTGTTAGAATGCTTTTGGCCCGATGCGTGTGTGTGAGATATATACTTCAATAGTCCAAATAAAGAAGTGATAAAAAATGTCCCTGAATTTCCTACATTCCCAGTACGGATAAATTTACTAGCCTGAAATGCCTTATGAAACTATTTGGTAGTCTTGGCATATCTAAGTGAATTGCCAATTGGAACATCCAATTTTCAGCCATTTAGCCATCTCTAACAAAACACCATTTTGAATATATTTATTCTAAATTATACATTGATTTTTGTTATCATAAAAAATGTATTTAAGTTAATTTTTTCACAAATGCAAATATTACGATTATACAATGGACAATGCTTACCTACTCACCCGTCAGAGTCTAATGTGATCTAATAACAAATATACACAAAAAAAAACATACTTCTATATCAAAAAAGTGCATTCATAAAAATATGTGAAAAAAGAAGGGATATTGGACAGCTCTAAAAGCCTTTTCTACCTAAAATTTTAAAAAGTGTTTTTTGTGCGACAAACAAATAAGAAATCAAAACAATCTGAATCAACTTAACTCGAAAAATTGGCAAATTTTATTTATAAGATGTGATTCAATAACAAATGCACGTATAATCCAATCTCTAAAATTGGCAAATTTTATTTATAAGATGTAATTCAATAACAAATGCACGTATAATTCAATCAGAGATGTAGTTCAAAAACAAATACACATAATCCAATCACAAATACAAACTTATATTTACCCATGTATCACAAATACGCATTGTCTAAAGTAATTTTTTTGTTATGGGGGCGAAAAGACACTTTATTTGGGTCAAATCTTTTGATTGTAGGCCTTTATTACAGGGTATATCAATTTAGTCCATTGTTGGCGGAACCATCCTAAATGTAAGTAAACTCAGGCCCATGGTTGCAAGCCTTGCAAAAAGAGAGAGGGAGAAAAATAAATAAATAAATAAATAAATTGGTACTAGATTTGGGTGGAGTAAGCCAGGCCAAGGCAACGCTCAAGAGCCCCAGCAGCAAGCCACTGTGATGGACCCTTCCCTTCAAAAAATAAATTTAATATCGTGTGGGCCATTGACCCACGTATTAAATATTACACTAATAAGAACAGATATTACACTTGATATTAGCCAAAAGACCAAGAAAGGTATGCTTTGAACAATACTGGGCCTCCTGTTTTAGAATCACCTACTCTCTCCACTCTTCTTCCTCACAACCGATGTGGGACAAAATAGTAGAACCTACAAATAAACTTGCATAATGTATTTTGTACTTGGGTCTCACTATTTTTGTACTTATTGCATAACAATGCTGAGCTTATTTTGTTGTTTTTGTACTTGGGTCTCACTATTTTTGTAAAACTAAGCATAATGTATTTTGTACGACGACTTATGGACTTTTAATATTATAATTATACCTATGGACTGTAACTTTTATATAAGCTGTCTAAATGTTGTAGAGCATGGACATTTAATATTAATCTTGTATTTTGGGATTGTAATTATAATACCTGGATGATATACTTTGTGGTTGTATCACCATGAAATGTATTAGATATTTATTGTGTTGGAACGGGTTAAAAATGCATTTAAATAGGTTGTTGTAGGACGATTTTTAGCGGAGGACATACCGATTTTTTTTTATTTTATAAATGGTATCAGTTTAGGGTCGTTACAAATTCATATTAAGATTTTCCACAATGTAGTCCAGTGGTAGGTCCTGAAATTATTAAGATGATAGAAAGTTTGAGGGTTTAAAGTCATCATATGAAAATTAAGAAAAGAAAATGTATTTTCAGTGTTTTTCTTATCCCGCCATTTATGGCTCTGTATTGGTCACATTGACTACAGACCACTGTCAATGTTTAAGCAATTTCTTACGTCGCTAAAAGTTGGACCACAAATAATTAAAAAGGGTGTGAACCACCAAAGTAATGAGAAATGCTTCCATCACTTCTTTGAAAGTAATGGAAAATGTAGTGTTTAGAACCATCAAAAGCTCATACTCTTATTATTACCTTATTAAAGTTTTATATCTTTTATTTATATATGAAAATTTCTTTAGCAAAGATGAGTTTTTAAAATTTCTAATCTTCAATCTGCATAAGTTTTATATAAATATCTTTAGCAAAGATGAGTTTTTGATGATATTTAACAATAGTGTTACGAGATGTTGCATTCTCAATTTAATTGCATAAAAAAATACAGTAAAATTCATCTTTGCTAAAGATATTCCAGTAAACCAACCTTTCTTCCTCCACTCGAATCTCAAAACCAAGACGACACTTCTTGGTCGTCGTTGAACTGTGAGAGGAATGGCAGCGAATATCTGCCTTTAGGCTGTGGACTTTGCCCCCCTCCCTTAAAGAAGTTGATACGGTTTTCATATCGAAGTTTTTCTTTGCAAGAAAAATGCAGATTGGAGACTTGGAGTTCACTTGCAAGTTAAGTTGTGTGAGAGATTGGATTGATCATGTTGAAAAAGGAATGCAATGAAAGAGCAGAGACTACAAACTAATGTTTGGCACATTTTATCAGGATTTCTAGGATCCAAAGTTTTTGAAGATACTAATCAACTCCTCTTTACCACTTTTTTCAGAGGAAGGTGAAAATCATTTGGGGAAAGGGGTAAAAAAGATGTTCAATGCATTTCTATACCTGTGTAAAAGCTGGCTACTTGGCCTAACCAAGGCTAGTAAAAACATATTTTCTTTCTTTTGTTGGGAAGGGACAAATTTTTTTGTATTTGAATGGTCTTGTTTACTGAGATCAAAGCAAAATTTGAATTGATGTGTAAACATATATCAGATTGTGTTTAAAATTTTAAATATTGTCATCACCAATGGAGTTGCTAATAGGCTAGTCATATGAATAGTATGCAAACATAGTCACTGGCAGGCACCTACAAGATCAATATTCTTGTTGTCTGGCAATTCATTCTCCAGTTACAGATATGGATTACCCTGATGAGTAATGCTAGTGACAGTCGTGACTATTAGCCATGTGAGGACCACGCTTGTCGCTAGCATCCCTCCCCGAATACCAAAATTGCCAGGCTTATCGCTAGCATCCCACTTCTTGTTTTTGGAACACTAAATCGGGCTACATTTTTTGCCTGTGAAACTGAAATCTCAAATAACATTTGATATTGAAACCTGTAAAAGAAGTTGATTTTCTTCAGAAGGAATGTCAATAATAGTTGTACAAAGAAATGATATCCCTTCACTTTTTTGCAGAGTTAATACCCCCAACATTTTGCATAGGCATATCTAAGTGAATTGCCAATGAGAACAAGCATCCAATTTTCAGCCATTTAACCTATTCTAACAAAGCACCTTTTTAAATATATTTATTCTAAATTATAAATTGATTTCTGTCATCATGAAATATGTATTTAAGTCAATTTTTTGTGCATACAAAAACTATACTTAACTCTCACCGTTCACAAATATCCTTCCAACACACCCATCACCTCTAATCACAAATACACAACACTACTTGACAAAAACGTTAACTCTTAGGGTATTTTTTGTTATGGGCCAGAAACACTCGTCCTTTTGGGTTTGGGCGTAAAAGAACCATAAATTATGGGCTTTTCCAAACTATTTAAGATCCTAACAAACAATTTTGGGAGTGCGTTTGTTGGTGGTGAAACCTTCTAACAAAAGGAGAGAGGAGCCCAAAATTTTGGTACTTGATTTGGGTGGGGTGCGCCAGGACGAGGCAATAGTGCAACGCCAAGGCGACGCTCGAGAGCCTCAGCAGCAAGCTACTGTGGTGGGCCCTCCACCTCAAAAAATAAATTTAATATCGAGTGGGCCATTGGCCAACGTATCAGATATTAAACTGATAAGAACATATATTACACTTGATCTTAGCCAAAAGGCCGAGAAATGTATGCTTTGAATATTGCTGGGCCTCCTTTTTTTATAATGAGCTACTCTCTCACTCTTCTTATTCAAAACCAATGTAGGACAAAAGAGTAGAATCTGCACAAACCCATAGTTATTTGTCAAAGTTTCAATTATTCAATGGCTAGAATTAGACAAGGATATATAGCTCCGAGATGTAAAACAAATTTTTTTTTATTTGCGTCAAGCTTTTGAGGGGCTCATTCAACACCAAATCAAAGCTAGGCAAACGAGAAATAAGTGACTTGAAACCATAGATTCAGCAATAATCTAGAGGGAATGAATGTTTGACTTAATCAAAGATCTACTAAGGTTTCAATTTGAACTTCCAAATTAGCTGTCAGAATGCTTCTGGCCCGATGTGTGTGTGTGAGATATGTATATATACTTCAATAGTCCAAATAAAGAAGAGATAAAAAAAAAGTCCCTGAATTTCCTACATTCCTGGTATGGTAGTCTTTCAAAGAGAATAATGCTAGTGACCGTCGTGCCTATTAGCCATGTGGAGACCACCTCTCTTGTCGCTAGCATCTCTCTTCTTGTTTGGGAGCACTGAATCGGCGGGTTACATTTTTTTTGCCTGTGAAACTGAAATCTCAAACAACACTTGGTATATAAACTTGTAAGAGAAGTTGATTTTCTTCAGAAGGAACATGTCAATAGTTCTCAAAGAAATGATTTCCCTTCACTTTTTTTGCAGTCAATACCCCAACATTTTGCATTGAATTGCCAATTGGCATATCTAAGTGAATTGGAAAATCCAATTTTCAGCCATTTTGCCTTCTCTAACAAAACACCATTTTGAATATATTTATTCTAAATTATACATTGATTTCTGTTATCATAAAATATGTATTTAAGTCAATTTTTTCACAAATGCAGATATTACGATTATGCAAAGAACAATACTTACTTACTCACCCGTCAGAGTCTAATGTGATTTAATAACAAATATACACTAAAAAAACGTACTTCAATATCTTTGAAAAAAGAAGGGATATTGCACAAAAATTTTAAAAGTTTTTTTGTGCGTATAATGTGGTTCGATAAGAAATACACATATAATCCAATCCAATCACAAATACATGTATACACACTTGTCCAATGTATGTTTTTTTGTTATAGGCTGAAAAAACACTTTTTTGGGTTATACAAGCCCTTCTGGGTTAACAGGCCTAAAAGGGGACATATCAATATAGTTCATTGTTGGTGGGCTCATCGTTAATGTAAGTAAAACTCTGCAAAGAGTTTCAAGCCTTGAAAAGAGAATAAAATTTTGGTACTAAATTTGGGTGGGGTGTGCCAGGCCAAGGTAATAGTGCAACACCAAGGCGACGCTCAAGAGCCCCAGCAGTAAGCTACTGTGATGGACTCTCCCCCTCAAAAAATAAATTTAATATCGTGTGAGCCATTGGCCCACGTATCAGATATTAAACTGATAAGAACAGATACTACACTTGATCTTAGCCAAAAGGCCGAGAAAGGTATGCTTTGAACATAATTGGGCCTCCTCTTTTATAATCACCTACTCTCTCCACTCTTCTTCCCATAACCGATGTGGGACAAAACAGTAGAATCTACACGTGTTGTCCTTTACGAAATAAACTTGCCCAGCTCTTGAGTTCTGTTTGGGTATGTGCTCTTGATATTTTTTGAGCACTTTTTTAGTTGAAACTTGAAACCCAATTGAAAGATTTGCTTTTAGAAGTTACATGTTTGGTGGAGAGTTCAAACAGGAAGAGAAAACAAGGAGGCGGAGAACTGGTATGTTCTTTATTGCAGAAAAATAGGTCCATAGTATTCGTTCAATTATTCAATGACCAGAATTAAACAAGGATATATAGCTCGGAAACGTAGAATAAAAATTCGTTTATTTGCACCAAGCTTTCCAGGGGCTCATTCAAGACTTGCTCCAAGTATTAGCTTTGGTTTTCGCCGGGGTAGAGATAGGCAAAAGGAAACCTTGCTGAAACATCTAGCTTGCTTTCCTGTTGCTGACAAACAGTAGATTGTTTGCCATCCCCATTAACAACATTTTCTGAACCAACTTTATCCTCCCCTTTCTGAATGCCATCATATATTTGTGACGGCTCAACATCGCCGTAAGTGTTGTTCAACCTTTGCCGGGTAACAATCGACGAAAGAAGCTGATACCATCTTGAAATAGCTTGCCTCTCGATTCTCTTCTTTTCTTCAGCCTCTCTTCTCTCTTCTTCTTCTGCATATGCCTAAAGAACAAGTAACCAACAGAATTGAGATTCAGCAACTTCTGTCGAACTGATTTGGAATGCAATAATATATCAGTAAGTATATCATTGTATGGTGAAAGGATAGGTCGAGGAATACGTATTGAGGTTGCAAGATTCACAATATGAAAAATAACTGGGGCGTCATAACTAGGTGAACAAATAAAAAACCATAAAACATGCTTTGGATTCGGCAATTGAATGGAAAAATTAAGGACTCCACTGAAATGGTGTCCATCCGATAAATTGAGACTTGTCAAATTCTCATGAACACTAAATCGAAGATAGGCAAAAGATAAATGACTTGAAACCATAGATTCAGCAATAATCTAGAGGGACTGCAGGTTTGACTTAAATAAGAGATTACTGGAGTTTCGATTTGAACATCCAATTTGGCCGTCAGAATGCTTCTGGCCCCGATGCGTGTGTGTGTGAGATATATATATATATATATATACACACACACACTTCAATAGTCCAAATAAAGAAGTGATACAAAAACGTTCCTGAATTTCCTACATTCATTACTAGCCTGCCCGAGGAGACTATTTGGTAGTCTTTCAAAGAGAGTAATGTTACTAGAGGGAATGCAGGCTTTGACTTAATCAGAGTTCTACTGGGATCTCAAATTGAACTTCCAATTTAGCTGTCAGAATGCTTTTGGCACCGGCGGGTGTGTGTGAGAGAGAGAGAGAGAGAGAGGGAGAGAGAGAGATTTACTTAAGTAGTCCAAATAAAGAACTGGTACAGACCCTTGCCAGAAATAGATGCACATAAAGAACTAGATATATTACATCAGTGAAGTTTTACAGTGTCTCAGTAAACTAAAATAAATCACAGGTTGGATACAACACATCTAAATAAAAGCTAATTATGTTGCCAAGTATCATCACGATTCACTAACATTAAATAACTGACCACATTGTTAGCTTGAGAGGTATCTAATCTACTGCCACCCTCCCCAAGGAGAGAAGGTGCTAATATAAAAAATTTGAATTGATATGTAAACATATATCAGATTGTATTTAAATATTGTTATCATCAATGGAGTTGCTAATTAGCTAGTCGTATGAATAGAATGCAAACATAGTCATTGGCAAGCACCTATAGGAAATATTCTTGTTGTTTGGCAATTCATTCTCTAGTTATAGATATGGATTACCCTAATTAGTAATGCTAGTGACAGTCACGACTATCAGTCATGTGGGAACCACCACATCTATGTGGGGACCACTTCATTCAATCGCCAAAATTGTCACGCTTGTCGCTAGAATCTCTCTTCTTGTTTGGGAACACCGAATCGGGCCACACTTTTTGCGTGTGAAACTGGAATCTCAAACAATATTTGGTATTGAAACCTGTAAGAGAAGTTGATTTTCTTCATAAGGAACATATCAATAATAGTTGTGCAGAGAAATGATTTCCCTTCACTTTTTTATAGAGTCTATACCCCCAACATTTTGAGTAGGCATATCTAAGTGAATTGCCAATGGGAACATCCAATTCTTTAACAAAGCAACTTTTTAAAATATATTTATTCTAAATTATACATTGATTTATGTCATTATGAAATATGTATTTAAGTCAATTTTTTCATAAATGTTGTGACAACCCGGATTTTTAGGATTTTAATTTATTTCATGATTCGTAGTTGTTAAGATTGGGTATGTAATTTTAATTGGAGACTTACCCAATTGGAGATTTTGGGTTATTAATATTTTGTTTTTTAGTGTTAATTTTAGTAAATTAATTTTATTTAATCATTTATTTATTAAGTTAGTGGAGTTTTGTACAGGATTATTGGAATCAAATGGTGATGCTGTAGCCGAAATAGGAAGAGGAAAGAGAAGTGGTAATGGTGGGCGGGTCTCACCAAAATGATGTTTAATGGTTAGTTGATTTTGTTACATATATATATATATATATATATATATATATATATATAATTTGTTGGTGATGAGGGCTGCCAACAGAGATAGAGAGAAAGAAAAGAAGAAAGGAAATGGTGTGTTTGGCGGGTCCCATGGGTTGAATTGTTGGGCCAAATTCATTGTGCATGTGGGTTTATATTGTGATAATGCTTTCTGATAGAAATATTAAGATAGAAAGAAATGATATATATATATATATATATATATATATATATGTAATTTGTTGGTGATGAGGGCTGCCAACAGAGATAGAGAGAAAGAAAAGAAGAAAGGAAATGGTGTGTTTAGCGGGTCCCATGGGTTGAATTGTTGGGCCAAATTCGTTGTGCATGTGGGTTTATATTGTGATAATGCTTTCTGATAGAAATATTAAGAGAGAAAGAAATGATGAAAAAAAAAAAAAAAACAAGAATGAAATGACGAGGAGGAGCAGGTGGGCTGGCCGAGATGTAACGTAAAAAAAAAGGTGGCGGGGCCCACTAACTGATTCGTTCGGCCAAAAATTTGTGGGCTTCACGTTGGTTTGGTCTGATGTATAGGAATGAGATATTTTTGAAGTTTGTTTGGTGAGCAGTTGGTGGGCTTGTGTCCGTGGAATGCATTTGCCTATATATTTGAGTATTGAGGGTCACTAAGTTAGTATATAGAGAAGGAAAAAAAAAATAAAGGAAAGTTGAGAGACAATGAGCCGAGAGCGAAGACACTGAGAGTTTGAGGATAGAGAGGGAGCCGAGAGTTGCAGAGGAGGCCGGAGCTTGAGGCTTTGATGATCTAGTAAAGAAATTATTTTTCAGTGTAGGGTTCTCTATACCTTGAATGGCTTGGGGTGATTTTGCTTCAATAATTTTGATTAAATGTTTTAATTAAATGCATATGTATTTTGCATATAAACTCACATGACTATGTATATTTTGTGAAGTTGTTTTATTAAACCTTCATGAAATTCTTGTTATGGTTTTTCCTACTGGGACTTTCAGTCTCACCACCCTCCAGTTTCAGGTATCGAAGATGAACGGGGATTGCTAGATTCGGGCTTAGCCTGAAGAGTTAGCGTTGCGAGATTTAAATTTTTTTCTATTTGGAGAATTTTTGTGTATATTTGAGGAAATTGATTTTGTATAAAAGAGGGTATTTTTTTTACGATCCTAGTATATTTTGATGTATTTTGAGTTGAATAAATTGAGGATTTTATTGGAATTTTCGGGTCTTAACGAAATGGTATCATGGCATTTTGTTAGCATTTTCGAGGCGTGACAAATGCACATGTTATAATATCAAAAGACAGTGAGATTTAATATTGTTCAGTGTGATTCAATACTGTTCAGTGTAATCCAATACTGCTAGTGTATAATCCAATTCAGTCATGTGAGTTACAAACAAATGCAATATTGGAGGTCTCTTCTGACCCAACAAAAATATGTAATTGTCAGTTGTCCAAAACGCAAACTCTTTTTTGAAATATTTTGTTATGGGCTAGAAAGACACGAGTTGGGCCAAAAAGACACCTGAAAAATAACCCACTACATGGGCCCATCCAACTATTTTAGGTCCCATCAAAAATAATGTGGGAGTCTTAACAAAAAGAAAGATTGGCCCAAAATTTCAATTCTTGCATGGAGAATCAAAATTTGGTACTTGATTTGGGTGGGGTGCGCCAGGCCAAGACAATAGTGCAACACCAAGGCGAAGCTCGAGTGCCCCAGCAGGAATCTACTATGATGGGCACTCCCCCTCAAAAAATAAATTTAATATCGTGTGGGCCATTGGCCCTGGCCCACGTATCAAATATTAAACTGATAAGAACAGATACTACATTTGATCTTAGCCAAAAGGCCGAGAAATGTATGCTTTGAATAAATCTGGGCCTCCTTTTTTATAATAACCTACCCTCCCACTCTTCTTATTCATAACCAATATGTGACATAAGAGTAAAATCAACAATTAGTTTATTTGCGTCAAGCTTTTGAGGGGCTCATTCAACACCAAATCGAAGATAGGCAAAAGAGAAATAAGTGACTTGAAACCATAGATTCAACAATAATCTAGAGGGAATGAAGGTTTGACTTAATCAGAGATCTACTAAGGTTTCAATTTAAACTTCCAATTTAGCTGTTAGAATGCTTTTGGCCCGATGCGTGTGTGTGAGATATATACTTCAATAGTCCAAATAAAGAAGTGATAAAAAATGTCCCTGAATTTCCTACATTCCCAGTACGGATAAATTTACTAGCCTGAAATGCCTTATGAAACTATTTGGTAGTCTTGGCATATCTAAGTGAATTGCCAATTGGAACATCCAATTTTCAGCCATTTAGCCATCTCTAACAAAACACCATTTTGAATATATTTATTCTAAATTATACATTGATTTTTGTTATCATAAAAAATGTATTTAAGTTAATTTTTTCACAAATGCAAATATTACGATTATACAATGGACAATGCTTACCTACTCACCCGTCAGAGTCTAATGTGATCTAATAGCAAATATACACTAAAAAAAACATACTTCTATATCAAAAAAGTGCATTCATAAAAATATGTGAAAAAAGAAGGGATATTAGACAACTCTAAAAGCCTTTTCTACCTAAAATTTTAAAAAGTGTTTTTTGTGCGACAAACAAATAAGAAATCAAAACAATCTGAATCAACTTAACTCGAAAAATTGGCAAATTTTATTTATAAGATGTGATTCAATAACAAATGCACGTATAATCCAATCTCTAAAATTGGCAAATTTTATTTATAAGATGTAATTCAATAACAAATGCACATATAATTCAATCAGAGATGTAGTTCAAAAACAAATACACATAATCCAATCACAAATACAAACTTATATTTACCCATGTATCACAAATACGCATTGTCTAAAGTAATTTTTTTGTTATGGGGGCGAAAAGACACTTTATTTGGGTCAAATCTTTTGATTGTAGGCCTTTATTACAGGGTATATCAATTTAGTCCATTGTTGGCGGAACCATCCTAAATGTAAGTAAACTCAGGCCCATGGTTGCAAGCCTTGCAAAAAGAGAGAGGGAGAAAAATAAATAAATAAAAAAATAAATTGGTACTAGATTTGGGTTGAGTAAGCCAGGCCAAGGCAACGCTCAAGAGCCCCAGCAGCAAGCCACTGTGATGGACCCTTCCCTTCAAAAAATAAATTTAATATCGTGTGGGCCATTGACCCACGTATCAAATATTACACTAATAAGAACAGATATTACACTTGATATTAGCCAAAAGACCAAGAAAGGTATGCTTTGAACAATACTGGGCCTCCTGTTTTAGAATCACCTACTCTCTCCACTCTTCTTCCTCACAACCGATGTGGGACAAAATAGTAGAACCTACAAATAAACTTGCATAATGTATTTTGTACTTGGGTCTCACTATTTTTGTACTTATTGCATAACAATGCTGAGCTTATTTTGTTGTTTTTGTACTTGGGTCTCACTATTTTTGTAAAACTAAGCATAATGTATTTTGTACGACGACTTATGGACTTTTAATATTATAATTATACCTATGGACTGTAACTTTTATATAAGCTGTCTAAATGTTGTAGAGCATGGACATTTAATATTAATCTTGTATTTTGGGATTGTAATTATAATACCTGGATGATATACTTTGTGGTTGTATCACCATGAAATGTATTAGATATTTATTGTGTTGGGACAGGTTAAAAATGCATTTAAATAGGTTGTTGTAGGACGATTTTTAGCGGAGGACATACCGATTTTTTTTTATTATCTATAAATGGTATCAGTTTAGGGTCGTTACAAATTCATATTAAGATTTTCCACAATGTAGTCCAGTGGTAGGTCCTGAAATTATTAAGATGATAGAAAGTTTGAGGGTTTAAAGTCATCATATGAAAATTAAGAAAAGAAAATGTATTTTCAGTGTTTTTCTTATCCCGCCATTTATGGCTCTGTATTGGTCACATTGACTTCAGACCACTGTCAATGTTTAAGCAATTTCTTACGTCGCTAAAAGTTGGACCACAAATAATTAAAAAGGGTGTGAACCACCAAAGTAATGAGAAATGCTTCCATCACTTCTTTGAAAGTAATGGAAAATGTAGTGTTTAGAACCATCAAAAGCTCATACTCTTATTATTACCTTATTAAAGTTTTATATCTTTTATTTATATATGAAAATTTCTTTAGCAAAGATGAGTTTTTAAAATTTCTAATCTTCAATCTGCATAAGTTTTATATAAATATCTTTAGCAAAGATGAGTTTTTGATGATATTTAACAATAGTGTTACGAGATGTTGCATTCTCAATTTAATTGCATAAAAAAATACAGTAAAATTCATCTTTGCTAAAGATATTCCAGTAAACCAACCTTTCCTCCTCCACTCGAATCTCAAAACCAAGACGACACTTCTTGGTCGTCGTTGAACTGTGAGAGGAATGGCAGCGAATATCTGCCTTTAGGCTGTGGACTTTGCCCCCCTCCCTTAAAGAAGTTGATACGGTTTTCATATCGAAGTTTTTCTTTGCAAGAAAAATGCAGATTGGAGACTTGGAGTTCACTTGCAAGTTAAGTTGTGTGAGAGATTGGATTGATCATGTTGAAAAAGGAATGCAATGAAAGAGCAGAGACTACAAACTAATGTTTGGCACATTTTATCAGGATTTCTAGGATCCAAAGTTTTTGAAGATACTAATCAACTCCTCTTTACCACTTTTTTCAGAGGAAAGTGAAAATCATTTGGGGAAAGGGGTAAAAAAGATGTTCAATGCATTTCTATACCTGTGTAAAAGCTGGCTACTTGGCCTAACCAAGGCTAGTAAAAACATATTTTCTTTCTTTTGTTGGGAAGGGACAAATTTTTTTGTATTTGAATGGTCTTGTTTACTGAGATCAAAGCAAAATTTGATGTAAACATATATCAGATTGTGTTTAAAATTTTCAATATTGTCATCACCAATGGAGTTGCTAATAGGCTAGTCATATGAATAGTATGCAAACATAGTCACTGGCAGGCACCTACAAGATCAATATTCTTGTTGTCTGGCAATTCATTCTCCAGTTACAGATATGGATTACCCTGATGAGTAATGCTAGTGACAGTCGTGACTATTAGCCATGTGAGGACCACGCTTGTCGCTAGCATCCCTCCCCGAATACCAAAATTGCCACGCTTGTCGCTAGCATCCCTCTTCTTGTTTTTGGAACACTGAATCGGGCTACATTTTTTGCCTGTGAAACTGAAATCTCAAATAACATTTGATATTGAAACCTGTAAAAGAAGTTGATTTTCTTCAGAAGGAATGTCAATAATAGTTGTACAAAGAAATGATATCCCTTCACTTTTTTGCAGAGTTAATACCCCCAACATTTTGCATAGGCATATCTAAGTGAATTGCCAATGAGAACAAACATCCAATTTTCAGTCATTTAACCTATTCTAACAAAGCACCTTTTTAAATATATTTATTCTAAATTATAAATTGATTTCTGTCATCATGAAATATGTATTTAAGTCAATTTTTTGTGCATACAAAAACTATAACACACCCATCACCTCTAATCACAAATACACAACACTACTTGACAAAAACGTTAACTCTTAGGGTATTTTTTGTTATGGGCCAGAAACACTCGTCCTTTTGGGTTTGGGCCTAAAAGAACCATAAATTATGGGCTTTTCCAAACTATTTAAGATCCTAACAAACAATTTTGGGAGTGCGTTTGTTGGTGGTGAAACCTTCTAACAAAAGGAGAGAGGAGCCCAAAATTTTGGTACTTGATTTGGGTGGGGTGCGCCAGGACGAGGCAATAGTGCAACGCCAAGGCGACGCTCGAGAGCCTCAGCAGCAAGCTACTGTGGTGGGCCCTCCACCTCAAAAAATAAATTTAATATCGAGTGGGCCATTGGCCAACGTATCAGATATTAAACTGATAAGAACATATATTACACTTGATCTTAGCCAAAAGGGCCGAGAAAGGTATGCTTTGAATATTGCTGGGCCTCCTTTTTTTATAATGAGCTACTCTCTCACTCTTCTTATTCAAAACCAATGTAGGACAAAAGAGTAGAATCTGCACAAACCCATAGTTATTTGTCAAAGTTTCAATTATTCAATGGCTAGAATTAGACAAGGATATATAGCTCCGAGATGTAAAACAAATTTTTTTTTATTTGCGTCAAGCTTTTGAGTGGCTCATTCAACACCAAATCAAAGCTAGGCAAACGAGAAATAAGTGACTTGAAACCATAGATTCAGCAATAATCTAGAGGGAATGAATGTTTGACTTAATCAAAGATCTACTAAGGTTTCAATTTGAACTTCCAAATTAGCTGTCAGAATGCTTCTGGCCCGATGTGTGTGTGTGAGATATGTATATATACTTCAATAGTCCAAATAAAGAAGAGATAAAAAAAAAGTCCCTGAATTTCCTACATTCCTGGTATGGTAGTCTTTCAAACAGAATAATGCTAGTGACCGTCGTGCCTATTAGCCATGTGGAGACCACCTCTCTTGTCGCTAGCATCTCTCTTCTTGTTTGGGAGCACTGAATCGGCGGGTTACATTTTTTTTGCCTGTGAAACTGAAATCTCAAACAACACTTGGTATAGAAACTTGTAAGAGAAGTTGATTTTCTTCAGAAGGAACATGTCAATAGTTCTCAAAGAAATGATTTCCCTTCACTTTTTTTGCAGTCAATACCCCAACATTTTGCATTGAATTGCCAATTGGCATATCTAAGTGAATTGGAAAATCCAATTTTCAGCCATTTTGCCTTCTCTAACAAAACACCATTTTGAATATATTTATTCTAAATTATACATTGATTACGATTATGCAAAGAACAATACTTACCTACTCACCCGTCAGAGTCTAATGTGATTTAATAACAAATATACACTAAAAAAGAAGGGATATTGCACAAAAATTTTAAAAGTTTTTTTGTGCGTATAAAGTGTTCGATAAGAAATACACATATAATCCAATCCAATCACAAATACATGTATACACACTTGTCCAATGTATGTTTTTTTGTTATAGGCTGAAAAAACACTTTATTTGGGTTATACAAGCCCTTCTGGGTTAACAGGCCTAAAAGTTACCTCTTTGGGTTGTAAGCCGTTATTACTGGGGACATATCAATATAGTCCATTGTTGGTGGGCTCATCGTTAATGTAAGTAAAACTCTGCAAAGAGTTTCAAGCCTTGAAAAGAGAATAAAATTTTGGTACTAAATTTGGGTGGGGTGCGCCAGGCCAAGGTAATAGTGCAACACCAAGGCGACGCTCAAGAGCCCCAGCAGCAAGCTACTGTGATGGACTCTCCCCCTCAAAAAATAAATTTAATATCGTGTGAGCCATTGGCCCACGTATCAGATATTAAACTGATAAGAACAGATACTACACTTGATCTTAGCCAAAAGGCCGAGAAAGGTATGCTTTGAACATAATTGGGCCTCCTCTTTTATAATCACCTACTCTCTCCACTCTTCTTCCCATAACCGATGTGGGACAAAACAGTAGAATCTACACGTGTTGTCCTTTACGAAATAAACTTGCCCAGCTCTTGAGTTCTGTTTGGGTATGTGCTCTTGATATTTTTTGAGCACTTTTTTAGTTGAAACTTGAAACCCAATTGAAAGATTTGCTTTTAGAAGTTACATGTTTGGTGGAGAGTTCAAACAGGAAGAGAAAACGGGGAGGCGGAGAACTGGTATGTTCTTTCTTGCAGAAAAATAGGTCCATAGTATTCGTTCAATTATTCAATGACCAGAATTAAACAAGGATATATAGCTCGGAAACGTAGAATAAAAATTCGTTTATTTGCACCAAGCTTTCCAGGGGCTCATTCAAGACTTGCTCCAAGTATTAGCTTTGGTTTTCGCCGGGGTGGAGATAGGCAAAAGGAAACCTTGCTGAAACATCTAGCTTGCTTTCTCGTACGTCCTGTTGCTGACAAACAGTAGATTGTTTGCCATCCCCATTAACAACATTTTCTGAACCAACTTTATCCTCCCCTTTCTGAATGCCATCATATATTTGTGACGGCTCACCATCGCCGTAAGTGTTGTTCAACCTTTGCCGGGTAACAATCGACGAAAGAAGCTGATACCATCTTGAAATAGCTTGTCTCTCGATTCTCTTCTTTTCTTCAGCCTCTCTTCTCTCTTCTTCTTCTGCATATGCCTAAAGAACAAGTAACCAACAGAATTGAGATTCAGCAACTTCTGTCGAACTGATTTGGAATGCAATAATATATCAGTAAGTATATCATTGTATGGTGAAAGGATAGGTCGAGGAATACGTATTGAGGTTGCAAGATTCACAATATGAAAAATAACTGGGGCGTCATAACTAGGTGAACAAATAAAAAACCATAAAACATGCTTTGGATTCGGCAATTGAATGGAAAAATTAAGGACTCCACTGAAATGGTGTCCATCCGATAAATTGAGACTTGTCAAATTCTCATGAACACTAAATCGAAGATAGGCAAAAGATAAATGACTTGAAACCATAGATTCAGCAATAATCTAGAGGGACTGCAGGTTTGACTTAAATAAGAGATTACTGGAGTTTCGATTTGAACATCCAATTTGGCCGTCAGAATGCTTCTGGCCCCGATGCGTGTGTGTGTGAGATATATATATATATATACACACACACACTTCAATAGTCCAAATAAAGAAGTGATACAAAAACGTTCCTGAATTTCCTACATTCATTACTAGCCTGCCCGATGAGACTATTTGGTAGTCTTTCAAAGAGAGTAATGTTACTAGAGGGAATGCAGGCTTTGACTTAATCAGAGTTCTACTGGGATCTCAAATTGAACTTCCAATTTAGCTGTCAGAATGCTTTTGGCACCGGCGGGTGTGTGTGTGGGAGAGAGAGAGAGAGAGAGGGAGAGAGAGAGATTTACTTAAGTAGTCCAAATAAAGAACTGGTACAGACCCTTCCCAGAAATAGATGCACATAAAGAACTAGATATATTACATCAGTGAAGTTTTACTGTGTCTCAGTAAACTAAAATAAATCACAGGTTGGATACAACACATCTAAATAAAAGCTAATTATGTTGCCAAGTATCATCACGATTCACTAACATTACATAACTGACCACATTGTTAGCTTGAGAGGTATCTAATCTACTGCCACCCTCCCCAAGGAGAGAAGGTGCTAATATAAAAAATTTGAATTGATATGTAAACATATATCAGATTGTATTTAAATATTGTTATCATCAATGGAGTTGCTAATTAGCTAGTCGTATGAATAGAATGCAAACATAGTCATTGGCAAGCACCTATAGGATCAATATTCTTGTTGTTTGGCAATTCATTCTCTAGTTATAGATATGGATTACCCTAATTAGTAATGCTAGTGACAGTCACGACTATCAGTCATGTGGGAACCACCTCATCTATGTGGGGACCACTTCATTCAATCGCCAAAATTGTCACGCTTGTCGCTAGAATCTCTCTTCTTGTTTGGGAACACCGAATCGGGCTACACTTTTTGCGTGTGAAACTGGAATCTCAAACAATATTTGGTATTGAAACCTGCAAGAGAAGTTGATTTTCTTCATAAGGAACATATCAATAATAGTTGTACAGAGAAATGATTTCCCTTCACTTTTTTACAGAGTCAATACCCCCAACATTTTGAGTAGGCATATCTAAGTGAATTGCCAATGGGAACATCCAATTCTCTAATAAAGCAACTTTTTAAAATATATTTATTCTAAATTATACATTGATTTATGTCATTATGAAATATGTATTTAAGTCAATTTTTTCATAAATGTAGTGACAACCCGGATTTTTAGGATTTTAATTTATTTCATGATTCGTAGTTGTTAAGATTGGGTATGTAATTTTAATTGGAGACTTACCCAATTGGAGATTTTGGGTTATTAATATTTTGTTTTTTAGTGTTAATTTTAGTAAATTAATTTTATTTAATCATTTATTTATTAAGTTAGTGGAGTTTTGTACAGGATTATTGGAATCAAATGGTGATGCTGTAGCCGAAATAGGAAGAGGAAAGAGAAGTGGTAATGGTGGGCGGGTCTCACCAAAATGATGTTTAATGGTTAGTTGATTTTGTTACATATATATATATATATATATGTAATTTGTTGGTGATGAGGGCTGCCAACAGAGATAGAGAGAAAGAAAAGAAGAAAGGAAATGGTGTGTTTGGCGGGTCCCATGGGTTGAATTGTTGGGCCAAATTCATTGTGCATGTGGGTTTATATTGTGATAATGCTTTCTGATAGAAATATTAAGATAGATATATATATATATATATATATATATATATATATATATATATATAATTTGTTGGTGATGAGGGCTGCCAACAGAGATAGAGAGAAAGAAAAGAAGAAAGGAAATGGTGTGTTTAGCGGGTCCCATGGGTTGAATTGTTGGGCCAAATTCATTGTGCATGTGGGTTTATATTGTGATAATGCTTTCTGATAGAAATATTAAGAGAGAAAGAAATGATGAAAAAAAAAAAAAAAAAAAAAAACAAGAATGAAAAGACGAGGAGGAGCAGGTGGGCTGGCCGAGATGTAACGTAAAAAAAAAGGTGGCGGGGCCCACTAACTGATTCGTTCGGCCAAAAATTTGTGGGCTTCACGTTGGTTTGGTCTGATGTATAGGAATGAGATATTTTTGAAGTTTGTTTGGTGAGCAGTTGGTGGGCTTGTGTCCGTGGAATGCATTTGCCTATATATTTGAGTATTGAGGGTCACTAAGTTAGTATATAGAGAAGGAAAAAAAAAATAAAGGAAAGTTGAGAGACAATGAGCCGAGAGCGAAGACACTGAGAGTTTGAGGATAGAGAGGGAGCCGAGAGTTGCAGAGGAGGCCGGAGCTTGAGGCTTTGATGATCTAGTAAAGAAATTATTTTTCAGTGTAGGGTTCTCTATACCTTGAATGGCTTGGGGTGATTTTGCTTCAATAATTTTGATTAAATGTTTTAATTAAATGCATATGTATTTTGCATATAAACTCACCTGACTATGTATATTTTGTGAAGTTGTTTTATTAAACCTTCATGAAATTCTTGTTATGGTTTTTCCTACTGGGACTTTCAGTCTCACCACCCTCCAGTTTCAGGTATCGAAGATGAACGGGGATTGCTAGATTCGGGCTTAGCCTGAAGAGTTGGCGTTGCGAGATTTAAATTTTTTTCTATTTGGAGAATTTTTGTGTATATTTGAGGAAATTGATTTTGTATAAAAGAGGGTATTTTTTTTACGATCCTAGTATATTTTGATGTATTTTGAGTTGAATAAATTGAGGATTTTATTGGAATTTTCGGGTCTTAACGAAATGGTATCATGGCATTTTGTTAGCATTTTCGAGGCGTGACAAATGCACATGTTATAATATCAAAAGACAGTGAGATTTAATATTGTTCAGTGTGATTCAATACTGTTCAGTGTAATCCAATACTGCTAGTGTATAATCCAATTCAGTCATGTGAGTTACAAACAAATGCAATATTGGAGGTCTCTTCTGACCCAACAAAAATATGTAATTGTCAATTGTCCAAAACGCAAACTCTTTTTTGAAATATTTTGTTATGGGCTAGAAAGACACGAGTTGGGCCAAAAAGACACCTGAAAAATAAGCCACTACATGGGCCCATCCAACTATTTTAGGTCCCATCAAAAATAATGTGGGAGTCTTAACAAAAAGAAAGATTGGCCCAAAATTTCAATTCTTGCATGGAGAATCAAAATTTGGTACTTGATTTGGGTGGGGTGCGCCAGGCCAAGACAATAGTGCAACACCAAGGCGAAACTCGAGTGCCCCAGCAGCAAGCTACTATGATGGGCACTCCCCCTCAAGAAATAAATTTAATATCGTGTGGGCCATTGGCCCTGGCCCACGTATCAAATATTAAACTGATAAGAACAGATACTACATTTGATCTTAGCCAAAAGGCCGAGAAATGTATGCTTTGAATAAATCTGGGCCTCCTTTTTTATAATAACCTACCCTCCCACTCTTCTTATTCATAACCAATGTGTGACAAAAGAGTAAAATCAACAATTAGTTTATTTGCGTCAAGCTTTTGAGGGGCTCATTCAACACCAAATCGAAGATAGGCAAAAGAGAAATAAGTGACTTGAAACCATAGATTCAACAATAATCTAGAGGGAATGAAGGTTTGACTTAATCAGAGATCTACTAAGGTTTCAATTTAAACTTCCAATTTAGCTGTTAGAATGCTTTTGGCCCGATGCGTGTGTGTGAGATATATACTTCAATAGTCCAAATAAAGAAGTGATAAAAAATGTCCCTGAATTTCCTACATTCCCAGTACGGATAAATTTACTAGCCTGAAATGCCTTATGAAACTATTTGGTAGTCTTGGCATATCTAAGTGAATTGCCAATTGGAACATCCAATTTTCAGCCATTTAGCCATCTCTAACAAAACACCATTTTGAATATATTTATTCTAAATTATACATTGATTTTTGTTATCATAAAATATGTATTTAAGTTAATTTTTTCACAAATGCAAATATTACGATTATACAATGGACAATGCTTACCTACTCACCCGTCAGAGTCTAATGTGATCTAATAGCAAATATACACTAAAAAAAACATACTTCTATATCAAAAAAGTGCATTCATAAAAATATGTGAAAAAAGAAGGGATATTGGACAGCTCTAAAAGCCTTTTCTACCTAAAATTTTAAAAAGTGTTTTTTGTGCGACAAACAAATAAGAAATCAAAACAATCTGAATCAACTTAACTCGAAAAATTGGCAAATTTTATTTATAAGATGTGATTCAATAACAAATGCACGTATAATCCAATCTCTAAAATTGGCAAATTTTATTTATAAGATGTAATTCAATAACAAATGCACATATAATTCAATCAGAGATGTAGTTCAAAAACAAATACACATAATCCAATCACAAATACAAACTTATATTTACCCATGTATCACAAATACGCATTGTCTAAAGTAATTTTTTTGTTATGGGGGCAAAAAGACACTTTATTTGGGTCAAATCTTTTGATTGTAGGCCATTATTACAGGGTATATCAATTTAGTCCATTGTTGGCGGAACCATCCTAAATGTAAGTAAACTCAGGCCCATGGTTGCAAGCCTTGCAAAAAGAGAGAGGGAGAAAAATAAATAAATAAATAAATAAATTGGTACTAGATTTGGGTGGAGTAAGCCAGGCCAAGGCAACGCTCAAGAGCCCCAGCAGCAAGCCACTGTGATGGACCCTTCCCTTCAAAAAATAAATTTAATATCGTGTGGGCCATTGACCCACGTATCAAATATTACACTAATAAGAACAGATATTACACTTGATATTAGCCAAAAGACCAAGAAAGGTATGCTTTGAACAATACTGGGCCTCCTATTTTAGAATCACCTACTCTCTCCACTCTTCTTCCTCACAACCGATGTGGGACAAAATAGTAGAACCTACAAATAAACTTGCATAATGTATTTTGTACTTGGGTCTCACTATTTTTGTACTTATTGCATAACAATGCTGAGCTTATTTTGTTGTTTTTGTACTTGGGTCTCACTATTTTTGTAAAACTAAGCATAATGTATTTTGTACGACGACTTATGGACTTTTAATATTATAATTATACCTATGGACTGTAACTTTTATATAAGCTGTCTAAATGTTGTAGAACATGGACATTTAATATTAATCTTGTATTTTGGGATTGTAATTAAAATACCTGGATGATATACTTTGTGGTTGTATCACCATGAAATGTATTAGATATTTATTGTGTTGGGACAGGTTAAAAATGCATTTAAATAGGTTGTTGTAGGACGATTTTTAGTGGAGGACATACCGATTTTTTTTTATTATTTATAAATGGTATCAGTTTAGGGTCGTTACAAATTCATATTAAGATTTTCCACAATGTAGTCCAGTGGTAGGTCCTGAAATTATTAAGATGATAGAAAGTTCGAGGGTTTAAAGTCATCATATGAAAATTAAGAAAAGAAAATGTATTTTCAGTGTTTTTCTTATCCCGCCATTTATGGCTCTGTATTGGTCACATTGACTACAGACCACTGTAAATGTTTAAGCAATTTCTTACGTCGCTAAAAGTTGGACCACAAATAATTAAAAAGGGTGTGAACCACCAAAGTAATGAGAAATGCTTCCATCACTTCTTTGAAAGTAATGGAAAATGTAGTGTTTAGAACCATCAAAAGCTCATACTCTTATTATTACCTTATTAAAGTTTTATATCTTTTATTTATATATGAAAATTTCTTTAGCAAAGATGAGTTTTTAAAATTTCTAATCTTCAATCTGCATAAGTTTTATATAAATATCTTTAGCAAAGATGAGTTTTTGATGATATTTAACAATAGTGTTACGAGATGTTGCATTCTCAATTTAATTGCATAAAAAAATACAGTAAAATTCATCTTTGCTAAAGATATTCCAGTAAACCAACCTTTCCTCCTCCACTCGAATCTCAAAACCAAGACGACACTTCTTGGTTGTCGTTGAACTGTGAGAGGAATGGCAGCGAATATCTGCCTTTAGGCTGTGGACTTTGCCCCCCTCCCTTAAAGAAGTTGATACGGTTTTCATATCGAAGTTTTTCTTTGCAAGAAAAATGCAGATTGGAGACTTGGAGTTCACTTGCAAGTTAAGTTGTGTGAGAGATTGGATTGATCATGTTGAAAAAGGAATGCAATGAAAGAGCAGAGACTACAAACTAATGTTTGGCACATTTTATCAGGATTTCTAGGATCCAAAGTTTTTGAAGATACTAATCAATTCCTCTTTACCACTTTTTTCAGAGGAAGGTGAAAATCATTTGGGGAAAGGGGTAAAAAAGATGTTCAATGCATTTCTATACCTGTGTAAAAGCTGGCTACTTGGCCTAACCAAGGCTAGTAAAAACATATTTTCTTTCTTTTGTTGGGAAGGGACAAATTTTTTTGTATTTGAATGGTCTTGTTTACTGAGATCAAAGCAAAATTTGATGTAAACATATATCAGATTGTGTTTAAAATTTTCAATATTGTCATCACCAATGGAGTTGCTAATAGGCTAGTCATATGAATGGTATGCAAACATAGTCACTGGCAGGCACCTACAAGATCAATATTCTTGTTGTCTGGCAATTCATTCTCCAGTTACAGATATGGATTACCCTGATGAGTAATGCTAGTGACAGTCGTGACTATTAGCCATGTGAGGACCACGCTTGTCGCTAGCATCCCTCCCCGAATACCAAAATTGCCACGCTTGTCGCTAGCATCCCTCTTTTTGTTTTTGGAACACTGAATCGGGCTACATTTTTTGCCTGTGAAACTGAAATCTCAAATAACATTTGATATTGAAACCTGTAAAAGAAGTTGATTTTCTTCAGAAGGAATGTCAATAATAGTTGTACAAAGAAATGATATCCCTTCACTTTTTTGCAGAGTTAATACCCCCAACATTTTGCATAGGCATATCTAAGTGAATTGCCAATGAGAACAAACATCCAATTTTCAGCCATTTAACCTATTCTAACAAAGCACCTTTTTAAATATATTTATTCTAAATTATAAATTGATTTCTGTCATCATGAAATATGTATTTAAGTCAATTTTTTGTGCATACAAAAACTATAACACACCCATCACCTCTAATCACAAATACACAACACTACTTGACAAAAACGTTAACTCTTAGGGTATTTTTTGTTATGGGCCAGAAACACTCGTCCTTTTGGGTTTGGGCCTAAAAGAACCATAAATTATGGGCTTTTCCAAACTATTTAAGATCCTAACAAACAATTTTGGGAGTGCGTTTGTTGGTGGTGAAACCTTCTAACAAAAGGAGAGAGGAGCCCAAAATTTTGGTACTTGATTTGGGTGGGGTGCGCCAGGACGAGGCAATAGTGCAACGCCAAGGCAACGCTCGAGAGCCTCAGCAGCAAGCTACTGTGGTGGGCCCTCCACCTCAAAAAATAAATTTAATATCGAGTGGGCCATTGGCCAATGTATCAGATATTAAACTGATAAGAACATATATTACACTTGATCTTAGCCAAAAGGCCGAGAAAGGTATGCTTTGAATATTGCTGGGCCTCCTTTTTTATAATGAGCTACTCTCTCACTCTTCTTATTCAAAACCAATGTAGGACAAAAGAGTAGAATATGCACAAACCCATAGTTATTTGTCAAAGTTTCAATTATTCAATGGCTAGAATTAGACAAGGATATATAGCTCCGAGATGTAAAACAAATTTTTTTTTATTTGCGTCAAGCTTTTGAGGGGCTCATTCAACACCAAATCAAAGCTAGGCAAACGAGAAATAAGTGACTTGAAACCATAGATTCAGCAATAATCTAGAGGGAATGAATGTTTGACTTAATCAAAGATCTACTAAGGTTTCAATTTGAACTTCCAAATTAGCTGTCAGAATGCTTCTGGCCCGATGTGTGTGTGTGAGATATGTATATATACTTCAATAGTCCAAATAAAGAAGAGATAAAAAAAAAGTCCCTGAATTTCCTACATTCCTGGTATGGTAGTCTTTCAAACAGAATAATGCTAGTGACCGTCGTGCCTATTAGCCATGTGGAGACCACCTCTCTTGTCGCTAGCATCTCTCTTCTTGTTTGGGAGCACTGAATCGGCGGGTTACATTTTTTTTGCCTGTGAAACTGAAATCTCAAACAACACTTGGTATAGAAACTTGTAAGAGAAGTTGATTTTCTTCAGAAGGAACATGTCAATAGTTCTCAAAGAAATGATTTCCCTTCACTTTTTTTGCAGTCAATACCCCAACATTTTGCATTGAATTGCCAATTGGCATATCTAAGTGAATTGGAAAATCCAATTTTCAGCCATTTTGCCTTCTCTAACAAAACATCATTTTGAATATATTTATTCTAAATTATACATTGATTACGATTATGCAAAGAACAATACTTACCTACTCACCCGTCAGAGTCTAATGTGATTTAATAACAAATATACACTAAAAAAGAAGGGATATTGCACAAAAATTTTAAAAGTTTTTTTGTGCGTATAATGTGTTCGATAAGAAATACACATATAATCCAATCCAATCACAAATACATGTATACACACTTGTCCAATGTATGTTTTTTTGTTATAGGCTGAAAAAACACTTTATTTGGGTTATACAAGCCCTTCTGGGTTAACAGGCCTAAAAGTTACCTCTTTGGGTTGTAAGCCGTTATTACTGGGGACATATCAATATAGTCCATTGTTGGTGGGCTCATCGTTAATGTAAGTAAAACTCTGCAAAGAGTTTCAAGCCTTGAAAAGAGAATAAAATTTTGGTACTAAATTTGGGTGGGGTGCGCCAGGCCAAGGTAATAGTGCAACACCAAGGCGACGCTCAAGAGCCCCAGCAGCAAGCTACTATGATGGACTCTCCCCCTCAAAAAATAAATTTAATATCGTGTGAGCCATTGGCCCACGTATCAGATATTAAACTGATAAGAACAGATACTACACTTGATCTTAGCCAAAAGGCCGAGAAAGGTATGCTTTGAACATAATTGGGCCACCTCTTTTATAATCACCTACTCTCTCCACTCTTCTTCCCATAACCGATGTGGGACAAAACAGTAGAATCTACACGTGTTGTCCTTTACGAAATAAACTTGCCCAGCTCTTGAGTTCTGTTTGGGTATGTGCTCTTGATATTTTTTGAGCACTTTTTTAGTTGAAACTTGAAACCCAATTGAAAGATTTGCTTTTAGAAGTTACATGTTTGGTGGAGAGTTCAAACAGGAAGA
The DNA here is from genome assembly GCF_030987335.1 of Cornus florida. Classification (NCBI taxonomy): domain Eukaryota; kingdom Viridiplantae; phylum Streptophyta; class Magnoliopsida; order Cornales; family Cornaceae; genus Cornus; species Cornus florida. The sequence continues at coordinate 11,953,344 of NW_026775577.1, forward strand.
GAAAACGGGGAGGCGGAGAACTGGTATGTTCTTTCTTGCAGAAAAATAGGTCCATAGTATTCGTTCAATTATTCAATGACCAGAATTAAACAAGGATATATAGCTCGGAAACGTAGAATAAAAATTCGTTTATTTGCACCAAGCTTTCCAGGGGCTCATTCAAGACTTGCTCCAAGTATTAGCTTTGGTTTTCGCCGGGGTAGAGATAGGCAAAAGGAAACCTTGCTGAAACATCTAGCTTGCTTTCTCGTACGTCCTGTTGCTGACAAACAGTAGATTGTTTGCCATCCCCATTAACAACATTTTCTGAACCAACTTTATCCTCCCCTTTCTGAATGCCATCATATATTTGTGACGGCTCACCATCGCCGTAAGTGTTGTTCAACCTTTGCCGGGTAACAATCGACGAAAGAAGCTGATACCATCTTGAAATAGCTTGTCTCTCGATTCTCTTCTTTTCTTCAGCCTCTCTTCTCTCTTCTTCTTCTGCATATGCCTAAAGAACAAGTAACCAACAGAATTGAGATTCAGCAACTTCTGTCGAACTGATTTGGAATGCAATAATATATCAGTAAGTATATCATTGTATGGTGAAAGGATAGGTCGAGGAATACGTATTGAGGTTGCAAGATTCACAATATGAAAAATAACTGGGGCGTCATAACTAGGTGAACAAATAAAAAACCATAAAACATGCTTTGGATTCGGCAATTGAATGGAAAAATTAAGGACTCCACTGAAATGGTGTCCATCCGATAAATTGAGACTTGTCAAATTCTCATGAACACTAAATCGAAGATAGGCAAAAGATAAATGACTTGAAACCATAGATTCAGCAATAATCTAGAGGGACTGCAGGTTTGACTTAAATAAGAGATTACTGGAGTTTCGATTTGAACATCCAATTTGGCCGTCAGAATGCTTCTGGCCCCGATGCGTGTGTGTGTGAGATATATATATATATATATACACACACACACTTCAATAGTCCAAATAAAGAAGTGATACAAAAACGTTCCTGAATTTCCTACATTCATTACTAGCCTGCCCGATGAGACTATTTGGTAGTCTTTCAAAGAGAGTAATGTTACTAGAGGGAATGCAGGCTTTGACTTAATCAGAGTTCTACTGGGATCTCAAATTGAACTTCCAATTTAGCTGTCAGAATGCTTTTGGCACCGGCGGGTGTGTGTGTGTGAGAGAGAGAGAGAGAGAGGGAGAGAGAGAGATTTACTTAAGTAGTCCAAATAAAGAACTGGTACAGACCCTTCCCAGAAATAGATGCACATAAAGAACTAGATATATTACATCAGTGAAGTTTTACTGTGTCTCAGTAAACTAAAATAAATCACAGGTTGGATACAACACATCTAAATAAAAGCTAATTATGTTGCCAAGTATCATCACGATTCACTAACATTACATAACTGACCACATTGTTAGCTTGAGAGGTATCTAATCTACTGCCACCCTCCCCAAGGAGAGAAGGTGCTAATCTAAAAAATTTGAATTGATATGTAAACATATATCAGATTGTATTTAAATATTGTTATCATCAATGGAGTTGCTAATTAGCTAGTCGTATGAATAGAATGCAAACATAGTCATTGGCAAGCACCTATAGGATCAATATTCTTGTTGTTTGGCAATTCATTCTCTAGTTATAGATATGGATTACCCTAATTAGTAATGCTAGTGACAGTCACGACTATCAGTCATGTGGAAACCACCTCATCTATGTGGGGACCACTTCATTCAATCGCCAAAATTGTCACGCTTGTCGCTAGAATCTCTCTTCTTGTTTGGGAACACCTAATTGGGCTACACTTTTTGCGTGTGAAACTGGAATCTCAAACAATATTTGGTATTGAAACCTGTAAGAGAAGTTGATTTTCTTCATAAGGAACATATCAATAATAGTTGTACAGAGAAATGATTTCCCTTCACTTTTTTACAGAGTCAATACCCCCAACATTTTGAGTAGGCATATCTAAGTGAATTGCCAATGGGAACATCCAATTCTCTAACAAAGCAACTTTTTAAAATATATTTATTCTAAATTATACATTGATTTATGTCATTATGAAATATGTATTTAAGTCAATTTTTTCATAAATGTTGTGACAACCTGGATTTTTAGGATTTTAATTTATTTCATGATTCGTAGTTGTTAAGATTGGGTATGTAATTTTAATTGGAGACTTACCCAATTGGAGATTTTGGGTTATTAATATTTTGTTTTTTAGTGTTAATTTTAGTAAATTAATTTTATTTAATCATTTATTTATTAAGTTAGTGGAGTTTTGTACAGGATTATTGGAATCAAATGGTGATGCTGTAGCCGAAATAGGAAGAGGAAAGAGAAGTGGTAATGGTGGGCGGGTCTCACCAAAATGATGTTTAATGGTTAGTTGATTTTGTTACATATATATATATATATATATATATATATATATATATATATATGTAATTTGTTGGTGATGAGGGCTGCCAACAGAGATAGAGAGAAAGAAAAGAAGAAAGGAAATGGTGTGTTTGGCGGGTCCCATGGGTTGAATTGTTGGGCCAAATTCATTGTGCATGTGGGTTTATATTGTGATAATGCTTTCTGATAGAAATATTAAGATAGAAAGAAATGATATATATATATATATATATATATATGTAATTTGTTGGTGATGAGGGCTGCCAACAGAGATAGAGAGAAAGAAAAGAAGAAAGGAAATGGTGTGTTTAGCGGGTCCCATGGGTTGAATTGTTGGGCCAAATTCATTGTGCATGTGGGTTTATATTGTGATAATGCTTTCTGATAGAAATATTAAGAGAGAAAGAAATGATGAAAAAAAAAAAAAAAAAAAAAAAAAAAAAAAAAAAACAAGAATGAAATGACGAGGAGGAGCAGGTGGGCTGGCCGAGATGTAACGTAAAAAAAAAGGTGGCGGGGCCCACTAACTGATTCGTTCGGCCAAAAATTTGTGGGCTTCACGTTGGTTTGGTCTGATGTATAGGAATGAGATATTTTTGAAGTTTGTTTGGTGAGCAGTTGGTGGGCTTGTGTCCGTGGAATGCATTTGCCTATATATTTGAGTATTGAGGGTCACTAAGTTAGTATATAGAGAAGGAAAAAAAAAATAAAGGAAAGTTGAGAGACAATGAGCCGAGAGCGAAGACACTGAGAGTTTGAGGATAGAGAGGGAGCCGAGAGTTGCAGAGGAGGCCGGAGCTTGAGGCTTTGATGATCTAGTAAAGAAATTATTTTTCAGTGTAGGGTTCTCTATACCTTGAATGGCTTGGGGTGATTTTGCTTCAATAATTTTGATTAAATGTTTTAATTAAATGCATATGTATTTTGCATATAAACTCACATGACTATGTGTATTTTGTGAAGTTGTTTTATTAAACCTTCATGAAATTCTTGTTATGGTTTTTCCTACTGGGACTTTCAGTCTCACCACCCTCCAGTTTCAGGTATCGAAGATGAACGGGGATTGCTAGATTCGGGCTTAGCCTGAAGAGTTGGCGTTGCGAGATTTAAATTTTTTTCTATTTGGAGAATTTTTGTGTATATTTGAGGAAATTGATTTTGTATAAAAGAGGGTATTTTTTTTACGATCCTAGTATATTTTGATGTATTTTGAGTTGAATAAATTGAGGATTTTATTGGAATTTTCGGGTCTTAACGAAATGGTATCATGGCATTTTGTTAGCATTTTCGAGGCGTGACAAATGCACATGTTATAATATCAAAAGACAGTGAGATTTAATATTGTTTAGTGTGATTCAATACTGTTCAGTGTAATCCAATACTGCTAGTGTATAATCCAATTCAGTCATGTGAGTTACAAACAAATGCAATATTGGAGGTCTCTTCTAACCCAACAAAAATATGTAATTGTCAGTTGTCCAAAACGCAAACTCTTTTTTGAAATATTTTGTTATGGGCTAGAAAGACACGAGTTGGGCCAAAAAGACACCTGAAAAATAAGCCACTACATGGGCCCATCCAACTATTTTAGGTCCCATCAAAAATAATGTGGGAGTCTTAACAAAAAGAAAGATTGGCCCAAAATTTCAATTCTTGCATGGAGAACCAAAATTTGGTACTTGATTTGGGTGGGGTGCGCCAGGCCAAGACAATAGTGCAACACCAAGGCGAAGCTCGAGTGCCCCAGCAGCAAGCTACTATGATGGGCACTCCCCCTCAAAAAATAAATTTAATATCGTGTGGGCCATTGGCCCTGGCCCACGTATCAGATATTAAACTGATAAGAACAGATACTACATTTGATCTTAGCCAAAAGGCCGAGAAATGTATGCTTTGAATAAATCTGGGCCTCCTTTTTTATAATAACCTACTCTCCCACTCTTCTTATTCATAACCAATGTGTGACAAAAGAGTAGAATCAACAATTAGTTTATTTGCGTCAAGCTTTTGAGGGGCTCATTCAACACCAAATCGAAGATAGGCAAAAGAGAAATAAGTGACTTGAAACCATAGATTCAACAATAATCTAGAGGGAATGAAGGTTTGACTTAATCAGAGATCTACTAAGGTTTCAATTTAAACTTCCAATTTAGCTGTTAGAATGCTTTTGGCCCGATGCGTGTGTGTGAGATATATACTTCAATAGTCCAAATAAAGAAGTGATAAAAAATGTCCCTGAATTTCCTACATTCCCAGTACGGATAAATTTACTAGCCTGAAATGCCTTATGAAACTATTTGGTAGTCTTGGCATATCTAAGTGAATTGCCAATTGGAACATCCAATTTTCAGCCATTTAGCCATCCCTAACAAAACACCATTTTGAATATATTTATTCTAAATTATACATTGATTTTTGTTATCATAAAAAATGTATTTAAGTTAATTTTTTCACAAATGCAAATATTACGATTATACAATGGACAATGCTTACCTACTCACCCGTCAGAGTCTAATGTGATCTAATAGCAAATATACACTAAAAAAAACATACTTCTATATCAAAAAAGTGCATTCATAAAAATATGTGAAAAAAGAAGGGATATTGGACAGCTCTAAAAGCCTTTTCTACCTTAAATTTTAAAAAGTGTTTTTTGTGCGACAAACAAATAAGAAATCAAAACAATCTGAATCAACTTAACTCGAAAAATTGGCAAATTTTATTTATAAGATGTGATTCAATAACAAATGCACGTATAATCCAATCTCTAAAATTGGCAAATTTTATTTATAAGATGTAATTCAATAACAAATGCACGTATAATTCAATCAGAGATGTAGTTCAAAAACAAATACACATAATCCAATCACAAATACAAACTTATATTTACCCATGTATCACAAATACGCATTGTCTAAAGTAATTTTTTTGTTATGGGGGCGAAAAGACACTTTATTTGGGTCAAATCTTTTGATTGTAGGCCATTATTACAGGGTATATCAATTTAGTCCATTGTTGGCCGAACCATCCTAAATGTAAGTAAACTCAGGCCCATGGTTGCAAGCCTTGCAAAAAGAGAGAGGGAGAAAAATAAATAAATAAATAAATAAATTGGTACTAGATTTGGGTGGAGTAAGCCAGGCCAAGGCAACGCTCAAGAGCCCCAGCAGCAAGCCACTGTGATGGACCCTTCCCTTCAAAAAATAAATTTAATATCGTGTGGGCCATTGACCCACGTATCAAATATTACACTAATAAGAACAGATATTACACTTGATATTAGCCAAAAGACCAAGAAAGGTATGCTTTGAACAATACTGGGCTTCCTATTTTAGAATCACCTACTCTCTCCACTCTTCTTCCTCACAACCGATGTGGGACAAAATAGTAGAACCTACAAATAAACTTGCATAATGTATTTTGTACTTGGGTCTCACTATTTTTGTACTTATTGCATAACAATGCTGAGGTTATTTTGTTGTTTTTGTACTTGGGTCTCACTATTTTTGTAAAACTAAGCATAATGTATTTTGTACGACGACTTATGGACTTTTAATATTATAATTATACCTATGGACTGTAACTTTTATATAAGCTGTCTAAATGTTGTAGAGCATGGACATTTAATATTAATCTTGTATTTTGGGATTGTAATTATAATACCTGGATGATATACTTTGTGGTTGTATCACCATGAAATGTATTAGATATTTATTGTGTTGGGACAGGTTAAAAATGCATTTAAATAGGTTGTTGTAGGACGATTTTTAGCGGAGGACATACCGATTTTTTTTCATTTTATAAATAGTATCAGTTTAGGGTCGTTACAAATTCATATTAAGATTTTCCACAATGTAGTCCAGTGGTAGGTCCTGAAATTATTAAGATGATAGAAAGTTTGAGGGTTTAAAGTCATCATATGAAAATTAAGAAAAGAAAATGTATTTTCAGTGTTTTTCTTATCCCGCCATTTATGGCTCTGTATTGGTCACATTGACTACAGACCACTGTCAATGTTTAAGCAATTTCTTACGTCGCTAAAAGTTGGACCACAAATAATTAAAAAGGGTGTGAACCACCAAAGTAATGAGAAATGCTTCCATCACTTCTTTGAAAGTAATGGAAAATGTAGTGTTTAGAACCATCAAAAGCTCATACTCTTATTATTACCTTATTAAAGTTTTATATCTTTTATTTATATATGAAAATTTCTTTAGCAAAGATGAGTTTTTAAAATTTCTAATCTTCAATCTGCATAAGTTTTATATAAATATCTTTAGCAAAGATGAGTTTTTGATGATATTTAACAATAGTGTTACGAGATGTTGCATTCTCAATTTAATTGCATAAAAAAATACAGTAAAATTCATCTTTGCTAAAGATATTCCAGTAAACCAACCTTTCCTCCTCCACTCGAATCTCAAAACCAAGACGACACTTCTTGGTCGTCGTTGAACTGTGAGAGGAATGGCAGCGAATATCTGCCTTTAGGCTGTGGACTTTGCCCCCCTCCCTTAAAGAAGTTGATACGGTTTTCATATCGAAGTTTTTCTTTGCAAGAAAAATGCAGATTGGAGACTTGGAGTTCACTTGCAAGTTAAGTTGTGTGAGAGATTGGATTGATCATGTTGAAAAAGGAATGCAATGAAAGAGCAGAGACTACAAACTAATGTTTGGCACATTTTATCAGGATTTCTAGGATCCAAAGTTTTTGAAGATACTAATCAACTCCTCTTTACCCCTTTTTTCAGAGGAAGGTGAAAATCATTTGGGGAAAGGGGTAAAAAAGATGTTCAATGCATTTCTATACCTGTGTAAAAACTGGCTACTTGGCCTAACCAAGGCTAGTAAAAACATATTTTCTTTCTTTTGTTGGGAAGGGACAAATTTCTTTGTATTTGAATGGTCTTGTTTACTGAGATCAAAGCAAAATTTGATGTAAACATATATCAGATTGTGTTTAAAATTTTAAATATTGTCATCACCAATGGAGTTGCTAATAGGCTAGTCATATGAATAGTATGCAAACATAGTCACTGGCAGGCACCTACAAGATCAATATTCTTGTTGTCTGGCAATTCATTCTCCAGTTACAGATATGGATTACCCTGATGAGTAATGCTAGTGACAGTCGTGACTATTAGCCATGTGAGGACCACGCTTGTCGCTAGCATCCCTCCCCGAATACCAAAATTGCCACGCTTGTCGCTAGCATCCCTCTTCTTGTTTTTGGAACATTGAATCGGGCTACATTTTTTGCCTGTGAAACTGAAATCTCAAATAACATTTGATATTGAAACCTGTAAAAGAAATTGATTTTCTTCAGAAGGAATGTCAATAATAGTTGTACAAAGAAATGATATCCCTTCACTTTTTTGCAGAGTTAATACCCCCAACATTTTGCATAGGCATATCTAAGTGAATTGCCAATGAGAACAAACATCCAATTTTCAGCCATTTAACCTATTCTAACAAAGCACCTTTTTAAATATATTTATTCTAAATTATAAATTGATTTCTGTCATCATGAAATATGTATTTAAGTCAATTTTTTGTGCATACAAAAACTATAACACACCCATCACCTCTAATCACAAATACACAACACTACTTTACAAAAACGTTAACTCTTAGGGTATTTTTTGTTATGGGCCAGAAACACTCGTCCTTTTGGGTTTGGGCCTAAAAGAACCATAAATTATGGGCTTTTCCAAACTATTTAAGATCCTAACAAACAATTTTGGGAGTGCGTTTGTTGGTGGTGAAACCTTCTAACAAAAGGAGAGAGGAGCCCAAAATTTTGGTACTTGATTTGGGTGGGGTGCGCCAGGACGAGGCAATAGTGCAACGCCAAGGCGACGCTCGAGAGCCTCAGCAGCAAGCTACTGTGGTGGGCCCTCCACCTCAAAAAATAAATTTAATATCGAGTGGGCCATTGGCCAATGTATCAGATATTAAACTGATAAGAACATATATTACACTTGATCTTAGCCAAAAGGCCGAGAAAGGTATGCTTTGAATATTGCTGGGCCTCCTTTTTTATAATGAGCTACTCTCTCACTCTTCTTATTCAAAACCAATGTAGGACAAAAGAGTAGAATCTGCACAAACCCATAGTTATTTGTCAAAGTTTCAATTATTCAATGGCTAGAATTAGACAAGGATATATAGCTCCGAGATGTAAAACAAATTTTTTTTTTATTTGCGTCAAGCTTTTGAGGGGCTCATTCAACACCAAATCAAAGCTAGGCAAACGAGAAATAAGTGACTTGAAACCATAGATTCAGCAATAATCTAGAGGGAATGAATGTTTGACTTAATAAAAGATCTACTAAGGTTTCAATTTGAACTTCCAAATTAGCTGTCAGAATGCTTCTGGCCCGATGTGTGTGTGTGAGATATGTATATATACTTCAATAGTCCAAATAAAGAAGAGATAAAAAAAAAGTCCCTGAATTTCCTACATTCCTGGTATGGTAGTCTTTCAAACAGAATAATGCTAGTGACCGTCGTGCCTATTAGCCGTGTGGAGACCACCTCTCTTGTCGCTAGCATCTCTCTTCTTGTTTGGGAGCACTGAATCGGCGGGTTACATTTTTTTTGCCTGTGAAACTGAAATCTCAAACAACACTTGGTATAGAAACTTGTAAGAGAAGTTGATTTTCTTCAGAAGGAACATGTCAATAGTTCTCAAAGAAATGATTTCCCTTCACTTTTTTTGCAGTCAATACCCCAACATTTTGCATTGAATTGCCAATTGGCATATCTAAGTGAATTGGAAAATCCAATTTTCAGCCATTTTGCCTTCTCTAACAAAACACCATTTTGAATATATTTATTCTAAATTATACATTGATTTCTGTTGTCATAAAATATGTATTTAAGTCAATTTTTTCACAAATGCAGATATTACGATTATGCAAAGAACAATACTTACCTACTCACCCATCAGAGTCTAATGTGATTTAATAACAAATATACACTAAAAAAACGTACTTCAATATCTTTGAAAAAAGAAGGGATATTGCACAAAAATTTTAAAAGTTTTTTTGTGCGTATAATGTGGTTCGATAAGAAATACACATATAATCCAATCCAATCACAAATACATGTATACACACTTGTCCAAAGTATGTTTTTTTGTTATAGGCTGAAAAACACTTTATTTGGGTTATACAAGCCCTTCTGGGTTAACAGGCCTAAAAGTTACTCTTTGGGTTGTAAGCCGTTATTAATGTAAGTAAAACTCTGCAAAGAATTTCAAGCCTTGAAAAGAGAATAAAATTTTGGTACTAAATTTGGGTGGGGTGCGCCAGGCCAAGGTAATAGTGCAACACCAAGGCGACGCTCAAGAGCCCCAGCAGCAAGCTACTGTGATGGACTATCCCCCTCAAAAAATAAATTTAATATCGTGTGAGCCATTAGCCCACGTATCAGATATTAAACTGATAAGAACAGATACTACACTTGATCTTAGCCAAAAGGCCGAGAAAGGTATGCTTTGAACATAATTGGGCCTCCTCTTTTATAGTCACCTACTCTCTCCACTCTTCTTCCCATAACCGATGTGGGACAAAACAGTAGAATCTACACGTGTTGTCCTTTACGAAATAAACTTGCCCAGCTCTTGAGTTCTGTTTGGGTATGTGCTCTTGATATTTTTTGAGCACTTTTTTAGTTGAAACTTGAAACCCAATTGAAAGATTTGCTTTTAGAAGTTACATGTTTGGTGGAGAGTTCAAACAGGAAGAGAAAACGAGGAGGCGGAGAACTGGTATGTTCTTTCTTGCAGAAAAATAGGTCCATAGTATTCGTTCAATTATTCAATGACCAGAATTAAACAAGGATATATAGCTCGGAAACGTAGAATAAAAATTCGTTTATTTGCACCAAGCTTTCCAGGGGCTCATTCAAGACTTGCTCCAAGTATTAGCTTTGGTTTTCGCCGGGGTAGAGATAGGCAAAAGGAAACCTTGCTGAAACATCTAGCTTGCTTTCTCGTACGTCCTGTTGCTGACAAACAGTAGATTGTTTGCCATCCCCATTAACAACATTTTCTGAACCAACTTTATCCTCCCCTTTCTGAATGCCATCATATATTTGTGACGGCTCACCATCGCCGTAAGTGTTGTTCAACCTTTGCCGGGTAACAATCGACGAAAGAAGCTGATACCATCTTGAAATAGCTTGTCTCTCGATTCTCTTCTTTTCTTCAGCCTCTCTTCTCTCTTCTTCTTCTGCATATGCCTAAAGAACAAGTAACCAACAGAATTGAGATTCAGCAACTTCTGTCGAACTGATTTGGAATGCAATAATATATCAGTAAGTATATCATTGTATGGTGAAAGGATAGGTCGAGGAATACGTATTGAGGTTGCAAGATTCACAATATGAAAAATAACTGGGGCGTCATAACTAGGTGAACAAATAAAAAACCATAAAACATGCTTTGGATTCGGCAATTGAATGGAAAAATTAAGGACTCCACTGAAATGGTGTCCATCCGATAAATTGAGACTTGTCAAATTCTCATGAACACTAAATCGAAGATAGGCAAAAGATAAATGACTTGAAACCATAGATTCAGCAATAATCTAGAGGGACTGCAGGTTTGACTTAAATAAGAGATTACTGGAGTTTCGATTTGAACATCCAATTTGGCCGTCAGAATGCTTCTGGCCCCGATGCGTGTGTGTGTGAGATATATATATATATATACACACACACACTTCAATAGTCCAAATAAAGAAGTGATACAAAAACGTTCCTGAATTTCCTACATTCATTACTAGCCTGCCCGATGAGACTATTTGGTAGTCTTTCAAAGAGAGTAATGTTACTGACAGTCGCGACTATCAGCCATGTGGAGACCACCTCGCTTGTCGCTAGCACCTCTCTTCTTGTTTGGAAGTACCGAATCGCGTTACATTTTTTTGCGTGTGGAACTGAAATCTCGAACAACATTTGGTATAGATAGTTGTAAGAGAAGTTGATTTTCTTCACAAGGAAGTTAACATGTCAATAGTCTACAAAGAAATGATTTCCCTTCATGTTTTTTGCAGTCTCAATACCCCAACATTTTGCATAGGTAATACCCCAACATTTTGCATTGAATTGCCAATCCAATTTTCAGCCATTTAGCCTTCTCTAACAAAACACGAATATATTTATTTTAAATTGTACATTGATTTATGTTGTCATGAAATATGTATTTAAGTCAATTTTTTCACAAATGTAAAATGTTATGATTATACCAAAGGACAATATTTACCTACTCACCCATCTGAGTCTAATGTGATCTAATAACAAATATACATCCAAAAAAAAAAAAATTGTAATTCTATAGTAAAAATATGTGAAAAAATAAGGGATATTGAACCTCTACTGGAAATTCAAAAAGTTTTTTTTGTGCTACAAACAAATAAGTAATTGGAATAATCTGAATAAACTTTAGCTAAATAATCCCAACGTGTTACACAAGGCAAATATTGTATAATTGTTCGATTTTCCGCAATCTTTGCCATCCCTCTTTGTAAATGATCCAATATTCATAGAACACCATGCATTGATACATCCCTCTGTGTAAATGACTCTATGGTTTGGGGCTCTAGCAGGCCATAGAGATTAATCGTTTTTGACATTCAGTTTTTTTGGATTTTGGCATCAATGTAATCCAGTCACAAAAAACAAAAACAAAAAAATTTGGATTTTGGGCTTTAGAAGAGGCCCATCAAATGTCAGAACAAAAATAATCCATTGTTGGTGGGATCAACTTCTTAATATAAGTGCACACAGGCCCAGCATTTCAAGCCTTGCGAAGACGATCAAAGTTTGGTACTAGATTTGGGTGGGGTGCGTCAGGCCAAGGTAATAGTGCAACACCAAGGCAACACTTAAGAGCCCCAGCAGCAAGCTACTGTGTTGGACTCTCCCCCTCAAAAAATAAATTTAATATCGTGTGAACCATTGGCCCACGTATCAGATATTAAACTGATAAGAACAGATACTACACTTGATCTTAGCCAAAAGGCCGAGAAAGGTATGCTTTGAACATTACTAGGCCTCTTCTTTTATAATCAGCTACTCTCTCCACTCTTCTTACTCATAACCGATGTGGGACAAAACAGTAGAAGCTACGCATATTTACCAAATAAACTTGCCCAGCTCTTTAGTTCTGATATTTTTTTAGCACTTTTTTAGCTGAAACCCAATTGAAAGATTACATGTTTGGTGGTGACCTCAAACAGGAAGAGAAAACAAGCAGGCAGAGAACTGGTATGTTCTTTCTTGCAGAAAAATAGGTCCATAGTTATTCGTCAAAGTTTCAATTATTCAATGAACAGAAGAATTAAACAAGGATATATAGCTCGGAAACGTAGAACAAAAAATCGTTTATTTGCATCAAGCTTTCGAGGGGCTCATTCAAGACTTGCTCCGACTATTAGCTTTGGTTGTTTTCGCTAAGCAAGGATATATATATAGCTGGGAACGTAGAACAAAAATTCATTTATTTGCATCAAGCTTTCAAGGGGCTCATTCAAGACTTGCTCCAACTATTAGCTCTGGTTTTCGTTAATCGGGGTAGAGATAGGCAAAAGAGAAATAAGTGACTTGAAGACCATAGATTCAGCAATATTCTAGAGGGAATGCAGGCTTGACTTAATCAGAGATCTACTGGGATCTCAAGTTGAACTTCCAATTTAGCTGTCGGAATGCTTCTTGCACTGGCGTGTGTATGTGTGTGTGTGTGTGTGTGTGAGAGAGAGAGAGATTTCCTTCAGTAGTCCAAATAAAGAACTGGTACAAAAACATCCCTAAATTAGATACATATATATATATATATATATATATATATATATATATATATATATATATATATATATCGGGTTTGGAAGCATTGAAAGAGCACTTCAAGAACTCAAAGTTCCTAGGGGAGGCGGAGGATTACATGCCAGTGGTGTTCTCGCCACCTCGAGATGGGCGGCGCCACTTGACGGAGCCCATTCCCATAGTTAACCGCCCCACCTCTCCTCATCACCTGTGTGGTTATAAGGACTTTCATCATAACAGATGGACGGTGGAGATAGGCCACAAGAAGAAGAAGATGAGGATGATGATGATAATGGCAATTATGACAATGAAGACAATGTACAAGTAATATAAGTTGGTGTTGGCTTTGCAATGTAGTGTTGAGCACTTGTAGCAGTGCTACGTCTGAATCAACATACAAAACAAGAAAATGAACCATATATGTGGTGATAAGTACTACTGGTACTGAGTACTACTACTGGGTATTATGAGTCGTAACTGGCAACAGCAGCTCGCAATGCCCAATGTGTGTGCTTGTTGAGCTCCGAGCCTCAACCCCAATAGGCAATAGCAACAGACCCAGACCCAGACCCAGACCGTGTCATTCTTAGCTATATAGGTTCACCCACTAGCCCTTCCTCTTTAATTTCTCTCTCTTCATTGGTCACCATTTGCAACTTTATTATGAACGAAAATATTTTAGAGATACATTAATTAGCATCAACTATCAACTACTACTTATTGATGGGTTTTAGATACTACTATTTTCTTTTTAGGCGAAAGAGCAAAAAACGCTCTTAAACTATATTATTGTTGCATAATGCCCCCTTACATTATTTTTAGAAGCAAGTTGTGCCCCTCAACTATTAAAAGCAAGTAAAATGCCCCCTTGAAGGTCATCAGAGACAACTTTTCGACCGGCAAAGCGATACAATTACTAATTTATCCTTATTTATTAATTTATTATAAAATATATATATATTTTATTGATGTGAAATACCAACAATGCCCTCATATTTTTTATTTTGTTTTTTTTTTCTTCTTCAGTTTTCCCCACCGTGAAAAGCTGTAAGGCTGCCATTGCCGGCAGTGACGCCGGTGATTGCTACGGAACAGAGCTTCATGTGATCAACGACGGTGGTGAGATCGGAATTGACTTCAAAACAGGCCACATGAGGTGAGAGGTGTGAGCAGAGGAGTTTCATGAAGAGGCAAATTGTTAATCGCCGGACCTTTCCCAAATCCATTAGATTCCGAACCCCAAAGCCCCCCTCTCTCTAAACACACACACAATCTCTCTCTCTACAATGATAGAAACCGGTGCCCTCTGCTTCTCCACTCCTTCTTCTTCTCTCACTTCTACTTCTCGCACTAAAGAAACCTTTCCCTCTCTCCCTCCCTCACCTCTCACTTCGCTCGCCAATTTCTCTCTTCTTCGCCCTCAATCGCTCTCTTCCTTCGTCCATTTCAAAGCAAAGGCTTCGAATTCCGGCAATTTCCTCGGCGACGATCCGTTTGGATTCTATCCCTGGGATTCTTTCGACGAAGACAATGGTATGTTCTTGATTTCTTGCGTTTCTTTCTTGATGTTTCTCTTTAGACTAGATATTTTTAATTTTTTTTAGTTTGATTGCTTAGATGACTTTTTGTTCATTTATTCTCGATCAAGTTCACGTCTGACTGAATCTGAGATCTTATTGTATCTTGTAGGATTAATTAGGTTTTGATTTTTTAGTTAGAGAAATCTTGAACCCATGGTTGGTGATATGCATACATTAGGTTAGATATTCAAAGCACTATTCGGTCCTTTAAGGCTTCATTTGGATTGAGGGATTTGGAGAGAAAAAAAAAAGGGAAGGATAGTGATTAGTATGTTTGGATGGGAAGAATATGAGAGAAAAGAAAGGATTTGGAGGGATCAAATCCCTCATTTGGAATCTCTCCAAAATTGACACTGGAGGGATTTGGAGAGAAATGGAACTAATGACAAAAATAGCCTTGAGAGAAGGGGGCAAGCTTGAGAGTTGAGAGAAATCAAATTATTAATACATTTTTTCTGTTGATGTTCTGGTTGATATAGCTTCCCGACGACCTTTTTTGGCCTACTGATGTTCTGGTTGAGTCTTGGAGGCAAGGGATGGTGCAATTCCTTTTTTTCTAGCTTTCTTTTGTGCTGTAGCCCCAGATGCAGGGTTAATACATTTTTTTCCCAGTTTGCGGTTGATCCTCGGATGAAGGAACAGGGGCAATACATTTTTTCCCATATTCCTTTTGCAGTTGAGCCTCAGATGAAGGAGCAGCGATTGGAATAACAATTTCTTTCCCAGCATGCTCTTGGGGTTGAGACTCAGATGGTGGCACAACAATTCTCTGTTCTGCATTTTCTCTTTCTAGCTATTCAATGCATGTTTTATGGTTATCGGGTGAAAAATCAAATTCAAGACCATGATCTGTAATGCACGTAACAATTTGATTTCGTCTGTTCCTAAGTTCACCTTCCTCTGATTTCATCTGTTCCTAAAAGCCAGCAAGATTTTTTTTTTTTTTTTTTCAAGAAGTGGTTTAAACAGGGATATATATATTTCTAATAATAATAATAGAAAAACACATTTGGAAGATTGAACTTCCATTTTGTAGTTTGCAGTTGCAGAGAGAGAGAGAGGGGGGGGGGGGGGGGGAGGCTAAGAACGAGAATAGAGATGGAGGCTATTGGGGAGGCTGAAATCATTTGCCCTATTCAGGTAAGATGGAATTAGGGTTTACAAAGGGAAAGGTAAAAAAGGGTAAGATGATAAATTTTTTTTTTTTTTTTGTATCCATCAAAACAAGAATATTACCCATTCCTTTCTTTTCTTTCCTACCCATCCAAACATGAATACTATTATATCTATCATTTCCTTTCTTTTCTTTTCCCTCATAATCCTTCCCTTTCTTTTCTATCCTGTGTATCCAAACGAAGCCTAAATGCATTGAAAAAGCTTTTATCAATTATAAAGATATGAATTATTTCTTGTTCTTGGTTTCACTGTGAATAAATTATTTGAAAATCAAAAAGAAAGAAAACTTGGACTTTTGATTCTTTCCTTCCTATCCCAACTTGTTATAATGTTTTGAAGTTTTTGTTTATTTTATAGTATTAATAATTTAGGGCATTATTGGTATTTCACATTCATAAATTTAAAATTTTTATAATAAATGAATAAATAAGAGTAAATTAGTAATTGTATCTCTTTGCCGGTAAAAAAGTTGTCTCCGATGGCCTTAAAAGTGGGGCATTTTGCTTGCTTTTAATAGTTGAGAGGGGCAACTTACTTCTAAAAATAGTTCAAAGGGGGTATTATACAACAATTGTATAGTTTAAGGGTATTTTTTGCTCTTTTGCCTTCTTTTTATTTGTTTAGTTATAATTACATCGGAAGTATTGAACCATCTATTGCTGAAAAATATATTTGATTTTAGTATTTAATATTTTCAAGTATTTTTATATCCATGATGCATGTGTGAATTTAGCATATATGTTAGTGGATAGTAAATTATCTTAGTAGGAGTTAAGGTTATGTAAAATCAAAAGTCATGAGAGTTACAACAAGTAATGGTTATTTTAGTGGCTTAGTGAGAGTTATGCCTATTGAAGATTTTGTTAGTGGGAGAAATGAGAGTTATGGGCATTTATATATAATTTATAGATATGTGTTCTCAAGGTGTATAACCATGTACTCTACTAATTTTACTAGGATATAAGTGAAATAAAAGTTTTTTTCCTCTATTTTTATTCTCTTCCAAATAGTATAGTGTTGTGTGTGTAACTTAGGCCACTATTTCCAACATCTATTATCTCTTCAGTGCATTAGTTCTTTCTTCTTCTTTTTTCCTTTTATGCCACTCACATTTCTAGGGAGAGAGGGAGACAAAAGGAGGTAGCAGAACTGCAGATGCCACCCTCTCCCGTCATTACTTGGTTGGCAGATGGTTGCATCTGCCAAACCAGTTTTGTTTGCCTCATTTCTTTTCTTTTTGTAAGTCACGTCTTCCCTTCCCTTCAAATATAGCAGACTTTTTTGCTGTCAAGTGTCTTTTACTTCCTCTGGCTCACATTAGATCTGTTGTACCAACATTTTGCATTGAATTGTCAATTGGCATATCCAAGTGAATTACCAATTAGAACATCCAATTTTCAACAATTTAGCCTTCTCTAACAAAACACCATTTTGAATATATTTCTTCTAAATTATACATTGATTTCTGTTATTATAAAATATATATTTTATGTCAATTTTTTCACAAATGCAGATATTACGATTATACAAAGAATAATACTTACCTACTCACCCATCAGAGTCTAATGTGATCTAATAAAAAATATACACTAAAAAAAACGTACTTCTATATATATATATATATATATATATATATATATATATATATATATAAAGCGCATTCGCAAAAATATGTGAAAAAATAAAGGATATTGGACATTCCTAAAAGCCTTTTTGTTAGCAAAATCTTTTTCTACCGAAAATTTAAAAAGTTTTTTTGTGCGAAACAAATAAGTAATCAAACAATAATCCAATCAGAGATGTGGTTCAATAACAAATACACATGTAATCCAATCCAATCACAAATACACACTTGTTTGACCTACAAATACACATAATCCAATCACAAATACACACTTATTCCTATGTGATTGGCGTCAATGTAATCCTGTCCAAAGTATTTTTTTTGTTATAGGCCGAAAAGACAATTTATTTGGGTTATAAGCCCTTCTAGGTTATGGGCCTAAAAGTTGCTTCTTCGGCTGTAAACCAATTATAATGGGGGCACATCAATATAGTCCATTGTTAGTGGGCTCCTCAATGTAATTAAACCAGGCCCAGAGTAATTTGATACTAGATTTGGTTATAAGCCCTTCTGGGTCGTTGAAGATTATATTAGTGGGAGAAATGAGAGTTATGGGCATGTAATTCATAGATATGTGTTCTCAAGTGTATAACCATGTACTCTACTAATTTGATTAGGATATAAGTGAAATAAAAGTTTTTTTTCCTCTATTTTTATTCTCTTCCAAATAGTATAGTGTTGTGTGTGTAACTAGGCCACTAATTCCAACATCTATTATCTCTTCAGTGCATCAGTTCTTTCTTTTTCTTTTTTCCTTTTGTGCCACTCACATGTCTAGGGACAGAGAGAGACAAAAGGAGGCAGCAGAACTGCAGATGCCACCCTCTCCCGCCATTACTTGGTTGGCAGATGGCTGCATCTGCCAAACCAGTTTTGTTTGTCTCATTTCTTTTCTTTTTGTAAGTCTTGTCTTCCCTTCCCTTCAAATATAGCAGACTTTTTTGCTGTCAGGTGTCTTTTACTTCCTCTGGCGCACATTAGATCTATGGTACCAACATTTTGCATTGAATTTTTAATTGGCATATCTAAGTGAATTGCCAATTGGAACATCCAATTTTCAGCAATTTAGCCTTCTCTAACAAAACACCATTTTGAATATATTTTTTCTAAATTATACATTGATTTTTGTTATCATAAAATATATATTTAAGTCATTATTTTCACAAATGCAGATATTACGATTATACAAAGAATAATACTTACCTACTCACCCATCAAAGTCTAATGTGATCTAATAAAAAATATACACTAAAAAAAACGTACTTCTATATAAAAAAAAGCACATTCGCAAAAATGTGAAAAAATAAAGGATATTGGACATTCCTAAAAGCCTTTTTGTTAGCAAAATCTTTTTCTACCGAAAATTTAAAAAGTTTTTTTGTGCGAAACAAATAAGTAATCAAATGATAATCCAATCAGAGATATGGTTCAATAACAAATACACATGTAATCCAATCCAACCACAAATACATACTTGTCTGACCTACAAATACACATAATCCAATCACAAATACACACTTATTCCTATGTGATTGGCGTCAATGTAATCCTGTCCAAAGTATTTTTTTTGTTATAGGCCAAAAAGACAATTTATTTGGGTCATAAGCCCTTATAGGTTATGGGCCTAAAAGTTGCCTCTTTGGGCTGTAAACCAATTATTATGGGGGCACATCAATACAGTCCATTGTTGGTGGGCTCCTCAATGTAAGTAAACCAGGCCCAGAGTTTAAAGCCTTGCAAAGAGAATCAAAATTTGATACTAGATTTGGGTTATAAGCCCTTCTGGGTCATTGGCCTAAAAGTTGCCTCTATATCAAAATAGTCCATTATTGGTCATCCTCAATGTAAGTAATTTAAGCCCAGAGTTTTAAGCCTTGCAAAAGAGAATCAAAATTTGTTACTAAATTTAGGTGGGGTGCGCCAGGCCAAGATAGTAGTGCAACACCAAGGCGACACTCGAGAGCCCCAGCAGCATGAGATACAACACTTGATCTTAGCCAAAAGACCAAGAAAGGTATGCTTTGAATAAAACTGGGCCTCTTTTTTTTTATAATGAACTACTCACCCACTCTTCTTATTCACAACCAATGTGGGACAAAAGAGTTGAATCTACACACATATTTACCAAACAAAGTAGCCCAACTCTTGAGTTCTGTTTGGTTACTTGCTCGGATATTTTTTGAACACTTTTTGATTTGAAAACCAATTGAAACCTATAGTTATTTGTTAAAGTTTCAATTATACAATGGCCAGAATTAGACAAGGATAAATAGTTTGGAGACGTAAAACAAAATTTTGTTTATTTGCATCAAGATTTTGAGGGGCTCATTCAACACCAAATCGAAGATAGCAAAAGAGAAATAAGTGACTTGAAACCATAGATCTACTAAGGATACAATTCGAACTTCCAATTTAGTTGTCACAATGCTTCTAGCCCAATGCGTGTGTGTGATACACACACACACACACGCTCTTCAATATTCCAAATAAAGAAGTGATAAAAAAAAAAAAAAAAAATCCCTGAATTTCCTACATTCTCGGTATGGATAAATTTACTAGCCTGAAATGCCCGATGAGACTATTTGGTTGTCTTTCAAAGAGAGTAATGCTAATGACAGTCGCGACTATTAGCCACGTGGATAACCACCTCACTTGTCGCTAGCATCTTTCTTCTTGTTTAGGAGCACTGAATCGGGTTACATTTTTTTGCCTACGAAACTGAAATCTCAAACCACATTTGGTATAGAAACTCATAAGAGAAGTTGATTTTCTTCACGAGGAACATGTTAATAGTTCTACAAAGAAATGATTTCCTTTCACTTTTTTTGCAGTCAATACGCCCAACATTTTGAATAAGTAATACCCCAACATTTTGCATTGAATTGCCAATTGACATATCTAAGTGAATTGTCAATTGGAACATCTAATTTTCAGCCATTTAGCCTTCTCTAACAAAACACTGTTTTGAATATATTTATTCTAAATTATACATTGATTTTTGTTATCATAAAATATATATTTAAGTCAATATTTTCACAAATGCAGACATTACAATTATACAACGGATAATACTTACCTACTCATCACCTGTCAGAGTCTAATGTGATCTAATAACAAATATACACTAAAAGAAACGTACTTCTATATATAAAATTTTTTTAAAAAAAAAATTAAAAAAAAAAACGCATTCGTAAAAATATGTGAAAAAGAAGGAATATTGGACAGTCCTAAAAGCCTTTTCGTTAGCAAAATCCTTTTCAACTGTAAATTCAAGAAGTTTTTTTGTGCAACAAACAAATAAGTAATCAAAATAATTTGGATCAACTTTGACTTGAAAAATTGAACAAATTTATTTATGAGATGTGATTCAATAACAAATGCACGTATAATCCAATCAGATATGGTTCAATAACAAATACACATATAATCCAATCCAGTCGCACTTGTCTTGCCTACAAATACACATAATCCAATCACAAATACACACTAATCATGCCCATGTATACACAGTTGTCCTACCTATGTGATTGGCGTCAATGCAAAATCTAATCACAATGCATTGGCCAAAATATTTTTTTTGTTATAGACTGATAAGACACTTTATTTGGGTTTAAGCCCTTCTAGGCTATGGACCTTAAAGTCATCTCTTTGGGTTGTAGGCCATTATTATGTTGGAAAAACAATATAGTACATTGTTGGTGGGCCCATACTAAACGCAAGTAAACTCAGGCCCAGAGTTTCAAGCCTGGCAAAGAGAATCAAAATTTTGTAGCAGATTTGGGTGGGGTGCGCCAAGCCAAGGTAATAGTGCAACACCAAGGCGACACTTGAGAGCCCCAGCAGTAAGCTACTGTGATGGGCCCTCCCCCTCAAAAAATAAATTTAATATCATGTGGGCCATTAGCCCACGTATCAGAAATTAAACTGATAAGAACAGATACTACACTTGATCTTAACCAAAAGGCCGAGAAAGGTATGCTTTGAACATTAATGGGCCTCCTCTTTTATAATTAGCTACTCTCTCCACTCTTCTTTCTCATAATCTATTTGGGACAAAACAGTAGAAGCTACACACATATTTACCAAAGAAACTTGCCCAGCTTTTAAGTTCTATTTGGGTATGTGCTCTGATATTTTTTGAGCACTTTTTTAGTTGAAACTTTAAACCCAATTGAAGATTTGCTTTCAGAAGTTACATGTTTGGTGGTAACCTCAAACTGGAAGTGAAAACAAGGAAGCAGAGAACTGGTATGTTCTTTCTTGCAGAAAAATAGGTAGCATTGGAAGAAATGATATAGATCCATAGTTATTCGTCAAAGTTTCAATTATTCAATGACCAGAATTAAACAAGGATATATAACTCGAAAACACAGAACAAAAATTCGTTTATTTGCATCAAGCTTTCGAGGGGCTCATTCGAGACTTGCTCCAACTATTAGCTTTGGTTTTCGCTAATCGGGGTAGAGATGGGCAAAAGAGAAATAAGTGACTTGAAGACCATAGATTCAGCAGTATTCTAGAGGGAATGCAGGCTTTGACTTAATTAGAGTTCTACTGGGATCTCAAATTGAACTTCCAATTTAGCTGTCAGAATGCTTTTGGCACCGGCGGGTGTGTGTGTGTGTGTGTGTGTGTGTGAGAGAGAGAGAGAGAGAGAGGGAGAAAGAGAGATTTACTTAAGTAGTCCAAATAAAGAACTGGTACAGACCCTTCCCAGAAATAGATGCACATAAAGAACTAGATATATTACATCAGTGAAGTTTTACAGTGTCTCAGTAAACTAAAATAAATCACAGGTTGGATACAACACATCTAAATAAAAGCTAATTATGTTGCCAAGTATCATCACGATTCACTAACATTACATAACTGACCACATTGTTAGCTTGAGAGGTATCTAATCTACTGCCACCCTCCCCAAGGAGAGAAGGTGCTAATATAAAAAATTTGAATTGATATGTAAACATATATCAGATTGTATTTAAATATTGTTATCATCAATGGAGTTGCTAATTAGCTAGTCGTATGAATAGAATGCAAACATAGTCATTGGCAAGCACCTATAGGATCAATATTCTTGTTGTTTGGCAATTCATTCTCTAGTTATAGATATGGATTACCTTAATTAGTAATGCTAGTGACAGTCACGACTATCAGTCATGTGGGAACCACCTCATCTATGTGGGGACCACTTCATTCAATCGCCAAAATTGTCACGCTTATCGCTAGAATCTCTCTTCTTGTTTGGGAACACCGAATCGGGCTACACTTTTTGCGTGTGAAACTGGAATCGCAAACAATATTTGGTATTGAAACCTGTAAGAGAAGTTGATTTTCTTCATAAGGAACATATCAATAATAGTTGTATAGAGAAATGACTTCCCTTCACTTTTTTACAGAGTCAATACCCCCAACATTTTGAGTAGGCATATCTAAGTGAATTGCCAATGGGAACATCCAATTCTCTAACAAAGCAACTTTTTAAAATATATTTATTCTAATTTATACATTGATTTCTGTCATTATGAAATATGTATTTAAGTCAATTTTTTCATAAATGTTGTGACAACCCGGATTTTTAGGATTTTAATTTATTTCATGATTCGTAGTTGTTAAGATTGGGTATGTAATTTTAATTGGAGACTTACCCAATTGGAGATTTTGGGTTATTAATATTTTGTTTTTTAGTGTTAATTTTAGTAAATTAATTTTATTTAATCATTTATTTATTAAGTTAGTGGAGTTTTGTACAGGATTATTGGAATCAAATGGTGATGCTGTAGCCGAAATAGGAAGAGGAAAGAGAAGTGGTAATGGTGGGCGGGTCTCACCAAAATGATGTTTAATGGTTAGTTGATTTTGTTACATATATATATATATATATATGTATGTAATTTGTTGGTGATGAGGGCTGCCAACAGAGATAGAGAGAAAGAAAAGAAGAAAGGAAATGGTGTGTTTGGCGGGTCCCATGGGTTGAATTGTTGGGCCAAATTCATTGTGCATGTGGGTTTATATTGTGATAATGCTTTCTGATAGAAATATTAAGATAGAAAGAAATGATATATATATATATATATATATATATATATATATATATATGTAATTTGTTGGTGATGAGGGCTGCCAACAGAGATAGAGAGAAAGAAAAGAAGAAAGGAAATGGTGTGTTTGGCGGGTCCCATGGGTTGAATTGTTGGGCCAAATTCATTGTGCATGTGGGTTTATATTGTGATAATGCTTTCTGATAGAAATATTAAGAGAGAAAGAAAAGATGAAAAAAAAAAAAAAAAAAAAAAAACAAGAATGAAATGACGAGGAGCAGCAGGCGGGCTAGCCGAGATGTAACGTAAAGAAAAAGGTGGCGGGGCCCACTAACTGATTCGTTCGGCCAAAAATTTGTGGGCTTCACGTTGGTTTGGTCTGATGTATAGGAATTAGATATTTTTGAAGTTTGTTTGGTGAGCAGTTGGTGGGCTTGTGTCGGTGGAATGCATTTGCCTATATATTTGAGTATTGAGGGTCACTAAGTTAGTATATAGAGAAGGAAAAAAAAAATAAAGGAAAGTTGAGAGATAATGAGCCGAGAGCGAAGACACTGAGAGTTTGAGGATAGAGAGGGAGCCGAGAGTTGCAGAGGAGGCCGGTGCTTGAGGCTTTGATGATCTAGTAAAGAAATTATTTTTCAGTGTAGGGTTCTCTATACCTTGAATGGCTTGGGGTGATTTTGCTTCAATAATTTTGATTAAATGTTTTAATTAAATGCATATGTATTTTGCATATAAACTCACATGACTATGTATATTTTGTGAAGTTGTTTTATTAAACCTTCATGAAATTCTTGTTATGGTTTTTCCTACTGGGACTTTTAGTCTCACCACCCTCCAGTTTCAGGTATCGAAGATGAACGGGGATTCTAGATTCGGGCTTAGCCTGAAGAGTTGGCGTTGCGAGATTTAAATTTTTTTCTATTTGGAGAATTTTTGTGTATATTTGAGGAAATTGATTTTGTATGATCCTAGTATATTTTGATGTATTTTGAGTTGAATAAATTAAGGATTTTATTGGAATTTTTGGGTCTTAACGAAATGGTATCATGGCATTTTGTTAGCATTTTCGAGGCGTGACAAATGCACATGTTATAATATCAAAAGACAGTGAGATTTAATATTGTTCAGTGTGATTCAATACTGTTCAGTGTAATCCAATACTGCTAGTGTATAATCCAATTCAGTCATGTGAGTTACAAACAAATGCAATATTGGAGGTCTCTTCTGACCCAACAAAAATATGTAATTGTCAATTGTCCAAAACGCAAACTCTTTTTTGAAATATTTTGTTATGGGCCAGAAAGACACTGGTTGGGCCAAAAAGACACCTGAAAAATAAGCCATTACATGGGCCCATCCAACTATTTTAGGTCCCATCAAAAATAATGTGGGAGTCTTAACAAAAAGAAAGATTGGCCCAAAATTTCAATTCTTGCATGGAGAATCAAAATTTGGTACTTGATTTGGGTGGGGTGCGCCAGGCCAAGGGAATAGTGCAACACCAAGGCGAAGCTCGAGTGCCCCAACAGCAAGCTACTATGATGGGCACTCCCCTTCAAAAAATAAATTTAATTTCGTGTGGGCCATTGGCCCTGGCCCACGTATCAGATATTAAACTGATAAGAACAGATACTACATTTGATCTTAGCCAAAAGGCCGAGAAATGTATGCTTTGAATAAAGCTGGGCCTCCTTTTTTATAATAACCTACTCTCCCACTC
Source organism: Cornus florida (assembly GCF_030987335.1). NCBI lineage: Eukaryota > Viridiplantae > Streptophyta > Magnoliopsida > Cornales > Cornaceae > Cornus > Cornus florida. The sequence goes on from NW_026775577.1 coordinate 11,978,749, forward strand.
TTCTTATTCATAACCAATGTATGACAAAAGAGTAGAATCAACAATTAGTTTATTTGCGTCAAGCTTTTGAGGGGCTCATTCAACACCAAATCGAAGATAGGCAAAAGAGAAATAAGTGACTTGAAACCATAGATTCAACAATAATCTAGAGGGAATGAGGGTTTGACTTAACCAGAGATCTACTAAGGTTTCAATTTAAACTTCCAATTTAGCTGTTAGAATGCTTTTGGCCCGATGCGTGTGTGTGAGATATATACTTCAATAGTCCAAATAAAGAAGTGATAAAAAATGTCCCTGAATTTCCTACATTCCCAATACGGATAAATTTACTAGCCTGAAATGCCTTATGAAACTATTTGGTACTCTTGGCATATCTAAGTGAATTGCCAATTGGAACATCCAATTTTCAGCCATTTAGCCATCTCTAACAAAACACCGTTTTGAATTGTTTAAATTGAATTGTTTTATTTTTAAGTCCAAGCATACCTTCTTGTAGAAGGCATCGGCCCGTGTGGAGGCATTTATTTGTTTTAAGTGCATTGATATTATTGAGGAGTTTGGGAACATCGTATATGGAGGTTGAAATTTTGAAATGTTGGTGTGTTGACTTGTTCTAGTGCATGCATGGTCGTAGATCACTTAATCGTCCTCTTGCTCCTGTAAATCAAAATCTCGAAATTTTTCTTAGGCGTTTAAGAAGTAGTACTAGGGATTGTCATCTTAATCTTTCAAATTTTGATCTTCCATCACCTTTAATGGAAGATCCAATTGAAGATCCCATTGTAGATCTTGGTCATGTGGATCATAATGGTGCGCACCACCTACCACAAGTTCATATTATGGATCCTCAAGGTGTGCATCCACCCTTGGGAATGCCACAACCAGTTAATTATGCGGTGCAACAACCTAATCTAGGGATGCCAAGCCCAAATGTTGTTCCCCCAATTGGTGAGCAACAACAATAATAAGTTCAAATGGCATACCCTCAACAAGGTCAAATGGCATATCATCAACAAGGTCAAATGCCATATCCTCCTCTCAATCCTCTCAATCCTCCAATGGTCCTTAGGGATCGTTACACTCTAAATCAATATAATGCACCCACTTGCATTCAATTACCAAATTTTCGTGCTCATCATTATGAGATTAAGGCTTCCACCATTAACATGTGCCCCCTTTTCTATGGGTTGAGCAATGAAGAGCCTTATAAACATTTAGATGAGTTTTTGGAAGTCTGCTCCACCGTGAAAATCACGGATGTTCCGGAAGAAGTCCTAAAAATGAAGCTTTTCCCTTTCACTCTTCGGGATAAAGCTAAATATTGGTTCAATAACTTGCGGCCGAATACAATTACCTCTTGGGCACAATTGCAACAAGAGTTCTTAAAGAAGTATTACCCCGCAAGTCGAACTGATGCCATGAGAACTTCCATTCGTGAATTTAAACAACAAGAAGGAGAACCGCTTCATGAAGCATGGGAACGTTTGAAAGACTTGCTACGGAAGTGTCCACATCATGACATTCCTAAGTGGCAATTAGTTCAATATTTCTTTTCAAGTTTATCCGATGCCAATAAGGGCATTGTTGATGCTTCTTGTGGCAGAAGCTACATTGAAAGAAATGAAGATGAAATTTGGCAACTTTTCGAAAAAATGAGTGAAAACTCAATGCATAGATCTTCATCTTCTAGGGGTAGTCGCCTGGCACATATGGGAGGAAAGAAAGCTATAAATCAAATAGACTCTTCCATGGAAATTGCCGCTGAGGTCAAAAATCTTACTCAAAGGTTTGATACATTCCTTTTGAATCAAGATCGGGCAACTCAATCATATCCTCACCATTCCAATGAAATGTGCATGACTTGTTCTAGTTACACTCACCATACTTCAAATTGCCCTCTTGGACAAATTATACCAAGTGAGTCTCAAGAACAAGCAAATGCAGCTTTCATTCATCAAGGGAACAACCCTTATTCCAACACTTACAATCCGGGGTGGAAAAATCATCCTAACTTTGCATGGAGAAATCAAGGAGACGGTGCAAACCCTCCTCAAACTCAAGGTTACCAAGCAAAGTATGTTCCCCCACATCTCCAAAATCAAAATCAGAATTCTCAAGGTTACCGTCCTTCATTTTATCCTCAGAATTCTCAATCCTATTCTTAACCTCAAGCACCAAATTCTCAATCTTACTCTAATCCAAATCAAGCGCCTCCTAAAAGTTCCGCTTTTGAGGACAAAGTCTTGCAAGCTTTAGGTAATCTTCAAAAAGATAATCAACTATTTCATTCTCACTCTCAATCAATTGCAAAGCTTGAAGCTTAAATTGGGCAATTAGCTAATTCTTTAAATGTGAGAGAAAAAGGTAAGTTACCTAGTCAAACTGAGACCAATCCTAAGGGGCAATTTATGGCGCAAGCAAGTCCTTCATCAGAATTTTCTGGAAATGAGCAAGTTCAAGCAATTACTACCTTGAGGAGTGATAGGAAAGTGGATAATAAGGTAGAGGTACCTAAGGAGGATAATGAACAGAAGCAACCAAGTGGTAGCATCCGTCCCATTCCAAATCCTATTCCTATTTCTTTGGATGCTAGTGGTTCCAAAATGGACATTCCGTCATCTTTATCATCATCTCCCTAATTAAAGAAGCCTTATAAGCCAAAAGCTCCATTTCCTCAAGCTTTGAGAGAGACTTCATCATTTGGGAGACAAGAAGGAAAAATTCATGATATGATGCAAGTGTTTAAACAAGTGAAAATCAATCTTCCTCTTCTAGATGCAATTAGGCAAATTCCACCATATGCAAAGTTCTTGAAGGACTTGTGCACACAAAAGTGGAAGAACAAGGGAAGGGACCTTAAGAAAGTGCTTTTAACAGAACAAGTGAGTTCCATCATTCTGTCTAACACTCCTCCTAAGTTCAAGGATCCGGGTGCTCCGACCATTTCTTGTGTTATTGGAAACCAAGAGGTTCGTAGAGCTCTCCTTGATTTAGGTGCAAGTATCAATCTCATTCCATACTCTGTTTACTTACAGTTAGGGTTAGGGGACTTGAAGCCAACATCGGTAGTAATCCAACTAGCCGATAGATCAATTAAGAAACCAAAGGGGATTGTTGAGGATATTCTAATTAAGGTTGATAAATTTTATTTCCCGGTTGATTTTGTGGTACTAGATACTGAGCCAGTCCCTAATCTCACCAATCACATTCCAGTTATCCTAGGAAGGCCATTCCTTGCCACTGCCAATGCCACCATTAATTGTAGATCCGGCATTATGGACATCTCTTTTGGCAACATGATGGTTAAGCTTAATGTATTCAATGCAAGTCAACATCCCACAGATGAAGACGAGTATTTCCTAGTAGATGTCTTGGATGAAACCATAGAGGAGACTCTTCCCCCTATTTTATCTAAGGACCCTCTTGAGGCGTGCCTTTGCGAAATGTTTGAAAGTTGTGGTTTTGACACAGAATGATCCATAAGTGAGGTGAATGCTTTAATGGACTCTGTGGCCACTTTGGATTACCCACCTTGGAAAAGCAAGAAAGAACCTCTTCCTTCACTCTCTAGTACTCCACCAGTTCCATCTCTCATCTCTCCTCCTATTCTTGAGCTTAAGCCCCTTCCATCAAATTTGAAATACGCCTTCTTAGGCCCAAAAGAGACTCTTCCAGTCATCATTGCTTCCAATCTTGAAAATGACCAAGAGAATGATCTTTTGGAAGTGCTTAAAGCTAACAAAGAAGCCATTGGATGGAGTGTGGCTGACTTAAAAGGCATTGACCCTTCTATTTGTATGCATCGCATACACATGGAAGAGGATGAAAAGCCATTTAGGGATGCTCAAAGGAGATTGAACCCAAATATGAAGGAAGTTGTCATGAAGGAGGTTGTGAAACTTCTAGATGCGGGAATCATTTATCCTATCTCTGATTCCAAGTGGGTTAGTCCAACTCAAGTGGTTCCCAAAAAGTCGGGAATCACAGTTGTTGAAAATGCTAAGGGTGATCTCATCTCGAAACGCACCGCCACTTCATGGCGTGTTTGCATAGATTACCGAAAGCTGAATTCTGCCACTAGGAAAGACCATTTTCCATTACCTTTCATTAACCAAATCTTGGAAAGATTGGCTGGGCAACAATACTATTGCTTCCTAGATGGTTATTCGGGGTACAATCAAGTGGCCTTAGATCCATTGGATCAAGAAAAGACCACATTCACATGTCCTTTCGGTACATTTGCTTATCGACGGATGCCTTTCGGATTGTGCAATGCTCCTGCCACTTTCCAAAGGTGTATGATGTCAATTTTTTCGGACATGGTGGAGAAGTATTTAGAAGTCTTCATGGATGACTTCTCGGTTTTTGGGTCCTCATTTGATTCGTGTCTCCAAAATCTTAAAAAAGTGCTTCAAAGATGTCGTGAGACTAATCTTGTGTTAAGTTGGGAAAAGAGCCATTTCATGGTTCAAGAAGGAATCGTGCTTGGACATGTCATCTCTAAAAGAGGAATAGAAGTAGATAGAGCGAAAGTTGAGCTAATTTCTGAATTGTCTCCACCTACTACGGTGAGAGAAATCCGTTCTTTTCTAGGACATGCCGGTTTTTATCGCCGGTTCATCAAAGACTTTAGCAAAATTGCTAGACCCTTGTGCAACCTTCTTGCCAAAGAGACTCCATTTGTCTTTGATGAAGCATGCCTAAATGCTTTTCATCAACTTCGTACTCTTCTATCATCCGCTCCCATCATGCAACCTCCAAATTGGTCATTACCATTTGAGATTATGTGTGATGCTTCCGACTTCGCAATGGGTGCTGTTTTGGGGCAAAGGGTAGGTAAACTACCATATGTTATATACTATGCGAGTAAGACTTTCTCAGGTGCCCAATTGAACTATTCTACCACCGAGAAAGAGTTCCTTGCCGTAGTATATGCCATTGATAAATTTCGGTCATATCTCTTAGGATCCAAGGTAATTGTGTTTTCCGATCATGCCGCTCTGAGGCATCTTTTAATGAAAAAGGAAACCAAACCTCGCTTGATAAGATGGATTCTACTTCTTCAAGAATTTAACTTTGAAATCAAGGATAAAAAGGGCTCCGACAATGTCGTTGCCGATCATCTGTCTAGATTAATGGTTGAATCTTCTCCAAATCTTAAAATTCATGAATCATTTCCGGATGAACAACTCTTTCAAATCTCAAATGGGACGTACCTTGGTTCGCCGACATTGTTAATTATCTTGTAACCGGCAAACTTCCCATTACTTGGTCAAAACAAGAAAAGGACCGATTCTTTGCTACCATCCGGAAATACTTTTGGGAAGATCCCATTTTGTTTCGTTATTGCCCGGATCAAATCATCAGGAGATGTGTGCCGGAAAGTGAAGTTCCGAGCATCCTTGCATTTTGTCACACACTTGCTTGTGGTGGGCATTTTAGTGGAAAAAAGACTACTTTGAAGGTTCTTCAAAGTGGGCTCTTCTAGCCCACTATCCACCGAGATGCCTATAACTTTTGTAAGGTGTGTGTTCGGTGTCAAAAGTTGGGATCAATGTCAAAAAGAGACGTGATGCCCTTAACTTCAATCTTTGTAGTTGAAATCTTCGATGTATGGGGCATAAACTTTATGGGACCATTCCCAATATCTTATGGCTTTCAATACATCCTCGTTGCCGTTGATTATGTTTCAAAGTGGGTTGAGGCTTGTGCTACCAAAACGAATGACCACTCCGTGGTAATTGTATTCGTTAAATCAAATATCTTTGCTCGTTTTAGTATGCCAAGGGCTATGATAGGTGATGGAGGAAAACATTTCTGTAATCAATTCTTGAAGCAACTTTTCTTGAAATACTCCGTCACACATAAAGTGGCCACTCCCTACCATCCCCAAACAAGTGGGCAAGTCGAGGTGTCAAATAGGGAAATCAAGCATATTCTTGAGAAAACTGTCAATCCGACCCGAAAAGATTGGTTAAGAAAATTGAACGATGCTTTGTGGGCTTACCGGACAGCTTACAAGACTCCAATAGGCATGTCTCCATATAGACTTGTTTATGGGAAGCCTTGTCATCTTCTGGTTGAGCTAGAACACAAAGCACTTTGGACAATAAAAAGGCTCAACTTTGATCTTGATAAGGCTGGAAAGGACCGTTTACTCCAACTCAATGAGCTAGAGGAATTGAGAAATGATGCCTATGATAGTTCAAAAATTTACAAGGCAAGGACAAAAGCATTTCATGATAAACATATTGTGAAAAAGTCCTTTGAAGCCGATCAAAAGGCTTGGTTATTCAACTCTAGGCTCAAATTTTTCCCTGGAAAGCTTCGAACCAAATGGGAAGGCCCTTATCAAATTAGCTCCGTCTCACCTCACGGGGCTGTTCAACTTAAAAATCTAAAAGATGAAGGGACTTTCAAAGTTAATGGTCAAAGGCTTAAACCATACATTGATGGACAAAATTTTCAAAGAAATGTGGAATCTGCCCTCTTGGTAGATCCCATTTACTTTGAAGATTGAGAACATCTCACGTCTTTCTAGCGACGTTAAACACTAGTTGTATCGAGTTTCTCCTTCGTTGCATTTTAATTTCCATTTTATTATTATTTTTCCTTTTGTACATTTATGCATTTTTAAATTTAAAAAAAATTAAAAAAAAAATTGTAAATAAGTAATGTAGGTTGGTGTTTGATTTTATTTTTATTTTATTATTATTATTTTTATTATTTTTGTATATATTTCATGTTAATTTTGATTTATTCAAAAATATAAAAAAATTTTAAAAAAGTATTAATTAGTATAGGTTGATAAGTGATTTTATTTCAATTTTATTTATTATTATTTTTATTTTATTTTTTATCTATTTTTCATTTTAGTGTATATATTCTTTTTAGTTTTGTTTTGTTTTATTTTTTTTGTTTATTTATTTATTTTTATTATTATTATTATTATTTTTTTTTTTAAAAAAAAAAAAAATTTTGAAAAATTGAAAAAAAAGGAAAAAAGAAAGATCGATCCCCAAAATGGGTAGGAGATCGATCCCATTTTCTTGGTAGAGAGTAACAAAAAAATAGGCCAAGTGGATTGATCCCCCGTCCAAAGGGATCGATCCCATTTTACTTATATTTCTCCCTTCTCATTAAACAGTGAAGGGGACATTTTTTGCCTAAAATTGTCGATCCCCCGTCAAAGCAGATCGATCGCCCCTTAGCTTTGTTGTGCCCTACCTTCAATCTCCAAAATACATTCCTCTCTGTTCTCCCAGTTTCGAGTCGCCACTCTAAATTTCCTCCTGGCGTTCACGGTGTACAGGAACCCACAATCTTCCGCTGATCTCTTCTCCTCTTCCACGGTGTCGCGGCTGTTAAAAACGGCGCCATGGTTCTGAGTTCTTCTCCGCCGATGGTTTGAGTTCGCCGTTGGCTTCACCTTTTATTTTCCGACGCGGCTGTTCCTTTCGGCGATTCAGATCGCGGCTGCGTCTTCTAACAGCGATCACGGCCGGTTCGTTCTCCGGCGCCGCGGTTGGGTCGTTCTCCAGCGATCTCGGATAAGACGCTGTTATGCGTTGCCTCTTTCGTTGTTCTTCAAGCGCCGTGCCTGGGTCATATTCCGGCGTTGATTTTGGGTCGCCGTTCTTTAGCGATCGCATCAAGGTCGCTGTTTTTCTCCGGCGATTTCGGCTGGGTTCTCTGTCGCGCTTCTGGGTCGCTTTTCTCCGGCGATTTCGACTGGGTTTTCCTTCGGCCGCCGGTTTGAGACTCGTCCTTTATTCTCCAGTGATCGCGGCTGGTCTTTCCGACGAGCGTCTGGGTCGTCTTTCTGAAAAAAAATAAAAAAATAAAAAATAAAAAAAAACAGCAGCGGCGTTGCATCTGCTTTCTTTCCGGCGTCGCATCTGTTCATCTTCCAGCGCCATTTCCTGGTTCTTGTTTAATTCGTCGGCGTCGTGGCTGTCTGTTTTCTTCCGGCCATGCTTGAATCAGTCCGATTCTGGATTGGTCCTCTCCGGCGAGCTTATGACTCGTCGTTTTCCCCAGCGATTTCGGCGGCTGGTTCATCAAACGGCGTCGCGGCTGGGTTTGTCGTCGATTACAGCTTCGCAGTTCTCCGCCGTCGCTGTTGGGTCTCGCCGGCGATTCTTGGACTGGGTTTACCCAGTTCTGCAGGTTGTCTTCTCCGGCAAGCTTGTGATGTTAAAAAATAAATAAAAAAATAAAAAATAAAAAAAAAAGGAAGAAGAAGAAGGAAGGAAAAAGAAAAGGAAAAAATTAAATAAAAAAAAAAGAAAGAAAAATGGACTTGATGATTAAAAAAAAAAAAAGAAAAAAATTTTGGGGAAGTTTGCTTGTTGAATTTTGTTGGTTGATTTGCAGATTTTACAGTTTAAAAAAAAAAAAAAATTCAAAAATATTTGTTCCCGTTATGCCCTTCTGCTTAGTTATGCATGTTTTCATCTTTTACAAAGGGATTGATATCATATCTCTTTACATCTTATTCTATATTGTTTTAGAATGTATGTTTTACTTATCCCATTTGATATTTGATGTGAGTTGCTAGTGTGGCTTTTCTAGTAGGTTTTTGCATCCAAGTTTGGGGGAGACCTCTTTCGTCATGGATCATTGCCAGGCGTCATTAACTTTTGCCATCACGGTATACTCTTTCCATTTCTTTCATTGTTCTCATTGCACATTGAGGATAATGTGCAGTTTAAGTTTGGGGGTAAGGTAGCCTTGTTACATTCTACTTTAAGTTGAGCTTTAAATGCATGATTGAGATTTGAGATATATTTGGCAATGATTTCGAACTTTTGAAGCATAGTGCCTTTAAAAAACAAGTTGTTAGAGTCTAATACTTCTTGTATGCTCTAGGATGCCATTTAGGGGTAAATTTTAATTTTTGACATCATGTTTGCTTTTGTGGTACACATCATCTTGTTGGTTGAAAATGCTTTGAGAGTTGATTCTACAATTTTACATTTGCACTTGCGCACACTAGCATTCAATTTGTGGGGTACATGCTTAGTTGATTATTGTCTTGGTTTATCCCAATTGAGGTAGTATGTTTTGAAAGCTTTCATTCTTGATAAAATGACCTTGCAGAAAAGAAATAAAAACACTCACCAAAGGTGAAAAAAAAAAAAAAAAAAAAAAAAACTGCATTCTTTCAACATGTCAACTGATTAAAAAGGAAGACAAGGAAAGAATGTAAGATGTATGATTAGTTTGAGTTCGTAGCCTAGCTATTCCGAGTTATTACGCCCTTAGGAGTGTCTTTACACTTAACGCCCTAAGACCATCTGGTTTGGGAGTCGTTGGCTCAACGCTTGTTACATGGGGTGATTAGAGAGCTTAAGGAACTTGAACATTGCACATGGTCATACATAAAAATAAATAAATAAATAAATAAATAAATGTTTGATTGAATAACAAGGTTCATTAAATGTCTTGATGTCTGGTACTATATCTGTATGCTAGTTTGAGGGTAAGGCTACGCCATTACTTTGATTTGCTAGGATGGTAACACATTTTGATGCTGGTTCACTCAAAAAGGATGATAAAATTGATTCAATTTGCATGATTAACTTGCTTGATATGTGGAGGACCATTTTTGTTTACATGATGTTGAAATATTGAGAATAGCTTAGAAATGGCAGAAATTTGCATACTTGAAGTAGTCTACTTTAAACACTTATTTGATATGTGTCGTTACTTCTCAAGTAAGAAAGAGCTGTTGATGTTTGTGGGTACCATTTCTGGAAACCCTCACGAGACTTCACTCGTCCACTAGGGGTAACCTAGGGGTTTAAAAGGCTTGTTGCATATGCTAAATGCAACCGTGATCCCTACGAAAGTGGTGTTATCTTTATTTGCTTAATTAGTTCATAGTTGTATATATGTTTGTTTCATTTCCATGTTGTAGTTCATTGCTAGGGACTAGCAATATCTAAGTTTGGGGGTGTGATAAGTGCTTAAATGTTGCACATTTCAGCACCTAAGCTAGGGTATTTCAGTCTTTGCATCTATCTTAAGTTTATGTTTTAGTCCTAATTTATATTTATGTGTATTTCAGGGCAATAAAGTTAAAATGAGCTAAGAACGGTCCAATTAAGCCTTTTTGGAGTTAAGCAAAGATTTTCAGAAAATGGCACAAAGCGGTCAATCTCGGACCTTTGATGATGTTCCCAAAGATGGAGAAGCAAACCAAATAGCCTGGGGCAAAAATGGAGCTGAATAAGGCTTAAAGGAATTTTCCAACTCTGGGGGATCGATCCCCCAGGGTGGGGGATCAATCCCCCAGGACTTAGCAACATTGCATATTTTTATTTTAATGTTTGGGCTTATTTTGTAACCTAGTGGGCTTTAATAGGTTTATTACTTAAGCCCAGTGACGCCCATTGTTTTTAGGGTTAATATTTATTAGTTTAGTGATTTATTATTTGAAAAATTAAGTTTGAATTTATTATTATTTTTCTGTATCGTAGTATCGTATTTTCTCTCTGGAAAAACACGCGAAAAAAGAGAAAAAGCAAGAACAAGCTAGGGTTTGGAAGAAAAGTTCAGAGAAGATGAAGCAGATGATGGGGATTGTCCTGTCTTCGACTCCATCAACCATGAGTGGCTGATTCTTCTACTTAGGGTTGGATAAACCTTAAGCATGTAACCTATTCTCTCTCTATTTTCATACTTTTTGGGGATTAATTTATGTAATTAGTGTATAGTCTTGAATATTATGAATTAAATTCTTCCAATTGATTATCTGTATTAATCTCATATTGTCTTATGTGTGGTTAATTGATAAACAAATTTTACACATGAATTCTTTGTTAATTGATTCTTGTGATGGCTATGCATGGTATTGCTTAGTTGTAATTGTGTTTCAAATTGATGAAAAATGCTTCCATTTGATGGATGGTACTACATGTTTAGGTTAATTTGTTGTCTAATTAGTTTTAAATTCATGTTTAATTAGCTTAATTTAAGTTTAATTAATTTAATTGCAATTCAATTATTAGGTAAGTAGACCATCCATACTTATGTTTGAATTCCATTCTTTTTGTCACAATTGCATTATCTTCTAGGTTAATGTGTGTTAAATTTGAAACTTGGATTGATAAATCATGCTTTGAATGGGTAAATTGCACTACACTTAGTTTAATTGTCATTAGGTAGTTAGTTTAATTGTCATTAGGTAGTTGATTCATGCTTGAAATTGATGGTTTACACTTTTCATTGCACTTGTTAGCCACATATAGAATACATAATATTATTTCCCCAATTAGTTGAAAGTGAGTGAGTTAGGGAATGTGCTTAGTGGTGAATCCTACACCCTAAGTCTCTTTCCAATCTCTTAAACTCTATTTCTTTATTGCAATCATTTAGTTTAAAATTAGTTTTAATCACAAACAAAACCCTTTTGGCAATCACATAAGCACTAAAGTAGAATTCAATTCTGGAAAACCTATAATTGTTTAGATCTCTTGGGACGATCCCTGCTCACTTCATACTCCATAGTATAAGTGTTTAGAGGTTTTATAAATTTTAAAATATGGTGCCCACTTGACATTATTTCTAAACCTAAAGTGTTGTGCATTATTTTGTGCACACGCTCGAGTCGCACCATATAGCAGACTTTTTTGCTGTCAAGTGTCTTTTACTTCCTCTGGCGCACATTAGATCTGTGGTACCAACATTTTGCATTGAATTGTCAATTGGCATATCCAAGTGAATTACCAATTAGAACATCCAATTTTCAGCAATTTAGCCTTCTCTAACAAAACACCATTTTGAATATATTTCTTCTAAATTATACATTGATTTCTGTTATCATAAAATATATATTTTATGTCAATTTTTTCACAAATGCAGATATTACGATTCTACAAAGAATAATACTTACCTACTCACCCATCAGAGTCTAATGTGATCTAATAAAAAATATACACTAAAAAAAACGTACTTCTATATATATATATATATATATATATATAAAGCGCATTCGCAAAAATATGTGAAAAAATAAAGGATATTGGACATTCCTAAAAGCCTTTTTGTTAGCAAAATCTTTTTCTACCGAAAATTTAAAAAGTTTTTTTGTGCGAAACAAATAAGTAATCAAATAATAATCCAATCAGAGATGTGGTTCAATAACAAATACACATGTAATCCAATCCAATCACAAATATACACTTGTCTGACCTACAAATACACATAATCCAATCACAAATACGCACTTATTCCTATGTGATTGGCATCAATGTAATCCTGTCCAAAGTATTTTTTTTGTTATAGGCCGAAAAGACAATTTATTTGGGTTATAAGCCCTTCTGGGTTATGGGCCTAAAAGTTGCTTCTTCGGCTGTAAACCAATTATAATGGGGGCACATCAATATAGTCCATTGTTAGTGGGCTCCTCAATGTAATTAAACTAGGCCCAGAGTAATTTGATACTAGATTTGGTTATAAGCCCTTCTGGGTCATTGAAGATTATATTAGTGGGAGAAATGAGAGTTATGGGCATGTAATTCATAGATATGTGTTCTCAAGTGTATAACCATGTACTTTACTAATTTGATTGGGATATAAGTGAAATAAAAGTTTTTTTTCCTCTATTTTTATTCTCTTCCAAATAGTATAGTGTTGTGTGTGTAACTAGGTCACTAATTCCAACATCTATTATCTCTTCAGTGCATCAGTTCTTTCTTTTTCTTTTTCTTTTTTCCTTTTGTGCCACTCACATATCTAGGGAGAGAGAGAGACAAAAGGAGGCAGCAGAACTGCAGATGCCACCCTCTCCCGCCATTACTTGGTTGGCAGATGGCTGCATCTGCCAAACCAGTTTTGTTTGTCTCATTTCTTTTCTTTTTGTAAGTCTTGTCTTCCCTTCCCTTCAAATATAGCAGACTTTTTTGCTGTCAAGTGTCTTTTACTTCCTCTGGCGCACATTAGATCTATGGTACCAACATTTTGCATTGAGTTTTTAATTGGCATATCTAAGTGAATTGCCAATTGGAACATCCAATTTTCAGCAATTTAGCCTTCTCTAACAAAACACCATTTTGAATATATTTTTTCTAAATTATACATTGATTTTTGTTATCATAAAATATATATTTAAGTCAATTTTTTAACAAATGTAGATATTACGATTATACAAAGAATAATACTTACCTACTCACCCATCAAAGTCTAATGTGATCTAATAAAAAATATACACTAAAAAAAACGTACTTCTATATAAAAAAACGCACATTCGTAAAAATATGTGAAAAAATAAAGGATATTGGACATTCCTAAAAGCCTTTTTGTTAGCAAAATCTTTTTCTACCGAAAATTTAAAAATTTTTTTGTGCGAAACAAATAAGTAATCAAATGATAATCGATCAGAGATGTGGTTCAATAACAAATACACATGTAATCCAATCCAACCACAAATACATACTTGTCTGACCTACAAATACACATAATCCAATCACAAATACACACTTATTCCTATGTGATTGGCGTCAATGTAATCCTGTCCAAAGTATTTTTTTTGTTATAGGCCGAAAAGACAATTTATTTGGGTCATAAGCCCTTATAGGTTATGGGCCTAAAAGTTGCCTCTTTGGGCTGTAAACCAATTACTATGGGGGCACATCAATACAGTCCATTGTTGGTGGGCTCCTCAATGTAAGTAAACCAGGCCCAGAGTTTAAAGCCTTGCAAAGAGAATCAAAATTTGATACTAGATTTGGGTTATAAGCCCTTCTGGGTCATTGGCCTAAAAGTTGCCTCTATATCAAAATAGTCCATTATTGGTCATCCTCAATGTAAGTAATTTAAGCCTAGAGTTTTAAGCCTTGCAAAGAGAATCAAAATTTGTTACTAAATTTAGGTGGGGTGCGCCAGGCCAAGATAGTAGTGCAACACCAAGGCGACACTCGAGAGCCCCAGCAGTGAGATGCAACACTTGATCTTAGCCAAAAGACCAAGAAAGGTATACTTTGAATAAAACTGGGCCTTATTTTTTTTATAATGAACTACTCACCCACTCTTCTTATTCACAACCAATGTGGGACAAAAGAGTTGAATCTACACACATATTTACCAAACAAAGTAGCCCAACTCTTGAGTTCTGTTTGGTTACTTGCTCGGATATTTTTTGAACACTTTTTGATTTGAAAACCAATTGAAACCTATAGTTATTTGTTAAAGTTTCAATTATACAATGGCTAGAATTAGACAAGGATAAATAGTTTGGAGACGTAAAACAAAATTTTGTTTATTTGCATCAAGATTTTGAGGGGCGCATTCAACACCAAATCGAAGATAGCAAAAGAGAAATAAGTGACTTGAAACCATAGATCTACTAGGGATACAATTCGAACTTCCAATGCGTGTGTGTGATACACACACACACACACGCTCTTCAATATTCCAAATAAAGAAGTGATAAAAAAAAAAAAAAAAACATCCCTGAATTTCCTACATTCTCGGTATGGATAAATTTACTAGCCTGAAATGCCCGATGAGACTATTTGGTTGTCTTTCAAAGAGAGTAATGCTAATGACAGTCGCGACTATTAGCCATGTGGATAACCACCTCACTTGTCGCTAGCATCTTTCTTCTTATTTAGGAGCACTGAATCGGGTTACATTTTTTTGCCTATGAAACTGAAATCTCAAACCACATTTGGTATAGAAACTCATAAGAGAAGTTGATTTTCTTCATAAGGAACATGCTAATAGTCTACAAAGAAATGATTTCCTTTCACTTTTTTTGCAGTCAATACGCCCAACATTTTGAATAAGTAATATCCCAACATTTTGCATTGAATTGCCAATTGACATATCTAAGTGAATTGTCAATTGGAACATCCAATTTTCAGCCATTTAGCCTTCTCTAACAAAACACTGTTTTGAATATATTTATTCTAAATTATACATTGATTTTTGTTATCGTAAAATATATATTTAAGTCAATATTTTCACAAATGCAGATATTACAATTATACAACGGATAATACTTACCTACTCATCACCTGTCAGAGTCTAATGTGATCTAATAACAAATATACACTAAAAGAAACGTACTTCTATATATAAAAATTTTTAAAAAAAAAATTAAAAAAATAAAAAACGCATTCGTAAAAATATGTGAAAAAGAAGGAATATTGGACAGTCCTAAAAGCCTTTTCGTTATCCAAATCCTTTTCAACTGTAAATTCAAGAAGTTTTTTTGTGCAACAAACAAATAAGTAATCAAAATAATTTGGATCAATTTGACTTGAAAAATTGACAAACTTTATTTATGAGATGTGATTCAATAACAAATGCACGTATAATCCAATCAGATATGGTTCAATAACAAATACACATATAATCCAATCCAATCACACTTGTCTTACCTACAAATACACATAATCCAATCACAAATACACACTAATCTTGCCCATGTATACACAGTTGTCCTACCTATGTGATTGGCGTCGATGCAAAATCCAATCACAATGCATTGGCCAAAATATATTTTTTTTGTTATAGACCGATAAGACACTTTATTTGGGTTTAAGCCCTTCTGGGTTATGGACCTTAAAGTCATCTCTTTGGGTTGTAGGCCATTATTATGTTGGAAAAACAATATAGTACATTGTTGGTGGGCCCATACTAAATGCAAGTAAACTCAGGCCCAGAGTTTCTAGCCTTGCAAAGAGAATCAAAATTTTGTAGCAGATTTGGGTGGGTGCGCCAAGCAAAGGTAATAATGCAACACCAAGGCGACTCTTGAGAGCCCCAGCAGCAAGCTACTGTGATGGGCCCTCCCCCTCAAAAAATAAATTTAATATCATGTGGGCCATTAGCCCACGTATCAGATATTAAACTATTAAGAACAGATACTACACTTGATCTTAACCAAAAGGCCGAGAAAGGTATGCTTTGAACATTAATGGGCCTCCTCTTTTATAATTAGCTACTCTCTCCACACTTCTTACTCATAATCTATTTGGGACAAAATAGTAGAAGCTACACACATATTTACCAAAGAAACTTGCCCAGCTTTTAAGTTCTATTTGGGTATGTGCTTTAATATTTTTTGAGCACTTTTTTAGTTGAAACTTTAAACCCAATTAAAGATTTGCTTTCAGAAGTTACATGTTTGGTGGTAACCTCAAACAGGAAGTGAAAACAAGGAGGCAGAGAACTGGTATGTTCTTTCTTGCAGAAAAATAGGTAGCATTGGAAGAAACGATATAGATACATAGTTCTTCGTCAAAGTTTCAATTATTCAATGACCAGAATTAAACAAGGATATATAACTCAAAAACACAGAACAAAAATTCGTTTATTTGCATCAAGCTTTCGAAGGGCTCATTCGAGACTTGCTCCAACTATTAGCTTTGGTTTTCGCTAATCGGGGTAGAGATGGGCAAAAGAGAAATAAGTGACTTGAAGACCATAGATTCAGCAGTATTCTAGAGGGAATGCAGGCTTTAACTTAATTAGAGTTCTACTGGGATCTCAAATTGAACTTCCAATTTAGCTGTCAGAATGCTTTTGGCACCGGCGGGTGTGTGTGTGTGTGTGTGTATGTGTGTGTGAGAGAGAGAGAGAGAGGGAGAAAGAGATTTACTTAAGTAGTCCAAATAAAGAACTGGTACAGACCCTTCCCAGAAATAGATGCACATAAAGAACTAGATATATTACATCAGTGAAATTTTACAGTGTCTCAGTAAACTAAAATAAATCACAGGTTGGATACAACACATCTAAATAAAAGCTAATTATGTTGCCAAGTATCATCACGATTCACTAACATTACATAACTGACCACATTGTTAGCTTGAGAGGTATCTAATCTACTGCCACCCTCCCCAAGGAGAGAAGGTGCTAATATAAAAAAATTGAATTGATAAGTAAACATATATCAGATTGTATTTAAATATTGTTATCATAAATGGAGTTGCTAATTAGCTAGTCGTATGAATAGAATGCAAACATAGTCATTGGCAAGCACCTATAGGATCAATATTCTTGTTGTCTGGCAATTCATTCTCTAGTTATAGATATGGATTACCCTAATTAGTAATGCTAGTGACAGTCACGACTATCAGTCATGTGGGAACCACCTCATCTATGTGGGGACCACTTCATTCAATCACCAAAATTGTCACGCTTGTCGCTAGAATCTCTCTTCTTGTTTGGGAACACCGAATCGGGCTACACTTTTTGCGTGTGAAACTGGAATCTCAAACAATATTTGGTATTGAAACCTGTAAGAGAAGTTGATTTTCTTCATAAGGAACATATCAATAATAGTTGTAGTTGTACACAGAAATGATTTCCCTTCACTTTTTTACAGAGTCAATACCCCCAACATTTTGAGTAGGCATATCTAAGTGAATTGCCAATGGGAACATCCAATTCTCTAACAAAGCAACTTTTTAAAATATATTTATTCTAAATTATACATTGATTTCTGTCATTATGAAATATGTATTTAAGTCAATTTTTTCATAAATGTTGTGACAACCCGGATTTTTAGGATTTTAATTTATTTCATGATTCGTAGTTGTTAAGATTGGGTATGTAATTTTAATTGGAGACTTACCTAATTGGAGATTTTGGGTTATTAATATTTTGTTTTTTAGTGTTAAATTTAGTAAATTAATTTTATTTAATCATTTATTTATTAAGTTAGTGGAGTTTTGTACAGGATTATTGGAATCAACTGGTGATGCCGAAATAGGAAGAGGAAAGAGAAGTGGTAATGGTGAGCGGGTCTCACCAAAATGATGTTTAATGGTTAGTTGAATTTGTTACATATATATATATACATATATATATGTGTAATTTGTTGGTGATGAGGGCTGCCAACAGAGATAGAGAGAAAGAAAAGAAGAAAGGAAATGGTGTGTTTGGCGGGTCCCATGGGTTGAATTGTTGGGCCAAATTCATTGTGCATGTGGGTTTATATTGTGATAATGCTTTCTGATAGAAATATTAAGAGAGAAAGAAATGATGAAAAAAAAAAAAAAAAAAAACAAGAATGAAATGACGAGGAGGAGCAGGTGGGCTGGCCGAGATGTAACGTAAAGAAAAAGGTGGCGGGGCCCACTAACTGATTCGTTCGGCCAAAAATTTGTGGGCTTCACGTTGGTTTGGTCTGATGTATAGGAATGAGATATTTTTGAAGTTTGTTTGGTGAGCAGTTGGTGGGCTTGTGTCGGTGGAATGCATTTGCCTATATATTTGAGTATTGAGGGTCACTAAGTTAGTATATAGAGAAGGAAAAAAAACAAATAAAGGAAAGTTGAGAGACAATGAGCCGAGAGCGAAGACACTGAGAGTTTGAGGATAGAGAGGGAGCCGAGAGTTGCAGAGGAGGCCGAAGCTTGAGGCTTTGATGATCTAGTAAAGAAATTATTTTTCAATGTAGGGTTCTCTATACCTTGAATGGCTTGGGGTGATTTTGCTTCAATAATTTTGATTAAATGTTTTAATTAAATGCATATGTATTTTGCATATAAACTCACATGACTATGTATATTTTGTGAAGTTGTTTTATTAAACCTTCATGAAATTATTGTTATGGTTTTTCCTACTGGGACTTTCAGTCTCACCACCCTCCAGTTTCAGGAATCGAAGATGAACGGGGATTGCTAGATTCGGGCTTAGCCTGAAGAGTTGGCGTTGCGAGATTTAAATTTTTTTCTATTTGGAGAATTTTTGTGTATATTTGAGGAAATTGATTTTGTATAAAAGAGGGTATTTTTTTTATGATCCTAGTGTATTTTGAGTTGAATAAATTGAGGATTTTATTGGAATTTTCGGGTCTTAACGAAATGGTATCATGGCATTTTGTTAGCATTTTCGAGGCGTGACAAATGCACATGTTATAATATCAAAAGACAGTGAGATTTAATATTGTTCAGTGTGATTCAATACTGTTCAGTGTAATCCAATACTGCTAGTGTATAATCCAATTCAGTCATGTGAGTTACAAACAAATGCAATATTGGAGGTCTCTTCTGACCCAACAAAAATATGTAATTGTCAATTGTCCAAAACGCAAACTCTTTTTTGAAATATTTTGTTATGGGCCAGAAAGACACTGGTTGGGCCAAAAAGACACCTGAAAAATAAGCCACTACATGGGCCCATCCAACTATTTTAGGTCCCATCAAAAATAATGTGGGAGTCTTAACAAAAAGAAAGATTGGCCCAAAATTTCAATTCTTGCATGGAGAATCAAAATTTGGTACTTGATTTGGGTGGGGTGCGCCAGGCCAAGACAACAGTGCAACACCAAGGCGAAGCTCGAGTGCCCCAGTAGCAAGCTACTATGATGGGCACTCCCTCTCAAAAAATAAATTTAATATCGTGTGGGCCATTGGCCCTGGCCCACGTATCAGATACTAAACTGATAAGAACAGATACTACATTTGATCTTAGCCAAAAGGCCGAGAAATGTATACTTTGAATAAATCTGGGCCTCCTTTTTTATAATAACCTACCCTCCCACTCTTCTTATTCATAACCAATGTGTGACAAAAGAGTAAAATCAACAATTAGTTTATTTGCGTCAAGCTTTTGAGGGGCTCATTCAACACCAAATCGAAGATAGGCAAAAGAGAAATAAGTGACTTGAAACCATAGATTCAATAATAATCTAGAGGGAATGAAGGTTTGACTTAATCAGAGATCTACTAAGGTTTCAATTTAAACTTCCAATTTAGCTGTTAGAATGCTTTTGGCCCGATGCGTGTGTGTGAGATATATACTTCAATAGTCCAAATAAAGAAGTGATAAAAAATGTCCCTGAATTTCCTACATTCCCAGTACGGATAAATTTACTAGCCTGAAATGCCTTATGAAACTATTTGGTAGTCTTAATTCAAAGAGAGTAACGTTAGTGACCGTCGCGACTATCACCCTTGTGGAGACCACCTTGCTTGTTGCTAGCATCTCTCTTCTTGTTTGGGAGCACTGAATCGGGTTTTACATTTTTTTGCCTGTGAAACTGAAATCTCAAACAACATTTGTTATAGAAACTTGTAAGAGAAGTTGATTTCTTCAGAAGGAACATGTCAATAGTTCTACAAAGAAATGATTTCCCTTCACTTTTTTGCAGTCAATACCCCCAACATTTTGCATGAGTAAATACCCCAACATTTTGCATTGAATTGTCAAATGGCATATCTAAGTGAATTGCCAATTGGAACATCCAATTTTCAGCCATTTAGCCATCTCTAACAAAACACCGTTTTGAATATATTTATTCTAAATTATACATTGATTTTTGTTATCATAAAATATGTATTTAAGTTAATTTTTTCACAAATGCAAATATTACGATTATACAATGGACAATGCTTACCTACTCACCCGTCAGAGTCTAATGTGATCTAATAACAAAGATACACTAAAAAAAACATACTTCTATATCAAAAAAGTGCATTTATAAAAATATGTGAAAAAAGAAGGGATATTGGACAGCTCTAAAAGCCTTTTCTACCTAAAATTTTAAAATGTGTTTTTTGTGCGACAAACAAATAAGAAATCAAAACAATCTGAATCAACTTGACTCGAAAAATTGGCAAATTTTATTTATAAGATGTGATTCAATAGCAAATGCACATATAATCCAATCTCTAAAATTGGCAAATTTTATTTATAAGATGTAATTCAATAACAAATGCACGTATAATTCAATCAGAGATGTAGTTCAAAAACAAATACACATAATCCAATCACAAATACAAACTTCTATTTACCCATGTATCACAAATACGCATTGTCTAAAGTAATTTTTTTGTTATGGGGGCGAAAAGACATTTTATTTGGGTCAAATCCTTTGATTGTAGGCCATTATTACAGGGTATATCAATTTAGTCCATTGTTCGCGGAATCATCCTAAATGTAAGTAAACTCAGGCCCATGGTTGCAAGCCTTGCAAAAAGAGAGAGGGAGAAAAATAAATAAATAAATAAATAAATTGGTACTAGATTTGGGTGGAGTAAGCCAGGCCAAGGCAACGCTCAAGAGCCCCAGGAGCAAGCCACTGTGATGGACCCTTCCCTTCAAAAAATAAATTTAATATCGTGTGGGCCATTGACCCACGTATCAAATATTACACTAATAAGAACAGAGTTTACATTTGATATTAGCCGAAAGACCAAGAAAGGTATGCTTTGAACAATACTGAGCCTCCTGTTTTAGAATCACCTACTCTCTCCACTCTTCTTCCTCACAACCGATGTGGGACAAAATAGTAGAACCTACAAATAAACTTACATATTGTATTTTGTACTTGGGTCTCACTATTTTTGTACTTATTGCATAACAATGCTGATCTTATTTTGTTGTTTTTGTACTTGGGTCTCACTATTTTTGTAAGACTAAGCATAATGTATTTTGTACGATGACTTATGGACTTTTAATATTATAATTATACCTATGGACTGTAACTTTTATATAAGCTGTCTAAATGTTGTAGAGCATGGACATTTAATATTAATCTTGTATTTTGGGATTGTAATTATAATACCTGGATGATATACTTTGTGGTTGTATCACCATGAAATGTATTAGATATTTATTATGTTGGGACAGGTTAAAAATGCATTTAAATAAGTTGTTGTAGGACGATATTTAGCGGAGGTCATACCGAATTTTTTTTTTATTTTATAAATGGTATCAGTTTAGGGTCGTTACAAATTCATATTAAGATTTTCCACAATGTAGTCCAGTGGTAGGTCCTGAAATTATTAAGATGATAGAAAGTTTGAGGGTTTAAAGTCATCATATGAAAATTAAGAAAAGAAAATGTATTTTCAGTGTTTTTCTTATCCCGCCATTTATGGCTCTGTATTGGTCACATTGACTACAGACCACTGTCAATGTTTAAGCAATTTCTTACGTCACTAAAAGTTGGACCACAAATAATTAAAAAGTGTGTGAACCACCAAAGTAATGAGAAATGCTTCCATCACTTCTTTGAAAGTAATGGAAAATGTAGTGTTTAGAACCATCAAAAGCTCATACTCTTATTATTACCTTATTAAAGTTTTATATCTTTTATTTATATATGAAAATTTCTTTAGCAAAGATGAGTTTTTAAAATTTCTAATCTTCAATCTGCATAAGTTTTATATAAATATCTTTAGCAAAGATGAGTTTTTGATGATATTTAACAATAGTGTTACGAGATGTTGCATTCTCAATTTAATTGCATAAAAAAATACAGTAAAATTCATCTTTGCTAAAGATATTCCAGTAAACCAACCTTTCCTCCTCCACTCGAATCTCAAAACCAAGATGACACTTCTTGGTCGTCGTTGAACTGTGAGAGGAATGGCAGCGAATATCTGCCTTTAAGCTGTGGACTTTGCCCCCCTCCCTTAAAGAAGTTGATACGGTTTTCATATCGAAGTTTTTCTTTGCAAGAAAAATGCAGATTGGAGACTTGGAGTTCACTTGCAAGTTAAGTTGTGTGAGAGATTGGATTGATCATGTTGAAAAAGGAATGCAATGAAAGAGCAAAGACTACAAACTAATGTTTGGCACATTTTATCTGGATTTCTAGGATCCAAAGTTTTTGAAGATACTAATCAACTCCTCTTTACCACTTTTTTCAGAGGAAGGTGAAAATCATTTGGGGAAAGGGGTAAAAAAGATGTTCAATGCATTTTTATACCTGTGTAAAAGCTGGCTACTTGGCCTAACCAAGGCTAGTAAAAACATATTTTCTTTCTTTTGTTGGGGAGGGACAAATTTTTTTGTATTTGAATGGTCTTGTTTACTGAGATCAAAGCAAAATTTGAATTGATGTGTAAACATATATCAGATTGTGTTTAAAATTTTAAATATTGTCATCACCAATGGAGTTACTAATAGGCTAGTCATATGAATAGTATGCAAACATAGTCACTGGCAGGCACCTACAAGATCAATATTCTTGTTGTCTGGCAATTCATTCTCCAGTTACAGATATGGATTACCCTGATGAGTAATGCTAGTGACAGTCTTGACTATTAGCCATGTGAGGACCACGCTTGTCGCTAGCATCCCTCCCCGAATACCAAAATTGCCACGCTTGTCGCTAGCATCCCTCTTCTTGTTTTTGGAACACTGAATCGGGCTACATTTTTTGCCTGTGAAACTGAAATCTCAAATAACATTTGATATTGAAACCTGTAAGAGAAGTTGATTTTCTTCAGAAGGAATGTCAATAATAGTTGTACAAAGAAAATATTTCCCTTCACTTTTTTGCAGAGTTAATACCCCCAACATTTTGCATAGGCATATCTAAGTGAATTGCCAATGCGAACAAACATCCAATTTTCAGCCATTTAACCTATTCTAACAAAGCACCTTTTTAAATATATTTATTCTAAATTATAAATTGATTTCTGTCATCATGAAATATGTATTTAAGTCAATTTTTTGTGCATACAAAAACTATACTTAACTCTCACCATTCACAAATATCCTTCCAACACACCCATCACCTCTAATCACAAATACACACTACTACTTGACAAAAACGTTAACTCTTAGGGTATTTTTTGTTATGGGCCAGAAACACTCGTCCTTTTGGGTTTGGGCCTAAAAGAACCATAAATTATGGGCTTTTCCAAACTATTTAAGATCCTAACAAACAATTTTGGGAGTGCATTTGTTGGTGGTGAAACCTTCTAACAAAAGGAGAGAGGAGCCCAAAATTTTGGTACTTGATTTGGGTGGGGTGCGCCAGGACGAGGCAATAGTGCAACGCCAAGGCGACGCTCGAGAGCCTCAGCAGCAAGCTACTGTGGTGGGCCCTCCACCTCAAAAAATAAATTTAATATCGAGTGGGCCATTGGCCAATGTATCAGATATTAAACTGATAAGAACATATATTACACTTGATCTTAGCCAAAAGGCCGAGAAAGGTATGCTTTGAATATTGTTGGGCCTCCTTTTTTATAATGAGCTATTCTCTCACTCTTCTTATTCAAAACCAATGTAGGACAAAAGAGTAGAATCTGCACAAACCCATAGTTATTTGTCAAAGTTTCAATTATTCAATGGCTAGAATTAGACAAGGATATATAGCTCCGAGATGTAAAACAAATTTTTTTTTATTTGCGTCAAGCTTTTGAGGGGCTCATTCAACACCAAATCAAAGCTAGGCAAACGAGAAATAAGTGACTTGAAACCATAGATTCAGCAATAATCTAGAGGGAATGAATGTTTGACTTAATCAGAGATCTACTAAGGTTTCAATTTGAACTTCCAAATTAGCTGTCAGAATGCTTCTGGCCCGATGTGTGTGTGTGAGATATGTATATATACTTCAATAGTCCAAATAAAGAAGTGATAAAAAAAAAAGTCCCTGAATTTCCTACATTCCTGGTATGGTAGTCTTTCAAAGAGAATAATGCTAGTGACCGTCGTGCCTATTAGCCATGTGGTGACCACCTCTCTTGTCGCTAGCATCTCTCTTCTTGTTTGGGAGCACTGAATCGGCGGGTTACATTTTTTTTGCCTGTGAAACTGAAATCTCAAACAACACTTGGTATAGAAACTTGTAAGAGAAGTTGATTTTCTTCAGAAGGAACATGTCAATAGTTCTCAAAGAAATGATTTCCCTTCACTTTTTTTGTAGTCAATACCCCAACATTTTTGCATTGGCATTTGCCTTCTCTAACAAAACATTGTTTTGAATATATTTATTCTAAATTATACATGGATTTCTGTTATCATAAAATAAGTATTTAAGTCAATTTTTTCACAAATGTAGATATTACGATTATGCAAAGAACAATACTTACCTACTCACCCGTCAGAGTCTAATGTGATTTAATAACAAATATACACTAAAAAAACGTACTTCAATATCAAAAAAGCGCGTTCGTATTTTTGCGTATAATGTGGTTCGATAAGAAATACACATAATCCAATCCAATCACAAATACATGTATACACACTTGTCCAAAGTATGTTTTTTTGTTATAGGCTAAAAAGACACTTTATTTGGGTTATACAAGCCCTTCTGGGTTAACAGGACTAAAAGTTACCTCTTTGGCATATCAATATAGTCCATTGTTGGTGGGCTCATCGTTAATGTAAGTAAACTCTGCAAGGAGTTTCAAGCCTTGAAAAGAGAACTGTGATGGACTCTCCCCCTCAAAAAATAAATTTAATATCGTGTGAGCCTTTGGCCCACGTATCAGATATTAAACTGATAAGAACAGATACTACACTTGATCTTAGCCAAAAGGCCGAGAAAGGTATGCTTTGAACATAATTGGGCCTCCTCTTTTATAATCACCTACTCTCTCTACTCTTCTTCCCATAACCGATGTGGGACAAAACAGTAGAATCTACACGTGTTGTCCTTTACGAAATAAACTTGCCCAGCTCTTGAGTTCTGTTTGGGTATGCGCTCTTGATATTTTTTGAGCACTTTTTTAGTTGAAACTTGAAACCCAATTGAAAGATTTGCTTTTAGAAGTTACATGTTTGGTGGAGAGTTCAAACAGGAAGAGAAAACGAGGAGGCAGAGAACTGGTATTCGTTCAATTATTCAATGACCAGAATTAAACAAGGATATATAGCTCGGAAAGGTAGAATAAAAATTCGTTTATTTGCACCAAGCTTTCCAGGGGCTCATTCAAGACTTGCTCCAAGTATTAGCTTTGGTTTTCGCCGGGGTAGAGATAGGCAAAAGGAAACCTTGCTGAAACATCTAGCTTGCTTTCTCGTACGTCCTGTTGCTGACAAACAGTAGATTGTTTGCCATCCCCATTAACAACATTTTCTGAACCAACTTTATCCTCCCCTTTCTGAATGCCATCATATATTTGTGACGGCTCACCATCGCCGTAAGTGTTGTTCAACCTTTGCCGGGTAACAATCCACGAAAGAAGCTGATACCATCTTGAAATAGCTTGTCTCTCGATTCTCTTCTTTTCTTCAGCCTCTCTTCTCTCTTCTTCTTCTGCATATGCCTAAAGAACAAGTAACCAACAGAATTGAAATTCAGCAACTTCTGTCGAACTGATTTGGAATGCAATAATATATCAGTAAGTAAATCATTGTATGGTGAAAGGATAGGTCGAGGAATACGTATTGAGGTTGCAAGATTCACAATATGAAAAATAACTGGGGCGTCATAACTAGGTGAACAAATAAAAAACCATAAAACATGCTTTGGATTCGGCAATTGAATGGAAAAATTAAGGACTCCACTGAAATGGTGTCCATCCGATAAATTGAGACTTGTCAAATTCTCATGAACACTAAATCGAAGATAGGCAAAAGATAAATGACTTGAAACCATAGATTCAGCAATAATCTAGAGGGACTGCAGGTTTGACTTAAATAAGAGATTACTGGAGTTTCGATTTGAACATCCAATTTGGCCGTCAGAATGCTTCTGGCCCCGATGCGTGTGTGTGTGAGATATATATATATATATACACACACACACACTTCAATAATCCAAATAAAGAAGTGATACAAAAACGTTCCTGAATTTCCTACATTCATTACTAGCCTGCCCGATGAGACTATTTGGTAGTCTTTCAAAGAGAGTAATGTTACTGACAGTCGCGACTATCAGCCATGTGGAGACCACCTCGCTTGTCGCTAGCACCTCTCTTTTTGTTTGGAAGTACCGAATCGCGTTACATTTTTTTGCGTGTGGAACTGAAATCTCGAACAACATTTGGTATAGATAGTTGTAAGAGAAGTTGATTTTCTTCACTAAGGAAGTTAACATGTCAATAGTCTACAAAGAAATGATTTCCCTTCACGTTTTTTGCAGTCTCAATACCCCAACATTTTGCATAGGTAATACCCCAACATTTTGCATTGAATTGCCTATCCAATTTTCAGCCATTTAGCCTTCTCTAACAAAACACGAATATATTTATTTTAAATTGTACATTGATTTATGTTGTCATGAAATATGTATTTAAGTCAATTTTTTCACAAATGTAAAATGTTATGATTATACCAAAGGACAATATTTACCTACTCACCCATCTGAGTCTAATGTGATCTAATAACAAATATACATCCAAAAAAAAAAAAATTGTAGTTCTATAAAAAAATATGTGAAAAAATAAGGGATATTGAACCGCGCTAAAAGCCTCATCCCTTTCTACTGGAAATTCAAAAAGTATTTTTGTGCTAGAAACAAATAAGTAATTGGAATAATCTGAATAAACTTTAGCTAAATAATCCCAACGTGTTACACAAGGCAAATATTGTATAATTGTTCGATTTTCCGCAATCTTTGCCATCCCTCTTTGTAAATGATCCAATATTCGTAGAACACCATGCATTGATACATCCCTCTGTGTAATTTTGGCCTCAATGTAATCCAGTCACACAAAAAAAAAAATTTGGATTTTGGGCTTTAGAAGAGGCCCATCAAATGTCAGAACAAAAATAATCCATTGTTGGTGGGATCAACTTCTTAATATAAGTGCACACAGGCCCAGCATTTCAAGCCTTGCGAAGACGATCAAATTTTGGTACTAGATTTGGGTGGGGTGCGCCAAGCCAAGGTAATAGTGCAACACCAAGGCGACAGCCTCAGCAGCAAGCTACTGTGTTGGACTCTTCCCCTCAAAAAATAAATTTAATATCATGTGAACCAAAAAATAAATTTAATATCATGTGAACCGGCCCACGTATCAGATATTAAACTAATAAGAATAGATACTACACTTGATCTTAGCCAAAAGGCCGAAAAATGTAAGCTTCCTTCTCTTTTATAATCAGCTACTCTCTCCACTCTTCTTACTCATAACCGATGTGGGACATTATAATCAGCTACTCTCTCCACTCTTCTTACTCATAACCGATGTGGGACAAAACAGTAGAAGCTACCATATTTACCAAATAACTTGCCCAGCTCTTTAGTTCTGATTTTATAACTAGGCCTCCTCTTTTATAATCAGCTACTCTCTCCACTCTTCTTACTCATAGCCGATGTGGGACAAAACAGTAGAAGCCACGCATATTTACCAAATAAACTTGCCCAGCTCTTTAGTTCTGATTTTTTTTTAGCACTTTTTTAGCTGAAACCCAATTGAAAGATTACATGTTTGGTGGTGACCTCAAACAGGAAGAGAAAACAAGCAGGCAGAGAACTGGTATGTTCTTTCTTGCAGAAAAATAGGTCCATAGTTATTCGTCAAAGTTTCAATTATTCAATGAACAGAAGAATTAAACAAGGATATATAGCTCGGAAACGTAGAACAAAAAATCGTTTATTTGCATCAAGGTTTCGAGGGGCTCATTCAAGACTTGCTCCAACTATTAACTTTGGTTGTTTTCGCTAAGCAAGGATATATATATAGCTGGGAAACGTAGAACAAAAATTCATTTATTTGCATCAAGCTTTCAAGGGGCTCATTCAAGACTTGCTCCAACTATTAGCTCTGGTTTTCGTTAATCGGGGTAGAGATAGGCAAAAGAGAAATAAGTGACTTGAAGACCATAGATTCAGCAATATTCTAGAGGGAATGCAGGCTTGACTTAATCAGAGATCTACTGGGATCTCAAGTTGAACTTCCAATTTAGCTGTCGGAATGCTTCTTGCACCGGCTTGTGTATGTGTGTGTGTGTGAGATAGAGAGGGAGAGATTTACTTCAGTAGTCCAAATAAATAACTGGTACAAAAACATCCCTGAATTAGATACATATATATATATATATATATATATATATATAGGGTTTGGAAGCATTGAAAGAGCACTTCAAGAACTCAAAGTTCCCGGGGGAGGCGGAGGATTACATGCCAGTGGTGTTCTCGCCACCTCGAGATGGGCGGCGCCACTTGACGGAGCCCATTCCCATAGTCAACCGCCCCACCTCTCCTCATCACCTGTGTGGTTATAAGGACTTTCATAATAACAGATGGACGGTGGAGATAGGCCACAAGAAGAAGAAGATGAGGATGATGATGATAATGGCAATGATGACAATGAAGACAATGTACAAGTAATATAAGTTGGTGTTGGCTTTGCAATGTAGTGTTGAGCACTTGAAGCAGTGCTACGTCTGAATCAACATACAAAACAAGAAAATGAACCATAAATGTGGTGATAAGTACTACTGGTACTGAGTACTACTACTGGGTATTATGAGTCGTAACTGGCAACAGCAGCTTGCAATGCCCAATGTGTGTGCTTGTTGAGCTCCGAGCCTCAACCCCAATAGGCAATAGCAACAGACCCAGACCCAGACCGTGTCATTCTTAGCTATATAGGTTCACCCACTAGCCCTTCCTCTTTAATTTCTCTCTCTTCATTGGTCACCATTTGTAACTTTATTGTAAACGAAAATATTTTAGAGATACATTAATTAGCATCAACTATCAACTACTACTTTATTAAGAATTTATTGATGGGTTTTAGATACTTCTATTTTCTTTTTAGGTAAAAGAGTAAAAAACACTCTTAAACTATATTATTGTTGCATAATGCCCCCTTAAATTATTTTGAGAAGTAAGTTGTGCCCTTCAACTATTAAAAGCAAGTAAAATGCTCCCTTAAAGGTCATCGGAGACAACTTTTCGACCGGCAAAGCGATACAATTACTAATTTATCCTTCTTTATTAATTTATTATGAAATATATATAATTTATGGATGTGAAACACCAACAATGCCCTCATATTTTTTATTTTGTTTTTTTTTTCTTCTTCAGTTTTCCCCATCGCAAAGAGCCGTAAGGCTGCCATCGCCAGTAGTGACGCCGGTGATTGTCACGGAACAGAGCTTCATGTTATCAACGACGTTGGTAAGATCGGAATTGGCTTCAAAACTAGCCACATAAGGTGAAAGGTGTGAGCAGAGGAGTTTCATGAAGAGGCAAATTGTTAATCGCCGGACCTTTCCCAAATCCATTAGATTTCGGACCCCAAAGCCCCCCTCTCTCTCTAAACACACACACACACTCTCTCTCTACAATGATAGAAACCGGTGCCCTCTGCTTCTCCACTCTTTCTTCTTCTCTCACTTCTACTTCTCGCACTAAAGAAACATTTCCCTCTCTCTCTCCCTCACCTCTCATTTCGATCGCCAATTTCTCTCTTCTTCACCCTCAATCGCTCTCTTCCTTCATCCATTTCAAAGCAAAAGCTTCGAATTCCGGCAATTTCCTCGGCGACGATCCGTTTGGATTCTATCCCTGGGATTCTTCCGATGAAGACAGTGGTATGTTCTTGATTTCTTGCGTTTCTTTCTTGATGTTTCACTTTAGACTAAATATTTTTAATTTTTTTAGTTTGATTGCTTAGATGACTTTTTGTTCATTTATTCTCGATCAAGTTCACGTCCGACTAAATTTGAGATCTTATTGTATCTTGTAGGATTAATTAGGTTTTAATTTTATAGTTAGAGAAATCTTAAGCCCATGGTTGGTGATATGCATACATTAGGTTAGATATTCAAAGCACGATTCAATCCTTTAAGGGTTTGGATTGAGGGATTTGGAGAGGAAAAAAAAAAAGGAAGGATAGTGATTAGTATGTTTGGATGAGACGAATATAAGAGAAAAGAAAGGATTTGGAGGGAGATAGTGATTAGTATGTTTGGATGAGACGAATATAAGAGAAAAGAAAGGATTTGGAGGGATCAAATCCCTCATTTGGAATCCCTCCAAAATTAACAAGATTTGGAAGGATTTAGAGAGAAATGGAACTAATGACAAAAATGCCTTGAGAGAAGGGGAAAGCTTGAGAGTTGAGAGAAATCAAATTATTAATACATTTTTTCTGCTGATGTTCTGGTTGATATAGCTTCCCGACGACCTTTTTTGGACTGCTGATGTTCTAGTTGAGTCTTGGAGGCAAAGGTTGGTGCAATACCTTTTTTTCCAGCTTTCTTTTATGCTATAGCCTTAGATGTAGGGTTAATACATTTTTTCCCAGTTTGCTTTTGCGGTTGATCCTCAGATGAAGGAACAAGGGCAATACATTTTTTCCCATATTCCTTTTGCAGTTGAGCCTCAAATGAAGGAACAGGGGTTGGCATAACAATTTTTTTCCCAGCATGCTCTTGGTGTTGAGACTCAGATGGTGGCACAACAATTCTCTGTTCTGCATTTTCCCTTTCTAGCTGTTCAATGCATGTTTTATGGTTTTCGGGTAAAAAATCAAATTCAAGACCATGATCTGTAATGCACGTAACAATTTGATTTCATCTGTTCCTAAGTTTACCTTCCTCTGATTTCATCTGTTCCTAAAAGCCAACAAGATTTTTTTTTTTTTTTTTTCAAGAAGTGGCTTAAACAGGGATATATATATATATATATATATATATATATGTATTTCTAATAATAATAATAGAAAAACACATTTGGAAGATTGAACTTCCATTTTGTAGTTTACAGTTGCAGAGAGAAGGAGGCTAAGAATGAGAATAGAGATGGAGGCTATTGGGGAGGCTAAAATCATTTGCCCTATTCAGGTAAGATGAAATTAGGGTTTACAAAAGGAAAGGTAAAAAAGGGTAAGATGATAAATTATTCATTCCTTTCTTTTCTTTTCTATCCATCAAAACAAGAATATTACCCATTCCTTTCTTTTCTTTCCTACCCATCCAAACATGAATACCAAAAAACCAAACTCAAAACTTCTACCATTATGCATCTGAAAGAGAATATTATCAAGCAATTTCTCAGTTACTGACAGAATACTTCTCCAAACTGCAGGATTTTGGATTACAAATCCTAAAATTCTGAGTTTTTTTTTTTTTGCGTATTTCTTCCTAAACCAAGGGATCCACAAAGATGTTGAAAAAAAAAAATGTAACATATACTATAGTATAATTTATTTAAATATTATTTGTAAATATAATATTTATTATAATAATCTATATATATTTATATAGTTTAATATCAAGAAAATAAAACTATAAAAGAACCTGATAAAGTCGAGGCTAGAATTTAATTCTATAGCCTTAAGACAGATACGCCCCGCTACGGTGCTAACGGACTCTTCGGCGTCTATCTCCCATGATACAACGACTTTTCTTCCTTTGGTAGTAGCACTTCAAACCAATGGAATAGGCGAACCGGCTCGGTGAAGTCTCTTTAACTCTCTATCTCTAGAATATATTACGTGATATATTTTCACTCCTTTTTCAACCTATAGTTGTGTATTTATAAGCTAAATAATAACCCTATTCCTTTTCCCAATCTAAGTCAACTTAATAAAGAAAAATAAAAAATGAAAATATTAAAAAGGTAACTTAAAATATATTACGTATATAATCTATGTATATCCTTATTAATTAAATAAAATATATACATTAGATTATTTATTAATACTAAAGTTACCATAATATTAAAAAGGTAACTTAAAACATGTTACGTATATACTCTATCTATATCCTTATTAAATAAATAAAATATATACATCATATTATTTATTTATACTAAAGTTACCATAATATTAAAAAGTAACTTAAAACATGTTACGTATATAATCTATCTATATCCTCATTAAATAAATAAAATATATACATCAGATTATTTATTTATACTAAAGTTACCATAATATAAAAAAGGTAACTTAAAACATGTTACGTATAAAATATATGTATCTCCTTATTATATAAATATATAAAATATATATATATCAGATTATTTATTAATACTAAAGTTACTATAATATTAACAAATTACTTTCCTTTTTATATATATGTATATTCATATATATCTATATATATACATATACAACTATTCATGGGTAATTATCCATACCCATCCAACCTCCTATCCAAGTAGTCCATGGGACCCAATTAGTTAGCCCATTACCACTAACCATAACCATAAAATAAAATAAAATAAAACATTTAAATATTTAATTTACAATTAATTACAATTAATCAAATACATCATTTAAGCACACAATCTAATTAAACAAATAATACAAATAACACCTAGACAAAATACAAATAACACATAGATAAGTAGCCAATTAATCAAGTAACACTTAATTCAATTAAACACATAAACAATTAGTCAAATAATCAATTAAACAATTAAAAAAATACAATAAAAATAAATAAATAAATACCGAGACTATCCTTTTAAAATTAGGGGTATTACATTCTTCCCCCCTAACAAAAGGAATTCCGTCCTCGGAATTTACCCTTACTTCCTTCCATTATTCTTCCATTATGCTTGGAAACTGTGAGCGAAAAACATCCTCATATTCCCAAGTAGACGCAACCTCACTATAAGGGCTCCACTTAACTCCAATATACCAAGTGGTAGACAGGGTTCCTATATTTTAAGAAACACAATAATCATATGATGCGTAGGTTGTATCAAATAACAACGTAATCCTCCCATGTCGACAAGGGAATGATCTACATACCTCCAAGTGCCATAGAATATACGCACAAACTCCTATGCACCCAGCGCTAATAATTTGGTAACGCTAATTCAGAGGCGACTGCCTCAATTGCGAAGCACAATCCTCTAAAAGTCAATGTAATAAGTAAAATTTACCTTTCTCCAAAAATCGTCTTTCTTCGTACATAGAAAACAGAATGAGCAAACTATTCCCTAATAGAAAAACTCTAGTATATGAGTTCAACTATTTACAACATCCTACCGTTGCCTCCCAACCGCGCCCAGTTCAATACAAAGGGAAGTATCTCTTTCAGACATATTTTAAAATGAAGTCAAGGTCTGATTGTACAACCCATACTTCCATTTCCAACCAACAAATGAGAGGTATGCACTGTGAAAGATACAAAACCTCCAAAGTTGTCACACTAACCTCCTTGTGCCAACAATATCACAGATAAAATTCTGACAAGTGAAGTAAACACTTCCAACTGTCCATGAAAATCTAGGATATACACCTCAAACATATCCTTTATGGTCTAATTTAATCTCTCGATTAATTCATCCGTCTATAGATATAAAGTATAGCTGCTGCTCCAAAATCTTCATAAGCTCCTTCGAAATAGCACTTTGCATCCACTAATATGGACATCCACATGCTATAACACCACTATCACTGAACTATAGAACTACTGTGAAATTCTAAAATAAGTATCACTCAAATTTATGTCCTCAAGCGATCTTTTTCAATCCACCACTCAGATTCCATATGGAAAATTGAAATTCCAAATCAATGTCGATCCTTCCCATCGACCGTCACTCCTATTTAATTCAACTTCCATATTTGTTATAGGAAGTGGCTAAAGATTCCTACGATATCCGATGATCAACTTTCTACCTTTGTAGCAGGTTTTACACTTAGGGCAATTATATATGCATCCTTATCTGTATCTGTTCACCAAAATCAACATTTGATGTCATGATGTACCTTCTAACCGTTTGATCACATCGAGAAAAATTATAAATTTTCCAGCTCAGTCGCCCGACCATCATATCATTATTTACAGAAACTACTAAATCCTCCTCGAGTACCTTAAACTCCATTTGAGTAAGGTAACACCGTTTCCAAGGTCAGCTCCAATATTCAAAGTTGACCTTCTCAACTACCGTAGTAATAACAAACGTTATTATTACACCTGCTATAAATGTATCTAATAACTCAACAACTAACTGAAAGATTTAAATATTCTATCGTTTGTTGAGAGCATCCATTTACATCATTGTTTCCACCAGACGGAACTTGATATAAAGTGTGAATCACCACTGTAATCCATCTAAATCGTCTCGTGATCCATTCTATTCGTATGAACTGAAGTCCTACCAGTTCGAAATAGACAAGAATCAAGTTGACCTAATGTATCAGTCAACCAATATCTCATCCAGAATCCTGACCCTTGTGTAAAATTAGAAATCCAGCAACTAAATCTGTAAAATGCTCTCTCATTTCCACTTTAGTATAGGAAATGGCTGCAAAGGATCTAGTGATCTTTGATGGTCCATCTCTACTATCTAATAAATACTAGAAGAACTAAAAGTTGTGAAACTCAGTCCGTGCATCCTCCATCCAATTTGTCGATAGAAAGTACCGTTAGTCCAGTACCACCAGCTTTCGTCTGTACCCAACGTTTAAATTGGAGCGTCTTCAAAAGCGAATTCTATAACTAAATCTATCCACCACTAATCCGTGATAAATTTGCCGATATTAAAAATCAATCAGTAATTTCATTTATCAATAGTCAACTATGACTTTAATTCAACAAAAATCAACAAACTACGACCTTTCCATGCATACCATGCACCTCATCTTTATAAAGGTGTTTGGTCTCACCATCTTGTCTTTGACACACCCTGCTTCTTTAAAACAAGTTAATGACAATCTGACTTTTTTGTCTAACTTCAAAAGAATATGAAATCCTTCCATCCTCTACATAAGTTATCAATTTCCTAGCAACAGCTAATTGTTACAAATTGTGACCTAAAAATAAATAAAAAAAATTCCATATTATTTATACAAGTGAATAAGACTTAGTTCCCTCCTCCATATGCAACACCGATAACTCCTCCTAATGATATGCCCTCACGAATAAAATTCTTGATTAAGAATAGACTGATGAATATTTATTTAATCTACTATCCTCAATCGGTGTCATTCTGATAAGTACCTAAACCAGTACTAAATCCTCCTTTCGACTTAGTAACAACTTCCGGAATTTTTCAAGAAGATGTTCAGTAAATCCAGCACCTCAAATAAATCATCATGACGTTACAGTGATCTTTATTTACCACAATCTCACGCATCACAAAATATTAATAACCACCATTATCATGGCATTGTAATATGACACAAATCCATACCTAGAGTAAAGTAAATCAAACTAATCATACTAGATTATTTGACTCACAGTGATGGTTTAACTATCCCATCCCAAACAATATACTAGAATGACGCATGTCCAGGTCTAATAGATTGGCTAGAATTATGTGTATCTACCATATCCTACGACCGCATGCTCACAAATCTAGCGTAAATAGCGTTATTACTCCATATTATTAAAAACAATAGTTGGCTGATCACATACTTGTGTCCCCAACTAAACCATATACCATTAACCAAAATAATCAACGAAAATAAAACACGTATGACAAACACACTAGCACAAAATATACTCCTACTTAGGACATCGTTCTTTCTAGAAAAGAAAGTCTCATTTGAAATCAACACTGCCAAATTGTTTCACAATTTCCTTTTATAGTTTCGTAGGTAATCATCCAACCTCGAAACATATCATTTAAACAGAGCTTAAAAGCAACATATGTTTGCCTAAGCAAATACTAAGGGCTTAACCCTCATCCTCCCTACACGCTGAATGTAAACTATCTAACTTGTCTTTATAAAGCGCATTAGAACGTCACAACATAATACCAATACCTTACTGAATGTGATACAAAATCATACGTTTCGTTCTGATAAGAACTCCATCAAATCCCCAATCTTCTGAAGAGTACTTATTATATATCTCTTTTAGAGATGATAAAACAGTTTAATTATAGTAGATTAATCAATACCAATTCTACAAATAACATTAGCTATATAACCAGTAAACAAGATCACCCTCGCGCGATCATCCATATTCCAGATGTAGTACCCTCTCTCTTGGATACGCTGAAATCTCCTCCATTAGGATCCTCTTTGGACTCTTAATCCCCGCTTATCTCCTTTTTGAGATCAACTGAAGTCGTGTCGGCCCCGATATGCGGTGACCTATCATGCACATCTAAATCTTTCCTTGGCTTATACTTTAAAGTAGCTCCAAACGAACCTAAACCTTTGATCCCTAATTCTGGCTTCGGGCAATGAAATCAATAACGTACTCCTTTACTCCTTTGGATCTTTATCGCTGTCGCCTTGGACCCCATCCTTTTCCTAGTGCCAACCATTCTGTAACTACAGAATACAATTGACATCAGTTCCTAGGCATATTTCTACGTTCCATCATTCCACATTCAAATAGAAAACATCATTATGATTGAGTCTATTTAAATTTATTTAAACCCAAACCTAATTTCTATTTAATGTTCAGGAATCCTAGGCATGTTTCTACGTTCCATCATTCCACATATATGAAAAATACATAATGTAAACATATAAAAATTCACACCGGAAATCAAATCAAAATCATGCATTTATCAATTCATAACACAAGAACAGATATGAACCAATTTCATAAAACATATGTTTTAATCCAATTAAACATGCATAATTATTTAATTTTAAGTGTTTAATAAATTCTGGAATTTCCTAGGCATGTACAGAAATACGAATCAAAGGGAAAGAGATAGAAGAATAACTTGCCTTAAACTTTCAGATTGAAAGTTAAACTTCTTCTTCCTTGATCTTCTCTCTAAAGGGTTTTCTCCTCCTTCCTTCCTCTTCCTCATTCTCTCTTTAACTCTCTCTCTCTAGAATATATTACGTGATATATTTTCACTCCTTTTTCAACCTATAGTTGTGTATTTATAGGCTAAATAATAACCCTATTCCTTTCCCCAATCCAAGTCAACTTAATAAAGAAAAATAAAAAATGAAAATATTAAAAAGGTAACTTAAAATATATTACGTATATAATCTATGTATATCCTTATTAATTAAATAAAATATATACATTAGATTATTTATTAATACTAAAGTTACCATAATATTAAAAAGGTAACTTAAAACATGTTACGTATATACTCTATCTATATCCTTATTAAATAAATAAAATATATACATCAGATTATTTATTTATACTAAAGTTACCATAATATTAAAAAGTAACTTAAAACATGTTACGTATATAATCTATCTATATCCTCATTAAATAAATAAAATATATACATCAGATTATTTATTTATACTAAAGTTACCATAATATAAAAAAGGTAACTTAAAACATGTTACATATAATATATATGTATATCCTTATTATATAAAATATATACATCAGATTATTTATTAATACTAAAGTTACTATAATATTAACAAATTACTTTCCTTTCTATATATATGTATATACATATATATCTATATATATACATATATAACTATTCATGGGTAATTATCCATACCCATCCAACCTCCTATCCAAGTAGTCCATGGGACCAATTAGTTAGACCATTACCACTAACCATAACCATAAAATAAAATAAAATAAAACATTTAAATATTTAATTTACAATTAATTACAATTAATCAAATACATCATTTAAGCACACAATCTAATTAAACAAATAATACAAATAACACCTAGACAAAATACAAATAACACATAGATAAGTAGCCAATTAATCAAGTAACACTTAATTCAATTAAACACATAAACAATTAGTCAAATAATCAATTAAACAATTAAAAAAATACAATAAAAATAAATAAATAAATACCGAGACTATCCTTTTAAAATTAGGGGTATTATAATTATACAACAATTGTATAGTTTAAGGGAATTTTTTGCTCTTTTGCCTTCTTTTTATTTGTTTAGTTATAATTACATTGGAAGTATTGAAGCATCTATTGTTGAAAAATAAATTTGATTTTAGTATTTAATATTTTCAAGTATTTTTATATCCATGATGCATGTGTGAATTTAGCATATATGTTAGTGGATAGTAAATTATCTTAGTGGGAGTTAAGGTTATGTAAAATCAAAAGTCATGAGAGTTACAACAAGTAATGGTCATTTTAGTGGCTTAATGAGAGTTATGCCTATTGAAGATTTTGTTAGTGGGAGAAATGAGAGTTATGGTCATTTATATATAATTCATAGATATGTGTTCTCAAGGTGTATAACCATGTACTCTACTAATTTTATTAGGATATAAGTGAAATAAAAGTTTTTTTCCTCTATTTTTATTCTCTTCCAAATAGTATAGTGTTGTGTGTGTAACTTAGGCCACTATTTCCAACATCTATTATCTCTTCAGTGCATCAGTTCTTTCTTCTTCTTTTTTCCTTTTATGCCACTCACATTTCTAGGGAAAGAGACAGACAAAAGGAGGCATCAGAACTGTAGATGCCACCCTCTCCCGTCATTACTTGCCTCTCCCGTCATTACTTGGTTCATCTGCCAAACCAGTTTTGTTTGTCTCATTTCTTTTCTTTTTGTAAGTCTCGTCTTCCTTCCCTTCAAATATAGCAGACTTTTTTGCTGTCAAGTGTCTTTTACTCCCTCTGGTGCACATTAGATCTGTGGTACCAACATTTTGCATTAAATTATCAATTGGCATATCCAAGTGAATTGCCAATTAGAACATCCAATTTTCAGCAATTTAGCCTTCTCTAACAAAACACCATTTTGAATATATTTCTTCTAAATTATACATTGATTTCTGTTATCATAAAATATATATTTTAAGTCAATTTTTTCACAAATGCAGATATTACTATACAAAGAATAATACTTACTTACTCACCCATCAGAGTCTAATGTGATCTAATAAAAAATATACACTAAAAAAAACGTACTTCTATATAATAAAAAAAAAGCGCATTCACAAAAATATGTGAAAAAATAAAGGATATTGGACATTCCTAAAAGCCTTTTTGTTAGCGAAATCTTTTTCTACCGAAAATTTAAAAAGTTTTTTTGTGCGAAACAAATAAGTAATCAAACGATAATCCAATCAGAGATGTGGTTCAATAACAAATACACATATAATCCAATCCAATCACAAATACACACTTGTCTGACCTACAAATACACATAATCCAATCACAAATACGCACTTATTCCTATGTGATTGGTGTCAATGTAATCCTGTCCAAAGTATTTTTTCTGTTATAGGCCGAAAAGACAATTTATTTGGATTATAAGCCCTTTTGGGTTATGGGCCTAAAAGTTGCCTCTTCGGCTGTAAACCAATTATAATGGGGGCATATCAATATAGTCCATTGTTGGTGGGCTCCTCAATGTAAGTAAACCAGGCCCAAAGTAATTTGATACTAGATTTGGGTTATAAGCCCTTCTGGGTCATTGGCCTAAAAGTTGCCTCTACATAGTCCATTATTGGTCATCCTCAATGTAAGTAATTTCAGGCCCAGAGTTTTAAGCTTTGCAAAGAGAATCAAAATTTGTTACTAAATTTGGGTGGGGTGCGCCTGGTCAAGATAGTAGTGAACACCAAGGCGACACTCGAGAGCCCCAGCAGCATGCTACTGTGATGGACTCTACCCCTCAAAATATAAATTTAATATCGTGTGAGCCATTGGTCCATGTATTAGATATTAAACTGATAAGAGCAGATATAACACTTGATTTTAGCCAAAAGACCGAGAAAGGTATGCTTTGAATAAAACTGGGCCTCCTTTTTTTATAATGAGCTACTTACCCACTCTTCTTATTCACAACCAATGTGGGACAAAAGAGTTGAATCTACACACATACTTACCAAACAAAGTAGCCCAACTCTTAAGTTCTGTTTGGTTACTTGCTTAGATATTTTTTGAACACTTTTTTATTTGAAAACCAATTGAAACCTATAGTTATTTGTTAAAGTTTCAATTATACAATGGCCAGAATTAGACAAGGATAAATAGTTTGGAGATGTAAAACAAAAATTTGTTTATTTGCATCAAGATTTTGAGGGGCTCATTTAACACCAAATCGAAGATAGGCAAAAGAGAAATAAGTGACTTGAAACCATAGATCTACTAAGGTTTCAATTCGAACTTCCAATTTAGTTGTCACAATGCTTCTAGCCCAATGTGTGTGTGTGAGATACACACACACACACACACACACACACACACACACACACACACACACACTCTTCAATATTCCAAATAAAAAAGTAATAAAAAAAACATCCCTGAATTTCCTACATTCTCGGTATGGATAAATTTACTAGCCTGAAATGCCCGATGAGACTATTTGGTAGTCTTTCAAAGAGAGTAATGCTAATGACAGTCGCGACTATTAGCCATGTGGATAACCACCTCACTTGTCGCAAGCATCTTTCTTCTTGTTTAGGAGCACTGAATCGGGTTACATTTTTTTGCCTGTGAAACTGAAATCTCAAACAACATTTGGTATAGAAACTCATAAGAGAACTTGATTTTCTTCATAAGGAACATGTTAATAGTTCTACAAAGAAATGATTTCCCTTCACTTTTTTTGTAGTCAATACGCCTAACATTTTGCATAAGTAATACCCCAACATTTTGCATTGAATTGCCAATTGACATATCTAAATGAATTGTCAATTGGAACATCCAATTTTCAGCCATTTAGCCTTCTCTAACAAAACACCGTTTTGAATATATTTATTCTAAATTATACATTGATTTTTGTTATCATAAAATATATATTTAAGTCAATATTTTCACAAATGCAGATATTACGATTATACAAAGGATAATACTTACCTACTCATCACCCGTCAGAGTCTAATGTGATCTAATAACAAATATACACTAAAAAAAACGTACTTCTATATATAAAAATAATAATAATAATAATAAAATATAAAATAAAAAAAAAAATGCATTCGTATAAATATGTGAAAAAGAAGGAATATTGGACAGTCCTAAAAGCCTTTTCGTTAGCAAAATCCTTTTCTACTGTAAATTTGAGAAGTTTTTTTGTGCAATAAACAAATAAGTTATCAAACGTTGGAATAATCTGGTTCATCTTTGACTCGAAAAATTGGCAAATTTTAACATATAATCCAATCAGAAATGTGGTTCAATAACAAATCCACATGTAATCCAATCCAATCCAATCCCAAATACACACTTGTCTTACCTACAAATACACATAATCCAATCACAAATGCACACTTATCTTACCCTCTTACCCACGTATACACACTTGTCTTACCTCTGTGATTGGCGTCGATATAATCACAATGCATTGTCCAAAGAATTTTCTCTGTTATAGGCCGAAAAGACACTTTATTTGGGTTATAAGCCCTTCTATGGGCCTAAAAGTCACTTCTTTGGGTTGTAGGCCATTATTATGGGGGGGTCAAACAATATAGTCCATTGTTGGTGGGCTCATCCTCAATGTAAGTAAACTCATATTTGGGTTATAACCCCTTCTATAGGCCTAAAAGTCACTTCTTTGGATTGTAGGCCATAATTATAGGTAGTCAAACAATATAGTCCATTGTTGGTGTGCTCATCCACAATGTAAGTAAACACAGGCCCAGAGTTTCAAGCCTTGCATAGAAAATCAAAATTTGGTACTAGATTGGGGTGGGGTGCACCAGGCCAAGGCAATAGTGCAACACCAAGGCGACACTCAAGAGCCCCAGCAGCAAGCTACTGTTATGGGCTCTCCCCCTCAAAAAATAAATTTAATATCATATGGGCCATTGGCCCATATATCAAACATTAAACTGATAAGAACAGATACTACACTTGATCTTAGCCAAAAGGCCGAGAAAGGTATACTTTGAACAATACTGGGCCTCCTCTTTTATAATAAGCTACTCTCTCCACCCTTCTTTTTCATACCGATGTGGGACAAAACAATAGAAGCTACACATCTATACCAAATAAACTTGCCCAGCTTTTAAGTTTTGTTTTAGGTATGTGCTCTCATATTTTTTTAGCACTTTTGAAAGTACAAAGAATTTCCCCCAATTACAGAGAGAATTTCTTCACTCCCGATGCTTTCTAACCTCTTTTCCCTCTCGATTTCCCTTATTTATAGACGGTTACAACCTCCTCTAGCCTGGGCCTTATCTGCTCCCTTTTGCCTGGACTTAACTCTTCTCATTTTAATATGGGCTTCTGTAATGACTTTATGGACCTAGGCCCATCCCGCGAGAACTTGCTCCATCCTATTTATCCATACCCGACCCGTCATTTGCAATACGGATCATACCAAGCCCCAGTCATTTTGGTGTCCTCATCTGCCCCCAATAATCTCTCTCCTCATTAATGAGGGTGAGATTATTGAAAAGACACGATCTTGGTCTGACGGCTCGGAGCAATGACACGAGGAATCGAACGGCTAACACAAAAACCCAAGCTTCGAGATCTGCAGTGCCACTTTTTACCTTGACCTTTTGAGTTCCATGTCGCCTTTACTTTTCTTCTTTATAAATTCCGGTCTTTCAACCTTCACCCTTCTTCTTATATTTCGCTTCTACTCTCTGCTGCCTTCCTGCACATTCCGGCGATCCTTTTCAATTTCTCCGGCGAGTCTTTCCTTTTCGATTTTTAGCTATTGCGCCGCTGTTGCGTTCATCACAAACTTTCAAGGTCAGTTTTTTTTTTTTTAAATCTCTCCTTAAAAAGATGCTTTTACTGCCTAGGATTCTTCCCTTTCTCTATGGCTCCCCCTAACTTGAACGCCATTCGATCCAAGAATTACATTCCTAGTGACGTTTCTCTCAGAGTCTATCCAATAAACTTAGACGGGAGATCTGGTGAGGGTCTCCTTCCTAGGGAAGTTTTATTCTCTACCGTTCACTTGAACGTCATTAGGTTCCCCCTACACCCATTCT
The DNA here is from genome assembly GCF_030987335.1 of Cornus florida. Lineage (NCBI taxonomy): Eukaryota > Viridiplantae > Streptophyta > Magnoliopsida > Cornales > Cornaceae > Cornus > Cornus florida. Next base: position 12,022,145 of record NW_026775577.1, read on the forward strand.
TTTGTTATGCTTTCAACAAGTTGGGGCTCTGCCCCCTATAAGTTAACCCAAACTTTCTTAAGGTAATTTCAGTCCTCCTGCTCTTGAATCGTGACAGGGGTCTCAATCTTGACATTATTGACCTTCTCCTCTGCTATCGGATTAATAAGATTTCACAAAATGATTTGTACTATCTGATTAGTGCTTAAATGTTGCACATTTCAGCACCTAAGCTAGGGTATTTCAGTCTTTGCATCTATCTCAATTTCATGTTTTAGCTAATTTATATTTATGTGTATTTCAGGACAATAAAGTTAAAATGAGCTAAGAACGGTCAATTAAAGCCTTTTTGGAGCCAAGTAAAGATATTCAGAAAAAGTTCAGAAAATGACAAAAAGAGGTCGTAGCCCGTTGCTCGTATAGTGTATTTATTCTTCGAAAGCGGTCAATCTCGGGCCTTTGATGATGTTCCCAAAGATAAAGAAGCAAACCAATTAGCCTGGGGCCAAAATGGAGCTAAATAAGGTTTAGAGGAAATTTCCAACTCTGGGGGGATCGATCCCCCAAGAATTGGCAACATTACAGATTTTTTTTATTGTTTGAGCTTATTTTGTGAACTATTAGGCTGTAATAGAGTTGTTACTTCAGGCCTAGTGAGCCATTAGATTAGAGTTAGTATTTATTTTATTTAGGTGAATATTATTAGAATTATTAAGTTTTATTTTTTTTCTGTATCGTAATCTGGGAAAAAGGAAAAGCTAGGGTTTGAAGAACATTTTTACAGAGGCTTTGTCTACAATTGAAGGAAGAATAAGAAGGAGCCAAAAGATGGAGATGGAGCTTGTTAACACCATGATCATCTTCTCCATGAGCTAGTTCTTCACTTAGGGCTTGGATGAGCCCTAAGTTCATGTAACCTAACCTTTGTATTTCTTTTCTTGGGGAATTATTATGTTGTAATTAAATTATATGGCCTTGTGATTTCTTTATATATACATGCTTGATGTGATAAATTAGGGTTTGTAATGATGAATTCTTCCATTGAAATCTCCAATTGATTGTATGTCTATGTATGATTAATTAGGGATTTTATTCTTCATTAAATGATTAGAACTTAATTCTTTCATTAATTCTGTATGTAATTTGTATGTCTATGTGTGATTGCTTTAGGATTATATTCTACATTAAATACTTCTTGTAGTTGTGCTTAGTGATGGCCATAACATGATACTTATTTGATACAATTGTCAATTAATTTGATGGATAAAGGCTTAATCTTGATGGGTTGTTCTACAAATTAGCTTTCTTGTTAATAGTTAATTGTAGTTAAGTTGGCAATTTGTACTTGATTATGTTTATCCATGCTTCTAATTACAATTAGTATTATTTTCTTGATTGATGTGTGCTCTTATTTGATACATTTGTGAATGTGTATGGTGGGTTATGACGTAATCTTGAATGGGTTATACACTTTAGTTTAATTGTCATTAAGTAGACAACTCATTCTTGATGTTGATAATTTATGCTTACAATTGTGATTTGTGATGATAATGTGGCTACATCTATAATTACACTAATGATTTCCCCATTAATTGAAAGTAAATGGTTAATTACATGAGCTTAGTGGTGAATCCTAACCCTAAGACTCTCTTCATATCTCTTTAATTCTTAGTTTAATTTAATTTAATTTACTTGCATTGTCATTTCTATTTCCATGTTTTCGATTTAACTCTAGTTTAATCACTTCACCAAAAATCTCTCTCTCTCTCTCTCTCTTGTGCAATCTCATTAGCACTAAAATCAAGTTTAATCCCAACACGTGTTCAATCCCTTGGGTTTGATCCCTACTCGCTTCATACTACATAGTATAAGTGTTTAGTGGTTTTATAAATTTTAAACTATGATGCCCACGTGACATTATTTCTAAACCTAAAGTGTTGTGCATTATTTTGTGCACACATTCGGGTCGCATCATAATTTTGGCGCCGTTGCCGGGGATTGATGGTTTAGTTGGAATTGAATTAGGCATTAGGGTTAATTTAATTATTTTCTTTAAATTACTATTTTCTTACAAATCCCTCTTGTTCAATTAGGTACTTGAAAAGAAGAGGAACAAGCATTGGATCTTAGCACCATTTTGACGTTGTTGTTACGGACTTTCGTGAGCTTCCTTGAATTTCTTTTACTATAATTGTTCAATTCTCTACATGCTTGCAAGATAGCCCTTGTCGAGGCTATCATATTTTTTTAAAATTCTTGTCCAAGCATAAGCCCAAAAGGAGGCTATTACTTTCTTGATAGAAAGCATCTGCCCATGTGGAGGCAATTTAATTTTGTGTATTGATATAACATGGGAGTATGGGAACATCGTATGTGGAGGTGGTGAATTATTGTTGATTGTTGCTGTGGTTTGTTATTTCTAGGAGAATTCTTCCCATTCTTGATTATCCCACACTTAATGGAAAACCAATTCTAAGATCTAGGGCATATGGATAATCTAGGTGAGTATCACCCTCTTAATGGGCATCCACCTCAAGGTGTGCATCCACCCTTGAGAATTCCCCATCTTAATGTGTTTCCACAACCCAATCAAATACAACAACCTCCAATAATACAAATTCATCCTCAAGATCATGTAGTGTATCCCCCAAATCCTCAATTATCTCTTCGGGATCACTACACTCCAAATGAATACAATACACCAACATGCATCCGATTGCCAAACTTTCGGGCAACCCATTATGAAATCAAGCCCGCAACCATCCAAATGTGCCCCATTTTCTATGGGGTGAGCAATGAAGAACCACATAAACATTTGGATGAGTTTTTGGAAGTTTATTTAACCGTGAAAATCACGGACCTTCTAGAAGAAGTCTTAAAAATGAAGCTTTTCCCTTTCACTCTTCGGGAAAAGGCTAAATATTGGTTCAATAACTTGAGGGCAAATTCAATCACATCTTGGGCTAACTACAATATGAATTTCTAAAAAAAATTTACCCCGCAAGTAGAACCGATGCTATGAGAGCTTCTATCCGTATATTCTCCCAAAATGAGGGAGAACCTTTGCATGAAGCATGGGAGCGTTTGAACGATTTGCTACGGAAGTGTCCACATCACGACATTCCAAAGTGGCAGTTAGTTCGCTGCTTCTATGAAAGCTTATCCGATACCCAAAAAGATATGGTTGATGCTTCATGTGGAGGAGCCTATTTGGACAAAAATGAAAACGATGTGTGGCATCTTTTTGATCGCATGAGCGAAAATTCAATACATCGTTCTTCATCATCCCGATTTGGCTAAAATTTAAATGAAGGAGGGAAGAAAACCTCCAGTCTTTCTCAAGTGGAGAGTTCCATGGAAATTGCCGCCGAAGTCAAAAATCTTACTCAAAAGTTTGATAAATTTTTTTGGAGCCAAAACCCGGCAATTCAATCATCCAACTCTTTCCATTCTCAAAGTGTGATGTGCATGACTTGCTCTAGTTATACTCACAATACTTTCAATTGTCCTCTTGGACAAGTTTTTTCAAGTGAGTATCAAGAACAAGTCAATGTTGTTTTCATTCATCCGGGAAGTAATCCAAATTCTAACTCCTATAATTCCGGATGGAGTGATCCTCACTTCCCTTGAAGAAATCAAGGAGGAGGTATCATTCCTCCTCTTCATAAAAATTCTCAAGAAAAGTATGTACCGCCCCACCTCCGAAATGCGAAGTCTCAAACATACCATTCTCCATCTTATCCTCTTCCAAATGTGAATCAATTCTCCAATTCTCATTCTTCAAATCATCGATCTTTTTCTCATCCACCTCAAGAGGCTCCTAGAAATCCCACTTTTGAGGATAAGGTTTTAGAAGCTTTGGGTGATCTTCGAAAGGAAAATCAAGTGTTTCATTCGCATTCTCAATCAATTGCAAAACTTGAAGCCCAAATTGGGCAAATGGTTCAAACAATGAAAGGGAAAGGGCCTATTCAACCCAAACTTAACCAAAAGGCATACTTCATTTCCACTTTGAGGAGTGGAAGAAAAATTGATAACAAAGTTGAGAGATCTAGTGAAGTTAATGTTCCGGTGCAACCAAGTGTTAGCCCATTTCCCATTCCCAATTCCATTCCTACTTCACTAGAGGCAAGTGGTCACATTGAGGAGCCAATTCCATCATCATCATCTTCCTCCCATGTAGAGAAGCCTTATGAGCCAAAAGCTCCATTTCCTCAAGCTTTAAACTCTACTCCATTTTCGAGGCAAGAAGGAAAAATCCATGACATGATGGAAGTTTTTAAACAAGTTAAAATCAACCTTCCTCTTCTTGATGCTATTCGGCAAATTCCACCATATGCCAAGTTCTTGAACGACTTGTGTACTCAAAAGAGGAAAAACAAGGGACCAAGCCCAAAGAAAGTGCTTCTCACGGAGCAAGTGAGCTCTATCATTAAGTTTAACACCCCACCTAAGTTCAAAGACCCCGGCGCGCCAACCATCTCTTGTACCATAGGGAACCATGAGGTCAAAAGGACTCTTCTTGACTTAGGGGCTAGTGTTAATGTTATTCCTTACTTCGTGTATCTTCAATTAGGTTTGGGAAACCTTAAGCCAACTTCGGTAGTTATTCAACTCGCCGATAGGTCTACAAAACAACCAAGGGGAATTGTTGAGGACATCCTCATCAAAGTTGACAAATTCAATTTCCCGGTTGATTTTGTTGTGCTTGACACTGAGCCGGTTCCCAATCCTACCACTTACATTCCAATAATCTTAGGAAGACCATTCCTTGCCACTGCTAATGCGACAATCAATTGTAGGTCCGGCATTATAGACATATCTTTTGGCAATATGATGGTTAACCTTAATGTGTTCAACACGAGCCAACATCCTATCAATGAAGGCGAGTGTTTCATGGTGAATGTCTTGGATGAAATTGTTGAAGAAGCTATTCCTTCCATTCATTCTATTCTTTCTGAAGATCCTCTTGAGGTATGCCTCTCTCACTTCAATGTGGATGCATTTGACATTGAAAGCTACATATATGAAGTGAATTCTCTAATGGACTCAGTGGCCATCTTAGACTTCCCGCCATGGAAAAACTCAAAAGAACCTCTTCCTTCAGTCGCAAGTACTCTTTCTTATCAAGAAGAGGAAGAAGTGGCAAGTTCGCCAATAGCCAATCCAATTTATGAAGACATTCCTTGTAATATTGAGCATGAAGTCATTGAGGCGACCTTAGTGAATGAGGAGAAAATGATCAATGTGGAAGTTGACAAAAAGGATGAAGAGATTGAGTTTCCTAATAATCCAACCGAGTCTTTGAAAGACATTACCTTGCCAAGTGCAAGGCCGATCATGATGGACTTTATTTTCAAGACCATGGATGAAAGGG